>NC_045631.1:11773140-14565962 GCF_009829155.1 Mustela erminea | reverse complement strand
GGAACAACAAGAGGCTTTTGATAGAATAAAGCGGGCACTGCTTTCAGCCCCCACCTTGGCCTTACCAGATCTAAAAAAATCCTTCACCCTGTACTTGGAAGAAAGGAACGAGGTGGCACGAGGAGTACTGACCCAATCCTTGGGCCCCTGGAAGCGCCCCATAGCCTATCTATCCAAAAGATTGGATCCTGTTGCTGGCGGGTGGCCAAAATGCCTGAAAGTCATAGCCGCCGCAGCTTTACTTGTCAGGGATGCTGACAAATGGACTTTGGGACAGAAAATCACTCTTATTGCCCCTCACACTTTGGAAAGTGTGATCCGGCAACCCCCAGACCGCTGGCTCTCCAATGCTCGCATAACCCACTATCAGAGCCTCCTGTTAGACAAAGACCGCATCTCTTTGGGCAATCCTGTGCTCCTTAATCCCGCCACCCTGCTGCCAGAGGAGACGGATGATCCAGTAATCCATTCCTGCCAGGATATCCTGGCTGAAGAAACAGGCAGGAGGCCAGACCTCAAGGACAGACCCCTGCCCCATGCTGATGTAAATTTATTCACGGACGGGAGCAGCTTCCTACAACAAGGGGAGCAACAGGCAGGGGCAACAATAGTTGGGCCTCAAGCTGTGGTTTGGTCAGCACCCTTAACTCCTGGAACTTCTGCTCAGAAAGCAGAACCTATTGCTCTAACCCAAGCCTTGCACCTGGCGACGGGCCAGCGGGCTAATATCTACACAGACAGCCGCTATGCCTTTGCCACTGCTCATGTACATGGTGCCATCTACCGGCAGCGGGGGCTTCTCACCTCCGCTGGAAAAGAAATCAAGAACAAACGGGAGATTATAGATCTCCTTGAGGAGATCCACCTCCCAAAGGAGATAGCCATCATACACTGCCCTGGACATCAAAAAGCTGAAGACCCAGTTGCCCAGGGCAACCGTCGCACAGACGAAGAAGCAAGATCGGCCGCCCTGCGTGACCCCCCGGTAGCAAACATCCTGACTACATTGGAAGAAGTCACTGAGCTGGAGACCCCAAAAGAAAAGGTAAATGAATTTTTACTTTTCACCCACCGCCTCACCCATCTAGGCACCAGAGTGCTGCTGGAATTATTAAAGGACCAAAATCTACCGTCCCTACCTCCGGGTAGGACAAAGGACCTGGATCAAGACATTGTTTCCTCCTGCGAAGCCTGCACAGTGACAAACGTGCAACAAGCAGACGGCTCCGCCGGAACCAGGGACCAGGGAAACCGGCCTAGAATCTTCTAGGAAGCAGACTTCACCGAAGTAACACCAGCAACATATGGAAAGAAGTACCTGCTAGTCTTTATAGACACTTTTTCAGGATGGGTTGAGGCCTTCCCCACCAAAAAGGAGGCGGCCATAATCGTGGCCAAAAAGATCCTAGAGGAGATCTTTCCCCGATTTAAGCTGCCTAAGGTAATGGGATCTAATAATGGACCTGCATTCGTGGCCCAGGTAAGTCAGGGATTGGCCAGGGTCTTGGGGTTTAATTGGAAATTACATTGTGGATATAGACCCCAGAGCTCAGGACAGATAGAAAGGATAAGTAGAACTATAAAAGAGACCTTAACCAAATTAGCTATAGAGACTGGCTTGAAAGATTAGACGGTGCTCCTTCCTTATGCCCTCTTCCGTGCGCGTAATACCCCTCCCCCCTCTAGGAGGAACCTGACCCCATTTGAAATCCTCTATGGGGGACTCCCTCCTTTAAAACACACGACTGAACATGGATATGGGACATCTGTTACTTCCTCTGCCATGCTGATACCCAGACTTAAGGCTCTGGAGGCCATCCAGAAATATATCTGGAAGGGCCTATCAGAGGCCTACCGACCGGGTACTGTTACTCCCCACTCTTATTCTGTAGGTGATTGGGTCTACGTCCACCGACACCAGGTACGCAACCTTGAGCCTCGATGGAAGGGACCCTACTTGATCCTGCTGACCACGCCAACTGCTGTCAAGGTTGACGGCATCGCGGCCTAGATCCATGCTAACGGGACCCATACTTATTCTCCTCCTGCTTTTGACTCTAGGACCCTATATTTTAAATAAGTTAATAGCCTTTAAGCAAGATAGAATAGGACAGATCAAGTTAATGGTAATAAGGCAACAATATAAAGCATTACACTCGGATAATATTCACAATCTCTAAGGTTAGAGATACCCACAAGAAGAAGTGGGGAATGAAGAGATCCAGAGCTGAAAGAGTTAAGTTGTGTGGAGCTTCTGCTAACTTGCTTTTCTGTAACTGCTCTGCTGCTTTGCGGGTCAAACCTTGAGAAGTAGGAGCATGGTCTTCCCTTTGTGTTCCCCTCCATTCCCCCGAGGCCCCACATCCTGAGTACGTTCCCTGCTCAAGAGATGTCCTTGAATTATGTTTGTGGTTAAGAAAGAAGAGAACTATTTTGTCCTAGTTTCACAGCCGCCGAGCTACATCCGGACAATAAGATATGGATAACTGAAAAATGTGAACTGTACAGAACATACCAGGAACTGTAACTATGAGGTCACTGTGATCATGGTTTTATGACAAGCCTTTGTCGAAAAAATGCATAAAAACCCCATACTCCCTTGGATCGAGGCTCTCAGGCTCCGCCTGGTTTTCAGGAATGCTGCAGAGCCCCAGCATGCTGGAACAATAAAACCCTTGCTGTTGCAGAAGGAGCCGCCTTGGTGTCATTCCTCCGCGCCTCCCTGGGTTGAGGTCTTCTCGACCCTAACATTTGGAGGTCCCACCGAGATTTAACCCAGCCAACGGGACGCCGGACGGGACAGACCCAACTCGCTCTTTGGGTAAGTCTGCAGCGCCCATTCCTCTTTTGGTACCAATATTCATGTGCACATGTTAGTCTGATTCTGTTTTCTCATGATTTCTGGGGATAATCTGGGCAACCTTCAGTGTCTGACAGACGTGTCCAGGAGACGCCGGTTGCAACCTTGGGGGACGCCCCAAAGGTGAAGGAGGGCCAGGGACGCCTGGTGGCCTCCTGTCGGGTAGATCCGGAGGATCTACATCTGTTATATCCCAGAAAACACTATCATTGGCCACTATTTTATTTTTCATCTCTCCTACAGTCCCAGTGGGGACAAGCGCTTGCGTCCTGCTTTCTTTCTTCTAGGTTTGGTGACTGCAAGAATCTTCCTGTACTTCGAGATGGGACAAAACACATCAACTCCCCTGTCTCTAACCCTAGCCCATTGGTCAGAGGTTCAGGCTAGAGCTCATAATCTCTCTCTCTCTCTGTAAAGAAAGCTAAATGGCAGACTCTCTGTGCCACTAAATGGCCATCTTTTAAGGTCAACTGGCCCCCCGAGGGGTCTTTCCATCTCTCCCTAATTTTGCAGGACAAGAACGTCATCTACCGGCCCCGACCCAAAGGACACCCGAACCAAGAGCCCTACATCTTGGTGTGGCAGGATCTCTGCAAAAACCCTCCTTTCTCTGAGGACCCTGCCCGCATAACAGATCTAATTACCTCTCTAAGGAACTCCCATCAGCCTACATGGGACAACTGCCAACAGCTGCTCTCAGTCCTCCTCACCTCTGAGGAAAAGGAGAATATCCTCCTGAATGCCCGAAAGAATGTGCCTGGCCCCGGCGGGCAACCTACCCAGCTTCCTAATCTGATTGATGAATATTCACCTCTGACGCGCGCTGACTGGGATCCTAATCTGCCTGAAGGTAGGAGACACCTCGAAATCTATCGCCAGACTCTAGCGGCGGGTCTCAGGGCAGCAGGTCGAGAAGCCCACTAATTTGGCTAAGGTAAGAGGTATAATCCAGGGCCCTATTGAAAGCCCCTCTCTATTTCTAGAAAGGCTTCTTGATGCCTACTGGAGGTATACTCCCTTTGACCCTCAGTCGGAGGAACAGCAGGCGTCAATAGCCATGGCTTTCATTGGACAGTCTGCAGTAGACATAAGAAGGAAGCTGCAGGGCGCCTGGGTGGCTCAGTGGGTTAAGCTGCTGCCTTCGGCTCAGGTCACGATCTCAGGGTCCTGGGATCGAGTCTCGCATCGGGCTCTCTGCTCAGCAGGGAGCCTGCTTCCTCCTCTCTCTCTCTCTCTCTCTCTCTCTCTGCCTGCCTCTCTGCCTACTTTTGATCTCTCTCTGTCAAATAAATAAATTAAATCTTAAGAAAAAAAAAAAAGACGGAAGCTGCAGAGGCTGAAGGGATTACAAGAATTAACTATTAGAGATTTGGTTAGAGAAGCTAACAAAATTTTAATAAAAGGAAAAAAGAGAAAGAGGAAAGGAAGGAGAGAGAAAGAGTAAAAGAAGGAAAGAGAAAGAGGAAAGGAAAAAAAGAGAAAGAGGAAAGGAAGGAAAGAGAAAGGGAAGGAAAGAAAAAGAGAGGAAAAGGAAAAAGAAAGGGATAAAAGAAGGAACAAAGAGTTGACTAAGATCCTGGGCACAATGGTAGAAACTGGTAGAAAATCAGATACTAAGACTTCAGGAAAGATAGGGAACCTGGGCCACTCTCCTAGGCGACACCCAAACTTGGCCTCAGACCAGTGTCCCTACTGTAAAGAGCATGAACACTGGGCTACCAACCTCCTGGCACTTGAAGATAATGATTAGGGGAGACGGGGCTCGGACCCCCTCCCCGAGCTCAAGATGAAATTTCTAGTGGAGGGAACTCCTATCAGTTTTGAGGTCGATACTGGAGCTGTTTATTCAGTCTTGCAGCAGGCCCTAGGGCCCCTCTCATCCCAACGGGCCCTTGTCAGGGGGCAAACGGGAGCAGGTACCGCCCCTGGACCACCCAGCGGACAATGGATTTAGGGAACGGAAGGGTGCACCACTCCTTTTCGGTGCTCCCTGACTGCCCTGCCCCCCTGTTGGGGAAAGACTTGCTAACCAAATTGCGACCCAGAATTACCTTCACTGATTCCGGGCCTTTGATGGATTTTCTTAACCCCATCGTGGGCCTACGCGTTCGGATAAGAATCTTTCCCCTCCACCAACTCCGCCTGTAGTAAATACCCTGTCCATCACTCTAGAAGATGAATACAAGCTATTTGAAGGGCCCAACCCTCCCGACCACCTCCCGGATCTAAAAAAATTAAAAAAAATGGCTACAGGACTTCCCTGAGGCTTGGGCTAAAACCGTGGGCTTGAGCTTAGCAACCGCCCGACCCCCTGTAGTGATGACACTTCAGACTTCCGCCACCCCTATCTAGGTAAGGCAATACCCAATGAATAAGGAAGCTCGAGAGGGCATCCGCCCTCACATTATCAAGCTCCTTCGACAGGGAGTCTTAGTGCCTTGCCAGTGGGCCTGGAACTCTCCCTTGCTCCCTGTAAAGAAACCTGGAACTAAATGACTATCGCCCTGTCCAAGACCTAAGAGAAATGAATGCTCGGGTGGAGGTAATACACCCTACAGTGCCAAACCCATATAATCTCCTCAGCATGCTAAGTCCCTCCCGAGTCTGATACACTGTGTTAGATTTAAAGGATGCCTTCTTCTGTTTACGGCTGCATCCTGACAGCCAGCACCTCTTTGCCTTTGAGTGGATCAACGCTGATCCTGGAATTTCGGGTCAACTCACCTGGACACGGCTTCCCCAGGGTTTTAGAAATTCTCCCACCCTGTTTGATGAAGCCTTGCGTAAGGACTTGAAATCCTTCCGGGAGACACATCCCACTTTGACTCTTTTGCAATATGTGGATGACCTCCTCCTGCTGGCTGCTGAGAGCCAGCAGGAATGTCTCCATGGGACTAAGGCCCTATTAAGAACTCTGGCTACCCTGGGATATCGAGCCTCTGCCAAAAAAGGCTCAACTCTGCCAGTTAGAAATGACATTTCTAGGCTATAAGATCAAGGAAGGTAAACGGTGGCTCACGGACACAAGGAAAAAGACTGTTACTCAAACACCGCCTCCTCAGACTAGAAGGCAACTAAGGGAATTCCTAGGGACGGCAGGCTTCTGTTGCTTATGGATACCTGGCTTCGCTTCCTTAGCTGCCCGGCTTTATCCCCTCACCAAAAATGAGGCCCCCTATGAATGGGGGAAGGAACAACAAGAGGCTTTTGATAGAATAAAGCGGGCACTGCTTTCAGCCCCCACCTTGGCCTTACCAGATCTAAAAAAATCCTTCACCCTGTACTTGGAAGAAAGGAACGAGGTGGCACGAGGAGTACTGACCCAATCCTTGGGCCCCTGGAAGCGCCCCATAGCCTATCTATCCAAAAGATTGGATCCTGTTGCTGGCGGGTGGCCAAAATGCCTGAAAGTCATAGCCGCCGCAGCTTTACTTGTCAGGGATGCTGACAAATGGACTTTGGGACAGAAAATCACTCTTATTGCCCCTCACACTTTGGAAAGTGTGATCCGGCAACCCCCAGACCGCTGGCTCTCCAATGCTCGCATAACCCACTATCAGAGCCTCCTGTTAGACAAAGACCGCATCTCTTTGGGCAATCCTGTGCTCCTTAATCCCGCCACCCTGCTGCCAGAGGAGACGGATGATCCAGTAATCCATTCCTGCCAGGATATCCTGGCTGAAGAAACAGGCAGGAGGCCAGACCTCAAGGACAGACCCCTGCCCCATGCTGATGTAAATTTATTCACGGACGGGAGCAGCTTCCTACAACAAGGGGAGCAACAGGCAGGGGCAACAATAGTTGGGCCTCAAGCTGTGGTTTGGTCAGCACCCTTAACTCCTGGAACTTCTGCTCAGAAAGCAGAACCTATTGCTCTAACCCAAGCCTTGCACCTGGCGACGGGCCAGCGGGCTAATATCTACACAGACAGCCGCTATGCCTTTGCCACTGCTCATGTACATGGTGCCATCTACCGGCAGCGGGGGCTTCTCACCTCCGCTGGAAAAGAAATCAAGAACAAACGGGAGATTATAGATCTCCTTGAGGAGATCCACCTCCCAAAGGAGATAGCCATCATACACTGCCCTGGACATCAAAAAGCTGAAGACCCAGTTGCCCAGGGCAACCGTCGCACAGACGAAGAAGCAAGATCGGCCGCCCTGCGTGACCCCCCGGTAGCAAACATCCTGACTACATTGGAAGAAGTCACTGAGCTGGAGACCCCAAAAGAAAAGGTAAATGAATTTTTACTTTTCACCCACCGCCTCACCCATCTAGGCACCAGAGTGCTGCTGGAATTATTAAAGGACCAAAATCTACCGTCCCTACCTCCGGGTAGGACAAAGGACCTGGATCAAGACATTGTTTCCTCCTGCGAAGCCTGCACAGTGACAAACGTGCAACAAGCAGACGGCTCCGCCGGAACCAGGGACCAGGGAAACCGGCCTAGAATCTTCTAGGAAGCAGACTTCACCGAAGTAACACCAGCAACATATGGAAAGAAGTACCTGCTAGTCTTTATAGACACTTTTTCAGGATGGGTTGAGGCCTTCCCCACCAAAAAGGAGGCGGCCATAATCGTGGCCAAAAAGATCCTAGAGGAGATCTTTCCCCGATTTAAGCTGCCTAAGGTAATGGGATCTAATAATG
The DNA here is from genome assembly GCF_009829155.1 of Mustela erminea. Classification (NCBI taxonomy): domain Eukaryota; kingdom Metazoa; phylum Chordata; class Mammalia; order Carnivora; family Mustelidae; genus Mustela; species Mustela erminea. The sequence continues at coordinate 14,558,452 of NC_045631.1, read as the reverse complement.
GACCTGCATTCGTGGCCCAGGTAAGTCAGGGATTGGCCAGGGTCTTGGGGTTTAATTGGAAATTACATTGTGGATATAGACCCCAGAGCTCAGGACAGATAGAAAGGATAAGTAGAACTATAAAAGAGACCTTAACCAAATTAGCTATAGAGACTGGCTTGAAAGATTAGACGGTGCTCCTTCCTTATGCCCTCTTCCGTGCGCGTAATACCCCTCCCCCCTCTAGGAGGAACCTGACCCCATTTGAAATCCTCTATGGGGGACTCCCTCCTTTAAAACACACGACTGAACATGGATATGGGACATCTGTTACTTCCTCTGCCATGCTGATACCCAGACTTAAGGCTCTGGAGGCCATCCAGAAATATATCTGGAAGGGCCTATCAGAGGCCTACCGACCGGGTACTGTTACTCCCCACTCTTATTCTGTAGGTGATTGGGTCTACGTCCACCGACACCAGGTACGCAACCTTGAGCCTCGATGGAAGGGACCCTACTTGATCCTGCTGACCACGCCAACTGCTGTCAAGGTTGACGGCATCGCGGCCTAGATCCATGCTAACGGGACCCATACTTATTCTCCTCCTGCTTTTGACTCTAGGACCCTATATTTTAAATAAGTTAATAGCCTTTAAGCAAGATAGAATAGGACAGATCAAGTTAATGGTAATAAGGCAACAATATAAAGCATTACACTCGGATAATATTCACAATCTCTAAGGTTAGAGATACCCACAAGAAGAAGTGGGGAATGAAGAGATCCAGAGCTGAAAGAGTTAAGTTGTGTGGAGCTTCTGCTAACTTGCTTTTCTGTAACTGCTCTGCTGCTTTGCGGGTCAAACCTTGAGAAGTAGGAGCATGGTCTTCCCTTTGTGTTCCCCTCCATTCCCCCGAGGCCCCACATCCTGAGTACGTTCCCTGCTCAAGAGATGTCCTTGAATTATGTTTGTGGTTAAGAAAGAAGAGAACTATTTTGTCCTAGTTTCACAGCCGCCGAGCTACATCCGGACAATAAGATATGGATAACTGAAAAATGTGAACTGTACAGAACATACCAGGAACTGTAACTATGAGGTCACTGTGATCATGGTTTTATGACAAGCCTTTGTCGAAAAAATGCATAAAAACCCCATACTCCCTTGGATCGAGGCTCTCAGGCTCCGCCTGGTTTTCAGGAATGCTGCAGAGCCCCAGCATGCTGGAACAATAAAACCCTTGCTGTTGCAGAAGGAGCCGCCTTGGTGTCATTCCTCCGCGCCTCCCTGGGTTGAGGTCTTCTCGACCCTAACATTTGGAGGTCCCACCGAGATTTAACCCAGCCAACGGGACGCCGGACGGGACAGACCCAACTCGCTCTTTGGGTAAGTCTGCAGCGCCCATTCCTCTTTTGGTACCAATATTCATGTGCACATGTTAGTCTGATTCTGTTTTCTCATGATTTCTGGGGATAATCTAGGCAACCTTCAGTGTCTGACAGACGTGTCCAGGAGACGCCGGTTGCAACCTTGGGGGACGCCCCAAAGGTGAAGGAGGGCCAGGGACGCCTGGTGGCCTCCTGTCGGGTAGATCCGGAGGATCTACATCTGTTATATCCCAGAAAACACTATCATTGGCCACTATTTTATTTTTCATCTCTCCTACAGTCCCAGTGGGGACAAGCGCTTGCGTCCTGCTTTCTTTCTTCTAGGTTTGGTGACTGCAAGAATCTTCCTGTACTTCGAGATGGGACAAAACACATCAACTCCCCTGTCTCTAACCCTAGCCCATTGGTCAGAGGTTCAGGCTAGAGCTCATAATCTCTCTCTCTCTCTGTAAAGAAAGCTAAATGGCAGACTCTCTGTGCCACTAAATGGCCATCTTTTAAGGTCAACTGGCCCCCCGAGGGGTCTTTCCATCTCTCCCTAATTTTGCAGGACAAGAACGTCATCTACCGGCCCCGACCCAAAGGACACCCGAACCAAGAGCCCTACATCTTGGTGTGGCAGGATCTCTGCAAAAACCCTCCTTTCTCTGAGGACCCTGCCCGCATAACAGATCTAATTACCTCTCTAAGGAACTCCCATCAGCCTACATGGGACAACTGCCAACAGCTGCTCTCAGTCCTCCTCACCTCTGAGGAAAAGGAGAATATCCTCCTGAATGCCCGAAAGAATGTGCCTGGCCCCGGCGGGCAACCTACCCAGCTTCCTAATCTGATTGATGAATATTCACCTCTGACGCGCGCTGACTGGGATCCTAATCTGCCTGAAGGTAGGAGACACCTCGAAATCTATCGCCAGACTCTAGCGGCGGGTCTCAGGGCAGCAGGTCGAGAAGCCCACTAATTTGGCTAAGGTAAGAGGTATAATCCAGGGCCCTATTGAAAGCCCCTCTCTATTTCTAGAAAGGCTTCTTGATGCCTACTGGAGGTATACTCCCTTTGACCCTCAGTCGGAGGAACAGCAGGCGTCAATAGCCATGGCTTTCATTGGACAGTCTGCAGTAGACATAAGAAGGAAGCTGCAGGGCGCCTGGGTGGCTCAGTGGGTTAAGCTGCTGCCTTCGGCTCAGGTCACGATCTCAGGGTCCTGGGATCGAGTCTCGCATCGGGCTCTCTGCTCAGCAGGGAGCCTGCTTCCTCCTCTCTCTCTCTCTCTCTCTCTCTCTCTGCCTGCCTCTCTGCCTACTTTTGATCTCTCTCTGTCAAATAAATAAATTAAATCTTAAGAAAAAAAAAAAAGACGGAAGCTGCAGAGGCTGAAGGGATTACAAGAATTAACTATTAGAGATTTGGTTAGAGAAGCTAACAAAATTTTAATAAAAGGAAAAAAGAGAAAGAGGAAAGGAAGGAGAGAGAAAGAGTAAAAGAAGGAAAGAGAAAGAGGAAAGGAAAAAAAGAGAAAGAGGAAAGGAAGGAAAGAGAAAGGGAAGGAAAGAAAAAGAGAGGAAAAGGAAAAAGAAAGGGATAAAAGAAGGAACAAAGAGTTGACTAAGATCCTGGGCACAATGGTAGAAACTGGTAGAAAATCAGATACTAAGACTTCAGGAAAGATAGGGAACCTGGGCCACTCTCCTAGGCGACACCCAAACTTGGCCTCAGACCAGTGTCCCTACTGTAAAGAGCATGAACACTGGGCTACCAACCTCCTGGCACTTGAAGATAATGATTAGGGGAGACGGGGCTCGGACCCCCTCCCCGAGCTCAAGATGAAATTTCTAGTGGAGGGAACTCCTATCAGTTTTGAGGTCGATACTGGAGCTGTTTATTCAGTCTTGCAGCAGGCCCTAGGGCCCCTCTCATCCCAACGGGCCCTTGTCAGGGGGCAAACGGGAGCAGGTACCGCCCCTGGACCACCCAGCGGACAATGGATTTAGGGAACGGAAGGGTGCACCACTCCTTTTCGGTGCTCCCTGACTGCCCTGCCCCCCTGTTGGGGAAAGACTTGCTAACCAAATTGCGACCCAGAATTACCTTCACTGATTCCGGGCCTTTGATGGATTTTCTTAACCCCATCGTGGGCCTACGCGTTCGGATAAGAATCTTTCCCCTCCACCAACTCCGCCTGTAGTAAATACCCTGTCCATCACTCTAGAAGATGAATACAAGCTATTTGAAGGGCCCAACCCTCCCGACCACCTCCCGGATCTAAAAAAATTAAAAAAAATGGCTACAGGACTTCCCTGAGGCTTGGGCTAAAACCGTGGGCTTGAGCTTAGCAACCGCCCGACCCCCTGTAGTGATGACACTTCAGACTTCCGCCACCCCTATCTAGGTAAGGCAATACCCAATGAATAAGGAAGCTCGAGAGGGCATCCGCCCTCACATTATCAAGCTCCTTCGACAGGGAGTCTTAGTGCCTTGCCAGTGGGCCTGGAACTCTCCCTTGCTCCCTGTAAAGAAACCTGGAACTAAATGACTATCGCCCTGTCCAAGACCTAAGAGAAATGAATGCTCGGGTGGAGGTAATACACCCTACAGTGCCAAACCCATATAATCTCCTCAGCATGCTAAGTCCCTCCCGAGTCTGATACACTGTGTTAGATTTAAAGGATGCCTTCTTCTGTTTACGGCTGCATCCTGACAGCCAGCACCTCTTTGCCTTTGAGTGGATCAACGCTGATCCTGGAATTTCGGGTCAACTCACCTGGACACGGCTTCCCCAGGGTTTTAGAAATTCTCCCACCCTGTTTGATGAAGCCTTGCGTAAGGACTTGAAATCCTTCCGGGAGACACATCCCACTTTGACTCTTTTGCAATATGTGGATGACCTCCTCCTGCTGGCTGCTGAGAGCCAGCAGGAATGTCTCCATGGGACTAAGGCCCTATTAAGAACTCTGGCTACCCTGGGATATCGAGCCTCTGCCAAAAAAGGCTCAACTCTGCCAGTTAGAAATGACATTTCTAGGCTATAAGATCAAGGAAGGTAAACGGTGGCTCACGGACACAAGGAAAAAGACTGTTACTCAAACACCGCCTCCTCAGACTAGAAGGCAACTAAGGGAATTCCTAGGGACGGCAGGCTTCTGTTGCTTATGGATACCTGGCTTCGCTTCCTTAGCTGCCCGGCTTTATCCCCTCACCAAAAATGAGGCCCCCTATGAATGGGGGAAGGAACAACAAGAGGCTTTTGATAGAATAAAGCGGGCACTGCTTTCAGCCCCCACCTTGGCCTTACCAGATCTAAAAAAATCCTTCACCCTGTACTTGGAAGAAAGGAACGAGGTGGCACGAGGAGTACTGACCCAATCCTTGGGCCCCTGGAAGCGCCCCATAGCCTATCTATCCAAAAGATTGGATCCTGTTGCTGGCGGGTGGCCAAAATGCCTGAAAGTCATAGCCGCCGCAGCTTTACTTGTCAGGGATGCTGACAAATGGACTTTGGGACAGAAAATCACTCTTATTGCCCCTCACACTTTGGAAAGTGTGATCCGGCAACCCCCAGACCGCTGGCTCTCCAATGCTCGCATAACCCACTATCAGAGCCTCCTGTTAGACAAAGACCGCATCTCTTTGGGCAATCCTGTGCTCCTTAATCCCGCCACCCTGCTGCCAGAGGAGACGGATGATCCAGTAATCCATTCCTGCCAGGATATCCTGGCTGAAGAAACAGGCAGGAGGCCAGACCTCAAGGACAGACCCCTGCCCCATGCTGATGTAAATTTATTCACGGACGGGAGCAGCTTCCTACAACAAGGGGAGCAACAGGCAGGGGCAACAATAGTTGGGCCTCAAGCTGTGGTTTGGTCAGCACCCTTAACTCCTGGAACTTCTGCTCAGAAAGCAGAACCTATTGCTCTAACCCAAGCCTTGCACCTGGCGACGGGCCAGCGGGCTAATATCTACACAGACAGCCGCTATGCCTTTGCCACTGCTCATGTACATGGTGCCATCTACCGGCAGCGGGGGCTTCTCACCTCCGCTGGAAAAGAAATCAAGAACAAACGGGAGATTATAGATCTCCTTGAGGAGATCCACCTCCCAAAGGAGATAGCCATCATACACTGCCCTGGACATCAAAAAGCTGAAGACCCAGTTGCCCAGGGCAACCGTCGCACAGACGAAGAAGCAAGATCGGCCGCCCTGCGTGACCCCCCGGTAGCAAACATCCTGACTACATTGGAAGAAGTCACTGAGCTGGAGACCCCAAAAGAAAAGGTAAATGAATTTTTACTTTTCACCCACCGCCTCACCCATCTAGGCACCAGAGTGCTGCTGGAATTATTAAAGGACCAAAATCTACCGTCCCTACCTCCGGGTAGGACAAAGGACCTGGATCAAGACATTGTTTCCTCCTGCGAAGCCTGCACAGTGACAAACGTGCAACAAGCAGACGGCTCCGCCGGAACCAGGGACCAGGGAAACCGGCCTAGAATCTTCTAGGAAGCAGACTTCACCGAAGTAACACCAGCAACATATGGAAAGAAGTACCTGCTAGTCTTTATAGACACTTTTTCAGGATGGGTTGAGGCCTTCCCCACCAAAAAGGAGGCGGCCATAATCGTGGCCAAAAAGATCCTAGAGGAGATCTTTCCCCGATTTAAGCTGCCTAAGGTAATGGGATCTAATAATGGACCTGCATTCGTGGCCCAGGTAAGTCAGGGATTGGCCAGGGTCTTGGGGTTTAATTGGAAATTACATTGTGGATATAGACCCCAGAGCTCAGGACAGATAGAAAGGATAAGTAGAACTATAAAAGAGACCTTAACCAAATTAGCTATAGAGACTGGCTTGAAAGATTAGACGGTGCTCCTTCCTTATGCCCTCTTCCGTGCGCGTAATACCCCTCCCCCCTCTAGGAGGAACCTGACCCCATTTGAAATCCTCTATGGGGGACTCCCTCCTTTAAAACACACGACTGAACATGGATATGGGACATCTGTTACTTCCTCTGCCATGCTGATACCCAGACTTAAGGCTCTGGAGGCCATCCAGAAATATATCTGGAAGGGCCTATCAGAGGCCTACCGACCGGGTACTGTTACTCCCCACTCTTATTCTGTAGGTGATTGGGTCTACGTCCACCGACACCAGGTACGCAACCTTGAGCCTCGATGGAAGGGACCCTACTTGATCCTGCTGACCACGCCAACTGCTGTCAAGGTTGACGGCATCGCGGCCTAGATCCATGCTAACGGGACCCATACTTATTCTCCTCCTGCTTTTGACTCTAGGACCCTATATTTTAAATAAGTTAATAGCCTTTAAGCAAGATAGAATAGGACAGATCAAGTTAATGGTAATAAGGCAACAATATAAAGCATTACACTCGGATAATATTCACAATCTCTAAGGTTAGAGATACCCACAAGAAGAAGTGGGGAATGAAGAGATCCAGAGCTGAAAGAGTTAAGTTGTGTGGAGCTTCTGCTAACTTGCTTTTCTGTAACTGCTCTGCTGCTTTGCGGGTCAAACCTTGAGAAGTAGGAGCATGGTCTTCCCTTTGTGTTCCCCTCCATTCCCCCGAGGCCCCACATCCTGAGTACGTTCCCTGCTCAAGAGATGTCCTTGAATTATGTTTGTGGTTAAGAAAGAAGAGAACTATTTTGTCCTAGTTTCACAGCCGCCGAGCTACATCCGGACAATAAGATATGGATAACTGAAAAATGTGAACTGTACAGAACATACCAGGAACTGTAACTATGAGGTCACTGTGATCATGGTTTTATGACAAGCCTTTGTCGAAAAAATGCATAAAAACCCCATACTCCCTTGGATCGAGGCTCTCAGGCTCCGCCTGGTTTTCAGGAATGCTGCAGAGCCCCAGCATGCTGGAACAATAAAACCCTTGCTGTTGCAGAAGGAGCCGCCTTGGTGTCATTCCTCCGCGCCTCCCTGGGTTGAGGTCTTCTCGACCCTAACATTTGGAGGTCCCACCGAGATTTAACCCAGCCAACGGGACGCCGGACGGGACAGACCCAACTCGCTCTTTGGGTAAGTCTGCAGCGCCCATTCCTCTTTTGGTACCAATATTCATGTGCACATGTTAGTCTGATTCTGTTTTCTCATGATTTCTGGGGATAATCTAGGCAACCTTCAGTGTCTGACAGACGTGTCCAGGAGACGCCGGTTGCAACCTTGGGGGACGCCCCAAAGGTGAAGGAGGGCCAGGGACGCCTGGTGGCCTCCTGTCGGGTAGATCCGGAGGATCTACATCTGTTATATCCCAGAAAACACTATCATTGGCCACTATTTTATTTTTCATCTCTCCTACAGTCCCAGTGGGGACAAGCGCTTGCGTCCTGCTTTCTTTCTTCTAGGTTTGGTGACTGCAAGAATCTTCCTGTACTTCGAGATGGGACAAAACACATCAACTCCCCTGTCTCTAACCCTAGCCCATTGGTCAGAGGTTCAGGCTAGAGCTCATAATCTCTCTCTCTCTCTGTAAAGAAAGCTAAATGGCAGACTCTCTGTGCCACTAAATGGCCATCTTTTAAGGTCAACTGGCCCCCCGAGGGGTCTTTCCATCTCTCCCTAATTTTGCAGGACAAGAACGTCATCTACCGGCCCCGACCCAAAGGACACCCGAACCAAGAGCCCTACATCTTGGTGTGGCAGGATCTCTGCAAAAACCCTCCTTTCTCTGAGGACCCTGCCCGCATAACAGATCTAATTACCTCTCTAAGGAACTCCCATCAGCCTACATGGGACAACTGCCAACAGCTGCTCTCAGTCCTCCTCACCTCTGAGGAAAAGGAGAATATCCTCCTGAATGCCCGAAAGAATGTGCCTGGCCCCGGCGGGCAACCTACCCAGCTTCCTAATCTGATTGATGAATATTCACCTCTGACGCGCGCTGACTGGGATCCTAATCTGCCTGAAGGTAGGAGACACCTCGAAATCTATCGCCAGACTCTAGCGGCGGGTCTCAGGGCAGCAGGTCGAGAAGCCCACTAATTTGGCTAAGGTAAGAGGTATAATCCAGGGCCCTATTGAAAGCCCCTCTCTATTTCTAGAAAGGCTTCTTGATGCCTACTGGAGGTATACTCCCTTTGACCCTCAGTCGGAGGAACAGCAGGCGTCAATAGCCATGGCTTTCATTGGACAGTCTGCAGTAGACATAAGAAGGAAGCTGCAGGGCGCCTGGGTGGCTCAGTGGGTTAAGCTGCTGCCTTCGGCTCAGGTCACGATCTCAGGGTCCTGGGATCGAGTCTCGCATCGGGCTCTCTGCTCAGCAGGGAGCCTGCTTCCTCCTCTCTCTCTCTCTCTCTCTCTCTCTCTGCCTGCCTCTCTGCCTACTTTTGATCTCTCTCTGTCAAATAAATAAATTAAATCTTAAGAAAAAAAAAAAAAGACGGAAGCTGCAGAGGCTGAAGGGATTACAAGAATTAACTATTAGAGATTTGGTTAGAGAAGCTAACAAAATTTTAATAAAAGGAAAAAAGAGAAAGAGGAAAGGAAGGAGAGAGAAAGAGTAAAAGAAGGAAAGAGAAAGAGGAAAGGAAAAAAAGAGAAAGAGGAAAGGAAGGAAAGAGAAAGGGAAGGAAAGAAAAAGAGAGGAAAAGGAAAAAGAAAGGGATAAAAGAAGGAACAAAGAGTTGACTAAGATCCTGGGCACAATGGTAGAAACTGGTAGAAAATCAGATACTAAGACTTCAGGAAAGATAGGGAACCTGGGCCACTCTCCTAGGCGACACCCAAACTTGGCCTCAGACCAGTGTCCCTACTGTAAAGAGCATGAACACTGGGCTACCAACCTCCTGGCACTTGAAGATAATGATTAGGGGAGACGGGGCTCGGACCCCCTCCCCGAGCTCAAGATGAAATTTCTAGTGGAGGGAACTCCTATCAGTTTTGAGGTCGATACTGGAGCTGTTTATTCAGTCTTGCAGCAGGCCCTAGGGCCCCTCTCATCCCAACGGGCCCTTGTCAGGGGGCAAACGGGAGCAGGTACCGCCCCTGGACCACCCAGCGGACAATGGATTTAGGGAACGGAAGGGTGCACCACTCCTTTTCGGTGCTCCCTGACTGCCCTGCCCCCCTGTTGGGGAAAGACTTGCTAACCAAATTGCGACCCAGAATTACCTTCACTGATTCCGGGCCTTTGATGGATTTTCTTAACCCCATCGTGGGCCTACGCGTTCGGATAAGAATCTTTCCCCTCCACCAACTCCGCCTGTAGTAAATACCCTGTCCATCACTCTAGAAGATGAATACAAGCTATTTGAAGGGCCCAACCCTCCCGACCACCTCCCGGATCTAAAAAAATTAAAAAAAATGGCTACAGGACTTCCCTGAGGCTTGGGCTAAAACCGTGGGCTTGAGCTTAGCAACCGCCCGACCCCCTGTAGTGATGACACTTCAGACTTCCGCCACCCCTATCTAGGTAAGGCAATACCCAATGAATAAGGAAGCTCGAGAGGGCATCCGCCCTCACATTATCAAGCTCCTTCGACAGGGAGTCTTAGTGCCTTGCCAGTGGGCCTGGAACTCTCCCTTGCTCCCTGTAAAGAAACCTGGAACTAAATGACTATCGCCCTGTCCAAGACCTAAGAGAAATGAATGCTCGGGTGGAGGTAATACACCCTACAGTGCCAAACCCATATAATCTCCTCAGCATGCTAAGTCCCTCCCGAGTCTGATACACTGTGTTAGATTTAAAGGATGCCTTCTTCTGTTTACGGCTGCATCCTGACAGCCAGCACCTCTTTGCCTTTGAGTGGATCAACGCTGATCCTGGAATTTCGGGTCAACTCACCTGGACACGGCTTCCCCAGGGTTTTAGAAATTCTCCCACCCTGTTTGATGAAGCCTTGCGTAAGGACTTGAAATCCTTCCGGGAGACACATCCCACTTTGACTCTTTTGCAATATGTGGATGACCTCCTCCTGCTGGCTGCTGAGAGCCAGCAGGAATGTCTCCATGGGACTAAGGCCCTATTAAGAACTCTGGCTACCCTGGGATATCGAGCCTCTGCCAAAAAAGGCTCAACTCTGCCAGTTAGAAATGACATTTCTAGGCTATAAGATCAAGGAAGGTAAACGGTGGCTCACGGACACAAGGAAAAAGACTGTTACTCAAACACCGCCTCCTCAGACTAGAAGGCAACTAAGGGAATTCCTAGGGACGGCAGGCTTCTGTTGCTTATGGATACCTGGCTTCGCTTCCTTAGCTGCCCGGCTTTATCCCCTCACCAAAAATGAGGCCCCCTATGAATGGGGGAAGGAACAACAAGAGGCTTTTGATAGAATAAAGCGGGCACTGCTTTCAGCCCCCACCTTGGCCTTACCAGATCTAAAAAAATCCTTCACCCTGTACTTGGAAGAAAGGAACGAGGTGGCACGAGGAGTACTGACCCAATCCTTGGGCCCCTGGAAGCGCCCCATAGCCTATCTATCCAAAAGATTGGATCCTGTTGCTGGCGGGTGGCCAAAATGCCTGAAAGTCATAGCCGCCGCAGCTTTACTTGTCAGGGATGCTGACAAATGGACTTTGGGACAGAAAATCACTCTTATTGCCCCTCACACTTTGGAAAGTGTGATCCGGCAACCCCCAGACCGCTGGCTCTCCAATGCTCGCATAACCCACTATCAGAGCCTCCTGTTAGACAAAGACCGCATCTCTTTGGGCAATCCTGTGCTCCTTAATCCCGCCACCCTGCTGCCAGAGGAGACGGATGATCCAGTAATCCATTCCTGCCAGGATATCCTGGCTGAAGAAACAGGCAGGAGGCCAGACCTCAAGGACAGACCCCTGCCCCATGCTGATGTAAATTTATTCACGGACGGGAGCAGCTTCCTACAACAAGGGGAGCAACAGGCAGGGGCAACAATAGTTGGGCCTCAAGCTGTGGTTTGGTCAGCACCCTTAACTCCTGGAACTTCTGCTCAGAAAGCAGAACCTATTGCTCTAACCCAAGCCTTGCACCTGGCGACGGGCCAGCGGGCTAATATCTACACAGACAGCCGCTATGCCTTTGCCACTGCTCATGTACATGGTGCCATCTACCGGCAGCGGGGGCTTCTCACCTCCGCTGGAAAAGAAATCAAGAACAAACGGGAGATTATAGATCTCCTTGAGGAGATCCACCTCCCAAAGGAGATAGCCATCATACACTGCCCTGGACATCAAAAAGCTGAAGACCCAGTTGCCCAGGGCAACCGTCGCACAGACGAAGAAGCAAGATCGGCCGCCCTGCGTGACCCCCCGGTAGCAAACATCCTGACTACATTGGAAGAAGTCACTGAGCTGGAGACCCCAAAAGAAAAGGTAAATGAATTTTTACTTTTCACCCACCGCCTCACCCATCTAGGCACCAGAGTGCTGCTGGAATTATTAAAGGACCAAAATCTACCGTCCCTACCTCCGGGTAGGACAAAGGACCTGGATCAAGACATTGTTTCCTCCTGCGAAGCCTGCACAGTGACAAACGTGCAACAAGCAGACGGCTCCGCCGGAACCAGGGACCAGGGAAACCGGCCTAGAATCTTCTAGGAAGCAGACTTCACCGAAGTAACACCAGCAACATATGGAAAGAAGTACCTGCTAGTCTTTATAGACACTTTTTCAGGATGGGTTGAGGCCTTCCCCACCAAAAAGGAGGCGGCCATAATCGTGGCCAAAAAGATCCTAGAGGAGATCTTTCCCCGATTTAAGCTGCCTAAGGTAATGGGATCTAATAATGGACCTGCATTCGTGGCCCAGGTAAGTCAGGGATTGGCCAGGGTCTTGGGGTTTAATTGGAAATTACATTGTGGATATAGACCCCAGAGCTCAGGACAGATAGAAAGGATAAGTAGAACTATAAAAGAGACCTTAACCAAATTAGCTATAGAGACTGGCTTGAAAGATTAGACGGTGCTCCTTCCTTATGCCCTCTTCCGTGCGCGTAATACCCCTCCCCCCTCTAGGAGGAACCTGACCCCATTTGAAATCCTCTATGGGGGACTCCCTCCTTTAAAACACACGACTGAACATGGATATGGGACATCTGTTACTTCCTCTGCCATGCTGATACCCAGACTTAAGGCTCTGGAGGCCATCCAGAAATATATCTGGAAGGGCCTATCAGAGGCCTACCGACCGGGTACTGTTACTCCCCACTCTTATTCTGTAGGTGATTGGGTCTACGTCCACCGACACCAGGTACGCAACCTTGAGCCTCGATGGAAGGGACCCTACTTGATCCTGCTGACCACGCCAACTGCTGTCAAGGTTGACGGCATCGCGGCCTAGATCCATGCTAACGGGACCCATACTTATTCTCCTCCTGCTTTTGACTCTAGGACCCTATATTTTAAATAAGTTAATAGCCTTTAAGCAAGATAGAATAGGACAGATCAAGTTAATGGTAATAAGGCAACAATATAAAGCATTACACTCGGATAATATTCACAATCTCTAAGGTTAGAGATACCCACAAGAAGAAGTGGGGAATGAAGAGATCCAGAGCTGAAAGAGTTAAGTTGTGTGGAGCTTCTGCTAACTTGCTTTTCTGTAACTGCTCTGCTGCTTTGCGGGTCAAACCTTGAGAAGTAGGAGCATGGTCTTCCCTTTGTGTTCCCCTCCATTCCCCCGAGGCCCCACATCCTGAGTACGTTCCCTGCTCAAGAGATGTCCTTGAATTATGTTTGTGGTTAAGAAAGAAGAGAACTATTTTGTCCTAGTTTCACAGCCGCCGAGCTACATCCGGACAATAAGATATGGATAACTGAAAAATGTGAACTGTACAGAACATACCAGGAACTGTAACTATGAGGTCACTGTGATCATGGTTTTATGACAAGCCTTTGTCGAAAAAATGCATAAAAACCCCATACTCCCTTGGATCGAGGCTCTCAGGCTCCGCCTGGTTTTCAGGAATGCTGCAGAGCCCCAGCATGCTGGAACAATAAAACCCTTGCTGTTGCAGAAGGAGCCGCCTTGGTGTCATTCCTCCGCGCCTCCCTGGGTTGAGGTCTTCTCGACCCTAACATTTGGAGGTCCCACCGAGATTTAACCCAGCCAACGGGACGCCGGACGGGACAGACCCAACTCGCTCTTTGGGTAAGTCTGCAGCGCCCATTCCTCTTTTGGTACCAATATTCATGTGCACATGTTAGTCTGATTCTGTTTTCTCATGATTTCTGGGGATAATCTAGGCAACCTTCAGTGTCTGACAGACGTGTCCAGGAGACGCCGGTTGCAACCTTGGGGGACGCCCCAAAGGTGAAGGAGGGCCAGGGACGCCTGGTGGCCTCCTGTCGGGTAGATCCGGAGGATCTACATCTGTTATATCCCAGAAAACACTATCATTGGCCACTATTTTATTTTTCATCTCTCCTACAGTCCCAGTGGGGACAAGCGCTTGCGTCCTGCTTTCTTTCTTCTAGGTTTGGTGACTGCAAGAATCTTCCTGTACTTCGAGATGGGACAAAACACATCAACTCCCCTGTCTCTAACCCTAGCCCATTGGTCAGAGGTTCAGGCTAGAGCTCATAATCTCTCTCTCTCTCTGTAAAGAAAGCTAAATGGCAGACTCTCTGTGCCACTAAATGGCCATCTTTTAAGGTCAACTGGCCCCCCGAGGGGTCTTTCCATCTCTCCCTAATTTTGCAGGACAAGAACGTCATCTACCGGCCCCGACCCAAAGGACACCCGAACCAAGAGCCCTACATCTTGGTGTGGCAGGATCTCTGCAAAAACCCTCCTTTCTCTGAGGACCCTGCCCGCATAACAGATCTAATTACCTCTCTAAGGAACTCCCATCAGCCTACATGGGACAACTGCCAACAGCTGCTCTCAGTCCTCCTCACCTCTGAGGAAAAGGAGAATATCCTCCTGAATGCCCGAAAGAATGTGCCTGGCCCCGGCGGGCAACCTACCCAGCTTCCTAATCTGATTGATGAATATTCACCTCTGACGCGCGCTGACTGGGATCCTAATCTGCCTGAAGGTAGGAGACACCTCGAAATCTATCGCCAGACTCTAGCGGCGGGTCTCAGGGCAGCAGGTCGAGAAGCCCACTAATTTGGCTAAGGTAAGAGGTATAATCCAGGGCCCTATTGAAAGCCCCTCTCTATTTCTAGAAAGGCTTCTTGATGCCTACTGGAGGTATACTCCCTTTGACCCTCAGTCGGAGGAACAGCAGGCGTCAATAGCCATGGCTTTCATTGGACAGTCTGCAGTAGACATAAGAAGGAAGCTGCAGGGCGCCTGGGTGGCTCAGTGGGTTAAGCTGCTGCCTTCGGCTCAGGTCACGATCTCAGGGTCCTGGGATCGAGTCTCGCATCGGGCTCTCTGCTCAGCAGGGAGCCTGCTTCCTCCTCTCTCTCTCTCTCTCTCTCTCTCTCTGCCTGCCTCTCTGCCTACTTTTGATCTCTCTCTGTCAAATAAATAAATTAAATCTTAAGAAAAAAAAAAAAAGACGGAAGCTGCAGAGGCTGAAGGGATTACAAGAATTAACTATTAGAGATTTGGTTAGAGAAGCTAACAAAATTTTAATAAAAGGAAAAAAGAGAAAGAGGAAAGGAAGGAGAGAGAAAGAGTAAAAGAAGGAAAGAGAAAGAGGAAAGGAAAAAAAGAGAAAGAGGAAAGGAAGGAAAGAGAAAGGGAAGGAAAGAAAAAGAGAGGAAAAGGAAAAAGAAAGGGATAAAAGAAGGAACAAAGAGTTGACTAAGATCCTGGGCACAATGGTAGAAACTGGTAGAAAATCAGATACTAAGACTTCAGGAAAGATAGGGAACCTGGGCCACTCTCCTAGGCGACACCCAAACTTGGCCTCAGACCAGTGTCCCTACTGTAAAGAGCATGAACACTGGGCTACCAACCTCCTGGCACTTGAAGATAATGATTAGGGGAGACGGGGCTCGGACCCCCTCCCCGAGCTCAAGATGAAATTTCTAGTGGAGGGAACTCCTATCAGTTTTGAGGTCGATACTGGAGCTGTTTATTCAGTCTTGCAGCAGGCCCTAGGGCCCCTCTCATCCCAACGGGCCCTTGTCAGGGGGCAAACGGGAGCAGGTACCGCCCCTGGACCACCCAGCGGACAATGGATTTAGGGAACGGAAGGGTGCACCACTCCTTTTCGGTGCTCCCTGACTGCCCTGCCCCCCTGTTGGGGAAAGACTTGCTAACCAAATTGCGACCCAGAATTACCTTCACTGATTCCGGGCCTTTGATGGATTTTCTTAACCCCATCGTGGGCCTACGCGTTCGGATAAGAATCTTTCCCCTCCACCAACTCCGCCTGTAGTAAATACCCTGTCCATCACTCTAGAAGATGAATACAAGCTATTTGAAGGGCCCAACCCTCCCGACCACCTCCCGGATCTAAAAAAATTAAAAAAAATGGCTACAGGACTTCCCTGAGGCTTGGGCTAAAACCGTGGGCTTGAGCTTAGCAACCGCCCGACCCCCTGTAGTGATGACACTTCAGACTTCCGCCACCCCTATCTAGGTAAGGCAATACCCAATGAATAAGGAAGCTCGAGAGGGCATCCGCCCTCACATTATCAAGCTCCTTCGACAGGGAGTCTTAGTGCCTTGCCAGTGGGCCTGGAACTCTCCCTTGCTCCCTGTAAAGAAACCTGGAACTAAATGACTATCGCCCTGTCCAAGACCTAAGAGAAATGAATGCTCGGGTGGAGGTAATACACCCTACAGTGCCAAACCCATATAATCTCCTCAGCATGCTAAGTCCCTCCCGAGTCTGATACACTGTGTTAGATTTAAAGGATGCCTTCTTCTGTTTACGGCTGCATCCTGACAGCCAGCACCTCTTTGCCTTTGAGTGGATCAACGCTGATCCTGGAATTTCGGGTCAACTCACCTGGACACGGCTTCCCCAGGGTTTTAGAAATTCTCCCACCCTGTTTGATGAAGCCTTGCGTAAGGACTTGAAATCCTTCCGGGAGACACATCCCACTTTGACTCTTTTGCAATATGTGGATGACCTCCTCCTGCTGGCTGCTGAGAGCCAGCAGGAATGTCTCCATGGGACTAAGGCCCTATTAAGAACTCTGGCTACCCTGGGATATCGAGCCTCTGCCAAAAAAGGCTCAACTCTGCCAGTTAGAAATGACATTTCTAGGCTATAAGATCAAGGAAGGTAAACGGTGGCTCACGGACACAAGGAAAAAGACTGTTACTCAAACACCGCCTCCTCAGACTAGAAGGCAACTAAGGGAATTCCTAGGGACGGCAGGCTTCTGTTGCTTATGGATACCTGGCTTCGCTTCCTTAGCTGCCCGGCTTTATCCCCTCACCAAAAATGAGGCCCCCTATGAATGGGGGAAGGAACAACAAGAGGCTTTTGATAGAATAAAGCGGGCACTGCTTTCAGCCCCCACCTTGGCCTTACCAGATCTAAAAAAATCCTTCACCCTGTACTTGGAAGAAAGGAACGAGGTGGCACGAGGAGTACTGACCCAATCCTTGGGCCCCTGGAAGCGCCCCATAGCCTATCTATCCAAAAGATTGGATCCTGTTGCTGGCGGGTGGCCAAAATGCCTGAAAGTCATAGCCGCCGCAGCTTTACTTGTCAGGGATGCTGACAAATGGACTTTGGGACAGAAAATCACTCTTATTGCCCCTCACACTTTGGAAAGTGTGATCCGGCAACCCCCAGACCGCTGGCTCTCCAATGCTCGCATAACCCACTATCAGAGCCTCCTGTTAGACAAAGACCGCATCTCTTTGGGCAATCCTGTGCTCCTTAATCCCGCCACCCTGCTGCCAGAGGAGACGGATGATCCAGTAATCCATTCCTGCCAGGATATCCTGGCTGAAGAAACAGGCAGGAGGCCAGACCTCAAGGACAGACCCCTGCCCCATGCTGATGTAAATTTATTCACGGACGGGAGCAGCTTCCTACAACAAGGGGAGCAACAGGCAGGGGCAACAATAGTTGGGCCTCAAGCTGTGGTTTGGTCAGCACCCTTAACTCCTGGAACTTCTGCTCAGAAAGCAGAACCTATTGCTCTAACCCAAGCCTTGCACCTGGCGACGGGCCAGCGGGCTAATATCTACACAGACAGCCGCTATGCCTTTGCCACTGCTCATGTACATGGTGCCATCTACCGGCAGCGGGGGCTTCTCACCTCCGCTGGAAAAGAAATCAAGAACAAACGGGAGATTATAGATCTCCTTGAGGAGATCCACCTCCCAAAGGAGATAGCCATCATACACTGCCCTGGACATCAAAAAGCTGAAGACCCAGTTGCCCAGGGCAACCGTCGCACAGACGAAGAAGCAAGATCGGCCGCCCTGCGTGACCCCCCGGTAGCAAACATCCTGACTACATTGGAAGAAGTCACTGAGCTGGAGACCCCAAAAGAAAAGGTAAATGAATTTTTACTTTTCACCCACCGCCTCACCCATCTAGGCACCAGAGTGCTGCTGGAATTATTAAAGGACCAAAATCTACCGTCCCTACCTCCGGGTAGGACAAAGGACCTGGATCAAGACATTGTTTCCTCCTGCGAAGCCTGCACAGTGACAAACGTGCAACAAGCAGACGGCTCCGCCGGAACCAGGGACCAGGGAAACCGGCCTAGAATCTTCTAGGAAGCAGACTTCACCGAAGTAACACCAGCAACATATGGAAAGAAGTACCTGCTAGTCTTTATAGACACTTTTTCAGGATGGGTTGAGGCCTTCCCCACCAAAAAGGAGGCGGCCATAATCGTGGCCAAAAAGATCCTAGAGGAGATCTTTCCCCGATTTAAGCTGCCTAAGGTAATGGGATCTAATAATGGACCTGCATTCGTGGCCCAGGTAAGTCAGGGATTGGCCAGGGTCTTGGGGTTTAATTGGAAATTACATTGTGGATATAGACCCCAGAGCTCAGGACAGATAGAAAGGATAAGTAGAACTATAAAAGAGACCTTAACCAAATTAGCTATAGAGACTGGCTTGAAAGATTAGACGGTGCTCCTTCCTTATGCCCTCTTCCGTGCGCGTAATACCCCTCCCCCCTCTAGGAGGAACCTGACCCCATTTGAAATCCTCTATGGGGGACTCCCTCCTTTAAAACACACGACTGAACATGGATATGGGACATCTGTTACTTCCTCTGCCATGCTGATACCCAGACTTAAGGCTCTGGAGGCCATCCAGAAATATATCTGGAAGGGCCTATCAGAGGCCTACCGACCGGGTACTGTTACTCCCCACTCTTATTCTGTAGGTGATTGGGTCTACGTCCACCGACACCAGGTACGCAACCTTGAGCCTCGATGGAAGGGACCCTACTTGATCCTGCTGACCACGCCAACTGCTGTCAAGGTTGACGGCATCGCGGCCTAGATCCATGCTAACGGGACCCATACTTATTCTCCTCCTGCTTTTGACTCTAGGACCCTATATTTTAAATAAGTTAATAGCCTTTAAGCAAGATAGAATAGGACAGATCAAGTTAATGGTAATAAGGCAACAATATAAAGCATTACACTCGGATAATATTCACAATCTCTAAGGTTAGAGATACCCACAAGAAGAAGTGGGGAATGAAGAGATCCAGAGCTGAAAGAGTTAAGTTGTGTGGAGCTTCTGCTAACTTGCTTTTCTGTAACTGCTCTGCTGCTTTGCGGGTCAAACCTTGAGAAGTAGGAGCATGGTCTTCCCTTTGTGTTCCCCTCCATTCCCCCGAGGCCCCACATCCTGAGTACGTTCCCTGCTCAAGAGATGTCCTTGAATTATGCTTGTGGTTAAGAAAGAAGAGAACTATTTTGTCCTAGTTTCACAGCCGCCGAGCTACATCCGGACAATAAGATATGGATAACTGAAAAATGTGAACTGTACAGAACATACCAGGAACTGTAACTATGAGGTCACTGTGATCATGGTTTTATGACAAGCCTTTGTCGAAAAAATGCATAAGAACCCCATACTCCCTTGGATAAAGGCTCTCAGCCTCCGCCTGGTTTTCAGGAATGCTGCAGAGCCCCAGCATGCTGGAACAATAAAACCCTTGCTGTTGCAGAAAGAGCCGCCTTGGTGTCATTCCTCCGCGCCTCCCTGGGTTGAGGTCTTCTTGACCCTAACAAAACCATGTTTTGGGAGAGGAGTGGTTTCCTGGTGCATTTAAGGTGTTGACCTACGCATCCCATCTTGCAACCTGGATGTCTTGTCTACTGGAAAAGAACTCAAGAGAAAAAATCTCTTTAAGCTCTTTGGAAAGGCACATATTAGGTCTTGCTAACCAACCCTGTGCTGCCAAACTCCAGTGAATAGGCTCTTAGATTCATGTGGCACTTTTGAGGAAATTTCCAGATTCTGTGGGATCTGCACACCATGGGGTGACCAAAAAGTACAGATTTCCTAGCACTGAAGTGAATGGCATCTCAATAGACAGCTTTGTACGATGCCTGGCCGAGACCCATGTACCTTTTCTCACCCTTGCTTCCTCTCTCCTTCATGGAAAGACAGTCCCCCCATACCACATTTACCAAACCCTTGCAGAAGGGAGCAGCATTGTTTATTGTTGTTATAATCTTTCAGAAACAGCCTCCTCATAATACCATGACAAATCAATCTTTCTCCTTGTTTTTTTTGGAGGCCAGACGTTTCTGAATCCACAAAAGTCTTTCTTTCATCGGAACCATGAACAGACTCTGGATTCTTAGCCACATTCACGGTCTCTGCATTTGCACACTTACAGGCTGGATAACGTTGATTTCTAAATAGGTCTTTGATATAATAAAATTCTAGAACAGCTTTGACATCTTGGTTTTTGAAAATAGTTGTCCACCTGTTGAATCATGTCTATACCTGTGCTGCATCTTTCCAATGGCACTTGATTAATTCTCTGATGGGCTGCTTGCAGGGCCACTATTCTGTTTTCATGGCTGTTTGAGGCAGGGGCTCCAGGAGGCATGCATGTCTCTGGGTCTGCCTCCATAGGGAGAACTGTTCTCTCCTAAGTCACAATAAGTGCCAATAACTATTTTCGGTTGGCTACTTTCTGACCTAGTGTCCTGATTTAGAACCAAGACACAATTTGGAATTTTCATGTGACTTTTTTATTTTTCTTGAAAATTGTCGTTATGTATTTACTTAAGAGAGAGAGAGAGAGCATATGAGGTGGAGAGGCAGGCAGAGAGGGAGGGAGAATCAGACTCTTCTGAGCAGGGAACCCGATGTGGGGTTCTAGCTGATCCCAGGACCCCAGGATCATGACTGGAGCTGAAAGCACATGCTTAACTAACTGAGCCACCCAGGGGTCCTGATTTTATTAATTTGAGAGAGACTGCATACGTGAGCTCTTGTGTGAGCAGAGGGAGGTGCAGAGGGGGAGGAAAGGGAGAGACAATCCCGAGATAAAGAAAGATCACCCAGGACAGAATAGGAACCACTTACTGACATCAGGAGAGTGAGTCAGCGGGGGCACCTCCACCTCGGGAATTTGGCAGAGACTCAAGTCAAAGGCAGGTGGAGGATCAGGGAAGCTTTTGGGTGGTGAAAGGGGAAGGTCAGATGACAGGTTGTTGGGGTGGGGGAGCAGGACAGGAGCTGACAGAAGAGGGCTGTTCTATGTCATAGACCATATCTGAAGAGCATATCTATTTCCCCTCTTGGTTTCAAGTTCGGGGGTGTGTGTGCTAAGCTGGAAGCAAAAACAAGAAAAGCTATCTGGGGCCGATCACTGCAGAGATGTGGCTTGGCTTTCCAGGAGGGCCGCTGCAGAGCTTGTGGGTCCAGTCCTGCCTGGTTTCTTGGAAGATTCAGAAAGTTCTGTAGGCTGGAATCCCTCTCCAAAGCTGTGTTCAGACAACTGAACACCCTTCTATGGATAGAGAAACTGTATTCTATAACAACTATAAGTAGTACTGTACATAATAATTACTGTAATGATCAATAATTATTATAATCTACATATATTCAGTGTATAAATATTAATATGTATGAAATTATATAATCTATATATGATGCTTATAGGATATATGTAATTATACATATTTATAATAATTATAATAACATAAGTCATAAATTAAATTAAAACATAATAAAGTAATACATTAACAAAGTATTAAATAATAAAAAATTTATGATGAAAATGATTGGCTCACTGGCAGCCAGAGATGCTCTTTTTCCTCCCTTCTTCTGAGCTGGTCGCAATGCTTTAGGCTGCCAGGTGTCTGATCTCCAGACAACTGAGTGTTTCTGTACATGGGTTACCAGTGTTCTAGAGAATGAGCCTTGTTCTAAATTTAATATTTTATACTGAAATTGCTCAAAATGAATTATATATATAAATGTAAAAATATCTAAAACTTTTATAAAAGATAAAGGAAAAAAATGTCATATTAGGTTTAGACTAATACAAAAAAATAAAAATTAAAACCCAAAACTCCATAAAAGACATTGCTAAGAGATTGGAATGGTTAGCCACAGAATGGAAGAAAATATTTTTATATCACATGCCCACAAATAACTGGTGCACAGAGTATATATAAAGGAAACTCAAAATAAGAAAACAGAATCCAGTTTAAAAATTAGCAAAAGACACGAATAACCACTTCACCAAAGATTAAGGGTTAACTAAAAGGATAGTCAACACTGATAGCCACTACAGAAATGCAAAATGAAACCATGCTGAGATGCTACTACACAGCTATTAGATAGCTTAAATTGTGTGTGTGTGTGTGTGTGTGTGTGTGTGTGTGTGTGTGTGTTTCTATGTATGTGTTTAAATGTTCATAAAGTGACAGTATGCATAGCAACTGGAACTTCCACAACATTGCTGGCGGGAATACACAACGGTACAACCTTTTTGGAAAAGGTTTAGTAGTTTCTAAGAATGATATACATAAACTTACTTGTGACCCAACAGTCCCACTCCATCCCCTACTCCCTTTTTTTTTTTTTTTTTGTGAGAGAGAGCATGTGTGCTTGTGCTCAGGCACATTGAAGCAGGGGGAGAAGCAGAGAGAAAGGGGGAGAGAGAATCTCAAGCAGGCTCCATGTCCAGGGCAAATCCCACACACTCAATCTCAGGACCCTAAGATCATGACCTGAGCCAAAATCATGATATGGAGGCTTAATCAACTGAGCAACCCAGGTGCCCAGAACCTACTACTCTTTAGAGAAGCATCAAATCTAACTATCTTCTCATACAAACACAGTAGCTGGGAATGCAAGAAAACCTGCATATAATAGAATCTTATCCCGTCTAAATGTCTATTCTTTAATTTGTTTAAGTGGACCCCAAATGTTTTAGCAGTCAGTGAATTAGAAACGTAATAGGTGGATGTTCCTGGTTGATTACAGCAAATCCCTGGACTTGCCTCAGTTTTTTTGTACCTGCTGCTTGTTCTCACTCCCAAACAACCTTGACCCTGTTTCAAGTCTTTTATCTCTGGCTCAACATCAAGTAAACATCTGGTTCTATATCTTTACTATTGTTATGGTCCTTTTACATCTCATAATGGCTTCTGATATTATGTAGGAAACTGTAGAAGTGGAAGAAAATTTAGGCCATTGACCTCCATTACACCGTCTTCTCCACATCTATATTCTGACATTTCAAAGTAGTTCACAAATAACTTGAACTATTGGATAAAAAGTTAACAAAAATGTGAGCCATGAGATTCTGGATATCAAGTGTGTTATCTTGTACAAAAAACTTTCAGAGGGTGTTAGGGAGTTCTTTAACAGCCTCAAGACTCTAACTTCTCTGTGTCTTATTCGGTGGGTTCTGATGATCTAGAGTGGTTGGTGCTGTCTCTTAGGCATTTATGGAATCTTCAGACTTGAAAGGTCATAACATTTAAAGAATATGATGAGTTAATATGATCAGGAGTCATAGATGCTTTCCCAAGACTTTTACATACCAGGGTCTTCTGGCTGGCATTACCTGTAAAAAAAGATACACTTAGAGCCCTAAGCCTGAATATTATTTAATAGCATCTTTCAGTGCTTCTCTTTCTTTTTTCTTTTCTTTTTTTTCTTTCTTTTCCTTTTGCCCCCTCCCTTCCTCCCTCCCTCCCTTCCTTCTTTGAAATAATCTTTCAACTAACATCTTCTTCCATGAATAGAAATATTTTCTTTTTCTTTTATTTAAATTCAGGTTAGTTAACATATAGTGTATTATGGGTTTCAGGGGTAGCAGTGTTACTGTTCTTGATGATGGACTACAGATGGTATGTTTTTCTTTACTTGTAGGCCTGGCTCTGGATGACTCTTACATTGGCAGCATCAGCTCTAATATCAAGCCTCTCAATTCCTATTTTGATGTTCTTTGTAACAGATTCAATTTTATCTTTGTGCTTCTCTAGTATTTTATTGAGGGGAGGATATCTAATCTTGCATATGCTTTTCATATGTTGACATGGAAGATGTATTTCATAAATCAAAATTCACCCAGGGAGACAAGATGGATCAGTCTCTCTGCAACCACTTACTGTTGCTGCCCAATTCCCATCACCACCCATCACAGAGATCTGTATAACTTTGGGGGCTGCCTATACTCAGTGACTTGATTCCTGGGTTTACTATTCAGACTTGGCCTTTCTATTGATTCAGAATGGAATACACTGACACTTCAGTCTAGGACTCATACACCCTGGTACAGACTGCTTTATTGAGAAGTATTTAGGTATTTAAGAATTCTATAGGCAAGTGACATCTGTGACAAGGAGCACACACGTGACAAAATTTCATAGATCCTACCACCACACCCAAAGCCATCACATTGCCATAGCAAGGGTCATGAGTGTAAGTTTTCCTGGTATCAAAAGGGTATAGGAAAGACTGGGTGAATTCACTTTGGACTTCCTGTCTATCTAATAATCTCTTTTGGTATCAATACAAGGGTGAATTACTTGCTAGGGATGCCATAACAAAGTACTACAAATTGCATGTCTTAGACAAAAAAAGTACTGTTTCAGAGTTTAAGTTGATAGTCTAAAATTAAGGTGTTGGCAGGATGGATTCCTTATGAGGGTTATGAAATAAGAGTCTGTTCTATATGTCTCTTCTTGGCTTGTCAGTAGCTGTCTTCTCCCTATGTCTCTTCATATCACCTTCCCTCTATGTGTCTCTGCCTATCTGTCTAAATTTCCCCTTTTTTATCAGGATAATAGTTCTTTTGGATTAGGGGCCACACCAATGGCCTCATTTTAACTTAACTCTGTAAAGACCCTATTTCCAAAATAGAATCACCTTCTGGGGTACTAGAGATTATGACTCTAACACATTTTTTGTAGAGTGTAGGGGACATAATTTAGCCTAGAACAAAGAATATGAAATAATTTAAGTGGATAGCCTCCAATATACCCACATAATTTCTGATTCCTGTGATAGAAATTGATATTACTATTGAGTCAGAAGGGTCAGTCATTTTTTTTTAAGATTTTTTTTTTATTTGACAGACGGAGATCACAAGTAGGCAGAGAGACAGGCAGAGCGAGAGGAGGAAAGCAGGCTCCCTGCTGAGCAGAGAGCCTGATGTGGGGCTTGATTGCAGTATGCTGGGATCATGACCTGAGCTGAAAGCAGAGGCTTTAACCCCTGAGCCACCCAGGCGACCCCAGATGGGTCAGTCATTTATCTCATCCACAAATTAGGGATTGGATATGTGTTAAAATGTGCAGATAGGCTGAGAAGTATTTTCCTCATTGGCAGTCATAAAAATAGAAAAAATATATATATATATAATCAAATATGTAATTTGACCTTGGGTACCTAGTGTTTTACTGCATAAGTTGCTAGGCTAATAGTTGAGACCTTCTTTCGATAAAAGGGTAGAATATATTCTCAATTAGGATTATTTCTCTAATCTTTTATTTAAAAGCTTTGCTACTGTATGATTCTGATGTTATAGCTACTATTTCTAGAGCTACGTCTCTCTGTCTGTCTGTATACTGAAGGAGTATAGTCTAGAGCCTTTAACAGCAGAAATACATATATATAGACAGGTTAAAACATAGCCAAGCACCTGTACTATTTTTACTTCTTGTGTTACCCTGATTGTTTGATATATTAATAAAGATAGCATATGGAAACTAAATTTGAACTAGAAATTTTACTAAAGTTGAGGTGCCTGGGTGGCTTAGTACATTAAAGCCTCTGCCTTCAGATTGGGTCATGATCTCAGGGTCCTGGGATCGAGCCCTGTATCAGGCTCTCTGCTCAGCAGGGAGCCTGCTTCCCCATCTCTCTCTGCCTGTCTCTCTGCCGACTTGTGATCTCTGTCAAATAAATAAATAAAATCTTTTTAAAAAAAAGAATCACTGCTCAGTTTTCTGAGAGTAACATTTCATATGGGTACAAATATATGCATAATTACATAAATATACATATTCATGTATATATAAAAATATAACTATCTTTTCATTGATGGAAGGATGAGAATCAATGTTGCTCTTCTGTTCATGCTTCCAGTGCCATAAATGTGTGATTATTTTTACCCCACCTGATCTGAAAATTGATTTGAGATAGCCTATACAATAAAATCAGTCTAACAGTATAAAGGTAATCTAAAAACTTGTAATAAAGGAAAAGATCAGTAAAATAAATTCAATAGTATGTTTATTATGTAAAATACATGACCGTAACACATTACATTAAAGAAAGATCTAATCCAAATATTCAAGAATGATTTATCATTAGAATATCAGGCAATGTGTCACTGCACTAAAAAAAATATGTATCTTGATAGATGTCATAACATTTTTTTTAAAGATTTTATTTGAGAGAGAGAGGAAAAGTACAAGCAGGGAGAGGGGAAGAGGTGAAGAAGAAGCAGACTCCTTGAGCAGGGAGCCCTACATGGGGCTCTATCCCAAGACTCCCAAATCATGACCTGAGCCAAAGGCAGATAGATGCTTAACCTACCAAGCCACCCACAGGCTCTATAACAACATTTTATAAACTTCAATATTTGCAATGATTACAAACTTTTTTAAAACAGTAGGCATAAAAGGGAACTTTTTAGCACAAGAAAACCTGCATATTTAAAGACATCATATATGTAATGAACAAATTATAAGACATCCCATCCCTTGCCAATTGCTCTTTTGTTTAACTTGTTTCTCTGACTTTTCAGGAATTCCAAATTTGGAGCTCTCTAGTTTACTTTCCAACCTTGGAACTCAGAATTCGTTGATACCATTCAACTAATAATGTTCCCTGTTTTGGTCCTGTCTGTCACCTTTGGAGGCTAGAAGAGATATATATTTTCTAAGGAGATAATTAGCCATTGAAAAAACCTCCAATTTGCTAATTGACCAACTAGAAATTTATGAAAAATTGTACGATTTTAATTGATTTGAACAATTCCTTATTTGTAAACTATCTTCATGGTTTGTTTCTCAATTTGTATATGCATTTTAGATTCTTGTTTTTATAAGAATATGAGTATATATTATACATGTATGTGCACATTTTATGTGAACAGAGAAATGTCATAAATTTATGATTCTCAAACAATGTTTATGAGTACATTGTTTTTTGTTTTATTTTTAGAACACTATTGGAAATACTAGGAGTACAGATTCTATTAGGATAGTTCTGACAGAGAGTGTGGGTCTCTGATCAATAGATCAGACAAATCCCTATAAAATAATTTGGGTAAAGTAAGGTACAAATAAGAAGAAATAAGCAGAATTTGGAGTCCTTGAGATTACAAATAATAATGTCAGTTCTTAATATATTTCTTATAAATTGTGAAAACTAGATCACTGTGTCTCTATAATGGCTTTGAATCTCAGTTCTGTTGAAAGCTTATTTTTACTCTTTGTGTTTTTTTAAATGTTGTTTTTATTTTATTTTATGTCTGTTTGTTTAGTGTTTTATTTTTCCTTTTTATTGAATGTTTTCCTTACCTTATAATTTCTAAATCAGAATATCACTTTATGATACTAAGCAACTGAAAATTTTAAGACTCTAGTATTCTATAGAGATACTTTTGACAACAGAAATATGTTTTAAATCATACAATTATCATATGGTTTCACTTATTTGTGGAGCATAACAAATATCATGGAGGACAAGGGGTGTTAGAGAGGAGAAGGGAGTTGGGGTAAATTGGAAGGGGAGGTGAATCATGAGAGACTATGGACTCTGAAAAACAATCTGAGGGGTTTGAAGTGGCAGGGGTGTGGGAGGTTGTGGTACCAGGTGGTGGGTATTATAGAGGGCATGGATTGCATGGAGCACTGGGTGTGGTGAAAAAATAATGAATACTGTTTTTCAGAAAATAAATAAATTGAAAAAAATCATATTATTAAGTAAAAACAATTCTTAGTATTGTGTTCTTAGGCACAACACAATTTAAATATAGGTATAGATATATACATATATATGTATGTATATATACATATATATAACTCAAAGTTTTGAGTAAAAGTCATAGCAAAGTAAATCCACCTGAGTAGTTGCCCATGATGATGGGTTGATAATGGACCTTGTAATCAGAGATAGAGAGGGAGAAATAACATAAAATAGAACAATAGAGAAATTGTGCATGAGTTAGTATTTATAGTAAAGACTGAGTCATTATTCACCCACACCACTGCCTTCTATGAACCCAATGGAAGACTGTCTTTTAGACTTCATATGAGTTGATTGCAACTATGTAAGTGAGTTCTGAATGATGAAATGAAACACAGTGCTTTCAGCCTCATCATTACACCTTGTGCATAATCACCCCTTTGTTCTCTTTTTCTTCTGCTTGTGAATTCAGCATCATGGATGAAAAGTTCTTGGATACCTGACTTACCATGGAGAGTCTGCCTGACTCATCACACTGGACTATGACTAGGTGAGAAATAATCATTTAGGCTGCTAAGCTAGCAAGATGTGTTGTCATTAGAGTACCTAGCAATAATCACCCTTAACAGGATAATGATGGAA
Source organism: Mustela erminea (assembly GCF_009829155.1). Classification (NCBI taxonomy): domain Eukaryota; kingdom Metazoa; phylum Chordata; class Mammalia; order Carnivora; family Mustelidae; genus Mustela; species Mustela erminea. The sequence goes on along the minus strand of NC_045631.1, from coordinate 14,530,200 downwards.
TACCATGAAGCATATGATTCAATAAAAGTCGTTTCTGTGGGAGAAATGTAGAAGAAAAGGGGAAAAGAAAAACAGAAGAGGAAAGGTTCCATGTAACAATATTTTATAAAGCCTCCATACAAATCAGTGTTCATACATATTATTATATAAGCAAAAGCAGAGAATATAATTCTTATTTAAAATATTCACAAGTTCATGTTTTGTCCATATTAGAGTAACTGGAACCAAATATTCCTTTCTGCTATTAAAAACCAGGTAACCCAAATAAAGGAGTTGTTTTCAGAAATTGGAAAACACAGCATGGGAGTGAGACACATAAGGCAAGAAAAAAAGAAAAAGGTTAAAGTCATGGTTATTTCATTTGTTATCTAAAATACTTTCTGGATCATGGCACTGGGAGGAGAAATCCAATGGTAACTGTATTGTCTAGTTGCATTGAGAAAACAGAAATTGCTTTTGGGGAAGCCTGAGCCAGCTGGTCATGCAAGGCAGAATACAATAAAGGATGGAGGTAGGCAGAGGGATCCTTTTAAATTGTGGGTGCATATTAATCTGTGCACACAGAGGAGTAACCTTCATCAGGCTAAGGAGGTGAAAATTCTCAGGAGCTCTGTGCTGGCTAATTCAGAGATCACACAGGCCTGGGAGTCATTTGGATAGCTGGGATGTTCAGGAGATACACATAAAATGTTTTTGTTGTTGTTGTTGTTGTTGTTTTCTTGTTTTTTAGTTGGATGCTTAGATAGTTGTATTGAGATGTTTTATTTTCTATTTTTTGAAGATTTTTAAAATTTATTTGACAGAGAGAGACCAGGCAGAGAGGCAGGCAGAGAGAGAGGTGGAAGCAGGCTCCCTGCTGAGCAGAGAGCCCAATGATGGAGGGCTCGATTCCAGTACTTTGGGATCATGAACTGAGCCAAAGGCAGAGGCTTTAACCCACTAAGCCATCCAGACACCCCTAGACCTTTTCTTTTCGAATGTATATTTTTAGTGCAACAAATTTTCATCTTAGCACTGCTTTATCTGTAACCCACAAAATTTGATTTGTTGTATTTTCATTTAACTCAGGGCACTTTTTAAAATTTTCTTTAAAATTTTGATTCATGGATGATTTAAAAGAGTGTGATTTAATTTTCAAGTGTTTCAAGTTTTATTATTATTTTTCTCTCATTTATTTCTAGTTTGATTCCATTGTGGTCAGAGAGCACACTCTGTAGGAATTCAAGTCTTAAATTTTTAAAGATTTATTTATTTACTTGTTGGAGAGAAAGAAAAGGAGAAAGAGAATGAGTAGGGGGAACAGCAGGCAGAGGGAGAGGGAGAAGCAGGCTACTTACTGAGCAAGGAACCTGATATGGGACTCCATCCCAGGACCTTGGGATCAGGACCTGAGCTGAAGGCAGATGCTTAACTGACTGAACCACCCAGGAATCCCTCAAGTTTTATAATTTGTTGAAATTTCATAGCCTACAATAATGATATATTTGGTATTTATTCCATGAGAATTTGAAAAGAATGTGTTTTCTACTATTATCAGGTAGAATGTTCTATAAATACCAATTAGATCCTATTGACAAATGGCATTATTAAACTCTTCTAAATAACTGCTAATTTTATTTCTAGTTGTAGTCGAAAAAGGGGTCTTGAGGTCTCCAATTATAATTGTGAAATATTTCATTTCACAATTATAATTGTGAAATGTTCATTTCTTCCTTTCAGTTCTCTCGGGATTTGATTTATATATTTTGCAGCTCAGCAACAGTTTGGTGCTCAAAGAATTATGATGGCTGTATCTTATTGCTGTGGTAGATTGGACTTTTTACCATTATATAATGTCCCTGTCTGTCTCTCATAATTTTCTTTGCTCTGACTTCTATTTTATCTGATAGTAATATGGTGAGTCTTGCTTTCTTTTGATAAGTGTTTTCATCAAGTATCTTTCTTCTATTGTAATTTTAAGCAGCATATACTGTTTTATTTGTGGTGGCATTTTGCTGGGGAGGTTCTTTGTTATTGGTAGGCAGGGTGGTCTTGTTGTGGGCTCCACTGACATTATGGTGAAATCAACCCCATCACAACCTCATAATGGTAAACGTTTTGACTCTCCCCTAGGTCTCCTTTGACAGTATTATAGTGGAGAGGGGGCAAGGTGTCCTCTTTATTATCATCTAGTGGGGGTAAAACTTCTACTTCCCTGTTTGGCATTCCAGTGACATGTTTAGTTGCCATGACAGCCTTGCAGGTAGAGAAGTCTAAGTTCCCCATTTAGCATTTGCTGGTGTGGTTCAAGTGGGGCCACAGTTTTCCTGTGGTGTTTCCCTGGAGTAAAGCAGCTATTATTTAAAAGTTCTGCCTGTGAGACTGCACCTTTGAATAGAGAAAACAGGCTTTAGTTGTGAATTTTTTGCCTGTGCTGCTTTATACTTCCTTGTTGCCCATTTCTTCAGCTTCAAGTCTAGGATATATGAGACCAAAAGAAAACCTACACTACTAAATACTGTTGATCATCAGATTCTGAGGTCCCTGAACAATTTATTTCCTTCTCGCCATCTTTTAGAGTCTTCTTATCTTTATTTTATATAGAATGCCCAAGCTTTCAGTTGTACTCAGTGGGGAAAAATAGATAGAAATATGTCTACTACATCTACAAAGAAGTAAAGGTCTCCAGGGAAAATTTTAAAGACTATGAGGCCTAAAAACATAATTTGTCAGATTTTCAGATAAACTTACCAATAGAAGCTAGACTTTGATGTCTTTTGAATCCCAGCCAATTATTTGCCAGGTCTTAGATAGTAAAGATTGTCTTTGGTAGATATTTGAGAAGGCCCTTATAATATCTAAATTATTTGTTTAGTCAAATAATCCCAAATTGCAGTGGTTTACAGTAGCAACCTTCTGTCTTCCTTACAAAATAGTCTTTAGGTCAGTTATAGTTCAACTTCAGGCTGTGTCAGACACAGGTTTTCTGATTTAGGGCTATGATCTGCTCCTCATGTTTTCTCTTTCTGGAACCAAGGCTAAAGGAGAAATTCTCTGAATATATTCTGTTCTTTCATAGCAAGGGCCAAGATAAGAAACTGAAAAATATATGTAATGGCTATTAAAGCTTCCACACAGAACTGATATATTTTTGCTTTTGTTCCTATTTCATTGGCTAAATCAAGTAACATGGCCAAACCTAAAATCAATTGGGTATAGAAGTATACTACTTTTATACAAGGCAGACACGTTACATGGCAAAGAGCACTGATATATAATCTTTCAAAGGAGAGAGTGCATAAATATGAAATTTTTACTATCATAATCTAAGAATTCTCAGGCTCTAGGTTAACGGGGGAAAACATGATTTGATTTCACATATATTTTGAAATAGAGAATTATTAAAACATACTTTCTTCTTTTTTTTAAGATTTTATTTATTTATCAGAGAGAGAGACGGGGAGAGAGCGAGCACAGGCAGACAGAATGGCAGGCAGAGGCAGAGGGAGAAGCAGGCTCCCTGCCGAGCAAGGAGCCCGATGTGGGACCCGATCCCAGGACACTGGGATCATGACCCGAGCCGAAGACAGCTGCTCAACCAACTGAGCCACACAGGCGTCCCTACTTTCTTCTTTTTAAGATTTCATTTATTTACTTGAGAAAGAGAGAACACAAGCAGTGGGAGGGGCAGAAGGAGAGGGCGGACTCTCCACTGAGCAGGAAGACCAATGCAGGGCTCCATCTTAGGATCTCCATCCCAGGGTCCTGGGATCAATGACCCAAGCAAAATGGCAGATGCTTAAGTAACTGAGCTACCCAGGTGCCCCTCAAAATATATTTTCTATTAAAGATGCAAACCTTAGGGTGACTTGATTTCAGCTTAGATCATGATCTCAGGGTTGTGAGATCAAGGCCTGCATCAAGCTCTGCTCTCAGTGGCGAGTCAGCTTCTCTCCCTTTCTCTCTCCCCACCCCACATGATATATATATATATATATATATATATATATATATATATATATATATCTCAAATAAATAAATCTTTTAAAAAATTAATAAAGATGTAAACCTCATCCTGGGGGGGGGACAGTTCTATAATATGTTGCAAAGTTTTTTGTTTCTGGTTTTTTTTGTGTGTATATGTATATGTTTTAAAAGTTAAGAATAACTAGTTATTTACTTAAAGAGATGTGTCAAGTATGTTACCTGAAGTGCATGTTAGGTTTCAACTTAATTTTTAAAATAAATATCATAAAAATTATCTCCAGGTCAGTACTTTTCAGACTAATTACATTTTAGTTTGCATTCCAAAATCTCCATTAGAATACAGGTGTATCACAGGGCACCTGAGTGGCTCAGTGGGTTAAAGCCTCTGCCTTTGGCTCAGGTCATGATCCCAGGGTCCTGGAATCAAGTCCCACATTGGGCTGTCTGCTCAGAAGGAAGCACGCTTCCTGCTCTCTATCTGCTTGCCTCTCTTCCTACTTGTTATCTCTGTCAAATAAATAAATAAAATCTTTTTTTAAAAGAATATATATGTATGTACAGAGATAGAGATATCTCTATTGTTTCATGAAATCCTATGTTAAAGCCAGATATGGAATAATTCACAAAATGATAGCAAGGGAGTAAAAAGATTTTTAGGCAGCTGGAGTGAGAAGAAAAATAGAAAGAAAATGTTCTGTACTGGGAACTATTTTTTAAGTAAAAAGTCTGGGGCAAAATTTAACATAGCTTCTTCTTTCTAAGTGAGAGAGATAATTCTTAGCCCTACAAATTCAATAGTGAGCTCATATGAGTTCCACATAAAGGATTCTAGCATAAAGGAAGCAGTACAGTATAGTGATATATAAATTAATTCATGTTGCTTAACTCTGTTTAGTTATACATCTTGTTATTTGTTGATAACTACACAGGGATTATACTAGTTAGCTAGCCTGATACATAGCCAACTCAAATAGAACTAAAAATTACTTAATAGATCTTTGTTCAAGGCCCAGTATAGAGTAAATGGAAAGAAATGAGGAGGTAATCTGATCCCATCCTTCCTTATAAAAGACTTCTGTCTTCAACATATTGTTGGAAAAAGTACAGTGTTGGTTGGACACTGACTGTTCCTTACTTTCTAATACCTGTGATTGTGGAGACACAACTTATATTGAGTTGATAGTTGTCTTTATCTGTTATCTATTATTATTATTATTATTATTGTTATTCTTTTCATTCTAATAAATTCAATAAAAAAATACCTACTAAGTGGTAACCATATATTGGCACACAGTAGACACTCAAAAAGAGTTAACTAATTGATATATGGTGTCTTGAATCCAATAGAAGAGATGAGACAGATGACCAAACAGATAAAATATGAGACAGTATATCATGTCTACACTGGAGATATGCATAATTCTAATGGGACTCCAAGCAGTAGAGATTCTATGTTATTGAGGGAGGGGAACATATGGGAAAGAAGAATGAAATCTATTTTCAAGGTGGATTTGGCACAGGTTTCAGTATTTAGGTAGAACTCTAGCAGGTAAATGTGGGACATAAGTAAGAAAAAGATGGTAAGTGAAAGATAGGATGCAGTTCCAATAGGAGAAGGAGGAGGTAAGACTGAAAAGGCAGACTAGATGCCTGTATTAGTTGGTTTGGGCTGTCATAACAATATACCACAGATGGAGCGACTTAAACAATAACTTATTTTTTAACAGTTCTAGACTTTAGAACTCCAAGATCAAGGTCACCACTAGGGTTGGTATCTAGTGAGATCTCTCTTCATGGTTTGTTGATGGCCACCTCCCTGCTGTGTTCTCATGCACATGTGAAGAGGGAGAAAGCTCTGGTGGTTCTATCTCTTCTCATAAGGGTACTTGCCATATAGTATTTGGACCTCAACCTTATAATACCATTTAACTTCAATTACCTCCTTTAAGGCTTTATTTCTAAATACAGTCACATGGGCTTAGGACTTCCACATAGGGATTTTGAAGGTACACAGTTCAGTCCGTAACAGTTCCCAAAATGGAAAATTGTCAATGTAGACTATGAATTAGACTTAATTCAGTTAGAATTAGGGAGCCATTGACACAAGAACCTGGGTTAGAACTGTGACATGTAAAGCTTTGTATACCTTCTCAATTGCTTTCCTCTAGGTCTGGGGCTAAACATAACATAGCCTGTTGTTAAATTCACAAGTACTGATCATACAAATATTCTTACAGTTTCCTTTGATACCAAGGAGTAAATGAATCCTAAAGAATCTTCATTGTATTTATAAAATATCAATATAAATAAATGAAAATTACTTAAACTCAGCCACTCTTTCCAGTTAAAACATTCAGTACTGTTAGATTTTTCCAAGTATAAATCTGAACTGTAGCTCTACATGTCTGTACAGAATCAGTCTCTCTAACATACTTGATGCCAAATAATCCATGTGAAGTAGAGATATGTTTTGTTTTATAATTACTATGAAAATGTGGATATCAATAAAAAAATCACAGAGTTTCTGTCTTTGCTAGCTGAATATAATTTTAGTTGTTTCTTTTACTGCTTTATGAATTATTAAAAGCTCTTGTCATTTTATTCATGTTTGGCTAAAAAATTAGGCATGGTTTATGGAGGCTTAAAATAAGGCAATATGAATTAGAAAGCTAAAAACACAATCTCATTATTTCACAACTATAAAATTCTGCCACCAAAAGGGGAAAATATTTTGGGATTTCTTTCTCATAATTTTCAATATTGTCTACATAATCTGAACTCATCACATAATTAAATACTCTTTAGTTTTATTTTTGTCAACTCAATGCTTATGCTTCTTAACTCTTTTTAATTGGGTATGTTCTCCTGTCTGTTAGAATAGACAAGTTCTTAAAACCAGTTTTAGTCTGTTTTATTACAATTTATTAAAGAAGATGCCAAAGTAATTCATACTAGCCATAAATTAAGAAAAAAAACTAAAAAGAATGTTTCTTGAGTTTGTAATATCATACTAAATGTTGAGATGTAGTAAAAGTTTTTGTGTCATGTGTGATAAGAACACATCAGATTTCTGTGTAAAACATGGCAGCGCAAGAGTCATTTGACTCTCAGGTAAGGGAACAACATAATGCTTGCTAACCTTGGTTTATCACTTTTGGTTGGCTTCCAAAAGTCAATATCACATTTAGTAGAAAGGACATCTCATTTGAATAAAAATGTGAAAATTTTCACAGGTTGCTGTGAAAATATATAGTTGTAGCATCTTTTTTTAAATTTTTTTTAAGGAAGAACCAGTTTATTAATGACAACCTTAATTACAACCACTCTCAAGTGTAAAAAATAAAGGGTAATTAGTTAAAATTTAGAACTCACTTGGAGTTGCCAATTAGCCTTTCACTGGATGTGCCAAAGGGAGGGCATCTTGCCTGATTCTGAATCAACTGGTCAGATGGAGTTCACTGGAAAATGAGGTAATAAAAAGAGACAAGAGTGCCAACTGCAGGGCTCAAGTCTTCTCCATGTTGCAATGATGCTACAGAATGACAACTGCATGTGCGTAGAGATGACACAGAATTATCTTACAGCCGGGATATGGAATGAACATCTCCAACTGTACAGAGACACAAATCACACATGCAGTCATACACACACCCACACTCTGGAGACAATTTTCAAAGAATCTTTGTCCTTCCTCTGAGCAGATTAACACATTCATCAGCCGCTGTGATGCAACATGGGGCTAAAACAGAAAACCTTGCTAAGTTTCCATAAAACCTGCTTGCTAGATGCCCAGTTTTTTGTTGGCAAGTGGGTCATCACTGGAAAAGACACCTGTGGTTTTCCCAGCATTCCACAGGCTATGATCTGCTCCTCAGGAGAGGGACCTCCTGGCAGAAACCAGCTGGGTTCAAATCAGAGGGCAAAATTCATCCCTCCCCAGGCTGGTGGGGACAGGTGAGTGGCAGCACCTGAAAGTGGTTTCCCACTTTGGGTCAAAGAACACTTGTCCCATCGACGCACTGCCTTCCAAAGGTTTTGTGTTTGTTACCATCCTGACGGTTAGTCTGTACTATGAGAACAGAAGGAGCTCTGGCCATGCATTGTTTATTTTTTATTTTTTTTTAAATTATTTTATTATTATTTTTTATTTCCAGCATAACAGTATTCATTATTTTTGCACCACACCCCGTGCTCCATGCAATCCGTGCCCTCTATAATACCCACCACCTGGTACCCCAACCTCCCACCCCCTGTCCCTTCAAAACCCTCAGATTGTTTTTCAGAGTCCATAGTCTCTCATGGTTCACCTCCCCTTCCAATTTCCCCCAACTCCCTTCTCCACTCTAAGTCCCCATGTCCTCCATGCTATTTGTTATGCTCCACAAATAAGTGAAACCATATGATAATTGTTTATTTTAATAAAAGCAAACTGAAACCAGAATAAGAACAAAAAAAAAATTAGAATATTTCTGATTGTGTCAACACTGTTTCAGAATTATGTGCGATTCCATTCAAAGAGAAGGGGGAGAGGGGCTGCAGATGGGGCCCCAAAGACTGATAGGGCAAAGGGATCATGGAGTTCATGGAAACACTTGCAATAGCCCAGCCAGTGGGACCCTCCTTGGCCACGGAGGACACACCCACACCGCTCAGAGTGGTGAACTTATGAAATAAATGCTGACCAAATAACATTTATAAATGTTTGGAGGAATGATGGCAGTAAAAGTTGCTGGTAGAGTCAGATTCACAGATCATCCAGGGAGAGTACACCAAAAAAATTAATATTTGAGCTGAGTAAGAAAATGCTTTAAGAGAAACTGTATCCTAGCTCCCACTATTGGGAGACAAAAACAAAAACACATGAAAAAAGCAGAGCAAAGCTGAGAATACTCCAGTTTCCAAAGAATCCAACAACTAGTTTGGTGGGCTGGAGTGAGGGGTATTAGTTAATGCCTCTCCATTAGCCTCATTTTCTCCTTGAATTTCATGGAAAATACAGCTCAGACCTACTGACAACAACTATCTGTCCTGTTAAAATTTAGCATCATTAAGTGTTCCAAAGCCTTTACTCCATACACATGAAACACACAAGTCCCCTTAAAAGAGACACTCCAGGAGGGACCAGGCGTGCCCACCCACATGACTTGTTGAATGTGATCACAACATCTGAACCAAAGACAAGCTGTTTTCTTTTTGGGGTGATAGTTTTAACAGGTCCCTGAAATGTACATTGAGGGGATGCCAAAAAACAAAACAAACAAACAAAAAAACCCAAAACAAAAAACCAAACCAAAACAAAAAACCCCACAGCCCTCCCAGGTTATGGGTTGAGTTTTAGAATAGATGCACTTCTTTAGGCCACGGACCAGAAAGTCCCTTCAAGGTCTGACGAAGAGCAAAAACTGCCTGTCCCACCTTTCCAATCACTGAAGGAGAGAACAAGACTGTGTGTTCCACAAATTCAAGTACAGCTGGGTCCCTTACCCTCCCTTTTTTTCTTTTTTGGTAAGTATCCAACCACCCATAAATTCATGAATACAGCAGAGATGCATGGTGCAATGACTTTTATACTGGTTATCTTTTTAATTCGGTCAGTGAGCAGCATTTCCCAGTTGTACCCACCCCAAACCAAGTTCTCAGCAGTTCCGTCTCGTGGGATTGCGACGTGGATGTGGCAGGGCACGCTGGAGGGTCAGGAAGGCTGGGTCTGTCCAGTGTCATACAGCAGTGAGGCAGGGCTCTACCAGCTGACCCTAGACAGCTTCAAAATCGCTAACCAAATTTTGAGCCAGGCAGATCCCAGAAATCTGTAGCAATGCAATGCCTATGAAAATACCAGCCACCATGGTTAAATTGTCCTGCAACCACTTCTCAGACTGGAGCACACAGCCTTTCATGTAGATTACAATCTGCCAGTCAACTTCTGGTTTTTGCCTGGCATCACAGCCACACTGAGTGTTGATGACATCTTCCACAGGGTCTTTGGTGCAGCCAGATAATGGCATGTGGCATCGCTCTGGACTTGCGTAGGAATCTGTGCAATTAAAGCAAATATTTAGGTTCCAGTCATCAGCTCCAAAAGCCCCACAGCACTGCCAGAACTTCAAAAGGAAAGTGTTTTCCCGTATGGCTCCAGTGCACCCTGCGAATCCCAAAATGAACATCACTCCTCCCACCACGAGGAAGAGCCAGACTGGGTCAAAGCCCCGGAGATTGGTGGTGGAAGAGATATTAGACAGAACTCCTTTTTCATTCCATGCCGACAGTCCAATTCCAAGAAATGCAATTCCCAAGAACCAAAATATGACATTGAAGCCAAGTATGAAGTATTTGATGCAACAACTGTCTTCAAGACCATTGTACTGCTTCCTGGACATCCGCTGGGTTCATGAAGACACTTGCCCTGGCAGCCTGAGTTTGGAGCTCAGGAGCACCATTGCTCAGAGTAGCCCGGAGGGAAGCAGGGAATCTGGGTCGCAGCTCTGGGCAGTGCCGCAGCAGCTGGGTCTGAGATCCACGCCGGGACCCACTGGTGGAGAGCAGCTCCCACACTCCCACACCTCCAGCCCCATGGGCATCAAGGCCGCTAAAGCCGCGGTGGCTGTGCGTTGGTAGAGAAGCCGCGCGCTGCAAGCCCCCAGCCTTGTGGAAGCTAGCTCCGAGCTCAAGGCGAGAGCCCACATCCGCCGGTGGGGAGATATGTCCCTCCGTGGGTCTTGGAGCTTCAGGCAAACACTGCTGTGACAGATGCTGCTGAAAACGCTACTCCCTCGCCCGCCCGCTGCCTTGCACGTGTATAGTTGTAGCATCTTGTAATCTGACCAGTAGCAAACAAAAACAATTGGTGAGAAGGCATGTATTAAAAATTTAGAGAAGATTATATTTTTTCAAAGTTAAGCCATCTCTTTCTGTCCTCTGTTTTTGACCTTTAATTTGCTTACATAGCAAGGAAAAGCTGCTGCTGTTTCTTTATTAGGTAGAACAGAACCTCTTATATGGGAAAAGAAGTTTGCCCAGGCTGACTTCTTTTGAAAGAATGATGAGAATTTGCCTAGAGTCCTGAGAAGTAACTTGATTTTTGTTTTGTTTTGTTTTGTGTTCTAGCCTTAATGTGGATAGTGCGGGGTGAGGGGGGTGATTTATAGGGAGAAGAGGGAAGGCCCAGAAACCCAAGAGGGAAATACTGATAAACCAGCCAGTTGAAGATAAAGTAGAAGGGATCAGGCACTGTTTTGCCATTTCAGTCACTATGACCAGTAACCTCATCTGAATACAATTTTCTGTTCTTTTCTTCTTTATCTCAAACTTGCAAATGAGAAAACTAAGGCTCAGAGAAGCTAAGTGATTATATTAAGGTCATTAAGCTTCCCTGTGGTAGAAATGTGTTTTTCATTACATTTTGCTAAGCAATATGTAAACTGACATTATAGTGAACATATGACCAAAAAAAATATTTTCATGAAAAAGACAATTCTATCATGGGATATTTTCACTCTTAAAAATGTATCACTTCTTTTGCTCTGTGATTTTAGAACCTCTCATTTTCCCTGAGTATCTCTGTAAGTTCTTTATATAGCTTATAAAGCCTTCTATGTCTATATCATTCCTGTTGAACCCCACAATAAACCTGATAGGCAGACAGAGCATCTCTTAATCTGATAAAACACCATCTCAGAGAGTTCAAGTGACTTGCCCAAGATAATACTGCAAATATCTGAAATAGGGAAATTCAAAAACTGTTTTCAGAATTAAGCATCAGATGGTATTCTACTATTTATCTTAATATTTTCATTAAATATTATACTAAAGTTTTCTAAAGTATGCTAAAGTTCTCTTCTGATATTTACCTTTAGAAAAATCTGATGTTTCCACATATGTAATTAATATGCACTTTGTTTTAAGCAATTCTAATTTTTATTATGTACTTTTGTTTTAATCATTTCTAATTTTATGTGATTTCAAGATAATTTGAAAATACATATTTGGAGTTCTTAAAAGCGAGTTAGTTGATTACTTGCTAGTAGTGACTGGACTTACCCAGCATTGTAGCTTTACAGGTCTTCCACCTTTTCTCTTAGCATGGCCTTTCAATAAAACTAGTGTATATCATCTAAATGAAACACATATATTGAAATATACCAGTAGGCTCTGGATTGTAAGTGTTACAATGTAGTTATATCATTTGTGAATGTTAGTTAATAAGGATACATCTTTGGAAGCTTATGAAAAACAGATAGAAAAAGAATTAATAATAATAATTTAAATTCCCCTATCAAACCTTAACATGAATATTATCAATATTTTCAATGTATAATTTTGTTTATTATATTATGATACATAGTTATATCAGATATGAATCTACTGCATTAAATAAATGTGCCTATACCAAACAATGCATATTATTTTTAATCAAGAATTTTATTTTGAAGGGACGGGGGGTGGGAGGTTGGGGTACCAGGTGGTGGGTATTATAGAGGGCACGGATTGCATGGAGCACGGGGTGTGGTGCAAAAATAATGAATACTGTTATGCTGGAAATAAAAATAAATAAATAAATAAATAAATAAAGAATTTAAGATAGTTTTTCTAGAGTATTTTGATTCTATACAATTTTTGCCATTGTTGCTGAATTCAAAAACGAATATTCTTTCAGATGTTTTCCCTTTGTAATCTTCAAAAATGGAAATAAATAAAGGCCTAAGTGGAAAGATAGGATTTCTTTGAACCAGAAATCTAATTTGAAAAATGGAGTGGACTTTTGCCAGGATAAAATGAAAGGGGGGAAGTGGGAGTCTTTCTGAAATAGAGTCCAAAGAATTCTATGATTTCTTACTATTGGCTTGACTAACTTTAATTCCCATCGACCAAAGACCACCAGGTACACACCTGTTGTCAAAAGTTATTACTTGATGCAGCAAAAGAGTCCACACACCATGGGGATTTGTAGAGTACTGCAAAAGAAAGAGAATGAAGTCAGAGAAAGAGAACTTCTGGAGTTTTGGGTACAGGAGTCAAGGGATGACCTTGGGAAGCATTGGTCAGATGGTGTCATGCAAAGGTTGCTGGAACCGTTGGAGGTCTCTGTCTTTAGGATTTATGAGGCCATGTAGAATCACTGTTGATCAGCTTGTGTGTAGTCTGATCTAAACACTGCAGGTCTAAGTAAACTGGTGTTAAAAGAATGAGTTTAGATAATGGGTGATAAACATGATTTCTCTGTCACTTTCTATTTTATGATTCAGGATATACTTTTAAGTTGTGGTTTGTGTTTCAGATTTTACTGCCACTATGTCCACACATTTTTCTCTTTCTCACTACTGACAAAATTTACCATTGAGGGTAAATCATTTAAATTCCCTTTAGTCAATCAGTGCTTTCATTTGTATAATAGAAATCTTGCTGTTGACATTCAACAAGCTCCTTCTACTTCTAAGTCTGAAATACTGAAGCCCAGACACTCACTCTTAAACATCTATCTTTAAGCATAAAGAAGGAGCTGAACTTTGTATCAGGTAAGCTTTATCCATCATCATCTCAAATTCCACATTGGAAAAATTATAGAAATATGAGTTTTAAGTATAAAAAACAGAAAATGCCAAATCCTTATTTCCCAAATACTCACTAAATATGTGAAAATAAATTCCTGAAATATAAAACTATGGGTGCTTTCATACACTATGAATTTAATAGTAAATACACTCTTGTTAAGTAAAAAAAATATATATATATGATTATAATGAAACTGTTGACTCAAAATGAATATTCATCACCTTTGTCAGAGATCAAAAGAATCAAGGCAACCACAGATGAAATTGAAAACACAGAAAGAGGTGCATTGTTTTACTAGTTAGTTGTTCTCGTCTGCTCAGGTTGCCATAACAAAATACCATAGACTGAGCAGCTTATACAAGAGGAATTTATTTTCTCACAGTTCTGATGAGTGCAAGTTCAAGATCAAGGTGCCAGCAGCATTCAGTTTCTAGTGAGAGCTCACTTGCTGCTTTGCACATGGCCACCTTCTCTCCGAATGCTTACAAGCATAGGTATCTCTCCTCTTCTTAAAAGGACACCATCCCCACTGAACTAGGATCCCCACTCTTATGGTTTTATTTAAGCTTTAATACATTGTCACTGGCCCTCACTCCATGTCCAGTAAGTCACTCTGGGCCTTAAGACTTCAGCTTATGAATTGAGGCACAATTCAGTTGAGCACTAGTAAACCCCAAATAAATAATTTGCCTTCAGCAAAATACTATAATCTCTAATAAGAATATAAATGTTTTGTTATTTTACCTCATGAAAAAGTAAATTTACATAAAATGGAGGGATTTTCATTGCCTTCTCAAGGCAACCCTTTATCTTTCCATTGAAAAGAGGTCCCTTATGAGGACAGTGAGAAATCCCTTGAACTGGAGTGGAAAAATCTGCCACTTCTTTGTGTCAATCCCACTTCTGACCTATTTAGAGATTATTTTGGTAGGATGCCTGATGGGGTTGGCTTTGAGTGATCTTACCTTCAGCACTTCCTTAAACATGGACATAAAAAGGATCCACTTCCAACAGTTTAAACTGAAGTGAAGCAAACTACCAGGATTAAAAAAAAAAAGTTTAACTTTAAAAGCAATTTTACTTAAAATTTCCAGTTTTCCTTTAAGATTTATTACAGCCTAATTGAAATGAGCAGATTTCTATTTCACTATCAATTGGATAATTATTGACTAGAGAGTTTCCTGGTTTTCCTCCTATTTCAAATAATGTAAAGGCTCCACTATTTGGAGATATAAATGGATAACTTAATTTCCAAATCCATTATTTCATTTATTTTATTCAATATAGTTGGACTTATTTTTAATGAGCTTTGAAAAAAAAACATTTCTAGCTCACAACTTGTGTTTGCAGTTGTATTTCTCTTATTAAATAAATTTATGATGTGGCTTCATTAATTTGATTTTTAGCTCATTATCACATCATAAATAGGAATTCTATAAATACTGATCTCCTATCCTTCCCCTTGACCCAAAAGAAGTAAAAACAAAATAAACCAAAACAACAACAACAAAAAAGCTTAATTCTCACTGCTATAAGGAGGGGTATATATTACCGTATTTTTTTTTCCTTTTAAGTGGAATGACACACGTTGTTTTAGCAAAGACATATGTTAGTCATTCCTCCCTTTCCTTTTCATGATTACAATACTCTCTCCCCCTCTCCCTCAGTAAGTCAATAGTAAAAACTCAGTGTGTGTTCATATGTATTTTTCCCCTTTTATGGACTCCGTAAAGCTATGTAGATATGTATTAGTGTATGTCCTAATACACACATATACAGAGTTGGGTTTCTTTGTTCCTGTTTTTATTTTTCCTTTTCATTACCTTAAACAACTCTACAAAAGTTGTCTTTAGAGGCACCTGCGTGGCTCAGTTGGTTAAGCAGCTGCCTTGGGATCAGGTCATAATGCCAGGGTCCTGGGATCAAGCCCCACATTGGGCTCCCTGCTAAGCAGAGAGTCTGCTTCTCCCTCTCCCTCTGCCTGCGGCTCTGCATACTTATGCTCTGTCTCTCTCTGTCAAATAAACAAATAAAAATAAAATATTTTTTAAGAAGCTATCTTTATATATAAGTTCTTACAAATTGGTACATTTGTTTCTACAGAACAGCTTTCTAGGAAAGGAATAGGTATTTTTTTCTTAGTAGATATTTCATATTCTCATTTTACATATTAATAATACCGCTTTTTAGAACAGAAGGCTGAACTTGGTTAATCACATTACATTTCAACCAGCAATCTAAGACTATGCTTTCACCTCATGTCCATATCAAAATGAAACCTGTAGCATTAAACTTTCTCTCTGGCTACATCATTATATTGATTTCTATTTCCCTAGTAAGTAGTCAAGTTCCTTATTCCCAAGGGTATTAGTTATTTGATTTGAATTTGGTATATTGTGTATTCATATCTTTGCCCATTTTTAGACTCTGTGTTTTGCCTTTTTTCCTGACTGTTTGTAAGAAATTTTTGTTTATTACTGAAAGAACTCATAGCCTGCTATTTGCATTTTCATTTTTTCCAGATATATCATATCTGTCTTGCTTGGTATATCTTTTTTTGCATACAGATGGTTTTAATTTCATTTAATAAATTCTGAATTTCTACATACTCTAGGTGTCTAGCATTGCACATGAAATATCTACATTTTCTTGCACTATTGCCAGAAAACAATCAGTGTTTTAATTCAACTGGTGTTAATTTTTGTAAATAGTGCAAGACAGACAGGGATCCCTTTTTAATTCCTCCTAGATCAATGCATTGCTGTTTCAGCACTGAATATGAAATTTGCTAGTCTTTTCTCATTGAATGCCTCTACCACAATTGTTGTATTAACTTTATTATTTTGACAAGGTATTCAGAGTCTGAAGCTTATCAGACTGAGCTACCCAAGTGCCCCTCAATTCCTTTATTCATAACAACTGATTATCTTTCTCTATTAACTTGTTTTGTTAAAAGTGAGAAAGACCAAGAAATATGTAGAAAGTCCGTGATTTGTCTTCATCATCTTTTCCATGCATTTCTGCCTTTTAATGTCTATTTCTCCTCTTTGCTTCCTGAAAACCTTCTTTCTACTTCTTCCCACCCTCCGTTGGTATCCCTCCAGCCTAATGTCAAGCCCATCTTTCTTTATTCCTCTCAAATTAGTCATGTCCTAATACCTTTCTACATGTTTTCCTATCATGAGATAGGTTGGTAAATATTTTTTATACAGTTTCAACTTTTACAGTGATCCCCAAAAGTAGGTGTTATTATTATCATTACTGTTACTGAAGAGGTTATATGACTTGTCCAAGAACCACACCAAAGAATGGCAAAGCCTATATTCAAACACAGACATTCTGAACATAAATTTCATGTGTTTTTTGCTGTCCTTTATTTGCAGATGACTGTTTTGTTTGAGTGACTAATCTGAGTTAGGGTGACAGTAATTAAGAATCAGTAGGTAATTTTCCGAAGTTTATCTTGTCAAATGGTTTTTCTGCATCAAGCGAGAGGACCATGTGGTTCTTCTCTTATTGATCTGATCTATCATATTGATTGATTTGAGAATGTTGAACCACCCTTTCAACCCATGGATAAATCCCACCTGGTCATGGTGCGTAATCTTTTTTTTTTTAAGATTTTATTTATTTATTTATTTGACAGACAGCGATCACAAGTAGGCAGTGAGACAGATGGTGAGAGAGAAGGAAGCAGGCTCCCTGATAAGCAGAGAGCCTGATGCAGGGCTTAATCGCAGGACCCTGGGATCATGGCCTGAGCCAATGGCAGAGGCTTTAACCCACTGAGCCACCCAGGCACCCCACTGTGGATAATCTTTTTAATTTACTCTTGGATTCTATTAGCGAAGATATTGTTGAGAATCTTAGCATTCATGTTCATCAGGTATATTGTTCTGAAATTCTCCTTTTTCCTGGGGTCTTTGCCTGGTTTGGGGATCAAGGTAATGCTGGCTTCATAAAAAGAGTCTGGAAGTTTTCCTTCTGCTTCATATTTTTTTAGAAACACCTTCAGGAGAATAGGTATTATTTCTTCTTTGAAAGTTTGTTAGAATTTGCCAGGGAACCCATCAGGTCCTGGGCTCTTGCTTTTTTTTTTTTTTTTTTTTTTTTTTTTTTTTTTTTGAGGTTTTTCATCACTGCTTCAGTCTTGTACTAGATATTGGTCTATTCAGGTTGTCAATTTCTTTCTAATTCAGTTTTGGATGTTTAGAGGTTTCCATTTCTTCTAGGTTGCTTAACTTATTGGCATGTGACTGATGATAATAATTTCTGATGATTGTTTCTATTTCCTTGGTGTTAGTCATGATCTCTCCTTTTTCATTCATAATTTTATTAATTTGGGTCTTCTCTCTTTTCTTTTGGATTAATTTGGCCAGTGGTTTATTAATATTATTGATTCTTTAAAAAAAAAGACTTCTAGTTTCATTGATGTGTTCTACTGTATCTCTAGTTTCTATCTCATTGACCTCTGCTCTAATCTTGATTATTTTCATTTTTGTGTGTGGGGTTGGCTTAATTTGTGGTTGATTCTCCAGTTATTTAAGGTGCAAAGTTTAACTGATTTGACTCACCATTTAATAGATTTACTTGGTCACAGAAATGCATCTGTGTATGTGTGTGTGTCTGTGTACATGTGTAAAGCAATTACTTTACATCTCAGGAAATACTTTTTATCTCAGGACATACTTTTAAGTTATTAACTCTACCAAAAAAATCATATTTCAAAATGAGGCAAATAGGTTTAAATGTGGAAATATTTCACTTGCCATAGGAGAGTGACTGAGAAATAGAGTAAAGACTAGATGTTGGAATTATTATTTATAGGAATATAATGAATAATAAAAACCTATTATTTCCAGGGCCACCTAGGGTACTCAGAATGTCACCAGACATCTCAGATGTACCCTTACTTTACAATTTTAAAAACTCAGATATTCGATACTACATTTCTTTTACATAGAATAGCATGCATTCTTTATGGCAAGGCATCATGAAGATGTGCATTTTTTTTAGAATCTCCATATATAGCAAATAAAAACACAGAGTACACAGGGGTATTCACTTCTCAGAAAAGGACAAGTGTTATTTTTTTGTATAAGCATGTGCCATACAATACTTGGGATTCAGTTATACTAACAATTAACCATTTTTATCTGAATTCAAATTTAACTAGGTACCATGTACTTTATCTGACAACTATTTTTATATATCTAACACTATACACAAATCACTGTTCATATTGATGTTCAAGACAACAACAACTGCTAATAGCTACATAGGATCATGACATTGCATTAACCTTTTTTTTATGTTGCAATAGAACCCATATAACATAAATTTTACTGTCTTAACCATTTTCACGTATGCAGTTCAATAGTGTTAAGTGCATTTACATCGTGCCACCAATCTCCAGAGCTCTTTCCATCTTGCAAAACAGAAGTTCTATACGCATTGAAGAACCTGTTATTTCCCCCTCACTGCAGCTTCATAAATGCTGGCTTCATAAAAAGAGTCTGGAAGCTTTCCTTCTGTTTCTATCTTTTAAAACAGCTTCAGGAGAATAGGTCTTTCTTCTTTGATTGTTTGGTAAAATTCTACAGGGAATCCATCAGGTCCTGGGCTTTTGTTTTTTGGGAGGTTTTTGATCACTCCTTCAATCTTGTTACTAGATATTGGTCTATACAGGTTGTCAATTTCTTCCAAATTCAGTTTTGAATATTTATAGGTTTCCAGGAATGCATCCATTTCTTATACATTGCTTAACTTATTAACATATTACTGTTGATGATAATTTCTGATGATTGTTTCTATTTCCTTGGTGTTAGTCGTGATCTCTTCCTATCATTCATAATTTTATTAATTTGGTTCCTTTTTTTTTCTTTTGGATTAGTTCAGCCAATGGTTTATTGATCTTATTGATTCTTTCGAAAAACCAGCTTCTAATTTCTTTGATGGGTTCTACTGTATCCCTAGTCTCTATCTCATTGATTTCTATTCTAATCTTGATTATTTCCCATCTTGTGTGTGGGGTTGGCTTAATTTGTTGTTGATTCTCCAGTTTTTTAATGTGTAAAGAGAGCTGGTTATTCTGGTTTTTATTTTTCTTTTCCTTTCTTTCTTTCTTTCTTTCTTTCTTTTTTTTTTTTTTTGAAAAGGTTGGATGGCTATGTATTTCCACCTTAGGACTGCCCCTGACATATTCCATAGGTTTTGGACAGAAGAGCCTTCATTCTCATTGGTTTCCATTAATTGTTTAAGTTATTCTTTGATTTACTGGTTAATCCAAACATTCTTAAGCAGGGTGGTGTTTAGCTTCCAAGTGTTTGAATTCCATCTAAACTTTTTCTTGTGGTTGAGTTCTAGTTTCAAAGCTTTGTGGTCTGAGAATATGCAGGGAATAATCTCAATCTTTTGGTATTGGTTGAGGCTTGATTTGTGACAGAGTATGTTGTCATTGTTGTTTTTGTTTTGTTTTGTTTTGTTTTGTTTTTTTGGTCAGTCATTTTGTCTGTCCATTTTTACCTTTGGGGCCCATTCTGGCTGGGTCTTCTCTTTTTTCTCTCTCTCTCTCTCTCTCTTTCTTTCTTCTGTCTTTTTTGTGGTGACTTCCAATTGCTCAGAAATGTTCCAGGGTGTACCTTTCCTGGATCATAGTTGATATATTCAGCTACACATCCCTTCAACTACCTCTCACCAAAATGACTAGGAGGAGGAACCACCCAACAGAGAAAAAATTCAGAGACTGTTCCCTCTCTATCAGAACTACTAGATATGGACATAAACAATATGTTGGAAAGGGAAATCAGGGTAACAATTACCAGGCAGTCGCTAGGTTGGAGAAAACCATTAGTGACAACATGCAATCAATTAGGGCAGAAGTGAAAGCTGCCCAGGAAGAAGTTAAAAGTGCTATCAATGAGATCCAATCCAATCTAAATCCTCTAACAGCTAGGGTAACCAAGGCAGAAGATAGAATTTGAATATAGAATTAGACAAAGATAGAATTTGTCCTTTAGATTTAAAGGACAAACTGATAGAGAAAAAGGATCAGGAGAAGTCCTGGAACAAACTGCTTAGAAGCCATGAAAACAGAATTAGGGAAATAAATGGCACCATGAAACGTTCCAGTGTCAGAATTATTGGGATCCCTGAGGGGAATGGGAAAAAAGAAGAGTAGAAGATATAGTTAAACAAATTCCCCATGAAAATTTACCCAATCTGGGGAATGGAACCAGCATTCGTGTCCCAGAGGTAGAAATATCACCCCCAAAATGAACGTATCTAGGAAGACCTCAAGGCACTTGATAGCACGACTGATGAATCATAACTTTAGCCAAGAGCTTTTGAGAGCAGCTAGAGGGAAGAGATTCCTTACATACAGAGTAAGGTCCATCAGAATCATGTCAGACCTGTCCACAGAAACCTGACAAGCCAGAAGGGGCTGGGAAGACATACTCAGGACACTAAATGAGAAGAACATGCAGCCAAAAATATTTGATCCAGCAAGGTTGACATTCAGAATGGATGGAGAGATAAAGAGTTTCCAAGTTCAGGAAGGTTTCAAAGAGTATGTGGCCATCAACCTGGCACTACAAGAAATGTTAATAGGGATTCTATGAAACAAAGAACCCAAGAGTGACATGGAACAGAAATTTACAGAGACAATCCTTAGAAACAAGGACTTCACAGGCAATGCGATGTCAATAAAAACATATCTTTCAATAACCACTATCAATGTGAATGACCTAAATGTTCCCATTAAACAGCACAGGGTTGCAGATTGGACAAAATGATAGGACCCATTCATATGTTGTCTACAAAAGACCCATTTGGAACCTAATGATACATCGAGACTGAAAGTGAAGGGACAGAGAAGCATCTTTCATGCCAATGGGCCTCAAAAGAAAGCTGGGGTAGTGATTCTCACATCAGATAAATTAGATTTTAAACTAAAGATTGTAGTCAGAGATAAAGAATGACACTACATCATTCTTAAAGGGTCTAACCACCAAAAAGATCTAACAATTGTAAATATTTATGCCCCCATTATGGGAGCAGCCAACTACATAAGACAACTGTTAGTCAAGATAAAGAGTCATATTGGTATGAATACATACCAGTAGAGGACCTTAACATGCCACTCTCAGTAATAGACAAATCATCCAAGCAGAATGTCAGTAAAGAAACAAGAGCATTGAATGACACATTGGACCAGATGGACCTCATAGATATATACAGAACATTCCCTCCTAAAACAACAGAATACTCATTCATCTTGAGCACTCAGTGGCTTTCAAATACATTTTTTACTTTTTGAAAACAAGCAAGTACAAATAAGAACATTTACATTTCTAGACATTCAATTTATATTTGGAGGAAGAGTGGATTATAGGAAATTGAATGAGATTACAGTAACAATTTCCCTTTCTTTTAATTTAGAATAAAACATTTAATTTAGAATAAAAGCTTCCTGAAAGTACAGAATACCAATACTTTATTGATACTGCAGTAAAAAAAATTGTGAGTTAGTATATAAATGGTAATGATTTATTTTTTTAGACAAATACTATTCTAGCCTCCACATGATCTCTTAAAAAAAACAACTAAAGTAAAGGTTAAAAAGAATTAGAGGAACTACTGGGTATTGGACAGTGGTACTACATACGAATGAAATTTCAAAATTCTTACTTGAAAACAAAATTGGTGTTTTTACCTTTATAGAATATAGGAAAACTACACCCTTGAAAAATAATGGCCCTCTAAAATTATATCAAATACCTATGCTATTTCAGTCACCATGAATACATCAGAACTCTGTACAGGCGTTCAAATATCATTTAAAACCATCAGTTTCTTTACCAAGATTATGAATTCAAAATAGTAGTTAATCAATTCTTTATTTAATGATACTGTTTCTTGTATCGATGTTTATGTTATTTATTTATTTTTTTAAATTTATTCTCTCTCTTTCTTTTTTTAAATTAACACAGCCAGAGTTTCCCAATTATCCATGGAAATCACGTCGCCTGAAGTCGTCACTCATTATATAGAATAACAATATTTTTGAACTCACTGATAGGAAGTTCCAGTTTCACTGCTTTTGACAAGTTAATTCCCCTCTATTACAGAGACAGGCAGCAAAATTAGTCAGACAGCTGACTTGCAAACTGAACATTGTATAACAAGAGTATTAGTATAAGAATATGGTGAATTACAACCATAGCTTGAATTAAGACCTGGGAGATATTCTAAATCTATTACTTCAAAACTATATTACCCTAAGCTTTTTTTAAATCATTAAAATTGAAAATGTAAAACAAAATAATGACATGGAAAAGTAGTAATAGGTGTTTTACATAACAAAATGGGTGTTGTAGGGACCAAATGTCTGTGAAAATGTCTGGCATAGTGAATTTCAAATAGACTTTATTAATGAGTATTCTACAAAAACTTTATATATTTTTAAAAAACACATAAAATTATATGTGTTTTAGAGACACATGGAAGTATAAGTTATGGTTAAAATCATTTCTGTTCCAGGGCACCTGGGTGGCTCAGTGGGATAAAGCCACTGCCTTCTGCTCAGGTCATGATCTCAGGGTCCTAGGATGGAGCCTTGCATCAGGTTCTCTGCTCAACAGGGAGCCTGCTTCCCTTCTTCTCTCTCTCTGCCTGCCTCTCTGCCTACTTGTGATCTGTGTCTGTCAAATAAATAAATAAAATCTTAAAATAAAGATCATTTATGTTCCTAGGATGACATTTTGATATATGTGGGGAGCCACTGGTTTTATGTGGCACAGAAAAACGATGCCTTCAAATGTTCAGTATCTGAAAACTTGATATTCTTTCATATTTATCACCCAGTGTTCAGCAATTCATCTTCAAAATTATTTAGGTAGTATGTATTATATACTCCCAAGTAAGAATTATATGGAAATAATCCAAGTTGCCCCCTCCTTACCATTAAATCTTAAATAATTAAACTAGTTGTGGATTACTAGGACACTATATCAGATTTTTTAAAAATAACAAATAAATATACAAGAAAACAGAAAAACTGCATGCTTATTTCCTTTCTGTGACTAACACTTCTTGTATGACTTTAGACAACTCATTTGACCTTTTATGCACTTGGCAATTCTACTTAAAAAATGAGGGGAAAATATCATGTTTTGTATCCAAAATGGAATAGGACTCTCTTAAGTTTCCTTCAAACATTAAGATGCTTATAATCAGTATAAAACATCTATTTAAAACTTCTACAAATTAAAAAAAAAAAAGATTTCTACAAATTTAGTCCTTTATTGTATTGAAAAGAGATAATATCATCCAAAAAGAGATATTCTTCATTAAATATTCATAAAAAACAGTAATTTCTATACTGCTTGTGGTACATCAGCCATAAGGAAGTACAATATTATTAACATGAAGAAAAATAAAATAAGCATAGACTGCATTTTAAAATGAAAGTTAGTTTATTTGATTGCACAGTCTATAGACTCAGAGTACCTCAAACCTGCAAACTGTATGACAAGTGAGATTACAAAGTGAGATTAGGTCTGTGCCAGTGACATGTAATTTTGATACAGTAAGTGATTAAATTCCTCACATTTAGTGAAAGAAAAGCTGTTATGAAAACAATAGTTGGAATCATTGTAATCATCACACATAAATTATTTTGTTTATAATAAAATGCAGTTGGAGCAAGATAAGGCTGAAACAATTACCAACATATGTTCTCTCATCTCTTGGGCAGTCATTCCTGGAGGGTGATTAGCAAACTGGAATGTTTCAATTTGAATTGGCAAAGTTTCTAAAATTGGATCACGAACGCATGCAGTCAAATGATGAGACAATCCCCTGAGAATCAGGATTCATGTATTCCAATTCTACTTCACTCATGTCTTAACAAAGTTGCACATCCTTTATGCAGTTTACATTTTTCCAGAAGAATTATCAAAATGATAAAACTGGGGGAGGTAGTTTTCATGGTCAATAGTCTGACATTGGCATTGTAAGAAAATCCAGTTGTGGGGAAACACAATAAACTGAGAGATAAATTTTACTTGATATTATGATTTCTAGCTGTTTGGATACTTTATGCTCTAATTTATATATAATTAATTACAAGGCCATCTTTTAGGGCCCTTTAGCTCCTCATCTTATGAGCTGTGACCTCATCACTTCTAAAATGAGGAAACTCATTTTAGGATCTTGTAAAAAGCAAATGCACTAATAAAAGAAGTAACACACTTATCCAATATATAATAGGTTTAGCATCCAATATATAATAGGTTTTCCATATATAAACCTATATAATAGGTTTAGCATCCAATATATAATAGGTTTTCCAAAAAGTGATTAAATGTTAGTATAGATAGCACTCAGTGAACAACTCTGTTCACAACCCCATTACCTAGTAATCCCCAAATTTTAGTTTCTCTCCATTATGCATGATATTAAAAAGTATATCAGTATCCTCTAAAGTTGCCAGTGATCAAAGCTAAAGATGGTACTTACTTTTTGCTGTGATCATATTATTTTAAAAGACCCCAAGACACATTATTTTAAAGGACCCCAAATTCTGCAAATTAAACCAGGAATGAACCATGAACTCAAGAAGGATCTATAAGATTAAAGGAATAGATATTATACTAACAAACAAAACAATAGCAACAAAGAAAACCAGATTGAAATAACCGTTTTTTAAGCCTCTGAGGTGGCATTTCTTAAAAACCAGTTGTTAATTCTTTTAAGTCATGTAGATATTTTCACATTTGAGGTCCCATAGATGATATTTCATTTAACAAGTGTGAACATGGGTTTCTGCCAAAGTTGTTTTTTAAACATGCTTTGGATGAAGTGGAGACTGGAGTAGTCACCAAGAAAAATGGTGTCCTTTTTTTGTTCATTTTCACCTACAATTGAGAAGAAAATCTATCAGTTACAGACACAACCATTTTCTTAAGTACATAATTAAAAATGGCTGCCTTGAGGCTCCTGGTGGTTCAGTAGTTAACTATCTGCCTTTGGCTTGGGTCTTGATTCCAGGGTCCTGGGATCAAGCCTGCATCTTAGGTGCTACCTGGTCACCAAGAAGCCTCCTTCTCCTACTCCCACTTCCCCTACTTGTGTTCCCTCTCTTGCTGTCCCTTCCTGTCAAATAAATAAATAAATAAAATATTTTAAAAAATGCTGCCATGACTCTGGCTTAACAAAAAAACTGGGTGCCTGGGTGGCTCAGTAGGTTAAGCCTCTGCCTTCTGCTAAGGTCATGATCCCAGGGTACTGAGATCGAGCCCCACAATGGGCTTTCTGCTCAGCCTGAAGCCTGTTTCCTCCCCCGCCTCTCTGCCTGCCTCTCTGCCTACTTTTGATCTCTGTCAAATAAATGAATAAAATCTTAACCAAAAAAAACCTAAATATTATTGTTGTTCATTAGTACCACATGTGTTTCCATTTTATTTTTACTTGTTTATTTTAAAGAATTTATTTATTTATTTGACAGGAAGAGAGAGACAGTGAGAGAGGGAGCACAAGCAGGGGAAGTGGGAGAGGGAGAAGCAGGCTTCCTACTGAGCAGGGAGACCCATGCAGGGCTTGACCCCAAGATCCTGGGATCAGGACCCCAGCAGAAAGCAGACACTTAAAATTAACAATGGAACCCCCCAGGTGCCCCACTACATCACCTATTAAATAAATTTTATTAATCAACACTTTTTTTTGGTCTATCTTATGTGTGATTTAATAACACGTTGTGTTTTAATTTGCTCTTTCATGATCACTGAGGATGTTATGAATCTTTTCATGTGTTTATTGGCTGATTTTTTTTCCTCTTTGGGATAGTTCTGTTGAAATATTTTCATTGTTTTTAAGTTACCTACATTTCTTTATTGATTCATACTTCTTATATCTTTTTGTATACACTTTCTTAGTTGGTATATCAATATAGCCTTTCATAGTTTTTGTCTTGTCATTTGGTGGGGAAGTTTTGTTTTGTTTTGTTTTGTTTTACCTTTTTTTTTTTTATTTCCAGCGTAACAGTATTCATTATTTTTGCACCACACCCCGTGCTCCATGCAATCCGTGCCCTCTATAATACCCACCACCTGGTACCCCAACCTTCCACCCCCCGTCCCTTCAAAACCCTCAGATTGTTTTTCAGAGTCCATAGTCTCTCATGGTTCACCTCCCCTTCTAATTTCCCTCAACTCCCTTCTCCTCTCCGTCAATAGTCTTTTTGTAATAAATCCAATCCCATTAGATTCTCCTCTCACTCTCTTTCTCCCTCACTCTTGCTCTCACATTATTCTTTAAATTTCCTAGGTAATTACTAGTCCTTTTCATTTCCATGTAAATATAAGAATTGGCTTATAAATGTACATAGTAGAAATTATGTATAATAATAGAATAGAAATAGTAGAAAAGTGAACTTGCTAGAAATTGAACTGGGATTGCATTGAATCTTTAAATCATGTTGGGGAAGACTGAAACTTTATAATACTGATTATCAAATCTATGAACATGTTATAGTAACATATTTAACATATTAACATATTTGACATCCCATTTATTTAGGTCATAAATTCCCCTTAGTAATATTTTATGGTTTTTCTGTGTGGAGACTTTCTGTCTAGAGACTGTATGAAGTCTTTTGATAGATTCATTCCTAGTTTTGATGTTCTCATAAACATTATTTTCAAACCCAGCTCATATTTCACAGAATTCCAATGAATTTTTCTTAATTTTTAACTTATATCCTATGACCTTGATTAATTCACTTACTGATTCTAATACTTTGTACATTATTTCAGATTATCTTTCAATACAAATTTTATTCATTTTATCCAGTTGTTATAACTTTAATTTTTCCTCTGTAACTTAGTACACGGGCTTGGACATCCACTTCTAGGTTTGTAGATTAGTTGTTCAATTTTAGGTGTTCAATATTACAAAATTTTATTTCTGCCTTGGTGAGCTTATTATGTTTCTCTTATAAGCATTACATCATTATGTGTGTGTGTGTATTTATGCAATCTAACAAATTTAATCTTTTAATTAGAGTATGTAACCCATTTACATTTCATGAACTTTTTGAACACTAAATTTTTGTTCATTGTCTTGCATTATTTTTTGCTTCATCACTTTTTATATCCCTTTTTAAAAATATTTTTTTCCTTTATATCTTTAAAATGCTGATACATGCTGTCAACCTCCAAATCTCTGGTGACTTAAAGTACATACAAAATGAGAAAAAAGAATGTCGACTTACAAAGAATAACCATTTAGCTTTTATAGCTCCTTATTTTAAAACACTAGAGAATTTCATTAAACAAAAAGAAACAAGTTCAGAAGGAAGGAGTGAGATAAAATAACCCTAATCAGCACATAAACAGATATTAAATACAAAAAAAAAACCCTGTAAATTCCAAAAAGAGGTGAACTGTTTTTAGAAAGATGGCATATGACTTTAGGTAAGAATAACTTTCATGGAGATTTATGAAGTTGAGGTGGTAGAATTGTTCAGTAGGTACCAAAAGCATGCGAATAACCTTGTAATGAAAGGAAAGAAGACTGAGATTCTAAACAAAAATATTTTATTAGCAAAAATATATATTTTTTATAATACATAAAAACTATCCCAGTCCTCAACCCCAGCACCTGGGAGCATGACCTTATTTGGAAATATGGTCACTGTAGATGTAACTAGCTAGGATAAGGTCATATTTGAGTAGGGTGGGCCCCTAATTCAATATGACTTGTGTCCTTATAAGAAGGGAAACTTTGGATACACAGATATGCACTGAGGGAGAATGCCATGTGAAGAATACCAAAGCCAGGGAAATACTTCAAGCTGGGAGAGAGGCCTGGAACAGGGATCCTTCCTTAATACCTTCTAAAGGAGCATGGCCTACCAACATTGTAGCCTCTAGAACTGAGACTGTTAATTTATGTTGTTTAAGCCATTAGGTTTATGGAATCTTGTTTTAGCAGCCCTAGAAAACTAATACAAACCTTGTTAGAGGAAAGGAAACCAACCATAAGAACATGGGGAATTGGAAAAAAAAATGTTTAAAACGTTGAAAAGGAACACACATTTCTGAACCCTGTGAAAAGGAAAACAAGCAAACAAACTGAGCCCCAGGATTAACTCAGCTTTTCACCTGGGGTGTTCTGTATGGTGGGGGTATGGAGGAGATTCCAAGGAAAAGATGGGAGTCTCACTGGTATGAAGAAGGAGAGATTGGAATGCAGAAAGGCTGGAGTGATAAAAAAAGTCATGGGTTCCAGAAAGAAGGAAGTCATGTAGAAAACAAGCTCTTAGAAATAGACACTGGAGTCCTCTTGATTCCTTCCTAAATATTAAGCAGTGTGTGTATAAGAAAATGCCCCAGGTTCTAACAAAGAGTAAATGGAACTGAACCAGATGGTTCCCAAGACTCATACAAGGCTAGAAGTCATTTGAGTTACAACCAGCCAGAGTGAAGTGTTCTTTTCGATAAGTCTGGATATTCAATAGAGACCCAGTAAGGATCATGAATTAGTAGTGGGACTAAATTATCACTAAAATAAAGGTAAGTCAACAGATTCCCTAAACAAGTTGAAAAACTATTTTGGAAAGAATCAGAATTATCTACTAATATCTCACTGCCCATGTGACAGCTAGTAATAGAAGTAAGATAGCATCCTAAAAATTACTCAGCTAATCTAAAGGAAGGCAGTTAGAAAGGGAAGAAGGAACAGATATGGGAAAAAGAAAATAGAACTAGCAAGGTAGTAGAGTTAAACTTAAACATTTCAACAATTACCTGAACAATTAACTATTAATATTCTATTTAAATAAAACACCTAACTATGTCAGTGAAAAATAAACTTTTAACATAAGAATGCAGATGATAATGTAGATTTTGTTAAAAGAAAAATTATGAAAAGGGCTATTTCATACACATACCAATCATAAAAGGTTGAATTTAATATGTTTTGACAATAGACAATATAAAGACAATCAATATAACAGAGAAAGAATACAATTCATAATAACAAAAGGATCAATTTATAAAGACATGGCAATCACAAAGGTGTCTGTATCTGATTAGAAAGCTTCAAAATACATGAAACAAAAACATCTTG
Source organism: Mustela erminea (assembly GCF_009829155.1). NCBI lineage: Eukaryota > Metazoa > Chordata > Mammalia > Carnivora > Mustelidae > Mustela > Mustela erminea. The sequence continues at coordinate 14,500,551 of NC_045631.1, read as the reverse complement.
AAAAGAAGAAATTGACAAATCCAATTGGGAGAATTCAACTCTCATCTGTCAATAATTAATAGAACAAGCAGATACAAAAAATGGGTAGTAAAGAGACCTAAAAATCCATTCAACCTACTTGGTCTGTTCAGCACTCAAACACAATGCCCAACAAATGCAGAATACCCAACGACGCAGGAAATACTCATTGAGATAAACCACACTGAAGTCCATAAAACAAGTCTCAAGACATTTTTTAAAGAGAGCATAGGGCCACCTTGGCGGCACCATCAATTAAGTGCCCAACTCTTGTTTTTGGCCCAGGTCATGATCTCAGTGTCTTGCAATTGAGCCCTGAGTCAAGCTTTGTGCTCAGTGCAGAGTCAACTAGGACTCTCTCTTTTCCCTTCCCTTCTCACCTCCCCCACTCACGTGTTCTCTTTTTCTAAAACAAACAAATCTTTTTAAAAAAATGGTTGAAAGTATTTTCTTTGACTAAAACAGAAGCTAGGAATTGGTAATAGGAAAATATATGGAAAAGTTCTTGGAATGTAAACCATGAATAAATTTTAAATAAACCATGAGTAACATAAGAAATTATATAGAAAATTAGAAAATATTTTGAATTGGATATAAAGGAAAGTATGACACTTAAATGTATGATTTGGGAAAGATTATGTCATGGAAATGGTGGAACAGGATGCCAAGCAGTATTTCATCACTGAAACAATCATTAGATTGGCAAAAAATTACAAGGTTAGCTTTTTGGCACTCTAGAATCTCATAAAAATTTACAGCAACAAGTTCTAGGATTCAAAATCAACATGTAAAAATCAGTTGTGTTTCTTTCTATGGTGATGAAATATCTGAAAAAGAAATAGGAAAACAAGCCCTATATACAATAGCATTAAAAAGGATAAAGTATTTATGAGTAAACTTAACTAGGGAGGCAAAAGACTTCTATGCTAAAAATTGCAAAACATTGATGAAAGAAATTACATAAGACCTAAACAAATGGAAAGATGTTCTGTGTTCATGGATTAAAAGGCTTAATATTTTTGCAATACCCAAAGTGAATCTACATGTTTAACACAATGCCTATTGACACTCCAGTTGCCTTTTTTTTTTTTTTAACAGAAATTGGGAAAAAAAATCTATTATTTATATGGAACCACAAAAGGCCAAATCAATCCTGAGAAAAACAAAGCTGAAGGGATCACAACTGTAATTTCAAAATGTATTACAAAACGATGGTATACAAAGCACTACACTACTGGTATAAAGACGAATAGTTTATGTAGCACCAGTTCTTATTTTATTTATTTTATGGTTTTATTCTTTCTTCTGATTTCAGATTTTATTTATTTAAGTCTTCTGTCTTTGTTCTTGGTCTCATTAAGTGTTCCTCAATTTTATCTCAATAGAGAGAATCAACAAAAACAAAGGTTACATCTTTGAAAACATCAACAAAATTCACAAACTCATATCTACACTGACCAAGAAAAAAAGAGAAGGCTTAAATTGCTAAAATCAAAATGAAAGTTATGACATTACTATAGACCTTACAGAAATAAAGGCACATAGAAGAATACTATGAACAATTTAGATGACCTAAATGAAATGAATAATTTTCTAGAAACACGCAAATTACCTAAACTGACACAGGATGAAATAGTAAATCTGAACATAAATATAACACAGAAAGAGATAAATAGCGATAAAACAATCTCCAAACAGAAGAAAAATGAGGACCAGCTTCAAAGGTGAATTGGAAGATTCAATATTATTTAGATGTCAATTTTATTCACAATTTGTCTATAGACTCAAAGAAATTTTAATCAAATTCCAACAGGATTTTTTTTTGGAGAGTCATGAGCTGATTCAGAAATTTATATGGAAATTAATTTTTCCCAGTTTTATTGAGATATAATTAATACATAGCATTGTGTAAGTATAAGGTGTTGATTTGATACACAAAGTACTACGAAGTGATTACCACCACAAACCTCCTTGAAATCACATTATTAGTGTTTCTTTTTTTTTTATTATTCCTTTTTATGGTTAGAACATTGAAGCTCTACTCTTCTCAACTTTCAAGAATATAAAACGTTGGGTGATGTCATGCATGCAGGCAAGATGGCCAAAGGGGAAGAACATGGGCTGGTGGTGGAGCTGGCTGCAACAGAGCTATCAGGCAGTCAAGGAGCAGTCCTCTGAAGCCTGGTAGTTCGTGAAGCGAGACCTGACAGAGTTCACCCAGGTGGAGCAGCATGACACGGCCTGCACCATTGAGGACATAGCCAGTGCGGTTAAGCAGAAGCTAGCTACTGAAGGCTTCTTGGGGGCAACAGGAAAAATGAAGAAGGGTTTGTCTGACTTCCTAGGGGTGATCTCGGACACCTTTGCTCCCTCACCGGACAAAACCATAGACTGCGATGTCATCACCCTGATGGGCACGCCCTCTGGCACAGCTGAGCCCTATGATGGCGTGAAAACTCACCTCTATAGCCTGCAGTCAGACCCAGCAGCCTACTGCAATGAACCAGATGGGCCCCTGGATTGTTTGATGCCTGGCTTTCCCAGTTCTGCCTGGAGGAGAAGAAGGGGGAGATCTCAGAGCTCCTTGTCCCAGAAGCTGCTTCCCATTCAGAATTCTGGCATTGGTATTTCTATAAAGACCATCAACTAGAGCAGGAGCAGGCCCGGAGGGATGCCCTGAAGCAACGGGCAGAACAGAGCATGTATGAAGAGCCTGGCTGGGAGGAGGAAGAATAGGAGCTTGTGAGCGTTTCAGCCACATCTCCAAAAGAGGCAGATTCCTGTGGCCAAAACTTCCACTATCCCCTGAAGGAGGACCTGGCCCCCTGAGCCCCTGTGAAGAGAATCCTGTAACTCCAGCTGAACCTCCTATAGAGGTAACCCCGTCAGAGAGCAGCGAGAGTGTCTCCCTGGTAACGCAGATCACCAAACCTGCCACTGTAGCCGAGGCAACAGGGTTGCCCAAGAACCTGTCCCAAAAGCTTCTAGAGGCATCTTTGGAGGACAATGGTCGGACTGTGAATGTGGGTGAGACTGGGCCCCTGCCCCCAGCTCCGTTGAAGCCCCACATCCCTGCTAGCCACCTCAGTGGCCCGGAGCCCAGGCCTCCAGCCAGAGAAGAGACTCTGAGGGAGGAGGTGCTCACAGACTTATGGGTGTTTGAGCTGAACTCTAACAGTGGGAAGTATACACCCTCTAACAATGGAAAGAAAGGCTAAAGCACAGACATCAGCGAGGACTGGGAAAAGGACTTTGACTTGTACATGACCGAAGAAGTGCAGATGGCACTCTCCAAAGTGGATGCTTCTGGGGAGGTGGAAGATGAAGAGTGGGGGGACTGGGAATGAGGGGAGCCGAGCATGAAGCTCCCCCACCCACAGAATCTCCCACTCCCTTTCTCATCTCATCCCAGCCCTGGAAGATACTGACTGAGAATGCCTCCCCAATGATCTCTGTCAACCAGAGCTCTGGGCACAGATTCTGGGTGGCTCCTTGCTGGTCCTTTGGGCCTCTGCTCACATCTGGGAAGGGGCTCACTAAATCCAAACCAGGAACTCTGACTTTTGCCAACCATAGGATGACTCAAGGGGGAGGAGACTTACCCCCTCACCAGAAGCACCTACATTTCTCTGCTGAACACCCACTGTTCTTAGGGACTCTTGCTGGGAAGTCCCAAGGGATAATTCTAGCCCTTCTACCTGTGTAGTCGGAAGCTAAGCACCAGTCTCCTGGAGGAAGTGGAGATAACACTCTGTCCACCCATAAGCAGGCAAGAAAGGCCATCCCACTGTCCTTGGCTAGACTGGTATGGCCAGCCCGTTCTGGTTTCTAGCTCAGTGAGTAAGAGGCATTCCTCTCTGGGAAACTTGCCTCTCTTAGGGAATCTCCCCCTCCCAGGCATTTTCCATTCCCAGAAAAGTTCCTCATGGTTCCAAATCTAGAGACCAAACCCTGAGTTCCCACCTCCTTTCTCTTGTCTGGCCCAGGCTGGTATGTCCCCATCCCTCTCCCAGTGCTGCTTCTTGTGGGATGCACCCAAGTCCTTAGCCCAGCTGTGCCACCAGCAAGAGTCTGCTCTTGCATTTCTTCCCTTCCCTGAAAAGGGAGGGGGTCACTTCAGGCCCTTCTGTGCATTACCTGGTGGGATACCTTGTCCAACCAGCTACCCACCTCCACCCCCCCGTAGTTTAGGACACAAGTCAGCTACCAGCAGTAGAGAGCAGCGGTCGAAGCCGAGTACTTCCGACTCTGGTAAGCCCAGCTTCTTCCCCTCAGCCCTTCTGCTTCTTGAAGGGATATGCTAGGGGTGAACTTCTTGAGACTCTCATCAGGCTTCTGCAAAAGCTTTTCTTCCTGAAGACTGACCCAGTATATGTGGCTCTCACCCTCCACTCTGTGGAGCTGTTCCTCTCTTGGGGGAATGAGGAGCTGCAGGAATTCCTGGAGACCCTGGTGCTTCATGATGCTGCTCGGTGATTCTTGCACAGACTGGTGTATTTACCAGTGATTTAAAGGGATTGTGGTCGGGTGTGTTAAGAGAGTGGTGATCACTTCCACTTCAGACCTGCAGTGAGGGGGTGGGATGGAAAGAATGTTGAATCTTGGTTTTTTTTTTTTTTTGATGGGATGGGGTTTTACTCTTTGTAATTATTTCTTTAGTTTAATTAACCTTTTGGTTGTTCGTGCAATATTATATATTTTAAATTATAAAAAAGAATATAACACATTATTATTAAATATAATCACCATGTTGTACTTTAGGTCCCCAGAACTTATTTGTCTTACAACTGGAAGTTTGTACCCTTCCACAGGCACCTCCCAGTTTCTTTCATATCTAGCCCCTGGTAACCACATTCCACTCTGTTTCTACGAGTTCAGCTTTTTGTAAATTCTGCATATAAGGAGTATCATATAGTAATTGTTTTTCTCTGTCTGACTTATTTAACTTAGCATAATATCCTCTAGGTCCTTCCATGTTGTTGCAAATGACAACTGACATTTTTTTCATGGCTGAATAATACCGATATATTAATATTGATAATACTATGATATATATTATCACTTATACAACATATATTATCACATATATTGATAAATTATTACCCATATTTCTATATTCTCCATTCATCCATTGATGGGCACTTACTTTCATACATATCTTGGCTATTGTGAATGTGGGAGTGTAAGTAACTATTCAAGATCCTGTTTTCATTTTCATAGGGTATACATCTGGAAGTGGGATTGTGGATCATAAGGTAGTTCTACTTTATTTTCTTGAGGACCTACTGATTTTCATCGTGGCTGTACCAGTTTATCTTCCTACCAAAAACATACAGGTTTTTCTTCACATTTTCACCAACACTTGTAATACTATTTTTTTAATGATTGTCATTTTAACAGGAGGTGATATTGCATTGTGGTTTTGTTTTGCATTTCCATGATGATTAATGATGTTGATAACCTTTTTGTGTAATTTGTGTACTTGTTGACAAAAACTTACCTCCTTCCTCTCCTCCTCCTTCTTGTCCTGCTACTTCCTCCTCCTTCTCATCCTCCTTTTTTAAAAGATTATATTTATTTATTTATTTAGAGAGAGGGAGTGTGTGTGTGTGTGTGTGTGTGTGTGTGTGTGTGTGACCAGGGGGAGGGGCATAGGGAGAAGGAGAGAGAAAATCCCAAGAAGACACCACACTGTGCATGGAGCCTGGTGCAGGATTTGATCCCATGATCCTGATATGGTGACTCAAGCCAAAATTAAGAGTCAAACACTCAATCAACTGAGCCACCCAGACGACCCGCCATTTTCTCCTAAGAGGGACATGGTTTCACATTTTATGTCTTTAATCTATTTTATGTTAATCTTTGTACATGTTGTACAGTTTGGTTCTGCACATGGTTATCCAGTTTTTACCCCACTTATAAGAAGAGATTGTCCTTTCCCCATTGAGTATTCTTGGCACCCCTTGTCAAATGTTAATTGACCATGTGTATGAGAGATTATTTTAGGACTTTCTTTTCTGTTCCATTAGTCTATGTGTTTATGCCAGTATGGTACTTTTTTGATCACTATAGCTTTGTAGTATAGTTTGACGTAAGGAAGTGATACTTCCAGCTTTGTTCTTGCTCAATATTTCTTTAGCTACTTAGGGTCTTTTGTGTTTCCATAAAATTTTAAGATTTGTTTTTCTATATCTGTAAAAAATGCCATTGGACTTTTAATAGAGATTGCATCACATCTGTAGATTGTTTTCAGTAGTGTGGACATTTTAACAATATTGGTTCTTCCAATCCATGGACATGGAATTACTTTCCATTTGTGTCTTCTTTAATTTCTTTTGTCAAAGTCGTATAGTTTTCTGTGTACAGATCTTTGACCTCCTTCATTAAATTCATATGGAAATTTAAAACAATTTGAAAAAGGAAATAGTTCCAGAACAAACCATCTGACTTTGTGATATAGTATAAGCCTATACTATACTAAACAAGTATAATATTTGCAAAGTCAGATATAGAGGTCAGGGGCAGAGGTTACAGAGTTCAGATGTGGATTTATGTATATTTTGCAAACTGACTTTTGCAAAAGGAAGCAAGGCAATTCAAAGAGAAAAGATTTTTTTTCTGCAAATTGAATTGAAATAATTAAATTTTTATAAGGAGCAAAATGAGCCTCAATCTTTACCTTACATCACACGCACACACACACACACACACACATGCACACACATACCCCCATGGGAACAATGAGTTGAACGCTCAGTTAGGCTAAAATTTTTTGGAGCGATATAGAGTATATAAAATAAAGGGAAAATGATAATATGTAATTGTATTAACAAGACATAATTAAGAAGTATCCTTCAAGATTTTCCATTAGGAATATGAAAAGGCAAGTCCCAAATGAGCCAAAAAAATTATATATAGATGATATAGAATCAGAGATCTCCCAGAATGTTTTCCCAGTATATATAAAGAACTCTACAATCTCAAAAATAAGACATACAATCTAACTTTTAAAATGGGTGAATATTTGAACAGGTACTTTACATAAAATAATATATAAGTGGCCACTAAGCCCAAGATGCTCAACATCATTAGTCATCAGGGGAACACAAAGTTACAGTACACATCCACTTCAGTTTTTAATTTGGGTTATTAGAATTTGAAAGACTGAAAATAACAAGAATTGTCATGGATGTGGACTGAAATGATCTTGTATTGCTAATGGGAGTGTAAAATGGCACATCCACACTGAGGACATTTTGGCAATGTCTCTTAAATTTCAGTCTACACTTACCATGTGACCTAATCATTGTGATTGTGAACATCCAAGAAAAATGGAAACAGCTGTTCACATGAAGACACACAGATGTTCCTAGCAATTCTGTTCATTACAGCCCCAAACTGAAAGTAGTACAGCTCTCTACCAATGGTGGATCCATACACTCGACTACTATCAGCAAAAAGAAGGAGCAAACTACTGTTATATCCAACAATATGGATGAATCTCCACATTATGCTACGCAAAAGAAGCTGGGAGAAAAGAGTATGTACTATGCAGATCCACGTATATGAAGCTCTAGTTAAAGCCACATTAATTCACATTGACAGGAAGTAGGTCTTGGGTTGTCTGGGGCCAATGATGGGGTAAGGATTGGCTGCACAGGTGAAGGAGGAAATATTTTGGGGTTATGGAGATGTTTGATATGCTTCTGGTGGCAGTCGAATAACTATTTACATTAGTCAAAACTCAAATAGGTGTTGTCTTCCAAAGCAGTTTTGGGGGTCATTTTACCTACATTTGTCATTGGTAATAATTATCTATTATATACATTTTTGTGCATTTGAGGTTCTTTTTTTTTTTTTTTTTTTTTTTTAATTTCCAGCATAACAGTATTCATTATTTTTGCACCACACCCCGTGCTCCATGCAATCCGTGCTCTCTATAATACCCACCACCTGGTACCCCAACCTCCCACCCCCCGTCCTTTCAAAACCCTCAGATTGTTTTTCAGAGTCCATAGTCTCTCATGGTTCACCTCCCCTTCCAATTGCATTTGAGGTTCTTAATTCATGTTCTCCACATGGGCTCTAAGAGATTCATGGACCCCATAGTATTATATGCTACATTTTATATGTATGAGCATATAAATCTTTGGTTTCTTTAAGTAGCATCTGAACTCCAAAAAATTTAAAAACTTATCTATAGTAGAATTTGAAACTTACTCCTCCTATTTAATTCTGGCTTCTTATTTTATGTTTATGTGTGCATTACTAGGAAAGTCCTTGTTGATACCTTAGACACTAGTAGTAACAAACTCATCTCACTTAATCTAACAAATGCCTTTTACTAGCACTCTTGATACACTTGTATGTATAAATAAGAATTGTGAGCAAGGTAGAAAAAAAGTCATAATTGATTGTTCCAGAAGAGTTGCATAATATGCAACAAAGTGTTTTTACTCTCAGGACCTCATTTCTCATTTGTCTACCTCCAAATCATCTTCCAAGACCTGTGAATCTATCTTTCCTTTTTCACTTTCATAACATGTAAGGTAAAACATTCACAGAATAGAATATACATGATTGGCTCCTATATTGAGTATCATTCTACTTAGCAACTGTTACTCTTTCTTCTTTTAATGAACCATCTTGATCTCCAGATTCACAACACACCAGATGTATTATCTATGATTACCTCATTATTGGTAACTGTGGAGTGGGTACTCTAACACACATGTCCATGAAATGATTAAAACTTGCCACGTGGGAGTCACAGTAAAATTTATATGTGAAATGATGAAAACAATAAAAAGCTTTTAGTTTCTCTTTTGACTTTTATCTATTTTCCTCCTATTTTCTGATAGATTAATGCCCCCATTTTTAGCACACATGCTTATATTATATGAAGTTAAGATACTATTCAACATTTCAAATTTTCAAGAAATATCAGGAAATGCATTTGCATTTATTGACCTCTTCTCTAACAATATAACACATTCCAATTTATTTTGTGGGAAGGGGAATGGACCCATACTTTCATTATCTGTAGAAATTTTTGTTGCTATTTTTACAGAAATATGACATTTGCATTTCATTCTAAATGAAGATTGATTGACTGATTGAAGAACCAATAGTTTAAGACAGGACTGATATTTGAAGTAATGCCCTGGCAAAGGCAGTTTCCCTGGAGGGTCAGGTGTCCATCTACTCTGTGGAGTAGATGGACATTTAATGGAGAGATTGCAGCATCTCTTGAAGAAAAAAGACTAAAGCACTTTACCAAATAAACTGAAAGGAAGAGTGGCAGAATTAAGGAATGAATAAGGTTTTATTTCTGTTGTATGCTTCTTGTATGTATGCATGTTTGTTTGTATGTATGTTTCTTTCTGTTTCTTTCTGTTGTATGCTTTGAGACATACTAGGCTAGAACACAGAAAATAAAAGGTCAAATTTTAATATACCTCCTGCAGAACTGATCCCGCATCCAGAGTTTCAGTAACTGTAAGTGACATAAAGGTATCTTCTGATTCAAGGAACAAGTGGTTAGCCCACAGCACATTCTATATGAAATATGACTGAACACTCTCCTTCTCCTTTTTCCAATTCTGTGCTTGTGGGGAAATTTTTATTAGTATTTTAGGAATGATGTTATTTTGAGAAGGTGTAGCTTCAGGTGAATTATGGCTAATGATTTTAATACACATCTTGTCCATGAACATATTAGTGGAGTTAGTGGAGTGGCTTGTAAGGTTTTATCTCTTGTGAATTTGGTCCACATGAATCAGCCTCTTCCAGGCTTTAAGGCATCTGTCACCTTCAAGACACCAATATGATTGAGGGGACTTATTAAAAAGCAACTAGGCAGTGTTTTGGCTACCTCTCCTTGCTCCCCATCTTCTACGTAATGGCCCTTTACTCAATCCTCTGTAGTAAGTTAACAATCTCTGACCCAAGAAAATATTTAGCTGAGGTTTGAAATGTATATGTGGCCATTTTCAACTATGGTTTATTTTGTTCTGCTTAACAAAGAAAAAATCTTTTATGAATGTTTCTAAAAAGTGTATTTCCCAGGAAAGTAGAAATTGCATGAGCCATTCTTGCTGTTTAGATAGATGAGATCATATTTATGCTTTTAGAATGTGTATTATTTTCCCAGATGTCCAAAAAAATATATGTTTTAAAAACATTTGATTAGAATTACTTCTTTAGTCAATCACTAGGGGGAAAGGGACCCAATTTTTGAGATAAAAATAATGTACTAAAGAAATATATTTCTTTGAATAAGACCTGTAGTGAAGTGCTTCAACAGAACATAGATTTTTATTTTCTTTTTAATGGCTGAGTTATACTCTTGGAAAAGGAATTTATACTGGAAATGCTGACACAACTGTAGCTTCTGTATGATAGTGTGAACTCGATGCTATTATAATTAAGCAATTAGGCATACCAGAGAGTGTGAATTTCATGAGATAATCACACCCCTGGGGCATTGCAAGTCATGATCCAAAGATAAGTGTTTTTAATCTCCCAAGGGTGTGATTATCAGATGATAACCACACCCTTGGAGAAGACTTAAGATGCATAAAAAATCTTTACTATAAGAAAAAAAATGATTATGCTGCTCTATGCAGATGAAGCTGGCCATGGAGACTGCTATGTGTTTTCCACAAATTAATTAAGACTTGCAAAATGTACACCAATTTAATGGTATAGGGCATCAATCCTGGGGACTGGTTTTTTTCTAATTATTGTTGAAATATAGAAATGAGAGAAGCATTCTCCACTTATCCACTTCAGAAGGAGATGAGTGATTGATTAAGTGAGTCATAAAGATCATATTACCAAGCCTTTTTATTGATTAGTTCTTATAGAGCATATCCTAAGATATGTATTCTAAGACAGAGTCTCTTATTACCTAAATTATTCACTTTACTTGAAGTAATTTGGTCACTTTAGAATAATCAATGGCTTCCTATAAGAGCATTTTGTATCTTAGCATCCATTCATCATTTATTCATTTATTTCATTCCAATACTTAGTAAGTACACCTGAAGCAACTATGCTGTAGATAAAAAGGAGCTAAAAACCCATGTCCTGATAATGGAATACAGACAGATAAATAATTGTACTACAGAGAAAAAAATGTCATCATGATGGTGTCAAAAATATGTTAAGAGAGGAAAAGGAAAGTGAGTAATCTCATCTGGGAGTGTAAGAAGGCTCCCTACAAAGAAAATACTTATTATGGATAAAAAAAATATATAGTAACTACTACTTTCTGGGCATTTACTGTGTGTTGGGCATTATGCTTAGCATTTTTTAATATCTTATTTTAATCCTTACAACAGCTCTGTTGAGGCAAATGGTATTTTTCTTGTGTTACAGATACAGAAACCAATACTCAAAGTGGTTATATGCCAAACTCAAGGTCGGATAGCTAGTCAAAGACATGCTGAAACTAGAATAACAGGGTTGTCTCAGAACATGTACTCTTTACCAGTAGACTCTATGGCCAAATATAGCTGCATTCTCTGTTGGAGTCCCATGTGAGGTGAAGCATTCTAGGAAGAGGGAAGTCAGCACAGAAAGTGGGGAGACTAATAAGAGCACAACATTCCTTGGTCACTCTCTGAAGTTGGAGTTAATGGTGCCTGGGTGTTCAGAGTGATAGGAAAAGAGGCTGGAAACTTTGCATTAAATTTGGCCCAAGTTGCAGAGGTTTCAGTGCTTTGCTAAGCAGTTTGCAAGATTGTCCTGAAGGAATCGGCCTCATTGATTTCAAGGTCAGGCAAACTAGTCCACAAACTGAGGATTCCTTCTCACTTTCATCTACCAACGTCAGAAGCACTTCTAGGAATCCATATGATAGTAACTATCATTTAAAAAAAAAAGAGGCATGAGTCAGACAGGTCCAGTATTTGCCCTCTTTAGAAATAGTTGCTAACTGTAATCTTGCAGAGCTCATGTTGGGCATCTTCAAATTTTTGAAAGGAAGTAAACACAATGGGAAACAAAAGTAATTTTGATTTGAAAACTAAACATAAGTTGAATTGGACATTCAGGATGTAATAGTGGCTGCTCTAGAATCCAATTATAATAGAAACTCTGTGAGAGGTGGGCTAATAGCCATGCCAAATACTACAGAAAAAAGCATAGGAAGAATGTATAAATAATAAATGTATAAATGTATAAACAATAATATATAAATAAGAAATACCTGGTATTTAGAAAGTAGGAAAGTCTCTGAGAGATAGAAAGCAGTACAGCACAAGGGATCTGACTTTGAGGAATTTGAAATCTGGGTGAGAGACAAAACATGAACAGATTTCTGCCAAAATGTCAGGAAAATTAGAATTGAATATTATTAACTATTCCCTGGAGTTTAGATGGAAAACTATGGGCTAGTTTTTGTTGTTGTTGTTGTTGTTGTTGTTGTTGTTGTTGTTTTTGAGTAGGGAAAATTTGACAGTAAATGCAAGAAGAATCTTTTAGTTGATGTCTAATATGGGTCTTCACTTACAATAACTAGGATATAGCATGGTATGTTGAGTCAGTCCAGCATGCTTTTTGAATTCTGCAAATCTTACCCGTGTAATTTTCTGCCATTTCTTTGAGTCTTGAATTTCATTGTCTGTCTTGTAAAATATAGTCAATAGTTGCCAAATCACAAAGTGTCTGAAAGTGTATGAAATGGTGTGTATATCCCAGCTTTGAGGCCAGCACCAGAGAAGCCATCATTAAACATAGCTATCGTGATGATGGTCATGACACTAAGTGACAGTTACTATGCTAGACACCAGGGACTTGAAGATGAACGAAGAATAAGTCAGTTCTTTGAATTTGCTGATGGTTGCTGATTGTTGCTAGTTCTTGGATGCTTTAACAGTCTTTCTTGTTCTGCGTATGTCTCTGTAAACCATCTCTTTGGTAATTGTTTCAATACTGTAGATTAAGACTTCCATTCCATGGTGGGACTCTGATGGCATTTGTGGTTTAATATAAAAATGTCCCTTAAAAACTTACATATAAAATACTGTTCTCAATAGGTTATGTTTGATTAAATCCCCCCTTTAGGATGCTATGTGATACTTATCCTGGAGAGTTTTTTCCCCCTGTAGACATATGTGGGACCTCAGTGGATTCACCATTCCTCGAACTGTCAGATTACACAGGTGGACCCACATGAGACAAATTTATGTGATTCTCCCAGGGGAGCTTCAAAGACTGCCTTCATCTTTGTTTGTTTGTTTGTTGTTTTTTTGGGGGGGCGGGGTTAAGAGAGCCTGAGATGCAGGGGAGTTGTGGGGGTAGAAGATGGGGCAGAGGGAGAGGGGAAGAGAGAATCTTAAGCTCCCTGACTCAGGGCTTCATCTCAACACACTGAGAGCATGACCTTAGGTAAAATCAAGAGTCAGACACTTATTAACCCACTGTACCACCCAGATTCCTCAAAGACAAACTTCATCTTAATAGAAGCAATCTCTGGGACATGTTTTGGTTCTCTAGGGAGCCCATCTTCTCCATCTGTGGAAACAGAGTTAAAAATTTGAAAGAGGGATCTTTCATTCAGTTCTTAACAACCCTACTACTGCCCTCATGACAGATTCCTGAAAACATCAACACTTACTCTGATGAATTCTGCCCATGATTATTCTCTATTATTTGTATGTTTGCCACACATATTTCTTTAATGCTATTTTAAGCCCTTATTTTTATTGTCTTATCTACAGATAAAAAGTTTTTGAGGTAGGTTATGTTATTCCCATGTTAGATATAAGGAAACAGGCACAAGAGGTTAAGTGACTTCCTGTGTTCACATGGCTAGTAAGAATAGGGGTAAGATCTGAGTCCAAGCAGTCTGACTCCAGAGCCTGAGTTCTTCACCAAGAGGCTTCTCACTTCCCAAGAATGTGGAGGTCCTCTGGAAGCTGGAGTTGATAATATTGCCTAAGAACAGTAGATCCTGAAGTCAAAATTACTAAGTTCAAAAATATGGCCACTTAAAATCATTTCTGGAATAAGACAGATTAAAATATTAATTATAACTTAATATCTTTACCTGGGTAAATACACATCATTAAGTTATAGGTTTTTTTTTTTTAATGTCTGTTTATTGATTTGAGAGAGAGAGAGAGCAGGAACAGGGGGAGGGGCAGAGGGACAGAGGGAGAAAGAGAGGATCTCAAGCAGACTCCCTAATGAGTTCAGAGCCCTAATGGAACTCCATCTCTAGACCCTAAGATTAGGACCTGAGCCAAAACCAGGAGTCAGACACTTAATGGACTGTGCCACCCAGGCACCCCTAAGTTGTATTTCTTAAGTGCATCTTCAGTGCAAAACACATGATAGGAAAAACTGTTTCTTTTTTCAGAAATGATTTTAGGAAGACCTTGAGGAAAAGTATATATTCAAAAGAATTTAAATTTTATTCAATTTTTTAAATTAAAGATGAGATTTTTCTTATTTCAGGTCAAGCAATTGTGTGATTAGAAGCTGTAAAAGGACAAATGATTCTGGGGAAGATTATGGAATCTAACTTTACATAATCTTTCAATCTATTGCCTTTTTCATTTGCCTAGATCCAGATAAAACATAAGTGTAATATTGTGTAAGCTCTCAGACTCAGAAATAAAGTAATAGTTTAAAAGAGAATTAAGAGATTCTGAAAAACCTAGAGTTAAATGTCTTGTAGCTATTTTCTCTCAATAGCTATAAGGACACAAGTATATTTTGTTTTGTTTTTACTTTAAAAGTCAGTGTATAAAAGTAGACAATGTTAAACATTGAATATAAGTTAAGTGAATAAAAGTTAATCTTATAAAGGGAATACTTTTAGGATATTTAAACAGTATAAATTCATTGAATATGAATTAGTAATTTCCTGGAGCTAAGGGGAAAGGATTCTGGGAAGTAACTACTAATGGGAATAGGATTTCTTTTTGGAGTAATGAAAATGTTCTGGAATTAGATAATTCATAGTGACTATTGGACAACATTTTGATACCTAAAAAACAAAAGAAAACACTGAATTGTACACTTCAAAAGGGTAAATACTATGTAAAGATTTGTGAATTATATATCAACTTTTAAATAATGCTAAAAAAGTCAATTATCATAGAATCCTCAGATGTGAAAGGTAGGCCTGCTCACAGGAATAGAATTTTGGAGCTGGAATCAATAAATGAAACTTACCACACTCACACACATGCACACACACAAAGTTCATGAAGCTCAGTAAACTGGAAGAACACAATTAATTTGGGGTTACTCATGATTTAAGGGCAATCTATTCAGAATGACCACATTTTCCAAAACAACAACAAAAATACTCCAGGGGATGAATCAAAGCCCTGACAACACCATTCATGGTAAAAACCCTCAGTGAACTAGGAATAGTGGGGAACTTTCTTGACTTGATAAAGACTAGCTACTACTATGCTAACATCATATTTAATGATGAGAAACTGTAAGCTTTCCCACTAAGATCGGATAAAAGGCAAGGATGTCCCCTCTCACCACTCCTTGTTAGCATCGTACTGGAAGTCCTTGCAAATGCAATTCAGTAAGAAAAGGAAATAAAAGATACACAAATTGGGAAGAAAGATAAAACTGTGTTTGATCACAGATGACATGATTGTCTATTTGGAAAATCTGAAAGAACGGGAAAAAAAAACTGGAACTTATAAAAAGCAGTTTTAACAATGTAAAAAAGCAGTTTTAACAATGTTGTAGGATACAAAGTTAATATACGAATGTCAATTGCTTTCTTCTATACTAGCAATGACCAAATGAAATTTGAAATGAAAAACAATACCATTGGGGTGCCTGGGTGGCTGGTCACTTAACTGTCTGAGTTGATCTCAGTTCAGGTCTTGATCTCAGGGTTGTGAGTTCAAGCCCCACACTGGGCTCCATGGTGGGTGTGGAGCCTACCTAATAAGAAAAAATAAAAAAACTACAACAACCCCCCCATACCATTTATATTAGTCCTCCCCAGAATGGAGTACATAGGTATAAGCCTAACAAGAGATATAGAGGATTTTAAGAGGGACACTACAACACTTTGGTGAAGGAAACCAAAGAAGAACAAAATAAATGGAGAGATAGTCCATGTCTCAATATTGTCAGGATCCTGGTTCTCCCCCATCTGATCTGTAGAATCAGTGACATCCCAATCAGAATATCCAGTTCATTTACAGATATCAACAAATGCATTAAAGTTATGGGGAGAGGCAAAAGACCCAGATGGGGTTATATAATATAAAAAGAACAGAGTTGGAGGGCTGCCACTGCATGACTTCAGGACTTGCTATAAAGCTACAGTATTGAGACTGTGGTATTGACTTGGGAGTAGACAAATGGGTCAGTGGAACAGAATAGGGAACCCAGACACAGACGCCCCCCCGGTCAGTATTGTAAGCCTATCTCTGACTAAGGAGCAAAGGCAATATAAGGGAGCAAAGATGGTTTTTTAGTAAGTGGTGGTGAGACAACTGGGCAGCCAGAAGCAACAGAAAATATGAATCTAGACACAGACCTTATAGTCTTCACAAAAATTAATTCAAATTGGACCAAAGATCTAAATGCAAATGCAAAACTGTTAAACTCCTAGTAGGTAATAGAAGAGAAAACCTATATAACCCTGGGTCTGGTGATACCTTTTAGGATATACTGTCCATGATGCGATCCATGAAAGAAATGATTGACAAGCTGGAATTGATTCCAAGTAAAACTTACGCTCTGGGAAAGATGGTCAAGAGAATTAGAAGACAAGCTATGGATCAGGAAAATATATTTGTAAAAGACACATTTGATAAAGGGCTCTTACCCAAAATAGACAAAGAAGTCTTAGAAGTCAACAATAGGAAACAAATAACCTAACTAAAAAATGGGCCAAAGACCTGAACGGACCCTTCAATAAAGAAGGCATACAGAGGGTAAGCAGACATAGAGAAGACACCACATGTCATATGTCATCAGGGAAATGCAAACAACAATGACGAGATGCCACCACACACTGGTGAGACTGGCCTTGATCCAGGGCATTGATCACAGCAGAGGCAGGCGAGGAGGAGGAGAAAGAGGATTGTTCATTTCTGGGGTGAATACAAAACAGCACAGCCTCTTTGGAAGAGTTTGCCGGTTTCTTAAAAACAAGACATGCTATTACCATACTTCTTGGCCTTTACCCACCAAAGTGGAAGGCTTACATCCACACAGAAACCTATGTGCGGATATCTATGGCGGCTGTATTCATGATTGACAAAACGTGGAAGCAACTGACATGTGCTTCAATAGGTGAATAGAAAAATAAAGTCTGGCCCATCCAGGCAATGGGCTATTATCCAGCAATAAAAAGAAACAAGTTCTTAAGCCATGAAAAGACATAGAGAATCTTTTCTTTAAATGATTTTATTTATTTACTTGACAGAGATCACAATTAGGCAGAGAGGCAGGCAGAGAGAGAGGAAGGGAAGTAGGCTCCCTGCTGAGCCGAGAGTCCGATGTGGGGCTCGATCCCAGCACCCTGGGATCATGACCTGAGACGAAGGCAGAGGCTTTAACCTACTGAGCCACCCAGGCGCCCTGACATAGAGAATCTTTAAGTGCCAATGACTGAGTGGAAGAAGCCAGTTGGAAAAAGCCACAAGCTATATGGTCCCAAACATAGAACATTCTTGAAGAGGCAAGTGGTTGCCTTCTCCGGGGTAGAGAAGGGGAGAGGAATAGAGAGTGCACAGGGGATTTCCCAGCCAGTGAAGCTGTTCCGTATGCTACCACAATGCTGGACACAGTCATGACACATCTGTTCCAACCCATAGACAGCACAGCAGCAAGAATCAGCCCAAAGGGAGGCCATACACTTTGGAGGATTGTGCTGTCAGTGTAAGCTTGTCTGTTGCAACAAACGTCCCACTCTGGAGAGTGATGTTGATAACGGGGAGGCCATGCATGGGTGTGTACAGGGGGTAGATGGCAAATCTCTGAACATTTCCATCAATTTTGCTGCAAACCTAAACCTTCTCTAAAAAACAGTCTTGGAAAACAGTCTGGGATGCCAAATCCCTGCCCTCCAGTGTCAATGGGCAGCTGAGCATGTACTGTGGAACATACAAGAGGGAAGGGAACATGTGATCAGAGAGCCTCCTGGGGGCAGGAGGAGCCAGGAGGAGATCTGAGGGAAGGGGGCGCCGAGAGAGGCCAAAGGCAGCAGGTGCTTACTGGGTTCAAGGACCTGGATGGAGAGTGAGGAGGGGCCTGGGGGCCGTGCAGGGTTGTGGTGTGTTTCTTTTTATCCCGCTCCCTGGGCTGTGGCCATGGTCCCGAGGAGTGAGTACAGGCATCTGGATGTATGTCTGTCGGGCTAGAGTTAGGTTCAAATCTTTTTTATGTGACTTCTCAAAAAAAAATTTTTTTTGAGGCAAAATTCACACGATGGAAAATGAACTGTTTAAAGCCAACCATTCAGTGGCATCTAGAACGTTCTCAGTATTATGCAATTAGGCCCTCATCTTGTTCCCAAATTTTTCCATCGCGAGAGGAATCCCCATGCCCGTTGAGGAGTCATTCTGCACTCTGCAAGCCCCACTCTCCACCCCACGGGCCTGGAGGCCTTGCATCTACTTTCTGCCTTTCTGTTTATTGACTCAGGATGTTTGTAAACATGGGATTGCACAAGTCTTCATGTCAGGCTTCTTCCACTTAGAGAAGTGTTTCTGAGGTTCAGCCCCATCATTGTGGGGTCGGTACCTGATTCATTTAATGGCTGAGTGATGTGCTACTGATGAACGTCCACAGTCCCTGTGTCCTTTAGCCGCTGATGAGCGTTCGGGCTGTTTCTGCCTGTGGCTGTCGTGAGTCGCGCTGCTGTGAACAGGTGTTTTGTGCGAGCACTGATTTCAGTCCCCTTGTGTGTACACCTAGGGGAGGAAGGGCTGGGTCAGATGACAACCCTGTGTTTAAGCTTCTGAGGTTATATTATCTTCCCACACTGGAAACATCATCCCTGCCCCCCTCCCCAAGCTCCTGCTCATTTCCTTGTTCTCTGCAAGCACAGAACTCCTCATGGGATATGTCTCCAGTAGCTTTCCCTAATTTCACCTCTTGGGCTTCATCCCTGATCTTATATGATGGCAGTGAAAACTGCTCAGGTCAAGGTCACCTGTGTCTCCCACAGTCACCTCCATTGTTTGCCCTGCTCACCATCAGCACCATCTGGATCCACGGACCTCGCTCTCCACAGGAAGGCCTGTGTGGCTCCACAGCCGCCCCAGTGCCTCGAAGTGTGCTTGCTGGGGTGCCCTCTCCTCCCACACATGGGCCTCAGCCATCCCCTCAGCCAGCTCCCAGTTTTGTCTCTAGCCCATGCCTGCTTTCCCCTTCCCGTCTCAGCCTCCTGCCTGCCCGGGCACATCTCCCCTGCCTGTCCATGGGCCCCTTCAACCTTCCATGGCCAGAACCGCACTCCTGTCTTCTGCTGACCCTCTGACCCCTCCCTGGCCTCTCCCCAGGCTGCGGATGCCCCCCATGCCTCCTAGCGGGATTGTGGCTGGCAGGTGGGAGAGCCAGCCACGAGTCCGACTTCTGGCAGGACTGCTTCAGGGCTCAGTCTGCACTCTCTGGGCTCCTCACTGAGCAGCAGGTACCTGCATCCCAGTCTCCACCTCCTCGGACTGTCCTTAAGGTGAACCAGGGCAATCTGTGGGGAGTGCCAGGCGTGTGGCGGGTGCTGGGGCATCACAAAGCAGTTTCCCATCCCCTTTTCCTAAGTCGCAGTGACTTCCACAGGAAGTGCTCCAGGCATGCCACAGAGCTTTTCCAAACTTCAGTTTCCCTGTGTGTAAAATGGGGATAAAAATCTACCCACTAGAGGTCCTGGCAGGGTCTTGTGTCCAAGAGTTCCCATGGGCCTGACACCTGCCTGGGACTCCGCCTGTGTCCGCATGGGGGTCATAGACATGTATATGCTCAGCAGGACCCTGTCCGGCAGACAGGGCTTCCCAGGGAAGGGGAGTGGGCATGGAAAGGCAGGTGGGAGATAGAGGCCACCTCCCAACACGATCCCCCTCTGTCAACCTCCCCCCCAGGCTGCAGCTGCTGAGGCAGGAGGCAGAGGCCCAGCTGATCGCCCACCCCCTAATCAGCCTGTCAGCACTGAGGATCCGGCCGGAGACCACACTAGGGCTGTGCCTGAGGGCTGGATTTGGAGGGGGTCCCAGCCACCTGGTTCCTCTTGGCCTGGGAATGCTGGTACTGCTGGGAGTGGGGGTTTCGTAGACCCCTCCCCTCCTCTCTGCTTTCCCTCCCTACAACCCAGGGACCTCAGGAGGTGGAGGCCAGGCCAGTGAGTTCAGACTCTGGGGCCTGGGACCAGGCGTGGAGACAGGGTCAGATTGTCCAAATAGCAGACAGTATTGATGAGTTGTGGCCCACGGGCATGGGGCCAGTTTGGGGGCAGAATAGACAGACAAGGACTGTAGGGATGGATGGAAATCCTGAAGGTGCATGTGGGCATTGGAGAGAGGGGCACACGGCCAAGTTTTGTATGCAGGTGGGAGAGATGTGCACTGTGACCAGTGAGGAGGGCATAACCTGACAGCATCGGGGGCAGTGTGGGCAGGTGTGGGTAGCATACCTGGGCTGGGCCTCCACTTCCCCAGGCTCTGAACCTCAGTAACTGCTGCCCCTCTGGCCCAGCCCCTACTCTCTGGTGAGGGGCTGAGACCACTCCCAGGCCAGGGATGGGGTTTTAAGTCACTTGTCTTTTATTACCTCCATCATCCCTCTGCCACAGCTCCCCGTACCGTGGTGCCTGCATCGCCCCAACACCCAGGTTCTCTGGGCTCACCTGTCGCCCCAGGTGGAGGGAAAGTGTAGGCTCCTGGGTCTCTGGAAAGGGCATTTACTGGAAGCTTCTGCTGCCTCAGAGCTTTGTGGGTGCTCACACCGTGCTCTCACACAATAATGCTGGAATATGCCTTCCCTTGGTCATCCCCATTTACAGATGAGGACATGAGGCTCAGGGAGGTTGAAGGGAATTTCTGGGCCCCCAGGTGCTCCCCTAGGCCTGGGGTCTGGCTCTGGCTGACAGAGCAGCCCTCAGAAGCCCATAGAAGTCTGGCCTGGAACACAGTGTACCACAGTCCTTCCTGGGGGCCTGTTGAGGGAAAACAGCAGCAATAGCCCCAGGCCAGTGAGGCTGTAGCAGGACTCAGAGCAGAGGCTCCAATAACACAGGTCAGACGCCGTTTGCTGTCTTTCCCCCCAGCACACAGGGGTCAGCCCCATCCTGTCCCGGAGCCTGGGGCAGGTGGTAGAGGGCAAGGACCCCACGGAGTGTCACGTACACACGTGTGGGCTGGCCAACATGTTCACCTACCACATGCTGGGCTATGAGGACAAGCTATAGAAGGAGCCACAGCCTCTGATTTTCATGATAGAGCTGCTGCAGGTGTGTCTGGGGATGGCAGGGGCAGGCAGAGGGCTGTCCCAGCCTCAGGGAGCATGTGCTGTGGGGAGCCCCACCTCGCTGGTCCTGGGCATCACTGCCTTCTCTCTAGAGCATGAGAGGGCTCCTAAACCACAGCTGCATTTGTGGGGTGGTGGGAGAGGGTCTGGCCTGGGTTGGGACTCAAGTTATGGCCAAGAATGAGGTTCAGCCCAAGGACTACATGGGTGAACAAATAAGGGAATTGTGTCAATAATAGGGCCTTTGCGGGCCTGCTAGGACAGTTGTGTGGTTTGTGCCCTGCACAAGGGCCTCACCTCTAAGGTGTTCATTTTAGACCTTGTAGATCTGAACTTTTATGACAACAATTTCCCAGCAGGAGGCATTAACGTGTCTAGTTCTAGCCAAGTGAGTATGGAGACTCATACTCAGAAGACTCATACTCAGAATATGAATATTCTGAATATTCAGAATATTCCTTCTGAATATTGGAAATCAAGTGTTGACAAAGGGCTGTCTGTCCCTAACTTGCATAAAGGGGCTGATTTAGGGCGGGCACAGCCCACGGTGGAGGCCAGGGCAGACCTTTAGAAAGTGCTGGAGCTGGAGCTGTCCATGGGGAAGGTGGTGTGCAGGGAGCTGAGGCTTTTGGAAAACCACCTGGAGAAGAATCGGGAGGAAGAGCGGCTCTGCTGATGGAATATGCTGGGCTAGGGTGCGGACTGGGCCTCCCCTGGCCTCCCCTGCCTCCCCTGGCCTCCCCTTGCTTCCCCTGCCTCCTTGGCTTCCCCTGTTTCTCCATGCCTCCCCTGCCTCCCTTGGCCTACCCTGCCTCCCCTCTTCCCTGCTTCTACTGGCCTTCCCTACCTCCCCTTGCCTCCCCTGCCTTCCCTGCCTCCCTTGGCATCCCCGGCCTCCGTGGCCTCCCCTGCCTCCCCTGGGTACTTCTGTAGCTGTGCACAGTTCTTCTAGAACACTCTCTCAGGCTATGCCACACCCTTCTGGGCAGGACAACCACTGGAACTTTACTCCCCCGCCCCGGCTTCTGTCTGTAGCCAAAATTACGTGGGGTTTTTTTTTTTTTTTTTTTGTGCTTTGTCCAAGGCCTGACTAAAATAAAAAACAAAACAAAACAAAACACAAAAAACCACAATAAACAGTGTAAGTTTGCCCACAGGCCCCGCATGGCACTGTGATCATGGTTCTTTCTCTGTGGTCTCCAATCCATGGGCCCAGGGGCCCAGGGTCACCAGAATGTAGCTGTTCCTGGTGTTGGGAGTGGCGGAGAACACTGTGATCTTTTCTCTCCTTCCCCTCTTTTGTGTTCCCAGGATGTCTGAGGTGTTGATCCCCCACCCCTGCCCACAGAGGAAGGAGGGCTGATGTTTGGTGGGTTCTGCTTGTGGCTAAGGGCGTCCTGGCAGGGTGGCCAGCACAGCCTGGGGTGAGGAGGTCAGAGCAAGGGGACTCTGTGACCTGGGGAAGGAGCGGGGCAGTCGCCTGCCTCCCGATGGCCCCAGAAGGCTAGACAAGCAGGGGCCCCAGTAGGGGTCAGAGGCAGGGGCCTCAGTGGCTTAGAGTCAGAGGCATAGCCTGTCTGAGGACCTGGAGCTCCAGCCCGAGGACTCCTGGCTCCCGTGGTCCTTTCCGTTTCCTGTGTGTGACTTCCCTCCCTCTTCTGAGGTCCCTGAGGACCTGCCCCCAAATGTGGTCCTTCCCATCAGGACTGATGCTTGAATCTGTCCCATGGCCCTGCCTGGTCTGCTGTGGGTGTCTCCCCACCCAGGACATTTGCAAGCCTAAGAGAGAAGAGGGGCAGGGCCAGGACACAGAAGGCTGTGGAGTTAGTGCTCCAGGTGGGGATGGTTCTGGGCAGCTGGAGACCCCTCCCCTCGTCACAGAGTCCACAGAGGTCCCTCCAGCCATGCCATCCAGCGGATTAAGATTAGTCACATTTCCACGTGCATCTTTCTAGGCCCGGTCTCCCCCAGCCCCACCAGCCCCCAGCCTATGCACCTGTCCTTTTTGATTTTGTATTAGACACAAGGCCAAGGGGTGGACGACCGGACCCTTTTCAGGAACCATCTCACACCCCATCTGGCTAGTGTGGCTGCCCTCCCCTGGGGGCCTCTGGCCTTACACCTGCTTCCCCACCTCCTGCAGCTTCTGGAGGCCGATGCCCTCCTGCCTCTGAGCCCCGCCCCCCCGGGTGGCCATCGGGTCCCCCAGCCTGCCTGCGTCCTCTGGCCTCCCTCTTGCTAGCACCCTTCTATTGTGCCGGCTCACCAGAACCATCAGCGCAGTCCCTCCACTCAGTGCAATTAGCTGGGTCACATGGCAGGTCCCTCTGCCACAGCGGGTCACCTATTCGCGGGCTCTGGAGATTAGGCCACGGGCATCTTTGGGGAAAGACTGTCTTCAATCTCACCTGTACCGCATGGCCCACGTGTGGGGGCGTCATGTGCACTTTGCCCACATGGTCTGGGGGGGGGTCCCCTTCCCTGACCCTGCCAACTGCGGGCTCCATGGAAGGTCAGACTGAGCCTCGTCTTCCTGACAAGCCTGTGCAGAGCTCCTGAATCAGGTCCTTGTCAGCGCGAGAATCTGATGAACAAAGACTTCTGCCTTGCCTCCCACTACCAAAACAGACAGCATAGGAAGACATACTGGGCGTCTGTCTCTCCCCAGCAGTCTCAAGGCTGGCAGCCGCTGCGGACTGCGCGGTCTCGGGCAGGTGGCCCGTTCTACCCATATGGGTCGGTGTCAGCCACCAGGACAATACCCGCTGCAGATGGGGGCAGGAACACCGGCTGAACTAGAGCATTTGTCCATGGAGAACATCTCCGTTCTCACATGTGCAAGGGCCCTCAGAAATGGTCAGCCCAACCTCTCACTTTGTGGATGGCAAAGTGAGGCTCACAGATGAGGAAGGGCATAGCCGAGGGCACCGCGGTAGTCATGGACAGAACCAGGGCTGGGGACACTTGTCCACGCTGACCAGGGAGCCTCAGGAGAGAGGGAAGGAGGGCCCTGAGCTCCAGCACAGTGGAGGGGCTGGGGGAGAGACGCTGGGTACAGGGGTCAGGTGTCCGAGGCTGCGGTCCCAGCAGCGGCTCGTGCGGCTGGGGAGTATTCCCACCACATGCTCCCTGGTGGCCTGGAATCTGGAGAGCAGGTGGGCCAGAAGCAGAGTCTGATGAGGGCCCCATGCACAGAAGGGGGAGGAGGCAGGAGAAGGGAGGGGAGGGAGATGAGAGGGAGAAGAGAAAGAGAGTGTTTAAGAGGACATGGTGTCCCCTCCCAGTGAGCTGACCTCAAGGCCCAGCGAGACCCCCCTCTGGGAAGAGCAGGGGAGGGGGGAGCAGGTGTCTGCAGTCCCCGCCACCATGTGCAGAACGACGGAGTCCACAGGCCAGGAACCGTGTCCTACAGATGCCCAGGCGGGAAGGGGAGGTCAGCGTGGTCCCGGCAGCTTTGAATTCAAGCAGCGGTGATGATTTCGAGTTTCCTGGCAGCCACACTGAAAAGTAAAAGAAGAAATAGGTGACGTTAATGTTGACCCGATATGTCAAAACACTGCCGTTTTTTCCTAAATGAGATGCTTTGTGTTTTGTTTCTAACATGGTCTCTGGGGTGATCCTGACCTAGCCAGCATGTAGGTAGTGGTCCCCCACCCAGCCCTGCCCCACACACTACACATTAGACTCCTTCTGGGCTTCATGTGAACGTGCTCCAACAGTGATACTCCTCTGTGCTCTCTCACTGTTAGTGCATAAGCCTCTGGGTTCAAGCAGAGGTGCACTCCTGGTGACCTTTCCAGCAGGCATGGATGGGGCCAGGGTGGGGCTCAGGGAGACAGACAACAGACTAAAAGATGCCACCTACCCTCACTGTCATTCTGGTGATGGGGCCCTGTGCAAGGCCGCTGGGCTGCTACTTACAGTTGTGTGTGTTGTGTACTGCACAATCCAAGCCCCCCCCCCCCCCCCCCCCCCCCGCTGCCCCGTTTACCTCCTTGTCATCTTAGGTACCTGTAGTTACTGCAAATTCCCAGCAGATGACAGGGAAGTGTCTTAGGGAAGGTGCAGCTTTTCCGAATTTGCTCCGGTGCTGTATTAGCTAATGATGGCCCTGTGTTTCCGCTGAGTTGGCTAGGGGAAATCAGTTTCTGAGGGCCGGGCCTGAGGATGTCCACATCTGACACTGCCCAGTACTCGTCGGCCAGAGCATGCCAGGAATGATGGCTGGCCAGCGATGCGGGAACCCTGTGTCCTTCTCTAAGCCAGCAGAACAGCCTGTGGGACGGGTGGCCCGGCTGGGGTGGTGGGTAAGCCAGGAGAAGGGCGTGGTCACCCCTGTAGACTGGCACAAGACTGCTGCTGGGGCCTGGGGTCCTGTTCTGAGGGCAGGGCTACACCCCCAGGGAACCCACACATGGCTCAGATTCTGGCACAGGACACAGGCCAGTGTCTTTGTGTCTCTCCTGCCATGCCCTCGGACCTCCACTCCCTGCTCCTGCTTGACCACACAGTCCTTCCGGGGTCCAGTAACCATGACTGCCCCCATGTTCTTGGGCTGTGCGGGGACCTGGCTGCTGCAGTCTGGGTCCATTCCCCATGGATTCCCTACATCCTGCCTGCAGCTCGGTCAAGTCCCCTTGAAGAGCCTTCCTCAAGCTCCCCACACTGATGGTGCTTTGGGATCCTGGCCAAACCCCAGCTGATGGGCTCACCCGGCCAGTTCAGTCTTCCCAACGCCCCTCCCCCCTGCCGCCCCGAGTGGGTTTCTCAGCCTCTCCACACTCTGGCCTCCGTACAGTGTTTGCAGAACTGGAATGTGGGACAGTTTAAGTGACCTGCCCATGGCTTCCCGGCCAGGTCCCCGCAGAGCTGGGATGGGAAGCAGAGCTGACTCTCTGACCTCAGCTTTGGCCCCAGGGCTGTCCCTTTGTGAGGCATTCGGTTTCTGGATGGTGCCGGTTCTCCTTTCTCTGACACTGGGGCCCCCACGGCCATGGATTGGGTTGTCGGATGAAAGCTGAGCACGGCTGTCGCGCATTAGCCACGATGGTCACGCCGGGTTCCCAGAGACCAATTTGGTGACACCTGCTTGGTGTATCGGCACTGAGTGGAGGGCCAGCGCTTTGGCCCAGGGTCAACTCCTCACACACCTGGGCCGCACCCCAGTAGACCCAGCCCTTCCCGGGCCTCCTGCTAGCCCATGCTCAGGTGCCTCTGTTTTCTGGGTCTCGGTGGGTCTGAATTATCTCTGCCTGCTTGAGCCCCAGCAGCTCCTGCCTGCATGGGAGGAGGGAGCCACTGCCTGGAGAAGCCTGATGCATATTTTGTGCCAGTGTGAACCGTGCGACCTTTCATGGGCATCCCCTTTCCATCATCGATACCACGGATGGCCGACCCCAAGTCTTCACCCCCTTCACACAGCTTTTCGGGACACCCGTGAGGAATTTAGCGCAAGAAAAGTGACCCTGATCTGGAAGGTTTATATGCACCCTGCAGACAGATTTGCTTTTATCTCTTAGAAATGCCTTTTCTTTCCCCAGGACTTGGCATCGCTGGCCACTCCGTGGGCCGCCCTGTCAGTTGCTGAGCCCAGCGTCCCCAGGCGCCAGCTCTGGGCTCGCCCCAGAGTCCAGATCAGAGGAGGGAGGGGAGGCTTGCAGCAGGTGGTGGCGGCAAAAAGGCCTTCTCTGATTCTGTGAAGCCATCAGCTGCCTCTCTACACACTCCCTCCCCGAGTGCCTTGTGCCTCTTTCTGTCTAATTGAGAACAGCTGCCTGCAGTGGGAACCCATTTCTGGCGGCCATGTAGTAGCCAGCTTCCCAGGAAGGCTGCTGGAGGGGATCAGCCATTAGCTGGGGATTTAGGGACAGGTTTTCCCGGGCTAGGCCACTTGGTGAGGAGGCGTCCCTACAGTGCAGGGCGAGCAGGGGGATCTTCGTGACTCCCGGGGAGCGCGCACACAGGCAGAACCCTGCCACTACGGTGGAGAGAAGCTTGTGCCCCGCAAGTCAGACACCTGTGGGCTTGAGCCAGGTCTGTGCAGAGTGGTGGGGGTGGGTGTCCCAAGGACTGCTGGGGGTGTGGCCGCACTGCCTTCCCACCTGCGTGGGGTGGGGAGGGTGACCTCACATGCACATGCATGTGTGTGTACAAGACGGAGGCCCGCATGGAGTGTTCCGGACCCAGGACTACTCACTGCTCAGGGCTGTAATGTGAGTTGTCTATTGGACGGTGGCGGGGGCTGACAGAAGGCCCGCCCTGACGTCTAGTTGGGGGTCCAAGCAGAAGGCGGGGTGCTCAGGCCGGCGGTGCACTATACGGATATGCACCCCGGTGGCTCCACGGGGCTGGAACGCCCGAGTGCTCCCTGACTGGGACTGCGATCTGTGGGGTCAGAGTCGTGCTGGAGGAGGACAATGCTTCCCTGGCTGAGGCCAGGCCAAGACGACCATGGAGAACAGCGGTCCCCTCTGTGGGCACAGGGGCATGCTTCCAGGCAATTCGGGTGAAGCCCGGTGCAGTCCTCGCAGGTGGAGGGAAGGAATAGGAGCCCAGAACCTGGATGCACTCCTCCTGTTAAGAATCCACACCTGTGCTGGGGGAAGCAGAGCACGTCCTGTTCCCCGCTGACCTGAGGCTGGGAGGCTCTTCCTCCTTGGGCTTAGGCTCTGGACCCTGAGCGACCCTGGTGTGGGCACTTAGGATGCCCTTCTGGAGCCTTCTGTCAAAACGTGCTTTCCCGTCACTCGTTGGTGGCTGTGACTGGGCCAAGGACCCCTAGGGTCCTGCCTGGTGAACCCACTCCCCACTCCAGCACTCAAGCTCCCGCAGAAGCAGGTGTGAGGTCATGGTCAGGGCCCAGCAGCAGGGCCCGGGCAGAGCGGGGACATGCACCGTTGTCCCTGGCCTGGTCTTTACCAACCACTTCCCTGCATGTAGTAGTCATTCCCTGAAAGAACTCAGGCCCAGCAGACTCAGAGTTGGCCGCCAGTGGTAAGGGGCTGTCCTCACTGGAATGCGGGCCTCTTGTCAGCTGCTTCCTCCCTGCAGGGATGAGAGTGGAAGACTTGCAGCCATGCCATGGAGGACAGTGAGTTGATTCTTGGGTCCCAGGTCCTCGAGCGGGACGCAGACTCTTTCCCACCTCACTGGAGGTCCTAGTCCAGCAAAGGACTTCCTTAGGTTCCTGCTCCCGTGAGCTTCCCTGGAGGAGACAGTGGCCTCGTGCAATCAGAGGGACAAGACCACTGGCCACCCCTGAGTGCTGAGCAACTCCTTCAGACTCAGGATGCACACGCAGGAGGGGACGGGTTGCGGAGAAGCTCAGCCTTGGAGAGGGGAGTTGCTCCAGGCAGAGTAGGTCCCAGGCAGCATGCTCGTCCTGCCTGCAATTGCAGACAGAGGGCGAGGAGCCAGGGAATGGAAGTGGGAGGGATGAAGCATGCACACATGTGTGCGCACGCTCACGCACACACACGCAGGTGTATGTGCACATGCGTGCACGTGTGTACACACAGGTACGTGCATATGTGTGCAAGCATACACTATGTTCACCTGTGTGTGTGTGTGTGTGTGCACATGTGTGTGCCTATGCCTGTGCGTGCATGCGGCATGCATGTGTTTGGGGATTATCATCCCGGCTTTCAGATGAGATGAGGAGGCCGAGGTGCACATCGGTGACGGCAACCAAGTCAGCGACGAGGACGGACACTGCCGCCGGTGCAGAAACACAGAGCTTCTGTCTGAGCTTCTGTCGTGGTTCTGCTACCCCAGTCCTCACCTCCCCAGGCTGCCATCTCTTGTCTGTAAAGTAGGGATAATAGTGCTGCTGCTGCAGGTGGGACCAGAGGAGGTCAGGCATGGGGAGCGACTAGCACAGTGTGTGACCTGTGCAATCGTTCCTCTCACTAGCGACCACACCTGGTCCTCTGCGGTAGGTCAAGCATAGAGCACTGAGAATCACGCTTCCATAAACGTTAGCCATGAGACAGATGAACCATTAGCCCCTGCAGTCTGTTCATTCTTGTTCCTGCAGCCTGTCCCACTGCTTCTTGGGTTTAACTCTGACCACCTAGAGTTCCCCTTTATTGAGCATCCATAGCCGGCCAGTGGTGGAATGAGCTCCCCATTGCTGGAGGTATTCAGGAAGCTACCCAACGGTGTCAGGACCTGGTGGGAGGGGCAAGGGCAGGGTGGCCAGCCTGGAGGCCTCCTGGTCACTTACCTGGGAAGTTTCCACTCCTTGAACAGCAAGCGAGGCAGGGGCGCCATGTGCTAGCGTGCTGCCCAGCAGACCTGAATCTGGGGGAGAGCTCCCCTCCTTGTTTGAGCTTTTCAGCTCACCTGTTGCCATGGGAATGGCAAGTGATTGCAATCACCACTATTTGTAGGGGGAACGGCACCCATCCACACGGCTTCTGAGAAAGAAGACATACAAATCTTGATTTTGGCCTGCCGCTCTCCACCTTTCAGAACAGACACCCCAACCCCACAAAGTCCCGTCGCCTCCTCCCCAGCACAGGGGCTCCGGTTTGGAAAGTCCCACCAGTTCAGCTTCCCAGCAGGCCAGATTCCTCCCACCCTGAGCCCCTCCGTCTCCGAGGATGTCCAGGGACCTGGCCTCATTCCCCTCCCCCCCAAGCTTTCTTAGCTATGGGGACTCAGCGGCCCCCCAACCTGCCTCCCCCCTGCTCGTTCTCTCTGCTGGGTCTCTATCCAGAAGCTGCTTGAGGGCTCCCCAGCCTCCCCGAGGGCCTGGGCCTCCTTTCCCTGGGCTACGGAGCCTCTAAGGGAGTGGAAGACATTGGCCCGTTTCCCGAGATAATCAAACAGGAAAGACTCCAGGGAGCCTCTGACCCCACCCCGGGACACCTGGGGATTAACACCATGGAGGGTGCAGGCAACCTGCCAGAGGCCCCAGGACACAGAGCGACCACCAGCCCTTGTCCCCAGGTTTTCTGCAAATCCCTTCCTTGTGCCGTGCCCCAGGGAACCTCCTTTATAAACTCCAGCAGAGGACAGCAACTGCATCTTTGCAGCTCGCCCAGCCCTGGGATCGCTCTCCTTCAGAGAAGTAGCACCTTGTTATAAAGTTTTTTTAAATGAGCTTCGTTCTGGAGAAGGGTACTTAGTGATACTGTGTTCTCGGGACCGGAGTCCCAGGCCTGAGGAGAGAATGGGCCCCCACAGAGTCCAAACTCCGCCCTGGTGTGGCACTGGGGGATCTGCCTCGCCTCATGGGACCCTGCTGGGATCTCCAGTAAGCTGGAGGGCATGGAGGTGACCTCACCCACCTTGTGTTACTTGTGAGGGTCCCCATGAGCTCGTGGGTGTCTTTGCCTTTTCTAAGGCAAGAAGAATCCTCGAGTTCCTGCTACCAAGTCAGACCTTCAGCTGTAGGCAAGGCAGCCCTGCCCTGGTGGCCATTCAGGGGACCCGTGTTTACTCCTGTTGGGGGTGCAAAGGATTCCTCTGTGACTTTGCAGTAATCCAGGGTTCTCTGGTTAAGATGAAGGAACCCATGGACGATGAGAAACCCGCAGGGTGCGGGCTCATTCTCCCATCCAGCCAGTCCTGGGGGCTGTCTGTGTGTGGGCCCCAGGCCGAGCTTGGGGAGTCAGGAGAAATGGGGAAGCCTCTGCTGACTTTGTGTCTCTTCCAGCAGTGCCCCAGAGGGCTGAGGTTCTGGCGTTTGGGGCATTTGTCTGATAACCCAGAGCCTCAGGGAGGAAGCTCGTGTCGTCTCTTAGGAACAGCGGCATTTCTGTTTTGAGTGGACCCTGGTTCCTCCCAGGCTGGGGCAGAGTCCTGTGGCTACCAGTCTCCCTGATGGGATGCAGAGCCTGCTGCATGGTGGGGGCTCAGTAAGTGCTGGCGGACAGATCTGGGGCCACAGGCAAGCCCATCCCCAAGACCTGCCTCCCGTCCCCCGTGTGGGGCAATTGCCCAGACTGACACACATTTCCATGTGGGCCGGGACACAGGAAGGGACATGGAAGTGATGACGGGCTGTTTGGGTGGAAGGAACTTACGAGGGAGAGTTCCTCAACACTTTCCTTACCCGCTTTGCCAGCGGGGAACAGGGGACAAAATACAGGCCACGGGCAAATCTGGGCCTGCTGTGGGTTTTTGCAAATAAAATTTGATGGGAACCCAGCGATTCTCGTCTGGGCGTGTGTTTGTAGGTCGAGTTTACTGTTCCATAGCCATGCCCATTTGTCTCAGGGTTACTCTGCACCTGCTTTCCTGCTATGGTGGTGGTGGCAGATCTCAGAGGCCGTGACAAAGGCATTCTGACCCAAAATATTTGCAAAAGAAGCTGGCCGAGCCGGGATGGTGGGACAGGAGGTCCAGGGAACCGGGTTCCTGAGTCTCTGTGCACAGGAAATGCATCATTGCTGGAGCACTCGCTGGGCCCCCGCACATGGGCGAGAGGAGGTCTTTCAGGGTCGGGGCTATCCACATTGGGGGCTCACTTCAGTTGACGACCAAGCTGCTCAGGGATGTACGGGGGGTACACACAGGAAGTGATCATGGCTTCCAGACCCCCTGATGCATCTGTCCCAGAATATGAGCAAAGCACACATTCCCAAGCTCCCTAACACAGCCTCAGGATGGAGAGAGGGGCTCAGGGCCAACCAAAGTGCCTCAGCATTTGGGGAGGGTCCCCAAAAGGATGCATGAGGGCATGGGGGAGACGGGATCCCACAGCCACCCAGGGATAGGACAGGTGGATGGAGCTGGATGGAGATGGTGCATGGGCTGGGTTGGCGTGGATGGGCCGCAGGCCTGCCACCAAGTGGACCTGACCTGTGGGGTTGATACAGGGGACAGATGGAAGGTGATTTTCCAGGTAATGGATGCATAGGGATGCCAGTGCGGGAAGTCCCAGAGAACAGAGTGCCAGTTCCTGGTGCACAGAGAGGGTGCAGAGCAGGGAGAGGAGGGACACTGGCCCAGCGGTGACCCTACTTCTCCAATGTCCAAGGTGCACCCATCCTGACTCCTTCCTCAGCACTAACCATGTACAGTCACATCAAGTCCTGTCCGTCTTCCCTCCTAAATACCTCCTGATGCATCCATTCTCCTCCTTCCACCGTCTCTGCACCTGCTGTGCAGGCTACAGATCATCCTGCCTGTCCTACAGCATCCTGCACCCCTTCCCACCCAGAAGACCTTCCCTCCACAGCAGCTGATGATGCCTCCTCTGGACACAGCCATGTCCATGTCCCTCCCGCCTCAAAGCCCTTCCTGATGGGTACACAGCTCCTTTCAAAGAGGGCCACTGCTCTGCCTTTCCTGCGCTTGTGAGAGGCCCCCACACCCCAGGGGTTGCCACATCCCATTGGCCCCAGGGCCTTTGCACACACCGTTCACTCCCCACAGAGGGGAATTCCCTGCCTCGCCATGTTGCTAGTGATGTCTGGGTCTCCAGGGAGGCCCCTCTTCCTTGGCGAGAGTATCTCCAGCAGCCAGTTTGGAACCTGTCCCCCTGTACAGGATCAGCCCCATCCTGGAATTTTGCACTTTGGAGGCATGTGACCATTTGGGTAGTGGCTGTCTCCTCCTCCAGACAGGGTAGGAACACATGATTATTTGGACACCTCTCCTGCTGGGCTTCAGGAGGGCCAAGATGGTGTCTGTTCATGCACACCCACATCTCCAGCACGCAGCAGGGAGGCCAAAATTGATCCAGGGCAGGGCTGAGCGAGGACTCTGGTCAGGTTCCTCCTGGTGCTGGCCAGTTCTGCCACTGTTGCTCGCTCATGGACGCACCCACTGAACACCCATTGAGAGCAGAGAAGTCTTGGCCCCACTCTGGCTTCACACCCTGCCAACTCCTACTCACACTTCGAGGCCCCATGCAGGAGCTCCTTCCATCACAGGCTCTACCAATGGTGGGGCCTCCTGCTCTGTTGGCCTGCCTGCCTCTGTGCCCTGCCTCTGAGCCGTGGACTCACAGGGGTCAGTGATCCCATCTTCCTTGCCCCCAGAGTCACATTTCCAAGCACGGGCTCATGGGTCACCAGCCAGAGCCGTCACATGGAGAGAGGGAAGGACGGGAACCAGACAAGGCCTCCCTTGGAGAGCTCACGGCTTGCCTGGAGAGAAGGCCAAATGGGAGCCGTTAGGACTGCAAGGATCTAGACGGGATCAGCTCTGCTCAGGGAGTGGGCAAGGGAGCTGATAGGGTGTCAGGGAGGGGGTGCTGCCTGGCGGGATCCCCCAGCACTCTGCACTCTGACCCCCCAGCACTTTGCTCTGATGTGCATGAAAACTGTGGTTCCCACGCAGGATGTTGTTGGGGACGAGTGCTAGTGACTACAGGGGGCTCTGGGGTGGAAGAGGGAGGGGTGGGAGCTGGCCCAGCCCGGTCCCAGGGAAGGGCAGGCCGTTGACACCCCAGGTCCATGGTCGGTCCCACCTGGAGACGTGGTTGGGTGTCCCAGGTCCCAGTGGAACGTCATATGGCCTCTGGCCTCAAAACTGCCAGATCCGGGAGACACACTTCCCAGGGCAGACTTGGTCGTCCCGCCCCAGTGATGAGGGGGGCACAGCACAGTCTCAGGCCCCCGCTCTGATAGCCAGCACCCCAGGGGGAGCAGAGAAGGGGCTTGCTGGCCCCATGGGGTTAGGGAGGCAGCCTTGTCCCCTGCCCTCCACTCCTCACCAAGGTTCATGCACCCAGGAAGCCAATTTTTTGTCAGAATGACCAGGTTCACTTTGGGCATATTGAGAAAATAAAAGCTATTTCTTAGTGTCTAAATCTCACTAAAAAAAAGCAATTTTGCAATTGATTACCATGCAATTTATCCACTAGCTGTTTAATTATATAAATATAAAAAATAGGGAAGATGAGGAATAAACAGAAGTGAGTTTGTCCTTCCTTTCCTTGTACTTATGAGCCCGGCGGAGAGAGCCTGTCTTTGGGGAACCCTCTGGGGCAGAACTGAGCGGCCGGATTGGCCCAGTCACACCGTGAGTTAGACTTCCCAAGTCAGTGTATTATATATGCCCGAGGGGGTCATCGCGTCTGGAGCCTACCGCAGGGGGATTCGTTCCCTGCAAGAGCTCGGACCTCCAGTCTTCTGCCACGCGCGCTGAAAACTGTGTCATTCCATTGGCTTTTATTAAAGGAACATTATTTCTACAAATTATCTTTTAATGCTGTAGGAGCGTGTGCCTTCTGGAACCACTGCACGAGAAGAAGCGGGGGATGAGAAAAGAGCAGGGTCATGGGTGTTCAGAGTGAGGTGGGGATGAACCCCAAGAGCAACTGCATTCCCGCCCCGCCCTTGGTGCCCTTGCATGCTCTGCAATGAATATGGAGGGTGGGATCCGAGGCACAGACAGTGGTCTCGCCCTGAGCCCCTGGTGACCACCCCTGCCTCAGGCCCATTCCAGCTCGATCCCACATATGTTCCCCGTTCACGCTCAGCCACCGTGAACCCCCTCTGCCCTTCTGTCCCGGGGGGTCCATTGTTGCTGGGACAGGGGCATGGAGTACAGAGAGCCCAGGCACTTGGGTCTTTGCAAATATCTGGGGCAGGTTTCTCTTTCCAGTCGTGAGGCTCAGGTCTGGGCCTGTCGAGGGTCTCTGGGCTGGCCCCACAGCAGGATGGGCTTGGCAGGCACACTGGCCATGGACTTTTGTGGCCTCCCAGTGTCTGCGGGAATGGCACATGAAACCACGGAGGGAAACGATTCTCATCTGTCCCTGGCACCTCGGTGGCACGGTTAGAGCCTGAGGCCCACGGGGCTCTAGTCATGGGTTTCATCTGCTGGAACCTTTCCATTTTGCATCAGAGTAGCGCAGACAGAACGCTGGCATGTCCCTTCTTAGTTCTGCGTGCTCTCCCACCAACCCAGCTCCTCCAGCGCTCTTCCAGATAAGCCAGACAGAGTGCAGAGGCCAGTGGCCTGTCTGTCCATGGTGCCACTGTGTGGGCCAGGTGCTGTGTTTGCATTGCATCTGTCATCGCAGGCAACCTCGCAGACAACCCTGCCGGCCGCTGTTCTGGTTTGCTGATTTTCCATGGGGGGCCGGTGTTGGGCAGTTACACAATGGGACGCGAGCCTTGGCCTCTCTGGTGTCACAGAGGGTGATTTTCAGCACTGGAGACCCTGCCTGAGAGGATCCTTCCCCACAGGGAAGCCAGCAGGCAGGGCAGGGTGTGGCTGGGCCATGTCCCGCCCTCTGTGGACCCACATGGAGGAGCCCAGAAGCCATCACCCCCAGCTCTGCCTGTCCCAATGTGTCCCAGGACCCAGGTGTCCATGGATGAGACCCATGAGGAGGCCACAGCTTCAAGATCTCAGGCAGGACCTGGGCTCGGCTTGTCCCAGCCAGCCCGGTTGTGTCCAAGTTGGACAGGCCCCGTCCCCGAGGCTTCTGCTCACTCTAACTCCTAGGTAGCCTGGCTCTGGACCTCACTGCACAGACAGGACATGTAATTATGCACTTCCTTCCTTCCTAAGATGCACAGCCTTCGGACAGTGCTGCCCTTTGGGGGAACACCATCTGAGCAGGAAGGGGGGCTCCATTCAGGGGACAGTCAGGGGAGCCTGGCTCTGGAGCAGTGGGGGAGGGTGCAGGACTGAGAGCCACAAGGGTGCGGAAGGAGCCCACCACAGCCCCTGGGGGACTCACAGGCTGCGGGGACCCCAAAATGTGCTCTCAGCCTCCGCTGGTCGGTGAAGTGAGTCAGGATTCCACGTGTGGACTTGCCCACCTACACGTCCCTCCTCCGACAGTGTGATTTCCGGCAGATTCCCTCTTCCTGTTATTAAGTTTCATGGTGCTTTGCCAGATAGCATATTCTTCCACTCTCCCCGTCCCCCAGGGGCCGTCTGAAATACAGGCCAAGCTCTCTTACCTCCAAATTATATTAAGGAGTTTAATTAACAGAAATGACTCCATAACCCATAGATCACAGTGTGAGCCTGCCTGGTGTGTAGACACACATGGGCTCCAGCGGCTCCCTTTGTCTCCGGGGACCCGGCCACGTCATCTACAGCCATTGGATCAAGCCATGACCTTCCTTCGTTTCTCAGGAAAAGCTCCGAGGTGCAGAGGGGGACACAAATGTAAAAATAAAATAAAATAAAATAAAAATAAATAAATAAAAATTCAATCTTGAGGGTATGCACCTGCCCCAGAGCCCCACCTCAGGCAGAGGCTCTGAACTCTCCTGTTTTTGAAGCCCAGCAGAAGCTTGTTCTCAGGGTGAGTGCTGGAGTTTGGATCTGGGAGTGGGCCACCTACTTGTCCTCAGGACGGGATCTCTGAGCCACACAGGTGCGGGGGCGGCCTGGCCGGCCCCCCTCCCAAAAGAACTGCAGCACTGAGTCTTCCCCCACTGATGAGGGCAGGAGACACAGACCCACCAGCTGGGTGATCTGCCGGAAGCCTTACCTCCTTCTCCTGTCATTGCCCTGCCCCTTCCCCTAGTCCCAGGCTCCTGCTCCTTTTGCTTCCTTGTGTCTCCCTGGGGGTCCCCATGGGTGGTTCCTTATGGCTTCCCATAGCATGTATTTCGGTCATGACCACCCCAATCTGATGGGGGCCCCTCAGGCTCCAAAGATGGAGGGACGCCTCACTGTCCTGCTGTCCATATTCCCGACAAATGGTTCTTTGCCCTACTGGGCTTCGGACCTCCAGCCAGACATTCCCATAGGGAGTTTGACCACACGTGTGTGAACCTGGGACGTCCATCCGTTTTGGCTGCATTTCATCTACAAAGAGTCCAGGAACGCAGTGAGCATACAAAGCGTGGGAATTTTGTGTTTCCTTTTGTTCTGAATGTACCCACCAGTGGTTCACGTTGGTGGCCGTTCCCGATGGAAATGAGGCTCGTCATATCGGCGTCACTAATGGAACAGTCCTGTGGGACTCCACACATCCGTGCAAAGGGCTGATGGCTTCATGCAGCCTTGGCGCCCAAGTGTGCCCTGGTGTTTCCATGCAGAACACTGGAACACGTGCTGTTTTACTAGGATTCGCTTCTCCTTCATCCTTACCTTATATTATGTTGGTTGTGGGATTCTAAGTTTCTCAGTCGGGGCTGTTTTCTGTGTTTTTGTTTGAAGGGTTGTAAAGGGTGCCGTGGCCATGGGGGGTGGTTTCTGGCTGCAAAGTCTTGCCAAGTGTGCATGTGGCTTTACCACGTGGTGGGCCACTCCTCGTGTTTGTGGCAAAACCCGCTTCTTCATGCCTCCTCAGACCTGGGCTGGCTTGTGACCTGCTTTGTCAGCAGATGACGTCCGAGGCTGGCCTCCTGATGACTTGCAGCTTCTGGGATGATAACATTCTTGGAAGACCACACCAAGACCACCGGGACCGGGAAGCCGACAGCCAGACTGGCTGCCCATACGTGTGAGCAGAGCCACTGGGTTGCTGTAGAGTGGACACACAGGCAGGAATGGGGACAAAGTGCTGTGCGCCCAGCCGGTATGCCCTGGGGCAGTCTGTGCTCTGCCGATAGTTAGCAGGTACAGGGGCCTTACAAAATACTTGATTTATATTAAGGGTTCTGAACCACGGGCGGATGGCGGGCGCTCCTCACGCATTCTTGACACGTCCTCCTCTTCTCCCACTCCCGGCAGGTGACCACTGGTGTAGGATTTACATCCCTGGGTGAGGGAGTCACCCTCACTGGATTTGCCCCTCATTTCTCACATTCATTCCTAGGTGTCTGTTTTTATTAACTCTTTGCAGATGGTATTGTATTTTATTTTTATTTTTCCATCTTTTTAAAATTATTTTTATTAACATATAATGTATTATTAGCCCCAGGGGTACAGGTCTGTGAATTGCCAGGTTTACACACTTCATAGCACTCACCATAGCACATACCCTCCCCAATGTCCATAACCCCGCCACCCTCTCCTGATCCCCCTCCCCCCAGCAACTCTCAGTTTGTTTTGTGAGATTAAGAGTCTCTTATGGTTTGTTTCCCTCCCAATCCCATCTTGTTTCATTTATTTCTTTCCTACCCCCCAAATCCCCCACATTGCCTCTCAACTTTCTCACATCAGGGAGATTACATATGATAATTGTCTTTCTCTGATTGGCTTATTTCACTCAGCATAATACCCTCTAGTTCCATCCACATCATTGCAAATGGCAAGATTTCATTTCTTTTGATGGTTGAATAGTATTCTGTTGTATATTTATACCCAACCTTCCTTATCCATTCATCTATCGATGGGCATCTAGATTCTTTCCATAGTTTAGCTGTTGTGGACATTGCTGCTATAAACATTCAGGTGCACGTGCCCCTTTGGATCACTACATTTGTATCTTTAGGGTAAATACCCAGTAGTGTGATTGCTGGGTCATAGGGCAGCTCTATTTTCAACTTTTTGAGGAGCCTCCATGCTGTTTTCCAGAGTGGTAGCACCAGCATGCATTTCCACCAACAGCGTAGGAGGGTTCCCTTTCTCTGCATCCTTGCCAACATCTGTCATTTCCTGACTTGTTAATTTTAGCCATTCTGACTGGCATGAGGTGGGATCTCACTGTGGTTCTGATTTGTATTTCCCTGATGCCAAGGGATGTGCAGCACTTTCTCATGTGTCTTTTGGCCATGCAGATGGTATTTTAAAACATT
Source organism: Mustela erminea (assembly GCF_009829155.1). Lineage (NCBI taxonomy): Eukaryota > Metazoa > Chordata > Mammalia > Carnivora > Mustelidae > Mustela > Mustela erminea. The sequence continues at coordinate 14,461,456 of NC_045631.1, read as the reverse complement.
TCCATTTTCTAATTTTTTGTTGCTAGTACATAGAACAATCATTGTTTATTTATTTATTTATTTATTTATTTGAGAAAGAGAGAGTGAGAGGGTGTGCAAGCAGGAAGAGCAGAGGGAGAGGAAGAGGAGGGATCTCAAGCAGACTCCCTTCTAAGCGCTGAGACAGACACGGTGGTCCATCCCAGGACCTTGAGGTTATGACCTTTGCTGAAATCAAGGGTTGACAGTTAACTTACCAAGCCCCCCAGGTGCCCCTCATTGACTTCTACATGTGTGGCATTGTATCCTGCAAGGTGGATAACTTAATTATACTAGTTTTTTTTTGTAGATTCCGTATTCTATATATATATATATCCATGCATTTGGTGAATCATGATAGCTTTATTTAATTTCCAATATCTGTTATTTTTGAACTAGAATTTTGAAAATCCAAAGTTCCCAAAATCTAAAATTTCCAAAATCTAAAACTTATAATTTAAAGTTTCCAGTACAATGTTGAAAACAATTACCAGGTACCTTTGCTACTGATCTTATGGGAAAAACATGCAGTGTTTTACTATTTTGCAGGATGATTTTAGCTCTGCATGTTCGACGCCTCTCTCAGGTTAAGGACATTCTTTCACAATTTCCTTTTTTTTTAATGGCCATAGTAGATGTTGCATTTTGTCCAATGCTTTATCTGAATTATGTGGTTTCTCTCCTTTATAAGATAAGGGTTGCAAATTACACTGATTTTTTCCTCCTTTATGTTTATTTAGAAAATGTCACTGGCTTTTTCAAAATTTTTCAACTGGATTTTTTTCAGACATTTTTCCCAGGGTTGAATTAATATTCCGTTCTTGGGACAAATATCATTTGGTCATGACATGTTACACCTTTATATACCACTGGGTTTAATCTGTTAATAGTTGGATGGGAATTTTTTTCTCTCTAATCATAAGGATTGCTGGCTTGTGATTTTCTTTTCTTATAATATCTTTGCCAGCTTTTGGTACTGAATTATTATGGCTTCATTCAATGATTGGGGCAATGATTCCTTCTCCTCGATTTTCTGAAAGACTTTGTTTAATGTCGATACTATTTCCTCCTTAAATGGTAAAATTCCTCGGTAAATCCATCTGGACTAGTTTTTTTGGTGAGGAAATTTTTGAATAGAATTAAAACTTATTTTACATATAAGGTCACTTAAACTTGTGCTTTCGCATCACATAGTTTTTTTTTTTTTCCAGCATAACAGTATTCATTATTTTTGCACCACAACCCATGCTCCATGCAATCCGTGCCCTCTGTAATACCCACCACCTGGTACCCCAACCTCCCACCCCCCCGTCCCTTCAAAACCCTCAGATTGTTTTTCAGAGTCCATAGTCTCTCATGGTTCACCAATACGCATCACATAGTTTTGGCGATGTTTCCTCTTCAAAGACCTTGTGTACTTCACCTAAGTTGGCGACTTATTGCTGTAAGGCTGTTCATGATCATCTCTATCCTTTTCTTTAAGTTTTAAATTTAAGGTAAACAACATACAGTACATCATCAGTTTCAGATGTAGTGTTCCTGGCTTGTCAGTTGTGTTTAGTGCCCGATGTTCTTCACCCCACATGCCACCCCATGCCCGTCACCCAGTCACCCCATTCCTGCACCCGCCTCCCCTCTAGCAACCCTCAGTTCATTTACATTCTTCTTTTAAGAGATACAGATTCTGGAGGCACCTGGGTGGCTCAGTGGGTTAAGCCACTGCCCTTGGCTCAGGTCATGATCTCAGGGTCCTGGGATCCAGTCCCACATCAGGCTCTCTGCTCAGCAGGGAGCCTGCTTCCCTCTCTCTCTCTCTCTGCCTGCATCTTGGCCTACTTGTGATCTCTCTCTGTCAAATAAATAAATAAAATCTTTAAAAAAAGAGACAGAGATACAGATTCCATAGTGAAACCCCCTCTTTAGTTTCTGCTATTGGTAATGTGTGTTTTCTGTCCTCTTAACTTGATTAGTCTCCTTGGAGAGGTTAGCGAGTTTATTATGTTTCCAAAGACACAACTTTGACTTTGCTGATTCTCATTTCTTTTTTTTTTTTTAATTTATTTGACAGACAGAGATCACAAATAGGCAGAGGGAGAGGCAGAAGCAGGCTCCCTGATGAACAGAGATCCTGATGTGGAGATCCATTCCCGGACCATGAGATCATGACCTGAACCAAAGTCAGAGGCTTAACCCACTGAGCCGCCTCGGCGGCCTGGATTCTCATTTCTTTGTCCAATTTTTATGTCATTGATTTTCTCTCTTCTTCTTGTTTCCTATTTCCTACTTACATTGACTTTTATTTGTTTCTCTGTTTTGCATTTATAGGTGAAAGCTGAGGTCACTGATTTCACGCCTTTTCTCTATCTTAAGACAGGCATCTAGAGCTCTAATTTTACTTTTAGTCCCTTGTGTTAGCTGTGTTAGCTGTCGCCTATGGTTTTGAATAGGTTTTGCTTTCATTATCATCTGGTTAGAAATATTTCCCAGTTTCCTTGGTTATGTTTTTCACTGGTTGATGGATTATTTAAGTGTTTTGCTTAATTTCCTGATATTTGGTGATTTCTGATATGGCTTGCTGCCATTACTTTTAAATTTAACTCCATTATATTAGGGAATATAACTTGTATGATTTCAATCTTCCAAATGTTTTGAGACATGCTTTATGGCCATGAATATGGCCTGACCTGCCTTTCCTGGTGTTCCTGAGAAGAATGTGTATTCTGTCATTTCATGGGTTGACCTCCCAAAGTTAATCAGGTCAAGGTGGTGAGTCATACGGCTCAAATCTTCTATATTTTTAGAAACGTGACAAGAGTGAGGATGGTCTAGGAGGACACGGTCTATACTGCAGGGGGACAGGTTGCTGGGTGAGGGTTTACTTCTAGGGGATGAAGCTTTAGTGTAGCCTCTTGTTTAGGACCCACATATCTCACAGTCTGTCTAAGCCAGTAGAAAAAGATTGCTTGATTTGCTTAAGTCACCTCCTTCCTAAGGGACTCTGGTGTGTCTATCCTATCTCTGAGGAGCTCGAGGAGAGAGGGTATGTTTTCATCAGGAGATAGGGTACTGCCTTTGATTAAGTGTGCCCAGTGCCCCTTCCTTTATGACTGACCATGACCAGTGAGACTGGCTCGGCTCTGGCACCTGTAATGAGGCCCTGACGGCCTTGGGACTGAGCTCACTCACTGGGTGCTTCCTATGGCCATCGAGCATGCACGGTCCTTTTGAATGCTTAGCTCCAACCCTTGAGGCTCCTGTCTTATAGGACCATTGGAGCCCAGCAGTGGTTGAGCAACAAGCAGCAAATCTGGGATTATCCAAACTAAGCATTCATTGTTCAGATGGGGAGCCGAGGCCCAGAAGGTGACGGGGGTTGATTGAGGTCACACCATGAGTGGTGCCACACAGGAAATAAATGCCAGTTCTCCTACACCCTCTCCACACTCAACGTGTCACAGAGCTTTGGCTCCAGGCCAGAATGTGTGAGCGCCTACCACGGCTGACGCTCCATGGTGTGCAAACCAGAGGGTCAAGATGAAGTCAGGAAATCTCTCTCCCCAAGATTCCTGTCAGGAGAGACAAGCCCTGCCTCCAGTGTTGCACCCGTGCAGGCGCCGACATCAGACACGCACACAGCAGACAACTGGTACTCCAGGGAGGAGCGTCAGAAGCAGCCAAGCCCCGGAGTGGAGCCCACCTGCCCGCACCCTGGGAGTGGCCCTCACTCCGGAATCCACGTGGGCTGTCCGGCGGGCGTAGGTCCACGAGCTCGTGCTGCCTGGAGATGCAGTCGCCCCAGCAGGGCAGACCCCGCTGCAGCAGCCCTGGATTTGTTCTGCAGCCGGCTCCTGGCAGTGAGGGCCACTGTCCAGAGAAGCCGCGGAGTCCGGGGGCTGCTGCCGGGGGCCGCAATGCAGCTCAGAACCGCTGCCCGCCTCCGGATTGTCCAGCCACACATCCTATGTCCCTGAGTGTGCGGACGGGCCGGCCTGCAGCTGACGCGGGCGGGGCGGGGGCCTGGCAAGGAGCCTTGGGCTGCTAGGAGGTGCTGCCCTGCCCTCGCCCTTCCAGAACCTGAGAGCTGGGGCCACTAGCTTCCTTCCTCCAAGGAAGACTGCGGAACCACAGCAGCAGCCTGTCTTCCCGTCGCGGCTGGAAGCTCCAGAGCGTCCGCGCCTGCTGTGAGCGTCTGCGGGCGGCGGCCAGAAGTGGCGGAAGAATCCCATGCCCGCCAAGGGCGTCAGACGGCCGCAGCCGGAAGTGTCGGAAGTACGCCGGAAGCATCCGCGGGGCGTTCACAAGGAGCGTGGTACGGTGCGGGCAAGGGTGTCTCTGAGGCGCCTGCCCGGCCTGCCCCGCAACCCCCGCCGCGGCCGCCTGCTCTTTCAGGTTGGCTGCCAAGGCGCTGAGAGCTCGGCAGTGAACACCCCACTCCTCACAGCTCTGCCTTTTGGGTAACCCCGTGACTCCCTTGCGAGCCCCGCCTTTGTGGGGCCCACGGGCATCTGCGCACTTTGCCTCCCATCGCGGGTTTACGGTGGCAGAGCTAGGGTTTGATCCTGAGGGCTGCAGGGTGGATGCGCTCCAGAGTCCAAGTCCCCGCGGCCGGCCTAGTCCGGAAACGCATGCGCCCTGTGCGCTGAAGGCCCTGCGCGGTGCTCCCTGATCCTGAGGAACTGTCGTCCAAGGTGGGTGTCCCGCGGACCTTCCACTGCTCTCACTGGTAGTGAGCTGTCCCATCCCCCGTCCGTAAGAGTTGGTGCACTGGGTCATCCAGTCTTAATCTCGTGCACTGCTCCAAACGACCTCGTCTCCAGCCCCCTTTCAGCCAGGTATCCCGTGGGGTGCGACAACCACGTGGGCAAAAGGGGCCAAGGATGCCCCCTCCCCACCACTGGGGGAACTGAGGGAGGGCAGCCCGGGGGACTGGGGCTCAGGGTGGGCTGCATCCAAGCTGGTCCTGTCTCTCTGGGACGCTTCGGGGATTCTCGGGGACTCTGATGGCAGCACCCTCTCATGGGTGGGTGGTCCTTCCTTCCAGGTGCCCCTCAGCCCTGGCTTCCGGCTGTGCACTCTGCAGACTCTGATGGGATCCACCCCCACCCACACAGAACTGACCTCTGACCAGCAGACATTCCTGCTCACCCTTTAGTGGTCCCCGGAGGCTTGTGTGTTCTCAGTGGGGTGCCCGTGCCGCAGCCCGTGTAGTCCAGACCGCTCAGTCCATGTGGGTCTGGAAGGCTGCCTTGGGCTTATGACCAGGGAGGAAACCCCTTCCTCTCGGGGGAGGAGAGGGAAGGCACCACAGAGCTCTGGAAAGCCTTGTGGGACCTTGTCTCATCATCCCAAGTCTCCCTGGGCAGACCTCCAGAGTGCGTGACTTTGGGGTCAACCCTGTGCAGACCCTCCTGAGAGGACCCAGTGCATATGTGTAGCGTGTGGATACTGAGAGCCCTGTTCTCAGCCTGTGATGGGACACAGCGTCCTAGCCTGGACCCCAGGGAGTCCCTCTCCACAAAGGCACAGGCTGCCCCTCCCGCCCAAGGAAGCATCTCATCCCATCCTGTAGCACTTGACTGCCCTGCGGTCTTCTTGAATGCACAGAATGTGCCAGAAGCAGCACTGTGTTGTTCAGGGCTGGCCCCTGAGAGTCCATCCCATGTTCCCACTTCCCTGCAATCCTGCCGCCATGCTGCCAGGGGGAGGGGCCACCTGCAAAGAGAGGTCCCCAGGGAGGACAGACTGCAGGCCACACCTGCTGGATGTCTGCTTAGCATGTAGGAGTGCTTCCAACCCCAGCTGGCCAGCAGAGGGCCGCTGTTCATGTGTCCCCACCCTGTCAACCCACACTCATAGGAAATTATGTGACCCTGTGGTTCCACGCCCCCAGATGCTGGAGCGGTAGTGGGCGACTGGAACTGGGAGCCACAGCAGGTTTTAGGGGGAAGGGGTGCTGCCGTGGGCACAGGTTGGTAATAAGTGTCTGTGCATGTCCTGGCAGGATGACGGTGTGTTCTGAGGTGAGAGTCAGGGGAAGGGGTGCTGTGAGGGGAGACTGGCAAGGTCGTTGTGGCGCCCCCCTCTGCTGGGGACATGGGCATCGCTTAGACCCCAGTCTTCCACTCCCAGGTTGCAGTCTGCTAGGGAGGTGAGCGATATGTCCTAGCCTTGCCACGGGCCTGCTGTCCCACCTCTCTGCACACACTTCTGCGTACATTGCTGGTGTAGGGTTCAGACAATGCCCTGCACCCCGTTCTCCCGTGGTGGATGTCCGGGTCACCCAGATGTTGGAGACAGAGCCCCCTGGGCACAGGTGGAGGCCAACATGCCACCCAGGGGCCCTGCTGCCATAGCCCAGGGGTTCCAGGAAGCACAGGCAAACGTTTGCTGGCTGCAGCAGGCCAGCAGTCCCACTCACGCTCAGCGGGGCAGTTAACCCCCTCTCATGGAGGGAGGGCATCATACATTTGGAGACCAGCTATGGAGCCATTCCAGAGGCACTGAGGCACCCCTGGCTTGGTTTCTGTTTCTGCTATGAAAATGCTGTGTCCCAGACAGGACTTCCTCACCCTGGACGCTGGGGCCCTGTGGCAGGAGAGTTGCTGTGCTGTGGTTGCCTCAGGTGATGGTGATGGTGCCACCAGGATCTGAAATGGGGCTTGCTTGTTAGTGCAGCAGAGCTGGGTGAGGCCCGCCGGCCCGAGGGGCAGGACGCAGGACAGGATGCAGGGCTGGCTGAGACGCGGGGAGCTAGCTGTAAGGCAGAAGGGGGATGGAAGGTGAATGAGGAGGGCTTGGTGGCTGATAGGCTGTGGGTCTGGGAGGGACCCATCCGGGGAACCCCAGGAGCCCATGCATTGGGGTGGGGCCCACCCCAAGGCTGGCCGGCCTTTAGGCAGGGCTGAGTAAAGGAGGCCCAGAGAAGCCAGAGGAGTCTGCATGGAGGGCAGCTGATTGGGGGGGGGGGGTCCTCAAGGCAGCCTGGCTTGGGTGATCCCCCATTAGAGTGCATTGGAGCCCCAAGGGCTCAGCCCTGAGCTGGTTCAGTGCCGTGTGCTTGAGAACTCACTCATTCATCGTTCCTTCAGCCAGCTACCATGTTGTGAGGACCTGCTGTCTGCTGGGCCTGTTCCTCTGCATGGCACATAGAGGAATGGACAAGACAGAATGTAGCCAGCCCTCAGGAGTTGGAAGTCTGATAAACAGGTGACCCTGACCCGCTGCCCGCACCCTGCATTCGCAGGGGAGGTGGTCTCTCCGACCCTCTCTGCCAGGACATCTGCCAGGACCTTCTTGGCACCACTTGTGGGCTTAACTGGTAGCTGCATGCCACATTTGGCCAACGGGTTGAACCTCTGTCCCCACTCCCATGTGCCCCTCTCTGTATCAGTCTTTCTCATCCGTCCTGTGTGGACATAGACCCTCGCATGAAGACGGAGGTGTTCTCAGAGGAAATCCTCCATGCCGGGAACAGGGAGGACCCAGTCCTTGGAAGCTGCAGCTTCCAACACTGGAGTCCCAGGTGTCCTATGCAGGTGTGACCTTCACAGCCCCAGCAGTGATGGTTCTAGCTGCTGCCCCCAAATCCAGTTCCGAAGATAACATCTATTAGACTCTCACGGACTCCGTCTCTAACTTCTGTCCCCACAGCTCCTTCACGCTCACATTGACAGCATCTCCGTTCCCCAGGGTGGTTGGAAAACAGAGTCAGAGTCTACCACGTCTCCTTCCCAGGGCTGGTAAGTGCTGCAAAGCAGACATCCTGTTTTCATTTTTATTGTTGAAGAATGTGTGCCAAATTTCCACAACAGGGGATTCGTGTTATTAGTGAGGAGCTTTTATTAGGAGGGATTTTTCCTTGCTAGCAGAGTGAGAACTGGTAAGAGTGTTTCCAGGATTGGGCAAAGGTTGTTAGACAGAGGTCAGGATGTCTGTTGGACACTTGTCGCTGGAGGTTGTTGCTTGCCGAGCAGCACGAGGGGTTTGCCTTCAACCTGTCTCACAGCCATGCTGAGGGGCACACGCATCTTGGGGCCAAGAACACTGAGCCTCGGACCCGTGGCCAGCTTGGTCACCATCTCTATACCCCGTCCTCTGCTTCGGGATGTCCAGGTGGGAAGTTGGCATCTTCTGGCCTCTTTTAGACCCTTCCTCACACGCTTCCTGCCAGCCCTTCCCAGCCTCTGGCTAACAGCCCCAGCCAGGTGGCTCTCTCCTGGACCTCCGAGGGCATCTTTCCTCTGGGAGGCCCCGTAGAGCAGCACTGGTGAATGTTTTTATGGGTCATGTTCTGAACGTCACACCCGAGTTAAATCTGTGCTGATTCAATTAGAACACGTAAGTTGAGGAACTTCTTCATTGTCCCACAAGTGGGTCCTGGGCAGGCGGCTTCTCTCTGGACCCAGCTGTTCTCCCTGCCGGGCTGCGAGCAACTGGCCGGGCCCTCTCTGGACAGCCTGTGTGCCGAGTGGTCTTGCGGCAGGACGGCAGAACTAGAAGCCCATGGCCCTGCACACATGGGAGACTGAGGGCCAGGTGGCGGGGGTGGCACACTGCTCAGAGCCACATAGATAGGCTTCTGTCCCGGGGGGTCAGCCCAAGGCCCAAGGGGCTATAGAAGCTGTACCTGAGGAGGTGGCCGGGGCTTGGGCCAGATGGGGTCCCGGCCTGTGGAAGATGCTGTGTGTGTGCGGGCAGGTCAGGTGCAATGCCCCCTCCTCCCCCTCCACTCCACCCTGTCCTCTGCTACCACCAGACCGTGTGGGCACTGGCTTATTTTCTCAGGCCGTCACTAACCCGGTATGTTCACTGACACATTCAGTCTTCCACTGTTTCCATTAACACTGTGTTTTACAAATCGTATTGCCCCTGTTCCTTCAGAGCTTCTGCCAATCAAACCTGTTTTGCTGTTGAAAATGTCCAGAGGATTCAGCAGAAGGATACCGAGATTTCTGGGGTGCTGGGCCCCCAAAGCTGGCCCTTGGGCGTGATGAGGGAAGAAGCCAAAGCTTCTGGTCTCTGAGCCGATGCCCTAAAGCAGGAGGGAGTCACGTATCCCCCTGAGGAGAGAGATTTCAGATATTTTGTGGGACCAGGGGACCCGCGAGCCTGGGCAGTCACGGGGCAACACCCGTGTGGCTCAGGGTGCTGTCTCTACTGCCTTGTGTAAGGGGTGAGGGCTAGGAGGATGTCATAGATGACAGTGACCCAGCCACCCCCTAGCTCAGGTGATGGCGCCCAGCACCCAGGGAGGGAGTGTTCCCAGGATGTGCAGTGGGCTCCAATTGCCCTTCTGCTGGCCAGCTGTGCAGCCCTGGTCCCATCACTTCTTTGGGAGTCTGGTCTGCAAAGCAGGGATACGGCACCTCCCAGGTTGGTCCCCACTCCAGGTTGTCGGGTCCATGTGTCGGATCAGAACTTGAGTCTGTACCTAACAAGGGTTGGGCATGTGTGTAAAGAGGTTGCAGGCGTACAAGGTCACACGTCTCAGGGTCTGGGGCGCCGGTTTTCCAGTTCAGAGGCAGGGGGTATTTGCGTTCACTGAGGTACAAACGCAGCCGGGCCAGTTCCCGAATTCCGGGAATCCACCCTGTGAGATTCAGGTGAAGCAGGGGACCAGCCGCATGGGACGGAACACGGAGGGCTTCCTGGAAGGGGAGACCTGCATTGTGTAAATGAAGGGAAGGAACACAGGGGACTCACAGTGGAAGTGGTAGCAGAGACAGGAGCTGGGGCAGCAGGCAGGGGCCCTGGAAGCCACCGAAGGTGAGGCAGGCACCGGTCAAGGGAAGTGCAGGCTTGTCCAGGAAAGACGCCGGTAAGAAGAGTGAGTCGGGTCTCCAAGACCACCCCCATGTCTGATGATCTGCTGGGGACACTCGTGGGGCTCAGCGTGTGGTCACCCTGGGCAACACGTCTACAGTGGACAGAGGCTTGGCTAGGTCAGCGAAGGACAAAGACACATGGCACACCCCGGGGAGACAGGAGCAACCCTCCCAGGCCATGTCCTAATGGGTCCCTCGGTCCACCCAGGACGCTCTGGTACAGTGAGCCGTCACAGCAGTTAGGGTGAATCCCCACCACCCTCCAGCTCTCAGAAGTATGTGATGTCCAGGAAAGCTTTCTTCTGCAATGAGAAAACTGGCAGCATGACGATCCAACTGTGGGTTCTTCTGCCCTGAAAGTCCTTCGGCTCGTTCATTGAGCCATTGAGATAGTGAGGTAGGAGACCGTGACCAAGGAATGCTTGCCCCCCTCCATCACTGCCTCCACAGCAGTGAGCTCCCCGGGACACCAAGGCACAGAGATGGGGGACTGGCTCGCGCTTGCGGGCTCCGTCTGCAGAGTCCCTGCCCAGCAGTCAGACATGGCAGCCTTGCTCAGATGGGCAGAGGTGCCGACTGCTCTGAGGGTTTCCTCTGGCTGAGCACACAGGTGTGGGGGTGGGGCACAGGCCACGTAGCAGCCACGTGGGTCTGGGAGCAGCCATGCTGGCAGCAGCCATGACCTGACTTAGGGAGTCCATGGAAAGGACATGGGGTACCTCGTGGAACCAAAGGGGGACCCACAGCTCTGGGCTTTGGGAGGGGTAAGTCAGGCCAGGAGCTCCTAGCTCCTGTGGGTGCCAGTGTCCCGCCATGGCCACTCTAGCCACTGTCTGTCCTGGGTCCCTCGGTGATGATTTACTGTCCTGGAAGGGGGTCTCCCTGGGCTCTCTCAGGATGGCACACCGAGACCACAGCCCCCGGAGGAGGGGCCGCCCAGGCTGGGAGGACAGGTGCTGAGCACAGCCCATCATCCTCCTCCCTGGTTCCCTGGTCTGGAGATTTGGGAACTGCTGGCTCTGTCTATATCCTCACAGCCTGCAAGGCTGAGCGCCACATTAACCGACCTGGCGAATGAGACAATTTACCAAATGGGGAAGGCGGTGGTGACTCTTGTGACATTTCAGTTCTGGGAGGAAGCCAGTTCCCAGCTGTGTTCCTGCAAGTCCATGAGAGCAGGGGGTGCCCCGGTGGGACTGAGTGTGCACGAGTGTGGGTGTGAGCACGAGTGTGAGTGTGCAAGTTCATACGAGTGTGAGCATGTGACAGGTGTGTGCGTGCTTGTGAGGTGTGTAGGTGAACATGTGGAGTGTGTGCGCAAGTGTGAGTGTGTGCATCACCAGAGAGCACTCTGGGTCCTTGCAGCCGGATCCTCTTGCGGAAGGCAGCTCTTGATGTGCTTTGCTGTCTTCTAGCCAGGAGTCACTCTAGCCAGAACCTCTTGGGCGGTTTCTGACGGTTCCAGGGATCGTTAGGGCTCATTCCTAAGGTTGTGGCTCCAGTCCCATGGCCCAGGGCTTGCAGACCCTCACCAGGAGCCACAATGTGTGCGAGGAAGCCGGGCAAGGACTGGGAGGGAGTTGCGGGCCTTGAATCTGTCATCCTCACCTGGGTCGGGGATGGGGGGTGGACCATGCCTGAGAAGCTCCCAGTGACTGCATCTGCCATTCCAGGGGCAGCCCTGGGTTCAGCCTCACCTCCCAGATGCTGGGAATGACTGTGTGATGCCTCCTCCCTGGGCTGTAAGGCATCCTTGCATACAAGGAACCATCACGGGCAGGAGTGGGCTCATAAGGGGGCATCCCCACCATCTCTATGCCTCCACCTGACACCCCAAGGACCCATTTTGTGAGTTCAACTCAATTCAAGGAGCATCGGGCTCTCTGATGGCAGTCAGACCAGGGTCACACCCCGAGGCCCCCGGGCAGGCCCGCTGAGAGCTTGACCAGGTCAGCGGCTCTCACTTGACGTAGGGGAGGGCCCGCTTCCAAGACCACGAGGCGCCCGGCTAAGGGGGTCCAGGCTCATCTCTGGGGCTTGGGCCACACTTAGGGAGTGGAGCTGTGCCCTCAAGAGGCCGTGGTGATTCTGGGGTCCAGGGTCCTCACTCTTAGCCCTGAAATACATGAATCAATACCTGAAGCCCTCACAGGGAAGTTGGCAAGTCAGCAGATGTAGCGTGTGGTGCTCTTTGCCACAGGTAGGTCACAGGTCCTGAGTGCTCATGTGTGCATGTAAGTGCACGGGCGTGCCGTCACCCCAGGGGTCTCCACACTCATGCCGGGCTCTTGCCCAGAACCAGGGAAGTAGCGACCAGCCACCCACAGAACTGGATGAGAGTCGTCAGTCGGGTGAAAAGGGGAGAGTCACCCGTGCCAAACCGGGGGAGGCTCTGGGGCTAGGGCCCAGCTGAATGAGGGGGATGCCAGCTAGTGAGGGGATGCCCGAGGGTCCGCCTCGGAGGAGGAAAAGCCCCCAGGGAAGGAAGCACAGGTGGTCCTGACCTGCTGGTGTCCTGGGTCTTGCCCCTGCCTTGCTGTCCCCCTTCCAGACACTGATCCCTCCCACTTCCCCAGCTGTGCGGTGCTGGAGCTGTGCGCGCAGATGTGTGTTTGTGTGTTGGAAGCAGAAGAACGGCTTCATGCCGTGGCCGTGCATGTGGCACGCGAACATTCTCGAGATGAGAGCCTGCTGGAAGTGTGTTGCTCTCCCTCGGCCAGTAAGAGGCACGGTCTCCCAGCCTGGACATGGTGCAGATGTCAGGAGCTCCTCTGGTGTCCTCCACCCATGCCAGCTGACACCCAGCAGGCCTTGTGGCTCTGGAGGGCACCAGCAGATGCTGCTGCTGAGTGTGCTTCCCCGCGGCCCCCTTCTGAGTACTGGCCCTCTGAGGATGCAGAGAGCTCCATCTGCATGAGTCTTCATGAACGTGCTACACCCAGTTAACATCCAGTTGGTGAGACCAGCCTGCTGCCTTGGATTAAAGAAACATTTTTTTTAAGCTAATTTCTAGAAAAATGTAGGGACTGCTGAGCCCATTGACCCACACTTCCAGGCAGTGCTGGTCTCCATGTTCCCACCAGAGCTTCTTCCCTGCTGGGCCCTTTTTTCCACTGTGCTGAGTTGGGAAGGGCTGACATGTGCAGGCAAGCATGCCCGAGGGGCACGGATCATCATGGGGGGACGTCAGGTAAGCCAGAATCTGGGGGGCTATGCTGCGAGCTGGGAGCAGGTGCAGGCCGGGCAGCATGTCACTGTGGGAGAGGAGCCCTGTTTGTCAAGCTGGGACTGGGAAATTGTCACTGAAAAGGGAGAGGAGGCCGTGGATCTTGAGGGATGAGAATGAGCTTCCAGAAACTGGTGGGGGAATATCCAGAGAGGCAGGGGAGTGGCAGGCTTCAAGGCAGAGGTGCAGGGGAGCCTGGTGTGGGTGGGAAGCATTGCAGGGCCGCGGGCTAGGAGAGGCAATTCCGTGCCTGCACAGGGCAAGAGGGCTGCTTCGTATCTGGATCAGGGGCCTGGAGAGGCCCTGGGACCACTGCCCAGGGAGCTTTGGTTGAGGCTCCTGATGGAGGGCCACGGTGCCACCACCAGCAACGCTCTCCTCCCCACCATCCCAGCCTGCCACAAGTGTGGGTTGTGGCTTTGCCCAGGTGTCCGCCTAAGGCAGAAGTGCTTTGTGTGGTCGGAATAGAGGATGTGTGTGACCTGTCTCCTGGGTGTGTGCCAGGGCTGGAGGAAGAGTGTTTCTTGCCCACGACGCTGCTTGAAGTGGCCGCATGGCCCAGGGGTGTCTGAGGTCAGTACAGGAGCTGCAGGTCCGGCGGTTCTGTGGGACCACTTGGGAGCATGCACACGGTTGTGGCGGAGGGGCAAAGATAAGGGGCATGCAAGGCACGGGTTCGGCGGGGCAGGTCGACTGCCACTAAGGGAGAGCTTGTAAGAGGCAAGAAGCCAGGAGTGGGGCAACGACAGGTGCAAACTCCAATGCCGTGTTGAGCGCCGGCATCGCAGAGCTCCCCCAGTGCACCCCCTCTGTGCTGGACCTCTGTCCATGAGCTGTCCACCTTCCCCTCTGCTGTGAGGGTACCCACTGTGCCAGGTGCAGACCCAGGATTTGCAGTCAGGGGTGACTTATGCCTTCGAGAGGAAGTTGTCCCCTTCTGCCTGTAGCAGTGAATCTGAGGCAGCGTCTGTGCCACATGGGTGGGTGGACAGACGGCGGCCTGCAGCCACACCAGCAACAGGGCGGGCTGGCTCTGCTTGTCTCCACACACAGAACCCAGGGCTGCTTTGGCCATGGCTCTTGCCGGCGGGTTCCGGTATGCTCTGCTCACTGGGATCCCGGGGCCGCCTGCTGCAGCCCTGAGGCTTAGTTACGTGAAGAGGAAGTGCTCTCCGTGATGGGTCAGGCTCAGCAGCTATCTCTGTGCGAAGGACCCCGGCGGGGCTTCTGGTGTCGGAAGTCTCCCAGCTTCTGCTCCCACAGTAGCTTCCTCCAGGAGCCTCATTAGAATTCCTTTGGTAATTAAAACAACAGATGTTCTAATTAAATGGCTCCTCATTTAATTAGAGGAACCTCGAGGTGACTGAACCTCGAGGTGTGTCCTCCCTGAATGGTGTCATCCAGTCACCTTTGGAAGGAGCAAGAAAAATGTGGGGAGCATGAGGGGAGTGGTCCCAGGCGGGCTCCCAGGTGATGAGAGATGCACCAGGAAAGGAGTGCCCCGGGGGTGCTCGGGAGCCCGTATGGGGCATGGGAGAGCCATCTGCCCATGAAGGGCTCCGTGGAGCTGGGGTGGAGGACTGTCCTGCAGGAGGAGGTGGGAGCACCTTGTCTCCCTCATTCTTTCGTTCTCAGGGCCAGGTGCAGAGGGCGCTGTAATGACACCCAAGTCATGGAGAGCTTAGAGGGGGAGCCCCTGAAAAGGGATCAAGACACTTGGTTCTCCCCTCGGTGGGCCATTCATTCCCACGCTGTCCCTGAGTGAGCCCTCTCTGAGCTGCAGCACCCTTGCCGGGAAAGCAGCAGGGTGTCACCCACCCATGAGCTGCTGGGGCACAAGGCGTGTTCCTTCAATGTATGCAGGGACCAAAGCATCTGGGGTGTGAGCTGCGGGCTGTTGCATTTCTGAAAGGCCCGACGTCCAGGTGCTCCCTGGGTTGGGCTGATCTGAGGCTGAGCCTGGATCCTGCCACAGGGTACAGGACGAGCTGCCGGTGGCTCTCCCAGGAGAGTGTGGGGGTGGGCTGGTTTGGGGTGCTGTGGCTAGCACCAGTGTCCACCACGCCTAGCAGAGGGGCACTGCCTCTCCCACAGCCCCACTCTGGCCATGCTGCCCAGCAGGGCTCTGAACGGCTCTGGGCAGTGACAAAGGACTTTTGTTGGAAGACCCCCATGCACCTTCACTGGAGGAGAGGAAGAAGAGGCTCTGCCAGCTATGCTGACATATGTGGCTTCCAGTCCCACCTCCTCCCAGCTTTGTCCTCAGGCAACTGTGGCTCAGCCTGTCTCTCATCTATAAGCCAAGGGCCATGAGACCTTGAATGAGTTGCCTTGAGCATCAAGGTGATAAACTGGGGAAAACAAAGGACCCTAGAGAGCTTATCGCATGCCAGGAAGTTTCTAGACCTTCACCTATGTCAATTCATTCAGTCTCCACAATAGCCCTCTGGGAGGCCTGGGAGAGGGAATAGATGAGCTGGGTGTGGGACTCTGGGGCTGGGGGCAGTGTTGGGATCTGGTGCTGCCCCAGGAACCTCCATGTGGCTCAGGGGATGGCACTGACTCTCGTGCCCCAGGCCCTGGCCAGCACCTCTTGAGCTGTCTCAGTCATCACTGAGGTCCACCTCAGGGCAGCCCAGGTCCATATGCCTCAGGTGGACAGGTGCAGAGGGAGCCAACACTCCTCCTCCAGGTGGCCTGACTCAAGCCAGGGTGTCTAGTTCATGTGGGGGTGGGGTGGAGGTGGCTGGATGGAAACCAAGGCCACAGCCTCAAACACCAGGAAAAGAAGAGGGAGCAAGGGAGCGAGGGAGCTACATCAGCGCACTCTTGTTCATTTCCTTCCTGTTACATCATGGGTCTTCATCCTCAAAACACTCAGTAAATATTGGTTGCATGGATGGATGGATGGATGGCAGGACGAGTGGATAGATGGGTAGAAGGATGAATGGATGGAAGGAAGTAAGGTAGGGTGGATGGAAAGATGAATGGATGGAAGGATGTACCGAGGGATAGATGGTTGGAAGTAAGGAAGGAGGGATTGATGCAAGAGTGGATGGATGGATGGATGGATGGACAGATGAAAGAAGGATGAATGGATGAATAGACGGATGGATGGAAGGATGCATTGATGGATGGATAAAGGGATGGAAGGGTAGAAGATGGGTGGATGCTTGGATGGATGGAAGGATGGATGGATAAAGGGATGGAAGGCGGATGAATGGTCGATAGGTGAGAAGATAGAGCAATGGATGGGTGCTATAGCTACCATTTATTGAGTACCTACCATGTGCCAGACACTGTATACCTTTTTTTTTTAATATATATATTTCTTACATTAACTCTGCAAGGTCAGCTTTTATTATCCTGATTTTATATAGAAAACTGCAGTTAAGTGACATGCCTAAGTGCACGCTCCCAGAGGGTGACAGCACAGCATTTGAACCCAGAGAGGAGGATGCCCAAGTCTGTCTCCTTCCCACTGAGGCCCACAGCTCTTGCTGGACCAGAGCCAAAGTCAGCTTACAAGCTCTGTTGAGATGAACTCTGGCCTTCCCTATGTATTTAGATGAATTCTGGCCTATCCCCACAATGGAGCTGACCATAATCCCCCCATGCCAGGCCCTGAGATGAGCACCAGGAGCACAGAGATGACTATGACTGTGGTCTCTGCCCTGGAAAGTTCTGTGGTCTGGATTCAGTCCTGGCCACACAGTGGGGAGTTCTGGGCTTGGGGGATGTTCAGGGGCAGGGAAACCCAAAGGCGTAGACAGATTCCACCTGGTGTCTCCGTGAGACTTCGGTAGCTAAACTGGGTTTTGAGGCCAAGGCTGGAGCCAGGCAGATAAGGGAAATTGGGGAACAATCACTCCAGGCAGAAAAAATGGCATCTGCACAGAGAGGCCTGAAGCAGACTTTGAATGTGGGCTCCTTACTGACATCAGTGATGGGTGGGGTAGCAGGGACAGGAGATGAGGCAGGAGAAGTTGAGGCCAAGTTATGAAGGGCCTTGAATGTCAGGTCAGGAAGAAAGGAGCCATCAGAGAGGTTTGGAGCTGGGGAGCACTGTGCTCAGGTGTGTGGTAGGGAAGCTCCAATGGCATTGGGGGTAAGGATGGCCAGACATGGGGACACCTGGTGGGAACATCTGGGTGATTCCAGTGGTGCTTATACACCACAGAAATGGGGCAGATTGGGAGGAGATGACCTGTGGAGACCATCTCTGACTTCCCTCTTGCATAGATAATGAACTCGAGGCTCAGAGAGGGGCAGTAACTGGTTCAGGGTCACACAGCAAGCCGGTAGCTGACCGGCTTCGTAGCACCTGGGAGGAGACATCTTTGTCTTCCGTGACTCCTGGGTGGTGAGCAGAAACCAAGTCGTGGTTTCATGGATTGTGGAATCCCAGCATATCTGAGAGGTTTGTGTAAAATGATGCTTGTAATAAATTTTTCCCCTCGAGGACCATGAAGTACAAAAGGAGGGGGTGAGTGCTTCGCAAGGGTTCTGATTACAGCCAAACACAGACCTTTTCAACAGTTCAGGCTTCCGGCACTGCTGAGAAAAGAATGACGTGGAAGACAGCAGCTCCAGGCCCAGCTGGGAGAGTGGGGGTGTGGGGAGTTCTGGGAGTCTGGGACAAGCTGAACGGGAGGCTGCAGGTGCACACCGACCGCCCGTCTGTAGGGGACGGTCTGCTCCCTGCTCTGTGTCTGCACCCCTACGCTCCTCCCACCACACAGGACAGGGCTGAGTCATGCACACCGTCCTTGAGGGGATGTGTCTGTGTGGATTCGTACAGAGGTGACACACTGAGTCACCCTGCGGTAGTGTGTCTCTGTTCCCTGTTTTCAGAGCGGCATCATCACTGTTCCATTGAAAAGGAAGTAAGTTAAGCAACTGAAACTTATAAAATTCTAGAATTGTATAAAAGAAATTACAGCCTGCTGCCCAAATGCCTTCCTTTATTCTCCAGACCTAGAAGACCTGACCTGTGTGTCATCTCCTCCACAAAACCTTCCTGGATTGCGCCACTCTGCCGTGCGGCCTGCAGACCAAGACCCACAGCTGCTTCGGGCTCTCAAAAGGATGGGTCTTCAGTCCCTTGCTTGGCTGGCTACGCCCCTGAACAGACCCCGCCCGCCCCCACACCCCCCGAGAGCAGAGCAGAGAAACAGACATGGTGTCCCACCCAAAGCTTCAGATCTCCCCAAGAGACGCAGCTGGGACCCGGGTGAGGGGACCTGGCTGGCGCCATGTGCAGGAAAGGAGAGCCTGGCCCTACCCAGCTTCAATCCTGAAGGTGTGCAGTCTCTCCCCGGGCATGAGGCCCCATGGGGCAGCCATACGTGGGATGCCAACCATGACGACGTGGAGAACGGACTTGCTGGGCCACCAGGGACAGAGACGTGCCCTTCTCTGCCTTCTTCCAAGGCTCTGACAGCAAACATGCCGGTTCCACAGACACATGAGAGGAGGGAGACTGCATGCTGTCCTCCTCAGAGGTCCTGGCTTTCTGCAGAAGTGCCCTTTCTAAGCTTCAGAACAGGATGCCGCCTCCCTGTGTCCCCACGCAGGCTGAGGAAGTACCTTTCTTCCAGGATGTTCTTTCCCTGACATCCCATCCTGGGGTTCTTCCCATGATTGTCCACCAGCTGCGTCTGGATGCAACACATGTAATTCTCTGAGAGGACATTGGAAGGACACTGTCCCGTTGCAGGACGTTACCCTCCGACCCTGTTGTCCCAGCCCAGAAGGCCAGCCCCCAGCGCTCACCCAGCACTTGTACCCGTACACACCCTGGGGCATTGTCCTGTGTGAATACCCCAGGCTGGGTGGCCGCTTGGCTCGTGGTCTGGCACTGGTCACTACGCCCTTGTCACTAAGGAAGTGGCCCTGTTGTTTGCTTCAGAGGAATAACAGGAAGGCGCCTCTTAAGAAGAAAGGAAGGGCTGGACCATTCAGTGCGGTGTGGCCAAGCCCTGCGGAGATGCTGGGGAGCTGCTGGGGAGGGGACACAGAGACCTGGTCACCTCGCTGGCTCCAGCTTACTGGCCTTGGGCCAAGAGAAGACGTTCCGCCCTGGACGATCCTTTCCAGGTGGTCCCCTGCCTGCCTCCTCCCTTCCCACCAGGTTGGCCTCCTAACTCCTTGTGGGCCTGGACAGGTGTCTGGCCCCTGTCTTGGAGCAGCTGCCTTCTGCTATGGGGAGACTGTGAGCAAACCAGGATTGTCCCATAGGCCATGGCCTGATTTGGAGTATGCTGTGCTCAGCAGAGAGGCCACTCCAAAGCCTGGGGGGCCCTGGGGGTCTTTCTGGAGGAGACAGTGTTAGCACTGGCTGGTGAGACTCTGGCCAGCTGTGAGGCCATCCCATCAGGGGACTTTTAGAAACCTGGCACGACCCAGACGGCTCACCAACAGCTAGGTCATTTCTGGTTGTTACTGTCCTTCAGACACAACATTGTGAGTTTCCACATAAGGTGATTCAGAAATGCATGCATTAATTTCCCTTAAAACTCCACTTGTGCTGCTTGGCAGAGTGCAGCCTGGGACCTGAGGAGCGGGAGGCAGCAGAGATTTACATGGGATCCTGGGCCGGGAGGTCACAGGACCTGGAGCGCCAAGATCCCCCGGTCACCGTCCAGCCGCGGGGTTCAGCATGGTCCTGCAGTGGAGGATCTGGCACCGGCCAGCCCCATCCTGGCCACGGAGCAGGGTCCGTGGAAAAGCCCATGACACCCTGTGTCTCTGAATTCGCTTGTTTACGTTCATGTGCTTCACCCCCACACCCATCTGATGGTTCCCCCATGTGACAATAGGCGGCCGGGGTCACTGCTGACCATCTTGGAGGCGGGCGCTCATGGGGGACCTTGACCCTTGTCCAGGTCACCGGCGGAGGCTCCTTTGGAACACGGTGTGTTCCACTGGGATTTGCTCCCACCCCGGGACCGAGCCGTGACTTACGGTGTGTCCGTTACAGCTGTCGGGCTGAGCCTGGTCCCTGAGGCGGTGCCCGCGGGCCTGTCGTCAGATGTTGGCAGGGCTTGGGTACGGGCCAGAATGAAGGAAGTCAGGGTGGGCGGGAGGCTGACAGGGCAGAGTGATAGGCTGGAGTCAGGAGGCCTGCATCCTCTGTCACTGGACCCGGGAGCCCAGCATGGGTCCAAGGAGGAAGGGCACCCTCCGTTGGTGGCGGTCAGCAGGGCGGCCACATGGGTGGTTCTGGAGTCAGGTGGTGGGTGCCCACCTTGTGACCTCACCTCTGAGCTCTGTTTCCTCATGTGCAAGGGTTTGGGAAGTAGGCGCCTGGCACAGGGTTGTGACGGGCCAGTGCCCTCTGCCACTACCGGGCTGTCCTGAGGGCAAGGTGAGCCTGCCACCCAGCACTACTCTGGGTCAGACTGTGTATTGCAGAAACCACAGGGTCTGGTGTCTATTCCTGCTGCAGTACCCGGGCCATGCCATGGCTGATGGCCACTGCCCTCACCTGTGTCCAGGACGTGGGGACGTCGTGGGGCAGGGGGCAGCTGTGCTGGGGGGCCGCTGGCCAGAGACCTCCAGCTGCTACTTGCAGGGACCGACCCAAGTACTCTGAGGCTGAGAAGCCACCTGTACCAGCCAAGAGCTTGTGGATAGGGAAACTGAAGCCCAGCACAGGAAGGGGTGCATTCCCATGCACCACAGAGATTCTGGCAGAACTGGGATGGAGACATAGGGCTCCTGACTCCCTTGGTGTGGGGCTCTTTCTACCACTCTCCTCTGCCCTTTCTCCCACACAGGTACCCGGGGCTGTCTTTGCAGCACTCCTGTGTCATTCAGCTCTTCCTCTGAGTGATATCTAAGCCGGGGGCATTTCTATCTGGGCCACAGCAGCCTCCATAGGAGTTGGGGTCACCGATTCCATCCACAGATGCAAGTGCAGCCTAAGAGCTGGCTCTGCTCTGTGCAGGCTGATCTGGATGCAGTGGGCCACAGCTGGCCCTGCCAGAGAGGAGTGTAGAAAGCAGGTGTGCGAAGGTTGAGGATGTACCCAGGAGTGGGGGCAAGGAAAGAACACATCTGAGGTGTGGCCGGAGCCCTAGGTGGGGATGGACATGCGGTCCACACAGAATGGGGAAGGTTTGCCCAGGGGGTGACACTGGAGTCTTCAAGAGGAATGGAGAAACCTTGTGAGATCTGTGGCTGGGGCAGGTCCACAGTTCCTCAGTTTCCCTGGTTGTATAACAGTGAATAACAATAGCATCGTCCTCCCAGCGCTGTCATGAGAACTAGAATAGGCATTTGCAGTACCGAGCACAGGGCTAGCCCACCCTAATCACCAACAAATTATCATTATTGATGTTACTGGTGTAGGCACAGAGGCTCTCAAAGACCAACATCATGGATGGCTTCAGGGTGGAGGGGAGCCATGGGAAGCTGCAGGACAGGGGTGGCAGACATGCTGGAAGGGAGAGATGGGCTGGGGCCTGAAGAACAATGCCAGAACTGAGGGAGACAGAAGGAGGAGCCCGCTCCCAATCACAGCTGGCCAGATGGGAAACCGTCAGGTCTTTCGTCAGGTGGTGAGGTCCCCATCACTGGAGGTGTGCGAGTTGATGGTGAGCAGTCACTGGGAAGAGATGCGGAACGTGAGTGTGTGGATGGGTGGGTGGTGGGCACACATTTTCTTCCCTGAATCCGGGCCACACGAGCCCTTCTGTTCCTGATGGTCTATTCTCTAAAGGCCCAGGGCCGGGTACCCAATGGCTAGCTCAGGTTGGGGCTTCTGGCTTCGGGGGAGGCTCAAACAGTCACCAGGCTCCTGCCAGCCTCGAGGGCCGTGGGGGTGCTGCCCTGGACAGGCTGCAGCTCTGGGAACCGAGGAGCAGGTGTTAATCACAGTGCCAATCACAGGTGTCAGCGCCGGTGCTCAGAGCCGCTAATGAGAGCTTCCTTAGGTTGTTTTGCCAGGGGAAGGTGATATTGATCAGGACTCCCTGGCCTGGAACTAACCACATATTCACCCCGAACTGCAGTGGGTGGTGACAGAGAAGGCCACGTCTTTCCCTGCTGCTGGGGAAACTGCCACAGTGACCGAGGGAGGGAGGGGGGGATGGAGGAGAAGAGGAGGAGGAAGGGACAGGAACCCAGGCTTTTTTCCACCCCTGAAAAATGGGATCTGACTAGCCAGCAAAAGCCTTCACCTGAAGCCAGCGGTGCGTCCCTTGGAAGGCGCCGCACTCACCAGCTCTCCCAGGGTGTGTTTGCAGGACTGCGGTTTCCATGTTATCCTCGGGGATGAGCTGCTATGAATCGCTCCTCTCTGCTCTGCCTCCCTCACCCCCGCTGCAAGCGTGAGACCCTCTGTGATGTGCTCATGAGGGATCCTGCAGCCTCTGAGGGTGAGAGTGGGGTGTTGGGGGCACCTGCCGCAGCTGAGGCCACAGGAGATGGGGCTCGGGCTCTCTCCAGCCACAGACAGAACCTGAGCACCTGGCAGGCAGTGCTCTCCCTCTGGCCCATGGGTACTGCTGACTGCAAGCCCAGATTGTATGCCCCCCCTGCCCGGGGCTCAGCACTGGGGAGAGAAGTAGGAAATGGCTAGAGAGCCACACGTGGCACACTGTTGTTGAGAGATAGGAGCAGGGCCAACACGAAGCTAACTGGCAGAAAAGGGGGCACAAGACACTCTGTGGAAGGGTGTGCTGTGGTGTGGAGACATGATGCATCTTCTGGAGAACAAGTGCATGGCTAGGCGGGAAGTTAGGACTGCACCATGAAAAGCCTCTAAGTGTAGCGCCATGGGGGTGTCCTGGGAGGTAGTACAACAGGGAGTGATGGGCAGCACACAAATTTGTGGGCTGGGGACAGGGCTGGATGGCGACTCCAGCTAGGGAGGCCACAGAGGAGGCACTGGTAACTACCCCTGGGGCGGGGGGCTGCTGAGACTCTGAACTGGGGTAGTGACAGGAGTGGTGACATCAGGACAGTGATGGAGGAATGCACAAGTGGTTGGGCGGTAAACTGAGAATGGGCATCCAGGGCCATATTCCAGTCTTGGGTAACTGAGGAGATGGTGGGGAACATGGCTGTGCTAGATCTGCTCTCCCAGGAGACTCAAGGCACAGGTGGGGGGAAGTTGCAGGTGCTCAGGGCACAAGTGCAGGTACACAGGGAGCAGGTGTGTTCAGAGGACAAATGCAGATGCTCAGAGCACAGGTGCTCATGGCACAGGTGCAGATGCACAGGGGCTCAGGGTACAGGTGTGGGTGCTCAGGGAGCAGGTGTGTTCAGAGGACAAATGCAGGTGTTCAGAGCACAGGTGCTTATGGCACAGGTGCAGATGCATGGGGCAGTGGAGGAGGAGAGGCGGAGGCAGAGAGGGTCCACCTGGAAGAAGCAGGAGCACAGAGCAAAGAAAAAGCCTCTGAATGAGAAACCCCTGTGCAACCTCTGGGAGTGAGCTTAATGAAAGGCAGCCCAGGACTTCCACAAATTCTTGGTTCTAAGTAGCAGGAGAGGGGAGTCCTGAGTTTTAGTAGTAATTTATCTCAATGTAGGCATTTAAACCTCGATTTATCATTGTTGTTGACAACACTTGGATTTATCGGCTGCCCAGCATCTTGTGGCGGCTGCGAACCCCAGAAGGATAAAGGGAATTGATACACATAAAGAACTGAATTGCAATGAATGCAAGCCCTTGCTGACTTCCCAGCACATAACCCAGAGACATTTGCATTCATTACGCTTGTGTCATCCCAACCCTCTAGGGGAAACATGCCCAGGGATTTATTTATTCTTCCAACCTCAAATTCATCATCCAGGGTGTTTTGGGGAGAGGGGACAAGCTAACCCTTGCTCCTTCTCCTAAGGGTCAACAATTTGATTTGCAAGGAAGGACTGACTGCCCATTCCAGAATTTGCTAGAAGTTTCCTGAGCACCTTCAACAATGCTGCAGCAGCTGGAAGTTGGCATCCTATATGGCTCCCCATGGAAAGGCAGCGTCTGGCATTGAGGCTGGCCTATGACTGCCTACCCCCAGCCCCAGTTCCTGACTGCCTGGGTGGGGGCCACATGGGGTCCTGATCCCAGAGCCTAATTCCGGTACGGCAGACGGACTTCACCCCGGTGCATGGGAAGAAGGCAGGACTCTAGGATGAGTGGCCTCCCACCCACCCACCCTTCCTGCACCTGCCACAGGCTACTTCATAGTGTGCAGACCTCCCTAAGCTTGCCCACCCTGAGCCTCTGCACCAGTGGGCCCCTTGGCCAGCTGCTCCCTGTACACACCTGCCACCAAACTCACCCTGCTTTCTTTGGCCAGAGCAGCCCAGCTCCCGTTCTGGAGTGCCCTCTCTGTGTTCCCGTAGCTGTTTACCGGGGCCAATGGCCTGAGGACAGAAATAAACCACCCACACAGAGGTGTGCCCAGAGCCTCAGCAATGGCCCTGGGACTGGAGGAGCCTTGGGGGCCCACTCTGCTCAAGCAGTCCCATGTGTTTGCAGGGAGAGGGCACCCCGCTGCCTTTGTCCCCAGCACTCTGGCAGGTGTTGCCCGTAAGAGACTGTGTCTGCCCAAAGGGGCAGCGCTTTCTAACCTGTGCTCCTGGACGGTCCCCTTATTCCATCTGACACAAAGGGTAACCCTCACCAGGCACCTGCTGCCCTTTGCCAAAAACACTCAGGTGCTCAGGCCATACTCTACGCTGGAGGGCCCATGGTCTGCATCTCTTGCCCACCTCGGGCTGGGCCTCCCAACACATCCTAATGCGCGGAGGGCAGTGATCAGGGTAATTATGAGGAGTAAGGAGCCCATCAAGGGCACGTTTAAACAGTATCTTTTTTTTTAAGAGTGGGTGGAAAGGTTCTCGGGCTTGGCTTTCTCTCTTTCTCAGAATTGGGATGGCAGGGTTTGAACTCAGCTCTGGGGAGAAAGCCCTGGGCACCTCCCCCCATTCCAACCACCTCTGCCCCCAGATGGCTGCTAATGGTGTCTCTATGCTGGGGGCACCTCCCCATCCAGTTGGCAGTCAGGTCCTTCCCTGACTCAAGCTCCTGCTCCCTGTGCACCAGGGGACGCCCACCTCCACCCAGCAGACCACCTCCAGGCTGGCCCTCAGCCCCCCTCCTCCCATCACCTTCCCTTGGGCGGGGCCCCATCATGAAGCTGGTTCTTTGAAAGCTCACACTCACGAGGCCTTCCCCAGAAAGCCAGTGGTGAGGAGTGCTGAGGTGGGAAGGGAAGGCCAGCATGGTATCAGCCCCTGCTCAGCTCAGACCCGCCAGAGTACTTAGACTCCAACCCTTGCAGTCAGAGGTTAGGCCACAGCTCACCAACCATGTGCCACGCCACCGTGGGTGCTGTGGAATACTTTAAGCTTTGAGGACCAGACATAGAAAGCTATCAGACACCACACTCGAGATAGTTCACAGCTCACCATTCAGCTGTCCTACATTCCCTTGGATGACATCATTTCTCTTCCATCTCCCTGCTGGGCGGCAGCTCAGGGGGTGGGAGGGAAGCAAGTGCTGTGTGAAAATCCACGTGGAAAAGGAAACGAGGGTGGTGGTAGTGTTCAGTCCCAGTCTAAGAACGGAAAAGTTGTGCAGTGCCCAACAGGCACACACACATGTCCCATTAGTAAGAAATTATGGTTATTTATGAATGAAGAAAGAATAGTATTTTTGTTTTAATTTGCATATATTGTCTTTTCAGCCAGCTGCTCAGCTGCTAAGCTGTTAGGATATAAATATTTGTTTAGTTCTTTGGACCTTGTTACTTAATCATGGGAGCTGTTGGGTATTTCTTTTGGGTTCGGAATGCTTGCTGTGAGGAAATCACTGAGCGATCAAGGGCTCCTTGAGCTGTGGACCTTCT
Organism: Mustela erminea; assembly: GCF_009829155.1. Taxonomy (NCBI): domain Eukaryota; kingdom Metazoa; phylum Chordata; class Mammalia; order Carnivora; family Mustelidae; genus Mustela; species Mustela erminea. The sequence goes on along the minus strand of NC_045631.1, from coordinate 14,435,528 downwards.
GGAATCTCAGGGTTAGGGCTGCCCTGGGGAGCTGTCAACTTCCAGGCCTTTCTGGCTGCTGGCAGAAGGGTCTTGAGCAGCCCCGGGAAGGCCCTCCAGCCAGGAGGCCGGTAGCACCTGTCGGGAGGAGACCCGTGGGAGCCGGTGTGGGAGCAATGCGGACCTGAGTGGGAACAGGCAGACGTCGGTTCAGGTGGGTTCTGTGCTATCGGACTGCCATTCTGACTCAGGGGTCCTGGGGTAAGGCCTTAGGGGCCCCAGCCTAACATGCTCGCGGGGGTCTATGGTCTCCACGCGGCTCCCCTTCGGTGCTCACAGACTCCGCATCCACGACGGACACATGTTCATAGGGAAGCTCCAGAGCGCGATGGCTCCAAGCCTGGTTCGGGGGTCCTGTCCAGCCTCGGCCGCAGGCAGTGTGGAGCCCCGCCCTGAGTCCCAGGCGGCGGCTAGAATCTAAGACTTGGACAGCCGCCTGGGACAAGGAGGGATGCGTGGCACAGCGGTGGGGGATGCGGAGGGGGACCCCACCACCAGAGTGCTGGCCCCGGGGTCTGGACATGCAGTCCTGGGAAGGCTCCGAGCACCCTGGGTGGCAGACATACCCTGCCTTTCACAGACAGGAAACAGGGCCGGGCCTGGCACTGGGGACCTGAGATCCTAAACCACCCCAAACCCACATTCCAAGGACGGGAGAGCTGATGAGGCACCTCGAAGGGCCCCGGGGCCAGCACTTCTCTATGACCTCCCCCAATGGTGCCTGGGACCCCAGGCTTCTTGTGAGCTGCGAGGGGGCAGGGTGCTCCTTTCACACCTGAGGCGGAGTGCAGGCCCCTGTGCGGGGATGTCCTCTCTCTCCAGCACTGTCTCTGGCCCCACAGGTTCTTCCCTGTCATCCTCCTTCCATCTGCTGCTTGGGTGGGCACAGCTGGGCTGTGCCATGGCAGGGGGCCCCGTCCATGCCCTGAAGGTCTCACCTGCTCTGGGCGGGGAGCTCAGCAGGCGCTCTGGCACACCCCAGAAGTAGGGCTCTGGGCACACCCCTCGGGTGGACTTTTCACTGAAATGTGCTTCCTCCCTCCCCTCTGCCCTCCTCCCCAGAGGCCGTGCCCCCTCCCCGCCCAAGTTAAGCTGCTCATCTCCTGAACAGGTGGCCTCGCATGTGAAGACCCTTCTCCTGGCATCCTGGGCACTCTGGGTGATGACCCTGCCACACCCAGGTCCTGATCCTGGAAAGACAAATGGACTTTCATGGATAGGACTGGGTTTAGGGTCTGGGCATGGGAACTGACCCTGAATGACCTGGGGGACGCTGAGTGCACGCGCACTGTCCCCTCAAGAGGGAGGCAGAAGGAAATTTGGTTGTAGGCGGTAACACGTCCCTTGAGGCAGGAGGCCATGCCTGGAGGGGCAGGGAATGGGGCTGTGGAGGTTGGAAAAGGCAGGAAACAGGTCAGGCCAGGGAGGCTGGCCCTGCAATGTCTGGGTCCAGCCAGCAAGGTTGCTTTGGGATGTCTACCCTCCAGACTGCTAGAGAGCAGCGTTTGTGGTCCTGGTCCTTGGGCAGGGTCCTGCTTGGTCCCTCGAGCTGCTCGTCCACCTGCTGTTCCCTCGAGCGCCCAGTCTCATGGACACTGGTGTGCACCTCCTCCATCCCCCAGCCAAGCAGCCAGAGCCGACTCAGGGTCTGCTCTGCAGCAGGAGTCAGGCCAAGAGCGAGTGTGAGCTCCTGTGCTCCTTCATGGGGACCCGGGCGTGGGCATCTGGGTGGGTCATGAAGGAAATAGTTCTCAGACATGCCCAGTGGGGCACTGGGAGGCCTGTGCCTATTTCATGTTGTCTTGGACGTCAGCATTCATCTGCAGTGTAACTGTCACCCTAGGTGGACCTCCTTTGTGCAATACACACCCGGAACAACCACACAGGGTGGCCCTGATGAGCTGCTTGGCCTTGGCAAACTGTCTGACCTCTCAATGCCTCTCTCTCTTCTGTAAGATGGGAGTAGTGAGAACACGCCCTCAGAGTGCTATCCTACCTCGTGTGGGCTCTGGAATAAGCCACTAGTAAGCAGGCGTGGTGTCATCATGGCCGTCCTTGTCCTGTTCAGAAAGGCGGTCCAGGCATGCCTGGCCCAAAGTCACACAGCAGCAAAGGACAGAGACGCATGGACTCAGACCTCCAGAGTCTGAGGGACTTCATGCTTCCTCCCCTCAGCTTCTAGGAAGAGGACAGGGGAGGGGGAAAGGGCCACCCTGGAGCTCCCCAGGGAGGCGCTGGCCCCGCTGTAGATTGGACCGCAGCCACAGGAGAGGAAAATGAAATGACGGTCCCCATGCGTGGTCTTTTTCCGATTCAGCTGCATCTGCCAGCAGCAAGTATCGTCATCACAGGCTGGGGGAACCTGGGTCTTTAGGAACCTCTGTCACCACGACAGAAATCTCAGCCCTGGCAGAGACACTCCTCCAAATCACGCTGCACCCTCCCACCCTCATCCTGGGCACATGCCTGTTATTTGACGAGTTGATTGGGAGGCTTTGCAGCCCTGTGAATAGATGTTTCCTCCCGCATCCCATTACGGGTTCACTCAGGAGGCTGGAACAGCAAGAACAGCCACAGGGCAACCAACCAGAGCACAGGAGCCAGGGAAACTCCGCAGACTAGAGTGCAGAGTCTGGGAGATGTCGTGGACCAAAGCTTATGAGCAGGAGAACAGACCCCACAGACTAGAGCACGTGAGCAGGGGATCCCCGCAGACCAGAGCGCATGAGCAGAGGACTCTGCAGATCAGTACAGATGAGCCGGGAACCCTATAGACCAGAGACCGGGAGCCCAGGATACCCCGCAATCCACAGTGCATGAGCGGGAGACCCCGCACACCAGAGTGCATGAGTGGGAGACCTCGCAGACAAGGGCAAGTGAGCGGGTGACTCTGCAGACCACAGTGCGTGAGAGGGGGAATCCCTCAGACCAGAGCGCATGAGCTGGGGACCCTGCAGACGGGCTGTTACAGCAGGTGCCTTCCAAGCACACGCTGTGTCTCAGGTGGGCCCTCCCTGCTGTCCACGGGTCCATTCTTCTGCACCCTTAAGTCCACAGAGACCCAGGGGCAAAGGTTGTTTTTACCAACTACCCGCCCCCATTTTACAGAGGCAGAAACTGGGTGCAAGGGGTTAAGCACTTTGCCCCAAATCTCAGGGCTCCTGGTCTGCATGCTGGGGTGGAATACGGGTGAGCCCTGGCCTCTGGGAACCATGGAGCCCAGATTTCGTGCCGCCCAGACAAGGGGAGGCTGGGACTCCACCCCTCAGCACCCACGAGGCTCTAACAGCTGCCTGCTGCCCCTTAAGTGTCCCTGGGGCATCCGGAATCAGTGTCCCAGGGGGACTGGATGTCCATGGGTGAGGCGAGGCCATGGCAGCCACTTAGGCCAGGCTCTGAGGCAGGGTTTATCTGGCCCTGCACAGCCGCTGTGGCGCCAGTGTCCGTGGCTATGGCTGCATCCCTCCATCTGTCTCTGTGTCCGTGTGTCCTCTCCTCTGTGGGTGTGTGTCTGGTAAGGACGCTTGTCCCTGGGTTGGGGGATGATCCAGGACCATCTCATGTTGAGATCCTTCATTTAATTACATCAGGCAAGACCCGTTAAAGGTAACTGCCGCAGGTTGCAGAGTCGCGAATGCAGAAGTGCTTCTCTAGCGGCCACTGTTCAGCCCCCTGTGGACCACGATGCCTGCTGCAGTGAGCACGGTCCTGAGAGTAGAAGCGCCACCGCTCACGGGGGATGAGAGAAGGTCTTAGAGGAAGCACTTGTGCACGTGAGAGGGGCTGGATGACCCACGGGAGACACTGCGGGCTTGGCTGGCTGTGGCCCGTGGGAGTGAGGGTGGGCCCTGCACTCCAGGCACCAGGGGCTGTTGGCTGTCCGTGGCTGTGGGCTAAGTGTGAGAGGTCACAGGCCTGGCACGAGGGGTGCTGCCCTTCCCACCCCTTCGGCCGGGCGCAGCCATGGGACTGGCTCAGCGGATGGGTAGAGTGCACCTGACGTTCAGTTAGGGCCAGGGTGAGTCCGGCAAGAGCACGTTCACACACAGTGCTGGATACCACAGCACAGGGCGGAGAGAGAGGAGGAGGAGGAGGACCCAGCTGCCCGAGGCAGGGTCCTAAAGGCACGTGCCCTGCAGGTGGGGCCTGCAGGTTGAGGGACATGGAGGCTATGGCGAGCCATAGGTTCAGGGAGAGGGGCAGCCTGGGAGGAGGCAGGGTGGGGGCAGGGGAGGTCTCATAAAGGGGAGGAGGAGGAGCAGGTAGGAGGAAGTGGTACCTGGGGCTCAGAGCAGAAAGCATGGCAGGAGTGAGCTGAGCGCATGGCGGGGGCTTGGTACACAGGTGGGTGCACGAGGTATGGTTAGCGGGCAGGTTGGTGGGTTTGCGGACAGTCCCCGGCTGTGCTCACCATCACCATTGGGCGTGGCCCAGGGAAGGGACCTTCATGGACGGAACCTGATTTTAGGGGGTGTCTGCTCCCTTGGGGTAAAGCAGGGTCCAGGAGACCCTGGGCTCTCCACTCTCCAGCGGGTGCGGGCATGAACGCAGAGCAGAGGGAACTGGGAGGCCAGAGGGATGGTGTGCACAGCGCCCCACTGGAACAGGAAAGAGGATCCTGACTCGCAGGGGGTAGAGCTGGGCTTCGAACCCAGGGAGACCTGAACCCAAAGTGCACGTCTGCACCTCACACTGCGCCACCTTCCTGGTCACGGAAGGCTGCAGGTGGAAGCGTGGGTTAGCGGGGCCAGCCACCTGTGCAGATGCACAGTTCCGCTGGAGGTGGGGTGTCGGTGCCCTGACGACCCTGCACGCTTCAGACCCACAGAAACATAAATAAGCTCGGCTCGCTTTGACGCTGGCCTCGGCTCTCAAAGACCCGTCAGCTCAGGGGAAGCTGAAGCAGCGTGACCCTTTGTCCTTCCGTCATAAGGCAGGCTTCCCCAGAGCATGCTCAGGCTGGCAGGGCAGGCAGCAGTCCCCACCTCCCTGGTTGAGCGCCAGAGACCCAGGGAGGCCAGGGCGAGGCCAACTTAGAGTCTGCAGATGCTCTGAGGGCTCCAGGCAGGGCATGCCCTCCCCGCCCCCCATCCTGTTACTTCCCCCCAGGGGGTGTTTCCCGGCCCATTACCACATGTGTGCTTGGCAAACATCGGGCATGTGCTAATGGTCCCCTAATCCATGGCCAGTTGGGTCTTAATGTCTGTTTAATGACACCTGCTATGAAGGCTCCCATAACGGAGCTCTTAATGGCAGATGAGGGGCTGTTAGACCTCGGACACTTAGCCCACAGCCACGGACAGTGATCAGGGCACGTGGCCCTTCAGACCAGGCCCTCCTGATGACCCACGGGCACTAAGAGCAGCACCTCAGGGCCAGCCTGGGTCACCAGGCCATGTCTGTATCAGTGGCCATGCAGCCCCACATGAGGAAAGATGTGGCGTGTGTGGAGAGAGCTGGTTCCCTCTCTTGTGGATGGTGAGCTCCCTGCCCGAGGGGCCCACACCGCGGCAGGGAGAGGCACGGGGCCTATGCGGCACAGCGGTGTTCGTCATAGGTGGGAGACGGGGTGACCCTCATACATGCTTACCTTGACGGGGATGAGCAGGGGCACCGGGAGGACGGGCGCAGGCCTGAGCACCCGCCTGGGTCCTCCTGTGAAGCTAAGTGAGCGAGGTCCCTGCCTGATGACCACCACATCCATGGGGGTGGCCAGTCCACCCCATGATGCCGCCGGGCAGCCGGCAACATTTGGGGAGGATCTATCCGTGAGAGCTCTATCCTGGCAAATTAAGACATGCTTGGGCTTTTGTCTTGCTGGGGACGGTGTCAGTATCAACAAACACAACTTGTGACCATCCTGCCACCTCAGATGGCGTGGGGACCCTTCGCTTTCCCTGGTCTTCATGACCACGCTCAGACAGGGACTGCCTTGGTGTCTCGGGTGGGTAAACTGAGGCCCCTGGGAGCCGAGAGGGACTAGAGCTCAGCCTCCTGCACCTGGGGAACCAGCAAGGGGCAGGGTGGGCTGGAGGCAATGGGGACGTCTGCCGGGACAGGGTCTGTGGGGATGGGCCTGCCTGCCCCATGGTCCCACACCTGCCGTCCTCTGACTGCTCGGTGTCCCAACACTCACCACCCGGACCTGTGTCCCGGCCATACTGTGGGGGGCAGCAGCCGAGCCCAGGCAGGGCTGGAGACGGGTGTCTGCACAGGAGAAGAACTGCCCGGCCTCCCCCCCAGCCCGCCCTTCTTCCTACCTTTGCTCTTCCAGCTTCTTTCGGCTGCGTAGCCCAGGTGCCCGGCACACTTGCCATTAAACTCGGCCACCAGGGACCTGTATGGGTTCTGGATCAGCAAGATGGCCGAGTCGAACATCTGGATCTCCCTGCGGCTGCTCTCGTGGGTCTTCACACAGACGGTGCACCGGCTGCACCAGCGGTCCTTCTCGCCCTTGAACCCTTCGGGGGAGACAGGGGCCGCTGAGGACAGTGATGGACCCTGCCATGGCAGCAGGCAGAGCTGAGCATACCTCTAGGAGACCCCACAATTCTGGCGGCAGGGGCCTGACACCCCTCTAGACCCCGCAGGTGCGTGTGTGTGGGCTTCTGCACGGCGATTTCCCGGGAGCATTGCTGACAACCTGAGAGGGAGTCACGGCTGCAGGCATGGCTCAGAGTGGGCAGGACATCTTCCAGGATCGCAGGGCAACACAGGGCTCTGGACACCTGGTGGATGTGTCCCTGTGAGGCCGGGCTTCCAGTCCCTGCCAGACAGTGGACCCTGGGGACCTGTGGCGGAGTTTCAGCCCTTCCCACATGTAACAGAGTCACATGTGGGTCAGCAAGACACTGTGGGCTCATTCAGCGGAGGCCTTTATGCTACGGATGGAGTGGCTCCACGAGTGGTCCCATGGAGCACAGGGCCTCGCAGGAACTAGGAGTAGGGGGCCGGTCAAGGGGTGCAGCCAGATGTCACAGAAGGACCCCCGGAGGGATGCTCCATAACCTAGATTCCGGCCACGTCCCGACAGATCCGGGGTCTGCCAACCAGGGACCCGTGCTCCATAAATGAGCTTGCATGTCTCCTGGGGTCTTGGGGACAGCGACGAGCCCCAACACTACCTACTTCACGAGCTGGGGGGGATGTGGCATGCAAAGGTGCTGCAGGCAGGGCCGGTCTCTGCCCCAGGCCTGACAACCGTCAGCCTTCACCGGGGCTCCTACTGCCCAGCAGTGGGGACGAGGAAAGGAGGAGCCAGATCACGGGTTGTAAACACGGGATCAGGATCGGGATCGGGTCCCCAGCACCCCAAGACCTGCGGTGCCTTCTGTGCACTGCAGGCTGTCCCCACAGTGGCCATTCTGTGTGTCCCGTGGGCCACAGTCACCCAGAACAGACCAGGTGCCCTTGCGTGTCACTAGGGGGTTGGTGCAGAGGCCAGTGGCCACCCCGAGCCAGTCCCATAAGCCTCACAGGGGGTGCCTCCAGGGCCATCACACATGGCCACTCCAGCCACTGGGCCCCCAGGCCACTTACAGATCAAGGCCACCAGCTGTGCAGACAGCTACGGTCCTCTAGACGAGCAGGTGGCCAGCAACCTGTGCCATGAGACTCCACAGGCGCCAGGCCACAGCAGGCAGGACCCTGGAACAGGTCATCCGGCTGCCCCCCGGGGTGCCGGTAACACTCAGGACATAAGGATGAGCGACAAGCTTTCTTGGCCTCTCCCACCAGACCAGAGCCCCCCGCCAAGCTCAGGACGCTGTGGACCTGGGATTCTCTTCATAGTCCGGTCAGGAATCTGGACGCATGGGGCTGACACATGATGGCAGACTGAAAGCCCCTCGCTTGGTTGGGGTTCTCGGTCCTACTCAGCACAGGGAGTCCTCTTGCTTCTGCAGGGGAGACTAGGGGTCACACAACTCTGGGGGGCTTTGTACCTATCTTCAAAAACACAGCGTTTTGAGGAGCTCCTTCTGGCCTCACAGAATATCAGACAAACGAGCCGGTGATGTCTCACAGAATTACTGCGGATTCTGACAACGAAGGGAAATTCGGAAAGCGGTCATAGCGTGGGAGTGCAAGCCGCCAGAATGGAAGTCCTGAGTCCCGGGCTGGCTGCACAGCTGGGAATGTGTTTGCAATGCTGGTTCCCAGGCCCCCTGGGCTGGCCTAAGGACTCCAAGCCCCGTGGCCCTCACTCACCCTTGTTGCACAGGGTCCCTTGGAAGTAGTAGCTCCCCAAGTAGAAGCCAGTGGCGTGCTCAATGAGGTACCGCACCCGCGTGTTCCCAGCTCCTGGGAAGCTCGACAGAGACACAGACACCTTGGCTTTGGTGGGCAGGAACCGCTAGTCCGTGCAGCGAGTGTCTGAAAGGCCAGAGGCTGACCACCGACTGCCCCACCCAGACCCACCGCCCCCAGTCTCCTGCTTCACCGATAGGAAAACTGAGGCAGGCCCGGGGGGGGAGGGGTTGGCCACCCAGGCCCGTGCCCAGAGAGAGCTCCGGGGATGACGAGGCCTCCCACGGCCCAGGCAGCAAGCCCTGGCTCCCCAAGCAGCACAGAACATTCCAGATTCTGCCGGAGGGTGGTGGGACCTAGTCTTGCAGCTCTCCTGCTTTTCCTCGAAGCACCACAATCCCCAGACTCAGGAAAAGGCCAGGTGTGTCCCGTGTCTAACCTCCAGGGACTGTGGTGGCCTTCCCTTACCACCACAGGCCGCACGCAGCTGCATTGGTCTCCAAATGCCTGGAGAGTACACGTGGCAGACATGGCAGGGAAGGCCCCACATGCCTCATGCCCCAGGCGCTGAACTCACCGTGCATGGGCATCTGGTAGACCTCGCAGTACTTGGCCAGCCTCTGTGCCTTGGGTTCCTGGCCATACACTGCACTGTCCACCGTGTCCCGGAGACTGAACTGAGGCATGGAGTAAGAACAGTAGCACTCCCAGCCCCACAGGATGGCAAAGGGGAATTCCTGCCGGAGAGCAAGGGTTGAGAAGAATGTGGGTTGCCCACTGGGGCCAGGCCTTCTGCCTCCTGTCAGCATGGATGGTGGCCATCCTTCCCATGCAAGCCCAGGGGAGGCACGGTGCACGGGGTGTGACTTCTACCCCCAGGAGCTCAGAGCGGTTCAGAGACCCGACAACAGTCAGCGTGAGCCAGGCCCAGGGCTAACATTGGGGGCCCGGCGGGAGTGCAGGGAGGACCAGGGCTAACACTGGGGGCCCGGCAGGAGTGCAGGAAGGACCAGGAACCCAGGGCAGGGGTGTCTGCAGGAGTCAGTGTGTGTAAGGGTCAGGATGGGGCAGGTGAGCACACATACTGCGTTGGGGGCCCACTGGCTGTGGTCCCGAAGGGACAGATCAGCCCAACCCAGCTGCGGGGTCAGGGGGTGCAGGCCAGGACATTCCCAAGTCCTTGTCGGCTCTGCCAGGATTAGGGGCAGGGCAGCGCCTCACAGTGAGGCCGGCTCCTGGCCTCCCTGGCCTCCTCTGTGAGGTCCGTTCCGTGATCCCTCTGACCCCACAGAGGAGACTGCTGGGCGCTAGGCGACCTCGGGCAAGGTGCCGAGCCTCTCTGCCCTTCCGCACCAAACACGGGCAATCAAATTCACCTCACACGTCCCTTATGAGGGTGGCCCAGCACGGGGCACGACACCGGCGGGTGCTCCAGGATACCCAGCCCCATCATCCCTGCCTGCCGCTACCTCTTACAAATGGAAATGCAGGGAGGGAGGTGGCAGGGAGGGAGGCTGGAGGCCGAGGCAGTGCCACACAGACCTTTTTATTTTTTGCTCACGGCAAAAATCTTGTAAAATTAGAGAAAAGAAAAATCAATAGCATTTTCTGAGTGTGGCTTGGCAAAGTGAGGATCTTCGCGCTCAGAAAGTCGCCAGGTCCGTCCCAGCCATGGTGGTGGGGGGGCGGTGCAGAGCCTGCGGTGGAGGGGCTCCTGTGTTCAGGCGTGTGCCTCCCAGTGCCCTGCACCTCCACCAGAGCCTCTCCCCACCTTCCTCCTCCTCCTGGACACCCATGGGCAGTTGCACCCCTGCCAGGAGCTCCCAGGGTCCCAGCCCAGTCCTTCTAAGAGCTGAGCTTCCACATGGGGACAGAAGCCTAGACCCTGCGCTGTTCTGACACTACACACCCCCACCATGCATCCCTGTGCACCCCACCACGCACCCCTGCGCACCCCCACCACACACCCCTGCACCACACACCCCTGTGTGTATCCATCACATACCCCCATGTGCACCCCTGTGCACCCCCATGCACCCCCACCACACACCCCTGTGCACTCCCACCACTCATGCCCATCGCTGCTACAGCACCAAGCTCCCCTACCCCCATGCAGGAAAAGCCCTAAAACAGCCCCGGGACCCCATCCAGAATGTTAGTCTCTATAAAACAGACAAGTCCTTTGGCTGCTGGCTTGGAAGAGGGGAAGGACCTAGCTTCCCTCCGGCCTCCTCACCAGCTTGTCTTCTCCCCTGGGACCAGAGCCGTGGTCCCCATGCTTTTTTTTTTTTTTTTTTTTTTTTTGATAAGGCTCGAGATAGGATGGAGGATGGAGGATGGGGAGGCAGTAGCTCAGGGTGTCTGGGCTTCCTGGGTGTAGGGACCAGGGAGGAAGCAGCAGGCGTGTACCCCGTCAGATCCCGACACTGACCCTGACACCTCTGTGCCTCAGTTTCCCTGTCTGCGAGCCCCTTCTCATCTCTCAAAACTCCACTGCCCCCCATGCTCAGGGGACTTGAGGGTTTGACGCTTTGCCCATAGGCTCCTCTCCAAGGTCCCCATGCCCGTAAGGTTGGAAGTCCCACCCCCACTGCACCTGTCAGACCTGCCCATGGCCACAGCAGCCCAGCTCCCCACCAGACGCACCCTTGGGCTCCACGGCGGGGCCTGCATTGGCTTGTAGGGCTGGGGCCTGGACTGGGCCATGAAGCAGCACTGGCGGAGCCCAGCCATCTCTCTGTACCACACGGCCTCTGTCCCAAGCCCACAACCGACCCTCACCTCAGGATGCAGCTATATTTGAAGATGGGGTCTCTAAAGATGTAATTCAGTTAAAATGGGGCCATGGTCGGTGTGGGCCAATCCGACTAGTGTGGTCATAAAAAGAGATTCGGACACAGACACACAGACAACCATATGAACACACAGGCACAAGACACCCGTCTGTGAGCCCATGAGGCCTGAGAAGAAACCAGCCCAATGATAACCCACCTTGGGCTTCTGGTTTCCAGAGCCCCAAGAAGTGAGAGCCCCTTGTCTGTGGCACTTTGTTCGGGCAGTTTTGGTGACCTTCTACACTGGGGTCCTTATGGTCCTTGGCCATGCACCACTGGAACACGCAGAGCTCAGGACATTTGCACGTGCTATTCTCTCTGCCTGGAATGTCCTGCCCCCAGACCTCCCCTACTTATTCAAGCCCCTTTCCCTGAGAGGCCTTCACTAACCACCCCAGTTCACACCGCCACACCCTTCCCACCCCCACGAGACCCCATCTCTTTGCTGAGCCCTTTGGTTCTGCACATGGGAATCACTGGGTCCCGTTTCCTCCCGCAGTCAGCCAAAGCTCTGACTTGTGCTTCGTGGTCATCCAGCTACCCTAGAACATCCTGGAAACAGGATCCCTCAGCGCAGACTTTCCCTTCCCTCAGAAATTCATGTGCCCACGTTGGATCCCCGTGGAGGAACCTGCAGCTGTGGTCCACGTGCAGACACACCAAGGGGCGTCTGTTCACCCCACACGTCTGGGCTCTGTCTGCTTTGTCCTCAAAAGTGCCGGCAAGACCGGGTCCCAGAAGGAAGTGTCCCTCTACCAGTTGCCATCCCTGGTGGGTGTTGCACCCCACCAGGGACGAAAGCCTCTCTGCTTCCTCGATTGGATGAAACCGTCAAGTTCTGGGTGCATTGGAGCACGGGGGAGTGCGGACATGAATGCGGTTTTATTTACAACAGAACAGAACTGGATTCTGAAAACACAGGACAATTTCCAGCCCCTCGGGGATTTATACATGATTTCCACAAAAATTAAATATTGATGAAACCTATTCTGCCAGCTTCCCTGCTCCCCCCACTCCCACCGTCTTCTCAATGTTTGGAGAAGGGGAGGCAGGAGGGAGACACAGCTGTGGGACCATTTCCATTGGAGGGACATAGGGGGATGGGGTGGGGGGACAGGTCTCCACCGAGAACTGCGACCAGAGCCTGGGCCTGGTGGCTGCCACATGCACAGTGATTCAGTTGGGCGCTGGGTCATGGTAGCCGCAGCTAGGCCCTCCCGTCCTGGGAACCCGCCTGCAAAGACACGGTTGTGGCCAAAAGTCAGGTTGTGGACATCACAGCAGGCCTGTCTGTCTCTGTCCTCCTTGAGTGCCTTTCTTGCAGTCAGTCCCCAGGATTATAGAGAATCACAAAAACGTCAGAGATCAGAACTCAGGCTTCAGGAGGGCAAACTGAGGCGAGGAGGCAGGTGCTGAGCATCCTGGGACTTCAGACCGTGAGACCGATCGGGGGCAGAAGCAGCCAGGGGATCTGCCCAAGACCACACTCAACTCCATGGATGCACTCAGGAAAGTGGGGGTTTTTTGGTGAAATCTGCAAACCAGCACGGAGCTTGCCTTCACCGATCTCCTGTCTTCCTTCACTCCGAGGCCACTCTGGACATGCACACCCAGAAGGAAAGAAGGTGCCTGGGGGTGGTGGCTGCTGGGATGGGCATGGAGGGCAGGCATCACGGTCAATCACAGCCTATCCGCAGAGCCCATCACTGAGTGTGTGTCTTCCACTGACAGGACGCCCCTGCTGTCAGGCTGCAAAGTAGGAGCTGTGTGGTCAGGGAGGCAGCGCCAGAACCAGGACCAGCTCACGCTCCCCTCTACCATGGAAACCCACAGCTTTGAATGGCATCATTGCAAATCAATGAGAATGCCACGGTTAAGGGCCACAAGAATGGCCAGGACCACAAGGCCAGGACAACTCTGCACAGGGACATGCACCCAGGTCACAGACTCTGAAGCCACCTTCCACCGTCTTTGGAACGAGGCCATGTGACTCGCTTCTGGAAACGAACCTGAAGTCTCACTAGTGACTCAGGAGACACGCGAGTCCCTCACACAAGTGACTCCACATGTGATGATGCGAGGAGAGCATTATGAGCCCCTGAAAGGTTGACCTTCAGGAATGTTCGCAGCAGCATGGCTTGTAACTGCAAAGAAAGAGCCCAGAGTGGGCGGGAGGGGGGAGCTCATGCCACAAGGAACACGTGGAACAAAGGGAAATGGAAGGATAGAGTCCTTTTTTTTTTTCTTTAAGCAGTCTCCATGCCCAGCATGGAGCCTGGGGCGGGACTCGATCTCATGACCCTGAGACCATGAGCTGAGCTGAGCTAAGAATCGGACGCTCAGCCGGCTGAGCCACCCACATGCCCTGAAAGATTCAATGTTAAAGATTTGAATTCTGGCAACATACCCTTCGAACCAAAGACCTAAAGATGTTAAATGCCATTGGTGGTTTTCTCTGATGCGGTAACGTCACTGGTGAGTTCTAATTTAATTTCACATTTTCCAAATATTCTAAAATAGATGTGTGTTACCTTTATACACATCCACCCCCAGAACGCAATAAATTTTCTCTGAAGACACACATGGTGTAACGTCGACAGGTTTATGGCCAAAATTGTGAGAGAAGGCCTAGGCTGTGCTAGGTCATCACCAGCAGACAGGACGGGCGAGCATTTTAGCAAAGGGAAAAACCTCCTGAGGTCCAGGGGGTTAATTGACAAAACCCAGACGCTCACTGCCCCACTGCTGGCCAGCTGCAGAGGCAGCGCCCCTCTCCCACCCCAGGACAGGCTGCACCTGCCAGGATCCAGGTGGGTCCGGCAGAACAGCCGTGGTGCAGAGAATGAGCCGGGTCAACACCACGAGAAAGCACGAGATGACCTGCCCAAGCCATCAGTCATCTATAGGAAGAGCTCACACTCATCTCCCTTCATCCATGCCCTCCAACAGACCAGGAGCAGGTGAGGGAGAGGGGACCTCCAGTCACACGCAGGACCCCTGTGGAAGCATCAGGAGCCCTGCAGCCCGTCTGCCCATGGTGCTGGACCCCCTTGCCATCCCAGGCCCTGGCATGGAGACGGGCAGGTCTGTCCCTATGGCTGTAGAATATCAGACCAGATGACTTCTCTGTGCTCGGACACACATGACATTGACCGAGCCCTGTGCCAGTGGTTAGATGGTCATGGCACTGACAGTACCCCATGTGTTCTTCTGTCCAGCCACATCATGGTGTTCCTGAACAATCACGACCAACCCACAAACCACGGTGGAGACGTCCCCTCTGGGGCCACAAATGCCCCTGATGGCGTGCGACCCAGACTGTCCCTCAAGAAGCCCAGCCTGACCCCAGTCTTGGCTCCATGGTGGGGGTCCGTGATGTCACCACGGCCTCGCTCGCCAAAGTGGAACACTGAAAACCACGGAAGTGCTCCACAGCGGGGGAGGGGTTGCATAAGCACCAGGATGTCTGCGCAAGGGAGCCCAAGATGGGGAAAGTGCTACCCGTGTCAGGACAGAGCGGTCCCTGAGCCCGACCAACCTGGCAAGGAACAGGAACTGCCTGTCCCCTCCCCAGACGCCACTCTTCAGGAACCGTGCCCCCAGCTCCAAGGACTAAAAACTCCCTGCACTTCTCATCCCCGTTTGGCCACTGGCTGGCCATGGGGTCCAAATGTCCCTGTCTACCTGCGAGTCTCCCCAAACTTCTGGGGAAAAGCTCCCAGGAGCATGACTAACACGGCCCGGGACCCCAGCCCAGCCTACAGCCCCTCAGTGGCTGCTCTGTGTACGGGGCACAGCCGGCCTGTTGTGAGCAGAAAGACAATGTTTGGATCCTCGTGGCCTGGCATTCCCAGGGCAGAGATCCAGAGTGGCCCCCCTGACAGCATGGCCCTTTCCAGCTCAACTCGCAGAGCCCCCAGGTCCCAAGGCCCCAGAGAGGGCTGGGTCTGGGATCATGGGGGCAGGCCCTCGGTCTGCAGCCAGAGCTGAATTTAAACTCTGAGCTGGGAAGCCATTCGCACCGGTCTCCAGGGCTCTTACTTTCTCATTAAGCTGGCTTTCTTGTTAAGCTGGCGTGCACCAGGCCCAAATATGGTCTTTCTGCTCACACCAGGCTGGCTGTGCCCCGTGCACAGAGCAGCCATTGAGGGGCTGTAGGCCTGGCTGGGGTCCCGGGCCGTGTTAGTCATGCTCCTGGGAGCTTTTCTTCCCAGGACAAGACTGTACTTGTGCGGAGGGCCACCCTCACCTCACAGCCTGGCTCCTGGCAGTAGCAGAGCCCCTGCCAGACCCTAGCAGTCCACTTCAGAGGCACCGCCAACCAGAGCCAAATCCCAGCGTGAGAGCCGAGGGAAGCCATGGGAGGCCGCACTGAGCACCTCCCGCCTTCCCGCTAGGGGCCCCAGTCTCCATGAGCAGGTATGTGGCCCCTCACCCTCTCCCGGGCTTTATGGACTGCGTAAAGCTACGTAGATATGTATCAATGTACGTCCTCATACACACATATATGAAGTTGGGTTTCTTTGTTCCTGTTTTTATTTTTGTTTTTCATTACCTTGAACAACTCTATAAAAGTTATCTTTAGAGGCATCTGGGTGGCTTGGTTGGTTAAGCAGCTGCCTTGGGCTCAGGTCATGATCCCAGGGTCCTGGGATCAAATCCCACATGGGGCTCCCTGCTAAGCAGAGAGCCTGCTTCTCCCTCTCCTTCTGCCTGCGGCTCTGTGTACTTATGCTCGCTCTCTCTCTCAAATAAATAAATAAAAATAGAATATTTTTTAAAAAAAACTTATCTTTATAGATAAGTTCTTACAAATCGGAACATTTGTTTCCACAGAATAGTTTTCTAGGAAAGGAATAGATATTTTTTTTTCTTAGTAGATATTTCATATTCTCATTTTATAGATTAATAATACTGAGGCTTTTTAGAACAGAAGGCTGAACTTGGTTAATCACATTACATTTCAAACAGCAATCTAAGACTACCCTTTCACCTCATGTCCTTATCAACATGAAATCTGTAGCATTAAACTTTCTTTCTGGTTAAATCATTATATTGATTTCTGTGTCCCTAATAATTAGTCAATTTCCTTTTTCCCAAGGGTGTTATTCATTTGGATTTGCACTTGGTATATTGTATATTCACATCTTTGCCCATTTTTAGACTCTGAGTTTTGCCTTTTTTCCTGACAGTTTGTAAGAACTTTTTGTTTATTACTGAAATGAACTTATAGCCTGCTATTTGCATTTTCATTTTTTCCAGATACATCTGTCTTGCTTGGTATATCTTTTTTTTGCATACAGATTGTTTTAATTTCATTTAATAAATTCTGAATTTCTAGATACTCTAGGTGTTAAGCATTGCATATGAACTATCTAGATTTTCTTGCACTGTTGCCAGAAAACAATCAATGTTTTAATTCAACTGGTGTTAATTTTTGTAAATAGTGTAAGACAGAGATCCCTTTTTCATTCCTCCTAGATCAATGCGTTGCTGTTTCAGCACTGACTATTAAATTTGCTAGTCTTTTCTCATTGAATGCCTCTATCACAATTATTGTATTAACTTTACCATTTTGACAAGGTATTCAGAGTCTGATGCTTATCAAACTGAGCTACCCACATGCCCTCAATTCCTTTATTCATAACAACTGATTCTCTTTCTCTATTAACTTGTTTTGTCGAAAGTGAGAAAGACCAAGAAATATGTAGCAAGTCCATGATTTGTCTTCATCATTCCTTCCATGCATTTCTGCCTCTTAATATCTATTTCTCCTCTTTGCTTCCTGAGAACCTTCTTTCTACTTCTTCCTACCCTCCATTGGTATCACTTCTGCCTCCTGTCAAGTCCATCTTTCTTTATTCCTCTCAAATTAGTCATGTCCTAATGCCTTTCTACATGTTTTCCTATCACAAGATAGGTTGATGTATAATTTTTTTACTCAGCTTCAATTTTTATAGTGATCCCCAAAAGTAGTTATTATTATTATCATCATTGTTACTGAAGAGGCTATATGACCTGTCCATGAACCATGCCAAAAAGTGGCAAAGCCTATATTCAAACACAGACATTCTGATCATAAATTTCATGTGTTTTTCTGCTGACCTTTATTTGTAAATGACTGTTTTGTTTGATTGACTAATCTGAGTTAGGGTGACAGTGATTAAGAATCAGTAGATAATTTTCCAAAGTTTATCTTGTCAAATGGTTTTTCTGCATTAATTGAGAGGACCATGTGGTTCTTCTCTTATTGATTTGTTCTATCCCATTGATTGATTAGCGAATGTTGAACCACCCTTGCTTCCCATGGATAAATCCCACCTGATTATGGTGGATAATCTTTTTAATGTACTGTTGGATTCTATTAGCAAGGATCTTGTTGATAATATTGCCATCCATGTTCATCAGGGATATTGGTTTGAAATTCTCCTTTTTGGTGGGTCTTTGCCTGGTTTGGGGATCAAGGTAATGCTGGTTTCATGAAAAGAGTCTGGAAGTTTTCCTTCTTCATTTTTTTTTTTAAATAGCTTCAGGAGAATAAGTATTATTTCTTCTTTGAAAGTTTGTTAGAATTCCCCAGGGAACCCGTCAGGTCCCAGGCTCTTGTTTTTTGGGAGCTTTTTGATCACTGCTTCAGTCTCATTGCTAGATATTGATCTATTCAGGTTGTCAAATTCTTCCTGATTCAGTTTTGGAAATTTATAGTTTCCAGGAATGCATCCGTTTCTTCTAGGTTGCTTAACTTATTGGCATATAACTGTTGATAATCATTTCTGATGATTGTTTCTATTTCCTTGCTACTAGTTGTGATCTCTTCCTTTCATTCATTATTTTATTAATTTGGGTCCTCTCTCTTTTCTTTTGGATTAGTTTGGCCAATGGTTTATCAATCTTATTGATTCTTTCAAAAAACCAGCTTCTAGTTTTGTTGATGCATTCTACTGTATCTCTAGTTACTATCTTATTGATCTCTGCTTTAATCTTGATTATTTCCCTTCTTGTGTGTGTGGTTGGCTTAATTTGTTGTTGATTCTCCAGTTCTTTAAGGTACAAAGTTTAACTGATTTGACTCACCATTTAATAGATTTATCTGATCACAGAAATGAGTCTGTGTATGTGTGTGTGTGTGTGTACATGTGTAAAGCAATTATTCTATATCTCAGGAAATACTTTTATTTCAGGATATACTTTTAAGTTATTAAAAATCATATTACAAAATGAGGCAAATAGATTTAAATGTATAAATATTTCACATGCCATAAGAGAGTAGTTGACTATGAAACTAGAGTAAAACCTAGAGGTTGGAATTATTATTTATAGGAAAATAATGAATCATCGATATATATTATTCACCAGGGCCACCTAGGGTACTCAGAATGTGACTGGACATATCAGATGTACCCTTCCTTTACAATTCTAAATACTCAAATATTAGATACTACATTTCTTTTACATAGAACAGCATGCACTCTTTATGGCAAGGCATCATGAATATGTGCATTTGTATTAGAATCTCCATATATAACTAATAAAAAACAGAGTACACAGTTTTATATACTTCTCAGATAAAGACAAATGTTATTTTTAGTATAAGTGTGTGCCATGCAGTACTTGGGATATATGTATACTCACAATTATCCATTTTTATCTGAATTCAAATATAACTAGGTATCATGTACTTTATCTGGCAACTATTTTTATATATCTAAAACAATACTCAAATCAGTGTTTATATTGATGTTCAAAACAACAACAACTGCTAACAGCTACATAGGATCATCCCATTGCATTAACTTTTTTTTTTTAATGTTGTGATAGAACCCATAAAGTTTACTGGTGTGCAGTTCAGCAGTGTTAATTGCATTCACATTGTGCCACCAATCTCCAGAGCTCTTTTCATCTTGCAAAACAGAAGTTCTATACCCATTGAAGAACCCGTCATTTCCCCCTCACTGCAGCCCATCAATCACCATTCTACTTTCTTTCTTTTTGAATTTAACTACTGTAGGTATCTTTTATAAGTAGAATCTTGGTGTATTGGGTTTTTTGCTTTTGTTTTTGTTTCTCAGTGACTGTCTTATTTCACTAAACATAGTATCTTTAAGGTTTACACATGTAGCAGGTGTCAGAATTCTCTACCTTTTCAAAGGCTGAATAGTATTCTACTTTTAGTTGTCTATTCACCTGTATATAGCTATTTGGATTGCTTTTACCTTTTTGGGGTATTATAAATAATGCTTCAGAGTTGGTGTCTTGGTCCCTTCGAGCTACAGTAACAAAACTCCACCAACTGGGTAGCTTTTAAACAATAGAAATGCAATTTTCACAGTTTGGAGGACTGGTTGGGTGAGGGCTCTCTTACAAGATGCAGACTTCTCATTGTGTCCTTCCATGGTAGAAGGGGCTGGGGAGCTCTGTGGGATCTTTCTTATAAAAGTACTAATCCTATTCATGAATGTTCTACCTTCAACCTGTTTACCTGCCAAAGGACTCACCTCCTAACACCACCACATTGAGCATTAAAATTCTAACATTTAAATATTAGGAGATCATAATAATTTAGACCATAGATTTGATTTCTCCTCAGGCTCTTCTTCTTATCCTGTAAATGGTCATTTTCTCCCTGTATTGTCTGTCTACTAGGTAAATGTGTATCCTAACTTTCTTTCTTATAAAAACACCAGTCATATTAAGTTAGGGCCAAACTCATTTACATTTAATTATCTCTTTAAAGACTATATCCAGGTACACTCACTTTCTGAGCTACTAGGAGTTAGGAATTTTGAGGGACATAATTCTGCTAATAATAGGTATAAAACCAAAAGTGAAATTCCTAGATCATCTGCAAATCTTTTTATTTTTTGAGGAAACTCCATACTGTTTTTCATAGTAACTACACCTTTTAAATATATCTAACAATAGTGCATAAGGATTCTCTTTTCTCCACATCCTTCACAACACTTGTTACTTATTTTTTTTGATAGTAGCCATCATAATGGATGTGAGGTGGTATCTCACTGTGGTTTTGACTTGCATTTTCCTAATGTTGCACATCTTTTCATGAACTTATAGGTCATTTCTGTATCTTATTGCAAAAATATCTATTCGAGTCCTTTGCCCATTTTTAAAAAAAATTTACTTATTTATTTTTTAAAGATTTTATTTATTTCTTTGTCAGAAAGGGAGAAAATGAGCATAAGCAGGAGGAGCAACAGGCAGAGGGAGAAGCAGCCTCCCTGCTGAGCAAGAAGTCTGATGCGGGACTTGATCCCAGGACTATGGGATCATGACCTGAGCTGAAGGCAGACACTTAACCCACTGAGCAACCCAGGTGTCCATGACCATTTTTTAATTTGGATTATTTTGTAGTTGAATTGAAGGAGTTTTTTTTAATGTATTCTGGGTATTAAACCTTTATCAAATATATGATATGCAAATATTTTTATCATTCTGTAGGCTGCCTTTTACTCTATTGATTATGTCCTTTATGCATAAATGTTTTCAATTTTGATGTATTCAATTTTTCTGTGTTAGTTTTTGCTGCCTGTGCTTTTCCTGTCACGTCAAAGGATTCATTTCCATGCCCTAAATCATGGAGACTTTCCCCTGTTTTCTTCTAAAAGTTGTATAGTTGTAGCTCATACATTTAAGTTTTTGACTCATTTTGTTTTAAGTTTTCCGTATGGTGTAAAGTAAGTGTTCACTTCATTGCGTTGCTTGTGAATTTGCAATTTCTCTCATAGCATTTGTTAAAAAGACTCTCCTTTCCCCATTGAATGATCTTGGCACCTTTGCCAAATATCTTTTGACCATTTAGATGAGAGCTTATTGCTGGATCCTCTGTTCTTTCCATTGACTTATAGGTCTGTCTTTATTTTCGTGTTACATTGTTTTCAGTACTGTTGTTTTACGATAAGTTTCGAACTCAGAAAATGTGAGAATTCCAACTTCATTATTTTTCAAGATTGTCTTTGCTATCCTGTTCTCTTGATATTCCATATGAATTTTAGGATAGCCATTTTTATTTCTGTAAAAAAATGCATTGGGATTTTCATAGAGATCACATAAGTCTGCTTTTTGGTGAATAGTTATTCCGTTCTTACTCCAATACAGTTTTTAGTATTTAGAATCATTTCTAATTTTATTAGTTTGGATATTATTTCTCAGTGGGAGGTAATGTTAAAGATGCTACCAGGCAACTAAAAGCGTCACTCTGAGATAGGATAACATAAAGAGAAAAACAAAAACCTTAATCTACAAATATCAAAACTTAAAAAAAAGTGGAGATATATATATATCTCCACTTTTAAGTCTATATATATATATATATATATATATATATATATATATATATGTGTGTGTGTGTGTGTGTGTGTGTGTATCTCTCTCTCTCCATATATATATATCCTCTGGCTGCCATAACAAAATACCACAGGCTACATGGATTAAATAGCAGAAACATATTTTCTCATACTTCTAGAAATTAGAAGTTCAAAATCAAGGAATCTACAGGGTTGGTTATAGATGAGGTCTCTGACTGATTTTCAGATAGCTGCCTTCTGTGTCCTCCCATGACCTTTCTTCTGTGCTTGATGAGAGGGTACTGTTCTCTTGTTATAAGGGCACCAGTACTTTTGGTTTTGAGCTCCACTCTTATGACCTCATTCAACCTTCATTGCCTCCTGAAGTCCTTATCTCAGTATACAGTCACAGTAGGATAGGCCTCACCTATGAATTTGGGGGTGGGAGTGATCAGTCCATAATAACATAGATTAAAAAATAAAGAATAAGAAAGTTATGTCACTAACAGATATCATTGAAATGGCCACCTCTGCTGTTGGGGACAGTTTTAGCAAAGCATCCGAGGAATGATGGATAATATTTTATCTAGTGTCTAAAGTTGTGAAAAACAGTCTTGTGTGAATGAAAAGACCAGCCTCCCTCACTAAGTGGCTTTTTTTAAGTTTTATTTTATTTATTTTTAGTGTTCCAAAATTCATTGTTTATGCACAACACCTAGTGCTCCATGCAATACGTGCCCTCCACAATACCAATCACCAGGCTCACCCCCCCCCAAAAAAAAACCCTCAGTTTATTTCTTAGAGTCCACAGTCTCTCATGGTTCATTCATCTCCCCCTCTGATTTCTCCCAACTCACTTCTCCTCTCCATCTCCCAATGTCCTCTGTGTTATTATTATGAATCACAAGTAAGTGAAACCATATGATACTTGAATATCTCTGCTTGACATATTTCAATCAGCATAATCTTTTCCAGTCCTGCCCATGTTGATACAAAAGTCGGTATTCATCCTTTCTGAAAGAGGCATAATACTCCATTGTATATATGAGCCATATCTTCTTTATCCATTCATCCATTGAAGGGCATCTTACTCCTTTCCACAATTTGGTGACTGTGGCCATTGCTGCTATGCAATGGGTATAAAATAAGGGTAAAGATGGCCCCTCTTTTCACATCTCTATCTTTGGAGTAAATACCCAGTAGTACAATTGCAGGGTCATAGGAAAGCCCTGTTTTTAATTTCTTAAGGATTCTCCACACTGTTTTCCAAAGTGGCTGCACCAACTTGCATTCCCACCAATAGTGTAAGAGGGTTCCTCTTTCTCCTTTTCCTCTCCAACACTTCTTGTTTACTGTCTTGTTAGTTTTGGCCATTCTAACTGGTGTAAGGTTGTATTTCAATTTGGTATTGATTTGAATCTCCCTGATGGCTAGTGATGATGAACATTTTTTCATGTGTCTGTTAGCCATTTGTATGTCTTCTTTGGAGAAATGTCTGTTCATGTCTTCTGCCCATTCTTTGGCATGATTATCTTTTTTATGTGTGTTGAGTATGAGGAGTTCTTTATAGATCTTGGATATCAGCCCTTTGTCTGTAGTGTCATTTGCAAATTCATTTCCTATTCTGTGTGTTGCTTCTTTGTTTTATTTACTGTTCTCTTTGCTGTGCAGAAGCTTTTGATCTTGATGAAGTCTCAAAACTTCATTTTCGCTTTTGTTTCCTTTACCTTTGAAGACTTTATCTTGAAAGAAGTTGCTGTGGCTGATGTCAAAGAAGTTACTGCCTGTATTCTCCTCTAGGATTTTGATAGATTCCTGCCTCACGTTGAGGTCTTTCATCCATTTCGATTTTCTTTATGTGTATGGTGTAAGATAATGGTTGGGTTTCATTCTTCTACACATAGATGTCTAATTTTCCCAGCACCCGTTTATTGAAGAGACTTTTTCCACTGTATGTTTTTTTCCTGTTTTGTCAAAGATTATTTAACAGTAGACCGACAAGGCTTAAAAGACTATGCAACCACCAAGCCAACACTGCAGGAAATACTAAGGGGGGTTATATAAAAGAGGAAAAATCCTAAGAATAGCATTGAACATAAATATAGAGACAATCTACAGAAAGAAAGACTTCAAAGGTAACACGATGTCAGTAAAAACGTATCTATCAATAATCACTCTCAATGTGAATGCCTAAATGCACCCATAAATTGGCATAGGGTTGCAGATTGGATCAAACGACAGGACCCATCCATATGTTGTCTACAAGAGACCCATTTTGAACCTAAAGATACACCCAGACTTAAAGTGAAGGGATGGAGAAGCATCTTCCATGCCAATGGGCCTCAAAAGAAGGCTGGGGTAGCGATTCTCATATCAGACAAATTCGATTTTAAATTAAAGACTGTGGTCAGAGATACAGAAGGACACTGCATAATTCTTTTTTTTTTTTAAAGATTTTATTTATTTATTTGACAGAGAGAGATCACCAGTAGGCAGAGAGGCAGGAAAGAGAGAGGAGGAAGCAGGGTCCCTGCTGAGCAGAGAGCCCGATGTGGGACTCGATCCCAGGACCCTGAGATCATGACCTGAGCCGAAGGCAGCGGCTTAACCCACTGAGCCACCCAGGCGCCCCGGACACTGCATAATTCTTAAAGGGACTATCCACCAAGATGATCTAACAATTGTAAATATCTACGCCCCTAATATGGGAGCAGCCAATTACATAAGAAAACTGTTAATCAAGATAAAGAGTCATATTGATATGAGTACATTAATAGTAGGAGATCTTAACACGCCTCTCTCAGAAATTGACAGATCATTGAAACAAAAAATCAATAAAGAAACAAGAGCATTGAATGACACATTGGACCAGATGGACCTCATAGATATATACAGAACATTCCACCCTAAAACAACAGAATACTCATTCTTCTCAAGTGCACATGGAACCTTCTCAAGAATAGACCACATACTGGGTCACAAATCAGGACTCAACCGATACCAAAAGACTGAGATTATTCCCTGCATATTCTTAGACCACAATGCTTTGAAACTGGAGCTCAATCACAAGGAAAAGTTCGGAAGGAACTCAAACACCTGGAAGCCAAAGACCACCTTGCTTAAGAATGCTTGGATCAACGAGGAGATCAAAGAAGAACTGAAACAATTCATGAAAACCAATGAGAATGAAGACACTTTGGTCCAAAACCTATGGGATACAGCAAAGGCTGTCCTAAGGGAGAAATACATAGCCATCCAAGCTTCCCTCAAAAAAATTAAAAAGTCCAGAACAGCCCAGCTATCTCTACACCTTAAAGAACTGGAGAACCAACAACAAATTAAACAAATCCACACATAAGAAGGGAAATAATCAAGATTAGAGCTGAAATCAATGAGGTAGGAACCAGAGATTCTGTAGAACGTATCAATGAAACTAGAAGTTGGTTTTTTAAAAGAATCAATAAGATCAATAAACTATTGGCCACACTAATCTAAAAGAAAAGAGAGAAAGCCCAAATTCATAAAATTATGAATGAAAATGGAGAGATCACAACTCACACCAAGGAAGTAGAAACAATCATCAGAAGTTATTATCAACAGTTATATGCCAATAAGCTAAGCAACCTAGATCAAATGGATGCATTCCTAGAAAACTATAAACTCCTAAAATTGAACCAGGAAGAAATTAAAAACCTGAATAGACTGATATCTAGTAACGAGATTGAAGCAGTGATCAAAAACCTCCCAAAAAACAAGAGCCAAGGACCTGATGGATTCCCTGGGGAATTCTACCAATCATTCAAAAAAGAAATAACACCTATTCTCCTGAAACTGTTTCAAAAAAATGAAGCAGAAGGAAAACTTCCAGACTCTTTCTATGAAGCCAGCATTACCCTTATCCCCAAACCAGGCAAAGACCCTACCTAAAAGGAGAATTTCAGACCAATATCACTGATGAATATGGATGCTAAGATTCTCAACAAGAGCCTAACAAAGCAGCCATCTTAAGGAGATTCTTCCTTGCCTTGGAAAGCAACATACATCACTTTGACTTAAACTGTTTTCAGGTGTTTCTGACAAGTATTGCAAAATTTCTAAAATAATGGTCATATTTTTTCTTGTTCTATGACTTGTATTCCACTTCTACATAGTAGGATAATGAAGATTGATACCTTGATTGAGAAGGTTCATCTGCCATGGCTCCTGGGCTGTTTGATTCATTCCTTTCACACTAAAGTGTACCCTTCCACTTCTGAACGAAAGTGTTGCAGTGCAAAAACCTCCATTTTGTTGAGAAAAGAATGTTCAAGAATTACCTAATATCTGACTCATAGAATATTCTTCCACAGAAATAGCTGATATAAGTGATAAATGAAAATGCTTGAAAACCATTTTGTCTACTCAAAATGTTCAGACCCATAAAGTTTACAATTTGGGGGTTTAGCAGTTATCCCCAGTCCTCTACCAGACTGGAATCACATTTATAATATCTTGATAAGGTATTCCCAGTGCCCTCAAGATGAAAATCTCATTACCTACAAAAGTGACTTGTTTTAGATTTTAACTGAATCTTCCTTTAAAACTTCCACCTAGCAATCTCAGTTCTTTCTAGAGTAAGTCTCAGCTCATGTCCATTGGACAACATATCGGTTTTTGAAGATGGGTGTCTTATGAGGTTTGCCCATTCCGATAGGTTATTTTAAGCCATTTCCTGCACTCGTGGACTACTCTACTTGTGTTCATCAATGCAGCACTTGATAGGAGGGTTTAGAAAAATAATTATAATGCTAGTCTTCTAGGCAGAATATATATGTCATTTGTTACATGTGTCACATCAGAGGTCCCAAAGGCATTCATTCTTTATTTCACATTATCATCTGTTCTGATTCCCTCCTACACCATTTCAATTTATAAAGATCATTTGTGACTATGAATTCTTCCAACACTTGATCTTTCTTTGAAGTCTACATGGGGTGGACACTTTTTTAATTACTTGATTTTATTTATCTTCTGTAGTAAAATTCCTACCCTATGAATGGAAACTAAGAGAACAAAGGACCAATTTTTATGTATAGTCCTTATTCTTCTGTTCTCAAAACATCAACCCTACCAAAAATTTACTTAAACTTTATGAGGATGAAGAGCTTTTGATAATTTATCCATGATTTCTATCAAAAAGCAAGTCAACTTCCGGGTGAGGATTCTTCAACTTCTTTTTTTACAATGTAATCTTCAATGTACTCCTGCAAATATTGGACCCTTTATGCTTCCCCCCTGCCAAGTTTTATTTATTTGAGAGAGAGCAAGAGCATGAGCATGGGGGAAGAGGGGCAGGGAGAGAGGGAGAAGCAGACTCATGACTGAGCAGGGAGCTCCACACAGGACTCTATTCCAGGACCTGAGATCACAACCTGAGCAGAAGTCAGACACTTAACTGACTGAGCCACCCAGATGCCCCTGGGCACTTTATTTTACTTTTATTTTATTTTATTTTATTTTATTATTTTACTTTACTTTATTTCAGAGAAATTATGTGTGAGTGAAAGAGCAGAAGCAAGGGGAACAGCAGAGGGAGAGGGAGAAGCAGACTCCCTGCAGAGCAGAGAACCCACAACAGGGCTGGAATGCAGGACTCTGAGATCACGACCTGAACTGAAGGCAGACAACTGACTGAACCACCCAGGTGCCTCTGGACCCTTCATTCTTTTTTTTTTTTTTAAGATTTTTATTTATTTATTTGACAGAGAGAGATAACAAGCAGGCAGAGAGGCAGGCAGAGAGAGAGGAGGAAGCAGGCTCCCCACTGAGCAGAGAGCCCAATGCAGGGCTCAATCCCAGGACTCTGAGATCATGACTCAGGCTGAAGGCAGCGGCTTAACCCACTGAGCCACCCAGGCGCCTCTGGACCCTTCATTCTTATATCAAAAACCTGTACACACAAAAACAGCTGGGGTACTTATACTATAAGAAAACCAAAATCCAAATATGTAGGACACACATTTAGCTTTCTTACCAATTAAGAGTTCTTATTGGGTTATTTCTTCTATAAGGTCCACAAGATTTGAAAAATGAAACAGATATTAAGGATTGTAGGGTTTTTTGTTTGTTTTTGTTTTTGTTTTTTTCTGTTCTCAACTGGGTTCCTAAACTTGGGACAAAATAAATATGCCCTCCAGACCGTAAAAGTATTTTTTTTAACTTTAAACAGAACAAAATTCTCACTGTGTTACCCATTTGATACAAGAGCTTGAGGGGATAGGATGAATAAAACACCAATCTTACAGGGACTATTAACATGCAATTATATTCATCTACCCAAGCTAGTTGAATGAGAGATGACATCTTTGCTCATAAACAATTGCTTTGAAAACCTAATGAAATTCTTTCATTCAAAAGTCTGCCTTCATTAAAAAAAAAAAGGTCTTTGAAAGTTAATGTATTTCATTTTGACTGGAGACTAATTAAGCATGCTTATTAAAGTGTGCACATGCTACTAACCCATTGCTCATTTATATAAGCATCCAGTAGAAGGTCACAGTCACACTCAGCAAACCTCTCTGCAACTCAGCTGAACTCAGAACTCGATATTCATTACAACTGCAACCCTGGAAACTTCTCCACCCACTCTCTTGGATGTTACCTTGGGTACCCATGTTCCACCTATGATTCTTTCTACCCCAGCAATGTAGTCTACTCTCCCAGCACCTGCCAGCTGGGCTCCTCTGTCTTCAGTGGCTATCAGGAGATCTGCTGTGAACCTACCAGCTTGGGGACGTCCTGTGCTGGAGCTAGATCCTACCAGAAATCCCACCCAAAGAGTTCCATCTACTTCAGTCCCTGTCAAACAAATTACAGGGGTCTCTGGAATGTGGAAATATTGGCCTTGGGTCTCTTCATTGTGGAAGCACTGGTTTCCAATCTCTGGGCTGTTGGTCCAGCTTCAGTCATCTAACTTACTTTACTTCCAGGAGTTGCCAGTAAACTTGTTACCAACCAGCCTTTAGCTCTCACTTTTTTGGATCAACTTGCTAAATATTCCCATTATTTCACCACTGTGTCTGTGACTTATGAAACCTTAATGTGTAGCCTGTTCAATACCTGCGATTACTGACCATCTGCATCACCAGAACTTGCCATCATGATCTCTCCCAGAGTATGTGATTCACTGTGGACAGAGTAATCTTGGCCTGTGACCTTTTCTAAATCAGACATATAAGATAAATCTTGGATTTTCATTTTTATGTCAATGCTCAGAGTCCCTTTCATTCCTCTCCAAGATTTTTCTCTTATTTTTCTCCTAGGATTCTTTCACTTAAGTATATTTCAAATAGCACTGGCATTTAAAGTAAATTTTTCTGTACCATGAATTATGGCACTCCATTTTTCTTTTTCATATTCTACATTTGTTGAATGTAGCCAGTGCCTTCAACTGTCATCATTAGGTAAGCACCTTTTGGTTTTGTTGTTTTGTTTGTGCCATAGGTTTTATTATGATGTTACTGAATAGAAAACAAGGAATTTAAAGGATAATTTAAATATGTGACATATCTTACAGGTTAAGGATTTATGTACCCTGATAGATGAATTTGTTTATTTAATTGCTTTAGAAAATTTTATTTTTAGTTAGGCATTCACTGCAAAAATATTTAGAGTTTTGTTATAGACCTGCTATCATCCTGAATAAAGGCTTAAAGTCCCTGCCTTCATGAAGTTCACAAACATACAATTCTAATTTACTGTCATACATGACAGTACAATAATGGGGACAAAAAATTAAAGTCTCAATAGGAATACAAAGAACAGGGACTTCAAAAAAAAGGTGTGAGTGGGGAAAAAGTGTGAGGAAATTACATAAAACTCATCATTGACCATCCAAAGAGTTACCATTTTGTATTAAAATCTTGTTGATCTAATGTGTTAGTTGTAGTCCTTTGAGAAATATCTGCCAAACAGAGTTTGACCTAAAAGAAATTTATTGGAGAAAATGCCTGTCAGGGAAAATGGAGAGGTAGCTGGAGAATTCTGGGAGAGTCATCAGACCACAATGAAGATTTGAATTCAGTGAAGGAAAGATAGAAACAAAGAAGGAATGTTGGGTTGGAGTAACCAGAGCAGATCCAAGAAAGCTTTGATAAGTTATTTACTAAAGTAGTTCCATGTCTCACAGACAGAGATGGACTGGCCTTAGTATCCCTGCCAAGCTCAGTAACTGGCCAAGGAGAGGGCACGGTATGACGTTGGCATGCATGTGGTGGTAGATTCAGAGACTGGAAACTAGAGACTGGAAACTAGAGATGTCAGTCAATTATCTCCCCTGCAGAGGGAGGTGTGAGAACTACATTTTCATAGCTTCCATGATGTTTATTCTGATTTATAATAAGGCAAAATAGTGATAAATGGTGAAATGATAAATAAAAGATGGAATTTTTCATGAGTTAAATTCAGTTAATTTGGTCAAAAAATTAATTCCTGAAATAGACCCTATCTAGGACTCAGTGAATGAAACTCTAACTCTGCAGCTGAATATGAGAAGGAATTGAGAATCAATGGATGGCCACCTTTGATTTTAAATATAACTAATGTATTAAACACGCTAGACCCAATAGGGTATAATTAAGAAATTGCTTCATCTTTCCCGTGATACTGAATTTCACACTTGACCTGAGGGCTCTAACTAGCCTGGATCTCTGAACAATTCCATGGGCAGATCTATGATCACAATAAGATATTAAGAACTGTCTTTATCTCACATTAGTAGTTAATTTCAATCCACTATAAATTAAAAATCAGCATTATAGCTACATTGAGCCTCCTCCCTTTTTCTTTAATTTTAGGCCTGGCATGATTTGACAGGCCACTGACCGTTGATCATTGATCACTGACATGATCATTTGGTTTAAACTCCTTGCTCTCCCTTGTCTTCCATCAATATGCTGCTCCCAATTTCTCCTGTTTAAGCCAGAGAGAAACGACAGGAGGAAAGAAAATGAGAACTCGGTCATCCATTCCAGCATGCTTTAGATTACTTGTGTCAACGTGACTTCTTTGTTTCAGGAAACTTTTCCTGGGTAAAGGTGAGATTAAACCAATGAATCATTTCACTGTATTCTTCAGGAAACTTTTATGGACTAGCTTACTGGACAAAGTGGTCTTTAGACCTGGAAAAACGAGCCCAAAGTAAGCAACCATTTGCTTATTAAGAGACCTGTGCCAGTATGTTCTGTTTGCTATGCTCGCCAGTCCTAAAATATCACATAATAAGTTTGCCCAGTCCCAATCAATTTCCTGCCCTGAACCTAGAATTTGAACCTAGAATCTCACTTCTAACACCTCTCTTTGGAGTCAACAGCTCAAACTCCCAGCATCCTTCCCTCATGCAGGAAGTTTGGCTATATTTCATTTTGCTTAAGTAGTGTACTGGTTGATATTCAAAGGTGTTCAAAGGGACATAAAAGTGTTCACTTAGCTAGTGTTATTTGTGAATCTGTCTTTGCTTTTGAAGATCCTCAGTTTTCACATATATCGGAATAATGGCTCTTTCCCTAGTGGAGACTGTGGTGTGTTTTCCAGAAAGAATCTTATCACCCTACACCACTGCCTGGAACCTTTTGCAGTGAACCACTCACCTGATAATCACCACACTCTTCCACAGCTTCTTGTTAGTTCCTCACCCTCCATCCCTCCTGCCACCAGAGCTATGCCCCATCCTGCTTTCTTCTGCTAGCATCTGTTTCCTCTAGAGACAGACCTTTTGGCTGAGAGGAAACACACACTATCTTCCTATCCATGGAAGCAGAGTTTGCTCCTAGAGCAGCTTCTTTTCACTCAGCAAACCCTGATGACTCACTGCAGCATTTTGGGAAAGATACTAGCCACTGTAAATCACAGCCTCCAAGAAACATAGACAATTTTCTGCCTTGTCCCTTCAGTGGCACTAAGGCACAAAATGCCACAGGTATCTCATTTTATTTATTATTTATTTATTTATTTATGATTTTATTTATTTATTTAACAGACAGAGATCACAAGTAGCAGAGAGAGAGGAGGGGGCAGGCTCCCTGCTTATTAGAGATCCTAATTCAGGGCTCGATCCCAGGACCCTGGGATCATGACCTGAGCCAAAGGCAGAGATTTTAACCCACTGAGCCACCCAGGCGCCCTTACCATTCTTTTCATGAACATGGTACATTTAGCAAATGCATCCTCTACTTTTCAACTGTCTTCACTGGGTCAACATTCTTTGTTTTGTTTCATTTTTTTATATATTTTCTTTCATATATTTTATTAACATTTTTGCTGGACATAAAGGAGAGAGGTTAAATAAGAGTTGAAATCTATGACGTAGCTCATGTTTTGAGAGATGTATATTCTCTCCTAGGTGCCTTTATTCATCTAATTGATTCAGTTTTTGTTTGTTTGTTTGTGTTTTGTTTTGTTTTCAGCTAGGCATTCGTTATACAAACGTTTTTTGAGCTTTTTTTTTTTAATTTATTTATTTATTTTTTTATTTCCAGCATAACAGTATTCATTATTTTTGCACCACACCCCGTGCTCCATGCAATCCGTGCCCTCTATAAGAGGGGGTTTGAGCTCTTATTATATAAAATATTCCTATTGTATAGGATAAGATTACTGTCTCCACTTCTGGGAAGCCACAACATTGTCCACAGATGGTATACTTGTGACCTTCTCTCCCTTCACAAGAAATGAGAAGTAATGTGTGTGTGTGTGTTGTGGGAGAGGGGTGATATCATTTTATCAGAATGAACTACTTGAGAGTAAATCTCCTCCCCCTTAAGAATGTCTAAGCCTTAGGAATGTCTAAGCTTCTCTTGAAGGTTAAAACATTCTGAAACACTATAAAATGATTTGGCCATATCTTCTCTTGAGGATGTGACTAGAGAAAGATATGTGTGGACAGAGAGAGAGATAAAGACACACCCACACACACAAGGATATTTAAGGAATTATCTCATATGACTGTGAGAGCTGGCAAGTCCAAAACTTCGAGGGCAGGCCAGGGGGCTGAAAACTCGGGCAGGCTTTCTTTTGTCCTCTTGAGCAGAATTTCTTCCTCTAGGAGAAAACTTTGTTTTTGCTTTTAACGCCTTCCCTGCTTGGACAAAGCCTACCCACATTACTTAGAATAATCTCTTTAAAAGAAAACTGATTGTAAATGAAAATTAAATCTACAAAATATCTTTGCAAGAACAGCAAAACTAGTTCTTGGCCAAACAACTAGGCACCATAAACTTGTCCAGCTGACACATAGAAACTATCTACCACAATCTCTTGAAAATCTGGGCCGAGGGTATCTATTGCATAACATATACACTATAAATTAGTGCATAAAACCTTAAGCAGGAGTAAATTAAAATTTTACTTGTAAGTAATCTTCCTCTCAGTTTATAAAATTATTTTCATACATATTTTAGATCATTTTTCTTTTTTTTAAAGATTTTATTTATTTATTTGACAGAGAGAAAGAGAGACAATGAGAAAGGGAACATAATTAGGAGGAGTGGGATCGGGAAAAACAGGCTTCTTGCTGAGCAGGGAGCCAGAGGCAGGGCTTCTTCCCAGGACCCTGGGATCATAACCTGGGCATGCTTAACGACTAAGCCACCCAGGGGCCCCCATTTTTCAGATTCTTAAATCTAATTTGTAAGAGAGATTTCTAGCAGTTTCACAGTTGCCCACTGGCATATGGAAACCTCTTAATGCATCTCTGTGTGTGTTGAGAAGAACAATTTCTTTTCTGCTAATGATCTCTCCCATGCAGTCCTGCTAGGAACACAACTCTGACTATCTAAGCACATGAGACATATTAGGGCAGAGGACGATGTTCAGGGAATTTATTTCCAAGAAAATTTTCTTTGAAGGATTCATTTGTTTATTTTAGAAAGAGCAAGAGAGCAATCGAGCCGGGGAGGCTCAAAGGAAAGGGAGAGAGAATCTCCAGCAGACCCAACCCCACAGCACACAGAGAACCGAGCTCAATGAAGGGCTCCATCTCACAACCCTGAGATCATGACCTGAGCTGAAACCAAGAGTCACCCACTTAACCAACTGAGCCACCGAGTCACTGTCTCCCTCCTCCCCCACTCCCACCCCCAATAGTCTATTTGCCCATCTTATGCTATTACTGGTCATGATATTTCTCATGTTTGCTTCATTCCTTAGCTTTGGTCATACTCCACGCCATTTTTGTCATGCCCTTCTTTTTTTCATTTTCTACATTTCTGCTTTGCCTCCTGCACTTTAACCCAGCATTCATTCTCTTTATGTTTCCAGAACTCCTGGCATTACTTTTAGCATTTGCATTGGGTACTTCTTTGTCAGGATAGGGGTGTCTTGTGCATTGTAAGACATTTTGTAGCTTCCCTGACCTCTTCTACCTGATGCCAGTAGCACCACCAACCCCTCCACACCCACACACACCCTATCTCAATCACAAATATCAGCAGACATTACCAATTGTCTGCTGGAGGCAAAATTATTCTTCATTTAGGACCACTGATTGAGATGGTATCTGGGGAATGAGCTGCTTGGTATAGTTCTTAACCATGAACACTGAACATATCCCCTATTTGGGATGGAGATAGGGCAGTGGAAATAAAATATGGTATTACTCCATGCATGAATAAGTTGTTATGAGTGATGACTACTGGATAAATGCATGTATATTTCATAAGTCTAAAATAATGTCGAGCTACTTACTTGGTAAATACTATTCCACTATCACACACAAATGTAGTAATTGTGATGATGTTCATAATTGTAATGACCTGTTCAACTGTAATTAGAGAAAAAAAAGATGGCACTTTCTGTGACCAGTTTCTCAGTCCCAGAACATTTAAGTTCTCTATTGGGATCGTACTCCCTCTTTGATTAGACTGGACCAAGGAGAAATAGCAAGACTTGGATTATCTTCTCACTGTATTTTCAGATAATTAAGACAATTGAGACCAATTCCTGGCTTATGGACTTTGTTTTAATATCTTTGAGTATTCTCAAGGTTTTCCTCAATTTGTTTGACTCATTCTGTGTACTCCACAAAAAAAAAGACTTCAATTCTTAGTATCGACTGGCAGTGATGGAGCTGATCATAAACTACCTTTCTTCATTTTGAAGCTTGGAAGCTGATACCATGGGTTTCACTCTTTAAGTATTTCAACACCTCATTTCAGTTCATCATATGAGCACTTTACTGACTTTGAACTTCTTCAGTTGTGTCTACCAAATATGTCATGCTAACAAGCATCCGCCCAAAGAGATTTCATATTTTGAATACAAGAAAACAAGTTCATTAAACAAATATTTATTTGTCCCTGCTACATGACAGAGTTTATGTTAAGTCCTGGAGGATGTAAGTTTAAGCAACAATGTAATGGAATTGGCACATGCCTATCAATATTATGAATTAGCTGTAACTCTAATCAGACCTGCATAGTCTCATGAGAAAAGAGGTGGAGATTGAAGGACTTTTCCCAGAAGAAGCGAAGCTCAAGTTAGGACCTAGAGGATAATCCATTTGATCAGGCAGAATAAAGTCACAGGAAATGAAATAGGACAAGTACAGTGTGCAAAGCACTTGTTTGAGGAAGGGCAAGGACTCTCCCTTACCCTTTGCATTTGGAAAAGAGGTTGAACTTGAAAGGCTCTTTGTCCATGGATATCATGCTAACAAATTTAGATTAGATTACAAGAGGAACTGGAGAAGAGTAGAAATTTCTGAGTAATTCTAGAATTCCTTCTGTCACCTAAATTTAATATGCTTTTGGGGAGCATATTTTATTTTTTAAAGATTTTATTTATTTATTTACTTGACACACAGAGATCACAAGTAGACAGAGAGGCGGGCAAGAGAGGAAAAAACAGGGTCCCCGCTGAGCAGAGAGCCCGATGTGGGGCTCAATCCTAGGACTCTGGAATCATGACCTGAGCTGAAGGCAGAGGCTTTAACCCACTGAGCTACCCAGGCACCCCGGGGGAGCATATTTTAAATAAGAAATTTTATTTGGTTGTTTTAGTCAATATTTAATTTGCAATAATATTTCTTTTTTAAAATATTTTATTTATTTATTTGACAGAGAGAGAGTGAGAGATCACAAGCAGGCAGAGAGACAGGCAGAGAGAGAGAGGGGGAAGCAGGCTCCCTAATGAGCAGAGAGCCCAATGGGGGGCTTGATCCCAGGACCTTGAGACCATGACCTGAGCTGAAGGCAGAGGCTTTAACACACTGAGCCACACAGGTGCCCCTGCAATAATATTTCTAATTCACTTTTCCCCCAATGTTTTGTCATTGGAATCCTTCTGGCCAGAAGATACCAGAAATGTTTTTGTAGTTATGGGCTTTATGCTACTTTCCAACTCTTGCCACCTTGTCTGAAAGGAACCTTTAAGACAGGAACTTCTACATAATTCATTACTTTCAGAGTCTCATTTAATAGAATGTTAGCAACTGATTCATCATTATACCTAAAAATAAAAATAAGTTGTGGAAATTGAGGTCATTAGTTTATTCACCTTTATGTTATTTTTAAAAACAATTGTCAAAATGTTGTGGGCTTTTATTTTTATTGTTTTATTATTATTTTTTTATTTTAAATTTTTTATTTTTTATAAACATATATTTTTATCCCCAGGGGGTACAGGTCTGTGAATCACCAGGTTTACACACTTCACAGCACTCACCAAAGCATATACCCTCCCCAATGTCCATAATCCCACCCCCTTCTCCCAAACCCACTCCCCTCAGCAACCCTCAGTTTGTTTTGTGAGATTAAGAGTCACTTATGGTTTGTCTCCCTCCCAATCCCATCTTGTTTCATTGATTCTTCTCCTACCCACTTAAGCCCCCATGTCACCTCACCACTTCCTCATATCAGGGAGATCATAGGATAGTTGTCTTTCTCCGCTTGACTTATTTCGCTAAGCATGATACGCTCTAGTTCCATCCATGTTGTTGCAAATGGCAAGATTTCATTTATTTTGATGGCTGCATAATATTCCATTGTGTATATATACCACATCTTCTTGATCCATTCATCTGTTGATGGACATCTAGGTTCTTTCCACACTTTGGCTATTGTGGACATTGCTGCTATAAACATTCGGGTGCACATGCCCTTTGGATCACTACGTTTGTATCTTTAGGGTAAATACCCAGTAGTGCAATTGCTGGGTCATAGGGCAGTTCTATTTTCAACATTTTGAGGAACCTCCATGCTGTTTTCCAGAGTGGCTGCACCAGCTTGCATTCCCACCAACAGTGTAGGAGGGTTCCCCTTTCTCCGCATCCTCACCAGCATCTGTCATTTCCTGACTGGTTGATTTTAGCCATTCTGACTGGTGTGAGGTGATATCTCATTGTGGTTTTGATTTGTATTTCCCTGATGCCGAGTGATATGGAGCACTTTTTCATGTGTCTGTTGGCCATCTGGATGTCTTCTTTGCAGAAATGTCTGTTCATGTCCTCTGCCCATTTCTTGATTGGATTATTTGTTCTTTGGGTGTTGAGTTTGCTAAGTTCTTTATAGATTCTGGACACTAGTCCTTTATCTGATATGTCATTTGCAAATATCTTCTCCCATTCTGTCAGTTGTCTTTTGATTTTGGTAACTGTTTCCTTTGCTGTGCAAAAGCTTTTGATCTTGATGAAATCCCAATAGTTCATTTTTTCCCTTGCTTCCCTTGCCTTTTGCGTTGTTCCTAGGAAGATGTTGCTGCGGCTGAGGTCAAAGAGGTTGCTGCCTGTGTTCTCCTCAAGGATTTTGATGGATTCCTTTCGCACATTGAGGTCCTTCATCCATTTTGAGTCTATTTTTGTGTGTGGTGTAAGGAAATGGTCCAATTTCATTTTTCTGCATGTGGCTGTCCAATTTTCCCAGCACCATTTATTGAAGAGGCTGTCTTTTTTCCATTGGACATTCTTTCCTGCTTTGTCGAAGATTAGTTGACTGTAGAGTTGAGGGTCTATTTCTGGGCTCTCTATTCTGTTCCATTGATCTATGTGTCTGTTTTATGCCAGTACCATGCTGTCTTGATGATGACAGCTTTGTAATAGAGCTTGAAGTCCGGAATTGTGATGCCACCAACGTTGGCTTTCCTTTTCAATATCCCTTTGGCTATTCGAGGTCTTTTCTGGTTCCATATAAATTTTAGCATTATTTGTTCCATTTCTTTGAAAAAGATGGATGGTACTTTGATAGGAATTGCATTAAATGTGTAGATTGCTTTAGGTAGCATAGACATTTTCACAATATTTATTCTTCCAATCCAGGAGCATGGAACATTTTTCCATTTCTTTGTGTCTTCCTCAATTTCTTTCATGAGTACTTTATAGTTTTCTGAGTATAGATTCTGTGTCTCTTTGGTTAGGTTTATTCCTAGGTATCTTATGGTTTTGGGTGCAATTGTAAATGGGATTGACTCCTTAATATCCCTTTCTTCTGTCTTGCTGTTGGTGTAGAGAAATGCAACTGATTTCTGTGCATTGATTTTATATCCTGACACTACTGAATTCCTGTACAAGTTCTAGCAGTTTTGGAGTGGAGTCATTTGGGTTTTCCACATGTAGTATCATATCATCTGCAAAGAGTGATTATTTGAGTTCTTCTTTGCCGATTTGGATGCCTTTAATTTCCTTTTGTTGTCTGATTGCTGAGGATAGGACTTCTAGTACTATGTTGAATAGCAGTGGTGATAATGGACATCCCTGCCGTGTTCCTGACCTTAGCGGAAAAGCTTTCAGTTTTTCTCCATTGAGAATGATATTTGCGGTGGGTTTTTCATAGATGGCTTTGATGATATCCCTACACTTTGAAGAGTTTTGATCAGGAAGGGATGCTGTACTTTGTCAAATGCTTTTTCAGCATCTACTGAGAGTATCATATGGTTCTTGTTCTTTCTTTTATTGATGTGTTGTATCACATTGACTGATTTGCGGATGTTGAACCAACCTTGCAGCCCTGGAATAAATCCCACTTGGTCGTGGTGAATAATCCTTTTAATGTACTGTTGAATCCTATTGGCTAGTATTTTGTTGAGTATTTTCGCATCTGTGTTCATCAAGGATATTGGTCTATAGCTTTCTTTTTTGATGGGATCCTTGTCTGGTTTTGGGATCAAGGTGATGCTGGCCTCATAAAATGAGTTTGGAAGTTTTCCTTCCATTTCTATTTTTTGGAACAGTTTCAGGAGAATAGGAATTAGTTCTTCTTTAAATGTTTGGTAGAATTCCCCCGGGAAGCCGTCTGGCCCTGGGCTTTTGTTTGTTTGGAGATTTTTAATGACTGTTTCAATCTCCTTACTGGTTATGGGTCTGTTCAGGCTTTCTATTTCTTCCTGGTTCAGTTGTGGTAGTTTATATGTTTCTAGGAATGCATCCATTTCTTCCAGATTGTCAAATTTGTTGGCGTAGAGTTGCTCATAGTATGTTCTTATAATAGTTTGTATTTCTTTGGTGTTAGTTGTGATCTCTCCTCTTTCATTCATGATTTTATTTATTTGGGTCCTTTCTCTTTTCTTTTTGATAAGTCGGGCCAGGGGTTTATCAATTTTATTAATTCTTTCAAAGAACCAGCTCCTAGTTTTGTTGATTTGCTCTATTGTTTTTTTGGTTTCTATTTCAATTATTTCTGCTCTGATCGTTATGATTTCTCTTCTCCTGCTGGGCTTAGGGTTTCTTTCTTGTTCTTTCTCCAGCTCCTTTAGGTGTAGGGTTAGGTTGTGAACCTGAGACCTTTCTTGTTTCTTGAGAAAGGCTTGTACTGCTATATATTTTCCTCTCAGGACTGCCTTTGTTGTGTCCCACAGATTTTGAACCGTTGTATTTTCATTATCATTTGTTTCCATGATTTTTTCCAATTCTTCTTTAATTTCCCAGTTGACCCATTAATTCTTTAGAAGGATGCTGTTTAGTCTCCATGTATTTGGGTTCTTTCCAAACTTCCTCTTGTGATTGAGTTCTAGCTTCAGAGCAGTGGTCTGAAAATATGCAGGGAATGATCCTAATCTTTTGATACTGGTTGAGTCCTGATTTAGGACCGAGGATGTGATCTATTCTGGAGAATGTTCCATGTGCACTAGAGAAGAATGTGTATTCTGTTGCTTTGGGATGAAATGTTCTGAATATATCTGTGATGTCCATCTGGTCCAGTGTGTCGTTTAAGGCCTTTATTTCCTTGCTGATCTTTTGCTTGGATGATCTGTCCATTTCAGTGAGGGGAGTGTTAAAGTCCCCTACTATTATTGTATTATTGTTGATGTGTTTCTTTGATTTTGTTATTAATTGGTTTATATAGTTGGCTGCTCCCACGTTGGGGGCATAGATATTTAAAATTGTTAGATCTTCTTGTTGGACAGACACTTTGAGTATGATATAGTGTCCTTCCTCATCTCTTATTATAGTCTTTGGCTTAAAATCTAATTGATCTGTTATAAGGATTGCCACTCCTGCTTTCTTCTGATGTCCATTAGCATGGTAAATTCTTTTCCACCCCCTCACTTTAAATCTGGAGGTGTCTTCGGGCTTAAAATGAGTTTCTTGGAGGCAACATATAGATGGGTTTTGTTTTTTTATCCATTCTGATACCCTGTGTCTTTTGACAGGGGCATTTAGCCCATTCACATTCAGGGTAACTATTGAGAGATATGAATTTAGTGCCATTGTATTGCCTGTAAGGTGACTGTTACTGTATATTGTCTCTGTTCCTTTCTGATCTACCACTTGTAGGCTCTCTCTTTGCTTAGAGGACCCCTTTCAATATTTCCTGTAGAGCTGGTTTGATGTTTGCAAATTCTTTCAGTTTTTGTTTGTCCTGGAAGCTTTTAATCTCTCCTTCTATTTACAATGATAGCCTAGCTGGATATAGTATTCTTGGCTGCATGTTTTTCTCGTTTAGTGCTCTGAAAATATCATGCCAGCTCTTTCTGGCCTGCCAGGTCTCTGTGGATAAGTCAGCTGCCAATCTAATATTTTTGCCATTGTATGTTACAGACTTCTTTTCCCGGGCTGCTTTCAGGATTTTCTCTTTGTCACTGAGACTTGTAAATTTTACTATTAGGTGACGGGGTGTGGGCCTATTCTTATTGATTTTGAGGGGCGTTCTCTGAACCTCCTGAATTTTGATGCTCGTTCCCTTTGCCATATTGGGGAAATTCTCCCCAATAATTCTCTCCAGTATACCTTCTGCTCCCCTCTCTCTTTCTTCTTCTGGAATCCCAATTATTCTAATGTTGTTTCGTCTTATGGTGTCACTTATCTCTCGAATTCTCCCCTCGTGTTCCAGTAGCTGTTTGTCCCTCTTTTGCTCAGCTTCTTTATTCTCTGTCATTTGGTCTTCTATATCACTAATTCTTTTTTCTGCCTCATTTATCCTAGCAGTGAGAGCCTCCATTTTTTATTGCACCTCATTAATAGCTTTTTTGATTTCAACTTGGTTAGATTTTAGTTCTTTTATTTCTCCAGAAAGGGCTTTTATATCTCTCGAGAGGGTTTCTCTAATATCTTCCATGCCTTTTTCGAGCCCAGCTAGAACCTTGAGAATTTTCATTCTGAACTCTAGATCTGACATATTACCAATGTCTGTATTGATTAGGTCCCTAGCCTTCGGTACTGCCTCTTGTTCTTTTTTTTGTGTTGAATTTTTCCGTCTTGTCATTTTGTCCAGATAAGAGTATATGAAGGAGCAAGTAAAATACTAAAAGGGTGGCAACAACCCCAGGAAAATATGCTTTATCCAAATTAGAAGAGATTCCAAAATGTGAGGGGGGAGAAAGGGGATAAAAAGAGGTTCAAAAAGGAAGAAAGAAAAAAAAAGAAAAAAGAAAAAAAAAGAAAGGAAAAGAATTAAAAAAAAGAAAACAAATAAGAAAAATATAAAAAAGAAAAAATATATATATTAGATAAACTAGTTAAAAAATGTTAAAAAAGAAAAAGGTAAAAGTTTTTAAAAAAATTTTACCAGAAGGCGAGAAAAAAAACAAAAAATGAAAAAGAAAAAAATTAAATTAACTGCAAGACTAAAAAAAATCACAGGGAAAAAGCCATGAGTTCCGTGCTTTGCTTTCTACCCCTCTGGAATTCTGCTGCTCTCCTTGGTATTGAAACCGCACTCCTTGGTAGGTGAACTTGGTCTCGGCTGGATTTCTTGTTGATCTTCTGGGGGAGGGGCCTGTTGTAGTGATTCTCAAGTGTCTTTGCCCCAGGCGGAATTTTACCGCCCTTATCAGGGGCCGGGGTGCGTAATCCGCTCGGGTTTGCTTTCAGGAGCTTTTGTTCCCTGAGCGCTTTCCGTAGAGTTCCAGAGGACGGGAATACAAATGGCGGCCTCCTGGTCTCCGGCCCGGAGGAGCCGAGAGCCCAGGGCCCCACTCCTCAGTGCGCCCTCAGAGAACAGTGCCCAGTTACTCACGTCTGCCTGACCTCCGGCCACGCTCCGAGCTCACCGAGCCTGCGACCGGTTCAAGGTAACACTGAGCTGTGAGCTTACTGTCGGCTCTGTCTCTGTAGCCGGCTTTCCCGTTCCAATACCCGCAAGCTCTGCGACACTCAGACACCCCCGATCCTTCTGTGACCCTGCGGGACCTGAGGCCAGGTTGACCCCGCGTGGGCTTCGCCCCGGTTTAGCCTCTGGAGCGATGTCCCTCAGTGGAACAGACAGACTTTTAAAAGTCCTGATTTTGTGCGCCATTGCTCTGCCGCTTGCTGGGAGCCGGCCCCTCCCCCCGTGGTCTATCTTCCCGTTGCTTTGGATTCACTTCTTCGCCAGTCCTACCTTTCAGAAAGTGGTTGTTTTTCTGTTTCCAGAATTGCTGTTCTTCTTCTCTTCGATCTGCCAATGGATTTTCAGGTGTTTGCAATCTTTAGATAAGCTATCTAGCTGATCTCCGGCTAGCTGAAGTAGTCTCAGCCTGCTACTTCTCCGCCATCTTGACTCCTCCCGCCAGTTTTATTCCAATCTTAAAATGACTCTCAGTTGGCCTATAAATGATACTTAAAGTAGAAAGTTCCAGCTTACATCAGGCCTTTGGGTTCCAGAATAACATTAGAAGAGACAAAGGGCAGTCTTGAAAGATATTCATATGATCAATGAGATGATAGAACGAGTGAATGAAAGAGTTCTGAAAATTATTTAGAAATCCCAAAAGTGGTGGACCAAGAATAAACAATTGGAATATACCCCCTGGTGTACAAAAGCACCACTGCAGCCATTTTGCTTGACTCACAGATGTCTGTATCAATATTTCTATAAAATCTCTAAATGTGAGGAAATCGTACAGATTCTCTTCCCTACTGTGATTTTCTTTTTTCTTTAAAATGTCATTTTCCCATTCCGTGGGTTGCCTCTTTTTCTTTTTTTGTTTTTTTAAATTAATTTTTAAAATTTATTTTCAGCATTACAGTATTCATTATTTTTTCACCACACCCAGTGCTCCATGTAATCTGTGCCCTCTATAATACCCACCACCTGGTACCCCGATCTCCCACCCCCCTGCCACTTCAAACCCCTCAGATTGTTTTTAAGAGTCCATAGTCTCTCATGGTTCACCAATGATAGTCAGACAAAAGGTTGATATCCAGGATCTATAATGAACTCCTCAAACTCAACACACACAAAGCAGACAGTCATATCAAAAAATGGGCAGAATATATGAACAGACACTTCTCCAATGAAGACATACAAATGGCTATCAGACACATGAAAAAATGTTCATCATCACTAGCCATCAGGGAGATTCAAATTAAAACCACATTGAGATATCACCTTAAACCAGTTAGAATGGCCAAAATTAACAAGACAGGAAACAACATGTGTGGAGGGGATGTGGAGAAAAGGGAACCCTCTTACACTGTTGGTGGGAATGCAAGTTGGTGCAGTCTCTTTGGAGAACAGTGTGGAGATTCCTCAAGAAATTAAAAATAGAACTTCCCTATGACCCTGCAATTGCACTCCTGGGTATTTACCCCAAAGATACAGATGTAGTGAAAAGAAGGGCCATCTGTACCCCAATGTTTATAGCCGCAATGGCCACAGTCGCCAAACTGTGGAAAGAACCAAGATGCCCTTCAACGGACGAATGGATAATAAAAATGTGGTCCATATACACTATGGAGTATTATGCTTCCATCAGAAAGGATGAATACCCAACTTTTGTAGAAACATGGACGGGACTTGAAGAGATTATGCTGAGTGAAATAAGTCAATCAGAGAGAGTCAATTATCATATGGTTTCACTTATTTTTGAAGCATAACAAATAGCATGGAGGATGTGGGGAGTTAGAGAGGAGAAGGGAGTTGGGGGAAATTGGAAGGGGAGGTGAACCATAAGAGACTATGGATTCTGAAAAACAATCTGAGGGGTTTGAAGTGGCGGGGGTATGGGTGGGAGGTTGGGGTACCAAGTAGTAGGTATTATAGAGGGCACGGATTGCATGGAGCACTGGATGTGGTGAAAAAATAATGAATACTGTTATGCTGAAAATAAATAAAAAATAAATTTTAAAAATGTCATTTTCCTTACAACCCTATCTAATGAGCACCTCATTTACATTACCTCTGCTGTTCAAATCATCTGCCCTCTAGTAAAGTCCAATCACCTTTAACATAGAGAAGCTAGACTTTATGTGCTAAGCAATATTCTAAATTAGGAAAATGTTCTATCAAAGAGAGACTCCTTCC
The DNA here is from genome assembly GCF_009829155.1 of Mustela erminea. Taxonomy (NCBI): domain Eukaryota; kingdom Metazoa; phylum Chordata; class Mammalia; order Carnivora; family Mustelidae; genus Mustela; species Mustela erminea. Next base: position 14,391,419 of record NC_045631.1, on the reverse strand, counting down.
TTTTTTCAGGTCTTTGCATCTTTCTGGGTTTTCCTTTTAAATTTTCTCCTTCCAAACACCTAGCTGATCTCCCATAAAATGCTTCGCTTTCCCTGGAACATTTTTGGAGAATGCTTATCTTCCTTAAAAGGTATCAGATAGGGTTTGAGACACCATATTTTCCATGGTGAAAAGGAGAAGGACAAGAGGAGAATGAGGAAAGATTAACATCGTCTGCTTTTCATTCTTCATGTCCCACTAGACTGAGTCCCATTGTTGCGGTCCTGAGCCTAGAGAATTTTCCTCTAATAAGATGACCTTTCTGTCCATTCTCTATTTAGAATTATGGTTCTTGTTCAACAGCCTACACAAAGTATTATTGATAATCTATTCCAATTTATCTAAAATCAAGTCTGCTAAAACAGAATGCTCTAGAGAACTATTGATAGTAGCTGACACACGCGTCTCCTGGATTTTATCCAGCTGTGCTTCCCAAGTCAAAAACTTGGGATCTTAAGCAAGACTCACTTTTCTCTATATATTTTATTCCTGTTTCTAAAACCTGATTGAGTTTTACCTATTTATGTTCGATCTAAACTGACCAGTGATGAGTACAAAGTCAATCCACCATCTCTAATAGTCCACAGTGAGAGTTTATTTTAATATCATTACTAATATCACTACTGATGTGTGCTCTCTGACAAGAGCCAGTGTAATAAACAGAACAAATATGGGTTTGGGATCCCAATTCAATTCCTAACTTTATCACCCACTAGCTAAGTGGTCTTGAGTAAGTCACTTAAATTTTCTGATTCCATTTCTTTATTCTTGCAATTGGAGATTATAATGTTTTCTGAGATTATGTAAGGTATTCAGTTTTTTACTTAAATTAGGTAATGAATAAGTGAAGACTATACTATTTTGGTATATTATATATCTATTATTATGTTCACAAATTCTAAGGTTCTTGGTATCTTTAATGCTGGCTAATCTCATTTCTTTTCTCTGCAACAACACTTTTCTCCTTATTAATTTTCTTGTATAAGGTCAATGCTTTGTAAAGCAACCCATGGAAACTTCAATACATTTCACCTGAAACAGAAACAAAAATATCTGCTCTTCCACATTCACTGACCATTATTTACAATAGCCAAGACATAAAGGTAAGCTAAGAGTTTGCTGACAGAAAAATGGAGTAAAATATATGGTATACACAAACAATAGAATATTATCCAACCTTAGAAAGGTAGAAAATACTGTCATTTGTGACAATATGTATAAACCTGGAAGACATTATGCTAAGCTTAACAAAACAGAGATACAAAATACACCTGGGTGGCTCGGTCATTAAGCATCTGACTTCAGCTCAGGTCATGGTCTCAGGGTCCTGGGATTGAGTCCTGCATCTGGCTCCTGCTCAGTGGGAAGACTGCCTCTCCCTCTGCCCTCTCCTCTACATGGTGAATTCTCTCTCTCTCAAATAAATAAACAAAAATCTAAAATAAAAAATATAAAACAGATACAAAGCGACAGATATAACTTGATACACTTACATGCAGACTCTAGCACAGTTAAAATCCTAGGAGAAAAGAGTAGAACGGTCATTGCCAGGGATTGGGGCAAGGCAGAAATGAAGAAGTATTAGTCAAAGGGTATGAAGTTTTAGCTATGGAAGATGATAATACCAGAGATCTTCTGTACAGTGTGGTGTCTATAGATAACAATGCTGTATGGCTCATCTAAAAATTTATTATATGAAGTGTTTTCGTTACCACCATCATCATCAAGAGGATGGAAGGAAACTTTTGGAAGTTACTGACACATTTATGGCATAGATTGTGGTGATGGTTTCATAGTTTTATTTCCAAATTCATCGAGTTGTATGCATTAAATATACACAGCTTTTTTGGGGTGCCTGGGTGGCTCAGTGGGTTGAATCCTCTGCCTTCAACTCAGGTCATGATCCCAGGGTCTTGGGATTGAGTCCTGCATTGGGCTCTCTGCTCAGCAGGGACCCTGCCTCCCCCTCTCTCTCTGCCTGCCTCTCTGCCTACTTGTGATCTCTGTCTGTCAAATAAATTTAAAAAAAATCTTTAAATATACACAGCTTTTTGAATGCCAGTCATACCTCAATTAAATAGGCTTTGAAAAAAAGAAAAGAGAAAGAAATAACAAGGCAGGGAAGTAATGCACCAAATAAGGACTGACAGAGATGTATAAAATTTCTTCCTAGATCTAGAAATGTACATACGTTTTCAAGTGCTAGTTATGATAACTTGCAGTTTCAAAAGAACATTGCTTGTATAAACAGGAGTTTATGAAACTTACCAGAAGCTCGTTTTAATCACTAGATGAAAGCTAAATGTTGTGATTAACTCCTGGTGAGCAATCAAGGTACATATGAGAAAATAGCACACTCCTTCCAACTTTGATATAATTTCCCAACCTTTGTGTAACAAGAGTAAAAGCAATTTAGGAAAACATTTCTATTTTCTCTGCATTTCTCATTTTGATTTCTGAAGACTCAATTCTCTTCCTTCAGGGTCTTAAAAAAAAATACATAGAAGGGGATCAACCTAAAATTATATCTTCATAATTTCAGTGACACTAGCTAATGGACACTCAAGCTGAAACAATCAACTTTAATATTTTATCAACTCATATAAAAAGTACTTTCTTTTTAATTTTCTTTTCCCGCTTTTAGGTTAGATTTTCAAAAATCTTTCAGCAATCTAAAATTTAATCTATTCCTAATATTGATTCAGATGAAGATTAATACAGATTTCACAGTTAGGTAGTCTGAATGGGGTGTCCCTCACATATAGGAAGTTAAAATCAAAGATGCACATACATATGTATTTATTCAAATGCAAACATATTCTTGATATTTACCAAAAATAGAGTTCTCTTTGATACTTGTGGTGTCTAATGCACCAAGAAATGTATTAGTTGATTCTGTGTATTTTGTATCACTTTAATTTAAATATAACATACTGTAGGAAGAACTTAAGGAGGCAAATATGGTGGAAAGGAATACTTTTCTGTATGTTTCAGTAAAGGGAATGCTTAATGTAAATATTTAGAGGAAAAAAGAAATTCAGACCAAGGTGATAAGATAAAGTGATGTAAAGAAGGTATAATGAAGAAAGGAATCAGACAAATAAAAGAAAGTTGCTGAACCCAAGAGCATTTTGGCAACTGTTGCCTTGTTATGAAGGGGATAAAAACTATTCACGAGTTTTATAAGCAGAGGGGCCTTCTGGATTCTACTTCCCTGCCTTACATGTATGATGAGGATGAAATATTTAGTGTAAAATTGTATATTTTGATGGTGGGTTTTTGTTCCCAGCTTTATTGAGGTATAGTAAACAAATAAATATTGTACATGCTTAAGGTAGACAACATAGTGCTTAAGCTATATCTACATTGTGAAATGATTACCCTAATCAACCCAACCAACATATCCATTGCCTCCTATTGTTACCTTATTTTTTTTTTTTTTGGTAAGGAGAACCCTTGCTATTTACCCTCTTAGCAAATTACAAGTATGCAATACATTATTATTAACTATAATCACCATGCTGTGCATTAGGTCTCCATAACTTCGATCTTTTTTTTAAAAGATTTTATTGATTTATTTAACAGAGATCATAGGTAGGCAGAGAAGCAGGCAGAGAGAGAGGAGGAAGCAGGCTCCCTGCTGAGCAGAGAGCCCGATGCGGGGCTCGATCCCAGGACCCTGGGATCATGACCTGAGCCGAAGGCAGAGGCTTTAACCCACTGAGCCACCCAGGCGCCCCCATAACTTCCATCTTTTAACTGAAAGTTTATACCCTTTGACCAATGTCTCCCCATTTCCCCCACTTACAGCCCCTGGGAAACACCATTTTATTATCTGTTACTATTAAATTGATGTTCTTAAATTCCACACAGAAGTGATATCATGCAGGATTTCTTTCTGCGTCTGGCTTATTTCACATAACATGATGTCCTCAGGTTCACCCATATTGTTGCAAATTTTTCAGCTTTAAATGGTGGATTTTTTAATTAAATCCAAATGAATTAATCTCAGGTGATTAAAGTTGAAGCCAACCCTACTAACTAAGTGCTGAGCACCATAACTCAAACTCATCAAAATGCATATATTCTCTTATATTATTTTTAGCAGTAAATATCAATTTAGGAAGTAAAAGAAAATGCCTTGAAAATAAAGATCAGTTAACCCAAGTTATTTCAAGGCATCAATTTAAATATTCACTAGATTCTTCAGTAAACACTAAGGGGTGGTTATTTTTTATAGCTTTCTACTTTAGGAGAAACTGGAAACATATGTTTGGCTTGAAAGGAAAATGTTCTTACATTTCTCTAGCAGTGAAAAAGTCTTTTATAAATTCCAAACATTTTATCTCACCTCAAGTGCAGATTCATATAATCTAAGCAGAACAAATTATGATAATATTGATTATACTAAGAATGTCAATAGCAGTAATAATTGTATTGATTACTGCTTGTCAGGTCCAAAATGCCTGTTCTTAGAGGTAACTAACCAAATGGAAGTGCCAAATTCCATAGTGTGATTCTTCAATAGGGTAAGTGACTTGGCTCTGTTTCTCCTGCTCAGCCCGGTGATGCTACCAACAATCCCTAGACAGCCCGGACTGAAAGAAGAGGTCATCTTGGGATTTTATGTTAGTTTGCTTTGTTACCTAAAGTTGAATTTTAGCAGTGCTCATTGTTTAATTATATCCAAAGGCAGATAACCTACAAATTGACAGGTGCAGTTATCTATATCAGAACAACAAAAATGTTAGAGAAACAAGGTCTTAATCTAAGTAAAGGAATCAATTTCCATAAAATCAGCAGTAATAATGTAGTTTTTCCAATAAGCATCACTAAAACTTTCAAAATGGTTTATTTGACAATATTCAAGGAGAAAATAGATAAAAAGAGTAGGACCATAGTACAATCGAATACTCTAGTCTTACAATGGCTTATTCTGGGGTTCCCTCCCTGCAAGCCTATGGAACAGGATTACAGAGTTTAATGCCCCTTTCAGACCTGTAACTCTGTTATTTCATTTTATCCCTTTTTTATTACATTGGCCCAGCTTATACTAAGTATCAATAGGTTCATATCATTACCTGAAGATGCCATTCAGTTTTAGGAAAAATGTAGAAATTCTGGTATTTTACCTATTTTATTTCTTATTTCTCATACTTCTCTTATTCACAGGGCATATGTCCCAAGATTCTCAGTGGATGCCTGAAACCACAGATAGTACCAAATCTTACATAGACTATGTTTTTTCCTATACATACATCCCTGTGATAAAGTTTAATTTATAAATTAGGCACAGAAAGGATCAACAGTAGTAACATACAATTAAATAGAAAAATTGAAACAATAGACTGTAATAAAAGTGATGTGAATATGGTCTCTGCCAAAATACCTTTATTGTACTCATCCTACTTCTTGAGATAATAAAATGTCTACATAATGAGATGACATGAGGTGAGTGACGTAGGCATTGGAGGTAGTGTGAGGCTGCTTTTGATCTTCTGACATTGTGCCTAAAGAAGAATAATTTGCTCCCACCTATGGATGACCTCAGGTAACTGGAATCACAAAAAATAAATCCACTGATAAGTGGTGGGGGAGGGATCGATGGTTCAATGTCAATAAAATGGTCATTTTTGAAGTGATGAATGGGATAAAATTTTTTTTTAAATTATTGAATGGCATTTTGGGTCAGTTGGAGCCACACAACATTTTGCTTCATAATGACATTTCTGTTTGTATATTATTCTTACTGGACAACAGATACTTCAGTGTAAAGATGATGATGATGATGATGATGATAATGAGCAGTGTCCCCATGAGACAAGTTAGATGAGGGAGATGAATGACCCAAGTTTATATTTGATTATCCAGTTTATCAATAACTTTTATGTCTCTCTTATTTTGCATGTATAACAAATAGATGAAAGCAGATCATGAATAATGGAAGATAATATATATTTCAAAGATTCATAGGAAAACAGAGCTTATTTTCTATGAAAATTTAGCAATGTGGATTATAAGGTTTGTGGAAAGTTTGCTCTGATTGGAGTTGTAGTGGTGTGGTTGTCTAGCAGCTACAAATATCTAGATGGAACTTGTTTTTATAAGACAAAATAAAGGAAGGCAATAGACATGGAAGATTAGTTGCAAATTTTGAACTCCATCAAAAAAAAGAGATAAATATGAAATATGTAAAACAACTATATATTTTTTTAAATACAGGAAGATTTAACACTCCACAGTTGATTTTTTTGCTGCCAAATTCAACTTTGAAAGTTTTATAACTAGAGTAAAGAAAAAGAATCACATTCTATTGTTTTGAATTAGTAATTCTCAAACCAGAGTTCTTTTTCATACATTAATATGTACACACACATCTGTAATTGTGTGTACTGTATTTCTAATTGTGAAGAGCAAAACTTACATGTAAGCATGTGCACATAACTGAGTAAAACAACCCCCCTACCCTGCTAAACCATATTTTCTATTTCAAGTTACGTCATTTATTGGTATTCAACATAAATCATCTGTTAGTGCCCAAACTCGGGATGCCAGAGGACATAATACAGATACCTTAAAATAATAAATTATCTGAAATTTTTAGATTTCTCTTGGCAAATAACCCAGGGTAATCCCAGTGTGTTGACTGAAGAATGTGTGGTCAATCTGCTCATGGCGAAAGATTTCAGGTTATCAGGGCAGTAGTTTAGTAGCAGCTAGAGAATCCATATCCTCTATAGCATGATGAGCAGTGGCAACCATATCTGTGGTCTCCCCAACCCCAGCCCCATTTATGAAAGCTGCCACATGTCCAGCCACAGCCACAACCCAGACTAGGAGCCCCCAAGCCATAGCTCAGGCTTCCATAGTAGCTGCCATAGAAAATCATGGTGTCAGGAATGATGAGCTGGTTTGCTGTTCAAAGCAAAATACTGAGTGTGAATATCCTATAGCTATACTTACATCCCCTGAGCAGAAAGTGTGATAAAACAAGAGGCCATTCCTTTATATCATTCCAAATTATTCATTCACTTGAGACAACTCATTAATCTGTTTGCTGACACAAGGAGAGGTGCACACTCATTAAAAGTTCTGAGCTTGCTTAGCTGCCTCATTAGAACACCCTTGAACTCATTACATTCTTTCTGTTTTAATGAGAAATCTGTCTTCAATGTCACAAAATAAAAATTCCCTACATAGATTTCTTCATCACTAAACATATTGCATCATTCATATTTGATGGTGTTTTCTCATTATTTTCTCATTTCCCATTTTCATATCACTCTCTGGGTACACGTATCTTACTTCCATCTAGATTAAAATACACTGATCACATTTAAGATTCTTAAATCTATCAAATTCTCCAAATGTCAAATTTATTGCTCAAGTTGAATACACGCACACACACACACACACACACACACACACACATGAAAACTATTTTGACATTATACATCAGCTTGTAAAACACACTTTTGGTTAATCAACATAAGAAAATTTATTTCAGTAACTGAGAGACCATCCAAGACACTAAACTCACTTTTATAATCAATCAATCTGTAAGCAGTTAAAAAATATTGTCTTTACACATTACTCATTTGTCTAGATTAGGCCATCCCCAAAGTATTCATTTAAAATGCAGATGAGCTTGGCTCATGGTTTATAGTAATCCTTTTTTCTTCTTCACCTTTCTTCATAATTCATACATCATATCTTTTATCAAACCTCTCTTTAAGTCTCATAATCTCATTCTACATTCCTCCCCAATACATACTCGCAGCAGTTAGGCCTTTTGTTCTTACCCATGTGTTCCACTCAGTATTTCATCCCTCTGTTCATACCCCTAATTTCATCATGGTATCTTTATTCTTATCTTTTCTTTACCAATTATGTATGGGTCCACCTTTTTATTTTCTCTCAGGCAATAAGCAAACGTTTTTTATACCATTACTCATTTATTAAGGCTCTAGTTTTTTTTTTTTAACATATATACTCTTAAAATCATATAACATTTTTAACAGAGTTTCTTAACTTGAAAATCCCCAAGAATAAATGTGCAATCAGGAAATGACTGAGTTAGGAAACAAGGAAGGTAGAGGGCCAGTGCTCACTGGTTGCTCAGCTCACTGTGTGAAGATAGTAAACCAAATCCAAAGTTTAGGTTCCACTGGAGCATGATCAGATCTTGGACTTGGATCTTTAAAAGTGTGTTTACTTTACATGATCTTAGACATGCTACAGAATATTTTGTTTTGTTGTTGTTGTATTGTATTGTTTTGGCTTTGAAATTTATAAGTAACATTTATAAGTAACATTAAGTAAATGTAACATTATAAGTCACATTTATAAGTGACATTTTATTTATTGAAATGTAATTGACATATAATATTACACAAGTTTCAGGTACACAACATGATGGCCGGATATTTGTATATTGTGAAATGATCACAGTAAGTCTAAATAACACTGACCACCATACACAGTTATAATTTTTCTTGTGATAAGAACTTTCAAGATTTACTCTCCTAGAGATTTTCAAATATGCAATACAGTAGTAGTATTTATAGCCATCATGCTGTATAATACATCATTATGACTTACTTATTTTATAACTGATTTATACCTTTTAACCCCTTTCACCCATTTTTGCTTCCCCACCTTCATCCTCTGCTTCTAGCAACCACCAATCTATAAGCTCAGTGTTTAGTTTTTTTAGATGCTACATATATATGAGATCGTATAATATATGTCTTTCTCTTGACCTACTTCACTTATCATAAGCCCTCAAGGCCCACCCATGTTCTTATAAATGGCAAGCTTACCTTCTTTTTAATGGATGAGTAATACTCCATTCTATGTGTGCATGCATGTGTGTATGTATTATTCTTTCTTCATCCGTTTGTCCACTGATGGACACAGGTTAGTTACACACATGGCTACTGTAAATAATGTTGCAAAGAACATGGGGTGCACAGAACTTCCTGACTTCATGTTTTTATAACATTTTTAAATATTTAATTAATTTATTTGTAAGAGAGAGAAAGTGAGAGAAAGAGAGCATGAGCAGGCAGAGAAGCAGGGGGAGAGGGAGAAGCAGACACCCTGGTGAGCAAGGAGCCCAATGCTGGGGCTCATCTAGAACCCTGGTATTATGATGTGAGCAGAAAGCAGACACTTAGGCAACTGAACCACTAAGGCACTCCAATACCATTTTTGATAATTCATTCTCCCAGCTGGATTTGTTCATTGTTCTTACAAACAAAAACATTTGATGAATTAATGAAAAGTTGTATTCTACATACTGTAACTTGTAGCAATTCTCTAAGATGGAATAAGGATTAAAGTGTTTTTTGAATTTTAAAGGAATATTTAACCCAGTAATTGCCTTGGTTATTAAATCCTTTTTCCTTCTTATCAAAATGTATTCTATTTCTACTTTTCATTGTGGAAAAAGAGTTGGAATTTTTTTTTTAATTCTCAAAGAGTCATTTTGAAGCCAAATGATCACAAATAAATCTAATGAGTTTAAGAATCCCATGAGTGGTTAAGTAAATCTACTAGATTGTTTGACTGTGATGACTAATTTATGTACTTATTTCTAATTCAAATAACTATGTCCATATAAGATAAAAATCAATATATTTTACAAATTTTTTAAAAAGCTCAATAATGAAATGTATCCTTATTCATGTATTTTCAAAGAAGAAAAACAGTATGTGTTTAAGAATAAGAAGTGGTGAAATAATACTATTGAATATATGAACTAAATATTTTTATTGCTTTTTTTCCTGAATTAAAAATAGAAAAAATGATAATATCCTTTGGATATGAATTATCTTTGAAAACTGAGAAATGTATTGGTTGAAGGTTTTTTTTTTGTTTTTCTCTTAATTTGGTGGACTCAATGACTTAGATGATTCTTTGTCATTCTCTTTTCAGGAACTTTTTACAAGGAAACAATGACTTGATGTGAAAGTCAGATCCTGTACTGATGTATGAAATGATGAAAATATATTCTCCACTCACCAAATTATAGTTTTTATTTGAAAGTTAAGGGCACTTTTTCTTATTTAATTTGATTTATTCAGTGTTCCAATATTTATTTTTTATTCACTACACCCAGTGCTCCTTGTAATACATGCCCTCCTTAATACCCACTGCCAGGCCCTTCCCAACCCCCCCATCCCCTCCCCTCCAAAACCCTCAGTATTTTTCTCAGAGTGCACAGTCTCTCATGGTTCATCTTTCTCTCCAGATCCCCCCCCCAACTCACTTCTCCTCTCCTTCACCCAATGTCCTCTGTGTTATTCCTTATGCTCCACAGGTAAGTGAAACCATCTGATAACTGACTCTCTCTGCTTGACTTATTTCACTCAACACAATCTCCTCTAGTCCCGTCCATGTTGATACAAACATTGGGTATTCATCCTTTCTGATGGAGGCGTAATACCCCATTGTATATATGGACCATATCTTCTTTATCCATTCGATTGTTGAAGGGCATCTTGGCTCTTTCCACAGCACACAATTTCCACCACACCATTGTTGCCTTAATGTTGGGGTACAGATGGTCCTTCTGTTCACTAGTCTGTATCTTTGGGCCAGTTGTGCAACTGCAGGGTCAAAGGAAGCTCTATTTTTAATTTCTTAAGGAATCCCCACACTGTTTTCCAAAGTGGCACTTCTGTTATAAATTCAAAATATTTTTCCTTCACTCAGACAAAAATTAATTAAATCATAAAATAGGGTGTAATAGTATATGATAATGCACCTTACTAGGAGTGTCATAGACAGTGTTTCCCAAATAATGACACAGATGGCTGTTTTGTGGGGTTTTTTTTGTGGGGGTTTTTTAGCCCTATAGGGAATGTTTATGGACTGTGGAACTATTACCCGGTCAAGTGTGAAATAATGGAGCTCTACAACTGTATCTCATTTGCTGTGTACACTGGTAATCCACAACACCCAGACTGGATTAACTAAAAGGCTAGCTGATAACTGATGGCCAAGAAAACTTATTTTTATGTAGACTGAGTAAGTCTGTGCCTTTGAAGGAAGACTTCTGATAGAGATAGAGAGATTCATAGAGATATGGATGAAATCCAGATAAAACTAACATTGAAAGTAAGTTTTAATTCTCTATATCATAACAACAAAATGTTACAGAAATGGTTTTTCTATCTAAAAAATGTAATCCTTCACATCCTCATAAAGGCACATATGTTCATAGGAGCTCAGCAGAACTTTCAAAATACAGGGAGAAAATATAGGGCAGAGGAAGCTACACTGTTGCACCTAGATTCAGAAGACGTTGGCCTTGGTCCTGATTCTACTCCTAGAGCCTACCTAACTCTATAGAAGCCTATTACTTTTCTGCGTGTGTGTGTGTGTGTGTGTGGGTGAAGGTGTGGGTGTGTGGGTGTGTGTTTACCTGCAAGATAAAATGCATAGCCTTGCTGTCATTTAATGTCTGGTTTTGGCAAGTTTATGACTACTATTTAATTGAATCAAATATATTTTACCGATTTTGACACATTTTAAAAATATCCTAATTTTTTACTGTTACCTGAAAATATCATTTGATTTTAGGGGAAATATTGGTATTTGTTTATATCTTTTTCCTTATTTCATCAGTAAGATCTCCACTCCTGCTTATTTTTATCAGAGAAAATTCAGATCTATTCGAAGATCTGAATTTTAGAAGATCTGAAGATTCAGCTGTGTTTAACATCAGTTAAAGCTAAAAAATAAATTAGTTCAAAATTATAGCTGGTTGTTTCTTTCCCTTACTGAGCTGAAAAATTCTTCAAAATGAGAATGGTGGTAGAGAAGAATGACGTGTCTAGTTGTAAGAATACGGTAAGAATGTAAGAGAACTAACTAAATAATCTTAATTAAAATGCTTTGAGTTAAATGATCTCACAAGAAAATAATTACCCCAATTTGTTACTTTAGGTCAGCTGCTTGATGCAAATGTCAAATGAAATAATGTGCTGAAGAGTATGATACACACAATGAGATTATTCAAATTCAAAAATTCTTGGAAAGGCAATGTATTTTATAATTAGACTAGTGAAAATGTTTGATCTATTATCATTTGATTGTTCTTAAAATTTAAAAAGAGCCAAATTTTGAATTAGTAGAAAGATTTATTATGCATTATTCTGAATTTAAAATGTGATTTGACTCATATAAAGCACATATATTTGATAAATAAGTACATAAATATATTAAGTGGCCTTAACTTTTTGTTATTGACAAATCTAAACATTATCTAAATAAAAGCAAGAGTTTGAAAAATATTAAATTACTAACATTTAAATTTTTTTTCATTTCAGTCTAGAATTATTAGTTTTTACATCTAGTTGTATGCATATTTGTGAGGTATATGAAAAAAAATTATTCTAAACCAGGGAGATTGCTTCCCTCATTGACAATTGAGTAGCATTTTCCTTTCAGTCTATCTCATCTGGGTCTTGTGCAGTCTCAACGTACAGAGCAGGTAAAATAACCATTGTGTGGCTCCATCACTTCACACTTACTCAGGTAATAGTTCCAAAGTCTGCAGATGTGTCTTATAGGGCTAAAAATGATAGCAGTATATCATTTTCATATACTTGAGTTCCATGAACAAAATAAAAACTGTATTTCATTTTCAAAGTTGATATTTTGTTAGAAGGGGGACAGATAATCTAATCAGTTATAAAAGCAAAAGAAGAGGATTCTAAAGTTATGAGGAAGATATAGGAATATATTGAAAAGTCCAAAATTCTGAAAAGATAAATACATTTGTGGAAACAATCCCAGCATGTTATTGAATGTTCAGATACTGCACTCAGTTTTGGGAAGTCCCTTGTAATTTTAGATGTTGGGTTACTGACACAGGAGTTTGGTAGAATCCAGAGAATCCATATCCTCCATAGCACAGCAGGAGGCAGCAGCCATATCTGTGACCCCTCCAGCCACAGCCACGGCCCAGTCAGGGGAAGTTGGCCCATCCCCAGCCATATCTGCAGTCCAGGCCATAAAAGCTTCCACAGCAACAACCTAGACCTCCATAGTAGTTGGTGCAATGGCTCCTGGCGAAAAGGGTTGTGAGTTGTTTTGCTGTTCAAAGAAGATTTTGAGTATCAATGGCAACATGTCTAGAGTGATGTTTTATATCTCCTGAGCAGATCATGTGGTAAAATACATACCACCTATTTTTGAGTCATTCTATGTGTTACCCCTGTCTGACACAATCTTGACATATGAAGAGCCCCTCAAACTCATGAAAGTGTTTGAATTTGCATTGTTGCCTAGGCGTGGTGTCCCTTAAACATACTGCATCCTTTTTATGAGAAAGAATTGCTGTATTTTCAAAGTCTGGACATCCCAGACAAAATAAAATTCCTTATAGCCAGGGATATTAAATAACACAGTTGGAAGTGTTATGTTTTAAAATTAAATATTGCACCATCTCTGGCTTATCTTGAATTGTTATGCTTCACTTAAGATTAAATGAAAGAAATTAGTTAAATTCAAGGTACTAAAATTTACTATATCCCTTCAAAGGCATATAATACTTCATGGTAAAGTCTTTTTTTCAAAGCTGAAGAAACATTTGAAACTCTGTAAGCATCAGCTCACCTTCTGTGAACACCAGTATAGAACTTCAGGGGAAAAAAAAGTTGAAATAAAGCTATAATTTTTCTCTTATTTTATAACATTGGCCACCATAAAAATATTCTCTTTTCTGATTTTGCATACTAGCTTGGAAAATGAACATTTGGATGAACAACATGAAGTAATATTGCTCAAATATTAAAGACAAATCAGAGTAATCAAAAATCATAAGCAACATTAAAGATTATTCAAAATTCTTTTTATTCACATCTAGACTCCCTTTCTGGCATATCATCTATCCAAAAATAGATTACATCTGCCTCCTGCTGTATGGACACTTTTTCCTCCCTTTCCCCTAATCCATTATTTACCTTCTTATCCAATCAGTTTTTGAATATCACTTTGCCTCAGTTCCTCTCAGTCCCCACTAGGGTCTGGGAAATAGGGGAAATAATGAAATATACACAATTTCTCTTTGGCTTCCATCCATTTTTTTATACAATTCATACTTAAATTCTTCCATATATATCTTCACTCTTACCATGATCTTTTTGCCTTCGTATTCTCTTTGCCTGTGTTTTTATATTATTTTATTTAAATTCAATTAATTAACATACAGTATGTCATTAGTTTCAGATGTAGAGTTCAGTTATTCCCCAATTCCATATAACACTCAGTACTCATTACATCTTTTTGCCTATTGTGTGTTTTGATTTCTGTTTCGGAAAATAACTAACAGTGTCTGCGAAGATATGAAATGCTTTTTAAGATCTTAGACACTAAGAAAAAAATGCCTAATACCTTGTGAAATAGAGGTTTTAACATTGTAAATGTCTTCATAATCTCCAAAAATATAAGTATAATGTAAAAAGACAGGGTAGAGTAATAGACCCACTGAAGGCAGAAAGTCCTTAAGCTCCACTCCAAGAAGTTAATCACTGAAACCCAAGACTGACCTGAATCCTGCTTGAGCCCCACCAGATACATTTTTAATTTGAATGGAACATCGAAATTCTTTTCAAACTCTCATGGCTTCAAATATACTGTCCAGCTTTTTGGAACATATAAGCAGTTATGAAATGATGTATTTTCCCAGCTGGACTCATTGACTGCTGAACAACTACTAGCATGCTGCAGAAAAACAGTAAGCGTGAGTTAAGTGGGTGAATGCACTCTAAGGTTCTTACAGGTAAAGATCACATCTTCCATAGACATGGATATCTCTATAAATGCATCTGAAGGTTTAAAGGAGGAATTGTCTGGAATAGATTTCCTGTTATAGAGGAACCTAAAGCCATCATTTCATTTGCTTTTGTTGTTGTTTAAAACATAGTATAAAATACCCAAGTCCTAAGTGTACAAGTTAGTGATATTTTGATTTTATTGACAGACCACCTACATTGATCACACTCAAGCTCCCCAAATTTTCTCTTGACCCTACCAAGTTAGTATTACTCTCTAGAAGTTTGTCCCATCTGGACATCACATGAATGACATCAGAGGGTATACCAGCAGCTTTTCTCTCCTGAATGATTTTGTACATCACTGTCTCTGTAACATACATCATTGTTGCATATAGCTTTAGTTTTATTGTATTCATTACTGCAAAGTAGCCCATTGAATGACTAAAGCACAATTTATTTACTATTTTGCTCTGGTAAATCTGTATTTGTGTACTTTCCTTCCCTCTCTCCTTCCCTCCCTTCCTTCCTTCCTCATTGCCTGCCTGTCTGCCTTCCTTCCTTCCTTCCTTCCTTCCTTCCTTCCTTCCTTCCTTCTTTTCTTCCTAATATGAATAAAGCTGCTACATATCTTTTACAAGTGGTTCTTTTTGTAGACTGAGGTGTTCCTTTACTTTGGGCATGCATGGGACACACATTGGTAATTTATACTATATATATTTAGCTTCAGTAGATCCTACTAAATAATTTTCCAATGCAGTTGTTAAATTTACAATACCACCAGCAGCTTATGAAAGTTCTAGTTTTTCCACAACCTTATCCACATTGGCCATTTCGACATCTTAATCTGATCATCTTTAGGGTACATAGTGATATCTGAATATTATTTTAATTTGGCTTTCCTGATCAATGATGACATTGAGAATTTTACATAAGATTATAAGCCGCTTAAATATCCTCTCTTTTGAAATGCCTGTTCAAGTATTTTGTCCATTTTTAAGGGGGTTTGTTTGCTACTAATCAATTAATCAATATTTTATCATTGATTAGCAGGAACTCTTTACATTTTTGGATGTTGGCATTTTGTCAGATTTATATATTAAAATTATTTTTACTTAGCACATTGCTTGGAATTTTTCCACTTTAAATTATCTCTATATATAAACATAATGCTGTAACATAATAGCATCTAATTTATTCATCTTTTTCTTTTTTGTTTAATGTTTTCAGTTCTAATCAAATTTTTGATGACCTCACAACAATGTTAGTTAATTATTTTTGTCTCCTTTTTTCCAGAATTGTTTCATTTTCATTGATCCTTCTAAAAATAAAAATATTTGATAATTGGAATATTTCATGCTCATTCAGCCAAGCTGAAGCAATAAAATTACAAATAAGTCAAACAGGTTTCATTCTCTATGTCACACTCTGCCTATTTGACTCTGACAAATATGCCTCGGTTTTGGGGTTGGTGAATCAGCTGTGATGTGTTCTCTTTAACATAAACAATAGATTTTCCCTGGAAATAAAGATGTGCTGGAGCATTTCTCCAAATCTAGCAGAGAAACATAAAAACAGTCATTTCAAATTCTAATAATATAATATTAATATAATGTTAAATATCTGCTCCAAGTGATGGTATTGATTATTCTTCTTTATAACTACAGAAGGCATTTCTCCAAAATCTGGACAAATGTTATTAACCATTAAGAAAATAGAATAGCTATTGTTTTACTCTGTAAAGCTAAATAGTATAGTCATGCAGTGAAGTCATCAAGCTATTACTTTTCCTGATCTAGCCAGTGTAAAGCTAATAAACTAAGAGTAGTTTGACTGAAAGGTTAGACCTTACTATCTGGCTAAACAAAACTATTTTTATGTTTAGTAAACAAATCTGAGTCTTTCAAATCTACCTTAAGTATTTTAAATAGTATTTGATCTTAGCATTGCTTGCTAATTATTTTTTCAGATCCAGCTAAACTAGAAATAATACCTTCAAGATTCTAAATCAAAACTAATACCACTAACAAAAATTAGGTGATTATTAGGTGTTTATATTGCTATGATAATTTCAGGAACATGTATCCAGAATTTCAGTATTATTTCTTTGAAAGGACGCAAAATGAGAAATGCGCTGTAAAAGATAAAGTCAGAATTCAGTTAAAAATGAACAAATAAAAAAGTAAGCCACATGTTCCATTTTAAATTAGGATAATTTATTGCAAAGGAAAATAAGAAATTCTACAGTTATGAAAGTGCATGTAGGGGATACCAGAAGCAGGCCAATAAAAAATGATACAATTTCCTAGAATCTAAGGGGCAAAATACTTTCATCTTGGCTTGGTCCCAGCTGATATTGCTTCGTTCATGTTTTGGTTAATTTGAGTTAAGCACATTATGGCCTCAGATGTTGAACTTCCAGGGCAGGATTTCAGTAGAAGTTAAGAATCCATATCCTCCATACCACCGATGGTGGAAGCAGCCACATCCATAACCTCCCCAGCCCCCAGCCCAGCCTGCAGAAACTGCCACATACACAGCCATGGCCACATTCCAGGCCACCAAATCCTCAACAGCTGTAGCCCAGGCCTCCATAGTAGTCGCCATAGTAGCCCATTGGTGTCAGGCATGTTGAATTTGGTTTGCTGTATTCAAGGCAAGATCTTGAATGTGAATGTCAGCATGTATAAAGAAATGTTTATATACTTTGGTTAAAGCATGTAAAAAAGCACGTGTATACTCTCCTTTTGTGTCATTTCTCAATTATCTACTTGACACAATTCACTCATGCATTGTCCTCTGACACAGGGAGAGGCCCTAACACTCATTAAAATGTTTAAGATTGCTTTGGTGCCTAGTTAGGGTGGCCTCTAAAAGTTATTTCATCACTTTGTAAGAAGGAATGAAGTATCTTCAAAGGCTGAACATATCAGACCCGAAACAGAATTCTTCATAGCTAGGCATGCCAATCATATCTGCTGGTGGTGTGTTTCTCAATGAAATGTTTCTTCATCTCTGTTTTGTTTTTGTTTTTGTTTCTAGATTGATGTGCTTCATTTACAAGTTAAATCAAAGAAATAGGTCAAAGTCAAAGCTCTATCATCTATCATATCATTTTAAAGCATCTTACTCCTCAGGCTAAAAAGTGAGTTATGGAGTATTATGCCTCCATCAGAAAGGACGAATACCCAACTTTTGTAGCAACATGGATGGGACTGGAAGAGATTATGCTGAGTAAAATAAGTCAAGCAGAGAGAGTCAATTATCATATGGTTTCACTTATTTGTGAAGCATAACAAATAGCATGGAGGACATGGGGAGATAGAAAGAAGGGAGTTGGGGGAAATTGGAAGGGGAGGTGAACCATGAGAGACTATGGACTCTGAAAATCAATCTGAGGGTTTTGAAGGGGTGGGGGGTGTCAGGTCGGGGTACCAGGTGGTGGGTATTATAGAGGGCATGGATTGCATGGAGCACTGAGTGTGGTGCAAAAATAATGAATACTGTTATGCTGAAAATAAATAAAAAATAAATTTTAAAAAAAGTGAGTTATTTACCTCTTTCAGAGATAAGGAAATGGAAACATTTGAGAGCCAAGAAGAATCAGCTTGACTGTTGTGATATCAGTAAGGAATTTTAGTAAATAAATACATAAATAATCTATGTTTTCTTTAATTTTAGAACATTGGCCACATAACTGATACACTTTTTACTTTTTATATTACTTTGAAAAATAAAAACCATTTTTGCTTGTTACAATTTATGAACTAATATTGATATATAATTATTAACTAAAATCCATAGTTTATATTGCTTTCTTTGTGTTGTACTGTTCCATGGGCTTTGACAAGCATGGGACAAAATTGTTCACAAACTGAAGGCAAGTCACAGCAATCAAATATTTATTGCAGAGTAGCTTTCAAAGCTGACTAAAAATGTTATCCTTCCAAATCCTAGCCATCTTCTCTGGTATGAGATGTACCCAGGTTGCTTTCCAAAATGCAGATCATGGGGCACCTGAGTGGCTCAGTCAGTTAAGCATCTGCCTTCAGCTCAGGTCATGAACTCAGCGTCCTGGGATCAGGTCCCACATTGGGCCCCCTGCTCTGGTGGAGAGTCTTCTTCTCTCTCTTCCTCTGCTACTCCCTCTGCATGTGCTTAATCAAGCTCTCTCGCTCTCTCGCTCTCTCTCTGTCAAATAAATAATTCTTTTTAAAAATGCAGATTGTGGGTGGCTCAGTGGGTTAAGCCTCAGCCTTCGGCTCAGGTCATGATCTCAGGGACCGGGATGGAGCCCCACATCAGGCTCTCTGCTCAGCAGGGAGCCTGCATCCCCTTCTCTCTCTGCCTGCTTCTCTGTCTACTTGTGATCTACCCCCTCTTTGTCAAATAAATAAATAAAATCTAAAAAAAAATCAGATTGTATCTCTTCTCTATTTCTACATTCACTATTTCCTCTCATTTCTTCACCCATATATCTAATATTGCATTTAATCTCTTATTTTTTAATTAACAGAACATTTTTAGTATACTTTTATGTTTCAGAAAAATTGAGCAAAAAGTAGAGTCTCTATACCCTAGTCACAAACACACACACACACACACACACACACACACACATTTACCCCATTATTAAACATCTTGAATTAGTATGGTATATTAATTACAATTAATGAACCAATTTGATATGTTGTTATTAGTTGAAGTTTATAGTTTATATGAGGGTTCACTCCTTGTGTCATACTATTCTACGGTTTCTAACAAATGCATAATATCATGTAATCATCATTAAACCATGAAAAATCCTCTGTACTCCACCCATTCTTCCCTCCTTCCCCCAAGCTCTTGCAACCAATAAACTTGCTCTCTTCATTGTTTCATCTTTGCCAGAATGTCATAGTTGGAATTTTACAGTATGTAGCTTTTTCACATTGACTTCTTTCACTCAGCAGTAAGCTTTCATGATTCCTCCACATCTTCTGCAGCTTGATAGCTCACTTCTTTTTATCACTGGATGATATTCCATTGTCTGGAGGTGGCACAGTTTGTTTACTCATTCTCCTATGGAAGGAAACTTGATTGCTTCCAAGTTTGGACAGTAAAGAATAAAACTGTAAATTTCTGTGTTCAAGTCTTTGTGTGGATGTAAGTTTTCAGCTCATTTGGGTCAAACCAGGGAGAGTTATTGCTGGATCTTATGCGTATGCTTAGTTTTGTACTATACTTAGTTTTATACAAAACTGCCAGACTGTCTTCCAAAGTGGCTGTACCATTGTGCTTTTGGTCAGCAATAAATGAGAGCTGCTGTTCCTCTACAACCATGTCAGCATTTGTTGCTGTCAGCGTTTGGAGTTACAGCCATTCTAATAGGCATGTTACAACGTCTTTTAGAATATCATTGAGCCTCTGTCCTCCATTAACCATTAATAGGCTATGACAGGTAGATCAAAATGTAAAGTATGTGAAATTTCTCTTTGCCACCCATCAATTTTCATTCAGTCTATAGTCAATGCATTTTTTTCCTTCCTCTTGTACCTTCATTTCTAAAACAACAGTTTCCCGCTTGTATTCCCTTTGTCTAGTCTGCGCTCTTTTTCTTTTTCCCTTTTCTTCTCATGAAATACCTAATCTCTACTAAGATAACAAATATGTGTTGTTAAGGTCTCAGTGACAAAAATATAATCCAAATTCAAAGGCTCTGTCGAATTCAGTAAAATTCCATTATTTGTTGGAAAGGCCTTCAGAATCTCTGAAATGTAGATATAATGTTAAAAGATAAAGGGTGGGGAAAAATTGAGGGCAAAATTCACTCAGCTGGGGGGAGGAGTCAAGATGGCAGAGAAGTAGCAGGCTGAGACTACATCAACTAGCAGGAGATCAGCTAGATAGCTTATCTAAAGATTGCAAACACCTGCAAATCCATCAGCAGATTGAAGAGAAGAAGAACAGCAATTCTGGAAACATAAAAACAACCACTTTCTGAAAGGTAGGACCAGCGGAGAAGTGAATCCAAAGCGACGGGAAGATAGACCCCCGGGGGGAGGGGCCAGCTCCCGGCAAGCGGTGGAGCAACGGAGCACAAAATCAGGACTTTTAAAAGTCTGTTCCGCTGAGGGACATCGCTCCAGAGGCTAAACCGGCGTGAAGCCCACGCGGAGTCAGTGTGGCCTCAGGTCCCGCACAGTCACAGAAGGAGCGGGGGTGTCTGAATGTCACATAGCTTGCGGGTATTGGAACGAGAAAACCGGCTACAGAGACAGAGCCGACAGTAAGCTCACTGCTCAGTGTTACCCTGAACCGGTCGCAGGCTCAGTGAGCTCGGAGCGCAGCCGGAGGTCAGGCAGACGGGAGTTACTGGGCGCTCTTCTCTGAGGGCGCACTGAGGAGTGGGGCCTCGGGCTCTCGGCTCCTTCGGGCCAGAGACCAGGAGGCCACCATTTGTATTCCCGACCTCCGGAACTCTACGGAAAGTGCTCAGGGAACAAAAGCTTCTGAAAGCAAACCCGAGCGGATTACTCAACCTGACCCCTGGTAAGGGTGGTGCAATTCCACCTGGGGCAAAGACACTTGAGAATCACTACACCAGGCCCCTCCCCCAGAAGATCAAGAAGAAATCCAGCCTAGACCAAGTTCACCTACCAAGGAGTGCAGTTTCAATACCAAGGAGAGCAGCAGAATTCCAGAGGAGAAAGCAAAGCACAGAACTCATGGCTTTCTCCCTGTGATTTTTTTAGTCATGCAGTTAGTTTAATTTTTTTCTTTTTCATTTTTTTCTCTTCTTCTGCTAAATTTTTTTTTAACTTTTACAGTTTACTTTAACGTTTTTAAACTAGTTTATCTAATATATATATTTTTTCTTTTTTATATTTTTCTTTATTTGTGTTCTTTTTTTAAATTCTTTTCTTTTCTTTTCTATTTTTTCTTTCTTCCTTTTTGGACCTCTTTTTATCCCCTTTCTCCCCCCTCACATTTTGGGATCTCTTCTGATTTGGTTAAAGCATATTTTCCTGGGGTTGTTGCCACCCTTTTAGTATTTTACTTGCTCCTTCATATACTCTTATCTGGACAAAATGACAAGGCGGAAAAATTCACCAAAAAAAAAAAAAAAAAAAAGAACAAGAGGCAGTACCGAAGGCTAGGGACCTAATCAATACAGACATTGGTAATATGTCAGATCTAGAGTTCAGAATGAAAATTCTCAAGGTTCTAGCCGGGCTCAGAAAAGGCATGGAAGATATTAGAGAAACCCTCTCAAGAGATATAAAAGCCCTTTCTGGAGAAATAAAAGAACCAACTTGAAATCAAAAAAGCTATTAATGAAGTGCAATAAAAAATGGAGGCTCTCACTGCTAGGATAAATGAGGCAGAAGAAAGAATTAGTGATATAGAAGACCAAATGACAGAGAATAAAGAAGCTGAGCAAAAGAGGGACAAACAGCTACTGGACCACGAGGGGCGAATTCGAGAGATAAGTGACACCATAAGATGAAACAACATTAGAATAATTGGGATTCCAGAAGAAGAAGAAAGAGAGAGGGGAGCAGAAGGTATACTGGAGAGAATTATTGGGGAGAATTTCCCTAATATGCCAAAGGGAACGAGCATCAAAATTCAGGAGGTTCAGAGAATGCCCCTCAAAATCAATAAGAATAGGCCCACACCCCGTCACCTAATAGTAAAATTTACAAGTCTCAGTGACAAAGAGAAAATCCTGAAAGCAGCCCGGGAAAAGAAGTCTGTAACATACAATGGCAAAAATATTAGATTGGCAGCTGACTTATCCACAGAGACCTGGCAGGCCAGAAAGAGCTGGCATGATATTTTCAGAGCACTAAACGAGAAAAACATGCAGCCAAGAATACTATATCCAGCTAGGCTCTCATTGAAAATAGAAGGAGAGATTAAAAGCTTCCAGGACAAACAAAAACTGAAAGAATTTGCAAACATCAAACCAGCTCTACAGGAAATATTGAAAGGGGTCCTCTAAGCAAAGAGAGAGCCTACAAGTGGTAGATCAGAAAGGAACAGAGACAATATACAGTAACAGTCACCTTACAGGCAATACAATGGCACTAAATTCATATCTCTCAATAGTTACCCTGAATGTGAATGGGCTAAATGCCCCTGTCAAAAGACACAGGGTATCAGAATGGATAAAAAAACAAAACCCATCTATATGTTGCCTCCAAGAAACTCATTTTAAGCCCGAAGACACCTCCAGATTTAAAGTGAGGGGGCGGAAAAGAATTTACCATGCTAATGGACATCAGAAGAAAGCAGGAGTGGCAATCCTTATAACAGATCAATTAGATTTTAAGCCAAAGACTATAATAAGAGATGAGGAAGGACACTATATCATACTCAAAGTGTCTGTCCAACAAGAAGATCTAACAATTTTAAATATCTATGCCCCCAACGTGGGAGCAGCCAACTATATAAACCAATTAATAACAAAATCAAAGAAACACATCAACAATAATACAATAATAGTAGGGGACTTTAACACTCCCCTCACTGAAATGGACAGATCATCCAAGCAAAAGATCAGCAAGGAAATAAAGGCCTTAAACGACACACTGGACCAGATGGACATCACAGATATATTCAGAACATTTCATCCCAAAGCAACAGAATACACATTCTTCTCTAGTGCACATGGAACATTCTCCAGAATAGATCACATCCTCGGTCCTAAATCAGGACTCAACCAGTATCAAAAGATTAGGATCATTCCCTGCATATTTTCAGACCACTGCTCTGAAGCTAGAACTCAATCACAAGAGGAAGTTTGGAAAGAACCCAAATACATGGAGACTAAACAGCATCCTTCTAAAGAATTAATGGGTCAACTGGGAAATTAAAGAAGAATTGGAAAAAATCATGGAAACAAATGATAATGAAAATACAATGGTTCAAAATCTGTGGGACACAACAAAGGCAGTCCTGAGAGGAAAATATATAGCGGTACAAGCCTTTCTCAAGAAACAAGAAAGGTCTCAGGTACACAACCTAACCCTACACCTAAAGGAGCTGGAGAAAGAACAAGAAAGAAACCCTAAGCCCAGCAGGAGAAGAGAAATCATAACGATCAGAGCAGAAATAATTGAAATAGAAACCAAAAAAACAATAGAGCAAATCAACAAAACTAGGAGCTGGTTCTTTGAAAGAATTAATAAAATTGATAAACCCCTGGCCCGACTTATCAAAAAGAAAAGAGAAAGGACCCAAATAAATAAAATCATGAATGAAAGAGGAGAGATCACAACTAACACCAAAGAAATACAAACTATTATAAGAACATACTATGAGCAACTCTACGCCAACAAATTTGACAATCTGGAAGAAATGGATGCATTCCTAGAAACATATAAACTACCACAACTGAACCAGGAAGAAATAGAAAGCCTGAACAGACCCATAACCAGTAAGGAGATTGAAACAGTCATTAAAAATCTCCAAACAAACAAAAGCCCAGGGCCAGACGGCTTCCCGGGGGAATTCTACCAAACATTTAAAGAAGAACTAATTCCTATTCTCCTGAAACTGTTCCAAAAAATAGAAATGGAAGGAAAACTTCCAAACTCATTTTATGAGGCCAGCATCACCTTGATCCCAAAACCAGACAAGGATCCCATCAAAAAAGAAAGCTATAGACCAATATCCTTGATGAACACAGATGCGAAAATACTCAACAAAATACTAGCCAATAGGATACAACAGTACATTAAAAGGATTATTCACCACGACCAAGTGGGATTTATTCCAGGGCTGCAAGGTTGGTTCAACATCCGCAAATCAGTCAATGTGATACAACACATCAATAAAAGAAAGAACAAGAACCATATGATACTCTCAGTAGATGCTGAAAAAGCATTTGACAAAGTACAGCATCCCTTCCTGATCAAAACTCTTCAAAGTGTAGGGATAGAGGGCACATACCTCAATATCATCAAAGCCATCTATGAGAAACCCACCACAAATATCATTCTCAATGGAGAAAAACTGAAAGCTTTTCCGCTAAGGTCAGGAACACGGCAGGGATGTCCATTATCACCACTGCTATTCAACATAGTACTAGAAGTCCTAGCCTCAGCAATCAGACAACAAAAGGAAATTAAAGGCATCCAAATCGGCAAAGAAGAACTCAAATAATCACTCTTTGCAGATGATATGATACTACATGTGGAAAACCCAAAAGACTCCACTCCAAAACTGCTAGAACTTGTACAGGAATTCAGTAGTGTCAGGATATAAAATCAATGCACAGAAATCAGTTGCATTTCTCTACACCATCAGCAAGACAGAAGAAAGAGAAATTAAGGAGTCAATCCCATTTACAATTGCACCCCAAACCATAAGATACCTAGGAATAAACCTAACCAAAGAGGCAGAGAATCTATACTCAGAAAACTATAAAGTACTCATGAAAGAAATTGAGGAAGACACAAAGAAATGGAAAAATGTTCCATGCTCCTGGACTGGAAGAATAAATATTGTGAAAATGTCTATGCTACCTAAAGCAATCTACACATTTAATGCAATTCCTATGAAAGTACCATCCATCTTTTTCAAAGAAATGGAACAAATAATTCTAAAATTTATATGGAACCAGAAAAGACCTCGAATAGCCAAAGGGATATTGAAAAGGAAAGCCAACGTTGGTGGCATCACAATTCCGGACTTCAAGCTCTATTACAAAGCTGTCATCATCAAGACAGCATGGTACTGGCAAAAAAACAGACACATAGATCAATGGAACAGAATAGAGAGCCCAGAAATAGACCCTCAACTCTATGGTCAACTAATCTTCGACAAAGCAGGAAAGAATGTCCAATGGAAAAAAGACAGCCTCTTCAATAAATGGTGCTGGGAAAATTGGACAGCCACATGCAGAAAAATGAAATTGGACCATTTCCTTACACCACACACAAAAATAGACTCAAAATGGATGAAGGACCTCAATGTGTGAAAGGAATCCATCAAAATCCTTGAGGAGAACACAGGCAGCAACCTCTTCGACCTCAGCCACAGCAACATCTTCCTAGGAACATCGCCAAAGGCAAGGGAAGCAAGCGCAAAAATGAACTATTGGGATTTCATCAAGATCAAAAGCTTTTGCACAGCAAAGGAAGCAGTTAACAAAATCAAAAGACAACTGACAGAATGGGAGAAGATATTTGCAAATGACATATCAGATAAAGGACTAGTGTCCAGAATCTATAAAGAACTTAGCAAACTCAACACCCAAAGAACAAATAATCCAATCAAGAAATGGGCAGAGGACATGAACAGACATTTCTGCAAAGAAGACATCCAGATGGCCAACAGACACATGAAAAAGTGCTCCATATCACTCGGCATCAGGGAAATACAAATCAAAACCACAATGAGATATCACCTCACACCAGTCAGAATGGCTAAAATCAACAAGTCAGGAAATGACAGATGCTGGCGAGGATGCGGAGAAAGGGGAACCCTCCTACACTGTTGGTGGGAATGCAAGCTTGTTCAGCCACTCTGGAAAACAGCATGGAGGTTCCTCAAAATGTTGAAAATAGAACTGCCCTATGACCCAGCAATTGCACTATTGGGTATTTACCCTAAAGATACAAACGTAGTGATCCAAAGAGGCACGTGCACCCGAATGTTTATAGCAGCAATGTCCACAATAGCCAAACTATGGAAAGAACCTAGATGTCCATCAACAGATGAATGGATCAAGAAGATGTGGTATATATACACAATGGAATACTATGCAGCCATCAAAAGAAATGAAATCTTGCCATTTGCGACAACATGGATGGAACTAGAGCGTATCATGCTTAGCGAAATAAGTCAAGCAGAGAAAGACAACTATCCTATGATCTCCCTGATATGAGGAAGTGGTGATGCAACATGGGGGCTTAAGTGGGTAGGAGAAGAATCAATGAAACAAGATGGGATTGGGAGGGAGACAAACCATAAGTGACTCTTAATCTCACAAAACAAACTGAGGGTTGCTGGGGGAGGGGGTTGGGAGAAGGGGCGTGGGGTTATGGACATTGGGGAGGGTATGTGCTTTGGTGAGTGCTGTGAAGTGTGTAAACCTGGTGTTTCACAGACCTGTATCCCTGGGGATAAAAATATATGTTTATAAAAAATTAAAAATTAAAAAAAAAATTCACTCAGCTAACTCTAAGAAGTTAGTCACTTATCAAAGCTGACCCAAACTGGTTGGTTCTTCCAGTAGTGCCCTTGAATTTAGGCTTGAGTCTTTAGGTTCTTCAGAATCTCATATGACCTCAAATATAGTGTTCAGGTTTTCTTTATTTTTTTTAACTTAATGTAATTTATTTGTGTGTCAGAGAGAGAGAGAGCACAAGCATGGGGAACAACAGGCTGAGGGAGAAGGAAGGAGCCAGACACAGGACTCAATCCCAGGACGCTGGGATCTTGACCTGAGTGGAGCAAAGACATTTAACCAACTGAGTCACACAAACATTCCAGGTTTTCTTTGTTTTACAAGTAATTTCCTTTTTAAAAAAGGTTTTATTTATTTATTTGACAGATGGAGATCACAGAGAAACAGGCAAAGAGAGAGGAGGTAGCAGGCTCCCTGCTGAGCAAAAAGTCCAATGTGGGGCTAGATCCCAGGACCCTGGGCTCATGACCCGAGCTGAAGGCAGAGGCGTTGACCCACGGAGCCACCCAGGTGCCCCTAGAAGTAATTTTCAAGGATGCAACTTCCCAATTGAATTTAATTACTTTTCTTTAATATCTACCATGTAATAGAAACACAAAAATTAATTGCTGAAAGGATTAATGAATTTTAAGGTCTGTAAACATAAGCACCATGTTTCTCCCAGGTATGGGTAACATATGTCTGCATCTAAACAATAAGGATTTAAAAGAGGAATGAGCTCAAATGGCTTTCTGTCTTTAGAAGAATGTATAACCATCATACATTTTTATTGGTTCTTTTTTTTCAAGCATAATAATGAATTCTATATTATATATAATTTTAGGCATAAAATTCGATGCATTCTTGCAAATAAGCATGAAATATCTATTCCAAGCATACCTTAATGTCTAAAATGTCTCTATTGTTTCTTTTTGGTCAATATCACTTTCTGGAAATAACCATCTGTCTAGATTTTGACAACAGTTTCTGTAGAACCTATCAATAATTTTTCAAAAAAGGGGGAGGGGACGGGACACCATGATGACTCAGTTGGTTGAGTAGTCGGCTTTTCACTTTGGGTCAAGTTGTGATCTCATGGATTATGATCTCATGGGTCATGAGATAGAGTCTGGCTTGATAGTAGGGCTATCAAGTCAATTCTCCTGAATTGTACTAACATGAATTCTCCTGAATTGACTGAAAGGACACAAGCTGGCTGAGCACATTCATCCATGCATTCAGTAAGCAAGTCTGAGATTTTCACATGCATTATAATAAGTTTTTAAAGTAGAGTTTGGATTTAACCCTCTTATTAGTTGTTGTTACTCAGATACAGCTAAATTAGAAATTCATAGTTTAAGATTCTACATCAGAATATTTGCATATCAAAATAAATGGATAGGGTCAATCAGCTGTGATAATTAAGCTTTTCAAAGGTGCATGACCAGAGCAAGATGCTTTATTTAAGAGCATTCACGGAGGGAAGTACACAATCAGTGTGGCAGTACACATGGTAAAGTCAATGCCTTCTCTACAGCCCGACCTGTTCGAGTATCAGGCTCTATTTCTCATGCCATTCCTGATCCTTAGCAACTCATTTCATTTTCTGGAGTCCTTCCCCATCCAAGATGACATCATAGTAAGATTTACAGGGCCCCTGCCAGTTTCATAATTCTACTGGTTTTACTGAATTCGGTTAACCCAAAAACATTCACTTTTGTTTTACTACCTAAATATATAAAATTGGGCAGGGGGAGAGGGAGAAATGATGACACTTCATTCTGTATTTTTTATAAGCAAATACTTATGTGAAGTACTAACATGAAATGCTCACTCTTTGAAGGTCAGTGTTACAAGACACTTGTTCTAATGCATAAAGCTTCAGGCCAGGAATAGCCTTGATACAGATTACTTCACAAGTGATGATAGTGATTTTTAAGTTTCCATGATGAATAGCAAAATATTTCAGTGTACTGATAGTACTGAAGAATGATGCCATGTCCCACCATGGAGGACCATGGGGAAAATATGATAGAAAATACATATATTTATATGATAGAAAATATCATATAAAATGTTTATTTTCACTGTGCATTTAAAGATATATTTTATTCTATCACTACATTTTTTATTATTAAAATGCCTAAATAAAAATAAGTTTTGAACAAAACATCAAAGTACTTACTCTACATGTCAGCCTCACTTGAGATATGAAAATATGTAAAGTTAGTAGTTTAGTACCAAATTCATATGCTAATGTTATCTAACTAAAAGCACTGAATAAAATTTGGTAAGGTGTTCAGAGGAAAAAAACTTCATTCCAGGGGCGCCTGGGTGGCTCAGTGGGTTAAAGCCTCTGCCTTAGGCTCAGGTCATGATCCCAGGGTCCTGGGATCGAGCCCCCGCATTGGGCTCTCTGCTCAGCGGGGGCCTGCTTCCTCTCTCTCTCTCTGCCTGCCTCTCTGCCTACTTGTGATCTCTGCCTGTCAAATAAATAAATAAAATCTTTGAAAAAAAAAAACAACTTCATTCCAACTGAGTGTTATGGATTGGAATTTATCTATCTCGCCATATGGGTGTATGTTTATATCTCTCCTAGGTCTTTGGTTATTCGTTGAGTAATTTATTTTCTTCATTGCCAGTTGGGTGCAGTTACAAATAGATCTTTTTTTTTTAAGATTTTATTTATTTACTTGACAAAGAGAGATGACAAGCATTCATTAAAAAAAAAATGAAAACCACGCATGCTATTTCAACTTTGGATAATTTATTGCAAAAGGAATAGAGAAATCCCACAGTTATAAAAGCTGAAATAAAGGACACCAGGAAACATGAAAGAGACCATTATAAAATGATAAATATTCCTAAAGTCTTACATACCGAATGTTTTTGATCTTGGCTTGGCTCTGGGGATGATCTTGTTTGGTTTGGTTATTGTAGTCAAATTTGGATAATCCTTTTGTGGCCTCAAATGTTGGGCTTCCGGAGCAGGATTTCAGTAGAAGCCAGAAAATCCATGTCTCCCATAGCAAGATTGGGTGGCAGCAGCCATATCTGTAGCCTCTGCAGCCACAGCTGCGGCCCCAGCCACAACCCCATCTGTGGAAGCTGCCACATCCCCAGCCACGGCCACAGCTCAGGCCACCAAAACCTCCACAGTCCATAGCCCAGGCCTCCATAGTAGTTGCTGTAGTAGCTCATGGTGTCAGGGGTGATGAGGTTGGTTTGTTGTTCGAGTCCAAATCCTGAGTGTGAGTGTCAGCATGGGAAGAGAGATGCTTATGTACCCTGAGCAGAACATATGATAAATGACATGTATACTTTTCCTTTGTGTCATGCTGCGTATTATCTGTAATGTTGTTAACTCATTATTCTTCTGTTTCTTCTGTCTCTTGACACGGAGAGAGGCCCTCGTTTCCATAAAAATACCTTGGTTTACTTAGCTTCTTATTTAGAATGTCCTTGAACCTGTTGTTTAGCTTTTATGGGAAAAAATGCCTATCTCTTTAAATTTTGTACATTCCAAACCCTAAACCAGGTATATTATATTATTTACATTTGATGGCATTCCTTTTATAATTAAAAATTTTCTCCTTTCTGTCATCTCCCTAGTGGATAATTCCATCTCCAACTAAATTCACAGATATTTGTTCAATTTACAGCTGTTAAATCAATATTTTTCAAAAAGGAAATTTATCAAGATGAAGACTGAGGAAAGTGCCTCTGTTCAGAAAACATTTTTAAAAAGAGGTAAATGCTGATTTTTAGCATTTTAATTATAATAACTTTTATAATATTTTTGGCTTTAAAAACTATCTTCAGCGACGGGAAAGAGAGAGAATCTCCAAGCAGAGTCTCCACAGAGTGTGGAGCCTGACCCAGGGCTCAATCCCCGGACCCTGAGATCATGATCTGAGCCAAAATCAAGAGTAGGCCACTCAACCAACTGAGCCATCCAGGAGCCCCTTAACTTACATGATTTTGAATATACAGTTGAGTTTTTAGGAGATTCTCAATTATTTTAACAAAGATAAATTTCTCAGAAGTTTTAATCCTAAACAGCGAGTAGGAAATTAAACACTGTTTATAGAACTAATGAAGAAATTATAAGTAAACTGATACTAGCTCTCATGGCTACAACAACCAGTGCAACTCTCTGACTCCACCTTAGCAAACTACCATTTTAAAACCAAAATGTGGTTTGATATGTCATAACACAACATATCCCAAGTTTCTTTTATCCAAATATTATTTCATTATTTCTCATCCTAAACTAGAAATAGTTGATAAGCTGAATTTTTCATTCTCAATAAGTCCTTTCAAATACATGTAACCATATATAACTCAGGATTAAGAATATCACCTTTTGTCCATATAACATAGCCACATCATGTGAGAGTGATTAATGGCTAGTTTTTGTTCATTTGGATTTGAAAGAGATGTGTCCACCTGAGACAGAGCACCAAAAAACAAAAATGAAAAACCTCAATAGTCAAATAAGAGATAAAAATAGTTTCAAGGATAAAATGTGATAGCTTTACACAAGACCAATTTTACTGTTAATGAGCAGCAAAATATTGATATTAAAGTATTATAAAATACATAGAAAAAAATATTTGTCTTGTTTTTTTTTCTAAGTGAAAAATTATTAAAATGAAAATATCCATTGGAAAATGAAGACTATATATTTCTTTGTAGAAGTATTGTTTTATGTTCAGTTGCTGGACCCAAAGTAGATTTTTTTTTTCTTTCTTTCACTCTTAGGACGTTTCCTTTGAAATACATGTTAAATAATACTATGATAATGGGTAGTAAAGAAGAAAATCTGTTTTCACTTGGGATAAGTAATAGTCTTTACAAATCATTAATGGAAACTTCTGTTGTAAATTCCAAAGGTTGTCCTGTCACTCAGAAATAAATCAAAACAACATGAAATTGTAGGTCACAAAAATACACTACATTATACTAGGAATGTCACATATTTTTTTTCTCATTCTAAGTAAACTGATAATGCTTTTTCTTTGTAACTTTGTAACACCTTCCTTGGGCTGCAAATGTACTGACCTATGTGAGAATAGAACACTTTCAAATGTTATTTAGTTATAGGAACCAAAGATCTTTAATGGCATGACCAAACTCTATTCCTTACCTATGAAAATACAACATTTGATAGGATAAGTGACAGGAGTTGACTGATTTTTTTTTCTATCTTCAGAAAACACCAAGCCAGAAAAATCCGGCAACCTCTCCCTCTCAAGCTAAATCTGTATTTGTTTTTCACTGATTTAATAATGGAAATAAATGATAGCCTCAGGAAAAGAAGCAGTTGCCTTCATTTGAAATATCATAAAACAAAGAAAAATTATTAAGGTAAATGACTAAAGTTAAGACCATATTGTAATGCCACATTAAACACATTTATTGGAAAATGATTATAGAGATCTCTCCCAGTGTGAAATACACTAAAGAGATTTCAGATGAAAAATGAGTGTCTTGAGAGTGAAAGGAGAAATAATGGCTGTGGCAAAATATCCTATATCTATAGAATAAGTTTGAATTGCTATTGAACAGCTGCACAGACACAGACAGATCTTAAATCTTATGCCAACAAATTGGTAAGCCTCCAATTTATCTTCTCTGCCTTATATAAGCTGGAAATAGATTTGATCAAATTAAACATTTGAGATGTTAAATCTTACTATTGGATCATTGTGCCAAGAATTTTAGGTCTGAAAACTTAGTAGAAACCAAGTGTCCAGCATCTTTCACAACAAATTGGATGGCAGTATTATATCCACATTTGCCTTACCTTGTTTTCACAAGCTGTCACATCCAAGGTCATTGTGATAGTCCTGATGATGGAAGCTGATATCCAGGCTTCCTGTTGAGAGTTAGTTCATTCTATTGAATTGATGTTCAAAGACATTTAAGTGTGACAAGTCATAGGTACTCTCTATATAACAGCTATACCAAAGGACATATGAAAGAACACCTTAGTAATCTGCTTTCTCTTACAAAAATAGGGGGCCTCACATTGACTAAAAACTAAGCTTGCTTTGGTGGATTGGATCAGTCAATATTTTCCAATTAGTGCTATTAGGTTTTAATTATGTTTACTACATATTCACCTTCAGTATAAATTTTTTTTTATTAGATCTTCAAGCAAGAGTACCCGGATGCTGAAAATCCTGAATTTATGTATTAGGGAGATTTGGTGCTTGCTCCATGAATGATATTATCATTTTGTTTTTAGGAGAAAACTATCTATAGATCCCTTTAAACACCCATTTTAAACTTTGTCTCTATCTCTCTTCTACCATTGACTATATCATATTTTGCTGTAGATATCTAAAGACAGGTCAGCCTCTACAACTTATCTGTAAGCACAGATAAGGCCTATTAATTCTATATAAGTTTATCTTTTTATTGGTTGAATGCCTAGCACATAAATTCTGTGTTCAATACGTCTTATTGAGTGAATGTACCTTCATTTGATTCAGTTATATTCACAGATCTCCATCACCATGATAGTGTATTTGGTACTCTTAGAAGCAATAGGTTTCTGATTTTCACCAGAAGTTCATTCATGCCCACTTTGGAAAAGTCAAACTTTCTTTCTCTGGCGTTGCAAGGATAGCAGGTCTTCATCCAAATTTGAGGTGCTCTCCTCTTTCCTACTCTTTAAACTTCAAACTAATTTACTAGAGATAAAATTCCTGGAAGAAAGCTTCCTTGAATCCGTTAAGAACATATCAAAAATTGAATTCTTTTAGTGCCACAATTTTCCCATTTGCCCTTATTTTACACTGGAGGGAATGGGAAAAAAAGCCTCATCTAAAGCTTAAGATGCATTTGGAAGAAAGTCAATATTACTGTGACTTTTCTCTGAAGACAAAAAAATGTTAATATTCATAACTTGTAGCTCTTTTAAAAAAATAAGTACCATCAGATAAGCAAGTAGAAATATTCCTTGGAATACGTTGGCTCAATCACCTAAGTGGGTCACGGATAAGGAAGCCACCATAAGGGGACAAAATCCCACTCCAAAAAGGAAGTTTATCTTCCTGATTGTGTATGTTCTTTATTTTTAATCAGTTGGAAGTGGGGAGAGAAGAGGAGAATTTGTGATGTCACTAAAAGCTTTATTGAAAAATTACTACATAAATGGAAGCAATGATGATATATGAGTAGCTGAATGGTTCAGAGATGAGCCCATGATTGGTTTCAACCATGGATTCCAGTCTTGCTAGTGATGCTGTTGTCACTCCTAGTTCTTGTGGAATGTCCCAACGGGGTTATGAAAGCTTTCTATAGACTCCAAGAAGAACATATTAGAAAAAACCTTTGGAGTAAAGGATCTAGGAGTCAAGCTGTCTGTTTCTGCAGTGCAGAAGCATCAATAGATTTTTCAATAGAAGTGAAATCCACATGTCCTAGACCAAAGTCAGGACCAAGACCTCCATAACTAGAGCCTAAGCCACAGATCAGACCACGGGGGCTTCTACAAGCACAACCAGAACCAGAATCCAGGCCACCATGGTCAAAGCTCAGGCCTCCATAACAGCTGATAGTATAAGAACTTGTGGGTTTGGTTGAAGGTTGTCCAAGCTCCTCGGAGTGTGAACTAGCACCTGCAGAGAGGCTCATATACTCCCTCAGCAGTCCATGTGGCAAAACATGCTGATTTACTTCAAGTTTATTCAAAACCAAGACTATTCGACTCTAGAAATCCAATTAAATGATTCTTTTCTTAATTAGAAAAGACCCAATTAAGGAAGCTTAAATTTTTAATTTTATTTTCCTGCTGAGTTTGCTTTCTAAAAAACCTATTGCCCATAATTAAAAGAGTCCATGGGGGGCGCCTGGGTGGCTCAGTGGGTTAAAGCCTCTGCCTTGGGCTCAGGTCATGATCCCGGGGTCCTGGGATCGAGCCCCACATCAGGCTCTCTGCTCAGCGGGGAGCCTGCTTCCTCCTCTCTCTCTGCCTGCCTCTCTGCCTACTTGTGATCTCTGTCTGTCAAATAATTAAATAAATAAATAAGTCCATGGGACTTACAAAGCCAACCACGACTTAATCCTCCAAGAAGTCAGGGGGAAGGAGCGCCCAGAGGCGAGTGGGAGCCCCGCGATGCGGCCTCGGCGGCAGAACGGCGGCGGGTCGCCCGGAGGAGGGGGGGGGGTGGCGCAGCGCCTTTCCCGCCCCCCATCTCCCCTCTGGGCTCCCCTGCCCGTCTTCCCCGCCCGGGGCTGGCGCCGCGTCCCCCCGCCCCGCCCCTTTGGCGCGCCTGCCTTGTCCCAGGTCTCAGACCTCCCGCGCCGCGCCTTCTCCGCCGAGGGCGGGTCGAGGGCTTGCGGAGGGGCACGCGCGCGCGCCGCCGCCGCCGCCGCCGCCTTCGCCCTCGGCGCCGGTCCTTCCCGGTCACGGCGCCCGCACGGTGCCCTCGGCGCATCTGCGGACGCGCGGCGCGGCGGCCGGCCCCCGTGGCGCCTTCCGGGGGTAGTTCGGGCCCGCCCCCCCACCCCCGTGGGTCCTCAGAGCCTCGGCTCACGCGGGGCGCTCGTGGGGCGCCGCCTCCCGCCGCCTGCCCTGGACGGTTCTCTCTCGGTCCCGTCGGGCGTCTGCTCTGAGCCTGCCGTTCCCCGCTCCGTGTCTCTCCCCTCCGGCCCCCCGCACAGGCCTCGGGCCCGGGTTGGGCTCCTCGCCTTCTCCGCCCCTGCTCTCGCCCCTCGCTTCGCGCGCCCTGCCTGCCCGTGCCCCGCTTCCCGCTGCAGCACCCTCGCCCTCTGTGGCGAGAGGGGCCTGGGTTCGCGGATGCGGGGAGGGACGCGGTTTGTGGGTAAAAGCGAGCTTTGGGGTGCTTGGGAAGGGAGAGGGGTACAGTTCGCTCCCGGAGGCTCTGGCGGGGGGCGGGGGGGATTGGGAGAGGGCGGTGTCGGGTGTCGGCCTCGGGGGCCAGTGGCGGCGCCCGGCAGGGCGGGGGGCCTCCTCCGTCACCGGCCGGCAGCGTCGGGGTTTCCGTGCCCCGCGGGGTTGGCCTCGGACGGGATCGGCGTCAAGGTGGGATGGCCTCGTGTCCCCTCTCGTGCCTCGCCTGTTCCCCCACCCCCTGTCCAGGTACCTAGCGCGTCCCGGCGCGGAGGTTTAAAGACCCTTTGGGGGTCGCCCATCCGCCTCTGGTGGGGAGGTCGGCCCGTGGGGAGGAGGGTTCCCTTCTCCCCCAGACTCCGCCGCCCACCGAACCCCCGGGGGGCCGGGGTTGCTGCGCCACGCCACGGTCTTTGCGCGGCCGTGGGGAGGGGGGCTACCCGGCGGCCCCGTCGGGCTGTGCGTGTGCGTGTGCCCCGCGTCCCTCGGTGTTTTGGGGGGGGCAGGTGGGAACCCCCTGGGCGCCTGTGGAGTGAAAAAAAATTAAAAGACCCAATTAAGGAAGCTTAAATTTTTAATTTGATTTTCCTGCCTAATTTGCTTTCTAAAAACCCTATTGCCCATAATTAAAAGAGTCCATGGGCCTTACAAAGCCAACCATGACTTAATCCTCCAAGAAGTTAACTACAAGCCAGGCTTGAGGCCTCAGGCAGCCCTCTGATGATGTCACCTGGAATAGTGTCTCCTTATTCAGTCCATTTCCTTGGCCACTTATTTCTCACCAGATTTAATTGTATACATTATTTCTATCTATTCTCTGTTAAGACACCTGTTAGATCTATTGCTGATTGAAGTTATACTACTATATAAAATTGGAATTAATTGAATATGACAAGAGGACAACCACTTAGCAACAAATATGTATTTTTAAAACTTTTTCCCATTCAAGTTTTGTAAACACTCTCGTGTTACATTTTAGCATTTATTTCTTGATCATGTTTTAATCTTTGGGTAACACAAGAGTATTTGAGAGGTGAAGATTTTGAGCTTGGCATTTTAGTAGGCAGTCGATGAGACCACTATTTAATATTTATAATTTGTGTTCCAATAATAGCAAGAAATAGCATATCTTCATTATTGTTCTGTCAATATTACTTTAATTCCTTATAACAAAAAGTAATAAGAAATAATTAGTATTTCTACCAGAGTCTTTCTTCACATTTTTCAAGGTCAAACAATTTTATATTTTTTACTATAAATCTTACTTGATTATTAAAATGGAAATTGTATGAGATATCCCTTCCTTTCTTTCTCCCTCCTTCCTTCATGCTTTCTACTCTTGCTCTTAACTGCATTCTAATGCTATATATATGTATTATCTATATATATATAGTCATATATGTACATACATATTTTCCCTCAACATTTAGAAACTATACAGTATTTAAGGATAATAAAACACAAATAATAACTTACTGTTATAGAACTTATCATAGAAAATATATAGAAAATAGTATATGTGTTATAATTTGATATTATCATAGTTGTGGTAAAACCTAAAATTGTAAAATCTGGAATATTAAATTTAAATATTTAAGAGATCCAAAGGTACAATGGCAGAGTGGCCAACTGGCCTGGTTTTCCTGGACTGTGTCAGTTTGGGTATTAATGTGCAGGTACTAGGAAAACTCTCAGTCATGAATAAGCTAGGATGGTTGGTCACCTATCCAATTCCTATCTAAGGGTCAAACTGGAAAACTTTCTATAGACATGAATGCATATATATATATATATATATATATGTATATATATATACATATATATATATATATTCAGATCTTTCAGAAATGTAAATAAAAACCTAATAGGTTGGGAAAAGGGGGAAAATAACCTCTTATTCTGAAGGAATTTTAAGTGGCCTTGTATGTAGCATATACAACCCTTAAAAAAAAAAAAGCAAGGAGGGGATTGGTGTAAAATGAGGCAAAAAGAAGTCCACACTTCTAAAAAGGTTCTAAAAAACCTTATATGCCCATTAAAGTGTTTTTATTTTATCTTCCAGTTCTGAGGTCAGCAAACTGCAGCCCCTGGGGTCTAATCCTGCCAATACTTGTGATTGTAAATAAAATTTTATTGAACAAGCACAGTCTTTATTTATTTATTGTCTGTGACTGTTTCACTACTACTACAACAGAATTGAGTAGTTGCACTAGAGAATAATTGGTCAGAAAACCTAAAATATTTACTATTTGCCACTGACTCTTACTGTAGGTGTGGGAAAGCCCACAGAGGTATCCAGGAAGTGGAGGGATGTGAATGATCTTATTCAGTCCTTTTATTTTAGCAAAGATGGTGCTCATACTTCAGTAGGTTATTGACCTAACAAGATATTTAAGCAGCATATGGATTAGTTAGTTGTCTTTTCTTTTGACTGAGAGCCATCCTAGCAGTAACTTATCCCATCTAAACTACCATCCCATTTTTAAACTTATTCCATACTCCTTTGAAATGTGCAAAAATGAGATGAGAGTTGGTGGAGAATTGGAGAAATAAGTCTGTTTGAGATATTAGAAGAAGTCTAACAATGTTTCCTTGTTTAAGCCTACGGGAAAAAGAAGTACTTTAATAATGTAACACGAGTCTATCATTTAGAATCAAGAATGAAGGAAGTTAATTTGAAAAAAGGCAATTTGGAGAGGAAAGCATATCAAAAGTTTTTTCTAAGTTAACTTCTATGGAAAAAAAGACATGTGTATATACAAACCCAGTGTGGGGAAACATTTTATCCCCAAAGAGAAAACAGCTGAGTTAACCTGTATAAAACAACCCAATCATAGGGTAAAGAATCTAATTTCTCATGATTAACAATAGATTTTTCTTAGCTGTTTGGTGCCTGGTTTGTTTGTTTGCTCATTTTGTTGTTGTTGTTGTTCTTTGTTCGTTTTTGTTATTTTTTTTTTGTTTTTTTACCAAGCTAGGAAGTTCTCTTTTAGTTGGAGGAGAGTTTTTAACATAATAGGGAGTTGGGTGTTTAAGGTTTTTCCTGCATCTAGTGATATGATCATATGATTTTTTTAAGGTATATTACATTACTTGATTTGTAAATGTTAAACCAGCTTTCTATATTTAGAATGAATCTTACCTCATAATATAATTCTTTTTATAGATTGTTAGATGAGATTTACTAATAATTGGTTGAAGATTTTTGCAAAAAATTTTATGAGAGACATTATTCTTTTTTTATTATTTTTAAAAGATTTTATTTATTTATTTGACAGACAAAGATCACAAGTAGGCAGAGAGGCAGGCAGAGAGAGAGGAGGAAGCTGGCTTTCTGCAGAGAGCCCAATGCGGGGCTCGATCCCAGGACCTTGGGACCATGACCCAAGCTGAAGGCAGAGGCTTTAACCCACTGAGCAACCCGGGCGCCCCGAGACATTATTCTTTAATTTTCTTTTCTACCAATGCCCTTATCTGATTTTGATATTAGCATAATGACCTAATAGAATGAGTTAGTAAGTGTTCCCTCAGCCTCTATGTCTAAAAGTGATCATGGAGAAGTCATAGGTTTTCCTTAAATGTTTGGTAAAGTCCCCAGTGAAATTGGAAATGTTCTGGTCCAGGTGCTTTCTCTTTTGGAAGGTTTTTATTTTGGTTTTAAAATTGATTTAATAGATATAGGCCTTTTTAGATGATCTACTTATCCACACATGAGTTTTGGTTGTATCTTAAAAGTATTTGTTCATTTTATCTCAGTTATGAAATTATGGGTGTGGAAATATTTCTTATTACATTAAATTTCTTATTATCTTTTCAGGCCCATGAAATCAGTCATCTTGACCTTTACTTAATTTCTAATATGAGTAATGTGCCTCTCATCTTTTTTTCCAGGGCCAGACATGATAGAAATCTATCAGTTATTGCATCTTTTCAAAGAATTAGCTTTTGGATTTGTTGATTTCCCCTATTTTTCTGTTTTTTAAGCTGATTGGTCTCTTCTCTAGTGTTATTCTATATTTTTCTTTTGCTTCCTTTCTTCGTTTGGCTTAACATTTTTTCCCCCTAGTTTCCTAAGGTAGAAGAAAGTTTATAAATTTTAGAGCACTTTGTTTCTTTTCTGATGTAGACATTTAATAAATGTAGACATTTAATGCTATAAATATCCCTCTAAGTACTGTTTTTGCAGAATCCTACATATTTCACTGTTTCATTTTTTTTTCATTTAGTTTAAAGTATCCTTTCAATTTGAGACATATTTTTAATTCATATGTCATTTAGGAGTGTGCTATTTATTTTTTGAAACATTTGAGATTTTCTAACTATGTTTTTATTATTGATTTCTAAATTAACTTCATTGTGGTCTAAGAACACACTTTGTATGTTTTCTATTTCCTTTTAAATTTGTTAAAATGTGTTTGATGGTCCTGAATGTGGTCTGTCTCGTGGATGTTTCTAGCAAGCTTTCGAAGAATGTGTATTCTACTCTTATTGAATGAAATACTTTATAGATATGAATTCTGTCAAACTGATCATGTCATCTATATGACATTCTTCATGTCATCTTCATGTCATCTCTTTTGATTTTTTGCTTGATTAATCTATCAGTTACTGACAAAACATGTTAAGTCTTCAGCTACAAGGCTGGATTTGTCTATTTTTTTTAAAGATTCTATTTATTTATTTGAGAGAGAGAGAGAACACAAGCTAGGGGAGAGGGAAACAGACACACTGCTGAGCCGGGATCCCCATGCAGGTCTCAACCTCAGGACCCCGAGATCATGACCTGAGGCAGATGTTGAACCAATTGAGCCACCCAGGCATCCCTGAATTTGTCTATTTCTTCCATAAGTTTCATCAGGTTTTGTCTCATTTATCTTTACATTTAAGTAAAGTGCGTACAGTTTAGCATCATTTTGTCTTCTTTGTTCTTGTTCATTTTCCCTTTTCTGGAGTATTTTTACCTGTAGTAAAAACCCTAGTTTTCTTTCCATTCATGATTGCATGGTATATTTTCTTCATCCCTTTGCTATAGTGTGTCTTTAAAGTGTTTTTTTCTTTGGAGGTAACATGGTAGTTGAGCCTTAGGTGGTATTTTTATTTACTTGCTTGTTTTTAATCCATGATGACAATCTTTATCTTTCCCCTGACATATTTATATCATTCACATTAAAAGTTTTTATTTGTATACAATAGACATTTGGTCTTTGTTTCTTCTCTTGTTTTTCTTCTTTCTCTGCTATTAATGAGCATTTTATATGACTACACTTTATCTCCTCTCTTAGAAAGCATTTCAATTATACTGTGTGTGTGTGTGTGTGTGTGTGTGTGTGTGTGTGTGTGTAACCTGGAGTTTACAGCACCCATTTAAACTAATCTAAGTTCATTTTCAAATAGCAGTACCACTTTCTAGGTACTGTGGATACCTGGTAACAGAGTGTTCCAAATTCTGCTCTCCTGCCTCTTACAACACTTTACTTATCCCTATGCTATTTTGCTAAATACATTGTTACTGCTATTACCTTAAGTACACAGTTACATCTTAGATCAGTTAAGGATAAAAAAAGATTCTACCTCATCCTGTTTGATTCTTTCTCCATTCCATTCTGTCTCCAAGAAGACAATGAGGCTATAAAGCAACTGAAAGTGTTTATTTGGGCCTATAGGGATTGCACACCAGGAGACAGTCATCTTAAATCAAAAGTGTGCTCCAATTTGCAAGCAGAAAGTGCAGGCTTATAAAGGCAAAAGAATCCCACAAGGTTACATAAGTTTGTATTGTAAGAATTATGATTGCTGCTGGCAGATTTTAAGCTGACTATATGTGATTGGGTATTCATCTAATGGGTGTTTCATTATCTATTTCAGCCCAAAATAGGAAGATGTGTTTTAGGTGAAGCTGAAATTGACAAAAATTGGAAGTTCTTCGGGTTTTGTTAATTGAAACAGGAGACTCACATAAACCCTAATTCCTCAAAAACTTTGTGATGGTTCTGAGTGACTCTTAGCAATGCTTACTTTATTTTTGGAAATGTCTCACATTTTCTTTATGTAGATCCAAATTTCTTTATCATCTTCATGCTTAAAATATTTCTTTTAGTATCTCTTTACGGAGCAGGTTGCTGGTGATGGATTCCCTTAATTAGTGACTCAGTTGGTTA
Source organism: Mustela erminea (assembly GCF_009829155.1). Lineage (NCBI taxonomy): Eukaryota > Metazoa > Chordata > Mammalia > Carnivora > Mustelidae > Mustela > Mustela erminea. Next base: position 14,349,410 of record NC_045631.1, on the reverse strand, counting down.
AGCAACTGCCTTCAGCTTAGGTCATGATCCCAGGGTCCTAGGATCAAGCCCCATGTCAGACTCCTTGCTCAACAGGGAGCTTGCTTCTCCCTCTCCTTCTACCTGCTACTCTGCCAGCTTGTGATCTCTCTCTCTCTCCCCATCAAGTAACTAAATAAAATTTTAAAAAGAAAGAAAGAAAGAAAGAAAGAAAGAAAGAAAGAAAGAAAGAAAGAATGAATTTACTATCCTTCTTCAAAGGTAGATTTCTGGTGTAGAAATCAAGGTTGTGGACTTTTCTGACAATACACTAGTATTCCATCTTACCCTCTTCTTGCATGCATAATTTTATATGAGAAATCCACATAATACTTACCATTGTTCCTTGAGAATTTAGGTTCTTTTCCTCCTATGAAATTTCTGCCTGTCTTAGATTTTCTCTAGTTTGAATGTAATATGTCTAGGTATGGGTGTTTGACAGATTGCTTTGTTTTGTTTTATTCGGGTGGATATTCTTAGAACAATCTAGAGCTATGATTTGGCATATTAATAATGTTGCACGTTTCAGCCATTATTGCTTCAAATATTTCTCTTTTTTTTCACTTTATTCTCTCTTCTCATTTGACATTACAGTTACATGTATAATACACATTTTAATATTGCCCCACAGATTCTTGGGTGTGTTACTGTTTTTCTTTTTCCATGTTTACACTTAATTTTTGTCAGTTTATTTTGATCTATCTTGAAGCTCATTGATTCCTTCCTGAGTTGTGGTGAGTCCACTGATGAACCCCTCATTTCTGAGGCTACCTTTCCTATTTCTAGCATTTTTTTTTTAGATACTGTCTTAAAGTATCCATCTCTCTGCTTCCCTCAATGTAACAATTTTTTTAAGGCACTTATTTCACCATTAGAGCTCTTCACATATTAACCACTGTTATTTTAAATTTCATGTCTATTAATTCCAGCTATGCCATCTTTGGGTCTGATTTAGATCATTGCTTCTTTCAGAATCTGATTTTTCTTGCCTTGAGCATGACTTGCAATTTTTTGTTGAAAGTTGGACATGATGTATTGGTTAATAAAAACTGAATTGAAGGAAAGAGGATTTCAGTGTAAGGATTTGTGTTAAACTGGTTAGTGTTTTGGCTTTTTAAAATATTTACTGTACAAGAAATGCCAAAGTCTTCAAATTCCTCTAGTGTCCCCTTTGTTTTTGTTGTTTTCTCTGAACTTTGGTTTCTCTATGCATCACCCCCTCAGAGTCAGTCTGTGTCTTATAGTCCCTCTTGTTTGAATTCACTTGAATTTATTATATTGAAGCTCTATTGGTTTGATGATAAGATCTGAGGAAAGGGACCATTCTATAATCTTCTTATTAAATATTGGATATATATATATATATATATATATATATATATATATATATATATAAAGAGAGAGAGAGAGAGAGTCAGGTTTTACTTTGGGGGGAGCATCTTGGCACTGTGAACTTCATAAGTTTTTCTCCAGTTATACAGTTCATTAACCTTAAAATAAAACTGCCAGTTATTTTACCAGCAAAAATGGGTTTATTTGGGCATAACAGAGAATTTCTATCTGGGTCAAATAAGCTATGACAAGTAGCACACATGGCAAGTACAGCACATAAAGGAGAAGAACATTATTTTATGGAGAAGAAGGAGGCAGTTGGGAGGGGTTGTTTTGAACAACTTTCCATTGAGAAAAACAAGAGTTCCCCTCAGGTGATGAGGGGTTTTCATTCACAGAGTTGGAGAGGGGGTGGCTGATGTCTTGTAGAAAATGCAATGTATATCTTTCCCTTTGGGACATGTACCTGATGATACTTTCCTGTTGAGATTCTTTGGTTAGGGGTCTCTAACTCTAAATCTTGCTATATTTTACATAGAATGGTAAGTCTTCCTTATCAGACTCTCTCTCTAGCTTCCTAAGTCCATGTTAGTGATGGTCGCTTATATTAATTTTTCACAAACTTTTTCCACCTTTTTTCTATCTCTTGGCTGCATCAATATTCATGGATTCCTCGGATCCCTGTCTTCTGTGGTCAGTACACCTCTCCCACGTTAGGTGAGACAAGAAGACTGGAAGGGGCTGGATGGTGAGAATTTCTCTTTCCTCAGCTCGGGTATGGTTTTAGAATTACACTCTGGGAATATGGTTTTTCGGGTTTTTTTGTTTGTTTGTTTGTTTTCTTTTGTTCTTTGGGATTTTTTGGGGGGGGGGATGAAGGGGAGCATTGTGTTTTCTCCTAGAGATTAGGTCTTTTATCCTAAAGACTCTGGGCATATCTCACAGTAGTTACGCTTCCCCTCTTACTTCCAGAATCAAGTGGACGTATTTTTTGGTTGTTCACAGGAAAAATCAGCCCACTGAAGTATGGGAACAGCCTCACATTGTTTCCCTGATAGGTTCTCATTCCTATGCTCACCTTTATTTAGCCTTTAAAAACTTAGGGAAAAAAATGAGCATTGAATATCCCTACCAATTTATGATTCAAGCAGCTTCTGCTCCATATAAGCAAATTTTTGAAGCTCTGTATTTTTCAATGTATGGGTCTTTCTAGTTTGGGGATGGCAGTCTGCCTAGTGACCTTAGTTCTCTTACATATCCAAAAGAATGTATTGATTTTTGTTTTGCCCAGACTTCTCTGGCCGTAAGGACCATAGTGAAGATTTCCAAGCTTTTTACATGCCAGAGCTGAAACAAGAAGTCCTATATATCACCCTTAATTTGTGCTAAAGACATTTTCTAATAAGTTTTCTTGAGGGTCATCTGACTCCTTAGAATACAACTTTATACAGTAATTTGCATTGTTCATGCCTGGACATCATTTCTCATGCCTATAAGCATATCTCTTTTTTTTCAATCTTCTTATTTGCCAAGGATAAAATACATCATTCAATACTTAACCGAGGCCTCACATCTTCTCTGAAAAGTTTTTAGCCAATGTTGAGTTTAAAAATTAGTATGCTGAAACTGATAGTTCTGCTATGTATTTTCTCTCCTCAAAAATGACATAATATTTAATCCTCCTTAAAGAAATGGATTTTAGTGTGTAAGCCTGATGATTCACAGACATGTACCCCTGGGGCAAATAATACATTATATGTTAAGAAAAAAAAATAATTGGATTTTAGGTTGTTCGTCTTCATGTTCCAGTGGTTACAATTGTCTCTAGAATGTTGTAGAAGAAAGTAATATGTTTACTAAATTGAACAGAGTACAAAAATGACTGACAGATGATCCAGTCTCAACACATTTCATTCTGAATGAGGAGATTAAAAGTAGAGTATAAAATTTATTTTAATAGATGGCAGCATGTGTATGTTTATTGATAAAAGTATAAATAAAAATATACCCACGTCTAGAGGAAGGTGCCACTTATAACAAAGTAAATAGAGGTATTTGAGGAATCAGAAATTGACCTATGTTTTGAGATGTATAAGAGATCAGTAGACACTGGAAAAAAGAAAATTTATTTAAGGGGAAAAAATGAAGTAAGGAAAAAGTACTGAGGCGTTCAAGGAAGAGGCATGTGAGATAAGAATATATTTTTTCCCAGTGTATTTTAACCTTAATCTTTAGACTTAGCACATTCATTGAAGAGTGATAAAAAATGATATAATGTAGGAAAATAAAGCTGATAAAAATGTTTTAAAATGGTATTGTATTCAAAACCCAGTATCAGTAAGAACTTCACCTAGAAGAAGGAATAAAAATAAATTTTTTTTTCTTTTTGCTTTATGAACTAAAGACTTTTATTTATTACTGAGCAGAAGCTACACATTGGATACCTGTGTTTAAGAGCCTTTTGGCAATGTGGGCATAACAGTGCATTTTCCTGACAGCACAATGAACGAAGATGGCTGAGGCTTAATTTCCTGCTAAGACAGTCTCTGCACTGGCACTCATTTGAGAACACACATTCTTCATCATTAGACTTGACCAAACTTTATTGAGGCTCCTCTGAGCTCTCTTGAAACTGACCTCAGCCTTGGCTGCAAAAACCACAGCCCTCAGCTCTGCCCCTTAAATGACTGCCTGAGGAGGCTTGAAATGCCAGGAAAATTTACTGCTTGTTCCAGCCCAAACCTGACTCTGGGGCTCTAACCTCACTTTTCTTAGAAGCATTTACTTAAAGAAATTACGACTGTAAATCCCTCCTCTGCCCCTTTGAGATGTACCTTCTACAACCTAGGACTGTCTTAAAGATCTGGGAGCCATTTCTTCTAAATACAGACTCCCAAAGTTCTGTGTTGCCTCCAGTCCCTGTGGGAGGGTAAGGGCCTACCTTTCCTGGTGTCTTGCTCCAATTTGCAAAATTACCTTCTTTCCTGAAATATGAAAAGTTTGTTTCTTCTCTGGAAAAGCACTAACGAGCAAACCCAGATGGCCTAATCCCATTACCTAACCAACTCTTCCTGCTTTTTGGTAATTTTCCACAACTCTGACACTATTTAAGCCCCTGCTCATTCACCGTCCCTACTCCCTCTCTCATTCTCCCTCTGCACCACCCAGTCACCTCTGCAAAGAATGAAATTGAGCTCAGTTTTGTGAAGTCTCATTCCCCTACTGAAGTAGTACTGAGTAAAGTCTCTAACCACTGTCCATCTCTATTTTTCTTTGACCCTAGATCCCAAATAACTAGCTACGAGCCAAAGAAGATAAATACAATATCACTTATCAGGCAGAAGAACAGACACATTGAGTCAAACCATGGCCATGCAATTTCTGAGGTCCTAGGAGTTCAGGAGGTCCTCCCAAAAAAAAAGTAGAGCCTCGAGGCACAGAATCTTCCATTGAGAGAGAGAAGGTAGAAGCCACAGCCTCCAAAGCCATAGCTGGAACCAGAGACATACACAGGACACTAAGATTAAATCTAAGGACGCTGTAGTAGTTGCCATAATAATTTATCTGTCATGTATTGAAGATTCAATCTGATAGTAAAATGAATGCTCCAGGAAAGAAGATTGCAAAGAAACTAGTACATTTTTACATTCACAGTGAAAGATGAGGCAAACCATAACCCATGAACTTCATTCTCTTTGAAAATAAATCTGTAGTTAAAAAAAAATACCATTAGGCCATATCTTTATTATTTAAGGGTAGTTCCAAACATCCCTGAAGCCAAGTTTTCATCTGAATTTGCCATGTTTAAGAATTAGAGAGTTGGTCTTTATATGGAAAAATGAGCTTTATGTTTAAAGCTAATGTGACTATACATATTTCTATATTTAAATGTTACAATCATAATCCATTGCATCAGGCAGCTGCTTCCTGGCACTGGTTGAAAATTTGGGTTTGTCAAATGATAGTTCCTTACTTTGGCTGCTATAAGGTTCAATTTGTGACAGATATCATGTTTTCTTTCTTTCTAAAATTCAGTGAACTAGCATACAAATTATAAAATTGTCATGCATGATTATGTAATTCTGAAGCACAAGACAGAATTTATTTAGAGAAAACAACAAACATTTGACCTTTCATTCATTCACCTATTCTGTGAAACATTTTAACTTCCTCCAAATTGTATTGGCAAAATTCTGTTAGCTTATATTCAGACCCTGTTCCAACACACCCAACTTACTTCCCATTACTAGCTTCCATGAAACGTCTATTCTAATCAGAAAGATCATCCAGTTGCTCTAAAATTTGTATCTACATTCTAAGTTTATTCTCACACCTTTCTACTGAGTGTTCTTATATTTCCTACACCTGTGAAATGTATTCTTCTTTGTTTCTTTCAAGGATTTCAGGCCATAGTCATCTACTGAACTACTCTAACTCTTACCACACTACTAACTTAGTCCTTATTATATGAAAGCTAATTTGCCAAACTTTCAGACACGATGATAAGATGGGATACTTTCATTTTTCATTACAGTCACAAGAGGGATGTGTGTGTGTGTGTGTGTATTTATACATGTATATGTGTTGCATGTGGAGGTGCAAAGCTAATTAGAGGAAGTTAAAATTCCTTGAGAAGTTTTTTGTTTGTTTTGAGAAAGCAAAGCTAGAGTAGGCTGAGTTGTCCTGCAAAATACGTTCTAGGGAAGGTTTAGATTAGACTGCATCACAATTTGTAAAACTTTAACAGAGAAGAGAGAAGGAGACTCTATTAAATGCAGTGGTTTTAACAAATACTTAGGGGAAACACTAAGCAAGGTGTGAATGTAGACAGGAGAGAAAACTTCTGCAAAAAAGATTGAAGATTGAGAAGTATGGTATTTCCAGATTAATGAAGACCTTTACACATTTCCTGTCATGGAAATTCTGTGGCTTCACCCAGAGTACTGGCACAAAAGATACGACTTTCTAGAAATAATTTTCCAATATCAGGATGATTTGCATATGAACATTAAGATACTGAAAAATTTGGAAATCAATTGTGTTGGAGTTAATGAAAATAAATGATCCCATTTTTATGTTTGTGGAAAGTGTTTATTAGAGACTAGGCTGCCAAATTACCACAGAATAATTACAGAAAGAGGTTACATGTCAGTAATGTCATAGGATTGAGAATGTCCAGCTTGACTGATGAAGATCCCATTCAGGAACATATGTCTCCACCCACTCAAGATATCAGTCTTCATTGCAGTATCTTCTTCATTGTTTGCTCAACAATTTCACTGCTGATTTTCAAGGAAACAAAATAACTAATCCATTAAAAATTATTAAAAAGTGATAAGTGGGTAATAAAAAATATTAGAAAAACACAGAAGACCAGTATGTCCTATAGAAAGTGGGACAAAAGTAACTGCAGCCATAACCACCATAGCCTCCAAGGCCACAGATGGAACCATAATCACAGCTCAGACCACTAAAACCACCAAGGCCATAGCCAAGGCCACCATAGTAATTGCCATAGTAGTAGCTCATGGTGTCAGGGCTTTAGGATTTGGTTTGGTGTTGAAATGATTTTCTTGAGAATGAGTATCACCACCTGTGCTTGGACTTTTATACTCCTTCATTCTGGGAGTGGTAAACCGCAATGCATGAGCTTCATTCTTTTTGAAAATCCATTTTTGTTGAAAACAGTACTATTATGCTGTACTTTTCCTATTAAAGTAGTCCCAAAGATGCATGCATAAATTTTTTCTTTTAGTTTAATTTTCATTCCTCCAAACCAGCCTTTGTATTGAATAGTTATTTTCATGTCTTCAAAGCCTATGTTTTCATATATTTCTATATCTACATCATAATAATCAGGCTTCTTGGTCACTTGGGTAGCTCAGTCATTAGGTGTCTGCCTTCAGCTAGGGTCATGATACCAGGGCCCTGGGATCGAGCCCTGCATTGGTGGGAAATGTGCTTCTCTCTCTCCCACTCCCCCTGCTTCTGTTCTCTTTCAGTGTATATTTCTCTGTCAAATAAATAAAATCTTTTTTTAAGTAATGATCAGGCTTCTTTACTTTAGAGCATTTGAGATTTTTATATTTGTCAATGATATGTCCATTTTGCCTTTGATAGGATTCTCTTCAATGATGATTTCTCCTTCATATTTATGATTAAATAAACTAGGGTAAATTTATTGAATAGTCATAATGATTGTAAAGTCTTATTTTTCAGAAAGGAAATAGGAACAAGAGTGTGCTTTTACTTTCTTGTTTGCATGTTTGTATAATAAATTCAGCACTTTCATACCTGTAAAGATAATATTTGTAATTCAATACTCCTGTCATAAAATAAACCAAGGCTTCTCTCTGAAGTTTTTTCCTGCTGCAACTTGTATTAAACCTCTGTTCTACCTAAGTGAGCCTCTTGAATCATTTCTTAAAATTTCAAATGCTTTTCTCCCTTGGGGCTTTAACTCAAACATTCTCTCTCATTCCAAAGTAACCTCCTCCCCTCTCCTTCTAGCTTCCTTTAAAGTTTCCAGTTTACAAACGCCTACTAACACACTACTAATCTTCCATATTGACACTGCCTCTTGCAAAATGTGTTTTTCATTTTTAACTGGTTACTAAGACTATTTTTAAAAACTTTGAGGTTATGGAACTGATGTCTAATGGGATGATTTGTAAATATGTATCTGTCAACTTTTTAAAATTTGTTTTTTCTTGAAATACCAATTTAAATTTATATATGCTTTTTGAAGAGTTATTTATACAAAGGGATGCTTCATATTTCAAATTGCAAAAGAAAATCACAATTAAACGTTTATATTTATAACTTATTATGAGGAAAAGAATACTATGCTAAGCCTTTGGGCAGAGAAATAATAGATGATAAATATACAAATAATCACTCCATGTACTTTAAATCCTACAATTTCATATTACTCACAGAGGAGTTTGAGTACACCTCTTTATGTTGTACACACGTGTGTGTATTTGGTGTGTGTTAATGAATACATACACGTGGTTTTTTTCTTATGAACAACATAAAGGAGTGTATGGAAGAGTTAAAGTGATACTTAGTTACACTGATTTCAAGACTGAATCAGAGGAATTAATTATTATAGTGCTGGCATGTCTTATAAATAATTCTGATAAGTATAAAATGAGTTGCATCAAGAAGTATAAGAATTCTTTAAATAAGAAGAGAGGAGGAGGTTTCAGCAAAGAAAAACAGTTTTAGCTCATGACCCAAGACAGAGGTAAACAAGGTGTGTCCTCAGTGAGCAAAACACTGTGTGGCTCACGCACAGAATTTAAAGAATAATTGATGGTTGGGAAACATATTAATGTAAGACCAAGGTGGACCATACAATATATGCTATAGTTTTCTTTAGGGCAATGGAAGCAAAGTACTGATGTTTTAGGAAGACATATTTTATCTGCAATGTGGATTGTATGATGAATCTTTGGAAGCAGAAGGACCACTTGAGAAGCTCTTGCAATAACCCCTTATGGAACAAAATAAGAAAAATGGACTGGAAAGTATGACCCTAACACATCATCAAAAATCAATAACCTGTGTGCAGATATTTAGAGACAAGCATAAACCTTATAAGCCATAGTTATATTATTTTTCCTTATGTTTAAATGTATTGTTTTATACCTGTTCAGATTAACTTTATTAAATACATATGTATATATATTAGGCTCTAAAATTGCTCAGTATGTCTGTTTAAAATGCATACATTTAAATAATTGTGATAAAATTCATTTCTTTGGATTTCTAGTCAGTCATCAATCAGTTGGAAGGGAAATATGTTTGTAAACATTCAGGAATAAGAACTCATCCAGGCAACTTAACTGTATGTATGTATTTACTTATTTATTCATTACTTATTTATGAGAGAGGAAAAGAGAGCATAATCACAAACACACGCCTGTGTGTGTGCTGTGGTGGGAGGGGGAAGAACAGAGGGAGAGAGAATCTCAAGCAGACTCCCTGCTGTGTGCAGGACCTCATGCTGGCCTCTATCCCAGGACCCCAAGATCATGACCTGAGGCTAAACCAAGAGCCAAAGGCTTGACCAGCTGAGCCACCCAGCTGCCCCTGGGCAATTTAATTATAATAATAAAAAGAAAACTTTATAAAAATAAATTACTTGCTGCCAAAACCTACTCTGGAAGGTCATTTTGGTTATTTTCCTTAGAATTTAAGATGTAGTTATCTGCTGGCCAGGGAGTAATTTTCAGGTGTTTCCTGGCAATTATAATTAATATATGAGTAGAAATTACATAAAAGTATAATTAGTTAAGATCAACCTTATAATATTCTTTCAATAAGGTATTTTCACTTGGAAATCAAGTGACAGTGTAGAGGCAAATAGTGTGAGATGAAACTTTCTTTTCTTGTAGTCACATATTTATCTATTCTCTGTTTCTATCGTTGAGGGCAGCAGTTTCATTCAGGCCTATAACATTGAAAATTTGGACTCCTCACCTTAAACCAGTTAGAATGGCCAAAATTAGCAAGACAGGAAACAACATGTGTTGGAGGGGATGTGGAGAAAGGGGAACCCTCTTACACTGTTGGTGGGAATGCAAGTTGGTGCAGCCTCTTTGAAGAACAGTGTGGAGATTCCTCAAGAAATTAAAAATAGAACTTCCCTATGACCCTGCAATTGCACTCCTGGCTATTTACCACAAAGATACAGATGTAGTGAAAAGAAGGACCATCTGTACCCCAATGTTTATAGCAGCAATGGCCATGGTCGCCAAACTATGGAAAGAACAAAGATGCCCTTCAATGGATGAATGGATAAGGAAAATGTGGTTCATATACACTATAGAGTATTATGCCTCCATCAGAAAGGATGAATACCCAACTTTTGTAGCAACGTGGACAGGACTGGAAGAGATTATGCTGAGTGATATAAGTCAAGCAGAGAGAGTCAAGTATCATATGGTTTCACTTATTTGTGGAGCATAACAAATATCATGGGGGACAAGGGTGTTAGAGAGGAGAAGGGAGTTGGGGTAAATCGGAAGGGGAGGTGAATCATGAGAGACTATGGACTCTGAACAACAATCTGAGGGGTTTGAAGTGGCAGGGGGGTGGAAGGTTGGGGTACCAGGTGGTGGGTATTATAGAGGGCACGGATTGCATGGAGCACTGGGTGTGGTGAAAAAATAATGAATACTGTTATGCTGAAAATAAATAAATTTAATTTTAAAAAAAAGAAAATGTGGATTCCACTCACATTTCTGTTCCTTATCATCACTCAGATGATCAGTCTGCATGGCATTTTTTTTTGAAATTTATCTCCTTAAACACCTGTGCTTTCTATGCTTAACCCCATTTGTGGACACTATATTTGAGTTGGAACTTTCTTGCCAAGTGCCAAGATTCTGGTATTTTATCTGGCTTTCAATGATTTTTCTTTTAAACTCGTTTTTTTTTTTTCTATGCCACTACTGTTTTTAAATTTCTGACATTATTTTATTGTGTGTGGGGTGTGTGTGTGTGTGTGTGTGTGTGTGTGTGTGTGTGTGTGTGTTTGTATACTGGACTTATATATTGGGGAAAAAATAAGTACCAAAAACTTCAGTTAATCTCTTTAACAGAAAGAAGTAACCTGCCATAGTAAAATTATCCTTAAAAACTTAAAAACGATTTGTATGTTTCTTTGATGACATCTGAAGCCTCATCCCACTCTTAAGAGCAAGGACATTGTTTTAGTTGTTGAGAGGAATTAGATGAAATGTAGGCACAATGCAGGCATCACTAATTACCATTCTATCATTTTCAAATATTTTTAATGGAAGACTACTGTATAAAATCAAGATACAACATAACATAGGTATATTTTCCTAAAAGTCTTAAGTGTATGAAAAAAAGAAGGCATTTCTCAGGTAATAGATACAAAATTTTACAACCAGCCAAAGTATTATAGTTTATACCAGCTAAATGCAAGCTGACATGGATTTCACAAGATAACAAAGCCAGAATCATCTGTATCTTTATCCATTAACTACTCATGTATGAACCATAAAGATACAAACCCAGCCATAGACAGAGCCTTGGAAAATTTGTCCACTGGACTCTGGGCCAGGGATACCTGTCAAGTGAAGGACGGGCTCTCCCAGGCACCTCCAGGCCCATGCTGGGCCAGGTCTGGGCTCCAGAGTGGAGTTGAAAATTTCACCAGGGGTACCCTGCCTGGGCTCTTCTCAGCCAGTGTGAGTGCTGTAGGTCTCATAGTACAATTCAGAAATATCCTTGGACAAAACCCATCCTTCCTTTGTGGTCCTTGGTCCATTGGACACCCTTTGTGGATAAAGAAACTATTCAAAAAATATAACAGTGGGGCACCTGGGTGGCCCAGTCTGTTAAGCATCTGCCTTCTGCTCAGGTCATGATCCCAGATTGTGCCCCGAGTTGGGCTCCCTTCTCAGCGGGAAGTATGCTTCTCCCTCCCACCACTCATGTTCTCTCTCTCTCTAATACATAAAAAAATATATTAAATAATAATAATAATAATAAATAGGTCAACTAATCTTCAACAAAGCAGGAAAGATTATTGAATGGAAAGAAAGGTGGTCTCTCTAACAAATGGTGTTGGAAAAATTGGACAGCCACATGCAGAGGAATGAAACTGGACCATTTCCTTTCAGCAGACACAAAAATAGACTCAAAAGGGATGAAAGCCCTAAATGGGAGACAGGAATCCATCCAAATCCTGGAGCAGAACACAGGCAGCAACCTCGGTGACCTCGGCTGCAGCAACTTCTTGCTAGACACGTCTCCAAACACAGGGAACGAAAGGCAAACCTGGACCATTGGGACTTCATCCAGATAAAAAAAGCTTTTGCACAACAAAAGAAACCGCTGACAAAACCAAAAGACAATGGGACAGAATGGGAGAAGATATGTGCAGATGAAAAATCAGATAAAGGGCTAGCATCCAAAATTTATAAAGAACACGTCTAACTCAACTCCCAAAGAATAATCCAATCAAAAAATGGGCAGAAGACACCAACAAACATTTCATCAAATATGACATCCAGATGGCCAACAGACATATAAAAAATTGCTATACATCACTCAGGATTGGGGAAATAAAAATCAAATGAGCTGACCACCTCACACCAGTAAGAAGGGCTACAATTAACCAGTCAGGAAAGGACAGATGTTGGAGAGGATGGGGAGAAAGGGGAATCCTCCTCCACTGTTGGTGGGAATGCAAGCTGGAGCAGTCACTCTGGTAAACCATATGGAGGTTCTTCAAAAAATTGAAAATAGAGCTACTCTACCACCCAGCCATTGCACTACTGGGTATTTACCCCAAAGATAAAAATGTAGTGATCCAAAGGGGCACCTGAACCCCAATGTTTCTAATGTTTATAGCAGCAATGTCCACAATAGCCAAACTATGGAAAGAAACCAGATGTCCAATGATAGTTTAATGGATAAAGAAAATGTGGGATAGAAACACACACACACACACACACACACACACACACACACACACACACTGGACTATTGCTCAGATATTTAAAAAAATAAAATCTTGCCATTTGCAATGATGTGAATGGAACTAGAGGGATTTTGCTAAGCAAAATAAATCAATCAGTGAAAGACAATTACCATATGATTTCTCTGATATGTGGAATTTAAGGAACAAACAGAGGAGCATGGGGAAGAGAAGGAAACAAGATGAAATCAGAGGGAGACAACCCTTAGGAGACTTAATCGGAGGAAGCAAACTGAGAGCTGCTGGAGGGGATGGGGATAGGATGGGGTAACTGGGTGATGGGCATTGAGGAGGCATGTGATGCAATGAACACTGGTTATTATATAAGATGGATGAATCACTGAACTTTACCTCTGAAACTAATAAAATACTATATGTTAAATAATTGAATTTAAATTTAAAAAGAAAAATAAATAATAAAATTATCCATATTATTACAACAATGGTTAAAGCAATGACAAAATTAGAATTATTTACTCTTTATAGTAGCTCAAATCTATAGTTAAATTTATATTATAATTCATATGTATGTAAAAAAATTTTAGCACCCGTGTCCTTATAATACTTTATGTTTCTATAAAAAGTATCATTGCTGTGAATCTCAGGACACGTATCCCTATCCCATCTGACAAACAACACAGATTAACCTCTTCATTTGGGGTTTCAGTCTGTCTACCTGATCTACCCTCCATGACACAAAAGTGTTCCAGCCCTCATTTTGTCACCAGCGACCAAGTCCGTTTATTCCCATGGCATCTTGGTGCCAGTTTTTAAGTCCGATTTTCCAATCAATGGCGGGGGGGTGGGGGGCTCTCATATCTGAAACCTCAAATTGATCCAAAAGCAATCCTGAGATCCTGCTGGTCAACCTGGACTCCAAAAGGCATCAAGACGTCTACCAACCTGCTCTTTCCTCATGCTTGGCGGGTGCCCCAAGACTTGGCCCCCCGCCCCCTTGCTCGTGGCCCCATTGCCCATGTCTCTCCGGGAAGGGGGCCCTGCACGAGTTGCTGCGTCCTATCGCCTTTCTTGGTCGTTCCCACTACTCCCCAAACCTGTCCCTGCCCCTGTTGAGATCTGGCAACGCAGGGAAGGAAGTGGGAGTCAGCCTTAGCAGATACATGCAACCGCAGTGATACACATGGAACCACTGAGAACCCACAGTGCCCTTTCCTTACTGACAGGTCCCCATCTCTGGGTCCAGGACGCCCCCTCCTGTAAGCCGCCAGCTGTCCAGTCGGTTCCCGTGGGCAGACAGGCAACATCGGCCTGTGCTGGTCCACCCATCTGCGTGGCCCCACAACACCCCCCCCCCCCAGCCCCCGCTGGAAATGCGAGACCCGCCTCTTCTCCAGCAAAACTACTGGTACAACCCTCAGTGGATCAGAGACCTGCAGACACCGTGGCCCTGCTAGGAGATCCTGCTAGCGCTGCCGGCCTCCTGGAACTCTGCTTCTTGGACTGCAGTGGAATCCCATGCCTTCCTCCGTAGGAACACTATGAGGGTGACGCCAGGAACAGGCGCAAAAGTGTGCGCACTGCTCCAGGCTCACAGGTGCACCAGGGCGTGCAGGTGGAGGCCCCAGGTTGGATCCCATCGGTTGGCTGGGATCCCGCTTCTCAGTGCGAGGAGGGCAGAAGGTACGGGTCATGGACCAGAATAGCCCCGCTTGGAGTACAGCCAGCGGGATCCGGGCAGTGCCTGGCACCGCGGGACTCCAACTGCAGAAAGAGGGCTTTTTTTATCCAAGAGGTCTCCTGAAACCGCCTTTGCCTGACCGGGACAGCCAAGGAGAAGGGGGCCAACTCTTGGCGACTCCTGTGCCAGCGGAAAATGTCAAAGTTTCCTGGAGATGCCAAAAGCCCCTGTGCCTTACCCCAGCTTCCCAGAGTGACAGGAGTGCTCCTCGATCTCCAGGATGGACAGAGAAGATTCCACGGGGTTCCGGTGGGCCTGCCCTGTGACACTGAAACCATGAAAGTACTGGCTGAAAACGTGGATGGATCCATTTCAGTGTATGACGTTGGAGTGGACAAAGGTCTTAGGAATAAAAAGTAAGTCCAGAATCCATAAAGGAAAAATGATTGATCAACTTAACCACCTAATGACTAAATACAGTTTACCTTTGCATAAACTACAAGGAAAGTCAGTAGACAGTAAATGGGTGTGGGAAGCATTCGGGCATATATGGATGTACTAAGAATATTGATTTCAGCATTCCTTGTTACAGGAACAAAAAGTTGGGAAAAAATAATAGCCATTCAGAGGAGCCAGATGAATCTCTGGTGTGTCCATACAGTGCAGTACTATCTGTGTGTGTTCTGGTTTATGAGCAGTCCAACTCAGTCAGCTGTGACGAGTGACTAGAGACTGGGTAACTTTAAATCAACAGAAATTCATTTCTCCCATTTATGGAGGCTAGAAGTCCAAGGTCGGGGCACTGGCATGGTTGGGTGAGGGCCCTCTTCTGAGTTGCAGACTTCCCTTATGGAAAGATCTAGAGAGCTTTATGCAGTATCGTTTATTTTTATTTTTACACTTTATTTTAATTCCAGTATAGTTAAGTTTCAGGTATAAAATATGTGATTCAGTAATTCCTTACATCACCCAGTGTTCATCAGGACACGTGTCCTTCACCTATATCATCACCTATTTCAACCATCCCCCCCCCACCTATCCCTGCTCTGCTCACCATCAGTTTGTTCTCTATAGCTAAGACTCTGTTTCTTGGTTTCTCTCTCTCTCTCCTTTTCCCCCCTTTGCTCATTTGATCTGTTACCTAAATTCTACATGAGTAAGTCATATGGTATTTGTCTTTCTCTGACTTATTTCACTTAGCATTATATTCTCTAGTTGTATCCATGTCAGTATGAATGGCAAGATTACATTTCTGTGGCTGAGTAATATTCCATTGTATATATATGTCCCATCTTCTTATCCATTCCTCTCTCGGTGGACACTTGGGTTGCATTCATCATTTGACACTGTAAATTTTAAAGGATACTGCAGTAATCACAGGGATGCGTGTGTTGCTTTGAATTAGTTTTTGTATTGTTTAGGTAAATACGCAAGTAGTGTGATTCCTAGATCAGAGGGTAGCTCTATTTGTAAATTTTTGAGGAAACTGCATATTGTTTTCCAGAGTGACTGCACCAATTTGCATCCCCCCCGGCAGTGCAGGAGGGCTCCCCTTTCTCCCCATATTCACCACTTGGTTCTTGTGCTGCTGATTTCAGCCATTCTGAGACATGTGAGGTGGTATCTAGTTGTTTTGCTTTGCATTTCCTTGATAATGAGTGATGGTGAGCATCTTTTCGCGGTGGACATCTTTTCTGCTGTCCATCTGGATGTCTTCTCTGGAGAAATGTCTGTTCATGTCTTCTGCCCATTTTTTAATTGGATTTTTTTGGGGGGGGTGTTGACTTGTATTAGTTATTTATAGAGTTGGAATGCTAACCCTTTATCAAATTTGTCGTTTACAAATATCTTCTCACATTCAGTAGGTTGCCTTTTAGTTTTGATAATTCCTTCCTCATGCAGAAGCTTTTCATTCCAATGATGTCCCAATACTCTACTTTTGTTTTTGTTTTTCCTGCTTCAGAAGACATATCTAGAAAGAAGTTCCTATAGCCGATGTCAAAGAAGTTACTGCCTGTGCTCTCTTACTGTATTTTTATGGTCTCAGGTCTCACATTTTGGTCTTTAATCCATTTTGAGTTTATTTTTGTGTATGGTGTATGGAAATTGTCCAGTTTCATTCTTCGGCCTGTAGCAGTCCAGTTTTCCCAGTACCATTTGTTGAAGAGACTGTCTTTTTCCTCTTGGACGTTCTTTCCTCCTCTGTCAAAGATTAACAGAACATGTAGCTGTAGGTGTATTTCTGGGTCTTCTATTCTGTTCTATTGGTCTATGTGTCTGTTTTTGTGCCAAAACCAAACTTTCTTGGTTACTACAGCTTTCTAATATAATATGAAGTCTAGATACAGGGTCTCTGTTTAAAAAGCACTCATCCTACCCATAATTTATACAAACATGAACTCCAAATAGATCACATACATAAAGGCAAAAGGTAAGACAATACAACTTTAAAGGAAAAATTCTAATAAAAAATATGTGGACTCTGGGGCTAAACAAAGAGATTTTAGACTTGACACTCAAAGTGTGATTCATATAAAGGAACAGATCAGCTGGAATTCACCAACCTTATAAATCCAGGCTCTGCGAAAGGGACTTTTAAGAGCCTGAAACCAAGACTGAGAAGAAAGACTGAGAAAATATACATGATTTACACACACACACACACACACACACACACACACACACACATATGTATGTATTTAAACTCTGTCAGTTTCCATGATAGCCTTGGAATACATGATTATATATCTATATCTATATCTATATATCTATATCTATATATTTGCTCTCTATATATAGAGAGATCAGAGTCAGAGCATATATATATATATATATACATATATATATTCAAATCAAATAATTTAATAACTGAGTAGCATCAATAGAAAGTTGGGGCTACCACATCGGGTTCTCTGCTCAACAGGAAGCCTGCTTCCTCCCTCTCTCTCTGCCTGCCTCTCTGCCTCCTTGTGATCTCTCTGTCAAATAAATAAATAAAATCTTAAAAAAGAAAAAAGAAAGTTGGGGCTATAGCTAAGGTTCTTTCCTTGCATTACAATGTCATGTACCTTTAATAGTTTTGAACCAAATAATATTTTCTTCAATATAAAAAAAATTCAAGAGTCTTATTTGCCTTCTAGTAAAGTAGTCATTTATCTTGAACTGCTCAATGGTAAAATAAGATATTCTATAGAAAGTACAGATGGATGAATGATAAGTACTAGGGTGAATGGAAAACATCTCAAGGCAAAAATGCAGAAGCCATACATAATAGAAAAGGATGTTTATGGAACACAATCAATGACCTTGTCTTGAATTCTGTGTCTGAAAGAGAAGTGTTCTTAGTAGAGGATCCAACTAGAGACCATATTGTGTCTACAGTCACTGCTAAACTTTCCATGGATCCTCGAGAAGTCAGATTTAAAATTCAGTAAATTAGATTTCACCCTTTAGTTAATTCTAATCCATACAGTATCATAAATGCAAAGCCTTCAAGTACTTTCTAAGAATACTCTTTGAACTATTATTTTTTAATTTTAACCTATTATTCCAAATTTATTGCTTTCTGTGTCTCAATATGACCACACATATGTAGATCAGAGATGCCCTTTCCATGTAAATGTATGTACATATGTATATGCGATCATACATAACACATATCATTAATTTACTATACTGTGTAATATACTGCAATGGTTCTTGCTTTAAGGAGTAGCAAAGTAACCCAGCATACCTCAAAACAAGAAATTGAAAGAAAGAAAGAAAGAAAGAAAGCTAAACAGCAAACCTTGCAAAATTAAAAATAAATTAATTAATTAAATAAGCAATTCACTGTGTATTTGGAAAAACAAAGGCAATTTAGGAGTATTTTACACCTCAAAATTATAGGTAGAGCAAAAACAGTCATGATTAACTCCTTTAGCCCACTGGAGTCAATTCAGCTTACATGAGATAATTGTTAAATTCTCAGAAATGTGGGGAGCTGGTTATTAAATATAGATATTATTAAAAAGCAAATTGAAGCTTACAATTGAATAAGATATTAAAAACGAAGGTAATAGAAATTAAAAATTCATAAAATCCTAATTATTTTGCTACATTTTACTATTAGCAATGTGCTTGAGGTGGTTTAAGTCGATTATTATACCAGCCCCAGGGAAACACTATATAATCATGTGCCACTGAACATCACTTTGCAACACCTCTTTCACTGCTTTTAGTTGGTGCCTTAAAATCGACTATGGTGGAGGTACTTACAGCACAGAAATCAACTAAAGCTGCAATGTAAGCTGTTTTATCCCCCTCCATCCCAAAGGCAGCTGCTGCTAAACATTTTAAAAGCACACCACTGATATTCTGAACAGGGATGAATGTAGCTTCGTGGTTCACAACACAACCTCTGAATCTGAACTTGTCCACTAATATCTGTGTGCTCTTGCACAACGTTCTTAAATAAGTAGTGACCTAGTCTCTTCGTCTGTAAAATGGTTTATAAATCTTCTGAAGCACTTAACACTATGTCTGGATTGGAACTTTAAGTGACCAGTAAATGCTAACTGTAATCACTATCAACTACAAGATGGAGCAATGAACCACAGAAAGGGCCAGCGGAAAGGGTCTTATGTTCAAGAGAACTGATAAAATAGACAAATTAGGTTATTTCATAATTTACTTCATTCTTTATATAGAATTGTATGCCTTAGGAGCCAGAGTATAGGGAGAAATCAGTTGCATTCTCTGAAAAACCTACAAAGAATAGGGTTTTTAGGGGCCCCTGGGTGGTTCAGTGGGTTAAGCCACTGCCTTCAGCTCAGGTCATGATCTCAGAGTCCTGGGATCGAGTCCCGCATCGGGCTCTCTGCTCGGCGGAGAGCCTGCTTCCCTCTCTCTCTCTCTGCCTGTCTCTCCATCTACTTGTGATTTCTCTCTGTCAAATAAATAAATTAAAAAAAATAAAAAAAAAGAATAGGGTTTTTATACTTGTATAAAAACATATATGCTTTCCTAATATTTAACTTTTTATGTATAGTTTTTTTAACTTTTAATTTTAATTCATAGGGTTCTTTAACTTTTAACTTTTTAATTTTTTAACTTTATAAACAGTATAAATCATCTAAATATATATATACATATATATATACACATATATGTGTGTGTATATATGTATATATTGTAGTAATTTAACCAAATATCCATCATGATCCAGTAGAAAGGTTCTAACTCCAGGACTTTGCAGAACTAACATTTTTATATTGATTCTATTTTAATTTCCTGTGTCTAGCAGAGCAAACCATCTATCTACCATGGATGGCCTCTACTTTCTTCAACTTTACGTAGAAGTTATTTTACAAGGTTAGATTAGCGGCTGAACTTAACTCCATCTTATTTCATTTAAAATTTTTGATTTATTCTTTTGAGAGAAAGAGAGCACAAGTTGGGGGTGTCAGTGAGAGAGGGAGAAGCAGATTTTTTACTCTGTTTAACTCTTAGAGACTAGTTTCAGTTTGACTACAATTTTTTCTTTAATTCTAGTGTACTATGGTATTCTCTACTGCTTATTTTTCTTTCAATTTGTTTTATTCTCTCCTTTTAGAGTTCCCTTTTAATTTTATTATTATTTAATTAATGTATAGTTATTTAATTAACATATAGTATTATTTGCTTCAGGGGTATGTTCTGTTAATCTTAAGGTTCAAGATGGTGACTTTGAAAGATCCTGAACTCACCTCCTTCCCCATACACTGAGTCTATATATGAAACAATTTTGGGGGAGGTGGGTTTAAAGGGAAAGTAAAAAAAAAGAGAGAGAGAGAGAGAGAAAGAGAGAAAGAAAAAAAATAAAATCTAAGGTCTGGCTGAATAATTATCAACACACCAGGCTAATGAGAAGAAAACCACATCAAACAGGCTTGGAGAGGCTGGGTCACAATCCCCTAAGCCCTGCCACAGGCAGCCACCTGCGATCAGGAAGGAGCTCAACACCCAAACTTCCCGGAGTAGTGAGGGGTTTGAACCCCACACTGGGCACCCCAGCTTTTTTTTTTAATTTTTTATTTTTTAGAAACATATATTTTTATCCCCAGGAGTACAGGTCTGTGAATCACCAGATTTACACACTTCACAGCACTCACCAAAGCACATACCCTCCCCAATGTTCATAATCCAACCCCCTTCTCCCAAACCCCCTCCCCCCAGCAACCCTCAGTTTGTTTTGTGAGATTAAGAGTCACTTATGGTTTGTCTCCCTCCCAATCCCATCTTGTTTCATTGATTCTTCTCCTACCTACTTAAGCCCCCATGTTGCATCACCACTTCCTCATATCAGGGAGATCATAGGATAGATGTCTTTCTCTGCTTGACTTATTTCGCTAAGCATGATACGCTCTAGTTCCATCCATGTTGTCGCAAATGGCAAGATTTCATTTCTTTTGATGGCTGCATAGTATTCCATTGTGTATATATACCACATCTTCTTGATCCATTCATCTGTTGATGGACATCTAGGTTCTTTCCATAGTTTGGCTATTGTGGACATTGCTGCTATAAACATTCGGGTGCATGTGCCCCTTTGGATCACTACGTTTGTATCTTTAGGGTAAATACCCAGTAGTGCAATTGCTGGGTCATAGGGCAGTTGTATTTTCAACATTTTGAGGAACCTCCATGCTGTTTTCCAGAGTGGCTGCACCAGCTTGCATTCCCACCAACAGTGTAGGAGGGTTCCCCTTTCTCCGCATCCTCACCAGCATCTGTCATTTCCTGACTTGTTGATTTTAGCCATTCTAACTGGTGTGAGGTGATATCTCATTGTGGTTTTGATTTGTATTTCCCTGATGCCGAGTGATATGGAGCACTTTTTCATGTGTCTGTTGGCCATCTGGATGTCTTCTTTGCAGAAATGTCTGTCCATGTCCTCTGCCCATTTCTTGATTGGATTATTTGTTCTTTGGGTGTTGAGTTTGCTAAGTTCTTTATAGATTCTGGACACTAGTCCTTTATCTGATATGTCGTTTGCAAATATCTTCTCCCATTCTGTCAGTTGTCTTTTGATTTTGTTAACTGTTTCCTTTGCTGTGCAAAAGCTTTTGATCTTGATGAGATCCCAATAGTTCATTTTTGCCCTTGCTTCTCTTGCCTTTGGCATTGTTCCTAGGAAGATGTTGCTGCGGCTGAGGTCGAAGAGGTTGCTGCCTGTGTTCTCCTCAAGGATTTTAATGGATTCCTTTCTCACATTGAGGTCCTTCATCCATTTTGAGTCTATTTTTGTGTGTGGTGTAAGGAAATGGTCCAATTTCATTTTTCTGCATGTGGCTGTCCAATTTTCCCAGCACCATTTATTGAAGAGGCTGTCTTTTTTCCATTGGACATTCTTTCCTGCTTTGTCGAAGATTAGTTGACTGTAGAGTTGAGGGTCTATTTCTGGGCTCTCTATTCTGTTCCATTGATCTATGTGTCTGTTTTATGCCAGTACCATGCTGTCTTGATGATGACAGCTTTGTAATAGAGCTTGAAGTCCGGAATTGTAATGCCACCAACGTTGGCTTTCTTTTTCAATATCCCTTTGGCTATTCGAGGTCTTTTCTGGTTCCATATAAATTTTAGCATTATTTGTTCCATTTCTTTGAAAAAGATGGATGGTACTTTGATAGGAATAGCATTAAATGTGTAGGTTGCTTTAGGTAGCATAGACATTTTCACAATATTTATTCTTCCAATCCAGGAGCATGGAACATTTTTCCATTTCTTTGTGTCTTCCTCAATTTCTTTCATGAGCACTTTATAGTTTTCTGAGTATAGATTCTGTGCCTCTTTGGTTAGGTTTATTCCTAGGTATCTTATGGTTTGGGGTGCAATTGTAAATGGGATTGACTCCTTAATTTCTCTTTCTTCTGTCTTGCTGTTGGTGTAAAGAAATGCAACTGATTTCTGTGCATTGATTTTATATCCTGACACTTTACTGAATTCCTGTATAAGTTCTAGCAGTTTTGGAGTGGAGTCTTTTGGGTTTTCCACATATAGTATCATATCATCTGCGAAGAGTGATAATTTGACTTCTTCTTTGCCGATTTGGATGCCTTTAATTTCCTTTTGTTGTCTGATTGCTGAGGCTAGGACCTCTAGTACTATGTTGAATAGCAGTGGTGATAATGGACATCCCTGCCGTGTTCCTGACCTTAGCGGAAAAGCTTTCAGTTTTTCTCCATTGAGAATGATATTTGCGGTGGGTTTTTCATAGATGGCTTTGATGATATTGAGGTATGTGCCCTCTATCCCTACACTTTGAAGAGTTTTGATCAGGAAGGGATGCTGTACTTTGTCAAATGCTTTTTCAGCATCTATTGAGAGTATCATATGGTTCTTGTTCTTTCTTTTATTGATGTGTTGTATCACATTGACTGATTTGCGGATGTTGAACCAACCTTGCAGCCCTGGAATAAATCCCACTTGGTCGTGGTGAATAATCCTTTTAATGTACTGTTGAATCCTATTGGCTAGTATTTTGTTGAGTATTTTCGCATCTGTGTTCATCAAGGATATTGGTCTATAGCTCTCTTTTTTGATGGGATCCTTGTCTGGTTTTGGGATCAAGGTGATGCTGGCCTCATAAAATGAGTTTGGAAGTTTTCCTTCCATTTCTATTTTTTGGAACAGTTTCAGGAGAATAGGAATTAGTTCTTCTTTAAATGTTTGGTAGAATTCCCCCGGGAAGCCGTCTGGCCCTGGGCTTTTGTTTGTTTGGAGATTTTTAATGACTGTTTCAATCTCCTTACTAGTTATGGGTCTGTTCAGGCTTTCTATTTCTTCCTGGTTCACTTGTGGTAGTTTATATGTTTCTATGTTTATATGTTATATGTTTATATGTTTCTAGGAATGCATCCATTTCTTCCAGATTGTCAAATTTATTGGCGTACAGTTGCTCATAGTATGTTCTTATAATAGTTTGTATTTCTTTGGTGTTAGTTGTGATCTCTCCTCTTTCATTCATGATTTTATTTATTTGGGTCCTTTCTCTTTTCTTTTTGATAAGTCGGGCCAGGGGTTTATCAATTTTATTAATTCTTTCAAAGAACCAGCTCCTAGTTTCGTTGATTTGCTCTATTGTCTTTTTGGTTTCTATTTCGTTGATTTCTGCTCTGATCTTTATGATTTCTCTTCTCCTGCTGGGCTTAGGGTTTCTTTCTTGTTCTTTCTCCAGCTCCTTTAGGTGTAGGGTTAGGTTGTGTACCTGAGACCTTTCTTGTTTCTTGAGAAAGGCTTGAACCGCTATATATTTTCCTCTCAGGACTGCCTTTGTTGTGTCCCACAGATTTTGAACCATTGTATTTTCATTATCATTTGTTTCCATGATTTTTTTCAATTCTTCTTTAATTTCCCAGTTGATCCATTCATTCTTTAGAAGGATGTTGTTTAGTCTCCATGTATTTGGGTTCTTTGCAAACTTCCTCTTGTGGTTGAGTTCTAGCTTCAGAGCATTGTGGTCTGATAATATGCAGGGAATGATCCCAATCTTTTGATACCAATTGAGTCCTGATTTAGGACCGAGGATGTGATCTATTCTGGAGAATGTTCCATGTGCACTAGAGAAGAATGTGTATTCTGTTGCTTTGGGATGAAATGTTCTGAATATATCTGTGATGTCCATCTGGTCCAGTGTGTCGTTTAAGGCCTTTATTTCCTTGCTGATCTTTTGCTTGGATGATCTCTCCATTTCAGTGAGGGGAGTGTTAAAGTCCCCTACTATTATTGTATTATTGTTGATGTGTTTCTTTGATTTTGTTATTAATTGGTTTATATAGTTGGCTGCTCCCACGTTGGGGGCATAGATATTTAAAATTGTTAAATCTTCTTGTTGGACAGACCCTTTGAGTATGATATAGTGTCCTTCCTCATCTCTTATTATAGTCTTTGGCTTAAAATCTAATTGATCTGATATAAAGATTGCCACTCCTGCTTTCTTCTGATGTCCATTAGCATGGTAAATTCTTTTCCACCCCCTCACTTTAAATCTGGAGGTGTCTTCGGGCTTAAAATGAGTTTCTTGGAGGCAACATATAGATGGGTTTTGTTTTTTTATCCATTCTGATACCCTGTGTCTTTTGACAGGGGCATTTAGCCCATTCACATTCAGGGTAACTATTGAGAGATATGAATTTAGTGCCATTGTATTGGGCACCCCAGCTTTTAAAACTAGCACCTGAGAGGCAAAGCCCCAAACATCTAGCTTTGAAAACCAATGGGGCTTGTGTCTAAGAGAACACAGGACTGCAGTGATCTGAGAAATGGGTCTTAAAGAGCTCTGCAGAGTGGAGGTCTGGCGGTGGAGTGGGTTCAGTGGGAGACTTTTAGTTTTGGCTCAGGTCTGGATGGAGCTCACTTTGGCCACACCTTAGGACCAGTTTGCTTAAGATTATCTTCCTTTCACTCTGCCCCTCCCAATCTTGCTCTCTATCCCTCCAATAATTAAATCTAAGGAAAAAAGAAAGAAAAAAAGAAAAGGACCTCTCAGTCAGACTTACCCACCCAGACTTCCTTTAAAACGGGCTCCTTAGCTTACAGGGAAGCATTGGCCTGTGGGGTTGCCTAATCCCCCACAAAGGCCGGGGTCTGCAGGAGTACTCCAGGGAAGGAAGCTGGTGAGGGCCAATTTTCCAGTTTTGCTCTCCTCCTCTGCCTTAATCTAGGTGGTGAGTGCCATTTTTTTTTTAAGACCTTCTTTTTTTTTTTTTTTCTCTCCCTCTCTCTTTTCCGGGGCAGGTGCCATCTTTGCTTTCCCACCACAGCCGGTGGGCGCCGTCTTCCTGCCCTCACTGGGCTGTGCCCTGGAGCCCCTGTAGTTCCTGGAAGAGAACTTTCTGCATGCATTTGGCGCCCAGATTTTTATGGCTGCTGGTTCTTGGGTCCCAAGGGATTATGACAATCACCAAGACAGCTCTTGGCAATTTAACCACCCTCAAGCTGCTGCCAAGTGCACAGACTAAACCAAACCCATGTCTCTGTAAAAGAGCCTGATTGTCCGCCCTGGAGCTTTGGACTGAGGGACGGCTTTCAGCTTGGCACACACAGCTCGTGGTCTGGGGAGCTGCTCTCAAGCAATGTGGAACAGCCATCCTTCAGCATCTTGCCCTATCCCCTTAAAAGAGCATATCCACTCGTCTGAGTCCTCCAGAAGACCACCGCCAAACCAAATGCCACCGCCATCCAGAAAACACGTCCAGCGCACCTGGCTCTGCTGGCTATGAAGCCTGATGCTGGTGGTCCCACTGGAATGCATAGATTTGCATACTTTTTTTTTTTTTAGAGATTGATTTGTCAGAGACAGAAAGGTGAGAGAGCATAAACGGGAGGGGCGGGGGCGGCAGGCAGAGGGGGAGGCAGCCATCCTCCCTGAGCAAGAAGCGAGGTGTGGGACTCTAGTCCAGGATCCCAGGATAATGACCCAAGTGGTAGGCAGCCAATGAAGGAGGGAGCCACCCAGATGTCCCAGATTTGCATACTTTAGAAACTGTTGTCTGTTCAATCACCCTGAGTCTGGGTGCTGGACATCCTCCCTTTTGTGGCATTAACAGGTCTTGGCATGCTTTCAACTGCTTGGAGCTATGAAAACAATACAATATATGGCTTGGACAATCACAAAAGTGTGAGAGACAACTGAGAGCTGGGGCAGGGATGAAGGACAAGATTCGTCTCAAGGCCATTCCTTCAGGACTGGGAGAAGTGGTTGTTTCATCTAATGCATGGAAACCAACAGAGCCAAGTAAAATGAAGAAGCAGGAACGTGTTTCAAACAAAAGAACAAGGTAAGACTTCAGAATGGCTCTTGAATAAGCATTATAATTTCCTTATCTACCTTCCATATTCTTAGCTTTACTTTCTAGACATTTTTATTGTTAAAAATTAACAGATAGAAATGGTTGAAAAAAGAACCTCATGTCCTTCGTTTGGTTTTGTGTGTGTGTGTGCGTGTGTGTGTTCGTGTGTGTTATGAGTTTTGTTTGTTGTTTTCCTTCTATCAACTACTTGTGCATCTTTAAACAATACAGCCTAGTTTTTCCTCTTTTGGAACTTTTACATAAAAAGGAATAAACTGAATCCATTATTTTGTTTTCCTCTATTCATTGAATAATATTTCAAATTCATTTATATTGTTGTACATACCTGCCATTTGTTCATTTTTATTGTTTCACAGCCTACCATTTTATAGTACACCAAAATGTACTGTCGACTGGCATCTAGTGGCTTCCAGTCGGAGATGACAAACAATGCTGCCATAAACGTTCTTGTTCATGCATCTTCATGCACATGAGACTTCACAGGTCTAGATCTGTAGTTCTCAAAGTTACGCATGTATCAGAATCATCTGTGTACGTTTTGGTAAAATAGAATGCTGGGCACACAGGTGACCATATACAGTTTATATCCTTTTCTTACTCTATGTTTCTTTTCTCAACTCTCTTGTGGATTTATTTTGCTCAACTTTTTCTAAGGTCCTGAGACAAATTCCCTGCTAATCATTTTTTAACCATTCTTCTCTTTAGTATACATTTTAGGCTGCAGGTTTCTCTGTGTATTGCTTTAACTGCTCAAAAATTTTGAGTAGTTTCTATTATCTTTGACTTCAAGATATTTTCTATTTCCCATCATATATGGGCTTTATTTTTTTTTTATTTTTTTAATTTTTTTTTATATTTTTTTATTTCCAGCAAAACAGTATTCATTATTTTTGCACCACACCCCGTGCTCCATGCAATCCGTGCCCTCTATAATACCCACCACCTGGTACCCCAACCTCCCACCCCCCGTCCCTTCAAAACCCTCAGATTGTTTTTCAGAGTCCATAGTCTCTCATGGTTCACCTCCCCTTCCAATTTCCCCCAACTCCCTTCTCCACTCTAAGTCCCCATGTCCTCCATGCTATTTGTTATGCTCCACAAATAAATGAAACCATATGATAATTGACTCTCTCTGCTTGACTTATTTCACTCAGCATAATCTCTTCCAGTCCCGTCCATGTTGCTACAAAAGTTGGGTATTCATCCTTTCTGATGGAGGCATAATACTCTATCCCCAGGGGTACAGGTCTGTGAATCACCAGGTTTACACACTTCACAGCACTCACCAAAGCACATACCCTCCCCAATGTCCATAATCCCACCCCCTTCTCCCAAACCCCCTCCCCCCAGCAACCCTCAGTTTGTTTTGTGAAATTAAAAGTCACTTATGGTTTGTCTCCCTCCCAATCCCATCTTGTTTCATTTATTCTTCTCCTACCCACTTAAGCCCCCATGTTGCATCACCACTTCCTCATATCAGGGAGATCATATGATAGTTGTCTTTCTCTACTTGACTTATTTCGCTAAGCATGATACGCTCTAGTTCCATCCATGTTGTCGCAAATGGCAAGATTTCATTTCTTTTGATGGCTGCATAGTATTCTATTGTGTATATATACCACATCTTCTTGATCCATTCATCTGTTGATGGACATCTAGGTTCTTTCCATAGTTTGGCTATTGTGGACATTGCTGCTATAAACATTCGGGTGCATGTGCCCCTTTGGATCACTACGTTTGTATCCTTAGGGTAAATACCCAATAGTGCAATTGCTGGGTCATAGGGCAGTTCTATTTTCAACATTTTGAGGAACCTCCATGCTGTTTTCCAGAGTGGCTGCACCAGCTTGCATTCCCACCAACAGTGTAGGAGGGTTCCCCTTTCTCCGTATCCTCGCCAGCATCTGTCATTTCCTGACTTGTTGATTTTAGCCATTCTGACTGGTGTGAGGTGATATCTCATTGTGGTTTTGATTTGTATTTCCCTGATGCCGAGTGATGTGGAGCACTTTTTCATGTGTCTGTTGGCCATCTGGATGTCTTCTTTGCAGAAATGTCTGTTCATGTCCTCTGCCCATTTCTTGATTGGATTATTTGTTCTTTGGGTGTTGAGTTTGCTAAGTTCTTTATAGATTCTGGACACTAGTCCTTTATCTGATATGTCATTTGCAAATATCTTCTCCCATTCTGTCAGTTGTCTTTTGATTTTGTTAACTGTTTCCTTTGCTGTGCAAAAGCTTTTGATCTTGATGAAATCCCAATAGTTCATTTTTGCCCTTGCTTCCCTTGCCTTTTGCGTTGTTCCTAGGAAGATGTTGCTGCGGTTGAGGTCAAAGAGGTTGCTGCCTGTGTTCTCCTCAAGGATTTTGATGGATTCCTTTCGCACATTGAGGTCCTTCATCCATTTTGAGTCTATTTTTGTGTGTGGTGTAAGGAAATGGTCCAATTTCATTTTTCTGCATGTGGCTGTCCAATTTTCCCAGCACCATTTATTGAAGAGGCTGTCTTTTTTCCATTGGACATTCTTTCCTGCTTTGTCGAAGATTAGTTGACCATAGAGTTGAGGGTCTATTTCTGGGCTCTCTATTCTGTTCCATTGATCTATGTGTCTGTTTTTGTGCCAGTACCATGCTGTCTTGATGACGACAGCTTTGTAATAGAGCTTGAAGTCCAGAATTGTGATGCCACCAACGTTGGCTTTCTTTTTCAATATCCCTTTGGCTATTCGAGGTCTTTTCTGGTTCCATATAAATTTTAGCATTATATGTTCCATTTCTTTGAAAAAGATGGATGGTACTTTGATAGGAATTGCATTAAATGTGTAGATTGCTTTAGGTAGCATAGACATTTTCACAATATTTATTC
The DNA here is from genome assembly GCF_009829155.1 of Mustela erminea. Taxonomy (NCBI): domain Eukaryota; kingdom Metazoa; phylum Chordata; class Mammalia; order Carnivora; family Mustelidae; genus Mustela; species Mustela erminea. Next base: position 14,320,204 of record NC_045631.1, on the reverse strand, counting down.
TTCCAATCCAGGAGCATGGAACATTTTTCCATTTCTTTGTGTCTTCCTCAATTTCTTTCATGAGTACTTTATAGTTTTCTGAGTATAGATTCTGTGCCTCTTTGGTTAGGTTTATTCCTAGGTATCTTATGGTTTTGGGTGCAATTGTAAATGGGATTGACTCGTTAATTTCTCTTTCTTCTGTCTTGCTGTTGGTGTAGAGAAATGCAACTGATTTCTGTGCATTGATTTTATATCCTGACACTTTACTGAATTCCTGTATAAGTTCTAGCAGTTTTGGAGTGGAGTCTTTTGGGTTTTCCACATATAGTATCATATCATCTGCGAAGAGTGATAATTTGACTTCTTCTTTGCCGATTTGGATGCCTTTAATTTCCTTTTGTTGTCTGATTGCTGAGGCTAGGACCTCTAGTACTATGTTGAATAGCAGTGGTGATAATGGACATCTCTGCCGTGTTCCTGACCTTAGCGGAAAAGCTTTCAGTTTTTCTCCATTGAGAATGATATTTGCGGTGGGTTTTTCATAGATGGCTTTGATGATATTGAGGTATGTGCCCTCTATCCCTACACTTTGAAGAGTTTTGATCAGGAAGGGATGCTGTACTTTGTCAAATGCTTTTTCAGCATCTATTGAGAGTATCATATGGTTCTTGTTCTTTCTTTTATTGATGTGTTGTATCACATTGACTGATTTGCGGATGTTGAACCAACCTTGCAGCCCTGGAATAAATCCCACTTGGTCGTGGTGAATAATCTTTTTAATGTACTGTTGAATCCTATTGGCTAGTATTTTGTTGAGTATTTTCGCATCTGTGTTCATCAAGGATATCGGTCTATAGCTCTCTTTTTTGGTGGGATCCTTGTCTGGTTTTAGGATCAAGGTGATGCTGGCCTCATAAAATGAGTTTGGAAGTTTTCCTTCCATTTCTATTTTTTGGAACAGTTTCAGGAGAATAGGAATTAGTTCTTCTTTAAATGTTTGGTAGAATTCCCCCGGGAAGCCGTCTGGCCCTGGGCTTTTGTTTGTTTGGAGATTTTTTTTTAATTTATTTTTTTTTATTCCCAGCATAACAGTATTCATTATTTTTGCACCACACCCCGTGCTCCATGCAATCCGTGCCCTCTATAATACCCACCACCTGGTACCCCAACCTCCCACCCCCCGTCCCTTCAAAACCCTCAGATTGTTTTTCAGAGTCCATAGTCTCTCATGGTTCACCTCCCCTTCCAATTTCCCCCAACTCCCTTCTCCACTCTAAGTCCCCATGTCCTCCATGCTATTTGTTATGCTCCACAAATAAGTGAAACCATATGATAATTGACTCTCTCTGCTTGACTTATTTCACTCAGCATAATCTCTTCCAGTCCCGTCCATGTTGCTACAAAAGTTGGGTATTCATCCTTTCTGATGGAGGCATAATACTCTATCCCCAGGGGTACAGGTCTGTGAATCACCAGGTTTACACACTTCACAGCACTCACCAAAGCACATACCCTCCCCAATGTCCATAATCCCACCCCCTTCTCCCAAACCCCCTCCCCCCAGCAACCCTCAGTTTGTTTTATGAGATTAAAAGTCACTTATGGTTTGTCTCCCTCCCAATCCCATCTTGTTTCATTTATTCTTCTCCTACCCACTTAAGCCCCCATGTTGCATCACCACTTCCTCATATCAAGGAGATCATATGATAGTTGTCTTTCTCTGCTTGACTTACTTCGCTAAGCATGATACGCTCTAGTTCCATCCATGTTGTCGCAAATGGCAAGATTTCATTTCTTTTGATGGCTGCATAGTATTCCATTGTGTATATATACCACATCTTCTTGATCCATTCATCTGTTGATGGACATCTAGGTTCTTTCCATAGTTTGGCTATTGTGGACATTGCTGCTATAAACATTCGGGTGCATGTGCCCCTTTGGATCACTACGTTTGTATCCTTAGGGTAAATACCCAATAGTGCAATTGCTGGGTCATAGGGCAGTTCTATTTTCAACATTTTGAGGAACCTCCATGCTGTTTTCCAGAGTGGCTGCACCAGCTTGCATTCCCACCAACAGTGTAGGAGGGTTCCCCTTTCTCCGCATCCTCGCCAGCATCTGTCATTTCCTGACTTGTTGATTTTAGCCATTCTGACTGGTGTGAGGTGATATCTCATTGTGGTTTTGATTTGTATTTCCCTGATGCCGAGTGATATGGAGCACTTTTTCATGTGTCTGTTGGCCATCTGGATGTCTTCTTTGCAGAAATGTCTGTTCATGTCCTCTGCCCATTTCTTGATTGGATTATTTGTTCTTTGGGTGTTGAGTTTGCTAAGTTCTTTATAGATTCTGGACACTAGTCCTTTATCTGATATGTCATTTGCAAATATCTTCTCCCATTCTGTCAGTTGTCTTTTGATTTTGTTAACTGTTTCCTTTGCTGTGCAAAAGCTTTTGATCTTGATGAGATCCCAATAGTTCATTTTTGCCCTTGCTTCCCTTGCCTTTTGCGTTGTTCCTAGGAAGATGTTGCTGCGGCTGAGGTCGAAGAGGTTGCTGCCTGTGTTCTCCTCAAGGATTTTGATGGATTCCTTTCGCACATTGAGGTCCTTCATCCATTTTGAGTCTATTTTTGTGTGGTGTAAGGAAATGGTCCAATTTCATTTTTCTGCATGTGGCTGTCCAATTTTCCCAGCACCATTTATTGAAGAGGCTGCCTTTTTGCCATTGGACATTCTTTCCTGCTTTGTCGAAGATTAGTTGACCATAGAGTTGAGGGTCTATTTCTTGGCTCTCTATTCTGTTCCATTGATCTATGTGTCTGTTTTTGTGCCAGTACCATGCTGTCTTGATGACGACAGCTTTGTAATAGAGCTTGAAGTCCGCAATTGTGATGCCACCAACGTTGGCTTTCTTTTTCAATATCCCTTTGGCTATTCGAGGTCTTTTCTGGTTCCATATAAATTTTAGCATTATTTGTTCCATTTCTTTGAAAAAGATGGATGGTACTTTGATAGGAATTGCATTAAATGTGTAGATTGCTTTAGGTAGCATAGACATTTTCACAATATTTATTCTTCCAATCCAGGAGCATGGAACATTTTTCCATTTCTTTGTGTCTTCCTCAATTTCTTTCATGAGTACTTTATAGTTTTCTGAGTATAGATTCTGTGTCTCTTTGGTTAGGTTTATTCCTAGGTATCTTATGGTTTTGGGTGCAATTGTAAATGGGATTGACTCGTTAATTTCTCTTTCTTCTGTCTTGCTGTTGGTGTAGAGAAATGCAACTGATTTCTGTGCATTGATTTTATATCCTGACACTTTACTGAATTCCTGTATAAGTTCTAGCAGTTTTGGAGTGGAGTCTTTTGGGTTTTCCACATATAGTATCATATCATCTGCGAAGAGTGATAATTTGACTTCTTCTTTGCCGATTTGGATGCCTTTAATTTCCTTTTGTTGTCTGATTGCTGAGGCTAGGACCTCTAGTACTATGTTGAATAGCAGTGGTGATAATGGACATCCCTGCCGTGTTCCTGACCTTAGCGGAAAAGCTTTCAGTTTTTCTCCATTGAGAATGATATTTGCGGTGGGTTTTTCATAGATGGCTTTGATGATATTGAGGTATGTGCCCTCTATCCCTACACTTTGAAGAGTTTTGATCAGGAAGGGATGCTGTACTTTGTCAAATGCTTTTTCAGCATCTATTGAGAGTATCATATGGTTCTTGTTCTTTCTTTTATTGATGTGTTGTATCACATTGACTGATTTGCGGATGTTGAACCAACCTTGCAGCCCTGGAATAAATCCCACTTGGTCGTGGTGAATAATCTTTTTAATGTACTGTTGAATCCTATTGGCTAGTATTTTGTTGAGTATTTTCGCATCTGTGTTCATCAAGGATATCGGTCTATAGCTCTCTTTTTTGGTGGGATCCTTGTCTGGTTTTAGGATCAAGGTGATGCTGGCCTCATAAAATGAGTTTGGGAGTTTTCCTTCCATTTCTATTTTTTGGAACAGTTTCAGGAGAATAGGAATTAGTTCTTCTTTAAATGTTTGGTAGAATTCCCCCGGGAAGCCATCTGGCCCTGGGCTTTTGTTTGTTTGGAGATTTTTAATGACTGTTTCAATCTCCTTACTGGTTATGGGTCTGTTCAGGCTTTCTATTTCTTCCTGGTTCAGTTGTGGTAGTTTATATGTTTCTAGGAATGCATCCATTTCTTCCAGATTGTCAAATTTATTGGCGTACAGTTGCTCATAGTATGTTCTTATAATAGTTTGTATTTCTTTGGTGTTAGTTGTGATCTCTCCTCTTTCATTCATGATTTTATTTATTTGGGTCCTTTCTCTTTTCTTTTTGATAAGTCGGGCCAGGGGTTTATCAATTTTATTAATTCTTTCAAAGAACCAGCTCCTAGTTTCGTTGATTTGTTCTATTGTTTTTTTGGTTTCTATTTCATTGATTTCTGCTCTGATCTTTATGATTTCTCTTCTCCTGCTGGGTTTAGGGTTTCTTTCTTGTTCTTTCTCCAGCTCCTTTAGCTGTAGGGTTAGGTTGTGTACCTGAGACCTTTCTTGTTTCTTGAGAAAGGCTTGAACCGCTATATATTTTCCTCTCAGGACTGCCTTTGTTGTGTCCCACAGATTTTGAACCGTTGTATTTTCATTATCATTTGTTTCCATGATTTTTTTCAATTCTTCTTTAATTTCCCGGTTGACCCATTCATTCTTTAGAAGGATGCTGTTTAGTCTCCATGTATTTGGGTTCTTTCCAAACTTCCTTTTGTGGTTGAGTTCTAGCTTTAGAGCATTGTGGTCTGAAAATATGCAGGGAATGATCTCGATCTTTTGATACCGGTTGAGTCCTGATTTAGGACCGAGGATGTGATCTATTCTGGAGAATGTTCCATGTGCACTAGAGAAGAATGTGTATTCTGTTGCTTTGGGATGAAATATTCTGAATATATCTGTGATGTCCATCTGGTCCAGCGTGTCGTTTAAGGCCTTTATTTCCTTGCTGATCTTTTGCTTGGATGATCTGTCCATTTCAGTGAGGGGAGTGTTAAAGTCCCCTACTATTATTGTATTATTGTTGATATGTTTCTTTGATTTTGTTATTAATTGGTTTATATAGTTGGCTGCTCCCACGTTGGGGGCATAGATATTTAAAATTGTTAAATCTTCTTGTTGGACAGACCCTTTGAGTATGATATAGTGTCCTTCCTCATCTCTTATTATAGTCTTTGGCTTAAAATCTAATTGATCTGATATAAGGATTGCCACTCCTGCTTTCTTCTGATGTCCATTAGCATGGTAAATTCTTTTCCACCCCCTCACTTTAAATCTGGAGGTGTCTTCGGGCTTAAAATGAGTTTCTTGGAGGCAACATATAGATGGGTTTTGTTTTTTTATCCATTCTGATACCCTGTGTCTTTTGACAGGGGCATTTATCCCATTCACATTCAGGGTAACTATTGAGAGATATGAATTTAGTGCCATTGTATTGCCTGTAAGGTGACTGTTACTGTATATGGTCTCTGTTCCTTTCTGATCTACCACTTGTAGGCTCTCTCTTTGCTTAGAGGACCCCTTTCAATATTTCCTGTAGAGCTGGTTTGGTATTTGCAAATTCTTTCAGTTTTTGTTTGTCCTGGAAGCTTTTAATCTCTCCTTCTATTTTCAATGATAGCCTAGCTGGATATAGTATCCTTGGCTGCATGTTTTTCTCGTTTAGTGCTCTGAAAATATCATGCCAGCTCTTTCTGGCCTGCCAGGTCTCTGTGGATAAGTCAGCTGCCAATCTAATATTTTTACCATTGTATGTTGCAGACTTCTTTTCCCGGGCTGCTTTCAGGATTTTCTCTTTGTCACTGAGACTTGTAAATTTTACTATTAGGTGACGGGGTGTGGGCCTATTCCTATTGATTTTGAGGGGCGTTCTCTGAACCTCCTGAATTTTGATGCTCGTTCCCTTTGCCATATTGGGGAAATTCTCCCCAATAATTCTCTCCAGTATACCTTCTGCTCCCCTCTCTCTTTCTTCTTCTTCTGGAATCCCAATTATTCTAATGTTGTTTCGTCTTATGGTGTCACTTATCTCTCGAATTCTCCCCTCGTGGTCCAGTAGCTGTTTGTCCCTCTTTTGCTCAGCTTCTTTATTCTCTGTCATTTGGTCTTCTATATCACTAATTCTTTCTTCTGCCTCATTGATCCTAGCAGTGAGAGCCTCCATTTTTGATTGCACTTCATTAATAGCTTTTTTGATTTCAACTTGGTTAGATTTTAGTTCTTTTATTTCTCCAGAAAGGGCTTTTATATCTCTCGAGAGGGTTTCTCTAATATCTTCCATGCCTTTTTCGAGCCCAGCTAGAACCTTGAGAATTGTCATTCTGAACTCTAGATCTGACATATTACCAATGTCTGTATTGATTAGGTCCCTAGCCTTCGGTACTGCCTCTTGTTCTTTTTTTTGTGTTGAATTTTTCCGTCTTGTCATTTTGTCCAGATAAGAGTATATGAAGGGGCAAGTAAAATACTAAAAGGATGGCAACAACCCCAGGAAAAATGCTTTAACCAAATTAGAAGAGATCCAAAATCGTGAGGGGGGAGAAAGGGGATAAAAAGAGGTTCAAAAAGGAAGAAAGAAAAAAAAAAGTAAAAAGAAAAGAAAAAAAGAAAAGAAAAGAATTAAAAAAAAGGAAACACCTAAGAAAAATGTAAAAAAGAAAAAATATATATATTAGATAAACTAGTAAAAAATCGTTAAAAAAGAAAAAGGTAACAGTTAAAAAAAAAAAAAAATTTTACCCGAAGGCGAGGAAAAAAAAAAAATGAAAAAGAAAAAAATTAAATTCACTGCAAGACTAAAAAAAAATCACAGGGAAAAAGCCATGAGTTCCGTGCTTGGCTTTCTCCTCCTCTAGAATTCTGCTGCTCTCCTTGGTATTGAAACCGCACTCCTTGGTAGGTGAACTTGGTTCGGCTGGATTTCTTGTTGATCTTCTGGGGGAGGGGCCTGTTGTAGTGATTCTCAAGTGTCTTTGCCCCAGGCGGAATTACACCGCCCTTACCCGGGGCCGGGGTGAGTAATCCGCTCGGGTTTCCTTTTGGAGCTTTTGTTCCCTGAGCGCTTTCCGTAGAGTTCCGGAGGACGGGAATACAAATGGCGGCCTCCTGGTCTCCGGCCCGGAGGAGCCGAGAGCCCAGGGCCGCACTCCTCAGTGCGCCCTCAGAGAACAGCGCCCAGTTACTCCCGTCTGCCTGTCCTCCGGCCGCGCTCCGAGCTCTCCGAGCCTGCGACCAGTTCAAGGTAACACCGAGCTGTGAGCTTACTGTCGGCTCTGTCTCTGTAGCCGGCTTTCCCGTTCCAATACCCGCAAGGTCTGCGACACTCAGACACCCCTGATCCTTCTGTGACCCTGCGGGACCTGAGGCCACGCTGAACCCGCGTGGGCTTCGCCCCGGTTTAGCCTCTGGAGCGATGTCCCTCAGCGGAACAGACTTTTAAAAGTCCTGATTTTGTGCACCGTTGCTCCGCCGCTTGCCGGGAGCTGGCCCCTCCCCCCGGGGTCTATCTTCCCGTCGCTTTGGATTCACTTCTCCGCCAGTCCTACCTTTCAGAAAGTGGTTGTTTTTCTGTTTCCAGAATTGTTGTTCTTCTTCTCTTCGATCTGCCGATGGATTTTCAGGTGTTTGCAATCTTTAGATAAGCTATCTAGCTGATCTCCGGCTAGCTGAAGCAGTCTCAGCCTGCTACTTCTCCGCCATCTTGACTCCTCCCCCATATGTGGGCTTTAGAAGTTAACTCTTTTTTTTTTTTCTCAGCATAATGCCCAGAGATCCATCCAGATTGCTGCATTTACCAATAGTCCATTCCTTTGCATTGCTGATTATATCCCCTTGTATGGATGAACTACAGTTTGTTTACCCATTAATATGTCAGGAGACTGTATCCTAAAGGACTTGGGTATTGTGATCTGAGACTCTGCCTTCTATTTCAGTCTTTTGTTTATCAGACACCTCCTCATAGTACAATAAAGGGAAAGGTGGAAAAGAGATCCAGTTTCCTCACTTAGTCTCCTTTTAGTCTTGGGGGAAAGATGCAGAGGTGGAAGTTCAGGATCCCCATGAGGCCTCTGGTTGCATTACCCTGGCTAGGAAGAGCACCTTATTATTGTTTCCACATGATCTCCACTGATGCTCTTGTGTCTGTGGGTTTGGAGCAGAGGAGGGTTTCTCACCTCCAGACTGGGATGAAAGTTTTTCTTTTCCACTGGGTCCTTTGTAATTGTCTTGAAGGGAGGAGAAGAATCATATTACAGTGGGATAATAGTAAAAATCTAGGCTCCCACTTGGTCATGATCTTGGGGTCATTGGACCGAGCCCTGCATCAGGCTCTGTACTCAGCGTGTAGCCTGCTTGTCCCTCTTCCTCTGCCCCTCACCTACCCTAATCTCTATCTCTAAAATAAATAAATCTTTTTAAAAACTGAATGTGTGTATGTACACATATATATACACATATATATGTATATATATAAATAAAACATGCATAAATTCTATATGCTGAAAACCTAAAAAAAGTGATAAAAGAAATAAATGAGCCTTATCATGTTCATTAATCAGTAACTCATTAAAGATGCTAATTCTCTCCAAATTATTCTGTAGATTGAATGCAGTTTCTATCAAAATCCAAACAGGACTTTTTTCCCCCAGATATAAAGCAACCAGTTCTAAAATTTATAAAGAAAAACAAAGGAACTAGAATGACCAAAATAAATGAAAGACAAGAATAAAGTTGGAAGGGGGGGCGCCTGGGTGGCTCAGTCATTGGGAGTTTGCCTTCAGGTCAGGTCATGGTCCCAAGGTCCTGGCATCAAACCCCACATTGGGTTTCCTGCTCAGCGGGAGGACTGCTTCTCCCTCCCACTCCACCTGCTTGTGTTCCCTCTCTGGCTGTGTTTCTCTCAGTTGAATAAATAAATAAATCTTAATTAAAAAAAGAATAAAGTTGGAGGAGTTACACTAGCAATTTTAAGACTTACTATAAAACTATAGTAATTAAGTTATTATGGTATTGGTGAAAGGATAGACATATAAATAAGAAGAACAGAACTGAGATTCCAGAAATAGATCCCAATAAATATTACCAATTGATTTTTGGCAAAGGTGCAAAAACAATTGTAGGAATAAAGGCTAGACTTTTCCACAAATCGTGTTGGGACAACTAGAGATTCATAGGCAAAAGAAATAAACCTTGTTCTAAATTTAATATATTATACTGAAATTGCTCAAAATGAATCATATATATAAATGTAAAATATCTAAAACTTTTAGAAAAGATAATGGAAAAAATCCGTATATTAGGTTTAGACATAATAAAAAGAAAAGAAAAGAAAAGAAAAAACCAAAACTCCATAAAAGACATTGTTAAGAGATTCACATGTTTAGCCACAGAATGAAAGAAAATATTTTTATATCACATGCCCACAAATAACTGGTGTACAGAGTATACATAAAGGAAGCTCAAAACTCAAAAATAAGGAAACACATTCCAGTTTAAAAATTAGCAAAAAACATGAATACCCACTTCACCAAAGAGATAAGGATTAACAAAGAGGATAGTCAACATTGATAGCCACTAAGGAAATGCAAAATGAAACCATGCTGAGATGCTACTACACAACTATTAGATGACTTAAATTTGTAAGTATGTATGTGTGTGTGTGTGTGTGTGTGTGAGTGTGCGCACGTGTGTTTCTATGTATGTGTTTGAATGTTCACAAAGTGACAGTATGCACAGCAACTGGAACTTCCACGACATTGCTGGCAGGAATACACAATAGCACAGCCTTTTTGCAAAATGTTTGGTAGAATGGTAAACATAAACTTACTTGTGACCCAACAATCCCACTCCCCCCACCACTTTTTTTTTTTTTTTTTTTTGGTGAGAGAGACTATGTGCATGTGACTCAGGCACATGTAAGCAGGGGGAGGAGCAAAGAAAAAATGGAGAGAGAGAATCTCAATCTCAAGCAGGCTCCATGTCCTGGGAAGAGTTCCACACACTCAATCTTAGGACCCTAAGATCAGGACCTGAGCCAAAATCAAGGTTTAATCAACTTAGCCTCCAGCAATCTCATGCCTGAGTGTCTATTCTAGAGACATGAAAATGTACGCTTATGCATTAACTTGAACACAAATATCATAGTGGCTTTATCGATAATTGACAGAAACTATCAACAACCCAAATGTCCTTCAAGAAATGGATCAATTATGGTTTGTTTATCCATGCAGTGGAATACTATTCAACAAGAAAAAGAAGTAAACTTTTGAAGTATGCAAGACTTGGAATGAATCTCAAATTGTTAACACTGTATAAAAGAAGTCAGTGTTAAAAGGTGTGATTCTAATATTATAGCACGCTTGAAAAGTCATATCTATTGAGATACAGAAGCAATCAGTGATTCCTAGGGACTAAGAAATGTATGATGATCTTAAGTTAAATATATGATAGCTCCAGGGAAATATTTTTAGGGGGTGTTCCATTTTTAGAGGGTGAGTCAACTGTTCTGTAACTGATTATGATGGTGCTGACATGAATCTAAACGTGTTAAAATCCATAGAACTCTACACCAAGGAGGGGAAAAAAATTTTACTCAAGGTGAAAAAAGCAAGATGATTATTAAGTATAATTAAAATATTTATTTTTCAAATCTGAAATATATTTTCTGCTTTCTCAAACTCACACACATTCCTCACACTGAGGGAACCTAAACTGGAACCTGCTGACAAGATAAACTGAGAAATGTAATTTTTAGCATCCCAGCCCTGCAATGCATCAAGGGGCTTAGAAAGACAAGGATATTGCCGACAACCAATATCCAGCACACCTTTTCTTCTTGACTTCCATAGCTAAAACCATTCCCAGGAAATCAAGACTCATTCCCTCATAGTATTCTCATTGTGACTTTCCTTCAGAGATGTAGTTCAGTGTTCCTCCTTCCCTATGCTGTTTTCTTCCAGTCCTCTGTAACCATATCTACTTTCCTACGGAAACTATATTTCATTTTCCAAAGAGTCATTTTTCCAGAGTTCAGATAACACAGGGTGTGGGCTATTATGTTTGGAGAGGTAGAGGAGGAATAGCGTAGAGAGGCTTTCACTAAACCCAAGATGAAGACCCTCACAAGAAGAAAATACGTTGTGCAAAACCTACTGAACATCACCCAGTTCATCAGCCAAGTACATACAAGAAAAATCAAAAAGTGTGTACTTTACTTTAGTTTGGGATATTCCAACCTAAAAACAATCCACAGAGTAGGCAGAGATTTGGTGTGTCTGATCCTCATTATTCCACTCACCCTCAATACCCACTGCACACATTTCCTTTTTATTTTTTAAAGAGAAAACATAGGCAGGTGAGTGGGAGGCAGTGGGTCGGGGCAGAGAGAGAGGAACAATGAGAATCTTAAGCAGGCTCCTTGCACAGAGCCCCACACAGGGCTGGATCTCACAACCCAGAAATCATGACCTGAGCAAAAGTTAAGAGTCCAACACTTAACCGAATGGGCCACCCAGGCACTGCACGCAAGTATCTTTTATAGTAATTCAGTATGTGTGTCTCTCATGTATCTGACTTTCTCCCTGGGTTGTGAGATACTTGAGTGTGAGTATCATGGTTTGCTCATCTTTGTATCTCTGGTGCATAATATGATGCCAACTACATGGCAGGATTTCCATGAATAAATGGAATGCTAAGGTGGAGCTTGAAAAGTTTTCTACCATATCTCCAACTGGCTGTTCAACATTCCTGTGTATAATCATCTAGTCACTTCAAACATAGGATATCCAAAATAAAATCCATTTATTACTTAAATCTTTCTTCTCTCAACAAGTTAATAGTGATTTTTTTTAATGGATAAACCCTCAGATCAAGACGTCTTATCGGTCCATGTAGCTACTAAAGACACTTAAGAGATGTGGGAACAAAAATAGAGAACAAACTTTCCAGGAAGACAAAAATGAAGATTATTGAGCATGGGGCAATAACTAACTGTGATCTATCCAGAGGTACTGATGGCATTTTTAAAGTATCTTGATACCTATGGCTATTAAATAATGGCATTCCCACCATGATATAAAATTTTAGGAACAGGGTGCCTGGGTGACTCAGTTAGTTGAGCCCAGGGTCCTAGCATCAAGTCCTGCATCAGGCCCCTTGCTCCATGGGGAATCTGCCTCTCCCTCTGCCTCTCTATCTCTCTCTGTCTCTCATGAATAAATATATAAATACAATCTTTTAAAAAAATAAATTTTAGGAACAATTGAAATTTTATCACTTCTATCCCAAATTTCATGAAAGCCAAAAAATAAATCAATAAAAAGACACAAATGAAGATAAATTCACCACCATCATGTTAGAAGAAATGGAAGTGTACTATCTGAAGACATTTTGAGGACTGTCCGAAAGGTGGTAAGCAGACAGAATCATACCTCTAGAGTCACAAAGCTAAGGAGAGCCTCAGTGTGAAACACATACAGGAGAAGGCTACATGCAATTCAGAAAGTTCCAGAGTCAATAAAGAAACTAATAAGGAAGGGTCTGAAGATAGCTTTGAAGATGCAAAACTGGTCAGTCATTCCCATATTCTGCTAAACAGCTGCCAGGAGAGGGATTAACAAAATAAGCTGTGATGTCAGGGTCCAAGACCAAGGTGGCAGAAACTGACCCCAGGAGGAGAAGCTTCTTACACAGCCCCTCTCAGCCAGCTAAGCATTCCATTCCTCCTACACAATCGTTAAAAGTGAGATACAGTTACCACAATCAGCATTCTCATGCACAGGACAAGGACAAAGATGGTAAAACTACCAAAAGTTACCAAATATTTGAGTAAAAGCAACACCATCAATGAATCTAAATCCAATCAACTAAGTAACTAACGGCTGAGACAGCATAATAGAGCAATCACAAGGATAAGAACTTGGAGTAAATCTATATAGAGTTGATATAGGCTGAATAGTGTCCCCTTAAAATTCCTATGTTGAAGCCCTAAATCCCAATACCTTAGAATGTGATTGTATTTGGAGATGGGGCTTTTAAAGAGGTAAGTAAATTAAATGAGGTCATCAAGATGGGCCCTAATCCAATCTGACTCGTGTCCTAATAAGAAAGGGAGAGGCTTAGGACCTAAATGCGACACCCACTATGAACATGCACAGAGGGAAGATCACATGAAAAGGCAGCTGTCTGCATGCCAAGGAGAGAAGCCTCGGAGGAATACAACTTATCAGCACCTTGATTTTGGACTTCCAGCCTCCAGAACTGTGAGAAAATAAGTTTCTTTTGTTGAAGCCCCCAGGTCTATTTTATGGTTTTGCTATGGCAGCCCTCACACACTAAAGCAACAACCCAAACTAAAGAGCTTAGAAATTTAAAATATTATTGTTGTGTTCATTTTTTTACATTACTTAAATAGAACAGATACAGCTGAAGGATGAATTGGTGAACTGGAAGAGCAAACTAAGCAATTCTTTCAAAATGTTGCACAAAAGAAAAATGTGATAGAAAGCATGAAGGAGGAGCTAGAAGACAAGGAGGACAAATCCAAGAGTTTCAATATCTGTCTCATTGGTATCCCAGGGTGAAAATAGAGATAACACAGAAGTTGTTGAAGAAACTTCCCCCAGAGATTAAAAATACTTGAGTCTTTTCATTTGATAACCCATCAAGTGTGCATCAGGATGAATAAGAGAACCACAGTAAGTCACAACCACACGAAACCTCAAAAATCCAATGATAAAAAAAAAATTCTAAATACGTTCAGAGAAGGAGAAAGATTATCAACTGAGGAATGGCAGTTAGAGTACTATCTGTCATTTCAGCACCAACACTAAACTTGAGAAGATGCTGGAGTACCATACTCGAAATTCTAAAAATAAGTACCATGAACCTTGAATCCTATGCCAACCAAATTTCAAGGGGAAACACAGGGACTCAAAAAACTTATTTTTTCACCCTTTCTGCAATAACTTTTCAAGGGATATACTCTCCCTAAAATTAAAAATTAAATAAAAGAAAGATGTAGAACATAATAAATTGTAGAACATAAAAGAGAACAGTAGCTATTCCAAAAGTTATTGATGTATTTTTTAGATTTAATAATCATTTTTTAAAAACTTTTTAATAATCATTTATAACCAAAATCACAAACAACTTCAACATGACAGGTATGGAGTTAATCAATAAGGAAGAAAAGTGAAAGCATACCTTTCTTGTTTGGGAGTAATGTTTAGATACTTATTAAATCTAGATTTCAACTGAAAAACATAGGCCTAGGGGTGCCTGGGTGACTTAGTCAATTAAGCATCTGCTCTGGATTTCAGCTCAGGGTCCTGAGGTTGAGCCCTCTCAGTGCAGAGTCGGCTTAAAGATTCTCTCTCTCCCTTTTCCCCTGCCCCTCCCCCTCACTCACATGCTTCCTCTCTAAATAAATAAATAAATAAAATCTTTTTCAAAAAAAGAAGAACATGGGATTCCTGGATGACTCAGTGGGTTAAATCCTCTGCCTTTGGCTCAGGTCATGATCCCAGGGTCCTGGGATTAAGCCCCTCATCAGGCTCTTTGCTCAGCAGGGAGCCCGCTTCCCCCTCTCTCTGTCTCTGCCTGCCTCTCTGCCTACTTGTGATCTCTGTCCCTGATATCAATAAATAAAATCTTAAAAAAAGAAAAACATAAGTTTAAAATGACTTATTTCCTAAGTATTCATTTTTGAGAAATACATACCTTGCAGGAGTCCTTAAGGGAAATAAGGGATCTTATTAAGATTAGTAATTGTACCAAATACCCGCTAATAGATTTCAGATGGAGTGAAGGATGGGCTTATGACATGGGCAGAGAGCAATGAAATTCCTCAGTCACCCCTTCCATCACTAGCCATTTGTGTGGAGAAAGAGTCACAACAGTAAATCTTCATTACAGCCCAGGGGTTTGGTGTAAAGACCTGGCAGTATCAGCTTGTTTCACCACTGATCACCACCATATTGAGGTGAAGAATTACTGTTTTCCTATCCTTCACAAATCATGTTGGGTTGTTCATAGAAAGAAGGGGATCGGGCCACAGAGAAAGGCATTGAGATCCATTTCTTAATGCCAAATGGAGCAGAATAACAGGGCACTGTTCTTACTGATTTAAATGCTGTTTTGAACGATCACTATATTTGTTTTATCTTAAATGTTCCTCCCTATCTGCCACTCCCTTACCACTTCCAAGCCTTAGAACTACGGGTTATCTATAATCAGTCATTAATGTTTTAGTTGTGTTCAGTTAGAGACTATTTGAAGAAACGGGAATTTTTGAAGCTCTGATAGTTAGTTGTTCAAGAAGGAGTCAACAAATAATAGGGTAAAAAAAAGCCTCAAGTAAAACTAGATAGGTATTTTCGGGGACACAGGATATAAGGATACACAAAGTCTTTTGTGTTGCAGAGTCAAAATGTGCCTCTAAACTGAATAACAGCCATCTAGTGTATCAGCTTTAAAAAATGATGCTCACTTAAATCTATGCCATTCATGTGTTTACAAGTATTTTTACATACTTTATGTATGAAGATATTTAACTTCTTTTATTTAATCACAATAAAAAATAAAAACCAAATACATAGAATAGTTGTGCAGTTTTTTGGCTTATGGAACTCCTAGTTAGTGGAGGATTTATCCAATATTCCTTCAGCTCTCCATCTCTATTTTCCAATGATTTCTTTAACCAATCAGGTCCTTGGGGTGCCTGGGTGGCTCCGTGGGTTAAGCTTCTCCCTTCAGCTCAGGTCATGGTCTCAGGGTCTTGGGATCGAGGCCCACCTTGGGCTCTCTGCTCAGTGGGGAGCCTGCTTCTCCCTCTCTGCCTGCCTCTCTGCCTACTTGTGATCTCTCTCTGTCAAATAAATAAATACAATCTTTAAAAATAAATAAAAATTAAAAAATCAGATCCTTGACTCAATAGGTATATCATGTTAAGGAGCACAACTGTTTTCACCAATGATTTGAGGCACTATTTTAAAATGTCTCAGACCTCACAGAGCCTACTCTCCACAAACACTTGATGGAAGCCATTTCCAAAGACAACATCCTCTACCCACAGGAGCAGAAGGAGGTGGCTCAGAGCAAGGTTGCCTACACCTCTGCACTTCCTGCATCCCCAAGTTGGGGATAGGGGCTTCAATGAAGACAGGCCCTTCCAATGGCAGGAAAGTGGAGAGGAAGCTTCTGGGACATGGGTCCTCCAACTGAAGGATATATAGACACTCAGATTCAGAGGTGAGACCCAAGGCCCTTACACCAAGTCTCAGGCCAGGACACTGGGATCAGTCCCATTAAGATTTTACACCCAAGTGTTCTGGTCAACTTGAAGCAGCTTACATGGACACTCTCTGGGGCCTTATCCTCCCATCCCCCCAGCAGCCCATCTGACAGGGCTGAACCTCACAGATCTAGTGTTGTGTCATCAAGTAGAATTTCCCTCCCAGCTCCTTTCAGACAACAGCTTCTTTCACCATCACTCCACCAATTGCTAATGATAAATCCACAGACCTGATATTTTTTACTATTAGAATACAGTGGTGATTCAGTCTTCAATAAAATTTTAATATAACCAAATACATTCCAATTAAAGGATAATGTAGTATTTTGCTGGGGCACCTGGGTGGCTTGGTGGGTTAAGCATCTGACTCTTGATCTCAGCTCTGGTCTTGATCTCAGGGTCAGAGTTCAAGTTCCATATTGGGCTCCGTGCTGGGTACAGAGACTACTTAAAAAAAATGTTTAATGTAGTATTTTGTTTACAAGTCAGAAAATATTTCAAGACTTTGTCCTATGTCTGTTTGGTGATGGGAACATTTATTAGTAGTTTATCCTGGTTATTTGTACTGTCTACTTCTTTATAGCATGATATTAGTAGCTTACACTAGCAGTATAATCTGGAGGACCATAAAGTGTCATAAACACAAATATTGGGATAACAGAAAAAGGGAATTTAGAAAAACAACAGCAAAGAACAGAGTTATTCTATCTTGTGGAATATCACATTCTCTTTTCCCTTTTTATGGACATTTTGCCCTTCAAAATTCTAGTCAACAATTTAGCCACACTCTGAAAAGTCATTTTCCCACTCAAAATTATAGTGGAGCCAATGGATTTAGAAGCCCTTGGAGAGGTGTCTTATATACCTTCTGGAACAAAGAAAATAAAGTATGGTTTCATTTCCTTAGCAGTTACAAATTTACTTAATGGTATCAGTCAAATTAAGCAGAAAATAAAATAAAATTATTTTAAACATTTGAAAATTTAAGTTTTATTGACAATATTAAGATATCCACAATGTAAACCACAAATCATATAAAATAGTAATTTTCTTTTAAAATGCTCAATTTATTGACCCATGTTCTAAAAGTATATTTTAATTTTTTAAAATTATTTTTAAAATTATTTAAAATTATTCATTTTTTTAAAATTTTCAGCATAACAGTATTCATTATTTTTGCACCACACCCAGTTCTCCATGCAATCCGTGCTCTCTATAATACCCACCACCTGGTACCCCAACCTCCCACCCCCCCCACCACTTCAAACCCCTCAGATTGTTTTTCAGAGTCCATAGTCTCTCATGGTTCACCTCCCCTTCCAATTTCCCCCAACTCCCTTCACGCTAACTCCCCTTGCCCTCCATGCTATTTGTTATGCTCCACAAATAAGTGAAGCCTTATGATAATTGACTCTCTCTGCTTGACTTATTTCGCTCAGCATAATCTCTTCCTGTCCTGCCCATGTTGCTACAAAAATTGGGTATTCATCTTTTCTGATGGAGGCATAATACTCCATAGTGTATATGGACCACATCTTCCTTATCCATTCATCTGTTGAAGGGCATCTTGGTTATTTCCACAGTTTGGCGACCATGGCCATTGCTGCTATAAACATTGCGGTACAGATGGCTCTTCTTTTCATGACATCTGTATCTAAAAGGATATTTTAAAGGGACTGATTGCAGCAAGGATTTTACAGAACATTTATGGAATAAAATATGTGAGGAATTTCTCCAGTTTATTTCCTTAAAATGAGCCACACTATAGAGTGGTTATAACCACTTTTATATATATAAATGTTCCTGGGCCCTCTTAATTGTTGGATTGTTGAAGAGCTTTGCTATGAAAGAGCTGAGGGACTCCAGCCAGAGTCTTTCCTTTCCCCAATTGTTAAAATTTGATTTAATTATGTAGCTGAGCAGCTGTAATTAGCATCAACAAACCTTTGTCCCATAATGCCTTGAACTACACCATTGAGAAGGCTATTGTAGTTTGGATAGCTAGACCTTCTGAAATATAGCATTGCCCCTGGAAGCTAACCCCCAAAATTAATGTCCATCCAATTTCCAAACCCCACTCCGCAATATGTTTGTGAACTGTTCACTGACAACTGGAACATATTTGTAGTACAGACAGTGCTTTTAAAGTGGGCTTTTAAATATGTTCAGGCTTTCTCATGTGGCTGGAATGTTAGCATGGCTCAGAAAACCAAAATCAACTTAAAAAAAAAAAAGAAGTTAGTTTATCCAAGAAGAGAGAGATCATTATCGAGCTTGACAAATGCAATGTAATGTGAACAGGGCAGTGGGGCTAATTCCGTTAAGTGATTGCTATAGGACTTTCAGCCTTTGCCATGTACAGGGTGGGTCTTATTAAACTGCCAAGTTGAAAATTTTATATCCAAAGGCTTTTGAAAATTTTGTATCTGAAGGCTTTGTTTGTTGTGAGTTTTCATCAGGAAAGTTCAAAGTGCCCAGGGCAGGAGCAGGGTGGAGGAGGGGAAGATCATTTCTCAGGCCATGATAACACTTAGCAAGGTCAATAAATCATTGTTTGCTGAATCCAACCTTAGAAAAATGTGTTCTAAAAGAAAAAAAAATAATGGAATAAAATCATTAATTTGGATATCACGGTGCACTCTGTTCATTTCTTTTGGCTGATACCTTTTTAGAGTATGCATGGGATCTCTGTTCCTGCTGAACCATCTCAGAAACAGAATCACAGGGCTGAGTTACAAACACAGTGTGGGGTGATCTCTCTACCGTTGGGACACTTTCCAGCTGGGTAAGGTCCACAATGCTATGGAGATGTATACTGAGGTCTTACATGACCTCATCCGTGTCAAGCTTAACCAAGGCACAGATCATTTTAAAAGTTGTCCCCAGGTCCTAAGGCCTGGTGCCCTACAATCTAAGAGCTGAATTCACTGTCACTCAGGGGACAAAACCCAGCAAGCCTCATTCAGTATACATTTATTAGATACCTGCCACACTTTAGGCATTTTACCAACCATGCTCTATGTAATAGACAAAATTAAAACAAAACAAAACAAAACACACACATGCCAGAGTGGAAGGTTTCTGAAAGTGACCAGATGTCCAGCCAGCTCCATCAGAACCTTTGGATAAGTTTCCGTACTGGGCATATCCTGAATCCTACCCTAGATCTACTTACCCAGGTTAATGGAGGGGCTAACTTTATATTTCTTTTTTTTTTAATTTATTTTTTATTTATTTTCAGCATAACAGTATTCATTGTTTTTGCACCACACCCAGTGCTCCATGCAATATGTGCCCTCTCTAATACCCACCACCTGGTTCCCCCAACCTCCACCCACCCCCCGCCACTTCAAACCCCTCAGATTGTTTTTCAGAGTCCATAGTCTCTCATGGTTCACCTCCCATTCCAATTTCCCCTAACTCCCTTTTTTTTTAATTTTTTATTTTTCATAAACATATATTTTTATCCCCAGGGGTACAGGTCTGTGAATCACCAGGTTTACACACTTCACAGCACTCACCAAAGCACATACCCTCCCCAATGTCCATAATCCCACCCCCTTCTCCCAAACCCCCTCCCCCCAGCAACCCTCAGTTTGTTTTGTGAGATTAAGAGTCACTTATGGTTTGTCTCCCTCCCAATCCCATCTTGTTTCATTTATTCTTCTCCAACCCACTTAAGCCCCCATGTTGCATCACCACTTCCTCATATCAGGGAGATCATATGATAGTTGTCTTTCTCTGCTTGACTTATTTCGCTAAGCATGATACGCTCTAGTTCCATCCATGTTGTCACAAATGGCAAGATTTCATTTCTTTTGATGGCTGCATAGTATTCCATTGTGTATATATACCACATCTTCTTGATCCATTCATCTGTTGGTGGACATCTAGGTTCTTTCCACAGTTTGGCTATTGTGGACATTGCTGCTATAAACATTCGGGTGCACGTGCCCCTTTGGATCACTACGTTTGTATCTTTAGGGTAAATACCCAGTAGTGCAATTGCTGGGTCATAGGGCAGTTCTATTTTCAACATTTTGAGGAACCTCCATGCTGTTTTCCAGAGTGGCTGCACCAGCTTGCATTCCCACCAACAGTGTAGGAGGGTTCCCCTTTCTCCGCATCCTCGCCAGCATCTGTCATTTCCTGACTTGTTGATTTTAGCCATTCTGACTGGTGTGAGGTGATATCTCATTGTGGTTTTGATTTGTATTTCCCTGATGCCGAGTGATATGGAGCACTTTTTCATGTGTCTGTTGGCCATCTGGATGTCTTCTT
The DNA here is from genome assembly GCF_009829155.1 of Mustela erminea. Classification (NCBI taxonomy): domain Eukaryota; kingdom Metazoa; phylum Chordata; class Mammalia; order Carnivora; family Mustelidae; genus Mustela; species Mustela erminea. The sequence goes on along the minus strand of NC_045631.1, from coordinate 14,299,584 downwards.
TGCAGAAATGTCTGTTCATGTCCTCTGCCCATTTCTTGATTGGATTATTTGTTCTTTGGGTGTTGAGTTTGCTAAGTTCTTTATAGATTCTGGACACTAGTCCTTTATCTGATATGTCGTTTGCAAATATCTTCTCCCATTCTGTCAGTTGTCTTTTGATTTTGTTAACTGTTTCCTTTGCTGTGCAAAAGCTTTTGATCTTGATGAGATCCCAATAGTTCATTTTTGCCCTTGCTTCCCTTGCCTTTTGCGTTGTTCCTAGGAAGATGTTGCTGTGGCAGAGGTCAAAGAGGTTGCTGCCTGTGTTCTCCTCAAGGATTTTGATGGATTCCTTTCGCACATTGAGGTCCTTCATCCATTTTGAGTCTATTTTTGTGTGTGGTGTAAGGAAATGGTCCAATTTCATTTTTCTGCATGTGGCTGTCCAATTTTCCCAGCACCATTTATTGAAGAGGCTGTCTTTTTTCCATTGGACATTCTTTCCTGCTTTGTCGAAGATTAGTTGACTGTAGAGTTGAGGGTCTATTTCTGGGCTCTCTATTCTGTTCCATTGATCTATGTGTCTGTTTTATGCCAGTACCATGCTGTCTTGATGATGACAGCTTTGTAATAGAGCTTGAAGTCCGGAATTGTGATGCCACCGACGTTGGCTTTCCTTTTCAATATCCCTTTGGCTATTCGAGGTCTTTTCTGGTTCCATATAAATTTTAGCATTATTTGTTCCATTTCTTTGAAAAAGATGGATGGTACTTTGATAGGAATTGCATTAAATGTGTAGGTTGCTTTAGGTAGCATAGACATTTTCACAATATTTATTCTTCCAATCCAGGAGCATGGAACATTTTTCCATTTCTTTGTGTCTTCCTCAATTTCTTTCATGAGTACTTTATAGTTTTCTGAGTATAGATTCTGTGTCTCTTTGGTTAGGTTTATTCCTAGGTATCTTATGGTTTTGGGTGCAATTGTAAATGGGATTGACTCCTTAATTTCCCTTTCTTCTGTCTTGCTGTTGGTGTAGAGAAATGCAACTGATTTCTGTGCATTGATTTTATATCCTGACACTTTACTGAATTCCTGTATAAGTTCTAGCAGTTTTGGAGTGGAGTCTTTTGGGTTTTCCACATATAGTATCATATCATCTGCGAAGAGTGATAATTTGACTTCTTCTTTGCCGATTTGGATGCCTTTAATTTCTTTTTGTTGTCTGATTGCTGAGGCTAGGACCTCTAGTACTATGTTGAATAGCAGTGGTGATAATGGACATCCCTGCCGTGTTCCTGACCTTAGCGGAAAAGCTTTCAGTTTTTCTCCATTGAGAATGATATTTGTGGTGGGTTTTTCATAGATGGCTTTGATGATATTGAGGTATGTGCCCTCTATCCCTACACTTTGAAGAGTTTTGATCAGGAAGGGATGCTGTACTTTGTCAAATGCTTTTTCAGCATCTATTGAGAGTATCATATGGTTCTTGTTCTTTCTTTTATTGATGTGTTGTATCACATTGACTGATTTGCGGATGTTGAACCAACCTTGCAGCCCTAGAATAAATCCCACTTGGTCGTGGTGAATAATCCTTTTAATGTACTGTTGAATCCTATTGGCTAGTATTTTGTTGAGAATTTTTGCATCTGTGTTCATCAAGGATATTGGTCTATAGCTCTCTTTTTTGGTGGGATCCTTGTCTGGTTTTGGGATCAAGGTGATGCTGGCCTCATAAAATGAGTTTGGAAGTTTTCCTTCCATTTCTATTTTTTGGAACAGTTTCAGGAGAATAGGAATTAGTTCTTCTTTAAATGTTTGGTAGAATTCCCCCGGGAAGCCGTCTGGCCCTGGGCTTTTGTTTGTTTGGAGATTTTTAATGACTGTTCCAATCTCCTTACTAGTTATGGGTCTATTCAGGCTTTCTATTTCTTCCTGGTTCAGTTGTGGTAGTTTATATGTTTCTAGGAATGCATCCATTTCTTCCAGATTGTCAAATTTGTTGGCGTAGAGTTGCTCATAGTATGTTCTTATAATAGTTTGTATTTCTTTGGTGTTAGTTGTGATCTCTCCTCTTTCATTCATGATTTTATTTATTTGGGTCCTTTCTCTTTTCTTTTTGATAAGTCGGGCCACGGGTTTATCAATTTTATTAATTCTTTCAAAGAACCAGCTCTTAGTTTCGTTGATTTGTTCTATTGTTTTTTTGGTTTCTATTTCATTGATTTCTGCTCTGATCTTTATGATTTCTCTTCTCCTGCTGGGTTTAGGGTTTCTTTCTTGTTCTTTCTCCAGCTCCTTTAGCTGTAGGGTTAGGTTGTGTACCTGAGACCTTTCTTGTTTCTTGAGAAAGGCTTGAACCGCTATATATTTTCCTCTCAGGACTGCCTTTGTTGTGTCCCACAGATTTTGAACCGTTGTATTTTCATTATCATTTGTTTCCATGATTTTTTTCAATTCTTCTTTAATTTCCCGGTTGACCCATTCATTCTTTAGAAGGATGCTGTTTAGTCTCCATGTATTTGGGTTCTTTGCAAACTTCCTTTTGTGGTTGAGTTCTAGCTTTAGAGCATTGTGGTCTGAAAATATGCAGGGAATGATCCCAATCTTTTGATACCGGTTGAGTCCTGATTTAGGACCGAGGATGTGATCTATTCTGGAGAATGTTCCATGTGCACTAGAGAAGAATGTGTATTCTGTTGCTTTGGGATGAAATGTTCTGAATATATCTGTGATGTCCATCTGGTCCAGTGTGTCGTTTAAGGCCTTTATTTCCTTGCTGATCTTTTGCTTGGATGATCTGTCCATTTCAGTGAGGGGAGTGTTAAAGTCCCCTACTATTATTGTATTATTGTTGATGTGTTTCTTTGATTTTGTTATTAATTGGTTTATATAGTTGGCTGCTCCCACGTTGGGGGCATAGATATTTAAAATTGTTAAATCTTCTTGTTTGACAGACCCTTTGAGTATGATATAGTGTCCTTCCTCATCTCTTATTATAGTCTTTGGCTTAAAATCTAATTGATCTGATATAAGGATTGCCACTCCTGCTTTCTTCTGATGTCCATTAGCATGGTAAATTCTTTTCCACCCCCTCACTTTAAATCTGGAGGTGTCTTCGGGCTTAAAATGAGTTTCTTGGAGGCAACATATAGATGGGTTTTGTTTTTTTATCCATTCTGATACCCTGTGTCTTTTGACAGGGGCATTTAGCCCATTCACATTCAGGGTAACTATTGAGAGATATGAATTTAGTGTCATTGTATTGCCTGTAAGGTGACTGTTACTGTATATGGTCTCTGTTCCTTTCTGATCTACCACTTGTAGGCTCTCTCTTTGCTTAGAGGACCCCTTTCAATATTTCCTATAGAGCTGGTTTGGTGTTTGCAAATTCTTTCAGTTTTTGTTTGTCCTGGAAGCTTTTAATCTCTCCTTCTATTTTCAATGAGAGCCTAGCTGGATATAGTATTCTTGGCTGCATGTTTTTCTCGTTTAGTGCTCTGAAAATATCATGCCAGCTCTTTCTGGCCTGCCAGGTCTCTGTGGATAAGTCAGCTGCCAATCTAATATTTTTACCATTGTATGTTACAGACTTCTTTTCCCGGGCTGCTTTCAGGATTTTCTCTTTGTCACTGAGACTTGTAAATTTTACTATTAGGTGACGGGGTGTGGGCCTATTCTTATTGATTTTGAGGGGCGTTCTCTGAACCTCCTGAATTTTGATGCTCGTTCCCTTTGCCATATTGGGGAAATTCTCCCCAATAATTCTCTCCAGTATACCTTCTGCTCCCCTCTCTCTTTCTTCTTCTTCTGGAATCCCAATTACTCTAATGTTGTTTCGTCTTATGGTGTCACTTATCTCTCGAATTCTCCCCTCATGGTCCAGTAGCTGTTTGTCCCTCTTTTGCTCAACTTCTTTATTCTCTGTCATTTGGTCTTCTATATCACTAATTCTTTCTTCTGCCTCATTTATCCTAGCAGTGAGAGCCTCCATTTTTGATTGCACCTCATTAATAGCTTTTTTTATTTCAACTTGGTTCGATTTTTGTTATTTTATTTCTCCAGAAAGGGCTTTTATATCTCTCGAGAGGTTTTCTCTAATATCTTCCATGCCTTTTTCGAGCCCGGCTAGAACCTTGAGAATTGTCATTCTGAACTCTAGATCTGACATATTACCAATGTCTGTATTGATTAGGTCCCTAGCCTTCGGTACTGCCTCTTGTTCTTTTTTTTGTGTTGAATTTTTCCGTCTTGTCATTTTGTCCAGATAAGAGTATATGAAGGGGCAAGTAAAATACTAAAAGGGTGGCAACAACCCCAGGAAAATATGCTTTAACCCAATTAGAAGAGATCCAAAATCGTGAGGGGTGAGAAAGGGGATAAAAAGAGGTTCAAAAAGGAAGAAAGAAAGAAAAAAAAAAAGAAAAAAGAAAAAAAAAAGAAAAGAAAAGAATTTTAAAAAGAGAAAACACCTAAGAAAAATGTAAAAAAGAAAAAATATATATATTAGATAAACTAGTAAAAAATCGTTAAAAAAGAAAAAGGTAACAGTTAAAAAAAAAAATTTTACCCGAAGGCGAGAAAAAAAAAAAAAAAAGAAAATAAAATTAAATTAACTGCAAGACTAAAAAAAATCACAGGGAAAAAGCTATGAATTCCACGCTTGGCTTTCTCCTCCTCTGGAATTCTGCTGCTCTCCTTGGTATTGAAACCGTACTCCTTGGTAGGTGAACTTGATCTCGGCTGGATTTCTTGTTGATCTTCTGGGGGAGGGGCCTGTTGTAGTGATTCTCAAGTGTCTTTGCCTCAGGCGGAATTACACCGCCCTTACCTGGGGCCAGGGTGAGTAATCCGCTCGGGTTTGCTTTCAGGAGCTTTTGTTCCCTGAGCGCTTTCCGTAGAGTTCCGGAGGACGGGAATACAAATGGCGGCCTGCTGGTCTCCGGCCCGGAGGAGCCGAGAGCCCAGGGCCCCACTCCTCAGTGCGCCCTCAGAGAACAGCGCCCAGTTACTCCCGTCTGCCTGTCCTCCGGCCGCGCTCCGAGCTCACCGAGCCTGCGACCGGTTCAAGGTCACCCCGAGCTCCGAGCTTACTGTCGGCTCTGTCTCTGTAGCCGGCTTTCCCATTCCAATACCCGCAAGCTCTGCGACACTCAGACACCCCCGATCCTTCTGTGACCCTGCGGGACCCGAGGCCACGCTGACCCCGTGTGGGCTTTGCCCCGGGTAGCCTCTGGAGCGATGTCCCTCAGCGGAACAGACTTTTAAAAGTCCTGATTTTGTGCGCAGTTGCTCCGCCGCTTGCCGGGAGCCGGCCCCTCCCCCCTGGGGTCTATCTTCCCGTCGCTTTGGATTCACTTCTCTGCCAGTCCTACCTTTCAGAAAGTGGCTGTTTTTCTGTTTCCAGAATTGCTGTTCTTCTTCTCTTCGATCTGCCGATGGATTTTCAGGTGTTTGCAATCTTTAGATAAGCTATCTAGCTGATCTCCGGCTAGCTGAAGTAGTCTCAGCCTGCTACTTCTCCGCCATCTTGACTCCTCCCTAACTTTATATTTCTAACCCCCTCCCTGGTGATTCTTATGACTAATATTGAAGAACTATTCTAGACCCATGACTCTCAAACCTGGCTGCACATCTGAATCATCTGTGAATTTAAAGCCACAGGTGACCTAGTAATACAGCAGATCAGTTCAGACATGCCTGGTGGAGGGAGGGGGAACTTGAGATCAGTTTGTTGTTTTGGGTTTTGTTTTCGAAGGGATCCCCAAGTGATTCTGATGTGCAGTCAAGGATGAGAACCAGCCTGCACTGTAAGCCCTCTAGGAATTCACAAGAGGCAGAAATAATTCCCATTTAGGGAGATCAGATGGTACCTTTAGTTTCTTTTCATATCTTGCAAAAGCCATTATGTTCTCTTTGGCCAGTGTCTGTATATGGGTTTATTATCACTAACAAAGTGATATATTTATACAGCATCCATCCAAGAAACAGTATTTTTACAGACACCACTTAATCTCATTTATCTTCAATTCATCCCCCATAATGCAATTAGTAGAAAAATTTATTGCTGCCCCAATTACAGATAAAGAAGACCATTATTTTGCCTGAGATAACATAGCAAGTTCATTCTAAAAACCTGATTCCACTGGATTAACTTTCCAGAAAGGAAAAAAAAATCTTTAAACAGTCCTGGTTAAAATGTAAGCTGTTTGATTCTGAAAATTATTCCAATACATAATCAGTACACTCATACCCTGTAATAGACTGTTCTTCCTTTTGACTATTCTTTCTTTTTCAATTGTAAATGAGAGGATATCCTGAAGGACCAATAATTCTCCTTCTATTTCCCTATTTTCACTCTCTCTACACATTAATAAACATTGATTACATTAATAGGCTGTTCAGTTAGGGTTTTCATCTGTCCAGTTCATCCAGATAACTAAACCAGTAAACCCCTCAGTAGCAGAACTAACAATGCTGGAAGGATCTATGCAGGAATCAGAACTGGAGGCTGGTCAGGAAAGAGGCCACACCAGCAATGGACTGGGAGTAAGACAATAAATATTCATCAAAGTAGGCATGCTTCCCTTTAGGCTTCAAGGTCTAGCTGGAAAGGTACAGTGCACAATCGAGGGCAGTGGCTCTCAAATTTGAGGTTGTGTTACCATCACCTGGGGGGCTAGTTACAGCACCGCTTGCAGGGTCCCACCTCCAGAGTTCGTGATTCAGCAGGGCTAGGGTGGGGCCTGAGTATTTGCATTCCTAACACATTCCCATATGATGCTCATGCTCTTGGTCCCAAGTCACATTTTTAGAACCACTGCTCTAAGTTCTAAGTAGACTGCCATTTAGGTAGCATAAGTAACAGGTGGTGCAGGAGGTATCTTGGTAACAAAGAGCTAGAAGCAGACCACATTAGATGGAGATGTATGCTGGGGACCAAGGACACCTTGAGCAGATCAGAGCTAGCAAAACATGACCCAGTCTATACAGAATAAGAAAAATAATCAGGGGAGCCTGGGTGGCTCAGCGGGTTAAAGCCTCTGCCTTCGGCTCAGGTCATGATCCCAGAGTTCTGGGATCAAGCCCCGCATCGGGCTCTCTGCTCAGCAGGGAGCCTGCTTCCTGCTCTCTCTCTGCCTGCCTCTCTGCCTGCTTGTGATTTCTGTCAAATAAATAAATAAAATCTTAAAAAAAAAGAAAAATAATCAAAACAGGACTTCCATTGTAAAGAAATATGTCCAAACCATTCTATTCAGTATAGGTGCAAGGTGAGCTCTTGACCTTAGATCAGGGCAAAATTCAGTGCTGGGGCAACAATGCAAGGTCACTAGAGTGACCTTTATATGCAGTCACTAGAGTTACTGAGTTAGGGATTCTTAAAGATCCTCTGATAGGAATTAAAGAAGAATGACCAATCATCCTGGTTTGCCTAGCACTTTCCCAATTTTTAACGCTATAAGGCCATGGCCTAGAAAACTTCTCAGTTTCAGCACAGTTGATTATCTAAAAGTAATCTCAGGAGACTGGAGCCTAGACCCACCTGTATCTCCTGGTCAGGAGCCTGCAGGCACAGAAGAGGAGGAACAAGTGGAAAGAAAATGGCCCAGCTGTAAAGGTGGGCATAGCACCAGATTGGCCATTTCAGCATATGACCTTCAAGGGAGGGGAACAGGGCACCCAGAAAAGTAATCTATAAATGATGAAATGTATTTGCTTTAAATGGTCAAAAAACGTAGAAGGACTCCACAGGCCTGCCGTTTTCTTAAACTCACCAAAGTGGAAAAGTTCAGCACAAACAGAGAAACCCAGACACCCCATAGATGGAAGTCACCCTTGCTGCCTTTTGAAAATCTTCACACATACTTAAGATCCCATGGTAAGTATAGTCTTAAAGGGCTCTGAAATCTACACACACACACACCCAATAGGAAAACAAAATTGTAAATATTGGCAGACTATCCCATGTTATTTTGGTTCCCCCTATAAAATTTTTTTTCTCAAAGCTAAGTGGAATAAACACACAGTTTAAGATGATTGAAACATTAAAGAACATTTAAGTCCAAGGGGGAAAAAATCTCTCTGGTGGGACCATGGATTATGTGTAAGATCTTTAGTGCCATCAGCGAGCATGCCAGAGCCATTTAAATCTCTCCCATGACTAAATATCAATTCATATTCCATGACAATGAGGACCGTGAAGCCCCTAATGACAATAGCACATCCTGCAAAATGACTGCTGTTTAAGGTGTTCTTCACAAAGGACATCCACATATAGAAAAATAAACTAAGAACAGAAAATTTTCTGACAGTAATGAAGATCATCCCCAAGGAGAATATCCAACTAGCATAGAGAATTTGCAGCCAAACCCTGAACTAGTCCATCTTCCCAGCAACCAAGTAGTCTACTAAATGCTGCTTACATGGAAGCAATCTCCTCACTCACACTTACGGTGATGAACTTCAGCCAGCGTGGGTTAGACAGAAGAGGGCTCCAATATGCTAAGTCTTCATGACAGAGAAGACTTCAGCCTAACCAGGGTCTTCGAAATGCAGCTGTGTCCTTCCTGAACGAGCCACATCATCCAATAAGCTGCAGCAGAAGGATCCAACAAGGACAGGTCTCAGAGCCTAAGAGAGAGTTCAGAGAAGAGTGAAGAAAATGAAATTTTCCCAGAAAATCTGAAAGAGAATGCTAGAAGGAACATAAGTTGCTCACTCATGAAATCATTCACTCAGCAAGTAGTTATTAGGAGCCGTAAGTAAGCCACATCTGATTTGCTATGAACATGTTTATGTCCCCCTCGCCAAGTTCCTACATTGAAATCCTCAACCCAAATGTGGTGGTATTTTGAGATGAAGCCTTTAGTAGGTAACCTCATAGATCTCAGAAAAAAACCTGGGAGAGCTTGCTTTTTCTCTCTGTCCCATGACAATACAGCAAAAAGCCATCTGCAAACCAGAAAGATTCACCAGATACTGAATCTGCCCTTTTAATGCTTGATGTACCACTGAAAAGTAGAGGGTAAGGTGTCTTTAACATTTGCTTGGCTCTAAGACCTACTAGGTGACCACTCATGATAGCAGTACCTGCTCTGAACAAATTTGGAAGAAAAAAAGTAAAGCTTCAAGTTTTTATTTCTTTAATTGAGAAGCTACTAGACACTAAGCAGGTTAAAACAAAAACAAGAACAAAACCCACAGACAGACTCTATGCCACTGAGTGTATGGAGACCTTGGACTGCCAATCTTCTGAAACTTAAAATAAGTGGAGAGAAGTTGACCACTGACCAACCACTGTCAGAAATGGACCCTTTCTGGGATGCCTGGGTGGCTCAGTCAGTTAAGCATCTGCCTTTCGCTCAGGTCATGATCTCAGGGTCCTGGGATTGAGTCCCAAATCAGGCTCCTTGCTCAGCAGAGAGCCTGCTTCTCCCTCTGCCTGCTGCTCTCCCTGCTTGTGCTCTCTCTCGTTCTCCCACAAATAAATCAAAAAAACTTTTTAAAAGATCTTATTTATTTCTTTTAAAAAATATTTTATTTATTTATTTGACAGCCAAAGATCACAAGTAGGCAGAGAGTCAGGCAGAGAGAGAGGTGGAAGCAGGCTCCTCGCTGAGCAAAGAGCCAGATGTGGGGCTCGATCCCAGGACCCTGAGATCATGACCTGACCGGAAGGCAGAGGCTTTAACCCACTGAGCCACCCATGTGCCCTGTATTTACTTATTTATATGAAAGAGAGCAAGAGTGAGAGAGCAGAAGCAGGGAGAGCTACAGAGGGCAGAGGGAGAAGTAGGCTCCCCACTGAGCAAAGAGCCTGCTAGGGAGCTTGATCTTAAGACTCTGAGATTAGGACCTAAGCTGAAGGCAGACACTTAAACCAACTGAATCACCCAGGTGCCCCAATAAAAATCTTAAAAAAAAAAAGAAGGAAAAAGGAAATGTGCCCTTTCCTTCCAGAAACTCTGTACCTGCTCACCTTCTAAGAGTTTCCACTGGGCTCATTGACATTTTACCCAAATATTTGGCTAGCACTTTACAAATATCCATATTTCTATAAAGTGCCTTAATTAACAGCAACAACCTGTTTTGACTTTTAAAACTCATTAAACCTTAGAATAGTATCTTTCTTCATAAAGTATAAGTGTATTTTTTAATATAGACAGATAGATAGATAGATAAGTGTAAATGGGAAATGAGAAGCCAAAAAATGAGAGATTGTAACAAGAACTTTAACAAAATTTTGATGGATCTACATTCCATTACATTCCTAGTGTTTCTCAAACTTAGTGGGCTTAAAGTGCATCTAGGGGTTTATAAAAACTGTCAACCCCTAGAGCCACTCCCAGAGTTTCAAACTCTGTAAGCTTCAAGTGATCCTTAAGAACTTTGATTTTTAGCAAGGATTTCTTTTTTAAGATTTTATTTATTTATTTGGCAGAGAGATCACAAGTAGAGAGACAGGTGGAGAGAGAGGAGGAAGCAGGCCCCCTGCTGATCAGAGAGCCCGATGTGGGGCTCTATCCCAGGACCCCGGAATCATGACCTGAGCCGAAGGCAGAGGCTTCAATCCACTGAGCCACCCAGGCACCCTGCAAGGATTTTTTTTAAAACAAAGATTTTGATGATGGTCTATGGCCACTTCTTGAGGAATCCTTCCTTAAAACAGTGAAATTTCTAATTATACAATATGTTCTTGGGCATCTCCCATCACCCAAATCTTATTAGTTGTGATTTGCTCCTCAGTGTCCCATTCTCAACTGCAGTTCCATGGATACTAAGTCATCGGGGCATGGAGAGTTAAGTGTGTCCCCTCAAAGAGGACAATCAGGACGAGAACCTGCACTCTTTACTTGTCCCTAGAACTTTGGAAAACAGAGATGCAGTTCCACCTGAGCGAAAGTTTCACTGATACCCAATGTAAGTCATATTTCATTAGGCCAAGTATCATGAAATGTTCTACTCATTTGGAGGAAATCTCTAAAAAGGTGGCAGGTAAAGCTCCAACTATGACCTATATGCAAGCCTAAAAAGCAGAAGATCTTTCCCATTCCCACATAGAGTGGGTCTTTCTTCCACCAAAATCTTAGCCAGGCTCTGACTCCCCAAATTCTTCCAGAGCTTTTCTTCCAGGCTGTGAGTTATCCCATGTAGGTCCATGTAATTTTTTTTTTTTAGCCTAAGTTAACGAGAGTCAAATCCTGTTATTTGAAACCAAGAATACTGGATGTGTACATCCCTACACTTGAAACAGGAAATATCTTCAAAATGTTTTTTTAATGGGTAGGTAGAAGATAAAAACGGGTAAGAAGACAGGAAGGAAGAGAAAAACTCATCAGTGGGGGAAAAAGAAAACTTTAAAAAGTGTGTATTATCTTCCATTATGATTCCTTTTGGACTCAATTTATGGGTCTATGAGCCAAGGATCTCTGGTAGTCAGTAAATGAGTAGAAATCAGTTCATGGGGACAAGAGAGATACAATGGGATGCCAGGACTACAAAAACAACAGGGGCTTGGTAATTTCAATTTAAAGAAAATAGTGCTATCCCCTTTCAAACAATGATTGATCCCTGACATCCATATGCCAAGTATTGTCAGACTCATGAATATTTATGTTCTGTCATTTTCACTCATTTTGCACAATTAACAGAAAACAACAACAACATAAAATCACTGTTTAGTTCAGATTCTTTTTTCTAATGTAATATATACAGTATAACTGTTTACTAAAAATAAAAAAAAATTAGGGGCAACAGGATTTAAGTTAGCAAATTGCTAAGGGGAACTCACTAATTAAACTGTTCTGAACAAGATTCATACACTTATGTAGTGCCTCCAGACTTTAAAAGCACAATTGTGCTTAAGACTTCTCGATTTGCAGTTTAAGACTTCTCAATTTGCAGATTTCAGCATAAACCCAACAGAGCAGGGCCCAGACATTAGGCATTTCTCCCTGGAGTCACTCTGCCTCATTACCAGTGCTGGACTTAAGTATCCTCCCTTGGAAGGGGCACAGAATCTCACACTGTAGGGCAAACACTCTTGAGCCAAGACAAAGAGGTACAGTCATGTTTTAGGGTGTGGTTTCAGCCAAGGATGTTATGATCATGAGACTGAGCTGAGACGGGAAATGACAATCGGGAGTTGTCTTGAGTGTGTTCCCACTTCCTGGACTCTTCCTGTTATTTTCCCTGTCTAATTCTCTAAGAGTTTCAGTTACTGCTAAAGTAAATAATTAGTAAAAAGAGCTGGAAGCAAAGGTTTTTGAACACTTAAGTTTTCTTGAACACAAATATAATAACAGTAGTAAACTAACAAATGAATCACTAAATTGAAGGCAGATTCTATTGAACTAAAGAAACTGTACTGTGATATTAACTAAGAAACATGTTCTAAACTATATGCCGTGAGTTAAAACCCTCCCAGAACATCACACTTTGGGTGCCTGGGTGGCTAAGTTAGGCATCTGCCTTGGGCTCAGGTCATGAGTCCAGGGTCCTGGGATTGAGGACTGCATCTGGCTTCCTGCTGAATGAGGAGTCTGCTTCTCCCTCTCTCCTCTGCCCCTCTTCCCTTCTCATGCTTTCCCTATTGTGCACTCTCTCTCTCAAATAAATAAAATCTATTTTTTTTTCTTTTAAATTGCACTTCCTCTAAGAACTGTTAAGTCCCCCATTCTCATACCCCCATGACAAATATTCACACTGGGTCTTCAGCCTGGCTCACTATCCATCATTAGAAGGTGATGTTGCAACACAAAGGTTGCACACAGCTGTCATAATCATAGTCATTCATTTAGTGAATTATACAGTCAAGTAACAGCTATGAGTGCCTACTCTCAAGGAACTCAAATTCAGATTTAGCTCATTATTTTGAGAAGCAACCATGTACTACGTATTGAGCTGAATGCTCTTAATTCATGAAGACATTGATCATTACCAGGTATTGAGCTAGTTACTTTAACATGTTACCTCACTTGATCTTCGTAACAACCTCTGTGGTTGGTAGGAGCATTTTTTTTTAATTTTTTCAATTTATTTATTTTCAGAAAAACAGTATTCATTATTTTTTCACCACACCCAGTGCTCCATGCAATCCGTGCCCTCTATAATACCCACCACCTGGAGCATTTTTAATTATATAGATAGTAAACTGAGACTCAGAAAGTTAAGCGATTTGTCCAAAGCCATATAATCAGCCAAGATTTAAAGTTTGTCTTTCGGTCCTAACTCCTCTGGCTCTTTCCAATTGGTAATATTTTCTGTCTTATGCTCATTCCTTAACTTCCCTGCTTTATGTAAAAGAGTGTCTCCTCAGGAAGAAGCAAAACCACTTATAGGTTAATCAGACAGAAATGAAACTACGGACACCTGGATTCAGTTTTGCCCATTGGCTGATAGATTAGTTCATGCAATGTCAAGCAAATGTAAATTTCAATGATGTGGCACATGTTATCATATCTTTTCAGCTCCTGGGGCCATAAGGCTGCTACTTAACAACTTCAGAGCAGAGACACATAAGCAGATGGATGTGACATAGTCCAGTTGAGAGCAGCTACATAGTTTCAAGATTTTTCTAAATGACTTTTACAACATGTCCAAGACTGAGAAGGATTTACTAGGTGCAACCCAAAACTTTAACCAAACAGAAACCATTTCCCAATTACACAAGCACAAATGAAATGATGCCTCTTAAATGGTATCCACTATTGTGGATTTTCTAACTTAGTGAATGAACTTTAGGTTTTTGTTTTGTTTTGTTTTAACTTGTGGAAAGAGGTCATGTATATTCATGTTTAGGTAAGATGGTAGGCTCTGAACTTACACTGCCTTCATGCAAACACTGGTTCCATTACTTACCAGCTGTGGAAACACAAGCAACTTGCTTTACTGGGCTTGTTTCCTCATCCATAAAATAAGCATAAAATCTGGAATATACTAAGTGATAAATAAATGCTTATCTTTTTAAATTCAAATAATATAAAAGAATATACAATTAAGCCCATCCACGACCTCCAGTTTCCCAGTTTGCCTTCCCAGATGAGCCTTAGTATTAGTTCATATATTCTATGTATATATATTCTAGGTATATATAGACACACACACACATATATTTAAGTATTCATTTAAATACTATGTATGCATGTTTTCCTTTTTTCACAAATGTAAGCATACCCTTACCCACATTGCTTTCTCTTTTGAAATATTTTGGAGGGGTGGCTCAGTCAATTAAGTGTCCAACTCTTGATTTTGGTTCAGGTCATGACTTCAGGGTCATGCAATTGAACCCTGCTTCAGGGTCCACTCCAAGTGTGGAGTTTACTTGAAATTCTTTCTCTCTCTCCCTCTGCTCCTCCCCTTGCTCATGCTCCCTCTATCTCAAATAAATAAAATCTTTTTTAAAAATAAAAAAATAATTAAATACGTAAAATATTTTGGAGATATTTCTATATTGACACATGTAGATTTGACACTTTCCTTTATAAATTATACATAATATTCCATTTTATAGTTATGCCATAACTTCCTTTTGTTTAAGATTTTATTTATTTGACAGAGATCACAAGTAGGCAGAGAGGCAGGCATAGAGAGGAGGAAGCAGGCTCCCTGCTGAGCAGAGAGCCCAATGCAGGGCTCGATCCCAGGACCCTGGGATCATGACCCGAGCTGAAGGCAGAGGCTTTAAACCACTGAGCCACCCAGGCACCCCATACCATAACTTATTTAACCAGATCCCTACTGGCTGACATCCAGGTTGTTTCCAATATTTTGCTACTTCAATAAATATTACAATGAACATCTTTGCGCATACACATAAAAAGTTCATCTGTAGAAAAATTCCAGAAGAGTGAATTTTGGGTTGAAGATTCTGTTTATTTTAAATTATTATAGATATTGGAAACTACCTTTCAAAAAAGTTGGAAGGGTATATTTCCACTAGTAATACATGAGATTTCTTGTTTTTCCATATCTTTGTCAATATGCACTTTCACTGCCAAACTAGTAGGAGAATAATTTCACTGTAAATTGAATTTGCATTTATCCTGTGAGTACTTTAGGTACACCTCCAAAGTTTAAATATTTTAATTTTCTCTTTCAAAGTTGGTTTTAGGTCATCTGCTCCAAAGATGGTTACTGTTATTTGAATTGTTTCTGAAGACTTAGGCTTAGTTCTCCTATAGATTATTCTGCATTCGTTGAAACTGGCCATATATGCTTCTTTGAATTCAATACAGCTGAGCAGAGAAGTCAAGGTGTTTATCAAAGTAAAATGTGTCAGTGCCTACACTTTTCATTACTGTGGTGAGGAGTTGGAGGTGAGGTGAGAGAATTCCACATCTATGTCACACTACCTCAAATGAGGTTTGACAAGGTTTTGACTTGATAACTATGAACAGAAATTCTACATCCCATACCTTGGTCCAAAACTTGAGTTAAGAATACTTCTGAAATTGGAATATGAATTTAAGAGTTGACAGATCTAAATGTTGAAACCTCTCTGAACAACTCTGAGTTTTCAAATACCTCAGATAATTAGCAGACAAACAGCAAAAGAACATCCCTGATTTTTCTTCTAAAGAAGATCATCTGAAACTGATACTGATGCCTAGAAAATGTCTGGCTTTCATTCTCAGTATTCCTTCAAAAGCATTCTATCATGCAATTTTAATGTCCAACAGAGGTTTTTCCTTTGGTTGAAAGTAGTAAAAGAACATGAAGGGAACAATAACTATATAAATAGAAGAAGAAAATATTTATTTTATTTCATCAGTCTTTAATAGACTGTCTTCTAACATCAAAAGTATATCCTTTACTTTTACTTTTCCATCAGTTATTTAAAATGAAATATAAGACATATATTTATAAATGTTATTTAGGGTATTATAGGTATGACCGATTTAGAAAAAAGTTTTTAGGGGCAACTGGGTAGCTTAGTCGATTAAAGATCTAACTTCAGCTCAGGTCATGATCCCGGGGTCCTGGGGCAGCGCTTCCTGCTCAGTGGGGAGCCTGCTTCTCCCTCTCCCTCTACTGTTCTCTCTGTTTATGTTCTCTCTCTGTGTCAAATAAATAAATAAAACCTTTTTTTAAAGTTTTTAAAAATCTATTGCTTATGTATGGGTTTTAAAACATCTACTTCCAAAAATATGAGACTATAAATAAACATAAGCAAAAAATCATACACTTTCACACATACACAAATACCAAAAGTCTATATCCTCCTAAGTGGGTGACTTGACAGGCTCCAGTTGATTGAATTCGTCATTGGGAATTTTATTCACAATTCAGATCATGAAATTTTATATCCTCAACTATGGCTAGTATTCATCCTTTATAAGTGAAAAAGGGATTGTTTTCTTTAGCTACCCATCTCCTTTCTCTCCATTCCCCACATTAGCCTAACTTTCCACATAATCCCTGGCCATATAATCCTATATAGAAATGTACATGTAGGGACTCCTGGGTGGTTCAGTGAGTTAACCCTCTGCCTTTGGCTCAGGTCATGATCTCAGGGTCCTGGGATCGAGTCCCACATTGACTCTCTGCTCAGTGGGGAGCCTGCTTCCCCCTCTCTTCCTGCCTAACTGCCTACTTGTGATCTCTGTCAAATAAATAAAATCTAAAAAAAAATTATGTAGATATGTCTACATATGTGAGTATTATTGGTAATTTTACAAAAGAGGATCTTGAACTTTCCATGTCTTGCTCTTCTCTCACAAAAATACTTTGTGGAAATCACTACAAGTCAAAAGATGCTGCAGTGATTCATTACTTCTAATGAGGTTTTTGCCACTACAAACACATGGCCTTACATACTGATGCTTTTCTTTTTATGGGAAAAAGTCCAAGAGCTGGAACTGCTGGGCCAAAAAGTATACATATTTTTAAAAATTTAATAAATGTTGGCAGATGGATTTGCCAAATCCTAGAGCACCCCATATTTCTGTCAGCCATGACAGTAATCCTATCCCCCACCACCAATAACAGTTATCATAGTTCTTTTTCATTTTTGTCAGTCTGATGTAAAGGGACATTTTATTTTTACATTAATTTAAATTTTTCTTACTAATAATGAATTTGAGAATCTTTTAATAAATTTTTTGGCCATTTGCATTCACTGTTCTTTGTCTGTTTTTCAACTGAGCTCTTTTTTTTGTCAAATTATTTTTTTTTTGTCAAATGTTTGTCAAATATTTGGACCCATCAGTTACAAGTACTTTGTTCTAAGTTGAATGTTTGTCTTTGTTTTGTTTGTGAGCTCTTTTGTCATATCAAGGGTCTTAATTTTATAATATAAATTTAAATATGCCTCTCTTTTCTTCTTTTTTTTTTAGGATCTTATTTACTTATTTGAGAGAGAGAGAACATGAATAGGGGGAGGGAGAGGGACAGAGGGAGAAGCAGGCAGAAGCACTGAGCAGGGAGCCTGTGGTTGGGCTCCATGCCAGGACTCTGAAATCATGATCTGATCCAAATGCAGAAACTTACCTGACTGAGCCACCCAGGCACCCCTGTCTCTCTTTTCTATATTTTATAGATTTTGGATTTCCATAGCTTTTGGAAGATATGTTTCTTGGTCTACAGATTTTATATTTAGTTTTTAGATTTTCTTACAAGATTTATGCAATTTTATTTTTACTATGTAAGCTTTTCAGCCATCTAAAATTTACATTTAAATGTAGAATAAGAGGGTGCCTGGGTGGCTTAGTGGGTTAAGCCTCTGCCTTTGGCTCAGGTCCTGATCTCAGCGTCCTGGGATCGAGCCCCACATTGGGCTCTCTGCTCAATAGGGAGCCTGCTTCCCTCTCTCTCTGCCTGCCTCTCTGCCTACTTGTGATCTCTCTGTCAAATAAATAAATAAAATCTTTTTAAAAATGTAGAATAAGATAAGGATCCAATTTTCTTTTCTTCCAGATGTATAGTCGGTTGTCCAAATACCATTTATTAAATAATTGATCCACTTCCCCCTAAAATGAGCTACCACTTTAAAAATACATTAAACTATCATCTTCATTGGTCTCCTTCTTTACTCTATTCTATTCTATTCTATTCTATTCTATTTTTTTAAAGATTTGATTCTATTTTTATTCTTTATTTATTCCTTTCTTTATTTATTCTATTCCTCTACCAATACCATACGACTGAGACACAATACCTTTATTATTCATAGTAATATCTGGTAAGAAAAGACCTCCCACTATTCTTTCCTTGTGCATTTTCTGAGCTATCCTGGGGCAATTATTCTTCAGTAGGGGCTTTAAGCTCCTATTTTTTTTAAGATTTTATTTTTTCATTTGACCGATAGAGATCACAAGTAGGCAGAGAGGCAGGCAAAGAGAAAGGAAGAAGAAGGCTTCCCGCTGAGCAGAGAGCCCAATGTGGGGCTTGATCCCAGGACCCTGAGATCATGATCTGAGCTGAAAGCAGAGGCTTTAACGCACTGAGCCACCCAGGCACCCCTTTATCCTCCTTTTTAAAATGCCCCCAAAGAATGCCAATTCTAATTTTAGTATATTATGTTTGTACATCCATTAGTTGTATGGACTTAATATGTGTTGCATTAAGTATTCTTATCCAACATATGCCTTTCCATTTGTTTGAATCTTATTTAATTTATTTCAGTAGAAAAAAACAAATAAATAAATAAAAAGGAGGGGGTAGGGATGAGCAGAGAAAGAGAGAGAATCTTAAGCTGGCTCCACACCCAGCATGGAGCCTGACATGGAGCTTGATCTCATATCCCTGAAATCACAACCTGAGCAGAAATCAAGAGCTGGACACTTAACTGACTGAGCCACCCATGAGCCCCTTTCAGTAAAACTTTTTAGTCTTTATAGAGACACTTCGTCTTTCTTATTAAATTTATTCTTAAGTATTTTATATTTTTCAGTGACTGTAAGTAGGAAAATTTTACCCTTTCTATGTATTTTGCTAAAGTAGATAAATTTAAAAAATTTATCTTATATCCATGCCCTTGACAAATTCTGCTTTTTAAATACAGTAAAATTTACTAGGGCATCTTGACTTTTCTAGATGTATAATAATATCATCAGCAAAAAAAAAAAAAGATAATTTTGTATTTTTTTTCTCAAAGTTTATATCTGTTTTCTTTTCATACCTTCTACATTCACTAGCACCTCCAAAATAATGTTAAATATAATGGTAATAGTGATCACCCCTATCTAGTAACTAATTTAATTAAAATAGTTTTCATGTTTTTAAATTCAAAGTACTTTCTGAATGGCTTTATATTTTCATATTTCATTACATTCTATTTTACTCAGTAGTTTTATTATAAATGACTGATGTTTTCTACCAAATGACTTTTAAGCATCTATTGGTATAATTACAATTTTTTTCTTCAATGTGTTGACACAGTAGGTTATATTGATTTGCTTTGTATAGTTAGCTGCTATGCAAACAAATTTAGAAATGTAATATAGTCTTCTGAGCTCATGAATTATTATTACATAATGTTATTATGTAATATTACATGATATTATGTTATGTTATTGCATAATGTAACCCTTCAATACAGTTAACTTTAAATTTGAGTTTATGAATTATTATTACATAATGTTATTATGTAATATTACATAATATTATGTTACATTATTACATAATGTAACCCTCCAATACAGTTAACTTTAAATTTGACCTTGTCTGTTAATATTATCATCTGTTGCATAAAACAAATTGCATGCATATATCAGAAATTAGATGTTCCAGATATTACGTAGAATGGCCAAAGAATTCCCTCCTTTTGGGAAAGGTGTTCTATGAGCTACTCTCTATATGAGTCTTGATACTGTTTAACTAGCATGCATTTATGTCATAAAGCTATGTATGTTCTAGTAAAAGTGTTTTTGAGTGTCAGATGTTCATTTAAACACTATCCAGATGAAAGCAGTTATTATGGTTGGTTTTTACTTTTAGAAAATAACAGATTCTTGTTTCAGAGGTCATACTGACCCAATGCAGTCTGTAATCTCACTGTTAAGACCTTCTATCCTTGTTCTTATCTTTATGTGTTTGGACTGCCTAGCAGCTACAAAGATCCACTACACACTCTTTTTTTTTTTATTTTGAAATAATATCCTATCTCTCTGTCCAATCTTTCATCTTAGTTGTTAACATGGCCTAAATGAGATTTTATTTTCTTGCAGATAGCATGTAGCTACATTTTATTTGTAGCTCAGTCTAAACTCTTGGTCAGCTATGTCCCCAACAACTCTTTCCCTACCAGGTTGCTCTGCTTCACCTCTACTTTTCTCTCAAAGCCAGTAAGACGAGGCCCATAGAGTATCTTCATTCCCCTCTTCCCTTCCCTCCTTGACCTTCTGCCCCTGATGAAAACCATGGAATGTTTCTACTTCCCACTGCTCTTCAAAATCACCAATTCCCAGGCTTTTCTGGCTTTTCTAATATAGTAAATATTAAAAATTTCAAACTAAAATACTTATGTACAGCAAAGAAAAAGTTACAGAGTGAAAAAGCAACCTACAGAAGGGAAGGAAATATTCACAAACCATGTATCTGATAAAGGGTTAATATCCAAACTATCTCAGGAACTCAAAGAAAGCACTCAATAGGGGAAAAAAAACACAAAATAAAAAGCTCAAATAGCCCATTTTAAAAATGGATAAAGTATCTGAATAGACAGTTCTCCAAAAAAGACATGCAAGAGGCATATGAACATATACTCAACAGCACTAATCATCAGAAAATGCAAATCAAAACCATAAGGAGATATCACCTCACACCTATTAGGATGTCTGTTATCAATAAAAGAAAAGATAACTTTGTTGGTGAGGATGTAGAGAAAAATGGAATCTTTCTATACTGTGGGTGGGAATGTCAACTGACACAGCCTCTGTGGAAAACAGTATAAGAATTCTTCAAAAAATCAAAAATAGATTTACCGTATGATCCAGCAATCTCATGTTTGGGCATATATCCAGAAGAATCAAAATCAGGATCTCAAAGAGATAATCTGTATTTCCATGTTCATTACACGATTATTCAAAATAGTCAAGACATGGAAGCAACCCATATGTCCAATGACATATGAATGCTTAAAGAAAATATGATGTATATATATACAATGGAATATTATGCAGCCTTTAAAAAAGAAATTCTGTCATATGTGACTCCCTGGATGAACCTAGAGGATATTAAATGAAATAAGCCAGATACAAAAAAACAAATACTTCATGGTCCCCAAATTACAAATATAAAAACTAAGAGTAAAAAGGTCAGAAGGAAACTTTTGGAGTTGATGGATATGTTTATGGTATTGATTATGGTGATGGTTTCACAGGTGTGTACATCAAACTCCATCAAGTTGTAGACATGAAATACTTATAATCAATAAAGTGGTTTAAAAACAAAGAAAAGGAGCACTTACATGGCAGAAGAAACACCCATGTTCATGAAGGTAGACTTCTTCAGTGTGAGGTTTATTCCTTGCCCTTAAGACTAATTGGTTAGAAAGACCATAAAAGAGGAGAAGAGAGAAGAGGAGAGGAGAGGGCAGGAAAGAGAAAAAGAGAGAGAGGGAGGGAGAGGAAGGAAGAAGGAGGGAGGGGAGGAGGGAAGAAGGAAGAAAAGGAAAGAAGGGAGGGAGGGAAGAAGGGAGAAGGAAGGAGGAAGGAAAAGAAATTTCCTTAAAGCGTATCCCTCCTATTTCAAAAACCTTGCATAATACTTATGGATCACATTTCAAGATGATAAATTCTATTCAGATAGATGTATAGATGGAAACATGAAAGAAGTTAAGAAGGAAGGAAGAAGGGATGACAGGAGGGAGGGACATTTATTGCTGCTCACCACAGTTGCCTTGCTGCTTTATTTTCTCCACCTTAAGATTTCCATTGTGGTTCAATTACTGTTCAGTCATTTTCACAAGGTATTTTTTTTAAGGTGCATAGTTGATATACTCTGCATTCCTACTTACGCTCACCTGTCTCTCATTCTATCATTCCAGCCCATGGTATCTTACCTCCCAACAGCTTAGCTTGCAGCTCTCTCACTGCTGTTATTCCACGATCAGGTTTCAGGAAATAATTTTAAAAATTAGACAGGATGCCATTGTCCAATGCTTCACTGATAATTTGCTTTGGTCGGTTGGTTTTTCTTCCTGCCTAGAGGTTCCTAATATTCTCTTCCTTACTAAAAGTTCCAGGATTTGACTGATACATGCGCAGGTCTTTTCTCATCAGCAAAGCCTGTAATTCAGGCAGCCTTACAATCTACAATCTCAAGAATTTATTGACTTCGGATAAATGTCTTTCTAGTTTTTTTTTTTTTCCTCACTTCAGAAATGCCAATTATTGCCATAGTGGGGATCCTTAAATCATACATCCAAGTCGCCTGTATTTTCTTTTTTTTCAGTATAAGAATTGTTTCTTCCATATCTCTCCTCCCTCATGACTCCTTTGCAGATAAAGGATGCAGCACCCCTGCGAGGTCCCTGCTTGCAGGCATAGGCCCTGACCTGCGAAGGACGACCAGGCGGCCAGCAGCAGCTGCGGGAAGTCTGCAGTCAGCTTCCTACACCAGGCAGAGCTAGATTTGCGTAAAACGTCTGCAGCCACTGTGAAGGGGCTCGGCTAGATGGAGGCCCCAGCTGGTTCCAGAACCGCCGCGACAGTTTTAGGGAAACATCTAAACAACTGCTCCAGCTGAGCTCCCCTGGGACAGGACATCCCGCTGGAGTCCCCAGCGCTGCTCCCTGTGGGATCGCCAAGCCCGGACACTGATTTCACCGACTAGTCTCAGGCTGGACACACGTCCAGGAGCAGGTGGCTGGCGATGCGGTCAGACCTGGCCCTCTGTCACCCCGGGGGACGCAGGTTGCGTGCTGTGGGGACATCCTCAAGGTGGGGCAGGCGGGGTGCACCCAGGTTCTCCTTTGGGAAATATGTCCTGTGAGCCAGGCGAGCCACCGGGATGGCGGGCACAGGGATCCTAGTCCACGCCCAGGGCTGTGCCGGGCAGCCCTCCGGAGCCCTTGTCCAGCTCTGCGGCGAAGCTGCGGTGGTCGGGCGGTGGCCGGGTCTGCTCTCGGCTCCCTGCTGCCACTCTGCTCTTCGGGCACTTGACAAGGGCCCAGGTAAACGTCCTGCACCGTCTTCAGGTGCCCGGTTCTCAGCGGGAGCCACAGGCGGGTGGCCGTGTCCCTCGCTGCTCGCTCCTTTTCACGCAGCAGACGAGGCAGCTGGTGAGGAAGGCCACGGACATGAGCAGACTGATGGCGTGATGGACGGTGGGGGCGACCACGGTCACCTCGAAGCCGAAGGCCTCCTTGGTGGAACGCACTTGCACATTTTGGTCACTGAAGACCACCGAGCGATGCTCCCCTTCCAGGCACAGGTGAGGAGGCCATACCATACCATCTGGTGGGCTGAGAGGCAGTGGAACGTGGGACAGTGCCACAAGAAGAGCCGCCACCATGAACAGGCCTTGGGGAGAGCCCCGGGGGCATGGGCTCCTTTATGCCCAGGGGCTTGTGCTGTTCCCCGCGCCCTCCTGGCCTCACCCTGTCGTGGGGCTCTGCCTGCCCCAAGCTGCCTACAGCCAGGGTTTCCCCTTGTACTGTACTTTGAGGTTTTCCTTGCAGCTGATCATGGAAGCATCAGTAACAACCGTCCTTACCTTCAATTTACCTGCATAGTTGTTTAATTCAGGTATCATGCTGTCAAATTCAAATTCATAGAAGCCTCGTATCTGTTGCTTATAACAGCAGTTCTTTTGTTTTTCTTTTAATCATTCTTCTGTTCTTCTAACAATTCTTTTGCACTGGACTTGTGCTGTAGTTTTTCTATTTTTTCTCCTCATCTAGAAGACCCTTACATTGCCATTTATCTTTGGCAGCTCATGGGGACCAGGTCATGGTGCGGATAGCTCTGAATGCCTAGACTCTCCTGGGTGCTGGAAGGAAAAGCAGCCTGTGCTTGGTAGGCCTGTGAGTCTCTCTCTGTAAAGAGAAAAAGAACCAAAATCAGGTGATCAATTTCCCAGAGCCCTCCTGCTATCCATCTTTTTCCTCAATGTTTGTTTTTAGTGAACTAATAAATGAACTGTTTGAGCTTTATCTTTTGTAGCAAGATAAATTGAGGTTTGACTTTATTGTGTTTTCAGGCCTTCAGGAAATAAGTGGTTCTTAACTTCAGGGGGATAACAGATGTGGGTGAGAAACTGAAAAAACGTAGACACTCTTTCTCTAGAAGGAAAATACTTTCATGTGCATTTAGAGAGTTGCCAGATCTCTGAAGTCTATGAACTTCAAATTAAGAGATTGCCAAAGAGCAACAGTTCTGTCACTCCTCTGCTTTTCAGACCACAGACAGCAGGATCATTGAAACTGCTCTTTTCTCTCTCTCTCTCTCTCTCTCAAAAGATTTCGTTTTATTTTTTAATTTTACTGGGTGTGGTACATAAACAATGAATTTTGGAACACTGAAAAAAAAATGAAATTGCTCTTAAACCTTGCCCTTCCTGAACATTTGTGCCTCTGTTCCCAGAAACAGTCTTATCCATTCCACTAAGCAGAACCCTTCCTTTGGCTTAATGAGGGGGTTATAAGCTGTGTCAACAAAAGAGATAGCACTTGATGCTTGAACTTTACCCACTCACACCCCTTGTAAGTTTCTAGAAAGTTCTAAAACCAAAAGCCTTCCATAGTAAAGGGACACCTATAGATGACTAAAGACAAGGGAGCTCTGTGAGATCCCTTTTTTAAGAGCAATCACCCCCTTCTTGAGAACAACACCCTCATAACCCAGTCACCTCCCAAAAGACCCACCTCCTGATGCTTTTGCCCTAGGGGTGAGGATTTCAACATATGTATTGAAAACTCAATTCTTATTCATAATTCAATTATGAATTGAATTCATAACTCAACTTAGATGCTCAGCTGAGATCACAGCAGTCAGTATGAGGGAGAAAAAAAAAAAAATAGAAGACTGAGCCTGTCGTGTCAGTTACAATTATAAGGAGCCAACTAATTTTAAAATCTCACTAAATTATTTCTTTAATCATGTAGATTAGGCTAGGTGATCTCTAAGTTCTCCTCCAGTTATAAAACTTTCCCTATTTAATTCATGATCTAAAATTCTATTTGTCTGTATCAAGTGTTGCTTTATGAGTCAAATTGTGAAGTATTTAGAAATACTAGATGTGTTTTAAACATATCTTTAGCTCCCACAGAATCTATGGAAATGTCACACACAGGATAGACATGGACACATTGGTCATTCGGTAGATTAGTCTATGGTTTTCTCCCATATTTGCTTAATTGTTTCAATAATCGGCATTACCCACAACCACGAAGGTGATACTTCTGGCAGGTGGAAGAGTGAAGGTACTACTTCTTACTGATGTTCATTTGCTCTTTTACGTATAAATCATTCATTTATTCTCTTAATTTATCAAACACTGGAAGCTCCATCTATTTTATGACTTTATGGAGTTACAACACCTATTCATAATTATAACTTTTTCTTAAAGAATTAGTTTGGCTCTAAGACTTGGATCAGGGAAGTTTCTGGGGAATAATAATCAACTGCAAGGAATTGGTGACCCAAAATAGGATGGTCATTAATTTTCTTGAAATGACAAGTCTCATACCTGAAAACTGTGGGCAAAATCAGCTAACAGGTAACTTTCAATAGATAGTACACTTTTATTGCTGTTCATGTAGAGACTTTAATGAATTTTCACAATCCAACAAAAATAGCTTTTTAGCATTCCATCCATCAGGGCAAATAAACTTTATTAGTTTCATATCCAGAAACTATTTAAAGGGTTTTAAAGGGTTTACATCTAATTTAGGACTTACTAGCTTGGGGTTTGGCTTTCCTTCCTCTGTGTGTGTGTGTGTGTGTGTGTGTGTGTGTGTGTGTTACAGAACTGTTGTAATTTTGTACAGCAATGGTGTAGACTGAAAAGAGAATCTATAATAAAGGATTCAGGTTATGGTCTTGATCACACTGGAGAGCTGCTGTTGGCATTTATGAAGCCCCTCATCCACACATACTCTTTGACAAAATAGGAATAATAGCCTTCCACTCCAGAAAACAGCATAAACTCTGATGACATAAGGAATTTTTGGAGAATTATCTTCCTCAGAAAACATCTCACAAAGACATAATGTTTCTACAATGTGGCAGGTCTAGTGAGAGAAACCCTTGTATATGCTTTACTAACTAAATCTGTTAAAACACAGTGGTTCCTCCGTATCCACAAGCAATGTGTTCCAAGATCCCCAACAGATGCTTGAAACCATGGACTGTATCGAACCCTATAGGTTCTCTTTTTCCTATACACACATACCTATGATAAATTTTAATTTATATATTATGCACCATAAAGTTAACAACAGTAAATAATAATAGGACAATTATAACAGTATACTGTAATAAATTTCATGTAACTATGGTCTCTCAAGGTATCTTCTTATACTGTAGTCTCCCTTCATCTTGTCATGAGAGGAGATGAGAAAATGCCTGCATGATTAGATGAGGGGAAGTAAATGCTACAGGCTTTGTGACATAGTACTGGGCTAATCTAAGCTCCTGACTACATGTCAGAAGGAGGATCATCAGCTTCCAGACCACAGCTGGCCACAGAAAGCAAAACCACAAGTAAGTTTATCACAGATATGCATCTAGAGACAAAGGTCATTGTTATTCTAATGAAGTCTCAGATTCGAGTCAGAAATTATGGATGGTGAGTTTAAGATTATAGTGCTGGTGTACATTATAAGGCTTGGTGAGTAAATGTAATTCCTAGAGCAAATATATTCTAATAAATACAATTTACTTTAACCTTCATATAATTAGCAAATGCAATGTCATAGAAGGAACAAGGATAGCAGACACACAGTATATTCTACATGTGGTTCCATCTTTACATTCTTTAACCAGATTTAAAGTTAGAACATCTCCAAGTTAGCAGTTAATAGTTATTAAAACTATTAAACAAAACTTATTTCAGGGTGCCTGGGTGGCTCAGCGGGTTGAACCTCTGCCTTTGGCTCAGATCATGGTCTCGGGGTTCTGGGATGGAGCCCTGCAATGGGCTCTCTGCTCAGCAGGGAGCTTGCTGCCCCCACCTTCTCTCTTCCTGCCTCTCTGCCTACTTGTGATCTCTCTCTCTGTCAAATAAATAAATAAAATCTTTAAAAAAAAAAAGAAACTTATTTCAGGAAAGCTTTTTTCCATTCTTAGCAGACAGGAAAAGAACTCAATTTTATTATAAGAAGGAACTAAATGCAAATAGACATAATTTAAGTTTTATGACAGTTAGTTCTTCATGAAACAGCTGATTGGCACTCATGGCTGCTAGAATGAATTATAATCTCTAGTTAGGGCTGAATTAAAGCATGAGGCTCATAACTTTCTTTTGCCTGCCGACCTAGGATGCCGATAATAATTGTAACAATAGGGGGAGGAGTCAAGATGGCGGAGAAGTAGCAGGCTGAGACTACTTCAGCTAGCCGGAGATCAGCTAGATAGCTTATCTAAAGATTGCAAACACCTGAAAATCCATCGGCAGATCGAAGAGAAGAAGAACAGCAATTCTGGAAACAGAAAAACAACCACTTTCTGAAAGGTAGGACCGGCGGAGAAGTGAATCCACGACGGGAAGATAGACCCCGAGGGGAGGGGCCGGCTCCCGGCAAGCGGCGGAGCAACGGCGCACAAAATCAGGACTTTTAAAATTCTGTTCTGCTGAGGGACATCGCTCCAGAGGCTAAACCGGGGCGAAGCCCACGCGGGTTCAGCGTGGCCTCAGGTCCCGCAGGGTCACAGAAGGATCAGGGGTGTCTGAGTGTCACAGACCTTGCGGGTATTGGAACGGGAAAGCCGGCTACAGAGACAGAGCCGACAGTAAGCTCACAGCTCGGTGTTACCTTCAACTGGTCGCAGGCTCGGAGAGCTCGGAGCGCGGCCGGAGGTCAGGCAGACGGGAGAAACTGGGCGCTGTTCTCTGAGGGCGCACTGAGGAGTGCGGCCCTGGGCTCTCGGCTCCTCCGGGCCGGAGACCAGGAGGCCGCCATTTGTATTCCCGTCCTCCGGAACTCTACGGAAAGCGCTCAGGGAACAAAAGCTCCTGAAAGCAAACCCGAGCGGATTACTCACCCCGGCCCCGGGTAAGGGCGGTGTAATTCCGCCTGGGGCAAAGACACTTGAGAATCACTACAACAGGCCCCTCCCCCAGAAGATCAACAAGAAATCCAGCCGAGACCAAGTTCACCTACCAAGGAGTGCGGTTTCAATACCAAGGAGAACAGCAGAATTCCAGAGGAGGAGAAAGCCAAGCACGGAACTCATGGCTTTTTCCCTGTGATTTTTTTTTAGTCTTGCAGTTAATTTAATTTTTTTCTTTTTCATTTATTGTTTTTTTTTTTTTTTTCTCGCCTTCGGGTAAAATTTTTTTTTTTTAACTGTTACCTTTTTCTTTTTTAACGATTTTTTACTAGTTTATCTAATATATATATTTTTTCTTTTTTACATTTTTCTTAGGTGTTTTCCTTTTTTTTTTAATTCTTTTCTTTTCTTTTTTTTTTTTCTTTTTTCTTTTTTTTTCTTTCTTCCTTTTTGAACCTCTTTTTATCCCCTTTCTCCCCCCTCACGATTTTGGATCTCTTCTAATTGGGTTAAAGCATTTTTTCCTGGGGTTGTTGCCACCCTTTTAGTATTTTACTTGCCCCTTCATATACTCTTATCTGGACAAAATGACAAGACGGAAAAATTCAACACAAAAAAAAGAACAAGAGGCAGTACCGAAGGCTAGGGACCTAATCAATACAGACATTGGTAATATGTCAGATCTAGAGTTCAGAATGACAATTCTCAAGGTTCTAGCCGGGCTCGAAAAAGGCATGGAAGATATTAGAGAAACCCTCTCGAGAGATATAAAAGCCCTTTCTGGAGAAATAAAAGAACTAAAATCTAACCAAGTTGAAATCAAAAAAGCTATTAATGAAGTGCAATCAAAAATGGAGGCTCTCACTGCTAGGATAAATGAGGCAGAAGAAAGAATTAGTGATATAGAAGACCAAATGACAGAGAATAAAGAAGCTGAGCAAAAGAGGGACAAACAGCTACTGGACCACGAGGGGAGAATTCGAGAGATAAGTGACACCATAAGACGAAACAACATTAGAATAATTGGGATTCCAGAAGAAGAAGAAAGAGAGAGGGGAGCAGAAGGTATACTGGAGAGAATTATTGGGGAGAATTTCCCCAATATGGCAAAGGGAACGAGCATCAAAATTCAGGAGGTTCAGAGAACGCCCCTCAAAATCAATAAGAATAGGCCCACACCCCGTCACCTAATAGTAAAATTTACAAGTCTCAGTGACAAAGAGAAAATCCTGAAAGCAGCCCGGGAAAAGAAGTCTGTAACATACAATGGTAAAAATATTAGATTGGCAGCTGACTTATCCACAGAGACCTGGCAGGCCAGAAAGAGCTGGCATGATATTTTCAGAGCACTAAACGAGAAAAACATGCAGCCAAGAATACTATATCCAGCTAGGCTATCATTGAAAATAGAAGGAGAGATTAAAAGCTTCCAGGACAAACAAAAACTGAAAGAATTTGCAAATACCAAACCAGCTCTACAGGAAATATTGAAAGGGGTCCTCTAAGCAAAGAGAGAGCCTACAAGTGGTAGATCAGAAAGGAACAGAGACCATATACAGTAACAGTCACCTTACAGGCAATACAATGGCACTAAATTCATATCTCTCAATAGTTACCCTGAATGTGAATGGGCTAAATGCCCCTGTCAAAAGACACAGGGTATCAGAATGGATAAAAAAACAAAACCCATCTATATGTTGCCTCCAAGAAACTCATTTTAAGCCCGAAGACACCTCCAGATTTAAAGTGAGGGGGTGGAAAAGAATTTACCATGCTAATGGACATCAGAAGAAAGCAGGAGTGGCAATCCTTATATCAGATCAATTAGATTTTAAGCCAAAGACTATAATAAGAGATGAGGAAGGACACTATATCATACTCAAAGGGTCTGTCCAACAAGAAGATTTAACAATTTTAAATATCTATGCCCCCAACGTGGGAGCAGCCAACTATATAAACCAATTAATAACAAAATCAAAGAAACACATCAACAATAATACAATAATAGTAGGGGACTTTAACACTCCCCTCACTGAAATGGACAGATCATCCAAGCAAAAGATCAGCAAGGAAATAAAGGCCTTAAACGACACACTGGACCAGATGGACATCACAGATATATTCAGAACATTTCATCCCAAAGCAACAGAATACACATTCTTCTCTAGTGCACATGGAACATTCTCCAGAATAGATCACATCCTCGGTCCTAAATCAGGACTCAACCGGTATCAAAAGATTGGGATCATTCCCTGCATATTTTCAGACCACAATGCTCTAAAGCTAGAACTCAACCACAAAAGGAAGTTTGCAAAGAACCCAAATACATGGAGACTAAACAGCATCCTTCTAAAGAATGAATGGGTCAACCGGGAAATTAAAGAAGAATTGAAAAAAATCATGGAAACAAACGATAATGAAAATACAACGGTTCAAAATCTGTGGGACACAACAAAGGCAGTCCTGAGAGGAAAATATATAGCGGTTCAAGCCTTTCTCAAGAAACAGGAAAGGTCTCAGGTACACAACCTAACCCTACACCTAAAGGAGCTGGAGAAAGAACAAGAAAGAAACCCTAAGCCCAGCAGGAGAAGAGAAATCATAAAGATCAGAGCAGAAATCAATGAAATAGAAACCAAAAAAACAATAGAACAAATCAACGAAACTAGGAGCTGGTTCTTTGAAAGAATTAATAAAATTGATAAACCCCTGGCCCGACTTATCAAAAAGAAAAGAGAAAGGACCCAAATAAATAAAATCATGAATGAAAGAGGAGAGATCACAACTAACACCAAAGAAATACAAACTATTATAAGAACATACTATGAGCAACTCTACGCCAACAAATTTGACAATCTGGAAGAAATGGATGCATTCCTAGAAACATATAAACTACCACAACTGAACCAGGAAGAAATAGAAAGCCTGAACAGACCCATAACCAGTAAGGAGATTGAAACAGTCATTAAAAATCTCCAAACAAACAAAAGCCCAGGGCCAGACGGCTTCCCGGGGGAATTCTACCAAACGTTTAAAGAAGAACTAATTCCTATTCTCCTGAAACTGTTCCAAAAAATAGAAATGGAAGGAAAACTTCCAAACTCATTTTATGAGGCCAGCATCACCTTGATCCTAAAACCAGATAAGGATCCCACCAAAAAAGAGAGCTATAGACCGATATCCTTGATGAACACAGATGCGAAAATACTCAACAAAATACTAGCCAATAGGATTCAACAGTACATTAAAAGGATTATTCACCACGACCAAGTGGGATTTATTCCAGGGCTGCAAGGTTGGTTCAACATCCGCAAATCAGTCAATGTGATACAACACATCAATAAAAGAAAGAACAAGAACCATATGATACTCTCAATAGATGCTGAAAAAGCATTTGACAAAGTACAGCATCCCTTCCTGATCAAAACTCTTCAAAGTGTAGGGATAGAGGGCACATACCTCAATATCATCAAAGCCATCTATGAAAAACCCACCGCAAATATCATTCTCAATGGAGAAAAACTGAAAGCTTTTCCGCTAAGGTCAGGAACACGGCAGGGATGTCCATTATCACCACTGCTATTCAACATAGTACTAGAGGTCCTAGCCTCAGCAATCAGACAACAAAAGGAAATTAAAGGCATCCAAATCGGCAAAGAAGTCAAATTATCACTCTTCGCAGATGATATGATACTATATGTGGAAAACCCAAAAGACTCCACTCCAAAACTGCTAGAACTTATACAGGAATTCAGTAAAGTGTCAGGATATAAAATCAATGCACAGAAATCAGTTGCATTTCTCTACACCAACAGCAAGACAGAAGAAAGAGAAATTAAGGAGTCAATCCCATTTACAATTGCACCCAAAACCATAAGATACCTAGGAATAAACCTAACCAAAGAGACACAGAATCTATACTCAGAAAACTATAAAGTACTCATGAAAGAAATTGAGGAAGACACAAAGAAATGGAAAAATGTTCCATGCTCCTGGATTGGAAGAATAAATATTGTGAAAATGTCTATGCTACCTAAAGCAATCTACACATTTAATGCAATTCCTATCAAAGTACCATCCATCTTTTTCAAAGAAATGGAACAAATAATGCTAAAATTTATATGGAACCAGAAAAGACCTCGAATAGCCAAAGGGATATTGAAAAAGAAAGCCAACGTTGGTGGCATCACAATTCCGGACTTCAAGCTCTATTACAAAGCTGTCGTCATCAAGACAGCATGGTACTGGCACAAAAACAGACACATAGATCAATGGAACAGAATAGAGAGCCCAGAAATAGACCCTCAACTCTATGGTCAACTAATCTTCGACAAAGCAGGAAAGAATGTCCAATGGAAAAAAGACAGCCTCTTCAATAAATGGTGCTGGGAAAATTGGACAGCCACATGCAGAAAAATGAAATTGGACCATTTCCTTACACCACACACAAAAATAGACTCAAAATGGATGAAGGACCTCAATGTGCGAAAGGAATCCATCAAAATCCTTGAGGAGAACACAGGCAGCAACCTCTTTGACCTCTGCCACAGCAACATCTTCCTAGGAACAACGCAAAAGGCAAGGGAAGCAAGGGCAAAAATGAACTATTGGGATTTCATCAAGATCAAAAGCTTTTGCACAGCAAAGGAAACAGTTAACAAAATCAAAAGACAACTGACAGAATGGGAGAAGATATTTGCAAACGACATATCAGATAAAGGACTAGTGTCCAGAATCTATAAAGAACTTAGCAAACTCAACACCCAAAGAACAAATAATCCAATCAAGAAATGGGCAGAGGACATGAACAGACATTTCTGCAAAGAAGACATCCAGATGGCCAACAGACACATGAAAAAGTGCTCCATATCACTCGGCATCAGGGAAATACAAATCAAAACCACAATGAGATATCACCTCACACCAGTCAGAATGGCTAAAATCATCAAGTCAGGAAATGACAGATGCTGGCGAGGATGCGGAGAAAGGGGAACCCTCCTACACTGTTGGTGGGAATGCAAGCTGGTGCAGCCACTCTGGAAAACAGCATGGAGGTTCCTCAAAATGTTGAAAATAGAACTGCCCTATGACCCAGCAATTGCACTATTGGGTATTTACCCTAAGGATACAAACGTAGTGATCCAAAGGGGCACATGCACCCGAATGTTTATAGCAGCAATGTCCACAATAGCCAAACTATGGAAAGCACCTAGATGTCCATCAACAGATGAATGGATCAAGAAGATGTGGTATATATACACAGTGGAATACTATGCAGCCATCAAAAGAAATGAAATCTTGCCATTTGCGACAACATGGATGGAACTAGAGCGTATCATGCTTAGCGAAATAAGTCAAGCAGAGAAAGACAACTATCATATGATCTCCCTGATATGAGGAAGTGGTGATGCAACATGGGGGCTTAAGTGGGTAGGAGAAGAATAAATGAAACAAGATGGGATTGGGAGGGAGACAAACCATAAGTGACTTTTAATCTCACAAAACAAACTGAGGGTTGCTGGGGGGAGGAGGTTTGGGAGAAGGGGGTGGGATTATGGACATTGGGGAGGGTATGTGCTTTGGTGAGTGCTGTGAAGTGTGTAAACCTGGTGATTCACAGACCTGTACCCCTGGGGATAGAGTATTATGCCTCCATCAGAAAGGATGAATACCCAACTTTTGTAGCAACATGGACGGGACTGGAAGAGATTATGCTGAGTGAAATAAGTCAAGCAGAGAGAGTCAATTATCATATGGTTTCACTTATTTGTGGAGCATAACAAATAGCATGGAGGACATGGGGACTTAGAGTGGAGAAGGGAGTTGGGGGAAATTGGAAGGGGAGGTGAACCATGAGAGACTATGGACTCTGAAAAACAATCTGAGGGTTTTGAAGGGATGGGGGGTGGGAGGTTGGGGTACCAGGTGGTGGGTATTACAGAGTGCACAGATTGCATGGAGCACGGGGTGTGGTGCAAAAATAATGAATACTGTTATGCTGGAAATAAAAAAAAAAAAAACAAAAAACAAAAAAAAACATAAAAAAAAATTGTAACAATAATAATAACATTGAAAGGAGGTAACACTTACTGAGGATTTACAATGTGCCAAAATCTGAACCGTGAATATTTAATCACCAGAATTACATTATGAGGCAGACTCTCACTAAGGCACTCACTTTACAGCTAAGGAAATGACAATTAAAGAAATTAAGTTCACAGAGCCAGGAAGAAGTAGATTCTTATCCAACCCATGCCCTTAGAGTTAAACAGTTTGTACATCTCATAATTCAACAAACTGATATTTCCAAAATGTCTCTTTTTCAGACTATTTTAATAAAATGGTGCTGTTTTTAATGGGTAATCAGCACCCCTGAGGTAGGGTCATCACATGTTTGTTTTATTGTTGCTGTTGTTTTCCCACAAAACACTCCCTTCCAATCTCTTTCTCCTCCCATACTGGTTTATTTCTCTTTCCTTTATCTCTTTTTATCAATTATTCCTTCCTTTTATTTAGATTTTATTTACTTATTTGAGATAGAGAACATGCACACAGGAGTGGGGGGCAGACTCCGCACCGAGCAGGGAGCCAAACACAGAGCCTGAGATCTAGACCTGAGCCAGAGGCAGACACTTAAGTCTGAGCCACGCAAGTGCCCCTCAATTATTTCTTCCTTTTGCCAATTTCTATTTTCCCAAATCTTCTCCCATTATCCTGGTCTGTACAATAAGCTTACCAGGAGCATTTAGCAATACCAGAAAACTCCTTAAAGGTGGTCCTTGGGGTTTTAGAGTCTGATAGTCATTAAGCCAAAAACTGGAAACCAGAAACAGAAGCTGAAAACACAGAACTGTTTTCCCTACTCCTGCTAACCCTTGAACAACAACAGTTTGAACCGCATGGGTCCGGTTATATTGACATTTTTTCAGCATATACAGCACAGTACTATACATGTATTTTCTCCTGGTTTTCTTTTCTCTAGCTTACCTTATTATAAGAATACTATATTAGTTCATATTGATGTAGTTTTTCAGTGTAGGTGAGATCCAGAGCTGACAGCCGAGAAGGAATTCTTGAGATGTCTTTGGTGCAAAAGCTGGTTTTATTAAAGCATGGGGATAGGACCTGTGGGCAGAAAGAGCTGCACTGGGGTTCTGAGGAACGGCTGATTATATACATGGGAGTTGGGGGAGATAAGGGCAAAGGGAGGTGTCCAAAAGGAGTCTGCTAAAGAAGACTCAGGATTCTGGAGGGTTTGCCATTGTCAAGCTAAGATTGTTTTTCCCCCTAGCACAGCATTAACATTATGATAGTTGGAAGTTGCCAGAAGGAATGTCACACATATCCTCAGCTTTGTCCTCAGCTTGCCTTATGCTTTGTCCTCAGCTTGCCTTATGCTTCCTCATCCTCAGCTTGCCTTATGCTCCCTCATCCCATATGACATACAAAATATCTGTTAATCAACTGTTGATGTTATTGGTAAGACTTCTACAGTGGGCTGTTAGTATAGTTATGTTCTTGAGAAACCAAAATTAATAAGTGGATCTTTAACTGTGTGGGGAGGTCAGCACCCCAACACATTATTCAAAGGTCAGCTACACTTTCTTATGAAAAATGTTGCTCACTAACATTTATCTTGGTTTAAACTGAAAACAAAAAACCTGCCTGATATGAAATTAACAGGCTATTTGTAAAGTTGTTTGAATTGGGGGTAGAATACTCTGATAAAATAGAAAGAGTTTGAAGGGGTCATTTGCTTGGGCTCATGCCTTCTAACCAGCAAATTATGACTGCACCACATCTAAGCCAACAACCTTACTTTATAAATGAGGACACTAAAACCCAGAGAAGTAATTCATGCTCAAGGTGAAATAAGTAAGATAAAAGATAATAGATTTGCACCAAGACGGATGGGACAGAGAATAACAAGCTTAAGCAAAATCAGTCAGAGAAAGGTACCTTTCCTCTCTCCTTTAGTTCAAACTGGCAGCATCTTACTGGTGTAATTCAGTTTTTACCCCTGGCTTCTCCTGAGAAGGTATGCTAAATCCATGAAGCACATTTGATCTCTTTATCAAATGGCTGTTCATCCACTCCCTTCTTGCTCTTTTTAGTACATCTTGATCTTAGTCCCTCATTCTTGCAGCAATCCCTCATTTTCACAATATGGATAGACTGAAAACATCCCGATCTCCAAGTTCTGGTTAGTTTTTGCTTAAGAATTACTTCAATGTATCTCTCTCCTCTCAAATTTTATTATAATCAGTAAAGAGAAACCATGCTGCTCCTTCAGCACTTTGCTTAGACACCCCATCCCTAAATAGCCCATTTCACTGCTCACAGGCTCTACCTTCCCCAGAGCAGGGAATATCATTCAGCCGTGCTCTTTGCCACTTTTTAATGAAGTTTGCTTTGCTTCCGGTTCCTGTTAACTTATTCCTCATTTCCACCTGAGACCTTACCAAAATTACCTTTAATGTGCATATTTCTATCAACACTCCCTTCAGGGAAACCGAGAATTTCTAGCATGTTCTCCAAAACTCTCCCAGCTTCTGCCCATTACTGTCTTAAAGCCACATCCGCAGGTGGAGGTAATTATACAGGAGCATCCCACTTCTTGGTACCAAAATCTGTATTATAAGTCAGCTGCCATAACAAAATACGACAGACTGGGTGACTTCAACAACAAAAATTTATTCACAGTTCTGGAGGCTGGGAAGTGCAAGATGGAGGTCATCGCTGTCTTCCTGGCTTATAGACAATTGTCTTCTTGCTGTGTACTCATATGGAGAAAGGGAACAATCTCTCTGATGTCTCTTATAAGGACCCTCACCCTATCTGATCAGGGCCCCACCTTTATACCCTCATTTGACCTTAGTTACTTCCTTAGAGGACCTCTCTCCAGACACAGCCACATGAGGGGTTTGGACTTTAACATATGTATTCAGTGGGGGACAGAAACCTCTAATTCATGATATAGATATAGATATAGATATAGATATAGATATAGATATATAGATATATAGATATCTATATATATATATCACATATATATATCACAATATATACCTAAGCTAAAAAAAAATACAAAAAGATTCAAAGTAAAAAGATGGACAAAGTCAAGACATGCTAGACATCAATCAAAGAAAACCTAGTTTAGCTATCCTAGTATCACACAAAATATGCTTTCAGATAAGCAGCTTTACTAAAAATGAAACATTTCACGATGATAAAGACTCAATTCACCGGGAATACATATTTATCACAAGTGTGATCATGTGTTAAAAGAGATTCAAAATCTATAATGTAAAAGTTGGAAAAACGAAAAGAAAAAGCAACCCTACGGGGAGAATGTAGTACAACTCTTTCTGTCTGATAGAGCAAGAAGACAAAAACAAATCAGTGAGGGCAGAGAGGACTTAAACTTCATGAAAAGGGTCTTTAAAAGGGTAAGATGTAGAGCACTTGGGTGGCTCAGTCAGTTAAGTGTCTGACTCTTGATCTCAGTTCAGGTCTAAATCTCAGAGTTGTGACTTCAAGCCTTGCATTGGGCTCCATGCTGGGCATGCAGCCTACTTTAAAAAATAAAAATTAATTAATTAAAAGGGTAAGATGAAAGCAAAAAAAAAAAAAGAAGAAGAAGAAGAAGAAGAAGAAGAAGAAGAAGAAAATATATATCTTCAATGACCCAGAATTATTCTAGAAAAATACCGGCATAAGATGTGGGGAAGAAAGAAAAGTAACATGAGAACACACTAAATTACTTGTCTGGTTCAGGGAAAAAGTGGACATTTAAACATTTCAGAACTCGACAGAAAAATACAATGTCCTTAAGTGAGGAGCAACCACCATAAGAAGAATAAACAAATGTATCTCTACTAAACTCAGAGAAGAAAACCTATCCAGGAAATAGTGGGAAACTGAAATGATAGTAAAAACATTTTCCCTTTTAAAAAAAAATTCTCAGATGGTGAGTTCTGCTAAACTTTACAGAAAAAATCATTTCTCATGTCAACCACAGGACTGTGTGTTTCAGGGCAGGTTATTTCAACTCTCTGCATTTTGGTTTGTTAATTACATTATTACATGTAAAGTGCTTAGCACAGTGCTCCATAGAAGGCATTCAGTAAATATTAACTTTTGCCATTCTTATTACTTTTAATACTATTGTTACTGCTGTTTCTGCTTCTATTATTCATGACACTTTATAGTCTCCTAAGTCTCTGACATAAGGGACTCAATAAGTCTATCAACATTTTCGAGTTTGACTTATGCAAACAGATATAATTAGATCTTGCAGGCATGGTGAATGTTTCTTAGCAAGATGAGATCCAGAGAAAGAAAAGTTTGTGTTAATTCCAGTGTAAGCCAAGAGTAATATAGAGTGTGGCATGGCTTTCTAAGGAGTAGAACACATTAGAAAGTGTCAGTTACACTGAGGAACTGATTTGGGTGTGAAAGTCAAATTCTTGCCCAGTTATTGTAAGTTAGAAATAACAACAAGCTAAGAAAAGCTGAATCTTGTCCATGATTTGCTGGCAATGTATCAGGAAGCACATCCCTAACTGAGTCTGTACTCCAAGACCCTACATCCTTGCCTCTGTCTAATAGGTAGTAAGTCCCAAGTTGAAGCTGGCTTTGAAAATAGTCATTGTTCAAGAAACACTTATCAATTTATCAACTTTAATCATTTTATCAATTTAGCAATTTCAGCCAGTTTATCAATTTGTCAGTTATGTCATGCATCATTTGTCACTCTTCTTCAGATACCAAGCATTTCCAAAACTGAGTAGTTTATCAACATCAGATCCTATGGAGACCCTACCTAATGGAGTGAAATTCAAATTAGGAGTTTGTGTTATCTCTATGGACAAGAAAAGAAAATTTGCTTTTATTATCAATCTCTACAACGATATGGTGATGCTCTACCTTTCCAGGAGTAACACTTGAAAATTTAGTAGAATATTTATGGGAATAAGAAAGGTGGACACCTGAACAGGTTGGAAAATATATAGAGCATGAATGCATAAGCTCATAGCAAAATGTTTGGCAAGAAAGGGAATGTTAATGTTAGTGTGAAATACACAGTGGATTCAGTTATTAATTTTCCCACCAAAGTTTTACTTCAAAAAACCAAGAGTGCAGACTAGTCAGTGTTTCATAATAGAAAAAGAGCATACCTTAGGAACTAGTTTGGGGAGATATTTTAGTTCATTTCCTTTGTTCTTCAATTAGTCATTTGACTATTTTGTGCACTTCCTTTCCTTGGGGAAATGTTCTGAATCTGATCTGATTATTTTTTTTTTCACAGAGACAGGCTTTTTATAAACATATATTTTTATCCCCAGGGGTACAGGTCTGTGAATCACCAGGTTTACACACTTCACAGCACTCACCAAAACACATACCCTCCCCAATGTCCATAATCCCACCCCCTTCTCCAAAACCCCTCCCCCCAGCAACCCTCAGTTTGTTTTGTGAGATTAAGAGTCACTTATGGTTTGTCTCCCTCCCAATCCCATCTTGTTTCATTGATTCTTCTCCTACCCACTTCAGCCCCCATGTTGCATCACCACTTCCTCATATCAGGGAGATCATATGATAGTTGTCTTTCTCTGCTTGACTTATTTCACTAAGCATGATACGCTCTAGTTCCATCCTGAATGTTTATAGCAGCAATGTCCACAATAGCCAAACTATGGAAAGAACCTAGATGATCTGATTATTTTTTAAACCTATTAATTGCATGCAAAATACTTTTGGTATTCGAAAATTAACAAAATGTTCTTAACCTCAAGAGAAAATGAGTTGGAGAAAATTAAAACAAGTCCAAAACATTAAGTACATTTTTTGAAATCCCTCAAGTATAGGAAGAATGTAGGTAGAACTGAACAATACTCAGGCTTGGACCAGAACTTGGACATCTAAAGTGTCAAAAATGATTTTACATGAAATATTCTGTTTTCTTTTTTTCTTCTTTTGGACTTCTTAAAAAGAAAAGGATGGATTGGAGAAAAGCATGAAAGAGGCAAGCTTATCAGAATTCAAATTTGTCTAGGGTATGTTGGTGTAACTAGCCTTCCCCAATCCATCAAGCTTACCATCCTAGTAAAATTTCAATTCCTTTCAAATCAGTGGAAAGTTGCCATGCTAGTACTGAGGGTAAATCAAAATATAAACAAGACTGAATTCTTCCCCACACAAACTGTTTAATATGATGACATGGGATTGAAGAAGAAAAATAATGTCATAATGTTGTACATGTTTATGATATAATCATATTGCAAAGAGGATTTTCAAGGTCATCTCCCAGAAGTCAAAGGGAGATGAACTCTACTTCTCACCTTTTAAATCCTTCCTATCCTCCCCAGGCAATTTTGGTTCCACATCTGTTTCAGACTCTACACAACTTTTTTTTCTTTTTAAAGATCTTATTTATTTATCTGATAGACAGAGATCACAAGTAGGCAGAGAGGCAGGCAGAGAGGGAGGGAGGAAACAGGCTCCCTACTGAGCAAAGAGCCCAATGTGGGGCTCAATCCCAGGACCCTGAGATAATGACCTGAGCCAAAGGCAGAGGCTTTAACCCACTGAGCCATCCAGGCACCCCTCTACAAAACTTTCTAATGTGCTTACTGTTTATACCACAAGTGAGATTCCATTGTAAACACTCCTTGATTATAGTTCTAAAACCGTGGTAAGAGTATGTTTTGCCCCAAGCAAGATGGCAGCATAACATGCAGGGCAACAGAGTGGCAAAGGGGTGGACTTCAGAGCCAGATGACTTTGGTAAAAAGCCCTGGGTCACCAATGGAAGAGTTACCTAATCCCCTAAGCCTTGGTTTCCCCATCTCCAAAATGGGAATATTAATACTTCCTACCTCAAGAGTTTTGAGGCTCAATGAGGCAGTGTTGAGAAAACTAGTAAACATAAACGTAAGCCATGATTAGCTTCTCGTTTAGGTAAATCCATTACTGCACTCCACAAGTATTTCCTGGGTGCCTATCCTATGCCACATACTGTTCTAGACTCTGAACCCTACCAGTGAGTAAGATCGACAACATCCCAGACCTCAAGGAGCCTCCATTCTCATCTCAATAAGAAAATGGGTTCCATTAGGAAGGAGTACATCAGATGTCATTTTGTAACTCCCAGGGTGCTTTGCACAAAACAGCCAATAAATGTTTATGAGGAAATCATAATGAGTAGAAGGAGGAAGACATGCTTCGAAAATCTTGTACTCCTGGCCAAAAAAAGTAATTATGTGGACAAACCAATTGTATTCTGCTAAGGAGATCTGGAATCTAGTGTGTTAACATTTCTTAAAACTCAACTCTTTGGTATTTGAAAACATAATGAATTACATGAAGTTAACATGGCATCATGCCATGTTTTGCTCAAGAGGCAGAGAAATGTGTGGCATGGAACACACTTGTGGATTGTGGTGTTCAGCCAGGTGAGGCCCAGATCACCTTGGGTTTCATGGCCATTCAGTCTGCACCATCTGGCTGCCAATTGGAGTCTTGGCTTTGCTCTTGACCTTAGCACCAAAATATGCCCAGAGTAACTGCAGGAGGCCCAGGGACTCCTAGCTGAGGAGATTCACTCTGATAAGCCTGGAGTTACTTTTCAAACACATATTATTTGAGGACAGTTAGTAATTAAGACTTATTTATTTATTTATTTATTTATATTTATTTCAGAGAAAGAGCACACAAGCAAGGGAGGAGCAGAGGGAGAGGGATAAGCAGACTACACTAAGCACAGAGCCCAATGTGGGAATCAATCCCACAACCCTGAGATCATGACCTAAGTTGAAATCAAGAGTCAGATGCTTAACCAGCTGAATTACCTAGGTGCCTCTAGACTAATTTTTATTCACTCTTCACAGCAAATAAGAACCCTATACTTTTTTTTTAAAGAACTCAGGAATTCTTAGTCTGATTATAAAAATATGTCTTGTTCATTGAAAGAAACTTTGAAAGAAACTAAAAGCTGTAACTTTACACACATACACACATTCTTTTTACAGAGCAAGTTTTGAGAATTGTGTAGAAACCAAGAAGGAACTTGTAGAGACATTGGTCTGGGAAGTCAGGAGACTTGGTTTTCAGTGTTGACTACAATCAAGTAGTTGCTTGGACTTAAACAAGTGAAATCACATGTCTGGACCCAGTTTCTATCTGGAAAATGGAACAGTTAGGGTCTCCTTCTGGTTTTTTTAATATGTATTTATTAAATAATGATCTACCATATGCCCATCTCTTCCATACAGTATTTAAAACAGCCTTATATAATAGTTACATTTTATAAAGAGGAAACTAAAGCTCAGAGAAGCTCATTAACTTACCCAAGGCTACCAGATATGGGCAAAGGTGTGATTTAAAGGTATTTCCTCACACTAAGTCACATCCTCTTCCTAGCAAACTACAGCTGCCTTTAATTTACTAGGATATAAAATGACTCTTGGTTTGAGAAGAAATAATAATCCTGAAAACAAAACCTCACTGCCTGCTTGGTCCTTTGATGGGTTCTGCTCTTTCACTTATTTGTAGATGGGTTCTACTCTGTCACTTGCTTGTAGGAAATCTATGGTTTACAACTGTAAGGTAGATAACTTGATAGCTTGAACCCTATCCAGAGAAGGTATCTCAAGCTTCATTGACATTTGCAGGCACTCGAGAGATGTGATCTCAAATAAAGAGAGATCCACTTGTGCCTCAGTGATTATGGAGAGATGTAATCAGAAAATTAGATGGCATATAGATCAAACCCAAGCAAAACAAATTCTCAGGGACTAGCAGACTTATTGGACTGCCCAATAAATGCTTACCTAAATAGACCAAAATGCATCTTCCAGGAATCTGAATAGTGAAATACAGAAAAAGCAGGCCATCTGGTAGCCATAGAGCAGACACTACATGCATATTGTCTTCACCTTAATGATGGACACCCAGTGAAATTAATAGGCTCCTACTTTTGAGAATCTCAGACTTGTCTTGGATCCCAAAGCATTTTCCAGTTCTTGTTCCATTTTCCACAGGGATTTTTCTACTCTGCACTCTGTTCTTGGGTTTCTGAGACACTAAATTGCCAAGGAATATATGTAAACTACTACATTAAACATTTTAAAAAATTGTTTGGAATACTTGACTCTAGTCTTTGCAACACAAAGAGCTAAATAAAACTATGCACAATCTTTTTGTTATACTATAGACTGCTAAATTCTATTAATGTCAACAAGACTGAAATTAATAAGGATTTTGCACCTGATCTGCAAATTCCAAGGCCTGATTTATCATCACTACATATGCTTTCTGTTACTCTTTTAGCTACTCCAACTGGATCAATTATATTCATTGAGAATCTTAAGAATTCAGTAGGACCTACCAAGCAGAGACATCTAGTACCATGACTTCCCTATCAGCCCAAAGATCACTTTCTTATAAGACCAATTCCATAGTTTCTGGAGTGAATTTTTAAGCATTTGAATTTTAAGCATACCTCCTGCACACATACACAAACAAAGCTTCTTCCACTATCAACATTACACACACACCAAAGACATACATTTGTTACTATCAGTGAACCTACAGTGAAACAGTATTATCACCTGAAGTCCATTGGTTACTTGAAGGCTCGCACTTGGTGTTGTACATTCTAGAGATTTTGTTGAAATTATATATATATATATATATATATATATATATATATTCTCCACCATAACAGTATTATATGGGATAATTTCACTGCCCTATAAATCTTCCGTGCTTCACCTATTCATCCCTTTCTCCTCACTAACCCCTGGCAGCTACTGATCTTTTTCTTGTCTCTATAGTTTGGCATTTTCAACAATGTCATATAATTAGAATCATAACATACTTAGCCTTTTCACATTGGCTTCTTTCACTTAATA
This sequence comes from Mustela erminea, assembly GCF_009829155.1. Lineage (NCBI taxonomy): Eukaryota > Metazoa > Chordata > Mammalia > Carnivora > Mustelidae > Mustela > Mustela erminea. Next base: position 14,255,531 of record NC_045631.1, on the reverse strand, counting down.
ATATATATGTGAGTTTCCTCCATATCTTTTCATGGCTTGATAGTTCATTTCTTTTTAGGGCTCAAAAATGTTCTATTGTCTGGGGGCACCTGCATGGCTCACTTAGTTAAAGCATCTGCCTTGGGCTCAGGTCACAATCCCAGGGTTCTGAGATCAAGCCCCACATTGGGCTCCCTGCTCAATGGGAAGTCTGCTTCTCCCTCTGCCCCTTCCATCACTCATTCTCTCCCTCCCTCTCTCTCTCAAATAAATTAATAAAATCTTTAAAAGAAAATCTTATATTGTCTGGATGTGTCACTGTTTTACTTATGCATTCACCTACTGAAGGACCAAATAATCTTGGTTGTTTCCAAGTTCTGGCAATGATGAATAAAGCTGCTACAAACATCTTTGTGCAGGTTTTTACATGGATATAACTTTTCAACTCATTTAAGTAAATGCCATGGAGCATAATTATTGGGTTGTATGGTAAGAGTATATTAAATTTTGGAAGAAACCACCAAACTGTCTTCCAAAATGGCTATTCCACTTTGCATTTCCAAAGCAATCTATGAAGTTCCTATTGTCTACATGCTCACCAACATTTGGTGTTGTCAGTGTTCTGGATTTGAGCCATTCTAATAGGTAAACCATTGTATCATATTGTTTTGAGATTTCCTAATGACATATAATGTCGAGCGCATTTTCATATGCTTATTTGCAATCAGTATTATTTCTTTGGTGAGATGTCTGTTCAGAACTTTTGTGGAATACTTAAATCTGGTGGGTTTTTTTATTATTATTCTTTTGAGTTTCAGAGTTCTTTATACATGTTGGGTAACAATCCTTTATCAGATTTGTCTTTTGCAAATACTCTTTCCAAGTTTGCGTCATAGTATTTTAAGTGTAATGATCAACCCTGAAGGATGGATGCTTTATGGAAACAAAAAAAACATTTAGAAAGAATTCTTTGGTTGTAAAAATTTAGACTCATTTTTAAAGATGCACTGAAAATGGACTATGTTAGGTTTATGGCCTATCTCACTGACTACTAAACTATGGTGGAATTAACTGAAATCTCCCAAAGAGTCCCCTTATATCGAGAGGAGATTGGAATCTAGTCAAGATTGGTGCCAGTCTTGGATTCATGGAGAGCACCAGCAGCAACATGTGGTTTCTGTTAAAATGCACGCAGGCATAGATGGGACAAGAACCTGTTAAAGTAACTTTCAAAAAAAAAAAAGCGCAAGGATATTATCTTTTATAGTGCAAGAGACTTGGACCAAAGGCTTTTTTTTTTTTAAAGTCTTTATTTATTTGACAGACAAGAGATCACAAGTAGGCAGACAGGCAGGCAGAGAAAGAGAGGAGGAAGCAGGCTCCCCATCAAGGGGACAGCCCAATGTGGGGCTTGATTTCAGGACCCTGGGATCATGACCTGAGCCGAAGGCAGAGGCTTTAACCCACTGAGCCACCCAGGTGCCCCAGACCAAAGCCTTTATAAGATTAAATATATCTCTTGTTACAGTATGCTAGTCAATCTGTTATCTCTGAGAAAAATTAATTCTCACTAGGAAGATGAGATCAAAATGTCTAAGCATTTGATCCTACTACCATACCACCAAAACCACTAGCACTACCCCTAAAATAACAAGTCTAAAACACCTCTGAAATAAGAAAGCAGTACTGTAATATACCAGAAAATGCCTGGAATCCCCATATATCAGTGATGGTTTTACTGCATACAAAACTCACTCTAGTTTGGGTAAGCTAAAGGGGATTCATTACAGGATAGCTAATGGGTATCATAGCATTTGGGAGGGCTGAAGATCAGCTCTGGGCTGGACTTACGACTTTAATGTCATAAAGTCACATTACAGGACTGAGCTTCTGGACCTGCCAGAAGGAATTGGCTGCTGTTGCTGGCTCCAGACTCAGACCACCTATGCCACCACCCACAGCAACAAAAGACAGATGCACCCTGCCTCTCAACACCTACAAAGCTAGAGCCCTAACGCTGAGACCCTCACCAAAATTGTTGCAGAAAATCAAGATCCCCCGCAACTTGGCTTGCCTGCCAAAGTAACAGAGACAAGAGAAGTCAGCCTCTGCTTCAGAGTGTTCCGCTTGTGCCTTCTAAAACTCACGTGTTGTAAGTGATCAGTGTAACCGAGATCACATCCAAAACTAGAGCTTCAAAGGAGTCTAAAAAAATGTAGTTTTGAGGGTTCCAGCCCCAGTATTTCAAGAAGGCCTTCTAGAAGAAAGATGGAAAGGATACTCAGTGTGGTGATAAACCATCCCACCCATCCTGAAAAGTGAGTAGAAAGCATATAATTGTTCAAGGAAAGCCAGGGCAATTCCAGAAGAGTAAGTGTCGAGGCCATGGACACAATTTATTGGAAAGAATCATGGAGCAGCCACCAGAGTGGCTCATTTCCATCTGGAGTAGGAAACACAAATATGCTGGAGTTAAGCATCTGCCTTAGGCTCAGGTCATGATCCAGGGGTGCTGGGATGGGGTCCTGCATCAGACTCCTTGCTCAGTGGGGAGCTTGCTTCTCCCTCTCCCTGCAACTGCCCCAGCTTGTGTCTCTGACAAGTGAATAAATAAAATCTTAAAAAAATCTAAAGACCTAGTTAATAAGGTAGATCCAATTAATATAGTAACGTGTATACTTTGAAACCAGAAAATAAACTTTTCTTAGAGAGTATTTTCTTAGCACAACACATAAATCAGAAACCAAAAAAAAGCAGATTTAATCATTTAAAAACATCTGCAGAGTAAGAGATACTATAAACAAAACAAAAAGGCAATAGCAAGCCAGAGTAAAATAATCACCAACACGCTTCAGTGTGTTTTGTGTTTTTGCCCAGCACCTATATCAGCACTACGATTTTGCTCTTGGGGTACCATTCTGACTATCTGGTGGTGATGAGACCTCCCTCCGGGCCCCAGGGCAAGTGTGAGGAAATCAGTTCATCATATACCTGGCCACAGGATCAATTCAAACATGAGCATAGGACCCACTGGGGGCCAGTAAGAAGGAGCGAATGACAGGACTTGAGTGCAAGCAACTGAAAAAGACTCTGCCACTGAATTTATGGAGTGAAGCTGTAAGATGCAACCATCCTGGCATCAGAGCTGAAGAAACAGAACCCAGGAATGAGTCCCAGAGACATACAGTGGTGCCTAAATAGATTAGATAGAATTAACCAGGATGCTCAATGTCTTTAAACTCTGCCTGAGGTAGAGTCAGGCAGGAGGTAAACAACTAGAAAAGACTTTGAGGCTGAACTGTGATATATAGATAACTATGCAAATGAAAGAGCAGTTATTACTAGGTGTTGTGGGTTCAATCACATTCTCCAAAATGAAATGCTGAAATCCTGAATATATATAAATATACATATATATACATATATGTATAATGTATGTATGTATGCACATATACACGTATACATACACACACATGTACATGTGTCTTTATTTGCAAAGTGTCTTTGCAAATGTAATCAAATTAAAATGAGGTCATACTGGATTAAGGTGGGCCCTAAACCTCATGACTGGTGTCCTTATAAAGAAAGAGGTTTGGAGGAAGAAAGATACACTGGAAAGAAGTCCACATGAAGACCAGGGCAGAAATGGGAGTTATGCTGCTGATGCAAGCCAAGGAAGGCCAGAGATTGCTGTCAACCATCAGAGGTTAGAAGAGGCGAGGAAGGATTCTTCCCTATAGCTTTCATAGGGAGCCATGGCCCTTCTACCTCCTTGATTTCAGACTTCTAAAACAGAGAGGATAAATTGCTGTTCTTTTAAGCCATCTAGTTTGAAATAATTTGTTATGGCAGACCTAGGAAGATAAAACAACAGATGATTATTAACCTTAAGGAAACGCAAAGAGTTGTGCAAGGAAGTAACAGGTATAATACAGAAATCAGGTCCAGATACCATTTCTATAGACAGAATAATGTAAAAATCAATCAGTCAATCAATCAATCACAATATAACCATATTGGGAAAAGAGGGATAGGGGGCCTGGCAATTATATTTGTTTTCGGGCAGCAGGAGAATCAAATTCTTGCCTTCTGTCACGTGAACTTTACCTTCTATCATAAGAACTCAATAGATAATGTGAAAATTGAGAAATGAAGTAATATTGTTATAAGCATCATACATAGAGATATGAATAAATGGCCAAAGAAGAGGATAAAAGTTGAAAATGGTCATTTCTGAAGAATAAGACATGAGAAATTAGATCTTGGTGTACTCGACTGGACTGCTTTTCATTACTCATGTAGCACTATTTGGCTTATTAAATTATGCATGTATCAATTTTAATGGAAATAAAAACAAATTCAAAAGGAAAAAATAGGCAAAAATGAACAGACAGTTCACAAAGAAAGAAGTTCAAACGAAGAACATATGAACACGTGCCTAAACTCAATGACAACAAGGCCAATTCGTTTTAAAATAAATTTAAAAAATAAGTCTAATAATAAAAAATCAAATATTAAGTCTCCCACCAACTAAGCACAATTAGATTGGAAAGAAATTTGAAATTTGAAAATTGAATGTGTATACAATACTGCTAATCCATTCTGGCTTGGATCCAGGAAACTTTTGTACAGGATCAGAAAAAAGCTTGTTTGAGAAAGTTAATCACAGTGTTGCTTAAAATAATGAAAATCTGAAGAGGATTAAATGTTTACACAATAGATATTTATCCATTCCAGATAAGATATTTTATATTTACATATGATACTATCTGGCATTGAAAAAGAATGAAAAGGAGTAAACCAACTTTATATATATGAAGACACGGAGTGAGAACTTTCAATGAAAAAGAAATGCGAAAAACAGTTTGTCCAACCTATTACCAGCAAAACAAATTTGAAAACATACTAGCTATTCACTGTTCATGAATATCTGAATGTAAAAACGTAAAAATATTAATTAGAGGGATACACGCTAAATTTGTGAGAGAAGTTGGGTTGGAGAGAGGTTTACAAAATGAAACTGAGGGTGAATACAGAAAAACACCCACTTCATCTGTATTATGTTAGTTCTTATATTTAAAAACTCTTTTAAGGATAGGAAATTGGTTCTGCAGATTTTGGGTCTGTGAGTCTCCATAACCATGTGAGCTAATTCGCTATAATAAATGTTACATTTTGGGGCTCCTGGGTGGCTCAGTGTGTTAAAGCCTCTGCCTTCTGCTCAGGTCATGATCCCAGGGTTCTAGGATTGAGCCCCACATTGGGTTCTTTGCTCAGCGGGGAGCCTGCATCCCCACCCCCCCAGCCTGCCTCTCTGCCTACTGGTGATCTCTGTCAGATAAATAAATAAGATCTTTTAAAAAAAATAAATAAATATTGCATTTAACACAATTATTAAATAGTAATATATAGTATAATATGTATTTTAAAAATAAAATAAACACTCATAAGGAAATATGAGAAAGTAGTATTAATTATCAATTCTGGGTAATAGATACTCAGGTTTTTAAAAATGGTATCTAGATATTTACTTGTATCTTTATTACTCAAATTTTAAAAACTAGATGTAAAAATGTTTTATTGGGAAATTACAAAATTTGACTCAAAAAGAGTGCAAGTGCCTGAAGAATCTAACAATCTATAGAGGATGCCCCAAAACAGTAGAGAACCATCCACTAAAAAAACAAAAACAAACAAACAAAAAAAAAACGAAGCACTAAATCCATCCAGTTTTATGGGTGAGTTCTACCAAATGTTCCAGAAACAATGTCCTAACTCATCCTGTGAGGACAGCATAATTAAAACAGAGCTAGATTATTAGCACTCCAAATTCAGTAGGATATTAAAAGAAAAATCATCTTGCTTGAGTGAGACTGATAAAAAGTGCCTTCATGATTCAACATTAGGAAGGTAATTTTTATAACACACTAAAGTAAAAAATTAAGTGAGAAAAAATTTTATTCTTAAAGCTCAAAACTTAAAGTTCAATTGATATTAAAAAAGTAAAATTTAGTAACCATATGTATTTGTTCAATTCTTTGCAAACAAGGAATAGAAGAAAACTTTTGAATGTAAAGGAAAAAACACTCCCCTTAGTCAAAAACAATCGAGGATGCCCTGCATCAAGGGCTAACCTATAAAATAAAATAAAATAAATTTTAAACATTCTAAATAAGAAAGCAAAGGTCAGCAGTTCCAGATTACATAACCCTTAGAATTTCCAAGAACATTTACCGACAGACTTAAAAATAACAAGCCTGGATTCATCTCTCCGCCTCTGGCGCCCCGCCCCCACGGCTCCGCCCCCTTGCCCCGCCCTCCACTGCTGGACCTGCGCGCGTGGAATTTTGGCGCCTGCGCGTGGGACAGAGGGAAGAAAGATGGCAGCTCGGAGCTTCCCCGCACCGCTGCATGGGCGCGTGGGCCGAGGCGCCTTCACCAATGTGTACAAGTCCGTGGAGGCTAGGTTCCTGCTGCTGGAGGCGCTGGAGGCAGCAGTGGCTGAACTGACAGGATGCGAGGAGGACGAGGATCCCCGTGGGAGAGGGCTTCAGTGTTCTGGAGAGGCAGCGGCAAAGGAGAGCCCGGGAAAGAAGGCGTGCAGTCCGCAGGAGAGGAGGCGGTGTCCGCAGACTTGGCGAACATGGATACCAGAACGCCGGTACAGACGATCTTCCTTTAGATACCTGTCATGAGCGGGCCGGGATGTCTCTACTTTGCTGAGGTGTTGCTTTGGTCTGGGGAGCTCCACCGCTCCTTACTACGCCAGCGTGTATCTTTTCCACAAGCCCCCAGAGCAGTGATGTGATAACACGTTCAAAACTAAATATTCTGAAAACGTGGCTTATTAATATAATTTTTTTCGTAACTATTAGAAGGTGCGTGGCATTTAGTTTACTCAGTATACAAAAGCACCCTATAGTAAGGGAAGGACACAAAAATGAAGTGAGATTGTGGGATCATGGCGTGGATAAGTATTTTGAAACCCACTGAACAGCATATTCTGCCCTGAACAACTAGCCAGTTAGCCACGTGTGGCGACAGAACCCTTGAAACGTGGCTAGTGCGACTGCAGAGCGTAATTTTTCATTAACTGAAAATTTTAAATAGCTACAGAGCTAGCAGCCTATGGAATTTTCCCTAGCACTTTGTAAATAACAAAATTGACTTGTTGAAGTGCCCCTCTTAAATTTTAAATGACATTAAAAGAATGAATACCTGCGTTTTTTTTTAATGAAAGGAATTTGAGTAATTAGATTTATTTAAAGATCAAGACTTGAAATTGGTATCTCAAGATGAAACAGCAGTCAGGCTTCATAGATCTGTATTTCTGTATTGTGTTTCTCTCTCTTAAATCTGGTCAGATTTTTCCATATGTAAAATGCCCCAACGCTTATTAAATCAGCTTTTCATTGTAAACGATGGAACTTTGGGATTTACTAGAATGTCAAATGGTATATTTCTTTTTGTAATTTGTCTTTTAAATTTCAAGATAAAATTTCTTTTAAGTTTCAAGATACCCCAGAAAGATGTACAAGCACAAATTGCATTGCAAAGTATGCTGTGAAAGGAGCTGATTTTGTTATAAAGTCAGATTATTTCTGTTCTTGGGATTCTGTTTATGAAAGCATGATAGTTATTTTCAAATAAAAGCCTCCTGGTAAGGTTCAACAGATAATTCAACAGGTAAGGTTGTCAGATAATGTGGATTGATTCCAAAAGTTAGAAGCTGCTAGAGTTTATTTTTGGGTAGTCGTCTGAGGCGTTAGTAGCCAGCAAGACCTAAATCCCATTAAACCCATTTCTGTGATGGAGTAAACTAGTGCTTTTGATGCATATGTAGATTATAGACAGGGAAGTAAATTTAATTGAAGGATAAAATAGAGTGTAATAAGGAATTTATTCAAAAGCATTTTAAAGTTATACTAATATTCTAAGATCAGATTCTGTGAGACTTTCTCTCTTCAGTGTACAGCTGTACAAATAATGAATTTCTTCCCTGCTCTAAATCTATTAAGAGAAAGGGGGAACTTTTTTTTTCCCTAGGATATCCTAATGGATTTGTGAATGTTATGTACTTTTAAATGATAGAGAAAACATCATAAATAAAGAGTATAATAACTAACCCTATCATTTTAGGGAAGTACTATACTACTAAACCCTTGTGAGAAGGGTTGATGTTTTTCATATTAATATTTTCAACCCTCAACCTTATTCCATCATTTTATGTAATGTTTTGTGGTAATTAATTGGAATCCATCTATTTTATGGACTTTAATTACACACCCCAAACAATTCTGAGTTAAACAGTATTAAATGAGCACAAAGTGGTTGTCAGAAATTAGTGTGTTTATAAATTTCTTTTGTATTTCCATATATTTGCAGGCGAGTGATGCTGGAGAAATACACATTAAAAGTAGATTGAGCGTCATTTTCTGTGATGTATATTTTTATCCTACTATACTCATTTATTTTATTTTGCTTTTTTAGAGTGGAAATATGCCTTGAAGTAGGATCAGGGTCTGGAGTGGTATCTGCATTCCTAGCCTCTATGACAGGTCCTCAAGCTTTGTACATGTAAGTATAAGTATATCAAATTCATCCACATCTTCCACTAAGAAATTCACTGGGGTATGACTGCCTGAATGAAATCATTTTTGTAAATGAATGGTATATATCTGAAAGAGTCTACTTAAGTGTAGTAAGGACTCAGATTATAAATTATTCTTCCCTAAACATTTTAACTGCATGTCCAAAACCGTTCCATCATACTACATAATTTATAGAAGCAACAAAATAATTTTAGGGCATTTCTAAATTTGAAAATTTTTAGGCAAATAGCCTGATTACCAGAAAAAAATTGAAAATTACTTAAATTTTTAAGAAAATTTGAGAATATGGGAAGTTTAAAGAAGAAAATAAAAATCACTTGCAGTTCTACCACACATGGTCCAAAGTGTGTTTCTTTCTTTTTTTCCCATTTCCTATGTTTTTAATATTGTATCATGACTATCTTTCAAAAATTCCTTTTAAATTTCATTTTTGGGGTGGTATAGTATTCATTAGATTCATAATTCCTTCAGATGTGTATGCATGTATGTGTAGTTTCTATTCTTGCACATTATATCAATATAACAATCTTTTTCATTAATATAACATCTTATTTCTTTTTCCTCCACCATTACTAAAGCATTTTCATTTTTTTCTAAATCTGCTTTTTAAAAAAGCAGTGGAACATTTAAAAATTTTTCAGTAATAGGTTGCCTCATGGTAGCAAAATACAGTTTTCTTTCTTTCTGTTTCTAGGTGCTCTGATATCAACCCTGAAGCATCAGCTTGCACTCTGGAGACAGCACACTGTAACAAAGTCCACATTCAGCCAGTAATTACAGACTTGGTGAGCTGTTCATCCTTGTCCAATAACAGTTAATTTTTTTTAAATAAGTGAAGGTTAAGATGATTAGGTCAAAGAAGCTTGAGTGATAAATTAATTAACTTTTAATCCACTAAATAGTATACACCATAATTTACAAAGTAAATTCTTAACTGATGTAATTCATCTTGTCCAAAATTCAAAGGAAACTTCTACTGTCTTGGAAGGATCAGTCATCTTTTGGTCAGAAGTGACAGAGAATCCAGTTTAAACTGGCTTAAGTAAATTGTGTGGCTTCAGGCACAGCTGGCTCCAGGAACTCAAATGATATGACAGGCATCTTTTTCTTAATTCTGAACATCTCTGTTGACGCTATTTCTAGGTAATCTTTTTCTTCTTGGTAAGAAGAAAATTTGAGAAATGGAAAGTTTAAAGAAGAAACTTTCTCAGTTCTCAGCAAACACCTCCCTTATCCTTCCATGGAAAGAAACTCTTTCTATTTAGTTAGTCTTACAAGCCCCAGAATGAGTATTGCTTGGATCATCTTGGATCATATGCCATCTCAAAATGTCTCACTGTGGCCAAAGGGGATTGAAATATGCAGATGACTGGTTTAGGCCTGAGTCATAGTCCCACCCCAACAGCTGCATTGGGATAAGCCCTACCCAAGCTAAATGGATTGAGAATGTGAGGATAGAGAATTTACCCATTAGAGATCAAGGAGATGAAATCAGAAGAAAGAGGAGAATGAGGCCTGGAGAGATAAAAAAACACATCACAATTACAGAACCACCATTTAAAGTTACACATATATTTCCCAGTGACAGTTTTCCTTTAATATTTTAATTAGTAGGACTTGGATAATTTTGGGTATTTGTTGTTGTTATAAGTGCTTTTTTGTAAGCAAAAAATCGTAACACTGTGTATCAGATAGGGATAAGAAATAAAAATGCTTTCTGTGCTTCTTGACGTGTATTCTTATTGTTAAGAGTATTTAGTTTTTCTGCTTTTTTAAACTCAGAAGTTATTTTTCAGCTTAGAAGGAATTAAGCAAAATATGTAAGAAATTCTTACCTATTAGAACTTGTTATTGCTATTAAAAACTAGATTATCAAGAAAGGTACTTAGGTGAGTTACATGATTTACATTAATTTACATAATTTACATTAAAGGTTTTGCCCTTTAAAATTTTAACTTACTTCTTTATTGTCTCTATGACTAGTGTTAAATATATGGTTTTGGTATATAAAAACTTTAAATAAGAAATTCAAAATATCTTTTTTTTAACAGAGGTGGAAACTGAGGTGAGGTTCATTTTTTAAAGTCATGTAACTAATAGAGTGATAATTACAGAATTTAAGCCCCGACAACTGAGTCTAAATCTAGAAGTCTCATGGCTGTTTCAGGACATGGCTCATGGTCTTCCATGCCAGTCAGCTCTTTCTGTGGTTTGAGTGATGGTGACCCTGAATGCTGACAAAGAAAGAAGGAAGAAGGAAGCATTAGCGTAAGTATTATGATCCACTTACAAAACTCTGTGTTTGTTTAATATTCAGAACACTAGGCATAGATTATCACAGCCATGATAAAAATCATTGTTTTGTTTGTTTGTTTTTTGTTTTGTTTTGGTTTTTTTGTTTTTAAGATTTAATTACTTGACACAGAGAGAGATCACAACTAGACAGAGAAAGGGGGAAGTAGGCTCCCTGCCGAGCAGAGAGCCCAATGTGGGGCTTGCTCCCAGGACCCTGAGATCATGACCTGAGCCAAAGGCAGAGAGGCTTAACCCACTGAGCCACCCAGGCAACCCCAAAATCATTGTTTTAGATAACTAAGCTTACCTGTTTACAAAGTAGTACTTTCATTTTGCTTCTTTTTTAGTTTTAGAAAAAAGACTTTTTTCAGATATGGCATATGGCTTTCCTGACATTCCTAAAATAAACTAAACATAACTTAAAATAAACTAAACATAACTTTATCTTTGATTGATTCAGGGTCATTAAAATGAACATTAGTTGCTATTCTGTGCTAGCTGTGATGAGGATTGCTCAGGGCTTTCTTCCTTACACTGAGTAGCTAGAGCCTACAGTGATTTTGAGTTTTCATTTCCTCTCTTTGTCTCTTTTCTCTTGCTTTATGTTGTCTTATTTTACTGTTACCTGTTAGTGGCATTTCCGCTCTCTCTTTCCTTGTGCTATTTGCTAGAATACGAAACAAGTGATTTAGTTAAACTTGTATTTAAGCTAAGAGTTCAGGGGCTCTAAATAAGAGCCTCTCATATAAATAAAGTGCATTTTGCTGTTTGAATTTAAAACTTTTTGTCAGAGGCCTTTTTTGCTTACTTCCCCATTTTTAGATCTGTTCTAATGCTCTGAGACCACCCAAAAGCTGAATGTGGATGGGTGAAGGGTGTGTGTGATTAGACCTTATATCCAGTCTACAGTAACTTTGTCATTTAATCCATTTTCTTTTTAAACTACATAATTTTCTGTATTTTAATATCAATTTTGCCCTTTATTTAAAATCCATACTGCAATGATTATTAATACATAGTACCTCAGAACAATTTTTAAAAAGATTTTATTTATTTATTTGACAGAGAGGTAGAGAGCACAAGTAGGCAGAGCAGCAGGCAGAGGGAGAAGGAGAAGCAGGCTCTCCACTGAGCAGGATGCCTGACATGGGGCTCATTCCCAGGACCCTGGGATCATGACCTGAGCCAAAGGCAAGCTACTTAATGACTGAGCCACCCAGGCACCCCCACCTCAAAGCCATTATAAACAATTACAAAGCAAATTCTTTTTTAGTTTCCCTTCTTAACATTTCCGGAAAATTACCTTCTGGACTTTTTTTTTTTTTTAACAATGTGAGAAACTTAATTTCTTTATGTAATTGAAAATTGGTTATTTCAAATGTATTTCCTCATGCTGCAGTATCACTACCAAAAGGAACAGCAGATAACTAGTCATTTTCCTACTTGCAGACAAAGGTGTTCCTGAATCACTTCCCTCAAAAATGTTACTTTTCACTTTTTAAATAAATAGAGAAAGAAGAGGTACCTCTGTAACACCTCCTCAAAGATACTATTCATGTGTTCTCTTTGAACTTTACAGTTAACAGGCCTATTAAAATGACAAACAGAAATGCTTTTAGAAACCTGGATAAAATGGAAGTTGTAAGGCTGTGTGTATATAGCCCAGTGATGTGTCCAGTGCTGAGATGGTAAGACTGAGTGTTAAATAATTGAATCACATGATGTAAAAGCTCTTTCCTCTCTAATCCTCCTTCAGCCATTTTGATTACATCTGGGAGAAGGTCTCAGTTTTAACACCTTTTAAACACTTGCAAATGTCTCTTTTTTCCCTCTCTCTTAAAGATTTTATTTATTTACATATTTATGAGGTTACTCATTAGCACAGTAGGTAGTGAATCAGTCTCATATTTACATACTTATGTATTTATTTATTACATATTTGAAAGACAGGCAGAGAGAGAGCACAAGCAGGGCAGAAGGAGGAGAGGGACAAGCAGTCTCCATGCTGAGAAGCCTCCCTCCCCCCACAGTGGGCAGGTGGGTGTGGGAGTGCTTCATGTGGGGCTCCATGTGGGACTCAATCCTAGGACTCTGGGATCATGACCTGTGCTGAAGGCAGATGCTTAACTGACTGAGCCCCCCCAGGCGCCCCTCCAAATGTCTCTTTAACAAAGAGGCAGAAGGCCTGCATCACCCTTAGAGTGGAAGCAGTAACTATAACCATGACATTTTTAAAAATTTATATCCCATTTATTCTTGTAGTCATTTCTATTTCCAGGAAGTAATACTGATTTCCCTTTAGAGCAAATTTATTTAACAACAACAACAAAAAAGGTCCATTTAAAGAAAAATATTTAGTGAATAATGGTAGGTCTCTATACATATATAGGAGAATTGTAAGAATGTTAATAAAATACCTGATACTTCGGACACTGCCTTGAAGTATTTCAGCTATTCCATCTCAAGAAACAGCCTCAGGGGGCGCCTGGTTGGCGCAGTTGGTTAAGTGCAGTTGCTCGGTGACAGACTCTTAATTTCAACTCAGGTCATGATCTCAGGGTTTGTGCAATGGAGCTCCACATCAGGCTCCATGCTCAGTGGGGAGTCTGCTTCCTCTTCCTCTGCCCTTTTCAGGCATGTGTGCTTGTGTGTGCGCTCTGTCTCTCTCTCTCAAATAAAAAAATCTTAAAAAATAAAGAAAGAAACTAAGAAATAGCTTTAGAGTTCATGGATGAGCGTCTGTACAAAGTGGTAATTGAAGGAAATGGCTTTAGGGGTGAGAGCCCATCCAGAGATGGTGTCTTTAGTTTACTGTGCCTGTGACAGTGCAGGGTGGCATGACGAGACATGGTTTTGTGAGTATGTATATAACACAGTCATCAGAGGAACCAAAGGAATACTTTAAATAGCATTGTGCCTTGAAAGCACTTTGTTTAAAAAGACATTTTTGTTGCAGGTTCACAGAAAATTGCACCCAATGGTTTAAAGATTTACAAAATGCCAGACAACTGAGATTTTCAGTGTCTCTTCCACAATTTTCAGGCCTAATTGTCCCATCCAATATATTTATTTATGTATCTTTATTTTATGAGTAAAGTAGAAAGCAAATATATATAGAGATACACATATATTTGTGCATATATATGTGTGTGTGTATGTATGTACATACACACACATATGTATGTACATACATACACACACACACACATATATATATATGCACAAATATATGTGTATCTATTTATATATATATGTATTTTTGGATGTTTTTTGTTATCTCATAAAACATTTCTCTTGGTTACAGAAAATAAATGTTTAAGTTAGAGCAATAGGTTTAAAGCATATGTATATCTATATAGAACATAGGAGAGCTTGCTTCCTTATTTAATCTTCGAAAAGCCTATATCTGAAAGAAAATGTAAAAATATTTATCTCTGTATACAGTTTTATCCCTCTAAAACATTTTTCTCTAAAAACATGGGAAGAAAGTATTTTTAAAGATTTATGTATTTATCTGTTTTAATTCTGAGTCCAGTTTAAAATTCTGACTATTGAAACATTTTGGTCAAAGTCTTATTACCAAGATTGAAGGAAAAAGTTGATCTTCTGGTGTTTAATCCCCCCTGTGTAGTGACTCCACATGAAGAGTTAAGATGGGTAACAAGATTTAATTATTAATATTTTCAGCTATTTTTTTTACAAAATCAAATGAACTTATTATATGACATTAGTCAGCTGCTGATTAACACAAACCAGTCTGATATTACTCATAATTGTCAATAGTTAAGTATGTTGGCAGACAAAGGAAAGGAATCTCAAAGTAATGGAAATACAGTGACCCATATTATCCAAAATTCCTATCAAAATCAAGCCATATGTTTAAATTTGTATGTGTGTCCCCTTTATCATGAATGGTAAATTTGCAAAACAATATTTTTAATCATCCTTAAATTCATTATAGGAATTCTTTCTGAAAGTCAACAATTTCTTCCTTTCACAAGTGTAGGGGCACTGATTCTTATTTCAGGTAGGGAAAAGAAATATCTTGAAATATATGATTTGGAAAACCTCAATAATGAGAGGTAAATCATATCTGAATTGAAAGAGAGAATGGTCAAGGCAGACAAAGTTTAATAATGAACTAAGGCCATCTTTCCTTGAACTTCTCATGACCTGTTTTATTCATCAATAAATCATGGCCAGGCTGATAAACATTACATTGTCCTCTGCCAAGATGGCAAAGTCTGTGTAGCTGCTATCACTACTAAGGGCAGCTAAGCAACTAAGAACTTGTTGCTCCTCTGACTAGGAACTCCTATGAGAAGGAAGTCATTGTTACAAGGTTAACAGAGATTTTAGCCAATGCAACTTAATACAACTCTTTAGAAAGGGACTGTGTGAATAAATCTCAAGAATGATAAAAATGTTTCAGTCCAATAATTTCAGTCTTGAGATATAATTTAAGAAAATCATTCAAGGGACGCCTGGGTGGCTCAGTCAGTTGAGCCTCTGCCTTTGGCTCAGGTTGTGATCCCAGGACTCTGGGATGGAGTCTTGTGTCAGACTCCCTGCTCGATGGCTTCTCCCTCTGCCTCCCGCTCCCCCTGCTTGTGAACTCTCTCTTGCTGTTTTTCTCTCTGACAGATAAGTAAATCTGGAAGAAAGAAAGAAAGAAAGAAAGAAAGGGAAAGGGAGAAAAGAAAAAAAAATCATTCAATAGTAGATTAAAAGTTGATGTTCATAAAATATGCTTATTGCATGCTTATTTATGATGGCAAATAATATGAACCTATATATGTAACAGAGGAAATGCAGTTAAGTAAATCATGGTCTACCAGGTCTACAAACTTCCGGCAAGACTAGTGAATGAAGAGGAGATTCTGGGAACATGGGGACATGAATGGGCTTCCTTTCTCCCACATTTCCACTACTAAGCTACATACTTGCTTCCCTGACTCACTCTCCTGCTGTCACTAAGTAGTTCCCATTCTGTCATGGGTGATCTTTCTTTATCTTGAGATTCTCTCACCCTATCCCTCTCCCTCCCCCTCTGCACCTTCCTCTGTTCGCACAAGAGCTAGCACATGCAGTCTCTCTCAAATAAATAAAGCCAGGACCCCTGGGTGGCTCAGTCGGTTAAGCATGTGCCTTTGCCTCAGGTCATGATCTGGTGTCCCAGGATCAGATAGAGTCCCACATTGGGATCCCTGCTCAGCAGAAGAGTCTGCTTCCTCCTCTCCCTCTGCCTGCTGCTCCCACTGCATACTCTCTCTCTCTGTCTCTTAAATACATACATAAATAAAATCTTTAAGAAAAATAAAAATTCAAATGAAAATTCCAACTTGTATTGTGGTTCTAAGTCAGGACCCTAGGTCAGAAAGTAGCCAACTGAGAATAGTTATTGGCACTTAGGAGACTAAGTGACTTACGAGAGAACATTTCTCCCTATGGAGGCCAACCCAGAGCCATGCATGCCTCCTGGAGTCCCTGCTTCAAACAGTCATGAAAACAGAAACAGGATATTGGGCCCTGCAAGCAGCCTGTCAGAGAATTAACCGAGTGCCCTCGGGAAGATGCAGCACAGGTATAGACATGACACAACAGGTGGACAACTATTTGCAAAACAGCAAGATGTCAAAGCTGCATTAGAATTGTATTATCTCAAAGTACTGTCTAGAAACTAATGTTATCCAATAATACAGCCTGTAAGTGTGCAAATGTGGAGACTGTGAATGTGGCTAAGAATCCAGAGTCTGTTAGTGGTTCCGAATAAAGAAAGACTTGTGGATTCAGAAACCTCTGCCCTCCAGCAAAAACAAGGGGAAAGATTGATTTGTCATGGCATTATGAGGAGGATGTTTCTGAAAGATCACAACAACAACAACAAAAAATGCTGCCCCCTTCTGCAAGGGTTTGGTAAAGGTGGGATGGAGCACTGTCTTTCCATGAAGGAGAGAGGAAGCAAGGGTGAGAAAAGGTACATCAGTCTCGTCCAGGCATCATGGCAAAGCTGTTTCTTGAGATGCCATCCACTTCAGTGCTGGGAAATCTGTACTTTTAGGTCACCTCATGCTGTGCAGGTCCCACAGAATCTGGAGATTTCCTCCAGTGTGCCACGTGAATCCAAGAGCCTATTCCCTGGAGTTTGGCAGCACAGGGTTGCTTAGCAAGACCTGATATGGGCCTTTCCAAAGGGCTGGAAGAGGTTTTGTTTTTTTTTTTTCTGGAGTTCTTTTCCGGTAGGCAAGATCTCCAGGTTGCAAGATGGGATGATTAAGGTCATCCCCTAAAATGCACTGGGGAACCATGTTATTTTTAACATGAACAATTAAGCCCTTACATATTAATTTCCATTCATGTTATTTATAAATTCCCTTTATTAATCTTCATAGCCTGAAAATTACACATGGCCTGTGTGGACTGAGAAATCTAACCCAAAATGTGAGCTTACTACATCTAATCACATTGGAGGTACCTAGAGGAATACATATAAAATTTACTCTACAGGAATGTGCTTTAAAGCCAGGCATTAATATATTCCTATTGAAAAACTTTTGAGAAAATAAACAGAACCCACACAACAGTAAAGAATGTGAACCAAAGAGCCTCCTAGATGGGAATCTCTCTTTTCTTCCTCTGTGACTTCATTTGGTATCATTTCCCCATGACCCAGAAGCTTCATTCACTCTTGTGGAATATGCTGCGATGGTTCGTTTTTTGTGTTGGCTTCACTGGACCACAAGGTGACCAATTGGGTAAAACTTTGCTCTGGGCCTATGAGAGTGTTTCTGGATGAGACTAACATTGGAATCGGTTACTCAGTAAAACAGATTGCCACCCAATGCTCCTGGGCTTCATCCAACTGACTGAGCCAGAACAAAAAGGCTGAGTAAGGGAGACGCCCCTCCTTCTAACCCTCTCAATGTCTTTGAGGTGGAACATTGGTCTTCTCCTGCCTGGGTCATAACGGTGTGAGCCAGTTTCTAATAAATCCCTCTCTAGAGAAAGATGACATGGAGATGTAGGTATAAACAGTCAGTTGTTTCTCTGAAGAATGCCGACTAATACACATTCAATTCCTCCTCCTGGCTTAGTTCCATTGATTTAACTCCTTCCTTTCTTTGGGAAATGAGGATCCCGGTTAGATGCCCTTTCTGACCTAAACAGCTTTAGACCACACAGATCCGCAGTTCCCACCCCAGTGAATGGAAACACCACTCTGTGGTCCAGATCATGGATCTGCATTGTCACAGCTCCATCCTAAGGGGGCTTTGGGTAGTTTGCCATGTTCCGCCAGGGCCACGAGAAGCCCTTATTATTTCCCAAGTGGACTGATAAGAGGCCACATCCTATGTCAGCTACAGGAGAAACAGAGCAGAACAACAAGTGGATGAACCCAAAGAGCAGACCGCTTGCAAATGAAAAATGAAATAAAATGAAAATTGAATGGAAAATTAAATGAAAAAATGCTTGTTCAACCAATTCTCATTTAAATTAGGAAATCTGGGTTCAATTCAGATTAAATCAGCAATTTAATAGGACAGATGGGTATTTTAAAATTTTTCTTACAAAGACAGGAAACCTGCACCGGGGAAAGTTAAAATCCCTTTTAACTGATGATTAAACAAAAAATTCAAATGATTTATTTGACCAAGAAACAGAAGAACTCAATCTAAAGTAATCTCAAGGAGGGAAAAAAAAGGACTGATAGAATGAGAGTGCAGATTTAGACATTAACTAAAATCGAGTAGAGAATATATGAAAATGATGGATATAGAAATATCATTGAAAGCCAGAGATTTGCCACATTCATCATATCTAAATGTCACAGTCAAGTACTTCTACTTATGCTCAAGTCCCAGGCCATGCTGTGCTATGTGATACATCCCAGACCCAGAGGAGGAAGGAAACCTCCCAATTTCTTTGAATGAAGCCCTGTAGCCTGGATCACGAAGGCTGCGTGACACAACCAAGTAGAGAAAGCATCCCTCCCTCAGCCTCACTCGTAATGCAGACTCCAATGTCCTCACTGCAATAATAGCAGCTATCATCTCTCAGTAAATTAAAATCCTAAAAGAGATTATGAAAAAGCCTCAGAAGAGAAATGCAGAGATATTTAAGAACATATCAAATGGTATAGAATAGATTAATAGTTGCACAGGCAGAAATAAAAGGACAATAAAGGGTGAAAATATATTAGATGTAACCTGATCCTCCTCCCACCTCTGCCCCGGAGACCCAGAGGCCCATGAAGATGATGCGTGACCCAGGCCAACTGTTCCCCCGAGTGGCGCCGTTTGCATAGTGACTAGGAGAATGGACTGTGGATCCAGGCCACCAGGATTCCAGTTTGGCCACATCATTTCCTTTGTGACCTTAGTGAGCTACCCAATTTAAGTGCCCCAGTTTCTATAACTGAAAAATGCTGATAATAATAGTACCTGCCTCCTGGGGTAGACATAAGAGAGGGGTGAATGATTATACATGAAGTGCTTAAAATGGCAAGATGACAGTTCAGTATCCTCTTGTTGGTATTTGCATTATTATTGTCACTGTTGGTATCTGAAGCCAGCTCTCTGAGATTTTCTCTCACTCCCTCCTCCAAAAGAGTGACCTAGATGGGCATCTGGGTGGCTCAGTCGGTTAAGGGTCCTACATTTGATTTGGGCTCAGGTCGTGATCTCAGGGTCCTGGGATGGAGCCCCAAGTTGGGCTCCACTGAGCAGGTGGTCAGCTTGAGACTCTCTCTCCCTCTGGCCCTCCCCACCCTCTCTAAAATAAATAAATAAATAAACAATCAAATAAGTAATTAAATCTGAAGGAGACAAAGAATAAGAAGAGGAAGAGGAGAAGGAGGAGGAGAAGAGAGACCTAGATGGGGAGGAGGGAGGATGGGGAAAGTTTCTGTTGTGCTCAGAAGGCAGCATCCAGAGACTAACATCTATTTTGTTCAACCAGTGGGATTTTGTGTTTATTTACTGTCACAGATTAAGGTAACAATGATGAGGCTTAATTATTTGTCTAAAAAAGTTGTACAAGTCACTGTGGCTGTTTCAAGTTTGGTTTTCAATTCTTGATTTTCAAAGGCCTTTTATCTGTAAAAAGAAACAATCTATCCTGGAGAAAATTCATTATTGTATACTGTTTACTACATGCTTTGAGAACGCACAAATAAAGGTTTTGTTTAAAAAAAAAAATAGCAGGCCCAAAATGGAGTCATTTGTGCTAGACCCACCAAGACTTAATATCTTAAGCTAATTCCTATTTCAACCTACCTCAGAAATATAGTCTTAACTGGTCAGTGTGGAATTTTCTAGTCAGCACCAATGATGTAATCTGCCACATGGCTCCTTTCCCTCCTCCGAAAGAAAATGAAGTAATCCCCCTAATATACCCTTTTATCCTCAAAAGGAAGGTGACTTCACCCGGAGCAATTATTTTAAAAAATATATTATGATTTAGTTGACTTGTCTTTAAAAACCTTTCCTTATCTGTAGACTTTGGAATGCCTTTCTATTGTTAGATAGGATGTTGGCTGATTCATGAATCATTTGGTAAAACCAATTAGATCTCTAGAACTGACTTATTTCAATATTTGTTGCTTAGCAGTCTTGACATTTCTGTTTAATTCTAAATATTTGAAGAAAATCCTGCCATCTACTGTGTTTTCCTATTTGAGATGGACTCAGTCTTTTTATATTTTTATTAGGAGAATAAGAAGATTCAAAGATGGTTTTCAGAAACATAAGGCTCTTGCTTTCTTCTCTCATTTGGTCCCAGGAAATTTGAAATCTAAACATCTTTGAATAGGAGATCTCAAATAATTATTTTCTGGAGTCTCTGTCATTTTAATAGTACATGTGAAAAAACCCGCCCTGTAACTTTTAATTAATTTTTCATGAAGAGAAGCTATAAATAAAAGTTTCAAAGATATCTTTTAATTGTTTTTTATATTTTATTTATTTGACAGAGATCACAAGTAGGCAGAGAGGCAGGCTGAGAGAGAGGAGAAAGCAGGCTCCCTGCAGAGCAGAGAGTCCAATATGGGGCTTGATCCCAGGACCCTGGGATCATGACCCAAGCTGAAGGCAGAGGCTTATAACCCACTGAGCTACCCAGGCGCACTTTTAAATTTTTTTTTTTAATCTTCTAAATTTTTAAGAATTTTTAAGTTGGTAAGTTCTATGAGATAAGATTTTGGTATATAATACTATACAACTTTTCTGGTCTTTTTTTCCAACAAAATATTCACTTTGTTGAAAGAACTCATAGTTTTTTTCTTAGTTCAGTTGTTAAATTTTCAAAACAACATATATAATTAAAAATGGATGTTCTTGGACTAAAGTATCTGGAGAGTTAAGACAATATTTAAACTAATATTGCCTGCATATCCCTGTGTTTTAAATATCACTGATAACCAAATGAGATTATATTTACATTTACAATATGTTATAAGCATGCTACAAAAAGAAAGTTATTGAAAACTTAGAAAAATTCATCAAGTTTATTCACTGATCTAGGTTTTTTTTTTAATTCTTTAGGTTTTTCCTTTGCTTTCTATCTCTCTGAAATAGAAATATAACAGAACTATTTGTTCTGTGTCTCCATTTCAGGCACAAAACCTCTGTAATTTCCAATGAGGATAGCAATAAAGGTTTCTTTTGTTATGTTAATGAGGTGGCTTTTGGCTCTCACCTAGGAACTGGGGCTGGTTGGCAGTGGGGTCAACTTGTGATTAGAGGCATGGACCCTTGAGCCCGCCAGCCAGACCTCTGGGGAGATAAGACAACTGGACCTGAAGATCAATGGCCAATAGTCAATAATGTAATCAATCATGCCTGTGAAATGAAACCTTCATAAAACAACATTTCTCATAACATCATGTATTTGTAAACCAGGCTTTGATTTTAGACTTTCTGTTTTAGCCAAACTAGCAAAAAGAGTGAGGTTTTTGTTTTGGTTTTGGACATTCTCATATTTGGAATCATAAGGGTTCTGTGCCCAACTCCACCACGGGTGTGGGAGGGGGTGTTCCACTCACCAACAATTCTCTGACACCAGTTAAGTGTGCGTGTAACTCCAATCTGACACTATCTGTGTGGACATAGATACCTGGAGAGAGCAGGGGCTCAGTCCCACAAAACTGTCCCCCTGCCACACACATATTTCACACTTCAGACAAGAGTCACAAATCTGGGTTGTCATCTGTGCCACCGACCGAACTATTCTAGGAATTACAGCCATTACTGTTACGGCTACCACTGTGGGATTGGCCTTGCATCAGACCGTACAAACCACACAATTTGTGCAAAAATGAATGAGAATGCTAGCAAGGCTTGGAATCAACAAACAGTCCTAGATCAAAGATTTCATGAAAGAGTCTCTGATTTAGAAGAAGCCATAATATATATAGGAGAGAAGATCTTCTAAATATAAGGGTTCACCTTCCGTGTGATTAGAATGTTTCTTCCTTCTGTGTTACTCCTACACCTATAATAAATCAGAAATACCGTGGAACAAGATTTCACCATATTACTAGTCATTATGGCGGTAATTTAACTGTGGATATTAAAGAGCTTCAAGATTCTATTCAGGGCATTCCTTGCTATCCTTACAATCAGTTCAAGAGTGAGTTTCGCACAAATAATGTGCGAAATGATTCTGTCTGATGTAAACCCTTTGCTTGGATCAAAACACTGGTCTTGGCATTATAGGTGGAATGATGACACTTTTTATTGCTATAATCATATTACGCTTAGTCCTCAGATGCTCACGGAAATCTTTCTGATGACTAATGGTTCAAGAACTTGAAAAACGGATTTTGCTGCTTCTGCATTAACAAAAAGGGGGAAATGGAACCATCCCTCAGAATGATAGGCTGCTTAAAATATCACTAATGAGAAATGGTACTGGTCACGCAAGCATGCTTGACGATGACCTTGAGAAAACCTGTACTACCAGCAGGCCTCCAGTGGAGAGGAGAATACAAGTCCTTGAAGCACAGCCGCTCAGGGTGGAACATCACCTGTTTCCCTTTTCCATTGTCTCCCCTGCCTCATGAAAGCCTGCTGTTAGAATAATCCCTTTATGTGCCCCTGCTCAACCAAAAATTCCATGCTGCTGGGCCAGGCCAGCCTACTCTGTTTACCTACAAGACTATGGTCAACGTAGGCCTCCCATTCCTTCTGGTTGACCTACAAGACCCATGACTAATGTATAACCTCCTCCTTTGTTGGTTGTGATCTTGTATCTAATAAATATGGGACTGAGGATTTTTGGGGGGCGACAGTCCTTTCAGCGTGGTCCCTGCTCCCTCCCTCTCCCAGGTGACTTGTTTGTTCCTCATTCTTCTCCCCAGTGCCATCAGGAAGGGGCCCCAAATGCCTGGCAGAGGGAAGAGATGCACGGAGGGAGGCCTGGTGCTTGTGTGAAGTGGGATGTCACTCAGCGCTCAGGGAGCTGTCACACCCTCAAGGCAAAGCCGTCCTCCTGTGCCCTGAGCCACAATTTTTGATGCCAGACCCATACTCTAGGCCAGGAGTGTCTTTACATTGTTCTAGGGCTGTGAAGCAAGAAGATTCCATGGGGTCCCCAGTGGGAGAGGAGCAGCGCTTCCAATAGGCAAGGGTGAGTCTCCCCACTTTGCCCTCCCCAGGCCAGTGTTCTCCAAGGCCCATGCCCGAAACGGAAAACCCACTCTTCAAGGGTCCGTCTTTCTTGACCTACCCGCTCTGCTGGGCCATGGGAACCTGGAAACGATGGCATCGGGCTTCCCATGTCAGCACCCATTCGGCTCCCAACTTTTGTCCACTTGACCCACAGAAGAGACTCAAGAGAGCTATGCAGAGAAACTAGAACAGGCTTTAATTAATGAAATGAACACTACCTAAAGGTTCTGCGAAGAACATGGGGAGAGGGGAGGGGAAACCTGTGGGCAGCGGCAGAAGTCCCAGGAGCTGTGGGACTGGAGGCCAAAGGGACACAGATCTCCATGTACTGTCCCAAGGCCCATGGCTGCTGGGATCACAGACGAGGCCTCAAGCCCCCACCTTCCTTCAAACTGGTGGGTCAGGGATTGGGAAGTTTCCCAACATTGGGTGGCAGGCTGGGAGCCCGGTTTGGCTCCAAGACTGGGCTTGATTTATGTCTCCCATTCCACACTAGTCTTGCACCGGTGTCAACAGGAAGGAAGTACAACACCAGCTACTTCTCCAGGAAGGTATTGGCTCAGCCGAGCCTCTGCCTTTTGGGCCCCAAGGAAGTGGGCTGTGATGTGGAGGAAAATGTCTTATTGCACGGTGCAGATCTTTTGCGTCCTCTCCGGTGCTGGGCAGGGGATGAGGGGTTCTTTGTGGCAAGGCTGCTCTGGGCCTTGCTGACCCGGGAGGTGGGGCCACTAGGAGGAGAGGCCAGGATGCTCCCGTCCCTGCAGGCGGCCTTGCTGGAAGTGCTGCAGCCATCTGATCTGGAGCTCTTCTTGGTCTTCTTGGTCAGGTGCCTGGGGATGTGACTGAAGCTAGGAGCACTCGGGGCTCCCGACACAGGCTGGTTCGTTGTGCTGGCTCCAGCGGTCCCCAACAGGGTGCTCTGGCGTGGGTGGCCCCCTGTGTTCGGGCCCAGGCTTGCCCTGGAGCCCTGTGGGCCACTTGGGGCCCTCCTCGTTCCTGCTGCGATGCTCAGAGCCCCAAAACTGGAGCACAGATCTGCAACATCATCTCCTCTCCCCAAACCTGGGGGTGCTGTGGGAAGCCCAATGCTGATGGGGGCTGGCATTGTGCTGCCAGCTTGGGGGCCGGGCTGCTGGCTGTTGGGCCCAGCATGGAACACGGCGCCCGTCACCTGGGGGACAGCTGCCAATCCAGGGGCAGCGGCAATGGGCTGTGATGTGGAGGAAAATGGTTTGTTGCAGGGTGCAGCTCTTTTGCACTTAATCAAGCGCTGAGCAGGGGATGAGGGGTTCTTGTTGGCAAGGCTGCTCTGGGCCTTGCTGACCAGGGAGGTGGGGCCACTAGGAGGAGAGGCCAGGATGCTCCCGTCCCTGCAGGCGGCCTTGCTGGCAGTGCTGCAGCCATCTGATCTGGAGCTCTTCTTGGTCTTCTTGGTCAGGTGCCTGGGGATGTGACTGAAGCTAGGGGCACTCGGGGCTCCGGACACAGGCTGGTTTGTTGTGCTGGCTCCAGCGGTTCCCGACAGGGTGCTCTGGTGTGGGCGGCCCCCTGTGTTGGGGCCCAGGCTTGCCCTGGAGCCCTGTGGGCCTCTTGGGGCCCTGCTCGTTCCTGCTGTGATGTTGAGAGCCCCAAAGCTGGAGCACAGATCTGCATCATCTCCTCTCCCCAAACCTGGGGGTGCTGTGGAAAGCCCCATGCTGATGGGGGCCGGCATTGTGCTGCCTCCTGGGGGTCGGGGCTGCTGGCTGATGGGCCCAGCATGGGACACGGCACCAGGCAGCTGGGTGACAGCTGTCAAGCCAGGGGCAGTGGCTGCGCCAGGGGCGAGTACAGCAAGAGAGGTAGCCGAACCTGGCTGGGCACTGGCACGGGTGCCCCGGGAGGCAGATGCAGGTAAGGGAACCGCATAACCTGCCTGGGTGTCACTACCTAAGGACAGCTGGACTACTGCTGTACTCAGGGACTGGAGAGGGTTTGGAGCCTGAGCTGCCGTCTGTCCATGTGGAGGAGAGATGTGAAAGGGTCTGGCTCCGGGCCACTGCCCACCAACAGCCCCGAATGGGGCCTGGCCAGTAGATCCCGGGTTGCCACTCCTCCCAGGCAGCGCAGGCAGCCCTGTGGGGACTGTGACTGAGGCCTTGTTGTCCCTGGACTGCATTGAGAGGGCCTGGGTAGATGCAAAGTTGCTCCCACTGCAGCCAGGGTGAGACCCCAAGAAGAGAGGCTGGGAAGAACGGGAGCAGTCCACAAAGGTGACCTGGGAGTCAGTGGCTGGCAGGGTAGCAGCCACTGCACTAGGCAGGGCCAAGGCACTGGATGGGCAAGTTGGGCCACAGCTGCAGGTGGCCTCTGTGTCCCCTCGAAGAGCATCTTGGATGCGCTGGAGAGCAGCTGTCTTTTCCCGATCCAGGTCCTCAGCAGTCACTCGAAACCCCAGCTCAGGGGGTGACGGCAGCCTCAGTGGCTCCCCTCGCCTGTGTGGCAGCAGTGGAAACTTGCGTTTTCGGGGCCTGGAACAGTCAGCTGGGGATGAGCAGTTCCTCTGCGCTGCCTTCTGCCTGGTGGTGTTATCGGCATCCTTTTCCAGCTGGTGGTTCTTCTGGCAAAGTGCAGGCACTCTGGCAGGACACAAAGGGCTCTCTTGGCTGACTTTTTTGGGGGACCTCGGGGGCCGCGGGGCCTGACTTGTAGCCAGACCCCTCCTCCTCTGCACCGGGTAGCAGCCCCTGGTGGAACTGTAAGAACTGGTAATGGCATTTCGAGGGGGGCAGGAGCTCCTATGGGAGCTGGGGGACTTCTTATTGTATGGGTCTTTTGAGCTCTTTTTCCTGGGGACAGCTCTCAGCAGAGGCCCAGGCCTGGGCACAAAGGAAGAGAGCCCTCCATGGACCCCCAGGGGCCTAAATGCCCCCTGTGGGGCCCCAGCACTTTTAGGGTCTTTTCTGTGAGTCTCTATCTGGGCCCTCCCTTTGCCGCTCTCTCTGGGGTCTCTGCACATCCTCTCCCCTCTGGAGACTTCGTGGACATTCCTGGGTGCTGAGGGCCGCAGCCCGGTGACGACCTGCTTCTGCAGCACACAGGGGGTGACCGTGTCCACGATGGACTCGCAGCGGTGGCGGCAGGACACCTGCGATCCAGCAGCCGATAGCATCACCTTCAGCCGGCAGCCCCACCTGCAGGAGGAGGTGAGGAGCCCCAGAAGAAAGCGCGGGGTCGCCAGGATCATGGAGTACCTTCTCCAAGCTGCTAGGACTGAGCGCAGTTGCCAACTTGCTGGGTACTTGGAGGACCGCCTGTGAGTGGACCCCCGGGCGTGGACCGCTGGGCGAGCCCTGGGCGCCAAGAGTTGTCTGCGGCCACAGGGAGCCCGGTGGGGGCGGACGAGCCCTCCTGGCAGGTGCGGATCCCGCAGAGCCCGGGGCTGGGGGGAGGGGCATGGCCTGTTCAAGGAGGTGCCCATACAGCAGTCTGGTAAGCCCAGATGCTGGGGATAGCGAACTAGGCTCGCAGCGCTCTCCTTCAGCTGACAAGTCGTGGCCGAAGGCCTAGAGCACAATGTGGGGCCTGTTGCCAGGACACAGCTTTGGAACCTGGAACCTGAGGAGTGAGCGCGCGTGCAGGAACCCCTGTGCACGTGCACAGCTTCTGTTGGGTCGCCACCCAGTGCAAGAATCAGGCCTGCAGAGGCGCCGTGGAGGGGTCGACCCCCTCGTTCCCAGCCCTCGGGATGGCAACAGATCTCTTGGGCTTGAAGGCTGAACTGAGGAAGGGGAATGGGGGTGCAGTGGGTGCCAGCCATCTCCCCTGGCTGGGCCCCAAGCATTAAGGGACAAGAGCTGGTCCCATAGCCACGCCCCTGCGGACCCGTCAGCCGGGCATGGCAGGGCTGCACGCATCCTCTCTTCCCTCAGCAAGTGCCCCCATTGCCTCCTCCTCTGGGTGTCAGGCCCTTTGTTTCTGGGTGACATCTTGGACAGTGGGCTCACATGTCGTGCAACGCTGGCCTCTAGGAGACACTCTGAAGACCTTTAGGGGAAACCATTTTGATTAATCCAGCAACAGGGTGAAGGTCCAAGTGGGCATTCCGTCTTGCCTTTTGTCCACCATTCTTGTTCCAGTGCCCTTGGCCTGCCCTTGCCATGCTCTTCGTGTACGCTTGGCACACCCACGTCTGGGGTTACATCTACAGCTGAGTCTCTCTGTTCTTCCTGAAGATGCCACGGACTGGATTCCATTCACAGAACTTTCTTTACTTTCTGACAGCACCCGGTGTGGAGTCTCCTTGGACAGTCCCCACAAGCATCCACTGAAACCCAAAGGGCAATTGTTTCTGGTAATACCCTCTCACAGAGACCCCAGCGGTCCCCTGGCATGTGTGGGTCCACACAGCAATGGGTGATAAACCCCCCGGTCAGCTACAGCTGCAATCCTGGTGCTCTCTGGGCTTTTCTCTCTCGCTGCTGCTGCCACTCAGAACTGAATTCTCACCACTGACTGCGGCAACTGCCGTGCCAAGTTCTTCATGTCTGTTCATCCCTATCCAGTCCTCAGAGGCACTTTAAGAAGGAGAGAGACTTTTCTTCCCTGTTCCGTAGTTGGGGACGCTGAGACACGCAGATGATTCACCGCCTGTCGCAGGTCACTCAGCTGGTAGGCTGATGCCACCCTGAGTCCATGCTGAGAGCTGGGTCCTAGAGGTTTTCAGGCCTGGCTAGAACTCAGGCCCTGACTGTCCCTCATCTGTATAGGTTTTAGAACTTGCTGGAGAAGGGTGGGAAGGGGGAGAAGGTGCTGAGCAGTCCCCACACTGGGACTGGGGCCTGAGCGGGGCCCGTTCCCTGTACCCTGGCCCTGACCCCGACAGCTACATTTGCAGTGTGGCCCATAGGCGGGGTGTACCCCTGTCCCTCACAGGGCCCCCTTTTGCCACTCTTCCAGAAAGTACGGCTTGGGCTTTAATGGTGCTGGCCTGAGCATGCAAGAAAGGTGGCCTGAGGGCTGAGAGATGATGCTGACTGCTGTGGACACAGTGGCAGGTAGTTGGGAAAGATGGGGCAGCAAGCAGACAGAGAAGCAGAGAAGAGACAGCACTGCAGAAGGAGGTGGGATGGGAGAGGAACAGAGGGTACTGACAACACACACATACACACACACACACATGCACGCACACGCACACACAGAGACACAGGGCAGATAGGAAAGAGGGGAGGAGCAGCGACCCAGGGATACAGTGAGGCCATCTAGATCCTGCTCTTCCTCCTGGCTGCACGTCAGGTCCCCAGTGGGCAGGTCACCCCCACTGTGTCCTAGTCAGTCTCTTCCTCATCTGCATAGCAGTTTGGTGGGACCTTGTACCTGCTTGCATGAGTGGGTGGCATCTACCGTTCCCTGTGTCCAGGGCTGGCCTAGTACCAGAGCTTTCATCTGCTCACGGCCCAACCCACACCAGGGGCACAGAGAGAAAGTTCAAGCAATGACACTTCCTGAGGCCACAGACATGCTGCTGGGGACTCAGGAGGCTGAAAACTTGGCCTGGGAAGAGAATTTCTTTCCCTGGTGTTTTGCTGCTGAAAACGATTCCCCCCAGGCCAGGAGCCAGCTGTGTTCTTGGATAGTCTGTGGCCATGGAGTAGCAGGACAACCCCCCACCCCATATGGAAGCCTGGGAGGTGGGTTTCTGAAATCCTGAACTGTAATCCCATCGGTAATAGTCCAACAGTTTGCTTTGACCAAAGATCCTCTGTATTTGAACATGCTTTCCAATTGTTCAGTAATGGGAGTCCCAACATAACATGGCTCACATATTTTTTTTTATGTGGATATAGATTTTTATCTATCCGTAGAGAAAAATGACAAAATTCTTTGTTTTTAGAGGTTATTTCTCATGCCTGAATCCATCTCTACACCCAGGGGAGACTCAAACTCACAACCCTGGGACCAAGCATCACACACTCCACCACATGAGCCATCCGGGCAGCTCGTCTCTTTAGAGGTTATTCTAAAATTCTGCCTTAAAAATTTTTAAAGATTTTATTTACGTATTGGTCAGAGAGAGATGGAGAGCACAAGTATGGGGGAGGGACCGAGGCAGAGGGAGAAGCAGACTCCCCTTTGAGCAGCGAGCCCAATGCGGGATTCCATTCCAGGACGCCCGCCTCATGACCTGAGTTAACACACTGAACCAGTCGGGTGTCCTGAAAATCCTGCTTTGAAATGTAACCTGGGCAATTATCAATTTATTTATTTTATTATTAGTTTTATTATTTTTTAATAATTTTTAATGTTTTATTTGCAAATTATTTATTTTCTTTTATTTTATTAATTTTACTTTTTAATTTATTTTACCATTCATTTTTATTATTTATTTAAGATTTTTGAAATTTATTTGACACAGAGAGAGAGAGAGGTCACAAGTAGGCAAAGAGGCAGGTAGAGGAAGATGGAGAGGTTGGCTGCCTGGTGATCAGCGAGCCTGATACCGGGCTCGATCCCAGGATCCTGGGATCACGACCTGAGCTGAAGGCAGAGTATTAACCCACTGAGCCACCCAGGTGCCCTAGATTCATTAACAAGTTACCTGACAATCAAAGTTCACCTTTTAGAGTGCAGTCTGGAGGATAGTTTGATTTTTCGGTGGGGGGAGCTGTTGGGGCCTTGGAAAATGACAGGATCATTATGGAGCTCATCTGAAGTTGCTTTACCAGGTAACAATGGACAGGGTATAATCGTAGAACTTAATGTTACTTCTATTATCACCTGTGACAATGTAGCTGAAATGAACAAAAACATCTGTTTGGGAACTAACAGTAGTAAGTACCATCTCCTGAACAGCTCATTTTATGTCCAGCTCTGGAATCCAGGTGTTGTACAAATTTCACTTTAACACTGTGGCTGATTTTACAGTCGTTCCACTTTACATCTGGGAAACTAAGGCTCAGAGAATTTGAGAAATTTGCTCACGGCCTGGGGTTGCCAGATTTAGCAAATAAAAAATGCAGGATGCCCAATGAAATTTGAATTTCAGTGAAACAAGCAGTAATCTTTCAGTACAAGTATATCCCAAATACCGCTGGGGACCGACTTACACACGGCAGCCCCATCAGGCCCCGTGGCTAGACTGTGCAGGGACCCAGGGGTACCTAATGCAAAGCACACGCTCTGTGTCGCTCTCCTCTCCCCGCCCTCTCCCATCAGCCACATGCAGTGGCTATGGGCGTTGATTGATATTCTTTGCCACTAGACCACAGAGGACATCAGAGTCCATCCACCAGCCCTCTGAAATCACACATCTTGGCAAAAGCACACAATCCACTTTACAGGAAGGCACTGCTCTCAGAGCCATATAAAACCCTGTCCAGTAGTCACAGCCAAAGGCAGTGTCCTGTGATATAATGGCTTTTATTTCCAATTCTCAGATCCATCCCAAATGGGGATTGGCATTATGTACTGGCATAAGTCTAATCACGGTCGTGGGCGGGGGGGGGGGGCAGGATGGGGGATCCTCTTATAGATGCAAAGTGATTAAATGCAGTTTCTGATTGATCAGCAAGGCAGGTGGGCAGAGTAATTGGTGAGAACATCTTTCACTGCCATCTGCTGGAAAGAAATGGCAAAACAGGCCAAGTGTTTTCAAGATCCTTGGTGGGCTCCCTGGTCCTGGCTGGATTTTATTTACCATGGAGAGAGGGGAGTACAGGCCTGGTCTTCACTGGGCCCTAGCCCCCCAACTAATTAAAGGCTGATTCATCATCAGCTGCAATTCTTCTACTGTATTTTCCACACCCCCGAGTGAGGACAACTTGCATTTCTCTTTGTAAAGACATGCCAGGACCTCACCGCTCTCTGTATTAAATGAAAAAAAAAAAAAAAAAGTAGGTCTTTTGAAAAGCAAACACATGCACATGGTCCCTGTCATGAGGGAGAGTCCTCCATCCCTGTCGGGAACTTCTCAAGCATACTAATAACGATGATTTCATCTAGAGCTCCCCTGTGCCAGACAAGGTGCTAGAGTTTTACGTGGCTTGTCTCACAAAAATTCTCATAAAATCACTCTGAGGGAGAGTGTCATCATGCCCATTTTCTCCCGGCTAGCGGCAGAGCAATGGAGCACAAAATCAGAACTTTTAAAAGTATGCTCCACTGGAAAAATGGAGGCTCAGCCAAGTTAAGTCCCTTGCCCCGAGTTATTCAGCAAGGCAGGGATACGTCTGGAATGTGAACCCTTTTCTGTCTGAGACCAAGGCCTTTAATGACCCTTTCTGAGCCCCCACAGCCTCTTCAGTCAGCAAACTTTATAAAGTTCTGTTGTATTTCATATTTTCATAATGGGTAAGTGTTGTTTTGTAATCAGAAGAAACAATATAGTTATTTCATTTCCTTAAAATTAAAGTACATAATATTTATGGTTAAAATGACTCTAATGAGTGTGGAAGGAAAAAAGCAAGTTTTTGTTTCACCAACACAAAGGAGTTCTTTAAAAGTAATACATGGGAAAAAAAAAAAAAAGGCAAACCAGGGAGGAGTCAAGATGGCGAAGAAGTAGCAGGCTGAGACAACATCAGATAGCAGGAGATCAGCAAGATAGCTTATCAAACCATCCCAAACACCTACAAATCCAACAGGAGACCAAATAGAAGAAGAGCAGCAATTCTAGAAACAGAAAATCGACCACCTTCTGAAAGGTAGGACCAGCGGAAAAGTGACTCCAAAGCGATGGGGAGATAGACCGCAGGGGGAGGAGCTGGCTCCCAGCTAGCAGGAGAGCAATGGAGCACAAAATCAGCACTTTTAAAAGTCTTCTCCATTGAGTGAAATTGCTCCAGAGACTAAGCCGGGGTGAAGCCCATGCCAGCAGAGCGGGGCCTCAGGTCCCTCGGGCTCACAGAAGGATGGGGGCTATCTGAGTGTTGCAGAGCTCATAGGTATTAGAGTGGGGAAGCCAGCTACAGAGATGGAGTCAAGGAGTGAGCTCTCTGCTCAGGGTTACCTTATTGTGATCTGTGGCACAGGCCACTGCTCTGTGATCAGGGACCCCACAAGATCCAGGGAGACCCCCCTGGAAAAACTCAGGGATTGGCGAGGTTCAGAGACTCCAGGCAGGACCGTGTGCCAGAGACAGAGAAGTTTGGTTACAGGTTGTCGGCCAGGGAGATGGGAGTGATTGAGCTCTTTTCTCTGAGGGTGCACTGAGGAGTAGTGCGCCAAGCTCTCGGCTCCTCTGGGCCAGAGATTGGGAGGCCACCATTTTCATTTCTGACCTCTGGAACTCTACAGAAAGCATTCAGGGACAGTGAACCCGAGCGGATAACTTAACCTTGCCCCTGATAAAGGCAGTGCACTTCCACCTTGGGCAAAGACACTTGAGAATCACTATAATATGCCCCTCCCCCAGAAGGTCAACAAGAAATCCAGCAAAGACCAAGTTCATATACCAAGAGAACAGCAGAATTCCAGAGAAGGAGGAAGCAAAGCAGGGAATTCATGGTTTTCTCCCCATGATTCTTTAGTCTTGCAAACTTAGTAAGTTTTTTTAATTTTATTTTTTTTCTTCTGCTAATTATTTTTTAACTTATACCCCCTCCTCTTTTAACGTTTTTAACTAGTTTCTCTTAACAATCCCTTTCATAAGAAAAAAAATTGGAACCTTCATTATTAAAATCATATTTTATCCTTCATTTTATCTAACTTTATTTTTTGTTCATACATAGGGCTTTTTCTTCTAAAAATAATATGGGTTACAAGTTCTAATAGATCAAAATACACCCTAAATCTAGCACAGGGCTTTGTTATAGTCTCCAGCCTGAGCAAATTGTCTCCAATTTCTTTTTCTTTATTCTCCCAACCAATTTATCCTTATCAACTCCTTTTATAGAAACCTAAAAATATTTTTCATCTTCATAACCATATTCCATCCCTTCATTGTGTTTACCCTTATATATGCTTTTCATTCTTTAAAATTTTGGGAGGTGGTTTCTTCTAAGAGACCAAAATACTCCCAAAATTAAGTGGGTGTCCCTGTTCTATTCAACAGTCTAATATATATTTTTTGTTTGTTTACTGTTTAATTTTTTTTCCTGATCTTCTTTTTACCCACTTTCTTCCCCCCATGGTTTGGGTTCTCTTATGATTTGGTTAAAGCACATTTTCCTGTGGTCTTTGCCACCCTTTTAGTATTTTATTCGCTCCTTCATATATTCTTATCTGGATTAAAATGACAAGGTGGAAAAAATCACCACACACACACACACACACAAACAAAAAACAAAAAAAAACAAAAAACAAAAAACAAAAAACACAAGAGGCAGTACTGAAGGCTAGGGACCTAATCAATACAGAGATTGGTAATATGTCAGATCTAGAGTTCAGAATGATGATTCCCAAGGTGCTAGCCAAGCTTGATAAAGGCATGAAAGTTATTAGAGAAACACTGTCTGGAGAAATAAAAGAACAAAAGCTAACCAAGTTGAACTCAAAAACGCTGTTAATGAAGTGCAATAAAAAAATGGAGGCTCTCACTGCTAGGATAAATGAGTCAGAAGAGAGAATTAGTGATATAGAAGACCAAATGACAGAGAATAAAGAAGCTGAGCAAAAGAGAGACAAACAACTACTGGACCATGAGGGGAGATATCGAGAGGTAAGTGATACCATACGATGAAACAATTCAGAATAATTGGGATTCCAGAAGAAGAAGAAAAAGAGGGGGAGCAGAAGGTATATTGGAGAGAATTATAGTAGAGATTTTCTCTAATATGGCAAAGGGGAAAAGCATCAAAATCCAGGTGGTTCCAGGAGAGAACCCCCCTCAAAATCAGTAAGAATAGGTCCACACCCTGTCATATAATGGTAAAATTTACAAGTCTTAGAGACAAAGAGAAAATCCTTAAAGCATCACAGGACAAGAAGTCTGTAACATACAATGGTAAAAACATTAGATTAGCAGCAGACTAATCGACAGAGACCTGGCAGGCCAGAAAGAACTGGCATGATATATTCAGAGCACTAAATGACAAAAATATAAAGCCAAGAATCCTATATCCAGCCAAGCTATCATTGAAAATAGAAGGAGAGATAAAAACCTTTCAGGACAAACAAAAACAAAGAATTTGTAAACACCAAACCAGCTCTACAGAAAATATTGAAAGGGGTCCTCTAAGCAATGAGAGAGCCTAAAAGTAGTAGACCAGAAAGGAACAGAGACAATATATAGTAATAGTCACTGTAAAGGCAATACAATGGCATTAAATTCATATCTCTCAATAGTTACCTGGAATGTAAATGGACTAAATGCCCCAATCAGAAGACACAGGGTATCAAAATGGATTAAAAAAAAATCAATAGGTTGTTTATGAGAAACTCATTTTAGACCCAGAGTCACCACCAGATTTAAAGTGATGGTGTGGAAAACAATTTACCATGCTAATGGACATCAAAAGAAAGCTGGGGTGGCAATCCTTATATCAGATCAATTAGATTTTAAGCCAAAGACTATAGTAAGAGACAAGGAAGGACACTATATCATACTCAAAGGGTCTGTCTAGGAAGAAGATCTAACAATTTTAAATATCTATGCCCCTATCATGGCAGCAGCCAACTTTATAAACCAATTAAGAACAAAATCAAAGAAACACATCGACCATAATACAAAAATAGTAGGGGACTTTAACACTCCCCTCACTGAAATGGACAGATCATCCAAGCAAAAGATCAACAAGGAAATAAAGGCCTTAATGACACACTGGACCAGATAAATATCACAGATCTACTCATAACATTCCATCCCAAAGCAACAGAATACACATTCTTCTCTAGTTCACATAGAACATTCTCCAGAATAGATGACATCCTGGGCCATTCATCAGGTCTCAAGTGGTATCAAAAGATTGGGATCATTCCCTGCATATTTTCAGACCACTGCTCTGAAGCTAGAACGCAATCACAACAGGAAATTTGGAAAGAACCCAAATACATGGAGACTCAAGAGCATCCTTCTAAAGAATGAATGGGTCAACCAGGAAATTAAAGGAGAATTGAAAAAATCTCATGGAAACAAATGATAATGAAAACACAATGGTTCAAAATCTGTGTGACACAGAAAATGAAGTCCAGAGAGGAAAATATATAGCGATACAAGCCTTCCTCAAGAAACAAGAAAGTTCTCCAATGAACAACCTAACCCTACACCTAAAGGAGCTGGAGAAAGAACAGCATAGAAAGCCTAAACCCATCAGGAGAAGAGAAATCACAAAGGTCAGAGCAGAAATCAATGAAATAGAAACCAGAAAAACTATAGAACAAATCAATGAAACTAGGAGCTGGTTCTTCAAAAGAGTTAATAAGATTGATAAAACCCTGGCCAGACTTATCAAAAAGAAAAGAGAAAGGACCCAAATAAAAGAAATCATGAATGAAAGAGGAGAGATCACAACCAACACCAAAGATATACAAACAATTATAAGAACATATTATGAGCAACTCACGACAGCAAATTTGACAATCTGGAAGAAATGGATGTATTCCTAGAGACATATAAACAACCACAACTGAACCAGGAAGAAATAGTAAACCTGAACAGACCCATAACCAGTAAGGAGATTGAAACAGTCATCAAAAATCTCCAAACAAACAAGATCCCAGGGTCAGAGAGATTTCCAGGGGAATTCTACCAAACATTTAAAGAATAATTAACTCCTACTTCCTGAAACTGTTCCAAAAAAATAGAAATGGAAGGAAAAGTTCCAAACTCATTTTATGAGGCCAGCATCACCTTGATTCCAAAACCAGACAAGGATTCCATCAAAAAAGAGAGTTACAGACCAATACTCTTGATGAACAGAGATGTAAAAATTCTCACCAAAATACTAACCAATAGGATCCAACAGAACATTAAAAGGATTATTCAACACAACCAAGTGGGATTTATTCCAGGGCTGCAAGGTTGGTTCGATATCCGAAAATCAATCAATGTGATAAAAAAACATTAATAAAAGAAAGAACAAGAACCATATGATACTCTCAATAGATGCTGAGAAAGCATTTGACAAAGTACAACATCCCTTCTTGATCAAAACTCTTCAAAGTGTAGGGATAGAGGGCACATACCTCAATATCATCAAAGCTATTTATGAAAAACCAACTGCAAATATCATTCTCAATAGAGAAAAACTGAGAGCTTTTCTGCTAAGGTCAGGAACACGGCATGGATATCCATTATCACCACTGATATTCAACATAGTACTAGAAGTCCTAGCCTCAGCCATCAGACAACAAAAAGAAGTTGAAGGCATCCAAATCAGCAAAGAAGAAGTCAAACTATCACTCTTTGCAGTTGATATGATACTATATGTGTAAAACCCAAAGACTCTACTCCACATTGGCTAGAACTTGTACAGGAATTCAGTAAAGTGTCAGGATATAAAATCAATGCACAGAAATCAGTTACATTTCTTTACACCAACAACAAGACAGAAGAAAGAGAAATTAAGGAGTCAATCCCATTTATAATTGTACCCCAAACCATAAGATACCTAGGAAAACAAACCAAACCAAAGAGGCAAGGATCCATACTCAGAAAACTATAAAGAATTCATGAAAGAAATTGAGGAAGACACAAAGAAATGGAAAAATGTTCCTTGCTCATGGAGTGGAAGAACAAATATTGTGAAAATGTCTATGCTACCTAAAACAATCTACACATTTAATGCAATCCCTATCAAAATCCCATCCATTTTTTTTCAAAGAAATGGAACAAATAATCCTAAAATTTATATGGTACCAGACTTTGTATAGCCAGAGGAATATTGAAAAAGAAAGCCAAAGTTGTGGGCAACGCCATTACAGACTTCAAGCTCTGTTACAAAGCTGTCATCATCAAGACAGTATGGTCCTGGGGCACCTGGGTGGTTCAGTGGTTAAAGCCTCTGCCTTCAGTTCAGGTCATGATCCCAGGGTCCTGGGATCGAGCCCATGTTGGGCTCTCTGCTCCGCAGGGAGCCTGCTTCCTCCTCTCTCTCTCTGCCTGCCTCTCTGCCTACTTGTGATTTCTCTGTCTGTCAAATAAATAAAATCTTAAAAAAAAAACAGTATGGTACTGGCACAAAAACAGACACATAGATCAATGGAACAAAATAGAGAGTCCAGAAATAGACCCTCAACTCTATAATCAACTAATATATATTATATTATATATTTTCTTTGACAAAGCAGGAAAGAATGTCCAATGGAAAAAAGACAGCCTCTTCAACAAATGCTGTTGGGAAAATTGGACAGCCACAGGCAGAAAAATGAAACTGAACCATTTCCTTACACCACACATGAAAATCGACTAAAAATGGATGAAGGAACTCAGTGTGAGAAAGGAATCCATCAAAATCCTTGAGGAGAACACAGGCAGCAACCTCTTCGACCTCAGCCACAGCAATTTATTCCTAGGAACATCGCCGAAGGCAAGGGAAGCAAGGGCAAAAATGAACTATCGGGATTTCATCAAGATCAAAAGCTTTTGCACAGCAAAGGAAACAGTTAACAAAGCCAAAAGACAACTGACAGAATGGGAGAAGATATTTGCAAACGACATATCAGATATAAGGCTAGTATCCAAAATCTATAAAGAGCTTAGCAAACTCAACACCCAAAGAACAAATAATCCAATCAAGAAATGGGCAGAGGACATGAACAGACATTTCCACAAAGAAGACATCCGGGTGGCCAACAGACACATGAAAAAGTGCTCCACATCATTCGGCATCAGGGAAATACAAATCAAAACCACAATGAAATAGCACCTCTCACCAGTCAGGATGGCTAAAATTAACAAGTCAGGAAATTACAGATGCTGGCGAGGATGCAGAGAAAGGGGAACCCTCCTACACTGTTGGTGGGAATGCATGCTGGTTCAACCACTCTGGAAAACAGCATGACGGTTCCTCAAAAAGTTGAAAATAAAGCTACCCTACAACCCAGCAATGGCACTACCAGGTATTTACCCTAATGATACAAACGTAGTGATCCGAAGGGCATGTGCACCCAAATGTTTATAGTGGCAATGTCCACAATAGCCAAACTATGGAAAGAACCTAGATGTCCATCAACAGATGAATGGATAAAGAAGATGTGGTGTGTATATATATATATATATACACAATGGCATACTATGCAGCCATCAAAAGAAATGAATTCTTGCAATTTGCGATGACATGGATGGAACTAAAGGGTATTATGCTTAGCGAAATAAATCAGTTGGAAAAAAGACAACTCTCATATGATCCCCTATATGAGGAAGTGGAGATGCAACGTGGGGGCTTTGGGGGGTAGGAAAGAATAAATGACACAAGATGGGATCGGGAGGGAGACAAACCATAAGAGACTCTTAATCTCACAAAACAAACTGAGAGTTGCTGGGGGTCGGCGGGAGGGAGAGGGTGGTGGGGTTTGGGACATTGGGGAGGGTATGTGCTATGGTGAGTGCTGGGAAGTGTGTAAACCTGGGGATTCACAGAACTGTACCCCTGGGGCTAGTAATGCATTATATGTTTATAAAAATATTTTTTAAAAAAGCAAACCAATTAGTACAAATGAGATCATGAGAAGAGGTGAAGCCACCCCCACCCTTGATCCCGCTTCTCTGTTCATTTCCTCAGAGGCACCAAACATTCCCAGTTAATAAGGACTTTCTCCAGAAATATTCACTGCATATACAAAATATGTGTATACATCCAAAAGGGTTGTAATATACTTTCGTAATTACTGATTGCTGCTTTTTTATTAAGTTAATTACAGATCCACCGTAGAGGGCACAAGTGATGTCCTCTTTCTGAAAATGGACCAATTTACAAGGTGTGATTTGAGGAAAGCCCACAGAGGCGGAGGTAGGCTATGGTGGGCAGTGGATGTCCCAGACAACCAGCTTCCCTTCCATTGTCATGGAAAGTATTCGTGTTAAATTCAAATGAAAGATTAACTGGCTAAATTTTCCCATGAGCTTGTTGAAGGTCTGCCTTTTAGAAGACAGATTACACATTACGTTGGTGATAAATATAAAACAATTTGTCAGTATGGCATATTTTATAAATTACATTGATTTACAGTAGGAAAAAAGATAAAAATCAAAAAACCAATCACTAGGAAATCTCTTCCCCATGAATTGCCATGGTGCAGGCCATTCTGAACCTCTGAAGGTTTGCTAGGAGCAAGTGAAGGGCTGTGCACGGGGTTCATTAAACTGTTTGCTTCAAGCAAATGAAAAAGTGTTTAACCACTGGTTTATATCTGTTCAACTTCTCTTACCGAGGTTTCAGAGACTGATAAAAGAGACTAATGTCTGTCTTGTGCAAAAGCATGCTCCGGTTGTAAGATATCACAAAATAATTATCCCAGTCTTATAACTATAAACTTTTTCCATAAACTATTTTCCCATCAGTAGAAATTAAGTACTGTACACAGACATGCCCAAGACACCTCATGAAATCTGTGCTACATAAAATAAGGCACGAGAGCCATCTTTCTTAGGCAATGTCTTGGAGACAAAGTGTAGAAAGAACCCAGAGAGGTGAGTGGAGCCCCACAATGAATGTACAGTGAATGAATCAATCAGAGAAATGCCTTCATTTGCCATGTGATACAGCAAGTTTGCTGCCCCCTTCTCTAACGACACTTAGAAGATCCTCGGGCTCACCTTTTCTGCCCTGAACACAGGAGGGTCAAAAAACAATCACTGGTCAAGAGAGGCCATCAAGTTCTTCCTAAGAGCTGCTCTACTTTCATACAAGACATTGTCATGGCTTGCGGATTCTGTATTTGCAAACTCACCTACTCGCTACAATTTATAACCCCAAAATCAACCCTTGTGGCCCCTTCATGATGGTTTGCAGACACGTGCAAATGTGGAGTGGCAAAAATCTGACTCTCCCTGTGCACACGTTCCTAGCTGAGTCCAGTGAAGACATGCGCTGCCTTCTTATTCCAGCTTTCAAACTGTAAACAAGTGTCTTTCCAGGGTCTGCTTACTGCCACATGGGTCACGTTTTTGAGATGTTTTTTCTTGGTGAGAGCAGTATTTAAACTAATGCAAACATGGTACTGAAAGGCAGTCTCATGACGTACTTCCAGAGAATATACCTGAGTTAGATAAACGTCATTCAGGCATGCATTTCAGAGCTGCTGGCTGTGAGTCAGTGCTAATGCATCAACATTATGTATTAAACATGTCTTCAAAAGAAAACACACATAAGACAAGGTTATGTATCTATCTGTGGGGGAAACTGCTATGACCCGAGGCTGGCAGGAATCTAATCCTATACCTCTCCTAGGAGCAATGATTTTGTACTTGCTGAGGTCTGCAGAGACTTTGTGAAACTTAACTGCCACATATAATGAGAATTGACTTTATTGTTTGGTAACTTTGACTTATGAAAAAGAGGTTTGGACAGAATCATCTTTGTATTCATCCATCTCAAAAATTTTTTTTGCATGCCCTCTTAAAAATAAATTTCTATAAATCCTACCAAGCGTGAAGAAAGGAAGCAGAAGAAACACCATCAGGTGCTCACTGAGGGCAGCTTACATGGTTGTCAAATGCAGAAATTGTGGCAGGAGACGGGACCCGAGGTCCACCTCAGATGCGACAATGGCTCCAGGTGAGCAGGCAGGCAAGATAACTTGCCTGATGCACCTGATGCACCACCTTTGTACTGGCTCTGAAACGTCTAAATACGTAAGATCATGTTTTATTATTCTGAGAACTGGATAGCCTAAAAATGAGCCACTCACATTCAACTCTTTATTATATCACTCAGAACTAAATTTTCATTCTTTGTCGTATGCACACATATATTAGTACAGGCATCACTTTTGGGGGGGTATTTTCTCAGGGTAGTCAAATTTCTTTTACATAATATTTTATTTTGAACAATGGTTCCATTATTTTCAGCTGACAATTCAATACAGTAAAGGAGCCAAGTAAAAATGTCCAATGATTTGCCCATGGTGTACTATGAAGACAAACAAAGAGTAGCCTAAAGTGACTAAGCTTACACATCTTTACTCTCTACAACATCTGACATACAAAAATGCAGGAAGCATTACTCACTTTTTCTGTTAAACGTGAGGCACTGTGAGCAAGTATATCTCCCTCTTCATACTGAGGGGTACAGAAAAAATAATCACTACTACAAAAAGACCTGGTTTCTAAAAGAAAGAACTACTATAACCACAAAATCAAAAGGAATGCATCTAAACAGGGTCAGAGCTTTGCAACCTCCTCAGATAAGAGAACCTGCCTCAAGGAACATCTGAAAGCATTCAGAAAGAAAAGCAAATGTGTTTTTTTTTAAATGCCACAAATGATTTTGACTTTAAATGGTAGTAAATGAAATCTGAATGCTACATTTCTAAGGCATTAAAGCTACAATAAATACCAGAAGTTACAACTAGCACTGAAAATTGGTGACTGAATCAGTGTTTTTGATTTTGTTTTGCATTTTCAATTGAGGTAAAGTTCACATAACATAAAATTAACCATTAATCATTTTATTACTTTTTAAAAGATTTTATGCTTTAAATATTTTTAAAATATAAATTCAATTAATTATAAAGATTTTATTTTGAGGGGTGCGTGGGTAGCTCAGTGGGTTAAGCCTCTGCCTTCGGCTCAGGTCATGATCCCAGGGTCCTGGGTTCGAGCCCCACATTGGGCTCCCTGCTCAGCAAGGAGCCTGCTTTCCCCTCCGCCTCTTGTGACTACTTGTGATCTCCGTCAAATACATAAATAAAATCTTAATAAATAAATAGATAAATAACAATTTTATTTTGACATAATCTCTA
The DNA here is from genome assembly GCF_009829155.1 of Mustela erminea. Classification (NCBI taxonomy): domain Eukaryota; kingdom Metazoa; phylum Chordata; class Mammalia; order Carnivora; family Mustelidae; genus Mustela; species Mustela erminea. The sequence continues at coordinate 14,213,158 of NC_045631.1, read as the reverse complement.
CACCAAACAACTCCAAGATCAAGAGCCACATGCCCCACTGACTGAGCCAGCCAGACATTCCAACCACTAGTCATTTTAAAGTATAAAATTCGGAGACACTTAGTACACTAACAACGCTGGGCACCATCCCCTCTGTCTAGTTCAGGACATCTTCATCACCCCAAAAGGAAGACCCCCCTCCATTAAGTTATCATGCATGCCCCTCCCTTAGGCCCAACCACCACCATTCTGTACTTTGTCTCAATGGATTCTCCTCTTCCAGACATTTCACATCGATGGACTCATAAAGCACATGGTTTGTTGTGTATGGCTTCTTTCCTTTACCATGATGTATACAAGGTTCATCCATGTCGTAGTGGGTGTCAGTGCCTCATTCCTTTGTATGGCCGAACCATAGTCCATTGTACGGAAGGACCACATTTTATGCATTCCTTAGCTGCGGGACATGTGGTTTGCTTCTACCTTTTGGCTACTGACAATTATACTGCTGCTATGAATGTTTGTATGTTTGTATTTGTCTGAATGCCTGTTTTAAATTCCTTTGGATTTAGGAATTGCTGGGTCATGTGGTAATTTTATGTTTAAGTTTGATGTTTTTTTTTAATCTCATGATTCTTCCCTGTGTCAGTATATACATTGCTCATCTGTTTGCTAATTCCTTTCTAAAAGGGGGTAAAAACCAAGGTCTTGAAAAACCCTGTATTTTTTAAACATGTTAAATACATTCAAATAAATATTTGCCTCATTACTTTAAAAAATTAAATGAAATTTAAATTAACTGTGGAAAGAACCAAGATGCCCTTCAACGGACAAATGGATAAGGAAGATGTGGTCCATATACACTATGGAGTATTATGCCTCCATCAGAAAGGATGAATACCCGACTTTTGTAGCAACATGGTCGGGACTGGAAGAGATTATGCTGAGTGAAATCAGTCAAGCAGAGAGAGTCAATTATCATATGGTTTCACTTATTTGTGGAGCATAACAAATAGCATGGAGGACATGGGTAGTTAGAGAGGAGAAGGGAGTTGGGAGAAATTGGAAGGGGAGGTGAACCATGAGAGACTATGGACTCTAAAAAACAATCTGAGGGGTTTGAATTGATGGGTGGGTGGGAGGTTGGGGTACCAAATGGTGGGTAATATAGAGAGCATGGATTGCATGGAGCACTGGGTATGGTGAAAAAATAATGAATACTGTTATGCCTAAAATAAATAAAAAATAAATTTAAAAAATTATCTGCTTCTGACTTAATACACTAGTTTCCAATGAGACTAAAGTAAATGCTATAATTAAATCAAAACATTTTAACACATATTTATTGTTTCCTAAGTAGATACTGTATGGTTACATTACCAAAACATCTCTACTTGGGGAATGAACATATACTTGTCCCTACATTTAAGACAAATCAAAATATTTCTACTTACCCACAAATAATATCTTACTTGTGTTCTACTGTTGCTCACCAATTCTTTATTATTTGTTGGATTAAAAGTAAAATAGTTCTGAAATATAAATTATGGAAATATATTACATTATGACAAATTTTCTGTTTCTCTCTGGCTAAGCTAAATGTTAAAAATAAATAATATTTATATTATATTAAATAGATGAGTAGGAATATAAAACAGAAAAGACAACAGCATTTTGCAAGCAATAGGAATAGAATTGAAAACCTGAACATTAAAATTAATGGCCTCAAATGTGTCCCCTTTCTTATTTAGTCTTATTTATTATAATTCATCATCTGTAAATTGGAACAAGCAAAAGTAGCACAATATTCACTGATAACCTTTACTCTGTGTCCTTTTGGACAAAAACTGCTGCATACACATTTCTAAATTTGACAAGGCCACAAGGTAACTTGGAATGAATGCAAATACTGGAAAGAGTTTCTGATTCCTGCCAACATGGTGAATAGCATGGACTCCTGGCTCCCTTCCATTAAATCAACCCTGTGGTAACTATGCAAGTGAGGAAACCACAAAGTGCAGAAGCTGAACAACAGCCACACCATCATGAAGCTCCCTGGGGAGACTGAGGCACGTGTCCTGTGGGGGTATGTGTATGGGAGGGGGTGGCTGTGGCCTGAAGTGAAGGGATGCAGGGGGAAGCCCTGGGAGACAACTTCTAGAAACACGACTTAAGTTCCATTCCTCCCACCACACTATCACCTACTCCATGCCTGCTCCAGGTATGTGAAGGACCAGACCTAATGTTTGAGAAGTAATTTCAAGACAGCTCATCAGCCTTGGCAGGGGCGGGGGGAATAGGGTGGCCGGGGGTGGGGAAGAACTGTTGGAAGTAAATGCATGGACAAGTCCTCAAAAAGGCTGGAAATCAGCCTCAAATCACTGAGATTTGTGATGCAATTAATCAGTTAATCTCGTGAACTTTGCCAGATGCCAACAAGAAGCAAAAGTGAATCTTCCTTGGAGGAAAGTACCATCCTGAGTATCAAATTATTCCTAGACTTCTTAAAGCATGACACTGGGCATCCGATGAAACACAACCAGACATATGAAAGAGACATTTCCAAACGACTGACAATCGGGAGGGAAGCAATCATCAGCAAGAGACCCCAGGAGATGCAGGCATAACATCGACACACACAGACTTGACAATAACTGTGGTCACGATGTGCCAGAGAGTAGAGGGCAAGATGGGCAATCTCAGCAGTAACTCTATTTTTAAAAAGTATCAAGCGGAAATTCTAGATCTGAAAAAAAAAAAAAAAACTGATTTAAAAAACTTCAAAAGATAATTTAACAGAAGATAAAATATAGCCAAAGAAATAATTAGTCAGTACAATGGGAAGACAAATTGTAGGAGAAAATATCCACACTGAAGGATAAAGCACAAAAGAACAGACAATATAGACAATAAGAGAGATAGAGCACAAGACGGGTCTAATTTCTGTATAATTGGAGTACCAAAAGGAGAGGAAAGAAAAAAAAGGTGATAAAAGCGATGTTAAAAGAAGTAGTGGGAGAGAATTTTGCAAAACTAAAGAAAGATACAATATTCCAAGTTCAAAGAACTCCAGAAGATACGTTTTTGTTTTTTAGATTTTCATTTTTATTTATTTATCCTTTGTGTGTGTGTGTGTGTGTGTGTGTGTGTGAGTAATCTCTTTGCCCAACATGGAGCTTGAACTCACAAGCCAAGAACAAGAGTCATATACTCCACTGACTGAGCCAGCTAGACACCAATTTTGGATTTTAAAAAAAATCAACAACATATCCATATACATAGAGACACATCCTTAAAAGCTGCTAACAATTAGCAGAAAACCTTAAAAGTGGCCAGAATGGGGCAGGAGGGGAAAGACATACATAACTTTCAGAAGAGGGAACAATAAGATTGATAGTTGACTTCTCAATGGAAATGGTGTTAAGTCTGAAGACAATAGTATCTTCAACATATAGAAATAACTACCACCCTACAGCCCTATAGTTAGGGCAAATAGCCTTCAGAAACAAAGATAATTACTAAGAGAAACGAAAGCATATATCCTACAAAGACCTATGCATGAAAGTTCATGCACCTTTGTTTTCAACAGCCACAAACAGGAAACAAAGCAAATGTCTTTTAACAGGTGAATCAGCAAATTGTGACATATCCATTTAATGACTACTCAGCATTCACATTTTAAAGGACACATAAAGAGGAATAAAGAGAAATAAACTATTTTTGCATTCATAGATGAATCTCAAAAATTAAATCAAATAAAAAAAATTAAATTGATTAAAAGAAGTCAGCACCTGCCACAAAAAGAGTCCATTTCTGTAAAATTCCAGGGAATACAAATGGACAGATATTAATAAACAGGATGGTAGATGCTGGAAGATGGGTGGAGGGAAGCTTAGGGTTATCCCCATCACAAAGGGAAGCCACTCAAAGACTTTAAGTAAGAGAGTGGTATGATCTGTCCAGCTCACTTAAGAACTGTCACTCTGGCTGCTGCAGGGTGCCAGGAAGGACTGGAACAAGAGTGAACACAGTTCAGCTGGAAGTATGTTGTAGTCATGCAGGGAGCTGTGGTGGCCATGGAAATGGAGAGGGGAGGAAGGATTTTGGGTGTATCTTGGGAGTGCACAGGACTTAAAAGTCATGCGAATGGATGAGAACACCCAGGAAGAAGGTGCCGCCATAAGAGGAGCTCCCACAACTCAACCCTGAGGAGAGCCAGCATTTAGAAGGTGTGCAGTCAAAGAGGATAAGGCCACAGAGTAGCTCAGGGAAGGTTGTGAGCCCAAGGAAGGTGTCTTCAGCACCTACTGGGAACGGTGCTCATGCCGATGTAATAGTGATTGCTTCACTTGGAAATGCCAGTGACTGTGATAAGCACAGTTTTGGTAGAGCTGTGGGTAGGTGGAAGACAGATCAGAAGAACCAAAATGTTCATCATCAGTAGGATAGATAAATGAGCTATATTATATTCAAAGTAGAAGAGACTAGATAGGCATGAAAATAGTGAATTATAGATCAGTAATCAAAATGGATGATTCTCAGAAACAAGGCAGACAAAATGAAGCAATTATGATTCCTGATATGCACCAAACAAAACAAGTAAAACAAAATAGGATAGTGCTGAGGGAGGGTCACCCAGCTGGCTCAGACAGTAGAGCCCACAGTTCCTGATCTCAAGGTCCTGAGTTCCAGCCCCATGCTGCCTGTGGAGCCTACCTTAAAAAACTGGTGACGGGGACCCAGGTGTCTCAGTTGGTTAAGCATCTGACTCTTGATTTTGACTCAGGTCAGAATCTCAGACTCCTGAGTTCGAGCTCCACATCAGGCTCTGCACTCAGCCTGGAGTCTGCATGAGAGTCTCTCTCTCCCTCTCCATCTGCCCCTCCCTGCTCACGTTCTCTCTCTCTCTCACTCAAAAATAAATAAATAAATAAATAAATAAATAAATAAATAAATAAAAGTGCTGAGAGATACTTGCTAGACAAAAGTATACAGGAAAGCATGGGAATGTGTAACACAAAATTTGGGACAATAGTTAACTAGTTAACTGTAGTTAACTAGGAGACGGGATTGTGGAAGGAGGACAAAGGGATTTCTAGGGTTTGGGTGATTTTCTTTCTTCATCGGGCAGTAAACACACAGGTACCTTTTGTTTCATGCCTTAAAATGTACACATTTTGGATGTATGCCTCCTTTAGCAATGAAAATATAAAGAGGTCAAATATTTTGGGCACAAAAGAGTAAATGAGACATTATGAAGTCAGAAAGCAGGCACAGACAGCACCTCAGAGACATGTAACTGTGAAGAGGTGCAGAGAGCCAGAGCCGGAGGGTGATGCACCGTCAGTGGTGTCCCCCAAAGACCGGGGAAACAAACACATGTATGTCTGCTCGGGGTATATTGCCAGGGAGGGAAGGAGAGCGGATCATTGCAGGAGAGGGCCTTGGGCGCCCGAGAGGAGTGGCATCTCGGGCACTGGCCGCTGTTACACTCAGAGGGGCAGGAAACGGTGGTGAGGATGAAGCAGGCTGTAGGCTGAGTGAGAACAGGCCAGTGTTTGTATCTGATGGCCCCCATTCTCTCAACGCAAAATGAGAGAGGTCATCAGCCAAGAGGAAAAGGAAGGGATGAGGAGAGATGAAGAGAAGGTGTGAGACAGTTCGCTCTAGAAATGAAACAGCCAGCCTACTAGAAAGCTGGGCTGTGCTGAGAGCTCGCTCACCCTTTGTGACTCAAGCCCAAATGGAAGGGCTTGGTCCAGCGGGGTGGGCAGGAATGTAGAGCAGGCAGAAGATGGCAGAATCCTTCCAGACTTGGGGCCTTGCAGCGCTGTCCACAGCACATTCCTCTGTGACCGAGATATTGGTTCATCTGTTCTGTCAAACCTGGCAGCCACTAGCCACAGGTGGCTGGGGAGTACTTGAAATGTAGTGATGCCAAGGAAATGAATCTGCAGTTTTGTTTGTTTGTTATTGTTTTGTTTTAAAGATTTTATTTATTTAATTGACAGACAGAGATCACATAGTGGTCAGAGAGGCAGGCAGAGAGAGTGGGCAAGCAGGTTTCCTGCTGAGCAGAGACCCTGATGTGGGGCCCGATCCCAGGACCCTGGAATCAGGACCTGAGCCAAAGGCAGCAGTTTAACCCACTGAGCCACCCAGGCGCCCCTGAATCTCTAGTTTTATCTCACTCTAACCGACTTAAATCCAAGTAGCTACATGTATTCAGCAAAGTTCGTGACACAAAATCCTACACATAGCAGTTGTGTTTCTATAGACTAGCAATGAAAACCCACGAAGGGAATGAAGAACACCAATCCACTTATGATATCATAAAAAGACCTAGGAATAAACTGTCGGTGGAGGGTTTGTTTGCTGCAAAGGACACTGCTGAAGGAGACTCAAGAAGATATAAGAGAATGGAAAGACAGCCTGTGCCCATGGATTCTTTTGTTTTTTGTTTGTTTACTTGCTTTAAAGATTTTATTTATTTATTTGACAGACAGAGATCACAAGTAGGCTGAGAGGCAGGCGGGAGGTGGGGGGAAGCAGGCTCCCTACTGAGCAGAGAGCCTGATGCAGGGCTCAATCCCAGGACCCTAGGATCATGGCCTGAGCAGAAGCTCAGAGTCTTTAATCCACTGAGCCATACAGGTGTCACTGTGCTCATGGATTGTTAAGAGGACAACTGCCCAAAGCAATCCATAGATTCAATGCAAGCTCTACAAAGTCTCAGAGCGGTTTCTTGCAGCAACAGAAAAGCTCACTATGGCTGGTGGCTACTGTATCAGCTCAGCTTATAAAAGCTGAGAGGAAGGTGACCTAGAGGGAAGGTGGGGGGTCAGAAGGAGAGACATGGACATGAAGCTACAGCATGACATGTGCCCAGGAGAGCCCAGTCACCCAGGCCCTCTGACTGGGTTCTGGGTCCTGCACCCAGGTGAGCACTTTGCACTCTCTGGCACATTGTAGGGACTGAGCAGCCATGTGGTGAGCGAAGGGTGCAAGGATGAGTGTGACAACGCAGAATGGAAGAGTTGACTCGGTGAGTGTCCTTGGCAAGTCACTTCTAGCAAACGGAGACTAATAATTTCTGGGTCTCAGGAGTAGTTAAGAGCATGTCTAGAACAGGAAAGGCCGCTGGCCCATGACTTCAGACAAATTACCTGGTACTTAACAGTAGCAGTCCATTGTGTTAGTAAAGAACTCCTTCCCAGCCCATTTGCATGCACTGCGTCAGATACTTGCTGTAACAAAATTAGCAGAACCTGGCACATAATACATGTTCAAAAAAATATTGCTCACTATTAAGAAGAGTAAAATGAGATCAAGGATACGGTCGTGTTTTGTTTTGTTTTGTTTTGTTTTTTTACAAGTGCTAGTGAACCATAACTGAACGCCAGCAAAACCAAAAGTACGTTTGGACCTGGGCTTGGTGTGACTGTAAACTAGCTTTGCACACTCAAACTGAGCTCACCTGAACACCATACTCTTTGAGGAGGTTGAAGGTACTTGCTGGCATTTCCATGGCTAAGGTCCACCACCAGATGCAAAACTTCCTGTGAGTGACAGCAGATGGAGGAGAATGAGAAGGTTCCTGAAGGCTGTTGACAAATCCGACACCTCTTGTGGTAGCCATGTAACTTTGGCTAAGGAACATGACAACATGAGCTAAATCCCAGGAAGAGAACCCCCAACGAGGGGCCATGGGGTCCGGTCCTTCCCTGAGAGCATCACATCACCACATGGCCTGAGGAGAGCTGCTCACCAGGACCCACTTGATAGGCCGGCCAGCCCACTGAGGCCGCCTCCACGTGCCCCATACCTGGATTTCAGCATCAGAGATGGTTGCCAGATATTTGGCATCCCGGATGATGCTATGGCCCCAATGTCGTTGCCTTCTGGGCAGCTGTCAATATTGTGTGCACAGGAATGCTGCAAAACAGGACCAGGGAACACCCATTTGCGGAGGTCTGCCTTGCTCCCCAGAGAAACTTGCTTCAAAAGCTATGGAGGAAACAAATGTGGTCCATCCATACAACAGATCGTGATGCAGCCATACAAAGGAAGGAAGCACGGACCCCTGCTGTATCAGGGGTGGACCCCCCAAAACATCACGTGAAGTAGAGAAGCCTGACACAAAGACCACACATTGTTCGAGCTCATTGATATGAAGTGTCCAGATTTGAAAATCCACAGGGACAGACAGGCATGTCAGTGGCTGTCAGGGGGAATGGGAGGGGTGACTGAGGGCTTTAGGTTTTCCTTTTGGGATTTTGGAACTAGGGGCACCCAGCGGGCTCAGCTGGTGGAGCATGTGACTCCTGACCTCGGGTTTGTGGGTTCCAGCCCCACGTTGGGCATAGAGATGACTTTAAAACAGCAGTTGGAACTAGACACAAGCGGCGATGGCACAACATTGTAAACGTGCTCAATGCCACTGAATCACAGGCTTCACAAAGGCGAATTTTACCTTATGTGAATTTTACCTCATTTTAAAAAAAATAATAAAACTAACTCAGCATTATGCAAACATGCTGTTTATTCTCTTCATGAAGTCGACTGTCACCCACTGTTGAGCTCTGATTCTGTGCCAGGCATGAAGGACGGAAATAAGAAAAAAAGATGCCTAGGACAATACCCCAGCTCTCAGGAAAACGAGTGCCCTCCCAGCTAAGAGGGAATGAAAATAAGCACAGGCTTTCTAGACAGCAACTTAGCTGCATCTGTCAAAATTTTAAATGCACACACCCTAGGACTCAACAATTCCTCTTCTACAGCTTTTTTTCCAGAAAAATAATAGTGAAATTAAGCAGAGATAAATATAAAATCATGTTCATCATGGCACTGCTTTAATGGCAAAAAAATCTCAAAACACAAATATCCACGGATGTGGGAACTGTTTAAAAACATTATGACATAAGCATACAATGAAAAACTAGGCTACTTGCAAAAAGATTGAGGCAGGGGCACCTGGGTGGCTCACTTGGTTAAGGGGCTGCCTGCAGCTCAGGTCCTGGGATCAAGTCCTATATCAGGCTCCCTGCTCGGTGGAGAGCATGCTTCTCCCTCTCCCTCTGCCTGTCACTCTGCCTACTTATGCTCTATCTCTCCCCCCTCTCTCTGAAAAATAACTAAATAAAATAAAAAAATAAAAAAGAATGAGGCCAATGTGGGAAGGTGACCAATATTTTGTGAAAAAAACAAGTTGCCAAACAGTGTAGTTAACTTCATCCTGAATGAGGGAGAGAGAGTGCACACATTTCTGTGCACAGAAGAGTCTAGAGGAACAGATTCTAAACTAAACAAGGGTGACTCTGGAGATGGGTCTGGGTAAGGAAGGACTCACTTTTCCTTCCCTCATTCACTACTATACCGTGTCACTGGCAAGACTGTAGAACCCTAAGAAGCAGGAAAAACCTTGTCACATGCAGAATTAAATGAGATACTTAAATATCTAAGCGAGCCAGAGAAACACAACAGAAGCAAGGCTGTGAGTGATGTGAGTGAGCGGCAGCACAGGGGTCAGGGGAGCGAAGGCCTGTGGTAGGACGTCCTGATCCAGGACCACGGACTGGTGGTTCCCATTGTTTTTCATTACGGAGCTCTTGTTACAGGAAATATCAGCAGGCCTCCTAGGTCACTCCAGCGCCCCCACTGGCTGGGACCAAGTCTGTGCCCCGGCTGAGGACCTGGCTGGTTTTCTGTCACCTGAGAAGGCTTCATCCCCCTGGGAGCTAGCCCCCCAAATCCTTTGAGAGAAGGCAGTCTTAACATTGCTGTGAATGGCACCATGATGTCTTTAGTGTGGAAAAACATCTTATTCCTGTGGCTTTCCAGAATTAAAACAGAGAGCCAGTGATGTCATCTGGGCCTGTTCTATAAACATATTGGTGGGAAGAGAATCTGATTATTTTGCTTAGGAATGGGTGATGTTTAAAAGAATTTAATGTATCAGAGCCTATGATGGATTAAATTTGTGACTCTGATGGATTAAAATTGTGCCCGTCATTGATTCAGACTTGTGATTTTACATTCAAATCATACTGGTTTATAAACAGTATTAGAATACTTATGAGAACTTAAGATTTGTCATAGTTATGTCTAATTTATTAGATTTATAATAATTCTCTAAGTATGGGTGAAGGGTTTATTTTTTAATCAGGCTACTAAAGAACTTAGAGATAAAACCAAATATATTTAGTTTCTTCTTTTTTAGATTTTATTTATTTATTTGACAGAGAGACATCACAAGTAGACAGACAGACAGGCAGAGAGAAAGAGAGGAAAGCAGGCTCCCTGCTGTGCAGAGAGCCCGATGTGGGACTCGATCCCAGGACCCCGAGATCATGACCTGAGCCAAAGGCAGCAGCTTAACCCACTGAGCCACCTAGGCGCCCTATATTCAGTTTCTAAGTGCAGTTTAAAAATGTTTAAAAGGAATTAATAATCAAATTTGTGAGTTGGGCCAAACATTAATCAAAACCCCCTTAAAGACAATTATAAAAATCTGCTAGATTTATAAAAGGTGTAAAATTTATAAGTTGAATTAAAAAAAACTTAAGGGAAAACTATGGTTCTGAGTTTATAACTTTAATAAAGTGAATATTCATTCTAAAACCAGCTAATCTTTTCTGGGTCCCAAATTCATCATTTACTATATCATAAAACTCACACTGACATATTGAATTGTTAACCAAAGATGCACTTTAGTTTGTAATTAAAAAGAAAAAAAAAATCACTGTCAGAGTCACCCCTAGTCTAGTCGAGGAGACAGCTTTATAAGCAAGAGAATATAAGAGGGGAGCCTGGGTGGCTCAGTCAGTTAAGCCTTCAGCTTGGGTAGTGATCACAGCATCCTGAGATCGAGCCCCACACCAGGCTCCCTGCTCGGCACGGAGTCTGCTTCCCCCTCTCTCTCTCTCTCTCTGCCTGCCTCTCTGCCTACTTGTGCTCTCTACTTTGTCAAATAAATAAATAAAATCTTAGAAAAAAGAAAAGAAAAGAAAAAATCAAAGAATAAAGCCTTTTAAGGGGGCCAGCCGTGCCTGGGGAAAAGGAGCTATCAGCAACAGTTTCAGAGAAGAGACACATGTGAGGCGCCCACCCTTCCTGCCTGTGGACTCTGTCACGGATAGAACAACTTTCCCTCAGGTGTAAGTCAGATATCCCACTACTTGCAGCTGGAAGCGTGTGACAGCCACAGGTGACAGCCAGGCACATGGAAGGGGAATTCCACTTTCTGGGGGACAAGTTTCCATGACTAGGATGCAAGATGCGTTTTTCCCTCTATCTCAGGCTGCATCAGCAAGAGGCAGCCTCTGAAGGGTGTTCAGCAGGGGAGTAACACAAACAGATTTTGCCTTTGTGAAAAGATCACACTCAAAATGCTGTGGAAAACAACCACACGATGCTACACGCTGATGTCCATGGATCTGTATTTAGGACAACAGCAAATGTTCTGGAAGGAAACACACCAAATTGACTACCTCCAGGAAGAGGGTGAAGATTGGAGATGGTGGCCAAAGGAGACCTTAGCTTTCAATTAAAAGATTATTAAAAATCAACAGATGGGTAGATAAGCAGAATCAGTATATCCATGTGATAGAATCTTGAAAACAAAGGAAGCACTGACTGATGCCACAACACGGGAGAACTCTGAAAACATTATGCTGAGAGAAAAACCAGACATAAAAAGCCACATATGATTCACGGACATAAAATGATGACAAGCAAACCTATAGAGACAGAAAGTTGATGAGGGGCTGAGAGGAAGGAGAATGGGGAGCTCACTGTCACAGAATTTCTGTTTGGGGTGATGAAAATGTTCCAGAAATAGTGCCAATGGTCACACAACATTGTGAATGTAATTAATGCCACCAAATTAGATGCTTAAAAACATAATTTGGGGCACCTGGGTGGCTTAATGGGTTAAAGCCTCTGCCTCCAGCAGATAATAAAATCTTTAAATTAAAAAATATATATTTTTACAATTGGGTGCGTGGGTGTCGCAGTTGGTAAAGCGGCTGGCTCTTGGTTTCAGCTCAGGTCTTGATCTCAGGGTCCTGGGATCGAGCCCCATGTTGGGCTCTGCACTCAGCAAGGAGTCTGCTTGTGGATTCTCCCTCCCTCTTCCGTTGCCCTTCCCCCACTCACACTCTCTTGCTCTTAAGTAAATAATAAAGAAAACTTTTCTAAAAATGTGAAGATGGTCAATTTCATGTTATGTGTATTCTAAATCACCATCCTGGAGGTTGGGTTGTAGAGTGAAGCTGCAGAGGAGGAGGCAGCAGAGGTGGCTTTAGAAGGCCTCTGGGAGGAGATGCAACAGGGCTTGGGATATATTTTAGCAGGAGATATCCACGGGACATCCAGGTGGAATGTTCTCCAGCTGCTTCCTCATCCATGCAAAGAGGAATTATGAGGTTGTTAGGGAGATGAAGATGGTGTGGTTACCACCCCAGGTCTGCTCCCTTCTGGCTGGAGAAAAGGACCAACCACATCCTCCTCACCATCTTGGGCCAGAGGAAGCAGAGTCTCAGAAGGCAGATGAAAACCAAGGTGACATGGTATCAGAAAAGCCAAGGCAATGACAAGTGTCAAATGCCACTGAGACGTCTAGTAAGATGAGGACCGGGATTAAGTAACAGTTCCCTAGGACGTCACCAGTCAACTGGGGGACCTGTATCAACCTAACTTTCCAGAACACCCAAGAGCTTTAAACAACTTCTTCCTAATCATCCCCAACTGGACTATCCACCCCCATGTCACCACCCCCCACAACTCAACCAGGGCCATACAATCTTATCAATTAATCTAGCACTGCACTCTGCCTCTAGGACCAGGAATGAAGAAAGAAAACACACATTAACATCTATCATGGGCCATGGACTGTGCGCTACTGGTCTTCATGACAGTCCTGTAAGGTAAGTGCAGTGTGTTGAGGGCCTCCTCAGAAGTCAGGTCCACCCAGAGCCTCAGGATGTGAGCATATAATGCTCACAGGGTCCTTGAGATGTATTAGTTCAGATGAGGGTGGATTAGGATGAATCCTAAAACCAATGACTGCTGAGCTGATAGAAGTGCAGACACAAAGACACACATGGAGGACAACATCATGTGAAGACATCGGAAGAGACTAGAGTGATTAGTCTACCAGCCAAGGAAAACCAAGGGCTGCCAGCCACCACCAGCAGCTGGGAGAGAGGCCTGGAGCAGGTTCTCCCTCAGAGCCCCAGAAGGAACCACCCCTTAGGGCACCCTAATTTCAGACTTCCAGCCTCGTGAACTGTGAGGGAATAACTTTCTGTTATTTTAAGCCCCTCAGCATGTGGTAATTATTTTTTTAAGATTTTAATTATTTATTTGATGGACAGAGATCACACAAGTAGGCAAGAGAGGCAGGCAGAGAGAGAAAGGAAAGCAGGATTCATGCTGAGCAGAGAGCCAGATGCAGGGCTGGGTCCCAGGACTCTGGGGTCAGGACCTGAACCAAAGGCAGAGGCTTTAACCTGCTCAGACCCTCAGGCACCCCAGGGTGTGGTAATTTCTTAGAGCAGCCCAAGGAAACTAAAACAGTGGGTATGATTAGCCTCTTGTTTTGTAGAAGGGGAAAATGACTTCACTTCTCTGGGCCTCCAAGCTGGGTTAGTGTTAACCTCCCTAATCTACTCTGGAACATCGCCAAACCAAGTTTCTCAGCCTAAAGGACCAATAATTGTAGCTGGGGAAATTCATGAAGGTAATGTCACTTGACCCAGCCTCAAGGCAACAGGATGGCCAGCCTCCCCAGGCCGCTTCACCCTCACCGGCATCCCAGCTCTGGCTTCTGCATGCCCAGACCAGCATTTCTCATTTGTTGCAGATACGCTACCCTGAGTAGGGAAACAGAGGCTTGCGCCACACCTACACTGTGAAGGAGTCCCATATGATTATCAGGAATTCGGGCCCTTTGTCACCCGTGGCAATCCACCACCTATCTTCCCTGATGCAGAGGCAGGAGATCACATTAGTGTGGCCCTGCAGAAATGCAGAGAAAATGCTCTGAAACATTCAGGATGGCCAGAGAGGCTGGAGCCCCACAGAGAGAACTAAGCTCCCCTTCCATGTTCATCGGGCTGAAAATCCCACTCCTATGGCCTTTCCCTGGCATTTCTCCATAACCAGTGGTTTTCTGATTTTCTCTCCTGCAAAACCCCTGAAGGTAAGCCACACTCCCCACAAGGACAAGGACTCCCTACAGATCTAGGCATGTGCCCAACTGTGAACCCAGGTGGGGAATAAATGGGTTCTGCCCCATCTCCAGTCCCCTTGAAGCCCTGCTGGCCTCTCCTCCCTTAAACAGTGTCCACTCGGGCCACTGAGCAGATCTGGAGCAAAAGCCTCTCTGCTGGTCTCCCTGCTTTCATTCCCATCCCCCCATAATCCTTTCCCAGTAACTCAGGAACCTTCTGGAAACAAACAAAATGCTAGTGCTGCCTGCCAGGAAATAGCCCATTCCATCCCTCCTTCCTCTTCCCTTGCTCACTCCATGTCAGTCATACCAGCCTTCTTTCTGGGCCCCTTGGGCAGGCCTGCAAACCTGGAGCTCTCTGGGTCTGGACTGCTTTTCCCCAAACTGCCCCTGGTTGGTTCATTCTCCTCAGTCAGTCAGATCTTGGCACAAAGGGCATGTTTGCCAGCGCAACCAACTGGAGGGCCATCTCTCACTCCTCATCTCTCTCCTGCAGCAGCCCACATTTCCTTTGGAGTGTTTGTTGTAATTCGTAATTGTGTATTTATGAGACTATAAGCTCCATGTTTTGTTCATGACTACAGGCCCAGACTCTGAAACAAAGAGGTTCTGATAAATACCTATGGAATAAATGAACGAAGGAATAAATGGATGGATGGATGGATGGATAGTCAAGGCCACTCCCAGCCACCTGACTCTGCAGGAGGCTGGACTCCTGCGTGGCATGGTCCCTATTTCTCAGCCCCTCTGCCTGCTGCTCCTTCCTCACTCCACAGACACAAACTCCCCCCTCTCCCTCCCAGCACCACTGGACTCAGTGCTGCACATTCAACTAAGCTCCAAGAAGGGCTGCTTGTAGGCTTGGGTGTTTCTGGACATCTAGAGAGCAAATTCTGCACCTACATGGCATGGATCCCTGAGTACCGACTAGGCTTTTGGGAAACCCTCTGTGATGTTTTTGACCTAGGCATTGACTTAAGGAAGGTCCTTATTAAAATATATGTCCAGGGTCTCTTGGGCAGCTCAGTCAGTTAAGCGTCTGCCTTCAGCTAAGGCTTTGATATCAGGGTCCTAGGATCGAGCCCCACGTCAGGCTCTCTTCTGAGAAGGGGAGTCTGTTTCTCCCTATTGCTCTCTCTTGCTTGCTCTCTTAATAAATAAATAAGTAAATAAATAAATAAAATCTTTAAAAGCAACAACAAAAACTTGCATACCTGAAGATGGTGCTGAGTATTCTTGAAGACATTGTAGATGAACACAGTGTCAGCATAGATGTACAGAAGAACTCGCTGGTTTTCATCTCAAATGTAGTAAACAGGAAGAGAACTGTTCCATCCAAAAGATCAAGTTATGGTCTGGAAGGCAAAGGCAAGACCAGCAAGACACTGAGTGCATGGAGCCCAGAACTGTGATGCCAGGCACCCCTGGTGCAGTCTCTGGAGGGGAAGGATTTCAGATCATCAGTCCAATGTAGGGGAAATCTCTTCAAGAACGTCATCAACCACATTCTAGGGCATGGAGGACCCTCGAATCCATGACGCTGAGTAAAACGGACCACACACAGTACAGGGTCAGTCTAATCCATAGAGGTGGAAAGGAGCCCAGTGGCTGCTGGGGGCCTGGGGAAGGTGGTTGGGGAGTGATGGCTAGGGGATCTGGATTTCTTTTGTGAGGGATGAAAATGTTCTGGAATTAGACAGTGGTGACAGCCGCACAACCTGTGAACATGCGAAAAAGCAATGGATGGTATACTTTAAAGGGGTCAATTTTATGAGGATGTGAAGAAATTGGAACCACTGGTCACTCATGGTAGGAATGTGAAATCATGCAGCTGCTTTGGAAAACCCCAGGGAGAGCTCTCCAAACACTGAAATCAGAATTAGTGTATCATGCAGCAATGACACTTCTGGATACCTAGCTCAAAGAGCTGGAAGCAGGCTCTCAAGGAGACATTCACACGCCCATGTTTAGAGCAGCATACTTCACGGAAACCAGAAGGTAAAAGGAAGCCAAGTGTCCCATGATGGACAAATGGATGAACAACATGTGAGAGTTGCTCAGGCTTCCACAGGAAGGAGACCCGATGCTCTACGATGTGGATGGACTTTGGGGACATCATGGAAGTGAAATCCACCAGTCACAGAAAGACAAATATGGTAGGATTCCACGGACATGGTCCCAAGAAGAATCAGTTCCATAGAGACAGAAAGTGGAATGGTGGTTGCCAGGAGTAGGACTGGGGAACGGGGAGTTGTTCAATGGGTAGGGAGTTTCCTTTTCACGAGATGAGTTCCAGGTGTTGGTTGCAGCACAGTGTGAATGTACCTACTACGATGTTGTACACTTCAAAATGGTGAAGATGGTAAATTTTAGGGATGCCTGGTGGCACAGTTGGATCAGCAACTGACTCTTGGCTTTGGCTCAGGTTGTGATCTCAGGGTTGTGGCATCCAGCCCCACATTGGGCTCCATGAATAGTCTGCTTAAGACTCTCCTCTGCCCTTCCCCAACCTCCCCTCTCTTTCAAATAAATAAATATTTAAAAGAAAGATGAGGGGCGCCTGGGTGGCTCAGTCATTGGGTGTCTGCTTCAGCTCAGGTCATGATCCCAGGATCCTGGGATCGACCCCCCTGCCAGGCTCCCTGCTCCTGAGAAAGCCTGCTTCTCCCTCTCCCACTCCCCTTGCTTGTGTTCCCTCTCTCTCTCTGCCTCTTTCTTTGTCAAATATATAAATAAAATCTTTTTTTTTTTTGGAAGATGCTAAATTTTACTTTATATGTATTTTACCACAATTTTAAATTTTAAGAAGGTAAATTTAATGGTATATGAATTATACCTTGCTTAAAAGAGAAAAGAAAGTCAACAGTAAACAGAAAGAATGTCCTATCCTCCTAATCCCCAGAACCTAGGCTGCTCAGTATCTGACACATAGTGAGCACTTAATATAGTGAAATTCAATTTACTTCATGAAAATATATGGAAAGGGGAAATTACAGTATAGTCACCAAGGAACTTCATAAGAGGAACTTCATAAGAAAGGCAATGATTCAGCTGGGAATATTTGTATTTGGTCCTCATATACCATTTCCCCTGGAAGAATAAAGCACAAAGAGACAAAATTCCCTAAGCATGATTAAAAATTCCATATTCCCAGGAATAAATCCAAGATTAAAATTTTCTGAAATGAAAAATTTGAGCTATTATAAATCTATTACTTTTAATTCAATAGTAGTTTACTTATGCATAGTTTTGTGTGCAAAGTCTTTTGTAAAAATCACGGAAGTGATTAAAACTGTTTATAAATTCTGTGGATTCATACAAAAGAGTATTATACAGAAATAACAAGTAATAAACTAGCAAGCCAGGAAAAGACATGGAGAAATCTTAAATACATTTTGCTAAGTGAAAGGAGCCAACCTTAGGGGGACACAAGGTTGTCCCCCCAACCTTAGGGGGACACAGTGGGGACACCTGGGTGGCTCAGTTGGTTAAGTGTCTCCCTTCAGCTCAGGTCATGATCTCAGAGTCCTAGGATGGAGCCTTGCATTGGGCCCCCTGCTCATCCAGGAGTCTGCCTCTCTTTCTCTCTCTCTCTCTCTCTCTGCCCCTCCCCTGACATGTGTTTTCTCTCTCTCTCTCTCTCTCTGACAAATAAATAAAAATCTTAAAAAAAAAAGGACTTCACATTGTATGATTCCAACTACATGATATTTTGGAAAAGTAAAACTATGAAGATGGGGGGAATAAATGGCCAGGGAGTGAGGGGGGTGAAGGCAGGGATGGAGAGTGGGGCACGAGGGATTTGAAGGCAGTAACACAAGTCTGTAGGACACTACAATGGTGGATATACCTCATCATACCTTAGTCAACGCCCAGAGAATGTCACACCCCCAATTGTGAGCCCTAAAGTAAAATATGGACGTTATTTAATAATAACAGACAACATGGGCTCATCACCTCTAAGAAATGTCCCCCACTAATAAAGATATTAACAAAAGAAGAACCTGGTGGGGGGCACAAGGGAATATATAGGAACTCTGTACTTTTCATTTCGTTTGCAATCAATCTAAACTGCTCCAAAAAATAGTCCTTTTAGGCGCATGTGGCTGGCTCAGTCAGTAAAGCCTATGCCTCTTGATCTCAGAGTGTTCCAGCCCCTTGTTTGGTGCAGAGATTACTTAAAATAGAAACATTCCGTTTAAAAAATTAGCCGAGGCCAATTAATTGAATGTGGTAGCATCTAAAGTAATGGATAAGGGATTAGAGACTTTAAGCAACTGACTCACTCAGTATTAACGGGACCTCCTTGCTCCAGCAGCGCTCACACTCATTGAAAGCACACGCTATCAGTTGATGCTGGGCACTAGTGCTACCGTTCGTGATGAATGGTCATGGAGTAGCCGGCTCTTACAGCAACCTTCCAAACATGAACAAAAAACGCTATGGTCCAAAGCAGATTTCACTGCACTTGACAATCATCAAAGATTCCTTCTCGTAAATGCATGACACCTTGTTTTCTTGGTGGAAGTCAGTATCCAGGGTTATGCCTACTTACCAGGAACACTCTGAATTACTCCAGGACTCTAGGGTAAGGCAGGGGACCCCAAAGGAAAAGGGAGATGCTGCAGGCAGAGAGAGGCAGGAACACACTTTTGAAGCCCCTTTGGTGAGAACAAATCAGAAGTAACAAAAATGGCCATCCATAACAGGGCACTGGTTGAATTTAAAATGAGGAAGTAGTTCTACATTCCCTGATACAGAAAACCCTCTGAGACATACTAAGTGGTCATGCAGAAGATCTGACTGGTAAAGAAAACAAAACACAGCATGTGTCGTGTGTGTGCACACACACACAGATGTGTCCATAGATGCCCAGGAAAAGGTATGGAAAGATATACATTTATACGAAACTGGAATGGTAGTCACTTTCAGGAAATGGATTTGGTGTGGTCTGTGTGAGAAGAGGAATCTGCCTGATTTTTTTTAAATTTTAACTTATTTATTTTTAGAAGGGGGAGGGCCAGAGGGAGAAAGGCAGAGAGAATCCCAAGCAGGCTCCATGCCCAGTGCAGGGCTCAAGCTCACAGCCCTGGGATCACAATCACAACCCCAGCCGAAATCAAGACTCAGACACTTAACCAACTGAGCCACCCAGGTACCTCTGCTTTAATTTTTTTTTTAAGAGCACCTATTATTTTTAACAGGAATAAAAAAGGGGGGGTTACCTGGGTGACTCAGTGGGTTAAGCCTCTGCCTTTGGCTCACCTCATGATATCAGGGTCCTAGAGCCCCACATCGGGCTCTCTGCTCAGCAGGGAGCCTGCTTCCCCCTCTATCCCTGCCTGCCACTTTGCTTACTTGTGATCTCTCTCTCTGTGTCAAATAAATAAAATTTAAAAAGGGAGAGAGAGGGAGATAAAAAAAAAAAAAACCAATACAGGAACGGGAACAGAAAGGAACAGAAAGAAGGTGTCCTCAAGGAGCTAGACAAATTTGCGGAGGGAGGTGGTCTAGAAGAGTTGAGTTCTGCAGTGAGCCCAAGGCTAACAAGGGACCCAAACCCCTGGCATGTAGGACACTTGCTCTCATTAGCGATATCCCCGGATGTCGTGCTGGCTGAGTAAACAAGCCAAAAGTCTTTACAGTCTCTAAAACTTGTTCTATCTTTCAGACTGGACAAGCCCAAGTTTTGACCTTGAACTCCACTGCTCAAAGTAAACCCAGTCTACAGAAACGAGGCTGTCATTTGTCTGCATCTCCCACTAGGTGTTTGCCATCATCCTCATCAACGCTACCATCCTTGCCGCCAGCACCACTATCATCATCCAGATGTGAACACCCGTCCAGTGCTCACTGTGTGTCAGGAACTACATTAAACACTTTACGTGCATCCGATCGCTTACAAATCTTCCAAAGGCAGAATCTACAGGGAAAAATAGAGGTGAATCCTTGGAAGCAATTTTCAGTGGCACACGGAGGAGGAAGGGAAAAACTCTCCTCCTCTTATTCTCTTGGTACATGGTGATATTTGTGCGGCAAAGGCAGATGTCAGTCGACCCCTTGGTGCCTTTCTCAGTGGCTTTCACTTTTCCCATACCTTTTGCTTTCTGGTGCATCTCCGAACGTGCAGTTTTAGGAGCCCGTAATGGTTTTAGGAGCTTGTGAAGAGGCATCAGGCCATCTAAGGCGGTAGAGGTGAGGAGAGGAGGGAAAGCGGAAAGGAATGGAGGAGCAGGAGGAGGAAGTGAGAAAGAAGGGGAGTGGGGAGGAGAGGGAGAGATTGTCCTTGAGTCTCCCACAAGAAAGGGCACCCTATGTAACAGAAAAACCATGTCCAGAATTTCCTGCCTGGGGAGCAAGACTGTCGGACCCAGATGTCAGGCCCAGAGGCAGCACTTCTGTCACACATGTCCCTCCAGAGCGCTGAACTGAACTTTAAAACATATGAGTCTGTTATTAGTTCAAAAGGATATTTCTGGTGGTATTTTTTCTTCCATATGCATAAAATCCCCTCATTTCACAATGCTTTTAAAGCACTAGAGGACACTAAAATCCACGTTACACTCCCTTCCAAAGGATACACGTTGGCGCGGTCATCCCTTCAAAACAACATGTCCTCACTGGTGGACACCAGTGATTTCTCCGGGATCTCTGCTTTGGACTGGAATTCTTCCTCTTGTCACTCACTTACGTCTGATCATCTTTTTTCCTCTCTCCTTTACCATCCCAGTTCATCCTGAGGATCTGATCGATTTTCTCCCCAAGCCCGCTTGAGGGCTGTGTTTCAGGGAAACTAATCTCTGGTTCCTTGGAACCGCTTTGATCCAAATCAAGACATTTTCCTTTTGAGCTCAAGTCTCTTAAAGGCTCAGTTGTTTCCAAATGCTCTGATTCTAATGCATCCTTTCACTCTCCAAGGGTTCTCTTAAAAAAGAAATAAAAGAAGATTGTGATTTCAAATACAGTGTATAGCTGCTTCATTCCCTCCTTTACTTTTCTTTCTGTTCCTACTCAGCCAGACTTAGTGTTCCTCTCACACTGGAACTATGAACTATTTCAAAAAGGTGCCTCGGGGGTGTGTGGGAGTTAAGTATTGGCCTTTGGCTCAGGTCATGATTCTGGGACCTAGGAT
The DNA here is from genome assembly GCF_009829155.1 of Mustela erminea. NCBI lineage: Eukaryota > Metazoa > Chordata > Mammalia > Carnivora > Mustelidae > Mustela > Mustela erminea. The sequence goes on along the minus strand of NC_045631.1, from coordinate 14,191,814 downwards.
GGAGCCCCACATTGGGTTGCTTCCTCAGTGGGGCGTCTGTTCTCCCTCTCCTGCTCTCCCCCTGCTTGTGCTCTCTCTCACTCTCTGTCAAATAAGTAAATCTTAACAAATAATAATAATTTAAAAAAATAAAAAGGAGCCTGGGACATTTTATACTTAAATAACATGAATCATGCATGTGTCAGGTTTATTCTTGGCCTATGAGCAGAACCACACAGCAAAACCATACTTCTAAGTGGCCCTGGTCATCTCCAAGGATGGGTGAGTCACAGTCACTCTTCTTCTTGGACCACAGCTGAGTTCTCCTTCGCAGGGAGAGCCTACATTATTATAATCATGCTGACTGTGTTCTAAGACAATTGCATTCCAACTAACCCCTAGGAACTCTTTCTGTCAGCTCCCCTGCACACCTTCTCCAGGAGGCCTTCCCTGACCATCCTCCTAGCTGGGCTAAGTGTCCTTGATTTTTTTTTTTTAAATATCTCCCATGCATCTCTCAATCACTGCACTTAGGTTATTGTTTTATGGTGCTCAGGTATCAGTCTGCCTCCCTACACACCCTAGAGCTCCTTAAGAGAATGGACTGTGTCTTGTTTGTATTATCCCCATAGCCTGGCAAATGGTGAGTATTCCATGATTCTGAATGATTGAATGAATGAATGAATGAATGAATAGATGAATGACTTAAAATTACTACTTACTAGGGAAGTTCCTGACATGACTGACTGTGTAAGTATCTCCCCTGCACCTGACATTCTTTGTGGAATTTCCTTTAGAGAAATATTGACCATAACCATCGGCAGTTCACTCTGCTTCCCATTTTAATTTCCTAGTACATGAACCTATCAATGAACTGTGCAATACCAGCTCTGGTTCCTTTCCACAGGAATAAAAAGAATTTCATACTTCTGGGAAAACCTATACCTAATCGGAAGCATATTGATGTCAGGGCCTCTCATCTTTCCAGGAATAATTTTAGAGCTCTGTAACTCACTTTGTATACATTCATATTCCCACAGGCAAGCGAAATGATAACCCAGGCATTTACAACAATTCTAATAATGTAAATAAGGACAGAAGCAGCGACTTAGTGGTTAAAAGCGTGGGCTTTGCAGTCGGCCTCTCCTAGCACTCAATCCTGGTTCCACCACTCACTTGCTCTGAGACCTTGGGCAAGTGGCTGTTCCCTCAGAGCTGCCACAGAGGGCTTGAGAAAGGCAGCAATCGTTTACAGTTTAACAGCCTTCTAACATAGTCTCACATTCATTTCTTCGGACAAACTGGATTTGTGGCTCTGGGAGTTGAAATAACTTAATGGGCTCACACCGCTGGAAAGAGGCAGACCTCTTCCTCCAGGTGGAAAAAGCACTCAAGGCCCAGGGCCTTGAGTAGGGGGCCTGCTCCAACTGCAAACTTCGCCAGTGCATCTTGATGCGGGGCCCAGGGGAGGGGAGGAAAGTGCAGGGGTCTGTGGGGGAGGGAAGGGCGACACAGAGGCACAGGTCCTTCCTCCAGCTTAGGTCTCTCTGAGGCTGACCTGGCCCCCAAGCATCCCCAATCCCCTGAGGGGCACCAGGCCCTCCCACAGCAGGAACCCCAACCCCGACTCACACAGTGCGCCCTCCAAGGGCCACAAAGGACTGGCCCTCCTGCCACCTGGACCCCTAGGTTACCTCCCCAGCCTCCATTGGCCACTGCTTTCTCCTCCAAGCGCTCCCTACCTATGGTTGTCACCCAAGCCCCGCCCCATTGTAACCGCCTCCAGGGCCAGCACAGTAAAGCAGGAGGGCCGGCAGGTGGTCACGTGCCCAAGGCTCTGTCTCACGCCGGCGGGCACGCCCCCTGGCGGTCAGCATGGGAGAGGCACCACTGGGGCCCTTGTCCTGAAATTAGCCTTCCTCCCTCTCAACCACTGTCTTCAGCTCCCTCCCCCAACGTATTCCCAAGGCGCCAAGGCGTAAGAAGCGGCATTGGTGGCACCTGCAATTCTGACTTTCCGAAGACTAGGTATGAGCTGTTTGGTAAATTCCTCCTTGCCAAAAGAAAACTAAATTTCCCCACCTCCTGGCTACTCCGCGAAGTGACCCCCTTACTGGGGGTGCCGCCCCCGCGACGGTTCCCGCGCCCCAAGTTCCCGCCCTCATGGCCAAAGGACAGGGCGCCTTTGCCCTCTTTCTGCTGCTGCAGGCGCGTGAAGTGCGGCAGAGCGAACTCTAGCAGGTCTGCAGGCTGGTGCCTCGACTTGTCCACTGTGAAGCCCTGCAGCAGCTCCGTCAGTCCTGCGGGGATCTCCATGCACATCCCGCCTGCCCCCCGGGGGGGCGCCTGGGAGCTGCCCTCGCCTCCTCCCTGGACTGGTCTGCGGCCCTGTGGCCCCCAAACGAGCGCGCTCAGAGGGCGCTGGAGGCGCTACTCGCTGCTAGCGGGGCTCTCTGACGGGGCTGCACGGCTGACGCGCGCCTAAGCTCAGGCGCTCTGCTTCTCTGTCCAGCGGAGGCGGCGGCTGTGGCTGAACAAGCCCTGCCTGGGGAGAAGGCAGTATCTCGGGCTCCTCCGGCTCCCCCTTCCCTTCTGCCGCTTCTCTCCCCACCCCTCCCACTCTCACCTATTGTTCATTTTTGTTAAAGATTTGTTCTTTGGGGAGAAAGAGCACACGTGAGTGGGGGAGGCGGGAAGGGCAGGGCGAAGAGAGAGTCCTAGTGGACTCTGCACCAAGCCCAGAGCTTGCCTCAGGGCTCAATCGCAAGAGCCTGGGATCAGGACCTGAGCCAGAACCAAGAGTTGGGCACTTCACTGAGGGTACTGCCCAGGTGCCCCTCAGCTGCTTTTTAAAAAATTCTTGAGGGGTGCCTGCGTGGCTCAGTGGGTTAAAGCCTCTGCCTTTGGCTCAGGTCATGATCTCAGGGTCCTGGGATCGAGTCCCACATCGGGCTCTCTGCTCAGTGGGGAGCCTGCTTCCTCCTCCCTCTCTCTCTGCCTGCCTCTCTGCCTACTTGTGATTTCTCTCTGTCAAATAAATAAATAAAATCTTTTAAAAAAAATAAAAAATAAAAATTTATTGAGCCTTGTTTTAAAATGGGCTAGAATGTGGTTGATCTCAATGAGTATTTCCTGCGTCCTTGGGTATTCTGCATTTGTTGGGCCTTGTGTTCCAGTGCCAAACAGGTCAAGCAGGTTGAATGGATTTTTAGGTCTATTTACTTGCCATTTTTCTATCTGCTTCTTCTATTAATTATTGACAGATGAGTGTTGAATTCTCCAAATTGAATTGTGGATTTGTCAATTTCTTTTTTTCAGGACATTTTTGCTTCTTGTATTTTGAAGCTCTCTAACCGGATGCAGACACCTTTATGATGGCCGTATCTTTATAAATTGATCCTCTGTTGTTATGAATTGTCGTCTTTCTCTGTTTATTATATTGGTTGTCTTTCTATTGTCTATTGTCAATACCTATTAAATTCAGCCTTTGATGATTACTATGTTTACAGTATAGCCCTTTTCATAATTTTTCTTTTCACAAAATCTATATTATCCTCTGCATCCTATTTAAAGTTTATTTTTCACTGACATATTTAGGTCTTTTATTTAAATAGAATATTAATAGTTAATTCTTAAGGTAATTTTTTAAATCTTTGAGTTGAAGTCTACTACCTTGCTAGTTATATTTTATTTTTCCCATCTGTTCCATCCTCCCTTTTGAACTACCTTCCTTTAGATGAACTGAGTCATTTGCCAGATGCTATCTTCCTTCTATTATTGGCTGTCACACGGGCAGTGAGATATTAGTAGGTAATTCTAACTGTTTCTAAAATTGTTCTTCAACTTGTTGAGGGAATCTGTAGAGTAACCTTTATTTTAGGGTTCATTGAGTCCCGATACTAACTCGTGATCCTTACCAGGTCTCTACTGAATATTCTGACTTAGACAAAATAACTTCCCTCTGGCTGGTTGGAACTCCAATAACCTCTAGCCTTGTATGAGTCTTGGCAACCATCTGGTTCAGTTTGCCTTTACTCTTTGTTAGAACCTGGGGCATTTTCTTAGACACACACTGCTTCCTATTGAGCAAGGACTCAAGAGGACTCCAGTGTGCATTTCCAAGAGCTTATTTTCTATTTGACTTCCTTCTTTCCCATGCCCTTTTCATCACTCCAGCTTTCCTGAATTCCAATCTCTCTTTCCTCACACCAGGGAGACTCCCATCGTTTCCTTGGAATCTCCTCCCTACCCCCACCATCCAGAACTCCTCCAGATGAAAAGCTGAGTGAATCCTGGGGCTGTTTTTGTTTGTTTGCTTGCTTGCTTGTTTTCCTTTTCACAGGGTTCACAAATGTGTGTTCTTTTTCAATGTTTTAATGTTTAATGTTTGTATATATATATATATATACATACACACACACATATATTTTTTTTTCCAATTCCCCATGTGCTTATGGTTGGTTTCTTTTCCTCTAACAAGGTTTGTATTAGTTTTCTAGGGCTGCTATAACAAGATACCACAAACCTAGTGGCTTAAACAACAGAAATGGACAGTGTCACAGTTCTAGATGCTTCAATGTTGGTAGGCTATGCTCCTTTTGAAGGTATTAAGGAGGGATCTGTTTGAGGCCTCTCTCCCAGTTTGAAGTATTTCTCTGGCTTTGGGCTTCTTCACATGGCCTTCTCCCTCAGTGCATATCTGTGTGTCCCAAGTTTCCCTTCTTATAAGGACACAAGTTCTATTGAATTAGGGGCCCACCCTACTCCAATATGACCTTATCCTAGCTAGTTACATCCACAGGGACCCTATTTCCAAATAAAGTCACACTCCCAGGTGCTGGGGTTTAGGACTGGGGTAGTTTTTATGTATATATGTGTGTGTGTGTGTATATATATATATATATATATATTTCCAAAAAAAATTTTTGTTTAGAAACCCAGTCTTCCTTCTTTTCATTACAAGGTTATCTGCATGCTTTTGGTTCCTACTGAACAATTCTACCACCTCGACCTCCTAAATCTCCATGAAAGCTATTGCCATCTTTTGAAAAAAAGTTTTCATCTTTTCGGGGTTTACAGTTTCTTTGGTATTTAATATCTGTTTATGTGCTAATGAAGGTAACTTTCATCCTAATCCTTCCTTCTGAATTTGTTTCTATTTGTTAAAGTAAATTCTCTAGTTTTAAAAGAAGGATCTATAAAAGCTAAATGGTTATTCTTTGTAAGTCTACATTTATTTTTTCTCAGTTTGTATGTACTTTTAGTGAGCAGAAATTTGGAGGCTGACAGCATTTATCAGCATTTTAAAGATATAAAGGAAAAATATATGTATTTTTAAAAAGGGATATAAAAAGTGATGAAGAAAAAAAATTGTAAGACAACGGACAAAAATTTAGGGGCTGAGTAACCAGAGAAAACAGACAAACAAAAAAGGGCAGACTTTGAAAAATCAGTGCTAAACTAGTTGAATATCCACATGGAAGAAAATAGCCTAAAACTCAATTCCAGACTGATGTGGCCTAAATTCAAAAGATGACATCACAAATTTTCTAGAAGGTAAAATAGGAAAACATTTTTATGATCTGGGGGAGGGGACAAAGATTAGTTCAACAAGACACCAAAAACATGAAGCGTAAGAAAGGTTGGCAAGTTGTACTCTACTCATTAAAAGGTAAAAAAAAAAAAAAAAAAAAATTCTTGCCCACCAAATGACAAGACTAAAACTGTGAAACACTATATTGATATACAAACTAATTAACTGTATACAAAAATATGTAGGATAACTATGAATCAAGAAAGAAAGGTAGGTAACTTAAAAACAATGAAAATACTTGAACAGAAATATCACAAAGAGAAAAAAAATCAGCCAATAAACACATGAAGATTCCTAACATCCTCAGTGATCACAAAAGAGCAAAGGAAAACATAATGTGTTAGCGTTAACACATAGAAGGCAGACCCAAAAAAGTGTTACTTAATAAAACTTATTTAATAGGTAATGTAGGGGTGGGCACCTGGGTGGCTCCATTGTGAAGCATCTGCTTCTTGCTGGGGTCCTGATGCCAGGGTCTTGGGATAAAGACCTGCCTGGGGCTCTCTGCTCAGCAGGAAGCCTGCTTCTCCCTCTCCCGCTTCCCCTGCTTGTGCTCCCTCTCTGCTTGTGCTCCCTCTCTCACTGTCTCTTTCTGTCAAATGTGTGTGTATATATATATATATATATATATAATTATATATATATATATAATTTAAATTAATAAGTAAAAATAAAATGGAGATGCAAGGGGTACTAATGAACAACATGAATATTTAGGGTTTTTTAAAAAGGATTTTATTTATTTCTTTGATAGAGATCAGAAGTAGGCAGAGAGGCAGGCAGAGAGAGAGGGGAAAACAGGCTCCCTGCTGAGCAGAGAGCCAGATGCATGGCTGGGTCCCAGGACCCTGGGGTCATGACCTGAGCAAAGGCAGAGGATTAACCCACTGAGCCACCCAGGCACCCAGTTTTGTTCAGTGTAACACATTTCATTGTTTATGCTCGACGCACAGTGCTCCATGCAATACGTGCCCTCCCTAATATCCACCACAAGGCTCCCCCAACCTCCCACCCCCCCGTCCCTTCAAAACCCTCAGGTTGCTTTTCAGAGTCTATATTCTCTCATGGTTCATCTCCCCCTCCAATTTCCCTAAACTGCTTATCCTCTCCATCTCTCCATGTCCTCCATGTTATTCCTTATGCTCCACAAATAAGTGAAACCATATGATAATTGACTCTCTCTGCTTAACTTATTTTACTCAGCATACTCTCTTCCAGTCCTGTCCATGTTGACACAAAAGTTGAGTATTCATCCATTCTTATGGAGGCATAATACTCCATAGTGTATATAGACCACATCTTCCTTATCCATTTGTCCGTTGAAGGGCATCTTGGTTCTTCCCACAGTTTGATGACCGTGGCCATTGCTGCTATGAATATTGGGGTAGAGATGGCCCTTCTTTTCACTCCATGTGTATCTTTGGGGTAAATACCCAATAGTGCAATTGCAGGGTCATAGGGAAGCTCTATTTTTAATTTCTTAGGGAATCTCCACAATGTTCTCCAAATTGGCTGCACCAACTTGCATTCCCACCAACAGTGTAAGAGGGTTCCGCTTTCTCCACATCCCCTCCAACACATGTTGTTTCCTATCTTGGTAATTTTGGCCATTCTAACTGGTGTAAGGTTGGTATCTCAATGTGGTTTTAATTTAAATCTCCCTGATGGCTAGTGATGATGAACATTTTTTCATGAGTCTGATAGCCATTTGTATGTCTTCATTGGAGAATTGTCTGTTCATGTCTTCTGCCCATTTTTGACATGATTATCTGTTGTGGGTATGTTGAGTTTGAGAAGTTCTTTATAGATCCTGGATATCAGCCTTTTGTCTGTACTGACATTTGCAAATATTTTCTCTCATTCCGTAGGTTGCGTCTTTGTTTTGTTGACTGTTTCCTTTGCTGTGCAGAAGCTTTTGATTTGGCAGCATTTTTTTAAAGATTTAAAGACAGCAAGAGAGAGAACACAAGTAGGGGGAGTGGGAGTGGGAGAAGGAGGCTTCCTAGTGAGCAGGTAGCACCTAAGATGAAGGCTTGATCCCGGGACCCTGGAATCAAGAACTGAGCCAAAGGCAGATATTTAACTACCAAGCCACCAGGCACCTCAAGGCAGCCATTTTTAATTATGTATTTAAGAAAATGGTTGTGTATGTAACCGATAGATTTTCTTCTCAATTGGAGGTGGAAACGAACAAAAAGACACCATTTTTCTTGGTGACTATTCCAGTCTCCACCTCATCCAAAGCATGTTGAAACAAGAACTTTATCAGAAACCCATGTTCACACTTGTTAAATGAAATATCCTTTATGGGACCTCATATGTGAAAATTTCTACATGACAGAAAAGAGTTAATAACTGTTTTTCAAGAAACGCCACCTCACAGGCTTAAAAATGGGTTATTTCAACCTGGTTTTCATTTTTGTTGTTGTTTTGTTTGTTTAGTATAAAATCTATTCCTTTAACCTTATAGATCCTTCTTGAGTTCATGGTTCATTCCTGGCTTAATCTGCAGAATTTGGGGTCCTTTATAATAATGTGATCTTGGGGTCCTTTAAAAAAATATGATCACAGCAAAAAGTAAAGTACCATCTTATGCATTGGTCACTGGCAACATTAGAGGATACTGATATACTTTTTAATATCATACATAACAGAGAGGGACTAAAATTTGGGGATTACTAGGTAATGGGGTGTGAACAGAATTGTTCACTGAGTGACTGCTATCTATACTAACATTTAGTCACTTTTTGGAAAATGTATTAGAGGCTATGATAAGTGTGTTACACTTATTATTAGTGCATTGGCTTTTTACAAGGTCCTAAAATGAGTTTCCTCATTTTAGAAGTGATGAGATCACAGCTCATAAGATGAGGAGCTAAAGGGCCCTAAAAGACGGTCTAGTAATTAATTATATATAAATTAGAGAGTAAAGTATCCACACAGCTATAAATTGTAATATCAAGTAAAATTTTCTCTCAGTCTACTGTGTTTCCCTACAAATGGGTTTTCTTACAATGCCAATGTCAGACTCTTGACCGTGTAAACTATTTTCCCCCCAGTTTTATCATTTTGATAATTCTTCTAAAAAAAAATGCAAACTGCATAAAGGATGTGCAACTTTGTTAAGACACTAAAGTAGAATTGGAATACATGAATCCTCATTCTCAGGAGATTTTCTTGTCATTTGACCACATACATTCATGATCCAATTTTAGAAACTTGGCCACTTCAAATCAAAATGTTCCAGTTTGCTAATCACCCTCAAGGAATGACTGCCCAAGAGATGGGAGAACATATATTGATAACTGTCAGCCTTATCTTGTTCCAACTACATTTTATTATAAACAAAATAATTTATGTGTGACGATTACAATGATTCCAACCATTATTTTCATAATGGCTTTTCTTTTACTAAATGTGAAGAATTTAATCACTTACTGTATCAAAATTACATGTCTCTGACACAGAGCTAATCTCAATTTGTAATCTCACTTGTCATACAGTTTGCAGGTTTGAGGTACTTTGAGTGTAGACTGTGCAATCAAATAAACTAATTTGCATTTTTAAATGCACTCTATGTTTATTTTAATTTTCTTCATATTTTTATAGAAAGAAATAAACACCACAAAATACTTTAATCCAACTCTGAAGGCATGCAATAAGAACAACTTCTACAATCAAAGATGAATTTTAATAACAGGAAAAGGATAAAAAAGATGATGCTCACTTAACCTATGCAAGTGTCTTGAAGAAGCTTCTTTCTCTCTTAATACCTTACATTTTAACTTTATATATATTATCTCATTTAATAACTGCAATGAAATTATTTTTTTTAATTTTTTATTTTTTATAGACATATATTTTTATCCCCAGGGGTACAGGTCTGTGAATCACCAGGTTTACACACTTCACAACACTCACCAAAGCACATACCCTCCCCAATGTCCATAATCCCACCCCCTTCTCCCAAACCCCCTCCCCCCAGCAACCCTCAGTTTGTTTTGTGAGATTAAGAGTCACTTATGGTTTGTCTCCCTCCCACTCCCATCTTGTTTCATTGATTCTTCTCCTACCCACTTAAGCCCCCATGTTGCATCACCACTTCCTCTTATCAGGGAGATCATATGATAGCTGTCTTTCACTGCTTGACTTATTTCACTAAGCATGATACGCTCTAGTTCCATCCATGTTGTCGCAAATGGCAAGATTTCATTTCTTTTGATGGCTGCATAGTATTCCATTGTGTATATATACCACATCTTCTTTATCCAGTCATCTGTTGATGGACATCTAGGTTCTTTCCATAGTTTGGCTATTGTGGACACTGCTGCTATAAACATTCGGGTGCATGTGCCCCTTTGGATCACTACGTTTGTATCCTTAGGGTAAATACCCAATAGTGCAATTGCTGGGTCATAGGGCAGTTCTATTTTCAACATTTTGAGGAACCTCCATGCTGTTTTCCAGAGTGGCTGCACAAGCTTACATTCCCACCAACAGTGTAGGAGGGTTCCCCTTTCTCCGCATCCTCGCCAGCATCTGTCATTTCCTGACTTGTTGATTTTAGCCATTCTGACTGGTGTAAGGTGATATCTCATTGTGGTTTTGATTTGTATTTCCCTGATGCCGAGTGATATGGAGCACTTTTTCATGTGTCTGTTGGCCATCTGGATGTCTTCTTTGCAGAAATGTCTGTTCATGTCCTCTGCCCATTTCTTGATTGGATTATTTGTTCTTTGGGTGTTGAGTTTGCTAAGTTCTTTATAGATTTTGGACACTAGTCCTTTATCTGATATGTCATTTGCAAATATTTTCTCCCATTCTGTCAGTTGTCTTTTGATTTTGTTAACTGTTTCCTTTGCTGTGCAAAAGCTTTTGATCTTGATGAAATCCCAATAGTTCATTTTTGCCCTTGCTTCCCTTGCCTTTGGCGTTGTTCCTAGGAAGATGTTGCTGCGGCTGAGGTCGAAGAGGTTGCTGCCTGTGTTCATCTCAAGGATTTTGATGGATTCTTTCGCACATTGAGGTCCTTCATCCATTTTGAGTCTATTTTTGTGTGTGGTGTAAGGAAATGGTCCAATTTCATTTTTCTGCATGTGGCTGTCCAGTTTTCCCAGCACCATTTATTGAAGAGGCTGCCTTTTTTCCATTGGACATTCTTTCCTGCTTTGTCGAAGATTAGTTGACCATAGAGTTGAGGGTCTATTTCTGGGCTCTCTATTCTGTTCCATTGATCTATGTGTCTGTTTTTGTGCCAGTACCATGCTGTCTTGATGATGACAGCTTTGTAATAGAGCTTGAAGTCCGGAATTGTGATGCCACCAACGTTGGCTTTCTTTTTCAATATCCCTTTGGCTATTCGAGGTCTTTTCTGGTTCCATATAAATTTTAGCATTATTTGTTCCATTTCTTTGAAAAAGATGGATGGTACTTTGATAGGAAATGCATTAAATGTGTAGGTTGCTTTAGGTAGCATAGACATTTTCACAATATTTATTCTTCCAATCCAGGAGCATGGAACATTTTTCCATTTCTTTGTGTCTTCCTCAATTTCTTTCATGAGAACTTTATAGTTTTCTGAGTATAGATTCTGTGCCTCTTTGGTTAGGTTTATTCCTAGGTATCTTATGGTTTTGGGTGCAATTGTAAATGGGATTGACTCCTTAATTTCTCTTTCTTCTGTCTTGCTGTTGGTGTAGAGAAATGAAACTGATTTCTATGCATTGATTTTATATCCTGACACTTTACTGAATTCCTGTATAAGTTCTAGCAGTTTTGGAGTGGAGTCTTTTGGGTTTTCCACATATAGTATCAAGTCATCTGCGAAGAGTGATAATTTGACTTCTTCTTTGCCGATTTGGATGCCTTTAATTTCCTTTTGTTGTCTGATTGCTGAGGCTAGGACCTCTAGTACTATGTTGAATAGCAGTGGTGATAATGGACATCCCTGCCGTGTTCCTGACCTTAGCGGAAAAGCTTTCAGTTTTTCTCCATTGAGAATGATATTTGTGGTGGGTTTTTCATTGATGGCTTTGATGATATTGAGGTATGTGCCCTCTATCCCTACACTTTGAAGAGTTTTGATCAGGAAGGGATGCTGTACTTTGTCAAATGCGCTTTCAGCCTCTATTGAGAGTATCATATGGTTCTTGTTCTTTCTTTTATTGATGTGTTGTATCACATTGACTGATTTGCGGATGTTGAACCAACCTTGCAGCCCTGGAATAAATCCCACTTGGTCGTGGTGAATAATCCTTTTAATGTACTGTTGAATCCTATTGGCTAGTATTTTGTTGAGTATTTTCGCATCTGTGTTCATCAAGGATATTGGTCTATAGCTCTCTTTTTTGATGGGATCCTTGTCTGGTTTGGGGATCAAGGTGATGCTGGCCTCATAAAATGAGTTTGGAAGTTTTCCTTCCATTTCTATTTTTTGGAACAGTTTCAGGAGAATAGGAATTAGTTCTTCTTTAAATGTTTGGTAGAATTCCCCCGGGAAGCCGTCTGGCCCTGGGCTTTTGTTTGTTTGGAGATTTTTAATGACTGTTTCAATCTCCTTACTGGTTATGGGTCTGTTCAGGCTTTCTATTTCTTCCTGGTTCAATTGTGGTAGTTTATATGTTTCTAGGAATGCATCCATTTCTTCCAGATTATCAAATTTGTTGGCGTAGAGTTGCTCATAGTATGTTCTTATAATAGTTTGTATTTCTTTGGTGTTAGTTGTGATCTCTCCTCTTTCATTCATGATTTTATTTATTTGGGTCCTTTCTCTTTTCTTTTTGATAAGTCGGGCCAGGGGTTTATCAATTTTATTAATTCTTTCAAAGAACCAGCTCCTACTTTCATTGATTTGTTCTATTGTTTTTTTAGTTTCTATTTCATTGATTTCTGCTCTGATCTTTATGATTTCTCTTCTCCTGCTGGGCTTAGGGTTTCTTTCTTGTTCTTTCTCCAGCTCCTTTAGGTGTAGGGTTAGGTTGTGTACCTGAGACCTTTCTTGTTTCTTGAGAAAGGCTTGTACCGCTATATATTTTCCTCTCAGGACTGCCTTTGTTGTGTCCCACAGATTTTGAACCGTTGTATTTTCATTATCATTTGTTTCCATGATTTTTTTCAATTCTTCTTTAATTTCCCGGTTGACCCATTCATTCTTTAGAAGGATGCTGTTTAGTCTCCATGTATTTGGGTTCTTTGCAAACTTCCTTTTGTGGTTGAGTTCTAGCTTTAGAGCATTGTGGTCTGAAAATATGCAGGGAATGATCCCAATCTTTTGATACCGGTTGAGTCCTGATTTAGGACCGAGGATGTGATCTATTCTGGAGAATGTTCCATGTGCACTAGAGAAGAATGTGTATTCTGTTGCTTTGGGATGAAATGTTCTGAATATACCTGTGATGTCCATCTGGTCCAGTGTGTCGTTTAAGGCCTTTATTTCCTTGCTGATCTTTTGCTTGGATGATCTGTCCATTTCAGTGAGGGGAGTGTTAAAGTCCCCTACTATTATTGTATTATTGATGTGTTTCTTTGATTTTGTTATTAATTGGTTTATATAGTTGGCTGCTCCCACGTTGGGGGCATAGATATTTAAAATTGTTAGATCTTCTTGTTGGACAGACCCTTTGAGTATGATATAGTGTCCTTCCTCATCTCTTATTATAGTCTTTGGCTTAAAATCTAATTGATCTGATATAAGGATTGCCACTCCTGCTTTCTTCTGATGTCCATTAGCATGATAAATTCTTTTCCACCCCCTCCCTTTAAATCTGGAGGTGTCTTCGAGCTTAAAATGAGTTTCTTGGAGGCAACATATAGATGGGTTTTGTTTTTTTATCCATTCTGATACCCTGTGTCTTTTGACAGGGGCATTTAGCCCACTAACATTCAGGGTAACTATTGAGAGATATGAATTTAGTGCCATTGTATTGCCTGTAAGGTGACTGTTACTGTATATGGTCTCTGTTCCTTTCTGATCTACCACTTGTAGGCTCTCTCTTTGCTTAGAGGACCCCTTTCAATATTTCCTATAGAGCTGGTTTGGTGTTTGCAAATTCTTTCAGTTGTTGTTTGTCCTGGAAGCTTTTAATCTCTCCTTCTATTTTCAATGAGAGCCTAGCTGGATATAGTATTCTGGGCTGCATGTTTTTCTCATTGAGTGCTCTGAAAATATCATGCCAGCTCTTTCTGGCCTGCCAGTCTCTGTGGATAAGTCAGCTGCCAATCTAATATTTTTACCATTGTATGTTACAGACTTCTTTTCCCGGGCTGCTTTCAGGATTTTCTCTTTGTCACTGAGACTTGTAAATTTTACTATTAGGTGACGGGGTGTGGGCCTATTCTTATTGATTTTGAGGGGCGTTCTCTGAACCTCCTGAATTTTGATGCTCGTTCCCTTTGCCATATTGGGGAAATTCTCCCCAATAATTCTCTCCAGTATACCTTCTGCTCCCCTCTCTCTTTCTTCTTCTTCTGGAATCCCAATTATTCTAATGTTGTTTCGTCTTATGGTGTCACTTATCTCTCGAATTCTCCCCTCGTGGTCCAGTAGCTGTTTGTCCCTCTTTTGCTCAGCTTCTTTATTCTCTGTCATTTGGTCTTCTATATCACTAATTCTTTCTTCTGCCTCATTGATCCTAGCAGTGAGAGCCTCCATTTTTGATTGCACCTCATTAATAGCTTTTTTGATTTCAACTTGGTTAGATTTTAGTTCTTTTATTTCTCCAGAAAGGGGTTTTATATCTCTCGAGAGGGTTTCTCTAATATCTTCCATGCCTCTTTCGAGCCCGGCTAGAACCTTGAGAATTGTCATTCTGAACTCTAGATCTGAAATAATACCAATGTCTGTATTGATTAGGTCCCTAGCCTTCGGTACTGCCTCTTGTTCTTTTTGTGTGTGTGTGTGTGTTGAATTTTTCCGTCTTGTCATTTTGTCCAGATAAGAGTATATGAAGGAGCAAGGAAAATACTAAAAGGGTGGCAACAACCCCAGGAAAATATGCTTTAACCAAATTAGAAGAGATCCCAAATCGTGAGGGGGGAGAAACGGGATAAAAAGAGGTTCAAAAAGGAAGAAAGAAAAAAATAGAAAAAAGAAAAGAAAAGAATTTTAAAAAAGAAAACAAATAAGAAAAATATAAAAAAGAAAAAATATATATATTGGATAAACTAGTTAAAAAACGTTAAAAAAGAAAAAGGTAAAAGTTAAAAAAAAATTTACCAGAAGGCGAGAAAAAAAAACAAAAAATGAAAAAGAAAAAAATTAAATTAACTGCAAGACTAAAAAAAATCACAGGGAAAAAGCCATGAGTTCCGTGCTTTGCTTTCTCCTCCTCTGGAATTCTGCTGCTCTCCTTGGTATTGAAACCGCACTCCTTGGTAGGTGAACTTGGTCTCGGCTGGATTTCTTGTTGTTCTTCTGGGGGAGGGGCCTGTTGTAGTGATTCTCAAGTGTCTTTGCCCCAGGCGGAATTGTACCGCCCTTACCAGGGGCCGGGGTGAGTAATCCGCTTGGGTTTGCTTTCAGGAGCTTTTGTTCCCTGAGCGCTTTCCGTAGAGTTCCGGAGGACGGGGAATACAAATGGTGGCCTCCTGGTCTCTGGCCTGGAGGAGCCGAGAGCCCAGGGCCCCACTCCTCAGTGCGCCCTCAGAGAACAGTGCCCAGTTACTCCTGTCTGCCTGACCTCCGGCCGCGCTCCGAGCTCACCAAGCCTGCAACCGGTTCAAGGTAACACCGAGCTGCGAGCTTACTGTCGGCTCTGTCTCTGTAGCCGGCTTTCCCGTTCCAATACCCGCAAGCTCTGTGACACTCAGACACCCCCGATCCTTCTGTGACCCTGCGGGACCTGAGGCCACGCTGACCCCGCGTGGGCTTCGCCCCGGTTTAGCCTCTGGAGCGATGTCCCTCAGTGGAACAGACTTTTAAAAGTCCTGATTTTGTGCTCCGTTGCTCCGCCGCTTGCCAGGAGCCGGCCCCTCCGCCCGGGGTCTATCTTCCCGTCGCTTTGGATTCACTTCTCCGACGGTCCTACCTTTCAGAAAGTGGTTGTTTTTCTGTTTCCAGAATTGCTATTCTTCTTCTCTTCGATCTGCCAATGGATTTTCAGGTGTTTGCAATCTTTAGATAAGCTATCTAGCTGATCTCCGGCTAGCTGAAATAGTCTCAGCCTGCTACTTCTCCGCCATCTTGACTCCTCCTGCCTAATTTTCTTCATGTTAATAATATTGTATTTCTTTATGGCTGATGTACCACAGGCAATATAGAAATTACTGGATTTTATGAATATTTAACAAAGAATAGCTCTTTTTGGATGATGTCATCTCTTTTCAATACAATAAGGGACTAAATTTGTAGAAACCTTTTTTTTTGGAAATTTGTAGAAGTTTAAAATAGATGTTTTATACTTATTATAAGCATCTTAATGTTTGAAGGGAACTTAAGAGAATCCTATTCCCTTTTGGATACAAAACATGATATTTTCCCCTCATTTTTTAATATAATTTCCAAGTGTATAAAAGATCAGATGGGTTGTCTAAAGTCATACAAGAAGTATTAGTCACAGAAGGGAGATAAGCATGCAGTTTTTCTGTTTTCTTGTATGTTTATTTGTTATTTTTAAATCTGATATAGTGTCCTAGTCATCCACAACTAGTATAATTATTTAAGATTAAATGGTACAGAGGGGTCAACTTGGATTATTTCCATATCATTCTTACTTAGGAGTATATAGTATATATTACCTAAATAATTTTGAAGATGAATTGCTGAACACTGGATGATGAACATGAAAGAATATCAAGTTTTCAGATACTGAACATTTGAAAACATCATTTCTCTGTGTCACATAAAACCAGTGGCTCCCAACATATATCAAAATGTCATTCTAGGAACATAAATAATCTTTTTTTAAAGATTTTATTTATTTATTTGACAGACACAGATCACAAGTAGGCAGAGAGGCAGGTGGAGAGAGAGAGGAAGGGAAGCAGGGTCCCTGCTGAGCAGAGAGCCTGATGTAGGGCTCAATCCCAGGAACCTGAGATCATGACATGAGCCAAAGTCAGAGGCTTTAACCCACAGAGCCACCCAGCTGCCCTGGAACAGAAATGATCTTAACCATAACTTGTACTTCCATGTGTCTCTAAAACACATATAATTTTATGTTTTTTTAAAACACATAAAGCTTTTGTAGAATACTTATTAATAAAGACTATTTTAAATTCACTACGCCAGGCATTTTCACAGACATTTGGTCCCTACAACACCCTTTTCATTATGTAAAACAACTATTCCTACTTTTCCATTTCATTATTTTGTTTTACCTTTTCAATTTTAATGATTTAAAAAAGCTTAGGGTAATACATTTTTCAAGTGATAGATTTAGAATATCTCCCAGGTCTTAATTCAAGCTATGGTTGTAATTTACCATATTCTTATACTAATACTCTTGTTATACAATGTTCTGTTTGAAAGTCAGCTGTCCTTGACTAATTTTGCTACCTGTGGCTGTAAGAGAGGGGAATTAACTTGCTGTCAAAAGCAGTGAAACTGGAACTTCCTATCAGTGAGTTCAAAAATATTGTTATTCTAGGGGCTCCTGGGTGGCTCAGTGGGTTAAAGCCTCTGCCTTCACCTCAGGTCATGATCCCAGGACCCTGGAATTGAGTCCCGCATCGGGCTCTCTGCTCATCAGGGAGCCTGCTTCCTCCTCTCTCTCTGCCTGACTCTCTGTCTACTTGTGATCTCTGTCAAATAAATAAATAAAATTTTTTAATAAAAAAAAGTATTGTTATTCTAAATAGTGAGTGACTTGACTTCAGGTGACATGATTTCCATGGAGAATTGGGAAACTCTGGCTGTCTTAATTTAAAAAGAAAAAAAAGAAAGAGAGAGAATAAATTTTAAAAATAAATAACTAACATAAATAGTGATACAAGAAACAGTATTGTTAAATAAAGACTTGATTAACTACTATTTTAAATCCATAATCTTGGTAAAGAAACTGGTGGTTTAAAATTGTATTTGAAAGCCTTTACAGAGTTCTGATTTATTTGTGGTGACTGAAATAGCATAGATATTTGATATAATTTTAGAAGGCAGTTATTTTTCAAGGTGTAGTTTTCCTATATTCTATAAAAGTAAAAACATCAATTTTGCTTTCAAGTAAGAATTTTGAAATTTCATTCGTATGTGGGACTACTGTCCAGTACTCAGTAGTTCCTCTAATTCTTTTTAACCTTTATCTTAGTTTTTTTTAAGAGATCACGTGGAAGCTAGAACAGTATTTGTCTAAAAAAATAAAACATTACCATTTATATACAAGCTCACATTTTCTTTTTACTGCAATATCAATAAAGTACTGGTATTTTGTATTTTCAGGAAACTTTTATTCTAAATTAAATGTTTTATTCTAAATTAAAGGAAAGGGAAATTGTTACTATAATCTCACTCAATTTCCTGGAATCCACTCTTCCTCCAAATATAAACTGAATGTCTAGAAATGTAAAATGTTCTTATTTGTACTTGCTTGTTTTCAAAAACTAAAAAATGTATTGTGTATCATAGTTTTGAAAGCCACTAAGTGCTCAAGATGAATGAGTATTTGTTGTTTTTTGGGGGAATGTTTGATCTATATCTATGATGTCCATCTGGTCCAATGTGCCATTCAATGCTCTTGTTTCTTTATTGACATTCTGCTTCAGTGATCTGTCTGTTACTGAGAGTGGCATGTTAAAATCCCCTACCACTAATGTATTCATATCAATATGACTCTTTTTTCTTGACTAACAGTTGTCTTATGTAGTTGGCTGCTCCCATAATGGGGGCATAAATATTTACAATTGTTAGATCTTCTTGGTGGATACATACACACTGTAAGAACAATGTGGTGTCCTTCTTTATCTCTGACTACAGTCTTTAGTTTAAAATCTAATTTATCTGATATGAGAATTGCTACCCCAGCTTTCTTTTGAGGCCCATTGGCATGAAAGATTCTTCTCCATCCCTTCACTTTCAGTCTGGATGTATCCTTGGGTCCCAAATGGATCTCTTGTAGACAACATATGAATGGGTCCTATCATTTCACCCAATCTGCAACCCTGTGCTGTTTTATGGGAGTGCTTAGGCCATTCACCATGAGATTGATTAATAAAAGATATGTCGTTGACATCCCATTGCCTGTGAAGTCCTTGTTTCTATAGATCGTCTCTGTAGGTTTCTGTTCTATGTCACTCTTGGGTTCTTTCTTTTATACAACCTCCATTAATATTTCTTGTAGTGCCAGGTTGGTGGCCACATACTCTTTGAAACCTTGCTGGTCTTGGAAGCTCTTTATCTCTCCATCCATTTTGAATGTCAACCTTGCTGGATCAAGTATTCTTGGCTGCATGTTCTCATTTAGTGCCCTGCATATGTCTTGCCAGCTCTTTCTTGCTTGCCAGGTTTCTGTGGACAAGTCTGACAAGATGCTGATGGACCTTACACTGTATGTAAGGAATCTCTTCCCCCTAGCTGCTCTCAAAAGCTCTTGCCTCAAATTATGATTCATCAGTCTTGCTATCAAGTGTCTCCAGGACTTTCTAGATTCATTCTTCTTGGGGGGTGATCTTTCTACTTCTAGGACATGAACGCTGGTTCCATTCCCCAGATTGTGAAAATTTTCATGGAGAATTTGTTTATGTCTTCTAGTCTTCTTTCTTTCTCCTCTCCCTCAGGGATCCCAATAATTCTGACATTGGAATGTTTCATCATGCCATTTATTTCCCTAATTCTGTTTTCATGGCTTCTAAGCAGTTTGTTCCAGGCCTCCTCCTGATCCTTTTTCTCTATCAGTTTGTCCTCTAGATCACTAATTCTATCTTCTGCCTGGTTACTCTAGCTGTTATAGTATTTAGATTAGATTGGATCTCATTGATAGCATTTTTAACTTCTTCCCAGGTGGCTTTCACTTCTTCCCTAATCAACTCCATGTTGTCACTAATGGTTTTCTCCAAGCTAACTACTGCCTAGATAATTGTTACCCTGAATTCCCTTTCCTACATACTGGTTATATCCATATCCAGTAGCTCTGATGGAGAGGGCACAGTGTCTGAATTTTTCCTCTGTTGGGTGTTCCTCCTCCTAGTCATTTTAGTGAGAGGTGGTTGAAGGGATGTGTAGCTGAATATATCAACCACGATCCAGGCAAAGTACACCCTGGAATGCTTCTGAGCAATTGGAAGTCACCACCAAAAAGAAAGAAAAAAGAAATTAAAAAAAGAGAAAAAGGGAGGCAGAAAAAAAGAGGAGACCCAGCCAGAATGGGCCACAAAGGTAAAAATGGACAAACAAAAAGACTAACAAAAGTACCACATACTCTGTCACAAATCAAGGCACAACCAATATGAAAAGACTGAGATTATTCCCTGCATATTCTCAGACCACAAAGCTTTGAAATTGGAACTCAACCACAAGAAAAGATTGGATGGAATTGAGACACTTGGAAGCTAAACACCACCCTCCTTAAGAATGTTTGGATTAACCAGGAAATCAAAGAAGAACTTAAACAACTCATGGAAACCAATGAGAATGAAGGCTCTTCTGTCCAAAACCTGTGGGATACAGCAAAGGCAGTACTAAGGTGGAAATACATAGCCATCCAAGCCCTTCTCAAAAAAAGAAAAAAGAAAGAAAGAAAGAAAGAGAAAAAGAAAAACCAGAATACACCAGCTCTCTTTACACCTTAAAGAATTGGAGAATCAACAACAAATTAAGCCAACCCCACATAAAAGAAGGGAAATAATCAATATTAGAGCAGAAATCAATGATATAGAAACTAGGGATACAATAGAACACATCAAAGAAACTATAAGCTGGGTTTTTGAAAGAATCAATAAGATCAATAAACCGTTGGCCAAACTAATCCAAAAGAGAGAGGACCCAACTTAATAAAATTATGAATGAAAGGAAGAGATCATGACTAACAGCAAGGAAATAGAAACAATCATAAGAAATTATCATCAACAGTAATATTCCAATAAGTTAAGCAATGTAGAAGAAATGGATGCATTCCTGGAAACCTATAAACCTCCACAACTGAATCAGGAAGAAGTTGACAACCTGTATAGACCAATATCTAGTAACGAGATTGAAGTAGTGATCAAAAACCTCCCATAAGTGAGAGCCCAGGACCTGATGGATTCCCTGGAGAATTTTACCAAACATTCAAAGAAGAAAGACCTATTCTCCTAAAGCTGTTTTAAAGATAGAAACAGAAGGAAAGCTTCCAGACTCTCTTTATGAAGCCAGCCTTACCCTAATCCCCAAACCAGGCAAAGACCCAACCAAAAAGGAGAATTTCAGACCAATATCCCTGATGAGTATGGAAGCCAAGATTCTCAACAAGATCCTACCTAATAGTATCCAATAGTACATTAAAAAGATAATCCACATTGAACTTAGTAAAGCCCCACTTCTTGGAGATGTGGATCTTCTGGTGGCCAGGGAACTTGAACTTGGCCCTGCGTAGGGCCTCAATCACATGCTCCTTGTTCTGCAGCTTGGTACGGATGGACATGATGACTTGGCCAATGCGGACCCTGGCTACTGTGCCCTGGTCCATGGCATGGGACTTGCAGGGGCCCTGAAATCAGATTGCCTGGCATGTAGTAATTGCTTATTAAATGTGGGGCATCATTTTATTGAGCAACATCCTAAAAAAAAAAAAAGATAATCCACCATGACCAGGTGGGATTTATCCATGGGATGAAAGAGTGTTTCAATATTCGCAAATCAATCAATGCAATAGAACAAATCAATAAGAGAAGAGAGAAGAACCACATGGTCCTCTCAATTGATGCAGAAAAAGCATTTGACAAGATAGAGCATCGGTTCCTGATTAACAATTCAAAGTGTATAGGAATAGAGTGAACATTCTTCAATTTCATAAACTCTATCTATGAAAAACCCACAGCAAATATCATTCTCAATGGGGAAAAGCTGACAGTTTTCCCTTTGAGATCAGAAACACGACAAGGATGTCCACTCTCACCACTGTTGTTCAACATAGTACTAGAAATCCTAGCAACAGTAATGAGACAACAAAAAGAAATAAAAGGTATTCAAATGGGCCAAGAAGAAGTCAAACTCTCTCTATTCACAGATGACATGACACTTTCTATGGAAAACCCAAAAGATCCCACCCCCAATTTACTAGAACTCATACAACAATTCAGTAAGGTGGCAGGATACAAAATCAATGTACAGAAATCAGTTGCTTTCTTATACAATAACAATGAAAAAATAAAAAGGGAAATTAGAGAATCTATTCCATTTACTATAGCACCAAGAACCATAAGAAACCTGGGAATAAACCAAACCAAAGAGATAAAAGATCTGTACTCGAAGAACTACAGAACACTCATGAAAGAAATTGAAGAAGACACAAAAAGATGGAAGAGCATTCCATGCTCATGGATTGGAAGAATAAACATTGTTAAAATGTCTATACTGCCTATAGTCATCTATACTTTCAATGCCATCCTGATCAAAACTCCACTGGCATTTTTCAAAGAGCTGGAACAAACAATCCTAAAATTTGTATGGAACCAGAAGAGACCCCGAATTGCTAAGGAAATGTTGAAAAAGAAAAATAAAACTGGGGGCATCACGTTGCCTGATCTCAGGCTTTACTACAAAGCTGTGATCACCAAGTTACCATGGTACTGGCACAAAATCAGACACATAGACCAGTGGAACAGAGTAGAGAGTCCAAATATGGACCCTCAACTCTATGGTCAAATATTCTTTGACAAACTGGGGAACGATATACAGTGGGAAAAAGATAGTCTCTTCAACAAATGGTCCTGGGAAAATTGGACAGCTATGTGTAGAAGAATGAAACTCAACCATTCTCTTACACCATATACATAGAGAAAATCAAAATATAGAAGAACTCAACGTGAGGCAGGAATCTATCAAAATCCTAGAGAACACAGGCAGTAACCTCTTTGACATGGGCCACAGCAACTTCTTTCAAGATAAAGTCTGCAAAGGCAAAGGAAACAAAAGCAAAAATGAATCTTTGGGACTTCAAGATCAAAAGCTGCTGTGCAGCACAGGAAACAGTTAACAAAACAAAGAGGCAACCCATGGAATGGGAGAAGATATTTGCAAATGACACTACAGACAAAGGACTGATTCCAAGATCTATAAAGAACTCCTCAAACTCATCACACACAAAAAAGATAATCATGCCAACAAATGGGCAGAAGACATGAACAGACACTTTTCCAAAGAAGACATACAAATGGCTAACAGACACATGAAAAATATTCATCATCATTAGCCATCAGGGAGATTCAAATCAAAATCACATTGAGATACCACCTTACACCAGTTGGAATGGCCAAAATTAACAAGTCAGTAAACAACAAGTGTTGGAGAGGATGTGGAGAAAGTGTAATCTCTTATATGGTTGGTGGTAATGCAAGTTGGTGCAGCCACTTTGGAAACCAGTGTGGAGATTCCTTAAGAAACTAAAAATATAGCTTCCCTATGACCCTGCCATTGTACTACTGGGTATTTACTCCAAAGATAGAGATGTAGTGAGAAGAGGGGCCATCTGTACCCTTCTTTCATACCCATTGTACAGCATCAATGGCCATAGTTACCAAATTGTGGAAAGAACCAAGATTCCCTTCAACGGATAAATGGATAAAGAAGATATGGTTCATATATACAAAGGAGTATTATGCCTCCTTCAGAATGGATGAATACCTGACTTTTATATCAACATAGATCAACATAGATAGGACTGGAAAAGATTATGCTGAGTGAAATATGTCAAGCAGAGAGAGTCAAGTATCATATGGTTTAACTTACTTGTGAAGCATAAGGAATAACACGGAGGACATGAGGAGATGGAGAGGAAAAGTTAGCTTGGAAAAATCAGAGGGGGAGATGAACCATGAGAGACTGTTGACTCTGAGAAACAAACAGAGGGTTAGGGTTTTTTGGGGGATAGGGGTGAAATGAGCCTGGCAGTGGGTATTGTGTAGGGCATGTATTGCATGGAGCACTGAGTGTGGTGTATAACAATGAATTTTAGAACGCTGAAAAATAAAAATAATTTTTAAAAAAGCCACTGAGTGAGGGAGGCTTGTCTTTTCATTCACACAAGGTTGTTTCTCACAACTTTGGACACTGGTTAAAGTATTATCCATCATTCCTCTGCTTTGCCAATTCAGTCCCCATTTCAATGAGAGGCTCCCATTCTTTCTTAGTGACATAACTTTCTTATTGTTTAGTTTTTAATCTATGTTATTATGGACTGATCACTCCCACCCCCAAATTCATAGGTGAGGTCTAAACCTACTGTGACTGTATTCTGAGATAAGGACCTCAGAAGGTAATGAAGTTTGAGTGAGGTCATAAGGGTCAGCTCAAAACCAGCAGAACTGGTGCCCTTATAAGAAGAGGGAGAGACATCAGAGAACAGCACTCTCTCATCAAGCACAGAAGAAAGGTCATAGGAAGACACAGAAGAAGGCAGTTTTCTGAAAATCAGTAAGAGACCTCATCTATAACCAAACCTGTAGATCCCTTGGTTTTGAACTTCTAATTTCTAGAAGTATGAAAAAGTATGTTCCTGCTATGTAAGCCATGCAGCCTGTGGTATTTTGTTATGGCAGCCAGAGCACAACAATACATAAATACATACATATATATCCACTTTTTTTTTAACATTTGATACTTGTAAATTAAGGTTTTTATTTTTCTCTTTATGCTATCCTATCTCAAAAGTGCTGCTTTTTGCTGCCTGGTAGCATCTTTAACATTACCTCCCATGGAGATATAATATCCAAACTAATAAAATTAGATATGACTCTAAATACTAAGAACTGTATTTGAGTAAGAACAGAATAAATATCCATCAAAATAGTAGACTTATGTGTTCTCTATGAAAATCCCAATGCATTTTTTACAGAAATAAAAATAGCTATCATAAAATTCATATGGAATCTCAAGAGAACAAGGATAGCCAAGACAATCTTGAACAAGAATGAACTTCGAGTTCTGACATTTCCTGATTTTGAAACTTATCATAAAACAACAGTACTAAAAATAAGGTACTGCTGAAATATAGACAGACCTATAGGTCAATGGAAAGAACAGAGAATCCAGTAATAAGCTCTAATCTAAGTGGTCAAATGATATTTGGCAAAGGTGCCAAGATCATTCAATGGGGAAAGGAGAGTCTTTTTAACAAATGATATTAGGGAAATTGCAACTTCATGAGCAACGCAGTGAAGTGCACACTTACTTTACACCATCTACAAAACTTCACTCAAAATGGGTCAAAAACTTAAATGAAAGAGGTACAACTATGTAACTTTTAGAAGAAAACAGGGGAAAGGCCTCATGATGTAGGATGAGGAATGAATTCTTTGATACAACAGGAAAAGCACAGGCAGCAAAAATTAACACAGAAAAAGTGAGTACATCAAAATTGAAAACTTTTGTGCGTAAAGGACATAATAGAGTGAAAGGCAGCCTACAGAAGGATAGAAAATATTTGCATATCATATATTTGATAAAGGTTTAATATCCAGACTACACAAAAAACTCCTTCAATTCAACAACAAAACAATCCAATTTAAAAAATGGTCATGGATACCTGGGTTATTCAGTGGGTTAAGTGTCTGCCTTCAGCTCAGGTCCTGATCCCAGAGTCTTGGGATCAAGTCCTACATCAGGCTCCTTGCTCAGCAGGGAGACTACTTCTCCTTTTGACTGTTGCTCCTCCTGCTTCTGCTCATTTTTTCTCTTTCTGACAAATAAATAAAATCTTTGAAAAATAAATAAGTAAAATAAAAACCAAAAATAAACAAAGGACTTGAATAGACATTTTTTTCAATAAGATACAGAAATAGCCTATAAGTTCATGAAAATATGTTCAGCATTAGGAAAATGCAAGTCAAACCACAATGAGATAGCACCTCACACCCACTATGATGGCTACTATCAAAAAAAGAAATAACAATTTTTGTGAAGGATGTGGAGAAAAGAATCCTTATGCACTATGTTAGATATATAACAAAAAGGTGTAGTTACTATGAAAAACTTTATGGAGTTTCCTCAAAAAATAAAAACAGAATTTCCATATGATCTAAGAATTTCACTTTTGGTTTTATCCCTATTACTAACAGAATTATGTCCCTATTACTAACAGAATTATGGTTCTGTTAGTTTTATCCCTATTACTAACAGAATTATGTCCCTCCAAATTCCTAGCTCCTAGTAACTCAGAAAGTGATTGTATCTGGATACAGTCTTTAAGGAGGGAATTAAATTTAAATGAGTTTGGCCCTAACTTAATATGACTGGTGTTTTTTATAAGAAAAGAAAGTTAGGATACAGATTTACCTAGAAGACAGACAATACAGGGAGAAAATGGCCATTTACAGGATAAGAAGAAGAGACTGAGGAGAAATCAAATCTATGGTCTAAAATTAATATGATCTCCCAATACTTAAATGTTAGAATTTTAATGCCCAATATGGTGGTGTTAGGAGGTGAGGCCTTTGGCAGGTAAACAGGTTGAGGGTAGAATATTCATGAATAGGATTAGTGCTTTTATAAGAAAGATCCAACAGAGCTCCCCAGCCCCTTCTACCACGGAAGCACACAATGAGAAGTCTGCATCTTGTAAGGGAGCCCTTACCCAACCATGCCTCCGAAACTGTGAGAAATGCATTTCTGCTGTTTATAGGCTACCCAGTCAGTGGATTTTTGTTACTGTAACTCGAACAGACCAAGACACCAAATCTGAAACATTATTTATAATAACCAAAAAAGGTAAAGCAATCCGAATATCTATTTACAGGTGAATAGAGAACTAAAAGTAGAATATTATTCAGCCTTTAAAAAGGTAGAAAATTCTGACACCTGCTACATGTGTAAACCCTAATGATACTATGCTTAGTGAAATAAGACAGTTGCTAGAAAACAAAAACAAAAACAAAAAACCCAATACTTCATGATTCTACTTATAAGAGGTACCTAGAGTAGTTAAATTCAAAAACACAGAAAGTAGAATGCTGATTGATGGGCTGCAGTGAGGGGGAAATGACAGGTTCTTCAATGGGTATAGAACTTCTGTTTTGCAAGATGGAAAGAACTCTGGAGATTGGTGGCACAATGCGAATGCACTTAACACTATCGAACTGCATACCTAAAAATGGCTAAGACAGTAAACTTTACATTATATGGGTTCTATTGCAACATGAAAAAAAGGCTAATGCAATGTGATGACCCTATGTAGCTGTTAGCAGTTGTTGTTGTTGTCTTGAACATCAATGTGAACACTGATTTGAGTGTAGTGTTAGATATATAAAAATAGTTGCCAGAGAAAGTACATGATACCTATTTAAATTTAAATTCAGATAAAAATGGATAATTGTTAGTTATCATGAATTCCAAGAATTGCATGGCACACTCATGCTTATACTACAAATATTTGTCCTTTATCTGAGAAGTATATATAACTGTGTACTCTGTGTTTTTATTTGCTATATATGGAGATTCTAATACAAATGCACATGTTCACGATGCCTTGCCATAAAGAGTACATGCTATTCTATGAGTATTTAGAATTGTAAAGGAAGGGTACATCTGAGATGTCCGGTGACATTCTGAGTACCCTAGGTGGTCCTGATAAATAATAGATAATTTATTATTCATTATATTCCTATAAATAATAATTCTAACCTCTAGTCTTTACTCTAGTTTCTCAGTCACTCTCCTATGGCATGTGAAATATCTCTACATTTAAACCAATTTCCCTCATTTAGAAATGTGATTTTTTTTAGTAAAGGTAATAACTTAAAAGTATGTCCTGAGATAAAAAATATTTCCTGAGATGTAAAGTAATTGCTTTACACACGTACATAAACACACACATACACAGATGCATTTCTGTGACCAAATAAATCTATTAAATGGTGAGTCAAATCACTTAAACTTTGCACCTTAAAGAACTGGAGAATCAACCACAAATCAAGCCAACCCCATGCACAAGATAGGAAATAATCAAAACTAGAGCAGAGATCAATGAGATAGAAACTAGAGATAGAGTAGAACGCATCAACGAAACTAGAAGCAGGTTTTTTGAAAGAATTGATAAGATCAATAAACCTTTGGCCAAACTAATCCAAAAGAAAAGAGAGAAGACCCAAATTCATAAAATTATAAATGAAAAGGGAGAGATCATGATTAACACCAAGGAAATAGAAACAATCATCAGAAATTATCAATAGTTATATGCCAATAAGTTAAGCAATCTAGATGACATGGATGAATTCCTGGAAACCTCTAAACTTCCAAAACTGAATCAGGAAGAAATTGACAACCTGACTAGACCAATATCTAGTAACAAGTCTGAAGGAGTAATCAAAAACCTCCCAAAAAACAAGAGCACTGGACCTGACAGGTTCCCTGGGGAATCCTAACAAACTTTCAAAGAAGAAATAATACCCATTCTCCTGAAGCTGTTTCAAAAAATTGAAGCAGAAGGAAAACTTGCAGACTCTTTTTATGAAGCCAGCATTACCTCGATCCCCAAACCAGACAAAGACCCCATGAAAAAGGAGAATTTCAGACCAAAGTCCCTGATGAACGTGGATGCCAAATTCTCAACAAGATCCTCAATAATAGGATCCAACAGTACATTAAAAAGATTATCCACATGACCAGGTGGGATTTATCCATGGGTTACAAGGGTGGTTCAACATTCGCAAATCAATCAATGGGATAGAACAAATCAATGAAAGAAGAACCACATGGTCATCTCAATTGATGTAGAAAAAACATTTGACATGATAAACTTTGGAAAATTATCTACTGATTCTTAATCACTGTCACCCTAACTCAGATTAGTCAATCAAACAAAACAGTCATTTACAAATAAAGGACAGCAAAAAACACATGACATTTATGATCAGAATGTCTGTGTTTGAATATAGGCTTTGCCATTTTTTGGTGTGGCTCTTCAGTAACAGTGATGATAATAATAATACCTACTTTTGGGGATCACTGTAAAAATTGAAACTGTGTATAAAAAATATTTATCAACCTATCTCATGACATGAAAACCTGTAGAAAGGTATTAGGACATGACTAATTTGAGAGGAATAAAGAAAGGTGGGCTTGACAGGAGGTGGAAGTGATACCAATGGAGGGTGAGAAGCAGTAGAAAAAAGGTTCTCAGGAAGCAAAGAGGAGAAATAGACATTAAAAGGCAGAAATGCATGGAAGGGATGATGAAGACAAATCACAGACTTTCTATATATTTCTTGGTCTTTCTCACTTTTGACAACACAAGTTAATAGAGAAAGAGAATCAGTTGTTAGAAATAAAGGAATTGAGGGACACTTGGGTAGCTGATAAGATGATAAGCATCAGACTCTGAATACCTTGTCAAAATAATAAAGTTAATACAACAATTGTGGTAGAGGCATTCAATGAGAAAAGACTAGAAAATTTCATATTCAGCACTGAAATAGCAATGCATTGATCTAGGAGGAATTAAAAAGGGATCCTTGTCTGTCTTACACTATTTACAAAAATTAACACCAGTTGAATTAAAACACTGATTGTTTTCTGGCAATAGTGCAAGAAAACCTAGATAGTTCATGTGCAATGTTAGACACCTAGAGTATCTAGAAATTCAGAATTTATTAAATGAAATTAAAACCATCTGTATGCAAAAAAAAGATATACCAAAAAAGACAGATATGATGTATCTGGAAAAAAATGAAAAAGGAAATAGCAGGCCATGAGTTCATTTGAGTAATAAACAAAAAGTTTTTACAAACTTCAGGAAAAAAAGCAAAACACAGAGTCTAAAAATGGGCAAAGATATGAATACACAATATACCAAGTTCAAATCCAAATAACTAACACCCTTGGGAATAAGAAAAATGACTAATTACTAGGGAAATAGAAATCAATATAATGATTTAACCAGAGAGAAAGTTTAATGCCACAGATTTCATGTTGATATGAACATGAGGTGAAAGGGTAGGCTTAGATTGCTGGCTGAAACGTAATGTGATTAACCAAGTTTAGGCTCTATTCTAAAAAGCCTCAGTATTATTAATCTGTAAAATGAGAATATGAAATATCTACTAAGAAAAGATACCTACTCCTTTCCTAGAAAGCTATTCTGTAGAAACAAATGTACCAATTTGTAAGAACTTATATATAAAGATAACTTTTTTTAAAAAGATTTTATTTTTATTTATTTATTTGACAGAGAGAGAGAGAGCATAAGTACGCAGAGCTGCAGGCAGAAGGAGAGGGAGAGAAGCAGGCTCTCTACTTACCGGGGAGCCCAAAGTGGGGCTTGATCCCAGGACCCTGGGATCATGACCTGAGCCCAAGGCAGCTGTTTAACCAACTGAGCCACCCAGGAGCCTCTAAAGATAATTTTTATAGAGTTGTTCAAGGTAATGAAAATCAGAAAGAAAAACAGGAACAAAGAAACCCAACTCTGTATACGTGTGAATGAGGATATACACTGACTGACTATATAGCTTTACGTAATCCATAAATGGAGAAAAATACATATGAACACACACTGAGTTTTTAGTATTGACTTACCTAAGGGAGAGGGGGAGAGAGTGTCGTAATCAGGAAAAGGAAAGGGAGGAATAATAAAAGATGTCTTTGCTAAAACAACATGTGCCATTCCACTTACAAGGAAAAAAAATACAGTAAAATATACCCCTCTGTATAGCAGTGGGAATTAAGGTTTTTTTGTTTTATTTTGTTTTGTTTGTATCTCTTTTGGGTCAAGTGGAAGGATAAGAGATCAGTATTTAGAGAATTCCTATTTGTGATGTGATAATGAGCTAAAAATCAAATTAATGAAGCCACATCATAGATTATTTCATAAAAGAAATTCAACTGCAAACACAAGCAGTGAGCTAGAATTTTTTTTCAAAGCTCATTAAAAATAAGTCCAACTATATTGAATAAAATAAATGAAATAATGTTTTTGGAAATTAAGTTAGCCATTTATATCTCCAAATAATGGAGCCTTTCCTTTATTTGAAATAGGATGAAAACCAGGAAACTTTCTAGTCAATAATTAGCCAATTGATAGTGAACTAGAAATCTGTTCCTTTAAATTAGGCTATAATAAGTCTTAAAAGAAAACTGGAAATTTTAAGTAAAATTTCTTTTAAAGTTAAACTGTATTTTGTGGGTTTTGTTTGTTTGTTTTGTTTTGTTTTATTTAAATCTTGGTAGTTCACTTCAGTTTAAACTGCTGGAAGCAGATCCTTTTTTTTTTTTTTTTAATTTTTTTTTTTATAAACATGTATTTTTATCCCCAGGGGTACAGGTCTGTGAATTGCCAGGTTTACACACTTCACAACACTCACCAAAGCATATACCCTCCCCAATTTCCATAACCCCAGCCCCCATTCTCCCAACCCCCCTCCCCCCAGCAACCCTCAGTTTGTTTTGTAAGATTAAGAGTCACTTATGGTTTGTCTCCCTCCCAATCCCATCTTGTTTCATTGATTCTTCTCCTACCCACTTAAGCCCCCATGTTGCATCACCACTTCCTCATATCAGGGAGATCATATGATAGTTGACTTTCTCTGCTTGACTTATTTCGCTAAGCATGATACGCTCTAGTTCCATCCATGTTGTCGCAAATGGCAAGATTTCATTTCTTTTGATGGCTGCATAGTATTCCATTGTGTATATATACCACATCTTCTTGATCCATTCATCTGTTGATGGACATCTAGGTTCTTTCCATAGTTTGGCTATTGTGGACATTGCTGCTATAAACATTAGGGTGCACGTGCCCCTTTGGATCACTATGTTTGTATCTTTAGGGTAAATACCCAGTAGTGCAATTGCTGGGTCATAGGGCAGTTCTATTTTCAACATTTTGAGGAACCTCCATGCTGTTTTCCAGAGTGGCTGCACCAGCTTGCATTCCCACCAACAATGTAGGAGGGTTCCCCTTTCTCCGCATCCTCACCAGCATCTGTCATTTCCTGACTTGTTGATTTTAGCCATTCTGACTGGTGTAAGGTGATATCTCATTGTGGTTTTGATTTGTATTTCCCTGATGCCGAGTGATATGGAGCACTTTTTCATGTGTCTGTTGGCCATCTGGATGTCTTCTTTGCAGAAATGTCTGTTCATGTCCTCTGCCCATTTCTTGATTGGATTATTTGTTCTTTGGGTGTTGAGTTTGCTAAGTTCTTTATAGATTTTGGACACTAGTCCTTTATCTGATATGTCATTTGCAAATATCTTCTCCCATTCTGTCAGTTGTCTTTTGATTTTGTTCACTGTTTCCTTTGCTGTGCAAAAGCTTTTGATCTTGATGAAATCCCAATAGTTCATTTTTGCCCTTGCTTCCCTTGCCTTTGGCGTTGTTCCTAGGAAGATGTTGCTGCGGCTGAGGTCGAAGAGGTTGCTGCCTGTGTTCTCCTCAAGGATTTTGATGGATTCCTTTCGCACATTGAGGTCCTTCATCCATTTTGAGTCTATTTTCGTGTGTGGTGTAAGGAAATGGTCCAATTTCATTTTTCTGCATGTGGCTGTCCAATTTTCCCAACACCATTTATTGAAGAGGCTGTCTTTTTTCCACTGGACATTCTTTCCTGCTTTGTCGAAGATTAGTTGACCATAGAGTTGAGGGTCTGTTTCTGGGCTTTCTATTCTGTCCCATTGTTCTATGTGTCTGTTTTTCTTTTTTTTTTTTAAGATTTTATTTATTTATTTGACAGACAGAGATCACAAGTAGGCAGAGAGGCAGGCAGAGAGAGAGGAGGAAGCAGTCTCCCCGCTGAACAGAGAGTCTGATGTGGGCTCAATCCCAGGACCCTGGGATCATGACCTGAGCCAAAGGCAGAGGCTTTAACCCACTGAGCCACCCAGTGCCCCAAAGCAGATCCTTTTTATGTCCATGTTTAAGGAAGTGCTGAAGGTCAGATCATTCAAAGCCAACCCCATCAGGCATCCTACCAAGATAATCTCTAAGGAGGTCAGAGGTGGGATTGAGAAGTGGCAGATTTTTCCAGTCCAGTTCAAGGAATTTCTCATTGTCCTCATAAGGGACCTCTTTTCAATGGAAAGATAAATGGTTGCCAAGAGAAGACAATGGAAATCCCTCCATTTTATGTAGATTTATTTTTTCATGAGGTAAAAGTAACAAAACATTTATACTCTTAATAGAGGTTATAGTATTTTGCTGGAGGCAAATTAATTATTTGGGGTTTACTAGTGCTCAACTAAATTGTGCCTTAATTCATAAACTGAAGTCTTAAGGTCCAGAGTGACTTATTGGACTTGGAGTCAGGGCCAGTAACAATGTACTAAAGGTTAAATAAAACCATTAAAGTGGGGATACTAATTCAGCAGGGATGGTGTCCCTTTAAGAAGAGGAGAGATACCTATGCGTGTAAGCATTTGGAGAGAAGGTGGCCATGTGCAAACCAGCAAGAGAGCTCCCACTAGAAACTAAATGTTGCTGGCATCTTGATCTTGAACTTGCACTCATCAGAATTGTGAGAAAATAAACTTCTCTTGTTTAAGCTGCCCAATCTATGGTATTTTGTTATGGCAACCTGAGCAGACGAAAACAACTAACTAGTAAAACAATGCAACTGTGTGTTTTCAATTTCATCTGTGGTTGCTTTGTTTCTTTTGATCTCTGACAAAGGTGATGAATATTCATTTTGAGTCAACAGTTTCATTATAATCATATTTTTTTTTTACTTAACAAGAGTGCACTTAGAATTAAATTCATAGTGTATGAAAGCACCCAGAATTTTATATTTCAATTTATGTTCACATATTTAGTAAGTATTTGGGAAGTAAGGATTTGGCATTTTCTGTTTTTTATACTTCAAAATCATATTTTTTATAATTTTTCCAATGTGGAATTTGAGGTGATGGTGGACAAAGCTTACCTGATACAAAGTTCAGCTCCTTCTTTATGCTTAAAGATATTTAAGAGTGAGTGTCTGGGCTTCAGTATTTCAGACTTAGAAGTAGAGTTTATTGAATGTCAACGGCAAGATTTCTATTATACAAATGAAAGCACTGATTGACTAAAGGGAATTTAAATGACTTACCCTCAATGATAAATTTTGTCAATAGTGAGAAAGAGAAAAAATTGTGGACATAGTGGCAGTGAAAATTGAAACACAGACCACAATTTAAAAGTATATCCTGAATCACAAAATAGAGAGAAGGTGCCAGAGAAATCATGTTTATCACCAATTATCTAAATTCATTCTTTTAACACCAGTTTACTTAGATCTATGTGATATAGATAAGACTACCCACAAGCTGATCAGCAGTGATTCTACATGGGCTCACAAATCCTAAAGACAGAGACCTCCAAGAGTTCCAGCAACGCTTGCATTGACACCATCTGACCAATGCTTCCCAAGGTCATCCCTTGACTCCAGCATCCAAAACTCCAGTTCTCTTTTCCTGACTTCATTCTCTTTCTTTTGTGATACCCTACAAATTCCCATGGTGTGTGGACAATTTTCCTGCATCAAGTCATAACTTTTGACCACAAGAGTGTAGCTGGTGGTTTTTGGTTGATGGCAATTAAATTTCATCAAGCCAATAGTAAGAAATCATAGAATTCTTTGGATTCTATTTCAGAAAGACTCCCACTTCCCCCCTTTCATTTTATCCTAGAAAAAGTCCATTCCATTTTTCAAATTGGATTTCTGGTTCAAAGAAATCCTCTTTCCACTTAGGCCTTTATTTATTTCCCATTTTGAAGATTACAATGGGAAAACATCTGAAAGAATATCAGTTTTTGAATTCAGCAACAAAGGCAAAATTGTATAGAATCAAAACATCCTAGAAAAGCTATCTTAAATTCTTGACTAAAAATAATATGCATTGTTTGGTATAGGCACATTTATTTAATACAATAAATTCATATCTGATATAACTATGTATCATAATATAATGAACAAAATTACACATTGAAAATATTGATAATATTCATGTTAAGGTTAGACAGGGGAATTTAAATTATTATTGTTAATTCCTTTTCTATCTGTTTTTCATAAGCTTCCAAAGATGAATTCTTATTAAATAAAATTCACAAATGATATAACTACATTGTAACACTGACAATCCAGAGCCTACTGATATATTTCAATATATGTGTTTCATTTGAAATAATAACAGTTCTCAGACAATATACACTAATTTTATTGAAAGGTCATGCTAAGAGAAAAGGTGGAAGATCTCTAAAAGCTACAATTCTGGATGAGTCCAGTCACTACTAGCAAGTAACCAACTAACTCGCTTTTAAGAACTCCAAATATGTATTTTCAAATTATCTTGAAATCACATAAAATTAGAAATGATTAAAACAAAATTGCATAATAAAAATTAGAATTGCTTAAAATAAAGTGCATATTAATTACATATGTGGAAACATCAGATTTTTCCAAAATTAAATATCAGAAGAGAACTTTAGTATATACTTTAGAGAACTTTAATATATTATCCAATAAAAATATTAATATATATAATAGAATACCATCTGATGCTTGATTCTGAAAACAGTTTTTGAATTTGCCTATTTCAGATATTTGCAGTATCATCTTGGGCAAGTCACTTGAACTCTCAGAGATGGTGTTTTATCAGATTAAGAGATGCTCTGTCTGCCTATCAGGTTTATTGTAGAGTTCAACAGGAATGATGTAGACATAGAAGGCCTTATAAGCTATATAAAGAACCTACGTATATACTCAGGGAAAATGAGAGGTTCTAAAATCACATAGCAAAATAAGTGATATATTTTTAAGAGTGAAAATATCCCATGATAGAATTGTCTTTTTCATGAGAATAATTTTTTTGGTCATATGGTCACTATAATGTCAGATTACATATTGCTTAGCAAAATGTAACGAAAACCACATTTCTTCCACAGGGAAGCTTAATGACCTTAATATAATCACTTAGCTTCTCTGAGCCTTAGTTTTCTCACTTGCAAGTTTGAGATGAAGAAAAGAGCACAAAATTGCAATCAGATGAGGTTACTGGTCATAGTGACTGAAATGGCATAACAGTGCCTGATCCCTTCTACTTTGTCTTCAACTGGCTGGTTTATCAGTATTTCCCTATTCAGTTTCTGTGCCTTCCTTCCCTCTTCTCCCTATGAATCACCTCCCCCTACTCTCCACATTAAGGCTAGAACACAAAACAAAACAAAACAAAAATCAAGTTACTTCTCTGGACTCTAGACAAATTCTCATCACTCAATAGAGTTCAGTCTGGGCAAACTTATATTCCCATATAAGAGGTTCTGTTCTACCTAATAAAGAATCAGCAACAGCTTTTCCTTGCTATGTAAGCAAATTAAAGGTAGAAAAACAGGACATAAAGAGATGGCTTAACTTTAAAAATATATAACCTTTCTTAAACAAATAAATAAATAAAATCTTAAAAAGTAAAAAAAAAAAAATATATATATATAACCTTCCCTAAATTTTTAATACATGCCTTCTCACCAATTGTTTTTATTTGCTACTGGTCAGATTACAAGATGCTACAACTATAGGCACGGGAGCCAGCAGGTGGGCGAGGGAATAGCGTCTTCAGCAGAATCTGTTGCAGCCGCGTTTGCCTGAAGCTCAGAGGCCAACCGAGGGACCTATCTCCGGACTGGCGGACGTGGGCTCTCGCCTTGGGCTCAGAGCCACCTTGGGAGAGGCTGGGGGCTTACAGCGCTCGGCTTCTCTGCCAGCTCACGGCCACGCTGGCTTAGGCGGCCTCGACGCGCAGGGGGCTGGAGGTAGGGGAGCTGCTCTCAACCGTGGGTCCCCGCGCGGCTCTCAGCCCTGGCCGCTGCGGTCCCGCCCAGAGCTGCATCTCAGATCCCCTGCCTCCCTCCGGGCTACTCTGAGCAAGGGTGCTCCTGAGCTCCAAACTCAGGCTGCCAGGGCAAGTGTCTTCATAAACCCAGAGGATGGATGTCCAGGAAGCTTGAAGTCAGTTGTTGCATCAAATACTTCATATTTGGCTTCAGTGTCATATTTTGGTTCTTGGGAATAGCATTTCTTGGAATTGGACTGTAGGCATGGAATGAAAAAGGAGTTCTGTCTAATATCTCTTCCACCACTGATCTCGGAGGCTTTGACCCAGTCTGGCTCTTCCTCCTGGTGGGAGGAATGATGTTCATTTTGGGATTCGCAGGGTGCATTGGAGCAATAAGGGAAAACACTTTCCTGTTGAAGTTCTGGCAGTGCTGTGGGGCTTTTGGAGCTGATGATTGGAACCTAAATATTTGCTTCAATTGCACAGATTCCCACACAAGTTCAGAGCAAAGCAGCATGCCATTCTCCAGCTGCACCAAAGACCCCGCAGAAGATGTTATCAACACTCAGTGTGGCTATGATGCCAGGCAAAAACCAGAAGTTGACCAGCAGATTGTAATCTACACGAAAGGCTGTGTGCTCCAGTTTGAGAAGTGGTTGCAGGACAGTTTAAACATGGTGGCTGGTATTTTCATAGAAATTGCATTGCTACAGATTTTTGGGATCTGCCTGGCTCAGAATTTGGTTAGCAATATCCAAGCTGTCAGGGCCAGCTGGTAGAGCCCTGCCTCACTGCTGTATGACACTGGACGGACCCAGCCTTCCTGACCCTCCGGCATGCCCAGCCACATCCACGCTGCAATCCCACAGGATGGAACTGCCGAGAACTTGGATTTGGGCAGGTACAACTGGGAAATGCTTCTCACTGATGAAATTAAAAAGACAACCAGTATGAAAGTCATTGTACCATGCATCTCTGCTGTATCCATGAATTTACAGATGGTTGGGATGGTTGGATACTTACCAAAAAAGAAAAAAATGGAGGGTGAGGGACCCAGCTATACTTGAATTTGTGGAGCACACAGTCTTGTTCATTCCTTCAGTGATCAGAGAGCTGGAACAGGCAGTTTTTGCCCTTCATCAGACCTGGAAGGGACTTTCTGGCCCATGGCCTAAAGAAGTACATCTTTTCTAACACTCAACCCTTAACCTGGGAGGGCTGTGGGTGTTTTTGTTTTGGTTTGGTTTTTTTTTTTGTTTGTTTGTTTGTTTGTTTTGGTTTTTCAGGGTTTTTTTTCAGTTTGTTTGTTTTGTTTTGTTGGCATTCCAAAAACTATCATCCCAAGAAGAAAACAGCTTGTCTTTGGTTCAGATGTTGTGATCACATTCAACAAGTCAGGTGGGTGGGCACGCCTGGTCCCTCCTGGAGTGTCTCTTTTAAGGGGACTTGTGTGTTTCATGTGTATGGAGTAAGGGCTTTGGAACACTTAATGATACTGAATTTTAACAGGACAGATTGTTGTTGTCAGTAGGTCTCAGCTGTATTTTCCATGAAATTCAAGGAAAAAATGAGGTTAATGGAGAGGCATTAACTAATACCCTTCACTCCAGCCCACCAAATTAGTTCTTGGGTTCTTTGGAAACTGTAATATTCTGGGTTTTGTTCTGCCTTTTTCGTATGTTTTTGTTTTTGTCTCCCAAAAGTGGGAACTAGAATATAGTTTCTCTTAAAGCATTTTCTTACTCAGCTCAAATATTAATTTTTTTGGTGTACTCTCCCTGCATGATCTGTGAATCTGACTCTACCAGCTCCTTTTCCTGCCGTCTTTCCTACAAACATTTATAAATGTTATTTGGTCAGCATTTATTTCATAAGTTCACCACCCTGAGTGGTGTGGTATGTCCTCCGTGGCCAGGGAGGGTCCCGCTGGCTGGGCTATTGCAAGTGTTTCCATGGACTCCATGATCCCTTTGCCCTATCAGTCTTCAGGGCCCTGTCTGCAGCCCCTCCCCCCTTCTCTTTGAATGGAATAGCACCTAATTCTAAAACAGTGTTGACACAATCAGAAATATCCTAATTTTTTTGTTGTTCTTATTCTGGTTTCAGTTTGCTTTTATTAAAATAAAGAGTGCATGGCCAGAGCTCTTTCTGTTCTCATAGTTCAGACTAACCATCAGGATGGTAACAAAGCACAAATACTTTGGGAGGCAGTTCATTGATGGGACAAGTGTTCTGTGACCCAAAGTGGGAAACCACTTTCAGGTGCTGCCACTCACCTGTCCCCATGAGCCTGGGGAGGGATGAATTTTGCCCTCTGATTTGAACCCAGCTAGTTTCTGCCAGGAGGTCCCTCTTCTGGGGAGCAGATCATAGCCTGTGGAATGCTGGGAAAACCACAGGTGTCTTTTGCAGTGATGACCCACTTGCCAACACAAAACTAGGCATCCAGCGAGCAGACTTTATGGAAACTTAGCAAGGTTTTCTGTTTTAGCTCTATGTTGCATCATGGCAGCTGATGAATGTGTTAATCTGCTCAGAGGAAGGACAAAGATTCTTTGAAAACTGTCTTTGGAGTGTGGGTGTGTGTATGACTGCATGTGTGTTTTTGTGTCTCTGTACAGTTGGAGATGTTCATTCCATATCCCGGCTATAAGATAATTCCGTATCATCTCTGCCCACATGCAGTTGTCATTCTGTAGTGTCATTACAACCTGGAGAAGACTTGAGCCCTGTGGTTGGCACTCTTGTCTCTTTTTATTACCTCATTCTCCAGTGAACTCCATCTGACCAGTTGATTCAGAATCAGGCAAGATGCCCTCCCTTTGGCATATCCAGTGAAAGGCTAATCAGCAAGTCCAAGTAAGTTCTAAATTTTAATTAATTACCTTTTATTTTTTTATACTTGAGAGTGGTTGTAATTAAAGCTGTCATGAATAAATTGGTTCTTCTTAATAAAATAAAAAGATGCTACAACTATATATTTTCACACCCCCTGTGAAAATTTTCACATTTTTATTAAAATGAGATGTCCTTTCTACTAAATGTGATATTGACTTTTGAAAGTCAACCAAAAGTGATAAACCAAGGTTAGCAAGCATTATGTTGTTCCCTTACCTGAGATCAAATGACTCTTGC
Source organism: Mustela erminea (assembly GCF_009829155.1). Classification (NCBI taxonomy): domain Eukaryota; kingdom Metazoa; phylum Chordata; class Mammalia; order Carnivora; family Mustelidae; genus Mustela; species Mustela erminea. The sequence goes on along the minus strand of NC_045631.1, from coordinate 14,152,245 downwards.
ACTGCCATGCTTTACACAGAAATCTGATATGTTCTTATCACACATGACAAAATAACTTTTAATACATCTCAACATTTAGTATGAAATTACAAACTCAAGAGACATTCTTTTTAGTTTTTTTTAACTTATGGCTAGTATGAATTACTTTGGCATCTTCTTTAATAAATTGTAATAAAACAGACTAAAACCTGTTTTAATAACTTGTCTGTTCTAACAGACAGGAAAACATACCCAATTAAAAAGAGTTAAGAAGCATAAGCACTGAGTTGACAAAAATAAAACCAGAGAATATTTAATTATGTGATGAGTTCAGATTATGTAGACAATATTGAAAATTATGAGAATGAAATCCCAAAATATTTTCCCCTTTTGGTGGAAGAATTTTTAAGTTGTGAATTAATGAGATTGTGCTTTTAGTTTTCTACTTCATATTGCCTTATTTTAAACATCCATAAATCATGCCTAATTTTTTTAGCTAAACATGAATGAAATGACAAAAGCTTTTAATAATTCATAAAGCAATAAAAGAAACAACTAAAATTATATTCTTCCAGCAAAGACAGAAACTGTAATTTTTTTTGATACCCACATTTTCATAGTAATTATAAAACAAAACATATCTCTACTTCACATGGATTATTTGGCATCAAGTATTTTAGAGAGGCTGATTCTGTACAGACATGTAGAGCTATAGTTCAGATTTATACTCAGAAAAATCTAGCAGTACCGAATGTTTTAACTGAAAAGAGTGGCTGAGTTTAAGTAATTTTGGTTTATTTATATTAATATTTATAAGTACAGTGAAGATTTCCTTAGGATTCATTTACTCCTTAGTATCAAATGAAACTCTAAGGATATTTGTATGATCAGTACTTGTGAATTTAACAACAGGCTATGTCATGTTTAGCCCCAGACCTAGAGGAAAGCAATTAAGAAGGTATACAAAGCTTGACATGTCACAGTTCTAACCCACGTTTTTGTGTCAATGGCTCCCTAATTCTAAGTGAATTAAGTCCTAATTTGCAGTCTACATTGAAAATTATCCACTTTGGGAACTGTTATGGACTGAAATGTCTGCCTTCAAAATCCCTATGTTGAAGCCCTAAGCCCATGTGACTGTATTTAGAAATAAAGCCTTAAAGGAGGTAATTGAGGTTAAATGGTATTATAAGGTTGGGGCCTGAATACTATAGGGCAAGTACCCTTATAAGAAGAGATAGAACCACCAAAGCTTTCTCCCTCTCCACATGTGCATGAGGACACAGCAGGGAGGTGGGCATCAACAAACCAGGAAGAGAGGTCTCACTAGAAACCAACCCTAATGGTGACCTTGATCTTGGATTTCTAGAGTCTAGAACTGTTAAAAAATAAGTGCTTGTTTAAGTCTCTCCATCTGTGGTATTTTGTTATGGCAGCCCAAACCAACTAATACAGGCTTCTTGTCTGCCTTTTCAGTCTTACCTCCTCCTTCTCCTATTGGAACTGCATCCTATCTTTTTCTTACTTATGTCCCACATTTACCTGCTAGAATTCTACCTAAATGTTGAAGCCTGTGTCAAATCCACCTTGAAAGTAGATTTCATTCTTCTTTCTCATATGTTCCTCTCCCCCCAATAACATAGAATCTCTACTGCTTGGAGTCCCATTAACATTTTGCATATTTCCAGGGTATACATGATATACTGTCTTATATTTTATCTGTTTGGTCATCTGTCTCACCTCTTCTATTGGATTCATGAGACCATATATCAATTAGTTAACTCTTTTTGAGTGTCTACTGTGTGCCAATATATGGTTACCACTTACTAGGTACTTTTTATTGAATTCATTAGAATGAAAAGAATAACAACAATAATAATAATAGACAACAGAAAAAGGCAACTTTCAACTCAATATATGTTGTGTCTCACAATCACAGGTATTAGAAAGTAAGGAACAATCAGTGTCCCACCAACACTGTACTTTTCCCAACAACATGTTGAAGACAGAAGTCTTTTATAAGGAAGGATAGGATCAAATTACTACCTCATTTCCTTTCAGTTACTCTATACCGGGCCTTGAACAAAGATATATTAAGTAGTTTTTGTTCTATTTGAGTTGGTTGTGTATCAGGCTAGGTAGCTAGTATAATCCCTGTGTAGTTATCAACAAATGACAAGATATGTAACTAAACAAAGGTAAGCAACACAAACTAATTTATATCTCACTATACTGTACTGCTTCCTTTATGATGGAATCCTTTATGTGGAACTCCTTTGAGCTCACTATTGAATTTATGGGGCTAAGAATTATTTATTTCATTTAGAAAGAAGCAGCTACATAAAATTTTGCCCCAGACTCTTGAACTTAAAATAGTCCCCAGGACAGAACATTTTCTTTATATTTTTCTTCTCACTCCAGCTGCCTAAAAATCTTTTTACTCCCTTGCTATCATTTTATGAATTATTCCGTATCTGGCCTTAACATAGGATTTCATGAGACAATAGAGATATCTCTATCTCTGTAGATACACCTATATTCTCTTTTTTAAAGATTTTATTTATTTATTTGACAGACAGAGATCACAAGTAGGCAGAGAGGCAGGCAGATAGAGAGCAGGAAGCAGGCTTCCTGCTGAGCAGACACCCCAATGTGGGACTGGATCCCAAGACCCCAGGATCAAGACCTGAACCAAAGGCAGAGGCTTTAAAGCACTGAGCTATTCAGGTGCCTTGTGATACACCTATTCTAATGGAGATTTTGGGATGCAAACTAAAACATAATTAGTCTGAAAAGTATTGACCTGGAGATAATTTTTATGATATTTATTTTAAAAATTAAGTTGAAACCTAACATGCATTTCAGGTACCCTACTTGACACATCACTTTAAGTTAATAACTAGTTATTCTTATCTTTTAAAACAGATGCAAAAGAAAAAAAAACTTTGCAACATATTATGGAGCTGCTTTTTCCCCCCAGGATGAGGTTTACATCTCTATTTACTTTTTAAAAGATTTATGTATTTATTTGAGAGAGAGAGAGAGAAAGAGATTGTGTGGGGTGGGGAGAGAGGGAAGGAGAGAAGCTGACTCGCCACTGAGAGTAGAGCTCGATGCAGGCCTTGATCTCACAACCCTGAGATCATGATCTAAGCTGAAATCAAGTCACCCCAAGGTTTGCATCTTTAATAGAAAATATATATTGAGGGACACCTGGGTGGCTCAGTTACTTAAGTATCTGCCATTTTGCTTGGGTCATTGACCTCAGGATCCTGGGGTGGAGATCCTAAGATGGAACCCCGCATTGGGCTTCCTGCTCTGAGGAGAGTCTGCCCTCTCCCTCTGCCCCTCCCACTGCTTGTGTTCTCTCTTTCTCAAATAAATAAATAAAATCTTAAAAAGAATAAAATATATTTTGACAATTCTCTATTTCAAAATATATGTCAAATCAAATCATGTTTTATCCCAATTAACCTAGAGCCTGAGAATTCTCAGATTATGATAGTAAAACATTCATATTTATGCACTCCCTCCTTTGAAAGATTATATATCAGTGCCCTTTGCAATGTAACTTGTCTGCCTTGTATAAAAGTATTATACTTCTATACCTAATTGATTTTAGGCTTGGCCATGTTACTTGATTTAGCCAATGAAATAGGAATAAAAGCAAAAATATATCAGTTCTGTGTGGAAGCTTTAATAGTCATTGCATATATTGGTCAGTTTCTTATTTCAGCCCTTGCCATGAAACAGCATATATTCAGAGACTTTCTCCTTTAGAGAGAAATGAGAGAATTTCTCTTTAGAGAACTCTCTTTAGAGAGAATTTCTCTTTAGGGAAAAAAGAAATTCTCTTTAGAGAGAATGAGAAAACATGAGAAGCACACCATAGCCCTAAATCAGAACACCTGAGTCTGACACGGCCTGAAGTTGAACTATAACACACCTGAAGACTGTTTTGTAAGGGAGATAGAAGATTGCTACTATAAACCACTGCAATTTGGGATTATTTGATGAAACAAAGAATTTAGATATTATAAGGGCCTTCTCAAATATCTACCAAAGACAATCTTTACTATCTAAGACCTGGCAAATAATTGACTGGGATTCAAAAGACATCAAAGTCTAGCTTCTATTGGTAAGTTTATCTGAAAATCCAACAACTTGTGTTTTTAGGCCTGTAGACTTTAAACTTTTCCCTGGAGACCTCTACTTCTTTGTAGATGGAATAGACATACTTCTATCTATTTTTCCCCACTGAGTACAACTGAAAGCCTGGGCATTCTATATAAAATAAAAATAAGAGGACTCTAAAAGTTGTAGAGAAGGAAATAGATTGTTCAGGGACCTCAGAAGATAACCATCAACAGTGTTTAGTAGTCTAGGTTTTCTTTTGGTCTCATATATCCTAGACTTGAAGCTTAAGAAATGGGCAACAAGGAAGTATAATGCAGCACAGGCAAAAAATTCACAATTAAAGCCTGTTTTCTCTATTCAAAGGTGCAGCCTCTCAAGGCAGAACTTTTAAATAATAGCTGCTTTACTCCAGGGAAACACCACAGAAAAACTGTGGCCCCACTTGAACCACACCAGCAAATGCTAAGTGGGGAACTTAGACTTCTCTACCTGCAAGGCTGTTATGGCAACTAAACATGTCACTGGAATGTCAAACAGGGGAATGGAAGTTTTACCCCCACTGGATGATAACAAAGAGGACACCTTGCCCTCTCTCCACTACAATACTGTCAAAGGAGACCTAGGGGAGAGTCAAAAAATTTACCATTATGAGGTTGTAATGAGGTTGAGTTCACCATAATGTCAGTGGAGCCCACAAGAAGACCACCCTGCCTAGCAGTGACAAAGAACCTCCCCTGCCCTAAATGCCACCACAAATAAAACAGTATATGCTGCTTAAAATTATAATGGAAGAAAGATATTTGGTGAAAACACTTATTAAAAGAAAGCAAAACTGGCTATACTACTATCAGATAAAATAGACTTCAGAGCAAAGAAAATTATGAGAGACAGACAGGGACATTATATAATGGTAAAAAGTCCAATCTACCACAGCAATAAGATACAGTCATCATAATTCTTTGAGCACCAAACTGGTGCTGAGCTGCAAAATGTATATATCAAATCCTGAGAGAACTGAAAGGAAGAAATGAACATGTTCACAATTATAATTGGAGACCTCAAGACCCCTTTTTCAACTACAACTAGAAATAAAATTAACAATTATTTAGAAGAGTTTAATAATACCATTTGTCAATAAGATCTAATTGGCATTTATAGAACATTCTACCTGATAATAGTAGAAAACATGTTCTTTTCAAATTCTCATGGAATAAATACCAAATATATCATTATCTTAGGCTATGAAATTTCAACAAATTATAAAACTTGAGGGAATCCTGGGTGGCTCGGTCAGTTAATCATCTGCCTTCAGCTCAGGTCATGATCCCAAGGTCCTAGGATTGAGTTCCAAATCAGGTTCCTTGCTCAGTAAGGAGCCTGCTTCTACCTCTGCCTCCCTCTGCCTGCTGCTCCCCCTGCTCATGCTCTTTCTCTTTTTCTCTCTCTCCAACAAGTAAATAAATCAATCTTTAAAAAAATTAAGACTTGACACAAATGGCAAGATTTCATTTCTTTTGATGGCTGCATAGTATTCCTTTGTGTATATATACCACTTCTTCTTGATCCATTCATCTGTGAGTATTATAGAGGGCAAGGATTGCATGGAGCACGGGGTGTGGTGCAAAAATAATGAATACTGTTATGCTGGAAATAAAAAAAAAATAAAAAATAAATTAAATATTAAAAAAAAAAAATTAAGACTTGAAATCCTACAGAGTGTGCTGACCACAATGGAATCAAACTAGAAATAAATAAGAGAAAAATAATAAGAAAACTTGAAACACTTGAAAACTAAATCACACCTTTTTAAATAATCCATGAATCAAAATTTTAAAGAAAGTTTTAAAAAGTGCCTTGAGTTAAGTGGAAATACAACAAATCAAATTTTGTGGGTTACAGATAAAGCAGTGCTAAGAGGAAAATTTGTAGCACTGAAAATATACATTAGAAAAGAAAAGGTCTAGGGGTGTCTTAATGGCTCAGTGGGTTAAAGCCTCTGCCTTTGGCTCAGGTCATGATCCCAGAGTTCTGGACTGAGCCCTGAATAATTGGGCTCTCTGCTCAGCAGGGAGCCTGCTTCCACCTCTCTCTCTGCCTGTCTCTCTGCTTAGTCTCTCTCTGTCAAATAAATTAAAAATCTTAAAAAAAAAAAAGAAAGAATATGTCTCAATACAACAATCTAAGCATCCAACTAAAAAATAATAATAATAAAAAAGAAGAGGCCGCTGGGTCTGGTTCTGTTCTGTGGCTTCTCTCGTTTTTATCAAGAATGGATGTTGTGAGGGAGGAGTCAAGATGGCGGAGAAGTAGCGGCTGAGACTGCTTCAGCTAGCCAGAGATCAGCTAGATAGCTTATCTAAAGATTGCAAACACCTGAAAATCCATCGGCAGATCGAAAAGAAGAAGAACAGCAATTCTGGAAACAGAAAAACAACCACTTTCTGAAAGGTAGGACCAGCGGAGAAGTAATCCAAAGCGACGGGAAGATAGACCCCGGGCAGAGGGGCCGGCTCCCGGCAAGCGGCGGAGCAACGGTGCACAAAATCAGGACTTTTAAAAGTCTGTTCCGCTGAGGGACATCGCTCCAGAGGCTAAACCCGGGCGAAGCCCACGCGGGGTCAGCGTGGCCTCAGGTCCCGCAGGGTCACAGAAGGATCAGGGGTGTCTGAGTGTCGCAGAGCTTGCGGGTATTGGAACGAGAAAGCCGGCTACAGAGACAGAGCCGACAGTAAGCTCACAGCTCGGTGTTACCTTGAACTGGTCGCAGGCTCGGAGAGCTCGGAGCGCGGCCGGAGGTCAGGCAGACGGGACTAACTGGGCGCTTTCTCTGAGGGCGCACTGAGGAGTGGGGCCCTGGGCTCTCGGCTCCTCCGGGCCGGAGACCAGGAGGCCGCCATTTGTATTCCCGTCCTCCGGAACTCTACGGAAAGCGCTCAGGGAACAAAAGCTCCTGAAAGCAAACCCGAGCGGATTACTCACCCCGGCCCCGGGTAAGGGCGGTGTAATTCCGCCTGAGGCAAAGACACTTGAGAATCACTACAACAGGCCCCTCCCCCCAGAAGATCAACAAGAAATCCAGCCGAGACCAAGTTCACCTACCAAGGAGTGCGGTTTCAATACCAAGGAGAGCAGCAGAATTCCAGAGGAGGAGAAAGCCAAGCACGGAACTCATGGCTTTTTCCCTGTGATTTTTTTTTTAGTCTTGCAGTTAATTTAATTTTTTTCTTTTTCATTTTTTGTTTTTTTTTTTTTTTCTTCTCGCATTCGGGTAAAATTTTTTTTTTTAACTGTTACCTTTTTCTTTTTTAACGATATTTTACTAGTTTATCTAATATATATATTTTTTCTTTTTTACATTTTTCTTAGGTGTTTTCCTTTTTTTTTTAATTCTTTTCTTTTCTTTTTTTTTTTTCTTTTTTCTTTTTTTTTCTTTCTTCCTTTTTGAACCTCTTTTTATCCCCTTTCTCCCCCCTCACGATTTTGGATCTCTTCTAATTTGGTTAAAGCATTTTTTCCTGGGGTTGTTGCCACCCTTTTAGTATTTTACTTGCCCCTTCATATACTCTTATCTGGACAAAATGACAAGACGGAAAAATTCAACACAAAAAAAAGAACAAGAGGCAGTACCGAAGGCTAGGGACCTAATCAATACAGACATTGGTAATATGTCAGATCTAGAGTTCAGAATGACAATTCTCAAGGTTCTAGCCGGGCTCGAAAAAGGCATGGAAGATATTAGAGAAACCCTCTCGAGAGATATAAAAGCCCTTTCTGGAGAAATAAAAGAACTAAAATCTAACCAAGTTGAAATCAAAAAAGCTATTAATGAAGTGCAATCAAAAATGGAGGCTCTCACTGCTAGGATAAATGAGGCAGAAGAAAGAATTAGTGATATAGAAGACCAAATGACAGAGAATAAAGAAGCTGAGCAAAAGAGGGACAAACAGCTACTGGACCACGAGGGGAGAATTCGAGAGATAAGTGACACCATAAGACGAAACAACATTAGAATAATTGGGATTCCAGAAGAAGAAGAAAGAGAGAGGGGAGCAGAAGGTATACTGGAGAGAATTATTGGGGAGAATTTCCCCAATATGGCAAAGGGAACGAGCATCAAAATTCAGGAGGTTCAGAGAACGCCCCTCAAAATCAATAAGAATAGGCCCACACCCCGTCACCTAATAGTAAAATTTACAAGTCTCAGTGACAAAGAGAAAATCCTGAAAGCAGCCCGGGAAAAGAAGTCTGTAACATACAATGGTAAAAATATTAGATTGGCAGCTGACTTATCCACAGAGACCTGGCAGGCCAGAAAGAGCTGGCATGATATTTTCAGAGCACTAAACGAGAAAAACATGCATCAGAGAATACTATATCCAGCTAGGCTATCATTGAAAATAGAAGGAGAGATTAAAAGCTTCCAGGACAAACAAAAACTGAAAGAATTTGCAAATACCAAACCAGCTCTACAGGAAATATTGAAAGGGGTCCTCTAAGCAAAGAGAGAGCCTACAAGTGGTAGATCAGAAAGGAACAGAGACCATATACAGTAACAGTCACCTTACAGGCAAGACAATGGCACTAAATTCATATCTCTCAATAGTTACCCTGAATGTGAATGGGCTAAATGCCCCTGTCAAAAGACACAGGGTATCAGAATGGATAAAAAAACAAAACCCATCTATATGTTGCCTCCAAGAAACTCATTTTAAGCCCGAAGACACCTCCAGATTTAAAGTGAGGGGGTGGAAAAGAATTTACCATGCTAATGGACATCAGAAGAAAGCAGGAGTGGCAATCCTTATATCAGATCAATTAGATTTTAAGCCAAAGACTATAATAAGAGATGAGGAAGGACACTATATCATACTCAAAGGGTCTGTCCAACAAGAAGATTTAACAATTTTAAATATCTATGCCCCCAACGTGGGAGCAGCCAACTATATAAACCAATTAATAACAAAATCAAAGAAACACATCAACAATAATACAATAATAGTAGGGGACTTTAACACTCCCCTCACTGAAATGGACAGATCATCCAAGCAAAAGATCAGCAAGGAAATAAAGGCCTTAAACGACACACTGGACCAGATGGACATCACAGATATATTCAGAATATTTCATCCCAAAGCAACAGAATACACATTCTTCTCTAGTGCACATGGAACATTCTCCAGAATAGATCACATCCTCGGTCCTAAATCAGGACTCAACCGGTATCAAAAGATTGGGATCATTCCCTGCATATTTTCAGACCACAATGCTCTAAAGCTAGAACTCAACCACAAAAGGAAGTTTGCAAAGAACCCAAATACATGGAGACTAAACAGCATCCTTCTAAAGAATGAATGGGTCAACCGGGAAATTAAAGAAGAATTGAAAAAAATCATGGAAACAAATGATAATGAAAATACAACGGTTCAAAATCTGTGGGACACAACAAAGGCAGTCCTGAGAGGAAAATATATAGCGGTACAAGCCTTTCTCAAGAAACAAGAAAGGTCTCAGGTACACAACCTAACCCTACACCTAAAGGAGCTGGAGAAAGAACAAGAAAGAAACCCTAAGCCCAGCAGGAGAAGAGAAATCATAAAGATCAGAGCAGAAATCAATGAAATAGAAACCAAAAAAACAATAGAACAAATCAACGAAACTAGGAGCTGGTTCTTTGAAAGAATTAATAAAATTGATAAACCCCTGGCCCGACTTATCAAAAAGAAAAGAGAAAGGACCCAAATAAATAAAATCATGAATGAAAGAGGAGAGATCACAACTAACACCAAAGAAATACAAACTATTATAAGAACATACTATGAGCAACTGTACGCCAATAAATTTGACAATCTGGAAGAAATGGATGCATTCCTAGAAACATATAAACTACCACAACTGAACCAGGAAGAAATAGAAAGCCTGAACAGACCCATAACCAGTAAGGAGATTGAAACAGTCATTAAAAATCTCCAAACAAAAGCCCAGGGCCAGACGGCTTCCCGGGGGAATTCTACCAAACATTTAAAGAAGAACTAATTCCTATTCTCCTGAAACTGTTCCAAAAAATAGAAATGGAAGGAAAACTTCCAAACTCATTTGATGAGGCCAGCATCACCTTGATCCTAAAACCAGACAAGGATCCCACCAAAAAAGAGAGCTATAGAGCGATATCCTTGATGAACACAGATGCGAAAATACTCAACAAAATACTAGCCAATAGGATTCAACAGTACATTAAAAAGATTATTCACCACGACCAAGTGGGATTTATTCCAGGGCTGCAAGGTTGGTTCAACATCCGCAAATCAGTCAATGTGATACAACACATCAATAAAAGAAAGAACAAGAACCATATGATACTCTCAATAGATGCTGAAAAAGCATTTGACAAAGTACAGCATCCCTTCCTGATCAAAACTCTTCAAAGTGTAGGGATAGAGGGCACATACCTCAATATCATCAAAGCCATCTATGAAAAACCCACCGCAAATATCATTCTCAATGGAGAAAAACTGAAAGCTTTTCCGCTAAGGTCAGGAACACGGCAGGGATGTCCATTATCACCACTGCTATTCAACATAGTACTAGAGGTCCTAGCCTCAGCAATCAGACAACAAAAGGAAATTAAAGGCATCCAAATCGGCAAAGAAGAAGTCAAATTATCACTCTTCGCAGATGATATGATACTATATGTGGAAAACCCAAAAGACTCCACTCCAAAACTGCTAGAACTTATACAGGAATTCAGTAAAGTGTCAGGATATAAAATCAATGCACAGAAATCAGTTGCATTTCTCTACACCAACAGCAAGACAGAAGAAAGAGAAATTAAGGAGTCAATCCCATTTACAATTGCACCCAAAACCATAAGATACCTAGGAATAAACCTAACCAAAGAGACACAGAATCTATACTCAGAAAACTATAAAGTACTCATGAAAGAAATTGAGGAAGACACAAAGAAATGGAAAAATGTTCCATGCTCCTGGATTGGAAGAATAAATATTGTGAAAATGTCTATGCTACCTAAAGCAATCTACACATTTAATGCAATTCCTATCAAAGTACCATCCATCTTTTTTAAAGAAATGGAACAAATAATGCTAAAATTTATATGGAACCAGAAAAGACCTCGAATAGCCAAAGGGATATTGAAAAAGAAAGCCAACGTTGGTGGCATTACAATTCCGGACTTCAAGCTCTATTACAAAGCTGTCGTCATCAAGACAGCATGGTACTGGCACAAAAACAGACACATAGATCAATGGAACAGAATAGAGAGCCCAGAAATAGACCCTCAACTCTATGGTCAACTAATCTTCGACAAGGCAGGAAAGAATGTCCAATGGAAAAAAGACAGCCTCTTCAATAAATGATGCTGGGAAAATTGGACAGCCACATGCAGAAAAATGAAATTGGACTATTTCCTTACACCACACACAAAAATAGACTCAAAATGGATGAAGGACCTCAATGTGCGAAAGGAATCCATCAAAATCCTTGAGGAGAACACAGGCAGCAACCTCTTTGACCTCTGCCGCAGCAACATCTTCCTAGGAACAACGCAAAAGGCAAGGGAAGCAAGGGCAAAAATGAACTATTGGGATTTCATCAAGATCCAAAGCTTTTGCACAGCAAAGGAAACAGTTAACAAAATCAAAAGACAACTGACAGAATGGGAGAAGATATTTGCAAACGACATATCAGATAAAGGACTAGTGTCCAGAATCTATAAAGAACTTAGCAAACTCAACACCCAAAGAACAAATAATCCAATCAAGAAATGGGCAGAGGACATGAATAGACATTTCTGCAAAGAAGACATCCAGATGGCCAACAGACTCATGAAAAAGTGCTCCATATCACTCGGCATCAGGGAAATACAAATCAAAACCACAATGAGATATCACCTCACACCAGTCAGAATGGCTAAAATCAACAAGTCAGGAAATGACAGATGCTGGCGAGGATGCGGAGAAAGGGGAACCCTCCTTCACTGTTGGTGGGAATGCAAGCTGGTGCAGCCACTCTGGAAAACAGCATGGAGGTTCCTCAAAATGTTGAAAATAGAACTGCCCTATGACCCAGCAATTGCACTATTGGGTATTTACCCTAAGGATACAAACGTAGTGATCCAAAGGGGCACATGCACCCGAATGTTTATAGCAGCAATGTCCACAATAGCCAAACTATGGAAAGAACCTAGATGTCCATCAACAGATGAATGGATCAAGAAGATGTGGTATATATACACAATGGAATACTATGCAGCCATCAAAAGAAATGAAATATTGCCATTTGCGACAACATGGATGGAACTAGAGCGTATCATGCTTAGCGAAATAAGTCAAGCAGAGAAAGACAACTATCATATGATCTCCCTGATATGAGGAAGTGGTGATGCAACATGGGGGCTTAAGTGGGTAGGAGAAGAATAAATGAAACAAGATGGGATTGGGAGGGAGACAAACCATAAGTGACTTTTAATCTCACAAAACAAACTGAGGGTTGCTGGGGGGCGGGGGGTTGGGAGAAGGGGGTGGGATTATGGACATTGGGGAGGGTATGTGCTTTGGTGAGTGCTGTGAAGTGTGTAAACCTGGTGATTCACAGACCTGTACCCCTGGGGATAGAGTATTATGCCTCCATCAGAAAGGATGAATACCCAACTTTTGTAGCAACATGGACGGGACTGGAAGAGATTATGCTGAGTGAAATAAGTCAAGCAGAGAGAGTCAATTATCATATGGTTTCACTTATTTGTGGAGCATAACAAATAGCATGGAGGACATGGGGACTTAGAGTGGAGAAGGGAGTTGGGGGAAATTGGAAGGGGAGGTGAACCATGAGAGACTATGGACTCTGAAAAACAATCTGAGGGTTTTGAAGGGACGGGGGGTGGGAGGTTGGGGTACCAGGTGGTGGGTATTATAGAGGGCACGGATTGCATGGAGCACAGGGTGTGGTGCAAAAATAATGAATACTGTTATGCTGGAAATAAAAAATAAAAAAAAATTAAAAAAAAAGGAAAAAAAAAAAAAAGAAGAGCAAAATAAGCCTGAGGATAACTGAAAAAAAAAATTTAAATGAACGTAAAAGAAGAATAAAGTGAAAACAGGAAAACAACAGAGAAAAATCAATTAAACTATAAGCTAGTTCTTTGTAAAATCTAATCAAATTAACAGATTTCCAGCAACAATGGCAAAGAAAAAAAACAGATGACAATGAAATGTTATGGGATATTACTACAGACACTGTTGACTTAAAAGAACAAAAGGGGTATACTCCAAATAACTTTCCTTACATAATGTGACAGTTTCCACAAAATGGACCAATTCCTCAAAGAAAACAAATAACTACAGCTCCTCTGATATGAAATAAACTGAATATCCCTATAACAACTAAGACAATTGAACTTGTAATTTTAAAACTCCCAGGAAAGAAATTTCAAGGACAGGCATTGTTACTGGAAAACTCCACAAACTTTTAAAGACAAATTAACAGCAATTTTATAATCTCTTTGTAGAAAATAGGAAAAAAGAAAAGGAACATTCCTTTTTTTGGAGAGGAAAATGTTCATTTTCTTTCTTTCTTTCCTTTTTTTTTTAAGGAACACTTTCCTATTCATTTGATGATATTAGTGTCACAAAAAAATCCTTTAAATATTAGCTAATAAAATTGAGAAAAAATATTATACACCATGACCAAGTATCCATCCTAGTATAGCAGTCTAATTCAGTATTTGAAAATCAATCAACACAATCCATCCTGTTAACAAGAGAAGGAAGAAAAATTACATCATTCTATCATCCAATCCAGGAAGTAAAAAAGACAAATTTTAACAATGATCCATAATAAAAGCTCTCAGAAAAGTAGAAATGGAAGGGGAAATTCCTTAATAGGTTAAGAAAAGAAAAACAGCTATCATTATACTATGGTGAAAGATAATGCTTTCTTCCGAAAATTGGGAACAAAGCAAGGATGTCTATTCTCATCCTTTTTATTCAGCACAGTTCTGGAAGTTCTAACAAGTACAAAAATGGCAAAAAATGAAAATGAAAAACAGAAAAACAGTAAAGGAAGAAATAAACCTGACCTATTTGCAGATGACATGATTTGTCCCATTAAAACTTACAGAACCTAAAATTTATTTCATGTTGAATATTATATTATTATCTTATTGGTCTTACTTATTACAATATTTCATGAGAACATGATATGAAAATGCCAACAAAAGACAAGTTACTTCCAAGTTTTCATTTATCTTCATTGTTTTATTCCTAGCCAAGTCAATCCTATTTGGATAGGATATGTAGCATTATAATGTTTTGAGGTTAAAAGAATAGATTATTTAGATCCCTCCACTGTTGAATGCCAGGGTTGAGTTTCTGGGCCTAAGACCAGGCAGTGACCCACAGAAAGCATAAGAAAAAGAAGGATGGATGGTTGGAAATATTCGGGAAAACTTTTTAAAGGCCACCCAATGAAAAATGTATGGAAAGTGTGGACTGTGAAATTTGAGCATCTCTTGGAATTCAGCTCATATATGATGAACTATAAACTTTCCCTAATAATTTATTATCTTGGCACACCCTTTGAGATGCTGTTCAGAACAATGCAAAGTTATAAAAAAAAATTGAGAAATATTGACATGGAGGTTAAATTTTACTGCTTCTCATCCATTCATTCCAAAGAAATATTTCATCCCATAGCTTCAAACTTTATTACTCTGACTGAACTTCCTTTCTTTCAACTGAAGTCATGATGTACTCTTAAGTTATATGCCTAGGAGTGGAACTTGCTTCTTTCTTTCAACTAACTTTATGCTGGGCCAAAGATATACTAAAGATATACCAAAGATATAAATAAAACAAGTTTCTGCTTATAATATGTAAAAAGGTTTTGTACAAAGTGTTCTGCCTAAGTCTAGATTTTCCGTTTTTCTCTTATTGCACATTTGCATCCAGAGAGCAACTTAGATCTTTGGTGTGATTTGAATATATTTAGAAATCACATTTATAAATCCTCACTGTGATTTCTATGACTGTTTATTGAGTGTAAGTCCAAGCTGGAGAACAAAACTAGTTAGTATACTGCATCAGTGACGCAAGGCAAATTTAAAAAAAAAAAAAAAAAAAGTATGTTTTAGATAATGGTCAAAGCAATAGGGAAATGATTCCTTATTAATCAAAGTCCCTTGGAGTCATGCTAATATTATCTTCATTACAGATATATTATGCACACACAGAAAAATCAAAAACAAAATCAAAAAGATATCATACATATATATGTACGTTTATATAAGGTGAGATAGAGAATGAGTAAGAGAAAGAGAGAGAACACCAACAACCATTCTGAATGTAAACTTTATTTTGAATGTACATCATCTTGGTGAAATGCTGGTAAAGAGTACATGGAAATTCCCTCCTACTTCATTTGCAAATTTTAAGTTGAAAGTTATTTGCTAATTCTTAAAAAGTGATATTTTGAAAATAAAACTTCATGAAACTTCTCCCAAATTAAGACTTTTTCTGGGACAAAGGTAACAGTAGGAATCACCAGTGGTATATAGATAAATAGAATAATGTTTATGTTGTTAATTCTTGTTTACATTTAAAGATATTTTCATGAAGATTTCAATTTTCAGGCATTTTACTGGTAGGGACAGTCTTTCCTACAGATTACCAAAAAACAATAGTGTGGAGAGCCATCCAGCAGATGCAAGGAGTCACGTAGACGAAAATGCCTGAAGATTAAGGAAGTGAGAATGATTGGCTAGGTAGGGTATGGGTGCGCTCGTGGCTGATGCATGAACAGCACCAGGAGCCAAGAGAGAAAAGCATGATTACTGCTTGAGAACAATAGAGCCCTCTGTGGTTACATAAGGGTTCACGAGGAGACCGAGTGCACAGGGCAGTGACTAGATAACTGGGCTGGACCGCCTACATGTATATATTGCCAGAACTTGCTTGAGAGAGATATAGAAGTAGAAGTAGAAGTAATAGTAGAAGTAGTAGTAGAAGTAGTAGTAGTAGTAGAGACGCTAATAGAAACCCTAATAAAGAAGTTTGCTCCTCATCACGTTTGCGGGTCGTTCTTGCTGGCGAGAGCGACACAATAGAATTACTAGCAGAGTAGAAATTTCATGCTTAAGAGTAATTCAAGATACATGTGACAAGCTGGGGAACAAAGGCAGTGTTGAGATAGCATTTCATCCTTTCTTTCCATCCAAGAATAGAGAATACATGAATCACATTGACATAACATCAAGTCTTTTTGTATTCTGCAGTGACTTTCTCGTGTGTGTATAAATAATGCTATTTTTGTAGGGAGAAAATGGATATTCCAATAAATAAAAATAGGGTTATAAAATACATAATGCATAACTGACACTGATTTAAAGGAACTAGGTTTCTTTAATGGATCTTTAATGGATCTGTGACATCCATTCTGAAAATGGGAAAGCTCACTTCCTAACCCAATTCAGGAAAATTTAAACAAATGAAAATAATGATTCATTCTGATGGGCTTGCCCATCTTAAAATTCAGATATAAGCCAAATAAGGAAAACTGATATTTAAGGGTTGGGATTTTTATTAATTCTGAATTTTAAGAAAAAGTTGTGAACTAGTAAACAAATGACCTCTAATTATGTTTCCACAACTTGAACATAGGTCAGCAATTTTGTGTTTGGATTTTGGAGAGTAGTAAGAAATGAAGGAAATGCTTCCAATTTGATTTAGTTGGTTTAGTTTTTACCACAACTCCTTACTGTATTCAGAAAATTAAGATCATTAAATGCCAAGACGTTCAAAAGATACTAGAATTAAATGAATTATCAGAATTAAATACTTTCCACAGAACAGTTACTCTATTACATAAGGTTTAGACTCTGAATGGAAGAGATAGAAGTACAAATTGAAATCTGCAAGTAAGAATCATTTTAATTATTGCATACCAATTGAGTTTTGGGGATTTTAATTTAATTTTTAACAATTTTCCTATTTTTCTAAAATTTGTCTCACCATCAATTAAACCTATCCCTGTCATCTTTATCAGAAACCATTTCCATGTTAAAATGGCTAAACTAAATCCATTTCAGACTTTAGTATGTAGCTTTGTACCAACTTAAAAAAAAATCCTAACCTAAAATACACTGGACCACCACTCCAAACTTGATTTATATTTAGAGCTTTAAACAAAAGTTTGCATCTGTTACCCTTGAAGTCTTTAATTAGTAGTTGAGCCACATAAAGAATTAACATGATGTCATGTCTAGACAACATGCAAACTAATATGAAAACAATTGATTTACAAACTCTATACTAATACAAATTCATCTGAATTAAGTTTAATTCCCAGTTATTAACTGAGTGAATGTGGCTGCTGGTAGCTACACAATGGTGATTTCCATCTGGGAATCTTATTTATTTTTTATTTTTTTAAATATTTTATTTATTTGACAGAGAGAGATCACAAGTAGGCTGAGAAGTAGACAGAGAGAGAGGAAGGAAGGCAGGCTGCTTGCTGAGCAGAGAGCCTGATGCAGGGCTTGAACCCAGGACACTGGGATCATGAGCTGAGTTGAAGGCAGAGGCTTTAACCCACTGAGCCACCCAGGTGCCCCATCCATCTGTGAGTTTTAGGAACAGAACTCAATCATAGATTCTGTATGGAGAAATGAAAACATAGACCATGACTGTTCCTTGCACAGAAGAGCTAGAGAAGCAAAACTGAAATATACAACTTAAAAACATGTAGGAAGCTTTTCTTAAGTGTCATAATTAACTTTTAGCAAAGGGGTTGTTTCAGGCATGTCGTCTCTGGCTGTGACTGACACACCAACCCTCTTACAAAATGCATTCATCTGTTCTGAAGGAGAATTTGCTCTTGCTTTGAACAAACATGAAATCAAAATGGCCAATATGTTCTTTCTTTTTTTAGAAGAATTATTACAATTTACTGTGGACAGAAAGCACATCATTATTAAGTACCAATCCCTAGGAAATATGCTTAGACTTTGGGAAAATAATACCCCAAGCTTTCAGAGCTAGTCAACAGGTGTGTACTCTCAAACCAGAGAAGTTTATTATTCAACCATCTCATATTTATTGGGGGTGCCAGAAAAATGTTTTATGTGTCCCATTTACCAAACACATATTTATTTGTCTTTAAATATTAAATTTAAATATTTAAATTTTATTCATATGATGCCAGTTTTTCAAATGTTCAATTTCCGATTCAGAATCCAACCAAGATCTCTCTTACATCTCCTTGTTATGACTCTTCAGTCTTTTTAAATCTGATAGGTCCTTATTTTTTCCCCCTGATTTTATGACACTTTAGAAGAGTGTTGGTCAGGTATTTTGAAGAATGTACCTTAATTTGGGTTTCCATTATGCTTTTCTCACAACTATCTTAATGCTATGCACTTTGGGGAAGAAGACCACAGAAAATGAACCCTTCTTAGTACATCATTATCACGGGATAATGATGTACTAAGAAGTACACATGGGATATGTCTCATCACCAGTGTTGTTGATCTTGATCACACACTAAGGTGGAGTCTGAAGGTTTCTTCATTGTAAAGTCATTATTTTCCCTTTGTAATACTACATGTTTTAAGAAAGATAAGCTTAAATGAGATGATGTAAAAATCTGTTTCTTCTTCTATTGTCAACCAGTCTTAGCATTCACCAATGGATGTTGACTACAGCAATTCCTACTATGGTGTTCTACTGGTGGCTTTTTAGTTCCCTCAGTCTATGTTTATTAATTCAAAATCTTTTGTTAGGAGGAGTTGTTCCTTCTCAACCTCTTATTTATTTAATATCTTATTTATGTCAGTATAAACTCACTGTTTATTTAATATGATTTAATTTTAATTCCTTTATGTTTCTGTCATTTCAACTTTCTTTAAAAACTATTTGTAGTGGTTTTCCTAGGATTTACAATATACATGTTAAAATTATCTAAGTACATCTTTAATAGCAATCTACTGCTTTACACAGAGTGCCAATACATTATAACCTAGTATCCCAAATCTTCCCTTCTCTCTCTGGTGACATTGTTATTTATTTCACTTATTCATATAGCTATCCAAAATACTACTACTGCCCAACTTGTTGTCCCTTAAATCAGTTAAGAATAAGACAAAAGAGAAGAATTTATTTTACCTTCACACAGTCCTTCTCTGATGCGCTCCTTTCTTTTATGGAAATTCAAATGTCTGATCTATATCTCTTTCCTTATGCTTGAAAATCTTTTTTTTATGGCTTTTTGTGTTTATTTCCAGCAGTGTGATGCAAAACGCTGAGTAGGGATCATGTCATCCCAGCCCCCGCGCTAGGGAGAAGCCAAGCCACACTGAAGATCAGAGGTGGCAGTAATTCTTGCCTTTGTCAAAATACAAAACCTGAAATCCTTAGTTTTTCCTATTAAATAGCAATCACAAAGTCCTTATTCAGATGCTCTCATTAGTAAGAAT
The DNA here is from genome assembly GCF_009829155.1 of Mustela erminea. NCBI lineage: Eukaryota > Metazoa > Chordata > Mammalia > Carnivora > Mustelidae > Mustela > Mustela erminea. The sequence goes on along the minus strand of NC_045631.1, from coordinate 14,132,645 downwards.
TACATGGGAAAATTATAGGGATAAAAACTTTTAAAATTCATGAGTATACCCAGTTGCAATTTTTATGGCTAAAATACCATTAAAATAGCACAAGTACTTATACGATAACTATATATTCCTGCTCTCCACGGCTAGGAACACATGTGTTTTAGTCTGATGGGATCCATTCATACAATAACTGTATTCTAATAACAAAAATCATTTTCTCTTCCTTCTCAGCCCATATTCAGCAGATCACACATTACCTGCTCACTCTTCTTCAGATGACAGTAAACCTTTGCTGTAATCTGCATCACTTCCTTTGGATTCACACATCTAGAGGTCAAACCATGCCCTTCTCAAACACGACCTGTTTGGGTGGCAAGAGGCCCTGTGCAGGTAGATCTGCAGACGCTCCCACACCTGTAGCTAAGGGTCAAGACTGAAGGGAGCCGCTGTGCCTGGAGACCAGTGAAGCCCCACTCTCCCCATGTGTCAGCACGGAAGGTTCTCATCCAAGTTCTCTTTCAATTTCCCTACATACTTTGTCCTTAGAGTGCTTTTCCCTTTTGTGATAAGCATGGGGAATTTGGAAACTGGAGTTTCAAAGGCATGTGAAAAGAAAAGTCATGTGTTAAGAAAATGCCTCTGATTATGAAAGGAAGTTCGTTTCATGCAGTCAAGAGCTCTACTCTGGGCACGTAGGGGATATGTGCACATTCAGATTCTATTTTTTTTATCCATTGATCTGTTGATGGACATCTAGGTTCTTTCCATAGTTTGGCTATTGTGGACATTGCTGCTATAAACATTCGGGTGCACGTGCCCCTTTGGATCATTACGTTTGTATCTTTAGGGTAAATACCCAGTAGTGCAATTGCTGGGTCATAGGGCAGTTCTATTTTCAACATTTTGAGGAACCTCCATGCTGTTTTCCAGAGTGGTTGCACCAGCTTGCATTCCCACCAACAGTGTAGGAGGGTTCCCCTTTCTCCGCATCCTCGCCAGCATCTGTCATTTCCTGACTTGTTGATTTTAGCCATTCTGACTGGTGTGATGTGATATCTCATTGTGGTTTTGATTTGTATTTCCCTGATGCCAAGTAATGTGGAGCGTTTTTTTTAAGAGAGAGAATGAGAGAGAGAGAGAGAGAGAGAGAGCATGGTAAGGGGGGAGGGTCAGAGGGAGAAGCAGACTCCCCACTGAGCAGGGAGCCTGATGAGGGACTCAATCCTGGGACTCCAGGATCATGGCCTCAGCCAAAGGTGGTCGCCTAACTGAGTGAGCCACCCAGGCGCCCTCAGATTTTAAATCCCTTGAAATTTCATCGTCACTGTTTGTGGTTCCTAAGAAAGGAAGATGTTGGTAGATAGGACACCCTGTGTGGTAGGAGGCCCTATGCAGGATACACAGATTGTCCACACTGCCACGGATTAGGCCTGAATGTCATCGCAGGATGCCAACAGGAGAACTTCCACTGAGAAATGCCATTTCTATTGAGTAAGCTGGAGCCTGAAGCAGTTGATGTTTTAATGCCTTTTGAATAAGCTTCCAAGGGTCCTTGACTTTCAGAAGTAGAGCAGGCAATGTGTTCAGCCAACCCTGCTTATATTTAATTACTCACCTTACAGTGCTTTCATTTGTTGGTCATTACCACAGATGATGAGCCAGAGGGGATAAAAAAGAAAGAAGTAACCAACTCGTTTATTTGCCTCTAAATCAAACTCCAATTTTTGTTTGAGGTTCCAAATATTTAGATAACTTGCCCACTAATTTTTATTTTACTTCATGTTTTGCACATCCTTTCCCAGAGCCACAGTGCCCCTTGATCCACTTTATTTGTTGGTTTAAATGTCTTCTGCAGAGAGAAATAGTCACAGATGGACTTCTTAAAATGGGGACACTGTTGTTCATTTGTGCTGAGGGAAAACACTTTATTTTTCTCACCTTTTCAAATATTTTCCTTAAGCCTCATTGTAGCATGATAAGTAAGATGTGTCTACACATTTTTTTTTTAGTTTACCCTGTTTGAGGATCACTGAATTTTTGCATCTGTAAAATGTTGTCTTGCACTCTATTAGGGGAGGATTTACAAGGGTTTGACATGGTTTTACATGGTTTGACCTCCAGTATGGAATTAATCCACTAATTCAAATAATTGCTCTCTGGGCACTGGACTCTCTCCACTCTCATCTGGGCATGTGGGTGTTAAGAATTGGGATATTCTCCCACTGGGTCCTATGGCTCTGCCATGGTTTCAATTTGCTTTCCTCTCTGGATAATTGGATTATAATTAATTGCATATTGGATAATTGCTATGGATCTATTTTCAAATTCATGAACTTCCCATTGTCTGCCTTGCAGACACAAGCAAATAAAACAAATTGTTTTATTTCATATACTGTAAGTTTCAGTTCCAAAATTTCTGTTTCTTTTTTTTTTTTTCCATAGTTTCCCCCTTCTTTATTGAGAGCTTCACTTTCTCTTCACTATCTATGCTGATCTCAAGGAGTGTAGTTATGGTAGGTAGTTGCCTTAAAGCCTTAGATTATTTCAACATCTGGGTCATCTTGGGATTGGCCTCTGATGATTGTCTTTTCCCTTGGATTATCGGTTATCATTTTGGGACACTTTGTATGTCAAATATATTTGGGTTTTATCCTGGGTATTTTTTAGTGTTGCATTTTAAAATTTCTGTCTCCTGTTGAAATGCTCTGGAAAAATATTAAATTTTGTGGTTTTGTTTTTACAGGCAATCAGCCCTGTTTGGCTGGGACAGGCTCAGTTTCATGGGCAGAATTCCAGTCTCACCACCTGACGATCTTGCTGAGCTGAGTGGACATGGCCCGTGCACTGGTGTCTCAGGGGTTTGTCCAGGAAGTGATCTATGGTCTCTGTCCTGGTTTAGTGCTCAAAGTTCAGTGCTCCACTGCAGTGTGCAGGTCTTTTCTGCACAGATGTACTGTGGAGGCCACCCTAGGATTTGTGTCTGTTCAGACGTGGACTTGGGAAATTCCCTTGTCAAGGTGTGTCCTCTGCCAATGCTCCCAGCTCTCACAGCCCTTGGGGTCTCCCCTTGGGGTGGGAGGTGCCTATGTAAAGTCGCTTGGTGCAGCAGAGACAAGAAAAGAAACAATAATTCTTAGACTACTGGACTCCTATCCAGTTTAATGTGTCTGGCCAGAAAGACAAGTTTTCTCATAGGGTTTTGGGTTCTCCTGTTGTCACTGCTGCAAAGAGCCTGGGATTTGAGCTGCCACAGGTCATGGTCAGGAGAGAAAAGAGGCAGCCAAAAAAGGACAGAAAAGGGAAATCAAGAAAACAACTGATTCCTTCCCATACTGTCAGCCTCTCAGTCTCCCCAGGACCCCATTCCTGGCCCTCAGACTGATAGACAGTAAATCTCAAGACTCTGCTCTCTGTCTGCATGTTGTTCTGGACTAGGGTGGTCTTCACGTCCAAGATGGAACATAAAAAAGGAAACTTAGCCAGTGCAGCTTCTTGAACTCTGACTTCCCTTCGTAATAGAACTTTAATGAACTCTCGGAATCCTTGAGTAGTTGCTTTCTGGATTTGTTAAAAAACAAAATTAACAGAGTAGATCTGTTACATCTTATTGGCTTTATTCAACAATTCATGCCTTGGGCAGCACCCCTTCTAGCAAACGGGAAGGAGCTCCAAGGAGTGGTACACAATGAACATCTCTCAGAGGTGGAAAGAGGCAGGAGAACAGCATTTGTAGTGAAGAGTGGATTGATTTCAGGCAAGGTCGCCTTCCTACAGGGACAGAAGGTCTATCAGGCCAGTTGCCTCACTAGCGCGGACAAGGCGATGCCAGATGGACATTCGGGGAGGGCTGAAGCCGCAAGTCGGTTGGGTGTTAAGTCTTGTCTGCAGATGCAGGACTTAACACAAGGGACTCCCTTTGGGGCCTGTTGTTTCTTTCTGGACAGTTTTAATTAGGGGGTGTTTGGGGTTTTGGGGGGTGTTTTGTTTTGTTTTCAGAGTAGCAGAGAAGGCCGCAGGGTGCATGCTCTCTGGTCAACAGCGCTGGTGTTTGTCTCCGGCTCTGAACTTCTTGGCTGTCACTACATACCAACTGTGCATACAGCTGGGCTGGGGACACGGACAGACAGAAGGAGAGAAAGGGAGAGAGAGAGAGAGAGAGAGAAGAACGAGTAAAGAGAAACAGAAGGAGGGAGGAGGGAGGCGGAAAGCGTCCTATGTTGTGGGTAAAGGAAACCCAAGAAGCTGCTGTGACAAGGACACCAGTGTCGCGGCCTGGACTGCGGAGATGGACGGAGCCCGGTCAGTGTCCTCCCATCGCAGGAGAGCACGGAGGCGAAGGAAGCACAGCGCAGAAGCTGGGCGCTGGGGTGTGGTCAGCATGAGGCCAGCCGCTGGCCGTCCGAGTCCGCAGGTCCAGGTGCCCCGGGCCTCACAGCCCCGCGGTGTTCCAGTGGCTCCGCCTTGGGGTGGCGCGGTGACCAAGCGGCCGCGAGGAGCACAAGACGCCCCCGAGCAGCCGCAGATGGGGTAGCCGAGTGTCAGCCGCCGGCTCCAAGGACCGCAGACCGTGGGATCCGCCCTCCCCAGCCCGCCCGCAGCTGGCGCGGCTCCGGGTCCGGGCGTGACCGCACTGACCTTCGCGGTGGCCGGCGCGGCTCCGTTGTTTCGCCATGGGCGCGCCCGGCGCTGTCACGGGAGGAGCCGCCTGGCTTGGCTGGCCCGAGGCCTGCGGGTCTGACCCTGAGAAGCTTACCAGGGATGACAGTTAAAAATGGTACTCCTGGAAAATAGAGTTTCCCTGGCTTTGAGCGTGTTTGACATTTCTGTTTAATGTTTGTCCAGATTACTGGCATTTTAAAGCAGCAGCATCCAGTAAGAGGTGGGAAGAGAGCTGTAACAGAGCAGCAGAGAAGACAAATGCCTTTGCTTTTAAGACGGTCCTTACTGTATTTTCATCATAGTTTGTGTATTATTTTAAAACCTTTCAAATAAGCAGAAAAACAGGGAGTAATACAGCAAACACTTGTGTACTTATTGTCCATTTTCAACAAAGGTAACATTTTGCCATGTGTGCCTTGATCTTTTTTTTCCCCAAGAAAGAAGTAAAATATGTCAGCAACAGCCCAAGTCTTTAAATCTTTCCCTCTTCCCATGTCCCACTCTTCTACCCCAGAAGTCACCTCTGTGTTATAGCTGGTGTGTATTTTTATTATAACCTTAATACTCTAACTGCATTGCTGTCTCATAGTAATACATACAAGTGTTTGTTTCTATAAATTGCTTCTTTTCATGCAATGTTGTTTGTTTTTTTTATTTAATTTTTTAAATTTATTTTCAGCGTAACAGTATTCATTGTTTTTGCACCACACCCAGTGCTCCATGCAATCCGTGCCCTCTCCAATACCCACCACCTGGTTCCCCCAACCTCCCACCACCCCCCCCCCCCGCCACTTCAAAACCCTCAGATTGTTTTTCAGAGTCCATAGTCTCTCATGGTTCACCTCCCCTTCTAATTTCCCTCCACTCCCTTCTCCTCTCTAACTCCCCTTGACCTCCTTGTCCTCCATGCTATTTGTTATGCTCCACAAATAAGTGAAACCATATGATAATTGACTCTCTCTGCTTGACTTATTTCACTCAGCATAATCTCTTCCATTCGTCCATGTTGCTACAAAAGTTTTTGAGATTTTTTTTTAAAGATTTTATTTATTTGACAGACACAGATCATAAGTAGGCAGAGAGGCGGGCAGAGAGAGAGGAAGGGAAGCAGGCTCCTCGCCGAGCAAAGAGCCAGATGTGGGGCTTGATCCCAGGACTCTGGGATCATGACCTGAGCCAAAGGCAGAGGCTTTAACCCACTAAGCCACCCAGGTGCTCCAAGTTTTTGAGATTTTCTAGTAAATCCCAATGTACGAATGTGGCTTAAGCTCACAGCAGGATCACCTGATTAGGGAAGTGTCGTAGTGTGATCTCATTTTAGCATTTGTTAGGAGCGTGAACTTTACCAGTTAATTTATCAATATTAGTAAGATAAATAACATCATGCATGTGTCTGGTATGTTTTTATCCCCAGGCTCCTAAAGTTATTATGTCTCAACATTATGATGCTAAGGCAGACCTGTGGAGCATAGGAACAGTGATATATCAATGCCTAGTTGGAAAACCACCTTTTCAGGTAGCCGGACTTTTTATTTCTGTGCTCAGTTTTGGGATCTTCTCATTTCATAGTTGCCTTTGACTTAGAAAACAGGGAATACTTTGAAAATGGTGTTTTTGATTCCCTTGTGACTTGTTTTGATTTTGTTACAGGCAGAAACTGCTATAGTGAACCAGAACATCTTTTGCTTTTCCTTTTTTTATCTGCCCGCCCCCCTTTGTCATTGGCCTGGGCATAAAGCTCGCTTTATGTTTCCCAGGTTAAAGTGACAACTAGCCAGGGACAGGACTGACACCCTGGTGAGAAGTGATGTGAACAGTGATGTTCCACGCTTCCTGCTTAGCTGGGTCTGGGAGACCCTGCACTCCACATGAGGGCTAGGTCTGGTCCAGGAAAATGAGCCAAAAACGCCTCCAGCTTCCTGGTCCTGGCACTGCTGGGTGAGAGAAGGCTAATGGTCTAGTTTTGGTGGACATTATTTGGGGTTATTCTTCCCTCTTCTCCACTCCCCTCACATCCTGTCAGAAAGAGGCCCTCTAGAACTAATCACGATGAGTTCATACTGCCCAGTTACAGGGAGGTTTTTCTGTTTACTTGAACAGAGTAAACAGAGTAAAAAAGGATGTAAAATCAATGCCCCGCCTGGTTTAGACACTTAACCCTCTCAGCCCTGTTGGGTATACAGAGGGGCAGCAGGAGGGGCAGGTGGAGGGGGGCGCCACTAATCCTGCAGCTCTTACTGTGTGGGAGGGCGGCATCTGCTGTCCAGGAGGGACTGAGAGGCAGCTCTTTGTTTCTTTCCCTTCCTTGTGCCCTTGGCAGTCCTAAGAGAAAATATACCCTGATTTTACACAATAAAAATGTAGGTGCTGGGCCGGCTGGGTGACGTCCAGAGTAGTGGTTCTGAACTCTTCCTAAGTTTCAGGCTCCTCTGGGAGGCTGACCTCGGCAAAGATACCCTAAGTCCAGATAGGCAGAATTCGCACAAAGTTCCAGAGGTTCTTAAGTTCCTGGTGCCCGTCTGTGGCTCTTTCTGCAACCCAGGACTTTCAGGTTCAGAATATGTGCTTTATAACAAGCATTTGAGCATGGATCATGTGATTTGAACTTTCTGCCCCCATTGTCTAGGGAATAAAAGCTTGTTTTTGTTTTTGTTTTTTTTTAAACAGGCCAATAGTCCTCAATACCTCAGGATGTTTTATGAAAAAACAGGAGCTTAATGCCTAGGTACATGTTTGGTTATGTTGGGTTTCACTGTCTGTGAATGCAGCATTATTTGAATTCGTGTTACCAGTTTCCAGTCTTGAATCTTTCTTCAGTTGATAGTAATGGGAGAACATTCATTTTAACCAGAAATCTGAAAATTACTGGTGCATCACAGGTGCCTGGATAGTGCTGTGCCTTTTTTTTTTTCTTTTTTAAAATGTAAAGTATATTTAAAAGGAAAAAACACACACAACAGAAATTTTACATGTTCTTGGGGGGAAGGGAAACACAAACAGAACAGATGTGTATGAACTAGGTGGTCAGTCCCTCCCTCAGTCTTCCCTGATCTCCAGGATGACATGGGCTGGCTCTGTACCTCCTGTAGATATGTACATGTACACGTTTCATACAATTACATCATACTTGGCAAATTGTTCCACAACTTTTTTTTTACTGTACAGTGTATCATAGACACCAGTTAGCATCAGGATATAGAGAACTTCTTCATTCTTTTAAAAGGTTCATATAGTTCCATGGCTAAATGTGTCATATTTTGTTTAATCAGATCCTTGTTTTCATTTTTTGGTTACTCCAAACAGTGTTTAGTGAAGTGTGTGTGTGTGTGTGTGTGTGTGTGTGTGTGTGTGTGTGTGTGTTGGTGTACAGTCCTGTGTATTTCTTTAGGATAGACTCCTGGACATGGAATTAGGAGACCACAAGGGATGCTCTCCCAATTAGCTAATGCAGCACTGCCACAGAGTGCTTGTTTCCCCAGGGTTTCACCAACACGGGATGTTATCACAGCAGGTGCCTCACAAACAGAAGGGGACCAATTGGCTCTTTAATTTGCATTGTTCCCTTTACTAGTAAAGTTGGTGCTCTTTCATTTGTCTCATGTCCTTTTGTAGTTTTTATTCTGTGAATTGCATGGTCCTATTACTCATTTTTCTATTGGTTTGTCTTTTTCTTAGTGGATTTTGGGAAGCTATATTATTTCTCACTCGAATTGGAGCTGTGCCTTTTTCCAGACAATGGGAGGTGGCTCTTCTTCTAATAGAGAGTTCTGGCAAATATGAGTGCCAGGCTGATTGTGCTTCTAAAGAGCTTTATGCCTGCACATACTCAGATAATATCAATAAGTACAATGCAGGAACCTCCTGAATGGATGCCCTTTCTCAAAGGCAATTGCTTAGTGTTTTGTTTTTTGTTTTCTTTTTCTTCTGTAAGGAATGAGGCTTTACCATGATCTTCTTGGTTTAAGATGTGTTTGTGAATCTGCATATACATTTTCACTTACCATCGTGAAAGCAAAAGTCATGTGGTTAATCTGTATAAACTCACCCCTTGGAGTCTTTTTCTTCCTTTCTCCCAGTATTCCCAGAGAAACTTCACTTTACTTGGCTAATCTCCTCTTGGGTTTGCCTCAGAGAAACCAGAAAGATAGAATGGACTTTGGTAAGTAATATTTTCAAATTCTGTGTGCTTTCTAATTTGATTTTTGTGTATCCCCCAAAAAGTTGTTTTTAAAAAGATACTGTAGAGTTTTCAGGAGAAAATTCAAGTCAGTTTCTTTCTTTCTCTTCATCTTTTTTCTTTCCTTATTTTGTAAATATTTATTGAGTGCTTGCTATGTTCTAGATACAGGGGGTAGAGTTAATAAAGAAAATCCCTGTCATCACATAGCACATATTCTCGTGCAGGAGAGGCAAACAAAGGGTAAAGTTTAATCAACGCACCGTAAAGAAGGTGATAAGTGCTCTGGGAAAGACGAGGGAAGGGAAATGCCCATGGGGGAGGGATTGAAAGTTTAAATTCCATGAAGCCCCTTCTGAGGAAGTGGTCTTTGAATAAAGACTTGATTGATGGACAAGGGATAGTGAGACAGTGGGCAGTGTGCATGTCTGTGGGAAGAGCTTGCCAGGTGGAATGAACAGCCAGTACAAATGCCCAGGGCTGGGAGTGCCGTGTCAGCTGGAGGAACAGTTAGAAGACCAGTTAAGGTCGTGGGCTTTTGCTCAAAGTGTGATGGGGAGAGTGTGAGCTCAGGAGTAATAGGATCTGACCAATGTTTTAGAAAGGATCATTCTGGTTGTTTGTTGCCAACAGATTGTGGAGCGGGGTGGTAAGGACAGGAGCCCGGGGACCAATCTGGGGACTACAGCAGTTACCCCAGTGAGAGATGAAGGGACTCAGGCTGGAATGACAGCCATGGAAGTGGTCGGGAGTCCCTTGAATTCTGCATGTTTTTGGAGGTAGAGACCGTAGTATTTAATGATGAATTGGATATGGGGTGTGAGAGAGAGAAGACTCAAAGATGCCTCCAGGGTGTCTAGCCTGGGTGCGTGAAGGAATCGAGTTGTTTGTTTCAGACATGCTTGAGGCTCTGTGGCTGGACCAGGCTCTGGGGCAAATCAGGGGTTCAGCTTAGATCTGTTAAACTGAAGACACACATTTAATAGAGGGGTGCAGATGCCCAAAGGGCACTTGGAGTCCAGAGGAGAGGTCTAGGCTGGGGATGTATTTCGGAGATCTAGGAGAAGGCAAAGGAGGAGAAACACTCCAGAATCCTGGTAGAAAGTCCTTGGCCTCGAAGATGAGGTTTCAGGAGACAGGCAGGGGCCGCTCCGTGGTTGTTTGGTTTTCACAGCAGTGTGAGGGCTATGGGAGAATGGGCTCTGAGTGCTCCGCAAGGCCTGAGTTCAGATTTTTACATTCTGAAGGCAAAAGCCATATCACTGATCTTGAGTCTTTCTTCTTTTTATAATATAATCATTTAAAGCTAAAATTTTTTTTAAAAGATTTTCTTTATTTGACAGAGAGAGATCACAAGTAGGCAGAGAGGCAGGCAGAGTAAGAGGGGGGAAGCAGGCTCCCTGCTGAGCAGAGAACCCAATATGGGGCTTGATCCCAGGACCCTGGGATCATGACCTGAGCCAAAGGCAGAGGCTTTAATCCACTGAGCCACCCAGGCACCCCTAAAGCTGAAAATTTCTAAGTATTTTAACTTTACACAGTCTAGGAATGCTTAATACTGTAGGGATTGTCCAGTTCTGGAAGGCTTTGAAAGAATATTTTCCCCCGAAATTGTCTGGGTCTCAGCTCCTCTTTGGGGGCAGTTTGTTAACTTGTTTTGATCAATCTCATGTAAAAGATTGTTCTTTTTGATCTTACTCTTAGCAGACATATGTAAAAACAGCACGACTTAAATGTCAGACCAGAAAAGCCGTAAGACATGTTCAGTGAAAATGCTTTTTAAATTAACCTTGATCTTGACATTCTTAGAAAGAAAAAAAAAGTGTTTGATTTTTTTCCCTGTGGTAATTAGTTGTAATATTAATGGAGATTTGCAAAACCTTAGTCCAGAGTGTTGTTCTGTTGATGTGTGTTATGGAAGTCCATATAGGTTCCTGGATAAGACAGACCAGGGTTTGAATTCTAGTCCCTCAGTTTGCTAGCTTTGACGTTGGAGAAGATACATGGCCTTTATGCACTTTATCCTTGTCCGTAAAAGGAAGATAATGCTGTGTGTTAAGTTTGTGAGGATTAAATAAACTGGTATGTGAAGCACTCAGTTTGTTGTCCTAGCAAATGTCCTCAGTAGACAATAGCTCTGGAAGTTTCCATATAGGGGACAAGGTGAAATAGTCTGAACATGTATTTTCTTAAAGCTTTGTGAAGTTGGAACTAAATTTCAGCACATGGACTTGGCAAATATTTTTATCATTCAGGGGGAGAAATTAAATTGAGAGTTGTTTTGTAACCATGAGAAACAGGGGTCAATACTGAAACAACATACTCATCAATAATAGTTTTAAAATACTAGATTATATTTTAAGTATTTGTATATTTTCCCTGCCATAGCAATGGATTTGGGATGTGATTTCAGAGCATTTGCATTCAGTTCTTTGATATCTTTTCTGTTTCATCCCTATGATGTTCATTGTAAAAATTAGCATTAAAAATCTTACATGTCAAACTATAATTTATGTATACGTATATTAGTTTTTGTTCTAAAAATGATCTCTGGTAGAAAACTCATATTTTTCTTCAAAAGCCTCTGCACTTCTATTCCTTAGCAAGATTTGTAACTGATATTTACACTGAGTGACTTTTGGCAATTTATATCAGTAAGGGCCCTCCAGAGTAGAAGATATGCTAGACTGACCCTGAGTTAAGCTTTTCCTGATCTCATATCTCGTCATTTAACCCCCATGCTGGTGTCACACCACCTTCCTTGCCTGCTCTCTGAGATTTACTAGCATACAGGTCTGGGACTCCATGAGAGTAATGACACGTGAGATTAGCTTTATGGGTTTTTAAAGAATTAATGAAATACTTTAAACACATGGGAAGGTAAAGTAAAATAATGAATGGCCATGTCCTCACTAACTTATTTATCTTTAATCAGCAGGCTTATTATGTAGATTTTATCCTTGGTAGACAGCCAAAGAAATTAAATCAGGCTTACAGATTTTTTAAAAAATGTGAAACCAGCTGCAGGAACATCTCTTCTGGGATAGAAGGATGGAATTTATTATATCCATCAGCTGCCTGGATTGCCTCCTAGGACAGTTAACCCCAGCCATGCTTCCGTATACACTTCGGGGGGCCTGCTCACAGCCCCTTGCCCCCTGCAGGAGGACAGTGCAGGTCCCTGAACATGCCTGCTTTCGTGGAGCCTGCTGCGTTGGTAACGTGTGTTTGCAAAACTCACAATTATTATTTTAAATTGTTCGTGGATTAAGATTTATTTATAATCTGATAATTTTTATAGATGATTTATAAAAATAATAGGCTTCTACAGTGGAAGTAGATGGAGGCTACATAAAGAAGTTAATAATAATCATTTATGATCTTGACACTGTTAAATACATCAACAAGATTAACCTGTCTGCTACTCAACCTGAGCTTAAGGGTTGCATTCTCCTTTTTTCATTACAAAATCATTTTTTAGCCATCCTTTTCTTGAATAAGTTCCAGTGAAAAAATGTGAGTACTCTCTTTTTTTTTTTTTTTTTTTGCATTTTTACTTGAAGAGTAAAGGCAGACTTAAGGAAAAATTAGTATTTTGTGTCACAAATTAATTTTTGATTGTGCTTCTCAAGATTTCATTGAGCTTTATTTATTGAATTCCAGTCATTTTTTTCCCCAAGTCCCAGTTGAAATAGTTGTAGTAATTGCTGCAGGTTTAGTTTTACCCACAGGAGCTGTAATAAGTAGGTAAATGAATCTGGTCGGCACAGCGATGTCGTCGTTTTGACAGGTTTTCTCTTAGACGAGCTGTGTAAGTCTCTGCAGCGCACATCTCTCTTCACCTGTGTTTCTCCCCCCAGCCTGCCCAGTTCCAGTGCCCGTGTATGCTAGCTCCGTCTCTGGGAGCTCCTGTGGCAACTCTCCATCCTGTCGCTTTGCCTCTCCACTGGTAAGTTTTGGTTTTATTAACTATAATTTCAGAGTGAGTGCTATTGCTTCTGTCCCTAAGGGAGCCTGGGATACATTGTGGATTCCCTTCTGATGTGCAGTGTTTACTAGAACTTACATTCTGACGTGCCCATTCCAGTGCTACTGCTGAGTTTTGGTCAGAGAACATTATTGTTGAGTCAGATGGACCTAGATTTGTACTCTGCCCTCTGTAGCTGTGTAAGCTTCAGCAAGAAATGTCACCCCCTGGGTCATTTTCCCCTCAACAGCGAGTATAGTACTCACGACTTTTCATGCTCCGTGGGTTGGAAAGCATGACAGCTGCAGAGTACCCATCAGAGGCAGGGAGGTAGTAACTTTATTTCCTCCAACTATCATCGCATCAGTTTGGATACTTACTGTATGTAGAATTTCCAGTAGTGGTGAGTGACCTCAGAGCCACATTCCTCCCACCTCAGTTCCCTGAATGCCGGTTCCCAGCCCTTCAGGACTTGCTCCACACCAGCCCCTTCCTCCCCTGGGCCATTTTCTCTGTGCCTCTCTTCCCTCCAGCCCAAGTGCTACTTCTAGATCCTGAGAATTTCTGCTCTGTTCTCCCAGGGTTTCACTCTGCCCCCTTCTGACCCTTCCCCCCACTCCTTGCTCTGGGCTGTGACCTTGAGGCTTTCTCATCAGCTGAAGTTCCAAGGGCTCTTGTGTCAGCTCTGGTGACTGTTTTCCAGATTAGCCTGGCAGACGTGAATTTCTTGAATTCTGCGGGTGGAGGGTAGGGCAGTAATAAGAGGGTAATTAGTGTAGTGGGTTCATCTTAGAGGTTTAAGAACATGGGACTCGGGAGCTTCTGCACCTCTTACTTGCCGCATTAACCAGGACAAATGAATCTCTTTGACCCTGCTTCTCCTAGGGAAAGCGAGTGTAATTGACCTATTTCATAGATTCTTTTAAGCGTAAATGAGCAAAAGCACTTTACTCTAATGTCTGGTACACAATACTCAGTAAGTGGCAACGGCTCTTACTATTGTTTTCAAGGAAAACCTAGCAGCCCATGGCTAAAGGAGATGCTGAATCAGCCAATCGCAAACAGACGAGTCTGAAAACCGGCAAAAAAAACCCTTTTTGCCTAACCCTCGAGACTTAAACCAAGTTAGAAAAAGCAGATGGGCTAATAAGACATTATAATCCCCTAAATTTTTTTTAAAAAAGCTAAGAGGGAAAAAAAAGTGTTGTGCATTCCTGCTTTAGTCCGGAATATAAGAAGACACTGGAATTGGAGTGACTGGGGAGAAACACGGAGGAAGTGTACTGGCATGGAAAGACAGTTGGCTTTATTTGGGGCCAGGCTCCATCTGGCTTTAGCGCTGGTGGGGCCGCTGGCTCACGTTTCACCTGGAGCAGCTCAGCTCCAGCACTGAGCCAGGGCCCCCTCCTCTGTAAGGCAGGCTTCATGAACAGCAGCCTTGGGCACGCTTGATAAACTGTAGCTATTATTATGAAGTCTATATTTGATGCTGTGTGAGACATAATGTGAAAAGCGAAGTTGATGCTTGAGAAAGAACCGCAGGGAAGAATCTAATTATGAGAGAAACGTGGGAGAGAGCCAGAAGAGAGGAGCCTGTTTGTAGGATGACCAAGGAATGAGATAGAGGGGGTCCAGTAGGAGGTTCATTGAATTGGAGATTGCTTTGACTGGCGAGAGCCAGTTGGGGTTTTCTGTTGGGTGGGGCAGCATTGAAGGGGAGAGCGCTCGGAGCTCAGCTCAGGCTGCTGGCCAAGAGATGGAGTGCTAACAGGGGTGAGGACATGCCAGAGGGAGGGAGGAAGCATATTTAGATGCTAGAAACTTTGGTGGGGAAACCATTTTTAGAAGGCTTTTATTAAAAGCTAATGGTTGGGCACCTGGATGGCTCAGTCCATGAAGCTTCTAACTCTTGATCTCAACCCAGGGCTTGGTCTCAGGGTCGGGAGTTCAAGATCCATGTGGGGCTCCACACTGTGCGTGGATCTGACTTTAAAAAAAAAAAAAAGGCAGCTTGAAGTGAAAATAAAAAGGGAAAAAGGAAAACTGAGGAGTAAAAAGAAATCCAGAATGTTCCTGTATCATTTCCAGATAGTGAGAAAGGGGATGGTTTAATAGGCCTTGCTTTTAATGAAAACTGCCAAAAATAAGATGATTTTATGCAAGCCTCCCCTTCCTTCCTACGGCTGGAGTAGACTGATGTGGAGAGTTGATACACACAGGCATACACATACAGCATTCTCTTTTTACATTCTCACACAAATACCCAGCTGCTACTTGATTCCAGAGAAATCTTGAAAGGAAAAAAAAAATCCAAGTCAGTCTTTTAGTTACAATAGTGGCTATAGGTTAAATGCTGTTTAGATCATGTTTCTTGGTTTCATAACATTTATTAAACTAAGGCTCTGGTTGATACTAATGAATGAAATGACCCGGTCCCTTAGATTAAAGAGCTTTTAATTTAGTTGTGTGGGGACGAGGTAGGTAAAGCAACCTCTGTTGGAAGCTTATGTGTGTGTCTCATTATTGCCTGTGGGAACATGAATGGGGAGCATGAAATCAGAGCAAGAACTCAGGAAGGCTGCTCAGGGGAGGGCATTGAGCTGAGTTTTGAAGAAAGACCTAGCAAGGTGAATTAGTAAAAGAATGGTATTATAGGCAGAAGAATTCTCATTCATGAAGTTCCAGAAGCATGACGCCCTGAAGAAACCCTGGAGCCCCTCCAGGCCTACTTAAATTTGTTAAAATTAAGTGAAATTTAAAATTTTGTTCCTTAGTCAGGCTAGCCACATTTCAAATGTTCAGTAGCCATCCGTGGCTAGTGGGTCTCCAGCACACTGGGTGCTCAGATGTAGACCGTCCATCATTGCTGGAAGTTCTGTGGACAAGGCTCTGTGAAGCGATCCAGGCTGGCGGATGCAGAGCACTGGTGGTGTGGGGGAGGGACAGGTGCAGCTAGAGAGGCAGGGGGCTGATGTCTCTTGATGGGATTTGGCTGTGGAAGCTGTCAGAGTGCTTTTAGGTGGAGGTGTGCTGTGAGCTGCTGCAGGGTGGAAGCCGGGGCTTGAGAGCAGTAGAGAGTAGAGTGGTCACTTGTTAGAGCACAGAGAACCCTGCAGACTGTTGTACCTTTCTTGTTTTGTTTTTTCTTTTTCTGAGAATGAGGGCCTGAGCTACAGGGAAGGTGGGGGCCAGGTAAGAGAAAGGTAGAGTTCACCAAGCTTGGAGATGCTTGAAAAGGAGACCGAATGGATGGATCATGGTAAAGTCACTAGAGCAGGGAGTGCGGGGAGCAACCCTTTGGAGCAGAATGGTAGTGAGTTAGTCCAGTACTCACTGGAGAGATCTAGGCCGCAGAGGTGAGGGGGTACTTGGAGGGTGAGAGTGGTTGCTGCGGTGCGGATAAAAATGTGAGGAGTGCAGGCCATGATGAGCACTGGGTGTTCCACGTAACCAGTGAGTCACTGCACACCACATCAGATGCTGATTACGTACAGTGCAGCGGCTAACTGAACAGAATTTTTTAAAAATGTGAGGCGTAGAGGGTCCGGAGTGACACCATGGGGAACTCCACACTCCATCCCTCTCCTTTAAGGGATGGAAGAGAAGCCGGCACCCACAGAACAGACTAAGAAGTGGGAGGAGAAGCCGGTTCACTGAATGAAGGGGTTGAGGTTGAGTGGTCTGCAGCGCGGGTGAAGCAGAGCGCGGGTAACACGAAGTGTCAGGGGGAAGCCTGGACAGCCTGGTGAAGACCGTGTGACTGCACAGGAGAAGACAGAAAGTGGGTTATGGTGGGTTGAGCGATACGTAGGAGGTGAGGAGCTTGTGTCAGTGAAGACTGATAATTTCGAGAGACATCGTTAAAAAGTAAAGACGTGCGAGAAGACGGTGATTAAAAGGACTGCAGGGATTTGAAGTGTGAGAAAATGGAATGTGTTTATGCACAGAGGAGAAGAAAACCAGAGGAAAGGGAGAGGGTGAGACCGTAAGGGGCAGAGGGAGCTGGTCCAGGTCTCTGAGGAGGTGGAGGGGACCGGACTTACAGCACGGAGTGGAAAGACCAGCAGGGAGAAGATCCCTTCCACTCAGATGCTGTGGCTGCAGACGGTTTGACGAAGGCATGGAAGAGCTAGAGAAAGGGCCTACCTAAACCACTGGAAAGAAATTGTGGAGTTAGATGCTTGGGATCAGTTTGAGCACTTTTTAGCTGTGTGATCTCAGGCAAATTTCCTAAACTTCTGAGCTGAGCTGTTTGTATCCATGTATGATGTGGGTTTCAGAACATGACTGGGGTTAGGTAAGACATGGAAAGCACCCAGCGGTGTCTAGCCCATCGTAGACAGTTGGTCATGTTAGTCTTTCCATTGTCCCTTCCCTTTATTACTAGACACACAAGGTCTCTTTAAAAAGTGATGAGGGGATTGTATGTCATGTGCGTCACACACATACACACACACACACACACACACACACGAGAGGAGATCTGATACAGATTTCATTGCACAGTGACATTCGAAGGAGCACTAGCAGTGAATTGGGTGTTTAGGACATGGGTTTAAGATTAAAGGGCATCGTGTAGTATTTTTCCTTTTCTCAAATAGAAATGAAGGTTAAGCAAGGTCATAGAGAACTTAACATAATAAATTAGGAAGTTCATTGTTTCAGAAAACCATTGTGTAACCAAGACATTTAATTAGAGGTGTCACTTGAGTCCTTGAACTAGGCAAATGCCACAGGACATACAACTGCTTACATCTGTGTATTTGCTTATATACCTTTTATATGCTTTCCTTTCCTTCCTGTCCTATCTCCTGCAAACCCATTCCTCCCCCTAACAAAAGAAGAACAAAAGGGATGTACCCACAGCCTGTAAGGTTTTCCAGATCTTGCTTTCTGTGAGCAAACATAAATCTCTAGGCTTGAACGTAGTTATCCTTATCGATCTATTTACTTTTTTGCATAACGTGGTCTCTTGCTTTCCTGTTTATAATGTTTTCCTCACTGGAGGTTTAAAACTTTTTAAAATGTGTGCAGGATGTTGTTAGTCTAAAGTCCCTGGACATAGTGTTTTAGTCATCAAGTGAATAGTTATTGAGTACCTGCTTTGCTAGGCCAAGAGCCAAAACTGGGCATGTTGAGATGATGAAAACACATCCCAGAAATTTCAGGAGAGGGAGACATATACATGATAAGTGGTATGATATATTTTTAAGTATCATTTTTGGAAAACATTTTAGAAGTCTTTATATGAAGACACTTTAAACTGCTTTCCTAAGGGAAAGATCTTCCAAAGAGATTTCTTTTTTCCGAAATTTTAAGATAGAATTAACTTTATGCCCACTTTTATGAAGACAGTATTCCTTAGTCTAATGGCTATTCTGATGTGCATTTTATTACTAGGCCAGTTTTAATTTTATGTTGTTAATTTTAGTCCCTTCCAGATAGGCAGCATATTCAGGAAGAAAACTTATCCTCCCCACCATTGGGTCCTCCCAACTATCTACAAGTGTCCAAAGATTCTGCCAGCACTAGTAGCAAGAACTCTTCTTGTGACATGGATGACTTTGTTTTGGTTCCACACAACATCTTGTCAGACCACTCATGTGAGAATCTTTTCTACTTGTACACATTATATTTCTTAATTTACTAGACTAGCATTTATTTTTAACCTTTATACCATGCTCTCTCATGCAGGGCACCTTTTCAAAGGGGCACTTTATTTAGTTGTGTGAATTCCCAGAACTATATACCTACCATTCTAAAATCTGCTCAGTCATCTTCCATGAAGCAGTAACTTTGGATTCTGAAGGTAGATGAGAAGTTTGCAGGAAAGGATCTCAAATTCTGTTTGTATCCACACAGAAAGAAATAAGAAAGTCAGCAGAATTAAAGGAAGACCTCTGTTGCAAAAACCACCTTAAGAGTCAAGGGAATTTAAAACCAGGCTGGATGCCCTTCAGAAGAGACTTGCATGAGGTCAGAAATGAGTTTCACAAACATATGGGGAGAATTTTTGTAAAAGAAGCAGAATCCAAGTTGACTAAATATGGTCAGGGCTATGAGGAGCAGCAAAGGGCACCAGAAAACCTACAAAAAAGAAGTTAGACAAAACCGTCAAGAAAGAAGGAACTGTGGTTTCGTGGTGAAGGAACAGGATCAGAAAACCTAGAAATTGGGTTCCTTCAGTAATTGAATAGTATCAAGTTGACCATGTGCAGGTTGGAGAAGTTTGTGTCCAGCGGTCTGTGTAGTTGTCAGATACTGATGGTGCAGCTGCTACTGTTAGGAATCATGCCAGGTGTGAAGGCTATCATCCCCAGAGCATGTGCTTTGGGGATGTATCCACTGGGGATGGGGGAGCAGGGACAAGGCTGCAGGAGAAGGTGGGGCGGTTCACCATCGGTGCTCCGACAGGTGGGAGTTCCCTATAAAAATCCAACATACAGTGGTTTTCTTCTATTTTAAAAAAAGAATTAAGACTTTAAAAATTATGCAGTATTTCAAGCAGGAAATAATACAGCAGATACTCAAATCCACCCCCATTCTAATTTTATTTATGTCAGTGTTTAGCCATGTTGTTTTAGATGTCTTTTCTTAAGGATAAAAAATGCTGTATAGGTACAGCCAAAGTCCTTTTCCTTGTTCCACTCTTGCTAGAGGTTAATTCTTACTGTAGATTTTTTTTAATACTTCCACATATCCTATATCTATACATAACGTATGATGTTCTTGTGTTTTTACAGTTTTAAGTAAATGGTATAAGGAACGTTTCTATAGCTTGGTTTTTTATTCATGTTTTTGTTACATTCCTAGATACGTATCTAGATATGCATGCAGTTTATTTTAATATCTGAAATTTACAGTATAACTGTATTTTATAATACAACTAAACCACACATTTTTCCATTTTTTGCTGAGGGTGACCTGGATAATTTCTATCTTTTCACTGTTCAAAGTGTATTGTAACAGATGTCCTTGTATCAGAGTTTCTTCCACATGGATGCTCTAGAAATTTTCAACTTCAGATCTATAAAATATTGGTACATACAAGTTGTAGGCAATCAGTAGTTTGTGCCATGCTGCCCTATGGAGTAATGGTGATTTCTAAAGATTTTTTTTTTCATCTTTAACTTTACCTG
Organism: Mustela erminea; assembly: GCF_009829155.1. Lineage (NCBI taxonomy): Eukaryota > Metazoa > Chordata > Mammalia > Carnivora > Mustelidae > Mustela > Mustela erminea. The sequence goes on along the minus strand of NC_045631.1, from coordinate 14,112,715 downwards.
GAATTCACTTTTGTAGATGGAATAAGGTAGGGATCTTAATATTGAATATTCTGTCCTTTCTCTGTTGATAGACAATTCCAGATTTGTCCTGTTAGGTTTTTATAAAGAATTGGGTTTGTTTTAAGGTGTTCTATTCTGTTGGTCTATTTGTCTGTATTATAAAATTTTTAAATGTGTGTGTGTGTGCGGTGTGTGTATGTGAGAAAGAGAGATAGTGAGGGAAGGGGTGATGGTAGAGAGCATTTTTGTATTCTTTGGAATCACCCTGGCTACTCTTAACTGCTTTTACCCCCATGTAATCTAACACCAGCTTGACAAATCCTACAAAAAACATTAGGGGATTTTGATGTGAATTTGATTGATTGATTTTATAAGACCTATACAGGAACAGTTAATGATCTTTACAATATTAAATTGCCAAATCAAGAATATGTGTTTCTCACAAAATCATAAGGGTTCATAGGGGAAGAGAAGGAAAAATGAAATAAAAACAGAGAGGGAGGCAAACCATAAGAGACTCTTAACTCTAGGCAACAAACTGAGGGCTCCTGGAGGGGAGATGGATGGGTGGATGGGATAATTGGGTGACAGGCATTAAGGAAGGGACTTGATAGAATGAGCACTGGGTCTTTTATCCATCTGATAAACCACTAAATTCTACCCCTTAAACTAGTAATACACTATGCATTAACTAATTTGAATTTAAATAATAAAAAAAGAGTATGTGTTTCTCTATTATCTAGGTTTCCTTAATGTGCTTTGATAGATATTTATATTTTCCTACATAAAAGACATTCATATCTTTTGTCTTATTCTAGTTACCTTTGTTCTTTTCTTTCCCTTGTGTAAATACTATATTTGATAATTTTTTTTTTCAAAACCATTCCTGCCGAGGTCTCTGTGCTTCCAAATCTCACATCATTTATCAGTCTTCAGCTTTTTGATGTATTTACAGCATTTGTTATCATTGGCCAAACCCTTTTTTAAATCTTATATTTTTTATTTTTTAAAAAAAGATTTCATTTGTTTATTTGTAAGAGAGAAAGAGAGTGAGAACATAAGCAGTGGGGGAGAGGCAGGCAGAGGGAGAAGTGGCTCCTTGCCAAGCAAAGAGCCCAGTAAAGAACTGGATACCGGACCCTGGGATCACAACCTGAGCCAAAGGCTGGTGTCCCCACAGTCTTCTCTTTATTAAAAATTTTTTATTGCAAAATACATCATGCATATATTTTTAAAACATTTTATTTATTTAGAAAGAGTAAGAGCAAGTGGAGGGAGAGAGAGAGAATCCCAAGTAGACTCCATGCTGAGCCCAATGTGGGGCTCGATCTCATGACCGAAATCATGATCCAAGCTGAAATCAAGAGTTGGACACTCAACCGACCAAGCCACCCAAGTGCCCCAAAGATTTTTTTTTAGAGCATTTTTAGGTTTACAACAAAACTGAGAGGAAGGTACAAGTTTCCACATATCCCTTGCCTCCCCATTCTCAGCATCACTCACCAGAACAGTACATGTGTTGCTGAGGATAAACCTACATTGACACATCACAGTCACCCAAAGTCCATAGTCTACTTGGAATTCATTCCTGGTGTTGAACATTCTGTGAGTTGGGAGGAAGGTATAATGACATTTCTCCATCATTACAATATACAAAGCATTTTTACTGACCTAAAAATCCTCTGTGCTCCCCACCTGTCCCTTGGAAACCACCAGTATTTTTATTGTCTCTATATTTCTGTACCACAGTTTGTCCATTTACCTATTGAAGGACACACTGATTGCTTCCAAGTTTTGACAATTAAGAATAAAGCTACTATAAACATCCATGTGCAGGTTTTTGTGTGGACATATAGTGTGCAGCTCCTTTGGATAAATACCAAGGAGCATGACTGCTGGCTGGTATGGTAAGAGCATGTTTAGTTTTGTAAGAAAACACCAAACTCTTCCAAGTGGCTCTACCATTTTGCATTCCCACCAACAATGAGTGGAGTTCCTGTTGCTCCACATTCTCACCAGCATTTGGTGATGTCAGTGCTCTGAGGTGGGCTGTTCTGGTAGATGTGCAGTGGAGTCTCATTTTAATTTGCATTTCTCTGATGACATCTGATATTCAGCATTTTTCATGTGCTTATTCACCATCGTATATCTTCTTTGGTGAGGTGACTGTTGAGATATTTGGCCCATTTTTCAATTGGATTGTTTGTTACCTTGTTGAGCTTTAAGAGTTCTCTGTATATTTGGAATAACAGTCCTTTATCAGATGTGTCTTTTGCAAATATCTTTGTTCGGTCTGTAGCTTATATTCCATTTTCTTGATATGGTCTCTCACAGAGCAGTTGTTTTTAATTTCAGTAAGTTATCACTAATGATTAATTCAATCATTAAATGAATTTCTTTCATGGATTGCATGTTTGGTGTTGGTATCACAATACCCAGGGTGCTCTAGGTTATGTTGTCTTCTATAATATTTGTGATTTTTTTCTTTTATATTTAGGTCTGTGGCCCATTTTGAGTTAACTTTTTTTTAAGATATTATTCATTTATTTGAGCGAGAAAGGGAACACAAGTAGGGGGAGTAGGAGAGGGAGAAGCAGGCTTCCCGTGGAGCAGGGAGCCCAATGCGGGGCTTAGTCCCAGGACCCTGGAATCATGACCTGAGCCAAAAGCAGATGCTTAATGACTAAGCCACCCAGGTGCCCCTTGAGTTAATTTTTTTGAAAGGTCTGTATCTAGATGCATTTTGTTGTTGTTGTTGTTCTATGGATATCTACTTATAGCATTATTTTTTAAAGACTATCTTTGCTCCATTGTATTGTCTTTGCTCCTCTGTCAAAGATCAGTTGACTATATTTTTGAAGGTCTCTTTCTGATCTCCCTATTCTGTTCCATTGATCTATTTGTTCTTTTGCCAGTATAACACTGTCTTGATTACTGTAGTTTTATAGTTAAGTCTTGAAATTGAGTAGTGTCAGTCCCTTGCCCTTCTCCTTCAGTGTTCTGTTGGCTGTTGTGGGTCCTTTGCCTCTCCATTTAACCTTTAGAATTAGTTTGTCGATATCCATAAAATAACTTGCTGGGATTGTCATTGGGATTGTAGTGAATCTATAGATCGAGTTGGGAAGAACTGACATGTTGACGATATTTAGTCTTCCTATCCAAAAACGTAGAGTATCTCTCCATCTATGTGTTCTTTGATTTCATTCATCAGAGTTTTGTAGTTTTCCTCATACAGGTCTTGTATGACTTTTGTTAGACTTATACCTAAATATTTCACTTTGGCGGGTTGTGATATAAATGGTGTTTTTTTTATTTCAAATTTTAGTTGTTTATTATTGAGATATAGGAAAGCAATTTAATTTTTCAGTATTAACCTTGTATTCTGCAACCTTGCTTTAGTCAGTTATTAGTTCCAGGAGGTTTTTTTGATCAATTCTTTTGGATTTTTTTTACATAGGTAATCATGTTATCTTCGAACAATAGTTTCATGTTTACATTTCCAAGCTGCATACCTTTCATTTCCTTTTAACTTACTGTATTAGCAAGGACTTCGAGAGCTGTGTTGAAAAGAAGTAGCGAGAGAAAGAGGGCTTCCTTCAGATTATGAAACTGTAATAACCACAGCCAATAGAAAAATCGCTGGAAGAAAAAAAAGAGAGAGGACATCCTTATATTTTCACCCAATCTTAGTGGAAAAGCTTGGAGTTTCTCACCCTTTAGTATGGTGTTAGCGGTAGCTTTTTGTAGATATTCTTTATCAAGTTGAGACAGTTCCCCTCCATTCCCAGTTTACTGTGAGATTTTATCATGAATGGTGGTTGGATTTGTCAAATGCTTTTTCTGTGATGTTCTCTCTATTAATGGGATATATCACATTAATTTTAAAATGTCGAACCAGCCTTGCATACCTGGGATAAATCCCATTTGGTCATGGCGTATAATTCTTTTTATACATTGCTGAATTCAGTTTGCTAGTATTTTGTTGGAGATTTTTGCATCTGTGTTCATGAGAAATACTGGTCTGCAGTCTTCCTTGTAATGTCTTTTTCAGGTATTGGTATGAGAGTAACTATGGCCTCATGGAATGAATTAGGAAATACTCTCTCTGCTTCTATCCTCAGAAAGAGATTGAAAATAGATACTTGGTATAATTTCTTCCTTTAATGTTTGATAGAATTCACCAGAGAACTCATCTGGGCCTCATGCTTTCTGTTTTAGAAGGCTATTAATTACTGATTCAATGTCTTTAATAGATAAAGACCTATATTCAAATTGCCTATTTCTTCCTGAGTAAATTTTAGCAGATGTGTCTTTCACATAATTGGTCTACTTCATCTACAGTGTCAAATTTGTAGGCATAGAGTTGTTCATAGTATTCCTTTATTATCCTTTTCAGTAAGATCCCTACTGGTGTCTCTTCTTTCATTTGTAGTATTAGTATTTTGTATCCCCCTTTCTGGTTTTTTTGTTTTTTCCCGTCTTTTGTTAACCTGGCTAGGAGCTTATTGATTGTTGTGTTTTCAAATTCATTTAGTTCAAAATCTTTAAAAATTTCTCTTGAGATTTCTTCTTCAGCCAATTTGTTATTCAGAAGTATGTTTTCAGTCCCCCTGTATTTTGGGATTTTTCAGTTACCTTTCTGTTACTGATTTCTGGTTTAATTCCGTTATAGTCTGCAAGCAGAAACTGATTTCTATTCCTTTTAAAAAAAATTTTTTGGTTGTTTCATTTTGTTTGTTTTTTTAAAAGATCTTATGTATTTATTTGAGAAGGAGCACAAGCAGGGAAAGGGGCAGAGGGAGAAGCAGACTCCTCTCTGAGCAGTGAGCCTGATGCACAGTTCTGAGTTGAAGGCAGATGTTGAACTGAGCGAGCCACCCAAGCACACCTCTTTTAAGTTTGTTAAGATGTGTTTTATAGCCCAGAATGTAGTCTATCTTGGCAAATGTTCCATGTGAGTTTGAGGAAAATGTGTATCCTACTGTTGTTGGATGAAGCTGTCTGTAGATGTCAGTTATATCTTGGTGATTGATGGTGTTATTGAGTTCAACTGTTTCCTTACTGGTTTTCTGCCTGCTGGATCTGTCCATTTTTGAGGGATAGGTGTTGAAGTCTCCAGCCACGTTAGTGGTTTCACCTGTTTCTACTTGTAAGTTTTACCTTGTATAGTTTGATGCCTTGTTAGGGGCATGCATAATGTTAAGGAAGAATTGCTATGTCTTCTTGGAGAATTTATATTTATGTAAATATAAATATATCATTACATAAGGCCCTTCTTTATCCCTAACTTTTCTTACACTGATGTCTGCTGTGTCTGAAATTAATATATTCCGGCCTTCTTTTGATTAATGTAAGCATGTTAGTGTTAGCAGGGTCTATTTTTCTCCATCTGTTTACTTTTAATCTGTGTGTCTTTATATTCAAAGTAATTTTCTAATAGACAACATGTATTTGGGTTGTGTGTTTTAATCCGCTCTGAAATCTGCCTTTTAATAGGTGCATTTAGACCGGTGACATTAGAAGTGTTATTGGTAAACCTGGATTAATATCTAGCATTTGTTACTGTTTTCTCTTCATTGTCCTTGTTCTTTTCATTGTCCTTGTTCTTTGTTCCCGTTTTTGTCTTCTGTGTTTTTTCTGCCTTTCGTGGTTTTAACTGACCATTTATTATGATTCTATTTTCTTTCTTTCTTAGCATATCAATTGTACTTTTTTTTCTTTCTTTATTGGTTGCTCTAGAGTTTGCAATATATATTTATAATTAATCCAGATCCACTTTATTATTTTTTAATATTTATTATTTTTTAAAGCTTTATTCATTTATTTATTTATTTTAGAGAGGGGACATGTGCAAGCAGTGGGGAGGGGCAGAGGGGGAGTGAGAGAATCTCAAGCAGACCCCGGCCAAGCGTGGAGTGCAACAAGGGGCTCAGTCTCACACCCCTGAGATCGTGACCTGAGCCAAAATCAGCAGTCGGACACTTAACCAACTAACCCACCCAGGCGCCCCAGTCCAGGTCCACTTTAAAGATTTTATTTATTTATTTATTTGACAGCAAGAGAGAGAGAACACAGGCAAAGGGAATGGCAGGCAGAGGGAGAGGGAGAAGGAGAAGCAGGCTCTCTGCTGAGCAAGAAGCCCAATGCAGGGCTCAATCCCAGGACTCTGGGTTCATGACCTGAGCCCAAGGCAGACGCTTAACTGACTGAGCCACCCACATACCCTCCAGGTCCACTTTCAAATAAAACTGTACTACTTCATGGTAGTGTCAAGTACCTTGTAGTAACAAAATCCTAATTCCTTCCTGCCATCCCTTGTATCATTGCTGCCATCCATTCTAGTTGAATATAAGGATCCATAAGCCTATCCCTATATACATAAGACACACACATTAAGCATACGGAATATACTATTGCTATTATTTTGGCAACAAATCCCCTCAATTTTTATTGTCCGAGAAAGTCTATTTTTCCTTCACTTTTGACAGATAATTTTGCAGGGTTCGGAATTCTAAGTTGGTGGTTTACTTCTCTTAACACTTTAAATACTTCATTTCATTCTTGCTTGTGCGATTACTGAGAAGTTAACGCAGTTCTTTGTTTCTCTGAAAGTATAGTGTTCTTTTTTTTTTACTTCTTCCAGAATTTTCTAATTTTTTAGTTTTTCTGTTAACTTGAAAATGATCTGCCTAGGTGTAGTTGTTCTGGGCATTTATCCTGCCTGGAGTTCTCTGAGCTTTGTGAATCTGTGGTTTGGTGCCTACATTCATTTGGTGGAAATTCTCAGTCGTTGTTTCCAGTATTTCCCTCTGATCCTTTTGTCCTTTCTTCTCTTTCTAGTAATCCCATTACACATGTTACACCTTTTGTAGTTGTCCCACGGACCTTGATATGCTGTTGTTTTTTAAAGGGAATCTTTGTTGGGGCACCTGGGTGGCTCAGTGGGTTAAGCATCTGGCTCAGGTCCTAATCCCAATGACCTGGGACTGAGCCCCTCGTCAGACTGCCTGCTCACTGGGAAGCCTGCTGCTCCCACTCCTTTCGATGCCCCCTCTTTGTGCTCTCTCTGTCAAATAAATGGATAAAATCATTAAAAAAAAGCTTTGTTTTCCAGTTTTTGAGGATTTTGTCAATAATGTTCTCTGGTTCAAAGCATCTTTCCTCAGCTGTGTCTGGTCTACTAATAAGACTACCAAAGGCATTCTTCATTTCCTTTACAGTGTTTTTTAACCTCTAGCATTTCTTTTTGGTTCCTTGTTAGGATTTCCTTCTCTCTCTCTCTTTCATCAATCTTTATATCTATCTCTTTATCTTTATCTCTTTCTCTCTTTATCTTTATCTCTTTATCTCTTTATATCTATCTCATCTGTTCTTGCTTGTGACCTACCTCATCCATTAGGGCTCTTAGAGTATTAATCATAGTTGTTTTAAATTTCCAGTTTGATAATTCTAACATGCCTTCCATATCTGGTTCTGAGGCTCACCATCTCTTCAATCTGTGTTTTTTGCTTTTTGGTATGCCTTGTGACTTTTTCTTGATCGTCATACAGGATGTCCTGGGTAAAAAGAACTGCTGTAAGTAGGTTTTATAGAAATGTGATGGGGAGCTGTGGGGGCAGGAGGAAGTGTTCTGTGATTGGGTCTCAGTACTTTAGTGAGCCTAGGTTTCTGGTCTGTGTGCTTTACACATGTTTCCAGTTTCTTTCTCCTGCCTGAAGATGGGACAGGATGGCTCTAGGGCATTAGGGTTGGGTACTTCCCTGCCCCCAGCTCAGTCTGGGGCTTAACTCCAGCAGGTAAAGCTCTGATTGTTTCCCCTGAAGGCAGGCCCTTCGAAGAACAGAACGCGCATACCTATTTAAAACTGGTCCCTTTTCTCTTCCCCCTCCCCCTCCAAGAGGCAGGAGTGGATTTTTTTCTCTGTTTACTAAGTGAGTATATGAGTTCCCCTGGGATAAATCTGACAATATTATAGGCCTCCCTGTGACTAGATCCTTCTGGAATTTTTTAACTCTGAGAATTGTCCACAGTGATCCTCTTGCAAATTGTCAATCTCAGTTCATGTTTTTCTGTCCTGGCTGTGGTTTCCTCAAGCCTTTTGCTGGTGAGTCTCTTCTCAGATAAACCACACCTCCGGGTGTTTGCCTTTCTGCCTCTCTAATCCTGTGGCATCAGTTTGCCTCTGTCCTTCTCTCTCATTTGGATCCAAGAACTGTTGATTTTTCAGTCTGTTCAGCTTCTGACATGTGAAACTGGGACCCAGAAGTCCCCATGTAAGATCTTTAAAACATCTGTACAATTTAAAAGTAATAATAAGACAGGGTGCCTGGGTGGTTCAGTGGGTTAAAGCCTCTGCCTTCTGCTCAGGTCGGGATCTCAGGGTCCTGGGATCCAGCCCCACATCTTGCTCTCTGCTCATCAGGGAGCCTGTTTCCCGCTCTCTCTCTCCCTGCCTCTCTGCCTGCTTGTGATCTCTGTCTGTCAAGTAAATAAATAAAATCTTAAAAAAATAAAAAGTAATAAAAGTAATAATAAGACAAGTACTAGAGTGCACTCTGATTTTCTTCTTTTGTCTGATTTTATTTTTGTTTTGTCTTATTGCTCTAATTTTAGGGAAATTTCCTTGATGTTTTCTTTTCTTGAGTTTATCATTTATGTTCTCATATTTTTAAGTTTTAGAAGCTTCCCTTTCCTTTGAGCGTTGTTCTGATTTCAGTGCAGTATTTTATCTCTGAGGACATTAATTTTTAACATTTCCATGAAAAATACTTCTTTTTTATCTCTCCCAGGTTGTTTTGGAGTCTAGGTTTCAGATTAGATTCCTTCCTTGGATGTTTGGTAATTGTCATATACTCATAATTAAGAATGGAAAATTAGAACGTTGTTTGAAAGCTTCGAATGTGGTGGGTCTTAAGGACAATGAGTTTACGCTGATGATGTATTATGTATTCTGCTTCCTTTTTGGAGGAAGTCTCCTGGAGAAGACTCCCTCATACCATGTGGGAGAAATTGCTATTGGCTCTTGGGTCTCCTAGGTCAAATAATGCTTCAGTCAACTTTGTAACTTCTAAATTTTTGTGGCTATTGACTTTTCTATTCTTTTTGCCCTTCTGAACTTAGGTTCTCTTTTTTTTCCTTCTATAAAATGGTATCATATCAAAATAACAATATAATTAACTAAAACCATTTAAAATCATTTTATGGGGGCGCCTGGCTTACTCATTTGGTAGAGCATGTTAGTCTTAATCTCATGGTCAAGAGTTCAAACCCCGTGATGGGTGTGGAGCCCACTTAAAAAAAAAAGTCTTTTTGTGGGTCTTTTTGTCCTTAGGGTAATCCTGTTAGGAATGTCCAATCAAATTGCTAAACTTAAAGTCACTTGAAAAAATTCCCTTCTAGTGATAACACTGACAAATTGCTACACGGTTATGTATGACGGAAGATGATACATGTTTTGCTTCATTTTCACTTTTGATTTCTAGGGGTCTTTTTTTCCTTTTGATTTTATTTTGTTTCATAATTATGTATGGCCCCCAATTCAAAGCTAGAAAATGAAGTGCACTTAGTGAAATATAGCTCCTACCCTTGCCCCATCTACCTTGTTCCCTCCATTACCATATCAGGAGCTATTCTCTCTAAAATAGGTCCCTTCCTCCCTCACTTCTCTTTATTCTCTTACCCTGATTTATTTTCCTTTATATACATTTTTATATATTTATATTATTTATTTATTTTGAGAGAGAGTGTATATGTGGAGTCGAATGCAGGGCTCGATCCCATGACCCCAAGATCATGACCTGACCTGAAATCAAGAGTCTGATGCTTAACCAACTGAGCCACCCAGATGCCCCACTTTCCTTTATATTTCTTATCATGTCTGACACTATTACTTTCTTTCCTTACTAGAGTAGAAGCTTCATGGGAGCAGGGACTTAAGATGTGCCAAAATAAATGCATTTCTCCATTCTTATTTGGGGCCCTTCAGAGGGATATTTGTGTTTGTTTCCTTTTTTTCCCTTTTTGAGTATGGGCTAGCAGTGTAACCTATACTTTTTAAAAACTTATTTGGTCAACACTGCTATTTCATATCAACACATTGATTATGCCTTTACAGCTATTTAAAATCACCCAGGCAGTGTGATATAATGGATATCCCAGTGACAAGAATGAGGGGATCCTGCGTTCTGAGCTCAGCTCTGTTCCCATGTTTAGATGATACCGGAGTAGGGACGCTGGCCTGTGGCGGGTGCTACTGTGCCTGAGAGGCCCCAGCTTCCACGATGTCTTGTTCAACAACCCATGCAAGGCAGGAAGTGTTACGCGGGATGGGGGTGCTCCAACATTGGGGTGAACTAGACTTTGTTTACAGTTAGTTGCGCTAGAATGTCACATGTGTGTTCCTAAAACTTAGCACTCTCTGAAAAAATTGTTTAGTAAAAACCACAGAGTTCACGGGCAAATTGGAATTGAGGGCATAACACTCAAAAACGTTGGTGCGAGTCATATTAAAAGGAACATCATAAAAACGTTACCACAGTTTTTACTATGCATGTTAAATGGTGAAGAAAGATATCATACTGAAGTAAATATGACATTTTACCTTGAAAAGCCCTGATGTTTGTTTATAGAAGTGGGCACTGAAGGTTTCCACCTGTGAATTCAGCTGGGTGCAGTGTTCAGTGTTTTTGCTCATGGTTTTTACCTGCTTTTACTCATGGAGAAAAGTGCATCATAAGCAAGTGATAAATTTGTGTGCTGCTCGTATTTTTCTGAATAATCATGTTGGAATGGTTTACATTTTTTTAAGCAGGTGGCAGAGCAGAGCTACTGGTATTTTTCTCTTTCTCCTTTAGATGATAGGTCGATGGGAACTGCTGGCAGACATGCTTCAAATGAGTTTTTGGTGTGTGGAGGGTATGTTTATATATTAAATTAGAACTTTTTCATATTTTGGTTTTTGTGAATAAAGTTATAGAACTTTGACCATGTTTTTGATTCTAAAATTTATATTATTTCACAATTTGTCATTTCTTTTTTCATAAACAGTTTTAAATTATAGATAAAAGCACATAAAATCTGTTGTCTTCCCCATTTTTAAGTTTACACATCAGTAGCTTTATGTATATTCACAATGTTGTACAACCAGTCTCCAGAACTTTTTCATCTTGCAAAACTAAAACTCAGTACTCATTATGCATTATGTAGTAGCACTCCCCATTTCTCCCACCTCTAGGTGCTGGTAACCACTGGTCTACTTTCCCTTTCTATGAATTTGACTGCTTTAGCTACCTCACATAAGTAGAATATATAATATGTATCTTCTTGTGACTGGCTTAATTCAATCACCATAATGTCTTCAAGGTTGGCCCATGTTGTAGCATTTGTCAAAATTTCTTTTAAGGCTGAGCCATAGTCCATTCTGTGTGTAAACTGTGTTTTGTTTATCCATTCATCTGTCAATGGACAATGGGATTTCTTCTCCCTCTTGGCTATTGTAATTCTGTAAATGTGAATGTGTAGATACCTGTTTAAGATCCTACTTTCAATTTTTTTGTATATATACCCAACACTGGGGTTTCTGGATCATATGATATTTCTATTTTTAATTTTTTGTGGCGTTGCCATGCTGTTCCCCATAGTGGTTGTACCATTTTACATTCCTACCAATAATGTGCAAGCATTCCAGTTTCTCTACATCTTCAGCAACACTTGTTATTTCTGTTTGTTTTTTTATAACCATCTTAATGAGTGTGAGGTGATATCTCATTGTGGTTTTAATTTGCTATTCTCTCTAGTGGTTTTTGAGTGTCTTTTCATATACTTATTGGCCATTTGTCTGTCATTTGTTGTTGAGTTGTAGGCGTTCTTTATATATGTTGGATATTAACCCTTTACCAGATATATGATTTACAGATATTTTCTCCCATCCCAAAGATATTCTTTCCACTCTGTTGATGTGTCCTTTGAGCATAGAAGTTTTAGATTTGATATAGTCTCATTTGTCTATTTTTTTGTTCTGTTGTCTTGTGTTTTTGGTGTCATTTAAAGAAATCATTGCCTAATCCAGTGTTATGAATTGTTTCTTCTGTGTTTTCTTCTACAAGTTATATAATTTGGGGTCTTATATTTAGCTCTTTAATGCATTTGAACTAATTTTTGTATATTGTATAAGGTAAGGGTCCAGCTGCATTCTTTGCCTGTGGATACCTAGTTTTCACATTTTCTGAAGAGACTGTCTTTTGTGTCTCCATCCAGTGGTTTTGGCATCCTTATTGAAGATCATTTGTCCATATATGCAAGGGTGTGTTTCTGGGCTGTCTATTCCATTCTGTTGGTCTCTGTGTCTGTCGTTATGCCAACCATATTGGTTTGATTACTGTAGATTTGAAATAAGGAAGTATGAAACCTCCAGTTTTGTTTTTCTTTTCCAAAATTTCTTTGACTATTCAGGGTCCCTGCAGATTACATGTGAATTTCAGGATAGATTTTTCTATTTCTGCAAAACAATGCCATTGAGATTTTGGTAAGGATAGGATTGATCTGTATAGATCACTTTGGGTGCTATTGACATCTTTACAGTATTAAATCTTCTAGTCAATAAAGACAGGGTGTCATTTATAACTTTTCCAGCAATGTTTTGTGGTTTCCAATATGCAAGACTTTCTCTTCCTTGGTTAGATTTATTCCTCTGTATTTATTCTTTTTGGTACTATTGTAAATAGTATCAAAAAAGCATTATAGTATTGTATTGTAAAACATATTATAAATAGAGTATTGTAAAAATTGTAAAAAATAGTATTGTAAAAAGTATTGTAAATAGGTTTATTCCTGTGTATTTTATTCTTTTTGATACTATTGTAAATAGCACTTTTCTGGGGTTTTTTTTAAGATTTTATTTACTTATTTGACAGACAGAGATTACAAGTAGGCAGAAAGGCAGACAGAGAGAGAGGGGGAAGCAGGCTCCTTGCTGAGCAGAGAGCCCGATGCGGGGCTTGATCCCAGGACCCTGAGATCATGACCCAAGCCAAAGGCAAAGGCTTAACCCTCTGAGCCACCGAGCTGCCCCAATAGCACTGATTTCTTAATTTCCCTTTTTCATTGCTCATTGTTAATGTATAGAAATGCTACTTATATGTGTCTGTTGATTTCATATACTGCAACTTTGCTGAATATATTAGTTCTAATGGCTTTTTTGGTGTGAAATCATTTGGGCTTTCTGCATTTAAGATCATGTTATCCATGAACAGAAATAATTTTACTTCTTCCATTCCAGTTCTAATGCCTTTTATTTCTTTCTCTTGCCTAATTGCTCTGGCTAGGAATTCTATGTAGAAGCAGTGAGAGCAGGTGTCCTTGTCTTATTCCTGATCATAGAGAAAAGGCTTCCAGTCTTTAACCATTGAGTATGATATTAGTTATGGGCGCTTTTTTAAAGGTTTTATTTATTTACTTGACAGATGGAGATCATAGGTAGGCAGAGAGGCAGGCAGAAAGAGAGCAAGGGAAGCAGGCTCCCCACTGAGCAGAGAGCCCAATGCGGAGCTTGATCTGAGGACCCTGGGATCATGACCCGAGCTGAAGGCAGAGGTTTTAACCCAGTGAGCCACCCAGGCGCCCCTAGTTATGGGCTTTTTATATATGTTTTTTTTTTATGTCAAGGTAATTTTTTTTTATTCCTAGTTTGCTAAATGCTTTTTATCATTAAAGGATGTTGGAATTTTGTCAAATGCTTTTTCTGCATGAATTGACATGGTCATATGTTTTTTGTCTTTCGTTCCATTAATGTAGGTATATTATAAATCACATTTGGTCATGGTACATGATCCTTTCAGTGTATTGTTGAATTTGGTTTGCTAGCATTTTGTTGAGGATTTTTACATCAAATTTCATCAGGGAAACTGTTGTGGTTTTTTGTTTTTGTTTTTGTTTTTGTCTTTTGGTAGTATCTATGCATGGCTTTGGTACTAATGTAATGCTGAACTCATGGAAGGAGTTCGGGAGTGTCTCCTCCTCTCTAATATTTTGAAAGATTTTGAGAAATGTTGATGCTAATTCTTTAAATGTTTGGTAGAATTCACCAGTGAAACATCTGGTCTTGGGCTTTTTTTGTTATTGGGAAGTTTTGATTACTGATCCAATCTCCTTAACTAGTTATGGTCCATTCAGATTTTCTCTTCCTTTATCATTCAAAGTTGGTAGGCTGTGTGTTTGTAGAAAGTTATCAGTTTCTTGTAGGTTATCCAACTTGTTGGCAAGCACTTGTTTGTTCATGGTATTCTGTTATAATCCTCTCTATTTCTGTGGCATTCATTGTTATTCCTTTTTTCATTTCTGATTTTGAGTCTTCTCTTTTTCTTACTTAACCCAGCTAAGTGTTGGTTTTGTTGATTTTTTTTTTAATGCCAACTCTTAGTTTAATTTTTCTGCTTTCTCAGTTTTGTTTATCTCTGCTCTAATCTACATGATTTCCTTTTTTTTTTTTTTTGGAAATGGGTTTAGTTTGTACTTTTTTTGGTAAGATTTATTTATTTGGGAGAGAGAGTGTCTGAGTGTGTGTGAGTGGGGGAAGCAGCAGAGGAAGAGAATCTTCAAGCAGACTCCCTGCTGAGAATGGAGCCCAAAGTGGGGCTTGATCTTACAACCCCTGGGATAACAACCGGAGCCAAAAGTAAGAGTTGGATGCCCAACTGACTGAGCCACTCAGGTGCTCCTAGTTTTTACTTTTTATAATTTGAGAGGTAAAGTTAAGTTTTTTACTTGAGTTTGGTTTTTTTCTTTTTAATGTTAGCATTTACAGCCATAAACATCTATCTTAGTGCTGCTTTCACTGTATTCTGTAAGTTTGGGAATGTTGTGTTTATATTTTCATTTTTCTCAAGATATTTTCTGATTTATTTTGTGATTTTTTCTTTGACCTATTGTTTGTTTAAGAGTGTGTTTTTTAGTTTCTATGTATTTGTGGATTTTCTAGTTTTTCTTCTTCTATTGATTTCTACTTTCTATCTATTGTGATTAGAAAAGATACTTTGTATGATTTCAGTCTTTTAAAATTTTAAGATTTGTTTTGTGGCCTAATATGTGGTCTATCCTGGAAAATGTTTCGTGTGCACTTGAGAAGAATGTGTATTCTTCTGTTTGTGGTGAGGAGGGTGTTCTATATATATCTACAGGGTCTAGAGCGTTGTTCAAGTCCTGTTTCTTTATTGCTCATTCATCTGGTTGCTCTGTCCATTATTGAAAGCAGAGTATTGAATTGTTCAGCTGTTAATGTGGAATTGTCTATTTCTCCCTTCAATTCTGTCGATACTTGCTTCATGTATTTCAGAGCACTGATGTTTGATGCATAAATATTTATAATTGTTATACTTTTCTGGTTAATTGACCCTTTATTAATGTCTTTTTTTGTCCCTTGTAACAGTGTTTGACTGAAAGTGTCTGATATTAATATTGCCATGCCTGCTGTCCTTTGGTTACTATTTGCATGGAATATCTCTTTTTTTTTTTTTTAAGATTTATTGGGCGCCTGTGTGGCTCGATAAAGTGATTGCCATTGGCTTAGGTCATGATCCTGGAGTCCCAGGATCAAGTCCTGCTTCAGGCTCTCAGCTCAGTGGGGAGTCTGATTCTCCCTCTGACCCTTACCCCTCTCATGTTCTCTCTCTTTCTCTCTCATATAAATAAATAAAGTCTTTTTAAAATTTAAATTAAGGGGTGCCTGGGTGGCTCAGTGGGTTAAAACCTCTGCCTTTGGCTCAGGTCATGATCCCTGGGTCCTGGGATCGAGTCCCATATCAGGCTCTCTGCTCAGCAGGAAGCCTGCTTCCCTTCCTCTCTCTCTGCCTGCCTCTCTGCCTGCTTGTTATTTGTCTGTCAAATAAATAAAATATTTAAAATTTTTTGAATTAAAAAAGATTTATTTATTTGAGAGAAAGAGAAAAAGAACACGCATGTGGAGGTGAGAGGCAGAGGGAGAGGGGGGGAGAATCTTAAGCAGGCTCCCACTGAGTGCAAAGTGTGACATGGCCCTCAATCTTACATGAGATCCTCAATCCTGAGATCATTACCTGAGCTGAAAACATGAGTTGGTTGCTCAACCGACTGCACCCCCCAGGCATCCCTGGGATATCTTTTTCAATCCTTTTCTTTAAGCCTAATAGGGGAAGATTTACTTTTGCCATTTTGTTATTTTTATGTATGTCTTGGGCTCGTTTTGCCCCTCATTTTCTCTCTTAATATCTTTCTCTGTGTTTTGTTGATCTTGTTGTGGTGACATGCTCTATCATTTCCTACTGTGTGTATTCTATAGATACATTCTTTGTGATTAATTTTGGGACTACGTAAAATATCTTTAAGCTATAGCAGTCCAGGCGTGCCTGGGTGGCTCAGTGGGTTAAAACCTCTGCCTTCGGGATGTCCATTATCACCACTGCTATTTAACATAGTACTAGAGGTCCTAGCCTCAGCAATCAGACAACAAAAGGAAATTAAAGGCATCCAAATCGGCAAAGAAGAAGTCAAATTATCACTCTTCGCAGATGATATGATACTATATGTGGAAAACCCAAAAGACTCCACTCCAAAACTGCTAGAACTTATACAGGAATTCAGTAAAGTGTCAGGATATAAAATCAATGCACAGAAATCAGTTGCATTTCTCTACACCAACAGCAAGACAGAAGAAAGAGAAATTAAGGAGTCAATCCCATTTACAATTGCACCCAAAACCATAAGATACCTAGGAATAAACCTAACCAAAGAGACACAGAATCTATACTCAGAAAACTATAAAGTACTCATGAAAGAAATTGAGGAAGATACAAAGAAATGGAAAAATGTTCCATGCTCCTGGATTGGAAGAATAAATATTGTGAAAATGTCTATGCTACCTAAAGCAATCTACACATTTAATGCAATTCCTATCAAAGTACCATCCATCTTTTTCAAAGAAATGGAACAAATAATGCTAAAATTTATATGGAACCAGAAAAGACCTCGAATAGCCAAAGGGATATTGAAAAAGAAAGCCAACGTTGGTGGCATCACAATTCCGGACTTCAAGCTCTATTACAAAGCTGTCGTCATCAAGACAGCATGGTACTGGCACAAAAACAGACACATAGATCAATGGAACAGAATAGAGAGCCCAGAAATAGACCCTCAACTCTATGGTCAACTAATCTTCGACAAAGCAGGAAAGAATGTCCAATGGAAAAAAGACAGCCTCTTCAATAAATGGTGCTGGGAAAATTGGACAGCCACATGCAGAAAAATGAAATTGGACCATTTCCTTACACCACACACAAAAATAGACTCAAAATGGATGAAGGACCTCAATGTGCGAAAGGAATCCATCAAAATCCTTGAGGAGAACACAGGCAGCAACCTCTTCGACCTCAGCCGCAGCAACATCTTCCTAGGAACAACGCCAAAGGCAAGGGAAGCAAGGGCAAAAATGAACTATTGGGATTTCATCAAGATCAAAAGCTTTTGCACAGCAAAGGAAACAGTGAACAAAATCAAAAGACAACTGACAGAATGGGAGAAGATATTTGCAAACGACATATTAGATAAAGGACTAGTGTCCAGAATCTATAAAGAACTTAGCAAACTCAACACCCAAAGAATAATCCAATCAAGAAATGGGCAGAGGACATGAACAGACATTTCTGCAAAGAAGACATCCAGATGGCCAACAGACACATGAAAAAGTGCTCCATATCACTCGGCATCAGGGAAATACAAATCAAAACCACAATGAGATATCACCTCACACCAGTCAGAATGGCTAAAATCATCAAGTCAGGAAATGACAGATGCTGGCGAGGATGCAGAGAAAGGGGAACCCTCCTACACTGTTGGTGGGAATGCAAGCTGGTGCAGCCACTCTGGAAAACAGCATGGAAGTTCCTCAAAATGTTGAAAATAGAACTGCCCTATGACCCAGCAATTGCACTATTGGGTATTTACCCTAAGGATACAAACGTAGTGATCCAAAGGGGCACGTGCACCCGAATGTTTATAGCAACAATGTCCACAATAGCCAAACTATGGAAAGAACCTAGATGTCCATCAACAGATGAATGGATCAAGAAGATGTGGTATATATACACAATGGAATACTATGCAGCCATCAAAAGAAATGAAATCTTGCCATTTGCGACAACATGGATGGAACTAGAGCGTATCATGCTTAGCGAAATAAGTCAAGCAGAGAAAGACAACTATCCTATGATCTCCCTGATATGAGGAAGTGGTGATACAACATGGGGGCTTAAGTGGGTAGGAGAAGAATCAATGAAACAAGATGGGATTGGGAGGGAGACAAACCATAAGTGACTCTTAATCTCACAAAACAAACTGAGGGTTGCTGGGGGGAGGGGGTTTGGGAGAAGGGGGTGGGATTATGGACATTGGGGAGGGTATGTGCTTTGGTGAGTGCTGTGAAGTGTGTAAACCTGGTGATTCACAGACCTGTACCCCTGGGGATAAAAATATATGTTTATAAAAAATAAAAAATTAATTTAAAAATAAATAAATAAACAAATAAATAAATAAAACCTCTGCCTTCCACTCAGGTCATGATTTCAGGGTCCTGGGATCAAGTCCCAGTTGGGCTCTCTGCTCAGCGGGGAGCCTGCTTCACCCTCTCTCTCTGCCTGCCTCTCTGCCTCTTTGTGCTCTCTCTCTCTCTCTCTCTCTCTCTCTCAAATAAATAAATAAAATCAGAAAGAAAAAAGATATAGCAATCCATGGGGCACCTGTCCTGGGTGGCTGCACTAGTTAAGCTTCTGCCTTTGGCTCAGGTTATGATCCCAGGGTCCTGGGATCAAATCGCACATCAGGCTCCCAGCTCAGCAGGGGGTCTGCATCTTCCTCTGCCTGCTGCTCCCCAGCTTGTACTCTCTGTCTGTTTTTCTGTCAAATAAGTAAATACAATCTTAAAAAAAAAAAAAAAGCAACAATCCATTTTAAACTGAACTTCAGTTGCATACAAAAATTCTACTATAGAGAGTATGGGAGTTTACTCCCCCTTCCCCCTTATGTTCCTGATGTCACAAATTGCATGTTTATGTGTTCCTAATAATAACATAGATCTATAGTTTTTTGGTACTTTTGTCTCAGACTCTATACAAGAATTAGGACATGCCGATCTTCCAAGAGAGGGAAACAATAGTGATAGCAGAACTGTATAATGGCTCTGACAGCTTCTGCTCTGCAGAGGAAACAGCATGTCCCCCATGGGAGCTGCTCTCTCAGCCTGCTGCCCAGGGCTTGTGGCAGGAGTACACACACTAGGGGCTGTAGAAAGGGGTTCAGAGAGAGGTAGTGAGTAGTTTGAAAAAAATCATACACTCTACCACAGGATATTAAGTGCATGTGGAAACAGATTATTACAAATACATTAAAATTATGCTGTATGCAAAATCAAAATGGTCTGATGCAGGAACAAGACATATTCTCTGCAGAGCCATTAAAATCCTGGAGCTCCATGTCATAACAACTATCATCTCGTAGGCCAGTCTTTATAACGTTAGTGGTAGTATATCTCATTCTTCCCTTAGAACCTCACTTTTATTGAAATTATTTTGAAATATTTCACTGCATTTCTTTCCAGGAAAATGTCTGACCTCTAGACAAAAACTCTTCATTTCAATAAAATAACAGCATATTTTATTTTGGGCAGACTGCCTAGTCTTTCTAGTATTTAATGCAGGTCAAAGATGACTTTCCACTCGTGCTGGAGACTCGGGGCCTGCATAGACCTGCCCTCTCCTCACCTTGGGCTTAGGGAGTCAGGTAGTGGTTGAATAGTGTTATTAATATAAAGCTAGACAGAAAAGTGGCTGCAGTGGTCTTAGCTAGCTGGAGCTCTGGGAATTACTCCAGGGAAGACTGTGTAGGCAGAGCAAGTGTGCTTGGAGATTCTGTCCAGACAGACCAGATTTACAGGACACCTGCCATGGCTGCTCACATCCTCACATGCTGGGGGAGGATTGCCTGAGATTCCCTGGGAGAGGGGCTTTGCATTATGTATGAAGTTGCTAAGTTGACTTCTTGGGGTAGTTTTATTCCACTCTAATTTTCCTTTGGTGATTAACTAGTACAGGAAAAATATCAGAAATTGAAAATGTATATTTTTTTAAAAAGCCCTCGATGTACACCAACAGTGTACTTACTCATTGAAGTGAGACCGTAGAAAGATGATATTTCTTCTTTCACATTCTGATCCTTGATGGCCTTGCTGGTTGGCCTTTCAGTGGAACTTGGGCTCTAAGGCCTGTGTGCTCTAGGTTGCAGGCACTACGGCTGGCGAGTGAAGTCTGGTAATGCTGTTTAGTTTTCAGTAGTAGAAGTTTTTTGTTTTGTTTTGTTTAATTTTCAGGTTATAGGTCAATTTCAATCAGGTATATACTAAATATTAAAAGCACAAATCATTGTATTTAAAAGATAGTTAATGTTACACTTGTCACTAATATAACATTGCGTGTCGACTGTACTTCAGTACAGAAGGATGGATGGATAAATAAATATATGATACTTAATGGGAATTACCTAAATGAAGAGTAGAGCTAATAGACTAAAAGCTAGAAACAACTGTCCCAACCACAGTGTGGTTAACACCAAAGATGTAGTTTCCTCACAGGATGAGAAGTCAAAATAATTGGTTGTTGCCTTCATTTCTGTGGCTCAAGGAATTTGTCTCTGGTTCTTTTGGCCTGTTCTTCATGGTTCAGAGGTAGCTGCTGAAGCTCCAGCAAGTGTACCACATTCCGGGTAGGAGGAAAGAGGAAGAATGGATAGAAGGCTTCTACTTAGACCTTATTGACCGAGAGAGAGAGAGATGGCTGCAAAGGAGTCTGGGATGTATCATAATTTCACTGAGCAAACCACACCTTCCATAAAATTTGAGTTCTGCTAGTAAGAAAGAGTGGGCGAATGGCTATTGGGGAAAGCAGCTATGATCTCTATGATGGATGAGATTTTCTTTTTATTTAAATATGAGATACTCTAATGGTTCAGAAAGCCCTAAAGTGACACTTTAAAAGATAATCATCCTGTTTGTTAGCTAACTAGGTATCCAATCTCTTTGTATCTGCAATGTAATTTGAGAAAAAAATGTTAGATTCATGGGGCTTTTTTAGTATTATAGACAGACAGAAGAATGAAATAAATCATCTTTTTTAAGGTCCAGTATTGTCTCTGATGTTTTTCATAGGTTGTAGATTGAATCAAAAGGACATACTGTTTCCAAATTTATGAAAAGCAAGGAGAGAGGCTATTACAGAAACCCAGCACTAACACTTCAACATGTAGACCTCAGATCGGTCATGTGCTTTGAAAGTTGTACAGTGTTATTTTCAATCTTTTTAAAAGAGTTGTTTGGGAATGCTTACTGCATTCATGACTTTTGTAAACATTCCAGTCATCTTTGCTCTTGAACTTCCTGTTCTTTTACCCAGCATATTTTCCTAGAAATATTTTTTTCTCCTCACATAATAATGAATATCAGAACGTAAGCAG
The DNA here is from genome assembly GCF_009829155.1 of Mustela erminea. NCBI lineage: Eukaryota > Metazoa > Chordata > Mammalia > Carnivora > Mustelidae > Mustela > Mustela erminea. The sequence goes on along the minus strand of NC_045631.1, from coordinate 14,091,190 downwards.
ATGAAACAGAAATTTGCCAGCCTACAGACTTCTCCTACTGTTGCAGAGGAACGTTTTTCCAATTCTTATTATGATTCTTAGTCCTCAAAGGGCTTATAAATGCCTGGGGAGTTCCAGTGTGATTTTTTTTTTTGGCCTTGTTTTTGAAATGATCATTTTTTATTCACATGAACATGATCATTTGGTCTCTTCTAGAATTTTCTCTAAATATCATCAAGGTGTCAAATGAAAGAGAAACAGTCTCACTTGGATTTCTTTCCTTTTTCAATTCATGATTGTTGCAATCCGTGTCAGCCCATTGTGTCGCCTCACAGTGAGACAGCACCAATTCCAGTTCCTACTCAGATAAGGAATTACCAGCGCATAGAGCAGAATCTTACATCTCCTGCCAGCTCTGGCACAAATCTACATGGTTCTCCAAGGTAAGTGAGTATTTTTTTTTCCATCTTTTTCTTTTAAAAAATTTGTTGTTTTTGAAAGATCTGTTAATTTCCATGGTTTAACATAATCTCTTACCTGTGTGTATCATGGAGGTATACAAAATTGAAGAATAAAAAACTTCTGTAATGAATCTATTTTTTTAAAGATTTTATTTATTTATTTGACAGACAGAAATCACAAGTAGGCAGAGAGGCATTTGGAGGTGGGGAGGCAGGCTCCCCGCTGAGTAGAGAGCCCGTTGTGGGGCTTGATCCCAGGATCCTGAGATCATGACCTTAGCCCAAAACCACTAAGTCACCCAGGCATCCCTATAATGAATCTATTTAAATGGTGGTTAAGCTTAGCTGGATGATATAGTAGGATATGTATATATAATAATTCTTAAGAATTAAGGAAGAACTTATTAAAGATGAAACCTCACTGGTTGTACAGATCATTTAAATATTATTCATTTCCTCTACATCCTGAAACCCCACTAAGGTAGCAACAACAAAAAGGTCTAAGTCCACAAAGATAAGTTAGATAAGAACACATGCTCAGAGGATGAGAGGTTTCAGCACCTTTCTGGAAAACAGAAAAAAGATGATGGAGGCCCCACTATAGTAGGGCCAGCATCAGAGTGCCCCACGGTGCCCCCGAGACCCCAGCCCCCAGAGCTCAGGGAAGGGAGAGCTGCAAGTGAGGCATAAGGCTGAAGACAAAAAAGTGCAATCTGGACGAAATAGCAAGAATACAAAGAAAAGAAAACTTATGTGGAATATGTGTACCCTGAGAAGTAGGGTAGAGACTGCATCTGTAAATTAGAACAGAATGCTGTTGAAAACAATCAACATCAAAAAGACTTCTTGGACATTCCAAAATATAACTGAAAAAAAAAATAAATAAATGTTGAAAGACAAAGTTGAGACTGTATCTGAAATAGATGAATCAAATAAAGAAGATGGAAACTATGAATAAAAAATATTCTTCCAGCATTATGGAATGTGGGCATTCCAGAAAGAACAAGTTAAAGAAGAAAATTTCCAGGAAATAATCAAGAAAAAGTTTTCTAGAATTGGAGAGTACATGATTTTAGATTTAAAGGGCTCACCAAATGCATAGTTGAATGAATGGAAAAAGGATGTCATAGGATGAGATGAAAACTCATGAGAGCTTTCTACAAAGGATGTTTTGGTGCAAAACCTGTGAAAATTATTAATGCATATATCTTTTGAGCCCAGCACTTGAACTTCTGGTAACTTATTCTGTAGCTACACAGTCCTTGCCTGTGTATGAAGCTACATATATACAGGTTGTTAATTTGGTAATAGCAGAGGATAAGAAATAAGCCAAGTGCCCACCAGTAAGTGACTGAGTCCTTAACAACCATCTGTGACAGTGGAGCACCTTCCTTCAAGAGGAAGGAAGCTCTCTCTGTACTGAGGTAGAAAAATTTCCAAGGCATATTATAAAATGAGAAAAGAAAAGCGATAGCAGAATTAGCAGTGGTTTTCAAAGTGTGGTTTGTGTGTTCATGAGGTCAAGACTGTTTTCATAATGATTGGGACACTCTTTGCTTTTTTTCGCTATGTTGACATATGCACTAATGATACAGAAGCAATGACATGCAAACTGCTGGTGCCTTAAAATGCATCAAGGTAGTGGCACCCAAATGCACTCTGATTTTTCATATCTCTTACCACCACACAGTAGTGGTACCAAGGAATGTCTTTAAGGAAGCAGTAAAAGTTACTATTTCTCTTTGAAAATCGCAACCTTAAGTAGCTTGTGGGCATAAAGCACTTTTGGTGCACATTGGAGTAGTTCTTTTAAGGAAAAGCATTTTCATGATTGTTTCATGATTGCAAGTTGAACTCACCCCGTTTTTCATGGAAACACCATTTTTTCATGGGAGAACAGCTGACGGGCTATCAGTTGTGGGCATTGGGCAGCCATTTTGTTGAGAACAGTTGAACGAAGTCTGCCATTCCTAGAAAACAAGTGACATAAAATTTGAGCTCTTGAGCAAAAATTAGAATTTTTGAAAATATACTCACCATATTCACCACTGTGATCTTGACAGCTTCTTTTATGCCTTGACGGCCACTTCTATTAAGATTTGCGGTGATATTTTGTTATGGATGTGACTTTTTGATACTGTGTGATATGTTAACATTTGGAATACCTGCATATACTCATTCAAAATGCCAAATGTTTAAAAATCCTGCATGGATAAAAAAAAATCTAGTCCAAGCACAAGATACCTTCCAAAGGATTAGAGCCTAGTATAAAACAAAATTTCATTGGCATGGTTTCAGATTCCACATTGCAGTGATTCTTTTAGATCATCCAGGAGTCCAATGGCTGAGTTTTGGTGTAGTCTCCAAGACAAGCATCACAAAAATCTGAAAAGGCTACCAAAATATTCCTCCCTTTTCTGGCTACATGTCTGTGTAAGGCTGGATTTTCTCTAGGCATGTCCCCCAATATATGTGCTATAGAAAAGATTGAATACACCAACAATTCTGAGAATCCCAACTACTGAGCCAGACATTAAGAGATTTTAAAAATGTAAAACAGTGTCATGCTTCTCATGAATTTATTTTGTTTGGAAAATATAATTAATTTTCATAATCTTACATTACATGTAATAAGTTTATTCTTCTTAATGAATTCTTAATTACCAGTTTTTTTCAGTTTTAGCTTCTCATACAGTAAGTTTCAATAGATTCAAGTTTTATAAATAAAAACTCTGGGATAGGGGTGCCTGGTTGGCTCAGTCATTTAAGCATCTGTCTCTTGATTTCAGCTCAGCTCATGATCTCATGGTCATGAGATCAGGCCCTGTGTTGGTCTCTGTGCTGGGTGTGGAACCTGCTTAAGATTCTCTCTTTTCCTCTGCCCCTCCACCCCCAATCCCCTCTCTCTTCCTCTCTTAAAAAAAAAAATTCTGGGATATTCAGTAATTTTAAGTGTATAAAGGGAACCAAAAACAAACAAAAAAACAAAATAGTTGGTATGGTATACATTACCTTTGTTAAAACAAGATGAAAATAATATTTTCAGTTTGTTTGCTGCTGATATGACTTAGGGAATTCTGAAAGGATATCTTAGAAACTAAAAATAGTGGTAACCTTTGGAGTAGGACTGAGGGAGTGTCGAGAAGTAGGCAGACGGAATATAAGGATGGGAGGGAGACTTCACGCCATATAACTTTATACATTTTCTATTTGTTCCATGTGATTATATTACATATTTTTAAAAGTTCTACTCCCTGACATGTTGTTAGGAAATTTTAGAAAATAGGAGAGCCCAGAACCTGCCAGAGAGGGAGTCATTTATTTTTCTTTTCAGATCTGCAGTGGTACCAAGGGTCAACACCAGCCCACTGGGCTTCCTCCGGCTGGGATCCTGCTCCCTGGTGCCTGCAGACACAGTGCAGACAGTTGGACGAAGACTCTCCACTGGGTCTTCCAGGCCTTACTCACCTTCCCCTTTGGGTAAGGAGAATGGAACTGTTGTTTTCACCTTTTTTCCACTGTAGCAGATCTGATATGACACTGTCTTTAGGAGCAGTGGCTCATGATGGCAGTGAGTTTCAGCTGATGGGGAGCCATATCGTACCCCGCCCACTCTCTACCTTCTCCCCGGCCCATGTCAGCATCCCCAGATACGTTTGTCTTTGTTGGGACCGCTGTTGGAAATGTAAAATGGATCTCATGGATAAAAAGTATCTCCACTGGGTTTGGGCTCCAAACACACAAAATCAGAAACCCTAGATAATAATTGCATGAAATTCCTACCCTACTGACCTCTCAGATTTGTAAGGATTAAGAGACACTCTTGTGTACAGCAGCACTGGCTTGGGTCCCCGGGGGACCTTCCAGCTCCGGGAGGAAGATGGCGGCAGCTTCAGCCTAGGTCTTTCCACCTCGCCTGGGAAGTCTGCAGGACACAAGGGGGGAAACCGCACAAGCAGCCCCACAGCCCAGGCAACAAAACCCCAAACAAACAGGAAAACGAACCTAAAACCACAGTTTTCATGAACTGAGAGACAAAATGCTCCAACTTCAGAAAACATGCAAGACAGGCCAAAGCAGCTGAGACTGCAGAATCTGAGGGAGACAGCACCGGTGTCGTGGGGCAGAGTGGGGTCAGGGGCAGAGAGGGCCCCAGGGCAGCAGGTCACAAACTGGGCCCCCCATATAAATAGATATGTATTTTTTTACTTCTTAAAGATAAATTTTTATACCCCTGTAAAGGGCTCCACTCTTGGGCAAAACTGCTGAGGTAGGAGTAGGGAACATGAAGAAATTCCAAGAGGAGGCCGAGGGAGAAGGATTGAAGTATGCCCAGGAGCCCTGATTCAAAAAAACCCACCATAATGATAGTTTTTAAAAATGTGTATCACCATGCCTATTGCAGTAGTTCTGAAGCTGCTGTTTAGCTGAAAAATCTTCCTGAACAAAATCCTGGCCCTCCCTCACCCCCTCAAGCAGTTCCTGAGGCACCTCAGAGTCTCCCCAGACAAGGGCCAAGTCTTGTCCTTGCCCTCCAGGAAAAGGCCCCTCCTCGGGATTTAACCTTTGTTTGCCTGTGTAACCCCCCGGTTACAGACCTATGTCTCCTGTCTAATTCATCTCACTGAGCTTTCCCAGCTCTTCCTCTGGTTGGTTTGGGCTCTCAGAGGTGGATGCAGAGAAGGGAGCTGCAGAGACGTGCCAAAACGACGGGGGAGGCGCCTGGGATAGGTGCGGTGGGGGCAGGGAAAGGAGGGCTCTGGGGGAGCACCTTCAGACCTCCTTGTAGCCCTGACCCCTGTGAGGGAGATAGGGAGGTAGGAGGAGTGGGCAGGGGAGCCTTGACTAGAGTGAATTAATTCTAAGAACATTTTAGCCAGGCCCCAGGAGTGTCCCCAAGCACTTGATGGTCCAAATTTCCTGACCTGCTTGAACCAGCCTGAATGAGTGCCACGTCCACGTGCAGGTGTTGGCTGCGAGCAGCCTGGCGGAGCAAGGCTTAGGACGGGCAGCAGGAGCTTGGTGGGTGCAGAGCGACAGCAGCTGGGCCACCTGCTTGCTGCGCGGTCCACTGGCTGGGCCCCCTGCAGCTCCACAGCCTCCAACACCGCCAGCTCCTTCCTTCTCGGTCTGAAGTGACCTACCGGTTGCAGGCATCAGTTTGTTCCCGTGGCTTGCTTTCCTGCCACCCTTGTTTCAAGGCCTATTCTGCGGTTCTTTAGACCATTGTGTGCCCAGCACCCCGCACCCCGCACGCTGGTCAGAAAGTGCCCGCTGAAATAAAGCTTTGCTCATCCGGCTTTGCCGACTGTCATGTACTGTATAATTGGTGCGTGTCTTACCTGCTCCTTCTGGCACTGGTTTTGAATCACCTCTCGTTCCTTTCCCCATTTCCCTGCTCACAGTTGGGACCATTCCGGAGCAGCTGAGTCAGTGCTGCTGTGGACATCCTCAGGCTCACAAATCCAGGAGTAGAAACTCATCAGGTAGGAGATCTGTTTGGCATATTAATTTTAATCCTGTTATAAGTGGATTTGAGTTATGTTTTTCTAGTCTTACCAAAGGAATATAACTGATATGAAATATTCTATCTGTTGTCCTACTTTCTAGGATCTTGGTTTAATATGCTTTAGCATATCATATAGTTAATCAAATATCTCCTTTAGGTATCTTTTCTCTTGGGAATTAATTAACTGAGCTAAATTTTGATCATTGTCACATAGATAATAAAAACCAATCTAGGGGCACCTGGGTGGCTCAGTTGGTTTCTGCCTTCGGCTCAGGTCGTGATCCCAGGGTCCTGGGATTGAGCTCTCTGTTTTTTCCCTGCTCGGCAGGAAGCCTGCTTCTCCCTCTCCCATCTCCCACCTACCCTCCTGGCTTGTGTTCCCTCTCTCACTGTCTCTCTCTCTCTCTCTGTCGAGTAAATAATAAAATCTTAAAAAAATAAATAAATAAAGGAAAGAAAACCAATCTAGAAAATGAAATTTTATTCCTTTGATTAATACTGTTCTTGATAACAGCTGCTAGTTAGCATGAGATAAACAAGAAATATAATTTATTTGCTTTAATATAAAATATATAAAAGATACGTGCCGCTTCCAGTCGGCGACGGCAACGAGAGAATTAGGCACAAACAAGTCAGCTGCAAAAGACTGGGAGCACGGGACAACAGTCGAAAAGGACTGCTGCCTCGAGCAACTCCACAGTCTCACTTTTATTAGATAGAAAACAATAGCCAACAGAAGGATTGATGAAGGTCACACGTTAGTCACGTCTTGCAGGTCAGCAAGGCGGAGGGTAATGTTTATAGTTAACCAAGCACATTCAAAGGACTCATCTAACTAAGAACGAGCACTTCTGGGAAGAGAAAGGAGCGATCACGAAAAGGGGAAGCAGGCGGTTTTCTTTCCACCCTGAGCTGACCGGGCGTACCCGGGTGCTCGGCTTCCCTGAAGCAGGCGGCATTCCGCCCTGGGCCGGCCAGGCGTTCCCAGCTGCCCAGCTTCTGTGAAGGGGCGGCATTTCGCCCTGAGCGAGCCAGGCATCCCCAGCTGCACAGCTTCACGGTGGTACATCGTCCTTCTCCCCAAAGACCTGTTGTCAGTATCAGTGTTTCTTAAGGCCATATCTAAATGTGCTTGGCAACTAGTAAAATCCTCCAGGGGTTACAGTTTAAGTAACAAATTGTTCAGGGGCAGCAGCAATACGTGCAAATCACACTTTTATTAGTCAAATTTTAATGTGAATTTGAGGAGTTGGCTAATTAAAGGAATCCTGTGTCACTGAGAGAAGCACTTTTTCTTAGTTTTTCAGTTTTTCACATTTTGTGTTTCCCTAAAAATAAATCTTAGATAACTTTCTCCAGATTTATAACATTCTGCTACTAATTTTATTTATTTCTATGTGCATATTTATGCATATATACATGTACACAAACACAGAGATGGCAGAACCCAATTCTGAAAGATTAAATACCAGATTTAGGATGAGATTAGGCTATTGGTCATTCTGTATTTAAACTGCCTGTGCTGCCCTGATGTCCACCTAAAGATATCTTCTCTTGTTGGTTTGATAATTTCCCAGCACTGACAGATCTAGAAATAAGGAACGATGTTCATAATGGAAAGTATACTTTATTTTATAATATTTACTTTTTATTTTTTTATTTGTCAGAGAAAGAGAGAGCACAAGCAGGCTAGAAGCGGTCAGTAGCAAAAGCTCCAATTTCCTTTTTGGGAAGATTATGGTTATAGGTCCGTACCTATAAATTACTGGTGGTAGTTTGGCTTGCAACAAACTCCAAAGAATTTGTAACTGGGCTTAGTAGACCTGAAGTTGGCAACAAGGTCTGTGCGGGGCAGTCCTCTTGCCATTCCAGCCATTCACCATATCAGGACCCTGTTTCTCTCGGGCTCTTACTGCAGTGTCCCCTGAGGAGGCAAGAGTTCCTGTGGATGAGGGTTTTCTCTGTGGAGAACAGGGACGCTTTAGGTTACAAATGAATTTCATTCATGAGACTAATAAAAATAATTAAATTATCTATATATGCTTGTGATTTTTAGACAAGTAAAATAAAATCCCAGAGAAGTGTATTATCTAATCAGATAAAGGGTTCTTCTGGATTGGTTTGAAAAGTTTCTTTTAGCTTCTAGGTGAGAAAAGAGAGTAATACATTGATCTCCCCAAGTGTGCATTCACATAAAAAGTAGAAATCATTTGGTTTCGGTTCAACAGAGGTTTTCGTAGTTTTGGGATTTTTTTTTAAGATTTTATTTATTTATTTGAGAGAGAGGGAGAGAGAACATGAGCGGAGAGAGGTAAGTAAGAGAAGAAGACTCCCTGCCGAGCAGGGAGTCCGATGTGGGACCCGATCCTGGGACTCCAGTGTTATGACCTGAGCTGAAGGCAGTCGCTTAACCAACGGAGGCACCCAGGCACCCAGGTTTTTGTAGTTTTTATTGACATTGATCATTTATGATGTGGTTCTCTTGTGCTAATTAGAGTTATCTGCTAGCTGCTACTAAGAGTGGCTAACGTACCCACCACCATTACCACCTATTCCCAAAATCATCTCTTGCCAAATACACAATTTTTAAAATAGCTCCTGAAGAACTTGACATTCATTAGACTTCCCATTTCGAGTCCTCTGACTTCTTCAGTGTTTGCCTGCGCTCTGGGTTAACCTGCGTGTGTGTCTATGGCAGGTTCCCCAGTGCCACCGGCTCTGTCACCACAGCCTTTCCTGTCGGGCGCTAGGCTGCAGAGCACTCCGACCCTCACCGACATCTACCAGAACAAGCAGAAACTCAGAAAGCAGCACTCGGACCCCGTGTGCCCGTCCCACGCCGGGGCTGGGTACAGCTACTCACCTCAGCCCAGTCGGCCCGGCAGCCTCGGAACCTCTCCCACCAAGCACACGGGGTCCTCTCCTCGCAGTTCGGACTGGTTCTTTAAAACTCCTTTACCAACCATCATTGGCTCTCCCACTAAGGTGTGTTCATTAAGCTCCTTAGTCAGCATGACGACTTTGTTCAGTTAACGTTCGTTACGTGGAGCACGGGGGGCCGTGTGGTGAGCTCAGGTCCTGCAGCAGACCACCAGAGAGACTGGAGCAGAGAAGTCCGTTGCTCATATGTCTTGGCAGAAGTACCTGGCATGCCTCAAGAAGCTACACAGGGACGCCCAGGCAGGTGCAGACAGAGACAGGACCCGGGGCACATGCCTTTATTAGGGTCCAGGATGGAGGACTTCGGGGTTCCTGAGCTAAAGCAGAATTGGTCAGTTTGAGCCAAAAAAATGGGATTCTAGTAAGCTCCACAGGAGTCTTTGTGTGTGCAGCATCCAAGGGGAAAGCCTGGGGGATGGGTGAGACTAGACCACCAGGGGTATTGGAGGAGTCATCTCCAGACTTTAAATGTACTTGTGACCACAGTATGCTCTCGAAGGCCTGAACTGGCGTGTGGGGCCAGTGTCCGTTTAAGGCCCTGCAGCTGCATGGGCACATGGAGTGACGCGGAGTCTGCAGTGCTGTGGGGTAGCTTAGCTGAGCTGGAGACAGTAGTCCCCTTTTCCCCCCGGGATATGCTCCAAGACCCTCCGCAGTTGACTGAAACCACAGACAGTACGATAAAGTTTAATTTATAAGTTAGGCATGGTGAGAGATTAATAACCATAACTGTTAATAAAATAGAACAGTTATAATAGGCCACAGTGAAAGTTAAGTGAATGTGGTCTCTCTCTCTCTCAAAATACACCCAAAATATATATAATATATAATAGTCATGGGGCAGTTTGTTTTTTAAGATTTCATTTATTGGGGCACCTGGGTGTCTCAGTCGGTTAAGCATCTGCCTTCCACTCAGGTCATGATCCCGGGGTCCTGGGATCAAGCCCACATCAGGCTCCCTCCTCAGCGGGGAGCCTGCTTCTCCCTCTCCCTCTGCCTGCCATTCTGCCCCCGTGTGATTGCTGTCAAATAAATAAAATCTTTAAAAAAATTATTTATTGGAGAGAGAGAGAAAGCACAACTGATGGCAGGAGGGGCACAGGGAGAGGGAGAAGCAGAGGATGTGAGGTGGCAGCAGGCCTGCGTGGGGAGATGAAGTGAGGGAGTGACGTAGGCATGTGACCCAGTGTTAGGCTACCACTGACCTTCTGACAGTGTATCAGAAGGAGGATCACCTGCTTCCCGACCAGGGTTGGCCACAGAACGTGAAGCCACGATGGGGGCTATTGTGCTTGATAAAAAAAGATTCATAGTGATATTGAATTCCTACCATTTAAGGAGGACTTGCCGTGAGCCAGGCACAGTCTAAGTACTTCATGCCGAATGCTTTTTATACATGATCCCACTGATTCCCGAAGAAAGGAAGTTGAGGCTAGAGAGAACGAGTGAACTGTCCACGGCCGCAGAGGCTGTCAGTGGAAGAGTCAGGATATGAATCGAGGTCTGACTTAGGTCTGACAATTCTGAATGCTGCACGCGATGTAGTAACCAGCTTGCATGTGTTTCCTCAGACCACGGCTCCTTTCAAAATACCTAAAACGCAAGCGCCTTCCAACCTGCTAGCCTTGGTGACTCGCCACGGGCCCTCTTGAAGGGCAGACTAAAGACGGGAGTGACCCACGGGAGTGCCCTCATTGTCTCCTAGCTCAAGGCGGTGAGAGGCAGAAGCCTGAGCAGCAGAACAAAGCAGTGTTTGGCAGGTAAAAGACACCGTTTCCTCCCAGCCTTCAGTGTGAAAACTGCAATAGTACATATATGTCTACAATAAAGACAGACCAGACCAAATTAGTTTAGTAGCTGGTCTATGCCACTTGGGTAATGATATGAACTGTATACATTTAGAATCTCTGAAAACCACAGGTGCTTCCTGTGACTGAATACAGAGTCCTCACTGAATTTCCTGAATGTTCTCTGTCTGCTTTTTGTTTGTTTGGGTTATTGAAATACGTCTCTGCCCTGAATTGTCTGGTATCTATTTTTTTGTCTCCTTATTCTCTGACTTCCCTTTAACCCTTTTGTGGCTTGGCTTAAATCTCCCTTATTATTTTAAATACTGGGATTTTTACAGTATACTTTCCAGGGATGCCTGGGTGACCTCTGTCTTCAGCTCGGGTCATGATCCCAGGGTCCTGGAATCCAGCACCACATTGGGCTCCTTGCTCAGCAGGGAGTCTGCTTCTCCCTCTGCCTCTGCCTGCTTGTGCTATCTCTTTGTGCTATCTCTGACAAATTAATTAATTAATTAATTAATTAATTAAAGTATACTTTCCATTATGAACATCGTTCCTTCTTTCTAGATCTGTCAGTGCTGGGAAATTATCAGACCAACAAGCAAAGATACCTTTAGGTGGACATCAGGGCAGCACGGACAGTTTAAATACAGAATGACCCATGGATATAGGTAAGAAAATGGGGTAATTTGCTAGTATGTGCATTGGTTTACTGTTATTGCTGCCACAGATTAGCACAAGTGTGCTGTTTTTAAAACAACACAAACATAGCGTTGTACAGTTTCAGAGGTCAGAGGCCTGCAGTGGGTTTCTCTGGGCTAAAATCAGTATATTGACAAGGCTGCATTCCTTCTGGAGGCTGTAGGGGAGAATGCATTTCCTAGGCTTTTCCAGCATCTAGAGACTGCCCTCATTCCTCAGCTTGGGGTCCCCTTCCATCTTGAAAGCCAACGATGGCCGGTCTAGACTCCGACCTCCTGCCTCCCTATTCTACATTTAATGGACCCTTGTGATTATGTTGGACCCGCTGGATAATCTAGGATAATCTCTTTATGTTTAAGCCAGTTCCATCTGCAACTTTAATTACTTTCTGCCATGTAATGTAGCCTATTTACAGGTTCCTGACGTTAGTCCATGGACATCTTTGGCAGGGTTGGAGGGCGGGAGAAAGTAATTGTTTTATATATCTGCTTCTGCTGACTGTTCACACACTTCCTGAGATTTCCTGAGATTTCTTCACACACTTCCTGAGATTTCTTCACCCACTCCCTGCCACTTCATCTTTTTTCTTAGCACACCAAGACAGATGCTTGTGGGGTGTCTTAATCACCACCAGTTATGAGTTAGGAGGAATTCTGACCCAAGATTGATTTTTATTGGTGGGGTAATACTGACCAAAGTTAGCTTAAATACACTTGTACTCTTGAGCATTTCTTCTACAGTGAGTGAGTAGATCCTATAAAAAATACCATAGGTCACGAGATCCCCTAGGCATTTTCATAGTTGTTTCAGGGACTGTTACATCTACAGATCCACAACTAGATTACTTGGATTACTGCTTGTCAAAAAATAAAACAAAGGGCAGGTTGTGGACCATAACCCAGACTTATTTAAACAAACTTTCAGGGAATGGATTCTGGGAATCAGTACTTTTAATAAACTCCTGGGTTCCTGAGTGGCTCAGTTGGTTAAGTGTCTGCCTTCAGCTCATATGATGCTCCCAGGGTCCTGGGATCGAGCCCCACATTGGGCTCCCCACTTCTCCCTCTCCGACTGCCGCTCCCCACCCCCACTCATGCTCTCTCAAATAAATAAATAAAATCTCAAAAAAAACCTCTCCCCATTATTATTATATACACCTAAATTTGGGATTCACCATTGTAATCTTTTCTCATTTTCTCTATAATTTTTTATTGACTCTCCCATTAGCATCCAAAGAAGGAAATAATCTGGACCATCAAATATCTGATTGAACATGGTTTCTAATCCAAAGAGACTACTCCACTCTTTTCTTGCTTGCATGGTTTCTGAAGAGAAGTCCAATGTAATTCTTACTCTTGTTCTTCTATAGGTGAGGTGCTATTTCTTTGGCTTCTTTCAAGATTTTTTCCTTGTCTTTGATTCTGTGCAGTTTGATATATGTCTAGGTGTAGTTTTTTTGGTATTCATCCTGGTTGGTGTTCTCTGAGCTTCCTGGATATGTGGTTTGGTTCTGTCAGTAATTTTGGAAAATTCTCGATCGTTACAACTACAAATATTTCTTCTGTTCCTTTCTCTCTCTCTTCTCCTCTGATATTCCCTTTACATATATGCTATACTTTTGTAGCTGTCCCACAGTTCTTGACTATTCCGTCTTTGTTTTCATTTTTCTTTGTATTTGCTTTCCAGTTTTGGAAGTTGATATTGGCTCATCTTCAAGCTAACTGTTTCTTTCCTGAGCCATGTCCATCTACTGGGGAGCTCATCAAATGCATTATTCATTTCTGTTTCAGTGATTTTGATTTATAATATTTCCTTTTGATTCTTTTGTGGAGTTTCCATTCTCTCTGCTTATGTTACCAATCTCTTCTTACATGTTGTTTACTTTTCCCTAATGAGCCCTTAGCATATTAACCATATTTATTTTAAAATTTTAGTCTGATAATTCCAGTCTGTGCTGTATGTGAGTCTGGTTATGAAGATCGCTCTGTTTCATCAAACTATTTTTACCATTAAGTATATCTTTTAATTTTTTTTTGAAAGCCTGACCTGATATATTGGATAGCAGGAATTGAATTAAATATCACGAGTTTTTTTTGTTTTCCTGGCTAGAAGTTAGGCTGTGCTTAGTGTTCGTTGTAGCTGTAGGTGTCAGGCTAAACCTCTCTGTGTTCTTTTTGGGTTTTCCTAGATCCCTCTTCTTAAATAACATCTGACACCCTTGCCCAACTCTGTATTCTTTCCTGAGAGTTTTGTATCTTAGCTCTTACATGTAGACCTGTGATCCATTTTAACTGAATTTCTTGTGGATGATGTGATGTAGGGGTCCGACTTCATTCTTTTGTGTGTAGATTTTCAGTGGTGCCAGCACCGTTTATTACAAAGATTATTTTTTCTTCCATGTTGCATTGTTTTGTTAACCTTGTCAGAAAAATATGTCAACTATAAATGTGTTTATTTTTGGATCCTAATTCTATTTCACCATGTCTTTTATTATGTTGGTACCATACTGCCTTGATTATTATACCATTATAGTAACCAAGGAAATGAGAGTCCTTTGTTCTTCATTTTCAAGATTGTTTTGGTTATTCTGGGTCCTTGAGTTTCCATTGTGAAATGGAAATTTTATGAAGTAAAATTTTTCTCTGGACTGCTAAGTTGCTTTCACATACGAAAATCAGTTAATGTAATACATAATACTCAATATGCTAGAAATAGAATTTATTCACATGATAAAGAACATCTATGAAAAATGTACAACTAACATCATATTTAAAGGCGGAAGATTGAATATTTTCCCTCTAAGATCATGAAACAGACAAAGATACCCATTCTCACCACTTCTATTCTGCATTGTATCAGAGGCTCTAACCAGGGCAGTGGAGCAAAAACAAAAAACAAAACACCCAGCTTGGAAAGGAAGAAGTAAAACTACCTCTCTTCACAGATGACATGATTTTGTATGTAAAAAATCCTAAGTAATCCACTAAAAAATTCTTCGAACTAATAAATTCAGCAGCATTGCAGAGTACAAGATCAGTACCCAAAAATCCACTGTATTTCTTATACACTGGCAAGAAACGATCTGAAAGTGACATTAAGAAAACAATTCTGTGTAAGATACCATCAGAAATAACAAAATACTTAAGATCAAATTTATACTTGTAAACTATGAAACTTTGGTTCTGGAAACTATAAAACACTGATGAGATAAATTAAAGAAGACATAAATAAATGGAAAGAAACCCTGTATATATAGATCAGAAGACTTAATATTGTTAAGTTGACCGTAGTTTCCAAATTGAGCTGTAGACTGAATGAAACCTTTGTATGGGACACATGATTTTCCTCTTACTGCTCCGAAGGTTGTGTCCTAGTCTTTGGTTTTTATGGTTTTACTGTGATGTTTCTGGGTGTGGCTCTCTTTGAGTTTATCTTCCGTTGAGTTTGTTGAGCTTCCTGGATATACAGATTAATGTTTTTCATCAGACTTGAGAAATTTTCAGCCATTATTTATTTGGATATTCTTTTCTGCTTTTTTCTGCCTCTCTTCTCCTCCTGGCACCCCTAGCATGCATATAATACACATTATGCATAGGTACACTTAGTGGTGTCTCCTAGTTCTTTTGAGGCTCTCTTTTCGCTCTGTGCTGCACATTGTACAGTCTCTATCGATTTATCTTCAAGTTGAAGATAATTCACATGTGCTGTTGAACCCCTGTAGTGAATTTTTAATTTCAGTTATTGTTCTTTTTAACTCCTGAATTTGCACTTGGTTCTTTTTTATAATCTCTCTCTTTAATGATAGTCTCTATTTGATGAGACATTATGATCATACTTTACTTAAATTTTTTTTCTTATTTGAGTATAGTTGACATACAAGTTCACATTAGTTTTAGGTGTACGACATAGTGATTCAGTATCTCTATACATTACGCTGTGCTCGCCGAAAGGGTAGATGCCATCTGTTCCCAGACATCACTATCATAGTATCATTGCCTGTATTCCCTGTGCTGTACCTTTTATTCCCACATCTTACTCATTTCTTAACTGCAAGCCTGTATCTTCTACTCCTCTTACCCATTTTGCCTTTTTACCCTCACCTCCCCTTCCCTCTGGCAACCATCTGTTTGTTCTCTGTATTTATAGGTTTAATTCTGCTTTTTGTTTTTTTATTTTGTTTTTCCAGTTCCACATGTGAGTGAAATCACACGGTATTTGTCTTTTTCAGTCTGAGTTATTTCACTTGGGCATAATACCCTCTAGGTCCATCCATGTTGTCACAAAGGGCAAGATTCCATCCCTTTTTAAGGCTGTGTAATATTCCACTGTATAAATAAAACACCTACACCACATCTTCTTTATCCATTCATCTGTTGATGGACAGTTAGGTTGCTTCCATTTCTTTGCTATTGTAAATAATGCTGCATTGAACATAAGGGTGCACATACCCAGGTGTCCTTAAGTGGTTGTTTCTTAAAGAAAGAATTTTTACCACAGTGCCTCTGTGATGCAGTTAGTTAAGTATCTGACTTTTGGTTTCGGCTCAGTTGTAATCTCAGGATCGTGAGATCGAGCCCCATGTTGGGCTCCCTGCTCAGTGCCAAGTCTGCTTAAGACTCTCTCTCACCCCCTACTCCCCACTCTCTTTCTTAAATGAATAAGAAAATTAATTTTCACCACTTACAGTTGTTTCACTGAGAAGCAGGTCTCTGATGCTGCTCACACTTAACACTGCCATTCTGAAAGTCATCATTCTGTGTGCTGTTTTCCAGAAGTCAGTCACTACGAGTTGGAACAGTTTTGGAATTAGCTTGTTTGAAAAACCGTATTATGTATCATCCCCTTTTACAAATTAAATTTATAGGGTTTGTAAGTTCTGCATGAATATTTGTTGTAATTTAAGTCCAAGTTTGTGTGTATGAAACCAGATTTTTCTCCTTAAACAACATTTAGGCATAAAATGCATCTTTGATCATTTTTATCCTCTTTTTCTCTTCTCTTTTCCACATGAACTTTACTATCATCATTCGAAATCACAGATTTCTCTTTCTAATCATGAAGTCTCCATTTCTGAAAATAAAAACTGCTGATAATAGGAAAAACTAATTCCTTAAAAGAAATGGGTCATTGTCTCTTAAAATACATCCATGACCATATTTAAATACACAAATACCTACAAATAGATACTGTTTAACTAATTTCCACTTATAGTTCATGGCTTCCTAGAAGATTTTTATAATCTCTCTGTTCTGTTAATTAGATGCTTCAAGTTTGTTATCCTCTGTTCTGGATAAGATGGACACTGATGGTAGGTTTTTTTCTGTATCTGGTTTTAAATTTGTGATTTGTGTTGTTAACTCCCACCTCCATTCTGTGTTCTCAGAAATGTAATGTTTTTGAGATGCTTGAGTATGAAAAGGCTTTGGACAACTTTTATTGATTCTGTGTGGTTTGGTGGAGAAGGACTTTCCACCTTCCCTTCCTTTAACCCACACCAGCCCATCAGGGCCCCTGACATTGGGTCCACTCCCATTTCTTCCTGACAGATGTATGGCTGCAATTCCAAGGCCCACATGTACTTTGACTCAACTTTCTCTGGCTCTTACACCGTGGAGAGTCCTAATCTCCCTTCATCTTTCCCTCATATTTTTATCCTAAGTTCTTGGTTTCCACTTTTTCGAATGATCCTTAACAGGTGTGACAGCAGCTCATGTCCCTTAGAAGTCTATGAAGTGACTCTGAGTAGGCGGATTTGGTGTAAGGAAGGTTCACAGATGAGAAGAGAGTACTATAAAGTACTACTAATGCAGACCTGTGTTGACTTTCTGATGTTAAGAGTAATAAGTACCTAATGTAAAAAAGCCCCCAGAAACCCAACTATAAAAGTAATGTAACCCCACACCCAAATCGAAACACCGTGGAAGCAATGTAACTTTGTGTGAACTTTTTGCTGTAGCCCCTGCAGGAGCTTGTGGTGGTGGACTGGCACCTCCTATAGGAACAGCAGCAAGTTCCAGAGCTGTCCTGTTCACTGTAGGATCTCCTCCACACAGTGTCACGGCCCCCACTTATACCCAATGGTCCTTCGAACAAAAACAACCTCAGGTGAAGAATTGTCTTATTATCATTTTGGCTTGTGTTTGGAGTGTAGTGTTCTGTCGATGACTTGATGATGCGACTCGGGCGAGCCCCTCAGCCTCTCTGGACTTCAGTTTCCTTACCAGTGACATTGAGATTATCACTTTCTTGACCTTAGAGGGGTTATAAGACATAAATGGTATGTTATTTGTAGGGGGGGAAACTTTGTAATCTAAGAGCACTGCATGTTGATAACACTGTATTATAGCGGTATAATGTACCTGTGACTTTTCCATGATGAAGGAGTGGCGCATCTGCAGTGCTCATTGTGTCTTTATATTAAAGGCGTATTTCAGTACCTCTGGTAATTTTTTTGAAATAGTAGATGGTTGTTTATCTTTTACTTTTGTTCTTAGAAACTTAAGTTTCGCCTTTTTTCATACTTCGGGTCCTAATCTTTGCAGTTAGCCCTAGCTGCATTTAGATAGGCCAGTAGATTGGTTTTATCATCCATTCTCTATAAATAGGTTATTAATACCCCAAATTAAGGAAGTATTCAGCTTGTACTGGAAATGAGTTATCATTTAGCATTGTCGTCTGTATTATACCTTATGTCCTTTAAATTCTCTTCTGCTACGTAAGTCATCAATCAAAATGTCGGGAGATTTATAAGCAAAAGAATTATAAACAGGTAACCAGAGAGGAAGTAGAGCCAATAATCTTGTTCTTCAGATTATTGAAAGTATTAAATAATAGTAAAATGTCATTTTCAGAAAGTGACATTTTATACCTGTTAGCTAAGCCAGCACTAGAAGATGGAAGTGCCCACCGTTGCTGAGGTGTGGTGGGGTCTGTGTGCTCACACCTGGGGTCGAAAGTAGTGCTGCAGTTGTCACAAGAGCTGTGAAGATGTAACATTTGACCTGTGGTAACCCCATTCCTGTTTATAATACCACTTCGGAGTGCTTATCACAAATGAATCATCCAAAAGAAGGGAAAACTTTGGGTTTCATTACAGTGTTATCTGTGGCTTAAAGAACCAGAAATAGTGTAAATCCTCCAGACAGTCATCACATACAGACATCTAGGGAACTGCTGGGCCTCTGCTGTGTTTTATGATGAGGAGGACTATGGAGCAATGGGGAGAAATGTATATGCTATAAACTTGTTTAAAACAAGCCATGTAGGGGTGCCTGGGGGGCTCAGTCAGTGAAGCGGCCGCCTTCAGCTCAGGTATTGATCTTGGAACCCCAGGAAGGAGCCCTGCATCCAGCTCCCTGGTCAGTGGGGAATCCGCCTCTCCCTCTGCCCCTCCCCCTGCTCTTGATCTCTCTCTCTCTCTTTCTCTCTCTCTCTCTCTCTCTCTCTCTGGCTTGCTTGCTCACACTCGAATCAATAAATAAAATCTTAAAAAAAAAAAACTAGCCATGATGATGTCGACGAAATAGATATATAAACAAGGAATAAAGGTGACCTCAGAGAAATAAAACCTCTTCATAGGCTCCAGTAGGGGGTCCGTGACTGTTGCTGGGCTGGTGTCAGGGGCGGGCGCAGCCCACCTGCCCACATGCTCACGGTCCTGTCCCCTTGCAGCCGGCTGCAGCAGCCCCAAGGGCTCCCTGTGCTCCGCCAGTAGCTGCGTGTGTGTGGGCTCCCCACCGGGGCCCGGTTGGGGGGCTTCCCCTCCGGGAGCCGAGGCTGCTCCCAGCCTGAGATACATGACTTATGGTGCTTCACCCCCCAGCCTGGAGGGGCTCGTCACCTTCGAAGCCCTGGAGCTGCCAGAGGAGATGCTGATGGAGGTGAGAAGAGCCGCCGAGGGTGTTCTAGCCACGGGAGGAGAGCAGACTGCTCCCAAAAGTGCCTTTTTCTTTTTGTTTTTGTTGTTGTTGTTTTTCTTTTCTTTACCTTGCCTTGTCTTTTCTATTTGAAAACCACTGCTGACATGCTTTCAGAATAATGTGGACAGTGACACTCATCCAGAACAAGCTTTGGTTGATAGGAAGTGACAGATACAGATTTTTCATCTGAAGTTTAGTTTCTTTCCATCAATAGGACTTGGAAAGCATAATCTTGGTCCTGAAACTAGAACTTTTTTATTTTCAGTGTTTGCTTTTCTTTATAACATAAAAATGACACACTTAGGCTTAAGAAGTAATTAAGCATAATTAGATGTGTCACTAACATGGAGAAATAACCCTAGCAGGCAGAGGCTCGCATTGGTAGACCAGCCCCTGCCCTCCTGAAGCCAGTTTGCAGGGAGACCCACATCAGAATCCTGTGAACACAGACTGAGAACAGGCGAGGATCATTCAGTGACTGCAATGGCTATGTCAGTTCAGTTCCTCAGTCCTGCCTCCAGGACAGCATTCAGGAGCCCACACTGTGTCCTCCCACTGGTCACAGTGCTGACTTGGCTTGCATTTTCGTTAAAACGATCAGTTCTCCAGATGAACAGAGAACAGATACTCTCTCCATGCTGGGCCTCTAGCATTTCTATTCTGTGTGAATGTCTATTCCTTCACATAGAAGTTATAAAGTGGTGCATGCAAAATATATCAGTGATTTCCTAGTGAATTTAGTCATAATTTTGAACATATGTTTAACCCAGGGCTAAAATTGGAAAAGCAGTTGTCAGAGTATTTTTAATCAAATTAGACACAAATTGTTTTCCAGTACATTTAACGGTATATTAGAATAAATAGTGCTATGTGCATGTATATGTATACATATATATGTAAGAGAGGAGGAAGACCTTCACAAGTTAATTGGTTTATTTCTCCTTTCTCGAGGAAATGATTCTCATCCTTTTTTAATCATAAAAGGAGAATGAGAAGCTTAGTCTTATTTGAGATTTCAAGAAACTTTTATAGCTAAAAACACATCTCGAAACAACACTAATTTTAGACTACCCATTTTCAATGCACGCTATTATGTCTACACTTACTCCCCTCTTTAACTAACTGGACAGCTAACCAAGATTTAAAGCTTTGGTGTCAGGAATCACTGTGAACTGAAAACCCACTGGAAATTAAAATAAAGCATCTCTCAAACTATAAGTCAGTAGAATTTGCAGAACTGTCTAGAAGTGTGGTTTGAATAACCTTACAATCCTGATATTTGTTTTGTCATGTTTTGTCTCAGATATTGATTTGTTTTTGTTGTTGTCGTTATTGTTTCTAGTAAAAGCATATGACCTCATCTTTGAAACTTAATTTTGTGGCTGCTCTCATCCATACACACAAACACATGCACACACCCACACACCCATATTGTGTTTCACCTGTGCTTATTTTCCTACTAGTTTTGGAGAATTTAAAAATTGTAGTCTGTTCTATTCATTCTGATGTCCATAAGTATAAAAACACAATAGCTTCAGCCATGGTGTATATACAGAAACAAGTATGCTGGTCTTCTTAGTTTCTAAGCTTCTAAGATAAATTGGCTTTGCCACAGAGAGAACACACAGACACCTTATGCCACCTCAACGTGATGCTGATGTTCACAGAGTGCGTACTGGACCTGACCGCTGTGCAGGGCGGCCACCCAGAGTTGTGCACAGCCGCTGTCTCCTTGTACCAGATCCAGGAGAGTGTGGTCGTGGACTAGATCAGCCAGCTGAGCAAAGACTGGGGGTATGTGCCCCCTTTGTCATTTGCTTCCAAATTCTCCATGCTTTCTGTAAATTCGTGTCTGAGATGGAGGTCCTGTCAGACACTAGAGATTGTGTCTCATGAAAAGCTTCAAGGGAGCTCTTGGTTATGTCACTGGCCTAGATTCCACTTGTGAGCCAAGGCTCAAAAATTGTGCAGCCTTAGTATTGCCTCTTCCTTGTGACTTATATTGTTGAAGGTATTTGATGATGAAGAAGTTGTATTGGTTCTTGAGTCTTTTCAAACATGCTTTTTTCTGTGCTGAAACTTTTTCCTTCAGGAGTTATTTGTGCATTAAAAATGTCAAGGAGGGGGCGCCTGGGTGGCTCAGTGGGTTAAGCCTCTGCCTTCGGCGCAAGTCATGGTCTCGGGGTCCTGGGATGGAGCCCCACATCGGGCTCTCTGCCTGTCTCTCTGCCTACTTGTGATCTCTCTATCTCTCTCTATTAAATAAATAATTTTTTTTTTTAATGTCAAGGAGGATGATATTCCTTTAAAAATGCTCTTTGGTGACCCAGTGGTAGAGGGCGGAGTGCGGCGCGTTGGCTCGCAGCATAACACTCTCTACCTTCCTTCCGGCGCAGGCGCGTGGAGCAGCTGGTCTTATACATGAAAGCCGCACAGCTCTTAGCAGCCTCTCTGCATCTCGCCAAAGCCCAGATCAAGTCCGGGAAGCTGAGCCCGTCCACGGCTGTGAAACAAGGGAGGCGTGCGACAGTACCCGCGCCGACGCCCGCGACCTCGCGCCGCCCTCTTCCCCTTTACTTGGAGAGAGAATTTGATGCGGAGTCTGTGCTAGAAAAAACTCTTAGATGGGCAAAGATGCTGACTTTTCTGGGTTGTGCTCTTGCCATTTAATTGATACAGAGAACAGCCAAAATGACTTTCTTTATTCTCAACTTTTCCTTAACTGGAAGAGAACCCATGAAAGAACCTGATTTCTGGTCATTTTTTCCCCCAAGGATGATTTAGTGCTACTTTCCTTAAATTGGCAGAAAAGGTACATGTCACTGTGACTTTATTTTTATTTTGGGAGGAAAATTAAAATTAGTTCTCATCTCAACTTCTTTCCAGTTGTCAAAAATCTGAATGAATGATACAAATTCTGCATCACCATGTGCAAGAAACTTACAAAAAAGCTGAATCGCTTCTTTTCTGACAGAGATTTACCGATGAAATCAACAACGTGACTACAAAGAAACTCATCTATACTTGTGCTGTAGAAATGGTAACCCTTTTAAATATTGAATATTATATAGGCCAATCTTCTGAGTTGAATACCTACTTGGCATTTTCTCTTTATTATTTTTTAAAAGATATATTTATTTTGAGAGAGCACACTAGTGGGAGGGGCAGAGAGAATTTCAAGCAGACTCTGTGCTGGGCACAGAGCCTGATGCAGGACGCAGTCTCAGGACCCTGAGATCACAGCCTGAGGCGAAACCAAGAGTCAAAGGCTTAACCAACTGCACCACCCAGGCGCCCTTTGATGTTATCCTTTTAAAAAAAGTTCCTGCCCTTAACAATTCCCAAGCCCCAAATATTGTGACTCCTTCTTAATGACAGAGGTAATTGGATGTCATTAGCCCAAGTAACACATGAAGTGACATTGGCTACCACACATGGTGACATTTTATTGTACCTCTTAAAAATTGCTCACATTAGGCACAGTCTAATCTTTTTATACTTTGCATCTAAAGGCTTTGGCTAGATCTGCATTTTCTGCATTTTCTACTGTTTCAGAAATTTTGGAATAAAAATTAGGAGAAATCCTGCTGTTCACCAGCGCATGTGCCCTGACTCTGCTTACTGACCCTATCTGAGTAAAGACGCAAAGTAAAATCTGCTTTTCCAACTGTGTTGTTGTACTATTGGAAATATTGTTTCTGTCTCATGGAGGGGAAATTGCTCTGAAGTAGAGATGAAATTAGGGACTGTTAAAGAAGTGATTAAGTGGGGAGAATTATTGACCAATCTTATTTTCTCCCACCTCCCCTCCAAATTGGTCCACTTGGAATTGTACTGTTATATTACCCCTGGCCTCATTTTGAAAACCATTATCAAGTCATAGGAAAATAACTTTGGAATATAAACTGTTGATAAAAATAACAGATATTATTTTGCTCTAAACTGTTGCTATGAATAATATGCATTCTGTCACTCTGTACTGAATTAAGATTTCATATGGTATTTGATTTTTAGAAGTTTGCCAGGAAAAATGTTCTCTCCAAAGCAGTTTGGTGCTCCCTTCTTTTCTGATAATAAGAGCAGTCAGTGGAGCTTGAGTAAGTTTGCCCAGGCTGCACAGCAAACTCACTTATACTAGCACTATCTTTAGTTCATTTTTTCTTCTTCCTTTTCAGAATGAACTTTTGGTAGCCAATTTTTTTTAATTGTAAGTGGCCTTAAAGTATTGTTTGGAAGACACAGACGATATCGGCAAATACATTAGGATACTGGGTTAATGACAGTCCTGGCATTTCATGATTAAAGAGAATGTTGAAGAACAAAATTCAGCCAAGTAAAACTGGAGGTGGAACTGTCCTTGTTAAATGACTCACGAGTCAGGCAGCATCCCACCTAGCAAGCAGTGGGGACCTCTGCTGGGCTCAATAAAACAAAGGTTTTTAAAAGGGAGGGAGGGGTCATAAAAAAGAAGAATGGAATTTATTAGTCAGGAGTGCATCGTTCAGGCAAAGTTGCCCTCCTAAGGGGAAGCAGAAGGTGCCCGTTGGCTAGGAAATGCCGTGTTGACTGGGTAACGTCACATTCCTGAGTGACCGAGACTGAGTTCAGGTTGGGCATTAAGTTCTGGTTTGCTGACTCACCCTAAGTGATGCCATCTGGGCCCTCATTTCAAAATACTGTTGGGAAAACTTCTGAAATACTCACAACCTGTGAATACTTCTGCTGTCCCTTCTTTCTGGAAAGCTCCTCCCACCTGGCCATCTCCTGCTCCTCCTCCAGACTCAGCCTAAACACCACTTCCTGGAGGCTTTCCCTGATCTTCTCTTCATCCATGGTTGCGTTAGACTCACCCAGCATGTATCCCCTACCATTCCGGGGCTCCCTCTCTAGTAACACGTATCCCTTGGCCTTAGAATGCCATGTTTCCCAGCCCCGCGCATCCCTCTAGACGGTGCGCTCTCCTTCCCCATGTGCACAGTGCTAGGAACATAGGAAGGTGCTCAGCACACATCTCTGAGCGAATGAATGACTACACCCGAAAATGCGTTGAGTAAAGCAAGCTAAGAGATGACTTTTAACATCACTTAACTATCTTTTATTACAAAATGTACTTTTTTTCAAAGATTTTATTTATTTATTTGACAGACAGAGATCACAAGTAGGCAGAGAGAGGAGGAAGCAGGCTCCCTGCTGAGCAGAGAGCCCAACGTGGGGCTCCATCCCAGGACCCTGGGATCACAAGCTGAGGCGAAGGCAGAGGTTTAACCCACGGAGCCACCCAGGCGCCCCATTATTATTACAAAATGTACTTTAATGAAGTGTCAGGCTGCGCTAGTGTGAAAGCGTATGTTTAAAAGAAACTTCTTAATGCAGTCCTAGAAGAGCCAGTTCAGGAGTGTAAGTTCTGCTAGTCCTTCGTCTGAGTCCGAGATAATGTGAGAGTGCAGAGGAACTCTTTCATCAAGAAACTCCCATTTTATTTTGCCTATCTGAAGAATTTTTGAGTTTTATATAGTTGGGTAGATTATATCATTTTGTCAAAATGTGTTAATTTTAGATAGATGCCATTAAAAGCTGCATTGCCCAGATGGATTCGTATTTTCTGGGAAAAGTTGAGACTCTTCTCATTTCTGCCGACTTGGCTTCAGGTTCAGTCTGCCGCCCTGGATGAGATGTTTCAGCAGACCAAAGACATCGTTTATTGCTACCATAAGGCAGCCCTTCTTCTGGAAGGCCTCACTAAGATTCCCCAGGAACCTGCTGACATCGAAAATGTACACAAATGTAAGTCGACTTAGAAGACAGACAACCCAGTTGTCTCCTACAGGTGCAGCAGGAGGAGTGAGCAGAGTTCGGCACCATACGGCCTGGGTTTGGATCTTGGCTTCGGGCTGATCCCTTACCCTTCCCATGGTCTGTTTCTTCTTCTGAAAGATGAGAGAGTTGTTCGAGGGCTCAAGATAATGCATGTGAAGTCCTTGTGACTTCGGATTTTCACACTGCATGACCGTATTGGCAGATGCGTGTTTGTGTATGTAGAGAGCTTTGGTTTTATTGTTAATAATAAAGGCAACTGTTCTAAGCCTTGTGAGCTTATTGGTGACTGAAGACTTTTATGAAGACTCCAGGGTAGATGTGGGATAGACAGCAGAGTGGAGATTGATAGGCTGCCGGGTGATGGTATCATTTATCAGAAAGAAGCCCTGGGTTTTGAGGAGGGGATGGTGGGCCCTTCGGAGTGTACGTGCTCATACCACACAGCCTCGAAGGGATGCCAGTTCTGAAATGACTTGCAGTTGGGAGCAAGCTGGCCATTCAGACCTAAATGTCCTGTGTTTTATGTACCAGCCTCAGTTTTGCCACTGCACGTCACTGAGCTGGAAATTACATCCAAACAATTATCAGGCAGAAGGAAGACAAAATACTCAAATGACCAACTTTGGGCCAAAGAAAGGTCAGGGGCAAGGGTGCACGTGGAGAATTAATGGTGATGGGTTTGGGGTTTTTCCCCCATTAGTTCTTCTTGCTTTGGTTTTGACAATAGACATGATTTTCATTATGAATTTATTTTATTTCTAGATAAAACTAGTATTGAAAGAAGATTGTCAGCACTCTGTTGTAGCTCTGCAACCCTGTGAGCAGCCGCAGGCTCGTCCCTGGACCAGCGGTGGGACTGAGGAGAGAGGTTTGGGATGACAGTTTGGGTTCTGTTTCCCCAGCCCCAGGAAACCCTAGTCTCCCACCTGGCAACTACCAAAGAACAAGCGTGACTTCAAAAAGGAAAACCACCCAAAAAAACTACAGACTTGTAGGAAATCTGCCTTATTGGAGGCATCAGCCCTTCCCTTTTCTGTGTAGAAGCAGAAGCAGAATATTCCACTTGGCTCTCAGTTTGGACGGGATCAATAAATGGACCTTAGAAATAGAATGATCGGTGCAGTTATTCCTAAGGATAATTAAGAACGGAACAAAGTAGGTGGCTCTGTACTCAGTTCACCAGGGCAGTGTGCGAAATTCCACACGTTTACTGAGGTATAAAGTAAAAAAAATAATAATAATAAAATAAAATAAAAATTGACATCTCATCCAGGCAGTGTGATAACTGGGGTCTGTTTGTCTGAACCTGAGCACGCATCCGTCGACAGCCCAGGAAGAGCGAGCTCGAGAACGAGCTGAGAGAAGGCTCTTGGCAGAAGTGGTGAACTCTTCCATTTGATCGAATATGGACACATGTTCATCTTCCAAACTCTTTCATATTGCACTAATTTATTAAAACAACTGTGTATTGGATTTTGCAATTTAAAACTAACTGAGGCACAATGGACTTGTTTAGAATATTTTTCTTGATTATGTTATATACACACACCCTTTCCAGAATTCACATGTAACTTCTAGTGGACTTTTAAATGGTAAAAACTTGTGTTCGTGTGAACCTTTGCATTTTTTTAACCTATCCATCTACACATACAGATTTTCTCAGTGGCGTTTTTGAGTTGCTGGCCATTTGCTTTTGGTTGTATTTTTTATTGTGCATGCGGAGTGTGCATCGATGCCTGTGATCTCTAGGTTTACTAAAGGCTAGGTTTATTTGGGCAGTATTAGAGAAAAATACCAACTCGGGATCCTCTCAAGAATTTTAATAGGGCCAAAACAAGGTTGGTGACCTAAAGGCTTGTTGGTGATGTGGAGTTTCTCCATGAAGTTAGTGACAAATGAGATTTGTCTTCTCTTAGGAAGACGGGTGGCTCTTTGCAGCCTAACGTGCATGGTTCATGTCCATCCTGACGGTCCACCAACGGCTGGTCACGGAGAACGTGGGCAGGTCACATCCCTCCAGAAATGGTTCCTGCATCATGTATGGTTTCGTTTCATTTCCGCATCTGCTTGAATACTTGAATAAACCATTCTCCAGTTTTGATCCTTTTATTTTTACCCTTTTAGGTAACATAACCCAAACTCTGACAAATTGCACAGAAGCTCTTTGGCATTAATCTAATTTTAGGATACTGATGCAGACAGACAAAAACATGGTTTTTCCTTTACTTTGATGAAGTAATGTAATTTTTACCTTATTTATCTGTATGAAATTCCAGCAGTTAATTTGAACATTTATTTATACAATGTTTGTATTTTTAGGTCTTTAATACAGTGTTTCTACCTCTCATTTGTAACTGCATGCATTATTCTCGAAACTAGGTAAAACTCACAGAATCATTGTATAATAGCCTTTTTATTCTTGCGTGTACAGATGTATATTAAGGTAAAATAAAACTGAAAGTGTTTCTAGGGTAAAGCTGGGTCCATATTACATGGCTTGTCAAGCCAGCTCCTTCCTCTGTGAGTCTGGAGGCTTGGGCATCAAAGTCCTTTGTCTTGCCCCAATATTTCGGATGCTTGGTGACTGTCCCACCCACTGCCACGCTCGGAGGCTACGTGATGGGGTTCCCACCCTTCCCTGCAAGGCTTCCAAACACTGTTACTAGAAATACTCTGTTTTGTATCATTTTTTTCAAGCATCCCAGGAAATTTCATTTATGTCCTCCTTGTTCTCAGCCACATTATCTCAAGAGGCCCTCCAAGCAGCTGGGTTCATTCAGTCCCCTCCACCCCGTCCCATTTTTTTTTTTTTTTTTTGAATCAGCACAGGATGAAACAGGTTCACCGCAAGTGATCGGTCTGAAGTCAGGTAACTAAGGGAGGTAGGTAAGCCATGCTTGTGACTCCCAAGTTCGTTCTTCTCCCTCCTGTGTAACGAAGGTCCGTCACGTGATAGATGCCGTGTGTGAAACTGTGATGTGTGGACGGCAGAGAACAGACTGTAAACTCATGAAAAATGGTTCTGATTCTACCCCCATTATCAAGGCCAATTGTTTCCAGAGATTTTGCCTTGACTATAGCAATAATAAATGCTTTATGTTTCCATGAGCATCTTTTTAATTTCCTATCCTTGAATTCACAAGCACACTCATGGCTTGCCACCCAGGTTCGAGCCAGAACGCAGGAAGTCAGCGACCACACAGACGTAAGGAGAGGAGTCCCGGTGAATCAGCTGACTGGCTATCCATGCGGTCAGGGTTTGCCCAAAGTGCGCCCAGTACTGGACCCCATGCATCCTTCGGCCCTGTTCCCTTCTCCCTGTCCAGAGGACTAACAGAGTCCCAGAGAGGAGTTCACTGTCAGGGCTGGGGCATCCTCAGCCTCCCCAGGGCGAGAAGGAAGAAGCCTAACGTGACCTCTACGGGGCCTCGAGACAACTTACCCCTGGGGCCTAGACCCTTGAATCTTCAGCTGAGGAAGCTCTCAGGACCTACTCATGTCCCTTCCTGGTTCCCCCAAGCCCTTGTGAGATTACACCTCTAGGAGAGTGTGGAGATGGTCCTTTCCTCACCGGAACCAGAGGGAGCCCCATCCAAAGCCATCTGCCTAGCAAAGCACCACACTCCTTCAGGAAACAGGCAGTCAGCCCCGAAAATCCAGCTCCTGTGAGAGAGGCAGAGCCACACAGCTGATGGGTCGGTGTGGTCGGGAGCTGACTGTGGTAGAGGAAGGCATGGAGGCAGAGACCCTGCTGTCCTTGCAGGGGCTGAGCAGAGCGAGAGCTCCCACGTTCATGCCCTGCAGGCAGAACTCATCCAAGGCTGACCCCCTTTCCCCAGAGGGCCTCTGCTCTTAGCTCGGTGTGCCCTGAAGATCTTTCTCATTGTTCAGGGTGTCCCTCTCAACAGCTTCCAGGGTCCCTCTCAGGAGTGGGTCTGAGCCGAGGAGCCCGCAGAGGTGACTCTGCCCTGGCGCTTCCCGGAGCCCCACACTTACTCCCACCCTGGCACAGAGGCTCCCCAAAGTCTGCCCTCAGGGGAGGCCACCTGGCACTGTCCTGCTCTGGGACTGTCCTGCTCTTGGGGGGTTGGCGTCTGTCTCACCCCTTGTTCATTGGAAATGGCTCTCTACCTCCCTGGGCGTGGGGGTGCCCTGGGCCTCCAACTGCCTCCTGCACAGCTGTGTGCCCTTAGGCTCATGCATCTGTATCTGCCAGCGGAGGGTCAAGGGCACAGAGCTCAGGGAGTCACAGTGAGGATGGAACAAGTTCCTGAGCATGAAGTTGGAGCCACCCTGGGCCTATGCCTGCCCTCGGGAACACTAGATGTTAGGGTGCGCGCTGGAGGTCCACAGCCCCTTGCCATTTGGTTTTGGGGAGGAGTGTGTTTGCTCGGGGCGAGGCCTGGCCTTAGGGCTCACTGGAACCACATTTGCTCCGGCTGGACGACTTCTGAAAGGGTGCGGCTCCTTCCCCAGCAGACCCACTGGGCAAGCTGTGTTCACATTGTCCCTTTTGGGTCAATCTGGCAAATCAAGCAATCTGTCATTTTAGGCAAATGTTGTTTCAACCTAATATTTATTGCTTTATTCCATCCTCCTATCAACCCTTACTTGCCTCATTTTCAGATGGAAAAACAGACTTGGGGAGTAATCCAACCTCCCCCCCAAGAGAAAGGCCCCACGGCTGGGGTAGGGGCTGGACGGCCAGGCTGGGGGCTGGGATGGGGGGTCTGTGTGCAGGGGCCTCTCCTCCCCGTGTGATGTGCCTAGTGCCCCGGACCTGCTCACCCCCATGTCCTTGTAACACTTTTCTGGTGATGTCCAGGAGGAGGGGGAAAGGCAGGCTTCTGTGTGGTTTGGACACATCATCTGCGTCGCAGGAGGCTGCAGAGTTCAAGAAGCCGGTGAGCCCGCAGCTCTGTACAGCCCCTCTTGGGCCTGGAGCAGGAGCCCGAGAGCAGTAGGTTTCAAAAACCAGTCCTGCTAGACCCATTTTGCAGTTTCCCTGTTCACTTCCACGTGTGCCAGTGAGAATGGACAGCAGGGAGTTGGCCCCATCCCGGATGAGAGGAGCCTCGATCCCAGGCTTGCCCAGGGGACTCCCCCTCCACTCCCTCGGCCCAGGAACTGCTTAGTGTCTCCCCGCCGTGGCCTCACACACTCAACATGGCCCTGTCCAGTGTGCGGTTCACATCTTGCCAGCCCCTCAGGGCACCAGAAGGAGCGCAGGAAGGATAAGGCAGGGGAAAGGCTAATGGGAAATAAGGACATTCCCTTTGCGCCCACTGCACCCCCTCCCCTGTGCCCTGTCAGGAGCCTGCCGGGGAGCAGCGGAATAAATGAGCCCCAGGCATGGGAGGCCACAGATGTTGAGTCACCCAGCTCTGAAGAGGGAAGTGGATCCAAGAGCCCTGGCTGTCCTCTCCCCTGACGCTAGTTTCTCTGCCTCCTTCCCTTGGGTATAGGGTCACAGCAGGATTAGAACTCCCGTCTCCACCCTCCCCGAGGATCACCAAGGCTGGCCCTGAAGCCACTTCTCTTTCTTCCCCTGTCAGTCCCGTACTGTGTTCTCTGTAACATCTGTGTTTTGGCGACACAAGCCCTGCCCTCCACCGAGAATGGACGACACGCCAACATTAACCCGCAAACAAGCCGGCGGGAGACAGGAGCAAGTCAGCTCAGAATACAAAACCCGGCGTGTATCTGGGAAACGGGACGCTTAGGACACAAGCAGCATGTTGGAGGGACCACGGTTTCCTCTGGCAGGTCCGAAAAACATCTAGATCTGGGCCTGGGTGGTCCAAGATACTAGGTGTTCACGAACCTTCTGGATAGGACCAGATAGTAAGAATTTCAGGCTTTGAGGACAATGGGGTCTCCCCTGTAGCTCCTCAACCCTACCTCCCCCAGTAGCAGCCACAGACCATGCACACAAGGACACAGCTCTGTTCCAATAGAACTTTCTATACAGACGCTGAAATTTTAATCTTGTGGAATTTTCATGGGTCACATAGTTTTGTTTGTTTGTTTACCTTTTCCATCCATTAAAAAATATTTAAAAAAAAATTTTTTTTTATGTATCGGCCTGATGCATAGGCGGTAGTTTGCGGTCGCTGGTGTGTCAATTTACGGCACAAGAGGCAGGCACCCAAGATGCAAGGAATAACGACCGGGAGACGCCCATGGTGCCCAACGGAGGATGAGTTTTGCTCACAAATCCGTGGTTCCCGGTGGACCCAGCTCACATGGATGTGAACTGATCTCCATGGGTCGGAAGCCAAGCCTGGGCGCCCCCGCTGCTTTAGAACAATTCATGAAACTGTCAGCAAATATACAGAAGGCACAATGTTTTGCACGATTCTTAGTTCTGGGACATTCTGGGGGAGCGATCTGGTTTTTCTTGGTTCTTCGACAATCGGTGTTCTCTGCTTCTTGGTCTTGCCATGTGGCCTTGGGCAAGTCACCTCACCTTCCCGAGCCTGCCAAGGGGTACCTGCTAAAGCGGTTTTTGTGGGGAAAATGTGCTTTGCACCATGACTGGCACTTAGCAAGGATTCGATAAATGGGGGGTCGTTTTGCTTTTCATACTAAAAACAAGCAACACCATGCTCCCTTGGGCTGGATGCCTTATTCCTAGAAACAGGTGCTTGAGTTGTTCTAACTCAAAATACTAAAGATAACATTCAAGCGTGGACACAGGCCAGAGAGCCTGTCCCTGGGCCCCTGTCTCCTCTCAGCAAGGAGCATGGGTACGCTCACTCCACAAAACCAGGCCCCCCATGCCTTGTTGCAGGGCTGGTCATCCACAAACATTCTACCTCTATTTTCTTGATAGGTTTAAAATATGAAATAAATGTATTATGTGTCTGTAAACTGAAAGTCCCCTCTGAAATCGTGCGTCCTGTCCCCGGCTGACAGTGGGCACCCAGCCATGGGAATGGGGCATCCTGCTTGCCCACGGGACCCTGGGATGGGTCTGGGCTCCTCACTGTGCCCCAAGAGAGAGGACCAAGTACCTGCAGGGATGGGGGGAGGCAGGGATCGGAGAGGGGAAGGGAGGCCCGGTAGATGGGAGCAGAGAGTAAGGGAAGGCCTCGCCAGGGAGTCCCTGTCATGGACCCCTTTAGAGAGCCCAAGGAAGATCTTAGAGAAGGTGCTCGCAAGGTCATATCTCGCAAGGACAAAACTCAGAGAGCTCCCTTGGCGCATACCAGAAGCTCCCTCCCTAAGCGAGGTGGTGAGCTGAGTCCAGAACAGTGTCCCCCTCCCCCAGAGAAACTCTTGCCCCAAGATTCTCTCAACCCCCTCCTGGGGCTGGTCCCAAAGAAGAGACAGAGAGTCCCAGGGGGCGGGGGCTGCCCTTACTTCTGCCTCGGATTTCTGCCTCCTAGAGTCCCTTCTCTTGGCCACGCCGTGGATGCTCTTGTGTGAAGACAGCCCAAGACGGGGTGGGGAAATAGATCCTGTCTGGGCTCGGCGCAGCTGGCACTGTGGTTCAGGGAGCCTCACCTGTACGTGTCGGTTCGCTGGATGTTCAGCTGGGGCATTGAGGATGATTTGGCAGTCCTGTCCGTCATCAGCCGGCAGGCTAGCCCAGCCTCGTGGATGCCATGGCATCCGTGGACCTAAGAGGACACGCCACAGGGCCATTGCACCCTTCAAGCCCCTGCTGACCCATGTTTGCTAATGTCCCCTTTGCCAAGTCCAGATTCAAGCACTGGAGAAATAGACTCCCTGCCCCCAGAAGTATGGCAAAAACAGATTACAAAACCACTCACCTGCAGGGATGGAAGAATTCCTGTGGCCATTGTCATCATCTACCATAAGCAGAAATGACTCTGGCTGATCACAGCAAAAAGGAATTTGGGGAAAAAAGGAAAAAAACTAAAAATGGTGCTGCTGGATTGGTGGAGCGGATCACAGGCAAGAACCCATTTGCAGAGTGGGCCGAGGCCTCAGGTAGCATGCCTGGTCATCCTTGTATGCGGGGAGGAGAGGTCAGAGGTCAGGACACATGCAAGCACATGAGCCGTGGTGAATGGCTTTGCTGAGTAGTTGAGGGTCTAGAAGAAGCAAGTTTGAAAAATTGGAGTTGAGACCTGGGGAGGGGGCCGGCCAGTGGATGGCCTTGGAAGTGGCACAAAGTGGTGTAGTTCACATCTATGCCCACTAGAGGGGACACTAAGCAAACCGGGTGGACAGGCTGACTTGTCCTGTGGAGTCCGCGTGCCTGGGTCCAAGCCCCTGGTGCTTGCACCGTGAGCCCACCACAAGCCGGCCCTGGGGACAGAGTTGGGGGCTTAGCTATGGGCCTAGCTGGCTATATTCATTAATGCCCAGCCTCCTGCAGCAGAGGCCAAGGCTGACCTCATTGTGCTATACTCTCCTGAGACCAACCAGCCTGGTCCTGATGCATTTCGTAACGGCTGGTCCTCATAAGGTCCCACAGAAACCAGCAGCCACGATCGAGAGGTCACACACTCAGCAGCACATCGTCCCATTGGCTTTCTTCCTTCCATGTCGCACTCTGGCTCCCCTGGAACCACACAGCCAGGTGAAGTCCCTGCATCCAAGATGAGCCCTTATCCCTGGCTTTTTCAGGTACCGAGGCCAACACAGTGCTTTGAGCAAGACGGAGAGCCCAGGGCCGCTCACAAGTCCCTCCAGCAGGACCTGTGGGAGAACTTGTCATATGTAACTTCTGAAGCTTGGGGGACATTCTAGAAAGGCGCAGGACCAGGAAGGTTGTAGAACTCGCCCTCAGGAAGAAGTAGCCCCCAAGACCAGTGGGGAAAGAAGAGTGGGATTTGGGGAGCACAGCACGAGAGCCGCCAGTCCACTGTGATGAGTGGGTCACCTGCTGGGAGAAGTGTCCTTGGAGTGCGAGAAACCGGAGCCCCAGCCCCGTGCAGGGGAAAAGGTAACACGGAGCAGCCATTGTGGGAAACAATATGGTGTGATAAATGAAACAGAATTACCTCGATAAATGAAACAGAATTACCGTAGAATCCGGTCATTCCACTTCTGGGTATAGCCCCCCAAGAACTGAAAGCAGAGATGTGAGCAGATCCGTGTGTCCACATTCATGGCAACATTACTCACAAGAGATAAATAAAACATTGGCTGCACCCCAAGTGCCCATTGATGGATGAATGGATTAAATGTGGTCTTTGCATCTAATGGGATATCATTCAGTCTTAAAAAGCAAGGAAATTCTGGCACGTTCTCTAATGTGGATGAACCGTGAGCTCATCTCCTCATGCTGGGTAGAGAAAGCCAGTCACAGAAGGACTGATCCTATGTTATTCCACCCGTAAAGGTACCTAGAGTCGTCAGATTTGCAGAAACGGAAGGGAGGACGGTGTTGCCGGGGCAGGCGAGTTTGTGTCAAATGGGGACAGAGGTTCAGTTTTGCAAGATGGAGAGTTCTGGAGGTGGATGGGGGTGAAGGCTGCCTATCAACGTTTATGTGCCTGAGGCCACAGAACATGCACCAGAAATGGGTAGGATGGTGACCGTGATGGCCAGCGTCCTGACCAATGGCTCACATACACCAGCGGACAGGGGTCCCAGAGAATGATGCTTGTTTGCCCTTAGTTCCAGCCCGGACCCTCCAAGTCCCAGGCAGGCATCGTCAGTTGCGAGAACAAAACTTATCTTCTCTTATGGTCCTAGTTTTCACAGTAAAAGCAAGAAATAAATAAAAGTCTGAAGTCAGTGCATGAAGGGGGTGGCAGGGACAGAGTGGAAGGAAGGCAGTGAGATCCAAGAACAGACGGGCCCTGGGGCTGAGCGGTGACGCCCCCGACCCCAGCGAGGGGGCTGAGCTGGAGCCCCCCTCCCCCGCACCAAGGGCCGCCTTCAATGCCCCAGGGTCCTAGAAATGGGACTGCTGGGAAGGGGATGGGGCTGGAGTTTGTGAGGGACAAAAGCACTGACCTGGTCTGGAGCCCACCATGGGGTCAGAAGGAGCCCAGCCCACTCCTGGAGCCTGAGGTCAGGGACTTGAGAGGAAAAACCGCTCTGGGGAGGAAGGGGGCTGTAAGGGCCCCATTCCTTGTCCTTAGGGGAAAACCAGATTTCCAGTCCAGCCAGGGAGGAAGGAGAGGGGTTGTGCTTTCCAGAAGGTCCAGGGGAGGGGTTTGGGCAGAAAGGGAGGGCATGGGGGCTGGCGGGGCTGGGCAGGTGGGGTGATGGTCTGGGGGGCAGAGGAGCTGGGGGGGCATGGATACTGGCCATGATGGGATCTGTGAGGGAGCAGCTCAGGTGGTGTGAGTCCTACTGTCCATGGTAAGAGGGTCTCAGAGCAAAGGCTGGTGTGAGAATAGAACAAGGGAGGAAGGGATGAAAGCTAGTCCTTCCGCGGGCGTCCCAGGGGTCCCAACCACAGGCCTGAAGCTGGTCCCTACACCTCTCCCAGGGTGGGACTGCCATGGAGCCACCTGGGCCCCACTCCACCAGCTCCCCCCACCCCCGGCTAGGAGAAGCACTGGACTCTTTTTTGTCTTGCGGTGGTTGGTTTTGTGTCATCCTTCCCAGTAGGGCCCTGGCCAGCACATGTCCTTCTAAACATTCGTGGCTCCCCATTGTGCACGGTCCTGCCCAGCTCACTGAGCTGCTCTGCGCTCCCTGGACAGACGGTCAGTGGTGGCTTGCCCCCGACATCAGCCCGCGAAAGACACTCACTGTCCAGAGACCTCTCTCTGCCACCCCTCTGCACCCCCAGCCTGAGCTTGGGCCTTCTCCTGCCCCTGGCCCTGCCCCTGGGCCCCTCAGCTTCCCCTCCCTGCCTCCTTTCCCCAATGCCCTGCTGCTTCAGTGGGAGCTTGCTGAGAATGGGCACACAGTGGGAGCTTGTTGAGAACGGGCACACGGCGGGGGCCTGGGAAATTCTTGTTGCCTTCCTGAAGGTGCACAAACCCTTCTAGCAGCTTCTCTCTCTCAATGTCCCATGAATGGAGGGACCCCGAAGGGGTTTGCTGCCCCATGGGAGACCCCTCTCCTCTTTATATGAATGAGTACTCTGTGTTCACTGCAGAAACCTCTTTTTTTCCCCAAGAGAGGGAGAGGAGGGGAGGGGCAGAAGGTGAGGGGGAGAGAGAGAATCTTTTTCTTTTTCTTTTTAAAAGATTTTATTTATTTATTTGACATACAGAGATCACAAGTAGGCAGAGAGGCAGGCAGAGAGAGAGGAGGAAGCAGGCTCCCCTCTGAGCAGAGAGCCCCATGCGGGGCTCGATCCCAGGACCCTGGCATCAGGACCTGAGCCGAAGGCAGAGGCTTAACCCACTGAGCCACCCAGGCACCCGAGACAGAGAATCTTAAGCAGACTCCCTGTGGAGCCCAGAGTCCAAAGCCCCACACGGGGCTTGAACTCACGATCTGAAATCATGACCTGAAATAAAATCAAGAGTCAGACACTCAACAGTGGAGCCATCCAGGCACCCCCAGAAACGTCTTAAAACACAACAAAGCAATAAACCTCCTATAAACCCAGAGACTATATTAACATTCTAGTTTGTCTTGCCCAGATTATTTTTCCTCCGCGTGCACAAAATCTTTTCCCCAAATGGGATGATACAAA
Organism: Mustela erminea; assembly: GCF_009829155.1. Lineage (NCBI taxonomy): Eukaryota > Metazoa > Chordata > Mammalia > Carnivora > Mustelidae > Mustela > Mustela erminea. The sequence continues at coordinate 14,054,489 of NC_045631.1, read as the reverse complement.
ATATGCTACTTCAAGACTGGCTTCTCTTATCTATGAATATATTGGGAACATGTCCCCTTTCTAGGGACCTGAAGTCTTTCACTAAATGGCCACACCCTCATTTACGCAGCTGGTCCCATCCTGTCAGGCCTGAGGCTGTTCCAATTCTATGCTCATCACAGGTGATGCTGAAGGGAGTGGCGTCTCTGCTGGTTGCATTCACAATGGCCATCACGCACCCAAGTCCACGGCACTGGCGGCTGGCCCTAGTGTTCCTGTCCCCCCTCCACGGCCTCCCACCCTGTCCTACCTCAGGAAATTCTCCATCCTGGGCTTCTGTGATTCTACTCTGTTTTCCTTTCAGGACCTCAGGCTGCCCCTCCTTACCATCACGCCGCAGTGTAGACTATGTCTACATTCTCGCTCTGGGGCTCTGACCCAGCAAACCCTTCAATGACCGTTTCCAGACAGCTGGGCTTGGATGTGCCCCAGACACCTGCAAATCTACACATGTCCTCCTGAAGGCAGGAAAATACTCTGAGACGACAGCAGGTGGGTCCGGGTCAGGATTCATCCAAACCCGTAGAATGGACAACACCAAGAGTGAACTGTGATATATGCTATGGGCTTCGGGTGGTGGCAATGTGCCAGGATCGGGTCATCAGCTGTAACAAACGTCCCATTTTGCTGGGAGTATTGATATCTGGGGAGGCCATGTACGTGGGGGTTTGGGGATACATGGGCGATCTCTGCACCTTCCCTTCCAGGTTACTGTGCTGAAGACGGCTCTATAAACCAGCCTTAATTTTAAAAACAAAATGTTCCAGCTGTGCAAAAATGTGTAAAACCCATTTAACAAACATCTACACCTCTTCTACCCAGCTTCAGAAATTAAATACATGGAAACCCTGCTGTGCCTCCCCTGCCCACCACCAATTCCTCTCCCTGCTCCCCCCAGATGTCTTCACTGTCCTGATTTCGCTTTACCGTTCTCCACACACTTCTTTCGGCAAGGTCAGGCTTACACACACAAGGCTGGGGCCGGTTCATCTGACCTCGTCCCATCTCTCGCATTTTTGGGTTTCTGTCATTGGGCTCCCTGGCCATATGGTCATGGCTGGCCATCAGGTCCCCGTCAGCGTCTGCCCTGGTCATTCCAGCCACTTCTGCCTTCCCAGCTGGATAGGAGCCCTGGATGGGTCATCTCTGTCTCTCTGTCTCTCTCAATCTCTCTCTCTCTTTCTCTTTCTCTTTTTTTATCACACTATTGCTGTAGCATTTGGAACCCAGGGGAGGTTAACTAGAAAAACATGTTGATGGGTTGCTGCATTCCTGGGTCCTCATGGATGGGTTTTTAAAGATGTTATTTATTTATTTTTAGAGAGAGAGGGAGAGCAAGGGAAGGGGCAGACGGGGAGGGACAGGAAGAGGAAAAGGATCCCCAGCAAACTGCCCGCTGAATAGGGACCCCGATATAGGGCTCGATCTCAGGACCCTGAGATCCTGAGCCCAAACCAAGCAGAGGCTGGAGGCTTAACCCACTGAGCTACCTGGGCACCCCTATATGGATGGGTTTTAAAAACATTTTTATTGTGGTTAAATATACAGGACCTGAAAGTTACCATTGTCACTGTTTGTAAGTATACCGCGCAGTGACACTGAGCGCATTCACACTGTTGCATGGCCATCCCACCAGCCACCCGCAGAACCCCTTTTCTCTTTCTAAATGGAAACTGTCCCCACTGAACACCAATTCTCCCCTCCCCTACTCCCACCACCACCCTGTTCCCCTCCCCCAGCCCCGGGGCAACACTGTTCTACTTTCTGTCTCCATGAAACTGACCACACTAAGTTCCTCCTGTAAGTGGGAACCTAGCCTGTGTCCTGTGACTGGCTTATGTCACCAAGCAGAATGTGCTCCAGGTTCACGCATGGGTCAGATCTCCTTCCTTTTTAAGGCTTAACAATATTCTGCCGTATGTTAGTTGTGCAGATGGTTGGAACAGGGCCACGCACTGTATGGGTGTCTCCATGGTCCCGAGAACAGGTGCAGCCCCTCCCCAGTATCACCTAGGGATGGACACTGGTGGTCACTGCATGAGCTCCAGTCTGGAAGTCCCTGCGGGACTCACCAGCCCTCCAGCCCCCACCAGATATCCCAGCGCCTGCAATGTCCCATTCCCTGGGGCTCTGTACTTTCTCTGTGTTCTGGCCCTTTCCCCCCTGGGCCCCCATGGGGATCCCCCTCAAAGTAGAGGAGGCAGAATTAGTTCCACTCTCTCCTCCAGCATCTCTCAGCCGTGTAAGCAAAAAACTAGAAAATGGGAGCAATGGTAAGGGTAAGGGTCAGGGAGTCATGAGCCTAAGTGTCCTTTCCCACCACCCACCCCCAAAAGCTGGACTTTCCGCCTTTCCAGGCCAACCAAGTGGGGCTCCAAGAGAGTCACTGACCGAACTCGGGGTGCCTGCAAGAAGGGGGGGTTGGCAATTCATTGCCCCTTAGGACTGTGTCCTCATGCAAGTGACTTGCATCCGAGCTGGTTGAACTAGAAAAAAAGAGAGAGCTGGCTGGGTGCAGGGAGGCCATCCTGGGGTGGGGGCAGAGTGAACATCTGTGGTTTCCTCTGTGCTAATTCCTTGCTGGGTTAACCGTGTTGCCGATAGCAGGGGAGCTGCTGGCTAGGAGAGGGGACACCTATGGGAGGTGCCGTGGGTGGTGTTGGGGGGGTGGGGAGGCTACGAGGCAGGAGGAAAAAATCTTTCCCTTTCCTGGGAACCATGCAATGGCCAAGCCAGCCTGTGTGGATGTCTGCCCACAGAGGGCGTTAGGAGCACCAGTTGAGTAAAAAGGCTTTGCCTGAGTCCATTTTCCCCCTGCCAGCCCCAGCAACCTGGCGGGGGGAGGGGGTGGGGTGTGTACTGAGGAGACGTGGGGTAGCAGAGGGAGTGAGAGCCCCGCTGCTTCCTTGGGGCCACAGGCCAGACCTGAGCCAGGAGTGGGGGAACGGGGTAGGGGGGAATGGGTAGGAAGAACATTCACGGGGATCAAAGTGTTAAATTAGTCTGGACTGAGCTTTTGATACAGGAAATTAACCAGGAAGTGAGAGGAGCTCCTCGGAATGTTTGAAGGGAGGAAAAAATGAAGATTTGATGAGCACAGTTGGAGGCAGTAATTGAAAACAAATTTGAAAAGCCATTTTGTACTCATACCTCAGTTGGTCCAAACACTAGTCTGTAATTAAAAGTACAAAATTCTCCAGAGGGAGAGGAAAAACCAAAGGGTATAGATGCTGGGTGGTTGGGGTGGGGGGAGGGTTACAGAAAGTTAAGCCCAACCTACATGTCACAAGCAAGGCCTGGGGGTCCTGGCAGAGTGGGGAGGAATAGAAAATACCCAGAGCTCCTGTCTTGGGGCAGGAGAGGGACAGAGCGGCTTAGAGGGAGAAGCGGTTGGAATTTTGCTTTCAAATAACTGTAGAAAAATATGCATCTGATTTGAGAGCAGGGAGAGGGATGGGGACCATCAGTGGGGGTTGGAGATGAGCTTACAAGTTAACCAGGAGAAAGGGAACAGAGAGTAACCATTTGAGAGGAGAGAACAGCGTAAACAGTGAGCCAGAAGGAAACGGAAAGAATGATATCAAGTATTTCAGTCATCGTGTGAAGTCAGGATGGCGTATAAAACAAACCCCAGCTAGATGTTATTTACAAGAAAGGATGCAAAAGAGCAGGATGAAAGAAGGGCTGGAAATAATTAGGTGTGCGGGTTCAAACACAAGTAAGGCAGGACTGATGGTATTAACATCCGACAAAGAGGACTTTAAGGGGAACACGTGTGAAGATGAAAAGCAAAAAGTATAAAGAAGATCAAAGTGTTGGGGCACCTGGGTGGCTCAGTGTGTTAAGCCTCTCCCTTCAGCTCAGGTCATGATCTCAGGGTCCTGGGATCGAGCCCCACATGGAGCTTTCTGCTGAACGAGGAGACTGCTTCCTCCTCTCTCTCTGCCTGCCTCTTTGTCTGCTTGTGATCTTTGTCTGTCAAATAAATAAATAAAATCTTTAAAAAAAAAAAATATCAAAGTAAAAAAAAAAAAAGATCAAAGTGTCATAAACCCATGTGAACTAAGCAAAATGTGATTAAACACACAAAGCAAAAGTACCCTAATCGTAAGGAGACTCGGATAACTATGCATTTATAGCGAGAGACTTCAATACACCACACTCAGAATTAGGACCAGTAAATAAAAAGGAACAATATACATGAATAATAATAAATTTGATTTAATAGTGATGGTCCGTACCTCTATGAACAGAAAACCTACATCCTGTTCACAGCTCCCCAGAACGGCTACAAAAATGGTCTATTTGACCACAGAGAAAACCCGAACTGGTGCAGAAAAACAGAAAAGGCCACATATTTTTTTAAGACTTATTTATTTATGAGAAAGAGACAGAGAAAAAGTGTGCGCACATGCACCTGGGGTGAGGGTCGGAGGGAGAGAATCTTCAAGCAGACGCCGTGCTGAGCGCAGAGCCCCACTCAGGGCTCGATCTAATGACCCTGAGATCATGACCTGAGCAGAAACCAAGATTTGGATCCTTAACTGACTGAGCCACCCAGGTGCCCTGAAAAAGGCCATATTTTTATCATAATGTGATGAAATGGGTAGTAATAAAAGTCTGATGACTATATTATCTTCTTTTAAGATTTTATTTATTTATTTGACAGAGATCACAAGTAGGCAGAGAGGCAGGCAGAGAGAGAGGAGGAAGCAGGCTCCCTGCTCCCTGGGATCATGGCCTGAGCCAAAGGCAGAGGCTTTAACCCACTGAGCCACCCAGGCGCCTCCGATGACTATATTTTTAACTACTATATTAGGAAACACATTTCTAGAAAACCCTTGAAGAGGACATCAAGAGGGAAACTGAAATTACTGGAAAAAAATGAAACTATCGGAAAACAATGAAAAATAGAATATTTCATTCCCGAACTTCTGGGACAGAGCAAAACCACTTTCAGTAGAGAATTAAAACTTAAATGACTTTGGTCATAAAATAGGAAGACAAAGGATAAGGACCTTCTTACGGAGTTTAAGTACCAAAAGAAATTAGGACGTTGACGTTGATAAAGGCAGAAATTAATGAATTAAAAAAACAAATCTGCAGTAACATTCGTGATTCTACTTGAGAAGAATAAGCATGCATTGATTGGTTTTTGCAAGCCCGGGTGCACAGAGAAATCCGAGTTCATCATGACTTGCACTTTCCTCTGTAAAGGAAAAACGAGATGGAAATATGCAAAGGCAACAGCGAGAAAGGAGACGTGTGACAGGAGGTAGTAAAGGAATTTGAAGGAAGCTATATGGCAACAGGTTTGAAAACTTGGAGAATGTGATAAAGCAGAAACCTACGAACCTCTGAATGGAGATGCGGGGGTGGTCACTGAAGTCAGATGTCCTGGGTGACACCCGGACCTGCCATTTACTAGCTGTGTGACCTTAAGCCAATGGCTGAGCCTCTCTATGCTTTAGTTTCCTCATCTATAAAGTGGAGGTAGTTATAGTTCCTACCTCTTGGGTGGTTGTGAGAATTAATGAGCCAATACATGGAAAGGATACACAGTAAAGACCCAGTAAGAGCTGTTGTTACAGTTGGTAGGTTTTTTTTTTTTTAGATTGATTTATTTATTTGAGAGAGAGAGTGCACGCGAGCACAGGGAAAGGCACAGGGAGAGGAAGAGAGAGAATCCCCAAGCAGACTCCCGGCTGAGTGCAGAACCTGACTCGGGTCTGGATCCTGAACCCTGAGATCATGACCTGAGCTGAAATCAAGAGTTGGACCCTTGGGGTGCCAGGGTGGCTCAGTCCGTTAGGCCGTCTGCCTTCAGCTCAGGTCATGATCCCAGGGTCCTGGGATCGAACCCCGCATCAGGATCCCTGCTCAGCGAGAAGCCTGCTTCTCCCTCTGCCGTTCCCCTTGCTTGGGCTCTCTTTCTCTCTGACAAATAAATAAATAAATAAAATCTTTAAAAAAACAAACGATTTGGATGCTGAAATGACTGAGCTACCCAGGTGCTCCCCACTGTTGGTGGTGTTTTATTAAAATATTTTTTATATTATATTTTACTATAAAGAAAGACAACAGGCTGTCCATCTGAAAGAAAAAAACATGGATTTCCATCTTCATATGTAGAATAATTTCTTGGTGGGCTTGGGATAAACAATAAAATAAGAAAAAAAAACTTGCTAAGACATCTAGAGAATTAGGTGAACCACCTAGGACTCGGGGGAGTGGTGGGGGAACCTTCCTCATCTGAACTAACACGGGAACATTCTAGTTGGCCATATAAAAAACTTTTGAATAGCAAAAGGCCCCCTCAGTGAAGCCAGCAAATGACAGATGGAGGAAAGTACTAGTAATTCCAATGGTTATAACACACAGAGTTCTTGGGCACTGACCGGGAAAGCATGAAACAGGCGGGAAGAAATGGGCTGAGGAGGGCGGGTCCCAGGGCGTGAACACAAATTGCTGGTGCAGGGGTGAAGAACGCCCCCGCTCCCCTGGGGTCAGGAAATAGGGATCCAGGGAGCCTAGAGAAAGCCCTTGGACCCCTTCAGGTTGGCTGAACCTCCAACCTGCTCTGACAGCTTCGCTGGCCTGGAACAGGGCTGCTTTTGTGGAAATCCATCTGGAGACACTTGCGCAATTGAAGATGCAAATATCCCTGGGAATCTATTACAGAGAAATTAAAAAGAAAGAAGTTAACCTTCCTGCCCTCCAGCTAGAGGGGTGTTTGGTGGGGAGGTGAACCCACAGAGGCTAGGAGGGCAGTGTGGGGAGCTGGCTGCCGGGGGAGCCGCTGCAGGCAGGGAGGGGGAAGGCTGTGCATCTGGGTCGGAGGGAGAGTGAGAAGCAGCCCCTAGGGAGGCTGAAAGGTCAATGTTAAGGTGGCAGGAGGCAAAGAGCTGTTGATCTAGAGTTGACCCTTTTGGACAATGCAAGGGCTTGGGGATGGCAGGGGGCCCATCCCCCTCCCACTCCTGCAGTGGAAAATCTCTGTGTAACTTCTGACTCTCCAAAGACTTTACCTGCTGTTGACCTGAAGCCTTACCAGTAACATAAACAATCAATTAACACATATTTTGTATGTGTATTAATTACTGTATTCTTAAAGTAAGCTAGAGGAAAGAAAATGTTATTAAGAAAATCATAAGGAGGGACACCTGGGTAGCTCAGTTGGTTAGGCCTCTGCCTTCAGCTCAAGTCATGATCCCGGGGTCCTGGGATCAAGCCCCCCTCCCCATCAGCTCCCTGCTCCACAGGAAGTCTGCTTCTTTCCCACCTTCTGCCCTTCCCCCACTCATGCTTTCTCCCTCGCACACATTTTCTCTCTCTCAAATAAATAAAATCTTAAAAAAGAAAAAGAAAGAAAATCATAAGGAAGACAGAAAAACACAGTACTGTAATATATCAAAAAAAAGGAAAACCCATGTAGTTCCAGGGTCCGCTGTATATTAATTTAGGAAAACATGAATGTTTGGAGAATAAATTGTCCACACAAGTAAGTCTTTTTTAGCCAAACAAAGCCTACTCTTGCCAGTGGATTATTTTGGAAGAAATTTCACTTTCCAGAATTCTTCCATTTACGTTACCAAGTTAGGATCCTCAACTGTTGGAGGTTTTGGCCCACCTATTTTAACTGATGGGTGAGAGCAGGCCCAGAGAGGGTAAATATCTTCCCTAGGTCACATAGCTAGAGAGCTGTGACACTAGAACTCATTTCACCCTGCATGCTGCCTCCAAATGAGATTTTTGAAATAAACTTTTCACTTTTGCAGATTTTCAATTTGCAGACAACTGGCAAAGATAGTTACAGAGTGTTCCTATAGAGCCTATGCTCGGATCACCTGTTATTAACATGTTTCTCTAGTCACACTAGTGAAATAATCTTTTGTCGCAGGTAATAAACGAATGCTGTGCATTACTATTAACGGCAGTCCATGTTTTATCTGAATTTCTTGACTTTTTACCTAATGTCCTTTCCTGTCCCAGGATCCCATCCTGAAGAGCACCTTACATGCATTGTCATGAGTTCTTAGACCCCTCTTGGCTCAGACTTTCCTCGCTTTTGAGGACCTTGATGGTTTTGAGGAGTACTGGTCCGGTGTTTCATAGACGTCCCTCCATCTGGTTTTGTCTTATGTTTGTCTCATGGTAAGACTGAGGTTCTGAGCTTTCCCGGGGAAGACTACGGAGGTGGAGTGATCATTTTCATTACGCCATAACCAGAGGATGTGCTGCCACCATAACCCACCACTGATGACGTTAACCTTGACTGCCTGGGGAGGTGGTGTTCATTGGGTTTCTCCATGTAGACCCACTCTCCCAACCTGTCCACACTGTCCTTTTTGGGAGGAAGTCACTGCACACACCCTGCACTTAGAGAGATGAGGGCTATGAGCCACCTCCTTCAGAGGACATTACCTGTATACTTTATTTTGAATCCTCCTATAAGGGAGATTCCCAAAGGATTTTCAATTCATTTTCCTATTGCATAGAGTGAAGATAGTAAATATAATGTAAATATTTTAATAGCTTTATTGAGAAACAACATCATATTTTCACTCATTTAAGTGTACAATTCAGTGCTTTTTCTTTTAAGATTTTATTTATTTATTTGACAGACAGAGATCACAGGTAGGCAGAGAGGCTGACAGAGGAGGAAGCAGGCCCCTGTCGAGCAGAGAGCCCGATCCCGGCTTCCCAGAACCCTGGGATCATGACCTGAGCTGAAGGCAGAGGCTTTAACCCACTGAGCCACCCAGGTGCCCCCTATTTAGTGCTTTTTGGGGGTTTTTTGTATGTGTGCACCCATCACCACAATAATCAGGAATATTTTTGGTCCCCCTACAGGAAATTCTCACCCACACTCCCCCTAATCCCCTTCTTCACCCCTAGGCTGCCCCTAATCTACTTTTTGTCTATAAAGATGTCTTTCCTGGATGTGTCCTATGGATGGAACTGTATACGATGTCGTCTCGTGTGACCGGCTTCTTTCACTTGGCATAATGTTTACAAGCCGCAACCATGCTGGAAGGTGCAAGCAAAACCCCATTTTTTTTAATATTTTTTAAAGATTTTATTTATTTGACACAGAGAGAGATCACAAGTAGGCAGAGAGACAGAGAGAGAGGGGAAAGCAGACTCCCTGCCGAGCAGAGAACCCGACGCGGGGCTCGATCCCAGGACCCTGACACCATGACCTGAGCTAAAGGCAGAGGCTTAACCCACTGAGCCACCCAGGTGCCCCCCACCGCATTGTTTTTTATGGTTGAGTTTTATTCCATCATACGGAGAGACCACATTTTGTTTCTTCATTCTTCAGTTGATAGATACTTGGGTTGTTTCCACTTTGGGGCTATTACGAAATGTGCTGTTGGAAACATACACACAGAAGTTTTTCTATGAACATACATTTTCATTTCTCCTGGGTATATACGTAGGGGTAGAAGTGCTGGGCCCTATGGAAACTCTGTTTACCTCTTCAAGGAACTGCCAGACTGTTCTCCAAGCGACTATGCCATTGTTCGTTCCCACCAGTAAGGTAGGAAGGTTCCTGTTTCTCCACATCCTCATCGACCTTTGTTATTGTCTGTCTTTGCTTTTTTTTAAGGTTTTTATTTAAATTATACTTATTTAACATACAATGTAATAGGAGTTTGGGGGTGTTACAAAATGGTAATTCAACACTTCCATTGATCACCAGGTGCACATAACGGTAAGGGCCTTTCTTAATCCCCATCACCTGTTTCGCCCAACCCTCCCCTCTTATAACCATCGGACTGTTTATAATTAAGAGTCTCTTTCTTGGTTTGCCTCTTTCTCTCCCTTTGTTGTTTTCTTTCGTTTCTTAAAATCCACACATGAGTGAAATCATGCGGTATTTGTCTCTCACTGACTCACTTATTTTGCCTCACATAATAGTCTCTAGCTCTATCCGTGTCATGGCGAATGGCAAGATTTTATTCTTTTTGATGGCTAAGTAATATTCCACTGTATACACAGACCACATCTTCAATCAATGACCCTTGGATTGCTTCCATAGTTCGGCTATTGTAGATAATACTTCTATAAACATAAGGTGTATGCATCCCTTTGAATCTGTATTTTTTAATTCCTTGGGTAAGTACTTAGTAGTGTAATTGCTGGTTAGTAGGATAGTTCTATTTTTAACTTTTGGAGGAATCTCCATACTGTTTTCCACAGTGGCTACACCAGTTCGCTATCGTCTGTTTGGGGTGGGGGGGAAGCCATCCTAGTGCATATAAAGTGGTATTTCATTGTACTTTTATTCACATGTCCTTAATGAGTAACAATTGCAAGCATCTTTTCATGTGTTTACTGGTTATTTGTTTAGCCTTTTTGGAGAAATGTCTGTTCAAACCCTTTGCCCATTTTTAAATCGGGTTCTTTGTCTTTTTATTACTGAATTGTAATAGTTCTTTATATATTCTAATGTAAGTCCCTTATAAGATAATACGATTTGCAAATATATTCCCCCATTCTGTGGGTTTTCTCTTTGCTTTCTTGATGGTATAACTTACAACACACAAGTTTTAAATTTTGATGTAATCCAAATATCATTTTGTCCCCCACCTTTGATCATTTGTGCTCTCAGTGTTGTATCTAAGAAATCATGGCCTCACACAAGAAGGTGAAGATTTTCTCCGATGTTTTCTTGTAGAAGTTTTATATTTGTAGCTCTTACATTTAGTTTGATGATCCATTCAGAGTTAATTTTTGCATATGGTATGAGGTAAGGGTTCAATTTCATTCTTTTGCATTTGACTATCCAGTCATCCCACACCCGTTGTTAGAAAGACGTCTTTTTTTTTTTTTTTTTTTTTTCATGGAATTGTCTTGGCATCCTTGTGAAAAAGCAAGATGCTGAAGCTTTCAGTCCAGGGGCCATGTTTGGAGAATCACAGACTTAGTCTTGTACTTTTTAAGAAGGTGATGTTAAGGGGCACCTGGGTGGCTCAGTGGGTTAAAGCCTCTGCCTTCAGCTCAGGTCATGATCCCAGAGTCCTGGAATCGAGCCCCACATCCGGCTCTCTGCTCAGCAAGGAGTTTTCTTCCTCCTCTCTCTCTGCCTGCTTCTCTACCTACTTGTGATCTCTGTCTGTCAAATAAATAAATAAAATCCTTTAAAAGAGAAGGTGATGTTAAGGCCTGGGGTCATGAGATGGGTTCCTGGGACACATTTGTGTGATGGATCCCCTGGCCAGGGCAAGGTAGACATTACCTGAGCCCAAAGAGATAACTCAAGAGCCTACTGCATCATATTCACAGGGGAGATACTGTTCACCAGGCAAGTCAGCCTAACGGTGGGTTCTGCCCATGTGGACAATATGTGATGATCAGACATGATACTTGGTCAATTTACGAAAACAATTATAACGGCCAAGTCAACTGTTCCTGAAGTTTCCCTCCAAGGCTCCCAGGCTCTGTCCCTTCACAAGAGGCATCGTGCATGGGTTTATGTGTTCAGCTTGCAGTTTCAAGTTTCTGGCGGGCCCCTCTGGATCTTGTCAGAGGTTTTATTTCTAAGGTTCCAAACCTAAGAGGTTTTTCTACCTCTGTTAACATACGTCTCTGATACATGGGTGTACAGCCTTGGTACAGCTAAGGATAAGAACCCCTTTGGGACAGTGTATTCTCATCCTGCCCGTGACCTCAGCTGCTAGTGAGACCCCATTGGGGCTCCCAGGCCGTCCATCCCTGGCTGCCCCAGCTCAGAAACAAAGCCAGGACTGTTTTCCCCACAGTCTGTGCAGGAAGTATTCTCACAGGCCCCGAGCGTCCACACCTCTCCCCCTTCCCTCTCTAACAGAAAGGAGAGACATAACAACCCCTCACACTCACAGCCAAATTATTTCCCATCTGCTCTTAAAAAGAAAGTGGTTTTTCTCTCCAACAGCTACTCTAACCTACATGTCCCTTAAAATTTAAGCAAAGTAATTTTTTTTTATGCACCTCCCACTAAGTAAATTTTCCGTCCAATTTTTTTCATTTGTCCAAAAATGTTTTGCTAGGTTTAGGTGAGTTTGCTGAAAATCATCTTGCAGAATGATTGATAATTTCTCTCAGTCTTTGCATGGACCTTGCCCAGCCCCCTCTGCTAATTTGGGATGGTTTGGTACATTGGCCTGTTTCCATTAGTCTCTGAGATCTTCCTATATGCCACACAATGGGGACATGGTATTGAACAAAAGCTGAGATCACGGCTTTCATGGTACTGGGGAGACGACAAGGAACGAAGAATTATCTGGGGATGAGGATGGGTCAGAGAAGCTGAGGTCTAAACATGGGTGAGAGTCAAGCTGGTGCACAATGGAGAAGGAAGTGTTCCAGGGAGTGAGACTTAGCATGTGCAAAGGCCCTGAGGTGGGCAATCGCCTGGCCCATTCTAGGACTGCCAGTGGACCAGAATCCAGTGACTATTTTGGAACATGGTATGAAATGAAGCTAGGAAGGCAGCCGGGAGTCATACCGTGCAGGTCTCAAAGGCCACAGAAGGCTTTTCTCCTCAGAGCAGTCGAAAGCCCCTGAAGGATGTCAGGGGGCAGAGAGATGTTCAGGTCTTCATTGCCCAAGTGTTCCTCTGTCGGCATTTGGAGAAGGTACCATAGAGAGGTGAGCAGGGACTCAGGAAAGTACGCAGGTGGCTTTGACTCCAGAGAGAGTATGTGACCATCTGGGCACTGGGATGGAGTATCGAGGCAAAGATTAAAACATAAAAACCAAAACAAATAAATAAATAAAACAAAAACCCTAAAAACCATGCATCCGCGATGCCGTCTGGGACAAGTCAAGCTTATGCCAGAACCCCAACTCTTCACCAAAAAGAATCTAAAAATTTGTCTTCCGTGGATTTGAACAAGGTTCAAGTCTCCTTGCTCCGTGACCGGGACAAAGGCTGCTCCTTCTAACGAGAGCACCAGTGCCCAGCGTTTGCACTGAACTTTCCAGGCGCGCCGGGCACCGTTTGGAATTGAGGCCTGCCCTTGCTTTTTCCATTTTGCTTCCATGGCTCTCCTCGGGTAGGTCAACTTCATGCTCAAAGACGAAGGAGGAAATGAGAGGGATGAAGGTGGCTTAAAGACACAAAGTCTGTAGAGGAGTCTCAAGGAAGATGGGCAGACCGAAGGCCCAGAAAGTGGGGGGCCCAAGGGGCTCATCTCTCCATTTCTTTCCACCTCATTCTTCATATGGGAAAACCAAGGCTAAATAGAGTGCTATGTAGAGACTAAATAGCGTGACTATCAGACCTCGGTGGGGGCGGAGGGCAGGGCAGCTAGGAAACTGGGGAGCAGACGGGCGGGCTGTGTCTCCAGGGAGCTATGGTCATGATGACTCCGCTCCAGTGGCCTTGGACCTTGCAGCATACCCTCCACTCAGTATCCAGTCCCCAGGAGAGTGTGGGGGGGGGGGCGTTTCACCTGGTTAGGTTGCAACAGAGTACCCCGGTTGACCATCTCACTGGCAAGGGGTCGTCTGCAAAGTTCACTGGGTGCCACCACCAGGAAAGCAAGGAGGAAGGTTCTAGCTGGCCCAAGGGACCTGTGCACCCAGCTGGTCACTTTCCATCTCAGAGCATGCCCCCACCTTCCACCCACCACAGAGTTCAGCACCCCCCTGGCCCCAGGCACCAGATTCTCCCTGTGTTTCCTCCTGCTATTTTGGAAGGTTTCTTGTTCTACCAGTCTGGGCTAAGGTCCTGTCCCTGCTTGCATTTCTGCAAGCTGCAGCGCCCAGTCCAGACCTCATCAAGACTGTGCCCTATTCAGAGGTATTCTCGAGAAACAAGTTCTGATTATGATACACTATGATAAGTTCCTTCATGACCACCCAAACCCACAGCCTGTCTGGCCCCCAGGGTGTCCATGAGCCCCTGGCCCCTGGAGCCTAAGCCTTGCCTCCTGCTGGCAACAGCATGCCCATCTCAGCTTATGATTAACTGCAGGGGATGCATGACCTTGTTCACGGCCTCTGTGCCTCTGCTTTTGCTGTTCCAAAACCTCCCGCTGTGTGAATACCCCTCACTCAGCACAGATGCCGTCTCCCTCCTGTGGTGCCCTCAACCCCGTCCCTGTAATGTCTTGTGCATGTTCCGGTTGCTACAGTTCCAGGTGGTTTGTTTTTTTTTTAAGATTTTATTTATTTATTCATTCATCAGAGACAGAGAGAGCACAAGCAGGCAGAGTGGCAGGCAGAGGCAGAAAGAGAAGCAGGCTCCCCGCCGAGCAAGGATCGCGACGTGGGACTCGATCCCAGGACCCCGGGATCCTGACCTGAGCCGAAGACAGTGGCTTAACTGACTGAGCCACCCAGGTGCCCCAAAGTTCCAGTTTTTGTACTGTTTTGAAATTTTCTGTTCATTCCATCATTTGGCAAATATTGATTGTGCAGCTACTATGTGCCCAGACTCTAAGTGAGGATTAGGGCGGTGAGCAAACCAGATTCTAGCTGAAGGGCAACCGGTAGCCAAGGAAATAAGCAGAGTAGCGTGTTGGGGGCAATGAATGCTCTGGAGAGAAATAAAATGGACAAAGAAGACCCAAAGGGGGTATCAGGGCTGGGCCTCCCAGGGAGGGAGGGGAAGGGCCAGAACACATCCCTGGGGGCTTATAGACCCCCCTATTGGAGAATCTCTGTTTTCCTCTCAGTGAAAATGGGAAGCAAAGGCACCCAAATGCTGGCTGGAAAAGAGCCTCCCTCCAGGTAGAAAATTGTAGCAAAGGATGGTAGGAAGAGGTCAAGAGTCTGGGACAGCAGGACAGGTGTGAGAAGTGACAGGAAGTGACATCTGCCTCCTTCCCCATTGGGTGGCACAGAGAGGCAAACATCTGGAAAGAGCAGAGGAAGGGGCTTCCCGATGCTTCCTTCCCTCCCAAGCATCTCTGGTTTCCTGGGTGACCACACAGAGGGAGATTTCCAGGCAGTCATTCCTGGTTCTTGGCCTTGTCTCCGCCCTTCAACAGGAGGGCAGATCTGCGCAGAGGAATCCCCCAGCCTGTAGTGCCCCAGGTGGGAGACGCTCCATCAGAGGGGCCCTGACACCCATGCACATGGCCGGGAAGTGAGAGGTTCCAGAAGATGTGCGTGCATTGGCGCATGCTGGGGGAGCTGCCTGCATACGCACCGGGACTCATGCCTCACCTTCTGCTGACCTTATATAACAGGGACATCCGGAGAACAGCCTCTGGCAGTTGAACTTTGGGAAATCTAGGAGAGTTCCGTGCCAGGCTGAATCAATCAGGGCCCTCTTGCCCAGGGCAAACACTGAGGCTCCTTTTGAAGAGTGGACAGGAGCCCCACCCTAGCCTCCAGAGATGCATTCTTGCATTTCAGAAGAGAGAAAAAATAACAATAATAAACCACCCAAGGCCTAATCCCTGAAGCTGGGGCTCAGAGGAAGTCGAAGTTAGCTAGAACCCATATTCGAACAGTGTTTTTGTTCTGGTTACCCATACTTCCTGGGCAGGGACTCCGGGGCCAAGTGGGCGGGAAGAAGGGTCCTTAAATGCTTCCCCTCTCAGCGGTGGCTCATTCCAGAGTCTCAAGACGCTAGGAAAGGCTGTGTCAGAGGTAATCTTCTCCCCGACCCCCTTCCCATCCCATCTCCCGATCCCGTTCTCTCTCTCTTTTTTTCCCTAGGTGGGTATATCCAGCATCTTTCGGCCTCACTTTGCTCACCTGTAAAATGGACTCCTAACAGTTCCTTCTTCATGGGCACCGACACGGAGTTTTTGCGAGGATCAAAGCGGGTGACTTAGGGGGAGTCAACCATGGGGACTCCTTGGGGGCAGAGCTGGCACAGGTGAGGCGGGTGGGATTCCGAAGAAAGGAATTCCATCAGCTCCTCTTGGGGTGCCAAGTGCAATGTTAGATGCTCTCCAGCTCCATTAATCTCTGTAATAACTGAGGGTTGATGCCATTATGAATGCCGTCCATAGAGAGGACTCCTTCCCACATACCCCATGGTTCTGAGTACTGGATCTGGGCTCTTCTACCCTGGGCTGCCCAGCCTTGGTGGCCAATGGCCAGAGCCTGCTGCCTTGGTTTGATCCCCTGAGTCCGAGGACAGAAGCAGGACCATCCTGCAGAGCTGTGTGGCTGGGGTCGTGGTCAGCTGGGATGCCCGGCTGCCAGCAGGGCCCCTTCTCTCTGCGCAGAATGCCTGGGGGGGGGGGTGGTCAGCACCGTGGACAGGGGACGCTCTGGAAGTTATCAGAAACCACTGGCTGGAATTTGAACTGGATTACACACACACTCTCTCATTTCCATTTTTCAAAAATGTATATATACATATATATACATATATACCATATATGTATACCATATATACATATGTACATATATCTATATCTGTATAGTTTGTGTGGTATATATAATTTTTCTACGAAGTAGAATTAGCCTTATTGTGGGTTTTCTTTTTTTTTTTTTCTGATATTAGAAGTTACACAGTATCTGAAAATGCTGGGCTATCTCTGGGCGGGATGGTGAGGAATTGCTGAGGGAAAAGGGAGACTTTTCTTTGTGCCCCTTTCGTATCTTTTCACTTTCTCTACCATGAGCGCATGTTACCTATTCAAAAAGGTACAAAACATTTTTAAAAAGGCAAGCTCGTTGCAAAAGAAGTCAAACATCATAGAAGATGAGCGCAAAGATCACTACTAATTCCACCTCTACCTGTCATCACCATGTTGGGGGTTATCCTTCTGGTCTTTTCTTGCGTGTGCAAGAGCACACGTACATACGTGTGCGCATGTGCACACACACTTCTACGCGCATGCCTCGTGTTCCTGCTGTTCTGTAACCCGCTTTTTTTCTTGTATCTCGTGCTTATGCCTTGTGCCTGGGACACATCAAGCTCTGAGAGCAAGAGAGCTCTACCTCCCCCCTAAATCCTGTTCAGTCATCCATTACACGAGTGCTGGGTACCGCATTTCCATTGCCACTGGCCATTTAGTATGTTTCCAGTAGTCTTCTGTGGTATACAACCTTGGTGACCTTGTTTTTATTCATGAATGCTTGGGAATGCTGTGATTTCTGTGAGCTCCTGAATGTGGACCTGCAGTATCATAGAGAAAAACATTGTAAAGGCTTCTGCTAGAGGTTGCCAGAGGGCCCCCAGAAGAGCCATCCCAGTTTGCCAGTATGGTTTTTTGCACGGCTAGCAGGAATTCCTTCCGCACTTGTGTGTGCAACTCAGAAGCTGAGACCGGTGCTGGCCCACACCCTGTGTCTCCCAGGTGTTACAGGCACACTCTGGTTTTCTGGAATCAGCTGGCTGTGGAATCACGACCTGTGTGGGCCAGTCTAACCCGGAAAAGAGCCAGGCTGGATGCACCTGGCTCTTGGCATGTTTGCCTGTCAGGGTCTCCAGCTTTGCAAGCAGACCGAGGGGGGAGTGAAGGTTGAGAGATGTCAGGAAGGACCTACCCCAGCACACAGCCCAGAACTCACCGCCAGCAATTAGGGTCGCGACTCATTGCTCCCTGGCTCTCCCTGCAGTTTTGTCATCAGCTCAGCAGGTATGGGAGGGCCAGAGGTTGGGATGTCTGGGTTAGGGAGCTGAGAAGGCAAAAGCATGCCACTTTCCCAGCACTCTTCCTATAAAATTAACTCGGTGCAGGAGCAATGAGAGTGCCAGCTCTCAGCCCGCAGGTCCAAGGTACTCTCTCCCCCCAGGCACCATGAGCAAAATAAGCGAGGTCGTGCAACGGGCCAGAGCCTCCTTCAACTTGGGCAAGACCCGCCCGCTGCAGTTCCGGATCCAGCAGCTGGAGGCGCTGCGGCGCATGATCAAGGAGCACGAGAAGGACATCGTGGGCGCGCTGACCGCAGACCTCCACAAGGTGCGCCCCATGCCCCCAACACCCCGGAGGCGTGGGACAGCAACAGGAAAGGTCGCTGCTCGCTTTTGGGACATCTGCTGCGCGCTGGCGGTCTGTGCCCAGCTATTTGCCTAGAACCTCAACTAGTCCTCAAAGCACGCTGCCCCTGGCAGGACCCTTTTATAGAGGAGGAAAAGTGAAGCTCAAACCATCAGCCCCTGAGATGGGGCGCTCAGGCCACTCCTTCCGACCCATTTCGAGCCCCAGGTTCCCCTGCAGCTCAGCACACGGGCAGCAGCTCCTTTCCCCCATCTGCCTCCCATTTCCTCCTGGCTTCACTTCCTTCTCCACCCAGTCCGGAGCATGAGGCCACCGTTTTTTCGCCATGGCCTGTGGACAGGACACTGTGAACTTCCGGTCTGCTTATTCCCTTAGCCCTCAGCCCAGCTTGGCATCCCAAAGGGCCCCTCCCTCCCTCTCGATCCATCCCTCACCCTGAGCAAAATCAGACACCTGCCAAATCTCAAACCCTTTATCTTGCTGCCCCCAAGACGCCTGGCCTTGATCCCACAGTTCGATTCTGCCTTGGAGAAGAGCAGGGGGTTAGCTGGAGCTTATCCCCCTCCTTGGATAGGTCCTGGGCTCCTGTATTTTTACAGGAATTCCTTGTCTTAAAACAAAAGCTTCACAACTTCTGTTTTGCTCTTTCACAGCCAAAGTTCACAGAAGAGCTGTGTGTTCTGACGTCCTCTCCTCCTCTCTCCTCACCCCTGCATAGTGGCTTCCTCCCCACCCACTCCAGGAGGATCCCTTGAGCCCTCTTCTCCCTCTCCCTCTGCTGCTGAGGGTCTCCTGGATTTTGTCCTCTCTTTGGCTGTCTTTTTCCTGGACCTCTTTCTTCAAGGTGGCCTTCTTAGGGCTCCATCCTGGGTTCAAGGCTCATTTCAACCTAAAAGCATTCCTGGCGCACCTCCACTGGGTTCTCCCCACCTTCACATCCCTGCCCAGATCTGAGGTCCTCGGAGGGACCATGAACTTGACATGTCCAAACCTGCCTGGGCCCCTGACACTGTCAGAAAGGGTACCTCATGGGTCCACCACCCCAGTGGCAAGTCCTCAGCTTGGCTCGGAACCCCGTGCCTTCTCTGGCCCCAGCACCCAGCCTGGGGAGCCCCCCGTGAACATCCCCCATCACCCTGGCTGCAACATACCAGGCTGTGTCCAATATGCCCACCTAGCCCTGACCTCCTGGGAGGTCCAGACCACACTCCCATTTTTCAGATGAGGTCCGGAGAAGGTAGGCAGCTCATTCAGGGTCCCAAATCCAGGGAACAGTGTGTCAGGACCACAGCCAAGCCCCAGTGACTCCCTCGATCTCTAGCCTGTGAGCTCACACGGAGCCTGTCTCCACTACAGAATGAATGGAATGCCTACTACGAGGAGATGGTTTATGTCCTAGAAGAGATCGAGTACATGATCAAGAAGCTCCCCGAGTGGGCTGCAGATGAGCCCGTGGAGAAGAGTCTCCAGACCCAGCAGGACGAGTGTTACATCCACTCGGAGCCCCTGGGCGTGGTCCTCGTCATCGGCACCTGGAACTACCCCTTCACCGTCACCATCCAGCCCATGGTGGGCGCCATTGCTGCAGGTACATGGGCCCCCTTTCAGGAGGGAGTCACCAGGGATCACAGTCCCACCCCTACTGAGTGTGGCCAGAGAGGGTGGGGAGCTCAGGCCTGGGGGAAGATAGAGACCTGGGTCAGGTCAAGTTCTGATGAATCTGTCTTTCATGGGGTCTGATGGACTCAGAACAGATGGGGCTCCAGGCTTGGTCCCTGGGAGGGTAGGACTCTGAATCCCTGTGCTCTGCAGGGAATGCAGTGGTCACCAAGCCCTCGGAGCTGAGTGAGAACATGGCGAACCTGCTGGCCACCATCGTCCCTCAGTACCTGGACAGGGTGAGGTGCTCTCCGGATCTTTGGGCCTTGAGAAACTGCATTTTTGCAGCAAGAGGCTAAGCCTTGGGTTGGGGCAAGGAGAGCTGGCCTGTCCCATAGAGGTGAATGGAGTCCCGGTGTCAGGAGAGGGGCGTCTGTTTGATGGGGGCTGTCTCTCCAGGGTTGGGGGGAGGAGGAGTAGTGGTCTTTCCTGAGCCTCATCTCTCTCCTCACATGGAAGGACCTGTACCCGGTGATCACTGGGGGCATTCCCGAGACCACAGAGGTGCTCAAGGAAAGATTTGACCATATTCTGTACACCGGGAACACCGCCGTGGGGAAGATCATCATGATGGCGGCGGCCAAGCACCTGACCCCCGTCACGCTGGAGCTGGGGGGGAAGAACCCCTGCTATGTAGACAAGGACTGTGACCTGGACATCGCCTGCAGGTGAAGTGTGGTCCAGCTCACGTGGACCACAGTCTTGCTCTGAGTCTTAAAGCCTCTGGCTTCTGTCCGCCTAAGAGCTCTCCTGCAGAGCTCAGTCCCTCGCAACTCGATCCTGCGCTGGTGGAATTGAGATGCTCATCTGGGGGCGCCTCCTGCGCCTTGCGGAATGTGATCTAATCTGGAATTTTCACAGACGCATCGCCTGGGGGAAATTCATGAACAGCGGCCAGACCTGTGTGGGCCCTGACTACATCCTCTGTGACCCCTCCATCCAGAATCAAATTGTGGAGAAGCTGAAAAAGTCCCTGAAAGTGAGTGAGCGTGGGCCCCCTCCTCCCGCCCCGGGGGGGCTGAGTGAGAGAGGGACTACAAGGTAGTGGGGGGGGGGGCAGTCTAGACTTTAGAAAACACTGGATATTTTTTTTCTGATCTTAAAAGTAATTTACACTCATTGTAGATAATTTGGGAAAAGATTATAAAAGAATAAAGCGTAAAGCAAAAAAAAAAAAAAGCTCCTCCCAGAAACCCACCACCCCAAGGCAATCACTACTGACTTACTGGTATGTTCCCTCCCATTTCCTTTCTGTGAACGCACACGTTTGATCCTAATGCCCTGTCCACGCAACTGTGCATGTATTTCTTTCAAACAATGCTGTCTGACTGCAAGTCACATGCCGTGGACGTCTGGAGTGCCCCAGATGTCATGGCAGTCCAGTAGCCCTTGGTGTCGCTGTACACCTCCTGGGGTGGGGCCCACCTGTGCTCCCAGGCCAGGTCACCTCTCAGCTGATGGCCATAATGAAGGACCACATCCTCACCTGAAGCCTGCCTCCTGTTTTCTGTAGGAGTTCTATGGGGAGGACGCCAAGAAGTCCCGTGACTACGGAAGGATCATCAACTCCCGGCATTTCCAGAGGGTGATGGGCTTGATGGAGGGCCAGAAAGTCGCCTATGGAGGCACGGGGGACGCTGCCACCCGATACATAGGTGTGTGTGCTCACCTTTGGTAAGGGCACCGCACCCTCCCCAACTTTGCCCCCAGCTTGATGGGGAATGAAGAGCTCCGGGAGGGGCTCAGGTGGTGGCAGGGCACAGTGCCTGCCCCCTCTCGATGTGGACCCTGTGTCACCCCCCCCCTCGCCCCGCCGCGCGCGCCTCCCCGCCCTTCTGTTTATACGCAGTTCTCCCCATGGTCTGCTGGGATGGAGCCCGGGCAGGCAGAGGCCTTGTCAGGTGCCCTGCCTGAGACTCGACAGCACCCCCTTACAGGAATGGAAGGAGGAAGCTAGATGCCAGGCTTGCCAGGTAGGTGGGGGTCTCGGCAATGGCTGACTCTCGCTTGCTTCCTGCCTCAGCCCCCACCATCCTCATAGATGTGGACCCCCAGTCCCCAGTGATGCAGGAGGAGATCTTTGGGCCAGTGATGCCCATCATGTGTGTGCGCAGCCTGGAGGAGGCCATCCAGTTCATCAACCAACGCGAGAAACCCCTGGCACTCTACGTGTTCTCTCTAAACGACAAGGTGGGCCTGGGGTCCCCTCCCCGCCAGGGTCCTGGGCTTCCCAAAAAGGCATCGTGCGAACAGGACCCAGGGGTCCACAGAGCCGGATTCAGATCCCAGATTGAGTGCTCCCTGCTGTGTGATCTTGTGCAAGTCACTGAACCTCTCTGAGCCCCTTTCTCATCTCTGAAGCCAGTTGTTTCCCACAAAGTACAAAACATGTGGGGAGAGTGGGAGACCCCGACTGGGGTTCAGACTGCAGTATGGCTCTGCCTGGCCCTTGAGGCTCTGGGATGCGCCCAGACAGGGTGGGGAGGGACTGGGGTGCCCCAGGAAGAAGACTGAAGCAGGAGCTTCATGCCGTTGCAGGTGGTTAAGAAGGTGATTGCAGAGACATCAAGTGGTGGGGTGACGGCCAATGACGTCATCGTCCACATCTCTGTGCACTCCCTGCCTTACGGGGGTGTGGGTGAGTCCGGGGCTGAACTCACTGCCCACCTGTCTCTCTACAGATGTTCCCCCCCATCCCAGCCCTGGCTTGGGAGTTCAGGAGAGAACCTCAGACCCCCACGAGCTCTCCCCTGTGGATCTCTGGCTCCTGCCAGTGTAGCCACTAGCATGTTTGACCTCGAGATCCTAGAGGTTCCTTTAGGCCCCCTGGTACACCAGGCCTGCTTCATGGAGGCCCTGAGAGAGGGGACACAGGCCGGAGGTCACACAGCCATCTAGCGGTATCGCCAAAACCGAACTCTTCAGAACACTCTCTATTGTCCCCTGGGAGGCTCAGAGAAGGGGTGCCTGAGGGTTGCAGGTGGGAGCTGGGGGAGTCTCAGGCCACTTGGGGTGACCCAAGGGCCTCTCCCTGCAGGGAACAGTGGCATGGGGTCCTACCATGGCAAGAAGAGCTTTGAGACCTTCTCCCACCGCCGCTCCTGCCTGGTGAGGCCTCTACTGAATGATGAGTCCCTCAAAGCCAGGTACCCCCCGAGCATGGCCAAGGTGAGAAGTGGGGGCAAAGGCTGTCCCAGAGACCAGGCTGCTGGGAGCCACCAGGTCCACGCAGGACACACGCCTTCCTGTCCCCTTGTGTCCTCTTCACAGATGACCCGTCACTGAAGTGGACCTGGCTTCCCCATGCTACACCGCTGCCCCTCTGTCCAGCCCTAGGAGGATTGCTCCTGGAGCCCCCCCACTTGCTCCTCTGTGATCAGTGCATGTCCCCATTTCCTTCTGGGCCCCGGGCTTCCCTTCCCTAGGTCCCTGCCCCTTTGCTGGACATAGAGAGACCAATAAAAGTTCACCAGCCAGACAAATGTGTGTGTGTGTTTCCTTTGCAACTCACCACCCCCCATCCTCTCCAGTCCCATCCCTGCCCCCAGTCAGTTCTCATCCTGACTCAAGCAAAGATCTCCTCAAAGTCCCGCGTTGGCCCCCAGGGCCTGAGGCAGGAGGCACTGGTGTCAGGGAGACATTAACCTTGCATCTAGACAGTGGGCATCAGCTCCATATCTGCGAAGGGATGGCCAGGGAGGCTGTCTGATGGCAAAAGGCTCAGAAATGCAGGCTGATGTACTCTTCTCGAATTAGGTTTGACCCCTAGGTCAGGGGTCCCTCGGTGAGATCACGCAGTCATCAACATGAACCCCCTAGATGATTTCCGAGGGCAGATCCTGGGCAGGAGGCCAGGAAGCAAGGTGGACCCTCAGGACCCACGGTGCCTGACCCATGGTCAGGCAGCATCTGGTCCCAGGAGTCTTGCCTTAGAGGCCCGAGGAGCAAAGTACAGGGTCTGGGGAGGGTGGTCTGAAGCGGGAGCCAAGAAGCAGCCCAGCCTGGCCAGCAGTTGCATGGGGGCAGGCTGGGGAGATTGGCCAAGGCCAGCCTGCCTGGTTTACAAGCTGGCAATGGGTACCAATGACTAGGGCTGGCGGCTCTCCGGGGTACATGTCGGGGTGCTCACAGGAGTCCTCATGGTGAAAGCAGAGCATCAGCTGTACCAGGCCCTGCGCCAAAGACTCCCTGCTCCCAACCAAGGCCAGCCTTGCACTGGGCCCGGGACCCCTGCCTCTCTCAACTTTGCCTGCTCCTGACCTTAACTCACGTCATTACCCCTTTCCCCTCCATCACTGCCCCCCCATTCTGTGCCTAGTCTCTAGTATCTCACATCTTATTTACCCTCCTCCCCCCAAACCCAAATACAACCCCAAATAAAAATGCCTGCGCTGTGTGTCCCCTCCAGTGAGGGGAAGGGGAGGGGGACCAGGCAGACAGCGAGTCCTTCTGTATCCCTTGGACGTTCCCTGTGTGCACCATTTACTTATTTTGCAAACACCCAAATTATTGAATAATAATGAAACCGCAATCCTCCCAAAGCCCACGGCCCCTCTAGTTACTGCCTCATGTCTCTGTGGTCCTTCCCCGGGACAGACTCCTCTGGACAGTAGGTCATCTGCTCTCTGACAGCACTTTGCTTCCACACACCTGACCCAGCCATGTGAGCCTGTGTCACGTCTACTCTGTTGGACTTGCTCTTGCCCGGATGCCCGAGAGTGGACAGACTCACCATCCCATCACCCCAACAGCCTCCCCGGTCCCATTGCCAGGCCACCCCTCCTTCCAACACTCCCTCACCTCTGGGGTCCTGGGATTCCAGGACTGTTCTCCCCCAACCCTCTTCCCAAATTAAAGTCTCTGATCTCAGCCCTGAGCGTTTTTTGTTTTTTTTTTTTTTTAAGATTTTATTTATTTATTTGACAGAGAGAGAGACAGCCAGAGAGAACACAAGCAGGGGGAGTGGTAGAGGGAGAAGCAGGCTCCCCGCTGAGCAGGGAGCCGGGTGTGGGACTCCATCCCAGGACCCTGGAATCATAACCTGAACCGAAGGCAGACACTTAACAACTCAGCCACCCAGCTGCCTGCCAGCCCTGAGCACTTGATTCATAAATCCACCTGCCTACCTGACCCATGAAATTGGATTCTTTTTTTTTTTTTAAGATTTTATTTTGTTTATTTACTTGACAGAGAGAGATCACAAGTAGGCAGAGAGGCAGGCAGAGACAGAGAGAAGGAAACAGGCTCCCTGGTGAGCAGAGCCCGATGCGAAACTCCATCCCACGACCCCAAGATCATGACCTGAGCCGAATGCAGAGGCTTTCACCCACTGAGCCACCCAGGCACCCTGAACTTGGCTTCTTAATAGTAACATAATGGCTTGCACACCCAGGACAGAACTCTTGATTTCTCCCTAAACCAATGTGACATTGCCCTCCGGAGCAGTTCATTCGTCTCTGAGCCCCCAGATGAGATCCTGGAACAAAAATCGGATCATATCGGGGCACCTGGGTGGCTCAGTGGGTTAGGCCGCTTCCTTTGGCTCAGGTCATGATCTCAGGGTCCTGGGATCGAGCCCCGCATCGGGCTCTCTGCTCAGCAGGGAGCCTGCTTCCCTCTCTCTCTCTCTGCCTGCCTCTCCATCTACTTGTGATTTCTCTCTGTCAAAAAAATAAATAAAATCTTTAAAAGAAAATGTTTAAAAAAAAAAATCGGATCATGTCACCATGGGAGTAAATAATAAAAAGAGGCTTTGTCCCCCCACCTCCCCTCAAAAATAAAGAAATAGATTTTTCTCCCCTGGTAAATAAAGACAGACTTCCAAAAATTTGTCCTTGCATGTACTTTCTCTGTCTCTTTGAAACCTGTGGAAATCTTCTTTTAAAAGCTAAAAAAGCCTCTAGCCAGCTTAGTGGGTCAGGAGCTCTTTCTCAAGGACCTGGGAGCCGCCTTTTTTTGAAAGAACATCCGGGGAAACAGCGCCTCCTATCGCCTCCGGTCGGAGCTGCACTTGGCCATCACTTGGCCACAAGTTGCAGAATGACCTACTTCCAGCCATAAAGGTAGATGTTTGTGCCCCAGAGGAAGCCCGTTAGTTAGCACAGATAGTGCTGGCCCCAAGGACCAGGTGAAGTTAGAATGAACCCTATGTGACAGATGGTGCTGTTGACGGACTAGTTATCGTTCATCTTGGGGTCGTGTGTGGGACGGAATGTTTTGCCTGGCTGTGTAATGTGGTGGGATTCCTCCTGTCTCTGCCTGGGGTGTGCATGCCATTCTGCTTTAATGCCTTCTCCATCACAAATCTGTTTTGTTTCTCCACTACCTTCGTGGAGAGGTTTCCTGGGTGGTGAGATTTAGGTTTTAATTCCATTCGCCCAGCAACACGCTCTGTTTAAAATCCTGCCATGGCTCCCTGCTGCCCCTAGAAAAAGTCCTCAGGTCCATAAATCGCCCTGCAAAGGGCTGTGTGATGTGGGCCCCACCTTACTCTCTGACCCTAGCTGACACCTCAAACTCTCCATCCAACACATACATTAGCCAAAACCTCATCATGGCAGGTGCATCTCATCACACCTGTCTCAGCCCAAACCTTACCAACAACCCCCCCAAGTCTTTCTCCATTCTTTATCACTCACCCTGCTTTGTGTCTCCAAAACACTTGTTATCATCTGTCTTTATCTCGATCTGTTCATCTATTTACAGCCTGTGTCAACCCATTAAAATGAGAGCAGTGACCTTTGTCCATTGTATTCACTGTATCTCCCTGAGGCTAAAACAGCAACCAGTGCATAGTAGGTGCTCACTAAATATTTAAGTGCATGAATGTAAATGGTGGCATTGGGGTTTCTTGCTCCAAATCCCCCCTTTTTCCTGCCATCTTCTCATCTGAAGTCACCTGACTTTAGATGACTACGAGCCCACGGGAGTCGACTGGGGTTGAAACAGCCTGGAAGCTGAAACCGTATTAACCCTAAAGATAGCATCTGGGTCAAAGACTTTGTGTCCCTTGTCTTCCCTGAGCTGAAGCCCCATAGACATCGTTCCCCACCCCCACCCCAGGCCAGAGGCAAGAGGAAGGAGACCACCTTAGCTGGTCCCCAGCCCTCTTTCTCTCCTTCAGTGCCATCCCCCTGCAGCCCTATGAGTTAGTCTCATGAGCCCATTCACAGATTAGGAAACTGAGGTGAGGAAGTCCCATGCCTTGGTCTCCTGTCACTGCGCCCGTCACAGTCCAGCATCCCTGGAGCACCTCCTCTTTCCTAATGCCACGGAAATGTCACCTGTGGTGACATTTTGAGTGGTTCCTCCAAATGCTTATGTGAAGGGCTATTGAGACATACGGAAGCTTCCAGTTCAGAGAAGACATGGCCCGGGTTTCCAAGGACTTGACCTATTTCATTCCAGAGGGGAGATTTAGAGCAGATAGGTAAAACTCCGGATTCTCTTTCTCCTTCCTCTTCCTCTCCTTCCCACCCTCCTTTTCCTCTTCCTTTTTTCTATTATCATCATCAAACATGAACCTTGCAGCGTAACCTGTTTTAGTCCAAACATCCCCAACCCAACCTGTTCTGGTCTAATCCTATTTCCAAACTGGATTTGAACTCAAAACAATTCAGGGTCGGGGGAGGGGAAAAAAAAACAACTTGATCTTGTCCCAACACCATGATTCAAACTACTATTTTTCTTTCTGCTGTTGTTCTTGGATGAAGGAATGGGCTAAAAACAATATTTGCCCAATTATGATTCAACCTTTACAAACAATTGCCATTGTCTCAAACATAAATGGCCAAGGATCGTCACAACTCATGTGTTACCGGGTGAAAGCAGGTGACATTTCCGGATTGCTCACGGCCATCCACACCGCACTAGACAGAGTGCACCAGGGGGCACCTGTCACCTCCTGATTCACAACACGGTAACCCCGTGAACAAATCATCCTTCCGTTCCACTGTTCAATCGTTTCTAGTGTTTAGATTCTCAGATTTGAAAAAAAAAAAAAAAAAATCTGTCTGTTGTAGGCACAACTTCTTCCAAACTATAAACTTTTGTTGTTACAAAACAGAAAGGAAGAGTTGGTCTTCCACAAATATTTGTTCCAGATGCTGGAAGAAACACAAGGTCTGTGCTTTTGAGTAGCCTACAGCTGATTGGAGTGGTTTAGTCAGGATAGGCTAGGTTAGGCTGAGGTAATGAGCCAGCTGCAGAATATCTGTGGTTAATGTGGCAGGGTGTTGTGGGGCCCTGCTCCCCAAAGGCAATCAGAGACCACCGCTAATGGAGACCCCATCTCTGGGGTTCATCCCAGAGGGGAAGGAGATCCAGAGGGTCACACAGCAGATCACCACACCTCTCATCCCATTGGCCAGAACCACTTGCATGGCCCCACCGGGCACAACAATACTGGGAAATATGGAGGAGCCTTGTTATTTGTGGACCAGAAAATATGTCTTCCATGTGGATGTTCCAGGACAGACAATAAACCCATGAATCAACAGACAAGGGAAATACCTGGGCAAGGGCAGTGTTGTGCAGATAAGGAAGAACCTGCTGACACTGAGAGGTGAGCATTCAAGGGGTTGACTGAGGAAAGGCGTGTCGTGCACCCCTCATCACGGGCCACAGAGATCTAACCCTGATGGTGGTGGCTCCTGTGTGCCCCCCCGCCCAGGTTGGCACTGCTGCCATCCCAGGCCATCGTCCCTCCCCGAACACCATCCCCAGGGCTCTGTACACCATGACTGGGACTCTGCTCTCTGTCTCTGGCCATCTCTGAGAGCAGACAATGGGGAAACCCACCAAGCCACACTCCAGGGGTCTGGAGGGAGGGCAGATGGCAGCTGTGGGCACCGTCACCAGCTCTGCTTCTGGGGTCCCTTGGGCCCTGCCTTTTCCATGGACCCCCATCACCCTCGGGCCAGCCCCTTCTCTGTTCCTGTTACCCCAGAGTTTCTCTGTAGGCCCCTTGACTGGTGTGGACTAACAGTTAGGACCTTGGTAACTCTTGCAGGCACATTGTTGCCTCCAAGAAGTCTGTCCTCTCCGTCCTGGTTAACAAGATCTCCATATCATTCAGATGTTCACCTCCAAGAAAGGTCCCTTTGTCCCCAGCTCACTTATCACGTAGACAAGTATCATGTAGAGATACTTTTATCTCTACATGACAAGTATCACGTAGTTTAAACCAATAGTTCCTTGGGGTGCCTGGGTGGCTCAGTGGATTAAAGCCACTGCCTTCAGCTCAGGTCATGATCTCAGGGTCCTGGAATTCAGCCCCACATCGGGCTCTCTGCTCAGTGGGGAGCCTGCTTCCCCCCCCCCCCCCCCCCCCCGCTTCTCTCTCTGCCTGCCTCTCTGCCTACTTGTGATCTCTCTCTGTCAAATAAATAAAAAAATCTTTAAAAAATAAATTAAAAAAATGAATAGTTCCTCAACTTTGGTGGCATGTTAGCATATTATAATTTTAGAAAATTCTTAAAAAAAATTAGTAATGCCTAGAATCTTGAGCTTTAAAAAATAATTTAACTATTTTTTTTTTAAGAGCAGTTTGAGGTTCACAGCAAAATTGAGTAGAAAGTACAGAGATTGCCCACACGCCTCTGTCTGCCACCCTGATACAGCCCTGATACACCCTATACCCCAGGTACATTTGTTATAACTGATGAACCTGTATGGACACATCATTATCATGGATCCTGCGCTTTTCTTTTTAAGATTTTATTTATTAATTTAACGGAGAGAGATCAAAAGTAGGCAGAGAGGCAGGCAGAGAGAGAGGAAGTGAAGCAGGCTCCCCATTGACAGAGAGCCTGATGCGGGGCTCAATTCTAAGACCCTGGGATGATGACCTGAGCTGAAGGCAGAGGCTTTAACCCACTAAGCCACCCAGGCACGCTGATCCTAAGCTTTAGATTCATGTTCCGGCGGGGGGGCAGGGGGGAGACTAGACATTAAATATATATATATTTTTTCTTTTTTTAAGTTCTCCAAGTGATTCTCATATACTGCCTGGGTTGAGAGCCCCTGACATGAGCCAATGATGAAGTGTGTTTTCCCAGCCAGAGATGGATTAGGGATGACCGTGGGACCCAGTTGTGGGCAATAGGATCTGAGAGGAAGTCTACTGGGAGGTTCTGGGAACAGTTCCTCCCCTGGTTACAGAAGCCCAGAAGGGAGGACCCCTCTTCTTAGAGGTGGGTGTGTCTGGATGTAACATTCGGAATAGTGCAGCCATCTTGTGACTATGAGGACAGTCCCACTGAGGCTCAGCAGACCTACCAAGAAGGGTATGGCAGAAGGATAGGAAACAACTTGGTTCTTCAGTATGGGGCTGATATAGATGCCCTGTCTTTAGAGTCTTTGTTCTGTGTGATAACAAAACTGTTCTTTAAAAAAAAAAAAAAAATTGGGGGGGGGGTTGGCGCCTGGGTGGCTCAGTGCGTTAAGCCTCTGCCTTCGGCTCAGGTCATGATCTCAGGGTCCTGGGATCGAGCCCCCAATTGGGCTCTCTGCTCAGCAGGGAGCCTGCTTCCCTCTCTCTTTCCTTTTCTCTCTCTTTCTCTCTCTCTGCCTGCCTCTCTGCCTCTTTGTGGTTTCTGTCTGTCAAACAAATAAATAAACTCTTTAAAAAAAAATTTTTTTTAGAAGAGTGTTTTCAGTTATTTGCATGTGCAAGCATGGAGGGAATCAGCCATTTTCCCCACAATAGACTCCCATCTTCCCTTCCCCTCTGCTGGCGTCCACCTCTCGTTCACACCTTGTTCCACCATCTTCCAAGCAGGGCTGGCTTGTTCCCCTACCTGAGACTCCCGCTCGTGATTTCTGGCAATTCCTCCGTCCCGGTCTCACTTCCCTGACCTTACAAGCAGATGCCAGCTGGACCTCCTGATTCCAAACACCTGTTGCCATCGGCCCCCTCACTCAGGCCACTGCCACCCCCAAGCTCTGGACTCTGAAACCAGCGGGAGAGATGGCTGAGGGCATCTGGAGGCAGGAGACCCTGGTGTTGGCCCCATCTTTGCCTCTTAGCTTTCTTTGGGACTGCATCAGCCTCGTCAGAACGAGAAATGGAAAGTCCTGGCAGGTATTTTCAACAGAAAGAGATTCAGTAAAGGTCTCTGCAAAAACACAGGAGGACCTGGGAGCTCAGGGTCCAGGCTGGGTCTCTAGGAATGGCTCCCAGGGCACATGAGAACTGTCCAGCTCTCTGCCTTGGGAATCAGAGGTCACCTCTGCAACTCACAGCTGTGGATTGGGAAGGGGAGCCACCCCCATAACTACATCTGGACCCCAATCAAATCAGTGAGTGAGTGCAAGGTGACAGGTGGAAAACCCCACAGGTCCACGCCCTTGCCTGTCAATCCAAGCTGCCAATGCCTGCGCAAGTGTCCGTGAAGGACAGAATCTAATTTTCACCTAGAGCCCTGGCTGCAAGGGAGTCTGGGAGTCAAGTTCCAGCTCTCTGGCCCCCGCGGCAGAGAGCTGTTAGCAGGAAGCAGGCAAGGATGCTGAGAGCCAGCTGAACTTGGGGCAGATTCCTAAGCCCCTCAAGCCTGTTTCTTGATTTCCAAGGGAGTGTGATAGCAACACTGAGCTCTTCCGGTCAGCAGGAGGATGAAATGAGATAATGTAGTTAAAGCACTTGGCACCATGCCTTGTGAGGGGCTGATTACTTTCAGTTACTTTCTCCTGTGGTTCCCTGAGCCCAGGCAAAGCCCCTCACTCTGAAATAGGCCCTGGAAGTCACTTGTGGGGTGGCATCTGCAGGGAGGTTCAAAGGCATGGCCTCGAGAGGGTGGCCTGGCAATGGCCATGGACAACCTCATCCAGCCCCAGCCTCCCCTAGACACACTGCTTCGGGCCTCCCGCTTACTGCCAGGTGGGCCACTTTCACCTCTCCAGCCTGGGGTGTGACATAACCTGCATCTTTTTACTTTGTTTACAGCAAAGCTTGAAAATACCAGTTGGGTGTGGCTCAAAGTGTTTAATTCCCTAGAGGCTAAAAGGATTGTTTGGAGGCTCAGGGCAGCCACTTGGAAAGCAGCTACCCAGGCTCACAGCCAGGTCCAGGAGGACAGGCAGGCACGGGCAGTCTCGCCATCAGTCACTCCTTTCTGGGAGATCTGCCTGGGGAAGGGGGGCAGCCCCGGGGCCCTGAGATGCCGCTTCCAACCCTATCACTGTCACGCCCTCGAGTCCCCTGCCCAGCCCCGAGGTCCTCCTCCACGAAGGCAGCCCCCCTACCAAGTGATCTGGGAGCTCGCTCTAGGCATCTGTCACTTCTTCTGACTGGCATCAGCCTCTTAGCAAAGCCGGAGGACAGGGAAGCAGAGAGGGAGGACAGGGGTGGATGGCCAGTGGGACGATGGTGTCACCTCTCCAGTGTGATCTAGGCTCTTAAATCGCCAAGACAGGGAGAAAGCTCACACCCTTGGTCCTCTCATGTGGCAACAGTGCCACGCAGGTGCCAATCTTCCCAAATGACTGCCAGAGCCATCCCGGGAACGCTGCCCAGGCCCAGTCCCAGGGCCTTACATTCACAGAACATCTTCCTTTTTGAGTAAGGACCAGACACGAGCTCACGTGTCCTCATGTGACCTTCTGGTAAATACATGTTCGTGCTGGTAGCTGTTTTTTTTTTGTTGTTGTTGTTGTTGTTTGTTTGTTTTGTTTTGTTTTGTTTTGCTGGAGAAAGACAACAGCTCTCTGTGCCCCAAATCTCGTCGTCTGGTAGGAGTTTACGGGGTCGGGGACCAGACGAAATAGGAGTGATGACTTCTGCTCCAAACCCCGGCTCGGTGCCATGTAGGCTGGAGAGGCAGATGCAGAACCCACCAGCTCTTGCTTCCTCCCCGATCCTGGACCAAGGGGGGCCAGTGCGAGTTAATCACTGCCCCCGCTGCCCCCCTTCTTTTCTGTGGAACTGGCTCCAGGCTCCTGACGCAGCAGGGCAAGGCGACCTGCCCAGGGGAGCCAAGCTGGAGGCTACAGCAATCTCGCTGCCCAGATGCAGTGGAAAGAGCTTGTCCTTTGGATATAATACAGATCCAGCCTGATGCCAGGGGATGGAGGCAAATGCTTTGTTTCTTTGGGCTTTACTCCTTTCCTTTGTGAACCCCAGATCAGGTATCTGCCTGAGAAGGGTGGGAGGAAATCAAACCAGAGGAGGTTGCGATGTTGTCCGCCCACTCAGTCACGATGGAGAGACCCTTGTTTCTACTTACACACCCACATCAGTCAACACAAACCCTCCTCCACATGGCGCAAACACAGTCTGCCTGAAACCGACAGGCATGGAAAGGCTGTGGAGGCCAAGAAAAACAAGGCTGTACCTACCTCAAGTCTAGCCCTGACAGAAGTACAGCCATCTTGGCAAAGCAAAAGCTGGCACCTTGCACCCCCTCTCCACCTGCCCCCCTCCCCTCGGTAGTATGTGTGACATTCCTCAGCCACCCCTGGCTGCCCTAAAAGAAAAACAAATAGTTAACTTGCAGAGATCACAATCCTGTGGGACAGGAGTCTCCCTTGGTTTACAAATGTCCTAGTGATTTACAACAAAGAAGCTACCTTTTCAATAGCCCAGTTTCCAGAGACAAATAACTCTGTTCCTTAAGCCCTAATGTCACCCTTCCACCATAAAACTGAAGGAGGCTGAGGCAGAAGGAAATGTAAATAAAGTTAAATTTCTTCTAAACCTAAATCTCACTAACAAGGACACTTGATAGGAGAAATGTGAAACTTTATCTCTAATCCTCCAAGATAGTGTCAGCAATCATTCCCAAGCATATGACCCACTGATATACATCTAAAGTGTCTCACAAGAAGATTTTTATTATTGGTAATGAATAACCTTTTCCCCAGACAACAGCTAGCCCCTCAAGGTCCTGGAGATCTCTCTTCCAAAATTCCTTAGAGACTTACATCATCCGTAACCCCCATTGTCCTCACCCACCATCGAGTCCACCCCTACTCTGCCTTTAAACACTCTGATTATGATCTGGTTCGGGGTCCAAGTCCCTACTCCACTGTGTCGGGGCCCAAGCTTAAGCTTGTCAAATAAACCCTCGTGTGATTGCATCAGTGCTTGGCTCGTTGGCAGTCTCTTGGATGCGAAAACTCGGGCATAACAAGACCACAAGCCGAGCTCTAGCTTTCTCTTGAATCTTCCTCTCCAAGTCGTCCTTCTCTTTCTCAAAAGATGTGTAAGGCAGCAAACCTCCTTGTGCAGATGAGCAAGGCTGCTCAAGGAAAGAAACCCAGGGACTTCGGCAGTGTAAATAACAGAAAGATTATTTAAAGTCTGGGCTTTTTATAAATTAGTCTCCTCGAGTCTCTATGATCTTACCCGTATCAGGAGTCAAGGACTAGAATTTTTTCTTTTTTTATTTAAAGATATTATTTATTTATTTGACACA
The DNA here is from genome assembly GCF_009829155.1 of Mustela erminea. Lineage (NCBI taxonomy): Eukaryota > Metazoa > Chordata > Mammalia > Carnivora > Mustelidae > Mustela > Mustela erminea. Next base: position 14,020,474 of record NC_045631.1, on the reverse strand, counting down.
GAGAGAGAGAGAGATCACATGTAGGCAGAGAGACAGGCAGAGAGAGAGAGAGAGAGAGGAAGTGAAGCAGGCTCCCTGCAGAGCAGAGAGCCCGACGCAGGGCTCGATCCCAGGACCCTGAGATCATGACCTGAGCTGAAGGCAGAGGCTTAATCCACTGAGCCACCCAGGTACCCCAGGGACCATAATTTGAGGAAGAAAGAAAGAAAAGAGACCCTAACATCTATTAAATGTTTACCATGTTCCGGGCATTTCTGTATCAACACGTTCTCTGAGGTTTCAATTTTTTGTATGTGTTTTGTTTTTAATCGTGGCAAAATATACATAATATAAAATTGAACACCTTAAACATTTGCAAGGGTTTCAGTGAGTCCTGTGAAGTATTGTTGTTCTCCAGAACTTTTTTTTTAATATTTTATTTATTTATTTGACAGACAGAGATCATAGATAGGCAGAGAGATAGGCATAGAGAGAAGGGGGAAGCAGGCTCCCAGCTGAGCAGAGAGCCTGATGTGGGATCCCAGGACCCTGAGATCATGACCTGAGTGAAGGCAGAGGCTTAACCCACTGAGCCACCCGGAGACCCTCTCCAGAACTTTTTTCATCATGCCAAACTGAACCTCTACCCCCAGTAAACAACAGCCCCTCACTTCCTCTGCCCCATCACCTCCCCCATCAAACCCCTGGCAAACACCCTTCTCTTCTGTCTCTACGGACCTCACTACTGTAGGTGTTCATATAAGCACCTCATAGAATCCCTTATTTATCTTTTTGAGACAGACTGACTGCACTCCACACAATGTTTGCTTAATGTTCACGCGGTTCACGCGGTGCATGGCATGTGTCAGAATTTCCTTCCTCTTTAAGGATGAATGACTGCCCATTGTGTGGATTTACCGCATTTTATTTATGCCTTCATCCTTCGGTGGATATCTGGGTTGTTTCCACCTTCTGGCTATTACAAGTAATCCTGTTACAAACATGGGCGTGCAAATCTGTTTGGGTCCCCGCTTCCCATTCTTTGCGGGGAGATGGGGGAGACACCCAGAGGTGGAATGGCTCGATTATGGGGTAATTCCATCAATGTCGTGTTTTGATACAAAGGAAGAACCAGCCAAAGAGAAGAAATGACTTGCCTGCTGAGAAAGGAGCAGAATCAGAATTTAACCTAATTTAACCGAGCTTTGTTTCCACTTTCCTTTCTCACCCGTTAAGATACACTGAGGCGGATGGAAAATGGTAAGAGTTTATTTGAGTAGAAACTTATTCGACCCAGGCAGTGCCAAACCAGAGCCATTACAAGCATTCCACTGATAGAAGCCCCGTGGGAGAGGCTTTTTTTTTTTTTTTTTTTTTTTTTTAAGAGAGAAAGAGGCAGATGCAAATCAAGGACATTATTTGTCTGTAGCTTAAGCCTTTGCTTTATGTCGAAAAAAGCCTCATTGACTGGGATTCGTTGTCCTTGGGTTTTGAGTTCTTAATCTTGAAGCATTTACAGGCTGAGTTCTGGGTTTGCTTCAACAGGCGACTAATTCGTTTCATTAACACATCCTTGAGCAAACAGTTGGGTTCAGCGAACTACCTCATGAAAGGCGTACAGGAGTGATGGAAAGTGGAGGTGAATCCTTTCCTCCCCGGCTGCCATGTGGTCTGATGGGTCAGGAAGGGTCCTGCTGGATGGTTTGGGAGCACCCTTGGCCCTTACGCTCTGCGGCGGGCCTCCCCGGCAAGACCCACAGCCACACCCCATCAGACAGCGGGGACAATATGGCACAGAGGCTGGGGGTAGGGTGGGGAGCTGGCAGGCCCCCATAAGTCAGGTTGCAGGGAACAACCCTCCACTCAGATCACCTCAACTGAAAAAAATGGGATGGCAAGATACGGTGTCATCTCATAGGGAAAAGGAACAGCCAGGCCACACAGAGACTGGAAATGGGAAAATGTTTTAAAACAAAAGAGTGAATGGCCCACATCGTGGCCCTTTTCCTCTGGTGGTGACGGGGTGTCCCATCTCTGCCTCTCATGGGGTCTGCTATTCTCTTTTCTCCTGCCAAATCGGCTGCCTCCGCTGTCTTTGCCCCCAGTGGCCGCTTTAGCATGGGGGTTTCATACAGCTCTGCCCAGCCTAGCAGGGCCCAGCTTCCCCAAGATGCCACATCTCCATCGGCCTCCTGGACCGGCTTTCAGGCCCAAGTGCAAAGTCCTGGGAGAGAGCATCTGACTGGCCCACCCTGATGGGGAGGTGATCACGGGGCACACAGGACCCTCCCCCCTTCCGGGCACTGTGTCAGTCCAGTGGGGACCCCTGAGCGGCCCCTCAGGGCATGGTCCACGGTGGGAGGAGGTGTCCACATGCTTCCCCTGCCCTTCTGCGTGACCGTGACCGGAGCGAGTGGCTCTAGCAGGCATGTTATCCCCAGCTGGGTGCCCCTGGGCTCTGTAATCCGGTAATCCGGGCCATCTGCACACAGGCTGGGCTGAATTACCACTTGTTTTTAAATAAAAGCGGATTTATTCCCACCATTTGGCCGCCTGGAGCCAGGGCCCAGCTTCCTGTTTGCGCTCGGGACACGTCACGCTCCAGCGCCCAAGGCAGGTGCGCTGGCCTGGCCTCACTTTGACCTTGGAGAACCTCTTGCTTCAGGCCAGTCGCTCCCTGTCCATGGAGGATGGGTGGCCCATGGGAGGGATCCCTGCACCCAAGCCTTCAGGTCCTGCTCCCTGAATGGGCCCTGCAGGTGGCTAGACAGATCCCATCTGGAGAGATCTCCAGGGCTCCCTCATCCAGCACAAATAGCTATCTCCTGGCCCTGAACTCCCCGTTCCCCAAAAAAACCCAGAGTCCGACTCCCTGGGAGCTCAGATCTCCCAGCCCACCCTGTGCCTTCCAAATCCTCCAGCGCTCTCCCTCTCCTGGGGAGAGGGACATGGTGGGGAACAAGGGGGACACCCAGGGGTTCCATACCCACACAGAGCCACCATCATCTCCACCCCAGCCTCCGCCGGGCTGTCCCTTCTGGTGCCTCAGGATACCAAAGGTCTCATGACACTTCCGGGCTGACGTTCTCGGGGCCTGCTCTCAGGGAAGCACCCCTCCCTGCATCCATAATAGGGGCCGCTCACGACCCCTTCTGCCCCCTACCCCCTGAGTCCCCACTGCTATTCCTGCTGGTCCTGGCTCCTGATTGGCTGGCCTGACCTGCCCTTACCTGTTTTCTCGCCATCCTTCGGGATCTCCAGCACACCCACCTGTCCTGGTGGCAGTGACCTAGGGTTTGAATTAGGTTCAGCCTAGCCCCAGTGTGGGACTTTGCTGGGTCCGAGCCATCTCAGAGCCTCAGCCTTGCACCGGGTGTGGGGATAACCACCCTGAACCCACAGATGAGTGAGGTTGTGCCCCTTACACCTGTTGCATCTGGAACATTCCCTGACATGGACCTCTGTGGGTGGTTGTCTCCTCCCAAAGAAGCCCTGTACCCCTTCACTGTCACCTCCGCTTTCCCCTGCTCCCCCCACCCCGCCCCAGGAAATCACGAATCTACTTTCTATCTGTGTGGCTTTGCCTCTAATGGCTATTTCCTGCAAGTGGGATCACATGCTTCGTGCACGGTCTTTCGTGCCAAACTTCTTCCACTTCTCATGTTTTCAAGCTCGTTCCTGTGGTATGAGAGGTCCATGCTTCCTTCCTTTTTACGGCGAATAAAAGCCCATTGTCGCACAGCCCCTGCTTTGTTCATCCCTGCGTCCGGTCGATACACACTCGGGTGGTCCCCGCTTTTGGTGACTGTGACGCACCCTACCATGGCATTCTTAAACTAAGCGACAAGGGGGAGGGTATTTTCCTTAGACCTCAGTAAATGCTACCCCTTTATTATGATTTGATCTATCAGCTTTTAATAGACTTTATTATTATTATTATTATTATTATTATTATTATGGGAGCATGGAGCCCAACACCAGGCTTGAACTCACCATGCTGAGATCAAGACCCAAGCTGAGATCAAGACAGCAAGACAGTCAACCCACTGAAGCCCCTGGGCACCTCCAATAGACTTTGTGTTTCAGAGTGCTTTTAGATTCATATAAAAATTGTACAAAAAGTGGGTCACCTGGGTGGCTCAGTCTGTTAAGCGACTGCCTTCGGCTCAGGTCATGATCCCAGGGTCCTGGGATCGAGCCCCGCATCGGACTCCCTGCTCAGCAGGAAGTCTGCTTCTCCCTCTGCCTGCTGCTCTGCCTACTTGTACTCTCTGTCAAATAAATTAATTAATTTAAAAAATTGTACAGGAAGCATAGTTTTATTTCAACTCCCTTCTCTCCCCCTCCCCCACCCCCACTTTTCCCCATTATTAATCCTTTGCAAGAGGATGGTGGTACATGAATTATAACTGACTAACGATTATCGATACAGATTATTAATTGAAGTCCAGCATATACACCAGCGTTCAGTCTTGATGGTGTACATTCTAGAGGTTTCAATCGATATGTAATAGCATGGAATCACCATTCTAGTATCGTACAGGATAGTTTTTCCACACGAAAAATTCTCCTTCCCAACCGTTCAGCCCTCCCTCTCGACCCACCTCTGGCCACCACCAATCCTTTCACTGTCCCCAGTCAATGTCGCATAATCGGAATCATTCAGTGTGCAGCCTTTCCAAATTGGTTTCTTTCACTCAGCGACACACATTTCAGGGGCCTCCCTGTCTTTTTATGGCTGGAGAGCCCATTTCTCTCTAGGGCTGAATCATCATCTTTAGTTGTGTGGACTTTTTCCCAGTAGGAAATGCCCCCCGCCATCTTTGGGGTTTGGGGAGCCTTGCCCTTGGCAGGTCTCACTAGGAACCTTGTTGTTCCTGCTGAGGCTCTCACAGCTTTGCCCCCCACCTCACCTCCAGGCCTGGAAGTGCCTTAAGTTTCTGTCAGGACCAGGCTCTGGGCATTTCTGTGGGGAAGGCGCCCAGTGAAGCCTTGTGAGAGGAGGGCATGAAAGGGTGAGGCCGAAAGGGGAGAGGTCCTGGGTGGACACAGAAAGAGAAGGAAGCAGCTACCTTGAGGGTGTGTGAGCGGCCTTGGGCATTTTGGTCAGGGAGATGTCTGTCACCACTCAGCTGATAGCCTGGGGACAGGCAGGAGGCAGACACCTTGTCCTTTCCAACTGTCCTTTGTCCTGAAGCTGGATGTGGAGCTGAGGGACTGGAAGGCCAGAGTCACCATTCTCCCCAGTGGACAACTGGGAGTTTTTTCAGTCAAGGGGCAGTGAGGGGGGCGATCAGAGAGAGAAACTCTGGCTCCCCGGCCTGGGGATGTGGGGCTTAGGGTAGCCAAAGGGCAAACAAAAGGGTCAGTCCTGGTGAAGTGTAACCAAGCGAAGAAAGAGGTTAACAGAGGCCCTGGCATCTGCTGTAGCACCCGGGGCAATCAGTTACCTGAGGGCAGACCCAGGCCCAGGCCCCCACCTCAGCCTCCCCTCACAACGTGGGCCTTGTTCTCCAAGTGCTGCTGGAGTCACTCTGTGCTGGCCTGGCAGGCAGGGAGCCTGAGACCTCCCGAGTTTTCTGGGCTGTGGGATTTGCCTAGGTCAGGGGCTTCTGGTTGGTTCCAAACGTGTCTCCTTACCCCACGGCTGTAAGCTCTTCCCGACACACTCCGAATGCCTTGTGGTACAAGTGAGGCTCCGTGTAGGGGACCCACTACCCTGGGGGGAGTAGGGAGGAGGCTCCCGTTCTTGACTGAAGCCTCTTTAACCCCAGGGTATGTTGGGGGGGTCTTGCAATGCCTTTCCCTTCGTCCTCACCCCACCTCCTACTAACACCAGGATTTGTGGCTTGAGGTCCTTCTTCCGTGGGAGGCTTCTGACAGGCCCAGGGGGCCTCCTCACCAGGAGGGGGACCTCATCTGTCTACCCCTGCTGGGCAGGGGCTGTGGGTAACAGGCGGATGGGGGAGGCGGGATGGGGCAGAAGGAGGGGAGCAAGTGTGCCTGTCTGTGGTGGGTCACAGATGCTGAGGGTCACCTGCCACTCTTCCCAGTTGGGAAACGGAATCTGTTTAGTCTGGGCAGGCCCTGTGGTCAGCTTGGGCCCAACAGACAGAAGTGACCCGTGTCAGCGCCCCCAGCTGTGTCTTGACACAAAATTGGCTGCCTCTTGCACTCCTGGAGTGTTCTCTCTTCAAGCCAACCCTGCACAGTGAGCAGCCCAAGCAACCCAGGGGATTCTGCGGAGGAAGACCCCAGTGGGCAGGGTGGCCCTCAGCATGCACCCCTGCCAGCCCCCGTGAACTGTCTGGCCCAGGCCTGCCTGCTGGTCTCACATCAGCTAATCCCAGCAGCCCAGTCTCAGCACACAGACAGTGGCTGATTTAAGACAATAAGTTTTTTTTTTGGGGGGGGGGGGGGATGAATCCACTATGAAGGATTTCTTTCCACCTGCAGGGCATCCCATCTTTTGGGGGAGCCCACTGCCCCACTCCAGGTGGCCACAGCACCCCTACTCCCCACCTGTTCCTCTTCCCTTCCCGGCACCAGCACCAGCTGGCTCCTGCTCCGTCTTCCAAGCATTGGCTTCTGGGATGGAAGGTGTTTGCTGCTGAGTCATCTTGGGAACCTGGAGTCCAAAGTTGCCCGGATTCTCTTTGTTTTCCAGGCTGGTTGCTCAGCTTTCTTCCGCCAATGATTACTTGCTGATAATCATTACTTGCTGATAATTCCCCATCCGGCTCCCCTCAGCCCCCCCACGCCCGCTCCTGCCCTCCCTCCTCCTCCCCCCTTTCTTGCCCTTCTGGCATGAATCTCAAGGGAGCTTCTACTGTTTCCACCAAAGAACTGTGATTGGCACCGAACTAGGCATGAGGCAGGAAATTGCAGGTCATGGGGTCCGAAGGAGAAGGTCACCTCCAAGAAGTGAGAGGCTCCCCAAGTCATGGGGCTTCATAGTCGTGTTCCCCCGGGGCTGAACTGCGTGGTGTGTGTTGTCGGAGGCCAAAGGAGATGTGGGGACAGGAACCCCCCACCTCCGCCACCGCTGCTCTCTGCTCATATTATCGCTGGGCAGCTTGGAGAGGGGGGCCGACACCCCCACCCCCGAGCTTTTACTTCCCTGAAGGAGGGTGCCAGGGCCTCTGAGATGCTGCTCAACTCCACTTTGGTTGCCTCGGCTAGAGTCCTAGAACACCAGGCGCGGAGGCTGGGTCTGCAGCCTGCCAGACCACGCTCTGGAAATCTTGTCAACCTCGGTCATCCAGGAGCATTTGGAAGATTCTAGATCCTGAAACGCCCCACCTGGAGAAAGCAGTTCCCACTGCGCCCCTGTGCCTGAGGCAGCACCCACATGGCCCCTGGGTCCTAGTCCCTGTTCCTAACACCCTAGGCCTGGACCCCAGACACACTGGGGCCTGAAAGCAGTGTGGGAAAGAAGAGCTTTATCCAGAGGGAAATGTAGGCATTATTGGCTTATGTAAGAATCCTGGGAAACGTTCGTGGGAATGGTTGTGGGAATGGTTTTGAGGACCAAGTCACTTCACAGACGCAGGAGTGGGGGAGAGGGCCTAGACTGGCAGGATACCCCGGTCTGGGGACAGCAGATGTCACCTAACAAAGACCTCCCCACCCCCACACCTGAGGCCCAGGTGCCCAGGAATGAAGGAAAAGGTTTTGGTCACCATTTCGAGAGTCAAAGCCAAACCAGCCCAGAAAGGAGAGAAGATCTGGAGAAGGCATCACAGGAGCCACATCATATTGTAGCCCCAAGCCACACATCCCATGGCCCTGCCTTGTTTCGGTCACACGCTAATCACTGCAACATTAATAAAATGTCTCCTTGCTCTTCTCTGTCAGTGGCAGCTAGTTTTGCTGTGTCATGTGGGGGTTGTAGAAATTCGCACTAGGCGCTCGACAGAATGGGAGCAGGAAGAGCTGTCGCCCAGGTCACTGGGGTGCACAGAATGGCCGAGCATTTGGGAGTCTGAGTGAAGCAAGGGTCTGTGTGTGCATGGGGAGTGGGGGAGCAGCGTGTGCTCCAAAACCTTGTTCGATTGCATCCTGACCCTTCTCTCTTCCCTCTCCTCCTCTCTCTGTCTGGCCTCCACAGGGGCTGTGTCCTGGGGTCCTGCTGGCGGCTCCCTCCCTGCAGGTGTGGGTATGGGTGGGCGGTCTTCATTGCTCCATCTATGAAGCGGGAGTCATTGAGGGCACAGTCATGCCAGAGTATAAGATGCCCAGTACCTTAGCCAGGCCATCCCACGCTCACCCCCAGAACCAGCACACCCCCATAATGCCCCAAATCTCCTCCTGGGGCTTTGCAGCTGACCGCCCCGGGACAGCAGACCCAAGCCTCCCACAGGCATCAGCCTGGGTGATCCCAGGTGCCCAGGGCTCCATGTCATCCTCTCCTGGTGACAGAGCCAGTGGGCTGGGCAACCGGACCATGGTGCCAGGAGACAGGACCCGTTCCATAGGTTGCTGCAGGGGCCCCTCCTCCTGTCCCTTACTCATTAGCCAGGCCACAAGGTAACATGGGCTTGGCTGGACAAGGCTGGCTGAGGAGAGTGCCCAGGCATGCAGGACGGACAGCAGCCTGGTCTCGGAATGGACAGAGTTCAAGACACAGCCCCCCAAGACCGAGGGGGCTGTTGCCCTGCCCTCCGCAGACTGGTCCCCATTGGCTTTGGGGCTGAGGTGTGGACGCTCTTCGTCCTTTCCGGACCCCTGGTAAGAGGGTGAAGTTGGGGGCGGGTAGGTGGTAAGGCTAGGGGGCGGCTGCTGTCCAGATGTGATGCGGGCTGTGCCAGGAGCTCCTCACACCCCTCCCCAGAAACTGCCCACGCTGACCACGTGCAGGCTGTAGCAGGGGCCACCGCCCAGAGCAGGTGACAGACAGCAGGACAGCTGTCCTCAGACAGTGCCTGGGGTGGTCGTGGGGCCTGACCTCGCTCAGCAGCCAGCAGCCCCGACTCCAAAGGGGCAGGCATGTCCTCCTCCAGAAACAAATGGGAAGGCCGGGTCAAATCCCTGGGATGACCAGTGAGACCCATTCATGCAAGGGTCTGCAGGCCCCGCCTTGCCGTTTGCAGGGGGAAGAAGGGGTCACCTGCCCATTCTATTTCCAATGGGAAAATTGTTTTAGATACTTTTTTTTCTTCTTGCCATAAAGACTAATCAGTACACTCTCCCTACGAAAGTTCCAGACGAAATGGAAAGTTATAAGGACACTTCTCTCTAATCCCACCACCTGGACACAGCCGTTACTCAGCCCAGTATGAGGACTGACCAATGATTATGAACAACACCATGGGATTATGAGATGTTTGGGTTCAGCTCTCTGCGCTCCGGGCCGGCGGCTGTGTTTTTCGGTGGGTCTCCGGTGCGAGCCCCCTTCAGTGTGGGGCTGGGCAGTGCAGGGCCCTTGACCCCGGCCGTTGTCCCCCAGTTTTTGTTCCAGGTGCTGACCTTCATGATCCATGTTGTGAGTTCAGTGTTTTGCGGGCACCTGGGCAAGCTGGAGCTGGCGTCAGTGACCCTCTCGGTGGCCGTGAGTATAGCCAGGCCATGTGGGGACGCCCTATCCTCCCCCCCACCCGAGACATAGCAGGAGGGCTGATGGCTGCATTCACAGCTGGGCCTGGGGAGGAGGGGGGCTGGGCCTGTGTCACACAGCAGGTGCAGGCAGGGCCTGGGCAGGAAGGGGGTCTCTGGCTCAGCCCCCAGACACCGGGTAGCCCCTGGGTTCCCCTCCTTCGGCCCCCAGCCCCTGACCAGCCCTGTGTTCTCTCCCATGCATGGTTCCAGTTTGTCAATGTCTGTGGAGTTTCCATAGGATTGGGCTTGTCCTCAGCATGTGACACCTTGATGTCCCAGGTAGGTGGGCCTCCAGGAGCCGGGCAGGAGGGCGCCTACTGAAGGCCCTTCAGTGATGCCTGGCTCTGGGAGTCCATCAAACAGGCCCCGGGGACAGCTGCTCCCGGCCTGCCTGCAAGGACCCCAATGCTATCAGGGACTCCACCGATCAGAAAGAGCCTAAGAGCCATGGAGGGAACGGGGTGGAGGCCGTTCCCTGACCTCAGGTGTCAAATGCCGAGGATGCACCTGTGGGAACCCTCCCACCCTTGGGGGCCCACAGCCCTGGGGGGCTCAGCTGTCCTGGGGAGTGGGGTCTGGACTCACAGTGAACCTGGCGACCTGGGCTTGGTCCTGGCTGCCACTTAGCAGCATGGAGACTTGACAGATGTTCTCAGAGCTTCCCTTGCTCCAGCTGTAGTTGGGAGAATGAGGCCCTCCTTGGTAGGGGCTTTTGAAGACCTGGGGACAAGGGTAGACAGAGGCTGGCCACAGGGCCTGGCGTGGAGCTAGTGCTCGGTAAATACCGCTGTTGTAATTCTGAGAGCAGGCTGAGCCCAGAGGGGCCCTCTCCAGGCTGTAATCAGGGGGTGCCAGAGGCCCGCTCCCCAGGCCTGGCTGGCTGCCGACGATGTCCCGGGTCCATCCCCACAGCACTAGCGCCACTAGGAGGTTGACGCCCTGGCTGGGCTCCCCCCAGGGGCCAGAGGGCAGGTACAGAAGGTGTGGGCAGCCTGACCCAGGACTGAGCTGTTTTGCAGAGCTTCGGCAGCCCCAACAAGAAGCATGTGGGGGTCATTCTGCAAAGGGGGACCCTGGTTCTCCTTCTCTGCTGCTTCCCCTGCTGGGCCCTCTTCCTCAACACCCAGCAGATCCTGCTGCTCTTCCGGCAGGACCCGGCCGTGTCCAGGTACGGCTTGGCATCTGCCAGGACTCCCTAAAAAGGACCACTCCCTAGCACACCCCGATCCTGTGCTTCTCTGGGTCTTCCGCAATCACAGGTGCCCCTTGTAGGGGGAGGTTCCAGGATCCCCAAGTTCCCATCTCTCCCTTCCTGGCATGCTGTTCCAGCTGCGGCCAGCAGGGAGCAGACACGAGGCCAGTTTTAATTTGGGAGGAAAGGAGAAATGAGAAGGGATTTGCATTTGTGCCCCCACCTGGGAATACCTTGTTTGTTTTGTAGGACGTGCATTTCATTTGCTTCTAGATGGATGAGCTCTCTGCTTCTCCCCACCCCCTCTTATACACCGCATGTGACTTCCAATTGAAGTTCCCCAAGCTTTAGGACCTTGGGCCCTCCCACCCACTCCTGGAACCTTCCTAGAACATAGTAGTGGCACCCTGTGAAGTAGAGGCAAAGGTTCTCCTCAAACCTGGGGTGCCCAGAGTGCTTCTCAGGCAGCCTCCCAGTCCCCGCCCCTGTTGCGGAGGGTACAGCCTGGACAGCTCTGGACCTTCTGGCTCTCTTGCAGACTAACCCAGGAGTACGTGCTGATCTTCATTCCAGCACTTCCGGTAAGTGCCTCTGGCTGGCGAGCCTGGAGGAGGGTGGACTTCCACTCCCTTAGATTCTGGCCGTTTGCTCGATCATGCTTTTCCCTGCTCATCCATGCTTTTCCATGCTGTATGCTGGGAAGGCCTGTGAGCCCGCAGCCACTGAGGCCAGCAGAAGGCAAGAGGGGAATCTGGGTCTCCTACCAGTCCATTTAAGATTGCTCATTTAAGAAGTAGCATGTTTTCTGATTAGAAGACCTTTCATTGGAGAAATCATGGGAGGCGTGGAAATGAAACATTTTAAATCACCTCTGGTCCTGCCTCCGAGAGAATATAGGGTAATCTCTCTTTCCGGGGTTATTTCTGTTCGCTGGGCACATGCCTGGTTGGAAAGAGGGTCCGTGTGTGTATCTTGTATTGTAACCTGCTTTTCTCCTTTCCAATACATTGTTAGTCTCTGGATATGATTATAAATAGCCTTCCGCATCCATTTCGAAGGCTATGAAGCCCCCTCCAATGCCACAATGTGTTGACCAGTCCCTTTCTGGTAGGCATTTTGGTTGTTTCCAGTACTCACTATTAGAAAGAAGAGTGTGATAAACACTCTTACAGAAAAATCTTCCTGGGGGTGCCTGGGTGACTCAGTGGGTTAAGCCTCTGCCTTCGGCTCAGGTCATGATCCCAGACTCCTGGGATCGAGCCCTGGCATCGGGCTCTCTGCTCAGCAGGAAGCCTGCTTCTCCCTCTCTCTCTCTCTGTCTGCCTCTCTGCCTACTTGTGATCTCCGTCTGTCAAATAAATAAATAAAACCTTAAAAAAAAAAAAAAGAAAGAAAAGAAAAATCTTCCTGAACACCTGTAACGATTTCCTTCAGGTGCTTTATGGAAACTGGAGTTGCTTTGGCAACGGCTAGTCAGTACCCATTCTCCCCGACTAGCAACACTTCGTGAGTGCAGAGTATCGTTACTAACATTTTTTTTTCTGATCCGAAATAGTTGTCACAGGCGTTTAATTGCTAATGAAGCTTTTTTTTTTATGTCTTTATTGATCATTTTGTTCTTCTGTGAACGGTCCACTCCCTTTGCTTATTTTAGTGGATTCATCTTTTTATTTTTTAAGATTTATTTATTTATTTTAGAGAGGGAAAGGGAGGGAGGAAGGGGCAGAGGGAGAGAGGGAATCTCAAGCAGACCATCCCCCACCCCCACAGAGCACAGAGCCCGACGCAGGCTTTGATCTCACGACCCTGAGATCATGATCTGAGCAGAAACAGGAGTGCAATGCTTAATGGACCGAGCTACCCAGGAGCCCCTGGGTCAAACTTTTTCTACTTATTATAACTCTTGTTAACTAATAACCCTTTGTCCTGTATGGCACACACTTTTTTCATTTTTTAAGCTTGTCACTCGCCTTTTAATTTTTTAGTATTTTTGGACTAAAGAATTTCTAATGTATACATAACAGATCCATAACCTTCTTTTTTATGGGGTCTTTGATGAGTTTAAAAACACTTACTCCCCTGTCATTGCAAGATTATATAAACATTTGCCTCTGTGTGGTCTTTGAGCCTTCCTATGGTTTTTATTCTTATCCTTAAGGCTCTACTCTAGCTAATAAACTTTAACTAGAACTCATGATTGCTTATTCTCTCCTTTCTCTATTAATTTATTAAATACCAGCTAAGCAGGGCATCTAGTCAAGTCAGTTTCTGAGATTTCCGGCCGACCCCAGTGGTCGGTATGTCTGCTCAGGAATCCACTGCTACCCTCTTTGATTTGTTGAGGCTTAGTGAGACACATGACTGGCAGGAGGTGGTGGGTCAGGGATGGCGTCCTTGGAACCACAGCACTTCTTTGGCGTCTTGCCAGACAGGGCCAGCAGGGCTGAGTCAGGGGAAAACAACCTATAACGTTATCACTGTAGCAACTCCTTTATCGAATAAAGCAAGTCCCTCCCATAAAATGTTACTGTAAAATTGACCAGTAAAGCAATAATAAAAGTGCCAAGTATCATTTACATAATGCTTACCTAACACTTGGCATGCTTAAACGTGCCATATACTGTTTTGTGAGCATCTGACGTTATTATTAACTTCACATATATATGTAGAGATGAATATGCAGTATTCACAGAGATGATTATGCCCATCGTAGATGAAGAAACTGAGGCCCAGAGAGGTTAAGCAACTTGCTTAAGATCACACAGCTCATGAGAAAGCAGAGCCAGCACTTGAACGCAGGCAATCTAGCTCCGGCTCCTTGCTCTTAAGCACTGGGCTATACTGAAGTGAACCAGAGGCCTAAGGGAAGGAGTAGGGCAGGAGGGCACAGGCCCAGGGCCAGGCTTTGACAGAGGACAGAAGAGGGGCAGGGACGGAGCCCCCAGCACACATGCCCTCTCTGTCCTCCTGCCACCCTGTGGGGACTTGAGCCTACTCAACCGGAACTACCGACGGCCACCCTGCTTAGCCCCCCTCTCACTCCCTACCAGCCCAAGACCACTCCCCCCAGATTATTGTTTTCAGCAGCCGGAGCCAGGCTCAAGGGTGGTCACAGTCTGTGGATCAGGGCTCTGCTGGGTGTTTCTGTGCACCGGCCCCTGGGTGGCCTACCTGAGCTGATGGATGGTCAGGGTCAGCAGCCAGGAGCTCTCTGCCAGGTGCTCAGCCTCTTAAACAAGCCTGCGGAGCTGTGCTCTCTGTTGGAGCCAACCCTCCCTCCCTATCTGTCCCTCCCTACAACCAAGCAGGAGCCCCGAGGGGGCCTCTATCCTCCTAGGCAGGGCCAGAGCACCCAAGATGGCTCAGCGGGCTTCAGCCCACCCCAGGGGGCCCCAGGCACACTTTGGTGAAGTAAGAGCACCATACTCAGGTATCAAAGAAATTTCTATTGATGGTCATCTCGTGCTTTGATATAGTCATTGTTTATCTGTGTGTCTGGTTTTTTGTTTTGTTTTGTTTTTATTTTACACAGGCATTTTTCCTTTATGTCCTGCTGGCAAAATATTTGCAAAATCAGGTACAGTTCTCTGGCTAGAGGGGCGACCCCTGGTCCCAGCACACTGCCCCATTCCAGTGGGAAGGGGTGCCTGGGGCTTTTCTACACGATCTCTGAGACTGATCAAGGCCCAGCAAGGAGCTGCATGGCCCCGGCCTCTTTCCAACCCCGGGATAAGCCTGGGCTAGGCCACACCCCTCGCCCCTGCCCCCCACCCCCTTCATTTATTTCAGGGAATCGTCTGGCCCCAAGTCTTCAGTGGCATTGTGGGCAACTGCATCAATGGCTTGGCCAACTACATCCTGGTTTCCATGCTGAAACTGGGGGTCAGGTGAGCTCCGGTACTGGGGGGTTTCAGGGGCCCCATCAGGGACCACTGTTCCCCAGGCACCCCACCCCTGACTGGGGCGGATCGGTCACCATCCTCACCTCACCAGAACCATAGGGGCTGCCTCAGTCATCCAGAAGTGGGGTGTTCCCAAGTGAGGAATTGGGGGTCCTACTGGTCCCTCAGATTCTGGGGGACTCTCCACCAAGGAGAGGGGGAGAGGAGCCCTCTTCATCCATGCCCCAGCCCACCAGGAAAGGCTGAGAGTGGGGACTTGGCACGGTGACTCCAGGGACTCTGTCATCATGGTGCCTACGGCACTAGAGGGTCCTGTGGCCGATCCCGGGATGGGGGTGCTAGCTGAGCCATGCCTGGCCCCCCTACCCCTCCATGCTGTCTTCAGCAGGGGAGCCCCAACCCCTAGGACCAGAGTCGGACATTAGCCCTAGCCCTGCTCTCTCTCCTTTCCCAGGGGCTCTGCTTTCGCCAGCACTCTCTCCTTCTTCGTGCAGACCATCTTCCTCTTTCTCTACATTGTGCTGAAGAAGCTGCACCTGGAGACATGGGCAGGTGCAGGGGGCTTCCCTGCCTTTGGGGGGCTGAGCAGACAAGCAGCAGGCAGGACCCTGGCATGGGTCCAGGGTATGCATTTGGCAGGGGGACAGAAGACCCGGTTAGAGCCCCGTTGGAGGGACCCTATCTTCGGGCTTGCCTCCATTTCCCCTCAGGGCCTCCTTCCCTTTTGCTCTACCCCTCAGGATCCCGCCCCATCAAATGTGACATGGTACAGAGAGCCCTGCTTGGGACAGCCCCAGGGTGCTTTCTGGCCTGCTCCCTGATGTCAGGGTGAGGACACAGGGGAAATCCTAGGTGTCAGCAGCGGGCCCAGCACCCGACATTTCTGACCCCAGTTAAACTTCATGACACCTTATTATCCCCATTTTATTTACACAGAGGAAACAGAGTGAGTTTAAATGATTTGCCCAAAATGCCAGAGACAACACATGGTGGGGCCGGACTCGAACCTGTGGCTCTCTGAGCTTTCCTGCCTCCTGAAACCTAACTCTGCAGACCATAGGGTCCTCTTCCAGGCATTTTAAGACCAGCTCTGTGGCTGGGGCCTCAGTCACCGGGCAGGGAGTCTGGGATGCACCCCCCTCCCCACCTCACTGTCCATGTCTACACAGCCCTATCTGCCCTGAGAATCCTTTCGGCAACCTTGACCTCATGCCATCCTCCCAAAAACCCTTCCGGAGAGGCAGGGCAAAGACAACTCAGATTTTCAGATGAGGAAATGGAGCCCCGAAAGGGCAGGGTAGTTGCCCAAGATCCCGCCGTGGTGTAGCAGGCAGAGTGGGGACTGTCACCGTGACCGAGGCTCCCATCCCAAGCCTCCCCGTGGTGCCCCTTGTGTGAGCAGGTGCCCCGACCTGCATCGTCCTCCCGCACCACAGGGTGACCGGCTGGCACACCCCATGCAGAATGCGAAGTGCCTACACCTGCTGAGCTAAGCCAGGAGTGGGCGGAGCCAGAGAGCCAGAGGCCTGCGGTGGCGGGGGGGGGGGGGGGGGGGGGGGGGCGCCTGCAGTGAGCGGGCATGCGCCTTGGCTCCCGGCCCGCCCCCTAATGGGGGCTTCTGTTCCTAGGCTGGTCCAGCCAGTGTCTGCAGGACTGGGGCCCATTCTTCTCTCTGGCGATTCCCAGCATGCTCATGGTGTGCATCGAGTGGTGGGCCTACGAGATCGGGAGCTTCCTCATGGGTAAGTGGACGAGCATGGCTCAGAGAACCGTGTGCGCATCTCCGAAACCTCCTCCGCAAGCGGGCAGTTCAGCAGCCTGGCCCAGGCTGGGCCTGTGGCTCTCTCATCTCCCCTATGAGGTCGTGAGCTCCCTCAAGGCAGGCCTTAGCCTTTCATGTCAGGACCCCAGCACCGCCCAGCAAAAGGCCTAGAACCCAGCAGGTGCCTGGGGCTAGGTGGTTGAGTCTCTGAGGAAGCAAGGGACTGAACCAGCTGGGGTGTGACGTGTGTGTTCTCATCAGAACACCCAGGGCGGCGTCCATACACCCTGAGAATCAGGCCTGTGCAAGAATGGCCCGGGGAGACCTTCTGGGCCAGTCCTTGCCCCCCATTTAGACAGGTAAACTGAGTTCCAAGAACAAGAAACTGTCCAGAGTCGCACAGAGCTGCACAGTGGCAGGGCTGGGACCCAAGCTCGGCTCTCCTGACCTTGGCCCAGGTCTCTTTCTCTTACTCGCCATGCTGAGGTACAACAAGGACTGGAAAGTCAAACCATACAGGCAACAGCCTCGAGAAAATTCCACTGGGATTTTCCTGGAAGGTTGAAGGCCAGGAAGGAACATCTTCCATTGCAAATCAGCCCTTGGAAATCATTTGGCCGTCAGCGTCCAAATCCTGATCTCTTAGAGGTCCCCAGGACTGGGTGCTGACTGTGTGCCCCCCACCCCCGTTCCCCCCCACTCCCCCCTGCAGGCCTGATCAGCGTGCTAGACCTCTCTGGCCAAGCCATCCTCTACGAGTTGGCCACCGTAGTCTACATGGTGAGTCTCTTCTGGGGGTACCTTCGCCACACCCTCCATGCTGGCCTGGCCCCCTTGATGGCCTGGGGTGTCACAAAAGAGGGGCGGGCCGTCACCCTAAGGGCCATCTCTGTCCTGAGGGACCCTCCTGGACCCTCTGTGCCCATTCAGGTCTGGAACCTGCTGGGCCAGCTGCTCCACAGGTGGTAATACTGAACTAAAAGTGTGGTGTTAGAATTTTTTTAAATCATCACCATTTAACAATGGGGGAAATTTCACATGGTAAAATTTTTGCATTCTCTTGAAAAATGGAACATTCCATTTAGCGGTGGGCCCACACTCCCGGCATTCCCCAGTCAGCAAGAGCTGGGTGATGGCATTCCCTCGTTGTGCTGGTGGCAGGGGCAGGGGACCTCCCTGTTCCCCACCACAGTCCCCATAGCTCTCCCACAGTGACGTGAGTTGTCCCTTGTCACTCAAGTGTGTATCTGCCAGCCTCCTGGGGACAGGCAGTCTGTGACCCTGGGCTTAAGGAAATGACTCACAAAAGTCTCTACACTTACAGCACTTATGTATAAGGGGCTTTATTTTACAAATGGTTTCCACAAAACTTGGTTTTTCTGGCATACCTAAGACCACAGCTGCCTCTGAAAAATGTGTTTACTCACGAGTCGCCTTGTGACATCTTCTGGAGAGGGTGGGGACCGCTGGCTGGCTCAGGGCATCCCCAGCCCCTCTCCCCACCACAGCCAGACAGCCCTCTCTACTCATGCCACCTCCCAGGGACCCGTCCCGTCTTCTTTCTCTTCTCCCTCCTGGCCGGGATTGGAGGGTGGGAGGGGCGCTCCGCCCCAGCCCTGGCCTCTCCCTGGCTCAGGACCCACCCACCCCGTTCAGGTTGGCTCCACTGACCGCCCCTTGTTACCTGTGATCCCAGATTCCCCTGGGGCTCAGCAACGCGGTCTGTGTCCGGGTGGGGATGGCCCTGGGAGCTGCGGACACTGCCCAAGCTAAGCGGTCAGCCATCTCCGGCATGCTTTGCACAGGTGGGTAGAGTCCTCTGGTGGTAGCGGGGAAGGGTCTTGGAAAGTTGGAGCCCTGGAGCAAGGGAGAAACCAGCCCCACTGGGCCCCCGGAGAACCCCTCCGGGGCTGAGTTGACACAACCTTTCCAGCCCTTACCTTAGTGTGTGACCATGTGAAGTCCCTTCCTCCCCAGGCTTCTCCCTCCAGCTGTCCTGGGCCCTTTTGCAAATTTGCCCTCCCAGCACCCCCAGGAGCTTGGGGGCCTGCCTACCCCCCCACCCCCGCCCCGGGCTGAGCCAATCTGTCCTCCTCCTGGCTTTCTGTGGAGAGTGGCGGTTCTCAGATTTTCGGCTGCATTAGAATCGGCCTGACGGCTGTGTCAGTCCACACACCACTGGGCTTTCCCCCACAGTTTCTGACCCAGGAAGGGGGGCCCAAGAACCCACATTGTGAACAAGTTACCAGGGGATGCGGAAGCCACTGGTCCAGAAAGCCCACTTGGAGAACCAGAAGAGGAAGGACAGTCCCTCCCTTGTCCTGCCTTGAGGGGTCCTCAGCTGGGCTCCTCTGGCGATTGGGGTTGGGGTGGGGTGGGGTGCTTGGGGTGGGGGTAGGGTGGGGTGCTCGGGGACAAATGTACTTCCTTTTGTCTCTTCCAGTTGGGACCTCGCTGGTTGTGGCCGTACTGCTGAGCCTCCTGAAAAACAAACTGGGGCATATTTTTACAAATGATGAGTAGGTAATCAGTTCTCTTCACTCACTTCTGGGAAATGCCAGAGTGGCTGGCGGCTGGCCCTCAGGGTCGCACGGCCGACTGGCTTGGCACTGGGTCCAGAGGAAGCGGGACTAGACCAGACTTTGCTCTCACTGGGAGGAAGCTAGTTAGCAGCTGGCTCTGCTTCTGTCCCCAGACCGCGGCGTCTGTCACCTACTTGGACACGATGCTGACCGGAGGGCGGTAGGAAAGTGGGAGGGATCGCTCTTCTGGAGTTAAGAACACAGACACACATGCAGAAACTCAGCACCAGGAATGTCAGGTTCATCTGGGGCCATTTCTTCTCTCCCGATCCTTTTCAGGAGGTGGTGGAACAGAGGGGAGATAAGAACATGGTCATGCCCTAGATCTCCTCACGAATGTTCTCCTCTGTGTCTTCTGCAGAGAAGTCATCGCACTGGTGAACAAGGTCCTGCCGGTCTATATCGTCTTTCAGCTGTTTGAGGCCGTCTGTGTAAGTACTGCCCTGGTGGGAAGCTGACCCCCCAGTCCAAGTCCAAGTTCATGGGCGCTCCCTGAGGCCTCCATGGGATGCCAGGATTAACTCACTGAAACAGGTAAAGGGCTAACTGTATATAGTAAATGCCCAAAACCTTGGCTTGGATTAATTCTATTGTTATTCAAAACAATGACGACTCTTCCCTTCAGTCTTCCATCAAGTCAAAACACAATGGAGAGTAGCGAGAATGATTGCACCAGCATTAACTCCTCCACCCTGTTCTGGAGCAAAGGGACCTGAGAGGGAGGGAGTCATCCCAGAGTACTGAGGGACCCGAGTTTTCTGCATCTCTGAGTGCTACAAGACGGGTCCCATTTAGTGCAGATCAGAATGACATGAATTTTTAAGAGCATCACATTTGAAAAAAAAGAAAGAAAACACTAATGTCTCCTTTTAGAAGCAGAATTTGGAACCCTGTATCTTCTACCTCACATCTTGAGTTCTTTTAGCCTGTGGCTTTGTTACTCATTTGAGTAGTCTGTGTGTGTGGATTCCTTTAAGATACTTGTATAGAATCAGATCTTCTGGGAATCAAGAGTTTTTTCCCCCTTTCCACGTGGCTGGAACTTGACTCCAGTATGAGGGATACACACAGAGCCTCTCTATGCCTTGCTCCAAACGTTAGGGCAAAAGGGTTCAGTCTTTCAGCTTGAAATGTTATCTGTAGGATTTTTATAAATGCCCTTCATCAGGCTGAGGAAGATCTAGTCTGATAAAACATTTTCTCATGAATGGTGTTGGGATTTTCTAGAATGCCCTTCCTGTGTCTATGGAGATAATCAAGTGACTTTTGTCCCTTATTTTGTCAGTATGATAGAATCACATTAATTGATTTTTTTTAAAAAGTTATACCTTGCAGTCCTGTGATAAGGCCCTCCCCACCATGGCCTAGATCTTGTTATCTATTGCTGAATTTGGCTTGGCAACATTTCGCTCAAGATTTTGCATCTACATTCATGAAGGATGTTCATCTGCTAATTTTTATTTTTTTTTTAAAAAAGATTTTATTTATTTATTTGAGAGCAAGCATGAGAGAGAGAGAGAGAGCGCATGAGAAGGGGGAAGGTCAGAGAGAGAAGCAGGCTCCCCACTGAGCTGGGAGTCCAATGTGGGACTCCATCCTGGGACTCCAGGATCATGACCTGAGCTGAAGGCAGTCGCTTAACCAACTGAGCCACCCAGGCACCCAAATTTTTATCTTTGCAATCTCTTAGTCTACCTTTGGTGTCAGGATAGCACCAGCCTCACGGAATGATTCTGAAAGTGTTCTCTCCTCCTAGGCTTTCTGAGTTTGGGAAGGATTAGCGTTATACCTTCTTTAAATATATTTAAGCCCTTCTGGGCCTGAGCTTTGGTCAGAAGATTTTTTAATTAATTCCATTTATTTATTTTTTACAGGTCTCTTCCCTTTCTACTTCTTGCTGAGTTATTTTCAGTAATCGGTGTCCTTCTAGTCGTTTATTCATTTCAACTAAACCTGTCTAATTCTTTGGCACAAAGTTACTCACCATGTTTCCTTATCATCCTTTTCTCTAGGGTCAGTGGTTATGTCCCTTCTCTCATGCCTGATTTTGGTGATTCATGTCTTCCCTTTCTTACTTTCTTAGTCTTATTTTACCAAGGTCGACTCCTTGGCAAGTGTTTGTCAGTTGTTGTGGATCTTTTTTTTTTTTTTAAGACTTTATTTATTTATTTGGCAGAGATCAGAGAGGCAGACAGAGAAAGAGGAGGAAGCAGGCTCTCCACTGAGCAGGGAGCCTGATGCAGGCTTGATCCCAGGACCCTGAGATCATGACCTGAGCTGAAGGCAGAGGCTTTAACCCACTGAGCCACCCAGGTGCCTCAGCTGTTGTGGATCTTATCAAAGAACTAGAGTTTGGGGTTTTGTAGATTTTCGGTTGTTTTCCTGTTGTCTGTCAGTGATTTCCATTCTCATCATCATTATTCCCACCCTCCTGCATTATTTCCATATGGTTTTGCCCTTACTAGTTCCTTAAGGTGGAATTTTAGGCTCTCAATTTTTTTTTTAATTTTTAAATTTTTTAATTAACAGATAATGTATTATTAGCCCCAGGGGTACAGATCTGTGAATTGCCAGGTTTACACACTTCACAGCACCCACCATAGCACATACCTTTCCCAATGTCCAAAACCCCACCACCCTCTCCCTACCCTCCTCCCCCCAGCAACCTTCAGTTTGTTTTGTGAGATTAAGAGTCTCTTATGGTTTGTCTCCTCCCGATCCCAAATTGTTTCATTTATTCTTTTCCGACCCCCCAAACCCCCCACGTTGCATCTCAACTTCCTCATATCAGGGAGATCATATGATAGTTGTCGTTCTCTGATTGACTTGTTCTTTTTTTGTTTGTTTGTTTGTTTGTTTTTTTAATTTTTTATTTTTTATAAACATATGTTTTTATCCCCAGGGGTACAGGTCTGTGAATCACCAGGTTTACACACTTCACAGCACTCACCAAAGCACATACCCTCCCCAGTGTCCATAATCCCACCCCCTTCTCCCAAACCCCCTCCCCCCAGCAACCCTCAGTTTGTTTTGTGAGATTAAGAGTCACTTATGGTTTGTCTCCCTCCCAATCCCATCTTGTTTCATTGATTCTTCTCCTACCCACTTAAGCCCCCATGTTGCATCACCACTTCCTCATATCAGGGAGATCATATGATAGTTGTCTTTCTCTGCTTGACTTATTTCGCTAAGCATGATACGCTCTAGTTCCATCCATGTTGTCTGATTGACTTGTTTTGCTAAGCATAATACCATCTAGTTCCATCCACGTCATCTCAAATGGCAAGATTTCATTTCTTTTGATGGCTGCATAGTATTTCATTATATATATATATATGTATATATATATATATATACACACACACACACACACACACACACACATACATACCACATCTTCTTTATCCATTCATCTGTTGATGGACATCTAGGTTCTTTCCATAGTTTGGCTACTGTCGACATTGCTGCTGTAAACATTTGGGTGCACATGCCCCTTCGGATCACTACATTTGTATCTTTAGGGTAAATACCCAGTAGTGCCCTTGCTGGGTTATAGGGTAGCTCTATTTTCAACTTTTTGAGGACCCTCCATGCTGTTTTCCAGAGTGGTTGCACCAGCTTGCATTCCCACCAACAGTGTAGGAGGGTTCCCCTTTCTCCGCATCCTCACCAGCATCTGTAATTTCCTGACTTGTTAATTTTATAGGCTCTCAGTATGAGGCCTTCCTTCTTTTTGGATCTAGGCATTTAAAGTTACACATCTCTAAGCACTGCATTAGTGGCATCTAATTCATTGGCTATGTTGTTTTACTTTGCATTCCAGCTATCTTAGAATTTCTCCTGTTCTTTACTCTTTGACCCACAGGTTTAGAAACGTATTAACTTCCAAAAAAAAAAAAGAACCACAGAAGTGTGTTACCTTCCAGTATTGGGGGTCTTCCCAGATTTCTTTCTTTGTCGGTGTCTCTAATTTAATTGTCGTGTGCTCTGGCACAGACCCATCCCGGAGAATGTCGCATGTGTGACCTTTTCCCATGGCCTGTTGTTTTATTTGGGAATTTACTGGGGGGCTTCTGTGACTTCCATCTCCTCTACAACCTGCAGCTATCTCGCAACTCAGTTTGGTTTTCTGGGTTTGTTTTTTCTCCCTTCAATTTTAGGCTTAGCTTCCTTGGCGCTGGAGAGGAGGGGACAGGAGGTAGTGGCAGCGGGCCCTGGCCCATCTTATGTGCTGGGCACTGGAGACTATCCATGTAATTCAGAATGCTCTAAAGGGCTTCGCAGGCTTGGCACTATAACATTTCAGATGGATAATTCCTTGTTGTAAACCTCCTTTAGCAGCATCCCTGGTCTCAACCCAGTAGGTTCCAGTCACACACCCCTCCCCACCATCCCACACCATCTCCAGACATTGCCAAATGTCCCCTAGAGCCCAACACTGAGAAATACTTGTGTAGACCACATCATTCATCATTTGGGAGGAGTCTTTTTCTAACCCCAAAATACCCTCTATGTCACGATAGATAAAACATGAGTAACCCAAAGGCCTCAATTCCAAGTTCAAGAGGTACCGTCTCGCCTCCTGCACACATTGCCTCTTTGCTCAAAGTGTACCAAACAAACCACAGAAACCAGCACATCCTTTACACTTACGGGAAAGAAAAAGAACCAAGTGTCTGTGCTTCAGACACATCAGACGAAACATGAACCATGGCTGTAGTCCTTCGTGCACTAGGTCGGGGATCAGGCTAGGAGGACGAGCCTAGAAAGATAAAGCTGAGCTAGTATTTCCCCAGAGGAGTTTCTATAACAGGGAACACATTTGCTCACCCCGTGCGGTTTCCAGAATCAGGCCCCCCACCCCAAAGATACCTCTCCACATCCAAATCCCCAGGCCCGTGAAGGTCAGGTGGCAGGAGGGACTTTGCAGACGGGATCTCGTGAAGAAGGATCTAGAGCTGGGGCAGATGGTCTCGGATTATCCAGAGCGTAATCACGAGGGTTCTCATAAGTGCGAGAGGGAGGCCCAGAGGCAGAAGGAAGACGCAAGCCAGACACATGTGGTGGTGTCACCGCTGTCTGCGGGCCAAGAGTCAAGGAATGCAGGGAAGCCTCTCAAAGCTGCAAAGGGCAGGGACACGGATTCTCTCCTCCGGCCTCCAGGAGGAACCTGCCCTGCCTTTAGCGCAGCAAGACCCATTTCGGACTCATAATCTCCAGAGCCGGGAAACCGTGCCTGTGCCTTGTTCCACGTTGCTGATTTACTGGAGTTTGCCACAGCAGCAGTGGGAAGGCCACCTGGCACAACTCCATGAGCGCAACTCTATATGACATTGGTCCTGTTTCCTGGACCGGCTGGTGGTTGGTTACCGGGCCTACCTTGATTTTCTAGAGAGGTGGTCACGGTGTGCAGATGAAGATGGGTGGGGGTGACTGGCCCCGACTCGGTCTCCCCACAGGAGGGAACGAGAGCACTGTCCCGGGGCTGGCTGAAAGCAGGCCTTGCGACAGGAGTGGCTTAGAAGGGAGCCCATGGCAGGAGACCTGCCATCAGTCTCCCGCCCCTCTCTGCCTCCCCTCCCAGTGCGTGTACGGTGGAGTCCTGAGAGGGACCGGCAAGCAGGCCTTTGGAGCCGTTGTGAATGCCATCATGTACTATGTCATCGGTCTGCCCCTGGGCATCGTGCTGACCTTTGTAGTCAGAATGAGAATCATGGGTATGTGCTGCCAGGGAAAGTCAGAACAGGGCTGGGGGGCCCTCGGACGCTCTGTCCCCATGGCTTCTTGTCTCCCGCAGGCCTCTGGCTGGGCATGCTGGTTTGTGGCCTCCTGGGCGCTGTTGCCTTTGCTGTCTACACTGCCCGGATGGACTGGAAGCTTGCAGCAGAGGAGGTGAGCGAGCGGTGGGCCCTGGCCTGGCCAAGTGTGCAGACTGACTGCTCCCCCAAAGTGCTCAGGGCACACGGGGGAGCAGCGATCTGGTGGGATGGGGGCACGGAGAGCCCGCCTCGGCCTCCACATCCGCTCCCGTCGCTGCGGGGGGACCCCAGACGGTGCCAGAGAGCTCTCCAACCACAAGGAGAAGTGCACACACCGAAACCCTTCCTTAGCCAGCCCGAGCTGCTGGAAACCTGAACAAAAACAAAGAGCTCAGTCAAACAAGGCTGAACCCAGACAAGTCCCTGAGCGTGTGGCCCCAGCCGAAGGCAGACATGTAACCAACGGAGCCATCCAGGCGCCCCGAGATTACCGTGTGTTAAGGAAGGGCGCTGGCGAGGCCAGTGGTGATCAGGAGGCCGACCCAGGCGAGCTCTTGCTTTCGTAGGCTCAGAAACATGCGGGGCTGCTGCCACAGAGCCCTGACAGCACGGTGACCGTGGCGACCACGGCCCCCCAACCCGGGCCTGCGAAAGCCGTCACGTCTTCAGGTAATGCGCGTAACAGGTTGGCGGGGCACACACCTGCCGGGGGCACACCATTCTGGGCAGCCTTGCATCTGGACCCCGGGCCAAGCGGGGACTGTGCAAGCCCAGCCCGCTGTTCCCCCTCTTGGCACGGATGTTCCCTCCTAAATACTGAGGAGACGCTACTATCGATGGATTAAGGGGCCCTGTGTGAGCTACTTCACATCCACAGCCCCGTGTGGTCATGACTATGGCCGCGTTCTCAGATGAGGAAGAAGGGCTGAAAGCTTAGGCCTCTTCCCCGTGGTCCCGCTACTGGAACAGGTGAGATCATCATTGCAGGGGCCAGTCAGACCCTAGAGCACGTTCTCCTCCCCGAAGGTCACATCCTGGCCCATGGCAGTTCGTCTCGGCAGGTTAGCCTGGCTGGACCAGCTTGGGAGCAGGGAGCGGGGGGCACCTTCCCCTGCCCATCTCTCTGTGCCCCATCGGATAGGCGGGCACCCCTGGTTTATATCCAGTGTCTCTGTGATGAAGAGGCGGCCTGGGTTCGAGGCCCGGGTGCCCTCCTAGCTCAGGCAGGCGTGGAGTGTGGGGCGTGCGTGTACACAGCCCAGAGGCCTCACTTATCTCCGTGATCTCTTGGCATCCTGGTCTCTGCGTTCAGCAGCACAGTAGGGGGCCAGTGGACCGAACTCGGGCAGCTTAGAGTGTGGCGAAGAGACCACGGTCAGGTCCAACCAGGCATTCAACGTGCGCTCTGAAGACATGTGAACGTCATGCTCAGCACGTGATCATGAGGCCGGGCTTGGATAGGAACCCCTTTAATGTGATTTTAGCAGTAGCTTTCCCTATGTGGCAAACTCACGTGGCGAGAGGTTTTCCCACTTAACCACATCATTTCCTCCTCTGATCCTGCTCTGGAGTAGATGAGGCCCATTCCTCTATGTTAAGGCACCGAGGCTGATTTATTACACCCAGTGTAATGCACACAGCCAGGCCTCCTGGTTCTAAGGCCGCTGCTCTCCCCCAGCCCCCCAGCTTCCCAGTCCCGTTGAGTTGGCTCCTGTTGCCTCTGCAGTGGCTATGGGGAACTCCCCGGGCATCACTCTGGTGATGTATTCGAGGCCCGAGGGCCATGTGGACCTCTTCGGGACCGCGGAAGTAGCCCGAGCCCCGTCGGCCCCAGCCAGCCCCCTGTCGATGAAACAGCTGCTCGTCCGCCGTGGGGCCGCCCTGGGGGCGGTGTCAGCCATGCTGATGGTGGGCCTGGTCATCAGGTTCCTGACCACCAGACACTAGCCGTGCGGCTTGGAGCCAAAAAGGGAGCCAAGAGCGGCTGCCCCCCACCCCCTGCCACCCACACCTGCCTGCAAAAGCAACCAATCTGGTGTGGGGGTTGGAGGCAGCTTGGACCACAGCTCCGAAAACCAGCCGCGGCCAGCGGCTCGTGTGACAGTTTTCTCCAGTCTGCTCCTGATGAAGCCATCTACCCACTCGAGAGAGAGCTGGGGCTGCTGCTAGGAGTCGGTCATGTACAAGGCTTCCAACTGGGAGATTTCCAATCAAAACATAATCACGAAACACAGTCACCCAATTAAAAAGTACGTTATTTTCTAGGAGACTCTGGTGCCCGGGTCTGTTCACAAAGCCTTTGTGGCATGCCGAGACTGGGACCAGTGAACCCCGTGCATCTCTGTCCCACACACCCTGGCAGATCTGGGCGCCAGAAAACCCAGACAAGGCAGGTGGCTGTCCATAGACCCTCCTTTGCCTTTCCGCTGACCCTCTGTTCTATCAGCATCGCGCTGATCACAGACCTTGAGAAGCACTTGCTCTTAGGGCAGGGACGGGGTACAGATGAGAGCAGCCGGACCCAGATGGCCAGACCATGTGGCCTCGGGTGGAAGACAGTGCCGACCCCAATTCTAGAACGCTTCTCCTGGAGGCCTGGGACTGCCGAACGTTTTCAGGCTCCGTGTGCCTCCGAAGTGGAGGGTGGTCTGGCCTCCCCTGCCACACAGACCCTTCCAATCAGGAGCTGTAAACGCACTCACAAATAAAATGAATTTATTGATCAGAGCCAATAGAAAAACCAAAAAGGAAGCAGAGACCATAATCCCAGTTTGCAGGAGTCACTGTGAACTCGTGTTGTTGGACCCGGAGACACTCCGGGCCTCCCACTTCCCAGAAGGTGGAGATCCTCCTTGTCTGGGGGACACACATACCTTAGTGAGCTGCTGGCAAGCCAAGGAAGTGACTGGGAACCGAACACAGAAAAGTAATGTCGCCGTTTCCTTAAATGTGTTCTAAGGTTATGAAGTGTTCAGAGCAAAGGGTTCCCTGCCGAAGACCCTCTAATATGGCTGCTTCCCAAATTCTGGTCGACAGAATGGGAGGCGGGATCAACTTTTGTGTAAAACCCATGGGATTAGTGTTCTGGGTGGAGGTTTAGGAAACGCTTGTTTTAGATTAGCAAATGGGGATACGAGGGTAGAGCTGGAAAAAACGTATTTACTACACAGGTATTTTAAAAAATAAAAAGCCATAGGGGTGCCTAGGTGGTGCATTCAGTTGAGCGTCTAGGTCTCGATTTCTGCCCGGGTCACGATCTCAGGGTGGTGAGATCCAGCCCCGTGTTGGCTCTGTGCTCCGCAAGGTGTCTGCTGGAGAATCTCTTTCTTAAGCTCCCTCAGCCCCTCCCCCACAGCCCTCCCTCCCTTAAAAAGTAAAGCCTGAGAAAATCTTGGCTAAGAATTTGAGGAAGCAGGACTTCAAGTTGATAATTACCACCTATGATAGATAAAGGCAAAAAAAGGATTAGTTGGGTGGGGGGAACTTAGGGCCCAAGAATTGTCTCCAAGGCCCTAAGAGGTTCTATGCAAAGAATGTCATTAAACCTCATGCCAGTTTTAGTAAATATTATGTATTTATTTTTAAGCAGAATATACCAATAGACAAGCCAATAATTTAGTTGAACTAGAAATTAGAAAGTACAATTTAGTAGGCTAAATGAAAAATTCCACATGGATATTCTAAGATATTTTATGACCGATTATCCTGATGGACTAGCCTAGTGACGAGTTCTTGACACCTCATGCTGACATGAAGGTCACACGCTGTCTGAGTGTGTGCAATCAAGCCGGTGACTCATGCTCTGGGGATGGTGGGGCCCCTACAGCCAGGAGTCCCCAAGGCCTGGCAGGGAGGCTGAGGTCTTTCCTACTGGACTGAACTGCTTCAGGTCTCCGGTCCCAGCCATCTCAACAGAGCTCCCCTTCCTGTGTCCTCCGTCCTCTTCAGCGTGGCCAACCGCTGTGGCTCACAGAGTCCTTCTCCAAACAATCCACCATCAGCCCCCTCCAAAGCTCTCCAACTCTGAAGTCCTGATTATCCAAGGCCTCTTGGTCATGGTAGGCAGTGGCTTTCTGTGTTAGGTCCTGAAGGCTGCACTTACTCAGGGATCTCTCTGAAGTTTAGCAAAGTGGAATTTATGTGCATTGTGCTGTGCACCTAAGAAACTTACAGATTTGTCCTTGAAGATCCACTGACTTGAAACTTTAAGATCCTGAGAGAGTTAAGTATTAACTTAACTTGTTAGAAGTCTCCTTATTACAGCATTAAACATGCCAGTTAGAGTTTTAGAAGATGCAGAATCCTACAACTCCTTCACGGGAAGAATGACAGATGATACATGCATGAAACTGGCAACTTGTCTTCCCAGAACCCCCAGGGCGTACAAGGTGATGTTTTACGTGGTATTAGTCACAGAAGGCATTTGTGGATGGCCCCAAGAGACTGTCCCAATATAAACAGGAGAGAGGATGGAGAATGGATGAGAAAGGAGGAAGACCACTGGTCAGGTGGCCCATCTGACAGGAGGGCTGACTCCTGAAGGTTAAGTCCTCATGTCCCAGTGGATGAGAGACAGGGACGACCTGCCCCCCCCCCATATACAATTCTAGTGCCTCAAAACTCAAGCAGAGCTGGAAGGTCTAGCCTCACCTCTCTGGACACGGAGGGCTGTGGATAACCCTGGGCAGGGTGTCTTGTGTCCCAAGAACTGGAGTGAAGAAGTCACTCAGCAGGTTCCAAGACTCCTTTACATGTCCCAAGGGTTTAGCCTAACACGTTCGCCTCCCCTAGACTCAAGCTCTAAGGTCTGGGTAACCCATGTAAAATGCATTCTCGGAGTGCGTCCCCCACTCCACAGAGGGGAAGGCTGGGGTTTGGCTGAGATGGCAGGTTTTATCCATGGGGCACACCAATGACTTTGACGGTTGATTCCGATGCATTTGCGTTACTTCCTTACTATTTTTGGTAGGATTTTAAAATGATTGGTTCATTAACTGTTTAACAGAGGAATAATTCGGTAGAGGCAACCAGGAGTTTGAATAGGATCTTTCTTCAGTAGTATCTGGCCTAGAGAGAGGAGAGAGGGATCCTGGTTACTCTGCTGGTCTAAGACCCCACCTGACCAGCCCTGGAACAGGAAATCCATATCGGGACTCTACCAAGTGCCTCTTACGTTCAGAGACACGAAGTGCGCTGTATTTAAAAAAAAAAAAAAAAAAAAAAAAAGGTCCCTGTCTCCCTAAGATGTTAAGCAAGGTCTGGGCTGAGGATAAAAGACTATACCTTCCCGTGCAAAGTAACAATAACAAGTCAGGCAGCGGTGAGGAGGCGGTGTTCTGTCTCCTGTGGGTGAGACAACCCCAGGGTTGGGCCAGGAATGGAAAATGTTCACTTACTATGCTCCAGTCATGAGTGGGAGGCTGAAGCCTCCACACGAAATCTGGAAGCTTGGATGGCATACTTGATTCTCTCATCTTTCAATGGTAGCCCTTTCCATTTCTCAACTTTTTTTTTTAAAACCGGCACCCCCTACCACACTTTCTGTGGTTTCTGTGACACTTTGCTGGAACTTGACTTGGTATAGATGTGTACACACACACACACACGCGCGCACACAATTTTTTTAGATGCATAGAGAAAACTCCTCTCTATTCAGCGAGTCTGACATGCTCCCTTTAAACCGATCATTACTGCTTTCAATCTCCCATTTAACAATGTCCCAAGCCTGTTCTCGTTCTAGTGAAATGAATTAATGAAGTCACAACCAAGCACGTGACAAAATAATTACGTGTAGAAAAGCCACTTCAGGAAAATGAGTGCAGGCCCAATAAAGACTCCTCAAGTAAAGGCACAACGTGGGCTCAGAATTGCTTATTTAAAATAAAAGGTGATTTACTAGAAAGAACAGAAACTCAGAGTCAGAAGAGAAGTCAGCAGAGAAGCAAAGAGGAAAAGAAAACCAAATCCTCACTGGTCCCACACAGAATCCAGAAAGGTCCAAACCACTAAACACATCCGCTTACAGTAATGAGAAGCGGGTCTCCCTGGTGAGAGACCACGGCTGGTGGCCCTTGTTCCACAGATGAGCAGGCCGAGGCCGAAGGGTGGACTCAGAACAGGCCTTGCTCGGAGGTGGAATTTGGCTGATCTCAGAGCCAGGGATCAAAGCCGTATTTTCCTGGTTCCAAGCGACATGTCTTTATACACTGTTGCTTCTGTGGGCGTTCACAGAGAAGGCTTGTCTGACAAACCCTCTGGGGAGCTCTGGGTGGTCTACCTGGCCTACCCCAGCCTGTCGGACCCAGCACGCTGCCCCTGTGGGGAACACCGGCAGCCTGGAGCCCTGAATGTCCCATGATGCGAAGAGGTCCCCCCAGCAAGATGGTGCCTCTCGGGCTGGGGATGGACAAGTGTCTGGGGACAAGAGAAGAGGGCAGAGGATGACTCCAGACCCATGCACGCCACAGAGCTCAGAGAGATGCAGAGGGAGGAGCCTCTCGAAGGCACACAGGGTTTCGATTCATGCCATCTGCCAGCACAAGTTCTGAAGTCACACTTCTTCTGAAACACCCAAACAACTCCAAAGAAAACAATGACTTAAGAGTATTTTTTAGAAGATTGGTCTCCACTTAGAAAGCAAAGGGTTCACCGTGTATGTGTGGTCTACAGATCGGAGGGGATCAGCTCCAGGGGAGCCGAGTGGATTGGGGTGGGAGGCACCTGCGACGCTCCTTTTTCTACAAGTGATGTGGTTTTCATCTAGACCCAGCTGAGCCATTACCTCCACATTTTTTTTAAAGACCCCAGCAAGCCACCCTGGCCCTTTTAAAAACTATGGCTAAATCAAGTTTGAACACTGATACCCGGGGCCAAGCAACAGATTGCCAACTCGACCCACTTTACACAGAGATAGAAAACGAGCAGTTCCTACCTCACTCTTAAAGACAGAGCTGGGCCGTGGGATCTGTGGTCGTCACTGCTTACGGGACAACGCAGTCTGAGCTGCGAGAAAAATCAACAGGGCCTTTCTCCTCAGCACAGCCTTGTGTTTCTGAGAAAACCCAAATGATTTCCAATGCAACTGGTCTCTCCAGTTCCACCAGAGCGGTGACCCTGGAAGACGAGCCACTCCCCCACTTGCAAACTGGAACCAAAATGCAGATAAGAACACAGATATTTCCAGTGAATGCTAGAATCTGGCCTCCCTTCCAAGGCTGTGGTGTCACAGGTGTTGTCACTATCTTTGGTGTGTCACCCCGATTGGCTAGCCGAGCGCTCAGAGAACACGGTGGCTTTGCCCCCATGTCTGTCTTCACTTCCGTCCCCTTGGACCTTCTCGGTCACCCCCAAGGACTCATGGACTGCCTTGGGGAGGCAGGTATCATGGGCCGCTCAGGGAGCCCACATCTACAGTAACACCCCCAGAGACAGAATTTACAGGGCAGTCAATGGGGGCTGCAAAGCATTCACCTTCCCCTGCCATAGTCACACCAGCACACAAGTCATCCCCTCGTGACCTGTGGGCACCCCATGTGGATGCCCGGCACAGTAGAGAACTGCACTGCCACCGAGACACCCAGGACCACAAGGATCAGAGTGCTGGATGGCTCAGAATCCCTCCAGCAAGTTCTACAGGGTTTTGCCCTTTGGGTTTTTGTTTCTGGGTTTGTTTTTTTTCTTAAGACTTATTGGTTTATCTGAGAAAGAGAAAGACAGTGCAAGCAGTGGGGTGGGGGAAGGAAGAGAGAGAATCCTCACGTGGACCTCCCATTCAGCGCAAAGCCCACAAGGGACTCGAACCCACGGATCCCAGGACCCTGAGATCATGACCCGAGCCGGTATCAAGAGCAAGACCCTGAACTGACTGAGCCATCCAAGAGCCCGGGGTCTTAAACTCTTACACCAGAGGTCGGCATAATTCCTCCATGATCATTTATGCCCTGCCAGCCGCATGGCCACTGCAGCACACACTGAGCTCTTGGGACGCGAAGTCAGCACCAGGTTGTGGCTGTTGCCCAGGAAGACGGCTGGGGGTTGCAGTTCACCGACCCTGTCCCAGACTCGGAAAGTGAATACGAGAGACAGAGTTTATCTCTAAAAGCTGAAGCGCTCCCATGACAGAAGAGGAGAGTGTCTGGCAGCCGTTCGGGTGGGCCCGGAAAGGCAAGGACTCACCTTGAGCAGCACGGCCGCCACAACACCCAGGAGAGCCAGCAACAGCAGACCGAGTTTTCCTCTGTTGAAGCGCTTCAGGATGAAGAATTTTGCCCAATCCACCTTTGACTGGCTGTTGGGAGGATACCTGAGCTTGTTAGCACCTTCCCTCTTTAAACTCTTCAGCAGACAGGGCCGCTGATGAGAGAAGGTATCAAAACTGTACTTCCCATGGTAAGCTCCCATTCCGCTAGAACCTGAAACAGAGGGACCAGACAAGACAGGCTCCATTGTAGGGGACACAAGCTACCTGTCTGCATGAACCCCAACAGAGGAAACCCATGGCACTCCTTGCCGTCCTGGACACCCCCACCTAACTTCTCAGCACAAATGATGCTTTGAGGAAGTTCTCCCCCCCACACCCCGCCCCACCCCTCTCCCAGTCACCAGCAAGTTGATCTCCCTGCCAAAAGGGGGCACTCTCCAAGGGTCCAGTGAGGCTTGCAGCTCTCCGGGCCAGTCGCTCTCACTGAGACCAAGGACCCTGCTCTAAATATATTCTCGCCAAAACCCCTTGGTATGAAGGCATTAGTGCCCTGATTCCAGAGACTACGAGGGAGACTGCCAGGGTCAGGCAACTTGCCCAAGGTGGAGAAGGCAAAGCCAGAATGTGTATCCAGATCAGCTGGACTCTTAACTACCATGTGCTCTTTTCCTGCTATTCCATGTAGCTTTGTTTATCCATAGCCCTCTTCCCCCACTTGCTTCCTCTAAGCTCCTAGAGAGCAGCAAAGACAGGAACCCTGGGGTTACCCCACTGGGTTACCCCACTGGGTAACAGTAAGCAAGTTATAAATCCTTGCCCTCTTTTAAGCCATGCTCTGGGACAGTCTTCTTTATTATGGGTGCTGGGCAGATACACTGTATGGCATGGTGGCATGAGGCACAGGAGAATGGGGCCAGGAAGGCACTTACTGGTGCTCTGGGGGCTGCTGACACATCATTTTGGGGACAACTGAAGCTATAGAGAAATTTGGTAATATGCATCAAAAGACACACATTGTTATGGAGAAACAGAAATTATATGTCAACACAATGACAGCATTTATGCCTGGGAGACTACTACATTTCAGCCTTACAGCTGTCTGTAGTGTTTTGTGGTTGCCCTTTTCCCTAAAAAAACTCTTATCACTTTTAGAAACAGGAGGAAAAAAGCATTTCACTTTGGAAAAAAAAAAAAAAAAACAGCTCTAAGCCTTTTTAACACAGTATAATATGTTGAGACATTTTCCCCCAAGAATCAGAAATTGCACAAAACTGTATTAGAATCCTAACCTGGAAAAATGTGGACTCACAAAAACCTAATGCCAGGAATTAAACGCAAATACGGCCCATCTGTAGGACAGAGCACTGGTCGGTTACTGAAATCATGACACACGACCATGCCGACGTGGGAAGATAGCCCACTCTACTCTCACACACAGGTGAAAAACAGAGTACAAGTTTGAACAAAATATTCCTGCTTTTACATATACGAATGTGTGCAAACATGCACAAGGAAAGGAATTTTAAGGATGTACCCCAGAGCTTAAAGAGTGGGGTAAGGGTAATCTAAGCTTTAATTCTCTTTTCCTACGAAGCCTGATTCCTTCTGTGTGTAGCAGGCAAAAGGTTTTGTTATAAAGAGGAGGATATGGTCAATGATGCTAAACACAAAACAGGGACTGAACACAAGTCACTCGACGTACACTCAGGAGGCACCAGGGATGCCCGAGTCTTTGCTGGGAGCCAGCAAAGACTGGAGTCTCACAGAATCCTTTAAGAAGCTGGGCAGTGAGGAATAGCAGCCTCCATCCTGTAAGCTATCTTCCCTTTCATTCACCGCCCCTCCCTCCACAACACGCTCAATCCATCAGCAAATCCTGTTGCTTGACACCCCCCCCAAAATATCCAGCCCCTTTTCACTAGGTCCCCTGCAACCAGGCCAGTCCAAGCCACCACTAGCTCCAGTCTGGGCCCCAGCCCAGGCCTCTCTCAACCGGTCCCTCATGTGCACCAGGCACGGTGCTGGGCACTGGCAATCCCCCCACACCC
This sequence comes from Mustela erminea, assembly GCF_009829155.1. Taxonomy (NCBI): domain Eukaryota; kingdom Metazoa; phylum Chordata; class Mammalia; order Carnivora; family Mustelidae; genus Mustela; species Mustela erminea. Next base: position 13,985,453 of record NC_045631.1, on the reverse strand, counting down.
TAGAACCAGACATGGGGCACACATGGGTGGCAGGCTGTGGTCTCTTGGGCTTCTAAGACAGTGGCTTTACTGTTTGCTTCTTACTGTGAGAATTCCTACACACTCGTTATTGGTGACACTTCAACAAGATATTAGAGAGGCCGACCACCTAGCTACTGAAGGATAAGTATGAGCAGGGCCGGTCATCTGGCATGTGGAAGAGGCAGGCGGGTCACGGCCCAAAGGAAAACAGCAGGGCCCGGGCTGTGTCCATGGAACCTCCCCAAGAATGAGCGCGTCCTCAAAACACCGGGAATCTCTTCCTCTGCACCCCACACAGAGGCCTGGGGGGCTGTGGGGGTGGACCCCGAGGACGACTTCGCCCCACCCTGAGCAGACAGCAAGGGGGGACTCAGAAACCCCGACTGCCGCCTGCTCTGGGTGTTCTGCACCCGGCATCCACTACCTCACCGTCACAAAAGACAGAGGAGCCTTATCTGTGAATCTGAGACCTGGCTTTGGCCAAAAAATAAAAATTTTTAAAAATCCCCTCAACCTAAGAAAAGGACCGTAACCAACCAAGTAATAACCAATATATAGGCAAACCAGTGAAAGGAACAAAACCAGTTACAGACTGCGCTGGGGGCTACTAAGAACGGAAGGGGCGACAGGACAGAGTCACCCAACAGCCAGATGACCTGCACCACCGTGGGACTCTGGCAGCTGGCGCCACGTGTGGCCGAGGGGGCTACTCACCTACACCCCCAAAGGGCAGCGAGCTGAGGGTGAAGTGCATGATGACGTCGTTGGCCGTGACGCCGCCGCTGGACGTGCCGTCGATCATCCGTCTGACGAGCTGAGGGAGGGAACACGGGCTCTGGGTCAGCAGTGCCCGTGGCACCGGCCACGGCCGGGAGCAGAACTCGTAGGCTCCACACCTGGGCCCGCCCACCTGCCTCTGGCAAACAGTGCTGCCTGCATCAGCCTCCGAAGGCGCAGCTCGATTTGGCAAATGTGCAATCGCAGGTACGTGGTCAGATGCACGTCTGGCCCTCGAAGGCTGCCGCGGCCTCCCATGTGCTCCACTGCTGCCTCGGCCAAGGGCGCCCCTGATGGCCACGAGGAACAGTCCAGACTGCATTCAGGGTCTCAGCCATCGCCCGTTTCTCCCCCTCTGCTCTGAATGACCGCGTGGGACTGGCAGTACCCTGGAGTGTTCGGGAACTGCCAAGAATGTTTACATGTTCAGACTTGGAATTTGATCTGTTTTGAAGAAATGGCTGGCCCAAGACCAGAATAGGCATGAGGACACCTGAAGAAATGTCACTTCTCCTTGCTACCCACAAGGCCTCGGGAGTTTGAGTCACAAGGGTCACAGTGGGCTGTGGTAGGGCGACCCTGTCACTGGGCAGCGCACCCCACGGACGTGCGCCCTGCCCGGTAGACTTTGGGCTTCAGGGCTCTTGTGTGCATCATCTGTGGTCGTTCAACACGTCAGACCATGATTAATAACCCATTATTCACGGAGGCCCACGCATCCGGGGTCCCTTCACAAGGCCGTGTCCCCACAGCACGGCAGGCTCTGGAAGCAGTGTGTCACCATGCACAGAACCTCCATGCGCGAACTCCTCAGACCTTGACCAGCACCCCCCTCCCTCAGGTTCTCCCACTTCTCCAGACGGCTCCTGAGCCCACCTGCCCAGCTCAAGGCCACTGTCCCTCAGCAACAGCCAGTCCCCTCGGGAGCCATGCAACACGGCCAGGGGGCCACTCACCCTGGTGTAATAGGGCATCACAGGCTCACCTGACTGGTATGGCCCCTCGCTCTACCAGAGAAACTGAGGAAAGTGAAGTCGGCGATTTCACAACTGTACCCGTGACTGTTATAGACACCACAGCCCCACACAGCCCACTGAGGGCCACAAATGCCACTGGGGTAAGAGCGAAGGCTCTTACACAGGAATGCCCTGGGAGTGCAGGCCACAGAAGCTTCCAGTGCCGGTATGGAAGCCTTACAATTACAGGGGAGATGTTTGTGAGCGCAAGAGCTTGTGACACAGCCCTGAAGACTCAGGTCTGACCCCAGGGAGCGTGGGAAGGGTGACAGCTATAACCCCAGGGCCTCATTACTCCAGACAACTGTCTGCGAGCAGCGCCTTGCTCGGTGAACTCTGTTACTGGAGGAAACAGACCATGTGGCCGGGAAGGAACCTGGTCTGTGACAGTGACTCGTGCCAGGGAGCCGTTCTCCACAGCGCCTACCTTATCATTGTGAGAAAAGATGTAGAAGGCCAGTGGCTTTTCACGGCTGTTGATGAACTTTATGGCCTCGTCGGCATCCTTCACAGGCACGATGGGAAGAATGGGCCCGAAAATTTCTTCTTGCATCACCCTGGCTTCAGGATCGACGTCAGTAAGGATCGTTGGGGCTGGAAGAGAAAAGCAGCGAGTGAAAATGGTGAAGTCGAAGACAGGAACGCCAAGCTCTCCACTTTTTTTTGTTTGTTAAAGATTTTATTTATTTGACAGAGATCACAAGTAGGCAGAGAGGCAGGCAGAGAGAGAGAGGGGTGGGGAAGCAGGCTTCCTGTTGAGCAGAGAGCCCAATGCGGGGCTGGATCCCAGGATCCCGGGATTATGACCTGAGCAGAAGGCAGAGGCTTTAACCCACTGAGCCACCCAGGCGCCCCACCAAGCTCCCATCTTAACATTTGTTTCTGGCTCACTGATCCATCCCTTCGTGATCCCGCCCAAGAATTAGCTACTGAAGAATATAAAAAAAAGTCCTGAAGAAATCAGTCCTGATGTGGAGGACCGTGCGTGTCTGTCTCCAAGCTGGTGCATCCGGGGATCCCACAGGCAAGCGAGGAGAAGATACAGATGCCTGAGTCTATTCACGTCTGACCCTGTTGGCAGCCACATCCACATGGACCAGGGGGTTGGGGGTTGTTTCCATCTCGCTCTGCGCAGGTCCCTCTGGCAACGCACACAGCCCCTCCATGGATCAAATGGACACCATTTCTTGGTTCGCATGCTTCCACGCATAGGATGCCACTGACCTTTAACTCTGTCAGGTTAAGGATGGACTTCAGGGGTCAAGAGACCCTGAGTTCAGGGTTCCAGCCACTATGGGGAAGGCGCGCAAGACAGGCAGGCAACGTGGGTGCCGACAAGGCTTTGCAGAGTCCTGGCATCCATGCCATGCCACACCAAACTGCAGGGGTCTCAAAGACCCCACAAACAAGCCGGGTCTTCAATGAAAAGAGAAGGCACCTGCCAGTAACAAGCTCTCTCTCTTCCTTTCCCCCTCATTTCCCACTAGGTCATCCGGGCAACGTGGCAGAAGATGGCTCTCGCCAGCACCCTGCACGGGGGTGTCTGCAGTCTCCCCAAAACCACCGCCCGCTGCTTCCCGGGCTCAGAGAACCGTTCCGGGGCAGGGGCGGGGGTGGTCTACTCCCTACACAGCTGTGTGTACAGGTAAGCTGACCTTGACTGCAGGTCAGGGGGACATTCGTAACTGGTTGATCTAATTGCAAAAGACCTTTTCTCTTGCTGTTGATGAGCCGAGGAGCAGCCAAGGTCAACAGCTGATGGGAAAACAGAAAGATGAAAAACTGGGGGTTTGAGAGCTGTTACTGATGTGAGAATATTTTCCTCCTCATTGTTTTAATCCTCTAGGGTTTTAGGTTCTTTCAAGTTGGGTTTTTTGAGGATGTGCAGCATCCTGTCTGCTAAAAAGGCATAAGTAAAGCCATATAGGACAGCTTTTCAGCTGAGTAAATGTGTCTCTCATTCCTCGGTCACCTTATGTTATTTTACAATAATGTGTTTGGGGGCGCCTGGGTCACTCAGTTGGTAAGTGTCTGCCTCTGGCTCACGTCATTGCTCAGGGTCCTGGGATGGAGCCATGTTGGGTTACTGGCTCAGTGGGGAGTCTGCTTCTCCCTAGCCCTTCCCCCTACTCCTGCTTTCTCTCTCTCTCAAATACAAAAATAGAATCTTTAAAAAAAAAAAAAAGAAGAAGAAGAAGAAGAACAGTGTGTTCAAAATGCAACAGGCATACATACTCCTGGTGAAGAATAAAAGAACACAAAAACAAAGTAAACAATGTCAAGCCTGAGAGAAGAAAAACATTTCTGGGGTGCCTGGGTGGTGCAGTCAGTTAAAACTTCTGACACTTGGTATCAGCTCAGGTCATGACCTCAGGGTCATGAGATCAAGCTCCGGTAGAATCTATGCCCAGTACAGAGTCTGCTAAAGATTCTCTCTCCCTGGGGTGCCTGCGTGGCTCAGTCGGTTGGGCACCTGCCTTCGGCCTGGGTCATGATCCCAGGCTCCTGGGATCGAGCCTCATATCAGGCTCCCTGCTCGGCGGGAAGCCTGCTTCCCCCTCTACCACCCTCCTGCTTATGTTCCCTCTCTCACTGTGTGTCTCTCTGTATCAAGTAGATAAATGGATAAAATCTTGAAAAAAAAAAATTCTCTTTCCCTCTCCCCCTTCTGCCCCCCTCCCGCTCTATAAATAAATAAATCCAAAAAAATTTTAAAAATGAAACAAGGAAACATTACTTCTGGACCAGTACTGCCACTAACTACTTGTGGTGGAATGATTTCCTCCTTGGGCTGTGCCCCCTGCCAGAAACCAGAAGGAATTACCCAAGAGTTCTGTTTTGCTTCTCAGGGTTAAGTTACAGGGTGTAGGAAGGGAAAAAAAAAAAAAAAAAAAGAAAAGAAAAGCTGCATGTAAGGCAAAAAGCCAGTGCAACACAGGTGGTATTATTTGTAAAGACCCAGAACCAGCTCTAAGTGGTTATACAAGAATGAGCACCAGAAAGCAGCGTGTCACTGCTCATTAAACATTAGTCTCCAAAAGCTTATTCAGTGTCAGTAAATAGCGTCAACGGAAACTGTCACACTGCCCGTGTCCCCAGAGCAAAAGGTCAATTTCTATTACCTACGTAGCGTGTGGCCTCATCGGTCTCCCCACCGAAAGCGATCTTCTGTCCTTCCAGCAAATTTAGTATCCTCTTAAAATGACGAAGGTTGATGATCCTCTCATAATCGGGAGATTCTTTTATATTTTCACCATAAAATTCCTATTTAAAATCATTGTATTTAACCACCACAGAAGACCGCTATTTCAGTTTAATAAGCGCAAAATCTACCCATGCCCGAAAAGCCATCTGGTTGTGGATCACCGCCCTCCTCCCTCAAGTGGTCTAACAGTGTTTACACTTCCTGGCAGGCTGGGCACGAGAACTAAGGCAGACGCACAGACTGAGGACTCTCCGTGATGTCCGGGGTTCGTAGGGTCATCCTGCAGACCAGCCAGGGGTCGTACCGGGGGCGAATGCTCTCAATTTACTCTCAAGTCAGGGGGCACCTGGGTGGCTCAGTGGGTTAAAGCCTCTGCCTTCAGCTCAGGTCATGATCTCAGGGTCCTGGGATCGAGCCCTCCACTGGGCTCTCTGCTCAGCGGGGAGCCTGCTTCCTCCTCTCTCTCTGTCCGCCTCTCTGCCTACTTGTGATCTCCGTCAAATAAAAAAATAAAATCTTCAAAAAAAATTTACTCTCAAGTCAGGAGGAGTGTTGTTCACCCTGCTCCAAGCAACCCTCCCCCAGGTCTAGGTGCTAAGAATCTCCCCGGAAGCATGCTGATGAGCCCCAGCTCCAGAGCTCCAGAGCCACGCGCAGTGGTTTTCAAGGCTGCCTGCCCCTTAGAATCACTGGAGACCCCAGACCAGCTGAACTGCAGTCTTCAGAAGGTGAGGACTGGAAACTTTCATACATGGGAGAACCTCAGGTGAGAACTGCTGTCTTAAGGATGTGAATTGCCTCAGAGGAAGGCAGAGGGGATCCTACTCCTTTGAAACCAACTGCATCCCCAAAACTCAGCTAAGCACGTCTTCTCCCATCTCCAAGGGCTTTCAGTCTCACAGGATGTCATGAAACCCTGACGTCCCATATTCCCTGAGTCTGGCCAAGACCCCTTTCATGTTCCCCTTTTCTGGCCCCATCTTCAGTCCCATCCCACAGAGCCAAGTCCCCTATCCAGACCTTCAGTCCTCTGTGCCCAGAGTGAACCCGCTTGGATCTTCTCTCAAGTTCCCGGGGCACACTTTTCATTCTCTGATCATAATGTTACTCTTCGGTGTCCCCAATCCTTCCTTTCAGTGCTCAGTAAGCATCTGTTGAGTGAACTATGACTGTTCCAGAAATTTCTTCCACCCAGGGGGCTTTAAATGGCCCCCTCCCACCAGTGAGCTCAGTCACATTGGTTCACCCCCTTCCTCTCTTCCAACCCAAACCCTACTTTTCTGCGAGGCTGAGCTCAGACCACTTCCACAGCATTTCTCCATTCCTTCTAGAGAGATCTTTACTTTGGACACCCTGAAAGACTTGAGAGAACCAGGCTGAGTACAGTATCAATACATATTTGATTAATTCACTCCTCCAAACTACTGGCCTTCCTAAGCCCTCTGTACACGCAAGAACTGAGAACCTTAATCAGCAATGGCCAACAGGCCAAGGGCCTCTTCCTGCATTTCAGAGGACTGCCAATATCCTCTAAAAAAACCACAAAACATAGCTATTGATTTTTTTTTCTCAAAGCGTGTGCCACAACTAACCAGTTGTTCCAACACATCAGCTAGACAGCTGAAGAGGGTTAAACACCAACCTAATCTTGCTCCTAGCAGACACCTTTCTTAGAAAGGTGCCCAGAGCGTTTTGAATAAAACCATAAATTAACTCCGCCACATATGCTACTGGAATTCTCCAGGAGGTGGCGGGGGTTGGGAGGTGGGGTGGGGACCAGGGATGCTGCCTACACAGAGCTGATTAGACGAGTTTCTTAATGAAATCAATGGACTCAGATGTGTTAAAGCACAAACCTTCACGGTTTCCTTAATCTTCTGCACAATTTGATGCTGGAGGGACGGTTCACAGAGGACATAGTCAGGAGCAATGCAGGTTTGGCCACAATTCATGTATTTCCCCCAAGTTATGCGCCTGAGGTGGGGGAGAAAATGGAAAAGCCACAGAATTCAATCTACTATTCATCTGCTACACGCTTTTCTGTAATTTGAGTATTCTGCAACTAGCATGTACTCATAAATCTACTTAGTAGGCTTTGTAGAAAAAGAACAAAAATGCTTTCTTTATAAGCTTATCTCTACATCAGTCAGTTGGAACTTAGAATGCATTTTTCCATCGACACAGTACACTCTGAGGAGCCGGGACATTCTCATGCCAGCTCACAGGAAATGGTACTTTATAAGCAGGGAAGCCCTTGCCTGTTTTGAGATAAGCAGCAGCCTCCCCACACCCTCTTCTCCTCTGACTCTAGCCAGGGGACATTGAGACGCCGGGAGCCCCTTACATACATCAGTTCTCCTGGCTGTAGCTGTAGGTCCTGCTGACAGGAGGTTCGGGTATAAAGAGAGCAGTCAGCCCCCAAGACCACCCTCTTCTGTGTGGAGCCCCGCCCCGCTCTGGAAAGCCATGCCCGCGTGCGGATCAAAGCCTGCCATCGGCACCTTTCCCCAAGGCCTCAGGTTCTGGCAGCTAGACAACCTGGACACGGCCTGCCTGCCTCCAAGCCCTCTTTGCCCGTCTCGGAAGGGGAGAGAAAAGCCAGACTGATTTAGCGGAGCACCTGCAACCTGGCGTTTTCTGGTGCCCAGGTGCATGATGTTACTGAGCAGAAACATGAGTAGTCGCTGATTCTGTCAACAAAGGAACTCATTAAGAGGCGAGCATAACACTTTCCTGCTGGGAATCTAAAGATTTTACTATGTACATGCGATCCTTTACTCCCTCCCTGGATCACCTGGCAGTTCTGTAACCTCAAGTAAAGAAAGCACTTCTCTGTAACTCCTAAGGACAGCCACGCGGTGTCGAGACCCGCCGCTCATTTCTTCAGGCAGTGGAGGCAGGAGGTGGTTTGGGAAAGAGTTCCGCCGCCCCTGGGGACATCAGCCACCCGAATGCCACAATGTCTCTTGGAGCCAGGAGGCCCAGGACTCCGGGGCACAGAGGACACACCAAGCTATCGGTGTCAGGAAGCCCTCGGGTACAAGAAGGCTCACCGGCAGGCAACATCCAGGTCACAATCTGTGTCGATGTAACACGGGCTCTTGCCTCCCAGCTCAAGTGTCACGGGGGTCAAGTGCTTGGCAGCGGCTTCCATGACAATCCTCCCAACAGCCGTGTTCCCCGTATAGAGGATGTGGTCAAACCGCTGTTTCAGGAGCTCCGTGGTTTCAGGGATGCCACCGTTAATCACGGCATACAATTCCTTTGGGAAGGAGAAACAGAAGCACTGACGTCACCAATAAATCGCCCTAACGAGCAACTTCTTCGACATAAACCTGCAGCGTTCCAGTACACCAGGAAAAGAAAGGGACCAGCGCCAGGGAGGAGGCAGGAGGGAGCTAACAGAGGACACGTGGAGCACAAAGTCTGATGGCATCTGAGACCCACCGCCTGCAGTGGAAGGGACCAGCACGGGTCCGCAGGTTTCCATAATGAGCTCAGCTGTGAAGGCGGCCAAGAGGGGAGAGCAAGTGGCTGGATTCCACCGGGGAGGTGCATGAGACAGGGCCATGCAAGCTGGAGATTTTGGTGAAGAGTCTGCGGTTGGGGACCACGGGCCAGGTCCCAGTTGAGTGTCTCGAGCTGAACATTCCAGCACTACTCAACCCTGCGGAGCTCAACCCGGGCCAAGAGGCAGGGGAATGGAGCGAGCGCAACTCGATGCAATGCAGGGGAGAGGCAACACGGGAGAGAAGCTCCGCTCTAGAAGTCAGATCCGGACCAAGTCTGGGGTCTGTCACTTGCTAGCTAGGGGCCCTCAGCAACCTTACTGCACACACCTGTGAGCCTGTTTCCTTAACCGGGACTGGGGAGAGGTCCCAAAGCTTTGGGCTGAGCCCTCGGTGCCCTATGCTTTTCTCACTATTGGAATGGAAGAACATCTCATGCAGCAGCATGACTCGAAGAAGCAATGACAGGGAACAGATGGCAAGGAAGGGACACAGAGCCAGGTGTTCAAAAGACTCGGAGCGCATGAGATAAAAGCGGGCTTGGGGGCCTCATGCTTCCACCTGATCTCCTACTAATTAGGAGGGCTCGTTAGCTCTCGCTCACTCCACAGTTCAAGTGCTCAGCAAATGCTTCAAGTTGTAACTTGCATGAGTTCATCTACAGAACGTCTGTGATTAGTCCCCCAACAAACTCAGAGAGAGTGAAGCAGGGGTAGGCCTCGGTATCCCCACCGAGTGGGACAGTCAAGAAATAACCCCCAGTGAGTGGCGAAGTAGGATTATCAACCTCGATCTTCTGGTTCCAAATCCTACTCAACCCCTGACATCATCCTGTCTTCATCGCCCTCTTGGGCCAGATAACCACAGCTACTGGGACATCGTAGTTTCGCCCGCTGCTGCGGCAGTGACAAGACGGCAAGGAGAACCCACGGTGAGCCTCCAGATTGCTCGAGGAATGTGTCCAACTCCAGCTACGACACTGTACAGAGGCCTTGCAATGAAGGGTAAATTAGGACTCCTCCCTACAGCAACTCCATGCAGACAGCAGTCAACGGCACACAGTAGGAGGAAGAGCAGATGTATAGCTCCCCAACCCCCGCAGCCACCGAGAAACAGACACGCTGAGGATGGAGCAAGACATTATTACCTGGTCCAAATACTGCGGAAGGAGTTTGGCCAAGAGCTGAGCTGTTTTTTCACTTAGTTCAGAAGGCTTGATAATGACAGCATTTCCTAATCAAAGCAAAAAAAGCAGGAGGGCATCTTTTAACACTTGAGTAACCTTAAAACCTACCACAACAGCGCTCATGGTGGGAATACAGGCTAGGTACTCCCATTACTTCGGCAGCTTTGAATTCTGCACTTGCTCAATGAGCATAAGAGATTCTTCATTCTTTGGTTTTTTTAATTTTATTTGAGAGCGAGAGCGCGCGCGCATGCGCACACACATGAGTGGGGAAGGAAGGGAGAGAGAGAAGCAGGTTCCCCACTGAGCAGGGAGCCCAACTTGGGGCTCGATCCCAGGACCTTGAGATCATGACCTCAGCCAAAGGCAAATGCTTAACCAACTAAGCCACGCAGGCGCCCCAAAATCTTGTCTTACTTCCTCAAACTCCTTGGTTCTCATTAACTTCACATCATGGACAATAGGCTCCATTATCTTCTCCTCCTCCTCTAGCTTTACTCCCACTCTCCCGGCTAGACTTTCCTGTTTGCCTTGGAATTACTGGGCAAACAAGCCTTGTTGTCAACAAACATTGTTGACTGGGATCTAGTAGAAGAAAGAAATTAACCTCCTGGCGTTTGCCACATACCCAAGCTAGCATGACTCCCACAGCCCCCAGCCAGATGAAGAAACGGATCAGATACAGTCAAATGATTCACCCAACACCAGAGCTGGCAACTACAACCACCCGAGAGCATGGACGGCTGACTCCAAACTCCGGAACCTGTCACTGCACGACTTAAGACCTTCATGGGTTCACGGTCCAAGTATTTCAAAATACAGGCACCATGCAAATCGCTGGAGCCCGCTTTAAAAAAAAAAAAAATAATAATAAAGGAGTGTTTGGCTGGCTCGGTCCAGAGCGTGAGGCTCTTGATCTCAGGATTGTGAGTTGGAACCCCACGCTGGGTACAGAGATCATTTTAAAAGAAAAAAAAAAAGTAAAAAAAAAAATCCTTTGTGTGTCACGGCTCCTCCCAGCCCAGACGAACTAATATCCCATCCCAAAACCACCTTTGGCCGGTTCCACCCCACAGGACCTGCCTGCCCACCCACCTTGAGAGTGTACTTTCGTTTTAACAAACTGCTTTGCACTTGCTAAATATACATTTATGATAATAATATTTTTGCATCCTCGGTAGTTGCTGGTGTAAAGCAAGGCAAACCACCACAGCAAATGTGTTTCATCAGCCACTATCCTTAATTTACGACCCATGGAAGAGAAGCAGCCCCTCCGAAGAATCAGGGAGACGGAAGCTGACCCCGGACCTGCAGCAATGGCTCCAATCAGAGGCTGAATGGTGAGAACAAAGGGGTAGTTCCAAGCTCCGATGATGAGTACGACTCCCAGGGGCTCTGGCTGGACATAGGCCTCATCCAGCATGGTCAGCAAGTTCTTCTTGGCTGGCGTGGCAGTAACCCATTCAGGAAGATTCTCCAGCACAAGATCCAGTTCGCCAAGAATGGTAATGACTTCCTGACTGTATGCGTTGAATTCACTCTGTTACAAAGAGAGTCCCAGTTAACCTTGCACAAGTCTGACACTCAGTCCTGAGTGCCGAAAATCAGGTTACGTACACCTGCAGTGACATTTATGAGACTAAGCTGGTTTACTGTGCACACTCACACCCTTCACGCCCTCAGCAAGGGCTTGCTAATACAGTCAGCCCCTCTAAATCCTTCTTTACTGATTCAAGCCTTTTAATTTTTTTTGTAAAGATTTTTATTTATTGGTGAGAGAGCGAGCAACTGTGTGCACAAGCTGAAGGAGAGGCAGGCAGAGAGAGAAGCAGGCTCCCCACCCAGCAAGGAGCCTAACACAGGACTCAATCCCAGGACCCTGGGCTTGAGCTGAAGGCAGATGCTTAACCTACTGAGCCACCCAGGCATCCCTGATGCAAGCCTTTTCAAGTCAGGATTCAATATTACCTCTTTCAGGAAGATTTCCCTGATGAATATTAGCCTGTCTTGATCACACTTTATAATATAATCACAGGAATTCTGCCTCTGGCATGTATCCTAACATTTCATCATCACACACTGATTTATAACTATGTTTGTTTCCCAAATTTAAATCCCTCAAGGGCAAGGACCTTACGGTTCTTTAGTAATTGTATATACCTACATACTCACTTAAATATCTGATGTTTTCAGAATGACTAATCATCCTTTCTGAAATCTTAATTATGCCACCTTATTTGATATCTCATTGTTACTAATACTACTGTTACTACCCCTCAAGATGATCTTTGCAGGAAATAAGGGGGTCTCACAGAGCCAGAGCAGGGCCTTGTTACCCCTGGAATAAAGATAAAACATAAAAACAAAGTGATAACAATAATACTAGAAAGCAGTAATATACTAATGCCCTAAATACCACCCGACACCTTGTTACTCAAAAAGTGGTTCCAGGTTTTTTGGGGAGGACGGTAGAATAGGAGAATTCTGAGCTCACCTCCTCTCATGGCCTCTCCAAGGCTCCAAATGCCTAGAGAATAACTCTCTGAGGATGACCTAGAGACCCACAGAACACCTCTTCTTCAGCTATGTCTTCAGCTAAAGACATAAAGAAAAAGCTACATGGAATGGGGTGGGAGGAGCAGAGAAACGGTCTAGTTCAAACGCACACCATGGGCATGGGGACCCACATCACAGTGGCATCAGCAGTGGCATCACAGGAGTAGCGATCCCCCCTGAAGATGGAGGAGTTCAAGCCCCACATAAGGTGTCCCCGCCCTGGGGACCCGCTCCGAGGAGCCTCTGTAACTCAGCCTTTGAAAATCAGCAGGGCTTAACTGGGATGGGGATGGTTAGTGAAGAACTAGAGAGCTACAAGAAACCAAGACTCTGGTCTCCAGGTGTCGCCACACAAACTCACTCACTCTGAGCCCCAGCACGGTTTGAAAAGTGCCTGGACCATATGTGAAGGAGATTTATTAACTAATTTTAGGGGGCGCGCAACATTAAAAACAGAAATACACCACTCCACAATTCCACTTCCCAGTATTTACCCAAAGAAAATGAAAATACTAATTAAGGGGTTCCTGGCAGGCTCAGTCGGTGGAGCAGGAAATTCTTGATCTTGGGGGGGGGTGTAAGCTCAGGCCCCACAATGGGTATAGAGAGGATTCTAAAAAATAAAATCTAAAGAAAAAGGCAAAAACCAAAAAAAAAACCCCTACTAATTCAAAAAGATTGACGCATCCGTATGTTCACAGAAGCATTATTGAATATAACCAGGATACGGAAGCAATCTGAGTGTCTGATAGATGAACAGATGAAGAAAACGTGGTACACATGCGCGCGCATCGGTAGGTCTTGAATGGAATACTACTTAGCCCTAAAAAAGCAAGTAATCTTGCCATTTGTGACAATATGGATGGACTCAGAGAAGGTGAAATAGTAAAAAAAAAAAACCATATTGCACAGCTAAGTTGTACACCTGAAACTAGTATCATAGCGTATGTCAACTACTCCTCAATTAAAAAAAATGAAATAATGATTTTTTAAAAGTACGGTTTCAAAATAGGCAACATGGTATCCACCTGGGAGCTTGTTACACTCTTCGAATCTCAGATGCCCTCCAAGACCTACTTAACTGTAACTTGCATTTTAACAAGATCCCCAGGTGACTCACCATGGGACTCAAGTTTGAGGAGCAGTGGCCTAAAACAGAGTCAGGGAGGAAAACTTCAGCGCAACAACTGACAACCCAAAAACCTCTGTCTATAAAAGAAACCATAAACCAAAAGGCAAGAAACAGACCCAGAGAAAAACGTTTTGCGGGATATTAAGCTGACAAATGACCAAAATCCACAATGCAACAGACAACAGGCAAGGATCTAAAAGGCAATCACAGCAGAGGAAGAGGCCAGAAGACACTATCTATTTGTTGTCTCCAATCAGAGGCGCTGACTAAGCAAGGTAAGAGTTTCGGGAAACTTGCTTTATCAGTACAGCTGGAGATAACACTCCCTCGGTGCTTGCGTAATCAAAAATAAATTTTAAAAAAATGCAAAAGCTCGGGCGGAATGCGGTCCCCAAGTGGGACGGCGGGAGGCGGGTGTCCCGGCGCCCCCAGCCGCGCGCGTACCTTGCACAGATCGGCGCCGATGGCCTGCAGGATGTCCTTCTCGCGCTCCTGTACCATCCTGCGCAGGGCCTCGAGCTGCTGCAGCCGGAACCTCAGCGGGCGCGACCGGCCGGACGCGAACGCGTCGCGAACTCGCTGGATTCGGCTCTCCATGGCCTGGTCCTACAAAGAGACTGGAGGTTGCGGCGCGCTGCAGCGGCGGGGGCGTGGCAGGCCGGAGGGATGGCCCCGCGGGCGGGCGCCGCCTCCCTCCCCGCCACTCCCCTCCCGCCCGGCGCCCCCCACCCTATCTCCCGCGGACGCGGAGCCTCACCCCGTTCACCCAACCGCTCGCTGGCTCAGCGGCGTTCTGCGCACCCGCCCGGGTCCGACAGTCCGACCGCGGCCGGGCGGGGCTGGGCTCGACCAGCAGCCGCGCTCCGATTGGCCGGCGCGGGCCACGTGACCTCGGCGGCCGGACGCCGCCCCGGGATCTGGTCCAGGGGTGGGAGCTGCGGCCGCGCGCGCGGCGGGGGAGGGGTGCGGCGGGTGGTTTCCGGAGCGGACGCTGAGGCTTTATGGGGGGGGGGAGGCGGGGCTCCCGGGAAGCGGCCGGAGCTCCGGGGAGCCCTGGCCCGGGACAGGAAACGCGGCCAACTCCCAGAGACGCCCTCGAGAGAGGGGGTTCCCGTCCCTCCTCCATTTTGTGGCTCCGATGGGGCCCGGCGCCGCCCAGTGTCGTTGGCGCGGCCTCAACGCGTCCGTGGGCAGTGAGCGCCCAGCCGCCCGCCCTCGTCGTTGCGCTGACTGCTTGCAGCGTGCAGGGTTTTCCAGAAAGTTCTTTGAGGTTCGTCTCCTCAGGGCAGGGAGCCAGGACCCTATGGACAGCTGTGATGGCCAAGTGCGAAGGGCGTTAAAAAACGCCCTCCCTAGGAGCACCTACGTGGCTCAGCTGGTTAAGTGACTGCTTTCGCCTAAGGTCGTGATCCTGGAGTTCTGGGATCGAGTCCAACATCAGGCTCCATGCTCGGCAGAGAGTCTGCTGCTCACTCTCTTTCTCCCCTAAATAAATAAAATCTTAAAACAAAACAAAAAACCACTCTCCCTGGGCTGCCTATCACCCGCTAGCTGCCTTCCCGTTTTTCTCTTCCCCTTTGCAGCACGACTCCTCCCGAGAGGGAACCCACCCTGCCCAGATTTGCCTCCCCGCTTGCTGCCTGCCAAATCCGACCAGGTCCTTGTCAGATCCCGCGGCAGCTGACCCCACCGACCAGAGGCCGACTTCTAGAGACCCTGTCTTGGCTTGTTATCCATCCAACCCCATGCCCGCTTCTAGTTTTTATCTCCCTGGGTGAGCCCTCAGGGTTTTCCTCTGCTGAGCCAGCCCTTGGACCTCTTCTCTTTTCACAGCTCACAAGCTACTCACCTAACCCTGTGGGTGGTGGTCTGACGTGGCTTTACACTCCATCTCTATTCCCATTTTCTCCTGACTCCCGTGGCCATGTTTAACTGCCTCCTGTTCATCTGTTTGAATGTATTAATGGGTGTCTTAAGTTCACTTGAGGTCATCCACCAAATACAAGGCACACCTCCTCCAGCATTCCCCAATTCAATAAATGCTATGTCCTTTATCCCGTTTACTCAGGTCAAAGTTCTTGAAATCATCCTTGACTCTTCTCTTTGACCTTATCTTCAAAAATACGTTGAATTCCAACCACTTGTACCCTAGTCCCAGCCAAATCATTTCACTTGCACAGTCTGTTGTGCTAGGATCCTACTGGTTTCCTGGCTTCTACTATTGATTCGGGAGGTTTTATATATATGTGTGTGTGTGTGTGTGTGTGTGTATTATATATATGCCGTTTCTGATTTCTACACTTGCCCTGTATACTACTGAGTGGCAGGGGCCCAGAGTGTATAAACTGCTTTCCCCAGGTTCTCATGCTGGAGCTTCCAAGAAACTTCTACCATGGGAAGGCATAAGCAGGAAATAAAGGAGGAGGAGGAGAGTAACCTGCTTGCTTCTGGATTCAATAGTGTAATCGTTGCTTGTACAGTAAAAGGGGCCCATTCCTGACTCTTAGCAGTTACTTCCTCAGTCCAAGCGACACTTTCGTAGTAAACAGAGGATGACAGTGACAGGCACCAGAACTGGTGTAGCTCCCATGGGTTTCACCAAGAGTATTTTTAGCAGCCTCTAATCTTTGCTATCGCTCCATTCTTCCATTTGATATGTGTGACTCCTAAAATTCCCTCTGCCTGAAATGACTAGAGTGGTTTCTCTTTCCATGGCTGGACCCTGATTAACACACCTTTCTACATCCTTTTCTCCAGCTGGCTGTCATGGGTCTTTGTTTATATCTGTCTTTTCCACTGGAATGTCTTATAAAGTCAAGGACTTTATCTTTCATGTTCTCTGTAATATTAGCATCTAGTGTAGAATGTGGCCATTGGTTGGTATTCAGTAAAGATTTATTGAATGAATGAATGATAGATACACTGATGATTAGTCTCAACGTCTTGGCACTGTCCACATTTGTGGCTTTCTCAATAGGATGTAAAAACTGAGGGTTATTCCAATGGACACATGAAAAAGAGCTCCACATCACTTGGCATCAGGGAAGTACAAATCAAAACCACAGAGATACCACCACACACGAGTGAGGATGGCTAAAATTAACAAGTCAGGAAATGACAGATGCTGGCGAGGATGCGGAGAAAGGGGAACCCTCCTACACTGTTGGTGGGAATGCAAGCTGGTGCAGCCACTCTGGAAAACAGCATGGAGGTTCCTCAAAAAGTGAAAATAGAGCTACCCTACGACCCAGCAATTGCACTTCTGGGTATTTACCCTAAAGATACAAATGTAGTGATCTGAAGGGCCATGTGCACCCTGATGTTTATAGCAGCAATGTCCACAATAGCCAAACTATGGAAAGAACCTAGATGTCCATCAACAGATGAATGGATAAAGAAGATGTGAGATATATATATATCTATATAGATATATAGATATATAGATATATATATATATCTATATATCTATATATATATATATAATGCAGTCATCAAAAGAAATGAAATCTTGCCATTTGCAATGATGTGGATGGAACTAGAGGGTATTATGCTTAGCAAAATAAGTCAATCAGAGAAAGACAACTATCATATGATCTCCCTGATATGAGGAAGTGGAGAAGCAATGTGGGTGGCTTGGGGGGTAGGAAAAGAATAAATGAAACAAGATGGGATCGGGAGGGAGACAAACCATAAGAGACTCTTAATCTCACAAAACAAACTGAGGGGGTGGGGGTAGGGAGAGGGTGGTTGGGTTATGGACATTGGGGAAGTTATGCGCTACGTTATGTGCTATGGTGAGTGCTGTGAAGTGTGTAAACCTGGTGATTCACAGACCTGTACCCCTGGGGCTAATAATACATTATATGTTAATTTAAAAAATTGAGGGTTATTTAAAGAGAATCTTAGGAAAGGAAGAAGTTGTCATGACCATCAAACTCTTCTCCTCTACTTCTCCCTTGCCTTCTTATGGCCAAAAGAAATGGGGGGGCGGGGAGCCAGTTCACATGGACATACCATATTAAAGGGAGAGTGTGGGCTTCTTACATTCAGGAAGAGCTCTAGTCTCTAACACATACCAAGTCTTTAAACCAACTCTGACTAGCAAAGCGGCCTGTGACTAGCAGCCCAGCCACCGAATGTCAATATTGAGGATTGTAGAACAATGTTTGAATTAGCTCAGTATACCCAATTATCTTTTTAACCTGATCTGAGTGGCCAGTTTTTTAAAACTCTTAGCTAACAGTCATTGTGTAATGGACCAGGTAAATCAAAATGCAAATTCTGCCACAATTTTTTAAAAAATGTAAGTGATGAACATAATTCCAAAGTGAAAATAGAAGGGGAATCAGTATCCTCTAACTAAGGTAATCTCTAAGGGGCAAAGGCGGTTTTTGCTAAGGATGACTTGTGAGGATTTCTTTAAAAAAAAACTATTATGTCTCTAATGGCACAGTCACCTAGAGTTTGGATTCTTAGAGATTCTTAAACATTTTCTTTATTAGTCGGAGAAGTCGATGGCATTCTGTTGGGCACCATTTTAAAAAATCGCATCAAAGTACATTCAACAGAACAAGGTGATATGTGTACGGACCCAATGAGAGACTCATTCTTTGACCACACTCCCAAGTTGAAATATTCTCCCTTTCAGCCTTTGAATATGATAAACTCATTGATTCAAGTAGCTGTGAGCCAATGAAATCACCCCTCCAAGATCCAGGACTAGGGAGTGAGGGCGTACAAGCTATTTCTTCCAGGAAATGTGATAGACTGGTGATTTGAGTCTGCCTTCCCACCATACTTTTCCTCCCTCCCTTCTTTTTTGTTGTAAAAGACAATTTCTTTATCGTGGGTAACCCACTCTGTGTCCCCTCTTCATCACCTCAGGGTTTCCATGTGACCCATGCCTATCTAGTCAGAGTATCAAATCTTCCTAGCCCACAGTGATTGATTTAGGAATTTCCAGGTGGCCCAGGAACTTTTGTTAGAACTATCACCAAAGATGCTTTTCTTTTTAAATTTTATTTATTTAAGTACTTTCTGCACCCAGTGTGAGGTTTGAACTCACAACCTTGAGATCAAGAGTCATGTGCATTACTGACTGAGCCAGCCAGCCACCCCCAGTCCCATCACCACCAACCAACCCGGGGACATGGTTTCCCTATGGGATCACGAGCTAATTTGTTGATACTCTAAGAGAAATGACTTGCTAAGAAGAAAGCTAATACAGAGGAAGGCAGAGCTCGGAGACAGTGTCTTCATAAGACTAGTTGTATCTAGTAAGGCTTAAAGCTAAAGGCACATCTGTGAAGTACATCTCCAGTTTCTTAAGCCAATAAATTTCCAAATATTAGGGACCTGAAATTTGAACTGCATCTTTGCCACTTGCTACCAAAAGAAACTTTATTATAGAGAGACTTGCTACATTCAATTAATTCTGTTGTTCGTGTCCTTTGATTAATTCCACTATGGGGTAAAAGGAGTTAAAAGATCTTAAATGTGTGAAAATATACATAAGCAGTCAACGTATTCGTTGCAGGGAGCACAAGGTATGAGCAAACCTTCCAGCTTCGTAGGAATCCAAATTAGGGCCAGAAGGAAGAGAGGAGTCCTGGACATGCACTCACAACGTTAGTCTCTCTGAGATCCAGAGAATGGAGGGTGACTATTTCAGCTTTGCCTTTGAGAAAACTCTCCCTGCTGACAACTGAGGAGATCAAATATATAAACTTTGCATATAAACTACAGTTGTTTCAAATAATAAACACTGCATTTTTATTTGCTGTGACATAAATATAAAATAACGTGTGAATTAGAACTGTATACAACGGAGAGGCACCTGGGTGGCTCAGTCAGTTGAGCATCTGCCTTCTGCTCAGGTCATGATCCCAGGGTCCCGGGACTGAGCCCCACATCAGGCTCCCTGCTCATCGGAGAATCTGCTTCTCCCTCTGCCTGCTTTCGTGCTCACTCTCACTCTCAAATAAATAAAATCTTAAAAAAAAAAAAGAAATGTATACAATGAATGAATTATTACAGAGTCATCCCACCTATGTGTCTACCACTAGAACATTACCAACATCCCTGTTATGCCCCTACCTAATCTGCTACAGAATTTCTTTGCTAGAATTTTCTAGCAAACAGGTGCTAACATGTTTAACTTTCAAATCATTCTCCAACATGCTTACACCCATTTTATTCCCCTCTGATAACACATGAGAGTGACTCATGTCAGTTTTGAGAAATGAACTCTTCTGGTGGTTCTGTAGTGGTATCTCTTGGTGATATTACCTTGCATTTTCCTGCTGGCTAATGATGGTGGACACCTTCTCCTATGTTTATTGAATATTCACCTGTCTTTACATGGCAGGGATAACAGATTTTATGAGAGGTGTTTAAGACAACAAATTTGAACTGAAGCCTCACTGTCCTACCTGTCCTAACAATATACGCTTCTTCAGTGAATGTTTGCCTGATAATGATCAAAAAAAATCTGAAAAAGAATTTTTTTCAATGATATTTTTAAGTAAGATTAGTGTATAGTTCTGTGTGTGTGTGTGTGCAATCTTTCTTAGGTTTTGTTATTGATGTATTAATATTATCAGTCACAGGAAAGAATGAACATAGAACCCATGCACAGACATTACACACATGCATGCACAACACACATACCTCTAAGGAAGGGGAGACAAAAACCTTATACAAAAGTTTATCCAGATGTATAGTTCTTATGTTCTCTTGAGAAATAGAAACAATATTTGAAAAAAAAAGCTGGAAGTAATAGTTTAATAAATAGATTAAATAGAATGGAGAAATAGACAAGAAAATAGAAGAGGACAGACAAGTAATTAAAACTCAGGAATGACATGGAAGAGAAAAAGAATCCCTTAACAGAGGTAGAAGCCAGCTCCAAAGATCAGAAGATAAAATAAGCAAGAAATAAAAAGGAAAGTTTGGCCAAATGCCAGAAAATGAAATGAAGATAAATAGTGCATGGTTCCACATACACCAGTTGTGGAAGGTAATCAGAATCCTAGAGGCAGAAATAGCATGGTGTCACCGAGGGCTGGAGGCTGCTGATGGTGATGGGGAGTTACTGTTTAATACACAGTTTCCACTTGGAATGATGAAAAAAGTTCTAGAGATGGATGCCAGTGAACACACTTGATGCCACAGAATTACACACTTCAAAATGGTTAAAATGGCAAATCTATGTTATATACAATTTATTTTTAAATATTTTATTTATTTATGGAAGACAGAGCATGTGCACGTGCACACACAAGACAGGGGAAGGGGCAGAAGCAGGGGGAGAAGCAGGCTTCCTGCTGAGCAGGGAGCCTGATTTGGGACTGGATCTCAGGACCTCTGGGATCATGACCTGAGCCAAAGACAGACACTTAACTGACTGAGCCACTCAGGCACCCTATGTTATATACAGTTTAACAAATGAAATGAGAAAAACTTGTAAAGCTTATTGCAACAAGATGAAAGGTTCTTCAACACAATGGAGGTCATTTATGAAAAGCCGATCAGGGGTGCCTGGGTGGCTCACTTGGCTGAGCGTCTGACTCTTGCTTTTGGCTCAGGTTGTGACCTTGGGGTCCTGGGATCCAGCCCTGTGTAGGGCTCCACGCCTGGCAGGGAGTCTGCTTAGGATTCTCTCCCCCTCTCCCTACCCCTCTTCCCCTCTCCCTGCTTGCTCTCCCCATCTCTTTAAAATAAAGAAATAAGAAAGGAAGGAAGGGAGGAAGGAAGGAAGGGAAAGCTGACAGCTAACATCATACTCAATGGTAAAAGACAAAGCTCTCCCCCAAGATCAGGAACAAGACAGAATATCTAGTTTTGCAGGGCGCCTGGGTGGCTCAGTGGGTTAAGCCTCTGCCTTCGGCTTGGTCATGATCCCAGGGTCCTGGGTTCAAGCCCCACATCAGGCTCTCTGCTCGGTGGGGAGCCTTCTTCTCCCTCTCTCTCTGCCTGCCTCTCTGCCTACTTGTGACCTCTGTCTGTCAAATAAATAAAATCTTAAAAAAAAAAAAAAAAGAATAGCTAGTTTTGCTACTTCTGTTTAACATGGTATTGAGGTTAGAGGCAGAATAATTAGCAATTCTTTGTTATCTCAATCCCAGACTTGGGGCCCTCCATGTTTTCATAAAATGCATACTTCTCTGACACTCTCAGCTTTTAGGTTCACTTAGCTGAGGAACATTTTGGAAATGCTAGCTTCTGCTCAGGCATGCTTTTATCGTTTTCCTTAAGAAGATTTTATCCTTTTCTTGTTAAATGTATTGCTGAATATTTAATCTTTTTCTTGCCATTGTAGGTAAGGCCTTTCTTCTCATTATATAATCCAGGTGGCAGTTGCTGGGTATGTGGGAGGACTGTTAATTCCTGTATGTAAATTTTGTGTCTTGTTAAAATTTTCAAATTCTCTTATCCTTTGTAGTAGTTTTCAGCTGATTCTCCTGGGTTTTCCAAGGATACAATTATATCATCTACTAAACAAGGTGAATTTTATATTCTCCATTCCAGATTTAGACCACTGGTTTCTTTCCCTGCTCAATGGCTTTACTAGTGTAATAACCCGATGGGATAGTGGAAATGCTGGTTGTGTTTAGGACTTCAGAATAACGTTTCCAAAGTTTCTCTACTAATAGTATGCTGGCTTTAGGCAAGAAACATGCACATGCCTGCAGGCGCGCGCACACACACACACACACACACACACACACGAGTAGGTTTATGTGTCCACGTTCTGTAAAGTCATGTTCAGGAAGTATCCAGGGATGCTTTTTTGAATGTGTACAACGAGAATGATTGAGCATTTTGTCCAACAACTTCACAGTGCTTATAGAGATGATCCTATAGTTTTTCTCCTTAGATCTACTTTGACGAGTAAAGATATTAATTGGTTTCCTCATGTTGAAAAATTCTGGTTATTGTTATTAAGTTGCTAGATTTGATTAATATTTTATTTTAGAATTTTTCAGGTGTGCCTGGGTTGCTCAATTAAGTGTTGGGCTCTTTAAAAAGATTTATTTCTGGGGTGCCTGGGTGGCTCAGTGGGTTGGGCCGCTGCCTTCGGCTCGGGTAGTGATCTCAGGGTCCTGGGATTGAGTCCCGTGTTGGGTTCTCTGCTCAACAGGGAGCCTGCTTCCCTCTCTCTCTCTCTGCCTGCCTCTCTGCCTCCTTATGATCTCTGCCTGTCAAATAAATAAATAAATAAATAAATAAATAAATAAATAAATAAAATCTTTTTAAAAATAAATAAATAAAATAAAAAGATTTATTTCTAATTTTATTTTATTTTATTTTATTTGTTTATTTTTCAGAGAGAAGTAGAGTGTGGACAAGCAGGCAGAGTGATAGGTAGAGGCAGAGGGAGAAGCAGGCTCCCTGCCGAGCCAGGAGCCTGATGCAGGACTCGACCCCAGGACCCTGGGATCGTGACCTAAGCCACGCAGGTGTCCCAATTTTTAATTTTATTTTATTAAAGATTTTATTTATTTGACAGAGAGAGACAGCAAGAGAGGGGGCACAAGCAGGGGGAGTGGGAGAGGGAGAAGCAGGCTTCCCACTGAGCAGGGAACCCAATGCGGGACTTGATCCCAGGACTCTGTGATCATGACCTGAGCAGAAGGCAGATTCTTAATGACTGCACCACCTAGGTCCCCCCTCCCCCCCTTTTTATAGAGGGAGAGAGAGCACAGGGGCAGGACAGAGGGAGACAGAGAGAATCTCAAGCAGACTGCCCACTGAGTGTGGAGCCCGACCCAAGGCTCAGTCCCACAACCCTGAGATCATGACCTGAGTTGGAAATCAGGTCTGAGCCAGACATTTAATTGACTGAGCCACCAAGATGCCCCTAAGCATCTGACTGTAGATCTCAGCTCAGGTCTGGTCTAAGGGTTGTGGGTTCAAGTCCCAAATTGGGGTCCACCCAGGGTGTGGAGATTATTTAAGAAAAAAAATTTTTTTCAACGATATTTTTAAGTAAGATTAGTTTATCATTCTCTCTCTCTGTGTGTCTCTCAAGTTTTTATATTGATGATATTAATATTATTCTTAACTTCATAAAGAGAATTTTTTTCCTTTTTGTATGCCTTGGAAAAATTTAGAATAGGAGTGATCTGTTATTTAAAGGTTTGGTGAAGTTTTTTTTTTTTTAATTAAACTATCATGACCTGGTGTTTTGAAGGAATTTATTCTTGCAATTTTCGTGATTTTGTCTCTGAAAATCAGTTTGTTTAGACTTTCTATCTTTCATTGGGCCAACACTGGAAAATTATATGTTTTTTAAATAAAGTTATCCACTTAATCAAGATTTCAAATGTATGGAATTGTGCAAAATAATTTGTCATGGGCTTTTGGGGTAAATTGTTGTATACGTGTACTGGATTTTTTTTTTTAAGATTTTATTTATCTATTTGACAGACAAAGACCACAAGTAGGCAGAGAGGCAGGCAGAGACAGAGAAAGAGGGAAGCAGGCTCCCTGCAGAACAGAGAGCCCAATGCGGGGCTCAATCCCAGGACCCTGGGATCATGACCTGAGCCGAAGGCAGAGGCTTACCCCACTGAGCCACCCGGGCGCCCCTGTGTTCTGCCATTCTATCCACATATGCTTTCTCTATAGATTTCCTTCAATAACAATGATTGTATTTTTTTTTCTTTAGAAAAAAAATATAGTCTAGAGGACTGACTGAATGCTGTAGTATGTATTCACATAGCTCATTTTTTTCTGTATCCAACCAGTGCACTTTACCATGTAAAAATTTGGAATCTGCCCCCATTTCTCTGTGAAATTTTTAATCTTGCGGCTGCTCTGAGAGCCTCCCTGTGTCCACACAAACAGGTGTTTCATTTCTTATTTTAACTTTTTGGAAATGTTATTTGGTGGCTTAATGAATAACCATCTTCAGTGTCATCTCTCTTTTTCATGACAGGTACAGCCTGGGAGCCTCTGGGGCATTTGGTTAATATCCGGCAGGACTTTGTCATTCTGTATCTGGGACTCACAATTGCCAAATGCTTATTACCATCTCATCTCTACCACGGGGGCCTAAACCCCGGGAGGTACTATTTAACCAAACTGCAAAAGCGTCTGCCCTAAGGAGGCTGCTGAGGCTTTATGATTCAACTTTACTTCCAAAAAGCAAAAACATAAAATCTCTTCCCTATTAACCTCTAAGCTTCTTTAGAAGCACAAAAGTGCTTCTTGCTATGGTACTTAGTAGGCACTCAGATTTCTAAAATAACCTTTTTAAGTTATTAAAGTTATACTTTAACAATATGGAGTACTTGTGAAAATGCATAAAAATATAAAGTAGAAAATTTTAAGTTGCCTATGATTTCACCCCTCTAATATAAAAAATGGAGTATTTCAATGTATTTTATTCCAGTATTGTAGGGGAGGGACAAGATGGCGGGGAAGTAGGAGGAGGTGCCTTTATTCCAGTACTGTAAAATTGTTTTTATGCCAGTATTTTTTCTATTATTCACAGATGTAGGGCTACAGTGAATATGTGATCTCCTCCTATCCCATGTGAAAGACATGGTTTTTAGTACCTCTATAATGTTTCCTTGTATCATTTCTCTAATGCTTCCCTAACAGTGGACACTTAAATTTCTTCTCTTTATAAATAAGATTTTTTTAAAGATTTTGACAGAAAGAGACACAGCGAGAGAGGGAACATGAGCAGGGGGAGTGGGAGAGGGAGAAGCAGGCTTCCCACTGAGCGGAGCTTGATCTCGGGACCCAGGGATCATGACCTGAGCTGAAGGCAGAAGCTTAATGACCGAGCCACCCAGGCGCCTCTTATAAATAAGATCGTGATGAGCATCCTAGGTGTATGAATTACTAACATACCTGAATCGTTCCTCTGGACAATTCCTAGGGATAGAATCCCTTCATTGGAGGGTGTAAACTGTCAATCGACCTTCTCAACAGAAGAGAACTTCTGTTGAATCCTCAGGTGTTTTGTTGAATTCCAGGTTTGTTTCATTCCTAGGAGTTGACAACAGACCAGCCTCCCTGTGCCTTTGCCAGCTTGGGGCCCTGGATGTGGAATGAATGAATGAATGGACTAATTCTCAGTCTATGCCAGATTCCATCTCTAACCAACACTGACCTATTTCCTGAGAGCCCGCTTCTGCCCATGCCGTAGGATCGATGGTGTTTTACTTGGTGCTTGATCTTTGAAAGGTCCTTCACCAAGCCAGGGTTCACCAGAGAAGCAGAAACAGCAGTAGATATGCACATATGGGTTTATATCCATTTGTTACAGCAAACTGGTTTGCACAATGCTGCTTAAGCATTGTGGTTGTCAGGGCCTCTGGGGCTGGAAGTTGGGAGTCAGTGGGGGAGGCCATCAGAAAAGATGAATATAAAGCAGAGGAGATCTAAGGCAGACTGGGAGCCCCAAGAGGTTGGGACCCCATGAGGAGAGACTGAAACTCCCATCAGTTCCTGTGGCCTTTAAGCTCAGGGACAGAGGCATACCGCCAAAGCTGGCCGCCGTCAGGGAGCTAAGCGCACCCATCTGGCCCTTGAGTCAGACAAACGGAGGAACCACCAAGGTAAGAGAGGGCAGGTACCACTGCAGACCGGCATCAACGTGCCTGTCTTTCCTTGGGATTTTCTCTTGGTGTATTTGTTTTCACTGTTGTGAATACGATCTTTTTTTTTTTTTTTAATTAAAATTTCTAATTGGCAATTCATGATGCAGAAAACTCTTGGGGTTTTGAAGGCTGACTTTGCATCTTACAAGTTTCCTAAATCCCCTTCATTCAAATCATTTTTCAGCTTTTCTGTAGTTTCTGGGCGGGTGAGCTGATTACATGCAAATAATTGCATTCTTGTCAATTTCCTTCCTGCGTTTGCACCTCGGTGGTAACCCTGGTTGGCTTGAAGAGGAGGGGAGCCAGCAGGCTTGCTCATCATTGCAGGAGTTAACTGTGAGGTTTGCTCTGCTGCTATGTCCACTCCTGGCACTTAATTCTGTGAGCTCTGCTCTGGTAGAGTGTTTATTTAGAAACGAGGATTCAGGACTTTGTGCTCACACTAATACGGCTGTCACCTCAGGCTACTGAGGAGGGATAGGTCTGTTTGTCCCAAATCTTCCTGAGAGCCTGCTTGAATTATCCTGGTGATGCCCCAGAGCCCCCCCGCTGTTCTCTGCATGTAACTCTAAGCCCCGTAATTTTCTGGCATTTTGTCGGAAACTGCTATTATAGCAGCCTTCTGCTTAGAATCTGGACTGCGTTTCCTCCTAATTTTCTGTCAATCTGATCCCATCAGCTTTTTATCACTTCGGAATTGCCCCCAAGCTCAGTAATGGTATTTTTTTTACCATGTCAAGGGGACTTGGAGCCCGAGGAAGAGTGATGTTAAATGTTCAGTCTGCAATGACACCTAATCTCCCCTACCGATAAATTTTTAATGTTTTTTTCTTCATTTCCATTATTTCTTAAAAACAGCATGTAATTGTTTTTTGAAGCATGTCTAAGAGAGGAGAAGCCAAAGCTCCCATTCCCCTTCCATGTTTCTTCTAGTTCCTCACCAAGAAGAATCGTCGTTAATCATAAGTGGGTCAGGTCCCGGGGCCCTGAGCCGTATTTATTAGTGGAGTAAGAGCTTCTAAAAATTAAGGTGCGGGGGAAAGGAAAGAGACAAAAAATGAAAAAGAGGAAAGCTTTCTTTGCACAGATATGGAAATATCTCTAGAATACATTGTTTTGAGAAAAGCAAGATGATGCACGGTGTATGCTGCCATTTGTTTAAGAAATTGCAGGAATAGGGTACCTGGGTGGCTCAGTCAGTTAAGTGTCTGCTTTCGGCTCAGGTCATGATCCCAGGGTCCTGGGATGGAGCCCCACATCGGGCTCTCTGCTCAGCAGGGAGCCTGCTTCCTTTTCTCTCTCTCTGCCTGCCTCTCTCCCTACTTGTGATCTCTATCAAATAAATAAATAAAAATCTTAAAAACAAACAAACAAACAATTGTAAAGCTTCAGAAGAAACTAGTGACTGTTTCCTCTGGCCAAGTGCGGTCGCGGACAAGGGTGCTTCCTCAGGGGAGGTGAGGAGGCCTGCTTCAGCGGTGTTCAACTGTTCATGTATGGCTGCTTATTTATTATTTTACTTATTTCATTTTCTCTTCTGTAACTCCACTATGAACTTTATTATGAATATGGAATTTATGACTGTGAAGTTTATTATCCCATTTGGTTTTTTTTTTTTAATTATTCATTTAACATACAGTGTTACTGGAGCGCCTGGGTGGCTCAGTGGGTTAAGCCTCTGCCTTCAGCTCAAGTCATGATCTCAGGGTCCTGGGATCGAGCCCCGCATTGGGCTCTCTGCCCAGTGGGGAGACTGCTTCCCCCTCTCTCTCTGCCTGCTTCTCTGCCTACTTGTGATCTCCATCTGTCAAATAAATAAAATCTTAAAAAAAACAAAAACAAAAACACACAGTGTTATTATTAGCTTCAGTCACTCATCAGACTTATGTAACACCCAGTGCTAATTACCTCCCATGCCCTCCTTAATGTCCATCGCCCAGTTACATCCCCCATCCGCCTCTACTCCAGCAACCCTCAGTTTGGTTCCTATGGTTAAGAGTCTCTTATAGTTTGTCTCCCTCTCTGATTTCATCTTGTTTTATTTTTCCCTTTCCTCCCCTATGATCCTATTTTGTTTCTAAAATTCCACCTATGAGCGAAATCATATGAAAATTGTTTTTCTCTGATTAACTTATTTCCCTTAGCATAACACCCTCTAGTTCCAGCCACATCATTGCAAATGGCAAGATTCCATTTTTGATAGCTGTGTAATATTCCATTGTATATATACACCATATCTTCTTTATCTATTCATCTGTCGATGGACATTTAGGCTCTTTCCATAGTTCGGCTATTGTGTACATTTGCTGCTATAAACATTGGGGTGCAGGTGTCCCTTTGGATCATTATATTTGTATCTATTGGGTAAATACCCAGTAATGCAATTGCTAGGTCGTAGGTAGCTCTATTTTCAATGTGAGGAGGACCCTCCATACTGTTTTCCAGAGTGGCTGCACCAGCTTACATTCCCACCAACAATGTAGGAGGGGTCCCCTTTCTCCGAATCCTCGCCAACACCTGTCATTTCCTGACTGGTTAATTTTAGCTCTTCTGACTGGTATGAGGTGGTATCTCACTGTGGTTTTGATTTGTATTTCCCTGATGCTGAGTGATGTTCAGTACTTTTTCATGTGTCTGTTGGCCATTTGGATGTCTTCTTTGCAGAAATGTCTGTTCATGTCCTCTGCCCATTTCTTGATTGGATTATTTGTTCTTTGGGTGTTGAGTTTGAGAAGTTCTTTATAGATTTTGAACACTATCCCTTTATCTGATATGTCATTTGCAAATACCTTCTCTCATTCTGTAGGTTATCTTTTGGTTTTGTTGACTCTTTCTTTTGTGGTGCAAAAGGTTTTTGTCTGGATGAAGTCCCAATAGTTCATTTTTGCTTTTGTTTCCCTTGCCTTTGGAGACTGTCTGGCAAGAAGCTGCAGTGGCTGAGGCCATAGAAGTTTCTGTGTTCTGCTCCAGGATTTTTAGGGATTCCTGTCTACCATTTAGGTCTTTTATCTATATTGAATGTATTTTATGTACGCTGTATGGAAATGGTCCGGTTCCATTCTTTTGTATGTGGCTGTCCAATTTTCCCAAACCATTTGTTGAGGAGACTGTCTTTTTTCCATTGGATATTCTTTCCTGTTTTGTCAAAGATTAGTTGACCATAGAGTCCATTTCTGGGCTCTCTATTCTGCTCCACTGATCTATGTATCTGCTTTTGTGCCAGTACCATACGTCTTGATGATTACAGATTTCTTTTTTTTTTTTAAGATTTTATTTATTTGACAGAGAGACAGAGATCACAAGTAGGCAGAGAGGCAGGCTGAGAGAGAGACAGGAAGGGAAGCAGGTTCCCTGCTGAGCCAAGAGCCCAACGCAGGGCTCGATCCCAGGACCCTGGGATCATGACCTGAGCCGAAGGCAGAGGCTTTAACCCACTGAGCCACCCAGGCGCCCCTGATTACAGTTTTCTAATAGAGCTTGAAGTTTGGAATTGTGATGCCACCAGCTTTGCTTTCCTTTTTCCACATTCTTCTGGCTCATTGGGGTCTTTTCTGGTTCCATACAAATTTTAGGATTATTTGTTCCAGCTCTGTGAAAAAAGTTGATGGTATTTTGAGAGGGATTGCACTGACTGTGTAGATTTCTCTAGGTTGCATAGGTATTTTAACAATATCATGGTGAGGATTTTTTTTTTAATTTTTATTTTTTTTTATAAACATATAATGTATTTTTATCCCCAGGGGTACAGGTCTGTGAATCGCCAGGTTTACACACTTCCCAGCACTCACCATAGCACATACCCTTCTCAAAGTCCATAACCCCACCCCGTCTCCCAGACCCCCTCCCCCCAGCAACCCTCAGTTTGTTTTGTGAGATTAAGAGTCACTTTTGGTTTGTCTCCCTCCCAATCCCATCTTGTTTCATTCATTCTTCTCCAACCCCTTAACCCCCCATGTTGCATCTCCACTTTTTCATATCAGGGAGATCATATGAGAGTTGTCTTTCTCTGATTGACTTATTTTGCTAAGCATGATACCTTCTAGTTCCATCACGGTGAGGATTTTTGAATTGTGTTCATTAGGGGTATCGCTCTATAATTCTCCTTTTTGGTGGGGTCTTCGGTTTGCAGATCAAGGTAGTGCTGGTCTCATAAAAAGCATTTGAAAGTTTTCTTTCCATTTTGATTTTTTGAAACAGCTTCAGAAGAATAGGTATTAATTCTTCTTTAAATGTTTGGTAGAATTCCCCTGGGAAGACTTCTGGCCCTGGGCCTCTGTTTTTTGGGGGGAGATTTTTGATGACTGCTTCAGTCTCCTTGCTGGTTATGGGTCTAGTCAGGTTTTCTATTTCTTCCTGGTTCAGTTTTGGTAGTTTATATGTCTCTAGGAATGCATCCATTTCTTCCAGATTGTTTAATTTGTGACATATAGTTGCTCATAATATGTTCTTATAACTGCTTGTATTTCTTCAGTGTTGGTTGTGATCTCCCCTCTTTCATTCATGATTTTATTTACTTGGGTCCTTTCTCTTTTCCATTTGATAAGGCTGGCCCAAGGCTTATCAATCTTATTCTTTCAAAGAAACAGCTCCTAATTTCGTTTATCTGTTCTACTGTTCTTTTGGTTGTTATTTCATGATTTCGGCTCAAATCTTTATTATTTCTCTTCTCCTGCTGGGCTTAGGCTTTATCTGCTGTTCTTTCTCCAGCTCCCTTGGGTTTAGGGCTAGGTTGTGTGTTTGAGAGCTTTCTTGTTTCTTAAGAAAGGCCTGTAGTGCTACATACTTCCCTCTTAGGAACGCCTTCGCTGCATCCCAAAGATTTCGAACAGTTGTGTTTTCATTTTCATTTGTTTCCATGAGTTTTTAAAA
Organism: Mustela erminea; assembly: GCF_009829155.1. NCBI lineage: Eukaryota > Metazoa > Chordata > Mammalia > Carnivora > Mustelidae > Mustela > Mustela erminea. The sequence goes on along the minus strand of NC_045631.1, from coordinate 13,954,565 downwards.
TTCTTCTTTAATTTCCTGGTTGACCCATTCATTTTTTAGTAGGATGCTCTTTAGCCTCCATGTATTTGAGTTCAAATTTCTTCTTGTGATTGAGTTCCAGTTTCAAAGCATTGGGGTTGAAAATATGCAGGGAATGATCGCAATCTTTTGGTACCAGTTGAGACCTGATATGTGACCCAGTGTGTGATCTATTCTGTAGAATGTTCCATGTGCACTTGAGAAGAATGTGTATTCTGTTGCTTGGGATGGAATGTTCTGGATATATCTGCGATGTCCCTCTGGTCCAGTGTGTCATTTAAAACCTTCATTTCCTTGTTGATCTTCTGCTTAGATGTTCTTCCATTGCAGTGAGCAGGATGTTAAAGCCCCCTACTATTATTGCATTATTGTCGATGTGTTTCTTTGATTTTGTTATTAATCGACTTATATAATTGGCTGCACCCATGTTAGGGGCACAAATATTTACAATTGTTAGATCTGGTTGGATAGACCTTTTAATTATGATACAGTGACCTTCCTCATCTCTTATTACAGTCTTTGGCTTAAAATCTATTTTGTCTGATATAAGGATTGCCACCCCAGATGTCTTTTGGTGTCCACTAGTATGATAAAGTGTTTTCCTCCCCCTCACCTTAAATCTGGAGGTGGCTTTGGGTCTAAAATGAGTGTCTTGCAGATGGCATATCAATGGGTCTTGCTTTTTAATGCAATCTGATATCCTGTGCCTTTTGGTCGGGGCATTTAGCCCATTTACATTCAGGGTAACTATTGAAAGATATGAACTGAGTGCCATTGTATTGCCTGTAAGTTGCATGTTACTGTATATTGTCTCTGTTCCTTTCTGGTCTGTTGTTACTTTTGGACTCTATCTTTGCTTAGAGGACCCCTTTCAATATTTCTTGTAGGGCTTGTTTGGTGATCACAAATTATTTTAGTTTCTGTTTGTCCTGGAAGATTTCTTCACTTCTTCTATTTTGAATGACATCCTAGCTGGATCACATATTCTTGGCTACCTATTTTTCTCATTTAGCACCCTGAATATATCATGTCCATCCTTTCTGTCCTGCCAGGTCTCCCTGGATAGGTCTGCTGCCATCTAATCTTTCTACCCTTGTAGGTTACAAATCTCCTGTCCTGAGCTGCTTACAGGATTTTCTTTGTCTCTGAGATTTTTTTTTTAAGATTTTATTTATTTGACAGAGAGAGAGAAATCACAAGTAGGCAGAGAGGCAGGCAGAGACAGAGGGGGACAAAGGTTCCCTGCTGAGCAGAGAGCCTGACAAGGGGCTTGATCCCAGGACCCTGAGACCATGAACTGAGCCGAAGGCAGTGGCTTAACCCACTGAACCACCCAGGTGCCCCTGTCTCTGAGATTTGTAAGTTTCACTATTAGATAATGGGGTATTGACCAATTTTTTTTTTTATTTTGAGGGGGGGTTCTCTCTGCCTCTTGAATTTTGATACCAGTCTCCTTCCCCAGATTAGGAAAGTTCTCTGCTATAATTGCTCCAACATACCTTCTGTCCCACTCTCTCTTTCTTCTTCTTCTGAGATCCCAATTATTCTAATATTGTTTCATGTTATGTTATCTCTTATCTCTCCAATTCTCCCCATGTGATTTAGTAGTTATTTATCTATCTTTTTCTCAGTTTCTTTATTCCCCATCATTTGGTCTTCCATATCACTAATTCTCTCTTCCGATTCATTTATCCTTGTAGTTAAAGCTTCCTTTTTTTTTTTTTTTTTTTACTGCATCTCATTAACAGCTTTTGTTTAATTTGAACTTGTTAGATTTTTGTTCTTTCATTTCTCCAGAAGGGGATTCTCTAATGTCTTCTATGCTTTTTTCAAACCCAGGTACTATCTTTATTTTTTTTTTTTTTTAATTTGGGGGAGAGAGAGAGCACAAGCAGGAGGCACAGCAGGCAGAGGGAGAAGCAGGCTCCCTGCCAAGCAGAGAGCCCAATGCTGGACTCAATCCTGGGACCCTGGGATCACAACCCTTGCTGAAGGCAGATGCTCAATGGACTGAAACACCCAGGCATCCCCCAGCCAGTACCTTTATAATCATTATTCCTGATTCTAGTTCCACCTCCTTACTTGTGTCCACATTGATTAGGTCCCTGGCAGTCAGTACTGCTTCTTATTCTCTTTTTTGAGGTGATATCTCTTTCAGTGTTCTCATAGATGGGTAAACTTAGTCTTGGATGGATGTTCTTTGCTGATCTTCTATGGGAGGGACCTGTTGCCGTGATTCTCAAATGTCTTAGCCCAAGGGGGAACTGCTCTGCCCTTACCAGTGGCCAGGGTAAGTCATCTCTGGTTTTCTCTCAGGCACTTTTGTTCCCTGAACGCTTTCTGTAGAGCTCTGGAGGACAGAATGAAATGCAGGCCTCCCAGTCTCCAGCCCAAAGGGTCCAAGAGCTCAGTACCCCACTCCTCAGTGCACCCTCAGAGAAAAGCAGTTAGTTCCCTCCTGTCTCCCTGGTCTCCTTACTGCACTCCCAAGCTCACCCGGCCTGTGACCGAGTATTTCTACCTCTGGTGCTTGGCCCCTTTTGGAGTCTCCAAACCCAGCAGATTCCTGCAGCATGTCCCCACGCCGCTCCTCCCCAGGGAGGAAGGAAGGGGTCTCCCCAGATCTGCCACTTGTAGGGTCCCTGCTCGAAGAGCAGTGGCCTGACTGTGCCTCAGATCATGGTTTAAGGTAACCCTGAGCTGAGAGCCTTACACTTCAGCTCCGTCTCTGCAATACCTGGCAGCTCTGCCACACACAGACACCCTGGTATATCTGTGACCCCGCGGGTCCTGAGACCACACTGTCCCCACAAGGGCTCCCCCCCCCACACACTTAGCCTGTGGAGCAATGTCCCTCCATGGAGCAGACTTCTAAAAGTTCCAATTTTGTGCTCCGCTGCTCTATCACTTGCCAGGAGCTGGCCCTCCCCCCGCGGTCTTTCTTTCCATGTATCACCTCAGATTCACTTCTCCACACATCCTACCTTCCAGAAAGTGATCAGTTTTCTATTTGTAGAGTTGCAGCTCTTCCTCTCTTCGATCGGTTGAGTTCTCAGGTGTTCAGAATGGTTTGATAGCAATCTAGCAGAATCCGTGGAACCAGACGAAATTAAGGTCTCCTACTCCTCCACCATCTTATATAGCACTATTTTTTAAAAGCAAATTTTACCAAAATTCAGTGAAAAAAAAAATCAAAGTGAAACTGAATTGGTGACTTTCAAGTGGATTTTCATCACGAAAGACATTATTGAATTGAAATATCCTTTAAGATAAAATGTTTTTTAAAAATTTATTTAAGAGGGGTGCCTGGGTGGCTCAGTCATGGGGTATCTGCCTTCGGATCAGGTCATGATCCCAGGGTCCTGGGATTGAGCCCCACATTGGGCTTCCTGCTCAGTGGGAAGCCTGCTTCTCCCTCTCCTCCCCACTGTTTGTGGTTCCTGCTCTTGCTGTCTCTCTGTCAAATATATAAATAAAATCTCTTAAAAAATTATTTAAAGAAAAGTTGGAGGCTTATTTATACCATAAATTTTAACCCTATTTAAGATATATATGTATCTTTTCAATTAGTGTTTTGCTCTGAGTAAATATCTAGCAGTGGTATCACTCGATCATATGGTATTTCTATTTTTATTCTTCTGGGAAACCTCCATACTATTTTCCACAGTGGATGCACCAGTTTGCAATCCCACCACATGCCTGAGTGTTCCTTTTTCTTCACATCCTCACCAACACTTGTTATCTCTAGTCTTTTTTATTCTAATCATTATGACCAGTGTCATGTGAGATCCTCATTGTGGTTTTGATTTACATTTCCCTGATAATCAGTGATGTTGGGCATCTTTTTTTTTTTAAAGATTTTATCTATTTATTTGAGAGAGAGAGAATGAGAGAGAAAGCATGAGAAGGGGGAGAGTCAGAGGGAGAAACAGACTCCCTGCTGAGCAGGGAGCCCAAGGTGGGACTCAATCCCAGGACTCCAGGATCATGATCCGAGCCAAAGGCAGTCACTTAACCAACTGAGCCACCCATGTGCCCAATGTTGGGCATCTTTTCACATGTTTGTTGGCCATCTGTATATCTTCCTTGGAAAAATGTGTATTCAAGTCCTTAGTCCATTTTTGGTTTTTTGATGTTTTTGTATAAATTCTTTATATATGTTAACCCCTTATTGGACATATCATTTGCAAATATCTTCTCCCATCCAGTAGGCTGCCTTTTTGTTTTGTTGATCATTTCCTTTGCTGTGTAGAAGCTTTTTATTTTGGTGTAGTTCCATTAGTTTATTTTTGCTTTTCTTTCCCTCACGCAAGGAGACATATCCAGAAATATGTTAAGGTTGATGTCCAAAAGATTACTGCCTATCTTTTCTTCTGGGATTTTTATGGTTTCAGTTTTTACTGAAACCAAAATCCATTTTGAGTTTATTTTTTGCCTGTGGTCTAAGAAAGTGGTCCTTTTTACATATGGTTTAGAATCATGTTATCAAGTTTCATCCAACTTAGAGCATATATCAGAATTTCATTCCTTATTAGACTGAATAATATTCCATTGTGTGTATATACAACATTTTGTTTATCTGTCTACCTGTTGACAGAACTTTGAGTTGCTTCCACCTTGCCTATTGGAAATTATGCTTCCATGAACATTGGCATAAACGTTACCTGTTTGATTCCCTGCTTTCAATTATTTTGGGGTCTATAACCAGAAGTGGAATTGCTGTATCATATGGTAATTTACATTTCATTCTAAAGACCACACATTCTATCTGCTGCAGTGGCTACGTTTATATTCCTTTCAGCAATGCACAAGATTTCCATTCTTTGTACGTCCTTGTCAACACTTGTTTTTTCTGTTATTTTTATAATGGCCATTGTAATTGGCGTTAAGTCTTGTGGTTTTAATTTGCCTTTTCCTAATGACAAAAAATGATGTAAAGAATATTCTCTTGTGTTGATTGGCCATTTATCTTTCACCGAAACATGTCTATTCAAGTCCTTTGACCATTTACGAACTGGGCTATTTGTTTTCTGCTGCTGTTGACGTGTAGAAATTCTTCATATATTCTGGACATTAATCTCCTTTGTATATAGGATTTACAAGTATTTTCTTCCACTCAGTGGGTTGCCTTTTCACTCTCTTGAAAGTATACTTTGATGTGTAAGAGTATTTAATTTTGATGAGACCCAGTCCATCTATCTTTTCTTTTGTTGCTTATTCTTTTGGTATCACATCCAAGAAATCATTGCCTAATCCACTATCATAAAGATTTTCCATGTTTGTTTGTTTACAGTTTTAGCTCTTATAACTAGGCTTTTATTTTTGCCCAATTTGAATTAATTTTGTCTATGGCGTTAGGTGAAAACCCAACTTCATTCTTTTTCATGCAGATTTCTGATCTTTCCAGCATCATTTATTCAAAAGACTGTCCTTTCCCCCATTGAATGGTCTTGGCTGTCTTGCTGAAAATCATTTGGCCATGTATGTATACATGCAAAAGTTTATTTGGGGTCTCAGTTCTCTCCTTTGGTCTTTATGTCTGCCTTTATGCCAGTGTCGCACTGTTTTGCCTCCTACATTTTTGTAGTAAGTTTTGAAATCAGGAAGTGTGAGACTTCCAACTTTGTTCTTTTTCAAGATGCTTTGGCTGTTTGGGTCCCTTGAGATTTCATGTGAATTTTATTATGGGTTTTTCTATTTCTGCAAAATGTCTTTGGGATTTTACTACATTGTATCTGTAGATCACTTTTAGTACTATCATCATCTTAACAGTATTAAGTTTCCATTCTGTGAACAAAGGATGTCTTTTCGATTTATTTGTCTTTAATATCTTTCAGCAATGTTTTATAGTCTTCAGTGTAGATTTTCTACCTCCCTGGTTAATTTACTCATAAATACTTTATCTTTTGGGTTTTTTTTAAAGATCTTATTTATTCATTAGACAGAGAGCACACAAGCAGGGGGAGAGGCAGAAGGAGAGGGAGAATCAGGCTCCCTGCTGAGCTGGGAGCCAAACTTGGGGCTCGATCCCAGGACCTGGAAATCATGACCTGAGCCAAAGGCAGGTGCTAAACCATCTGAGCCACCCAGGTGCCCTTATTTTATCCTTTTGATGCAATTGTATAATGGGATTGTCTTCCTACTTTCCTTTTTGGACTGTTCATTGCTAGTGTACAGACAGAGATACAACTGAGTATGTGTTTCTTTGTATCCTGCAACTTCGCCGAATTTATTGGGTCTAACAGTTTCATCGAATCTCAGGTTTTCTACACATAAGATTGTGTCATTAATGAACATAGATAATTTTACTTCTTCCTTTGAGGTTTGGGTGCTTTTAATTTCTTTTTCTTGCCTAATGCTTTGGGGCTAGACCTTGCTGTAGTGAATAGAACTATTCACTGTAGTGAATAGAACTGACGAAAGTGCGAATACTTGTCCTATCCCTGATCTGCTGGGAAAAACTTTGGGTCTTTCACTCTTGACGTTGATTGTGAATTTTTCATAGAAGGCTTTCATTATGTTGAGGGCATGCCCTTCTGTTCCTAGTTTACTGTTTGTTTCTGAAGTCAGGGTGTGAATATAGATAGAGTGGGATTAATTATTCTCTTTGTTACTCTTTCTATGTGCTTCCCCTATGCTCTCATTTTTTTCTCTTTCACTTTCTTTCTGCCTTCCCTGGTTTTAACTGTGCATTTTATATGATTCTATTTTCTCTCCTCTGCTGGCATAGCTATTATACTTTTCCTTAAGTTTTTAGTGGTAACCCTAGGGTTTGCAATATACGTTTACAATGAATCTCCCCCCCCCTTTTTTTCTTTTTTAGGTAGAGAGGAGGGCAGAGGGAGAGAGAAAAATATCTCAAGCAGGCTCCACTCCTGGCACAGGGCTTGATCTTATGACCCCAAGATCACGATCTGAGCCAAAATCAAGAGTCAAACCCTTAACTGACTGAGCCACACAGTCACCCCTCTAATTCCTCTTTAAAATAATACTTCATGGGTAGTGCAGATGCCTTATAACAGAGTATTCCCAATATTTCCCTCCCAACCCTTGTAATACTACCATCATTCATTTTAGTTATCCATAAGTTACAATAGCCAAATACATTGTTATTATTTTCAACAAACCTTTTCACCATTAGATAAATTAAGAATATTTTTTAAAAAGATCTAATTTTACCTTCATTTGTTTTCTAAGGCTCTTCCTTTTCTCATGTATATCCAAGTTTCTGATGTAGACCGTGTTTCATCCTTCTAAAGAACCTCTAACATTTCTTGCAAGTTGGGTATATGGTTGACAAATTTCCTCAAGTCTTATTCATCTGAGAAAGTCTTTATTTCCTTTTCACTTTTGAAGAATAATTTCCCTAGGTACAGATTTCTCATCTGATTTTTTACTTTCAATACTTTAAATATTCCACTCCACTCTCTTCTTGCGTGCACAGTTTCTCAAGAGAAGTCTGACATAATTCTTCTGCTTGCTCCATTAGGGGTACTGTTTTTCCCCCTCTGGCTTCAAGACTCTCTTCAATTTTCTGCAGCTTAAATATAATATATGTAGGTGTAGAGTTTTGGGTATTTATCTTACTTGGTGTTCTTTAAGTTGAATCTGTGGTTTGGTGTTTGTCATTATTTTGGAAAAGTCTCAGTTATTAACTTTAAATATGTCTTCTTCTATTTTTTTTCCCTCCTTCTGATACTCCCATTCACTGCATGTTACACCTTTTCTTATTTTTTTTTAAAGAATTTATTTATCCATTTGACAGAGATCACAAACAAGCAGAGAAGCAGGCAGAGAGAGAGAGGAGGAGGAAGCAGGCTCCCTGCTGAGCAGAGAGCCTGACTCGGGACTCGATCCCAGGACCCTGAGACCATGACCCAAGCTGAAGGCAGAGGCTCAAACCACTGAGCCACCCAGGCGCTCTTCTTTTTCTTTCTTTCTTACTTTCTGTTTCTTCCTTTCTTCCTTCTTTAATTTCTCTTTCTTTCTTTTGCATGGTACACCTTTTCTAATTGTCCCACAGTTCTTGGATGTTCTTTTTTTCCTCCCACTCTTTTTCTCTTTGCATTTCATTTGGGAATGGCTATATCTGAATGTTTAAGTCCCCCCAAAGTCACATTTGATCCCAAATTCACGTTTAAGTCCTAATTCCCAAGGGTGATAGGATTAGGAAGTAGGGCCTTTGGGAAGTGAATGGATGGGATCAGTGTTCTAAAAGGGGCCCCAGAGAGATCCTTTGTCCCTCTACTTTTTGAGGACTCAATGAGAAGGCACTGGCTAGGAACCAGGAAGAAGGCCCTCAACAGGATGAGACCACACTGAATCTTGACCTTGGACTTCCCAGCCACCAGGACTGTGAGCAGTAAATCTCTGTTGCTTATAAGCTACTCATCTGTAGTATTTCACTATCACCCCCTGCACAGACTAAGACAGGAAGTTTCTATTGAAGTTTCTAAAAACTCACTGATTCTTTCACTGGTCATGTCCAGTCTATTTCACTGGTCATGTCTAGTCTGTTAAGTCTAATCATGCCCCACAAAAGGCACTTTTTTTTTCTGTTACAGCATTTCTTATTTCTAACTTTTCATTTGGATACTTTGACTCTCTCTCTCTCTCTCTCTGATTTACATGACCCATCTGTTTTTGCTCATTGTCCACTTTTCCCATTAAACCCTTAACATATCAATCCTAGTTATTTAAAATTTCCGTCTGATCATCCCCAAATCTCTCCCATATCTGAGTCTGGTCTGATGCTTGCTTTGTCTCTCCAAACTGTTTTGCCTTTAAGCAGGCCTTGTAATGAACTACCTGTGGGAAGCTAGCCTGGATGAACTGGATAAAAGGAACCGAGGTCAACAGGTTTCTGATGTGAGGATTTATGTTTATTTACCTGAGGCATAAGCTATTTCTATAGTTTTTGTGACTATAGCTGCCAGGGGCTAAAATTTCCCCTGATGTCTGCTGATTTTTGTCTCTCCTTGTCTTTTGGCTTTGCTAGAGTTAAGTAAGGTTTGAGATGTATCATTCTTTCCATTGTAATTTCTTGGTATTATACAGGAGCTAAACTGATGTGATGGTAAGGTGTGGCGGAGGGAAGTGTTCCGTAGTTCAGTGATAAGGTCTCACTCAAATCTTTTAAAGGGCCTGTGTGTCTCTGGACTGTGCCTACTCTTCCTGAATGATTCTGCTTCCCTCTATCCCCTAGGATGACAGAAGGATACAGGGGTCTACATGGGTATTTCATTTCTCCTTGTGGAAGGCTGGCGGGGGCTGGAGTTTACTTCTTTCCCTCCCACCAGCTTAGGTTCTGATAAAACCCAAGGTAGTTGGCCTCTAGTAAGTTTCCCTTGAAGGTAGGCTTTGGTTGAATAACACAGAATGCCCTGGGCATATTTTTCAATGGTTCCATTTCCCTCACCTTCTACAGAAGCATGGGAGGATTTTTCTCTGATCTACACTCTGAGAACCTGATGGGGCCCTGAAGATGAAATTCATGGGATTTTATGGGGCTCACCTAAAACGAAACCCCCTTGAAATTTTTAACTCTTCAGCTTGTCTGCATTAAGCCTCCAGCAACTAGTCAGTTTCAGTTCCAGTTTTCCTGTTCCTGGCTCCAGTCACCTCTGCTCTGGTAAGCTGTATCTGTCCATCTCTTCAGCTTCTGGTGAAGAAGTTATCTTTGTGACCTCAGTTTTCTGAGGGATCTAGCAAGAGGAGTTAATGGTTCGGTCAGCTGTTCTCCTTTTGTTACTGTGACATCCAAGTGCCCAAGGTTTTTGATCAAGAGCTTCTAAAGCCCTTGAGATTTCCTGAGGTGAGAGGAGCATCTTTTGTTATGCATGATGAGGCCTTTTAACCTTGCCCAAGCTTATGCTAAGAAAGTCATTCTTGATCGGCCCCTAGATAACTTCGGGATGGGGAATGGGCAGGTCCGCTGAAAGACCAACAGGAGATTAGAGGGTTGGGACTTGCTGCCCCGCCCCCCCAACCTCCAGCAAGGGGAGAGTGACTGGAGAGGAGTCCAATCACCAATGGCCAGTGGCTCAAATCAATCACACTCTCTAATGGAACCTTCAAAAAAGCCTCTAAGCAACAGGATTTGTAGCGCTTCTGGACTGGTGAGCACATGGGGAAGCCGGGAGGGTGACCTGCCCAGAAGGAGCGTGGGACCTCTGCGCATCATCACCCCTTGTCACTTCCCCTGTGCATCCCTTCCATTGAGCTCTTCCTGAGTTGTATCCATCATAATAAAACAGTAGCCATATGTCAAGCATCTTCCCAAGTCCTGTGAGCTATTCCAGCAAACTGTCGAATCCAAGAATGGGGCCCTGAAAACCCCCCAGCTGACAGCTGGTCAGTCAGAAAAAGTTGGGTGGGCATGGACTTGCAATTGGGCTTCTCAAGTTGGGGTCAGTCTTGTGGATCTGAGCCCCTAAGCCTCAACCTGGGGTGTGACACAAACTCTGGGTATGTAACGTCAGAATTCAATGGAATCATCAGACCTCCAGCTGGTGTTGGAAGATTTGGAGAACCAGTTGTTTGCCTAGAAGATCCACACATATTTGGTGTCACATGTGACAGAGAAGAAATGAGTTCTAGAACTCTTGCCTGAGAATTCTTGATGACCTCCAACCTCCTGACATGTCACGCTGGAAACAAAGTCTTCCATTTTGTTTTTAAATTCTTCCATAATGTTTTTAGATTCCCAGAGTACTTAACGTTTTTTTTTCTTATCACCTGGCAATGGATTTTTAAGATATGATAACAAAAGCAGAAGCAAAAAAAGAAAAAACAGATGAACTGGGCTTCATCAAAATTAGAAATTTTCTGGGCACCTGGGTGGCTCAGTCAGGTAAGCATATACCTTTGGTTCAGATCATAATCTCAGAGTCCTGGGATCAAGCCCCACATCAGGCCCCCTGCTCGGTAGGGAGTCTGCTTTTCCCTCTCCTTCTGCCCCTCCCCTGCTTGTGCACTCTCTTTCGCTCTCTCTCGCTAATAAATAATTAAATAAAACATTTAAAAAAAAGATTTTACTTAATTATTTGACAAAGAGAGACAGCACACAAGCAGGGGGAGGGGCAAGCTGAGAGAGGGAGAAGCAGGCTCCTCGCTGAGGAGGAGCCTGATGTGGGGCTCGATCCCAAAACCCTGAGATCACGACCTAAGCTGAAAGCAGATACTTAACCCACTGAGCCACCCATGTGCCCCAAGTAAAACCTTTAAAAAAAACCAATAGTTTAGGGCGCCTGGGTGGCTCAGTGGGTTAAGCTGCTGCCTTCCGCTCAGGTCATGATCTCGCGGTCCTGGAATCAAGTCCCACATCGGGCTCTCTGCTCAGCAGGGGGCCTGCTTCCCTTCCTCTCTCTCTGCCTGCCTCTCTGCCTACTTGTGATCTCTGTCTGTCAAATAAATAAATAAAATCTTTTTAAAAAACGATAGTTTAGGGCCACCTGGGTGGCTCAGTTGGTTAAGCAGCTGCCTTCGGTCAGGTCATGATCCCAGCGTCCTGGGATCGAGTCCCACATCGGGCTCCTTGCTTGGCAGGAAGTCTGCTTCTCCCTCTGCCTCTGCCTGTGGTCGCTCTCTCTCCCTCTCTCTCTCTCTCTCTGACAAATAAATAAAAAATCTTAAAAAAATAAAACTTAAAAAAAACGATAGTTTAAAAACAACAAAATCACAAATGTACTAAATGTACAAAATGCTACTGAATTATACACTTCAACTGGTTAATTTTATGTTATGTGAATTTTAGCTCCAAAGTTTTCCTGAATGTTTCATTCTAGAGCTTCCTGTTATAGATCATGGTTGCAGTATTTGGGGTTATCCCTTTGAGGATGTAAGTCCTCTTTATCCTATAAAGTCTCGGTTTCTTTTCAGTTGCCTTCTTGTATTACTGTTTTTTCACAGCTGTCTGGTCATCCTAGGCTTGTTCTCATTTCTGAGAAAGAGATGAAAAGCCAATGGGGACACAAGTCACTTGGTGGGCTTTGTGGAGGGGATCCCCAATATTAGGGTTTGTTTGTTTGTTTTTAGTATTCTCTATTTGGATTGCTCAAACTCCCCATAAAGGCTTTAAAACCCTGCTGGGAGAGGGCCACATTTGGGGAGCTAAGCAGCAGAAGACAACACAGATTGATTCTTTAATACAACAGTTGCCACAAAAATGTGTTTGAAGGTCCAAAACTAAAAGTTAGCATTTCGATAGCTTTTATAGCCTCAAATATCATTAGCACGCATTTTCAGTTTTAAGGTGTTTAATTTTATAAAAGCTTGTATGGCCATACCTGAGATAGGACTTGAACAGGCACTTAATACATACCCACTGGTAAGAGTAAATACACTAACAGAGAAATACAAACAAAGCTGGTTCAGCAATCAGTTTTACAGGGCAATGAACTTTCCTGAAAGAGGGAAGACATTCAACATAAGAGCACAGAACACTTCCAGCAGGGACAATCAAATTTACAGATTTACAATGATATAGTTTACATGATATAGTTAACATCTGGGAGAAACTTAGAATTCCACATCTGGCCTTGATCTCCATGAAGACAGTGCAGATTCTTGGGACAACTAAGACGGCATGGAACGATCATGTCTAGTCTGTGGGCTGGTGCTAATGCTTCTATTTTAGCCACGGTCATTGAAGACCCTTACTAAAATGCCCGCTAAAAGAACGGCGACAGCGACAGCTAGAGCTATTCCACGATAGAAAATCAACTGTCTTCCTGTCAGGACATCCCCGATGGTCGAAACGGTGTACTGGCTGCTTTCGTCTAGGACCATTAGTTGGAAGGTCTGGCTCTCGGGTGTGAGGACATCAGGCAGAACCACTCCATCAGTTACTTCTTTCTCCAAGACAGGTAGATCTGATGGCAGAGGACAGTGGCGTATATATACCCTTATGTACAGGGTTCAGTAAAGAGCTATTATGGGAAGTTCCCTAAGGACACGCTCAGCAATGACCATCAATTATTGGCTGGTATTATGTGAAACTACATTGAGAACATTTCACAGGAGAACCCAGCGTTGATCTCCCAATTAGTAGGGCAGGGACAAGATTATTACGCAAGAGAGCAGGATCTCATAACTAATTAATTGTGGCTACACTAAGTTTCGGCCTCATGAGGCAGATCAAGGCCACTAGACTGTGCTCTGTTACCTGCTGGTGACGGCGTGGTCTCTTTGATCCCCTTCAGCCCAGCTCGGACCTGTGCCTGAAAACAAGTGTCACAGAAGCCAATGAAGTGTACATCAAGTTGGGCGAGTATTCTCTTGTTAAAATTTCACCCGAGCTACCGATGGAACCACTCCTAATGAGCTCTAACATCGGGGCGCCCGGGTGGCTCAGTTGGTTAAGCATCTGCCCACGACTCAGGGCATGATCCTGGGGTCCTGGGATGGAGTCCCGCATTGGGCTCGCTACCCAGTGGGGAGTCTGCTTCTCCCTCTGCCCCTCCCCCTGCTCGTGCTCCTCTCCTGCTCTCTCTCTCAGATAAATAATCTTTAAAAAAAAAAAAGAGCTCTAACATCTAGCACCGTCCTTTCTGGTCCTGAAAACACCAATGACCATAGAATGTGACCCTGGACAACCACTATTCTCCCCAGTGCTCAGCTCACAATCATAATGTAAAAGGCAACTTGTGCCTTGTAGTTGCAAATTTCATATTTTTCTTGCACTGCACATTTCAGTGTTCCTAAGCCCTGCTATAAGAAATAAAGTCTAAAGACGAATGGTGTTATCATATAAAGGACGGTTTATGGCCTAGATGAATGTCTGGTACTACTTCCTCCTTCCATTCGTCACACTAAGGTAGGAAAGACGCCATACATCACAAGTAGGAAAACCAAAGGCATGTGAACCCGGGGGGCAGGACACAAAATTGAAGCAGGGGTGCTTTGTGTACTAAATTCAGCCCCTGTCTCCCTATCAGTAACACATCCCCTACCCCAACCTGTCATCCATCTCATCTTGACAATAAACACAGCTTACAAGTCACACCCAGAGAGGCCCATACAGTTGAGATCCCGTTCCTCTACCCGGAGGTTATGGCTCTTCCCCCAAGCATTCCTCACTGATCACAGATCCTCAGCACGCTGCCTTTTAGGAAAACGTGGACCAAAAATGTTTCTAAAAAGAGGCTTAGGGGCGCCTGGGTGGCTCAGTGGGTTAAAGCCTCTGCCTTCGGCTCGGGTCTTGATCCCAGGGTCCTGGGATTGAGTCCCGCATGGGGCTCTCTGGTTGGCAGAGAGCCTGCTTCTTCCTCTCTCTGCCTGCCTCTGACTCCTTGTGATCTCTCTCAATCTGTCAAATTAAAAAAATAAAAATAAAAAAACAGAGGTCTAAACACAGATAAGTCTGTATAATCAGGATTAAAAAACTACTATTTTTATACTAAAACGGAAAAATATTTTCTAAGCTAATTCCTCATTTGTTGTTGAACCCTAGTAAGTAGATACTGAACTCATGGAACAAAGAAGAAAACATGCTGAAACGTGCTGTCTTTCTACCCCGAACTCACATTAGACAATTGCCATGAAATGAAGCAGTCATGCTGCCAATGGCCACCTTAGCATTTGACCTTCAGGTTCCTCACAGAGCCACGGGACCGAGAAAGAGCCACCCTTCTAGAAGATGCTATTACCTGCTCGGCAGCTCTCTTCCAATTCGTCCTGCAGATGAGCACCAGATAGAAAAGGGCTTGAAAGAAAACACAGATGATCAATCCAGACCAGAGACCTACGGATACAGGATGAGAATCATGGCTTAGGTGTTCTTCCATTATGTTCTGTCATCGTTCACATTCTTCCAAGACAACTTCAGCTAAAATAACTTCCTGTGGTGCTTGGATGGCTCAGTGGGTTAAAGCCTCTGCCTTTGCCTCAGGTCAGGATCTCAGGGTCCTGGGATCGAGCCCTGCATCGGGCCCTCTGCTTGGTGGGAAGCCTGCTTCTCCCCTCTCTCTCTGCCTGCCTCTCTGCCTACTTGTGATCTCTCTCTGTCAAATAAATAAATAAATGAAATCTTTAAAAAATAAAATAAAATAACTACCTTAAAAATTTACAGAAGTATAGACTGGCACTCAAGTTTACACTGATCGATCACGGCAGTCACTCTGGCAATGAACAGTCAAAACAACACAGAACTGTTGGCTGCTTATACGCTGATTTAACAAATATGTACTAGCTTCTTTGTGGCAGGTCGGGTTTTGAGGGCTGGCCACACAGAGTGGGACAGGCTGGCGAGATCTGGGCCCTCCTAGAGCTTACATACTACTAGGGGAGACAGAAAACAGGCAAGGCTGCAAACGTGCCGGCTGGAAGGGTGAGAAGGGCCACGGAAACCACTGAACAGAGCGCCGCAACAGTGACCCACAGCCCAGAGTCCACGAGAAGGGCAGCAGCTCTCACAATGGGGGGGAGGGGAAGTGGCTGTGACAGCTTCAGGACAGGCCCGGCCGGTAGAGGCATGAGAAGGCCCAGGCCCAGGGGGAAACCAACTGTCGTGTGGACAAGGTTACTGAGAATATAAATGGATCCTTTCAAAAAAAAAAAAAAGATTAAAACAATGCCTATTCACCTATGAAACTATTTAAGCTAGTTAAATGTCCATTACATACCAAAGTGGATGTAAAATATCCACTTGTATGTCAATAGTTCCGCTACAAAGCTGGCTGCTTTGGTGAGAGATGGAATCTGGCAGAGATTGTCAATTAGTCCATTCATTCATTCATTCATTCATTCCACGGCCGGGGCGCCACACTGGCAAAGGCACATGGACGCCAGTCCGATGTGGATTCCTCATAATGAAACAAAACTGGAATTTAAGCAAACTCCTCAGAATTAAACAAAACTTCTCTTCCGTTCAGAAGCAGGTGGACTGACATCCCTTTGAGGGAGTGATTCTATTTCTAGGAATCCATCCTGAGGGAAGAGTCAGGGAACTTAGTGATTCACACACCTAGGAGGCTCAGCACAATCTTATTTATAAAGAGAAGCAATTTATTTACTTACTTACTTACTTATTTAATATTTTATTTATTTGGCAGAGAGAGAGCACAAGCAGGGGGCTGCAGAGGAGGGAGAAGCAGGCTCCCCGCTCAGCGGGGAGCCTGCTTCTCCCTCTCTCTCTGTAGCTCCCTCTGCTGTTCTCTCTGTCCCTCTCTGTCAAATAAATAAAATCTTAAAAAATACATAAATAACAAGAAGCAATTTAAATGTCCACTGTCAGGGAAGCATTGAAGAAATGATACAAGGGAGTAATGTAGAGGTACTAAAAACCATGTCTTTAACATCGAATGGGAGGAAATTATATAGTCAGTATAACCCTACATCTGTGAATAATAGAAAAAAGACTAGCATAAAATACATTGAATGCCTCTGCTGTTCTAGCTCAGTAGGGTAACTAAAGATAATTTAATTTTCTGTGTGTTTAAGCATTTCCCCAAATTTCCATACCATTAAAGTAAAATTTTAATAATTTAAAAGGACTTTTGAACAAATATGAGCACCTACTAAGTACAATGGTAAAAAGCCTCTTAGTGAACAAAGAGAGGGAAATCTGCTTATTCTAAAGAAGCGTTAGATTCTACTAAGAGAGAGGTTTTAGCGTTTTGGGTTTTTTTAAGTGAAGGAGAATTATAAAACCCTAGCAGCTTATTGAGGAGGACAGGGGCCCTCCCAATTTAGTACATCCCAGGGGTTTAGGGCAGTGTTTGGTAGCACTACGAGACAGTAATAAACATGTGGCAGGTGTGTGTCCCAAACAGAGAATGACAAAGCCCAGCTTGACATTAATCAGCCACACAAAGGCCCCCAGGCATGAGAAGAGAGATGACATTGAAGATAGTTATTCTTTAGGCCACCAAGTAATGTTTCCTAAAAAGTCAAGGTAAGAAACTAAGCACCTGTCTATGTGGACACAGGAAGGCTCTTACGACAACTGCAAGATTAAAATTTCACAGAGAACTGGTAGATTCAAAATTTTTACATGGAAAAACGTACTGATTGGATACAGAACTAAACCTACTTGACTACATTCTACGGCATTTAGTAAGTCCTCTAATTAGACTATTTTTTCACTAAAAAAATAAAATTCAGGGCACTTGGGTGGCTCAGTGGGTTAAGCCTCTGCCTTCGGCTTGGGTCATAATCCCAGGGTCCTGGGATCGAGTCCCACATCAGGCTTTCTGCTCAGCAGGAAGCTTGCTTCCTCCTCTCTCTCTCTCTCTCTCTCTACCTGCCTCTCTGCCTACTTGTGATCTCTGTCCGTCAAATAAATAAATAAATAAAATCTTTTAAAAAATGGTGTTGGGGAAACTGTATAGCCACATGAAAAAGAATGAAACTAAACCACTTTTTTATACCATACACAAAAATTAACTTAAAATGGAGTACAGACCTAAATGTGAAACCCCCAAACCATAAAACTCCCAAAAGAAAACATAAGCAGTAATCTCTTAGACATATTTATGGATGTATCTCCTCAGGCAAGGAAAACAAAAACAAAAAACTATGGGGACTACACCAAAATAAAAAGCTTTCACACAGCAAAAGAAACCATCAAAAAGCCAAATAGGCAATCTACCTTTGGGAGACTGGGAGAAGATATTTGCAAATGATGTATCTGATGAGGGGTTAATACCCAAAATATATATAAAAAGAAGTCATATAACTCAACTCCAAAAAACAATCTGATTAAGAAATGGTCAGAGAACCTAAATCAACATTTTTTCCAAAGACTTACAGATGGCTAACAGACATGTGAAAATATCACTAATCAACAGGGAAATGCAAATCAAAGTTATCAGATATCACCTCACACCAGTGAGAGTGGCTAGTACAAGAAAGACAAGAAATAAAAAGGGTTTTCAAAGATATGAAGAAAAGAGAACCTTGAGGAACCTGGGTGGCTCAGTAGGTTAAGCACCTGCTTTTGGCTCAGGTTGTGATCCCAGGGTCCAGAATCAAGCCCCACATCAGGCTTCCTGCTCAGCGAGGTGCCTGCTTCTCCCTTTCCCTCTGCCCCTTCCCCTACTCATGCACGCACTCTCTCTCTCAGTCTCAAATAAATAAATAAGAATCTTAAATTAAAAAAGGGGGAAACTCATACTCTGTGGATGGGAATGTGGATGTGTGTAGCCACTTAGGGAAATAGTATGAAGGTTCCTCAAAGAAATTAAAGGAGGGGCGCATGGGTGTCTCAGTGGGTTGAGCCTCTGCCTTGGGCCCAGGTCGTGATCTCAGGGTCCTGGGATGGAGCCCCGCGTCAGGCTCTCTGCTCAGCGGGGAGCCTGCTCCCCCTCACCTCTTTCTCTGCCTGCTGCTCTGCCTACTCATGATCCCTCTGTCTCTCTCTGTTGAATAAATAAATAAAATCTTTCTTTTTTTTTAAAGATTTTATTTATTTATTTGTTAGAGAGAGAGAGAGTGGGAGAACACAAGCAGGCAGAGAGGCAGGCAGAGGCAGAGAGAGAAGCAGGCTCCCCACTGAGCAAGGAGCCCGATGTGGGACTCGATCCCAGGACCCTGGGATCATGACCTGAGCCGAAGGCAGTGGCTTAACCAACTGAGCCACCCAGGCGTCCCAATAAAATCTTTTTAAAAAAAAAGAAATAAAAGTAGAACTACGACATGATCCAACAATCCTGCTTCTGGGTATTTACCCAAAGGAAATGAAAATACTATTTCAAAAAGAGATATATAGATAGATGGATAAATACATATACATATACATTCATCCCTATATTTATTACAGCATTGTCGATAATAACCAAGATATGGAAGCAACCCAGTGTCCATCAATAGATGGATGGATAAGGAAAATGTGGTCCATATATGCAATGGAAAATTATTCAGGCATTAAAAAGAATGAAATCTTTCCATTTGCAACAGCATGGATAGAGCTAGAGTAATTAATGCAAAGCAAGATAAGTCAGTCAAAGACAAATACCATATGGTTTCACTCAAATGCGGAACTTAAGAAACAAAACAAAGAAGCAAAGGAAAAAAAAGAGAGACAAACTAAGAAAGTAACCCTTAACTAAAAGAACTAAGATGGGGGATATTGGGGGAAAGAGGGAACTAGGTGATGGGGATTAAAGAGGACACTTATCTTGATAAAATAAAATGTAAAAAATTAGAAATGGAGAAAAATTATTTCTAATTACATATGACATGATCCTATATATAGAAAATCTTTTTAAAAATCCACACATTAAAAAATACTACAGCTAATAAATTCCATAAACTTAGATCAACACACAAAAATCAGTTGTATTTTAATATGCCATAACAGTCTGAAAAGGAAATTAAGAAAATAATTCTATTCACAATTGTATCCAAAAGAATAAAATATCTAGGAATAAATCTAACCAAGGAAATGGATAACATGGAAAATTACAAAACATTGACTGGAAGAAGTTAAAGACCTAAATAAATGGAAAGACATTCTGTGTTCATGGATTGGAGGACTTATTATTGTTAAGATTCCATTATTTTCTCCTAAGCAATGTACAGATTCAATCTAGATAAAAATTCTAATTTTTTTGGTGCAAAAATGGAAAACCTGACCCTCAAGTTCATATGGAATTCCAAGAATCCTCAAATAGCCAAAACAAAATTTAAAAAGAATACAGCTGGAAGGCTTACACTCCTTGATCTCAAAAATTATTTTGTAGCTACAGTAATCAAAACAGAGTGGTGCTGGTACAAGCCAGACATAGACACTAGTGGAGTAGAATCGAGAGAGTCCAGAAATAAGCTCATACATCTATGGCCAACTAATTTTCAACAAGTGTGCCAAGATCATTCAGTGGGGAAAGAATGTTTTTCAATAAATGGTGTTCGCTTCACCTAGGTAATTCATCATGTTTCAGGTCTGAGGCTAATGTAGGACTACCTTAGGTAATTTCCTTCTGGTAACTCTGTACTCCAACTTATGATAGGTGCTCACAGGGCCAAGGTCTTCTCTCCTGCTGTACTGAACCCAAATGCTGTACTGAACTGGGTAATTAATTAATCCTGGCCTCATCCTGAGGGCACAGATCATGTCTACTTTGTTCAAGACTACATTTCCAGTGTTGTACACAGGAAAATAAGGCTGCTTTGTATTTCAAGCAGTTTTTCTTAATAAGACAGATAAGACTTGAGGTTGATCACTGAAGAATCAAAAACATACCTATTATCCCAAGTTTAGCAGCAAACATCAAAGATACTCCAATGGGAAAACCGAAAACATAATAACCAACGGCATTCAAGATAGCACCGATCTTTTGTTTCCCTGTACCTCGAAGGACTCCCCCGCAGGTGCCCTAAAGAGAGGAATACCAAAACCAACACTGCAATCATTTACCTGTCATCACATCAAGTTTGGAATACTACGTTAATATATCACAAGTTTGGATATAGTCAAACAGCTCCATCTGAAAACAAGAACTGAACATTATGTAAGAGATAGAGAAAAAGGTTACGCTTTTGAGGTTACGTTAACAACAATGTACTACAGCAACTTTCATTAGAAACCCACCAGGTAACATTATTTAAATCTCTATTTTAAAATATTCTGTGGCGCACCTGGGTGGCTCATTCGGTTAAACGCCGGACTCTTATTTAGGCTCAGGTCATGATCGCAGGGTTGCGGGATAGAGCCCTGCATCATGCTCCACCCTCGGCATGGAGTCCGCTTAAGTTTCTCTCTCCCTCTGCCCTTCCCCACCAAATAAACAAATAATCTTTTTTAAAAGATCTTAACTTATTTCAGAGAGAGAGAGAGGGCACAAGCAGGGGAGACAGGCCGAGGGAGAGGGAGAAGCAGGGAGCAGGGAGCCTGAGGTGGGGCTCCATCCCAGGACCATGGGATCATGACCTGAGCCAAAAGCAGAAGCTTAACCAGCTGAGACACCTAGGCACCCCATGAATAAATCTTTTTTTTTTTAAAGCATATGTTAAAAAATGTAGAGGTTTGTTGATGGGTATCTCAGCAGAAACTAGTCTGATATCATGGCTGAAAAATATTAATGTGACCATGCACTTCAAAAATGCCCAGAACCAGAGTGGTGACGATCGTCCTGCTCTCTTCCACATTATTCTTAACACAGCCAGTGCTCAATATGAGTACCACATCTTCAGAGGGATGTGAACAAACAGAGGAAATTCCCTGGGGGGAAAAGCAAGATGGCCAATGTACCTAGAAATCATCTCATGAGGGCTAATTGCTGAAACTGGGAGTAAGCCTCAAGGCATCATTCTGGGGTACAGAAGCAGGGTCTTTAAATACCTACATATCTAGCAAATCAGCCTAGGGAAGGACTTTTTAGTGGTCAGAATGAACCCAAAGGTGGCCTGGCCTGCCTTGGCCAATACAGCAGAATCACCTTGGCCAATACAGCAGAATCAGATGACTCAGATGTCACATGGGCATTTAGCCCCCAGACAAAGAAGAGGTTGGGTAACTCTGGTTTCTTCTACCTTGAGATGCTACGCTAGGGTACCCTGTCTTTCCCGCAAATGGCTAAGAATGCCTGAAGCAAGAGGTCTCTCTTCTCAAAGATGATATCAGAGATGTTTAATTTCAAAAGTTAGAAACACAAAACACATTTTGCCTTGTGTATTAGAGTTAAATCACTCCAAGTACTCACTGCGAGTGCATCAAATAGATGAAAGGGAGCGAAAATCGGCATCACTTGGCTCACAAGGTAAATAATATCTCTGTTGGAAAAAAAGAAAGTAGTCAGTGACCCAAAGATCACACATAAGCCGAGTACTAATTAACCACGGAGCTGAAGAACCTAACAAATTAATCAGGTAATTCAGTGAAAACACTACTTTTCTATTGGACAAAACAAGTACACAATAAAGCCTCACTAACATAAGTTTTATAAGTTAGAATTTAGGGTAAAAGGGACAAGGTCTAGGCTGCCGCTACAGAGGATAATTGTTAAAGTTTTGTTTATGAGTGTAAAGACGTGCAGGTTGGAAAAAAAGGTTTCAGCCTGTGTATAGTAATCTTCCTCTGTGAATGAGAGTCTTCCTCAAAACTGTAGAGTGGAAAGTCAGTGTTCATATAGGAAACATGTTCCTCCTCATGGGTCCTCTGAAGTCTGATTATGGTGGGAGATTGGCTTGGGGAGGGACTACAGGGAGGGTGGTGCTGAGATTTTGGAGAGACATATAGCAGAGTTGGAGGCGACTAAGATCGTGCACAACGGGACCAGTGAGGTTGCAATACATGAGACAGGCTATCATGCTCTCCTGCTTCCCTACCATTCACCCCAAATGGGAAGACTGGAGGTCAACAGGTACCATCACTATGGCCTGAGGTCTGACCTCTCACCAGGAGCGACCTCTTTGGAATAGGACCTCATAGGACTACAAAGTGACCTCCTGTGTACACGATCTTTACTAATCAAAATGACAATGTGGTCTTTTATTCAAACACAGACATTAACCCAATGTTCACCAGACAATGAAGAAAATTCACAACAAAAAAGGAAAGACCAAAATGAGGGTTCAGAATAGCTGATACGAAGAGCTGACATTTCTTTTTTTTTTTAATTTTATTTATTTATTTGATAGAGAAATCACAAGTAGGCAGAGAGGCAGGAAGAAAGAAAGGGGGAAGCAGGCTCCCCACTGAGCAGACAGCCTGATGCGGGGCCCGATCCCAGAACCCTGAGATCATGACCTGAGCTGAAGGCAGAGACTTAACCCACTGAGCCACCCAGGCGTCCCAAGAGCTGACATTTCTTTAGCAAACACAGAACGCATGGAAAAAAAGGAGCAAATGGGGAAAAAAATGTAATGAGAAAGATGAACACTAAAAGAAAACATTCTATTTAAGGACCAGATAATGGAATAGACATGGATAAACTCTAAATTTCAATTTCAAAGATAAAGCTGAGGAAACATGCCAAAACACAGAGATAGAAAACAAGAGAAAAGAGGAGATTCAGATTAATCCATAAGTTCTGCCATTTATAGAAATTTTCCAGAACTAAAGAAAAATCCAGTACTTCAGACTGAATGTTTATAAAGTCCATGCTGAATAAAAGAAAAAAGATTCACCTATACTTAAGTACATCCAAGGAGAAAAAGACTGAGAGATTTCCAGAAAAAAAAATCCTCCTTCAAAAGAGTAAGAGTCAGATTAGTACAAAAAGTCTATATCCAGATGATATCATGGTAGATGGTGGAATAGGAAGCTCCAAGAATCATTCCCGTTACCAGAACAATTCTTGAACTGGCAAGAAATACCAAAACCAACCATTTTCAGAACTGTGGAGTCTAGCTGAAAATTTGCAGCAAGAATGCCTGATGAACAAAGAGCCTAGTAAATATCCATGAATTTTGGTTTTTTACGAGTAGCTACCATTTCCCAGTCCCTGGTCCCATAACAGACAGCTATAGGGATGGCTCCCTGCATTCCTGATGGGGACAACTGGTGGCATGTTGGACAATAAGGATCTTTTCCTCCAAAAATCAGAGTTGCGTGTTTTGCACTCCTTGGCAGTCCACTACAGAACTGGCAGAGAAGCTGGTCACTGTCTCATCGCCTCTGGGCTGAAGTGGCTTCCCACGCAGCGCCTGTCAAATCATTTAGAGAGACAGAATTTTTAAAACATATTTCTTTTCTCATTGGAATAAGACATTTAAGGAAATCGGTCAGGCCAATGGATGACCGAGGCGATAAGATACCACACATGACCGGGAAAACAGTCTTTGTAAAAAGTGGTTTGGAAAATCACTATACAAATGGACAACTGCGGAACAGCAATAAGAACAAGCAAGAACAGCAATGCCTAAGGAAAGAGGAGAACCCGATTTCCAGAATTATCTCATTACAATATTCAAAATATAATTTCAACAGAAGTATAACAAACATACAAAAGAGGGGCCCATTCACAGGTTAAAGATAAATTGTCAAACACTAGCAAATATTGTCAGAATCAATTTTTTCAGAACGCTGGAAATTAACCAAAGGCTTTCAGTGACCTGGGAAGTGCTTCTTCAAAAATAGCTGATGAATCTTGGCAAGAACGTGAGCTTTGTGATGTTTTAACTAACTTTAGTACCATCCCCTGCTGCCAGCTCAGCTGTAAGCTTGAAAAATAACAGCCCATATTTACAAGACTGGAGAAGGAAGAATGAGTTGAACTTTTTCAAAGCTTCATTCTCAAAGAACAGCTGTTTTGCAGATAGACCAACCTGTCTAGTTGTTCTTTAGAAGATCCTACTTGAAAGGCTCTTTCTTTCAGTTGACTCAAACTCACCCACTGCTAATGCTGATCTCTGAGAGATGTTTGCCAAAAGTCTCTCCAAGTAAATGTTTTAGCTCCTGCTGCCTGAAGCAACAGTTAAAAGCTGGCACAAACAACAGACTAACCAAGAAGCTTGGTAGGAAAGTCTGGGCAATGAGATAGCAGCAGTGGCTTTGAAAGCTCTGATATATTCCTGGGAATCTAGAAGGTCAGAAGCATGCTTATGATTGTGCACATGCTCAGATAAGACCAAGGCTCTCGCCTCTGGCTGAGCTTGAGGCTTGCACAAGCAGGAAATAAGGGGTTAAGCCCAAGTTGTATTGGCCTGTCTGAGTGTTGAAGATATGTCCTGACCCATGCATAGAGGGCCCCTCAACAAAGAGTAGGCCATATCTGGGCTGTAAGTATCTAAGGAAATCTTTGTCCAATAAGTAGCTGATCGTACGCCAGAGACTTTAACGGCCATACTTGCTTGACCAAAAATACAAACTTTACCAAACTAGTTCATAAGTCACTAAGCAAACAACAGCAAATAGCAAAAACAAAAAACCTTGGGGAAGGGGAGGTCTGGTTTCCAGAACTGCCACATTATAATATAAAAAGTGTCAAGTTTTCAATGAAAACATGAGTAATGTAAAGAAATAAGAAAGTAGGGCCAATATACAGAGGGGGGAAAGCAATTAATAAAACTTGTCTCTGAGGAAGCCCAGGCTTTGAATTCACTTAGAAAAAAACCCCTTAAATCAGCAAATTTTAAATATTTTCATGGAGTTTTAAACAACTGTATTTAAAGAACTAAAGGAAAGCATGAGAATAATATCTCATCTAGTAGATACCATCAATGAAGAGACAGACATTAAAAACCATGGAGTTGAAAAGTACAAAAACTTATGGGGCACCTGGGTGGCTCAGTTGGTTGGGTGACTGCCTTCGGTTCGGGTCATGAATCTGGAGTCCCGGGATCGAGTCCTGCATCGGGATCCCAGCTCTGTGGGGAGTCTGCTTCTCCCGCTGACCTCTCTCCTCTCATGCTCTCTCTCTCTCTCTCATTCTCTCTCTCAAATAAATAAATAAATAAATAAATAATTTTTTTTAAAAAAGAAAAGTATAAAAACTTAAATGAAAAATTCAGTAGATAGCCTCAACAGTAGATCTGAGCTGGCAGAAGGAAGAATCAGTGAACTGAAGATAGGATCATTGAGATTATTCTGTCTGAAGAATAGAAAGACAAATAAATGAAGAAAAATGAACAGAGATGCAGAGACCCATTGGAACACCAAGTGTACAAACACACACACGATGGTAGTTCCAGAAGGTGAGGAGAAAAAAAAAATTTTTTTGAAAACAGAATAGCTAAAAACTTTTATATAAGATATGAATCTACACATCAAAAACTCAACAAAAAAAACCAAACAGGATAAACTCAAAGTAAAGGCAAGCTCATTTGCTGAGAGTGACAGCCAAGGGTGGTAAGGAGGGATCAATTGTTTGAGGAATGTAGACAAGGTCTACTACAGACTGTAGGGACGGACAGTGAAATGATCAAAGAAATGCAAGATAGACTGTGCTGAGGGTCTACTTGTGGTTGGTGGTCTTAAGTTTCTAGTGGAACTGATGCGTCCTCTTGTATGACTTTTCCAAAATGATCAGTTACTGCTATAGAAAATTTGCAACTGGATTCTTCCAGGGTGGGTCAAAGGAATTTAAATTACTAGCAAGAGAGTTACTAAAGTAATGGCATCTAAGTTATCTAAGTAGAGAAGTAAAGGTAGGAAGGTCATGATGGACTGAAAATAAATGCAAGGTCAAAGGTGTCAACACACTGGAGGGCCACACGTTTGATGAACCCTCTTAAAAGTAGGTTGGAAGGATTGGGGTTGTAACCAATTGCAGGACTAGAGATGGGACAGTTCTATGTAATGACAAAGTCCAAAGTATGCCCATGGGAGAGTATGACTAGAGTAGGGTAGAGAAGGTTACTGAGGTGAGGACTAGGGCATTAGAGTGAGGGTCGGACAATGATGGCTCATCCACATGGATGCTAAGTTCACCCACAATGCTGGCAGGACTTTGGGCTAAAGAGGAAGACTATAATGAAGATGCCAGAGTTGTACGTAAAAGAGGAGAAAATGGAAATATAAAAGTATATATTACATGTTCAGATGCCAGAAGCTGAAAAAGATAGGAAATACTGTCACTGACAGAACTGGGAACCAAAAATGCCATGATGAGTCAAAAAATAATAACGATCAATAGGGACAAATGTAGGACGTTGCACCTGGGCCCAAGACGACAACCACATGAAGGGTGGGTGGGAATGTTGGGGCTGATTAGGGGCACACTGGCAATCAGCTCAACACAGTATAATGTAGCCACCAAAAACTCAATACTTCTCTAGCAGTCCGTCAGTTAGAATGAGGTAGAATGAGATAGAATGGGAAAAGTTCTGCTCTAAATTGGTGGTGACCAAGAGCACTGTCTTCAGGTGTGTGTGAATTCAAGATGGCGGGACTCAAAATAACATTCCATAAGAAATGGCTGGAGGAATTATACATGTCTACCATGGAGAAGACTGCAGATCATGAAAGCCTCCTTCAAACAGCTGTAGGGCCGTTAACTCGGAGATAGATTTAGATTCTCACAAGCAAAGAACTGGAGTAACTGGTGACAGTTAACAGTGGGGAAGGGTAAGTTTCAGCTCAAAATAAGAAGGGTGTCCTGAGAACCAAAGCTGCCTTAGGATACAGCAAGTTCCTTGTTGCTGAGGTTATAAAAATGTAAGCTGGACCACTTGGTGAGGATCTTTTGTTGGAATCCCAATGTCAGGTAAGTGATTGAATCAAATAGCCTTTTAGATGCCTTTAATCCTAAAATTTACTAAATTTGGAAAGTTTTTTGTCATTTTTTCTTCCAGTGTTTTTATCAGTCCCCAGTTGTCTCTCCTCTGCTTTGAGAACTCTAGTTATATTTAGGTCATTTATGGCTCACTGATGCTCCATTCGTGTTTTTCTAGACTTACTTCTCTCCCCATTTCATGGAGGATATGTGCTATCTCTCTATCTTCAAGTTCACTTCTCTTCTACAGTGTCCACTCTGCTATTATCTCATCCAATCTATTTTCGTCTTTTTTTTCCCAGCTCTGTAAATTCAGCTTGTTTTAAAAATCCTTGATGAATTACGTTAACATGCTCATGTTTTCCTCCAACTTCTTGAAAATACAAAACAGGGTTACAAAAACTTTTAGTATCCCTGGGCACTAACTGTATGTATCACCCATTTCATCCCTGGGTTGGTTTCCTTGATTGGTGTGTCTTCTCATTAAGGATTTCGGTTTCTTGCTTTTTTGTACGCCTCATCACTTTTGACTGGATACAGATGCTTTGTAAGTTTGAGTTTCTTGGGTACAACCTAGTCTTGTACTAGTTTAAATACTCCTGAGGCGTGATGCAGTTAAGTTCTGGGACGCGGTTAAATTTCTTGAAGATAGTTTGATCCTGTAAGGTTTGCCTTTAAGTTTAGTTGGGTGGCACCAGGCCAGCCTTCCTCCTAGGGCTAATTCTCCTCCACTGTCAAGGCAAGATCTGTATGAGAACTCCACCAGTTGTCCCGTGTGATGAGGTTTGCTTGCTCTGGCTGGTGGGAGCACAAAGTCTTCTCGGCCCTTCATGAGTCACAGGGGTTGTTTTGCCTTCGATGTTCAGAAGATTTTCTCTTAGCCTCAGTCACAACCTCACGTGAGTGCGCAGCTCGGCGATTAGCTGAAGACACAAAGGTGACCCGCTGTAGTTCTCCACAGCTCTCTCTGGAAGCTCTCTCCCCTCTGGCACTCTGCTCTAGTCATGTGGCCTCCCCAAACTCGTACTCCATTCCTTCAGTCCGGGAGAGGGAGGGGCTTTGCCAGGTTCCCTCCCCATCCGGGCTGTGGCCTGGAAATTCCCTTGGGGTAAGCTGGAGCAGTCATAGGGTTCTCTTTGTTTCTTCTCTCAGGAATTACTATTCTGCGCTGCCTGTTGTCCAACGTCTGAGAACCATTTGAAAATATATACACTTTGCCCAGTTTTTTAGTTATTTAAAGCAGGAGAGTGACCCCAGTCCCTACTATTTCACCTGACCATCTCCTCAGTCCTAAGATTTTTTTTAAGATTTTATTTATTTATTTGACAGAAAGAAAGAGAGATCACAAGCAGGCAGAGAGGCAGAGAGAGAGAGAGATAGGGAAGCAGGCTACCCGCCGAGCAGAGAGCCCAGTGCAGGGCTCGATCCCGAGCCGAAGGCAGAAGTTTAACCCACTGAGCCACCCAGGTACCCCAGTCCTAAAATTTTATAAGAATACTTCAGGACGCCTGGGTGGCTAGGTTGGTTAAATGTCCGCTTTCTGCTCAGGTCATGATCCCAGGGTCCCGGGATCGAGTCCTGCATCAGGCTCTCTGCTCATTTTCTCCCTCTGTCCCTGCCCTACCCTCTGCCTGTGCTCTCTCTCACGCTCTCTCTCAAAATAAATAAATAAAATATTTAAAAATTAAATAAAACAAACCAAGAAAATGAAAATAAGAGAGCACACTTGGAAGCAGTAAAACTGAATTTCTTCAGAGAACTAATCTGAGGCAACCAGTGCAAATTACTGAAGCCCTATCATACAGAGGATCTGGTTGATTCAAACAACCCTTCATTATATCAAAATAATTGTGCAAACATGTCATTACAGAAAATACTGTAAAATTCAACTTAAGTTTGAGTTAGTGATCTATGCAAATTCTGCCTTTTGGATTCAGGCGTGCATGGTATCTGTGTGCTCTGCCTTGGGCAGGGGGTGCGCTTCCGGGGATGAAGACGCCCCATGTGCTTTTTCTGGGTGTCTCTGAGCCAAACCAGCACTGAACACAAGAGAAACCCCACTCAGGCTCAATAACTGAAGAAACAGGGTCTTGGAGGAATGGGGAGTGGTTACCATGGGCTTTCTTCACCCAGATTCATCCAAATTTAGTAACCGTGGCTCTCACTCCGGGCTATACTGCGGATTTTCCTGTTGAGGGAGAACAGTACTCACCTCTTAGAACCAGGAAAGTACACTGGGGAAAAAAAAAATCAAGCAAGCATAAAACAGAAAACATTTGTCAAGAAGACGAGTACACACCTGTCACTGGTAAATATGTAGGCAACCACATCCTTCAAAGCTGCGAGTAAAACGCCCACCACGAGTGCGCAAACGCCTGGAAGATACAGAAGAAGCAACCAGAAGTGAAAATTCCCCCAAGGGTAATAAATCCTAGATCTGGACCCTCAGGAGATGGTTGTGTCAAGGATTTAGGAAATGTGATAGTTTGAAGAGTTTCTTCTTCCTGTCTGTGAAAAGATCCAAGGTGGTCAAACAACTCTGACTGCTTTTTCAAAGGCAGATTCACAGGAAAGACGTCAGTAAGAGGCCAGGCCAACCAGAATCTTCTCTAACTGGTCAGATGCCACAACATTAAAGCCACTAGAGGAGGCCGGGATCCAGGAACACGGAGAAGCGGTCACCCAGACTTTGGTCAGAAAACAAGCCTGCCGGTGATAACAACTGGAAAATTCTTCAGCAGTACCAAGCGTAACATTATGTCGTTGGTACCAAAGGACAGGAAATCATAAGGAGAACTTTCATTTAACTGGGTAAACTTGAAAGAGCTTGAGGAATACTTCAGTTGAGTTTATACGGGTAAATCGATCCCCAAGAGAAGTTCCGATGTGTGAGCGTTAACTGACAACACCCAGGAGGGCGCCGGAGGGAGGCAGTGCTTGGACTCACCGGCGCAGAGGACAACGGTGACGCTGGAGTGCCGGGCCTGCTCAGCATTCCCCGCGCCCAGGGCATTGCCCACGCGGACACTGGCCGCCACACCAAAGCCAAGGGGCAGCTGAGGAGAAACAATCACAAATCATAAGAGGTCAGGGGGCCTGAGACTTAGAATATTAGGGCCCCGGAATCCAACCACACTGGAACCCAAGAGAGAGAGTAATCTGTGGCTCTATTACATCCAAGCCATGGGAGCATAACCAAACTGCCCAGTCCCCCTCACACCCAACCTCTTCGTTGCTGGAACAATCTAGTCACTCCCCCAACTGCCCCCTGGATCAAGTCCACCAGGGCAGAATCCCTTAATGAAGCGGGACTTGAGGGCTGGACACATACCATCAAGACTCAATTCAATCTAGCTACATTCAACAAGAGAAGACTTAATGTAGTACAAATAAATAATCTGTAAAAATCGAATGAACCCTGTGAAAAAGCACTTAGAACAAGGCCTGGCACACTATAGGAACTGATCAATGCTGACAGACTCGGACTCGGTGAGTCCATCACCTCCAACAGCCCAAACGGCTAATTATCTGGGACACTGACCAATGTCCCTTCAAAATACCAAAATTTTACTTTCCATCATTCATAATGGCAATCTGAAGCTATAAGCTTCCTTGCTTCTTGAACAGACCATTATTCAACCTTCAGGGTCATCCTTTTGACTTCGTATTATTACTCTGTAACACAGTGTTGCCCTCAGGAGCTGTTCAGGTAGTGTTGGTTGTATAGAAAATGGGTTTTAGCTGTCATGTCTGCTGAAAATTTAGGCATCATATTTAACCTCTCATTCCCACTAGAAACAGCATCCTCCCAGCAAGCATCCTCACAGCAATAACCTGTAAGTTATTGTCACTGTTTGGAGAAGCCAGCTTGAATTGGTAAAAACAAAACAAAACAAAAAACCCACAAACATTATAAGACTTGCATGTCAGAATATGCCTAATATCCTCCGGTTCAAGATGAGTGACTGTCTTTCATCCTTAACTGTCTTGGCTCCCCAGTACTGTTAAAATACCAATAAAGGGGCGCCTGAGTGGCTCAGTGGGTTAAAGCCTCTGCCTTCCACTCAGGTCATGATCTCAGGGTCCTGGGATCGAGCCCCGCATTGTGCTCTCTGTTCAGCAGGGAACCTGCTTCCCCCCACCTCTCTCTGCCTGCCTCTCTGCCTACTTGTGATCTCTGTCTGTCAAATAAATAAGTAAAATCTTTAAAAAATAAAATAAAATACCAGTAAAGACGCTGAACAGAAAAGACGTTCATTCACATCACCGAGAATAAGAGAGCAGACCGGCTTCTGGAAGACAGAAGGCACATGTCATAACCCTGGGGTAGAACCACAGGAAGCCACAGTCCAGAAGATGAACAGGAAGAGGCCTGCCCGCTCTTCCCCACACAGCCTAAGGAAGCTTGAAACTTCAAGTCCATCCGCAAGGCAGCAGTGAGCACTGCTCAGGGGGACTCGCTGCAAACAGCAGAGTCAGACCCCACTGCCTGCCTCATCCTCCCTTAGACTCACTGCAGACAGACAGACTAGGCTAACATAGAAAAGCCAAGTTGGGGGTGGTGGTTAGCTCCCTGTGTGGTGTGAGCACCTCAGAACCAAGCCCTTCTTGGATTCTGTCTTGAGGACGGTACAGAGGAGCTGTGGATGAGGAGGGCAGACTGCCCGCTCCCTGTTCCTCACCCACAAACCCTAAAATGAAGGTGTCACTTGACAGATACCAGCTTTGTGCTAGGCTTCCTCCGGGTGCTTCCCACTCAGGGGAAAGGTCTGTTGGAGAAAAATTCCCAAACGACAAGGTCAGAAAAGCCATGCCAGCCATTTATTTTATAAATCAATGTGTTCATTCTTTCGTCAATACAGAGGGACCAATAAAGATCAAGGGATCTTTGGGGAAAACCGAAGAACATATCCCCCCAAAAACCAAGATAAATAAAAGGCCAACTGAGCTAAGAGGTAACAATGAGGTGATTGAAAGCATGGAAGAGAATGTTTGATCGTTCAACTTAGTACCCTAAGATTTCTAACAGATAATGCAGCATAAAACAAGAACAGGTTCCCAGAAAGAAGGGACCATAAGAGAAAAAGAAAGGGATATTGGAAATTAAAAACAAAAGTGAAAACATTTAATAGCAAAAACACAAAGTTCTTTTTTAATGGATGAAAAAAAAAATACCCAAGTTTGATACTAGAGGTCAACCTCCACCTAAGTGGAAATTAACAAGAATAGAAAAAAGGTACAGAAAAGGGGAAAGGAATAATATTTTTAAAAACTTCTCAGAGTAAGGGGAAAACAGAAGTCTTCAGTCAGAAAGGATATACCAAGCCCCAGAAGCAGGATAAGCAAAGTAGTACCTTCACAGAAAAGCATACTTGAGAAAGTTCACAAAGTGCATGGACAAAGAAAATAAATGTGATAACTTTCAAAGAGAAAAACCATGTCATCACAAAGGAATAAGAACCAGATTAATATCGGACTTCACACTAGGAACTCAATGCCAGATAAACACACAGTAATATCTTAAAAATTCTGAGGAAAGCTTGCTTTGAACCTACAAATCTATACTCAGCCAAGTTATTGAACACATATACAGGGAAAATAAAGGTTCTTTCAAACATGCATGGCTCACAGCTTACCTTCCATATAATCTTAGGGAAAAGTTTTTGACTAATAATCCAAATTTTTTAAGAGGGTGGGGTGAGGCAGTGGGAGAGGGAAAGAGAGAATCCTGAGTAGGACCCGTGCTCAGGGTAGAGCCCCATGTGGGGTCTGATGTCACCACCCTGAGATTATGACCTCAGCTGAAATCAAGAGTCAGACGTTTAAACTGAGGCACTCAGGTGCCCTGATAACCCAAATATTTTTCTAAAGGAATATAATAAAATAGAAGAAGCAAGATCCCAGAAACTGTCGATTTAATTCATGAGGCCAGTGAGAAATAATTATGGCATGACAGCCGTGGGGCACCCCAGGAAGAAGTCTAGAACTCAGGGATACAAATTAAACCAGGGAATCAAAGAGCCCTAAAATCTTCAAGAAGAAAAGGGAATCACACCCAACAGTCCAGTCAAACACTGTGTGACCTTAGTGAGGCTATACTCTGCTGACAACAAGAAATAAAGAAACCCTATGAAAAGTCCTCCAAAACTTAACAAAGGGCCATAGAGAAAAGTCATACTGTAAATAGGAAGCAAGCTAGAATACATGATTTTGATAAACTGATGAAAGCAAGAAAAAAATAACACACATCACCTTTCACTTGCACCAGTCTCTTTCCAATGGGAATCTGGTATGTACTGGGATATTTCCTTCCCATCCAGAGCACACTATCACTTGGGTCTGCACATAATTCTACACCAAAAACTCCTGATACCATCTGGTCACTAGTGTTACGTGGTTTCCAGATTTTCAGACATGCTCTAAAACATGAACGAGACGACAGTGATTAGAGAACACAATTCAAAGGTTATAGCCTTTACAAAATAAAGACAAGGACAGCTGAGAGGCAGTATGACACCATGATTAAGAACTTGAACTTTCCGGGCAGCTGAGTGGCTCAGTGGGTTAAGCCACTGCCTTCGGCTCAGGTCATGATCTCAGGGTCTTGAGATCGAGTCCCGCATCGGACTCTCTGCTCAGCAGGGAGCCTGCTTTCCCCTCTCTCTCTGCCTGCCTCTCTGCCTACTTGAGATCTCTGACAAATAAATAAAATCCTAAAAAGAAAAAAAAAAGAAGAAGAACTTGAACTCTGAAGGGAGGCCTCTGGGATCCGATCTCAGCCAGTTGCTTCCCTGAACTTGGGCCAAACCCCGTCTCTGGATCCCAGTTCCTCTGCTGGGAGGTCGGTGGGAAATAGCAGGAAATCCCTCACACAGGACCCCATGGGCTACTCTGCAAAGTGTCTGGAATAGTGCCTGGCCCACATCATGTGGCTGTTGTTAATATCTTATCGGATTTGGGAGGAAACCGGGAAGAAAGATGTAAAGAAACAAGGACACAACGTTGCTCATCTCGGAGGTTAAGTTCCAGGTGTCTACGAAGGTGTGGGATCAGGGAATAGAGGTCTATCTTTACCATTGTGGGTCACAACAGTAACCACTAAGAGAAGCAGAAATAACCAGCACCTCAAGGTAGAGGGAGATGTTGTGGAAAGTGAGTGGCAATCCTCGTCCTAACAGGGAGTCAGCGGTGATGGGAAATATAGGAATAAAGCTCTGGGCTCAATCATCTGAAATAAAACCAGCAAGGGTTCTCAAGTGGCCACCCCTGGGGAACTGGCCTCAAAAGGAGGAAGCAAATGTATTTTTAGTTTGTGACACCCAAAACTATGTGAGCACATTATATGCTGCTTAAGTATGAATTGGTTTTATAATAAAACATTTTTTAAAAGATTTTATTTATTTGACAGAGAGAATACTGTAGTATTAAATAAATTTGTCTGAATTTTGTCTTTTGGGGACTGGCATAGTGTGCTCAGGATTCATCCATGTTGTAGCAGATGTCAGACCCTCCTTCCATTTTAAATTTTTTTAAGATTTTATTTATTTATTTTGACAGAGAGAGATCACAAGTAGGCAGAGAGGCAGGCAGAGAGAGTGAGAGGGAAGCAGGCTCCCTGCCGAGCAGAGAGCCCAATGCGGGACTCAATCTCAGGACCCTGAGATCATGACCTGAGTGGAAGGCAGCGGCTAAACCCACTGAGCCACCCAGGCGCCCCTCCTGAGTGGGGCGATGTATGTCTATATCGTGTTCTGCGTATCCATTCATCTGTCGTGGACTTCTGGGTCACTTCGACCCTTGGCTCATGGGAATAATGCTGCTGTGTCCATGGGTGTGCAGCTAGCTTCTGGAGATCTTGCTTTCTTTTTCTGTGTACCCCAAAGTGACATTGCAGGATCATAGGATACATTTAATTTTTTGAAGCACTGCCACGTTTTCTTCCCATAGTGGTATACACCATTTTACGTTCCTACCAATGGCACACAAGGGTCCCAATTCTTCCGTACCCTCAGCAAGCCCTGTTAGTTTCTTTGTTTTTTGTTTTTTTTTTTAAATAGTAGCCCTCATGGGTATGAGACGGTATCCGAATGTAGTTTTTTGTAAGTATTTCTTAATGATTATTGATGTTGGGCATTTTTTCATGTGTTTATTGTACATCTTCCTTCCAGAAATATCTATTCAAGTCCTTGGCCCACTTTTTAATCGGTTGTTTGTTTTTTTTGCTACTGAGGTTTAGGAGTTCTGTCTATATTCTGGATAATAATCTCTTATCCATCGGATTTGTGAATATTTTCTCCCATTCTGTGGGCTGCCTCTCTCCTCTGTGGATGTTATCTTTGGATGCACATCGTTTTTCAATTTTCATGAAGTCCAGCTTGCCTGTTTTTTTCTTTTGTTGCCTGTGCCTTTGGTGTCATGTGTAAGAAATCATTGCCAAATCCAATGTCATGAAGCTTCTGCCTTGTATCTTCTTCTAAAAGTTTTACTGTTTAGGGCTTACATTTAGGTCTGTGATCCGCTTTGAGTTAATCCGTGTATATGGTGTGAGGTAATGAGACTGCAACTTCATTCTTTCTCATGTAGATGGATACCCAGTTTCCCAGTACCCATTACTGAAAAGACTGTCCTTTCCCCATTGAATGGTTGTGGCATCTTTGTCAAAAATCATCTGATCACATATGCAAGGGTTGGTCTTTGTATCTAATTTCCATCTGCTTACATGTCTTTGTTTTATTCTGGAATTTCCACCAACTGGTCAAGTTCATTATTTGATTTTCCAGCTTTAACTTCTCTGTTCATCCCATCGAGTATTACATTCGTATGGCTATAATCTGTAATTTTAAAAATCCTATCTGGTTCTTTCCCAAATATTGCTTTTTTCATTTCAGCTCCTCCTTTTATGTTGAACGATTTTAGTTAACCATGTTTTATTTTATTCCAAAATGTTAACTATTCCAAATCTTTTTTTTTTATGTTGAACGATTTTAAACATACTTTTCTATTCCCCAATTATTACTTCATCATCTCAAGCTCTGAACTCTAATTTTTCTGTTTGTTGTATCTGTCCAAACTTTTGCTCATGGTGGATTATTTCTTTGTATTTTGTGATTTTGACTGGATGTTCACCCCTGTGGGGACTTGTTTTTTTCCCATAGGAAATAATGAAGAATTATTGGCTTACTGCCTCTAACAAAGGAAAGCCTGTGACAAGAAACAGAAAGCAGAACAGTGGTTGCTAGAGGCTGAGGGCAGGGGGAGCAGGTAACTGTGGAATGGGTAGAATTTAGAGTTTTATGGAACAAAAAGGCTCTGGAGCTTGGCAGCTCAACAATGTTAACAGAAATAAACTGCACAGTTAAAATTGGTTAAGATTCTAAATTTGGGGGCACCTGGGTGACTCAGTCACTAAGCATCTGCCTTCACCTCAGCTCATGATCCAGGTCCTGGGATTGAGCTCGGGCATCAGGCTCCATGCTCAGCGGGGTATCTGCTTCCCCCTTTGCTTCTACCCTGCCCCCCTCCACACCCCTGCTTGTGCTCTCTCTTGTGCACCCTCCCTCAAATAAATTAATTTTTAAAAGACGGTATATTTTATATTATGTGGGTTTTAGCACAATTAAAAATAAAAAAAAAAACAAAGGAAGGCTATGACAGAGCAGGTAGAAAAACAGAAGATCTGAAGAGGACAGATGTAGAAGGTAGTACTGTTGACCACTTAGCTATCACAAGCTCTAGCAGCCCCATGAAAATAAAGAAGCAACACCAAAACCCTCCCTTGATGGGATCATTTTCCACCATCAACTACCAAACCTCCAGACAGAACTGTACCTCAGCAGCCTCTGCTCCTTCGCCATGGCTCTCGCTTCCCCCAAAGGTCTCTGATGACGCGAAATCTAACAGACACTTTCCATCCTCACCTAATGCGGAGCCCCTCCCAGGAGCCCCCACCCAATTGTCATTCCGTCTGTGAATGGTTCTTTATCACCTGCTTCCTGTATGACACATTCTCCTGATTTCCTTCATTCCAACTGGCCTGCCCTCCCTTTTGGCTGGGTTGTCCTATTCCTGACTTCTACATCTTGCAGTTTTCTCCTAGACACTCTCCATTTGTATTCGTAAACAATGTCATCAATCCCCACTAAAAAAAAAAAAAAAAGTTTTCATTTTTAAGAATAAAAAGAAAAAATACATGGTGGGGCACCTGGGTGGCTCAGTGGGTTAAAACCTCTGTCTTCGGCTCAGGTCATGATCCCAGGGTCCTGGGATCGAGTCCCGCATCGGGCTCTCTGCTCGGCAGGGAGCCTGCTTCCCCCTGTCTCTCTCTGCCTGCCTCTCCGCCTACTTGTGATCTCTGTCTGTCAAATAAATAAATAAAATCTTTTAAAAAAAAAAATACATGGAAACAAAAATGGCCCATAATCCCAGATGGTGTTTGTTGAACTTTAAAAAAAATAAATAAAAGAATCAAACAAACGAACAAACAAAGAGGAGTATCTGTACAGGTTTGGAATATTCCAAAAGAATCAAGAAGTACAAGACACAGTTATCCAAGCCAAAAACTCGGGGGTGGTTTGTGATTATTCTTACTTATTGCCTTGACTTCCACATCCAAACCCTGGTCATGTCCTCTGCCCTACAACACAACTAACTCACTTTTCTCCCTGTCCACCAGCAGCATCCTATGTGCTCACCTAGATGATTCCAGTAGCCTGCTCCAGACCTGCCCAACCACCTGTGCTCCCTTAAGCCAGCTTCTATGTGTCACACCCTTCCTTCCTCATTAGCCCAGGTTCCTGTTTTGAGTCCCGGAACATGCCACGTGCTCTCTTCCACTGGGGAGCCGTGTAGTCAGCTCTTAGCCTCTGGCTTCCCGGGCTGCCTCCCACTCCCCATTCCAGTCTCAGCTTACCAAGTAACTCAGAAGAACGGTTTCTGACTGTCCTCCCTAAAAAGGTATCCATCTCTATTTTTACGCATCTCACACTTTTTTTTTTTTTTTTTTTTTGCTTCCTCTAAGGGATGTGTCATCTATGTTTGTAATGTTCTTGTGTACCTGTTTACTTCTTTATCTCCGTCTCCCTGCCAAACCACAGGCCACGAGAGGGCAGGGACTGTCTTTGTCCCCCTCTCCATCAGGTCCTAGCACCAACTCCCTAATTGTTGAATAGACATGCCAGGCACTGTGCTAAGTACTTTAACAC
This sequence comes from Mustela erminea, assembly GCF_009829155.1. Lineage (NCBI taxonomy): Eukaryota > Metazoa > Chordata > Mammalia > Carnivora > Mustelidae > Mustela > Mustela erminea. The sequence goes on along the minus strand of NC_045631.1, from coordinate 13,916,251 downwards.
ATTTTCTATCCTATTCAGTCTTCACCTGCTACATACATACTGTTTTTCCCATTTTGTAGATGAGAAAAGTGAAGCTTGGAAAGGTTAAGTAATGAATCCACAGTTGCACAGTTAGGGAACAGCACAGCAGGACTCAAACCCAATGTCTGGCTCCAAACTCCATGTTCCCCCCAGTATGCTGTGCTCCCTCTCCTGCTGTCTGTCTGTCTCCTCTCTCCCTGGAGCATGGCATGGAGGGCTGAATGAAGGCAGTGACAATGGCCCAGCAGACTTTATGCAGAGAAAGTGCCAGGTCTCACCCTGAAGGTCTTACCATGTAGGCTGCAGAAGCCAGTTCGTAAATGATGGCCTGGGCCCCAAGCTCCGTCACACTAATCAGACCTGAAATATAGGCACAGACACATACAAAACACAACTTAGAAGGTGGGTTAAAACAAACATTTTCCTTAGGAAACTAGAATAGATCTTAATTTAGAAGAATCGAGAGGGTGCCTGGGTGGCTCAGTCGGTTAAGGGTCCACCTCTTGGTTTCAGCTCAGGTCATGATCTCATGGGTTGTGACACTGAGCGTCACGGGAGTCTGCTTGAAGGTTCTCTCCATTGGCCCTTTCCCCCAACTCATGTGCATGCTCTCTTTTTCTCCCTCAAATAAATACATGAATCTTTAAAAAAAAAAAAAAAAAAAAGAATTTAAAAAGAAGCCAGGATTGGGCCCAGAAGCATAACCCAGTGGCACAATTCACTATGCATGCTGAGGAGAGCCCCAGATGTCTGCTCTCAGGACGATTCCAAGCATTGGGGCGGCTAAGACCTAATACAGGTTCAATCTACAGGCCCCTGCTCCACCAAGGAACAAAATGTCAGGTTTAGAGTAGAAAACAACAAGACTCCTGGGGTTGCAGGTCATTCCTGGGAGCCATAGGGTCACAGTATGGGAGGGGAAAGACAGAATGCAGCGGAACTCTGTATAGAGCATGGCGGGATGACAGGAGTATTCAACTGTCCCCAGATCCTCTGTCTCTATTATTTCCTCTATTGCCTTACTAGCAGTAAGATGGCTAAGGTGAAAACTTATGACCAAATTATCAGATCTCTGATAGAAACAAAGATCACATTGAAAACACAGCCAAGGGGCGCCTGGGTGGCTCAGTGGGTTAAAGCCTCTGCCTTCAACTTAGGTAATGATCTCAAGGTCCTAGGATCGAGCCCCGCATCGGGCTCTCTGCTCAGGGGGGAGCCTGCTTCCCCCCCTCTCTCTGACTGCCTCTCTGCCTACATGTGATCTCAGTCTGTCAAATAAATAAATAAAATATTTTTTAAAAAAAGGGGCGCCTGGGTGGCTCAGTGGGTTAAAGCCTCTGCCTTCGGCTCAGGTCATGATCCCAGGGTTCTGGGATCGAGCCCTGCATCGGGATCTCTGCTCAGCGGAGAGCCTGCTTCCTCCTCTCTCTCTCTGCCTGCCTCTCTGTCTACCTGTGATCTCTGTCTGTCAAATAAATAAATAAAATCTTTTTAAAAAAAAACAGCCAAATGAGGAACTCTGTGTTTGTAAATGGCTTAAAAACTTGCATGATCTCTAGCAAAAGTCAGTGGAAGCGGAGGGTCTGAGTCAGGAGACCCAGACTGGGGTTTCTGCTCCTCCTCTCCATGACCTTGCCAAACCTTTTAATTGGGGCCTCCCTTTCCGAATCCTTAAAGTAAAGGGCAGGGGGCAGAGCTAAAAGCCCCACTCAACTTGAATATGGTTACAGCTGGACAAGGATTTAAACCTATGTTGAAACTTCCAAGAACATCTGACACAATAGGAAGGAAGGGGGAGTAAGGTCCATGGCTCTTGAGAAGCCCTGGAGACAAGGGCGGCCAGGCTGTTCTCGGATTTCTGCTGGACCATTGACAAACCTGCGAGGAAGGTTCCAATCTCAAAGGTCCACCACTCAATGCACACCATGAACATACTGGGAATAGCCAGCTGGATGTAGGAGCCCCATTCTTGGAAACAGTCCCAAGTCCAACCTGGAGAACAGGGAAGAAAGGAAACGGCTTTTACTTTGCAGCAGTCTCTGATGCCAACAATTCTGTTTCACACACCTCCTCCTCCTCCAAATGGCCAGAGACTGCAACCACAATCATCCAGAAAAATAATACATTTTAAAGATGTCAAACAAGACCAGAGTTTGAGATGGTGGGGACAAGGCTGACAATACTTAGTGAAACTAAATTATGTATATGCCCTCCCATCCGCACATTTCATGCCTGGGTATAAATGGTAGAGACCCTTTGATAGAGCTCTGTGAGAACAGATGTAGGCTGTTCACTGAGGCAGGGTGTGGGTGTGGGCTACTGGGGGCATCGAGGAGATCCTCACTAGGAAGCTAGAGAAGCAGACTCTGATCAATGCATATTACGGTTAAAAGCAGAACACCAGATCTGTATATGGCAATATGGTTAGATCTGAAAATAGACTGCTCACGGGCAAATAATGTAAAAACAGAACCTCCCAACTACATCAAAATTTAAAACTTCTGTATATCCAAGGACACAGTCACCAGAACAGAATCTGACAGCCTGTGGAACAGGAAAAAATATTTGCAAATCATGTATCTGGTAAGGATATGGAGATATCAAGATAAGCAGAATATACAAAAAACGACAAAACAATCTAACTAAAAAATGAGCAAAGGACTTGCACAGACATTTCTCCAAAGAAGATATGCAAACAGCCAACAAGCACATGGAAGAATGTTCAACATCACTAACCATTCGGGAAATGAAGATCAAAATTACAGTAATAAGATGGTACCTCACCCATTAGAATGGCTTCTTTAAAAAAGAAACAGAAGGGGCACCTGAGTGGCTCAGTGGGTTAAGCCTCTGCCTTCAGCTCAGGTCATGATCTCAGGGTCCTGGGATCAAGCCCCGCACTGGGCTCTCTGCTCAGCAGGAAGCCTGCTCCCCGCCCCGCCACCTGTCTCTCTGCCTCCTTGTGATCAAATAAATAAATAAAATCTTAAAAAAAAAAAAAGAAACAGAAAATAACACCTTTTGGTGAGGATCAATTGTAACCCTTGTGCGCTATTGGGAGGAATCTAAAATGGGGCAGCTACTGTGGTAAAGTAGTGTGGCGGTTCCTCAAAATATTAAAAATAAAAGTATCCTATGATCTAGAATATCACCTCTGAATATACATAGAAATAACTGAAAGCATGACCTCCAGGAACTGTCTGCACACCTGTGGTCACAGCAGCATTATTCCCAAGAGCCAAGAGGTGGATGTGACCCAAATGTCCACCGACAGATGAGTGGATACGCAGAATGCAACACAGACATACAACTGAGTATGATTCCGCCTTAAAAAGGAAGGAGGGCCCGGGTGCCTGGGTGGCTCAGTGGGTTAAAGCCTCTGCCTCCGGCTCAGGTCATGATCCCGGGGTCTTGGGATCAAGCCCCACATCGGGCTCTCTGCTCAGCGGGAAGCATACATCCCCCCTCTCTCTCTGCCTGCCTCTCTGCCTACTTGTGATCTCTGTCTGTCAAATAAATAAATAAAATCTTAAAAATAAGAAAAAGGGAAGGAGGGTCTGACAGGTGCTGCAACAGGGATGAACCCTGAGAACACTATGCTAAGACACAATAAGACAAATACTGTATACGATTCCACTTCTGTGAGATATCTAAAGAAGTCAAACCGGAGACAGATAGCAGAATGATGGAACGGTGGTTGCTCCGGGATGGAAGGAGGGGGAACAGGAGTTTCTCTTTAATGGGGACAGAGTTCCAGTTTTGTGGGATTAAAAAGTTCTGGAGATGGATGCTGGTGGTGGTGGTCGTACAGAGTGAATGTGCTTTCACACTACTTAACTACACCCTTCAAAGAAGATGGTATATTTTAGGTTATGTATGTTTCAGTACGACTTAAAACAAAACAACAAAATATCGTGCTAAATCAGAAAGGTCAATAAACTTCTTCTGTAAAGGGCCAAATAGTAAATATTTTCAACATTGCCGGCCAGACAATCTGTGCCACTGTAGCAGCAAGGAAACAGCCACTGGCAACGTGCAAGTGATTAGGCATGGCTGTGTTCCAGTCAAACTTTGGTTACAGAAACAAGCTGCAGCTGGATCGGGTCCATGAGGCTGTTTGCCAATCTCTGCAGCAAGTGAAAAAAAATTATGGGGATGGGGGAGAAATCTGAACTATAATACTATTAGGCAAGTATAAACATATATGTGGGCCAAAAACAATAAAACCAATTTGCAGTTTTCAAAGATGCAAATGAAGACATATACAAAGCACAGAGAGGGAGCCCTGAGGGAGGAGGATACGAATTACGAAATGGAGGAAGAAACAGTCTAAAACAGAGAGGAGCCCTATAAGACACGACATCCGTGCACCATGAATTGAGTGTGAGAAACTCAGTGCTTCAGATCTAAGGTCCAGGGTAGGAGAGGGGAAGAAGGGGGAGGGGAAGAAGGCACTGAAAAACACTGAGGAATTCTTGTATCATAAGAACAAAGAAAGGTACCAAGAGCCATCTTGCCACTCAACTTATTGGGTTCCAAGGGAAGAGAGGGCCTAGGACCCCACCCCACCCCCAAATTTGGAGGAGAAGGCTTGAGGGGAAAACAACATCAAGAACGAATGGAGGGGTGCCTGGGTGGCTCAGTTGGTTGGGCGACTGCCTTCAGCTCAGGTCATGATCCTGAAGTCCCAGGATTGAGTCCTGCATCGGGCTCCCTGTTTGATGGGGAGTCCGCTTCTCTGTCTGACCTGCCCTCTTCTCATGCTCTCTCTCGCTCTCATTTTCTCTCTCTCAAATAAATAAATAAATAAAATCTTTTGAAAAAAAGAAGAAAAAGAACGAATGGAGGAAGATGGGAGAGGAATAGACCTTAATTTCGTCTGGTCCCAGGAATTCCACTAGATTGCTATCAAATCATTCTTAACCCCTGCAAACTCAACCGGAGACCGAAGACAAGAAGAGCAGCAATTCTAGGAACAGAAAATCGACCACCATCTGGAAGGAATGATGTGGGGAGAAGTGAATCTGAGGTGACATATAGGAAGATAGACCATGGGGGGAGGGGCCAGGTCCCAGCAAGCAGTAGAGCAGGAAAGCACAAAATTGGAACTTGTAGAAGTCTGCTTCACTGAGTGACATCACTCCAGAGGCTAAGTAGGGGGTGGAGCCCTCGTGGGGACAGTGTGGTCTCAGGACCTGCTGGGTCACAGAAGGATTGAGGGTGTCTAAGTGTGGCAGAGCCCCAGCTATCGGAGTGGGGAAGCCGGCTGCAGAGACAGAGCCAAGGTGGGGGCTCTCAGCTCAGGGTTACCTTAAACCATGATCCACAGTACAGTTGGGCCACTGCTCTTCCAGCAAGGACCCCACAAGTGGCAGATCCGGGGAGACCCCCAGCGTGAGAGCGCACAGCAGGAATCGGCTAGGTTTGGAGACGCCAAACAGGGCTGAGTGTCAAGAGACAGAAACGCTCGGTCGCAGGCTGGGTGAGCACAGAGCAGCAGCCGGAAACCAGGGAGATGGGAGGGATTGAGTGCTTTTCTCCAAGGGTGCACTGAGAGTGGGACCCTGAGCACTCAGCTCCTCCGGGATGGAGATTAGGAGGCCACCATTTTCATTCCTATCCTCCAAAGCAGTATGGAAAGCGCTCAGGGAACAAAAGCTCCAAAAGCGAACCTGAGCAGATTGCTTAGCTCAGTCCCTGGCAAGGGTGGTGCAAGTCCACCTCAAGCAAATACACTGGAAATGCCACACAACAGGTCCCTCCGCCAGAAAATCAGCAAGATCATCCGGCCATCAAGTTTACAGATCAATGAGAATTGCAAAACTCCAGCGCTAGGGGAATACAGCACATAGAACTTGTGGTTTTTTCCCCCATGATTCCTTAGTCTTTCAACTTTAATTTTTTTCTTTCATTCTCAACCAATTTCTTATTTTATCAACTTTTAAAAATCTTTTTTGATTTTCATTTTTACAGTTACATTCTATCCCTTCATTGTGTAAGTTTTTCTTTCTTTATAATTTTGGGATGCAACTTCTTCTAACAGACTAAAATATAGTCAAAATCTAATGTCGGATCATATTCTCTTTTATGTTGTTGTTTCTTCTTTTGTTTTGTTTTGTTAAAGGCTTTTAAAATTTTCATCTTTGCAGTTCTATCTTTTCAGTGTATTTAATTTTATCTTTTACAATTATTTCTTCACAATTTTGGGGTCTAGTTTTCTAAAATAAAAAAAAAACAAAATACACACGAAATCCAATGTATTGCTCTATTCTTCTCATCTGTCTAATTATACTCTTTTTTTTTTCTTTCTCCCCTGGCCCCCAGTTTCAGGTATCTTCTGATTTGTTTAGCAAAAATTTTTCTGGGGTCATTGTTGCCATTTTGCATTTTGTTCTATCATTCATCTATTCTTCTCTGGATAGAACAACAAGACAGAGAAGTATCAAAAGGTGACTATCAAAAAAGAGAACAAGAAGCAGTACTGACTGCAAGGGACCTAATCAATATGGACATAAGATGTTGGAACTAGAGTTAGGAATAATGATTATAAGGATATTAGCTGGGCTTGAAAAAAGCATAGAAGACACTAGAGAAACCCTTTCTGGAGAAGTAAAAGAACTAAAATCTAACTGGTGGTGGGTATTATGGAGGGCATGTATTGCATGGAACACTGGGTGTGGTACATAAGCAATGAATTCTGGAACACTGAAAAGAAATTTTAAAAATAAATAATTTTTTAAAACTGAAAAAGGTTGTCAATGAGATGCAATAAAAAAATGGAGGCTCTTGCTAGGATAAATGAGGCAGAAGAGAGAATTAGTGATATAGAACACCAAACAATGGAGAATAAAGAAGTTGAGAAAAAGAGTGATAAACAACAAGGGGAGAATTTGAGAGCTAAGTGATACCATAAAGTGAAACAATATTAGAATAATTGGGATACCAGAAGAGGAAAGAGAAAGAGAGGGGCACAAGATATACTTGGCACAAGGTATAGTGGAGACTTCCCTAATGTGGGGAAGAAAACGGACATCAAAATCCAGGAGGCAGAGAGAACCTCCCTCAAAGTCGATAAAAATAGGTCAACAACCCAAAATATGATAATGAAACTTACAAATCTCAAGAGAAAAGGAGAAAATCCTGAAAGCAGCTCAGGACTAAAGATCTGTATCCTACAATGGTAGAAATACTAAATTGGCAGCAGACCTGTCCACAGAAACCTGGTAGGCCAGAAACAATGGATATGATATATTCAGGGTGATGAGAAAAATATGCAGCCAAGAATACTTTACCCAGCTAGAATGTCATTCAAAATAGGAGTGATTTTTTAAAAAATTTCAGGACAAACTAAAAGAATTCGTGTCACCAAACCAGCCCTACAAGAAATATTAAAAGGGATCCTTTAAGCAAAAAGAGAGCACAAAAGTAACATAGACCAGAAAGGAACAGAGACAATACACGGTGACAGACACCTTACAGGCAATACAATGGCACTAAATTCATATCTTTCAATATCTATCCTGAATGTAAATGGGCTAAATGCCCCCAATCAGAAGACACAGGATATCAGACTGAATAAAAAAGGCAAGACTCATTTATATGCTGTCTGCAAGAGACTCATTTTAGACCCAAAGATACCTCCAGATTGAAGGTGAAGAGGTAGAAAACCCTTTATCATGCTAATGTACATCAAAAGACAGCTGGGATGGCAAGCCTTATATCAAACAAAATATATTTTAAACCAAAGACCGTAATAAGAGGTGAGGAAGGACACTATGTCATAATTATGAGGTCTATCCAACAAGAAGATCTAACATTGTAAATATTTATGCCCCAAACATGGGAGCAGCCAATTATATAAGCTGATTAATAACAAAATTAAAGAAACAAATCAATAATAATACAATAATAGTAGGGGATTTTTAACACCCCCCTCTCTGCAATGGACAGATCATCTAAGCAGAAGATCAACAAGGAAATAAAAGCTTTGAATGACACACTGGACCAGATGGACATCACAGATATATTAAGAACATGCCATCCCAAAGCAACAAAATACATATTAATCTCTAGTACACAAGGAACATTCTCCAGAATAGATCACATCCTGGGACAAATCATGTCTCAACTGGTACCAAAAGACTGGGTTCATTCCCTGTATATTTTTGGACCATAATGCTTTGAAACTGAAACTCAATCACATGAGGAAAGTTGGAAAGAACCCAAATACATGGAGGCTAAAGACCATCCTACTAAAGAATGAATGGGTCAACCAGGAAATTAAAGAAGAACTTTAAAAATTCATGGAAAAAGATGAAAATGAAAACACAGCTGTTCAAAACCTTTGGTATGCAACAAAGGTGATCTTTTAAGAGGGACATATATAGCACTACAAGCCTTTCCCAAAAAAACAAGAAAGGTCTCACATACACAACCTAACCTTACACCTAAAGGAATGGGGGAAAGAAAAACAAATAAAGCCTAGGCCTAGCAGAAGAGAAATAATTAATATTAGAGCAGAAACCAATGAAATAGAAACCAAAAGAAGAGTAGAACAGATCAATAAAACTAAGAGCTGGTTCTTTGAAAGAATTAATAAGATTGATAAACCCCTGGCCAGACTTATCAAAAATAAAAGAGAAAGGAGCCAAATAGATAAAATCATGAATTTAAGAGGGGAGATCACAACCAACACTGAAGAAATACCAACAAATTAGATAATCTGGAAGAAATGGATCCATGATATAAACTACCAAAACTGAACCAGGAAGAAATAGAAAACCTGAACAGACCCATAATCAGCAAGGAAATTGAAGCAGTCATCAAAAATCTCCCAATAAACAAGAGCCCAGGGCCAGTTGGCTTCCCAGGGGAATTTTACCAAATGTTTAAAGAATTAATACCTATTCTTCTGAAGCTGTTTCAAAAAACCAAAATGGAAGGAAAACTTCCAAACTCTTTTTATGAGGCCAGCATTACCTTGATCCCAAAACCAAAGACCCCATCAAAAAGAATTACTGACCAATATCCCTGATGAACACGGATGCAAAAATTTTCACCACAATAGTAGTCAATAGGATCTAACAGTACATTAAAAGGATTGTTCTCCACAACCAAGTGGGATTTATTCCTGGGCTGCAATGCTGGCTTAACATCCACAGATCAATCAATGTGATATAATACATTAATAAAAGAAAGAAGAAGAACCATATGATACTCTCAGTAGATGCTTAAAAAGCTTTTGACAAAGCATCATTTCTTGATCAAAACTCTTCAAAGTGTAGGGATGGAGGGTACATACCTCAATATCATAAAATCCATATACAAAAACCCCACAGCAAATATCATTCTTAATGTGGGAAAACTGAGAGCTTTTTCCCTAAGGTCAGGAATATGGCAGTGCTGTCCACTATCACCACTGCCATTCAACATAGTACTAGAAGCCCTAGCCTCAGCAATCAGACAATAAAAAGAAATAAAAGGTATCCGAATTGGCAAAGAGGAAGCCAAACTCTCATTTGTTGCAGATGACATGATACTCTGTGTAGAAAACCCAGAAGACTCCACCTCAAAATTGCTGGCACTCATACAGGAATTCAGCAAAGTGGCAGGATATATCAAATCAATACACAGAAATTAATCACATTTCTATACACTAACAATGAGACAGAAGAAAGAGAAATTAAGCAGTCCATCTCATTTACAATTGTACCCAAAACCATAAGATAGGTAGGAATAAACCTAACCAAAGAGGCAAGGGATATGCACACAGAAAACTACAGAATGCTCATGAAATAAATTGAGGAAGACACAAAGAAATAGAAAAACGTTCCATCCTTATGGATTGGAAGAACAAATATTGTTAAAATGTCTATGCTCCTAGAGCAATCTACACATTCAGTGCAATCCCTAACAAAATATCATCAACTTTTTTCACAGAGCTGGGACAAAAAAATCCTAAAATTTGTATGGAATGAGAAAAGACCCCAAATAGCCAAAAGAATGTTGAAAAAGAAAACCAAAGCTGTTGGCATCACAATTCTGGACTTCAAGCGTCTATTAGAAAGCTGTAATCATAAAGACAGTATGGTACTTGCACAAAACAGACACATAGATCAGTGGAACAGAACAGAAAGTCCAGAAATGGACCCCCAACTCTATGGTCAACTAATATTCAACAAAGCAGGAAAAAATATCCAATGGAAAGGACAGTCTCTTCAACAAATGTTGTTGGGAAAATTGGACAGCCACATGCAGAAGAATGGAACTAGACCATTTCCTTACATCATACATAAAAATAGACTCAAAATGAAAGAAAGACCTAAATGGGAGACAGGAATCCATCAAAATCCTATAGGAGAACATAGGCAGCAACCTCTGTGACCTTGGCCACAACAACTTCTTGCCAGACAGTCTCCAAAGGCAAGGGAAGCAAAAGCAAAAATGAACTGTTGAGACTTTATCCAGATAAAAACCTTTTGTACAGCAAAGGAAACAGTCGACAAAACCAAAAGACAACTGACAGAATGGGAGAAGATATTTGCAAATGACGATCAGATAAAGGGCTAGTGTTCAAAACCTATAAAGGACTTCTCAAACTCAACACCCAAAGAGCACATAATCTAATCAAGAAATGGGCAAAAGACATGAATAGACATTTCTCCAAAGACATAATAATTGGCCAACAGACATAAGAAAAAGTGCTTGACATCACTCGGTATCAGGGAACTACAAATCAAAACCACAGTGAGATACCACCTCATACCAGTCAGAATAATTAAAATTAACAAGTGCGGAAACAACAGATGTTGGCGAGGATGCAGAGAAAGGGGCACCCTTCTACAATGTTGGTGGAAATGCAAGCTGGTGCAGCCACTCTGGAAAACAGTATGGAGGTTCCTCCTAAGGTTGAAATAGAGCTACCTACAACCCAACAGTTCCACTACTGGATATCTAACCCATAGACACAAATGTAGTGATCTGAAGGGGCACCTGTACTCCAATATTTATATCAGCAATGTCCACAAGAGCCAAACTATGGAAAGAGCCTAGATGTCCAGCGACAGATGAGTGGATAAAGATGTAGTGTGTGTGTGTGTGTGTGTGTGTGTGTGTGTGTACATACATATGTGTATATATATGTGTGTGTGTGTGTATATATGTGTGTATATATATATGTGAATATATATATATGTATCTGTATACAAACACACACACACACACAGTGGAATACTACACAGCCATCAAAAGAAATGAAATCTTGCCATTGGTAATAACATGGATGGAACTAGAGGGTATTACGCTAAGCGAATTAAGTCATTCAGAGAAAGACAATTATCATATGATTTCACTCATGTGTAAAATTTAAGAAACAAAGCAGGATAATAGGGGAAGAGAAGAAAAAATAAAACAAGATGAAAACAGAGGGAGACATGGGGCGCCTGGGTGGCTAAGTGGGTTGGTTATACTTCTGCCTTTGGCTCAGGCCGTGGTCTCAGGGTCCTGGGATCGAGCCCCACATCAGGCTCTCTGCTCAGCAGGGAGCCTGCTTTCCCTCTCTCTCTGCCTCCCTCTCTGCCTACTTGTAATCTCTCTCTCTGTCAAATAAATAAATAAATAGAATCTTAAAGGAAAAAAAATACATAACAGAGGGAGACAAACCACAAAAGACCCTTAACTACAGGGAACAGAGGGTTGCTGGAGGGAAGGGAGGTGGGGGGATGGGGTAACTGGGTGATGGGCATTAAGGAGGGCAGGTGATGTAATGACCACCGGGTGTTACATGAAACTGATGAATCCCTGACCTCTCCTCCTGAAACCAGTGACACATTATATGTTAATTAAAACAACAGCAACAAAAGAACCAACGGAGAATGTTCCACATGAATTACATTACAGCTATGGCTGGTGACAAGTGTCAGGAGTCAAGGTATAAGCCCCGGTGAGCAGGGAGCATTCAGAGCCAGGGAAGCACTGTCCCTTTGCTGTCCCCCATTGAAAGCCTAGAAAACCTGCCTGTCAGTCTAGAGCCATGGGCACAAATGAGCCATGAGCAGAAAGGGTCACTGCGTATAGGAGAGGGCTTGAACCTGATGTACAGTCATGGTGAGGAAACCCAAGTTAAGACACTGGGACTGGAGCAGGTATGTTTCATTTGACCTGAGCAGACACAGAAGCTTTAAAAAAAATGGACAGGGCATGTATGGGACTCAGAAGGAGGACAATCCCCTTGGGAAATAAGGTCACAGACAAAATCATAAAGAAGCCAGTTGAAACCACACTCTGAGGTAGCTAGCATGTCAGATGACACTTCATGAAATCAAGTATGGTTTTCAACACATCTAAGATATCATTATGAGCCACAAAGTATCTGCCAATTAAATGACGATGTGGCATTTTAGCACATCAACTGAAAGAGAAATTCTAAATTTTAGAGATACAAAAATGCAAAAAAATATGAGCCCTGGAATTAACAAAATGTGGGTAGACATATGTTTCATGACCCAGGATATAAACAGATTTTTAAAAAATCTAATACCAGTAAATAAACTCCACAAAACAACATAGGAAAGATTTTACACCTGACAGAGTAGAAATGATAGGGCAGCCTGAAAAATTCTTAAGTAAGAGTTCTGAGAAATAAATAGTTTTGAAATAAGGATAGGCAGAAAAAGGACCAAGTAATCTTAGAAATAAGGAATGTAACTGTTGCAAATTTAAAATAATAAATAAATAATAAAAAATAAATAAATGAATCAGAAACTAGGCAAGTCACTGCTTAAAAGATACTTCGCAAAAGATAGGAATGAGCTCTCTCAGAGCACAGGAAAGAGTTGTGGAGAGAGAATATATGAAGAGAAATTAAGCAGTCTGGAAGGTTACCTGAGTGAGAGGACAGGACAGTCAGAAATGGGAGAATAAACAGAAGGAAGGGCTAAACTTTCCCATGGTTTAATGGAGGCCCTCAGATCAAGAAAGCTTACTGAATGACTACAAGATACTTTTTTTAAAAAATCCTCATGTGCCTATGTTATAGTACAAAAAGGAAGAGAAAATCTTTAAAACTACAGGAGAAAATACCCAATTATCTACAAAGCAAAGACAACCCAGTTGATGATAGACTTGTCACCAAGAACAAGAAGGACATAGTGTCATATCAGTCATGCAGAGCTACTATCAACTTAGATTTTTAAACCCAGCAATATTCAAGAATATTGAATATTCAGTATTCAAGAAATTTATTTCTTGAGGGTGAGGCACAAGTAGGGGGAGGCGCAGAGGGAGAAGCAGACTCCCTGTTGAGCAGGGAGCCTGATGTGGGCCTCGATCTCAGCTCCCTGGGCTCATGACCTGAGCCAAAGGCAGAGAGTTAACCAACGGAGTCACCCAGGTGCCCGATAAAGGCATTTTTTTTTTAAAGAATTTTTTTTTAAGACATCCGCACACTAAGGGTTTACTCCTTACCTGCCCTTCCTGAAAGGACCACTGAAAGATATAGGTAATCAAAAATAAAAAGAATCTGGAAGGGAGGGACAAAATTCAAGCAGCAACAGTGAAAATATCTGTATCTCAAACATGTTGATAAATCGAAATACGACAAAATAATGTTTTATTAGAATTTTTTAAAATTTGCAACTCAACTTATAATGAACGATAATGCAAAAGAGAAGGCAGGGGAGGGAAGGGTTGCAAACTTCTCTGGGAAGAGAACAAAGAGAAGAAAAAACACGCATTTTCAAATATTACAGTGAGCAGGAAAGTTGCCTGGACCACCATCATCCCTGCCTTTCCTGGAAACGTAATTTTCACGCAAGTTTCCAGAGCCCCTTGCATGGAACACCGAAACACCTACCCTCAGACTTCCAGTCACACGGGTCAGTTATGTGAAGTTGTAACGGTTACGCTAGATTGAGTTGGTCGTTTGGTTTTTGTAACTTACAGCTGAAAGCATCCAAACTGACGCAACTATGCATCCTAATAATCTAAGAATATATGAAATCACCAACGTAGTAATTATTCAAGTGAGAATCGGCAGTGGACATTAGAGCCATTGGATGAAAATTTATTGCCACACTAGAGAGTCAAACGCTCTCCATCACATTACAGGCTGCTTTCTAGTCACGAAGGAGAGAATGTGTATTTCCAGTGGGGAAATCTGGCAGTCGCTGCTTCAGCCAAATGACCAAACCCACACCACCTGACACCACAGATCTCCAAAGGGGCTGAGTCTTGTATGAGCATTCCTACCCAAATGCTTTCTTCTGCCTCTGCTCATGAGGAAACAAATGGATCCAAGACATTCTCCAAGACAACGAGCAGAGGCTCTTGGGAAGATGAGTGTCAGGAAAACAGAAGAAGGTGGGGAGGTTGGGTAGCTAAAAAGGAGCTAAGGACTGAAAATAAGAACAACAAATACAGCAAAATGTTAACCGTCGGGAAATTCAGAGAACGTGCGGCTGAATGACCGCTAAACCATTCTTTGTACTTTTCAGTGGGCGTGAGCATTTTGCAAATAAAAAGTTGGAGAGCACAATGAGAAAGGTTTGGAACTGGAAAACCACTGAAACCAGGTAAGGGCAAGACACAGGTATCCAGTACCCTTCCTTGAATGCCTTATGTCACAGTCTTTGTCCTAAACCCTTCATGTGGGTAACTCCATCAATCCTTGCAACAATGAGAGGACGTAGGTCCTGTTTTTAGGCCTGCTATTTCACATGTGGGGAAACAGAGACATGGAAGTTGGGTAATAGTCCCAGTTTCCACTGAAGAGGCGGGACCTGAACAGAGGTGGTCTGGATCCAGAGTCAACGTGTTGAACGATGCAGCGAGCGGCGTGCCCACTGCATCCCAAATGAAGAGGGGTTACAGTAAGAATACAGCAAAGACAGACAGACAGACAACTGACAAATACAGGAAGAGGGGGGTAGGGAGTAAACAAACCACGCAAAAAGAGAAAACATAAAGTAAGTAACTCCTAGTAAGTGAGTCCTACCATGTTTTAGTTACGATAAATGCAAAAGGATAAAGCCACGGATTTGAAATTAGAGATCCTTGGAGAGAAGAGGGTAATGTGCTATTTATGAAAGAAATGCCTGAAACAGATCGACTTAATGGTAGAATAGAGAAAGCTGGCTCAAGAGACAGGACAAGTCGCTCTCATACATTCTGGACACAAATTGTTGGGGTGCTGGTCCATGGCAATTGATCAGAAAGGAAAACAATTTCAGTTTCAGTGAGCTGGACTGACCAAAGGCCTTGGACTTCGGGCCACCAGATCTACACAGGCCCCATACAGAGCAAGCAGTTGCAAAAGAGGCCTCAGGCTGTGCTATGGGGACAACACAGTCAGAACAAGGCTTTGAAGCTACATAAATATCAGGCTGGATGACAAAGCGGAGGAAAAAAAAAACTTAGTACAAGTATCTTGGGGGGGTGGAAAAAACTGCATCTGAGTGGTCATAAACAGTACTTTGGAAATACTTGATGTAATGGAAAAGTCTACCCACAGGGAGGGGAAGGGCTCTTATGCCAGGTCACAGACACAGGGCACTATCCAGAAAGACAAGTCCAAGCCAACCCCCCGAACCACTGCCTGCCACCAGCATCCTTAAAGCCAGCCCATCGGAGAAGGTCACTTTGCCCTATAGGCCGGTGGACTAAAATCATTCCTGGAGGAGAAATAAGAGCAGAAGTAAGAATGAGAAAAAAGAAAATGAAAAAAACAAATTCATATTTTTCATATTAAGACTTCTGTAAATGAGTCTAGTGTGAGAAACCTATTAGTTTTATAATCATTAAACATTTTGTATATAATCTTTTTTTTTTAAGATTTTATTTATTTGAGGGGCGCCTGGGTGGCTCAGTGGGTTAAAGCCTCTGCCTTCGGCTCAGGTCATGATCCCAGGGTCCTGGGATCGAGCCCCACATCGGGCTCTCTGCTCAGTGGAAAGACTGCCTTCCCCACCCCTCTGCCTGCCTCTCTGCCTACTTGTGATTTCTGTCAAATAAATAAATAAAATCTTAAAAAAAAAAAAAGATTTTATTTATTTGACAGAGAGAGAGAACACAAGTGAGTTTGGGGGACGGGAGAAGCAGACTCCCTGCTGAGCAGGAAGCCCCAGGTCCCTGGGATCATGACCTGAGCCAAAGGCAGCTGCTTAACGGACTGAGCCACCAGGTGCCCCCAAACATTTTGTTATAATCTCAAAACTGTTTTTAAGGTGGTTTGAAGCATTTATGGGATTGACAGATTAAACCTAAGGTTTTAATTAAAAGTGTGAAAGTGATAAATTTACAACCAATGTTTAAATGTCTGGGAAGTCTAAATTGTCAATTCTAAGTTTTGGGGTCTTATGTAAGCACTGAAGGAATATTTAGACAAATGTTGATTAATTAAAGGATGTTAAATAGTTAATAATTTCACAACAGGTAAATCAGTCCATACCAAAATCCTACCCCTCCTCCCAACATTATTAAAGGACATTATTAACCTTGTACAATGAGCTGAATCTGCAGAGGGTCCCAAATATGCATTTATGTTTATAAAAACCCATTTAGATATGGCCCTTTCCCTCCATCATTAAAACCAAGCGGCACCTGGGTAGCTCACAGGCTTAAGCCTTTGCCTTCTGCAGATAGTGATCTCAGGGTCCTGGGATGGAGCCCCGCATCGGGCTCTCTGCTCAGTGGAAAGACTGCCTTCCCCACCCCTCTGCCTGCCTCTCTGCCTACTTGTGATTTCTGTCAAATAAATAAATAAAATCTTTAAAAAAAAAAAAAACAACTAAGCGGTGGTGGGGGATAAAAACAGACAAAAATTGAGCAAGGAGCTAAGAATCACTTTACACGGGATATGTGAGATCACCTTCCTTACCTTGTTTATTTATCATTGGTAATTAGCCACCTCTGCAGAGGCCCTTAGTTTGCCTCATAATCGGATGGTTTACATACCACATAAAATATTCATGATGGTCCAGAAAAGGTAAATCTACAGAGACTGAAAGCAGATTAGTGGTTGCCAGGGACTCACGATGAGGACAGAGACTTTTCTTTCTTTCTTTTTTTTTTTTTTTTAAAGATGCGGGGCTCGATCCCAGGACCCTGACACACAGAGATCAGAGGTAGGCAGAGAGGCAGGCAGAGAGAGGAAGGGAAGCTGACTCCCTGCTGAGCAGAGAGCCCAATGCGGGGCTCGATCCCAAGACCCTGGGACCATGACCTGAGCCGAAAGCAGAGGCTTTAACCCACTGAGCTACCCAGGCGCCCCTATACACCATTTTATATGTTAAATATATATAATATGTGGTATATTATAGATTATACATATTAGTTATTGTAATATATTATATATGTGTTATATATATTATATATTATATATTTATTATATATCATACAGGTATCTGTATCATATAACTCAACAAAGCTATTATAGAACCAGTGAAATAATTTGACTTTGAAACAGAAAGAATCTGAAATGATTAAGAACTGTGATCTGACAAGAGAAAATGACTGAACGTCGTCAGCATTTGGATGTGGAGGCTAGCCAGAACGATGCTAAGACCTTCTCTAAGATGCCATTCATTTCTGCTTTGGAAAGTGAAAAGAAAGCTGCTCCTGAGTGGCTCAGTTGGGTAAGCGACTTCCTCCGGCTCAGGTCATGATCCTGGAGTCCTGAGACCAAGTTCTGCATCGGGCTCCCTGCTCGCAGGGAGTCTGCATCTCCCTCTGACTTTTCCCCTCTTGTGCTCTCTCTCTCTCATTTTCTCCCTCTCAAATAAATAAAAACTTTAATAAATAAATAAATAAATGTATGTTAAAAGAAAAATGAAAGGAGGCTGATTATAAGAAAGAGTTAAGGTGTAAGGGCCCAAGCTCGCTCTTCTTTTATCACTTCTAACAGCTTAGTTTCATTTTCAAATGTGCATATAGTATTTTTCTTACTGTGGGCAAACTCCGATCTCGAGTCTGCAGCATTTGTATGAATATACTGGGACCCAGCTGATGGAAAGCGAGCATGCCACAATGTCAGGTTACTTATCTTAGAAGGATTTAGACCCATCAGGAGAATGGTAAATAACTTCTTCAGGGGACTTCTTTCTCCAGCATGAGCATGCAAGAAATCCCGCAAGACAAATGAAAATCCAGGGTGAAGGCAGAAAAGCCACAGCTGAGTTATGTTCCCAGGTGGTCTCCACTGTTTGCCCACCTAAATCTGTGTCCTTACCCTTCACAGAAAGAAACTTACAAAAAGCTTAGAGGTCACATGTACATTTCTTGCAACTTACTAGGACCATACAGAGAGGTACCGGCCTGCAGGGCAAATCAGAATTGGTATGGGGAACTTTCCAGAAGTTTTGCCACACTTAAAGGGAGAGTGTGAATGTCCTGTTCTTCTCCCTCCTCCTTCCTACTAACTGGAATCCAAGAGCAATGTTGGAGCCACCGTGGTCCATGAAGTGACCTCTATTAACCTATTTAATGCCCCTTGAGGGTGGATACTACACCATGACATACAGCTCAGGCAGAAGATCCATGCTGAGGTCCTGTGCTAGGGTGCATGGTGAATGAGGCCCAGGTAGGATTCCAGCCCTCCCTCCAACTGGCCACCTGTGTGAGTTCAACCAACAGTTACAGCCCTGCACATGACCGTGACACTATAGACAGACGTTACAGTCCCAGACACCTACCTCTGAATATCCTAAAGGGGAGAGAAAAATAAAACTCCAATCTTTTTAAAGTAATTGTTATGCATAGCAGAATGAAATCCTAACTAACGCAAAGACTATCTGTAATCTCTATTTTTTAAGTAGCAGAAAGAAATTGCTACCATCTATTAAATCTGGTACTGTAAGTTATGGGGGTTATGTTATTCTCTATACTTTCCTGTGACTTTTAAATAGTCGGTAATTTGGGACTTTAATGCTATATCCACGGGGCAAAAAACACAAGATAGAGAATCCAATCAGATGCCACTAAGTGTGTGTTCCAGTTAGCAGAACAGACAGCAAAAGACCTACTCAGCAAAAGTCTACTCAAGTGAGAAAGGTGGAAGCCAGGGTAACAGAATTACATAAATGTGTAAAGTGTCTGATGGAATGGTGTGATAGAAAGTGTCCTCATGGCCAGACAGGGAGCTGGAGAAATGTAAAGAGAAAAGGAAATACAAGAGCAAAGCAAGTCAAGAAACACAAGATACTCAACATCATCCACCATCAAGGAAATGAAAGTCAAAATCATAAGATCCCTCTTCCTACCTAATAGGATACCTGGAATTTAAAAAAAAGAAAGAAAGAAAGGAAAATCCATGCTGGTGAGGTTGTGATGGGAATGTAAAATCATGTACCCAGTTTGGAAGTATCTGCCAGTTCTGTAGATGGTTAGTCACAGAATTATCATATGACCTAGAAATCCTAATCCTAGCTATTTACCCAAAAGAACTCAGAGATAGATCCACCCAAAACCTTGTACATGAATGTTGACAGTATTATTCATAATAGCCAAGAAGTGGAAAGCAAGTATCCATTAGCTGTTGGGAGTGATAAGTAAAGGACGGTATTCCCATACGATGGAATATTACTCAGCTGTAAAAAAAGAAATGAAGTGGGGCGCCTGGGTGGCTCAGTGGGTTAAGGACTCTGCCTTCGGCTCGGGTCATGATCTCAGGGTCCTGGGATTGAGCCCCGCATTGGGCTCTCTGCTCAGCAGGGAGCCTGCTTCCCCCTCTCTCTCTGGCTGCCTTTCTGCCTACTTGTGGTCTTGCTGTCAAATAAATAAATAAATAAAATCTTTAAAAAAAAAAAATGAAGTGCCTATAGACACTACAGCATGGCTGAACCTTGAAAATTTTGTGCTCAGTGAGATAAACCAGTCACAAAGGGCCACATATTGTATGGTTTCATTAATGTGAGAAGTTCAGAATAGACAAATCCACAGATAGGAGGTAGGTTAACGGCTGCCAGAAAGATAGGAATATATACATCTGAGGAGCAAACTCAGTGAGATCCACAGCAAGACATATTATAACCAAACTGCCAAAAGACAAAGGATTTTTTAGGCAGCGGGAGAGAAATGACTCATCACATACATGGAATCTGCAGTAAAATTAACAGCCAACTTCTCATCAGAAACCACAGAGGCCATAAGGCAGTGGAAGGACATACTTAAATTGCTGGGGAAAAAAACTGTCAACCAAGACTTGTGTATCGATGAAAATGTCCTTAAAAAATGAGAGAGAAATTCAGAGCACCTGGGTGGCTCAGTCAGTTAAGCATCTGCCTTCAGCTCAGGTTGTGATCCTGGGCTCCTGGGATCAAGCCCCATATTAGGCTTTCTCCCTTTCCCTCTTCCTCCTCCCCCATGCAATGCTCTCTCATGCTCACTCTCTCCAATGAATAAATAAAATCCTTTTTTTTTTAATGAGGGAGAAATTAAAATACACCCATGTAAACAAAAGCTGAGGAATTTTGTTTCCACTGGACCTGCCCTAAAAGAAATGCTAAAGGGAGTCCTTCAGGTTGAAATGAAAAGATGCCAGAGAGTAACTCAAAGTTGTGTGAACAAATAAAGCCCTCCAGTAAAGGTAACTATAAGGGCAAGGAGAAAAACCAGGGTTATTGTATCTTTGGTTTGTAACTCCATGTTTTACTGCCTCCATAATTCAAAAGACAAATGCACAGAAAAGAATTATGAGTGTTTGTTACCAGGCACACAAGAATGAAGATGTAATCAGTGATGACAATAACGAAAGGTGTGGAGGAGAGACGTGTACATTAGCAGCATTTTCAGATGCTCCTTAAGTTATACTGGTATCAATTCAAACAGGATTGTTGGAAATTTATATTAAGTATGTAAGTAAAATCCCACGGTAACTATGAAGAAAAAAAAATCTAATCTACACAAAGGAAATGAGAATGGAATCGAAACAGTTCACTACCAAAAAACAAAAAAAAAAAAAACAAAACCAACAACAACAACTCAACTAAACACAAAAGAAGGCAGTAGGGGAGGAAATGAAACAGAAAAACATGTATAAGACCTATAGAAATCAAATAGTAAAATGGCAAAGAAAGTGCACCCTTATCAGTAATCACTTGGAATGTAAGGGGATTAAATGTTCCAATCAAAAGGCAGAGATGGACAGAATGCACTAAAAAACATGATCTAACCATATGCTATCAAGGGGAGACTCACTTTCAGCGACAGAGTGACTTACCAACCAACAAATAAGCTGAAAGAAAGAGGACCGAAAAATATTTCCCATCCAAATAGTAGAGAGCCGGGATGGCTATACTAACAGGAAACAAAATAACTCTAAGTCAAACCTGTTAGAAAGGACATAAGAAGAACATTATATATTGATGAAACAGTCGGTTCATCAAGAAGATATAACAATTATATACATGTACGCACCACACAACACAGTCCTCCAGAAGATAAAGCAAACCACAGAACTGGAGAATCCATTTCACAAAACAGTTGGAGACAGCAGCACATTATTTTCAGTAATGAATGGAACATCTATACAGAAGATCATTAAGTAAACAGAGGACTTAACACAATACTATACACCAGTTGGCCCTAACAGACATCTCCAGAACACTCCACCCTGTACCAGCAACATTCTTCTCAAGTGCACACGGGACATTCTGCAGGACAAACCATATGTTAGGCCACAAAACAAGTTTAAATTCATTTTAAAAGACTGAAACATATGTATATATATACATATATATTAAAAACATATATTTAAAAAATAAAAAATAAGTTAGAAATTTTTTTAAAAATAAAAAAATTAATTTAAAAAAATAAATAAAAATACTGAAATGATAAAATGTATCTTCCCCAATCACAACAGAATAAGGACAGAAACTAATACTAGAAGGAAATCTGAAAAACTCACATATATGTAAAAATTAAACACCTTCTTAAACAAAGCACAGGGTAGGGGTCCCTGGTGGCTCAGTCAGTTAAGCTTCTGCCTTTGGCTCAAGTCATGATCCCAGGGTCCTACATTGGGCTCCCTGCTCAGCAGGGAGCCTGCTTCTCTCCCTCCCTCTGCCTGCTGCTCCTTCTGCTTGTGGTCTCTCTCTCTTGCTATCTCTCTGTCAACTAAATAATTATTAAAAAAAAAAAAAAGAGGAAATCAGCAAATACTCTGAAACGAAAGAAAACAAATATGTAACATGTCAGATGAAATGCAGGGAAGGAGCACTACAGGGGAAATTTATAGCTGTAAATGCCTACATTAAGAAAGGGAGAAGCTCTCAAATTGATAAAACTAATTATATACATTGAGTTTCAAAACAGAAAAAGAGCAAATGAACCGAAATCTAAAAAGAAATACAGAACAGAAAAATAACAGAAGAAACAAAAAGTTGATTCTTCACGGGGGAAGAAAAAACCAGATCCATGAAACTGACAACACTTTAGGTAAACTGACCAAGAGAAAAAGGGTGAAGACTTAAATAACTAAAATCACATATAATAGTGGGGACATTACTACCAACCTCACTCTAATAAAAAGGTTTATAAGAGAGTACTAGGAACAACTATATGGAAACAAATGAGATAACTAGATGACATGACAAAAATTCCTAGAAACGCGAGAATCACCTAAACTGAACCAAAAGAAATAGAAATCCTCAGTAGGGTGCCTGGGTGGCTCAGTGTTTTGGGCGTCTGCTTTCAGCTCAGGTCATGATTCCAGGGTCTTGGGATCAAGCCCCGCATCAGGCCCCCTGCTCGGCGGGAAGCCTGCTTTTCCCTCTCCCACTTCCCCTGCTTGTGTTCCCTCTCTTGCTTTCTGTCTCTCTGTCAAATAAATAAAATCTTTAAAAAAAAAAAATAAAGAAAACTTCAACAAACCTTTAATAAAAGATTGAATAGGTGATCAAAATTTCCAAACAGAGAAAAGTCCAACTCTTAGGGCTTCACTGGTGAATTAAAGCAAACATCTGAAGTAGAACTGACACCAAATTTGAGTTTCTCAAACTCTTCCAAAAAATAAAAGAGTAAGTAACACTACCGAACTCATGGCCTCGTTCTGTGAGGCCAGCATCACCTTGATACAAAGGCCAGATTAAGACAACACAGGTTGGGGCTCCTGGGTGGCACAGTGGGTTAAGCCTCTGCCTTCAGCTCAGGTCATGATCTCAGGGTCCTGGGATCGAGCTCCGAATTGGGCTCTCTGCTCAGCGAGGAGAGCCTGCTTCCCCTTCTCTCTCTCTGCCTGCCTCTCTGCCTACTTGTGATCTCTATCAGATAAATAAATAAAATCCTTAAAAAAAAAAAAAAAAGACAACACAGGGAAAGAAAATCACAGAGCAACATCCCTGATAAATACGGATGTAAAATCCTTGACAAAATGCTAGTAAACTGCACCCACAGCATATTGAAGGATCATACGCTGTGACCCAATGGGATTTATCCAAGAAACACAAGTGATGATTAACACCAATCAGTGCAACACATCACATTAATAAAACAAAGGGGGAAAAAACAAATACTGCTCATCTCAGTTAACACAAGAAAAAAAAAAAAATCCAACACCCTTTTATCCACAAAAACACTCAACAAACTAGGAACAAAGGAATCTTCCTCAACCTGAGAAGGGCTTCTGTGAATATCACACATGTATCCTATCAATGGCCAAAGCTTTACCCCTAAAATCAGAAACAAGACGAAGATTCTCACTTTTGCTATTCAGCATTGCCCTGGAAGTTCTATCAGATCGATAAATGAAGAAAAGAAATAAAAGGCATCAAAACTGGGGGGGGGGGGGGGGGGAGAAGAAGTAAAATGCTCTCTGTTCACACATGGCATGATCCTGCATGTAGAAACACCAGAAGAATCTACAAGAAAGCTGCTAGAGGTAATGAACGAGTCCAGCAAGGTTTCAAGGCACAAGATCAACGGGAAGCAGACTGGGCGTTACCGGGGGCTGGAGGGAGGGGAATGGAGCGTTATTGCTTAACTGGTACAGGTTTCTATTTGGGGTGACAGGAATGTTTTTGAAAGACGTGGTGGTGATGTTTACCCAACGTCGTGAACGTACTGAAGAGCACTTAAAATGGTTAAGACGGCAAGTTTTCTGTGATAGATGCTTTACCACAATTTTACTAAATTTACAAACGCATGTTACACTACTTAAGGGAATTGAGCTACCCTGTAAGTTAAACCGGTTTTTTGAGTTCAGTCTGTTCATTTGCATTGATAAGACATTAACCAAGCACTGCTTTACGACACCAGGATTAGTTGCAAAGAACAGTCAGGACTTTTATATCCGCAATTTTAATTCATTAAGTATTGATTCTTACAACCAAACAGCTGTCAGTGGTTTTTTATGACCAAAAGCTGCCTTCGCAGACATAAAATAAAATTTTAAAAAATCTCATATTGACCTATAACTTTTATATTTTGACCAATTTAAATATTTTCTATAATTTTTAAATTTTCCAAAAGACTAAAAAAAAAAAAAAAAAACCACACACACAAAAAAAACTCTCGGAGTTGGGGGACAATTCCCCAAACCAGAATTACATCCTTCTGAATAACAAATAACAAAATGTAAGAAATCAAAGTCCTCGTACCTCCCCAGGTGTCGACGTGAATTTTTTTCCACCACACATACAGGAAAAGAAGAGCAGACAGGAGAAACTGGGAAGTGGTGTTTGCCCAGGCAGATCCTCTGAGGGAGAGAACGTGATCATTCCCTGTGAGTGCCTTCCGTGCAAGTACAAAGAAACAGGCTACCCCTCATGAGCTTTGGCTCAGTTAGAGAATCACAGTCTTTAGAAAAGCCTAGAACCTGGGGGCGCCTGGGTGGCTCAGTGGGTTTAAGCCTCTGCCTTCGGCTAAGGTCATGATCCCAGGGTCCTGGGATGGAGCCCCGCATAGGACTCTCTGTTCAGCAGGGAGCCTGCTTCCTCCTCTCTCTCTCTCTCTGCCTGCCTCTCTGCCTACTTGTGATCTCTGTCTATCAAATAAATTTTTTAAAAAATCTTAAAAAAAAAAAAAAAGAAAAGCCTAGAACCCATAGGCTACCTTTTAATGGTCTAAATACAGTACCCACTTAAGACAGACTTGTTTTCTTTACAGCAATGCTAAATTTTGGAAGACCCAAAGGTGACTAATCGTCATCCAAAAAACAAAAGAACATATAAACATGTGTCACCATTCTTTGTCCTCACAGCTTCAAATAACCCATCAGATAACTTCTTACACATAGATACATAGAGTATCAAAACACAGCTACTATGTTCAAAATACTGGTCTAAGGTTCATGGCGGTATTATTTCTCAAGATTGTAATAAACTTGTTTGCTATTACAAGATAACCTTAGAACATCCTCGACAGATATTTTATCCCACGAATAAAACGATGCCACATCCTGGCACAAGGAGCCCGGGGCTGCTTGCTTTCTATTTTTTCACTTCACTCTTCTGACCGATCCTTAAATTTTATCACCGATTAATCCATTCCCGTGGGTTCTTCTTCTCCTCTTACCCAACTATCCCCCACCCAACTGTCCTTTGTAGATTTGTTCAAGAAACTTTTTTTTTTTTAAAGATTTTTCTTTATTTATTTTGTTCAAGAAACTTCTAAGAGAGGGTCTGTAAGGTGCACCTGCAGGGGAAACCCGGACCCCCCACTTAGCTGTTTACGTGGGTTGACGTCACCAGCTCACAAACCTGTCGACTCTAACTCACCACCACCCCCCGTCCCCACCCCCAGCCAAAGCCTCTTTCAGCTCTTGGCATAAAGAAGATGTTACAAAACTTTTTTCATTGATTATTCTTATACCCCACCTCTCCACTCTCCTTTATTTAATGGCTTTTATATATATTTCATACTGCAAGTAATAGTAGGAAAGAAATTTTCTATCACTACCTGGTACCCACAACAATATGTGTACACACATGCACACACACGCAGGAACAAACGTCCCCTGAAAATACGCTTGTACCTTCTCGTGTTTCCTATTCTATCACATTTTATTCTTTTTTTTTTTTTTAAGATTTTATTTATTTATTTGACAGAGAGAAATCACAAGTAGATGGAGAGGCAGGCAGAGAGAGAGAGAGAGGGAAGCAGGCTCCCTGCCGAGCAGAGAGCCCGATGCGGGACTCGATCCCAGGACCCTGAGATCATGACCTGAGCCGAAGGCAGTGGCTTAACCCACTGAGCCACCCAGGCGCCCCACATTTTATTCTTTGTCATTCATAATATACCTCATTTTTTAAAGTGTCGATCAAGACCCACTAAACCAATTTTCATTTAGGAAGAAACACGGTGCCCTAAGGCATCCAGACACTGTCAGGGCTCAGGGCTGCATCTCCAGGCTCTGGTGGGAACACACCTGCCACCTGCGGGGGAGGCTGGCTCTGGGCCAGCACACACCGGGAGGTTTAGCTGAGGGATGGACCAACAGCATGGCGCCTCCACGGGACCCTCATGTTCTCGAGCTTCATAAAGATGGAATTGGCTCAATTTCTTACAACTCAGAGAGAGCAGGAGAATTCCGCACCGTGCTCTGCCCCCACTCCTGCCTTTGCTTAGGTGCCCATCTCCATCTGCACAGGCTCCTCGGGCTAACTCCAGTCTGACATGCAGGTGCTGGTTCACACAGCACTTTTTCCAGAACATTCTCCCTCATCTCCCCCAACTAAGCCCCTCACTCCCTCCCCAAAGCCTGGGCTGGCTGCCCCTCCTGAGCACCAGCCCCTGCCCCGTATTAAGGGAAACCTGTCAGGGCTCCCTCCCAGGCTGCCTCACTCCCCCATATCCCAGCCCCTGGCTAGAGCCGGCACCCGGCATGCACTAGGGATTTGGGGAATGAGAGGGTCGCTACTTACACAACCCCGAGGTCCAGGGCGTAGAGTAGGAGGCCGTTCATGCCCACATTGATCACATTCGCTGCAATCCCAGTGATCACTTGCGGCATGATGATGCCCTAAAATCCCCAAGAAGAAAACAAATAGCATTTTCAAGAGCTAATCAGGTGGCGTGAAATAAGGGAAGACACGTATACTGGTCTTGGCCCCTCTCATCCCCCCAGTTCCAAGCACAGAGCTCCTAAATCCCTTGTGATTCCCCCAGCAATAAGAGCACCAAGGGGAGTCCTTTGTTCTAATATATGGTCTTCAACCCAGGTTCTTGACACGGAGTTCCTAAATCCTTTGGAATGTCTTGGGTGACAAGGGTGCCCTCTGTCACAATGAGGGGACTGTGAGTGGGCTCCCGGATGGGAACTGGTCACCCGAAACACCAAGCCAGGGTTAGAAGCTCGACTGTTTCAGCCCCTCTCTCATAATGATCAATCCTGCCTCCCCGAAAAGCACACGATTCAGGAAACTTCCACGCTGGTGAATGTAAGGACGTGCTGGGAAGATGGCACCCCTTTCCCACAGACCTTGCCAGCGGGGTGGGTGCTGTCGGCATTCTTTGTCATTCCCTCTGATAATGAACTGGTAGATCGTAAGCAAACTTGTCCTCGGTTCCATGAGTCGCTCTAATTAAATTAGTGGAACCTGAGCAGGGGGTCGTGGAAGCTTCCGATTTGCAGCCCATCCGTCGCCCGGGTGCAGCCTGGACTTGCCATCTGCATGTGGAGGTGGGGAGGCTAGAAAGTGGGACGAGCCCTCCACCTGTGGGCGGTCCCCGTCCATGCAGGCAGAGAGCAATCTAATCGAGTTAAGAGGTAGGCCAGGCGCTGCTCTGGCGAACGGTGTGGTGCAGAAACAGCTGCCACGCCTCCCGGGGAAGGAGTCCTGTGAGAGTGATGAGATGGGCAGGAGGAAGAGGGGGTCTTCCTGAACAGGGGGGCAATCCGAGTTACGGATTTTTTATGTCATTTTAAATGACAGCACAGGACCATCACCGGCCTGCCTCTCCCACAGCTCATGCTCAGTGAGTTCTCACCCTCTGACAAATAAAATCTTAAAAAAAAAAAAAGAGTGGCTTCAGTGCACAGAAGTCACACGGATGCAAGCAAGCAGCTCAGGAAAGAGGGATCGGGGAGGGTGACGTGGTGAGCCAGAGGTCACCCCTCACCTCTGCCCTTGCCCATCTTGCCTGTGTCCCTTCTCCCTCGGGTGTATTGGGGGTACCGTGAACCCTGGGCACTTCTGGGGTTGTGGCCCTTGGAACTCTGCAATCTCTTCCCCAAAAACAGAGGCACCAGGGCCAGGCCTGGGCCCAGACACAGAGCCGGTAGGTAGCCCACGGGAGAGGTAAGGGGTGGAGGGTGCGGAATGCACAGTAACACCAGGGGTGGGCGCAGGAGTCAGTCAGATGGAGACGGGCGTCTCCCCTGAGCTGGACAAAATCCATCCACGAGATGTCAGGTCTCCCCAACAAGGAGCTCTGGGTAGAATTCCAGGAAAAAAATAAAAAATGAATTACTTTCATAGAAAATGCCCTAAGAATACTCACTCTACATTTCCAGTACCGTGGAGTAAGAAAAGACAAAGAACTTGTACCTGGCTTTGCAAATATCTCGTCTGCAGCTGGAAGAGGAAGGCTGCCTGTAAGACGAAACCAGAAACGCCCTGGTTAACATCAAAGTGTCAATCCAACAGTCCCTGTGAGTTCCGTTTTTCAAGAAGATACTTCCTCTTGATGAAAGACCACAAAATCGGAGAACCAGAGCCACACCAGTCAATGCTAGCATGCTAACTGTTTGGAATCTTCCAGAAAGGACTGTCTGACAGAACAGACAAGTCAACCTCTAACTGGCTGAAGCAGAAAATAGCTCACTGCCTTGACACCTGAACGGCTCTGAGGGTACCAACGGTGGTGGTGGGGGGGGTATATCCCCAAATCCCAGGGAAGCCCCGGAAACATCCTGATTAGCTTGCAATCGAGAGTAATCATGGCATAAGGAAGGGAAGTTCTTCCCATGATCAATGTGTGTATTTCCTATAAGCTGCTGGACCTCAAAATGGTACCAGCTTTGAGAATCAGAAAGGGAGGGATGGCAGGTCCAAGAGATACTCGCGGAACGGACACAGGAATAGCATTATATAAATGAAAGGACGGAGGCACACACATGACCACATTCATTAACTGCTTCACACAGTGCAACGCAGGGCACCTGGGTGGCTCAGTCGGTTGGGCGTCCGCCTTCAGCTCCTGTCCTGATCCCAGCGTCCTGAGATGGAGCCCAGAGTTGGGCTCCCTGCTCAGCGGGGAGTCGGCTTCTCTGTCTGTCCCTCCCCCACCACACTCATCCTCTCGCTCTCTCTCTTTCTCACTCCAATCAATCAATCAGTCAACGTTTAAAAAATAAAAGATTAAAAAAAATACCCTTGACACTTACAGGAAGAGCAGGAATAAAAATCATCACATAAATCTGGGCTATCCTGAAATATACAACAAGCAGTGTTGGTTAACATTCAAACAATTGCTGATCATACTTCCTCAAACTGAATCCATGCAGTACTTTATAAAAATTAAAACTGAACATAATTTACATGGGGAAATTTAACGCTCTTACGAGACTTTTCCAACAACCCAAATTAACCCTACAGTAGGCGGGCTGCAGGAAAGCTGGACTTCACACCTCCCAGCTCATTCTTCGCCAAAAAGGTAGAAGGAACACACAGCAACATGAACTGGAAACTTGGCAATACTTAGAAACTGAGTCAGGACCGTAGGTGTATCTCACACTGAAGCCGGCCAAACGGTCTTCTAGAAGAGCAGAGGTGCCTCCCCGCATCCCATGTACCCTGTAGGCGATCCCACAGAGCTTGCTGGAATTATAGCTTAAAAAAAAATAACACCCCAACTCGTAAAACAAATGGGAAGAAGAAAAGGGAAAAAAAAAAAACAGGAAGGAGACTGTGTTGCCATTCTGCTTCTGGGAGGAGAGAAGTACTCTGCGCGTATACAAAACACACATTCTTGTCCTGCATCTTTTCACTCGGGACATGGCATCAGGTCACTGTGTTACCCTGTGTCACCCCGCGTCACGCCGTGTCAGATGGTCCCCCACCAGCCCTCTCTCCTATGGTCTGCACGTCACAGCTTCTGTTTGCCATAGGGTTGGAGTCCAGGAACGTGGACGTGAGGAAGAGGACCGGACAGCCCCTTACTCTGAACCTGGGGTTCTGACATGAGTGATGCTGCTGACCTGGAGACTTCGGGGTCTTGCTTTAAAAGCAGGAGGATGCGCTCCGTGTTGATGAAGACGGCCCAGCATGGAAAGCAGCACAGCAACAAGATGAGGATTCCTCTCTGAAGGATGATCCCCACGCGTTTTAGGTTCTTGCCGCCAAAGGACTTGAGAGAAGAAACACATAACGGTAAAGAACGCCACGGTGTGGGGCGCATGGGTGGCTCAGTGAGTTAAGCCTCTGCCTTCAGCTCAAGTCATGATCAGAGTCCTGGGATCGAGTCCCGCATCGGGCTCTCTGCTCAGCGGGAAGCCTGCTTCCCCCTCTCTCTGCCTGCCACTCCGCCTGCTTGTGCACTCTCTCGCTCTGGCAAGTAAATAAATAAAATCTTAAAAAAACAAACAAACAAACAAAAAAAAACTTAAAATTGACTAAAAAAAAAAAAAAAAAAAAAGAATGCCATGGTGTGCTGAGAGCAATCTGGGAGAGGCACAGGGCAAGCTGCGTGTCTGGGACCAGGGAGGGGCACGGCAGCTGCCCCAGTGGCCTCCACAGTGAGACGGGGTCGATGGAAAAATGACATAACCTGCTGAAGTCTAGGAGGGACAAGGGTAGAGAAGCCAGAGCTGAGCAGCTGCTGGGTGGCCAGACCACGAAGCAGAGAGCCGTCCAGGGGAGGACAGGGCAGGCCCCAGACAGAAGCAGACCCGACCCAGGCCGAGGGGCTGCAACCTCACAGTGGCCTTGCTGAGTCTGGGTCTCGTGGAGCTTTTCCCATGTTCCCTTTCCTTCAAGTAACCAGAATGATTGTCTCCTTCCACACCCAAAAAGTGGTCTACCTAAAAATACGGTACAAGAAGCAATAGAAACAAATTTTTTAAAAAAGCAGTATACGTGACAAAGAATATTATAAAGGCAATGTGTGCACCTGCTTCATACCACGTTCTCCAAAACACATGGTTTAAAACCATGCAGATTTTAGAATGGTGTGGATGTGTGAGTGTACACAGATGGAAGTGTTTGTAGGACAGTCACCAAAAAGTTAATAGAGAGAACTCAGAAGATTAAATTTTAGTGATTTTTCCCCCATCTTGTTCAAATACTTTTCTAGGTAATCTGAAGTTTCTATATGTACTTGACCTTTAACTATCTTTTTATTTTATTTTTTATTAATTTTTTTTTACAATCTTTTTAAAAGGCTATTTAAGGGGCATCTGGGTGGTTAGTCGGTTGAGCGGCTGCCTTGGGCTCAGATCATGATCCAGGGTTCCTGGGATTGAATCCCACATCAGGCTTGGAGAGCCTGCTTCTCCCTCTGCTGCCCACCCCCCAAGCTTGTGCTCTCTCTCTGTGTCAAATAAATAAGATCTTTAAAAACTAAGAATAAAGGGATGCCTGGGTGGCTCAGCCATAAGTGTCTGCCTTAGGCTCGGGTCATGATCCCAGGCTCCAGGGATAGAGCCCTGAAACAGGCTCTCTGCTCAGTGGGGAGCCTGCTTCTCCCTCTGCCCTCCCCCCTGCTTTTGTGCATTCTCTCTCTCAAATAAATAAATATTTTAAAAAAATAAAATAAAATAAAGAGGCTATTTAAAATCCAGGAAAGGGGCACCTGGGTGGCTCAGTGGGTTAAGCCTCTGCTTTCAGCTCAGGTCATGATCTCAGGGTTCTGGGATTGAGCCCCACATCAGGCTCTTTGCTCAGCAGGGAGCTTGCTTCCGCCTCTCTCTCCTGCCTCTCTGCCTACTTGTGATCTCTCTCTCTGTGTGTGTGTGAAATAAATAAAATCTTTTTAAAAAATAAAAATCCAGGAAACAACGTGCTATTATGGAATACATTTACTAATACAGAAGAATGCCCATTATATATTGATAGATGGTGAAATAAGTCATAGATGTCTTTGTTTTTTTAAATATGAATAAAAATAAATGGTGCAAAAAAAGGACAAAAAACTAGCTTAAAATAAAAATTCACATCCTACACCATGCCAATCCAGAGCTAACTTGAACTTAAATTGCATTAATTCCTTTAGAGCCATGTCTGGCTTAGCTCATAGAAACCATCTCAGGACACCTTCATGCACAAATGGCCGCAGAGCTGCACAACAGCTCAGGAGACACCACATATGCCCAGTGCTGCTCCCTCCTTGGGACACAACCCTGTCCTCACTCTCCCAGGCATTGGGTTTGAAGGCAGGACCCATTCGTCATACATCCACCCACCCATCTATCCACCACCCATCTATTCACTCATTCATCTACCAACCACCCAAACATCTATCCAACTGTCCATCCATCTACCCAACCATCTGTCCACAGCATCTACCCATCTCTGCCTGCTTCCCTGCCTTCCTGTCACTCATTCAACAAACTTCCAGGGTATAGAAAGCACAAGGCTGAACTTAGGGATTCCAAGACTGAATGGGATAAAGGCTCTCTCCCCAAGCATCTGGGATCCTATAGAGGAAACCACTATGCTTCTAAAGTAGGCAGGTGAGGGCGCCTGGGTGGCTCAGTGGGTTAAGCCTCTGCCTTCGGCTCAGGTCATGATCTCAGGGTCCTGGGATCAAGTCCTGAATCAGGCTCTCTGTTCGGCAAGGAGCCTGCTTCCTCCTCTCTCTCTGTCCCTGCCTTTCTGCCTACTTGTGATCTCACTCTGTCAAATAAATAAATAAAATCTTAAAAAACAAAAAAGTAGGTGGATGTAGTGGATGAGATGGAAGACAGACCCAGCATTGAAAGGCCTGGACCAGAATATGACTCTCCTTTGATTATGCTAGCACACCCAACCAGAATTCCCAATCCCATGACAGCCAGTGAGGATGGAGAGAAATGAACAGATTCTCTGCTAACATACGGAGATGGGAGATAAAAGATTCTGACTTGAGTGGAGGACAGTGTATTCTTGTGAGAGAAACAGTTCAGGTGGGAAAGTCTGATGAGTTTAGTTCTGGTCGAGCTGAGTTTGAGATGTCTGGAACGTGACCAGCTTTCAAGCCTGGACCTCAGGAGACAGATGGGAGCAGGAGATGGACAGGTGAGTCTTCAACACCGGGCGAGGGAGGGCAGTTTTAGGGTAGGAGAGATCATAACAGGAAAGAAAAAGGAAAGCCCCACCTGAGCACACAAGAAAGCCGACTCTCCTTATATCCAGTCACCAGCAGCATCGTATTTGACAAGTAAAAGCCACAGAGGGGACAGTCCCCTACATGGTCTCCCACAGGAAAGGTAATCGACCAAAACGGGTCCTCACCTGAGACATCAGAGTGTCGCAAGCGGAGGCCAAGCCAGTTCCCACGGAAATCCCAATGACATTCACCACCTGCAAGGAACAACATGGAGCTTGGGCCAGCACCCCAGGGACCAACGGGGACAGTGGCTCCCCCCACACCAAGGAATGAATATCTTCGAGGAGCAAGCAGAAGGCTTTCTCCTTCAGGTCGAACGGCTGACTGTCAACTGTAAACAGAAATGCACCCTCTGACGAGAGGACCACAATCCCTTCATGTCGACCAGGGTGTCTTACCAACTAAGTTTTCTCCACACAGTGCCCGTTGCAACATCTCTGTGAAGAAGTGAGGTTGTGACCGGCAGCTGACAGCAAGGACTCTGGTCCTCCATGTGCGAGGCAAACCTGTCCTGAGCAGGTACCACGAGCTTGCCACAAGTTCCAGAAAGCTGCAGCCATCCAGGTGGTGGCCTGAGGCCGGGAAGGCTGGTCCCGGGCTTTAATCCCTTAGTGAGGCACGGGGACTCGTTCTGGGTCACCCACTGGCTTCGGCCTCAGCCTGGGCCCCTGACAATGGAGGGCACAGCCCAACATGTTGTTTTGCAGTGGCCGGTGGGGGGTAGAGGGGAGCTGGAGGCCCTCGTTTTCATCTCCCGTCTCACCTTTAGCAGGGAGGTCGACCCCCCGTGAGTTAATTTCTTGACTGACCAAGGTCACAGACTCCAGCCCCCCAGGGAGTCGGTGACAGGACACACACAGAGCAAGTCCCCGGGCCCCGGTCCAGGGCACAGCAGGAGACGCCCACACCAAGACACCCTGTGCTCTGCCTGCCAGTCCAGGGCAGCGTCAAGGTTTAAAACGCCAAACACTCCTCGGCCTTCCAGGAAAAGACAGGGAAGCCTCCCTATCCCTCTTCCTGGAGGGCTCCGAGTCTCTCCCCAGGTCAGGGTCCTTGTCAGAGTCTGCCCTGACTCCCATCAAGGGCTGCTAACCCTAAGTTCTGATGTCACCCCCTCCCCATACAGTGACCACCTGTATGCTCAGCCGGTTCCAGACTTGCTCTGTATCTCCGTGACAAGCTATCCAGGACACCGTCTTCCACTTTACCAAAGGAGCTGAGAGACATTCCTCTGACTCGATATCAGAAAGGCCATCCTTCCCCCGAGTACAGGGCTCTGTAACATCTTGGGCATGCTGGGAATTTCTGGAAACTACCAGGGCTGGAGTCCAGAGTACGATTTGCACCTTCTTGGGTGCTGATCAATCCTAGCTGAGTCTTTTTCTATGCATGTTTCTTTGACCCTATCCTACCAGCTATTTATTTATCCTTCTGTCTCGGAAGTATTTTTATAAACCAACTCAAACTTTTCAGGAAGCAAGATAAGGTATAAATAAATGTTCCCAGGGGGCGCCTGGCTGGCTCAGCTGGTAGAGTATGGGACTCTTGGTCTTGGAGTCGTGAGTTTGAGCCTCATGTAAGGGGGAGAGATTATTTTAAAAAAAAAAAATTTTTTTTTAATGTTCTTTTATTTTAAAAAACAAGCACTTTGGGGCACCTGGGTGGCTTGGTCATTTAAGCCTCTGCCTTTGGCCCAGGTCACCATCACAGGATTCTGGGATCGAGCCCCACATTAGGGTCTCTGCTCAGCTGGGAGCCTGCTTCTTCCTTGCCCTTCCTCCTAGTTGTGCTTTCTCTCTCTCTCCCTCTCTCTCTCGCTCTCTCGCTCTCAAATAAATAAATAAAATATTTTAAAAATAAAATTTTTTAAAAACACACTTTGATAAATCCTCTCATTCCACCGACAATTTTTCGTAAGGCAGAACATTTTTTAATGTATCCAGCTTTCATGAATAGTTGTGGGGTTTTTTTAAAGATTTTATTTATTTGACAGAGAGAGATAGCGAGAGAAGGAGCACAAGCAGAGAAAGTGGGAGAAGGAGAAGCAGGTTTCCCCCCAAGCAGGGAGCCCAATGTGGGGCTCGATCCCAGGACCCTGGGATCAAGACCTGAGCCAAAGGCAGACGCTTAGTGACAGACCCACCAGGCGCCTCTCATGAATAGTTTGATACTGGGCCTGCTGTCTTCTTAGCAATTAGTTATAGCTTAACAGCTGGTCAAAACATAGTCTAACCACCCATTGCTTAAGGAAGGACAGGCACAGACCCCTTGACCTTGAACCTTAGCTACAGAAATTCCTCTTTTTGGAATACACCAACCTTCCCATATATCCTTTTCAGGCCTATTACCTGAATTTCAGGTTTCTTTTCTTTTCTTTTCTTTTAGATTTTATTTATTTATTTGACAGGCAGAGATCACAAGCAGGCAGAGAAGCAGGCAGAGAGAGAGGAAGGGAAGCAGGCTCCCCACTGAGCAGAGAGCCCGATTGCGGGCTCGATCCTAGGACCCTGGGATCTTGACCTGAGCCGAAGGCAGAGACTTTAACCCACTGAGCCATCTAGGGGTCCCGAATTTCAGGTTTCTATTCACCCTGTACCTATGAATTTTTTCTTCTAAACGTAAGAACTCTTCTTACGCTCTTATCATCAGGTGCTTCGGGATGGAAAAGCGTGAAAGAATAGCGCTGGGAAGGTCATGCCCAGGACATGCCCAGGTGAAGCCCAGCTCACAGTTCCCCGGAGCTATGTCCTTCTCTGAAATACCCACTTGAGCCAGATCTGAGCCAGGCACCAGGCTCAGCAAAGCTTAACATGAGCCGCCCAGTCGACAGGAGGGCATGCTAGGACATAGAACGTGGCAGAGCCCCAGAAGGACAGGCTCTACCTGGGGCTTCCAGGAAAGCTTTCTGCAGATGCCCCAAAGTCACATCTAGAAGCATACGCCCCAGCCTCCCACGCAAGTCGCAGAATGCAGTGGGCACCCACAGGCAGGATGCCCCATGCCTGGATTTCACTGCCTGGTGCCAGGAGCAATGAAGGGGTTAAGCCAGGAGGTGCTTTGATTTTTTTTTTTTTTTTTTTTTTAACAGCTGGGACTGGAGGAGGATGAGATGGGAGTCAGATCCAGAGGAGGGGCAGCCCAGGGCTGGCAGGTAGTGTGCAGACCAGGCCAGGACAGTGATAGCAGGAAACAGAAGATGAGGAGTCATTTTAAGAAATTCAGGACAGGGGCGCCTGGGTGGCTCAGTGGGTTAAGCCTCTGCCTTCTTCGGCTCAGGTCATGATCCCAGGGTCCTGGGATCGAGCCCTGAGTCGGGCTTTCTGCTAAGCAGGGAGCCTGCTTCTCCCTCTCCCTCTGCCTGCCTCTCTGCCTACTTGGGATCTCTCTCTCTCTGTCAAATAAGTAAATAAAATCTTTAAAAAAAAAAAACAGAGGGGAGGGTCTAGGTACTCCGGGGGAAGACGGTCACTCAAGCTTCACACATTTTCTGAGTGTGAGGGGGTCCTGGCATATTCAAGCCGACAGATCCCGAGCCGGTTAGACACGGGAGGGGGCACGTTGGTCAGGGAGGGAGACACAAATCTGAGAGGCATCAATAAAGAGGAGGAAGGAGGGGAAGAGACAGAGGTACACCTGTCAGAGGGTGGCAGGAGATCTGAGGAGAGTCAGCAGAGGAAGCAGAGAGGAGGCCAGGGGTGGCAGGGAGGCCCGGTTAGGGCGAGGCCCCCGGAGAAGGCAGAGCGGGATGTCACGGGCAACATTAGGGCACATGAAACAGAGTAGTGGAGAAATACAGGCCACCCTGCAAAGGGCAGAAAAGGAAATAAAGACCTAAGACTTTCTGGCAAAGAGCAGAAGTGGCTAGAGGCTGGACGGGGGCTTGGAAGGCGGACGGGGGCTGGAGGTGGTTTTACAGAAAGGGAGAGACTTGGATACATTTATCCTAGTGCAGAGGGACCAAGTAAAGAGAAGAAATGGAAGAGGAAGGATGGTTCTGGAACACAGGTGGTCTTGAAGAGGGGAGTAATGGTGATCTGGTGTTGACGGGCAGACGAGGGGGTGTCAGGCATGGACTGACCGGCCCACAAACCTGGGAGGGAGAGAAGATGGAGGGACCACAGCATGGGAAGAGCCCACGAGGTCAAAGGCAGGTGGTGTGGGGAACTGACGGCACAAGGATAAAACGTTGCCAGCAGGAAAGTAAAGTTTAAAACATCTACAGGGGGTCTATGCTGTGGGACAAAATGTGTACTGTGTGAGCCCTGGAGTAGATCTGGGGGACCCTGGAAGCCAGTGAGATGGAGGGACACTGGGCCCACCCCACATCCAAGGAGATGAGCACCCAGGTGCTGGAGTGTTTGCTAAACACTGAAGAGACCCGGTACTGGCCAGTGGATATCCTGACAGGGAAAAGTAGAAGATGTTGTACCTGGACGTAATGTTCAGACACGGGTATTGCAAAAAGACAGTCTATTCGATAAAGGGTATTGGGAAAGCTGGAGAGCCACAGGCCAAAGAATGGGACTTACACTATACACAAAAAAATAACTCCAAATGGATTAAGGGCCTGAAAGCAAGACCTGAAGCCATCAGAGAGCTCGATGAAAACATAGGCAGTAAGCTCTTTGACATTGGTCCTGGTAATGATTTTTTGGATTTGATACCAAAAACAAAGGCAATAAAAGCCAAAGCAAGCCAGTGGGACTACACCACACTCAAAAGCCTCTACCCCGTAAAGGAAACCACCAACAAAATGCAAAGCCAACCTACCGAATGGGAGAAAATATCTGCAAATCGTGTATCTGGTAAAGAGCTCATCTCGAAAGAGACGAAGAACTCATCCAGCTCAACAGCAAAAGAACCCCAAACAACCTGATTAGAAACTGGGCAGAGGATCTGAATACAAATTTCTCCAAAGACATACGAAGGGCCAACGAATGCTAGAAAAGATGCTCAACATCACTCATCCTCAAGAAAATGCAAATTAAAACCACGAAGAACTACCACAGCACACCTGTGAGAGTCTGGGACAGAAAATAACAAGTGTTGGAGAAGATGGGAAATCCTTGTGAACTATGGTAGGGGACGCCAACTGGTGCAGCCACCTGGGAAGACAGTAGGAAGG
The DNA here is from genome assembly GCF_009829155.1 of Mustela erminea. Taxonomy (NCBI): domain Eukaryota; kingdom Metazoa; phylum Chordata; class Mammalia; order Carnivora; family Mustelidae; genus Mustela; species Mustela erminea. The sequence continues at coordinate 13,877,868 of NC_045631.1, read as the reverse complement.
ATCCTCGAAAACTGAAAAACAGAACTTCCATACTATCCCACAATCCCACTTCTGGGTTGTTTTCTTTTTTTTTAAGATTTTATTTACTTATTTGACAGACAGAGATCACAAGTAGGCAGAGAGATAGGCAGAGAGAGAGGAAGCAGGCTCCCCACCAAGCAGGGAGCCCGATGCAGGGCTCGATCCCAGGACCCTGGGATCATGACCTGAGCCGAAAGCAGAGGCTTTAACCCACTGAGCCACCCAGGCGCCCACCAATTCTGGGTATTTAACCAAAGGAAACAAAAACACTAACTCAAAAAGATATCTGCCCCCGCCATGTTCACTGCTTATTCCTAAGCCAAGATAAGGAAACGACCCAAGTGTCCCCTGATGGATACACAAATAAAGAAAATGTGGTCCACACCCACGTGTGCGAGCTCCGATGCACAGTATAACTCAGCCATAAAAAGAAAAAAATCTTGCCTTTTGTCATAACATGGATGAACCCTGAGGGCATTATGCCAAGTGAAATAAGCCACTCAAAGACAAATGCTATAGAATCTCACTTATATGTGAAATCTTAACAAAAGAAAACTAAACACATAGATACAAAGGGCAGACTGGGGATTATGAGAGACTGGGGGGTGGGCTGGGGGCCGAGGAGCTGGGTAAAGGCAGTCAAAGGGCATAAGGTTCCAGTGACAAAATATGTAAATGTGGGGATACAGTGTACAGCATAGTGGCTATAGTTAATAATATGTATTGCACGTTTGAAAGTTACTAAATCTTGGAAGATTTCATCACGTGGAAAAAAGTCTTATGTTTAGTGACAGATGTAACTAAACTTAGAATGGTGATTATTTCGTACTATATACACATAACGAACTAATACATTATACACCTGTATGTCGATTATGACAGCTCAGTAAAAAAAAATTAATTAAAATAAGTTTTTAAGAAAAGACACTGGGAAAGAAAAGTTTGGAAGCTGGAAGGTAGAACCCTCCCCCCCCACTGTGGGCCCCATGGAGAAACAGACAGAAAGTGTCCCTCCAAGTTCCCAGTAACAACCCAGTATTAATATCTGTTCACAGCCAACAGAATGACCAGGAGTTCAAGGTGTCTCAGGGACCACAGTGACCTATGGGGGGAGGGGTCAAGTTCATCCTCTCCAGGGGACATAGTTAACAACCGGTCTATAAAGCTTCTCTGCTTTCTTGGCTCTTTCTAGAAGCCCCACGTAAACTTTGAAAAGAAGAGGAAATATCCCTTCACGTGAATTGGTTCCCTCAATGACAGACCTGTAAATAAAACGACTCATTCCACACAGTGAGGTCATCCCAGCCATAAAGCCACAGAGAAACTTCGGTGGTCCCGCCCGCAGAGACCCACCTCCAGTGGGAGCGAAGGAGACATTTTCTAAGACTGGGAGTCCACCTTGCCGTCACCCCTTGGAAGGGTTCTTCACTTTCCCTGAAAGCCTGGATCAAAGGCAAGAGCGAGGCCCCTTTCCATTACCTCACTAACAAAAACCCAGGGACAAAAGACCTCGAAGGAGGTGCCATTTCAACCCACGGCCCACAGTGTGAAATACTGCGCCCATTGCGAGCTGTGTAATTCGAACCAATGGCAGACAACCTACATTACCTCTAAGTTATTTGATTAGATTTTGTAACCGGGGGTGGGGGTGGGGGAGCAGTTCTGTACGTCTCCCCAGCACGATTTCTATCATTGCCACCAACTCCCTGCGATCCCTGGCGGGAGGGTTACCAATACGCGCGCACGCCTGGACACGACCTTCTTTCAAACCTACGGACAAAGCGAAGACAGGAACCCCAGGGTCAAGGTCCGACGGGGCAAGGGAAGACCTCCGCCGTCAGACAACGCCAGTTCCGAGGCTCCACCACAGGGTCGACCCCGAAGGACAGAGGGGAGGGACGGACACCTACCGACACCGCGAGCGTGACGGCGTCCAGCTCGACTCTGCCCAGATGCCCGCAGAAGATGGAGCTGACGACGCTAATGAGGAAGATCATCAGCTGCGCCAGGAACTGCCGAGGGAAAAGGAAGGGGAGCGCGAGAGTGACGCCAAGCCGCGGGGGAGGCTCCGGGAGCGCCAGCAGCAGGCGCTGCGCTGCGACGGGGCTGGGCCGCCGCCGGGGGTGGGGGGCGCGGGGCCGCGGGGCCGTGCACTCACCACGGGGCCCGCGAGCGCCACCAACGCGGCCGCCTCGCGTCGCACGTCGGGCGGCAGAGCGCCCCGCAGGCCCCGCAGGCAGACGCGCCAGCCTGGGACGTCGGGCGGCTGGGCGCTGTCCCGGGGGGCGATGGTGGCGGCGACTGTGGTGGCGGCGACAGTAGCGGCAGCGGCTGCGGTGGCGGCGGATGGGGGCTCCATGCTGGCGCGGGCAGTGTTGCGCGGAAGGCGGCGGTGGGCTGGGGGCCCTGGCCCCGCCCCGCCCCGCGCGCCCTGGGACCGTCCCACCTGCACACGCGGTCGGGGAGGGGGAAGGGGGCAGGCCGTGCCCCGACACTAGGGACGCCCCCGCCAACCGTCGCGGTCCGCAGACCCCCGGGGGCTAGGAGCGAGGACCCCGAGGAGCAGCACACAGTGCGAGGAGCTGGAGGCCGCGTGGAGTGGGGGGCTGGGGGCCTCGCGAGGACAAAGGAGGATGTGGGTCGTTACAGTGAAATGTGCGGAGGCGGGGGTTGGAGAGGGCGTATTCGTAATTCCACCCTGCGCTCCTCCGGAGCCCGCTGCTGCCCTTTCAGGTGACCCCTCCCTCTGCCTCGGGTTAGGAGTGTGTTCAAGTATCCCTCGGGGGTGCGCTCCTCACAGGCAGGTTGGAACCGGGAGATAAGCCTCCCCACCCCCCATCCCGGGGGCTCCTACCGGAGGGCAGACTCCGTGAGAAGTCCCTAGAAGGCTAGGGAGTAGGAGTCCCGGGACCAAATGAAGAGGGTGTGTATGAACTTGCTAAGGAGAGCGTGGAGAGGGGATGTTGCCGGGCCCAACCTTCAGGGCCGCCTTTATCTTGGTCCCCACAAAGAAATGATCCTCTAGAAAGAAGCAAGCATTTTAGGTGGAAATGCCTTAAGGTGGCGCTGGGTAGTTTTCACTCTTGGTAGCAAACTTCAGATCTGGTCCACTATCTGTTCTCCCAGGGCAAAGACCAGGCCTAGCTCTTTGTATCCATCCAAGCACCCAGTGTGCTGCGCTAAGGGGTGGGCCCCACCCCCGGAAGGCTGAGTCCTAAATTCTACGTGTCCACTGCTTAATCCAAGGCCACTATTGAGGTCTCGGGCCCTGCTCCCCCTGAGAGGAAAGAGCAATGGCTTGGATTGTCACAGCTCCAAAGACTTCCCTAACTATTCTCCAAGGCCCCAGGGGAAGAAGGGAACATTCACTGAAACCTCACCCTTTTGAGACAGAACTACACAAAACTTCCTGGATACACCATGCTTGCCACCAAAGCTGGGGTGCCTTTTTTTTTTTTTTCTTTTAATATTTTATTTGACAGAGAGCCCAAGTGGGGGAGTGGCTGACAGAGGGAGTGAGAGAAGCAGGCTCCCTGCTTATTAGCTGGATGTGGATGTAGGGTTTGCTCTCAGGACCCTGGGAGCCAAAGGCAGTGCTTAACCAACTGAGCCACCCTGGTGCCCAGCTGGGGCAACTTCTTAAAGACAAAGACACAAACAGAAGATGAAAGGGGCCCGCCCAAGACCCAGCCTCACATCTCCTAGACCCCCCTCTTCATTTCTTCTACCTTCCAATTTAACAATCCCCCCCCACCCCCTTCTATCAACATGAGAAACCATCTGACTTCTTCCTTTGCCTGAATGAGCTCTTCAAACCCTGTATTAAAATTTTAAACAAATTTTAACAAGTTTAACAAATTTAAAACAAATTCAAAATTAAAACATTTTAAGACAGGAAGCTTGCTCATCAATGCCCTCTGACTCCTTTCTGCTTAATCTACATCTTCTCCCCTTCTGGTTTCTCAAGCGACGCCACTGCTCACAGCTCCTGTGATCTAGATATTAACGAATGCCATTGGCCCGTTGCAGAATCACTGAAGGCACGAGGAAAGATATAGTGCAAAATATATTTTAAATAAGACAGTAGGAAACCTGAAGCACTCAGTACAAGGGTTTATAACTAAAGAAACATTCAGCATAACAAGTAACCAGCAAAGCTGTACATGAATGTAGTCAGTACACAGTGGTCCTTGGTTAAGACAATGGCACATGAATTGAATCATTGTCACTCTGAACTTTCCAACATTGTCTTGGACAGGAACATAATTTGTACCTTAGTTCCTTTTCCCCATGAGAAAACATAACTTGGAACTTGTAATTCTTCAAACCCATGAGCCCAGTTGAAACTAACTTAACTAAAAACAAATTCCCACTGTGGGGCCTCTGCATTTTTTTGTCAGCTCAGAATTATCACTTGTCCTGACTCTCTCTTTTGCCTATCACTCAACTCTGACATACACTCTCACTAAAATCCCTACGATCAAGATCAAAATAGCCCCCAGGAGCAGAAGCCCCCGCCACAGCACCAAATGTTTCCCAGTCAAGTCAGTCGTGTCCCTTGGCTGGGCCTGAACATCTTCTTGGTGCCTGTGCTGGTCCAACCAGGTCTCGTGTTTCCTCCTCACATCTCTCACTCTAATTCCTCCATGGCTCCCGGGGCCCCCTGAAGGGAAAAAGAAACTTAGTTAGCAGTCCAAAAGGATTTTTTTTCCCCTAGGTATACAAGATGCCATATAGAGGAGCCTGGGTGGCTCAATGGGTTACGCCTCTGCTTTCGGCTCAGGTCATGATCTCAGGGTCCTGGGATCGCATGCCACATCCGGCTCCTTGCTCAGCAGGGAGCCTGCTTCCCCCTCTCCCTCTGCCTGCCTCTCTGCCTAATTGTGATCCCTCTCCATCAAATAAATAAATAAAATCTTAAAAAAAAAAAAAAAAAAGATACCATATATACATGTTACTCATCAGAGGCAAGTTTACTCAGGAAGAAGTTGCTACCTTGGATACATAAAAGAAATTCCATTTCAGAGTCCCTCTCCGCTCACTCACCCACAAACTCTGACTGGATCCGACTGTTGTCAGCCTGGGTCTTCTAGGGAGCTCGCCCCCCACCCCACAAGAACTAGAGAAATACGTGGCCTCTCGAAGTGAAGGTTCATAGGGGAAGTTTTCAGGGGGCCAACACTCGTCTAATGAGCAGTCCCAAAGGAGAACAAGGCCAACAGAGGAGAAAATAACCAAAGAAAGAATCCAAGGGCATCCCCAGAACTGAAGAGAGATGTGGATCGAGTCAGAAGGCCTACTGAGCATCCCTCGGGATAGTGACAGATGTATGTCATCTTCCCACACTCCTTGAGGGAAGAATAAAGGCAGTTAACCTAACAGAACAAGAATAAGATGGGCAGGCGCCTGGGTGGTTCCGTGGGTTAAGCCTCTGCCTTAAGCTCAGGTCATGATCGCAGGGTTCTGGGATCGAGCCCCGAGTCAGGCTCTCTGCTCAGTGGGGAGCCTGCTTCCTCCTCTCTCTCTGCGCCTGTCTCTATGCCTACTTGTGATCTCTCTCTGTGTCGGATAAATAAATAAAATCTTTAAAAAAAATTAAAAATAAATTTAAAAATAAATAAATAAAAAAGAATAAGATGGGCATCAGACCTCTTAGTAAGCATAATGGGTATAAGTTGTGAGAGAAAGGAATTTCAGAGTAACACCAGCTCTCACTCTCACAAGATGCTTTCTCCTGGTGGGGGTGGTGGGCTTCTCCCTCTCCCTTAGCCCCTCCCCCCTCCTCATGCTCTCTCTCAAATAATCTTTTTTAAAAAAATGTGTTTTCTCCACATCAGGCATCGTTCTCAGCCCTTCACATGTATGAAGCTCACTTGCCTCTCAAGACAGCAGCATGAGGTACTAGGAAGTATTGGTACTCTGCTTTTATAAATGGCAGACAGGAGAAAACTTGGACCAGCCATCCTCTGAAGACAGTTACAAAAGCTGGACAAGATAAGTGAAAAGTATCATCTTGAAGATGTCAAGAGTGCTTACCAAGGTAATGAAAAGTCGTCAGGGCAAGATCTAGGGGAAGCTGGAGACCCAGAGTTGGGAGCCAGCCTTTGGAGCCTCTTTGGACCTGAGAGTTCTCCATCGGGATGGACCAATGCTTTCGGGAGTTCAGTCCCTACCCAGGTAAACCCCTCTGACTTCAGGTTGGATCTCAAGGGCTGCATCCAAGACTTAAGGACGGACCAGAAGCCAACCAGCCCTCACCCAGTTGCCGCCAAGTCAGCTGGATGGGCTAGGAGTCTGGGTTGTTTCAACCGCCCTGCGCTGCTGGTAACCCTAAGAGTTTGACAGAACCAAAGGAAAATCCTCTCTGAAGACCGAAATCGTCGTTGGCTTCCAATTACTTCTACCCACAGTGTTCAAATACAAGATCAGGAACCAGGCACATAGGGGACCACTATGTGAAAACTAGTGGGAGCTGTAATTCACCAGCCACTGAGTTCAAAGGGGTTCAGTTAGAAAGCAGCAAGGAACAAGTCTGAGTCCATGACTCACTGCCCGAGGAACTGGGAATAGAGGGGGGTTTACTAATGGGACAGAAGGAAAACGATACCTACAGTTGCACCCTGCTCCCCAGAAACAAAAGTTAAAAACAATAATCTGGGGGTGCCTGGGTAGGCTCAGTAGGTTGGACCTCTGCCTTCAGCTTGGGTCATGATCTCAGGGTCCTGGGATCGAGTCCCTCATCAGGCTCTCTGCTCAACAGGGAGGCTGCTTCTCCCTCGCCCTCTGCCTGCCTCTCTGCCTACTTGTTCTCTCTGTCAAATAAATCTTTTTAAAAAAAAACAATCATCTGTTTAAAGCCCACCTATGTGTTGGCCTGGGGAATGGGGGAACCCCACGAACATAAACTTACTCATGTCAGTCTCCAAGATAAGGGTCCCAACGCAGGATCAAGCATTAGAAATGCCTTTGAGATGCTTACATCCAAGGCATGGATGACCAGAAGCCTCGAACCATCTAGAGCAGTGTATTAATATCCGGAATGCAAAGCAAACAAACTTCCAAGTCTGTTGACCTCACATTGGTGTGACTTTATCATTTATCATTTACTGCCCGAGTTCAGGGGGCACTCACGGCAGCCGATCTGTTTGTGTCCCACTGACAGCCCCTTCCAGGACCACCCGGAGAGGGACCTGTTCCCAGAGCCGAGGCAGTTTTCCATACCTGGGTCCTGGTAGGCAGCTGCAGGCACATCCTGGACCATGTTCAGTCTCAAATTGGCATGGATCTGAGCCTAGAAGATGAAACTCCAAGTAAATTCACAAGGCTTTATTTACCATACTGTTAGGAAACTGACTTGACCACTCCGCTTAGAAAAAACCAAGCCATTTTCTTTAACTGACATGAGATTGGAGCTTCTCTAGTTTACAAGTACGTAATCATCTTTCTGAATGATTGACATGGGGTCTCTGGGTGGGAGAAGGATGGATGGAAAAGCATAACATCAAGGGGAAAGCAGGGCCCGAGATCATAGAATCCGTTCCTTTCCCTTCCCTTTATCTCTTAGCCTACCATCTATTTTCAGAACCACACTGACCCTAGCAAGTTGGAGAGAGAGAGACACGCAGGTATCCTCATGAAATATTTTGGGATCATAAAAAACAGTATCAGGATGAATTTGCTGGCATCCCACTGTCCCGCCAGTTCCAGATCTTGTCCTGAAATTGGTTTTCTGGGCACAAGGCTGGTAGCTTACTATAGGACACAAGGAAGAACGGAACCCCTATTTTTTAATTCACTGACTAAAACAAAGGGGAATGGATAAATGGATAAGATCCAGGGTCATCTGGCCCTTTGCATCTGAATTAAATGCAGCTAAAACAATAAAGTAGCATTGGTGATAAAGGGGGAAAGGCCCTTCCAAAATGAGAGAGAGAGAGTGCCTGAGCTGATTTTGTTTTCTAGGACAGGAATTTTTACCCGGCCAGCAACGAGCACAGTTACCTCTTCACAAGCTTTTTTCCAATTTAGCCAAGCAATAAAGCCAAGAAAACACAGAGATTGTGTGATGGAACAAATGATGATCCCCAACCACAGACCTAGAAGTGAAAATATGTAATAGAGGTTAATTCAGTGGAAAACCAGACGTCCCTGGGGAGTAAGCTGGTCCCCTGTCACTTCTGAGAATCCGCTTTCATGACCCCGGGGTGGAACCCACAGTGAGACACAGACCTTGCTCGTGCTCCCTCCTTTGGTTCCCAGAAGGTTCTGGGAGGCCCAGGGCAAGTCACTGCCCAGGCCTTCTGGATCTCAGAACTGACATTCAGAGACTTTTTTGGTCTTTGGGAGCCTAACTATTAAGAGAAGCACTAATTATAAGGAGCAGAGGTTCCCAGGACAAACTATTTCCTACTTCTAAGAGCACGGTACTTCCAAACTGCTATGTTCTATTTTCCTCAGCTAACATGTTCAAAATGCAAAAGACAGTATATTCCCTCCTTTGGCGCTTCCTACAGGCCCTCACTGGCTCTGGGCACAGACTTCCAGAGCTCCCAGGACAGGGTTGTCCGCAGAGAGGACCACACCAAAGGAGAGGCTGAGTGGAAATGTAAAACGGGAAGGGCCACATGGATCCCAAGATCCCATCACACTCCACCTAGAAAACCCACACCGGACACAGAGGGAAGCCCCAAGCAAGGAGGGTTTCTTTGGTCAACAGTGAAAAAGTGAATATACCAACGGGCAACTGTCAGACCATAGGCAAAAACAGAACACTGATCCATAGCCTACAGCAACACTGATCCATAGCCTACAGCAACCCATCGCTCTGCCTGCCTCTGGGTCTCTTTGCTTTTCGCATCGGGTTGGTTTTTATTTTCACAGCCCATTATGGAGGCCCCGCAAGACCTGGCCTATGCTACCAAATATCATGGACGCCAGCATTCAACCAGATGTGGGACCCGCAGAGGCCCCTTGTGCCTTTCTGCACGTGGCGCGTGCAGTCCAAGGGAACGTGGTAAGTTGGGGCCAGGTCCACAACCCAGTCTCTATCGTGACTGCCTTGGCTGTATCTTCATTGGTTTGGTGCCTGGGTACCGCTGCTTCCCATGTGTTTGACATCCTTGATGGAATTGGGGTTCCTTTTCATCCCTTTTGCTGTGCTCTGTGCTCTTTTTGTGGTGCTGGTCAAGTGTTGTCACAGAAGGAGAATTAGAGGCCAGGGCATGGCCTGTTACATGTGTCTATCCCCTAGACCTGTGAGTTTGTGGTTCTCACCCAATGGGCACCCATTTGGACCAGTTCTTGCTACAGGTTACCCCAAGAACCAGACAAGGCTCTCCTGTTGCAGTTTCGGGTCCTGAGAACTTGGCTTTGATCCAAAGAGCATTTTCCGCCCACCCGTGCCACCTGCCGTTCTGGAGTCTAAGAAAGTGCTGATGTGTCCTCACTGCTGCCCTTCCGGCTCCGTACATCCGTGAGAAAGTGAAAACTGAAATTGGAGCCCTCATATGAAAACAGAACCTGATATGAAAAATAGCCCTTTCGCCAAACGACAACACCTGGCAGAACATTTGGAAAGGACTTTGGGACAAAAATGAGACGAGACCCAAAGTAAACGAGGAGCCCCACAGAGAGACAGCTGGGGAGCCTAACCCCTACTCTCCCCACCCCCCAGCCAGCCACCTACTACAAGAACACTGGTAGACATCGCAAAGAGAAGGATGCTAAGAAAGATAAAGCAAGACAAGGCAGAGTCTCTCATTTCAGATCAGTAAGAGTCCTCAAGGAGGCCAAAAGCACTCATTAGACCCTCCAGGGGAATAAACTGTAAATATAGGCGGTCATTCTCTTCAATGCCTGGTGGACACCTGCTACCCTTGCCCACCTTCAGCCTCAGCCTCCATGTACCACACAGGTGGCTGGTATTCCAAATACGCCACAGGTTTTCCCAGTCTCCCAGTCTTGAACTGGGACCCTTGAACCCTCGACTAAGAAACACTCCTTCCTGCACTGTGATTACCAGCCCTGTGGAATGTCACAGGCAGAGACTGACTTTGCAGACAGAATTATGATATCAAAGGCACAGCAGAGGGAACCAGGTCTAGAGGTCCCAGACAACTCTTTTTTTTTTTTTAAGATTTTATTTATTTATTTGACAAAGAGAGCTCACAAGTAGACAGAGAGGCAGGCGGGGGGTGGGGGGACAGGCTCCCCGCTGAGCAGAGCCCAATGTGGGGCTCTATCCCAGGACCCTGGGATCATGACCCGAGCCGAAAGCAGAGGCTTTAACCTACTGAACCACCCAGGCGCCCCATCAGATGACTCTTTTATTCATAATCAAGTCGGGGCTGCTCCGGATAGATCTCGCCTTCTCTATCGTGTTGGATGGTGGGTTCCAGACAAGGAACTTGACCCTGTACCTGACACTCCACGGCCTTGATATCCTACTGACAGAGCCAAGTAATTGCAGCAAGATGCATAAAAGTTCAGATCGCTCCTACCAAATTCTCCCTAACCTTCCTCAGCATCCCTTCAAGGCTAACAAAGGTAATCAAACCCAGAGCTGAAAGTCTTAGCCAGAAGTCTTCTCATTCCCCAGATGGGCCCTTGTAGCTGCCACTAAAAAAAAAAATTGGGCACCTGGGTGGCTCTGTTGGTTAAGCGACTGCCTTCGGCTCAGGTCATGATTTCAGGGTCCTGGGATCTAGTCCCACATCGGGCTCTCTGCTCAGCAGGGAGCCTGCTTCCCTCTCTCCTCTCTGCCTGCCGCTCTGCCAACTTGTGACCTCTCTGTCAAATAAATAGATAAACAAAATCTAAAAAAAAAAAAAAAAATCAAATGAATGAGGCTGTTGATTTACGCAAGACTCAGGGTCATCAACAAAATTGTGATCCCTCACTTGCGGCTAATACTTAACCCAATACCGTCCTGACATCAATTCTGCCTGAAGCCACTTGCTACAACAAGGCGGGTCTTTGGTCTGCCTTGTGCAGCTGCCCCTACACGGGGACAGCCAACAACTCTTTGCTTTCGCTGCAGAGGACAACAGTGGGTCTGAAAGTCAGGCCCCCTCCTATTTTTCTTAGCATCTCCATCAAGAACCGTAAACATCTAAATTTCCCTTGTGATCCCGATCTCCTACATTTAGCACCAGAGCTCCTGCCTTGTGCAGAAAATGAGGAAGCCCGTCTTACAAATCCTGTTTTCTGGTTCATAGCCTTGGCACAAAAGGGACCTCGTTTCAAAAGCAAAGTCACGATTTTGCCAGAACACAGCTCATTTAGGGTCTGACCTCAGTCTGGGATTTCTAGGCTTAGCTGGATATTGTAGACAACGAGTGTCAAATTTCCTTGAGATCGCAATCCGTCTTTATGAACTGACGAAGTCGATAGGGATAGACCCTCTGCTCAGGAGGCCCCAGGTTTCTGGAATCTGACGAAGACTCCTCAACCACCTCCTTCAAGCCCAGGCATCCCTAACTACCCAAAACCCCATTTTGTCGGTTTGCTCCTGAGCCATCTGGATAAGCCCCTGGGGTTTTAACTCAACCTCTCAGGTTCAGGCAACAGGTTCTCTATGCATCAAAAACTTCTGATGACCGAGTTCTAGGCTACCCCCCAAATCCCACCCCAGATCCCACTGCTGGGAACACACAGCATTCTTCAGCCAGTGGATTAACAGAATCTTCCAAGATTCTGTTGCTGCGTGTCCCCTCCTCTCCCACTACTCTTCACCCCAACGGCCTGAGAGTCCTGTCACTCTCCGAAACTCCCCGAAGGGGAGCCTGGTGGCTGTCTTCCCTGTGCCAGGGAACTCTCTGTACCTCACTCAGCTTTATCCGAGAGCCCTCTTGACGACTCTGACCTAATGTTATTCGCTGGTGAGTCGTACCTTTGCTCGGGAGCTGGAGGTTATTGGCCAGGATGTGCTAGCCCTAGTGTGAGCTCTCCTTCGGACCACAGTCCTCCCCCTGCAATCAGCCCAGACAACGGACCCCGTTGTGCTTCCTAAAGCCGCCATAGACCAGAGAGGGAACATCTGTGCGGGCAGCCCATTCACACCTTTGGAAAAGCAGCCGCTGGTTTGGGGGTGCTTGGGAAACAGAACGGATTGCTCTCTTGTGCTGGAACCCCCATCACAGATGGACAGCAAATTAAGGAACTTTTTTTTTTTAGATTTATTTATTTGAGAGAGAGAAACATGAGCAGGAGGGACAGAGGGAGAGGGAGAGAGAAGCCCAAGTGAGCTCCGCATTGAGTGCAGAGTCAGACGTGGGGCTCGATCTCACAACCCTGAGAACAAGAACCAAGACCAAGAGTTGGGAGCTTAAGCAACTGTACCACTGAGGCACCCTGACAAGCTTTTAAATACACTCCTATTACCCAGACAGGAGGCTGTTCTAAAGCCGTGGCCCCGGTCAGACAAGAATATGTGGGCGCTGTAGGAAACGTTCCCATATCATTGATGCCAAAAAGCGACTTTAACCAGGTTCTGGTCCTATCTGAGGCCCCAGAAGATCAGTCTCTGGAGGGTTCAAAGAGGCCATCATAAAACATCAACATTAAGAGATGCCTGGGTAGATCAGTCGGTTAGACGTCTGCCATCGGATCAGGTCATGATCCTGGGGTCCTGGAATCGAGTCCCACATTGGGCTCCCTGCTCAGCACAGAGCCTGCTTCTCTCTCTTCAACTTCCCCCCGTGTTTGTGCTCCCTTTCTTGCTATCTCTGTCACAAATAAATAAATAAAATCTTAAATAAATTTAGTAATAAAACTTATTTTATTACTAAATTACTAAAACGGTGTCTCATTCTAGGATAGACTGAAGCATGTCCTTGCTGAAAAGCTCCAACCTCACCATCACTAAAAAGATGCTTGATTTTTTTGTTTCCAACCTGAGACATTCCAAGTTTTTTATCAAGTGACTGAGACACACCCACTACGGGAACCATATAAAGAAACTCTGTAAGATATTGCCCCCATTCAAAAACGATCCTGTCCTCCTCACCCACCATGGGTGGGAAAAGTCCTGGAAAAGGAGAAAAGACTAATATCCTCCTTGAACTGAAATTAGCAAAACTTTGAGCAACACTTGAGCTCCCTTGGCCAAAGGTACTCCCTATAGTCTTTGCACACCATATACAACAGACAGTCACCACTCGCAGGGACACATCAGCTGCCCCTATGAATTCAGAACTGGAAGGCCTATGTCTAGGGATTTCAGCCAACACCAGACTGACCAGACTGACCAGACTGACCAGACTGACCAGACTGACTGGCTACATGCCAAATCTCACCAGGGTCCTACTGCCGACGCTTAACCCTGCCTTTCCCACATCTTCCTAAATAACTTCTTCATCATCTTTAGCTAGGAGATTTCATCTACTGGAAGAGACAGCAGAGGGAAACTGCTCCTGAACCTTGTTGGAAGGGACCCTATCAGGGCTTGTGAGTCTGGCTGGCTGCATTTTCTCCCAAGTCTGGAATGTTTCTGTGCAGCCATTCTCCTAGGGGGTGACCACCATGATGGACACCATCAAGGGGCTCGAGAAGATCTTGCAATACAGTGGACCATGAGATGACTTTATAATCCCAAGTGGTAAAGATCTGGCTCTCCAGCCTTCCCTGAATTCCCTGAGTTTCTAGTTTTCCTTGAAAAGAGACTGAGGCACTGAATACACAGACAATGGCCACACCATGTATCAGAGAACTATGACCCCCCAACCTGTAGCAACATATCCAGGAAACCCCCCATCTACGATAAGCATCCCAAAAGTGAGCCTGCTACCATCAGTCTCACGGGAAGCTAGACTTCTATCTCTAGGATTACTGCACCGAGCTCAACAATAACTTCCATAACTGTTGACCCCAAATGGCCAGGATGCCATCAGTAACTGACAGCTTCTTCCATTTCTGTCTCTGCTTCCAGCTTAGGGCCAAGCAGAGAAAACCAAAGCTGCATCCCGCCTGATCAGCCACACAGGACCCCCCACTTCGGTTAGCCCACATCTTTCCCAGGCCACCGGCGTCCATCAGGGTCCACCTGACACTTTCCTGTTCTCCACCATGAAGCTCTCTCACTCCTCGGCCTGCCTTGGGGTCTCTGCCAAAACTAGTGATGGTGGTCAAGTCCCCTGCTGGGGCAAGCTCAGAATAAACAACCTTTGCTTTTCCCATTTGGCTCGTCTAGGTTTATCTCCACAGCCTTCCAGATCTCAATAAGGGAGAGGTGGCTAGACAGGGTTTACAGGTTCCGGTGGCCAGACTTGGTGCATAGTTTACAGATCTGCTCCTTGATACCAGCAGTCACACCCATGTCACATGTTTCAGGAGTGATCAGCCCAATATTTAGAAGAGTAAAGTTGATAGCCACCTGCCATTCCTATAATGGACTAATAAAAGCAAATACAGGGGCACCTGGGTGGCTCAGTGGGTTAAAGCCTCTGCCTTCGGCTCAGGTCATGGTCCCAGGATCCTGGGATCAAGCCCCGCATTTGGGCTCTCTGCTAGGCAGGGAGCCTGCTTCCTCCTCTCTCTCTCTGCCTACCTCTCTGCCTACTTGTGATCTCTGTCAAATAAAGAAACAAAATCTTTAAAAATATATATATATATATATGCATATACATATATGCTTTCTCGTTCAAATCCAGTGTTCCCGATCCATAAAAACTACCAGCTTACTCTAATCACCCTAAACAGAAAATAACCAGATATCTCTACCTAATTTGAAAGTGATGGGTTACATTTCCAGGAAATTCATTATATACCATTTAAAAGATTGATTGGATTCAAGGTAGGAAGCCCAAAATAAGGTGTGTGTCAGAATCCCCCAGGAATGTATGTATTTGAAAAGCCTCCCCAGGGGATCAAGATGGGGACTTCCTGATTTGCGGGAGCTGCCTGTGAGGGTATTAAGGGTAACTGGTGTGATGCTCGCCATTGCATATCCTACCAATGGTGACACGGTATTTGAAATCTGAGTTAGTTTTATACTTTTTTTATTTTCTGGAAGAGGCAAGTGGCAGGGACTAACTACAGTCTCCTCACAGAGCACTCACCTGCCCAGAGCTCCCAACATTTCTTAAATTGAGATATAACAATTAGTTTCAAGAGTGTGACATCATGATTCAATATTCGTATATATCACAGAACGATCACAATAAATCTCAGTACCTTTCTCCACACATAGTTAGAAAGTTCTTTTTCTGAGGATGAGAACTTTTGAGACCTCCCTCTGTAACCTTCAAACGTGCAATACAGTATTACTAACTATAGCCACCATGCTACACATTCCAGCAACAAACTTTGTAACTGGAATTTTCTACCACAGCACTTCCCTTAAGTGAGTCTTCTCCCTTGACTCTGCACATACTAGGTAGGCTTTTGTCAAATGAGCAAGTGAGCCTCGTCCAGCACTGGAAACACGGGTAGATCTGTGTTTTTATTTCTCTTAAATTTATTTTCTTATTTTTGTTTTGTTAGATCCGTACTTTTAAGAAGGTTTTTCCAATATTGCCCTTAGCTTTGCCACCAGCAAATCCAAAATACGAGTAATGCCAGAAACTCAGCTAAGCCATTTTTGGCACCACGATGAAAGTCCAGTGAACTTTGCATTGGCAACTCCAATCTTGGAACATCTCCCCTATTTTTTATTAAAATATTATTGACCTTGAGAACAGCAGGCAGTGTAATGGGATGGGGAGGTCACTCAAGATATCAGGATGACTTCTCACCACTCGGGGCCTGCCAAGTACTGATGGGTAAATAAGTCTCTCACTATTTCACCCAAAGATAATGTGTCCGGGTTTTAACAGAATCTTCTATAAACTGCCAATGTATTCCAAATTATTATTTTAGAAATCAAAGCTGAGCAGTTTTCTGTTTCCCTACTCTTTTAAAGGTCAGCTCTGGTCATTCCAGACCCTGTGGACTAAGTTCTTTTCTCCCCAGGTGGTAAGGTGATTAGAGTCCCCTGCTTTCTGTGATGTTTACACACATCCCACCCATACCCTTTGGGGGTGGGGGATGCCTGGAAGACACACGGTTTAAGGCAGGAGATGGAAGGTGCAGAATGGCCATGAAGGTGACCTCCAGAGCGCAGATCCAGGTCCCGCATGGGCTAAGCCATAGCGGGCATGATCTAGAACGTATACACCCACCATACCACGTATGTTGTCAGGAGTTCTATTAAGAATCACAGCAGGGCTGATCCCTGGCTTCTCCTGCCTCACACCACACAACTCCAATAGGGCCGATTTATAATGGCTTCAGCTCACCCTCAGGGTCCCACCATAAAAGGACTGTCACCAAAGGACAGGACTGGGGCCACCAAAGGTACACTTCTGAATGCTTTTTCAGCCCTCCTGCTGTCACCAGCTTGGAAGAAGTGAGAACTTGATGACACAGGACAGGGAGAGGAGGCAGAAAGGTCACCCGGCTCCACTCAAGTACGTCAGTGTGGAAAAGGGCCCAGCGGGGTAGGAGGGGCATGAACTTCCAAAGCCAAGTCTCCCAAAAAAGCTACAGTTCCAGAGGTCATTTCCGGGGCCCGTGAGTGAGAGACCCACCTGCCCGTGGTGAAGGCTTACCAACCACTCCCATTCTGGCTGCAAACATCAGCGAAATCCCGATGGGGAGACCAATCAAATAATACCCAATGGTGTTGACAATGGCCCCAGCCTTCTGGTTACCGCTCCCCCGAAGAATGCCTCCACCTGTGCACTGTAGGCAGAAACCATCCGTTGGTGAGAACGTTCCCCAAAGTCTTCGGAAAGACTAGCCATCCCCGAGCACGCCTCATCCCCAAAAGACTCAGACTTAAAAATCCATCATCATGGACCAGTTTCTTTGTCAAGTGAATACGCTAAAAATATTCAGTATCACCTACCTGCCCCCCAACCCCAGCCGCTCTTTTCTGCTTAAATTTACCACCAACAGAAGGAACATTTAGATCATAAAGTTGCTTAAAGGACTATCGCAGGACGTGGATGGCTTAGTCGGTTAAGCGTCTGCCTTTGGCTCAGGGCATGATCCCAGGGTCCTGGGATTGAGTCCTTCATTGGGCTCTCTGCTCAGCGGGGGGTCTTCTTCTCTCGCTCTCTTTCTCTCTGCCACTGCCCACCCCCCACTGGTGAGCTTGCTCTCTCAAATATAAATAAGTAAAATCTTTTAAAAAAAATAAAGGGAATATTGAAGAATACTTACAGCCAGAGCTTCAAATAGATGGGAAACAGCAGAGATCGGAATCACCTTAGCCACTAGAGCAATGATTTCTCTGTTAGGAAAAGAAAGCACGTGGTGATCGAAGGAGACAGACACGTGGGAAAAACCAGACTACTTGATTCAGGTGAGAGCACTTGGCTTCCACATACAACTGAACTGGCTTGTGCATTCCAGCCAACACCCAATTTGGGACAATCCTTCTGTTTCTTGGCCCACAGCGGAAACCAACCCAAGTCGATGCATCGCATGACTTGTAGAAGAAATATCTAGTCCAGTCAGCCAAGGCAGACAGTTCAATGATTTGGTACTCCACTGGCCCCACAAAGAAATAAAATTTGGTTTATAGTGCCATCCTTCTTTTAACATGATTAAAAAAAATAAAGGGAATATCTCTCCATGTGTCTGGAGAAACCACATGGAGTGGTTAAGTTTCTCCATGTGGAACCAAGGTAGGCAAATTATAAAGGCTATGGGTACAGTTTACGGAATTATCCACAGTTCCTAGAAATCGTCCCTAACCTCTACACCTAGAGACTTTAATTTTAATGCCCACAATTAAGGAGAAACTAGAAAATGTTGCCCCTGACCCGGGGAGGCAAAAATAAATCTGTAATACTTTCAAGTGATTAACAGATAAGCCTAGAATATTGTCTAGCAATAAATATTTGTTGAATGAATTAAACAAACAAACAAGAAATCCAGCACAGACCGTGACAATCGCTCCCCTCCCCCTCCAAAAAAAGGACAGAAACACAGTTCTTTTCTTCAAATTGAGTTTTATTTTCTGAATATGCAACAGTTAAGAGGAATCAAACAATATGAAAAGGATATCGAGAAAAATCTTACTTCCGCTCTGTTCCCAGCCCACCCATTACCACCACCTCCCCCAAGATGAGGCAACAGTCCTTGGTACTGTCCTTGTTTGTCCCTGTCCAGATACAAATGCACACTCTTATCTTCCCCCTCTAGCCTCCATCATTTCGTGTTCTAGCATTCTCTACACGGTGTTCCCCAACTTGATTTATCTACCTGATAGATTATATTCACTTCCACAGTCTACCAAATGTATTATCTTTTATGTGCTGCTGAATGTGGTCCACAATATATTTTTCTGGATTATAAGACAGAAGTTAATAAGTGAGATTTTGTCTACAACTTTCTTTTTCTCTTGTACAAACTCTGTCAGATTTTGGTACTGATATTCTACTTTTGCTTAGTCCTAAACAGAGTGTGGAAATTTTCCTTTTTCTGGTCTCTGAAACAGTTCGACAGCATTGGAGTTACATTTTGAAGGTTCTATAAAATTCTCCTTTGGAACATCCAAGGATTAGCGCTTTTTTGAGATTTTTCAAATAAATTTTTCTTAATTCTTCTAAGGAAATCGGTCCAGTTAGCCCTTCTATGTTTTCCAAGGTATGTTTTGGTAACTTATTTTCCTAGAACGTTATTTATTCCTTCCAGATTTTTTTTTTAGTTTACTTGCAAAAGTCATGCAAACTAGTCTCTCATGGTTTAAAAAAATTATAGTTCTTTTAGTAATTTCCTCCTTTCTTACTTTGAATCGAGCTCTCTCCCTTTTTCCTCTTTGGTTAGGTTAAATGTCCATATTGTTGTTAAAAGTCTATGTCACCGATGCGGCCAGTTCCCGCTGATCCCCGCCAGCTCGTAAGTAATTTGATTTTCTGAGTTTTCTCTGTCTCGTAATATCATCAAGGCTATGGTTTGTGGGCCTTTTGTTTTCCATGCTTTTGCCTGCCCTGCACGGCTTCCACAAGTGGACAGACTCAGGATCCAAGGTCTGCCCTGTGCCTACTGAAACCATCAGCACAGATACACATCTGAGGATGTTAATTCTGATTCCCTTATAAGATCACAAGAATGATTTCTGGTTGCCTTTCCATTCACTCTCAAGTGAGGCACACTTAAACACTGTATTTCCCCACAGCGAAATGGCTGAGGCTGAAAGAGGACAACCCAAGACCAGAAGGCAAAAGACAGGGGCGCCTGGATGGCTCAGTCAATTAAGAGTCCGATTCTTGTTTTGGCTCCGGTCATGATCTCAGAGTTGTGAGGTCGAGCTCTGTGTTGGGACTCCGTGCTGAGCGTGAAGTCTTTTTGAGAGTCTCACTCCCTCTCCCTCTGCCCTTCCCGCTCGTTCTCTCTCTCTCAAATAAATAAATATATCTTAAAATTTTAAAAAAAAGTCAACAGACAAATACCCAAAGAATGAACTGGGAACAGCAGGCCTGTCCACCAGCTGCTTTTTAAATCCATGAAGGAAAAGTCAATTTTGCATTTTGTAATTGCTGATGAAAGAATCCCAAATCAGGGGTTCCTGAGGGGCTCAGTAAGTTAAGCATCTGCCTTTGGCTCAGGACATGATCCTAGGGTCCTGGGATCAAACCCCGAATTGGGCTCCCTGCTCAGCTGGGAGCCTGCTTCTCCCTTACCATCCACCTGCACTCGTGATCTCTCTAATTCTCTCTCAAATATATAAATAAAATGTTAAAAAAAATCCTAAATCAGAATTATCCTTCCCATATATCCATGTAGTCAAAACACACCACAACCAACCCAACAGAACCCAAAAACCACAGAGCCAATCCATTCATTGCAAGAATTCTCAGTGATCAGTCTGAAAATGTGACTTTTTTTGAGATGATTCATTAGGGGGATTTTAACTTCAATTTGAACTGACGAGTATATGACCCAACTCGTCCAGACCAGGCACTTGGGCAGATTCTGAGATACCAAAATGATGCATGTCCCTGGGAACAGAATATTTAACTGGAAATGTAATCGATGGGACCCAAAAGGAGTTTCCTTCTTTAAAATACATACATATTCTGGGGCGCCTGAATGACTCAGTCTGTTAAGCATCTGCCTTCACCTCAGGTCATAATCTCAGGTCCTGAGATCAAGCCCCACATCAGGCTCCCTGCTCAGCAACGAGTCTGCTTCTCCCTCTCCCTCTCCCTGTGTGATCTCTCTCTCTCTCAAATAAATAAATAAAATCTATAAAATACACGCATATCGGGGTGCCTGGGTGGCTCAGTGGTTTAAGCCGCTGCCTTCGGCTCAGGTCATGATCTCAGGGCCCTGGGATCGGGTCCCGCATCGGGCTCTCTGCTCGGCAGAGAGCCTGCTTCCCTCTCTCTCTCTCTGCCTGCCTCTCCATCTACTTGTGATTTCTCTCTGTCAAATAAATAAATAAAATCTTTAAAAAAAAAAAATACACGCATATCGGGACACCTGAGTGGCTCTGTGGGTTTAGCCTCTGCCTTCAGCCCAGGTCACGATCTCAGGGTCCTGGGATAGAGCCCCATGTCAGGCTCTCTGCTTAGCAGGGAGCCTGCTTCCCCCTCTCTCTGCCTGCCTCTCTGCCTACTTGTGATCTCTCTGTGTCAAATAAATAAATAAAATCTTTAAAAATAAATAAATAAAACAAAATACATGCACATCCGAAACACCAGCAGCCTCTATCAGCAGATTCTGGATGATAAATTAGCTCCCAGAGTGGACCCATTCTTCCCAGGTAAACGGCAGCGGGTTTCTGATCTTGCAAATGGCTCAGAGACCCTCTGCGAGGCAGCTTTCCCAGGAAGGCATCTACCCAACCATTTTTTTACTGCAGATTTCACATTTCAAGAAAACCTCCACACTCACCGGTCGGTAGTGAAAATATACCCCACGAGATCCTTACAGCTTAACATCAGGACACAGAAAGTTACAGCAAAGAGTCCTGGAGGTAAAAATGGTAGAGAGACAGCGCAGTGAGAAGGGAAGGCTGTCGGGAACCGGGCAGCTGGGCTTCCCGTGCAAAGACCCGTGTTCAGGAGAGTCACTGATGGGAGACTCTAAGCACCTGTGACCAGCAGGGAGACAGCCGATGACTTCTTGGCTTGCTGGATGTTTCCCGCGCCCAGTGCGTTCCCCACCCGGACGCTGGCAGCCACACTGAAGCCTGAAGGTATCTGAAATACAAAAGGAAACATACAGTAATGACAAGGAAAAGAGCAAGCAAGGAGCAGAGAGGCAGCCCTGCCTCCAGAGTCCATTCTGAGCCCAACTGTGAACCTTCTCCAGGACAGAGGTGTCACTTACGGGGCTTTTAAAGTATGCAATGGAGGCTTATGTTCCTCCTTCCTCATGTGGGAGGCGGGACCGCCAGGAGCCCAAGCTAAGTCTGAGAGACCAACAACGGATCAAGTTTAGAAGACAGGGGCAACTGAGTGGCTCAGTGGGCTAAGCGGCTGCCTTCTGCTCAGGTCGTGATCCCGGAGTCCTGTCATTGAGTTCCACATGGGGCTCGCTGCTCAGCAGGGAGTCTGCTCCTACCCCCACTGGTGCTCTATCTCGCTCACTCTCTCTAATAAATAAATAAAGTCTTAAAAAAAAAAAAGTTTAGAAAACAGAATCCTAAACAGGTGCCCTTCCACCTTCCCCCAAATCTTAGGTGAAAAGGAACTTAAGAAAACAGAAAGACGCATACCAAGCTGAGAGCAGGCTACCCTTTTGTGGGGGGGAAGGACAGGATTAAGAGTGGTGTTAAAGCAGACCCAGGAAGGCCAGGATGCCACAGTGGTTAGGAATGGGTATTTCCTTTTTTTTTTTTTTTTTAAGATTTTATTTATTTATTTGACAGAGATCACAAGTAGGCGGAGAGGCAGGCAGAGAGAGAGAAGGAAGCAGACTCCCTGCTGAGCAGAGAGCCCGATGTAGGGCTCGATCCCAGGACCCTGGGATCATGACCCGAGCCGAAGTCAGAGGCTTTAACCCACTGAGCCACCCAGGAGCCCCAAGGAACGGGTATTTCTGAAGCCACGCTGCCTGGGTTCAAGTCCTGATGCAGACATTTATCTGCTGGGCAACCCCGAGTGAGTTACTCACCCTCTCTTGCCCTCAGTTGTTTGCTGTGAATGGGATCCTGTAACAGAGCCTAGCTTGTAGGGTTACTGTGGGGATGGGAGGAGTCCATATATGCTAGCTGCTTAGGACAAGGCCTCACGTGTAGTAGCTCTTCAATAAAAATTAGTCATTACTAATACCTACAATTTTACCCCTGGTGAAAGCAGGATTAGGTTAAAAAAAAAAAAAAGTCATCAACCATTAGAACATGAATTTTGCCTCCTGTGCAGACTGACCGAGGGGTAGGATGGCAGAAATCTCAGAGTGAGGAACACAGGAGACCTGCGAGACTGAGTACACACCGGAAACTCACTAGTGGGAGCAGACACACAGCTCTCCCACTGATCATGTATTAACTACCAAGGGAAAGAGCCGACAATACCTTAACCACGAAATGAGTTAGTATCACCCATCGTGGAACAAATCCAGGTCACCGGACAGAACACGCAAGAAGCACACAGCAATACTTCTGTTGTATTCCTGCCAAAAATGCAGAATCGGAAACCATTCACAAGGAAGTGTCACCTCCACGCATTGAGGGGAAGTCTGTATAAAGTGCCTCTGTTCTTCAAAAGGTCAAGGTCGAGAAAGACAAAGGAAGGCTGGGGATCTGCTCTAGATTAAAGATTAAGGAAGCCTAACCTTTTAGGGGCACCTGGGGGGCTCAGTCAGTTGAGCGGGGGGCTCAGTCAGTTGAGCTCCGACTCTCGGTTTTGGGTGAGATCACAGTCTCAGGGTCGTCATCTTGGGTCATGGGATAGAGCATTGGGCTCTACGCTCAGTGAGGAGTCTGCAACATTCTCTCCCTCTGTATCTACCTCCCCACTTTCACTTGTCTTTGCACCCACATCTGCACACTCTCAAATAAGTACTTTTTTTTTTTTTTTTTAAAGAGGGAGCAATTGGGTGACTCAGTGGGTTAAGCATCTGCCTTCGGCTCAGGTCATGATCCCAGGAAGCTGGGATCAAATCCCACACCAGGCTCACTACTCAGCAGGGAGTCTGCTTCTCCCTCTCCCCCTCTCCTCCCCGATCAAACGCTCTTTCTCAAGTTCATTCATTTTTTTAGAAAAGCATAACACTTTAGTTCCAGAAGAAAAGTAGTTTTAAAGGACATTATCAGAACAATGGGTGGTATTGGAATACAGGTTGTGGAGGTGATGGGTAGATACATAGATTGATCAATAAAGTGAGGAAACAGGCCAAAATGTAAACAGCTGGGGAACAGGAGTAAAGGATACAAACTCTTGTTTCGATTAGAGAAATACAAGTGTAAATTCTTGTAAGCTTTGGAAAGCATATGGCAATATATGCAAAAGACATAAAACTGTAATTAAGTTTCACTTTTAGGAATTTATTTTAAGGTAAGATGTAAAGATACTTTGTCCTAAAGCATGGAATATTTAATTCTGCAGTAAGAAATGGGTTTAAAAATTATACATGTAAGGAGACATCGGTATGCATTTTGATTTGGATATACTTACAGAACTTACTAAAATTTAAAAATATAAATAAAATATCAAGAGTTGAAGTGGTGAATACAGGTTTAGAAATTCCGCCAAACATAGAATAAAAGAAAAACAAAAATCAGAGTTCCTTGGGAGATTTATTCTTTAAAAAAAAATGGGAGATATGGGGGCATCTGGGTGGCATAGTCAGTTAGGCATCCGACTCTTGGTTTCAGCTCAGGTCTGATCTCAAGGTCGTGAGATCAAGCCCCGAGTCCTGCTCCATGCTCAGTGGGGAGTCTGCTTAAGAGTGTCTCTTCCTGGGGCACCTGGGTGGCTCAGTGGGTTAAAGCCTCTGCCTTCAGCTCAGGTCATGATCCCAGGGTCCTGGGATCGAGCCCCACATCGGACTCTCTGCTCAGCAAGGAGCCTGCTTCCTCCTCTCTCTCTGTCTGCCTCTCTGCCTACTTGTGATCTGTCTGTCAAATAAATAAATAAAATCTTTAAAAAAAAAAAAAAGAGTGTCTCTTCCTCTCCCTCTGCCCCTCCCCCTCAAGTGCGTGCGTGCGTGTGCGCACGCGTGCTCTCTCTCTCTCAAACAGATACATCTTTTTTTTAAAAAAGTAAATATATATTTTACATAATTCTTAAACATAACCAGACCCAAGGTGGGGCGGGGGGTGGGGGTGCTAAGCATTAGTGTGCTGTCTCCAGTCCCTTCCACATTATAATTCTCCCTTTCTAAGGGACTGGGCTAGAGAAGAAAACCCTCCAGAATTTCTAGTTGCTGTTTTCAATTTTAAAACAAAATCTTTTTTAAAACAAAGTCAAAGGAAAGCCTCTAATAACTGGGATTCGTCTCTAGCACATGAAGATATTTCCTTTCCAAGGCTGAGTAATAGTCCATTGTACGGACAGACCACAGTGTGCTTCTCTGTCCATCTCTTTTTTTTTTTTTTAAGATTTTATTTACTTATTTGACAGATAGAGATCACAAGTAGGCAGAGAGGCAGGCAGAGAGAGAGGGGGAAGCAGGCTCCCCGCAGAGCAGAAAGCCCGATGCGGGGCTCGATTCCAGGACCCTGGGATCCCGGCCCCAGCCGAAGGCAGAGGCTTTAACCCACTGAGCCACCCAGGCGCCCCTCTCTGTCCATCTCTTGATGGACAGTTGGGTTGGTGCCACCTTTTGGCTATTGTGAACAATGCTGCTGGGGGCTTTGGCGTGGTTTATCTGTTGGAGACCCTGCTTTCATGTCTTTAGGGTCTAACCCATGAGGGGTCTGAAACCTCAGACCCAGGCAGCAGGGGAGCTCGGGGACCCACAGGAGCTAGGCTCTTCTTGCCACGCACCTAGCGCCATCGTCCTTCAGGCCCCCACCTGTACCCCACCCTGGGCATTTGAATAGTGACAAATGGAAAACATACATCATGTTTGGCAAGTGTGGTAATAAAGGACGTGCCTGACCAGCCCTGAGCATCTCATTCTTCCCAACTTTCCATAGCTCCCAAGGAAGACCCCATCATTCCAAATGGACCCTCCCAGGCTCTGGGATGAAATTTTATTTTCCTGAATCAGTCTATAAATTACTGTGGGGCGCCTGAGTGGCTCAGTCGTTACGCGTCTGCCTTTGGCTCAGGTCATGATCCCGGGGTCTTGGGATCAAGCGCTGCATCAGGCTCCGTGGTCGGCAAGAAGCCTGCTTCTCCCTCTCCCACTCCCCCTGCTTGTGTTCCCTCTCTCACTAGGTCTTTCCCTGTCAAATGAATGAATGAATGAATGAATAAGTAAAAAAACAAAAATTACTCATGGGAGGAGTAATAATACTTGTTCTTCAGACTCTTTGTTCAAGGGAAACATCTAGCACCTCTCCCCACGCCCAGCTCCCAGACACTCACCATGTACAAAATGACGGTCAGTTCATACAGGACAGACTGGGCTCCCAGCTCTACCATGCCGAGGATACCTGGTGGAGAGAAGCAGCTGACACCACACTTCCAGAGAGGACCCCACGTTCACGCCGGCCATCACCACCTGCCCCCACACTGACCGCTCAGTAAGCTCCCGATCTCGTAGGCCCACCACTCCATGCACAGCATGAGCATCCCGGGGATGGCCAGGCTGAAAAAGGAGGCCCAGTCCTCCAAACACTCACGGGACCACCCTGTAACAGTGGGGACATAGACCTATTAATGACACACAGGTGGCTGGGCCAGACCTCAACCCAAGACAAAACCCGTGTCCAACCTGGAACGCAAACGGCGGTCTTTACCTCCCCAGGTAGCTTGGTGCAGGTTCCTCCCAAGGATGTAGAAGAAAAGGAGGAGTGCCAGGGTGAACTGGGAAATGGTATTTGCCAGTGCCGACCCCCTGGAAAGAACAGTCCCAGTGAGGGGAGGTGCCCGTCCTCCATGCTGCTGAGACCCCTATGTATGCCCTGAATGTGTCTTCTTTCTGGGGCAGCCTCACTGTCCGGAGAATGTATTCCAGAGTGGCCCAGGGAGGGGACCACACAAAGACACGTTGACCAGGTCTAGGTTTCCACCCCTCCCACCATCCTGCCCTGGAAAAGCCACACGGACATTCCTTCCCCGTCCCAAGGTCATTCCTTCCCCCAGTCCCCAGGTCACTCCTTCCCCCCATCCCAAGGTCATTCCTTCCCCCGTCCCAAGAATCAGTTGCACTCACATCACCCCAAAATGCAGCTGATGAAGAAAGAGATAGTTGAGGAGGGCATTGACAAGGTTGGCTGCTACTCCGGTTAGGACCTGGGGTACTACGATTCCCTGAAAGAGAGACCACACCCCACGCTGGAGACCAAGGAGCGGGACTGCCACTTCGTCCCCAAACACACAGGCACGGAGGGCTGCTACAGGCATGCCCCAAGGACGTAACTGGATGCCCATCCTCACTGTTCCTACCTGCCTGCCTCCTATACCCTTCTTCCAGGGCCAGGAAACACGGAGCTCTGGCCACTGGCAGGCAGGCAGGTGAAAACGAGGCCGGGAGACAAATCGGTTGGCCTTCCAGAGTGCAAGGACTGACAGGGACGGAGTATAAACAAGTCACGTTCAGCACTGGATGGTGCGTGAGAGCTCAGCGCTTTCTTGACCAAATGGCAGTTCGATGATGTAAGAAAACCTAGGATGACCTCCCAAACCTAGAATGTGGGAAGCACTCCATCACACCTGCTCTGCTTGCAAGTACAGGGCAGAAAATTCCAGGCTATCCGGCATCTCAATCGAAGACTTCCAGCAGAAGGGGAAAACGACACACACAGGCTGGGGACGTACCGACCCAGCCGCCAAGCATCGGGACAGAACCTCGGACACCAGGAAGCCAGCGGTGACCATGACAGGAGGTGCTGTTTCTCCAGCTGCAAACAGGTCACCTTGGCCCCTTCTCTGAATGCTTTTTCTCTGAGAAACCTGGCTCTCTAAAAATCCCAGAGCACAGGACATTTGGCTGTTTGAAGTCATCTCAGTAGACCTCAAAGATCCCTCAGGTGCCTGGGGGATTGAAGTCACTCTCAAACACACAAAAAGAAGCCCCGATTTCCATCTCAGTGGGGGCTGGCTTCTCATGGGTTTCTGGACACGGCCATCTGCAGCTGAGCTCCCCAAGGAAGAGAGGTCTTAGTTAGGTCCACTTGGCAGGGCAGACCCTTTCCTGCTTTGCTCGGAGCCCACCAAAACATGGCTTCCCTTGGATTGCTCCTGAACTCTACTCTTCAGAATCATAGCTCTCTTTTCCCTCTGTTGAGTGAGAACCACACTTCTCTGACCTCCGCTATGGCTGCCACGACTCTGTCCTGCTGCGTGTTTGTCTCTAGTGGTCTCAGTAGTCCCGGGCTCGGGGACCAAGGCAAGGATCGTGGCCAACCACTACTATGGGTCACCAACTTTTATCAGGTGACCTGCTTAGTTTTTAGCAAAGGAGGCAGGTAACCTCACCTACCTTTCAGGTAGAAAGTAAAGGAAGCAGTATAGGATGGGGTTGGCCCAGGGAAGGAGTGGCAGCAGGGAGGTTTGGTAAGAGGCCCCTGCAGTTATCACAAAAGGAAGAAGGAGGAGAAGAGAGGAACTGAAGTGGGGGGCGGGGGGTAAGGAGGGGAGAGGCAGGACCTACAGGACCGTCCCTCATGGGCTGTGAGAGTGAAGGAAAGGATGGAGTGCCACATGAGGCCAGGTTACCCGAAGAAAAGATGTTGGAGGCCGCTAACTAGGAGGGAAGGCAGGCAAGTGGAGAGGCAGGCCTGGGGGATGAGAAGGTCAAGGGCACTATGTGCAAAGGCCTCCCAAGTGCAGCGGGCAAGACTGGTGGCTCGAGCTGGAAATGTGGGAGCAGTGGACACACAGATGGAAACCGAAAACGTCCAAGAGACAGCTTCCCGCAGGTGGTCAGCGGAAGCTGGCGGGGTCACCTTCTCTAACCCTCCCCACTGAAAGTCTAAGCAGCCTCCTGGTTTCATCTAGGGCTCTTCCCAGCCTCCCCAACACTGTTAACATTGTCCCCAGCCCAGCTGCTTTGCCCCAGGATGGAAGCTGGGTTACACCCAACTCTTGGCTCTCCTGCCGGTCCCTTTAGCCAAGAGTCATTTCATCTTATAGGAAATATCCCAACATAGGACTTCCGTTGGTTCCACAGGACATGCCTTCTTGTTAGAGACCCACGGCATCTTTTGTCTGGACCATGTCTGTAACTCCCCTCTCCTCCTCCACCAATCCACTGGTTTCCACCAACTGAAATATCCTCAGCAGGGAACAAACACAGAGCCCCATGCGCTGAGCCCAGGCCAACCCACCTCCCTGGCTCTGTCCTCCACTGTGTCCCTCTACCGTGGTCGTGGTCTCGGCACTCCAACCCCTCAGTGACTCGGATGCCTTGGGAGCCCTGCGTGCTCTCCAAAGCCCAGTAAATGCCTCCTGGCCTTTCTCGGCTCTGGGCTCCTCCTTCTAGGTCTCTCCCTGTCCCTCCAAGGATCGGAGAGAGGGGTCGTCACTCCCAGTCTTCTCACTGGACCAAACTGAGCCTGTCGTCAGAAGCCCCCGCATTTGCTGGGAGACCATCGGATACAAAGGAGGTCCTGAGCAGGCTGAGGCCTCTACGTGGGTTCGGACAAGGTTACAGGCTGACACCAGACATGGAGTCTTCTGCCTCTTTACAGACACTAATGAAGATTTGAAATGTTTCCTTCACAGGGGAGATCTTACGTTTAAGAACACTTAACAGCTGGAAAACCACCTCCCTTCTCTCTTCCCTGCTTTGGCCCCTCCATGCATCCTGGAGAGCCTGCTTCCATGGCCATGACCCACTGCCAGGTACCCTCATTTACCTGGACCATCTGGAATCAAGTCCATGGTCCCTCATACCCAGGCGTCGCAAATCCATACGTCCCGGCCCGGGTCTTTGACTGTTGCTGCTAGTCATGTGGAGGTCTGACCAACATGAGGTATAATTACAAGGTGGGCCTTCATGCCCCACCGAGGAGTTGTGGGGCCCTTTGGACAGATTGGAGCTGAAACACTGGAGCCCAACAGGCGCCCTCTACAGGCCGCACAGCCACACACCGTCACTTCTAGGGAGCCAAAGACAGCTCCAGTGCTAACCCTATCCTGTCAATGACAGTATTTCCAAGGGGGAATCGGATAAGATTTTTTCCAGAGCCAACAATAACGTATACTTTCCTTGATTTCACCTCATAAACCTCTCCACACCAAAGTCCTGCACCTTCAACACAGGGAAACGGACTTCGAGGGTTCCTGAGTATTTTAGGGCAACCCCTCCCCAACTGCATGAACTCCCATGAGCTCCCCCACCAAGGAGAGCAAAGAGTCTGTATTACCTGGTTGAGTAAATATTTCACTTGTAACATATAAAGAAAGGTTGCCTGCGAGAGAAAAAGAGATGAAGGTTAACATTTTGGCCTTGCCACGCAGGTGTGAGGTGGGAGCCACAGTTTGGCTGCCCCCGGCTCCCACATGGAGCCACAGAGACACGCCGTGACAGGAGGGGATGGGGGTGGCAGCCAAGGTGTCTGGGCCCAGGGTGTTCCAAACATCTCTCATGGATGGAAACAATCCAAAAGACCCTAGGTCTGGGAGACTGGTTCCCTTGAGTGCATGGCACTTCTTCTGGGGGTGGTAGGCTGTCAAGGAGACCCCTGGGCAAACTCTAGGAAAGGTACCCCTCTCATGTAGACGAGACAACAGCCCTATTTGGGGAACAGTTAAAGAATATTAAGCATTAAAGATTTCAGGATAAATTCAAGACCACAGGGGCGCCTGGGTGGCTCAGTGGGTTAAGCCTCTGCCTTCGGCTCAGGTCATGATCCCAGGGTCCTGGGATTGAGTCCCGCATCGGGTTCCCTGCTCAG
The DNA here is from genome assembly GCF_009829155.1 of Mustela erminea. NCBI lineage: Eukaryota > Metazoa > Chordata > Mammalia > Carnivora > Mustelidae > Mustela > Mustela erminea. The sequence goes on along the minus strand of NC_045631.1, from coordinate 13,847,897 downwards.
TGGGAAGCCTGCTTCTCCCTCTGCTTCTGCCTCCCCCCTTCTCTCTATTTCTCTGTCCCTCATGAGTAAACAGAAAATCTTTAAAAAGTGAAAAAAAAGAAGTAAAATAAATAAATATGTAAGTTAAAATGAGGCCACTAGGTGGGCCCCAGGGCTGCCCCTGCTCAGGGGAACACCTGTGAGAAGAGGCAGCAAGAAGGAGGCTGTCTGAAAGCCACGGAGGGAGGTCTCCGAGAACACCAACCTGGCCACACCTTGACTTTGGACTTGCCCACTTCCACCAGTGTGAGAAAAATCAATGTCTGTTGTTAGAGCCAGCCAGTCTGTGTTCTGTTTTATGACCACACACAAACCAAAGACAGGCTTACCACCCAGCTGAATAAAAGGAACTCTGTCACAGACCACACGTTATTGTGTCCAAGGTCGCACACTGAGGGGTCTATGTGATCACATACCGTGAGGGGAAACAAACCTCGAAGTTCGGAGGCAGGCCCTGAGGGCTCAACACAGGGAAGAATTTACCACCACACCAAAAAAAAAAAAAAAGACTGTACTCCTTTCCGTGGATGATTCCGAAAGATCCCTCCAGCTCTAAGAGTTCAGGATAGGGCCCCTTGGACTTGCTTTGACCAGGTGTTTCTTTTTTTTTTTTTTTTAAGATTTTATTTATTTATTTGACAGAGAGAAATCACAAGTAGATGGAGAGGCAGGCAGAGAGAGAGAGAGGGAAGCAGGCTCCCTGCTGAGCAGAGAGCCCGATGCGGGACTCGATCCCAGGACCCTGAGATCATGACTTGAGCCGAAGGCAGCGGCTTAACCCACTGAGCCACCCAGGCGCCCCCGACCCAGGTGTTTCTTGAAGGACAGACGTCTGTGTCTTTCAGGGGCATAATTAAAGCCATGCTTCTTGAAGGAGCCAAAGTCATGTGTGCAAATCCCCTAAGACTGACCCAGACTGACCCAACACATTGAGCTCCCAGGTGTCCCAGCTGCCTTCTACCAGTGAACCTCAAGAAGGGGGCCTTGTAACCCTTGGACTTACAGGAAGAGCTGGAATGAAGGTCATGACGTAGTCCTGGGTAAGCCTATATGACGAAAAGAGAAAAAGGTGGCAGAGGTCTCCATTCCAAGGCCAGGGTAGGGAGGCTAAGCTAACTAACACCGCCTTTCCCATTCTTGGCTCTTCCTGAATTAATGGGTTTATCGTGCTAGCAAGAATGTGGAAATGGACACATAGACCTTATCAGCTTAGATCCCAGATGACCTCTCTTGGTTCTTCCAAATCTTTAAGCCTAGGAAAGGGTTTTTCAAACTCAGTACAATGGCCAGAGAATTCTCTACTGTGCTTTGAAAGAGGTTTTATATTCTCTCTGGCTTCTCCCCATACCAGTTCTGACAACCAGAAGTACCTCCCAACATTGCCAAACGTCCCCAGGTTCACAGCCACTGGTCGAGGACAAGAACTTATTTGAACTAAACCAGCAGACCTCAAACTTGGCAGCAGATTAGAATACTCTAGGGGAACTTTTAAAGACACTGATGCTCACACTGCCCCCCCCAAGGCTGGTTAAAACAGAATGCTAAGAAGGGGAGGGGGACCAGGTATGGGTGGGTTTTTCAAACACCCAGGTGACTTGCAATATCAGCCAAGGTCAAGAACCACAAAACCATGAACAAATGCCACAAACTACTATGTCAAGTGGAGAATGTTTGCAAGTCTTGTTTCGCTCCCAACTTTTTACCCTGAAGTCAACTCAAGTAAGGACCAGTGTAGACCCTGGGTGCCAGGTGTGGACAGCAACACGGCCTGGTGGAAGCCAGCTGGGGGAATCCTTAGACCTCCCCTTCTCAGTGTGTGGTCTCTGTAATTCCCAGAGGCTAAACTAGGACAGGTCCATTTTTCTGCCCAGAGGGACCCAACCCCACCACAGAGCGGGCCCGCCTGACCTGGACACAGTCGGGTCCTGCCGGAAGAGCAGCAGGATCTGCTGGGTGTTGAGGAAGAGGGCCCAGCAGGGGAAGCAGCAGAGAAGGAGCACCAGGGTCCCCCTTTGCAGGATGACCCCGACGTGCTTCAGATTCTGGCTCCCGTATGTCTAGGGGCGCAGTCAAAACAAACCCGTTAGCAGAGGAAGGGTACCCCCCACACCCCTGGCCCCGCAAAGGCCTGCAATTGGGATCCATAAAGATGGTCCTAAGACTTTGCCACACTTAGAGTTTCGTGGTCTCAGACTTGGCTGCCCTTTGGAATGACCTGGAGGGCCTTCTGAAAACCCCGATGCCATGGTCCCACCAAAGACAAGTCAGGATTTAACACCTGCAAGGTGGGGCCGCAGAGAGCAGTCATTCTTGAAAGATCCCCATGAGATCCTAATGACCTACTGGTCAGCTGGAAACCTCTTAGAGATGCAGTATCCTGCTGCCTATCCCCAAGCTCAGAGCAGAAACTCTGAGCTTCCATGGGTTTCCAGAAGCCAAACTGTGCATGTCTCTCCCAGGCCCACGTTCAGTGACGTCTATGTGGCAGCCTGAGACCGGCTCCAGAGAAAGTAGCTCCTCCTGCCACTGCAACGAGCAAACCATGCAGGTCAGGACATTTCCCTCCTCCCGCCCAAGACCTGGACATTCATCATTTACCAGCAGGCCACTGGTGGGAAGCCCCCGCCCACCACTCCCAGATAGCTCAGGTGGGCACTCAAGTTTGAGAAGCGTGGGACAGTGTCAAACTCAGGGATATGGGAAGTACTGGGACTTATACAAAGTGTCCCCTATGCGGTCAAAGGATAAATACGGCTCCCAAGCCCGCAAACACCTGGCCACATTTCCAAGAAAGCAGGCAGTGGAAAGCAGAATGGAGGACTTGCTGTCTGGGAGTCCCTCCCTCTGTGCACGAAACCCTTCTTCCTGCCAGTGGGGCCCTCCCACCACGTGTCAAGAGTCACTTGCAGGGTCACCTGTGGTTTCCGTTTACCTGGGACATGAGAGTGTCACAAGCAGAAGATAAGCCAAAGCCCACGGAGACACCAGCGACATTGATAACCTGGAAAGAAACGAAGATGTCCATGCAGGGTAAAAGGGAGGCAGGAAGGTGATTTCTCTGTCCGCCCAGATCAGAGGCTGCTGTGTGCCTCGGGCAACCCTCCCAAGTCAGCCGACCCAGCCCTGTCCCTCCCCTGGAGCCCTTGCACAAACACCCTGGGCCCACTAAAGGACCGGCACAAGTTTGGAGAGAGAAGAAAAAGTCTCAGCCAGAGGTTATTACCAAGCCCTTTCCTTCTGTAAGTCCGGGGCATTTTGATCCTCAATTTGGGGCTCCTCCCAATTTTAGGTTTGGACACCAGGATTTCACCTTCCAGTTCTGTATCATGGAGATAGGAAGCGAGGACAGGAGCCAGAGCTCCATGAATTACAAATTCACTGATCTGGGAGAATGAACAACAGCCCTCCAGAGATGTCCGGTCTTAACCCCCGGATCCTGGGAAAATGTGAAGTTACATGGCAAAGGAGAATTAGAGTTGCAAACAGAAAAAAGGGGACAGCCCAGTCAACACCTTGTTTGTAGCCCAGCAAAGCCCATTTGAGACATCTGACCTCCAGGACCATAAGATAATGAACTGTGCTGGTTTAAGCCATTAAAGGATGGGAAGCAGCAAGAAGAAACCCATAAGGACAGCTTTCAGAAAGGCGTGTTAGGAAGTCCCATACATACCGCGATCGCAAGGGTGACCGCGTCCAGCTCCAGCTTCCCCAGGTGGCCACAGAACACGGAGCTTATGAAACTGATCAGAAACACCATCAACTGCGCCAAGAACTTGGAAGAGACAGAAAAGGAGCCGCAGGTGAGTCCCAAACATCACAGTGGGAGAAGGGCATGAGGCGCTGGCGGGGTGCCCCCCCAAAATCAACTCTAGTCAGAAGTAAAGAAACGGGGTGGCTGGGTGGTGCAGCTGGTTAAGCATCCTGTTCTTGGTTTCGGCTCAGGTTGTGATCTCAGGGTCGTGAGATGGAGTCCTGAGTCAGGCTCTGTGCTTAGTATAATCTGCTCGAGATTCTCTCTCTCCCTTTGTCCCTCCCACTAGCGCTCACTTGCTCTCAAGTAAATAAATAAAACTTAAAAAAAAAAAAGTAGGGGCTCCTGAGTAGCTCAGTGAGTTAAAGCCTCTGCCTTTGGCTCAGGTCATGATCTCAAGGTCCTGGGATCGAGCCCCGCATCAGGGGCTGTGCTCAGCAGGCAGCCTGCTTCCTCCTCTCTCCCTCTGCCTACCTCTCTGCCTACTTGTGATCTCTGTCAAATGAATAAAATCTTAAAAAAAAAAAAAAAAAGTAAAGAAATTCTGCCATCAGTGAGCCTCTGCCAACTTTCACAGGCAAATGTGTAACTTCTGGTAGCTTTCTTTAAGGATATTAAAGAGTTTATTTGCAGTTATGATCAGTATCACATCTTTGAGAACTTCCCCGTTTTCTGAGTTGATTTTTCACACTTTCGATTCTCAGGCCGGAGATCACAGACCTATTTTCTCTGAAATTCTCAGAGAATTCTCAGAGGCTGCCTTCTGGGATAACCCCCTCATTATCTCAAATTCCCAAGGAGGCCTAGAGGGAATACAACCTTCAAAAGTCAGCAAGAAAGGGCGCCTGGGTGGCTCAGTGGGTTAAAGCCTCTGCCTTCTGCTCAGGTCATGATCCCAGGGTCCTGGGATCGAGCCCCACATCGGGCTCTCTGCTCAGCGGGGAGCCTGCCTCCTCCTCTCTCTGCCTGCCTCTCTGCCTGCTTGTGAGCTCTCTCTGTCAAATACATAAATAAAATCTTAAAAAAAAAAAAACCACTCATTTTCCTTTAAAAAAAAAAAAAAAAAGACAGCAAGAAGGGCGCCTAGGTGGCTCAGTGGGTTAATGGCTCTGTCTTCGGCTATGGTCATGATCCCAGAGTCCTGGGATCAAGACCCGCATCAGGCTCTCTGTTCAGCGGGGAGCCTGCTTCCCCCTCTCTCTCTGCCTGCCTCTCTGCCTACTTGTGATCTCTGCCTGTCAAATAAATAAATAAAACCTTTAAAAGAATGGGGTTCTTCAACCGGAAGATCAGCGGGTTCTGGAAATTGTGGGATGAGAATCCCTTTAATTCCTGACTCCTTCAAGGGAAACAGACGCCTCTGCTCGCTAGCCGGGAGTCCCTGTTCTCAAATCCTGGTTTCAAGCTCTTTGGGTGGGCTCTTGGCCATCGCACTGTGGTTCCCGTACAGGAGGGGCCCCTGGGGACATTGCTCAGCCCATCGATGCCCCGCCCTAGCTCAAGAGACATCCCAGACATCTTTGGGGCTGTGGGATCTACCTTTCAACACCCCCACGCCCACCGCATCCACACACCCAGTCAAGGATGAGACCCATCATGGGACCTGCTGCTGTGCCTGAGGAATTAGGCAATTCTGTTCCCCCCGTGTGGCTCACGGATGGATGTCTCAGCAACAGCCTCACTGTCAGGGGCTAGCTGTAGTCAAATGCACAAATGAAATCATCAGACTGAGATCGTGCCTCTGTTTCTTCCCACCACTGAGGCCCCGCTCGTGTTTTTACCCTGGCAGTATAACCAAAAGTCTTGCCACCTGCAGGCTTTGGAAAGGAGCTCCCCAGGGCCGGATGCCAGAGAGGCAATGGCTAGAAGCCTGCCCAGTGTGCTCGCTATGTGAGCACCATGCCAGAAGCCCTGGTTTTGCCCCCTCCCGTGGATGCCTGAAAGCTCACTCCTGGTATTGAAAGGTTAACATTGGAAGGAGCTGCAAGGTCATGGGGTACAGCCTCATCACAGACACAGGAGAAAACCCAGGCAGCCCCAAAGCACACAGAGGTTCATCACAGAGGGACAACTGGGACCCAAGTCACTTGACTTACGGATGGTCAACAAGGGTCAACATCTTTGGAGCACAAACCACACGCCAAGCACTGGGGACATGGACAGAAGCACAAGGAATGCTGTCACTCCATTCCTACCCTCGTGGGACCCCCCCAGCACAGGGGAAGAGGCTCAACATGAGATAACACGGCCAGTTACCCAGGAGATAGGCACTGCAAAGATGACAGGAGCTCCAAGAGCACAACCTGGGAGTCAGAGAAGGTTCTGGAAGAAATGAAGTTCCACAGACACCTGAATGGTGAACAGGCAGGAGAAGGTGGGCTGTCCATCCAGGCAGAATGTTCCAGGCAGAGGAAACAGAGCAGCAGGAAGGTGTGGGGTCTGAGACAAGGCTGAGGGGAAGGACCACCAGGAACCAGACAAACTCCTGACAGGAGCCAAACCCCACAGGACCTCACGAGACCAACAAAAGAGGGTGACAAGCTCACATGCACATCCCCTCTGAAGAGGACTTTGGTGGCTGGCTCCACGTGGAGCATTTAGGGCGCCTAGCTAAAGGCAGAGGGCAGAGGGAGGCTGCCGTGGTCCGGGCATGGAGCATGGATGGCAGAGGGGAGGTGAGGATCCCCTGGCGTCCCCCGCCCACCTGCCCCCACGCCCATCAGCCTTTGAAATGCCTCTCGTTCTTGGAGACTGTTATCACCTAAGCCTAGATCATCTTGTGCCTGTGGCAGGCAGCTTGCTTCTGCTGAGCCCTACGTCTGTCACCAAGGACTTTCCCCACTGCCTCTAGGATAGAAATCAAGCCATTAGCCTGCATGCCTTGTGTTTAGTCTGGCCCGTCCACCCAGCCGCCCCTCACCCTGTGGGGCTGGCTCTGGTCCTCCTGCCCTGCAGCCCTAGAAGGCTCTCCAGCTCCCTCTCAGGCAGTCCTTTCTGCACACAGATGGAAACGAACTCTCTTGGTTTGGACCCAAGCTATTCCACTCCATTTCCATCCTTGGCAATGCAGCGCACAGCCCATGCTCCTGGACAGAGTGCCATCCCTCTCTGGGATTATTTTCAGGACTCTGACCTAGTCTCGCGATAAAGGTAAAACACTTTATAAAGGGGGGGGGGTGGTTCAGTGGGTTAAAGCCTCTGCCTTCTGCTCAGGTCATGATCTCAGGGTCCTGGGATCAAGCCCCGCATCGGGTTCTCTGCTCCGCAGGGAGCCTGCTTCCCCCTCTCTTTCTCTGCCTGCTTTCTCTGCCTACTTGTGATCTCTGTCTGTCAAATAAATAGAATCTTTAAAAAAAAAAAAAAAAGATACAATCCTAACCACCAGAAGGAAGCATGACTGAAATGCCCAAGCCTAGGTACTACCAGCTACGTCTCTCTCTCACACAAATATACGTTTTCTGCACGACAATTAAAACACAGTGACATGTGTTCTGATATGCACCACTCTCCCTTGTGTTAGGAATATTCTCTCTACAGGCCTCACCAAAAGCGCAATGGGAGAGGGGTAAGGGAAGTCCGAACACCTGAGCCTGAAGCCTATCTCAGATCCTCAAGGGTCCATGTTCACACTAGAGGCCTGGAAAGCAGATCGTGAGTGGCAGAGACAAAATCAAAGACAGGAAATTCAGACCAGGAATCCCACCTAATTGATGGTAGATCCTTGGAAAGCAGAGTATGGGACACTTAGCACAGGAGAAGGAGGCAACTATCTCCTCTCCCTTCAAGCCCCTCAGGAAATAGAACACTCACAGCAGATGGAAACTGAGCTGTAGAAAGACCAAGAGGAGCTCCATATATAATTCACAAGAAACTGACCAGATGCCAGAACTCTAGGACCTCACTCGTAAAGCCATCACATACAAACCCACTCTCAAAGGACTGGAAGGAAAATGCATTCCCAAATTATCTCAGTGGTGTTTGTCCTTCGGTTGCCTGGGTCTTCTAGTTTTTTTTCCTACAAGGACAAATATTAATTACATTCATAACTAACACAGTCCCATACATCTTTACGCTGTATACGCACGACATTAAAGGACCAAGCATGTCAGGCTGGTGCCCATCCTTGGAGACCTAGAAGGTCTCCTGCATCAAGGGGGACCAGGTTACTTCGGAGACCTGCAGAGACAAAGGACTGGTCCCGGGAGAGGCGGGGTCTCAGGAAGCTGCCTTGTGGTGTTTGTTGTTTTACTACATCAGTAACAGTCTTATGGAAAGAACTTTCTCACAGCGGCTCTGTGAGAGAAATCTGGGCACGGATTATGAGCCTCAGTTTATGGATGGAAAAGCAGAGGCTATAACAGTGTAGGGACAGGGAATTACTCAAGGTCACACAGCTGTTTCTTAACCTGCCTTCTGAGATCAAAGCAGGGAACTGGTCCCCAGGTATGGAGAATGGAGATTCCACACCATGCATTCTTTCCATTTTGCAAGAGAGCTTCACAAACACCTTTTTGGTGGATGGATTTTCATTTTCTGGCTTTCTCCCTGGCATTTCTCTTGGTCCCAGAACAGCACAGCAGGTATCACACAATCCCACCAATAGCGGTGCCAACGCGCCAGGAACACGCACCAGCCCATCTTAACCTTCACGGGTTCGTAATATCTATGCAGCAGCCCAAAACTTATCCCTTAAAACCACAACGGACTCTTCTTGTCCAATGAAATGACACACTCCGCTGACTCGAAAACCACTCAAACGGTCAGGAAAACAGGGACAGGATTCTATTTCTTGTGGTTTTTAAAACCCACATAACTTTCAACTAGATAATGCAGAAAAACCCCTAACCTAATGATGGGAAGAAACCTCAACCTCAAAGAGAGCCACATAAAGAATTTTTAAAAAAATAAACTCACTAAGGGGAGGAGAGTATGGGGCAGAAAAGGATGCCTCTGGTTTCCTTCTGCAGAGTCTGAGTAACTCTGAAGGTTTTTGAGATCTTGATCCAGGACAGACAATTTCACCCCCTTCCTCCCTGCCTCACGGAGGATAATTTAGCTTAATTACTAAATTACTAATGTAGTTTAATCACTAATTACTAAATGGCTAATTTAATTACCCTGTCTTGGGTGAATTTAGCTACCTGAAGTCCCAACTCGACAGCTAGTTCTCAAACAATGTCAAACGGTTCCACGAACTTGTTTGCTTAATGGAATCCGCACCCCGAGAATGCGCCCGGGAGAGCCTGGAGGCGAGCAGGTGCCCGCTACCTGGGGGCTCCCCACGTCCCGGCGGGTGCCAGCGGCGCGCGCTGTGCCAAGTGTGCCAGCAGCGCCCGGCGGTCCACCCCGGCGAGGGTGCAGAGCGCCGCCCGGGACGCACGCGGCACCCGAACGCGGGCCCGCCGCGCTCTCTCTGGACACCGCGTCCCCCAGCGCCCGCCCGCCGGCCGCCAGCTCACTCACTCCCTACCCCCACTCCCCGGTCACCCGGGACCACACGCGCGTCGCCGACCTCCCACCGACGCCGCCTTACTCACCGCGGGGCCCGCCAGAAGCAGGAGCGCTCGTAGCTCCTCTCGGAAGCCGGACAGCAGCGGGCAGCGCGGCCCGGGGCTCTCGGGGTCGGCCTCCTGGCCTCCCGGCCCGGGGCTCTCGGGGCCGGCCCCCTGACCTCCGGGCCCGAGTCCCTGGCCTCCCGGCCCGGCCCCCTGACCTCCCGGCCCGGGCCCCTGACCTCCCAGATCGGCCCCCTGGCCTCCCGGCCCGGGCTCCTCTACAGCCTCCATGCGCCTGGCGCTCTGCCTTTGGGGAGCGCAGAAGGGGCCTGTGAAAGGGCACAGGACCACCTCTGCGCTCTGCGTTTGAGGAGCGCAGAGGCGGCCTCTGAAAGAGCACAGGGCCACCTCTGCGCTCTGTGTTTGGGGAGCGCAGAGGCGGCCTCTGGGAGGACTCAGGGCCGCCCCCGCCCCAGTCCCCGCCCCGGGCCGCCTGCCTAGCATTGCGAGTCCGCTAGCAGCCCAGGGCCCAGCCGGGCGTGCCGCCTGTCCGGCCGCGACCTTGGGCGCATCCCTTGCATCTCCGCACGAGCGTGGACGCCCGCGGGTCTCGCAGAGGCCCACGTACTCCCGGACTGGGAACCCAAGAGGTTGCACAAGGTCTGGGACCAGACGGAAAGCGTTCTGGGCGCCTGGAGCCTCCAAGCCTCGGACGCCACGGTTTCCCCGTGTCTTGGGCCTTGCGCCGAGGGCTTCAGGTTGTGACACGTGTGGCAAAGAAGAGCCTGGAGTTCTCACTTCGCCCGGGCGGTCGGCCAGGGGCGCGGGCTGGGCGCTCAGGGGCGCGGGCTGGGCGCTCGCCTGCATCTCGGACACCTGAGCTTTGGTGGGACTCGCTCAGCGCAGTGCGCTTCAACACGCGCTTTTTGAGGCTGCGTTTGGGACATGCGTACTCCTCCTCGCCCACCAACTGTATTGAAAAACTTAGTATCTACTAAAATAAAGCAACAAGCCCACGTTTTCCAAATAGAACTATGCGGGTACCTCCGGCCTCTTTGTTTATTTACCCATCAGCCTGAAGTGGGGGAACAAAAGTTTGTGAGCGTTAACAAACTCCGACTCAGGAGACACCTGCCACCCGTAGAGCAGAGCAACTTGCTTGCCTCCCAAAGCCTCAGTTCCCTCCTTTGTAAAACTGAAATGGCCTGTCCATCACTGGTTTGGGTGAGGACTCAGTAAGCTTGTGAAGGTGGACCCCTTGGTTTTCAGCCTGCTAAACAGTAATTGCCTAGCAGAAGTTAGTCCCTATGACAGGATGATTTCCCGAATAGTCGAAATGCCTTTGGTTGTAATAAGTGATTCAACTTTGGGGGCTCACATAACTAGAAAGTTTGGACTCCGGGATTTTAAAGTAAGATCTTAAGTGTTCTCCCTCGCGCCCCCTTCCACTCTCCTCATCCTCCCCTCGTTTTTTTATTCTCTCCCCAGTTTCATATTTTTCTCTGTAGGCAACCTTTCTTTGCCTGGAGGGGGCAGGGTGACCTTCAGCAACACTCATCCCTTTCTTTCCCACCTCCTAAACCAGGTAATAAGACCCTCCCTTTTCTAGATGGAAACAGACAAAAAAAACAGAGAGGAAACTTATGTTTGTAGGTTTCATATGTAGGTTTCTTGCTCACTTTGAAACAATCATCCTGGGCAGGGGAATAGGGTGGAATGTTTCCTGGAGGGCACCCTGCACTCAGCTCTGTCCCAAAAGGCCTGGGTGCTATTGATGAGGGAAACAAAGGCAAGACAAATGTAGCTTAAATTAAATCTCCTTCCAGCTTGCATCCCACTGATAAATACCTGAAATTTACAGAGTGTGACCTTCCTCAAGGAATTCATGGCTGCCTTCCTGCCTTAAGGTTTCTGTTTTATTAAAGACTAAAAGTGACTTTATCTTAGCAGCTAGCAGCTAGCCCTTCAAGGTCCCGAAAGCCTTGCTTTCCAATTCCTTAGAAACTTATGCTATTCCTCAGCCCCATTAATTAAAAAGTATTTTTTAACACTTCACAAAACCAGTGCCACTCTTTTCTGTCCACGGGTCCTGTCCCCATGCTATAATGCAATCACCTTTTTGCACCAAAAACATCTCAAGAATTCTCTCTTAGCTGTCCACTTACAAACCCAAAAGCTTCCAAATGTCACCACTGTAACTGCTAATAGACCCACCAGAATTTCATGTAGGGAGTGGAGGAGGAGGTGTGAGTCCCCACCAGACAAAAGCCCTAGGCTGGGCACTAGATCTCCAATCATTGCTATTCTTGACTTGAACAGCCTTCTGGAGTTCTGGCCAATGCAATTATACATATAACAAATGCAATATATAAATATTAGGAAAAAGAAGTAAGATCTTGCAATTACAATTACACACAATCCAAATAAATAAAAAAATCCAAATGGGAAAGAAAGCTAACAGAGTAAGTAACAAGGTTTAACAAGTTGCTACATGCACGTTCTTAACAGATATCAGTCTTTTAAATTGGTAACACCAGGGGCGCCTGGGTGGCTCAGTGGGTTAAGCCTCTGCTTTCGGCTCAGGTCATGATCTCAAGGTCCTGGGATCGAACCCGGCATCGGGCTCTCTGCTCAGCAGGGAGCCTGCTTCCCCCCCCCCCCGCCCCCGTCTGCCTCTCTGCCTACCTGTGACCTTTCTCTCTGTCAAATAAATAAATAAAATCTTAAAATAAATAAAATAAATTGGTAACACCATATATATTGGAAGAAGAAATCTCAAAGTAGTAGTACCTTGTGATCTCAAAGTAGTAGTACCTTGTGATGTAGAACAGAATCCCCTCTTCAGAGGGGCTATGTACAGTGACTTCCTTCCAAAGAGCGCAGTATGCAAAGGGGGGAAAATCGTAACTTCAGAGTGGAGAAAACTGGCAAATGCTGTCTCAGCCAGATGATTAAGGTCATTGCCAAAATCATATTGATAGATGCAACTGTCCTAGGTCCCTATGGTTGCTGTGATAGGTTATCACAAACTTAGTGGCAGAAGGACTTAGGGGTACCTGGGTGCCTCAATCCGTTAAACATTCTACTCTTGACTTCAGGATCCCAAGATCCAGTCCCATGTCAGGTTCCATGCTCAGCACAGAATCCGCGAGATTCTCTCTCCTTCTGCCCCTCTCCCCACATCCTCTCTTTTTCAAATAAATAAATAAATTTTAAAATAAAATAAAATCAACGACTCGGCAAAGTTGATTCCCTCTTGGGGGCTTGAGGGAGAATCTCTTCCACGCTTCCCTCCTAGCTTCTGGGGGCTGCCTGCAATCTTTAGCATTCTTTGCTTTGTGACAACATAATTCCAATCTCTCTCTCCGTCACCACATGACATTTTCTGTGTGTCTACCTCTATGTCTCTGTTTTCTTGTAAGGACACCAGTCATGGGATCAGGACTCATTCTAATTACGACCTCATCTTAACTTCATCACAGCTGCAAGACCCTCTTTTCAAATAAGATCATATTCTTTCTTTTTTTAAGATTTTATTTATTTATTTGTCAGAGAGCAAAAGCAGAGGGAGCAGCAGGCAGAGGGAGAAGCAGGCTCCCCGCTGAGCAAGGATCTTGGTGCAGAACTTGATCCCAAGACCCTGGGATCATGATCTGAGCTGAAGGCAGATGCTTAACTGAGTCACCCAGGTGTCCCTAAGGTCTCATTCTGAAAGTCCAAGTAGACAGGCCTTTGGGGGAGATGATGCTATTTAAGCAAGCATAGTACCTTTGATGTGATGGAATGAAAACGGAACTTAACCTCTGGTCTTCTCACCGAAACCCACAACCTCCCCACTTTTTTGTATCTGTATTCCCGTCTTTGTAAGTGTCTGCCTTTTCAGCTCAGGTCATGATCCCAGGATCCTAGGATAGAGCCCCGTGTGCAGGGAGCCTGCTTCTCCCTCTCCCTCTACCTGCCGCTCCCCCTGCCTGTACCCACGCTTTCTTTCTGTCAAATAAATTGATTAATTAATTAAAATAATTATCCGTTCTTCGAAGGTTTGAAGGCATTCATCTAGACAACTGGCTGATCCTTTTAGGGGCTATATTTTGTTTGAACATAAGAAAAAAAGGAAAAGGGAGCAAGTTGCTATTTCTTACGAGGTTGCTGGTGTATTCCGATTTTCTACCTCTTCTTGAATCGGTTTTGGCCAGTGATAAATGTTCATGGATTACGGCTGTAACAGATGACCGCAAACTTAGTGACTTTGAAACAAGAAAATGCAGGTGGGGTCCGAGGGTTAGAGAGCACCAGACTCTGGGGGTTCCTAGGCCAGGTTCAGCCACTTACTGCTGACAAAATCCAAAGGCAGAGAGACAGTGGTGGTGAAACAGACGAATTTACTTCAGCGAGGCCAGCACTGGGGAAGACAGTGAACAGTTTCAGAGACTGTCTCCAAAGTGCCGGAAATAATTCCAGGTTTACCTAAGGGAAGAAGGTCGGTGGGTCCCCACAGATGGGCAGTGAAGATCTGGTCCATCATTGTCTTGGAGTCAGTCACCTGCGGAAGGTGTTCCGCTGGCTCAGGGCTGTTGTTGATGGCTTGACTGGGTGGATAGTTCGGTTCCCAGCCCCGGTGACTTGCCCACCGGGTCTTTTGCCTGATGGCTTGACTGGGTGGATAGTTCGGTTCCTAGCCCAGGTGACTTGCCCACCGGGTCTTTTGCCTGAGGTAAGAGATAAGCTGGAAAGAAGAACTTAATCAGTTAGAATGTTGAGGTCAACATGGAGATTGGTGGAGTCCCCTTTCAAAAACTTTATTTTGCAGCGGTCATAAGTCTGAAATGGGTTTCGTGGGGTAAGAGCAAGATGTGAGCGGGGCTGCGATGCTGGGGGAGGCTCTAGGGGGAAATCCATCTTCTTGCTTTTTCCAGCATTTCTAGACTGCCCATACCTCTTGGCTCATGGCTCCTTCCTCCATATTTTTTTTTTAAGATTTTATTTATTTACTCGACAGACAGAGATCACAAGCAGGCAGAGAGAGGTGGGGGGAAACAGGCTCCCCGCCAAGCAGAGAGCTCGATGTGGGGCTCAATCCCAGGACCTGGGGACCATGACCTGAGCCGAAGGCAGAGATTTTAACCCACTGAGCCACCCAGGCGCCCCTCCTTTCCTCCATCTTTGAAGTTCATTGCTCCAACCTCTGCTTCAGCACCACATTGCCTTTTTCTGATTTTGACCCTTTTGCTCTCCTCTTGTCAGGAGCTTTGATATTATATTGGCCCTATTTGATAATACAGGGTGATCTTTGCATGCAGGATCTTTAAATTAAGCCTGCCCACAAAGTCCCTTTGCCAGGCAAAAGGCAACACCCAGGGGTCGCAGAGGTTAGGGTCGCAGTGGCCATCTCTGGGGAACACTGTTCTGCATCCCACACTCACCGTGTTCTCAACGTGTCTCTGGTTCTCCTGATTCTTTATTCTGATGAACTCTTCATTATATAGCAGGTATTTTCTCGGGTTGCCATGTTTTAGAAAGGATGTGCAAGGTATCCTTTGTTTCTAGCATTGTGTGTTACAGATGAAAAATCCAAAGCCGCTCAGATTCTTTTTATTGTAAGGAACCATGGCAGTCATTGTGGCTAATTTTCCAATATTCTTTTTTTTAAGATTTTATTTATTCATTTGACAGACATAGATCACAAGTAGGCAAAGAGGCGGGCAGAGAGAGAGAGGGAGAAGCAGGCTTCCTGCTGAGCAGAGAGCCTGATGCGGGGCTCAGTCCCAGGACCCTGGGATCATGACCTGAGCCGAAGGCAGAGGCTTAACTCACTGAGCCACCCAGGCACCCCTAATTTTCCAATATTCTTTTCACTCCAAATGATTCATCTTGGCTAGTCATGGTAATCTCATTTTCCTTGTCAGGGCTCCTTGTTGGAATGGACACATGTGCCTCAGTCATGGCCATGAAACAAGACAGCAAATCTGATGCAAGTTTCTGGGAAAGACAGCCTTGTTTCTAAGAAAGACTCCTAGAAGGTAAAAACCCTTATTTTCCCCTTCAGGTGTTGCTATATTGAAGGGCCCGTGGACAAAAGGACGAGGCCGATACAAAGTGAAGGTAAAGCAAAGCTTTATTTCGCGCCAAGCATCGAGAACCAAACCAACCAACCGGGGCCGCCTCTTACAGAGAGGGCGACCCCTCCCAGCTTCACAGACTAGCTTTTATAGAGCAAAGGCCATGTGGTTGAGCCTGGCCATGCACAGGTGGCCAATGAGATTGCAACGCACAGAGAAAGCTGCACAGTCATGCTAGGTCACACTCGGGTGGCCAATTGAACTATACTTCACCCCATAGTAGCTATTTGAACTAACCTATCACCTTGGTCAGAATTGGTGCCCAAAAGGCAGGGCCCATGTTCTTTGGTAGCTAGGGAGGCAGTATGTACACCCACTGATTGGATGTCTCCAACTGGCTTGACTCATCCCTGCATTCTGGGGTCTGTTATTTCTACCTGAACTGACATGTCCTGGTATATGGGCTTTTTCATCAGGGGCTGGTCGGCCATACTTTACCAGTTTCCCAGACCCGTTTCTACGCGAGTTCCTCTGGGGGGCAGGGTCAATCTAAGTTCACTGCATAAACAACAAAATGGCTGTTCTACTGAGGTGGGGCTGCTCCAGGTAAGTAGGCCCATACAATATCTAGGTGTGATCCCTAAAAGTCCAGCCATCCGGTCATGCTGCCAGCCCAAGGATGAAACCAAAACTGGAAAAGGGTATAGTCAAGGGAGTCACAGATTCAAAAGACTCAGAGAGAAAGGGCTCTAGGTCCAGGGAGATTATAAATACATCATTGTGAAAAGTAAGTTACTCTCATTTGCAAGAAGGGGAAAGTTTTTTAAAACTGTGATGTGCTTTATAATAAAAAATGGATACAGGGGCGCCTGGGTGGCTCAGTGGGTTAAGCTTCGGCCTTCCGCTCAGGTCATGATCTCAGGGTCCTGGGATCGAGCCCCACATCGGGCTCTCTGCTCAGCAGGGGGCCTGCTTCCTCCTCTCTCTCTCTCTCTCTCTGCCTGCCTCTTTGCCTCCTTGTGATCTCTCTCTGTCAAATAAATAAACAAAATCTTTTAAAACATTTTAAAAAATGGATACCGTGTTTGGTTGTTCATCCCATTTCTGGCACAGAGCTCCCCAAACCATTGGAATTTCTCAAGTGAGAAGAGCAATCAAGATGCCTTTTGTTCTGTTCATGGTGACTCCTGGGCCTCACAAGGGTGAGGGCGGTTTGCTAGTTGAGGCCACTGTGTGATTAGAGGGTTGGAGCCTTCTGGGTTTACCCCCACCCTCCAGGAAGGGGAGAAGGCTTGGATCCAGGTGGAGTTCAATCATCAACGGTAATGATTGAATTCTTTGTGCCTACTTAATGAAGCCTCCATAAAAACCCAAAAGGATGGGGTTCAGAGAGCTGCTGGGTTGGTGAGCAGGTGGATATCTGGGGACAGTGGCCCTTGGAGAACATGGGAGCTTCCTCCCTTCGCACATATCTTGCCCTGCACATGTCTTCCATCAGGCCATTCCTGAGATATATCCTCTTATAACAAACCCGTCATCTAGTCAATAAACTGTTTCTCTGAGTTCTTTGAGCTGCTCTAGCAAGTTAAGTGAATCTAAGGTGGGGGTCGTGGGTGTCTCCAGACTGGGGCCTGTTGGTCAAAAGTACAAGGGCCAGTCTGGACTTGTGCTTCTAAAGTGGGGAGACTGGAGGGCGAGGGGTGGCCTTAAAGGACAGCTCTTTACCCATGGGATCTGACCCTATCTCCAGGTAGATGGTATAAAACTTGACTTGACTTATAGGATACCCTGCTAGTGTCTAAGAATTGTTTGGTGGTGTGGAGAACCAGCCCCTACATACACACACACACACACACACACACACACACACACTGGAATTCAGTACAGAATGCTTCTTACAAGCCTACACACACAGAGAGAGAACCCACAGGTCACTAAGTAAAACACAGAATTGTAACAATTACTGGATGGCAGAACTACAGCTACCATCAAACTTCTCTCTCTCCCATGGAGGAAAAAATTTACATGTCCTATTTAAGTGATTTGAGCTCATAATGGCGAAGGAACAAAAAAATAAAACTAGGCTTCCCAGTCAAGATACCAGGATCCCCAAGATAAAGGAAGAAATAAACTAATGACCAGAAATACGGACATCTGACCTTGCTCACCAAACAGTCCAACCATAAATCCCACCCCCTAGGCCCCCACCCCCACCATAGGGACATAAGTCGCTGTACGAGGGTCAGAATCAGACCAAAACCAGACTTGGCCAAAACCCAGATATAACCTGGGACAGAAACAGAGCCAAAGGACACATAGAAAACACAGGGTCAGTGAGACCCAAGCTTTATTGTTTCATGAGATTCATGCTGGGCCAGGCCAGGGCAAACTGCCATGGAGAGGCTGCATTTAGGCAACAGGCTTGAGCAAAGTGAACTTGAACAAGGCAAAAGCGCCGCAGTGACCACCGAGCTGAATGCAAACAGGATCCTTAAAAGACCCACCTCAAGGGGCGCCTGGGTGGCTCAGTGAGTTAAGCCTCTGCCTTCGGCTTGCGTTATGATCCCAGCGTCCTGGAATCGAGCCCCACATTGGGCTCTCTGCTCAGTAGGGAGCCTGCTTCCTCTTCTCTCTCTGCTTGCTGCTCTGCCTATTTGTGATCTTTCTATCAAATAAATAAATAAAATCTTTAAAAAAAAAAAAAAAAAGAGACCCACCGCAAAATGGTCACAGACCCTAACGGACCAATTACAACTGGTGCAGTTCTTAAAGCTGCCAAAAAAGGAAAAATTCCCTACGTTCCCATCTCTGACACTGCATCCTGTAAATATACCCGTCACCACTGCCTCGTGGCAGACACTCTCTTCTTTGTTGTCCTGCCCATGGCTTGCTTGCACTGTGTTCAAGAAACTTCTCTTTTGGACATGAACAAACATTTCTGCAAAGAAGACATCCAGATGGCCAACAGACACATGAAAAAAATGCTCCACATCACTTGGCATCAGGGAAATACAAATCAAAACCACAATGAGATACCACCTCACACCAGTCAGAATGGCTAAATTTAACAAGTCAAGAAATGACAGATGCTGGCGAGGATGTGGAGAGAGGGGAACCCTCCTACACTGTTGGTGGGAATGCAAGCTGGTGCAACCACTCTGGAAAACAGCGTGGAGCTTCCTCAAAAAACTGAAAATAGAGCTACCCTATGACCCAGCAATTGCACTACTGGGTATATATCCTAAAGATACAAACATGGTGCTCCGAAGGGGCACGTGCACCCGAATGTCTATAGCAGCAATGTCCACAATAGACAAATTATGGAAAGAACCTAGATGTCCATCAACAGATGAATGGATAAAGAAGATGTGGTATATACACACAATGGAATACTATGCAGCCATCAAAAGAAATGAAATCTTGCCATTTGCAATGACATGGATGGAACTAGAGGGTATTATGCTTAGCGAAATAAGTCAATCGGAGAAAGACAACTCACATGATCTCCCTGATATGAAGAAGTGGAGATGCAAAGTGGGGGGGGTTGGGAGGTAGGAAAAGAAAAAATGAAAGAAGGTGGGATTGGGAGGGAGACAAACCATAAAAGACTCAATCTCAAAAAACAGACTAAGGGTTGCTGTGGGGAAGGGGAACGGGAGAGGGTGGTGGGGATATGGACATTGGGGAGTGTATGTGCTATGATGAGTGCTGTGAAATGTGTAAACCTGGCGATTCACAGACCTGTACCCCTGGGGATAAAAATACATTATAAGTTTATTAAAAAAAAATTTAATTTAAAAAAGGGGAAAAAAATAAACTTCTCTCTTGTTCTGCCTTGAGTGAATTCTTTTTTTTTTTTTTTAAGATTTTATTTATTTATTTTACAGAGCGAGCACAAGTAGGCAGAGAGGCAGGCTCGGGGGGTGGGGGGCAGCAGGGAAGTAGGCTCCCTGCCAAGCAGAGAGCCCGATGTGGGGCTTGATCCGAGGACGCTGGGATCATGACCTGAGCCAAGGCAGAGGCTTAACCCACTGAGCCACCCAGGCCACCCAGGCCGCCTTTGCCACAGGTCCCCACCCAGACAGGATACTCTACACTCAGAAGTGCTGCTTCCTTAGCTCTGGGGGGTAAACATTCCAGGCTGCCCCAGCGGACCCTTCTGCAGTGACAGGGAGACCTGGAAACAGATGCATTTTAGCCAAGAGAAGAACGTTGTCTGCAAAACTGTTCCAAGGTTTGCCGTGAAAGAATGAATTGCCAAATAAGAAAACACTACAGGTATTTGAAGAGGAGAAAAAGTTGCGATCTCCAAGTCCGTCCATGATACACACACGCGCGCACACACACACACACATACACACATTTTTTTTCACATGAAAATCATATCCATAAAATTGCCACATCTTCAGATGTCGACATTACAAATGTTGATGAGAAGGCTTTGGGTCAGGGAGGAAACAATTTATAGGACTCAGGTCTCATTAATTTGGGAAACCAGAACTTGACAGTGTGGGTTTGGGGTTTGGTTTGGCTTAGCTCAGGGTACAAAGTGTTTGCTTTGGATTTGCTCCTGCCTGGGACATGTACATAAGCACCCACTCACCATGTTAGCAAAGTGTCAGCAATCAGAGTCGCTTCCCCTAAGAACATAAACTCTAGAAGCCCTGACGGGTATGCCTGAGTCTTCCTTCCCTCGGGCTCCTCTATATCTAACTCTGGTCCAGTTTGCACAACTGTATCTATCACACTGAGGAAAATAGCCTAACTGATACAGAAAGCTTTTTTCTGGGGCGCCTAGGTGGCTCAGTCATTTGGGCGTCTGCCTTCAGCTCAGGTCATGATCTCCCGGTCCTGGGATCCAGTCCCGCATTGGGCTCCCTGCTCTTCGGGGAGCCTGCTTCCTCCTCTCTCCCCTTCTGTCCACCCATCCCCCGCTCATTCTCTCTCATAAATAAACAGATAAATAAAAGACAACTTTTTTCTTCTTCCTCCTTATATGGCCAATCTTGACTTTATCTTTGGAATTTCAATATTTCACTAGAATTTGTCTGAGGTCAGGTTCTCCCTCAATTGCTCCTGACCTTGTGATGCCCTTCATTCACGAGCTTCCTTAGCTCAGCCAAATGGTCCTCACTGACCGGGAAACCTCTACCAACAGAATAACTTGTCCCAAATTCTTACAAACTCTGAGGCCTCTGAATCCAGGTCTCCTGTGTTTTTCCCAATGTCCCCTCACCGTTTCCCGGTGGGTTTTGTAAAGGCAAACACACTCTTTAGTGAATCTGGGTACTGTTTTGTATGTCTGAGCTTTGTGCCTTAAGGATCCATGATGCATCGAAATAGCTTTGAAGGTATCTTACCCCACGGGGGTGCTCGTATGGATGAGCACTTACAGAAGGACCAACTGTGAACTCTGCAAAGTGGCAGAATCAAGATAATTCCAGTCCACATGTACACGCAACTCTAGGAACTTGGATGTCCCCAGACTGTTCATCCTGCTGAGGGCACCCTGTCATCCTTTCTTTTTTTTTTAATTTAAGAAAGAGAGTGGAGGGGGGAGGGGCAGAGGGAAAGGGACAAGCAGAATCCCCACTGAGCAGGGAGCCTGTTGCGGGGCTCAATCCCAGGACCCTGAGATCACGACCTGAGCTGAAGGCAGACGCTTAACTGACTGAGCCACCCAGTCGCCCCGAGGTCACCCTATCACCTGAAAAGTAAAATTTAAATGGTAGAACCTGATCTTGCCTGGAGTAGGAAACTGACGCCCTCCCCAATAGGGTCCTCAGAAGGGCCTCTGTGGTAGGCTGGGAGAACCAGACTCGGTGACTGATTTAGGCTTACACACTCTTTAGCGAATCTGGGTACTGTTCTGTGTGTCCGAGCTTTGTGTCTTAAGCCTTCATGATGCATCCAAGGGTCGACCTCTTCAAACAGGATGGAGTTCAGGCCGTGGTCGAGAAAGAGGGGTGAGAAATGATCCCTTTAAAGCACTGTGTGGTTCCTCTGGCATAGAATGGTGGAGGAACGGGTACAGAGCAGACAACTAGAGGTGAGTGTCTTCTGGTTGGAAGTGCTCAGGGAAAGCCAGTGTTCCTGCCCCAGAGAGAGGAGAGGACGGATCTCTCCTTCCCTTGGGCTTGGAGCTCTGTACTACCCCCAGCAGGTACACCCACGTACACCTGGAAGGGAATGCCTGCTGGCCCCGCCCAGCCCACACCTTGGGGACCTGATGTCACACCCTGAGATTTTAGGCCCAGCCAGCCAGTGTATAAAGGTGTGGCTGCTATTCCTTATGATCAACAAACAAACTCCAGGCAAGGCCAGAGGCTAACACCTGCACCAGCTGCTGCCTTAGCGAGCTCAGGATGCTGGCCGCTCGGAGGCCAGGCCTTGCTCTGCCACAAGGGAGCTCAACACCCCAAATCAGTCAGAAGCTCACTGGCTCAGCGCTGGCCTGGGGCGGGGGGTGGGGGAAGGGTGCAGGGCAGAGCTGGATGGGGGTTGGATTTGGAGGCTAAAAGGAGACACCCTAGGTCTTCCTCTGGAACAGCGTGAAATAAGCCCATTCAGTTCCCCACCAACGGAGACCTTTAGTTTCTGAAAGCAGCAGCATCATTGAGTGGAAAGAGCCACCCACCAGTAAATCAGGAGACCAGGGTTCTGGCCTTGCTTCTGCCATTTCCTGGATGCATGACTGCATCCTGGATGCATGACCGCACCTTGAATTTCAACATTCTTGCAACTAAATGATAAGAATAATTCCTACTCGGTCTATTCCCATAAACTTTTTTTTTTTTATTGTCATCTACACCCCCCAATGTGGGGATCGAACTCACAACCTCCAAGACCTCCAAGATCAAGCCATAGGCTCTACCGACTGAGCCAGCCAGGTGCCCCTCTATTTCCATAAACTTATTGAGAGGCTTAAAGGATAAAATGTGTATAAAAGCACACCGTGAACTCTACTGAAGGATGCAAACAGGAGCCTCCCTCCTCTCCAAGACACAAGGGGTCTCACAGAATCTCTAGCTTGTTCTGTGTGTCCTCTATGACCATCATGGCAAACCGGTCTAGTCTTTCTTTGAACACCTTCAGTGATGGGTCTCATGATTTCTACCAGTTTCCTGGGGCTGCTGGAACCAGTTGCCACAAACCTAGTGGTTTAAACAACACCAATGTATTATCTCACAGTTCTGGAGGTCAGAGGTCCAAAGTAGGTCTCGCTGGACTACAATCAAGGTGTTGGCCGAGGGGTGCCTGGGTGGCTCAGTGGGTTAAAGCCTCTGCCTTCGGCTCGGGTCATGATCCCAGTCCTGGGATCTAGTCCCATATCGGGTGCTCTGCTCAGCAGAGAGCCTGCTTCCTCCTCTCTCTCTGCCTGCCTCTCTGCCTACTTGTGATCTCTGTCTGTCAAATAAATAAATAAAATCTTTAAAAAAATAAATAAAGGAAACATTGGACAAATACAAAATAAAGAACATGCTATTTTAAAAAACAAAACCTTTAAAAAAAAAAAAAGGTGTTGGCCGGGTTCCACTCGTCTTGGGAAGCCCCAAGAAAGAATCCATTCCCTCACCCTTCCTAGCTTCAGGAAGTGAGCTGTCCCTGTTTCTTGGACTCTTGGCTTCCTCCATCTTCAAAGCTAACAACACAGATGGAGTCCTTGTCAAATCACATCCATCTCCACCTGCAACCTTAATTTCCCTTTGCCGTGGGATCTAACATATTCACAGAGTCTGGGGATTAAGGCATGGACATGGTTGGGAGCCTCTCTTCTGCCTAACGTACCCCAGAAGGGGGAGGCTCTTCATCCCACCGAGACATAATAGAAAATCCCCACCGGCCAGTCCTAATTCTGCTCTCGCATGATGTGTGACTTCTCTGCTTCCCACATGATAGTTCTGGAAGCCAAGGATATGGTTTCTTCTGTATTTTTTCTGTTAAAAAAAAATTCTGTTTTTCTGTTAAAAAAAAATTCTGTAGTTTCTTCTGGGGTGTGTGATCTGTCATTGACCCTCTTTCTACTGAAGCCTCCATATCCAACAAAAGTTGAATTGTCATCCCTAAGGATGGTCTGTTCAGAGAACCCCAACTCCCTTCATTAGGAAGCTGGGAAGATGGGCAAAGAGCAGACAATCTTTACCAGCCCCTTTGATGCGTTCTTTTGAAAAGAAAGAATCAGCATATCACCATATCTCAACATACATAAATAAATATATTTATTTATGGTGTCCGGCTTGGTGAATTTTCGCAGAGTAAACACACCTCCGTAACCAGTAGCCAGATTAAAGACAGAACATTACCAAGCCTTCCAAAGCCCCCTTGTGGCCTTCTAGTCACTAATCTTCCCAAATGAACCCACTATCCTGCATGGTAGCAGATTGAACTGTGCTTCCCCCACACTCTGCAAAAATATAATCCCTAAAAGCCACAAATATGACCTTATTTGGAAAAAAGGTCTTCTTATGTCATTAAATTAACCATCTGGAGAAGAGATCATCCTGGATTACCCGGATGGGCCCTGGCTCTTATGACAAGTGTCCTTACAGGAGACAGAAGAGGGAAAAGATCCACATGGGGAAGGGCATGGGAAGACAGAGAAGGAGAAGACAGAGAGGGAGACCGCCATGATGGGTCAGGCAAGGTGTTCCTACAGCTGCCAGGAGCCAGAGGGTTAACCATGGGTTCTCCCCTGGAACCTCTGGAGGAAATAAAGCCGACATCTTGACTTTGGACTTCCGGATTCCTGCCTGTGAGAGAATGAATTCCTTCTGTTGAAAGTCATGGAGTGTGTAGAGGTCAACGGTTATGGCAACCCTGGGAAATGAATACAAGCTCAGTTTCGCTCCGTTTTCTACTGATGTAAAAAGAATTTAGTGAGGGTGCATGTTTTGTGTGTGACTTCTCTCATCCAGCGTTCTCTCTCAGCGCTGAGGGTTATTCCTGCTCAGGTGCGCAGTGGAAGTTGGCTCGTTCTTATGACTCTGTGCTAATCCACTGTCAGAAAATGCCCGCGGGCAGGGCAGGACATTTCCATTTGCTGTGCTTCCTCACCAAAGTGTGCAGTCTTCTCATTTTGGTCATCCCGGCGTGTGTGTGTGCATGTGTGTGTGTGTGTGTGTGTGTGTGTGTGTAGAACATTTTGCTTTTGATTCCATTTCCCTAAGAATTAATGAGATCTGTTCTCTTTTCACATATTTTTTGGCCATTTCAGCATCTTAAAAAAAAAAAATTAGGGCGCCTGGGTGGCTCAGTGGGTTAAAGCCTCTGCCTTCAGCTCAGGTCATGATCCCAGGGTCCTGGGATCGAGTCCCGTATCGGGCTCTCTGCTCAGCAGGGAGCCTGCTTCCTCCTCCCTCTCTCTCTGCCTGCCTCTCTGCCTACTTGTGTTCTCTATCTGTCAAATAAAATAAATAAAATCTTTAAAAAAATTAAAAGATTTTATTTATTTGTTAGAGAGAATGAGCACAAGCAGGGGGAGCAGCAGGCAGAGGGAGAAGCAGACTTCCCGCAGAGCAGGAAGCCGGATATGGGGCTCCATCCCAGGACCCTAGGATCATGACCTGAGCCAAAGGCAGACCCTTCACCAACTGAGCCACCCAGGCGCACCTGACCCCAAGAATATTAATAACAATGATGACTGAATTGTGTCCCCTCCCTGATTCCCCTGTGGAAGCTCTAACCCCCAGGATGACTATATTTGGAGGTAGGGCTTTTAGGATGCAATTGAAGTTAAATGAGGTCAGAAAGGTGGGGCCTAATCCAATAGGACTGGTGCCCTTATAAAAAGATGGCATGGAGAAAGACAACTATCATATGATCTCCTTGATATGAGGAAGTGGTGATGCAACATGGGGGCTTAAGTGGGTAGGAGAAGAATAAATGAAACAAGATGGGATTGGGAGGGAGACAAACCATAAGTGACTTTTAATCTCACAAAACAAACTGAGGGTTGCTGGGGGGAGGGGGTTTGGGAGAAGGGGGTGGGATTATGGACATTGGGGAGGGTATGTGCTTTGGTGAGTGCTATGAAGTGTGTAAACCTGGTGATTCACAGACCTGTACCCCTGGGGATAGAGTATTATGCCTCCATCAGAAAGGATGAATAACCAACTTTTGTAGCAACATGGACGGGACTGGAAGAGATTATGCTGAGTGAAATAAGTCAAGCAGAGAGAGTCAATTATCATATGGTTTCACTTATTTATGGAGCATAACAAATAGCATGGAGGACATGGGGACTTAGAGTGGAGAAGGGAGTTGGGGGAAATTGGAAGGGGAGGTGAACCATGAGAGACTATGGACTCTGAAAAACAATCTGAGGGTTTTGAAGGGACGGGGGGTGGGAGGTTGGGGTACCAGGTGGTGGGTATTATAGAGGGCACGGATTGCATGGAGCACGGGGTGTGGTGCAAAAATAATGAATACTGTTATGCTGGAAATAAAAAAAAAAATAAATAAATTAAATATTAAAAAAAAAAAAAAAAAAAAAAAACTAGCCAGGCCAAAAAAAAAAAAAAAAAAAAAAGATGGCATGCATTAGAGAAAAGGCCATGCGAAGACAAAGCAAGATGGCAGCCATCCAAGAGTGGCAAGGCAGGTCCCGAGCAGGAAGTGAGCCACCCGGCACCTTGATCTAGAACTTCCAGCATCCAGAACGAAGAGAAAATAAATTTCTGTTGTTTAGGGCTCCCGGGCTACGGTATTTTGTTATGGCAGCCCAAGCTGACTAATGCAACGACCATAAAAATGTCATGTCATTACCCATAATTTGACATAATGACATTTTCTTTTTTTGTAACAGCATTAGCCACATATTCTGGGGCTGTGCTCAGTGCTTTCATCCATAATCTCCTAATCTTCACAGCAATCCTACAGCCATTCTTAACTTCTTCAGAGGGTCTCCTTTCAGGTTCAGATGGCTAAGTAACTTGCCCCAGGGTAAGTGATGATTAAGTGCAGAAAGGGGACTGGAAATGACTTCTGCCTGGTTCCAGAGACAGCGGGAAAATAGAAGGTCATAATTTAATATCTCATCATTGAGAGACAGGAATACCCAGCAAATGCATTGTGCGAGCCTGCTGTCCCCAGGCACACAGTGACAAAAACAAAGAAATCCCATATTTTCAGATGTGGGGGTTCAGAAAAGGCACCCAACATCTCCATATTGTCAGGACCAGGCTCGACCCAAGAGACTATGAAACTTCTACATCTATATTGATTCCAGCAGTTTTGTTCTCTAAAGTGCCTCAAATCTCTTTAATCTAGGTCAGAGGACCACATGAGAGCAGTGAAGTTTGAGAGAGCAATGAGTAGAGAGTATTAATGCTGGAAGGGTTATAACTAGTTGCCAGTAAAATCCTCGCATTCAACACATAGGACAGGGGTGCCTGGGTGGCTCAGTCGGTTAAAGCCTCTGCCTTTGGCTCAGGTCATGATCCCACAGTCCGGGGATCGAGCCCCCCATCAGGCTCCCTGCTCCTGCTTCCTCCTGTCTCTCTGCCTGCCTCTCTGCCTACTTGTGATCTCTGTCTGTCAAATAAATGAATAAAATCTTAAAAAAAAAAAAAAAGCAATTGGCCAAACTAGGATTCAAGTGTAAACATGTCATACATCAAAATTTATCCTTTCCACCAAGAAGCACGCATTTCATCTATTTTAAAATCTCAGAGACCAGACATCATGTGTGATCAAAAAAGCAAGGGACTGAAGCTCCATTCAATCACAAACTACCCCTATTTTTACAAATTAAAACAAACAGGTGAGTTACAAATATGTTCATTTTCTCAGGTTCAGATTCTATTTATAGGACTTGCTAAAAACGGAATTTGAAGAGCTGTAAACTATTTCAGTGAGCAAAGTAAGGCCATTAGATAGATTATAGACACATGTGATGCTTATAGTATGTAGTATAAACTCTTAAAATTAATGTAAAACATTTAAAACAGACATAGCTCTGGCTAGCTGTGCTGCCATTCTCTGTAGTAAAAGAACGATGTCACTAGGAAAATTTTCTTTTCATCCTTTTGCACAGATGCTATCTGTTGAGTTGGTCCTGAAGCTTCCTCTGGGTTGACTTTGATCAGTGATTTTTTTTAAGATTTTATGTATGTATGTATGTATGTATGTATGTATGTATGTATTTGACACACAGAGAGAGCAGAAGCAGGGGGAGCAGCAGAGGGAGAGGGAGAAGTAAACCTTCCCCCTCCCCGCCCTGCAGCAGCAGGGAGCCTGACTTGGGGCTCCACCACAGAACCCTGGCATCATGACCTGAGCTGAAGGCAGACCCTTTTCTGACTGAGCCACCCAGGCACCGCCCCCCCATCAGTGATTTCTGATCCAGCCACCCCGTGGGCCACGAATATTTCATTATAATGAAAGCATGTTGCAGTGTGCTCTCCCCTACTTGATCTCTCTCTTACTTTAACCACTCAGGGGGGCCAACACAGACCCCCACCTCCACCCCAAGTCCAGTGGCCAATGTTCTTATTTGGCTTTTCTATTTTCTAAATAATAGGTTTTGACAGCACACCCCAGGACGGAGGAAGACTTTCCAAGGGAATCTGTGACAAGATCAGTTTTAAGGAACTGGTTTTCCAGACTCTCCATTTCCTTGTTTCAAGCATCCTGCCTGAGAAAAGCACACTGTGGGTTGAGTGTTCCTTTTGGCTTGCCCTTTCTCTGTTCGGTCTTTATCACCAGAAAAGCCACCTTCTCCCTAGGGTGTATTGCCCCAGGGTGTAAAAACTTGCAATGTGACCATTTCAAGCTCTGTTGCCAAAACTCCTAATAAATTTGTGCTGCTTGTCTGAGCGCTGCGCTAATACTAATCAGTGATAATTCCATCCCAAAGAAAAGTTGTTAACGCTTAGACCTCTAAGATCTCAGGAAATAGGCATTTTAATTTTCAACTTATATTTGCATTTTTGTGGAGAAAAGTATGACGGGGGTTAAAATAAAAAGTCATCCAGCATGAAAGTGTATATTATCCTGAATTTGTAGAGGGAAGAACAGGGACATACAAAGAGAAAAAGGAACCATGCAAAATTTCTAACCAGCACATAGGAGTTTGTTCTTGTCTTTTTAAAATGCATCATAGTATCAAATCGTAGCGGTGTTTACACTTCAAGGGCTATATTTAGAAAATGATGTAACTGCAGATTTTAACATATTACTATTTATAACATGCCAGCTCTTGCAACGATTTTTAATTATCACAAAAAGTGTTGGGTGCCCGCTACAAAATACGCAAAGGTTACATCGATTTCCAGAAAGTCTTTTAGGGGTACTCAAACAGAAAATCTCGAAAGTACTCACTGTGTCAGAGGAAAAAGATTTTGCAAGTTCCCGGCCGAACTTTTCCTGGGTTTGCCTCTTGCGCCCTCTGCTGGTGGGCCGCGTCTCTAAGAGGGCAGCGCTGTCTTTCTGTTCTCTGCATTCGCAGCTAGGGTCAAGATCACGCAGGTTGGGGTGGGGGGGGGACTATGCACAGAGTCACTGTGGCCAGACCCATGTGGATTTGCATGATCCCTTCACAGCACACAGAGCACAGAATCACCGGTCAGACAGGCAGCAGAGTGCTCTCACGTCCAAGTGCTGGACTCACGTGACCTTCCCTTACTGACTGATCTAACCAGAAGTTTCTGGCCTTGAAAATAGTAATAGTGTTGCAATAATAATGATGATAAGACCCAGCACCACAGACTATGGTGTTTACTTTGTGCCTGTCCGTTGCTGCTTAAAGCACTCTCCATAAATCCACTCACTGAACCCTATGAGGTAGGAACCTTTATTGTTCCCATTCTGTGGAGGAGGGTTTTGGGCACTGAGCAGTGAAAAAGAAATAAAATAAATTGCCCACGTCACACAACTGATCAGAGACAAAACCAGGATGTGGAGCCAAACAGCCCCCCAGACCCACCCCATTTGGCACACTTGCCACCATTCTTTACCATTCGTTGTGGGAAAAATGAGAAACATGGGCACAAAGACAAAATAAAAATCTGTCATCTCACCACCCAGGAATAATCACTGGCTAGTGTTTCAGCATGTTCCTTTCCAGTCCCATGTGTGAGTGTGTGCGTCTATCATTCTGTCTGATACATGAGAGACCTTCTATTTCTAGAACGTGCTCGGGACACTTCAAAATACATCTGGGTTTCCCCCAGATGTCTCTATTCTTTGCCACTGTCTGTTTTAAGCATCCCCTGAAGATAAAGGTGGCAGATGTCGCTCTGTTTCTTTCTGACATTCAGCTTCTAGAATTTTCCCCTGTAAGGGCAGCTCAGGGGAATGTGCTGGTAGGGACCCTCCACACGTTGCTGTGTGCCCCTGGTGAGGTCCCCCTGGTCCCCCTGCCCTCCTCTGAAGCACAAAGTTCAAATGGGATGTGGGGAGGAAATTGAAACCGGGCTCACCACCAAATTTTTGAAGCCTTGGTTGCAATTGTGCTCTGTCTCCTGAAGGAGCAGATTCTGATGCCCAGGCATATTCCATCTCTCTGGAACCAAGGACGACAGGACGCACTTGGAGTCCCTTGGAGTCCCTTGCAGAGTCCCACCAGGGTCTCTGAGCCTGGAGCCTACAGACCTAAGGGGAGGCAGTGCTTACCTGCACTTGGGGACCCAGGGAAGAAAGGCGACCTGATGGGATCTGTGAACCTCCGCTGAGGCCACAGGTTGCAGTGACCCCATAGGGAAGCAACTGGGGGATAAACAGCCTTTGAGAGACTGAATATACGAATGGACAATGCCAGGCCAATATCAAAGTAGAACTCCAAGGGCGCCTGGCTGGCTCATTCAGTAGAGCATGCAACTCTTGAGTTTAGGGTTGTGAGTTCAAGCCTCATGTTGGGCACAGAGATTATTTAAGGAAAAAAAAAAAGGGGGAGCTCCAACACACCATCTACCCCTCAGGACAGTAACCAGCCCAGGAAGGCAACTGGCTGTAAGTGGGACTTGTAGGAAGTCAGACTGCTATCTCCAACAACAATCCAAGCAATGACTTCTAGAACAATCAGCCCCAAATGGCCAGGACTTGATTAACTACTCACAGCTGCCCTGAATTTTGTCCCTGCCTCCTACTTAGAAGCAGCCAGAGAAAAGCAAAGGTGCATCTGTGAGCAATCACACAGCCTGTTTCCAGCTTCCCCAGGCCACTGTAAAGCCCTCCTCCCACCCCCTGCCCGCCTGTGGGTCTCTGCTGAAACACAGGTGCTGGTGTCGGACTCCGTTCTACAGCAAGCTCAGAGCATATGGTCCTGCTTTCGTGTTTCGTTGGTCTTCATTCTGTCCACGTTTCTTCCTTTCCTCCCCTAGTTGGTACGCCGCATCAGCCTAACTCAGTTGGAAGCTAGAGGGCAAGGGTCACGTGAATGGGGTCAACAGAGGAGTCACATGGGAAGGGCACACACTGGGTCAGACACACATATGGGCTATGAATGGGACATAATAACTGGGGCACCCACAAGAGAAGTCACATTAGGACAAGTGGGTCACGCAGGTGACATACAGAATTCACACATGTGGTTGTAGGGGCCCTGCAAGGGAGCCCCTGTTTACTCCATCCACCGCCACATAAGCCACCACCAGGGACATCCCATCCTGGAGCTCTTCGATGTTGAGGTCAGAGATTTTGTTCTAGGAACCTGCTTTCTGCCTGACCTTTTAGCTGTCCGGGGTCCCTCAGTATGCCTGCCTGACACCCTGCCCTTAAAAACTATCCACGCACCAGTGTCCCTTCTAAGGTCTCTCTGTATCCTCAAGGAGTACAACGCTCACTGATGTTCATAACTTTTTTGTTTGACAAGGTAATATAGTCATAATATATTCATCTATCCATAACATATTCATATATTTAAAATCTAAACAACATATAAAATGAATATGAAATGCTTTGTTCCTATGTCTGCCCCCTTTTGCCTTACTCTTAATCAGTTGTTGGTTGATTTTCTGAAAACTATTGGTTTCTGTACGTTTAATTTTGTACCTATCTTACTGACTTTTCTTTTTGTTTCTAGTAATTTTTCAGTCCAATCCTTCAGGTTTTCTAGTTATGTGATTGAATCATCTGCAAACAGTGATCATTTTAGCTCCTTCTTTGCCATGTCCATAACCCGAATATTCCTCTTTTGTCTAAGTGTCTGGCTTTTGTCTTTGATCCATGAAGTAATTTACAAGTGCTTTTACACTTCCTAATTTTAGCATGCTTTTCCTTGCTGGTTTCTAAATTAGTGGTAATTGGGTCAGAGAAAGTGACCTGAATGATACCTGTTCTTTGGAGTTTGTGGAGATTTCCTTCACGGTCTAGAAGATGCTCACATTTATGTACAGTGCTCCATGCGGACTCAAGAACGCTGTTACGTAATTGCTGTGTGCCGAGTTCTACCTATGTGCATTTGACCAACTTCATTAATCTGTTATTTAAACCTTAATATCTTTAGCTGATGTTTTTGTCTTCATACTGAACCACTTACCTCTACTCTGTTAGTGATTATCCTACATTTTAATATACTTAATGGGTTTTCTGGTTCATAAATATCCCTCCTTTCAAAAAATACAATCACTTTAAAAGACTTTACTTCCATAATATGTTGACTCTGGCTTCCATGTTATTCTTATCCAGTACTGCAGTTCTGTTTTGCAAATACACACATTTGTGATTTTTTGTTTGTTTGTTTCTGTATGGTCAAGATTTGTTAGTTAACCCACATGTTTACCATTTCCTTTACTCACTCGGTCCTCCTTTTTTTTTTTTTTTTTTGGTTACTATTTTATTTATTTATTTGACAGAGATCACAAGTAGGCAGAGAGGCAGGCAGAGAGAGAGGGGGATGCAGGCTTCCCACTGAGCATAGAGTCCGATGCGGGGCTCGATCCCAGGACCCTGAGATCATGACCTGAGTCAAAGTCAGAGGCCCCAACCCACTGAGCCACCCAGGTGCCCCTCACTGGGTCCTTCTTGCCTCTTAGACCTTCTGTCTGGGAGGGTTTTCCTTCTCCCTGAAGTATGCTTTCCAGAGAGTCCTTCAGAGAGAGATGCTGGTGGTTCCATTTGTTTGAAAATATCTCTATATTTTTTTTAAGATTTTATTTTTAAGTCATCTCAACACCTGATGTGGGGCTCCAACTTACAGCCCCAAGGTCAAGAGTTGCATGCTCTACCAACTGAGCCAGGCAGGTACCCAAAAATATCTCTATTTTTTTTTTTTTAAGATTACACTTATTTATTTGAGAGAGAGAGGGAGAGGGAGCACGAGCAGAGGGAAGGGCAGAGGGAGAAGGTGACTCCCCACGGAGTGGGAACAGGCATGAGCCTCGATCTCGGGGCCCCCAGGATCATGACCTGAGCTGAAGGCAGATGCTCGACCGACTTAGCCATCCAGGCACTCAAAAATATCTCTGTTCTTGAAAGATAACTCCCCAAGCATATAATTCTAGGTTGGCAATTGTTTTCTTTTGGTGCTTTGGAATTAAAGATTTATTTATTTATTTATGTTGTGGGGAGAGAGGCAGAGGGAGAGAAAGAGAGGAAGACCCAAGCGGACACCGTGCTGAGTGCTAGTCGGACATGGGACTCAGTCTCAGCACCCTGAGATCATAACCTGAGCTGAAGCCAAAATTCTCAGGCTCGACCAACTGGGCCACCCAGGCTACCCAGTGGTTTCAAATTAATAGTGTGCTTCTGGTTTTCATTGTTGCTGCTCAAAATTCATCTTCAGGGGCACCTGGGTGGCTCAGTGGGTTAAAGCCTCTGCCTTCGGCTCAGGTCATGATCTCAGGGTCCTGGGATTGAGCCCTGCATCAGGGCTCTCTGCTCAGCAGGGAGCCTGCTTCCTCCTCTCTCTCACTGCCTGCCTCTCTGCCTACTTGTGATCTCTGTCTGCCAAATAAATAAATAAAATCTGTTTTTAAAAAATTCATCTTCAGTCCAACTCTTATTTTTCTGTAGATAATTGGCCTTTTTTTTTTTTTTTGTAAATCCCCTGGTTGTTTTAAAAATCTTTATTCTCTATATTGGGCAGTTTCCTCGTGCTGTATATAGGTATGGGTGTCTCTGTCCTTATCATACTTAGGAGATAAAGTGCTTCTTGTGAGGGAGGCCTCAAGTCTCCCCATTAATTCTAAAAAGTTTGTAGCTACCATTTCTCCAAAAACTACCTCTCCCCTACGGTCTCTTTATTACCCTTGGAAACTCCATTTAGGCTGAGATTAGACATTTTCATTGTCTTCATCCCCCCCCCCCCCGCCATATTTTGTATCTCTTTGCCTTTTTATTTGCTTTTGCTGTAGCTCCTTTAATTCTACCTTTGTATTAGTTATCTATCGCTACATGGGAAATTAACCCCAAATATCTCACACTGTTATTGAGGGTCAGAAATTCAAGGTGTGTCTTAGGGCCTCATATGAAGTTCAAGTCAAAATGTTGGCTGAGGCTGCAGTCATCCAAGAGAGCAGCAGGAATCCACAGTTCTTTTCTGACTAAGTGTCCAAGTCACACACCATACTTATCCTTTCTCTGTTTGTTAGAGGAAGGTCATTAAGTTCAGCCCATACCCAAGAGGACAAGAACTAGGCATCACCTTTTGGAGGGAATGCCAAGAATTACAAACACATTTTGAACTGCCAAAAATTTTATTTCATTAATTATTTTTTTCCACTCTGTCTAATCTGCTGGATAATATACCTCTGTGTTTCTAATATCAAATATTAAACTGTTCTTTTCTAGAATTTTCTCTTTCGTTATTTTAAAACATACCAAATCATTCTTACTGTCCCTTTTCCTGTTAATGTCTTTTTTTTTTTTTTTAAGAGTTTATTTATCTATTTAACAGAGAGAGAGATCACAAGTAGGCAGACAGGCAGACAGAGAGAGGTGGGGGAAGCAGGCTCCCTGCCAATGTGGGGCTTGATCCCACCACCCTGAGATCATGACGCAAGCTGAAGGTAGAGGCTTAACCCACTGAGCCACCCAGGCGCCTTCTGTTAATTTCTTAGCCCTCTTTTTATGAGTGTATTTTGACTGGTCATTTAAAAGTAGAAGGCCTGTTTTGAGGGTGTATTTCTTTCAGAGAGAATGTACCCCAGCTCCTACCAGCATGCTGTGGGTCCTACTGACCTACGAAATTATAAAATAATTTTTTGACTTAGAGGTTTTGGGACTATGCAGTTAGAGTAAATTCTGTCCTGAAACCCAGGTTTCATATTAGATTCTATGTACCCTCAAATCAGATTTAATTAATGTTAACATTTTGGAGGTGCTTCTTTAAAGAAAAAAAAAATTGAGACTCTGCCTCCATCCCTTCTTCTTCCTCATTCCCCAGAGGTAACCACTCTCCTAGAACTGGTGCAAAAAATTCCCATCCATATTTTAATATGGATTTATAGTAAATATGTAGCATTAATATATACAGTATGTGTTGAAATTTTTATGCAACTTGCTTTTTTACCCCTAGACATCCCCCTACTGGTGGACAGGAAGCACTTTCTGGATTTGGGGGAGGGGGGTTGGTAATTATTAGCAAACAATATTGAGGGGAGTATCCTGGAATTAAGGCTGTGGTTAAATTCACAGAGATTCTGCAAGTGGTGTTAACAATCCATGTGAGAGGGAACATTGGAGGGGGAGAGAAAAAAAAAGATGGTCAGGGCGAGCAAGAAGACACCTGCAGAAAGCACCCAGTCCTTCTTGGGACAGAGGGACCCCTTCCTGGACGAGAGACCCTTCTGGTGGCGCATTCAACCTTTCAGCAGGTGGTGTTCCGAGGGGCCCAAGTGCGTTGGGGGAGGGGAGCAGGGAGAAGAGTGAGGACCAGTAGCCCCAGGGGCCAGTGTGGATGGCGGGGCGGCGTGGGCAGGGCGGCAATCAGAGCGCAGCGGGGGGGAACGGTGTCACTCTGTGCTGGCCGCGACGCCTCCTACCGGTCGCCAGAAGCAACGTCTGCCTCTCGCAGTCGCCTGCGTAAACCCCGGACTCGCGATGCAAGGCAAAAAGAGCGGGGTTTTTTGCCGGCTGCAAGTACAACAACGGTTGCCTGAGGCCAAATGTCTCCCACGACTGCTTCTCCCAGTCCCCCTTACTGCGGGGGAGGAAAAAAAGGACCCATGACCCCGACGTGACTTGAACACGCAACCTTCTGATCTGGAGTCAGACGCGCTACCATTGCGCCACGAGGTCACAGCGAATAGATGACTCCGCGTCGCTCAAGACCTCGCTGCGCCGGCACGGTCCCGCGGCTCGAGACACCTAGGCCGAGAGGCGCGGTCCCTCCCCCATCCCCCGCCCCGCCCGGCGCTGGGGTCACACCGAAGGGGAGGGGCGCGAGCAGCTCCGCTCCTTGGCTTCCGGGAAGCTCGAGCGCTGGGGCCGCGGAGCGGGAGTGCCGCGTCGCCGCCCAGCCCAGCCCTCCCCGCCCCGCCCCGCCCCGCCGGAGCCCGGGGCGGCGGGGCCCGACTAGCCCAGCCCGCCTCCCGCTCCGCACACAGGAGCTGCAGCCGCCCCGGCGCGGGGCCGGAGATATCGCCGGGCGGGTCGGGCGACCCCCTCCCCCGCCCCGAGCCGGCACCGGGGGCCCTCGTTGCCCAGGCTGGGAAGACGCCGCTCTTTCATTCTCTGCAAAGCATAAAAGGAAACCTTTTCTTTGACGAGGGTCACCGCAATATCGGGAAGACTGAGTCCTTGAAAACCCCACCCGGCGGAGGTCGCCTGCTCATACATGATCGTGCGCGATGTTTATTTTTGCAGTTTTACGGGCCGGGTCTAATCCCAAGTAAGAGTTTTGATCTTTGAATTGAGGGATGGCACCCATATGGAAAAGGACCCTTACACGTCCACGAAGTATAAAACCGCGTGTGTCCGGCACCCAGATCAAGAAAGTGAACATTACCACACACACCCCTCCTTTCTGGTGGCTTCCAATTCGTTTTTGAGATGCGGTCGTATTGGACACAATACCTCGCTTGTCATAATACTGTGCACATAATTTAGTTAATATTTTTTCCTAGCATGATTTTAAACGGCTCATTGTCTACCTCGTGGGAGTCTGAAGTCCCTCCTTTTGGACAGTACTTTTTCCTTTTTTTTATTAAATAAGAAAAGATTATTAAATAAATGAGTAAATAAGCTCTTGAATTTTTTTTTTTTTTAACGCCATTAATACTATGGAGCACTATCCTGGCCTAAGAACGTGAAGAAACAATTACTTTAATATATACAATTCCCCACAAGGGCCTGATGTTCTTCGGGGAAGGAACGATCCAGAATGGGCCTCACTCTTTACAGGAGGGAAAGAGTGAGTGTGTCAGGCTCTCAGTGAAGCCGGTGGGGGGTGAAGGGCTCTCTCACCATTCTGATTACTTGGGGACACCTAAGGCCACCAGAGATTCTATGAATCTTGGGTAGGAGTCTTGTCAAATTTTGTGTTTATGGCCAAGTGTGAGAATAGTTTTGGGGTTAACTGTGAGTCCTGAGACAGCTGCTGGAAGACTGTCAGAGAAGCAGAGACCAGAAGGTTCTATCCCTGTCTTCAGCGGGGGCGGGGGTGGGGGTTGGTGTCAACTAGCCCAAGATTACTGACTGCCTCTACAAGTATCCAGACAAGAGTCCCTTACTTACTGCTCTTGATGGCCCAGAGGTGAATTGGACCCTGATTAGGGGAAGGTGTGGCGAGGTAGGGAGTGACAGAAATGTTTCTCAGAGATCTAAGAAGTAACTGAAATGCCAGACTCTGAGGTTTGGATTCTCTTTCTGGGTGATGATGAACTTCCTTCCCTGCTCCCTCTTGAGGATCTCCTGCACTGGCCACATAGCAAAGTCACTGTGAGGAACAGCCAGTGCCTTTCCTACAGAGGTCAAGAGTGCAGAATCTACTGGAAGGGATGCTTCACACCCAAGGAAAGACCAGAGACACTCTTGAAAGCCCTGCTCAGATTTTTAGATATACCTGTCATGTCCTGGCCCTTCTCCCCAGATGTGGAACCAAAAGCTAGTTTTTATTTTAAACTACAGTGTAGTAATATCATCAGGTGAAGGGATTAAAGAGATTTGTGCAGGTAGGGTTATAGGGTCCTTTTTAAAAGTAAGATTTGGGCACCTGGATGGCTCAGTCAGTTAAGCATCTGCTTCTGCTCGGGTCATGATCCCAGAGTCCTGGGATGCAGGCCCACCACCGACCAAACTTACAGGCTCCCTGATCAGTGGGGAGTTTGATTCTCTCCCTGGCTTGTGCTCTCTCTTGCTCACTCTCACTCAAACAAATACATAAAATCTTTAAAAATAAATAAAAATAAGACTTGCTTGCCAGGGCCTTACCAAAGTGAAGGGAAGGAGGCAGTCATGCCCATGGGCATAGCTAACGCCTCTTATTTATAATTTTGACACTTTATTCATCTTGGATTTTGGCATTAATTTTTTTAAAACACTATATATGTTATGCCCCAATAATGGGTCCGTGATTAAAGGAACGAGACTGATACAAAGCGAAGGTCAAGCAAAGCTTTATTTCGCGCCAGGCATCAAGAATCTAATCAAACGTTCGGGGCTGCACCTCTTCCAACAGAGGGCGACCCTTCTCTGTTTCACAGGCTAGCTTTTAAGGGCAAAGGCCATGCTGTCGGGCCTGGCCACGCACAGGTGACCAATGAGATTGTAACACACACAGGAAATTCCACAGTGATGCTAGGTGACCAATTGAGTTACAATTTACCGTAGTAGACATTTGAACCAGCCTATCACACCTTGATTGGGATTGGCGCCAGAAATGGCTCCCAAAGGTTGGGGCCCATACTCCTTGGTAACCAGGGAGACAGTATGCATGCCCCCCACTGATCGGATGGCTCCACCTGGCCTGACCCACCTTTGTATCTGGGCTTTGTTACCTGTAAATCCCCTGGGGGAGGGGGAGCAGAGACAGTTTCTAAATAGGTCCTTACATCTGTGTGTGTGTGTGTGTGTATATATATATATATTTTTTTTTAATTTATCTTGACAACCGAGTTTTTTGGTGCCACCCACTCTCCTTGCATTTTGCGCCCAGGAGAGGGCCTCACTGGCCTCGCCCTCATCCCAGCCCAAGGCTCACTGAAATTCTGGGACTGCCCAGACACCACAAAACACTGCTTCTTTATTTTAGAACTAAACTCATTTAAAACAAACACAGGGGTGCCTGGGTGGCTCAGTGCCTTGAGCCTCTGCCTTCGGCTCAGGTCCTGGGATTGAGGACTCAGGTCCTCAGGTCCTTGGCTCAGGTCCTCAGGATCTCAGGGTCCTGGGATTGAGCGCCGCATCTGGTTCTCTGCTCAGCAGGGAGACTGCTTCCCCCCCCCTCTCTGCCTGCCTCTCTGCCTACTTGTGATCTCTGTCAAATAAATAATCTTCAAAACACCACCACCACCAATAACAACAAACACACACACACACACACAAACACACACACAAAACAAGAAAAAATGGAAACAAAAAATCCCCCGTAAAATACGCAAAACTTCAAAACTACATGACAGTCAATGTCCAGTTAAATACCAAAAGAAAAAAGGTAGTGCCAGCATTGGCGAGGGTGTAGGGAAAACGTAGATCTATGAGAATTCATGCAACACTGGAAAAGAATGTGTGGATTGGTAGCACTGTGTGGACTGCGATGTGGCAAATGTTTTTAAAAATCCTTCTGTCCAGGCATTTTCTCTTGCAGAGAATATGTACCAAAGAAACAGTGAAGGATGAATGCACAGCTGTATCTTCAAGGCTGTACTCATCAACACTGTGTAATCAGGAAGCAACGGGCACCATCTTGATGGTTCCATGGTCCAAGCCCAGTGTGGATTTCCAAGGGAGTGAGGCAGGGAAGCCGGCTTTAGTGAATGCATGCCTGTATGAGGGAACATCAGGGACTCTTGAATAAAGAGGTGTGGAAGAGAGAAGTCCAGAAGGAACTGCTGTGGAGAAGGAAGGCTGCCGGTGTTATGCCAAGGGCTGCCTGACCAGTGAGAAAAATGTTAACTTTGGCTTCTCCGTCTCTGCTTAGACCCAGGCAATTGAGCTATCGCTTAGAAAAAGTTTTTCCTTGGCTTTGTTTCCTAAGGACTGAAAATGTTCCAACTCCCCAAAGCCCATCAAAGATGTCCTAGATCTTTCTGACAGACACATTCCTTTTCCAGCTCATTCCAAAAGTGACTTGAAAACAGAGGCCCAAGAAGGGTGGTGGTGCTCTGTGGAGTGCGTTTTTCTATCATGCAGCTCTGGGGCAGGCTGGCTTCTTGGGAAGCTTAGGGGGAAACTGGGAGGAGAGCCAAGAAGGAATTTTGGGAGGAACTCTGGTGAGAGGAGAAGCGGTGGCTTTGGGAGGAAGCTGAACTGGAAGGGGGTGGGGAGAAGCTGTGAGGCTGTGATGGAGCCCTGGCAGCCGCTCTGCCATCCGGTGGAGAGAGCTCAGAACAAAGACAGCCTGTGGGAGGACCCCACCCCCTGCATCAGAGGACAATGACAGAAGGCGGAAGGCAGCAAGTTGTGGTGGCCAAAGGCTCACAGCGGGAGGCTGTCTGCTTACTTCTCCCCTCTTCAAAAGGACAAACACCTTGGAACTGCTGGAACATTTAGAATTTCATCAGAAATACTCACTGGGACGGATGGAGTGTGGCATAATCCAGAGCCTTAGCCAAGAACAGGTCTCCAGGCCCTAGCCTCCTGATGACCTGATGTGAAGGGGCCCTCCTAAACCAGCGGGGCAGGGGCGGGGAGATGGAAGTTGAATCTGGTCGCTGCACAGAGGCCACCAAAAAAAAAAAAAAAAAAAAAAAAAAGACGGCAGATTTGGGGAGTGTGCGAACCTTAGACACTTCGATTTTTTATTTTTATGGTAGGTATTTCGATTATCATGATAATTTGCTTTGATCCTAGGTTTCCACTCTTTGTGCCTCAAAACCTTCATTAGGAAAGAAACCCTCCCTTAAAATGGGAAAATCCAAAGGGATTACAAGTGGAAACAGTTGCTGCTTCTTCCCTCCTTGCCCCTCCATCCTTTAAAGCTTCTGTGACCTGCTAGGCTTTAGTTTTGCTGAGGTGGTTCTGTTGACCCCCGGGGACCGTTGGCTGCCAAGTCAGGACTTGAATTTTTTTTTTTTTTTTTTTTTAAGCTCTATGCCCAAAGTGGGGTTTGAACTCATTACCCAGAGATCAAGGGTCACATGCTCTATGGACTGAACTAGCCAGGTGCCCCCAGAGCTTGAATATCTTTCAGCAGTTTAATTAGGTTGTCACTTTTGTTCAGGACCAGAGGAGACTGGGACATGGTGGATACCCTTTACATTGGAGAAATGGAATTCCAGAAGCAGAAACTTTTAGGTCTACTAGGGTATCAAGCTATGAGCATGGCTAGTAAGAGCCAAGGGTCCTGATTACTAGTCCCAACGCGACAATGTAACCGAGTCTCAGTTTGTCTTTGCCTCATGTGATGCTGTTCCTTGAACTGGTCCCTAGAGCTTTTCCTAACCCCCAAAGCCATGCTTACTAATGCTCACCAAAGAAACTGGATGGCAACTGTGGCTTAGGGAGCAGGGACTACATGTGATATAGAAAAATATTGGGGTTTGCAGCCAATGGCCAAGAAAGAATTCTTGAGACGTTTTTGGCACAAAAAGGTGTTTTGTTTTAAGATTTTATTTATTTATTTGACAGAGAGAGATCACAAGTAGGCAGAGAGACAGGCAGAGAGGGGGTGGGAAGCAGGCTCCCTGCTGAGCAGAGAGCCCAATGCGGAGCTCAATCCCAGGACCCTGAAATCATGACCTGAGCCAAAGGCAGAGGCTTTAACCCACTGAGCCACCCAGGTACCCTGTTACCAGAATTTAATTATAGGATTAAAATGTCTTTAGCAGCATAGACATAGCCAGTGGTTACTGTGAGAAAATCCACTCTGCCAAGGAGAAGGCAGGAAGTGTACCCAGCAGGGGTGTCAGGACACAGGTTCCAGTCCTGTCTTCACCACCTACCAGCTGTGGGATATTGGTCACCCAACATTTCTCTGCACTAGATTTCCTCAATTTGAAACTGAGTGCAATAGAACTTATCTCAAAGGGTCGTTGTAAGGATTAAACAAAGTAATACTCTAAAAATGGATTCAAGGGGCTCCTGGGTGGCTCAGTCAGTTAAGCATCTGCCTTCAGCTCAGGTCATCATCTCAGCGTCCTGGGATCGAGCCCCACATAGGGCTCCCAGCTCAGTGGGGAGCTTGCCTGTCTCTCTCTGCCCCTTCCAGTCCCCCCTCCCAACTTGTGTGCTCTCTCATTTTAATAAATAATAAATATTTTTAAATAAATGGAGGATTCCTGAGAGAACAGCCTTGTTCCTAGTATTTAGTGTGTAGTGTGACTCCTAGGTTTCCATGCGGATGTCAGCACTGAGGCCCTGGGCCAGTACAGAGCTGACCAGGGCTGCGGGAGACATAATTTAACCTGATTCGGGGTTCTCTGTACATGTGAGTAGTAACAGAGTTTGCTGTGAATACTTACAGGGGAGTCCTATCAGGCAGGTGGTGGCTATGGTGCTGGCTGGCCCCTTTTCCCACTTTACCTCTTGGTCTCCGATTCTTCTGTAATGGACTCCAACCAAATCCCTTTAATTGCAGGCCGGGAATACCCAGAGCATAAACTTCCTGCCAGTTATCGGATGGATATGTAAATTGGGGAATCATCACAGAATGAATAATAAGCCTAATCTGAGTGGACTGGGAACTCCCATCTTTGTCATTTTATTACTTTTTCTGAGCACCTACTCTGTCCCTGGTGGTAGGTATTTGATATTTTACTTTAATCTTTGCAACCTATCTGGTCTTGTATTTGTCCATTGTTACAACTTGACCTTCTTTGATGGTATTTGTTCTTCCCTGTTCATATATAAGGAACTTCCTCTGAAGAGCCTTTTACTGGCCCCCCCAACCCCCTTTGGAAATGTTCGGCTTTGAGGTTTCATTTGTATTTTGACAGTAACGTAAAGCCTTTTGAATTTTTATGGAGATGCTTTCGGCCATTTTATCTGTGGTTCAGGCAACTGACATCTATCTTCTCTTGTTGAGGGGAAATGTTCCTAAGAATAAGATCATGGTAGGGACACCTGGGTGGCTCAATTGGTTAAGCCGCTGCCTTCAGCTTAGGTCATGATCCCAGTGTCCTGGGATCAAGTCCCACATCTGGCTCCTTGCTCCGCAGGGAGCCTGCTTCCCTTGCTGCTTCTGCCTGCCACTATGCCTGCCTGTGTGTACTCTCTCTGTGACAAATAAATAAAATCTTAAAAAAAAAATCGTGCTAATTAGAGACTCGCAAAACATTTCAAGAAATTCTGGTCCTAAGGCTTAGGTCCCTCATCTCCCTCGGAATAACGAATCCAGTGGTTCCTTAAGAGAAAGAACTGTACTAGCCATATGTCTGGTATCTGGTGGGATTCTTCGTAGCCCTGTTTTGAGGTTCTCGTGTTTCGCCAGCATGTCAAAAAGGCAGCCCGTCTGCATCTGTCAGCGCTTTTAGACACTCTTTAAGACTTAATTCCGCATTCCCTATTTTGATTTTTCTCTACAGGGAATGACCTTTATTTTAGGCCCTACACTGTTTACTCAGTTTCTGTGATGGATGTTTCCGAAGGTTGAATAGGTTTCAGGATAAATTTGTTCTAGAGGCTCACGTTGTCCAGCTGGGCAATGACCTCCACTGAGGCCCTTGGGGCCTTCGCCCTTTGGTGCCTTCTCTGAGCATCCACCCCTTCCCCTGGCGCTCTGCTCCCTGAGGCCATGCTGCCTAGCCCAGATGGCCATGGCCATGGCCACGAAAGAGGGAAGCTGCAGGTGCACGAGCGAGGCTGGGAGCTTGGAGCGGGAGCTATGGTGGGTCTGGGCGACCCGAAGGCTGTACGCAGCAGCTGCAGCCCTGGTCGGGAAGGGCGATGGCCGAAATCCGGGGGCTGTGGTTGGGTCTGAGACGCCGGAGGGGTCTGCCCAACAAGGGAGCAGCGGAGGGCGGGGGAAGAAGAGCCCAGGGGGAGGAGCTGAGATGCTACGACCCCTCTCCGCGCAGACACCGGGTCCCGCTGGGCTCCACCCCTGGGCTTTTATCCCGCCGCCCAGCCAATCGAGGCTAAGGTTGCGCAAACGTCACAGCGGGCGTCTGTGACGTCGAGCGGTCCACTAGCCACGTGACTCCGCCCCCGGAAGTTCCCCATAAAATTCCTCCGCCTGACTCCAGGTCCCAGAGCGACAGGGCTTCCACCGCCCTCTGACCCTGTTCCGCCCGTTCTTCCTTGGTTCAGAAGCAGCTGTCGATCTCCGGCCAGTCGTTAGGCCACCGCAGGGAGGAAAGTTCCTCAAGCCCGGTTTACCAGCGTTGAGCTGCCTGCCACGGGCCTGCTGCTTCCACGAGGCCCAGGGCGCAGGTTGAACCGGAACCCGGGCGCTGACGGGAATCCGCTAATCCCGGTGCGGGGTGGGGACCTCCGTGACCGCCTCGCGGGGCTCTGGCCACGCCCCTTCCTAAGCCCCGCCCAAGGCTGGCGGGGAGGTTTCCATGGTGACACTACACAAAACTCCGCGCTGCGGTGGCCCCCCACAGCCGTGCTCCCCAAACCCTCGCTCCTGCAAATAAGGCGACCGAGAATGACAGCGCAAATGTAATGAACTGAAACGCGGAGAAATGGGGGC
Source organism: Mustela erminea (assembly GCF_009829155.1). NCBI lineage: Eukaryota > Metazoa > Chordata > Mammalia > Carnivora > Mustelidae > Mustela > Mustela erminea. The sequence goes on along the minus strand of NC_045631.1, from coordinate 13,803,878 downwards.
CCAAGTGGGGGCCAGGCCCTGGGAGGGGCAGCCTGGGGGGGCCAGGACGCGTGAGCTGTGGTGCGAGGACCTGCAGCCCTCAGAAGAGGCAGCCCCACCTGCAGAACCAGGGACTGAGCTCTGAGGGAGCAGCGGTGCAGGTGGAGGCAGACGGGACGGGAGCCCGGGCGGCAGAGCTGGGAGAAGACACCAGGAACAAGAAGGGCTCGTTCAAGCGAGACCTTGTGTTTCCCTAGAAAGGAGCAGGCCGCTTGCAAAGGAGGGGAATCTCCAGACTAGGAGTATGAGCCGTGTGGACCAGTAAGCAGGCGTGCTGGCGTGGGGGAGTAGGGAGGAGCGGATAGACTCTGGTTTTCTACATCCACATAGTTTAGAAGGCTAAACAGTTCTAGAATTCTGTATTAAGAAAACAGCCTCCCCCTATACCGCTCAGTCCATTTCCTTCTCTTGTGTGAAGCCATTTCCATGGGGTTGGCAGCCCACGTTTATTTCACCTGTTGTCTTGCCTTCTGCCTGAGCCCTGGGATCTGAGCATTTGTCCCCTGTCCACAGGCGCGATGGCTTCCGCAAGTTAAATATTTTGATGCCAAGTTTTTTTGTTTAAGATTTTATTTATTCATTTGATAGAGATCTCAAGTAGGCAGAGAGAGAAGGGGAGGCAGGCTCCCTGCTGAGCAGAGAGCCAGATGCGGGGCTCGATATCAGGACCGTGGGATCATGACCCGAGCGGAAGGCAGAGACTATCCCACTGAGCCACGCAGGCACCCCTGATGCCAAGTTTTGATCATAGTTTTCATTCACTCTAATACTGTCTTCATGAGAGTTCTAGACAAACTTTGTTTTTAGTCAAGTTTCTTTGTGTACACCTTGTGGTGATTTCTTTTAAACAATTCTTTTGTATTAGGTAAATTCTCCTGAAAGGGCTTCTTTGCCTGAGATTTTTTTTTTTCCCTGCTCATTAGAAAAAGAAAGAGCTGACACATTACAGCTATACTGTCTTACAGGATAGCCACTGGCTACTACATTGTGGTTGTAAATAGTATTGACATCTTGACAAGATCGTTTTTCAGTCCCATGAAGGGGAGTTGTCTTTCCATTTTTGTTTGTCCTTTTTAAAAAATTTTATTACAAAAATAAAGATTTTATTTATTTGAGAGAGAGTGTGGGGAGGGGCAAAAGGGAATGGAGAAGGTCAGACTCCCAGCTTAGTGACAGCCTGACCTGGGGCTCAGTCTCGGGACCTGGAGTTTATGACCTGAGCCCAAACCAAGAGTCAGATGCTTAATCAGCTGAGCCACCCAGGTGCCCCTTGTGCATCTTTCATTTCAACAGTGTGTCATAGTTTTCAGTGTACACATCTTTTGTCTTCTTGGTTTAGTTTATATGTAAACATTTTATTTTTGGTGCTTTTTTTATAAGACTTAATTTGTTTTGAGAGAGCACAAGAAGGGGGAGTGGGAGAGGGAGAAGCAGGCTCCCCACTGAGCAAGGAGTCCGATGTGGGACTCGATCCCATGACCCCAGGATCATGACCGGAGCCAAAGGCAGCCGCTTAACTGACTGAGCCACCCACGTGCCCCTCTTTTTCTGATTTCTTAAGTTGTAAAGTCAGGTTGTTAATTCAAAATTTTTCGTCTTTTGTGAGAGAAACATTTATAGCTCTAAGTTTACCCCTTAGCACTATTTTCACTGCATCCTGTAAGTTTTGTATGATGTGTTTTCATTTTATTGGCGTTGAGTATTTTCTAATTTCCCTTACAATTTCTTGTTTGAGCCATTGGTTGTTTAAGAGCATGTTTATATTTTCCGCAATTGATGAATTGTGACACACAGCTTTCTTTACCTTTGATTCTTATCTTCATCTTCTTTATTCATTTATTCTTTATTCTTTATTCAGAGAAGACATGTTGTATGATATATTTTAAAACCTTTTGGGAGGGGCGCCTGGGTGGCTCAGTGGGTTAAGCCTCTGCCTAGGGCTCAGGTCATGGTCTCAGGGTCCTGGGATCGAGCCCCTCATCGGGTTTTCTGCCTAACAGGGATCCTGCTTCCCCCTCCCCTTCTGCCTACCTCTCTGCCTGCTTGTGATTTCTCTCTCTGTCAAATAAATAAAATCTTTTTTTAAAAAAACAAAAACCCATTGAGACTTAATCTGTGGCTTAACATGGCCAGTCCTGGAGAGTATCACGTGAGCACTTGAGACAACTGGGTGGTGCTGCTGTTGGCTGTGGTGTTCTACTTAGCTCTTGGAGATAGGTTTGACTTACTGTGTTACGTTCTCTATCTCCTTACTTACCTTCCAGGAGAGAATCAGTGTCCTAGTCTTTTCCAGATTCTAAAGGCCTCTGCATTACTGGGGTTGTGGTTCCTCATATCACTCCATTCTTCCTGCTTTGGGGTCCTACCTACTAGATGGTGTGTCTCCACCCAGATAATCCCCAATAATTTCCCCTTTTCACGACCCACCCCCCCTTTTTTAAAAGATTATTTATTTATTTATTTATTTGACAGACAGAGATCACAAGTAGGCAGAGAGGCAGGCAGAGAAAGAGGAGGAAGCAGGCTCCCTGCTGAGCAGAGAACCTGACTCAGGGCTGGATCCCAGGACCTTGGGATCATGACCTGAGCTGAAGGCAGAGGCTTTAACCCACTGAGCCACCCGGCACCCCATCCTTTTCAAGACCCTTAACTGAATCACACCTACAATGTGGGGTGACGTATTCACAGGTCGTGAGGATTAGATGGGGGTATATTCGGATGGCCATTATTACCACATGAGTTAGAAGGTCTCCTGACATCCTCAAGCTCTGCTCCGATCATTTTTGTATGTCTGTGAATCTTGCTTATTTCCTGAGAGGTTGTATTTCTGTATTCAGACTCTCAAAGAACTGTGCTCTGTTTTAAGCTATCCTATTATCAACAATATATTTTCTTGAGTAATATGTTCAGTGATGATAGGAATCCTCCACTTGTATCTTTTTGGAGTGAGGGTGATGGGGAGTGGAGGGAGAAGCTAGGAAGACATGTCCCTTCCCTATCTTAGTCCCTGTCCAACCAACTTTGATACATTTCTGGTTTTTCTGACAATGAATTCTATGGCGGAAGGATGCTCTTGACCTTGTGAAATGGGAGCATTTGCACGATGTGCTTTGATATTTTTATGGAATTCTTATCACATGTTTGGTACAGTATAGGTGCTTAATTTGAAGGATCTCATTTAATTTACTTGATTTTCCCTTGCAAAAGCCCTATCAGCCTGCAACAGCTGGATATAGATAGTGTATCAGTTTTCTAGGGCTGCCGTAACAAAGTACCACAGTGGATGGTTTGAACAGAAATGCATTTCCTTGCCATTCTGGAAGGTAAACGCCCAAGGTTAAGGTGTCAGCAGGATTGATTTCGGGGGAGGGGGGCTTCTCTCCTTGGCTGGTAGAGGGTCACCTTCTCCTGTGTCTTCACATCCTCTGTATATGCTACTTAATCTCCTCTTCTTATAAGAATATCAGTCACACCTTTAAAAAAGGGCGGGGAGACACCTGGGTGGTTCAGTGGGTTAAGCCTCTGCCTTCGGCTCTGGTTGTGATCCGAGAGTCCTGGGATTGGGCCCCACATTGGGGTCTCTGCTCAGTGGTGAGCCTGCTTCCCCTGCTCTCTCTGCCTACTTGTGATCTCTCTCTCTGTCAAATAAATAAAAATAAAAAAATCTTGGGGCGTGTGGGTGCTCAGTGGGTTAAGCCTCTGCCTTCCGCTCAGGTCATGATCCTGGGGTCCTGAGATCGAGCCCCCTGCTTGGCAGGGGGCCTGCTTCTCCCTCTCTCTCTCTGCCTGCCTCTCTGCCTCCTTCTGATTTCTGTCTGTCAAATAAATAAATAAAATCTTTTTAAAAAATCTTAAAAAAAAAATAGCAGTCACATTGGATTCGAGCCTGCCCATATGATCACTTTAACGTAATTACGTCTCCCAATATACTTGGTTAGGACTCCAACATATGGATTTTTAGAGGGACATAATTCAGCCAATAACATATAGTCATAGAGTAAAATGTCCTTTTTTAAAAAGTTAATTTAAATTCAATTAACATAGAGTGTATTATTAGTTTCAAAGGTAGAGTTCAGTGACTCGTCAGTGGTATAGAACACCCAGTGCTCATTACATCACCCAGTTACCCCATCCCCCCACCCATCTCCCCTCCAGCAACCCTCAGTTTGTTTCCTATAGTTGAGAGTCTCTTATGGTTTGTCTCCCTGATTTCTTCTTGTTTTATTTCCCCTGCCTTCCCCATGATCCTCTGTTATGTTTCTTAAATTTCACAGATGGGTGAAGTCATATAATTATCTTTCTCTGATTGACTTATTTCACTTGGCCTAATACCCTCTAGTTCCATCTACGTCATTGCAAATGGTAAGATTTCATTTTTTAAAGATTTTTATTTATTTATTTGACAGAGAGAGATCACAAGTAGATGGAGAGGCAGGCAGAGAGAGAGAGAGAGAAAAGCAGGCTCCCTGCTGAGCAGAGAGCCCGATGCAGGACTCGATCCCAGGACCCTGAGATCATGACCTGAGCCAAAGGCAGCAGCTTAACCCACTGAGCCACCCAGGCGCCCGTAAGATTTCATTTTTTGATGGCTGCATAGTATTCCATTGTGTGTATAGACCGCATCTTCTTTATTCATTCATCTGTAGTAAAATGTCTTTTAGATACCAGGGGTAGGATTTGAACTTAAATCCATCTGTCTATAAGTCAAGAGCTGCTCTTAACTCATTGGCTTACTTCTACTTTGAATTATTCATTCTTTTTAGTTAAGTTTCTTTATCATGTGAAAAGGAATCCCCATGATTTGGGCACTCTTCTGTAAGAATTAACTTAAACAAAAGATACCAACCCGAAAATGGATTATTTGTTAAACCTGATGCTTGTGTTAACTTCACAATATATCCTAGGGTTGGTATTCACATAATTATCGGGATCTTCAAGCCAGTGGCCCAAACAGGGCACACCGGAGTGGAATTTGCTGAACGCATTCCCACTTCTCAATACGAAAAGGATCACCACACATCCTCTCTATGAAAGCTAGAGACCAAATCAAGAACAAAATAATATGGCAGCATTTTCTTGGTCTCAGAAATGTTACCCACACCAGATTATATTGGGAAGGGTGAGGCTGATGAAACTGGTTGTGTGTGTGGTGTGATGGGATGGTTGAAATAGGACAAAATGCATGTATGTCATTTAGAAATGTGCAGATGTGAACCCAGAAGAAATCTGTGAAAAAAGTTGGGTGTGGGTAACACTGGGGGGAGGAGGGATGAGGGGAAGAGGGTAGACACAGTTTGTCACAGAAACATTATAAATTAATTTGCTTTTTATACTTTGCATCAAAAATTTGGTCACAATGAAAAAAATAAAGACTAAAAAGGGTCGGAGTGCCTGGGTGGTTCAATCGTTAAGCATCTGCCTTCTGCTCAGGTCATGATCCCAGGTCCTGGGATTGAGCCCCTCATCGGGCTCCCTGCTCTGCATCTCCCACTCCCCCTGCTTGTGTTCCCTGTCTTGCTGTCTCTCTCTTTGTCAAATGAGTAAATAAAATATTTTTTAAAAAGAATATAAAGGATCCTACAGAGCAGCTTGTTGATTAGTGATAATGATTTGTATCTGTATGATCACTGAAGGAAACTTATCTTTATCCCTTGCAAACATAGGAAGTCAGAAAAGAGCCCCAATTAATAAATGTTTCTCATTATTCTTCCCCAATGACTGTTCATTTTTAATCTGAAGGGAGTAGAGATAAAGTTAGAGATAAATGTATACATGAGCACAGACAAAAAGCACATAAAAGCAGTACAGAAAGGTGCTAGGAATAAAATATAAAGCATGGATTCATTGTTGAACTCAATGTAGTATAAATAATAAACCACAGCAAATATTAACAGTATTGTATTTTTACCGAATAATTCAACTTTATCCTCAGTGATTTTCCCCATTTCCCGTTGTTAATATCTGCCTTGTGTGCTTTAGTATGCTTGCACACTTATTTCATATATATTTTTAGATTTTATTTATTTGAGAATGAGAGAGAACAGGAGCAGGGGGAGGGGCAGAGAGAGAGGGAGAAGCAGACTCCCTGCTGAGCAGGGAGCCTGACTCGGGGCTCGATTCCAGGACCCTGAGTTCATGACCTGAGCCGAAGGCAGAGGCTTAACCCGCTGAGCCACCCAGGCGCTCATATTTTCTCATATTTTTGATCCATCCATTCTAAGGTTTCTTCTCCCCATGCTGTACGTGATTGTTCCTCTTTCGAGGAAGTTGTTCTGGTCTTTGCCCATCTTTCCTCCCTCACCCTGGGGGATCAATCCCTCTGGCAGACTATCGAGAGGGGATGGTAGCCAGACCCTGCTTTATGTCCAGCGATGGGGGGTGAAGGAATCAGAGCTTTGGGGCTGAGAGTGCACAGCACAACAAGCCTGGCTGTGGTCACGCACATCTGGAGACTTAGACTCCAAGAAACTCTTCAGGTCAGGGCTTCACCTTCAAGCATCCAAGAAGGGCAGCCCTGGGATTGCACTGGAAGCCACTGGTCCTGGAGGCCTGGAGAACAGAGGGGAGTCGTGATTGGGCATGTCAGTTCCTCCCTCCAGTCCCCAGATCCTCACCCAGCAGGGTGTTTGTGCTGCTCGGATTGTCATCTCTGAAAACTCCCATACCAGCAGTCCAGAGCTTTACTACGGATTCCTGCTGTTAGGGTGAGGGACAAACAGTGACTCTCGAGGGCCGTGGCTGAGGAAAGCCCAGGGCACAGCTGAGAACACTACTTGTTCTTCTTATAGTTGGAGTCTCCTTGTGCCCCAGGCTGTAGACACCCCACTTCCAACTCCATAAACACACAAACATGCACACACCACTGGCCAAACCTTCCCTCCTTCCAGAGATTTCTCACAACATGGGTCTGGTGGTTCCTGGTTCCATGTTTTCTACTAGAGTTTTCTTTTTTAAGATTTTATTTATTTATTTGACAGATCACAAGTAGGCAGAGAGGCAGGCAAAGAGAGAGGAAGGGAAGCAGGCTCCCTGCTGAGCAGAGAGCCCGACAAGGGGCTCGATCCCAGGACCCCGAGATCATGACCTGAGCCTAAGGCAGAGACCTTAACCCACTGAGCCACCCAGGCGCCCCTCTACTGGAGTTTTTATCAGACAGATTTTCGGGACAGAGCCAGCCACCTCTGCTGTTCCTCAGTATAGCAGGAACCAGACCTCCTCTTTGCGTTTTCAATTCTATTTAACAAAACGCATATTTCCACAACGCTGATGAGTGCTGGGAACTCTGTGGCCTTTTCTTTACTCCAAATCTCAGCCTTCAGGCCATCTGATGACCCATGACCAAGCCTGCCCCCAGAATCCACCTTCTCAACCCACCTGATGGCATACCTCCCAGGTACAAGTAGCTTCCAAGGTCCTGTTCAGTCCAAGGCTTAAACACGTTTATAGGGCTTGATTTCTCTGCTTGCTTTTTTGTGGTCATTGCCTGGTCTCTCCATCCTGACCCAGCTTTACTGCCACTGCTCCCCAACACTTCTGTTCCCCTTCCATGCCAGCCAGTCTGTGTACCTCCACTAAATCTCCCTGTTTCCTGGCTCTCTAGCCTCAACTGAAATTCTGCCTTCCTCCAGCTTTTGATTTTGCAAACTGTCCTTCACTCAAACTCAAGTTAGGGTGAGTTTTCCTCGATTAACTCTAGACCATTAAAATAATAATTTTACGACTTTCTGATTTTATGGGGATGAAGACAGGCTTTTAGAAAAATTCTGGGGACGCCTGGGTAGCTTAGTGGGTTAAGCCTCTGCCTTTGGCTCAGGTCATGATCTCAGGGTCCTGGGATTAAGCCCCAAATCAGGCTCTCTGCTCAGCAGGGAGCCTGCTGCCTCCCCTCTCTCTGCCTGCTTGTGATCTCTGTGTGTGTCAAATAAATAAATAAAATCTTAAAAAAAAAAAAAAGAAAAAGAAAGAAAGAAAAGATAATTTCTGGAGGTGATTAAGAGTCCGACTCTTGGTTTCAGCTCAGGTCCTGATCTCAGGGTCATGGGATCAAGCCTTGTGTCAGACTCTGTGCTCAGGATGGAATCTGCTTGTCCCTCCCCCTGCTTGTGCTCCGTGTCTTGCTTTTTCTCTCCATCTATCTCTAAAGTGAATAAATAAAATCTTTTTTTTTTTTAAAGATTTTATTTACTTGACAGATCACAAGCAGGCAAAGAGGCAGGCAGAGAGAGAGAGAAAAGGAAGCAGGCTCCCTTCCCTGCCAAGCAGAGAGCCCAATGCGGGGCTTGATCCCAGGACCCTGGGATCACAACCTGAGCTGAAGGCAGAGGCTTTAACCCACTGAGCCACCCAGGCGCCCCTAGAATAAGTTTCTATAAACAAAGTTTACTGTGGTTCTTAAATCCTATATGACTTTTCTTTCTCAGGTCACAGGCTGAGCTACATTCCCTTAGGTCCCCTCTCCTGCTGATGTACCAGTAACGTCTTGTCTGCCTGAGTCCATCTTCAGGGCTGGGCGCTGTGGGATTCTGACCACCAGTCAGTGCTCAGGTCAGGGCTGGGGGGTGGGGGGGTCTGGGTGGGGGGAAGCTTCCAAGAGATGGATGCGGCCAGGGAGGGAAGGACTGGGGAGGCAGGCAGGACTAGCCCCTGAGACCTCCAGGAGAGGCGTAATGTCAGGCATCCAAGGATTCAGCCCCCGCAAGAGTGAAGAATGAGGAGGAATAATGCAAGGACAAGAAGGGAGACTGAGGAAGGCATTGCTGCACACGTCTTTCCCTGGAATCCGTCCCTCCTCCACTTCTGAAATTCTATTTCTCCTTCAGCCACAGCTCACACACCATCTCCCTGAGGAGGCCACCCCTATTGCTATGGTTGACATTCTGTCCCCTGTGCCTTTGCCTACACCTTCTCTTGTCCCTGCCACGTTAGCTGCACTGTTACAGACTTACAAGGTTTGTCTTGAGCAGTCAATAATCACTCTTGGACAAGAACAGTGCGGTGGGGTATTTTTGTCTGTTTGTTTCTGTGACTCTTATAGGGTATATTGCACACAAAAAGTCGTTCATAAATGTTGATCGAGAATTTGTCACAAGAGAGAAGTTCATGTGCAGAGTGGGCTTGTCATTCATTCAGCTGTTTCGTATTCATCATCTATTATGACCCGGAACAGACCCTGGGATGGGTATGGACACCACTATCCTAAACAAGACAAATAAAAACTTTCATCCTCATGAACCATTTTACCAGTACGTGCTTTCCCCAAGTGTGCACTGATGAGGGAGGGAAAGTTCCCAAAAAGGAATAGGGTAGGACCTTCTTCATGACAAGGTCATGTCTTAACATTAAGACTTCAGAGTTGGGTTGTTACCGCACTAGCCACCAGGGGGCACTCCAGGCACAGAAGAAAGAAGTCCTATGCCGTTATTGCAGACCCTGAACTGGGGACCCATTGGCGTAGAGTTGCCCCAAATCTCAGGCAGGGAAGTCTGCAGTTTCCTGCATTTCCCTTGGGTGAGCCCAGGCAAGGAAGCCACCAAATAAAGTTCTAAGGGTACGAAAGATTTTATGCCCCTGGGCTGGTGCAGGATTTGTAACAGGGAGCGGACATTCGACACACAACCACACTTTTCTGTTCCCAAATCCTGAACCATAGTCGGATCTTGGACGACCATGCCAGGTGCCACAGGTTCTCTATCTGTAGAGTGGAAATTTTGGATGGATGGTGTGTGACGTCACAGCTGGCTCAGACTTTCCGGAGTGCGCAGATTTGCTGGCGGGAGGGGGAAGCTTCTGTCATCATCCGAGTTTGCAGATTTTCCTGGGTTGTGGAGAGGACCGAAATCAGACAAAGGAATGAACCCTGTCTCCATGCATTGCTAGGCTTAATAACCACAACCATTCCAAAGCTTCCATGGGGACCTAGGTGGGTGGAGTCCTGGTGCCCACCCTGGCCAGTCCTGCTGGGGGCATCAGGCGTGGCACCCCAGCCTGGAAGGAGCCCGTCAGGGATTTGCTCTCTTCAGTATGGAGTTGTTTGGGTTTGTGGTTTTAATTAAGGCATTAAGAAGTTTGTCTTTTACTGGGGAAAAAAAAAAAGTGCCATCATTTTCTTCCAAACCCTCCAACCCATTCCCTAAATCAGTCTCCGATCAAGTGACTGTTTTCTGGAAAGCTGCAAACGGTTCCAGACAGATCTCTGCAGATTCTCTTTGAAATTCTTTGACTTGTCTGGTCATTGGAACTGAAGTCCTGGGGAGGCACAGGAGAGATGAGGGGCGTCTGCGTGAGATGCTGCTAGAAGTTAATGGGCTTGTTGGCTGTGCTCCCCAGTACCCTGCCCCATTTGGGTGGTTCACACAAGAAAGATTTTTTTTTTTTCCTGCTGGGGTCCCTGCAACATGATTTGCCAAAGTAGCAGCTTTGTGTCTCCCTCACCCTAAGAGTGTCTCTGCAGATTCCCAAGGGGGAGGAGGGACAGGGCAGGGACACCCAGGATGGAAAGGGCTCCCCAGTCTCCTGGGTCCAGTTAGAAATATTCAGCTGGCATCTGTATGAGTCTCACAAAGATTGGGTCATGCAGATACTTAATAACAGGAATTAGCTGAGAAGGTGCACACACAAAGTACACACAGACACTGGTACATACACACACACATACACACACACACTGCTGCTTCTCCCTGAAGCCCCAGGGACAGCCCCAGGGCAGGAACCCATCTCTTTTTTTTTTTTTTTTTTTTTTTTTAAGATTTTATTTGACAGACAGAGATCACAAGTAGGCAGAGAGGCAGGCAGAGAGAGAGGGGGAAGCAGGCTCCATGCTGAGCAGAGAACCTGATGTGGGGCTCGATCCCAGGACCCCTGGACCATGACCTGAGCCAAAGGCAGAGGTTTTAACCCACTGAGCCACCCAGGCGCCCCAGGAACCCAGCTCTTGAGTATGTCCCAGGAGTCTTGTGGGTCCAACAGTTAGTGGGATGGAGCAAAACTCTGGGAGAATTTCCCAAGAAGGCTGTACTGTCAGCCCAGGCATCCCGACCTTTCCCTGACAGTATTGTGTCTTAAATTTTCTGTATTTTATGATACTTTGACATCCTGTTGGCCTTGTGGACCTGGAAGGGACCACCGCTGCCAGAGTCGGCTAATTCCTAGAAAGAGTAAATGATGGGCCTTTAAGCACACCTTTGATCTGCAAAGCAAACCCCAGCACCTCTTTTGCCAAGCTCTGGCAGTGTGGGACACTATCCCCTTGCCTTATGTCACCCCAGGTCCATGCATCAGACAACCCGGGACAGTCCCCACACCCCAGAGCCGCTGCAGGAATTGGAACTAGCCAATCCCAAGCCTGTATTCCCTATTTCACCCAATCCTTCCAGCAAAAACTAAAGGCTTCTGTCCACACTGTTTCCCTTGCTCCTTTTGCCTCCTGACTGGCCTGGGTGCCTCCCCATGTGGCCTGTGTGGCATGGCCCCCTCCTCTTGAGCACTGTAACTAAACTGTCTTTCAATAGCAGTCATCATCATTTTTGTTTTAGAGTTTATTTATTCATTTGAGAGAGAGACGAAGAGAGCACAAGCAGGGGGAGGGGCAGAGGGAGATGCAGACTCGCCGCTGAGCTGGGAGCCCAACATGGGCCTCGATCCCAGGACCTGGAGATCATAACCTGAGCTGAGGGCAGACAGTCGACCATCTGAGCCACCCAGGCGCCCGCACAGAGCAATCATCTTTCAATCCACTGGCCTCACCGTTCCTGAATCAAACCAACATCTCGGATACATTTTAAAACACTGACCGTCATGGGAGTCGGGCCCTGGGATTGAAAGGTGAAGAGAAATGGAGTGAGTAATGTCCAGGGGTTCTAAAATGAAGCTTGAGGCCATTAACAGGATGGGCTTTATGCTCTCACCAGTGGAACCATGAACTTTGGAATTGAGCCAGACTGAAAACGTTCCAAGGACTCAGCATAACCACCTGTGACTCCCTATAGTAAGAGACTCTGGATACTGATTTCATAGGAACTAACTATATTCAGCAAAGATTAGCTTTCTTCCGCCAACACCAGTCAAAAGTTCTCTGCAAACAACATATGCAAGCGTTCCCTTTTGGCTTTAAAAACTTGACCTTTGCTTTCTAACGGGACTCTATTTGGGTAGCGACCCCTGTCTGTGTACCCCAAATAGCAATTCTTCCATCCCATATAAATGTTCTTGCTTAATCATTGCCTCCTATTAATTTTAGGTTGACAAGGGAAAATGTGCAGGGTCACCTCTGGAATTACATGGAGGGGTGACTCTGGGGTCTCAAGTGACTGGAGAGAGAAGATAGGGGAAAGGACACCCCAGTCTTCACTTAAAAAAAAATTATTTATTTGACACAGAGAGATATCACAAGGAGGCAGAGAGGCAGGCAGAAAGAGAGGGAGAGAGGGGGAAGCAGGCTCCCTGCTGAGCAGAGAGCCTGATGCAGGGCTCGATCCCAAGACCCCGAGACCACGACCTGAGCCTAAGGCATTGAGCCACCAGGCACCACCCCCCCAGTCTTCACTTTAACCATCACTGATTAATAGGGTGTAGTTGTTGGACTCATGGACTGTCAGGCCCAGAATGAGCCCCAGAATGGAGCCAATTCCTACTGGCACAGGATGACGCTGGGAGGGAAGGGACATGCACACAGTGAATCAGAAATTTGATCTCCCTCTTTGTCACCTTCTCATAGCCTGAGCCCAGGCTAAAGGTGAAACAGGAAAACCGGTCCCCTTTTGCCACCCCCAGAAGCTTGGGAGCTAATCTCAAGGTTGTAAATGGTTATAGGAAACCTGAGATGATGAGGTAAGGAGGTTCAATAACCCTAACTCTGTCCAAACAGTGCCAGGAGGACCACTGATGTCAGAGACAGCTTTCCTGGATGCTCCCAGCCTTGTTATGTGACCCTGGGTCAGGTTTTCCACGGGTCCTGGCCTCCAAATGTTATGAGAACTCCACCAAAAGACATGTGCCAGGATATCCAAGGCAGCTTTATTCATATCCAAGGCAGATTTCCAGCAATAGGAGAATGGAATATGGCTCAGCAGTAAAAAGGACAGGCTTCTGACACAGACAACAAACAGCGTGGTCAAGAGAAGGCAGCCTTACCCAACACAACACATATTGTATGATTCCACAAATACGAGGTTCTAGAACAGGCAGAACTTATGCACCGTGGGAGATAATCCTAACAGTGGTGGTCTTTGTAGAGGCCTTAACTGATCAGAGGCGAGCCCCGGAACACGAGGATGGATAGGGCCATCCAAAGGACACGCAGCTCGTTAAGTGTGCCTGCTTGGGGAATGATTAATATCCCAGGAGGGGAAAGGCTTTGTGCTGACTACCGTCTCATGAATAAGCCATTATCGCGGACTCAGGTTCATCACTGGGATGGAGAAAATACCCTACAGGAAACGAATAGCCAGCAGGACTCTCTTTTGCAGATGTTGAACTTCTGATATGTTCGTTGCAGCTCTTGAGTTTCCGAGAATCAGTTATTCCAGTCCAAGTTCAAGACTGAATGCAGGAGAAAACCAATGTCTCAGTGCAGAAACAGGCAGATAAATAGAGCAAATTCTTCCTTACTCCACCTTTTTGTTTTATTCAGACCCTCAACTGGTTGGATGAGCCCCACCCACACTGGGGAGGGCAATCTGCTTTACTCAGTCTACCAACTCAGATTTCATCTCATTCAGAAACCCCTACATAGAGAGGCCCAAAAGAACGCTTAGCCAGGTATCTGGGCCCACTGGGGCCTAGTTAATTGACACATAAAATTAAACATAAACAAATAAGACTTTTTCTTTAGGGAAATCTGTTTATATCATATGAAAAATATTTTTGCCACTAGAATCAATACATTTATTGTGTATTTAGGTAGCTCTTCTGGAGAAAAATTACTACAAAGAGTCAGGTAAGGATTATTATGTTTATTGGTTCATAACAGCAAAAGCAGAAGAAATACTCTATATGCCCACCAACAGGGAACATTTAAATAAATTACTGCCATTCATTACATTATGTGGCTTTATAGCCCATGAAAATTAAAAGTGATGGCATTGATATATACTTAGTTACCTGAGTAGATTTCTCTTTTTTTTTTAAGATTTTTTAAAAAAATTTGTTTGACAGACAGAGATCACAAGTAGGCAGAGAAGAAGCAGGCAGAGAAAGAGGAGGAAGCAGGCTGCCCGCTGAGCAGAAAGCCTGATTTGGGACTCGATCCCAGGACCCTGGGATGATGACCTGAGCCAAAGGCAGAGGCTTTAACCCACTGAGCCACCCAGGTGCCCTCACCTGAGTAGATTTCTAAAGTTTAACACGCCTTAAAAAACAAGTTGAAGGGGGCACTTGGGTGGCTAAGTCGTTAAGCATTTGCCTTTGGCTCCTGGAATCGAGCCCAGAATCTGACTCCCTGCTCTGCGGGAAGCCTGCTTCTTCCTCTCCCCACCCCCACAACTTGTGTTCCCTCTCTCTCTGTGTCTCTCTCTGTCAAATAAATAAATCTTTTAAAAAAAGAAAGTATATACTGCCCCCAATCCTTAAAAAAAAAAAAAAGTTGAAGAACTATGCATACAATACAATCTTTTAAACTGTATTTGTGCAAGATTTTCAAAAGTATATAAAAAAGTTCACTCTCTATATTTCTATTTATCTGTGTCTTTACAAGTCTTCTGTCTAATCAATGTGATATGAGAGCACCTGAACCTACTGCCATCTCATGGCTTATGATGGCATTGGGGATAGAAGTTGTGGCTCTGAGAGGGAAGCTATACCCTATATTAGTTTCCTTGGGCTGCTGTAACAAAGAACCACTGACTGGGAGGCTTAAAATGACAGCAATTTATTCTCTCACAGTTCTAGAAGCCAGAAGTCTAAAATCAAGCTGGTGGCAGGGTTGGCTCCTTCTGGGGTCTCTGAGGAAACATCTCTTCTATATCTCTTCAAGCCTCTGGTGGTTACTGGAGATCTCTGGGGTTCCTTGGCTTATTGACATACTCCTTCCAACCTCTGCCTCTGTCTTCACAAGGCATTCTCCCTGCGCGTGTCTGTCTCAAATATCCCTCTTCTTTCTCTTATGAAGACATCAGCCAGCAGATTTATGGCCCACTTTAAATCTAGGATAATCTCCTATTATGATCCTTGACTTGGTTACATCTGCAATGATCCTGTTATTTCCAAATAAGGTCACATCTGAGGTTCCTGGTGGCCAGGACTCTTTGGGTGACACTGTTCAACCCAACATAGACCTATCTTTTGTTTGCCAAAGTTCTGGGTCACTGATTGCTGTTCTGCTACACACTAAGACTTGGACATTGGGCATATCCCATAGCCTTGCTTATCTTTAGTTTCCTCACTACTTAAAGGAGGTTTGGTTTGCCTCACTCCTTCAGGCTTGCATTCAGTGTGTTTGTATTGATTTGGTTCCATACATTGGGGAAATTCATGTGATCTCTCTCTCTTTCTTTCTTTTTAAAAGATTTTATTTATTTATATATTATTTATTTGACAGAGAGAGACAGTGAGAGATGGAATACAAGCAGGGGGAGTGAAAAAGGGAAAAGCAGGCTTCCTGTTGAGAAGGGAGCCTGAAGTGGGGCTTGATCCCAGGACCCTGGGATCATCACCGGAGCTGAAGGCAGATGCTTAACGACTGAGCCCCATGCGGGCTCGTGTGATCTCTTAAGGTAAATAATGGAGGAGTCTGGGTGATGCCAGCTAGATGGACTAGGAAGTCCCAGCCCTCATTCCTCAACAGAGATACCAAGTTGGTATGAACGAAAATACCTTTGGGAGAACCCCAGAAACCAGTTAAACAGAGTTCCCCAGGCAAGTGTAAAGCAAAGTACATCCAAAGGGGTAGAAAAGCCATTTACTTTATCCATGATCACCTCTCCCCCACACTGGCACAGGTTCTTGTTGGGGTGGAGTGATGAGAGTAGAGAAGTATGGAATGTGCATCCATCATTCCAGCTTTCAGAGGGCTGCCCAAGAGACTGGTTTCTGTCTCTCCTGACTTGGAGGGCTAACAGGCACAGCATAGTTTGGATGACTAGGGGCTACAGAAAGAAAGGAAGGGTGGGAGCATCTTTCTACAGCACCAGGGGGGCTGTGGTGCTACAGATAGAGACTAGGGCAACTCGGTGTGATAAAGAGAAGGCACGCAACTGGGTAGCTTCTCTTCAGAAGGAAGATGAGAGTAGAACACGAGTCTGGTGCTCTGACTATGCAGAGAGCTGCTCCATGGCCTGGTATCTGTCTCACTCGACTTGGGGAGCCAGCAGTGAGCTGGCATACTTTGGGCACCTGGGGAGAGCACAGGAGGTCAGAGAACAGAGAAGATCTGGGCTGGCTTGCTGTTATAGCACCAAAGAACTTGCAACACTACAGACAGACCCCACGGGAGCTCCTGAAAAAGAAATAGGCCAACCTCTCTAATTGGGAAATTACAGGTACAAGACCAAAAAAGTTGAATCCTTCCAAAAGGTTTCAGAGGCCCCCAGAATCTCTAGTCAGGCTAATTGGTGAAGGTCTTTCCCTGTGTGAAGCCAGTCCATAAAGACTGGGAGAGCTGGCAGTTTTTTCAAGCCCATAGGCTCAACAAATGATCACAATGCATCTGAACACGCAGGGAAACGTGTTCCAAACAAAGGAACAAAACAAATCTCCAGAGCCCATACCAAAAGAAATGAATGTCTAAGAATTACAAATACATCAAAGTCATTGTGTTAGAGAAACGCAGTGATCTACAAGAGAACACAGACGACTAAACAAAATCCGAGAAATGACACATGAACAAAATGAGAGTATCAACAAAGAGATAGAATCTATGAAAAAAAAAAAAAAAAAAGAACCAAACAGAAAAAGGAATCCTGTTACACTCTTGGTGAGAATGTGAACTGCTGGGGCCATTGTGGAAGACAGTATGGAGTTTCCTCAAAAAGTTGAAACCATAACTACCCTATGATCCAACAATCACACTCCTGGGTATTTACCCAAAGGATACAAAAATACTAACTCGAAGGGGTACATGCGTCCCAATGTTTATAGCGGCATTATCAACAATAGCCAAATTATGGCAAGGACCCAAATGTCCACTGATGAATGGATAAAGAAGATGTGATATGTATATCCAATATATTGAATATATAATATATATAATAGAGGAAATATATATAGGAATGTTTCTATATATATTATATTATGTATTATATATAATACTATATATAATATTCCAAATCTATATATATAGGAATAGTAATATTTTTATATTACTCAGCCATAAAAAAAGAATGAAATCTTGCCATTTGTAATGACATGTATGGAGCCAGAGGGTATTATGCTGAGTGAAATAAGTCAGTCAGAGAAAGACAAATGTCATATGGTTTCACTCATATGTGGAATTTAAGAAACAAAACAAATGATCATGGTGGGGGAGGAAGAGAGAGGGAAACCAAGAAACAGATTCTTTTTTTTTAAAATATTTTTATTTATTTATTTGACAGAGAGAGATCACAAGTAGGCAGAGAGGCAGGCAGAGAGAGAGGAAGGGAAGCAGGCTCCCTTCTGAGCAGAGAGCCCGATGTGGAACTTGATACCAGGACCCTGAGATCATGACCTGAGCCGAAGGCAGCGGCTTAACCCACTGAGCCACCCAGGCGCCCCAAGAAACAGATTCTTAACTATAGAGTATAAACTGATGGTTACCAGAGGGGAGGACGGTTGACAGGTGGGTTAAATAGGTGATGGGGATTAAGGAGGACACTTGGGATGAGCACTGGTGTTGAATGGAAGTGTTGAATCACTAAACTATACATCTGAAACTAATGTTACACTATATGTTAACTAATAGGAATTTAAATTAAAACTTCTAAGAAGATGAAAGAAAAGGCATGAAAATTGGTAAATAAAAAGTAAAACCTTCACTATTTCCAGATGACATGATACTATATATAGAAAACCTGTAAGACTCCACTAAAAAAACTGCTAGAACTGATAAATGAATTCAGTAAAGTCATAGGACATAAAATAGTCAAAGTCTGGAAATCCATTGCATTTCTACACTATACACCAATAATGAAGCAGGAGAAAGAGAAATTAAGAAAATCCCATTTACAATTGTATCAAAAATAAGACATCTAGGAATAAGAGGGGAAAGACCTGTACTCTGAGAATATGAAACACTAATGAAGGAAATGGAAGGTGACACAAAGAAATGGAAAGGCATTCCATGCTCATGGATTGGAAGAAGAAATATTGTTAAACTGTCTCTACTACCCAGAGCAACTATTCAATGAAGGCAATCCCTATCAGAATACCAACAGCATTTTTCACAGAACTAGGGCGAATGGTTCTAAAATTTATATGGAAAGACCCTAAATGGCCAAAGCAACCTTGAAAAGAAAAGCAAGGCTGGAGGCATCAGAATTCCAGACTTCAAGCTATATTACAAAGGTGTAGTAATCAAAACAATATGGTACTGGCACAAAAAGTAGGCACATATAGCAACAGATCAGAATAGAAAACCTAGAAATAAACCCACAATTATGCGGTCAATTAATCTTCAACAAAGCAGGAAAGAATATCCAGTAGGAAAAGGACAAGCTCTTCAACAAAGGGTGTTGGGAACAAAGGAACATGCAAAAGAAGGTGACTGGGCTGTTTTCTTACAGCATGCACAAAAATGAAGTCAAAATGACTAACCACCTAAATGTGAGATCTGAAACCATAAAAATCCTAGAAGGAGACACAGGCAGTCATCTCTTTGACATCTGCTGTAGCAACTTTTTTCTAGATATGTCTCCTGAGGAAAACAAAAGCAAACAAAAACAAAAGCAAACAGAAACAAAAGCAAACAAAAAAATAAACAAAAAACCCCCAAAGCCTTTGAACTACATCAAAATAAAAAGCTTCTGCTAGATGGCTCAGTTGGTTGATCGACTGCCTTTGGCTCAGGTCATGATCTCAGGGTCGTGGAATCGAGCCCCGCATTGGGCTCTCTGCTCAGCGGGGAGCCTGCTTCCACCCCACCCCACCTGCCTCTCTGCCTACTTGTGCTCTCTCCCTCTCTGTCAAATAAATAAATAAAATCTTAAAAAAAGAAAAAAGCTTCTGCACAGTGAAGGGAACCATCAACAAAACTAAAAAGCAACCTATAGCATGGGAGAAGATATTTGCAAACGACATATCCAATAAAGGGTTAGTATCCAGAATATATGTGGAACTTAGACAACTCAACACCCCCCAAACCAAATCATCCGATTAAACTCTATGCCTTTTATAGAAGCTGAGAGAGGAAAGGAGAGCAACACATATTTCTCACTTTTGTCTTAATGACCTGTTTATCTCTTCTGCTTATCTTCATTTGTTCTTGTAAATTCCAGTTACCATCTGGAGTCATTTCCTTTTGCCACTCACATCTGTTAAAATCAAAAACAAATGGAGACCAGCCTTGAAAATCCCCTGAGTAGACAAAACCACTTCAGTCATACAAACAAAGCTTAATTTAGCTTATTATGCAAGACTAAGTTGACCCGGGTCATTTCTCGCTTATGCCTCTGGAAATCATAAGCAAAATTTCAACTGTTTCCCAAGATGGATATGAGGTAACCTCACTGACCGACTCCTTATCATTTAAGAAAATTCTAATATTATAACCAACCACTGTGAAGAATAAATAATCACTGCTTTTTCGCTAGATAAGCTGCTTTATCACAATATACTGCTGAGTCTCATTCCATGTTTTGGTTTGCCTGCACCTGGCTTGCAAACTGTCTTCTTGTGCACAGGAGACATTTATTGGTTACTACTTTGGTGATTTGTGGTTTTGCTTCTATCATTTCTGAACATTTGACACCTTTTGCCGATCACTGTACCACATTTTAATGTTATAGACCTGGGAGTATATCATCTACATACTGCTTAATATAATTGCCCTCTAAATAAGACATGAAAGGGGATGCCTGGGTGGCTCAGTAGGTTAAGCCTCTACCTTCTGCTCAGGTAATGATTCCAGGGTCCTGGGATGGAGCCCCGATGGGGCTCTCTACTCAGCAGGGAGCCTGCTTCCCCCACCCCACCCCCACCTGCCTCTCTGCCTGCTTGTGATCTCTATCAAATAAATAAATAGAAATATTTTTTTAAAAGACATGAAAGGAGCAAAATGGGCATTTATACTAATAGAGGGACATAATTAACTTTACTTTTGCTCTTCACTTTTTCATGCGGATCTGAGTTACCAGCTGGGATCACTTGCTTTCAACTTAAAAAATATCTTTTAGAGTTCCCTGTACGTTTGGTCTGCCAGTAACAAATTCTCAAGTTTTTGTTTCTATGGGAAAGTCTTATTTCAGTCCCACTTTTGAAAGAAGCTTTTATGTGTGCAGGGTTCATGGTTGAGAGTCATCTTCTTAAGCATGTTGAATGTTACTGCACTGCTTGCTAGAGTCATTTCTCGGGAAGAAGTTAGCTGCTAATCTTTGTTTTAAAATATCTTTTATTTATTTGACAGAGAGAAATCACAGGCAGAGAGGCAGGTAGAAAGAGAGGAGGAAGCAGGCTCCCCGCTGAGCAGAGAGCCCTATGTGGGGCTCGATCCCAGGACCCTAAGATCATGACCACTGAGTTGCCCAGGTGCCCCAGTTAGCTGCTAATCTTATTGAGGTTCTCTTATAAGTGATGCCTTTTTTTTTTTTCTCTCTCTCTCTTGGTGCTTTCAAGATTTTTTCTGTCTTTTTTCATTTCAACATTTTTACAATGAGTCTGTTGCAGATCTCTTTCCATTTATTCTACTTTGAGTTTGTTGTGTCTATAGAACATGCTTCCCCCTCCCCACAAGAAATCTGGGGAGTTTTAGCCATCATTTCTCAAATATTTTTTTTATCCCCTTCTCTTTCCCCTCTCTTCTGGTATTCCCATTATGTGTATGCTGATGTACTTAACAGTGTTCCACAGTTTTCTGAGGGTCTGTTTATTTTTCTCCTTTCTTTTCTTTTTTAAAAAGATTTATTTATTTATTTGAATGAGAGAGAGAGCACAAGCAGGGGGCAGGACAGGCAGAGGGAGAAGAAGGTTCCCTGGAGCCTGATGTGGGGCTTGATCCCAGGACTCTGGGATTATGACCTTAGCTGAAGGCAGACACTTAACAGACTGAGCCACCCAGGTGTCCCTTGATCCTTTTCTTTTAACAATTTCTATGTCTTTGGTTGTGTTCTCTTTTTGATAAAGTAGTGTCATTGCACCTTCCTTTACTTCTCGAATGTATTTATAATGACTACTTGAAGGCTTTATCTGTTAAAATCAACATCTGGTCTTATTCACTGGCAGTTTCAGTGCCTGCTTTTCAATGGGTATGGGTCATACTTTCCAGTTTCTTTGCATGTCTCAGTTTTTTTTTTTTTTTTTTTTGGACCCTGAACATTTTGGATAATCCACTGTAGCAACTCTGGGTAGTGGTCCTTTTCCTGGGCCTGTTATTCTTATTTGCCTGTTTTTGTTTTTTTTTTCGTTTAGTGACTGGTTGGATTATTATTATTATTTTTTAAAGATTTTATTTATTTATTTGACAGACAGAGATCACAAGATCACAAGTAGGCAGAGAGGCAGGCAGAGAGAGAGGAGGAAGCAGGCTCCCTGCTGAGCAGAGAGCCCGATGCGGGCTCTGGGATCATGACCTGAGTCGAAGGCAGAGGCTTTAACCCACTGAGCCACCCAGGTGCCCCTGATTGGATTATTTTTGTAGACTATCCCATCCCTGCGGTGTTATGCTTTGTGATACTACTTAGGGGGCGGGGGCTTGGACAAGCTTGCTTGCAGGCAGTCACTTTGGAATGACACTGGTTTGGGCCAGGCTCTCTTGGTCTCCTTTCCTAACTACATCCAGCTGTTATAGTGCTCTCATTGAGTGCTGATTTCTCTATTGTTCCAACAATAACCTAGGGCAAAAATTGCTCCACAGACCAAACCCATCAAATTCCCATGTTTGTAGAAGCCAGCTCTGGAGATCTGTTCTGATCTCTGGTCCAGGTGGACTCCTCCCAGCTCTCTCCCTCCCTGGTTTTCTTGGGCAAACCAACTAGCCTATAGTTTGGCTTATATGTCCAATGATTTTTACCAATCACCTTCCAATTGCCTTTTATCACATCATCCAATCCTGAGAGCCCCTTCCCCTCTACCTTCCCTCCCTCCAAGAAGCTTGCACGTCTCCATATTCTACCTTAGTGAAGTCAATTCCTCTGGGAAGAGTTTAGGATTTATCTGGATTCTGGCCTGATGCGCCCCCTAGGCAAAAAATCTCTGAGCCTGGGTCTGGAGCGGAGGGTGAAAGCAATGGCCTCCTCCTCTCTGAATGCCAAGCCCACAGGATGCACTGAGCATTCATGAAGTGGAAGGCCAGGGGCAGGATGGAGGTTAGGGTGGGGAGTAGACTCGGGTCTTCCTGGCTTGCCTCTTCCAAATGTGGGAGCACCACCTTATACACTCAGATGATGGCAATCAGGGCCAGAGTATTCTTGGTGGCACTGAGCCCAAAGCAGAGCTTCTGACCCATCTGTAGAGCTTGAGGAGGAAAGGAGCCCCCATCTCTGGGCCACATTTGCACAGAACACAGTTCCATGGGAGGTAGCTGGGGACCAGATGAGAAAGGCTGGATCCTGCCTTCTGGAAATACGGCCCTCTGGTTGGGAGTTGGGGTGAGAGGGAACCCTGTGTTCTTGGCTGCCCCAGTCTAGAGTGGGTTTTCCAACTCCCTGAGCTGGGAGGGCATAGGAAGTGAGTGAGTCCTGATTCAAACACTACCAATGTTTAGCATTGTTATTGAACTCTAGTAGATTTTCTCGAACAAATTTTTTTTTTCATTTTCTCTAGGTCCCTAGACCATTTCTAAAGACTTCAAAGGGTGGTGCTTTTGTAATTTTCACCAGTTGCTCTAGAAAGTGGGTCTGCAGGGTTCCTCACACTGCCATGTCTGTTACTTCATTCTTCACATGTTTTCTCCTTTTTGTTTTGAGTGACATTTAATGTTTCTTTCATTAAGGAACAAACCACACACCCTTTGCTCTCATAACCTTTTGTAAGTATCTCCCACAAGTTACCTGTGAATGTCACCATACACTGGCCCACCTGTCCTAGCCTGAGTTCATCATCCATATGAATTTTACAGTCTGTCTTTACATTTTTGCAAAAAAAAAAAAAAAGTGGAATTTTGAGAGAAATTGCAGCATTGGATCAACTTCTTATTGGGGGGTAATGTCATCTTAACAACATTAAGTGGTCTACTCCATGACCACGGGGTGTCCTTCCATTTAGGTCTTTAATTCCTTTCAGCAACATTTTGTACTTCTTAATGTATGAGTTTTGCACCTCCTTGGTTAAATTGATTCTTAAGTATTTCATTCTTTTTAATACTATTGCAAGTGCAATTGTTTTCTTCTTTTAAGGATTATTTCTTGTTACTATATAGAAATACAACTGATTTTTCTCTGTCCATCTTGTATTCATATTGGACCTCTTTATTGCATTTATTAGATTTCATAGTCTTTCTGTAGATTCATGAAGATTTTCTATATGTAAGTTCATGTTATCTGCAAGTAGTAATAATTTTACCCCTTACTTTCCAATATGGATGGTTTTAATTTATTAACCTTGCCTAGCTCTGTCTATAACCTCCCAATAGAACTTTGAAAGAGTGGCAAAAATGGGCATCCTTGTCTTGTTCCTGATCTTAGAGGAAAAGCTTTCTTTCAGCTTGAAACTAGTTTTTTCGTTAATGCTTTTATCAGGTTGAGGATATTCCTTTCTATTTATAGTTTATGGCATTTTTTTTATCATGAAAGAGTGCTGGAGTTTATCAAATGTGTTCTTGCATCAACTGAGATGATCTTTTCTTTTTAGCCTTCATTCTATTAATATGGTCTATTCCATTGATTAATTTTCATATGTGAACCACCTTGCATTTCTGGGATAAATATCACTGGTCATGGTATATAGTCTTATTATTGTACTGCTGGATTTGGCTTGCTAGTTTTCCAGTGAACACTTTTTGCATCTATATTCATAAGAGATATTTTCCTGAGTTTTATTTTCGTATGCTGTCTTTGGCTTTTGTATCAGGTTATCATAGAATGAGTATGTGTTTCCTATTATTCTGTGTTATTCAAAGGGTTTGAGAAAGATTGGTCTCAATTTCCCTTTAAATGTTTGGTTTTATTCAACAGAGTAGCCACCAGGCTTTGGACTTCTGTATCCATTAGCATAGATTTCTAACTATTTTTAAAAATTTTATTTTATATATTTATTTGAGATAGAGGGAGCATGAGTGGGAGGAGGGACAGAGGGAGAGGGAAGGAGACTCCCTGCTGAGCAGGAAGCCCAATGTGGGGCTTATCCCAGGACCCTGAGATCATGCCCTGAGCTGAAGGCAGATGCTTAACCGAGCTGAGACACCCAAATGCCCCTCAAACTACTGTTTTATACATTTGTCTCTTAAACCACCCAGGACTAAAAGAGGAGCTTTTTTTTATTACCCTTAAAAAACAAGCAAACAATGAATACTGTTATGCTGAAAAAAAAAAAAAAAGAGCAGCAGGGGCGGGATGGAAAAGAAACTGGAACCCAATCTCACATTTCCTCAAGGCTAAATAAACCTAGACTTCCTGTCTTGCAGCAGTTCAGAAGTTGGAAAGAGGAACACATGGGGATAATGATTCTTTACAGAGCTTTGCTGAATGCTGCATAGAATTTTTCATGGAGATGGACATAACTAAAATAGAATATTCTTACAAGTTGGGCAGTAAACAAACAAACAAACAAACAAACTTTCACCAGTGTTATTTTTTTCTTCCAATAATGTTGAGTTAGTCTAATTTCCTTTCTTTTCAGCCTGAAGGACTCTCATAGCATTTCCTGTGGGGTGTGTCTACTAGTGACAAACTCCTTCACCTTCCGTTTATCTGAGAATGTCTTAACTTCTTCTTCTTTTTTTTTTTTTAAGATTTTATTTATTTATTCGACAGACAGAGATCACAGGTAGACAGAGAGGCAGGCAGAGAGAGAGAGGAGGAAGCAGGCTCCCTGCTGAGCAGAGAGCCTGTTGCGGGGCTCGATCCCAGAACCCTGGGATCATGACCTGAGCCGAAGGCAGAGGCTTTAACCCACTGAGCCACCCAGGCGCCCCAACTTCTTCTTTTTGAAGGATAGTTTTACCAGATGTGGAATTCTTGGTTGACACATTTTACTTTCAGCACTTGGAATGTCTTTCCACTGCCTCTTGGTCTCTGTCATCTCTGATGAGAAATTAAACGTTGATATTATTGAGGATCTCTTGCATGCGATAAGTCACGTTCTCTTCCTGCCATCCAGATTTGCTCTTTGTCTTTTGACAGTTTGATTATAACATATCTCAGTAGCTCTTTGAGTCTATCCTCCTCAGAATTTGTCGCGATTCTAAGATGTGTTGATTTATATGGTTTACCAAATTTGTGAGTTTGGCCACTGTTTCTTCCCATATTTTCTCTGCTCCTTTCTCCCTTTCCTCTGGGAATCCCATTGTTTGTATGTTGGTGCTTCCAGGTCTCTTAGTCTCTGTTAATTTATCTTCATTCTTTTTCTTTCTGCACCTCAAACTGGGTAATTTCAACTGAACTATCAAGTTAACTGCTCCTTTCTTCTGCCTGCTTAAACCTGTTGTTGAAATACCATACTGATTTTTTTTTTAAAGTAGGCTCTATGCCCAGGACTTGAACTCATGATGTTGAGATCAAGACCTGAGCAGAAATCAATAGTCAGATACTTAACTGACTGAGCCTGCTGGGCACCCCACACTGAATTTTTAAAATTTCAGTTGTACTTTCATGTGCAAAATGTCTATTCCTTCTTAAA
The DNA here is from genome assembly GCF_009829155.1 of Mustela erminea. Classification (NCBI taxonomy): domain Eukaryota; kingdom Metazoa; phylum Chordata; class Mammalia; order Carnivora; family Mustelidae; genus Mustela; species Mustela erminea. The sequence continues at coordinate 13,777,943 of NC_045631.1, read as the reverse complement.
ATTTTCTATTTACTGATATTCTCTGTTATTTCTTCTGGGTTTTTTTGGGGGGGGTCCCTTGATTTAATTTAGCCCTTTGAGCATATTTAAGATAAATAATCTAAAATCTTTTTCTTATAAGTCCAATATCTCTGTTTCCTCAGGGACAGTTTCTGTTAATTTGGTGTTTTTTAGCCTGGGAATGGACTTGGGAATGGTCTATATTTTCTGGTTTCTTTGCATGCATTGTAAACTTTTGTTGAAAATTGAACATTTTGAATATTACATATGGTAACTCTGGAAATCAGATCCCATTATCTCCTCTGAGTTTGTTCTTGTTGTGTACTATTACTTGGAGTTGTTTGGTTTTTAAAGTAGCCTTTCTGAACTATTTTTGTAAAGTCTGAATTCTTTGTTATATGTAGTTTCTAACATGACGTTTCTTTAACTTTGTGATCAGTTAGTTGGTTGACAGAGATTTCCTTAAACATCTGGAGAGAAGAGAAAGAAAACACATTCCCTGTGTTTAGCAAATTGGCTCTGTGTTGGGGGACTCCTTCAAAGCTTAGTCAGGCTATCTACAACTCTGCCTTAGTCTATATGTCTTACTAATGATAAGCCTAAAGATCAGCTAGAGGTGAAAATTATGGTCTTCTCAGAAATTCCCTGAGTCAGTCAAAGCCATTATTACCCAAAATATCTGACTTCCTTCCCATCTTTTCCTCCCAGGCTTCTAGTATTAAATGTTATCTTGTGCCACAGGTGGTAACAGCATGCTCATTTTAATTTCTTTTTTTTTTTAAAGACTTTATTTATTTATTTATTTGACAGAGAGAAATCACAAGTAGATGGAGAGGCAGGCAGAGAGAGAGAGAGAGGGAAGCAGGCTCCCTGCCGAGCAGAGAGCCCGATGCAGGACTCGATCCCAGGACCCTGAGATCATGACCTGAGCTGAAGGCAGCGGCTTAACCCACTGAGCCACCCAGGCGCCCTCATTTTTATTTCAATATTTTTAAGGGATGACCTTCTGCATAATAAATTCAACACCCTAAGAGAATTCCAAGTTAGGGAAATAAAGGCAAACCTCTTTTTATTCGTATGTCAGGAAGCTCTCAGACATGTCAAAACAGACAAGCACAATTTATTTACAAGATCTTTGTGGGCTGAATTGCAGGTTCCCCAAATTCATACATCAAATTCCCAGCCCCTTGTACCTCAGAATATGACTGTATTTAGAGATATGGCCTTCAAAGAATAATTAAGATTAAATGAGGTGTGTGGGAACAACTAACCCAATATGACTGGTGTCCCTATAGTAAGGGGAGATTAGAAGGGTAAAATGCCACAAACCTCTCTTATTGTGTTTCAGTCAACTTCTCCTATTTAAGCCATCACTTGGTTGTGCTAGGCCACTATTTTCCAGAGTCCAACGAAGTTGGTTCTGACTGCTTTTCCCCACTTGTTGTTTGTTGATGCGTTGGTTTGGTATGACTTTGGAGAGACCAGCCCCTGGAGGCTCTTACACTGTCATTTTCTCTCCTGGTTCTGCTGATTTTCCACATTGTTTTTCTTCTCTGTTCATCAGAGTGGGTAATTTCAAGTGACCTATCTTCATGTTTGCTGGCTCTTTTATACTCAAACTGGACTTGAATCACTCTGGTGAATTTTTCATTTCAGTTACTGTACTATTCAGCTCCAAAATTTCTATATGAATGTTTTGTGTATATGTGTATGTGAATCCTTTTTTTAAAAAGAAGCTTTTATTTAAATTCCAGTTAGTTAACATACATTGTAATATTAGTTTCAGGTATACAATACAGTGATTCAACACTTACCTTCATCACCTGATGCCATCACAGGTGTCCTCAATCCCCATCACCTATTTAGCCCATCCCCCCACCTACCTCCCCTCGGGTAACCACCAGTTTGTTTTCCATAATTAAGGGTCTGTTTCTTGACTTGCCACTCTCTCCCCCGCCCTTCTCATTTGTTTCTTAAATTCCACATATGAGTGTATATGAGTGAAATCATATGGTATTTGTCTTCCTCTGACTGACTTATTTTGCTTAGCATAGTACCCTCTAGCTCCATCCATGTCATTGCAAATGGCACGATTTCATTCTTTTTTTATGGCTGAATATCAAAGTACATTGAGATAAAAAGCTTCTGTACAGTGAAGGAACCAATCAACAGAATTAAAAGCAACATACAAAATGGGAAAAGATATTTGCAAATGGTATATCCAATAAGGGGTTATTATGCAAGATATATAAAGAACTTATAAAAGTCAATACACAAAAAATGAATAATCCAATTTAAAAATGGGCAGAAAACATGAACAGGCATTTTTCTGAAGAAGATACACAGGTAGCCAACAGACACATGAAAAGACACTTAACATCAGTTATCCTCAGGGAAATGCAAATTAAAACTGCAATGAGTTATCCCCTCACACCTGTCAGAATGTCTAAAATCAACAACACAAGAAACAATAATTGGTGAAGATGTGGAAAAGGGGAACTCTGGAACTCTCGTGCACTACTGGTGGGAATGCAAACTGGTGCAGCCACTCTGGAAAACAGTATGGAGTTTCCTCAAGAGGTCAAAAATTGACCTACCTTACAAACCAGCAATTGTGCTACTGTTTGCCCAAAGAATATAAAAATACTAATTCTATTAGTATTATCTGTTAGGACCCTTAAAATAATTTCTACCACTTCATTAATATTTTCTGTCTGCTGAGACATTGCTTTCCTGGTTTCCTTTAGTTCTTTTTCAATGGTTTCTTTTAGCTCTTTGAGGAATTTAAGACAGTTTATTTAAAGGGTTTTTTAAACTTTGTTTAAAGATTATTTATTTATTTATTTATTTGACAGAGTGAAATCACAAGTAGGCGGAAGTAGGCAGAGAGGCAGGCAGATAGAGAGGAAGAAGCAGGCTCCCTGCTAAGCAGAGAGCCTGATGTGGGACTCAATCCCAGGACCCTAGGATCATGACCTGAGCTGAAGGCAGAGGCTTGACCTGCTGAACCACCCAGGTGCCCATATTTAAAGGGTTTTAACAGTTAAGTTCAATGTCTGTATTTCTTCCATAGTAGTGTCTATTTTTCCAATAAATAGGTCATACTCTTGTGTCTTTGTAATTTTTTATTGATCACTAAACAAAGGTTTACATTGCTTACAGCTATTACAGTAGCTAACTCTGGAAATCAGATTTTCCCCACTCTCAGGGTTTGTCCTTGCCTCTAGTTACAGGTTATAGTCAATTGTTTGTTTATCTAATGACTTTTCAAATTATTTTTGTCAAGACTGTATTTTTTTGTCACATGTGGTCAATGAAGCTTCTTTCCCTCAGCTCAACTGTCAGCTCGTGTTTTGACCAGTGTTTCCTTGAATGCTTGCCTCCGACAAAAGCCCTAACCCTAACACTAGGTTTGTTGTCGCGGTGTGACATATCTACTCCTTTCCTCGAAACATGGATTGGCAACCATAGAAAAGAGCTAGGTGAGGGCAAGTCATGGTGAGACACTGCTCAGCATCACTTGGTATGAGACTGTTGTTTGTGACGTAGGTTGAAACACTTTACAGGACTAGGAGCATGACTGACTCAGTAGTGATGTCTCTGTGAAAGCTTTTCTTTGGCAGTGTGTGCTGTCTCTACTCCATTTTATTGATGTGTGTTGAGACTATGCACTCAAAAAGAAGCGAGCAGTCTTTCCCAGTGAGTGACATCTCTTGAAACACTTTGCTTAGTGCCGTGTTACGTATGTACACTTTCTTTAGTGACATGTGTTGAAACATTATGTTTTATGGAGCTATGTTTTATGGAGTACATTATGCCTCATGTGAAAGTGTTTAGTGTTGTGTGTTGTATATTGACATATGTTTAAAATCTGTGTCTCGCAGAGCTAGAGATGCTTGGTTCTATGAGTACTATGATCGTACTATGTGTTTAGTACTGCGTGATGCATCTAACAGGATAATTATGTAATTCATTGAATGGCAACTTAGGTATGTGACAGAATGAGTATAATGATATTACTTTATAGCACTCTACCTAGCATCGTGCTATGCATGGACTAGTTTCTTTATTGACATATAACAGAATTCTCTAACAGAGCCAGGTGAACAACTGATTCAGTGTAAAGACATCTCTGTGAAAACTTTGTAAGCAAATGAATGTACTCATTTCTTTTGTGACCTATATTGACCCTCTGTGTTACCAGAGATAGGTGCACATTTGATTCAGTTTAGTGATGTCTCTGCCAACCATTGTGTTTGGGCTTGTATGAGTAACACACTCCTGCTTTAGTGACATATATTAAGAATTTGTGAGGAACAGGGGTGCCTGGGTGGCTCAGTGGGTTAAACCTCTGCCTTTGGCTCAGGTTATGATCCCAGTGTCCTAGGATCGACCCCCGCATCAGGCTCTCTGCTCAGCGGAGAGCCTGCGTCTCCCTCTTTTCTCTGCCTGCCTCTCTGCCTACTTGTGATCTGTCTGTCAAATAAATAAATAAAATCTTTAAAAAAAAAAGAATTTGTGAGGAACAGAACTAGGTGAATGACTGATTCAGCATCACAGATTTGTCTGTGAAGTGTTATGTCTAGCCCCATGTGGTGCATGCATGCGTTTCTTTCTTTCTTTCTTTCTTTAAGATTTTATTTACCTATTTTTCAGAAGAGAAAGAGAGATAGCACAGCAGGGGGAGTGGCAGGCAGAGGGAGAATCAGGCTCCCTGCTGAGCAACGAGCTTGATGTGGGATTCCATCCCAGGACCCTGGGATCATGACCGGAGCGCAAGGCAGACGGTTAACTGACTGAGCCACCCAGGCATCCCCACACATGCATTTTTTTATTGACAAATACTGAAACTTCATTTAACAGACTGGGTGGCGGTGATCAATTTAGTATAGTGAGATCTCTGGGGGATTTTTGTCCAACACTGTCGTGCACGTATTTTGAAACTTTGGGTTTTACGGGACTAACTTCATGATTGATCTAGTAATCTGAGGTGTGTGTAAAAAATCGTGTTTGGCAGTATGTGGCATATACATTCCTTTCTTTCTTGACAAAATTTTTTTTTAAAGATTTTATTTATTTATTTGACAGACAGAGATCACAAGCAGGCAGAGAGGCAGGCAGAGAGAGAGGAGGAAGCAGGCTCCCTGCTGAGCAGAGAGCCCGATGTGGGACTCGATCCCAGGACTCTGAGATCATGACCTGAGCCGAAGGCAGCGGCTTAACCCACTGAGCCACCCAGGCGCCCCACTTGACAAATTTTTAAAAGATTTTATTTATTTATTTGACAGACAGAGATCACAGGTAGGCAGAGAGGCAGGCAGAGAGAGATGAGGAAGCAGGCTCCCTGCTGAGCAGAGATTCCCAACAAGGGGCTCTATCCCAGGACCCTGGAACCATAACCTGAGCCGAAGGCAGAGGCTTTAACACACGGAGCCACCCAGGCACCCCTTTCTTGAAAACTTTTTGAACTCTGATTTTAAAAGCTCGGTGCCCATGATCAATTGTCTCTGGGAAGCACTGTGGTTAGCAGTCAGTGGTGTGTGTCTCTTTTTCCTTTGATGTGTTGAAACAATGTTTATCAGATGTATGTGCATGGACGGATTGTTAAGCAATGCCTCTGTTTCACATAGAATTTCCACATATGTCATTGTAGAAAGGAGTGCTTGCACCTTTGTACTATACACACTCTTTCAAAGAGACGTCCCTCTCCTGAGTCAATCATGCCCCTGGCAGAGCTAAATGCAGAGTTTTAACATATATCACTAAAATCAGTGTATGTGGACCACATGGTGTTAAACATTATTACAAACACACATTTCCTTTTTTTTTTTTTAAGATTTTATTATTTATTTGAGAGAGAGAATGAGAGAAAACATGAGAGGGGAGAAGGTCAGAGGGAGAAGCAGACTCCCCATGGAGTGGGGGCCCGACAAGGGACTCGATCCCAGGACTCTGGGATCATGACCTGAGCCAAAGGCAGTTGCTTAACCAACTGAGCCACCCAGACACCCCAAACACACATTTCTATATGGACCCAATCAACCACCAACCTCAGCCAAGTGCAGGTTCAACATACGTCATTAAAAAGTAGTACATGCATCACATATTTCCAAACTGTTTCCTACAGACACAGATCACCTGTGGAGAGCTGTTAAATGTGAGTTTCAATATATGGTCCTAAAGAAAGGGTTCTTCGCAACCACTCAGCACCAAACGCTGTGCGTCACAGAGCACCATACTCAATCAAACACATGCGTCAAGGTAGGTTAACCACAATGTTTCAGCTTAAGTCGCTGAAGACAACATTATAGGCACCACATAGTGTCAGCACTGTATGGGCTCAACATGGTGATTCCACACTGATTCTATATCAGGATCAGTGCTAATATATGCACTGAGTTCTTTTAACACAGTTTTGTTAGTCGTCCTAAAGAAAGAAAGGCTAAACCCAGAGACATGACTACGCTTAGTAAATAAAAACACAGAGCTACATTACTACAACACACAATGACAGTTCCTAAAGAAAGGACCGCAGGTCCCACACAATCATAAGCATAAAGTTATTTGTAGAGATGCCACTATACTGAGGAGAACATGCATATGACTAGTGCAAAAATAGAGTTTCACTGTATGTTATCGAAGAAAGGAGCACATGACCCATATAATGGTAAACACAGTGTTTCACAGGGACATCCCCATACCGAATCAATCACGTGCCTTGGTCTGGTAACACGGAATTTCAACATTTCTCGATAAAGCATGAGTACAGTTCTACACAACAAACAAAGTCATCAATGCAATGAAAAAGAAACCTGACAAACAGGAGAAAACATTTACAAACCACATCTCTGATAAGGGGTTAGTATCCAAAATATGTAAAGAATTCATACAACTCGATAGCAAAAAAAGGGAAAAAAATCAAACCAATTCTTAAAAAATGACATTTTTCCAAATAATAGACATTTTTCCAAAGAAGAGATCCAGGTGGCCAATAGGTACATGAAAAAGTGCTTGATGTCACTCAGCATCAGGGAAATGCAAATCAAAACCCCAATGAGATATCACCTCATACCTGTTAGAACAGAATAAAAAAGACAAAAGATAAGTGATGGTGAAGATGTAGAGAAAAAGGAGACCTTGTGCACTGTTGGTGGGAATGTTGACTGGTGCAGCTGCTAGGAAAAACAGTATGGAGATTCCTCTAAAAATTAAAAATAGAAAGTTCCATATGATCCAACAATTCCGCTTCTGGGTATCTGTTTGAAAGAAAGAAACACTAATTCAAAAAGATAACTGCATGCCCATGTTCACTGCAGCATTATTTATAGTAGCCAAGATATGGAAACAACCTGAGTCTCCATCAGTGGATGAATGGATAAAGAAAATGTGACACACACATATATACATACAATGGAATTTATTCAGCTATCATAAAAAGGAAATCCTGCCATTTGCAACAACATGGATGGACCTTGAGGACATTAAGCTAAGTGATATGGGTCAGAGAAAGCCTAACACTATATGATCTCCCTTATATGTGGAATCCTAAAATACCCACACCAAAACCCCAAAACTGAGCCCATAGATACAGAGAAGAGACTGGTGATTGCAGAGGTAGGTGGTAGGAAATGGACAAAAAGGGAGAAGGAGTCCAAGTTTGTACAATTCTGTTAAAAAAAAAAATAAGATTGGAGATGTCATGTGCAACCTGGTGACTATAGTTAATATACTGTGTTGTATATTTGGAAGTTACTAAGAGAGTAGGTCTTAAAAGTTCTCAAGAAAAAAATTGTAACTGTGACGTATTAGATGTTAACTAGACTTATTGTGGGGGGTAGTTTCACAATATATACAAATATTGAATCATTAGGTTAGACACCCGAAACTAATATAATGTTACATGTCAATTACATCTCAAATTTTTTTTTAAGATTTTATTCATTTATCTGACAGAGAGAGATCACAAGTAAGAAGAGAGGCAGGCAGAGAGAGGGAAGCAGACTCCCCGCTGAGCAGAGAGCCCAACATGGGGCTCGATCCCAGGACCCTGAGACCATGACCCCAGACGAAGGCGGTGGCCTAACCCATTGAGCCACCCAGGTGCCCTACATCTCAATTTTTAAAAGATTTTATTTATTTATTTATTTACTTACTTACTTATTTACTTACTTACTTATTAGAGAGAGAGAGAGAGTATGAGAGGAGAGAGGTCAGCAGGAGAAGCAGACTCCCCGCTGAGCAGGGAGCCCGTTATGGGACTCGATCCAGGGACTCCAGGATCATGACCTGAGCTGAACGCAGTCGCTAAACCAGCTGAGCCACCCAGGCACCCCTACATCTCAATTTTTAAAAAGAACCAAAAAATAAGAGAATAAGCACAATCAGCACACAGTGCTAAACACAGGCTTCACTAAAGAGGCACGGATTCAATCACGCACCACTGTTCTGTTAGATGTGGAGTTATGTGGCATATGTAGTATGATACCACATACTAAGTAAGAGTATTTAGTGACATGCTCCTAAAACCAGAGTAACACACCACCTTCTGCAAAATACAGTGTTTTACAGATTACTCCCAAATCCATCATGCAAATAGCTTAGTTATATACACTGTTTCAACACACACACATGCCACCAAAGAAAGTTGGACACGCAGGGCACAGTACCAAACAGGGTTTATAATGTATTTTTTAAAATTTGGCAGACAGACATCACAAGTAGGCAGAGAGACAGGCAGAGAGAGGGAGAAGCAGGCTCCCCACCAAGCAGAGAGCCTGATGTGGGGCTCTATCCCAGGACCGGGAGATCATTACCTGAGCTGAAGGCAGAGGCTTAACCCACTGAGCCACCCAGGCACCCTCAAAACAGGGTTTATAAGAGACATCACTAGGCTGTATCTATTACAGGGGTAGCTCGTTGAACACGGGTTTCAACACATGGCACTAAGCAAAAGAGTACAAGTGTTCAACATTTCTCCATGGCATTGCTGTTCTGGATCGACTGCACACCTGCTCCCATGAACAGAGTTCCCACATGCATCAATAAGAAAGGAAGGAGCATCTGTACCCCCCAGAGTAAACCAGACCCCTACAGAGATATCCTGACACTGAATCAAGGTCTACCAAGCTCTCTGAAGCACTGAGAGCCAACACGCACCACGAATGACAAAATACATGCATCACACAATGTTAAACACTGTGGATATTACTCTATTTAATCATTCATGCACACAGGCATTCAAACACAGGTCATCGACATTTATTACTAAAAATCGAGCACCTGGGGAGCACCTAAGTGGCTCAGTCAGTTGGCCATCTGCCTTCAGCTGGGGTCATGGTCTCAGGGTCGTGGGGTAGAGCCCCATGTTGGGCTCCCTGCTCAGCCGGGAGCCTGCTTCTCCTTCTCCCTCTGCCCCTCCCCGCCCATCTCTCCTCTCTCAAATAAATAAAATCTAAAAAAAAAAAAAAAAGAAAATTGAGTGCACACACAACTATATGCTAATGTCACTAAAGCGGAGTGAATGGTGCATAAATTCTTTTTTTTTTAAATTATTTCTTTTCAGTGTAACAGTATTCATTGTTTATGCACCACAGCCAGTGCTCCATGCAATACGTGCCCTCCATAATACCCACCACCTGGCTCCCCCAACCTCCCACCCCCCACCCCACCCCACCCCTGCCCCTTCAAAACGCTCAGATTATTTTTCAGATTCCATAGTCTCTGGTGGTTCCCCAATGATACTGATGCATAAATTCTTTTTTTTAATTAAAAATTTTTATTGTTTTATAAACATATAATGTATTTTTGTCACCAGGGGTACAGGTCTGTGAATCGCCAGGATTACACACTTCACAACACTCACCATAGCACATACCCTCTCCAATGTCCATAACCCAACCCCCATCTCCCGGGCTCCCTTCCCCCAGCAACCCTAAGTTTGTTTTGTGAGATTAAGAGACACTTGTGGGGCGCCTGGATGGCTCAGTGGGTTAAAGCCTCTGCCTTCGGCTCAGGTTGGGATCCCAGGGTTCTGGGATCGAGCCCCCCATCCGGCGCTCTGCTCAGCAGGGAGCCTGCTTCCTTCTCTCTCTCTGCCTGCTTCTCTGCCTACTTGTGATCTCTCTCTCTGTCAAATAAATAAATAAATAAAATCTTAAAAAAAAAAAAAGAAAGTCACTTATGGTTTGTCTCCCTCCCAATCCCATCTTGTTTCATTTATTCTTTTCCTACCCCCCCCAAGCCCCCCATGTTGCATCTCCACTTCCTCATATCAGGGAGATCATATGAGAGTCATCTTTCTCTGTTTGACTTATTTCGCTAAGCATAATACCTTCTAGTTCCATCCACGTCGTCACAAATGGCAAGATTTCATTTCTTTTGATGGCTGCATAGTATTCCATTGTGTATATATATACACCACATCTTCTTTATCCATTCATCTGTTGATGGACATCTACGTTCTTTCCATAGTTGGGCTATTATGGACATTGCTGATGCATAAATTCTTAATCACAATTGGTTCATCTGTCACTAAATCAGGAGCAAATATACCATACGGGGCTCCCGGGAAGTCATCCCGCAGGCGCCCTATACTAAATGGTCCAGGCACCCAGCTCTGTTGGAGTTTCCACTTCGGCACTTTCCACTTCCACTTCCGCCTCTGAAGAGAGGCGTGTCTGCACCCCATGGTGCAAAACACACTCTTTGGCAGGGATGTCACCCTAAGGACGAAATCACCTCTTCCGGATTGTTATTCCAACGGCGACATTTGTCACTTGGTGACACAAGTTGGAGTCACAAACCACTGCCCAGTTTTCCCTTTTCTAGAATCAATCAGGTACCAAAGCTATTTTTAAAACAGTCTAGGCTGTTTTAAGAAAGGTACACGCATGGAGAAAGGTACATGCGCACCATGCATGGCCACACAGAGCAGGTGCGTCCATGACTCCGAAACCACGCCGCCTCTGTGACATGCTGCGATTAGGGCTCCGTGGCATGTGCGCGTTCTCTGTAGTGACATATGCTGAAGCTCTGTGTTTCTGAGAGAGGTACATGAATGACTCAGTTTGGTGATGCCTCTGAGGAACAGGGGGTTTGGAACAGGGGGTTTAGAACAGCGTGAGGCATCTGCTGCTTTCCTGTGTCGTGTTCAAACTCTGTTTAGCCAAAGTCCCTGAGCGATGAATTCAGCATCCCGGGGTCCCCTCTACACGTGGTGTTTAGTGACATGTGGTGCATATATTCACATTTTAGTCACCCACGGTGAAAATCTGTTTCATAAAGCTCGGTGCATGATTGAGTCCTTATAAAAATGTCTCTGAAAGTGTGTCATTAGCGCAGTGCGGTGTGTGTTCTTTTTTCTTTAGTGATACGTGTTGCAAAATTGTACTTATCCAGGCTAAGTGTGTGACAGATGGATTGGCGTGATTTCTCTCTGAAACAGTGTTTAGCACTGAGTGCTGCTTGTATATCTTTAGTGAGATGTTGTGAAAATCTGAATATAAAAGGTAGTTACACAATTGATTTGTTTCATGGTGAAATATGCTTTTTTTTTTTAAAGATTTTTTTTTTATTTATGTATTTGACAGACAGAGATCACAAGTAGGCAGAGAGGCAAGCAGAGAGAGAGAGAGGGAAGCAGGCTCCCTGCTGAGCAGAGAGCCTGATGCGGGACTCGATCCCAGGACCCTGAGATCATGACCTGAGCCGAAGGCAGTGGCTTAACCCACTGAGCCACCCAGGCGCCCTGCTTTTTTTTTTTTTAAAGAAAGTTTTTTTTGTTTTAAGATTGTACTTATTTATTTGCCAGAGAGAATGAGAAAGGAGGCTTCCCGCTGAGCCGGGAGCCCGATGCCTGACTCGATGCTGGGACCCTGGGATCATGACCTGAGTCGAAGGCAGATGCTTAACCGACTGAGCCACCCAGGCGTCCCTGTGAAATACGTTGTTTTTTTTTTTTTTAAGATTTTGTTTATTTATCAGAGAGAGAGAGGGAGAGAGCGAGCACAGGCAGACAGAATGGCAGGCAGAGGCAGAGGGAGAAGCAGGCTCCCCGCTGAGCAAGGAGCCCGACGTGGGACTCGATCCCAGGACGCTGGGATTATGACCTGAGCCTAAGGCAGCTGCTTAACCAACTGAGCCACCCAGGCGTCCCTGTGAAATACGTTTTAATCAATGTTTGGTGCATCTTTTAAAATAATGTTTTTTAAGATTTTATTTATTTGACAGAGAGAGAGATCACAAGTAGGCAGAGAGGCAGGCAGAGGGAGAGGGAGAAGCAGGCTCCCTGCTGAGCAGAGAGCCCGATGTGGGGCTCAATCCCAGGACCCTGAGATCATGACCTGAGCCGAAGACAGAGGTTTTAACGCACTGAGCCACCCAGGCACCCCCAATGTTTGGTGCATCTTAATAACATATGGGAAAACTCTGTGTTTATTATAACTAGATGTTTCATTTCCTATCATGACCTGTTTCTGAAACTGTGTGTTTAGCAACGTGTGGGGTGTGACATTTGTATACACTCTGTTGGACAGAGCTAGGGACATGATTGATTCATTGTAGTAGTGCTGTCTCTGGGAAGTGATGCAATTATCACTGTGTAGTGCATACACTGGTTTTTTTTTTTTTTTTGCTTTTAAAATTTATATTTTTATTGTAACATATTGTAAGAATGCAGTTAAGCATGGAGAGTAATATGAAACATACTTTGAGCTCACCACCCAGCTATATCAGACTTTAGAGTTATGCTGTGTTTGCTGCAAGCTTCTCCTTTCTTTAACCTCTTTACAAAGACATTACAAATCCAGTAGAAAGTTCCGTGAACCTCTTCCCATTTCCATTCTCTATATACAGAGCTACATGGCATTGGCATATTCATTTAAACTGCTATAAGGTATTCCATTGTATGAATAGGTAAATTTTATTTATAAATCAAATTTCCTTATATTTACTATATTTACATGTCATGTAAATATAAAATATAAAACATATAAATGTATATTTAAACACATATATTATTTTAATAAACATTTATAAGTCAAGCAGAGAAAGTGCATACACTGTTTTTAATGGCATGTGTTGAAACTATTTTACTGAGCTATTTGCAGAAGTGAATATTCATACTGCTCTATCTGTGACATGCTGTGTTTAGAAGTAAGGGGATCATGAAATTCATTCTTCTGTGATTCATCTATAAACTAGGGGTGATTCATCTATAAACTAGGGGTGCCTGGGTGGCTCAGTGGGTCAAGCTTCTGCCTTTGGCTCAGGTCATGATCCTGGGGTTCTGGGATCAAGCCCCAGGATGGGTTCCTGCTCAGTGGGGGGGTCTGCTTCCCCCCTCCCTCTCTTCTGACCTTCCCCCCTGCTCATGTTCTTGTGTGCTCTCTCTCAAATGAATAAATTTAAAATATTTTATTTTATTTTACTTTTACAGATTTTATTTATTTATTTAACAGAGATCACAAGTAGGCAGAGAGGCAGGTGAGGGGTGTGGGGAAGCAGGCTCCCCGATTCGGGGCTTGATCTCATGATCCTGAGATCATGACCTGAGTGGAAGTCAGAGGCTTAACCAGCTGAGCTACCTAGGCGCCCCCAAAATATTTTAAAAGCAAACAAACATTGCGTTGAACAGAATTAGGTTCACAAAAAAAGCTCAGAGTTACCTCTGAAAAATATTATCTTCAAAAGTGCATAGTTCAAGGGCACATGGGTAGCACAGTTAGTTGAGTATCTGACACTTGGTTTCAGCTCAGGTGGTGATCTCAGGTCACCAGATTGAGCCCTGCATGGGGCTCTGCACTTAGCACAGAGTTTGCTTGGGTTTCTCTCTCCCTCTGCCCCTCCCCACTGTGTACTCTCTCTCTAAAATAAACGAATAAATCTTTAAAAAAAAAAGCCAAGCAGAGAGAGTCAATTTTCATATGGTTTCGCTTATTTGTGGAGCATAAGAAATAACATGGAGGACATGGGGAGATGGAGAGGAGAAGGGAGTTGGGGGAAATTGGAGGGGGAGACGAACCATGAGAGACTATGGATTCTAGAAAAGAATCTGAGGGTTTGGAGGGGTAGGGGGTGGGAGGTTGGGTGAGCCTGGTGGTGGGTATTGTGGAGGGCACGTATTGCATGGAGCACTGGGTGTGGTGCATAAACAATGAATTCTAGAACACTGAAAAGAAATTTAATAAATAAATAAATAAATAAATGGATAGTTCATGTAATTCACTCTTTGGTTATTCATGTTTTAAAACTCTGTAAAATAGGGGCACCTGGGTGACTCAGTGGGTTAAGCCTCTGCCTTCGGCTCAGGTCATGATTTCAGGGTCTTTGGATCGAGCCCTGCATCGGGCTCTCTGCTTGGCAGGGAGCCTACTTCCTACTCTCTCTCTGCCTGCCTCTCTGCCTACTTGTGATCTCTGTCTGTCAAATAAATAAATAAAATCTTTAAAAATAAATAAAACTCTGTAAAATGCACATGAGTAAGCATCTCACTATCACTGTGAAGCACTGTGTATAAAAGGGGGCAATTCATCTATTTCATCCTTTGGTGAAAGATGTTTGAACTCTGTGTTTCACTGATCTAAGAAAGTACTATGAACAATTTCATAAGACCATCAGAAAGTACTATGAACAATCATATACCCACAAATTGGACAATCTACAAGAAATGGACATATCCATAGAAATGCATAACCTTTCTATTTCATGAAGAAATAGAAAATCTGAGATCTAAATGCATGCATGAATGAGCTTGGTGTTACTTACGTGAAACACATTATTTAGAAGTGTGCGAATATGGGGGCATCTGGGAAGCTTGGTCGGTTAATCATCTGCCTTTAGCTAAGGTCACGATCCCAGATTCCTGGGATCACATCCCACGTTGGGCTTCCTGTTCTGCAAGGAGTCTGCTTCTCCATCTGCCTGCTGCCCTCCCTGTTTGTGCTCTCGGTCAAAATAAATAAGTAAACTCTTTTTTTTTTAAAGATTTTATTTATTTATTTGACAGAGAGAGATCACAAGTAGACATAGAGGCAGAAAGAGAGAGAGAGGGAAGCAGGCTCCCAACCGAGCAGAGAGCCTGATGCGGGACTCGATCCCAGGACCCTGAGATCATGACCTGAGCTGAAGGCAGCGGTTTAACCCACTGAGCCACCCAGGCACCCAATAAGTAAAATCTTTAAAAAAAAAGTTGTGATTATGTACTTTATCCTTCTGACATGATTAAAACCCTGTTTTCAGGACTAATTTGTAACTGGCAGTACTGTTACTCAATGAAACTCTGTGTTCAGATGTGTGTGGGGATTGCCGTATGTTCCTCTGGCTATAGTTTTACACTCTGTGTCTGGCGTTGCTGAGCCTGTGTGTGAAGGCACGTACTGTCATCTCTGTGAAAAACTGTGTTTAAAAGCATGTGGTATGATAATTCATTCTTCCACGAAAATGTTTAAACACAGTGTTTAGATTGCCAGATGCAACTCTGTTTAACTGAGCTAGCTGCGTGAGTTAATGACTATGATGTTTTCTATATTAAGAACTGTGTTCAAATGGCCACAGTTCATGTGCTTCATGGGTTAGTTATATAGATTTGAATGCTGTTTCACCTATCTAGGTGTGTGAATGAATGAACACAGCGTTATGTCTGTGAAATGCTATCTTTAGCACATTGTGATTCATGGAATTGCATTCTTCTGTGATCTATAACTCAACTTTCTGGGTGTTTTTGTTTGTTTGGTTGGTTGGTTTTTAAAGATTTTATTTATTTATTTGTCAGAAAGAGAGCACAAGCAGGGAGAGCAGCAGGCAGAGGGAAAAGGAGGAGCAGACTCCCTGCTGAGTAGGAACTGGACTCAGGGTTGGATCCCAGACCCTGGAATCATGACCCGAACCAAAGGTAGATGCTTAACTGACTGAGACACCCAGGCGCTCCCCTCACAAAGAAGAAAAATTTCAAAGAAGTAATCCAAGTTCATACCTTAAGGAACAAGAAAAAAAGAGTAAGTTAAACCAAAGGCTAGCAAAAGGAAGAAAATTGTAAAGATTAAACACAATAAAATAGAGAATAAAAAAATAGAAAACATCAATGAGACCAAATTCTTTGAGAAGAATCAATAAACTTAATAAACATTTAGCTAGAATCAGGAAAACGTCAAAAGACGAGACTTAAATTACTCTGAAATTAAAGTGGGGACATCACTACCAATTTTACATAAATAAAAAGGATTGTAAGAAAGTACTATGAACAATTATACACCAACAAATTGGACAACCTAAAAGAAATGGGCATATCCATAGAAATGCATAACCTTTCTATTTCATGAAGAAATCAAAAATCTGAGATCTGTAACTATTAAAAATACTGATTCAGTAATCAAAAACCTCCCAACAAAGAAAAGCCTAGGACCAAATGGTTCACTGGTAAATTCTGCCAAACATTTATTTTTTTTAATATAAATTCAATGAAGTAACATATAGTGTATTAGTTTTAGAAGTAGAGTTCAATGATTCATCACTTGTATGTAACACCCAGTACCCATTACATCATGTGCCCTCCTGATTAAGTTTCTTGTGTTTTGTCTCTCTCTCTCTGGTTTCATCTTATTTTATTTTTTCCTCCCTTGCCCTATGATCCTCTTTTTTGTTTCTTAAATTCCACATATGAGTGAAATCATATGATAATTGTCTTTCTCTGATTGACTTATTTCACTTAGCTTAGTACCGTCTAGTTCCATCCACATCATTGCAAATGGCAAGAGTTCATTTTTTGATGGCTGAGTAATATTCCATTTTGAATATACACCATGTCTTCTTTATCCATTCATCTGTTGATGGACATCGGGGCTCATTTCAAAGTTTGGCTATTGTGGACATTGCTGCTATAAACAATTGGGTGCACGTGCCCCTTCAGATCACTACATTTGTATCTATAGGGTAAATACCCAGTAATGCAATTGCTGGGCTGTAGGGTAGCTCTATTTTCAACCTTAGGAGGAACCTCCATACTGTTTTCCAAAGTGGCTGTACCAGCTTGCATTTTCACCAATAGTGTAAGAGGGTTTCCCTTTCTCCGCATCCTTGCCAACATCTGTCATTTTCTGACTTGTTAATTTTACCCATTCTGACTCATGTTTGGTGGTATCTCATTGTGGTTTTGATTTGTATTTCCCTGATGCTAAGTGATGTTGAGCATTTTTTCATGTGTCTGTTGACCATTTGTATGTCTTCTTTGGAGAAATGTCTTTTCATGTCTTCTGCCCATTTCTTGAGTGAATTATTTGTTCTTTGAGTGTTGCGTTTGATAAGTTTCTTTAGAGATTTTGGATATTAGAGCTTAATCTGATAAGACATTTACAAATATCTTCTTCCATTCTGTAGGTTGTCTTTTGGTTTCATTAACTGTTTCCTTTGGTGTGCAAAAGTTTTTATCTTGATGAAGTCCCGATGATTCATGTCTAGAAAGAAGTTGCACAGCCAAGGTCAAAGAGGTTGCTGCTGTGTTCTCCTCTAGGATTTTGATGGATTCCCGCTCACATTTAGGTCTTTCCTCCATTTGGAGTCTATTTTTGTGTATGGTGTAAGGAAACGGTTCAGTGATGGGGAGTAAGGAATGCATCTGTGGTGATGAGCACTGGCTGATGTATGCAAGTGTTGAATACCTATATTGTCCACCTGAAACTAATACAACACTGGGTATTAACTATACTGGAATTAAAATAAAACTTAAAATAAAAACATTTTAAAAATAATAAGGAAAAATTAAAACCCTTATGCTGGAGTGTAAAATAGTGTACCTGATGTGGAAAATAGTATCACAATTCTTTGAAATTTTAAACATAGGATTACCGTAGGATCAACTGTTCCATCTCTAAGTATGTATCCCCAATAATTGAACGCAGGAGCTTGAATAGTAATTTGTGGGCTAGCTCTCCTAACAGCATCATTCACAATAGCCAAGATGTGCAAACAACCCAAATGTCTATCAACAAATGAAGGGATAAGCAACATGAAGTATAGATCCACAATGGAATATTAATCAGCTCTAAAAAGGAAAGAAATTTTCATGCATGCTATAATATGAACGAATGTTGAAGACATTATGCTAAGTGAGATAAGATCAATATTGTATGACTCCACTTATATGAGGTAAATAGACAAGTTCATATAGACAGAAAATGCAAGGGACTGGGGGAAGGTGGGATAGGAAGTTATTATTTACAGAGTGCAGAGTTTTAGGTTGGGATGATGGAACATTCTGGAGATGGGTAGTGATGGTGGTGCACAACAGTGTGAATGCACTTAATGCCATTGAAATGTATAATAAACAAGAGTTAGAATGGAAAATTTTATGTTATGTATATTCTACCACAAGATAAAAGAAAATCGCCTAAGAGGACATGAACACATTTCTGCAAAGAAGATATCTAGATGACCAAAGACACATGAAAAAGGGCTCCACATCACTCGGCATCAGGGAAATACAAGTCAAAACCACAATAAGATACCACCTCAAACCAGTAGAATGGCTAAAATTAACAAGTCAGGAAATGACAGATGCTGGCGAGGATGCGAAGAAAGGGGAACCCTCCTACACTGTTGGTGGAAATGCAAGCTGATGCAACCACTCTGGAAAACAGCATGGAAGTTCCTCAAAAAGTTGAAAATAGAGCTACCCTATGACCCAGCAATTGTACTACTGGGTATTTACTCTAAAGATACAAACGTAGTGATCTGAAGAGGCATGTGCACCCAATGTTTATAGCAGCAATGTCCACAATAGCCAAACTATAGAAAGAACCTAGATGTCCATCAACAGATAAATGGATAAAGAAGATGTGGTATATATACACAATGGAATACTATGCAGTCATCAAAAGAAATGAAATCTTGCCATTTGCGTTGACGTGGATGGAACTAGAGGGAATTATGCTTAGCAAAATAAGTCAATCAGAGAAAGACAACTATCATATGATCTCCCTGATATGAGGAAGTCGAGAAGCAACATGGGGGGTTTGAGGGGTAGGAAAAGAATAAATGAAACAAGATGGGATCAGAAGGGAGACAAATCACAAGAGACTCCTAATCTCACAAAACAAACTGAGGGTTGTGGTGGGGAGGGGGGGAGGGAGAGGGTGGTTGGGTTATGGACATTGGGGAGGGTATGTGCTATGATGAGTGCTGTGAAGTGTGTAAACCTGGCAATTCACAGGCCTGTACCCGTGGGGCTAATAATACATTATTATTAAAAAAGAAAAATTAAATTTTAAAAAAATTAAAAATTAAATTAAAAAAGAAAGAAAGAAATAAAATCACCTAGAAGTCAGAAAGACCAGCGAGAGTCTATGGCATATGAGCCTCAAATGGTTTCTTGTCTGTCACCCCTGTATTTCATCTTAATCAAACTTCCAGGTCTGTGGCCAAAAACATAGGTCTTGCTCTCTCCTCAGCTGCCAATCAGAGGTTATCTCCCCAAGAGGGTTGGGCCACAAGCATTGCTCATCTAACTTCAGACTGAAGTGGCTAAATTCCTGACGACCCAGAAGTCAGGGTCTCTTTTCCACCCAGTCCTCGCCAACAAGATGAAGGCTCTAACCCAAGCCAAGAAAGCTAGGGTCACCTCTGTCCAGCTTGCTTACAGGGCAAAGGTTCCATACTGAGAGAGGCAAACAGACAACACAATAACCTATCACTTAACCAAAATCTAGAGTAGTAATTCAGAGACCTTTTTTTTTTTTAAAAGATTTTTCATTTATTTATTCAAGAAAGAGAGAGAGCAAAAATGAGGGAGGGGTAGATGAAGAGAGAGAAGCAGACCAATGGAACAGAGTAGAGAGTCCAGATATGGACCCTCAACTCTGTGGTCAAATAATCTTCAACAAAGCAGAAAGAAATGTCCAGTGGAAAAAAGTCTCTTCAATAAATGGTGATGGGAAAATTGGACGGCTATGTATAGAAGAATGAAACTTGACCATTCTCTTACACCATACACAAAGACAAACTCAAAATGGATGGAAGACCTCAACATGAGGCAGGAATCAATCAAAATCCTAGAGGAGAACATAGGCAGCAACTTTTTGGACATCGGCCATAGCAACTTCTTTCAAGACATGTCTCCAAAGACAAAGGAAACAAAAGCAAAAATGAACTTTTGGGACTTCATCAAGATCAAAAGCTTCTGCACAGCATAGGAAACAGTCAATGAAACAAAAAGGGAACCCATGGATTGGGAGAAGATATTCGCAAATGACACTTCAGACAAAGGACTGACATCCAAGATCCATAAAGAACTCCTCAAACTCAACACCCAAAAAACATATAATCATGTCAAAAAAATGGAGAGGAGACATGAACAGATACTTCCCCAAAGAAGACATACAAATGGCTAAGAGACACATGAAAAAATGTTCATCATCATTAGCCATCAGGGAAATTCAAATCAAAACCACATTGAGATACTACCTTACACCAGTTGGAATAGCCAAAATTAACAGAACAGGAAACACCCAGTGTTGGAGAGGATGTGGAGAAAGGGGAACCCTCTTACACTGTTGGTAGGAATGCAGGCTGGTACAGCCACTTTGGAAAACAGTGTGGAGATTCCTCAAAAAATTGAAAATAGAGCTACCCTATGACCCTGCAATTGCAGGGTATTTACCCCCATGATGCAGATGTATGAAAAGAAGGGCCAGCTGTACCCCAATGTTCATAGCAGCAATGGCCACAATCACCAAACCATGGAAAGAGTCAAGATGCCCTTCAGCAGATGAATGGATAAAGAAGATATGGTCCATATATACGATGGAATATTATGCCTCCATCAGAAAGGATGAATACCCAACATGGGTACATGGGTCTGTATCAAGATGTATGGGACTGGAGGAGACTATGCTGAGTGAAATAAGTCAAGAAGAGAAGTCAATTATCATAGGGTTTCATTTATTTGTGGAGCATAAGGAATAACATGGAGGACATTAGGAGAAGAAAAGGAAAAGAGAGTTGGGGGTAAATTGAGGGGGGAGATGAACCATGAGAGACTATGACTCTGAGAAATTAACTGAGGGTTTTGGAGCAGAAGGGGTGAGGGGATGGGTGAACCTGGTGGTAGGTATTAAGGAGGGCATGTATTGCATAAACAATGAATCTTGGAACTGAAAAAATAAACTTAAATTTTAAAAAAAAGATTGCCATGACCAAGGAGGGAAATATTTATTTATTTATTCAAGAAAGAGAGAGAGCACAAATGGAGGCGGGGCAGAGGGAGAGGGAGAAGCAGACTCCCCACTGAGCAGGGAGCCCCACATGGGGCTGGATCCCAGGACCCTGGGATCATGACTGGAGCCAAAGGCAGATGCTTAATTGACTGAGCCACTCGGGAGCTCCTAATTTTTTAAGTTTATTTTTATTTAATTTTTTAAAAAAATTTTATTTACTTGTCAGAGAGAGAGAGAGCGAACTAGCAAGTGGGGAGTGGCAGGCAGAAGGAGAAGCAGACTCCCTGCTTAGCAAAGAGTTGGATTTGGGACTCAGTCCCAGGACCCCATGATCATGACCCAAACCAAACACAGATGCTTAATCAACTGAGCCACCCAGGTGTCCCTAATGCAGAGACCTTACCCAAGGGAAGAGGCAGATCATAAGAAAAGAGAGTTCCAAAGCTAACCCCTCGAGGAACTGACTTTATTTGAAATAGAGTATGGGAGAGCGTAATCATAAAACACTCTCAGAAACAATAGCTCCTCTTCATTTAGGGTGTCAAACTAGACCACAGGCCAGCTGGTCAACCAGAGAGAACTATGTAAAGAAACAACTATGAAGAGCCCTCCTGGGGACAGAACAAGCCATGGAGACCAACCTCAGACATTACCCCACCAGAATTTTATTGGATTGGACTGCTAAGCAATTTGTGTGCCAAGACATTGTCAAAAACACTAGAGCAATCACCTGATAATTAGTGCTGCCCAAGGGCTGGGTATAATACAAAATGAGTCACATAGTTAAACAGAAAGATCAAGGGCATAGATAATGGACAAGAGCACTGCCATTCCAGGGTGACTGTACACACCCTTGGGACTGAGCCCTCTGAGGAGTGATATCAAATGCTATGCACTGCAGGAGGCAGGATGGAGGGAATAGACATCACTAAAATAGACTAGCCAAATCACAAAACAAATAAATAAGCAAAAACTAAAAACAAGCCCTAGAGAAGAGGGAAGGTAATTGGCATGCAGAATTAATACAATGTATTACCTTAAATGTCCAATTTCCATTAAATTTGTTTTATTAACAAGACATGCATGCCTGGGTGGCTCAGTGGGTTAAAGCCTCTGCTTTCGGCTCAGGTCATGGTCCCAGGGTCCTGGGATCGAGCCCCGCATCGTCTCTTTGCTCGGCAGGGAGCCTGCTTCCTCCTCCTCTCTCTCTCTCTCTCTGCCTACCTCTCTGCCTACTTGTGATCTCTGTCAAATAAATAAATAAAATCTTAAAAAAAAACAAACAAGACATGCAAACAAATAAGAAAGTGACATCCTTTGTCACTTTGTCACAGGCAATCATTTCGTCTGTGAAAGTTACCAGATATCACAGTTAGCAAACAAGACCTCCAAGTACACATTACAAATATTTTTAATGGAAACCATGCTTAAAGAAGTAAAGGGAGGGGCTGCCTGGGTGGCTCAGTGGGTTAAAGCCTCTGCTTTGGCTCAGGTCATGATCCAAGGGTCCTGGGATCGAGCCCCCCATCGGGCTCTCTACTCAGCGGGGAGACTGCTTCCCGTTCTCTTTCTGGCTGCCTCTCTGCCTACTTGTGATCTCTGTCTGTCAAATAAATAAATAAAATCTTTAAAAACAAGAACAACAACAAAGAAGTAAAGGGAGGATCAGCTTCTGGCATGACAGAATGAGGAGCCCCACTGACCCACTCCCCACTGAAATTGGTGAAGTTATTAACAATTAGAAATCAACAATTCAAAGCCTATGAAAATAATCCTAAGGGTAAACAGCAAGTGAGGAAATACATATTCAGGAAAATCTATGAACCTATGGTAAGAAATGTGATACTGTGGTGTTTGAACCAAGACCACACCCTTTCTTTCTCTTCCAGCTCAGACTCTATTCTAGACAGATGGAATGAAGAATACAGGGCTCTTTCTCCTGGGCCAAAAATATAGGGTCTCTCTAAACTTAACTCCCAGCTAGATGACCCTCTTTCCAAGAGGTGCAAGACTTCATTTTTTCACATCCTGCCCCCAGCTACCCGTTCTTGATGCTAAGTCTCATGTGAATGTAGTCGAGTTGGAAGATCCCTTCTTCTGCCCAGATTCCACCCATGGAAGGAAGGCTCTATCTTGGGCAAAGTATGCTGAAAATAATGGAGCCCTAAACACCCTATTCTCAGCTCATGAAGCAGTGGTTCCTCTTGAGGAGAGGGAAGCTAAAAGGATTTAATTTCTTGCCCTCCCAAACAGCTGCTCGAGTGGGAATGTCTCTCAGAGAGAAAAGTACCATACTGCCTACCCTTACTTCCAGGGCCCTAGTCAACAGATTTGGGAGGGAAGATCATAAAACTGATAGCTTCTATTCTACTCTCAAATGAACTTGAGACAGGAAAATTAAAGGGACCCCATAAAAGACTACTTTTTTGGTTCCTTTTCCTTGCTTCTATTCTTGCTAGGGCAGACACCTCTGTCTTACACATGCCTTATAGAACAGAAAACGTATGTCCTCCTTGTAAAATTCAATGAATTAATGATTTCTTTGGAGTATTCCAGAACACTAGATAACATCTAAAGAGTGATGAATGGGTTCCTCATGAATGTTTTCTAAGACCACTGATTCCAGGATATAAATGACGTATGGAGAATACCTAAACACTCATCTTTGTTCTTAAATGCCTGAGAAGACACATGTACTGGACCTCAATCCTCAAAAATAACAAGACAAAACAAAAAAATAAAAGCCAGACTTCAAGCAAAGACAAGACTCATCCTTCTTTCCTTTCCAAGTCTCCCAGACATTCTGTCTGTGTTTGCACTCTCTCTATGCCTTCAATAAACTTTGATTTCTGTCCTGTGTGAAGCCAAGGATCCTCTTGACTAGTCCTGCGGACCCCCTTTGGGTCCTTGAACCCAACCAGCTTGCATCAAACTGACTTCATTTGCAACAAAGCATGGAGAAGTTCAAGCCTAAGCATGCTCTCAAGAACAGTGGAAGTTGTGAGGAAAGACAGTTGGGTGGGGGTTCATGAATTGAAGGAAGATTCCGGCTAAACTGAAGGCTGGGTAGTTTGCAAGCAAGAACTGGGCAATGGTACATATAGGAAGACCTCTCCCAAGATCAGAACAAATATCAAACACTGACATAGGAAACTATTTCAGTGGAGCTCAAATTTGATTGGGTTAGTTTGTAGAACAATGTATGCCTCAAGACAGTGTTGAAAACAATAGAGCAATCAGAAAAAAAAAAAAGGTAAATTTAATAGCTGAATGTTAATTTAATACATTTAACAGATGGATTGGGAAAAGAGGGGAAGAGAGCCCTACCTAGACTCTCTCTCTAGACCACCGTCATCCCAGGGTGATTGTGGGCCCACATGAAGTTGCATCTTTCTGAGGAGCAAGGGAAGAAGCTTAACACTGGGTGTATAGTGGAGAGACACTACACTTTTATAAAGTAATCCAGCTAGTAACTAAAAAATAAAGAAGCAATGATAAGAACAAGCCTCAGAGGAGGGGGAGTTGTATCTGGTATTGTTCCAATAGATTAGAATGTCTAGCTTCCAACAAAAAAAATATGAGCCAAGGAAACAAGAGAGTACGACCCATGCAGCAGGAAAAGAAGGCAAGAAAAACTGCCTGTGAGAGTGACAAGATGCTGGATTTAACAGAAAAAGACTTCAAAGTTATCACTGTAGATATGTTCATAGGGCTGTGGTGGCCACAGCTCAGTCCCTGACAGGCAGCTCTTTGTCAGCGCTCAGGAGCTACATACCCTCAAGGTGACTAGCCAGGAGGCAGTCATCCAGATCAAGGCTCATGTAGCCTCACTGAAGGGCATGGCTCCAGAAGATCAAATCATACCCCTGGCAGGCATGCCCCTAAAGGACGAGGCTACCATAAGTCAGTGTGGAGTAGAGGTTCTGACCACCCTGGCAGTAGCCAGCTGCGGGCTTGGAGGTGAAGTCCATAGTTCCCTAGCTGATGCTGGGAAAATAAGAGGGCAAACTCCCAAGGTAGCTAAACAGGAGAAAATGAAGACAGGCTGAGCCATGTGGTGGATTAGTGCTTTGTCAATGTTTTGCCCACCTTTGGCAAGAAGAAGGACCCCAGTGCCATATCTGAAGTCCACTATAATCTTGGCTTTCCCCAATAAAGCCACTTAGTTCAGTCAAAAAAAAAAAGTGTCCACAGAATTAAAAAATTAATGATTAAGGAAATAAAGGAAGGTATTATGACAATGTTGCATCAAATAAAAAATATCAGTGAAGAGAGAAATTTCAAAAAAATTCTTGTTTTCAATAATTTCTTTTTTAGTTATTTTCCCCAGTTTTATTGAGATATAATTGATAATTTTTAAAAAGATTTTTATTTATTTATTTGACAGATAGAGATCACAGGTAGGCAGAGAGGCAGGCAGAGAGAGAGAGAGGAGGAAGCAGGCTCCTGGCTGAGCAGAGAGCCCGATGCGGGCCTTGATCCCAGGACCCTGAGATCATGACCTGAGCCAAAGGCAGAGGCTTTAATCCACTGAGCCATCCAGGTTCCTGATATAATTGATAAGTTTAAGGTATATAACAGAATGTTCTGACTTCCAAAAAACTGTGAAATGACTAAAATAGAAATTATTTTCAAAGAACGAAATAGAGATTCTGGAGTTGAAAATATAGTAAGTGAAATTAACTGACGCAAGTTGCTCAGTTAGTTAAGCCTCTGGCCCCCGATTTTGGCTCAGATCATGATCCCAGGGTCTCCACGGACATGGAGCCTGCTAGACTTTTTCTCCCGGGGCGCCTGGGTGGCTCAGTGGGTTAAAGCCTCTGCCTTCAGCTCGGGTCATGATCTCGGGGTCCTGGGTTCGAGCCCTACAACAGGCTTTCTGCTTGGCGGGGAGCCTGCTTCCTCCTCTCTTTCTGCCTGCCTCTCTGTCTACTTGTGATCTCTGTCTGTCAAATATAAATAAAACCTTTAAAAAAGGGGGGGGGGTTTCTCTCCCTCTTCCTGTGTCCCTCCCCACTGCTCATGCTCTTTCTCTTAAAAAAAATCACTTAGATGGAAACTACTATTTCAACTAGTAGAAGTATATTTGAACTAAACAGTATATTTGAACTAGTAGAAGAAAGAGTTCATGATCTTAGTGATAGATTGAGAGAAATTTGGAAGCTGAGGAAAAGGGAGGAAAAAAAGAATGAAAAAAATGAACAAAACCTCAGAGAACTTTGGGACAACATGAAATGCAGAGTTCAGAAAGGAACAAAAAAATATTTGAAAAACTAGTTACTGAAAACATCCAAAATTTTTGAAAAACAATGAACTGACTTCCAGGAAGCTCAAAGTAGTAAAGAAAGGTGGAGAAATGGTTTTTCAAATAGAGAATTATAGTAAAAAAACAGAAAATACATAGATGAATCAAATGGGAAATTCTGGAGTTAAAAAATATGAGTGGGGTGCCTGGGTGGTACAGTCAGTTGAGCAGCCGACTCTTGGTTTTGGCTCAGATCATGATCTTGGGGTACTGGGACTGAGCCCTGCATCCAGCTCTGTGCTCAGTGTGGAGTCTCCTTTAGGATCCTTTCTCTCCCTCTTCCCCTCCTCATGCTCATGCATGTTCTCTCTCTCTCTCTAGAATAAATAAATAAATAAATCTTTTAAAAAAAAGTATGATGAGCAAAATGAAAACTTGATTAGAGAGGCTCAATAGCTGATATGAACTAGCAGGAGAAAGAACCAGAAAACTTGTAGAGGGAGCAATAGAAATTATACAACTGAAGAACAGAGAAAGAATAGATGGATAGAAATAAGCAGAGCCTCCAAGATGTATGGGCTATGCTTAAGCACAACAACATACCTATAACAGGAGTGCCAGAGCAGAGGAGAAAGAGAAAGGAACAGAAAAAATAAGGACTTTAAAAATGTCCCTAATTTGTTTGAAAGCTTTAATTTACATGTCCAAGAAGCTCAAGGAACTCCATATAATATAAGTACAAGGAGGGTACCTGGGTGGTTCAGTTAGTTGGGTGACTGCCTTTGGCTCAGGTCATGATCCTGGGGTCCCAGGTCAAGTCCCACATTGGGCTCCCTGCTCAGTGGGGAGTCCGCTTCTCCCTCTGATCTCCCCCCTCATGCTCTCTCTCTCTCACTCTCTTTCAAATAAATAAATAAAAACCTTTTTAAAAAAGATAAATACAAAGAGATTCACAACCAAGCACACCAATAAAAATGACCAAGAGAAAACCTTGAAAATAGTCAGAGAATGACTCATCCCATACAAAGTAACCCTGATATGATTTCTCATCAGATTTCTCTCCGATTTCTCATCGGAGACCAGAAGGCAGGGAGATGACATATTCAAATGCCAAAAGAAAAAAAATGTCAACAAGATTCCCATACCCAGGAAAACAAAAAACTATCTTTCTTTAAAAAAAAAAAAGTTTATTTTAGAGTGAGAGTGCACCTAGTTGGGGGAGGGGCAGAGGGAGAGAGAGAGAATCTTAAGCCCAGGGTGGAGCCTGATATGGGGCTCAATCTCATGACCCTGAGATCATGAACTGAGCTGAAATCATGAGCTGGACATCCAACTGACTGAGCCACTAGGCTCTCCTAAAAACTATCTTTCAAGAAGGAAGACAAAGTAAAGATATTCCCAGAAAATTGAAAAAGTTAGAGAATCATTGCTAAGAGACACTAAAGAGTGTTATTTGGGCTGAAAGCAACTAAATTCAAATGGAAATTTCTAACAGAGAGAGAAACAGAGAACTGACAAAGCTATTTGTAATCATAAAAAATTATGTAAATGCATATTTCATCTTCTCTTTTGCCTTAACAGATTTACAAATTAAGTTTTAAATCGATGTTCAAAATATAAGAGCTGAAACCATAAAACTTTTAGGAGAAAACATAGGGTTAAATCTTTATGACTTTGGAGTTGGCAGTGAATTCCTATATATAATGCCAAAAGCACAAGCAATAAAAGAAAAACAGATAAATTTGACTCCATAAAAATTAAAAATGTCTGTGCATCAAAGGATATTGTTATGAAAGTGAAAGGACAGGGGCGCCTGGGTGGCTCAGTTGGTTAAGCATCTGACTCTTGATTTTAGCTAAGGTCATGATCTCAGTGTTGTGGGATTGAGCCCCGCCTTGGGCTCTGTGCTGAGCAGGAAGCCTGCTTGGAACTTTGTCCCTCCCCATCTCTCTCTCCCTCTCCCTAAAAATAAAAAAATTAAAAAATCAACTAAAATTTAAAAAGGAAAAAGAAAAAGAAAAAAGTGAAAGGATAATCTACAATATGAGAAAAAATATTTTTAAATCATATATTTGATAAAGGTTTAGTATCCAGAATAAATAAAGAACTCCTACAGCTCAACAAAAAAATACAAATGACCTGATTTAAAAACCAAAGATTTTGAGTAGACACTTCTCCAAAGAAGATATACAAATGGCCAATAAGCCTACGAAAAGATGCTCAACATCATTAATCATTAGGGGAATGCAAATCAAGACCACAATGAAATATCCTTTCACACTTGTTAGAATGGCCATTATTAAACAAAACAAAATAACACCATTGCCAAGGATGTGGAATCATTGAAACTTCTGTGTCCTGCTGGTGGGAATATGATACTACAGCCACTGTGGGAGACAGTACTGTGGTTCCTCTGAATATTAAATATAAAATTAACATAAGATCCAGAAATTCCACTTTTGAGTACATATCTGAAAGAACTGAAGGCAGGCACTCCAACAGATATCTGGACACCCATGTTCATAGCAGTATTATTGGCAATGATTGTGGAAAACAATCCAAATGTCCACCAACAGATGAATGGAGGAACAAATACGGTATATATGTACAAGAAAATATATTTTTTTAAAGATTTTATTTATTTATTTGACAGACAGAGATCACAAGTAGGCAGAGAGGCAGGCAGAGAGTGAGAGAGGGAAGCAGGCTCCCTGCTGAGCAGAGAGCCCGATGCGGGACTCGATCCCAGGACCCCGAGATCATGACCTGAGCCGAAGGCAGCGGCTTAACCCACTGAGCCACCCAGGCGCCCCAACAAGAAAATATTATTAGGCCATAAACAGGAAATCAATTTTGGTACATGATACAAGATGGATGAACCTTGAGAACCCTACGCTAAATTAAATAAGCCAGACACAAGAGAACGAATACTGTTGGATTCCACTTATATGAGGTACCCAGAAGAGTCAAATTCATAGAGACAGAAGGTAGGTAGGGTGGTGGTTACCAGGGGCAGGCGGGGGAAGGAGGATGGGAATATATGACTTAATAGGTCTGAAGTTTCAGTTAGAGATCGTGGAGAAGGTTCTGGAGATGGATGGTGGTGAGGGTTTCACAACAGTGTGAATGTACTTCATGGCACAGAACTGTACATGGAAAAATCACTAAAATGGTAAACCTTATGTATATCTTACCACCATAAAAATAAATTAATTCCTTTTTTAACTGAATAAAAAAAGTGTTAAATGGTGCTGAGCAACTTGCAATCCATAATTGGATTGTGGGTAAAAGATACCAGACTGGGATGGAAGGAAACATCTGGTGCCACCCCCTCTTCCACCGAGGGAAGATGGGTTACAGACAAGGTTCAGCCTCTAGTAGAAGATAAGGTCTACCCCACTGTTCCTTTAAACAAAGTTACACTCTTGTAGAATTAGAGGATAATCTGTAGATCCCAGAAGGAGTTGATCATAGAGACATTAAAGCTAGTGGCAAGACTTCCATCCTTGGTAGGTGTGAAGGGCAGGGTAGGGAGGCTGGCTGAATTTTACAGGAGATGGAGGGGAAACAGATCTGTGTAACACCTCTCCTACACCTTGCAGGTGAGCCTATCCTAGGTTAGGCTGGCCCACTTAGGTGGCCTAAGGAGTCACAGTTGCAGCTGTGGGCACGTGGGGCCCTGCCTGGCAAGGAGCTGTGCCTATACCCTTAAGGGCTGTGGTCAGCACAGCCTGCCCTATGCCGACTGCCTGGGCCAGGCTGCCTGCTGACCCACTCTTAACCAACTCATGCCAGGAAAGAAGTAGTAAGGACCACAGCCAGTGTGTAGGGCTGAGTGCAGACAGTGGTGTTCCTGGCCAGTCCTCTTCCAGGGCCTGAATTAATTTGGTCCCCTGGGAAGATGTACATTTCTGGAGCCCAAATCTTGACTTGTGGTTGAGATGACTTATGATAGTAAGGAGTAAGAATGGTAATGGTCACTGTTTGGTATCTTGTTATTTTTGGGGCTCTTTTCATTGCTCCTCATACCAGCCCCCTTTGAAATGGAATGCTTCTGTTTTACAGATGGGGAAACTGAGACATGGGGAGCAATAGTATGCAGGACAAGGGAGCACAGCAGGTAAGTGACACAGCCATAACCTTGGCCAAGTCCATCCCACAGCCCTGGTGCTCATGGCTACATTCAATTTCTCAGTGCCCTTCAGTCAGCTTAGGAGGAATATACGTGTAATATGTGTCATTGACTGAGTTGGGGTTTATACTGGCTAAAGAGAAGGAGAATGCACATCATGGGAACCTATTTTGGGATTCAGGCACTAGGGGGGTGATTTGGTGCAGGGTCCAATCCAAGGAAGCCAGGGATTTGCTCCACATCCAATGGTATTAGAAAGCAGGGAACAGTCTTACAATTGGGCAATTTGTGGATGGCACAGTGACCTTATTTGCATCTGTTCTAAGATGAAATGATGAAGCAGCTTTATTTTGTTTCATTTTACCCTGGTCTCAGAGTAACCCCTGAGGCTGATAGTCTGTGAAGTTTCGTATGTCCAACAGAACAAAATGGCCTGGCTGCGAGCCTCAGACAGGCTCATGATCACACTGAGATCTCGCTATGAATATTAGATCAATTCCAGATGTCAGGGGCTGCTTTTTTTCCCCTCTTGGTTTCTCTTTTGGCCAAGAACAGATGACGTCAGGCTGCAGGACATTAATTCATGATGTCTAGATTTTACTCTTGTCAAGATGTTGTTGATTAAGAACAGAAGCACGTGTATTACACTTACTCCATAGCTGACCCAAGTTAATCTCTGTTTTTCTTTCTGCTGTAGGATGAGTTGTGGGGTCACCTGATGTGACAATGACTGTCGTAGCATTTAAAACTCTGGACAAGATCTATAAATCAAACAAAACAACTATTGATGCTTGTGACATGTCCCCAAACCAATGGTTACACAATCTAGTGGTTCTGTTTTAGAGAGTCAAGACCTTTTTCTTTAGCTTAGTCAGACTGTTCCATATGCCCTATAGCACTTATGTTGTGTAACAAGGTTGTATAGCATTAGGGACCACCCCCCCCCCCCCGCCTTGGCTGGCTAAGAGCAAGTCAAAGGCTATGATTGCCATGACCACTTTAACTAATGCATTTAGATTAGTTTGTTGGGCCTTCAGAACAGAAGTGTCATCTTTGATGACTTTTGTGAAGGTTAGAGAAAAGTTTGAACACCTTTCTTGTTGTTTTGTTCCCTTTGTGGGAGATGTATTGTGTGGGGCATGCATGAAAAGGGAACCAATTGTCCCTTCTGGAAGTTTTTAAGAGTAATCCGTGTTTTGTTTGTTTTATGAGCTTCTGGATGTCCTTTTTTTTTTAAGATTTTATTTAGAGAATGTGTGAGCAGGGAGAGCAACAGAGGGGAGGGGAGAGGGAAAGGAAAGAATCTCAAGCATGGAGTGCAGAGCCCCATGTGTGCCTTGATCTCATGACCCTGAGATCATGACTGAGCTAAAATCAAGAGTTGGATATTTAACTGACTGAGCCTCCCAAGCACTCCTGGATGTCCTTTTTAGGACACATGATTGACTGGAGTGGTAGTGGTTTTAAATACCTGGATAACTCTTCTAATTACTCAGGTTACAAGCAATAAGTTAGAATATGGTAGACCAGTACGAGCCTGATGTCTATATGAAGAATAATATCCTAGTGAAGTCTACATTATATTGGGAGTATAAATATCATTTATTATAATAGGAAGGAGTCCATTAGATCGTGTTTCTTGAGTCTTCACTGATACCAATACAGTATTTCAAATTGGCCTTTTGCTTAGAGCACCTAACGAGGTTTTGTGGGTTGTTTTTTTTTTTAACCCAAAAATCCAATTTGGAACTTGTAGACTGAATAATTACTGGCACTCATGCAGGGCTGGGAAGAGATCCAACATGGAAAGGGCTTTTAATACATGGGACTAGATATTTTCTCCTTTGAAAGGCTGTTGTACTTTGTTTCGGAACACAGCTAAGCTACTAGGGATCCATTTGATCCTTTCAAGCTGTTTGTCAGCAGAAAATCCCACACTCTTTAGAGGAGTTCAATGACATTTGGGATCCGACAATGTAAAAGTCACAATGTCTAACCTTCATTTAAAAATCAGTAGGCCATGGGGCGCCTGGGTGGCTCAGTGGGTTAAGCCGCTGCCTTCGGCTCAGGTCATGATCTCAGGGTCCTGGGATCGAGTCCCGCATGGGGCTCTCTGCTCAGTGGGGAGCCTGCTTCCTCCTCTCTCTCTCTGCCTGCCTCTCTGCCTACTTGTGATCTCTCTCTCTCTCTGTCAAATAAATAAATAAAATCTTTAAAAAAAAAAAATCAGTAGGCCATGGGTGCCTGGATGGCTCAGTGGATTAAGTGCCTGACTTCAGGTTGGGTTGTGATCTCCGGGTCCTGCGATCAAACCTGATATCAGGCTTCATGCTCAGCAGGGAGTCTGCTTGTCCCTCTCCCCTCCCCCCACCCCATGGTCATGCTCCTTCTCTCTCTCAAATAAATAAATAAAAATATTTTTTTAAAAATCAGTAGGTTTGACTCAGAAAGGGGAAAACCCTGTCTCAGGCTACAATATGGATAGACTTTAGAGATATGATGTTAAAGGTCCTCCTGTAGCAGGACAAATATTGTATGATTCCACTCATATGAGGTCCCCAGAGTAATCAAATTCATAGAGACAGAAAGTAGAGTGCTGGTTTCCAGGGATGGGGGGGGGGCTTGTTTTTTAAAGGGGACATAGTTTCAGCTTTGCAAGTATGGAGTTTGAATGGTGGTGATGGTACTACAGGCATAGAAAATTATTACAATGGCAAATTTTGTGTTACATATATTTTCCCAGTAATTTTTTTCAGAAAAAATCAAAAGTCATGGAAAGAAGCAGGAAGATATTATCCATTATGAAGGGAAAATCTGTCCACAGAATCACAGCTCTAAGTGACAGAGATGATGGAATTAATAAACAAACACATAGAAACAGTTATTATAAATGTGCTCTGTGTGCTCAGGAACACAGAGGATCAGGAGCAAAATAGAAGATGTTTTAAAAAGAAAGACCGGATGGAATTTACACCAGAGTAGATATTAGAGAGTAAAGATGAGAGAGGAAAATACAGAGAAAGAATGAAAAGAGGAGGGAAAATAGAACATCAGGGATTTGTGGGACAATAGAAAATAGTTCACTGTACATGTCATTGAGGTTCTAGAAAGAGAAGAGGCAGAAAAAAAAACTTTAAAGAATAATGTCCTGAGAGATGCCTCAGTGGCTCAGTCATTAAGCATCTGCCTTCCACTCGGATGGTGATCCCAGTGTCCTGGGATCAAGCCCCATATCGGGCTCCCCATTGGGGTGGGAGAACCTATTTCTCCCTCTCCCTTTCCCCCTACTTGTGTTCCCTGTCTTTCTGTCTCTCTCTCTCAAATAAATAAAAAGTCAAATAAATAAAGTCTTTTTTTTTTTTTAAAGAATAATGTCCTGAAATTTTCCAAATTGGATGAAAACCAACAGATGCAGGCTCCATAAATCCAAAACACAAGAAAGATAAAGAAAGCCACACCAAGGCAATCCTATTAATAATTACTTAATTTTAAAAAAGATTTTTATTTATTTCAGAGAGAGAGCACATGCATGCAAGCAGTGGGAGAGGCAGAGGGAAAGAAACTCTGTGCCGAGCATGGAGCCCTACATGGGGCTCAATCTCATGACCCTGAGATCGTGACCTGAGCCGAAACCAAGAGTCAGACACCCAATGGACTGAACCACCCAGGCACCCCATATTAATAGTTACTTTAAATGTAAATGGCCTAAATAATGCAAACAAAAGGCAGATATTATCAGACTGGGAAGAAAAGTAAGACTCAAAATATGCTCTCTATAAGAAACACAGTTTAAATATAAAGACACAGCCAGCTAAAAATGAAGCCATGAAAAGGATACACCAGGCAAGCACTAAATAAAACATGCCTGGAGCAGCTGTATCCGTATGAGACAAAGCAGACTGCAAAAGGACCTTTACCAGGGTGATAGAGAAACATTTCATAACACCACATTCAAGGAAGACATGACATTCCTAAATAACAGGACTTCAAAATACATGAAGCAGGGGCTACTGGGTGGCTCATAGGGTTAAGCTTCTGCCTTCAACTCAGGTCATGGTCTCAGGGTCCTGGGATCAAGCCCCGCATTAGGCTCCCTGCTTAGCAGGGACCCGGCTTCCCCTCCCTGTCAAACTCTGCCTACCTCTCTGCCTACTTGTGATCTCTCTCTCTCTGTGTCAAATAAATAAATAAATAAATCTTTTTTAAAAATCCAAAAAACAAAATACATGAAGCAAAAACTGATAGAATTGCTGGGAGAAATGGACCACCACTTATATACACCAGGTTTATAATATATTTATAAAGAGTCCACCATTACAGTTAAAGATCTCAACACCCCTCTCTCTCTAGTTGATAACCAAGTAGATACGATCGGTTCAGACCTAGAAGGGTTAGCAGTGCTGGAAACCATGTTGACCTAATTATCATTTTTTAAAAAGACTCCACCCAATAACAAAAAGAGTTCTTTTCAACCGTTCCTCTTTCTCTGTGGTTCCCTCCCTGACAAAGGAACAGGAGTTCTTACTTTCTCCTGATTCCCCTGGAAATCCACAGGGGAGATGCCTGCTGTGCAGGTTGAAACCTACCATGTTCTGTGCTCCGATGGAGTGGTTGTGGAGCTTCCTTGACAAAAGACTGACTTGGTTACCCTGTGGCTCCTGAGAGAGAGAGGGAGTGACAGAGCGGGATTCTTACACCACGCTAGAAATGCACCCGGGCTGAAACACACCCAGACACCACTTTGGGGGCTTGGGAATTAGGATACTGGTTTCTTTGGAGATATAGAACAGATAAAAATAGCTCACTGAAAGAATAAGTCATGGCCATGTATAAAAAAGTATTCTTTTTCAAGGGCTCCATTAGAGGAAATCAAACTAGTTATTTTTTAGAAAATTAGACAACAAGCCATCATTTTTTTAAAAAGGGACACTCACCCTGTCATAGTCCCATACCTCCAGCAAGCAAGGAAGGTGAATTTGAGATAAAGGGTTGACCCCTGTAGGGATTTGTACCAGATCTTAGAGAACCGGATGAGTTTGTCCTTTCATTGAGCCCTGTGGTCCCCACACCTGCAACTTTTCTGACTTTGATTCTGTCCCCTACAAAGTTTTTCTTTACATTCTGCTGTTTTCTTTTTTCTTTCTTTTTTTTCTTGTCCCTCTCACTAATGAGCTCAAATTCCCATTTGCTTTTACCTTTGAAGTAGTCTAATGTGTTTATGGCAAAGGATTCCTCGGGAGTTTTGGGACTCCTACTATTTGCCTAGCTGTCTCGGGAAATCTGTCTCACTGAGTGATTTATAATTATTTGGTATGTGGGTGATTTTCTGATAGCTTCAGAAACTAAAGAGGAATGCAAAACTGATCCTTTGGCTTCTGACAGTTCCTCACCTCACAAGGACGTAAGACTTCACTAGATAAACTGCAGTATTGCCAAACTGGGGTCAAATATTTCAGGCATTTGTCGTGGAAGGCCACAAAGTGTTAGAATGTAGGAGCTGGCCAATTTTGCAGTTGAAATAGCCTACAACAACAACAAAAACAACAACAACAAAGCAACTTAGGCAATTTGGGTAACTAGTAGGATATTTTCCACAGTGGCTTCCAGCTCTTGCAAATCCTCTGACCAACTGATTGATAATACTCTCGATCCTTCTGTTTGATCCTTAGAATCTGGAGGAAGCTTTTGAACAACTGAAATTGGCTGTGGTGTTCTCCACAGAGAATTCCAAATTTTCAAGAATCTTTCCACATGATTTGCCATGGAAACAAAGGCACTCAATGCTAGCAGAATTTAACTCAAAAGTTGGCATTTGACTCTAGACCAATAGCATCATCTCCAAGTTCTTCTGGATGCCTCCAAGCTGTGGTGGCAGCAGGCATCCCTATTGAAAGAGTCAAACTTTTCTTTGGGTCATTTGACCTCTTGGCATATTATGGGCCATCTATCAAATGCAGAAGACACAGCATGACAGATGCGCCATCAGACCAGCACTGACCAAGAGGTATAATCCAACCCCAATGTTGTGCTTAGGAAACATGATCTCCTAAGCCATGCTACTCTATTACCTGATCAAATAGATGACCAGGACTGTATGCTAGTTAACAGAGTTAGACATTAGACCCTGATTGGATTTATCTATCATTCCATTTCAAAATTCAGAGTCGATCATGTTTCCTGCTGGGTCACACTCAAGGACAAAAACAGCCAAGGCAAGACCTCCTGCACTGTGGTGGCTGCTTTGTCAAACCTCATAAGCTTAGGTTTTGCCTGAAATTAAATCAGCATGAAGGGACTTAACTGCTAACAGTTACTAGGACCATGATTCTCAGTTGAGGACTTAGAGCACATCTACATA
This sequence comes from Mustela erminea, assembly GCF_009829155.1. NCBI lineage: Eukaryota > Metazoa > Chordata > Mammalia > Carnivora > Mustelidae > Mustela > Mustela erminea. The sequence continues at coordinate 13,741,005 of NC_045631.1, read as the reverse complement.
CTGAAAGTAAATATCTATTTAGGGTCTATCGAGCAGCAGGGCAAACTTGGAAAAATAGGGGATTCTTGACTAAGATGGGAACTAAAATATCTCATGGAAAATTAAAGGCTGAGTCATTAGGCTTTGCAGCGATCAGTTGTAGTGCTCACATGGGGCAAAATGTTGGCTTCTAAAGGAGATGGTTTTGCTGACAGAGCTGTTGGAACCCCTGTTAAAACATGGACTCCAACTTAGATATCCCATTAAAAAAATTTTTTTATTGATTTATTTGACAGAGAGAGAGAGATCACAAGTAGGCAGAGAGGCAGGCAGAGAGAAGGGGGAAAGCAGGCTCCCCGCTAAGCAGAGAGCCCGATGGGGCTCGATCCCAGGACCCTGAGATCATGACCTGAGCCAAAGGTAGAGGCTTAACCCACTGAGCCACCCAGGCATCCCAGATGTCCCATTTTTAATGCAAGTGATTACTGCTCATTTTCAAAAACATGCATCATGAAAGGAAATGGACAAATGTGTTGAGAAAAGGGTTAAAAGTAATTCAATTGGACTCTGGAAACTTCTAGCAAAATAATGCCTGTACCATACTTCCCGGGGCACCTGGGTGGCTCAGTGGGTTGGGCTGCTGCCTTCGGCTCAGGTCATGATCTCGCGTCCGGGGATCGAGTCCCGCATCGGGCTCTCTGCTCGGCAGGGAGCCTGCTTCCTCCTTTCTCTCTCTCTGCCTACTTGTGATCTCTCTCTGTCAAATAAATAAATAAAATCTTTTAAAAATAAAAAAAAATAATAAAAAAAATAAAACTGGACAACATAGAGATAAACATGAAAGCCAAAAATTCAGGGCCTAGGTGAGAAGCGAGTCCAGAAGATCTGGCATGGAGTTCAGTCAAGGAGAGAATTTTGTTAATACTCAAACCCAAAATCTGACACAGAATGTCTGAGGTTTATAGTCTTTACAACTGGAATCACACCCCCAGGTGCCCCCTTTATGGAATTTACTTACTCAGGGGTCCATCCAAGGACACAAAGAAATCTATTAGATACAATCTTTGGGGGAATAAAACAGGAAAGGTCTAGCTAATGCTTTTTGATGTTAATACTTTGACCAATTAACTCAGTGCTTCAGGACAATTACAAAAACATGTAATATGATTGCAATAGAAATGGGGGACAGGGGCGCCTGGGTGGCTCAGTGGGTTAAGCCGCTGCCTTCGGCTCAGGTCATGATCTCAGGGTCCTGGGATCGAGTCCCGCATCGGGCTCTCTGCTCAGCGGGGAGCCTGCTTCCCTCTCTCTCTCTCTGCCTGCCTCTCCGTCTACTTGTGATTTCTGTCAAATAAATAAATAAAATCTTTAAAAAAAAAAAAAAAGAAATGGGGGACAATTGGAATTGGACCGTTGGGAATAATTTAATGCTGGAAGAAAAACTCACTGCAAAGTTCTCAGAGGTGCTGAGTGAAAAAGCAGCTTAATGGTTAACTAGTGACTTGCTCTGAGACACCACCACTGACTCAGCAGGACAGACCTGCTGTCATAATATATATTGACTTGGACTGATGCGAACAATGGCCTACTAGTGTTTGTCCTTGAGACTTAGAACACCTAAAGCCATAGACAGTACACACTGCAAACTGAGTCTATACTATTCCAAGGATCCCTCATAAGAAGTCTTTGCTACTAAAACATGGCCATGGGCATCTTGACATCTTGTGTAAAGAAATATTTTTTAGTAATGGCCAAACTATGGACAGAGCCTAGATGTCCATCAACAGATGAATGGATAAAGAAGATGTGGTATATATATTCAGTGGAATACTATGCAGTCATCAAAAAACTAAAATCTTGCTATTAACAATGACATGGATAGAATTAGAGGGTATCATACTAAGTGAAATAAGCCAATCAGAGAAATACAGTTATTATACAATCTCACTGATATGAGGAATTTGAGAAACAAGACAGAGGATCCTAGGGGAAAGGAAGGAAAAATGAAGCTAGATAAAACCAGAGAGGGAGACAAACCATAAGAGACTCTTCATCTCAGGAAACAAACTGAGGTTTCTGGGGGTGGGGAGGGATAGGGTGGCTGGGTGATGGATATGGGGGAGGGTATGTGCTATGGTGAGCACTGTGAATTGTGTCAGACTGATGAATCATAGACCTGCACCCCTGAAACAAATAATACATTATATGTTAATAAAAAAAGAAATATTGTTTAGGATGATAGAAAAATTACTGAAGGGCCTAAATTATGTTAGTGTGAGTTTATTCATGCAATTGATGGCAACTCAGGACAAAGGTACTGGCCTTACCAGAAAAACTCTTAAAATGTTATCAGGGGCACCTGGGTGGCTCAGTAGGTTGGGCCTCTGCCTTCGGCTCAGGTGGTGATCTCGGGGTCCTGGGATAGAGCCCTGCATCTGGCTCTCTGCTTAGCATGGAGCCTGCATCCCCCTCTCTGCCTGGCTCTATCCATACTTGTGATCTCTCTTTCTCTGTCAAATAAATAAATAAAATCTTCTTTTAAAATTTTTAATTTTTTAAATTTCTTTTCAGTGTACCAGAATTCATTGTTTATGTACCACACCCAGTGTTCCATGCAATACGTGCCCTCCATAATACCCGCGACCAGGGTCACTCAACCTCCCACCCCTCGCCCCTTCAAAACCCTCAGATTGTTTTTTAGAGTCCATAGTCTCTCATGGTTCATCTCCCCCTCCAATTTCCCTCAACTCCCTTCTCCTCTCCATCTCCCCATGTCCTCTGTGTTATTTCTTATGCTCCCCCAATAAGCGAAACCATATGATAATTGACTCTCTCTGCTTGACTTATTACACTCAGCATAATCTCTTCCAGTCCTATCCATGTTGATACAAAAGTTGGGTATTCATCCTTTCTGATGGAGGCATAATACTCCATTGTGTATATGGAGCACATCTTCCTTATCCATTCATCCGTTGAAGGGCATCTTGGTTCTTTCCACAGTTTGGCGACCATGGCCATTGCTGCTATGAACATTGGGGTAGAGATGGCCCTTCTTTTCACTACATCTGTATCTTTGGGTTAAATACCCAATAATGCAATTGCAGGGTCTTAGGGAAGCTCTATTTTTAATTTCTTAAGGACTCTCCACACTGTTTTCCAAAGTGGCTGTACCAACTTGCATTCCCACCATTATTAGGCTCTGGAGTTATGCTATTCCTTCCACTAAGATGGGAGAAGACTTTATGAGCAACTACACAATAATACCCAAATAGTTAATCCTGTGAGAGAGCAAATAATAAAATCAACAAGCAGTTTATAAAATTAATGTATGCTGAGGGAGAATTTTTGCACATCACTTATCAACGGGGTTTAAGACACAGTCCCCACCAACCTCCCCACCCCCTTCCTCCACCCTTCCACAAAATGGCACCTTGGCATATAGATGATTTGAAACTGAAGGAATTTGAGAAATGGCATATTCAGGAAGGCCTTTATGACCTTCCCCTAAAACAAGTCATGAAACTCTCATGTGAGAGGCACCCTCTTTATACCCAAAGGAAAGGAGCACCCTTATGAAGATGAAGGGAGAGGGAGAGGGAGAGGAACCGGAATGAACAGGCCTTCCTTAGTTTCCCATTCTATCATACTTTTCCAGAACTTTCCACTCTTCATCAAACCTAACATTAAAAACACTCAGGCATAACCACTCCCTCCAGTCTTCATTTCCATGTGAAGACTCTTGATGCCACATGAAACTTATATTAAATAAATTTGTATGCTTTTCTCATTAATTTGTCTTTTGCTATCAGGGCCCTAGCCAAGAATTTAGAAAAGGACGTTTAAAAAAAAATTCAACTGACTAAATTTTTAAGATCTAATTGGCTTTATTCAAAGATTCATAAATTGATCAGCATCCAATCTAGCAGACAGAAGGAGCTCCATGAGACTTTTTTATAGGCAGAAGGAAGCAGGAACAAGGAAGTTATACAGGCAGAAAAGCAGGTTGTTATTGCAAGGTCATTTTCCTTTAGGGGATTGCCAAGAGGCAAATGACCTAACTAGTTACCGATCAAGTAATTCCTGAATGGTTTAAGGTTCAATTCCTAGAAAAGTTGAAATTCTAATTAAGTCTCAGTTTGGTAACATGGGCTTAGCATAAGCAACACCATTTTGCACCTGTTGTCTTGTTTTTAATGTTTTTGTTGTTGTTGTTGTTGTTGTTAATGTTCTTATTTTTAGAGAGAGGGAGAGACATCATGTGCAACCTGGGTGGGGGGCAGACAGAGGGAGAGAGAATCTTAAGCAGATTCCACTCTCATCGTGGAGTCCAATGCAGGCCTCGATCTCATGACCCTGAGATCAAGACCTCAGCCAAAATCAAGAGTCAGACCCTTAACCAACTGAGCAACCCAGGTGCGCCTATTGTCCCATTTTTAACAAGTGAAAGGAAAAGATATTTTTTCCTCCCTTACATAATCAAGAATTTGCTTTAAATAAATATGACCATTTTTGGTATACATATCTGATGACTTTTTCTGCAAGTCCATATTGTACTAAATTTTCTAATTCATCCCAGTATGATTCTGATAATACTGATAATTTGCTTTGCAGTTTACCACAGAATTGCTGATTATTTGAATGACTGCAAAATACCAAGAGAAAGAGAAGGGTAGAAACAGCAATTGAGATCATCGGAAATTACAGTGTTACATTAAAATAGCGACAAAAGGGGAAAATTGCCAGGGTGAATAAAAGATTGAATTTCCTTTCCAAAAGGAAAGAGATCTTTTCTTCCCCTCCTTTTCTTAGAACCTTTCCTCAATAAAACTTGTATTTGTCCTTTTGATATGCATGCAAATCTTTTTAAAGGTTAAATAAACCTCTTACCAGAGTTAAAACCCAGGAAGATTATTTATTTATTCATTTTTGTTTTTATTTATTTATTTGACAGACTGAGATCACAAGCACGTGGAGAGGCAGGCAGAGAGAGAAGGAAGAGAAGCAGGCTCTCCACTGAGCAGAGAGCCTGATGCGGGGCTCGATCCCAGGACCCTGGGATCATGACCCGAGCCAAAGGCAGAGGCTTTAACCCACTGAGCCATCCAGGCGCCCCCAGGAAGATTTTTTAGCAGGGCTTGGGAGCCTTGACTTTTCAATGTCAACATCAAGGAAGATGGTGCCCCATCTCCCTGTCACCATGGGAATCCAGCCGAGGCGCCCTACCTGCTCATCATAGAGGTACAAGAATTTTCATTTTTCCTTCAGAAAGAGGCCATTAACTAGCACAGATGGCCACCCCAATTCCCCCAGAGTGATCATTCACCCAGTTAATGCCGAATGAATTTGAAAGCACGGGCAGTGAGTGGGACTGATGAGTCTTCTCACCTGACAAGTGCTCATACTTGAGAATGTGCACATAGGGTCAGTAGTATCTGCTTGGCTACATGAAAGTGGTGGGATTTCTTTTCTGTCTTAATAATTTTATGAGTTAACTAGCAGGTGACCTTGACAGAGCCCTATCTGAGTTAATCCTTTTTTTTTCTTAAAGATTTTATTTATTTGTTTGACAGAGAGAGATCGCAAGTAGGCAGAGAGGCAGGCAGAGCGAGAGGGGGAAGCAGGCTCCCCACTGAGCAGAGAGCCCAATGCAGGGCTCTCGATCCCATGACCTTGAGATCAGGACTTGAGCCAAAGGCAGAGGCTTATCCCATAGAGCTACCCAGGTGCCCCTCTGAGTTAACTCTTATTCAGTAATAAAACTATTCCTTTTGACATTAGTAGGGAAGGTTTTCTGGGTTACAGATTTTATTTTTATTACTTTTCCTTTTTTTATTTTAAGATCTTATTTATTTGTTTGACAGAGAGAGAGATCACAAGTAGCAGAGAGAGGGAGAGAGGAAAGCAGGCTCCCTGCTTAGCAGAGAGCCCGAAGCAGGGCTTGATTCCAGGGCTCCAAGATCATGACCTGAGCCAAAGGCAGAGGCTTTAAACCACTGAGCCACCCAGGCACCCCTACAGATTTTATTTTTGAAATATGTTTTCCTCAGGGACCCCTGGGGAGGCTCAGTCATTTGGGCATCTGCCTTTAGCTCAGGTCATGATCCCAGGGTCCTGGGATTGAGCCCCACATCAGGCTCCCTACTTGGAGGGGAGTCTGCTTCTCCCTCTCCCTCTCCCTTTGTGCTCTCTCTCTCTCTCAAATAAATAAATAAAATCTTTAAAAAAAAAAAAAAAACCTTTTTGTGCTATCACTCCACAGCTGGACTGTCACCACAGGGTTGGAGGGGGAGGAGGTGCAGTGGACTTGAGCCCAGCAAGTGCAGAAGGAGCCTTCTCTTCTCTTCAAAGAGAAGAAGAGCAGCAATTCTAGGAACAGAAAATTGATGACTTTCTGGAAGGTAGGACATGAGGAGAAGTGAATCCAAGGTGACAATTGGGAAGATAGACCGCAGGGGGAGGGGCTGGCTTCCAGCAAGCAGTAGAGCAGTGTGGCACAAAATCAAAACTTTTAGAAGTCTGTTCCACTGAGGGAAGTCTCTTCAGAGGCTAGACAGGGGTGGAGCCTTCGTGGGGACAGTGTGGTCTCAGGACCCGCAGGGTCACAGGAAGACTGGGGTTATCTGAGTATGGCAGAGACCCAGGTATAAGAGCGGGGAAGCCTGCAGCAGAGACAGAGCTGAGGAGTAAGCTCTCAGCTCAGGGTTACCTTAAACTGTGATCTGAGGCACAATCGGGCCACTACTCTCCTGGCAGGGACTCCACAAGTGGCAGATCTGGAGAGACCCCCTCCTTCCTCCTCAGGAAGAGTGTGTGGCAGGAATCTGCTGGATTTGTAGACTCCAAATGGGGCATGTGCCAGAGACAGAAGTGCTCAGTCACAGGCCAGGTGAGCTCAGAGCGCAGTGGAGACCAAGGAGACGGGAGGGATTGACAGCTTTTCTTTGAGGGTGCGCTGAAGAGTGGGGCCCCGAGCTCTCAGATCCTCTGGGCCGTAGACTGGGAGGCTGCCATTTTCATTCCGTCCTCCAGAGGTCTCCGGAAAGCATTCAGGGAACAAAAGCTCCAAGAGTGAACCCAAGCAGATTCCTTAGCGTGGCCCCTGGCAAGGGTGGGACAATTCCACCTCGGGCAAAGACATTTGAGAATCATGGCAATGGACCCCTCCCCCAGAAGATCAGCAAGAAGATCCAACCAAGACCAAGTCACTGATTAGTGAGAACTGTGGAACTCCAGAGCTAGGGGAAAGCAACATATAGAAGTCATTGCTTTTTTCCCCATGATTCTTCAGTCTTTCAAAGTTAAAATTTTAAAATTTCATTTTTTTCTTATTCTATTTTTTAAAAGATTTTATTTATTTATCTGACAGAGAGGGATCACAAGTAGGCAGAGAGGTAGGCAGAGGAAGAGGGAGAAGCAGGCTCCCTGCTGAGCAGAAAGCCCAATGCAGGGCTCCATCCCAGGACCCTGAGGTCATGACCTGAGCCAAAGGCAGAGGCTTAACCCACTGAGCCACCCAGGTGTCCCTCTTATTTTATTTTTTAAAAATTTTCCTCTTTTCTAGTTTTTAAAAACTTTTATCTTATCACTACCTTTTTAAAAATCTTTTAAATTTTTCATTGTTATAGTCATATTTCTTCCCTTCATTGTATTAAACCTTATTTTTTTGTATACATATAGGTTTTTCTTCCTTTAAAATTGTGGGATACAGTTTCTTCTAGTCAAAATATACCCTAAATCTAACACATGACTTTGCTCTAGTCTCCAGCTTGTTCACATTCTTTCCTCTTTTTTCTCTTTTTTCAATCAACTTCTTATCAATTCCTTTTTTAGAATCTTTTTTAATTTTCCTCTTTACAGTCATATTCTATCCCTTCATCATGTTCACCGTTATTTTTGTATATATATGTTTTTCTTACACACACACACATACACATATATATTCTATATAGTACATAATATATATATATATATATATATATATATATATATATATATATATATATATGTTTTTCTTTCTTTAAAATTTTGGGAGGTGGTTTCTTCTAACAGACCAAAATACACCCAAAATCAAGTGTGTGGTTCTGTTCTATTTTCTTTTTTTCCTCATTTCTTCTTCCCTTGCCCCTGGTTTCTGGTCTCTTCTGATTTGGTTAGTGTATATTTTTATGTGGTCATTGCTACCTTTTATTATTTTGTTCTCTCATTAATCTATTCTTATCTGGACAAAACTACAAGGTGGAAAAACTCACCACAAAAAAAAAAAAGAGGGGCGCCTGGGTGGCTCAGTGGGTTAAAGCCTCTGCCTTCAGCTCAGGTCATGATCCTGGGGGCCTGGGATCGAGCCCCACATTGGGCTCTCTGCTCAGTGGGGAGCCTGCTTCCTCCTCTCTCTCTGCCTGCTTGTGATCTGTCTGTCAAATAAATAAATAAAATCTTAAAAAAAAAAAAAGAAAGAAAGAAAAAAGTGGCAGTACCAATGGCTAGGGACCTAATCAATACAGACATTAGTAATATGTCAGAACTGGAGTTCAGAATGATGATTATCAAGGTGCTGATTGGGCTCAAAAAAAAAAAAAGCATAGAAGATACTAGAGAGTTCCTTTCTGGAAAAATAAAATCCCTTTCTGGAGAAATAAAAGAACTAAAATCTAACGAAGTTGAAATTTAAAAAAGCTATTGATGAGGTGGAATAAAAAATGGAGGCTCTTACTGCTGGGATAAATGACGCAGAAGAGAGAATTAGTGATATAGAAGACCAAATAATGAAAATAAAGAAGCTGAGCAAAAGAGAGACAAACAACTATTGGACCATGGGGAGAATTTGAAAGATAAGTGACACCATAAGATGAAACAATATTAGAATAACTGGAATCCCACAAGAAGAAGAAAGAGAGAGGGGGGCAGAAGGTATATTGGAGCAAATTATAGCAGAGAATTTCCCTAATTTGGCAATGGGAACAAGCATCACAATCCAGGAGGTACAGAGAAACTCCCTCAAAATCAATAAAAATGGGTCATCTAATAGTAAAACTTACAAGTCTCAGTGACAAAGAGAAAATCCTGAAAGCAGCTCGGGACAAGAGGTCAGTAACATACAACAGTAGAAATATTAGACTGGCAGCAGACCTATGCACAGAGACCTGGTAGGCCAGAAAGGACTGGCATGATATATTCAGAGCACTAAACGAGAAAAATATGCAGCCTACTATATCCAGGTAGACTGTCATTGAAAATACAAGGAGAGATAAAAAGTTTCCAGGGCAATAAAAAACTAAAAGAATTTGTGAACACCAAACCAGCCCTACAGAAAATATTTAAAGGGGTCGTCTAAGCAAAGAAAGAGCCTGGAAGTAATAGACTAGAAAGAAACAGAGACAATATTCAGTAGCAGTCACCTTTCAGGCCATACAATGGCACTCGACTCATATCTTTTAATAGTTATCCTGAATGTAAATGGGCTAAATCCCCTAATCAAAAGACACAGGACATGAGAACAGATTAAAAACCAAGACCCATTGACATACTGTTTGCAAGAAATTCATTTTAGACCCAAAGACACCTCAAGATTTCAAGGGGGTGGAAAACAATTTACCATGCTAATAGACATCAAAAGAAAGCTGGGGTGGCAATCTTTATATCAGATAAATTAGATTTTAAGCCAAAGACTGTAATAAGAGATGAGGAATGACAGTGTATGATACTTAAAGGGTCTGTCCAACAAGATCTAACAATTTTAAATATCTATGCCCCTAACATGGGAGCAGCCAATTATATAAATCAATTAATAACAAAATCAAAAAAACACACTGACAATAATGCAGTAATAGTAGGGGACTTTAACACCCTCCTCACTGAAATGGACAGATCATCTAAGCAAAAGATCAACAAGGAAATAAAGGCTTTAAATGACTGGACCAGATGGACTTCACAGATATATTTAGAACGTTCCATCCCAAAGCAACAGAATACATATTAATCTCTAGTACACATGGAACATTCTCCAGGATAGATCACATCCTGGGTCACAAATCAGGTCTCAATTGGTACCAAAAGATTGGGATCATTCCCTGCATATTTTCAGAACACACTATTTTGAAACTAGAACTCAATCACAAAAGGAAAGTTGGAAAGAACTCAAATACATAGAGGCTAAAGAGCATCCTATTAAAGAATGAATGGGTCAACCAGGAAATTAAAGAAGAATTTTAAAAATTCAGGGAAACAAATTAAAATGAAAACACAACTGTTCAAAATCTTTGGGACACAGCAAAGGTGGTCATGAGAGGAAAGTATATAGCAATACAAGTCTTTCTCAAGAAACAAGAAAGTTCTCAAGTATACAAACTAAACCTACACCTAAAGGAGCTGAAGAGAGAAATGCAAATAAAGCCTAAGCCCAGCGGGAGAAGAGACATAATGAAGATCATAGCAGAAATCAATGAACTAGAAACCAAAAGAACAGTAGAACAAATCAATGAATCTAGGAGCTGGTTCTTTGAAAGAATAAATAAGATTGATAACCCCCCAGCCAGACTTATCAAAAAGAAAAGAGAAAGGACCCAAATAAATGAAATCATGAATGAAAGAGGAGAGATCACATCCAACACCAAATAAATACAAACAACTATAAGAACATATTATGAGCAACTATACACCAGCAAATTTGACAATCTGGAAGAAATGGATGTGTTCCTAGAGACACAAAAACTACCAAAATTGAACCAGGAAGAAAGAGAAAACCTGAACAGACCCATAACCAGTAAGGGGATTGAAACAGTCATCAAAAATCTCCCAAAAAACAAGAGCTTACGGCGAGATATCTTTCCAGGGGAATTCTGCCAAACATTTAAAGAAGAATTAATACCTATTCTCCTGAAACTGTTCCAAAAAAATAGAAATGGAAGGAAAACTTCCAAACTCATTTTTATGAGGCCAGCATTACCTTGATCCCAAAACCAGACAAAAGGTCCCCATCAAAAAGGAGAATTACAGACCAATATTCTTGATGAATATGGATGCAAAAATTCTCACCACAATACTAGTCAATAGGATCCAACAGTACATTAACGGGATTATTCACCATGACCAACCGGGATTTATTCCTGGGTTGCAAGTTTGGTTCGACATTTGCAAATCAATCAATGTGATACAATACATTAATAAAAGAAAGAACAAGAACTGTATGATACTCTCAGTAGATGCTGAAAAAGCATTTGACAAAGTACAGCATCCTTTTTTGGTCAAAACTTCACAGTCTAGGAATAGACAGTACATACCTCAATATGATCAAAGCCATCTATGAAAAACCCACAGTGAATATCATTCTTTATGGAGAAAAACTGAGAGCTTTTCTGCTAAGGTCAGACATGGCAGGGATGTCCATTATCACCACTGTTATTCAACATAGTACTAGAAATCCTAGCCTCAGCAATCAGATAACAAAAAGAAATAAAAGGCATCTGAATCGGCAAAGAAGTTGTCAAACTCTCACTTTTTGCAGATGATATAATACTTTATGTGGGAAACCCAAAATATTCCACTCCAAAGCTGCTAGAACTCATACAGGAATTCAGTAAGGTGTCAGGATATAAAATCAATGCCCAGAAATAAGTTGCATTTCTACACACCAACAGAAAGACAGAAGAAAGAGAAATTGAGGAGTCAATCCCATTTACAATTGCACCCAAAACCATAAGATACCTAGGAATAAACCTAACCAAAGAGGCAAGGGATCTGTACATGGCAAAGTACAGAACACTCATGAAAGAAACTGAGGAAGACGCAAAGAAATGAAAAATGTTCCATGCTGGGTGCCTGGGTGGCTCAGTGGTTAAGCCTCTGCCTTCGGCTCAGGTCATGATCTCAGGGTACTGGGATCAAGCCCCACACTGGGCACTCTGCTCAGCAGGGAGCCTGCTTCCCCCTCCTCCTCTGTCTGCCTCTCTGCCTACTTGTGATCTCTCTCTCTCTCTGTCAAATAAATAAATAAATAAATCTTTTAAAAAAATGTTCCATGCTCATGGATTGGAAGAACAAATATTGTGAAAATGTCTATGCTACCTAGAGCAATCAACACATTCAAAGCAATCCCTAACAAAATACCATCAACTTTTTTCACAGAGCTGGAACAAATAATCCTAAAATTTGTATGGAACCAGAAAAGACCCTGAATAGGCAGAGGAATGTTGAAAAAGAAAACCAAAGTTGGTGGCATCACAATTCCAGACTTCAAGCTCTATGACAAGGCTGTAATCACCAAGACAGCATGGTACCGGCACAAAAACAGACACATAGATCAATGGAACAGAATAGAGAGCCCAGAAATTGCCCCTCAACTCTATGGTCAACTAATCTTTGACAAAGGAGGAAAGAATGTCCAATGGAAAAAAAAGACAGTCTCTTCAACAAACAGTGTTGGGAAAACTGGACAGTCACATGTAGAAGAATGAAACTGGACCATTTCCTTATACTACATACAAAAATAGACTCAAAATGGATGAAAGACCTCAATGTGAGACAGGAATCCATCAAAATCCTTGAGGAGGACACAGGCAGCAACCTGTTCGACCTCAGCCACAGCAACTTCTTCCTAGATACATCGCCAAAGGCAAGAGAAACAAGGGCAAAAATGAACTATTGGGACTTCATCAAGATCAAAAGCTTTTGGACAGCAAAGGAAACAGTCAACAAAACCAACAATTCCAAAGAATGGGAGAAGATATTTGCATATCTGTATGCCTTTATCTGTAATGGGCTAGTATCCAAAATCTATAAAGAAACTTATCAAACTCAACAACCAAAGAACAAATAATCCAATCAAGAAATGGGCAGAAGACAAGAAAAGACATTTCTGCAACACAGACATCCAAATGGCCAATAGACACGTGAAAAGGTGCTCAACATCATTCAGCATCAGGGAAATACAAATCAAAACCACCGTGAGATACCACCTCACACCAGTCAAAGTGACTATAATTAACAAGTTAGAAAATGGCAGAAGTTGGCGAGGATGTGGAGAAAGGGGGACCCTCCTACAGTGTTGGTGGGAATGCAAGCTGGTGCAGCCACTCTGGAAAACAGTATGGAGGTTCCTCAAAAAGCTGAAAATAGAGCTACCCTATGACCCATCAATCACACTACCAGGTATTTACCCTAAAGATACAAATGTAGTGATCTGAAGGGGCACATATACCTGAATATTTATAGCAGCAATGTCTACAACAGCCAAACTATGGAAAGAATCTAGATGTCCATCAACGGACAAAGATAAATGGATAGGGACGCCTGGGTGGCTCAGTTGGTTAAGCAGCTGCCTTCGGCTCAGGTCATGATCCCAGGGTCCTGGGATCGAGTCCCACATCGGGCTCCTTGCTCGGCAGGGAGCTTGCTTCTCCCTCTGCCTCTGCCTGCCTCTCTGTCTGCCTGTGCTCGCTCGCGCTCTCTCCCTGTCTCTGAAAAATAAATAAAATCTTAAAAAATAAAAAAAATAAAAATAAATTTAAAAAAAAAGATACCTTTAAAAAAAAATAAAAAGATAAATGGATAAAGAAGATGTGGTGTATAAATACAATGGAATACTATGCAGCCATCAAAGAAACCCAGAAATCTTGCCATTTGCCATGACGTGGGTGGAACTAGAGGGTATTACACTAAGCAAAATAAGTCAATCAGGGAAAGACAATTATCATATGATTTCTCTGATATGAGGAATTTCAGAGTTATGGTGGTAGTAGGGATAGGGAGGGAGTAGGGGTATGTAGTAGGGGGGTAGGGAGGGAAAAAATGACACAAGATGGGATCAGGAGGGAGATAAACCGTAAGAGAGTCTTAATCTCAGGAAACAAACGGAGGGTTGCAGGTCAGAGGGGGAAGAGTAGGGTGGCTGGGTTATGGATGTTGGGGAGGGTATGTGCTATGGGGAGTGCTGTGAATTTTGTAAGCCTGATGATTCACAGACCTGAACCCCTGAAGCAAATAATACGTTATATGTTTAAAAAAAAGAAACAAAAGTGTTTTCCTCAACAGTGCAAGAGTCTGCCTTCTGTGTTACATAACATGGACATAAAATGGAGCCAGTTGTGTGTTTCCTCACTGCCCACCACCAGCCCACAGTATTTCAGGTTTTTACCCCATTTCAAGGAGAAAATTTCCATGTGAATTAGGGTTAGGATAGGCTCTGATACATAAACCCATTTATCTCATTCCCTTAATGCAGGTGAAGTTTCTTCCTTGCCCAGGGCATGGTTTAACACAAGTCGGGGGAACTAGGCACTCCTGCTTCATGCTATCAAGAGGCTACTACAGCAAAACACCACAGATCAGCTAGCTCGCAAACAACAAATATTTATATCTCACTGTTCTGGAGGTTCAGAAGTTCAACCTCATGAGGCCAGCAGATTTGGTGTGGTGACTGGTGAGAGCCTACTTCCTGGTTCATAGATGGCTGGCTACCACCTAGTGCCAAGGGACTAGTGATCTCTCTGGGATTCTTCTCCAAGGACACTAATTCCATTTGTGAGGGCTCCATTCTCATGACCCCATTGCCTCCCAAATGTCCTACCTCCTAATACCATCACATGGTCGATTAGGATTTTGACATATGAATAGAATGGGGGTGGGGTTCAGTCCGCAGCAGGATTTAAGAAGGCCATCTCCAACATTGGGACTGGCCTCCAAAGCAGGAACTGCGAGCCAAATCCCCAGATCTCTAACCCAGAAACTTTTCACCTGAGAATCTTGGTGTTCATGACTTTCAACAGATCATAGAAATCAGCCAGGCTTTAGCATCCCGTCGGGACCTTGAGCCATGTGGGCTCTTGTGAATTCCAGAACGGATGTTGGAAACCTGGGAAGCCCCCTAATTGGGTTTGGGACCCAGTGGCCTGGTCATGGAGTCTGGAGAGACCTGTGGGGTGAGGGCTCACCTAAGCAAGGAACCAGACATCAGAAGCCTTGGGTTCAAGTCTTGGCTTACATCTGAGTAGCCATGTCTTTGAGCTTCCGTAGGAATGGGTACCCTATGGGCGGCATGAAATGGTTTCAAGACTTAAGGAAGGTGAGGTTTGGGAAGACGCTTTGAAATTAAAAGGCACAAGACAAATACTACATAACATGACTCATCTCGCTTCCGCCGAGCCCTTCCCAAACTTGGCTGACAGGTGACTTCCATTCAAAGATCAGGGTGAAGTAGCCCAGGGCAGCTCCTTCCAGCGCTGTTAGGTGGGAGTCTAGCTAGACAAAACCCTCCCTCAGGGACTCTTTGGAGGCCCCCCCAAAGGTCTAAGGCTGACAGCGCCAAAGTCTGGGGGGATTTGTAGCTCATAGGCCCACCACATTATGGAGGGGACCAATCCAGGAAACCTTTCTTGGCATACACCGGACAAAGTCTGGACCCTACCCCTACCTCTGGCTCCTTCTCCAAAAGTTAGAATCACCCTCAGACCTCTGTCTTCGCCCACCTGTCCCCACCCCAGGCCTTGGGATTTCTCTGTGTCATTACTTTGTCCCCAGTTTCCTAACTGAAGCTTTTCCTGCTGGGCCATGCGTCCCACACTATGTCCTTCTGCCTCAGTCCCCACAACACTGTTTCCCAGAGCTGAACGGGAGGGGTGGGGGGAGAAATCACCAAAGAGGGGCATCTTGATTTCAGTATGTGTGACCTTAAAAAAAAAAATCTCTCTTCTGACGTGTGTGGGGGACACCAGCTGCGTGCCTGGGAGTTTGGAGATCCCTGGCTTCTGCCTCAGGCTGGGTGGGGAGCATTAGCTGACTCCCCTCTCGGGGTTTGCATCGGGAAAAGGCAGGGTTTGGACGCAGTGGCCCTGCTCTAATTCTAAGATGGGGAACTGAGGCAGAGGAGAAGCAGCAGGTGAACGCCCCGCAGAAGTGGGCCTGGGCTCCTCCTTCCTCTGAGGCTTTAGCAAGGACACCCCAGCTATGCCCCCACTCGCTCCTTCTGCCAGGATAGATTTCAGGTGACAGTCTGTTTGCAGGGTTATCTGCAGCAGGAGAGACGAGGGGAGCAGGACCTCCTAGTTCTAGTGGAAGGTCGCTGTGCCCTTGGCTTTTGATCTGAGCCCTCCCGCAACCCCCATGTGAGCCTTTGAATGTTCAGCTCCCAGATCTCTTGAATTTTAGCCTCCGTCTTCCTGACCCCACGTCCCCATAGTGGAGCGCCTTTATTTACCTCCCCGACCCCTGTGCTCCAAAGCCCTCTGGGGGCTGAATTCAAGTCCTGTGTCAATAATTTACTGGGAAGCTGAGGCTCAAGCAAACACATTTTATTTTTCACATAACGCGCCCATGAATACTTTACAGGGTCATAGCCTAGAAGTCTTCCGGCAGGACTTCCCTGTCCCGTGGAAGGGCGCTGGGCCCTCTGGGTTCCTGTGGGGGGCTGCACCCAGGTCTCCTGCAGACACAGGTTCGGGAAAGAGGGCGTGCTCATGTCCAGGGTGGAAAGTGTTCCCTTTGCTGTCCCTTGCAGGACTTCAGACTTAGCGCTGCCTGGTTTAGCTCAGAGTGCAACAACTGGTGTTTTTCTTTGGCATCTACTGCATGGTGCGGATGGCATTCCAGAAAGAACCTCGGCACTCTGCTGTCCTAGCAGCCTCAACAAAGGACACAACCATGAGGGGACGGCTGCAGGGACCCCCATTCAAAGTGCACAGGTAGCCTCCCTGGGGAGGCAGAGGGTGGGGGAGGCCACCATTATCCTCCTGCGACAGCTTGGGGAAGTGTTGTCAGATCAAGCATCTCCACTCTGGGGTTCAGGCCCCTGTCCACCATACCTGGATTCTTTGGTTTTGCCCGGTGGCCCCTCCTTCTCTCTCTCCCCCCAGCCCCTCCTTTGTGCTCGGAGCCTGAGCACCAAGGTCACTCCACCTGGGACTTCTACCATCTGTGAAGGGCTGAATCCTCTCTCCCCAGGGGAGACTTCAAGAAGGGCACCTTCTCAGCCTTCCTATAGTCCGGGGTCATCAGGGGGGAATAAGCCAGGGGGGAGCATGGAGCCTCGCTCTTGGTGGGAGACACTGGGGCCCAGCGGACCTGGGAATGTGGCAGGCTGATGGTCTGCCACCAGAAACAGGCCCTGTACTCTATTCCCTGCCCCCACACACCGCCTCCTGGGCCCAGGCGGGCTCTCCAGGGATCCTGGAGCCACCTCGATTGTCCAGCTCAGTCAGCCACCCAGACACTGGGCTTTCCGACGGGACAGTGCGGCACACAGCGGGGTGGGCCGTCGGCAGAACCCCCAACCCCTCCCCTCCCACACCTCCTTCCCCACCACCTGGCATCTCTTCCTCCCTTCGGCCTCCTGGGCGCCCTCACTCTTCCTGCAGCAGGGGCTCTCGGTCCCCTTCCTGCACCCTGTCGTCCTCCTCCTTCTCCATGCAGCCCACGGTGGCAGCCAAGCCAGCGCCCACACCGCCCCCGACCACGGCGGCCCCCGTGGCTCCCACCGCGGCTCCGGCAGCCACCATCCCGGCCTCGGCAGCCAGCGCGGCCGCGGCCATGCCCGCGCCCACCACGCCACCAGCCAGGCCCATGAGCCCAGCCCCAACAGCGCCCCCCACAGCGGCCAGGTGGCCACAGAAGCGCATGGTGTACGAGTCCATGAAGACCTTGGCCTCCGCCTGCAGCTCGGCCTCCAGGGCGTCCAGGGTCTGCTCTCTGCCCTTGCACAGCAGGGAGGCCCCGTGACGGGCCAGGATGGCATCCTTCTGTGCGGCCAGGAGGTTGCGCATGGTGTCGGGCAGCACCCGGAGCGCGGAGAAAATGCGCTTGGTGGCCACGTCCTGCGGCGGGGAGACAGGAAGCGAGCTGACCGCCCACCCGGTAGCCCCGGGGCCTAGCCTCCCGCGTGGGGGCCGCGGCTCACCTGCTGCCGCACGTACTCCTCGAACTCCTTCTTGGCAGCTTCCACCGTCCTCAGGTCGTGCAGCTGGGCGGCCATCTGCCCACGGCAAAGCCAGGCTGCCTCCCTTCTCCAGCTCCCGCCCTCGGCTGCATCCCAGGGACGCCCCCCGCAACCCTCCGCCCTCCCCACCCCTGCCCCCTGTACCTCATCTGCCGAGGCGAACCCGGGCCCGGTCCTCCCCATCCAGCCCGAGAGGTTCTGCGGGGACATCAGGGGAGGGGTCAGGGCAGGCAGGGGTTCCGCTGGCTCTCCGGGGCCTGGGGCAGGGGTGGTGGGGGAGTGGGGGGCGCACCTTGATTTCCTGAGCTAACTGCTGCCCAGTGAGCAGGCGTCTGTCCCCCCTGGCCACCGGGCGGCCCTCGCTCCAGTAGCCCTGGCAGCGGCTCTTGGCGTGCTGGGGGGCTGCGTTCAGCACATCTGCCACGTAGGCACAGAGGTGGCCCAAATCGTCATCTGTGTCTGAGGAAGAGATTCCTCATGCTGAGGACACCCAGGGCTGGGCAGGACCGGGCTTTGGGAGGAGAAAGGGTGTCAGAGGGAGGGAGAAGTTCACTGTGGCCAGGGGCCAGGGGGTGGCCTGGAGGAGGGCTCCCGGGGACACTCACCACCGGGGCTTCCGTGGCCTTTGCTGGCCCACTGCCGTCCCAGAGCAGGCAGGAGGTAACAGCGGGCTCGCCTCCCTTGGAGCAGCTCCTGAACCTTGGGGTACTTGCCAGAGGATTTCTGAGAGAGGGATGAGGAGACCTCTGAGCTAGGAACCAGGCTCCTGCTCTTGGCCTCCTCCTCCTGCCCCTCCCCTTCTGCCATGTTCCCCCATCCCCCTTCCTTCCCCTCCTGCACCCCTCACCTGGATGATGTCACCCACGCAGCCCAGCCCAGCCTTGTTGGAGTGGGATGAGTCACGCACTAAGAGATCTAGGTGCTGGAAGAGAATGAGTCCTGACACCAGCAGCCAGGGGGTGGAGGTGGGGGGTGGTTAGAGTCTGGGGTGACAGGTCCAGAAATGGGTGTCTCACCTGGATTGGCACCATCCCATAATGCCTGCCCATCACCTCGGCTACGTGGACAAACATCTGGGGATGAGGCACCAAGGATCATGGCTGGGGTCACCCCGAGGACTGTGGCTCCCTCTCCTCTGGGCCTACTGGGGGACCCCCATCCCCACCCCCACCCTGACACCCGCCCTATCCCCCACACTCCCAACTCTGGGACTCTTGTGCCTCTCCCAACCAGTCATCTTGAGCTTCACCCTCTGCCCTCAAGCCCCCCCAGCCCAGCTCCGGGTCACGAACTCCTAGGCCGGAAGTGGAGGGCACCCCAGGATGGCTGGTCCAGGCCC
Organism: Mustela erminea; assembly: GCF_009829155.1. Classification (NCBI taxonomy): domain Eukaryota; kingdom Metazoa; phylum Chordata; class Mammalia; order Carnivora; family Mustelidae; genus Mustela; species Mustela erminea. The sequence continues at coordinate 13,721,767 of NC_045631.1, read as the reverse complement.
CAGCCTTATGGTCGGGGCAGGGATGCAGCGGCAGCCCAGGACCAGATTTCCTCCTCACCTCCAAATATTCCAGGTCTGTATCCTTCAGCTCCGGGGAGGTGTTGAGGATCTGGAACCAAGGAGAACAAGATGGAAGAGGGTCTGCAAAGGCAAAGAGATACTGGGAAGACCCCGGTGAGGAAGGAGCTCGCAGGCTGACCGTGGGGCCGGGACCCAGGAGACACCTGCCTAGGGGCCTCTGCGTCTGCAGGGCCTGGGCTGGTTCTAAGGGACCAGGAACTGGAAGGCAGGCCCCGGGAATGGTCCTGCTGCCCCTTAGCAGCTCCTGGGTACCTCTGACTTCCCTTTTGAACTTCCGGACTGGGGGCATCCTTCCCTTGCATGGGCAATCCCAGAATCTGTGCGGGAGTGGGGGGCTGCAGACACAGAAGTCTGGGAGATAAGGGTAAGCATCCAGAGCAGTCCCTGGCCCAGCGGGGGTGCTGTCATGTCCCAGTCCTGGAGAGAGCTGAGCTGGAGCAGAGCCCATGGGGCGGGACGCCAGGTCACAGCGCCCTCACCTGGTAGGAGCTCAGCATCGTGGTGAGGGCACAGAGCTTGGTCCTGGTTTCTCTGCTGAGCTCTGGGCTCATGGCGTCCCCTGTGTCCACCAGGAACACGGCCACCTGCACAGGGGTCAGGGGAGGGGGGAGATGAGCCAAGGGGTCAGGCCTGCCTCACTCCTCCATGCACTCCTCCGTCCCTGCGCTCTGTCCACCCCGTCTTCCTGTCCCTGCCCCCAAAGCTTTCTTCCTCCATCCTCCTCCCCTTTGCTATGATCTCCCTGTCATCCCCCAACCTCTTCACTACCCGGCTCCCTCACCCAATAATCTTCAACCCCTATGCCCCTCGTGCCCCTCACCTTCCTCCCCTCCTTCCCGAGCAGGAAGGGGTGACTCCACATCCATACGCCCCTCGTGAGGTTATTGGCACCCCACCTGAATCCCTGCAGGGACCCCCCTCCTCTTGGCCAGCTGCCCTCCCCTGACTCCTGCAAGGCAGAAAAGAGCGCATCCGTTGGTCCATACGGGCCCCCATTTCCCGCCCAAAGCCAGGCTGGGAGCACACCCCCCAAAACCGCCCCCTCCCCCAGTCCCCTCCCCTAACCCCCTGCCCCAGCCCCGCCCTCACCAGGCCGGGCAGGCCCCGGAGCAGGTGGTTGAGGAGGAAGGCCTTCCCTGAGTGCTGCTCCCCCAGGACAGCCAGGAGGCAGACAGGAGTGTCCCTGGCCAGGGGGTGCTTCAGGCAGCGGTTGATGGCCCCCATCCTCAGGATGAGGCCCCCCGAGGCATTGATTCGCACCAGCAGCAGTGGCTCAGCCCTCACAGCACAGGTCTCCTGCGCCAGGAGAAGGAAGGTTCCCTGAGCGGCCAGGCCGGGCCGTGGGACCCCAGACTCCTTTCCCCACCCTGACATCCTAAAATAGGGCCAAAGCCACTGGGTCCGTGGGAGATTGCAGCTGGTTCCCCCCACACCGCACCTCCTGCCCTGCTGCCCTGCGCCCTGCACCGAGGCTTGGTCCCCCGACCTGCAGCACAGCGGGCAGAGGCCTCTGTGGCAGGAGCTTCATCTTCTCCCCCAGACTCCGGAGGCCCCGCTTCTGCTTGCAGATTTTCCGGCACTCGGGGCAGCAGGGCGGCTCACAGCCGGGGATGCGGTGTGTGCTGAAGCAGCGCGTGCAGAAGTCATGGCCACAGTCCAGCGAGATGGGTTCCCGCAGCCTCTCCAGGCAGATGGAGCAGGCAGGAAGCTCCCGGGGTGTCGCGGGCCGGGACCCCAGGCCCAGCTCCAACTTGGGGAAGGGCGTGTGGGACCTGGGGTGGGGTGGGGTGGCAGAGCAGACTGTTGGGAGCTGCCTGGGGACGGGGGCCAGTGCAGGGAATACAGGCCGGGAGTTTGGGGGTGCAGGGTGCTCCCAGAGAGGCCACATTCTGCCTGTTCCTCACTGACTTGGACCCCAGAGCCAGGGACCCCAGAGTGGGGACAGCAGAGCAGCAGGGAGACATGGGATCAGTGCTCCAGGCAAGGAGAAGCCGGGATGGAGTCCTAACCTCCCCCCACCACCACGGTGAACTCCTGCACAACGGATCTGGGCCCTGGGTTCCTAACCTGCCAAGAGGAGAGGTTAGCAGCCCCTGCCTCATGGGGCTGTTGGGGTGCCTGGTGCCTGGTACAAATGCTCCCTCAAACCCCTCTCCCACAGCCTTGCACTGCAACGGCTCCCAGCGGGAGTCACTGGCTCCCGTGGGACCATCAGGAGAGGGTGGGAGCCTCCCAGTGGTGGGGCAGATGGCCCTGTTTTTAATAAGATCTCTTTTGCACTCCTTCTCAGAGCTGGATTTGGTCTCTGAGCTGTACCTACTGGATTCTCCCTGCCCCTCCCTCCACAGCCGGTCAGGTCCAGCTTTGGTCCCTCCCCTGGGGCAGCCTTCAGGAGGCTGGTGACCACAGGGCCCGGGTTCCTGGACTCATGAACAGCAAGCAGGCCTTGGAGCAGTCCTGCCGGCAGGCCCTGCCACTTACCAACTGTTGCGACTGCTTCCCATGAAGCTCCGTTTTCTCTCCTTGGAGACAAAATTGGGGGGAGGGGGGTTGGAATAAAACGTTGTCTAGAAGAGAATCCAGATTTCTGTCCTCCTGGGTCTCAGTGGCCTCCATCCCCCTTCCTCAGACCCATCCCTCGTCCCCAGGTGGCCCCTTCCACCCCCACCTGCCCTCCCCCCCAAATCTCAGGCCCCAAGACTTGCCTGTTTGCCGAGCCGGTGACAAAAGGAGATGATTGACAAGGCGGACCTCGGCATGGGGGGGCTGGGAGTGGGGAGAGGTCTGCAAGCAAAGAGAGGAGACCCGAGGCAGAGACCCGGTCAGCGGCAGCAGGGATGGCTTTCCTCCTGGAGGGGCCAGCCGAGCTGCGGCAGGTGGAGGGTCGGTGGGTGGGTGGGGGATGGTCTCCCCAGAGGAGCCGACACGGACTCGTCAGAGCTGGAAAATAGATGTGACAGTCAGGAAAGAGGAGGCTGCCTCTGGACTCACCCCAGGGGGAGGAGACAGGACTGCGGGAACCAGGGCTCTGGAGGAGGGAGGGACAGAGCCAGGCCCAGAATCCCTGGCAGAGGCTGGGATGCAGGCGAGCGAGGTGGTGAGTCGCCATGGAGACGGAAGGGAAAGATAAGGACAGGGAGGGGGGGAGGAGAGATGGAGAGAGAGAAGCCATATGGGTGCATGGCAGAGATGAAGCCGTGGGCAGGCAGTGCCCCTACTGGTCCAGCCAGGGTTCTTCCGGGGCCACGAGCACGGTGTGCAAAAGGAGGGGTGTGGGAAATGGGGGACGGCACCGCCGGAGCTGACCTGGAGAGAGAACGGGAACCTCCCTTCCCTCACTGGAGGATCATTTCACTGAGCACCTGCTCTATGTGGGGCCCCAGGATGCTGGCCTAGTGCACGTGGCCCTGTGCCTTCCCTCCCACCCAGGCTTGGCTTGCTGGTGCTGAGTCCCAGCTTCAGCTCCACCCAGACCCCTGACATCTCTGACATTGGCTGTGTGTCCCTTGGTGTCTTCCTGCTCCCATGGCTTTCACCCTGCAAGCTTGTGACTGTCATCTCTGGACCTTCTAACTGCCTCCTGGCTGGGCCCTTCCCATCTGCTGCCCAGTGCACAGCAAGCATCACCCCCCTCCCCCAGCCCCACTGCTCCATGCTGCTCCATGTGGCTCCAACACTGGCCATGGCTCCCTACAGCTCTCAGATCAAAATCCAAACCTTCTGGCCTCCATCTGTGGGCCTGAAACTTCCTCTCTGGGCTTTGCCCTCTCTCACCCTTCTCTGCTTCTGTACCTTGGCTCCATGTTCCCCCTGCCTACTGTAAGGGGCTCCCGTCCTCCCTCCTAAGAGACCCAGCTCAGATGCCATCCCCTCCTGGAGCCTCCCTGCCTCCCCTTCCCAAATGGATGTGAGCTTGCTGTCAGGGGGCTCATGGCCAGGCACCTGACTGTGATCCGTTCCGAGCGGCTGCTCCAAGGCTTGATTCCCAGGGGCCTTGGGTGCTTCCCTTCACTCCTCTGAGCTCGATGGGTCACAAGCACATACAGAAAGCCACTTGCCCAGGGGAAGCTATTCTTAAGCCCGAGGGGCCGAACGCAGAGGAGAAGCAGGATGGATTCACCTGGAGAAGTCCAGTAGAGACGCTTGCCCCAGCAGGCGAGGCTGGTTATCACTCACCACTCACTCTGGTCTTTCACACTTGGAAAGGTGAAGGCACTGGACATACACCCAAGAAGCTGGCCCTGGTCATTCTGGCTTGCTGTGCGGATGATGGATTAGAAGGACGGGGCTGGAGGTGGGCGGGCGGCCAGCTACAAAGGCTGGGGCCCCCACCCAGCCCAGGCACTGAGAGAGCCACTTGCTGTCAACGACTGTGGGGACAGGCCCCGCAGAGTGACAGGCCGGGGAAACACATTCCATGCTAGGGCTGAGAGCCCTCCTGCTCCTCAAGGAAGGTTTGGCCTCCAACCCTTTGCTCTTAGAGTCTCCTGCTGGTAACTGGGACTCGGAGGGGCACCCCTTGCCCAGGGAGACCAGCTGTGGAGGTGACGTGTGGATGGCGCAATTCTATCCACGAGGCTCTATAGGCCTGTGAATGTTTCTATGGTCTCCCAGAAGGGCTGAAATCTGAGAATCTCCAAACTACAAGCAGAAAACGTCACAGTAAACGTATTACGTGCTGAGTTTGGCGCCTGCTTCCCTCTATATGAGGTCGACTGGTAAGACCAACCGGCTTATCATCCAGGAAGTCAGATTGAAGTCAGGAGTGCCACCGAGTCCAGAAACGTTTCCTGAGCATCTGCTAAGTGCTGAGCACCAAGCTAGATCCTGGGATCGGTGTCATGTGTTCCTACACACTAACAAGTAATTTTTTTTTTTTTTTACCAAATTCACCACTGTAAAGATTATACAGATTCTCTTTCAAAAATTCAGGGCAGGGGTGCCTGGGGGCCTCCGTCGGTTGAGCGTCTGCCTTCGGCTCAGGTCATGATCTCCGGGTCCTGGGATGGAGCCCCGCATCGGGCTCGTTGCTCAGTGGGGAGCCTGCTTCTTCCTCTGCCTCTGCCCCTCCCCCCAACTCTCTCTCAAATAAATAAATAAAATCTTAAAAACAAACAAATAATTCAGGGCAAAAAAATAACAATTCAGTGTGGGCTCTGGGCAACCCTTGTTTGGGCATGTCTGCTCTGATGGGGAGGGAGATTTCCCCAAGGTCAAAGTTTTGGAGGATTGCAGGTAAGCCCTGCTCAGGAGGGGAGACTAAGAGACTAAGAGGTGGCCCGGTGCCCCTGAGCAGGGACCACAGTGTCTGGAAAGGAAAGGAGAAAACTCTGGTCTGCCTTGCCCCTTGGTTTCACAGGGTCCCCAACCCATGCCAGGGACCGTTAGGGTCAGGAAAGTTCCCACTGAGCCAGGCCTGGCCCTGCAAGGAAGACAGGCCTCCGGGGTGCTCCTGAGTGACTTCAGAGAAAGCTGAGCCCACAGGGAGAGGCTAGGGCCAGAGGGTGGCCCTGGGTTTCAGAAGCCTGTACTATGGAGCGGGGGAGAATTTGTTCATTCCTTTACCCCACAAACGTGATGTCTCCTCCCACTCTGTGGGCCCAGCTCCCAGGGGCCCAGCTCAGGCTGCTGACCTCCTGATCCCTGGCTCCAGCTTCCAGCCTAGGGAGAGGTGGGGGGGAGTCGCTTCCACCTAAGGATGATCTCCCAGACTATGCCCCTGTTTGGGAAGGCTGCGGGGTTCCCTGATGCAGGCGGTAGCTGGTACACACACATACACACACACACACACACACACACACTCACGTGTGCCAAGGCCTTCCTACTTGTGCATGCTCACACATGAGCTCACACTTACTCCCATGTGCGCACACACGAGCCACACGCTCCTACCCATGGGTGTTGTCCACACACCCTACGTGCATGAACTCGCCCTGCGTAACACAACCTACAAGGGAAGCACTACATTACTCCCATTTTGTAGAGGAAGAAACAGGTCAGAGAGGCTTAGCCACTTGTCCAAGGTCACACAGCCATTTATGGCAGAGCTGGAATCCAAACCCAGACAGTCAGGCTCCCACACCCATACCGTTGGTTTCCTGGTGGCAGAAGTCATGTCTGCTGTCATCAGCCTGGAAAGCAGTTTGTGGTCTTGCTGTGTGTCACTATGCAATTCGCTAAATTCTGAGAAGGAAAGAAACATTGGCCCAGGCCTGGTCTAGGTGGAGATTGGAATTAGGAATCAGGCAACTTCTTTGTGGGTGGTTCTGATCCCAGTTTGCTGTGTGACCTTGGGCAAGTCACTGATCTTCTCTGGGCCTCAGTTTCCTGATGTGTAAGTGGAAGGGGGATCAATGAGACCAGAGGGCCTGTCTGCTGGAGAGTTCTGCTCCTCTCCTGCCTCCCTGGCCTGGAGCTTCTGGAGGGCATGGGGCAGGCCGGCACTCACCAGGAAGCCTGGCATAGTAGACACAGGTGAGCACTGGGTCACTCCCCGTCCAGCCTTGCCACCTGGACAGCTTGCCCTCCTCTCTGCTCCTAGGAACTACTGCCAGCGAGGTGCAGGCCATTGTTGGGGGGTGGGGTGGGGGTGGTCATCACACCCTCCCTCACTGCCGCTGCAATCCAGCCATCCCCACACCCCAGCCTCCACCCAGCTCCCCAAGCACTTCCTGCTGGGTGACTGGTTGGGAGAAAGTGAAGAAAACATGCCTCCATCTGGGGCGGAGCAGACATCCTTCCACCCAACTCCACCCTGAACCCAGCCATGCTGCTCTCCACTTCCCAGTCCCTGCCCTCTCTGCCCACTCCCCCAGCCTGAGCCTCAGCTTCCTTCACGAGCCCTGTGACCCTGTCCGTGGTACCTCTCCCTGAATGTAAACAGTGCTCTCTGGCTGTGGCCAAGACAAGACTCTGTCATTCCCTGTCTTCCATTTCTCCCACAGCTTCTTCCTTCTCTTCAGTCTCTCCAGCAGACGCATGGACCACTCCTGGACTAGGAAGTCTGTGAAGGTCTCAACTGCTGGTAGAGCCCAGAAACCATGAGCATTGAACCCAATGTACTGTGTGTATGGACCCCACCCAGTGTGTCCCAAAGGCCTGCCAGGTGAGGGAGGAGTCCACTCACCCACCATCCATGTATGCTCCCATCCATCCACTCACCTACCAATCCATCCACCCATCCATCCATTCTCCATTCCTCCAACTCTCCATTATGCATGCACTGATTATCTACCCATTCATTCTCTACTTATTTACCCACCTACCCAGTGAGCCAGGTACTCATGCATCATCCATCATTAATTCTTCCATGTCTGCACAATTCATTTCCTATATTCTTTCACCCATCCATTCCCCCAGATACTCATCCATACTTTCCCAAGCATGGGCATAGGCATGATTTTCTCCATCCACTCACCCACTCACCCATCCTCTCCTGCACCCACTTGCCCCTCTCCCCATCCATCCCCCCACCCACTGCCCCAATCCACCAACACACCCGCCCATCCATCCATCCTTTTAGTCATCACTCAACCTTGGATCTGTCCAACCAATCATTATTCCTTCCTTCCTTTTCTTTTTTTCTTTCTTTTGTTTTTTTCTTTTTCTTCTTTTTTTTTTTTAAGATTTTATTTATTTGACAAAGAGAGAGAGATCACAAGTAGGCAGTGAGGCAGGCAGAGAGAGAGGGAAGCAGGCTCACTGCCAAGCAGAGAACCTGATGCGGGACTCGATCCCAGGACCCTGAGATCATGACCTAAACCGAAGGCAGAGGCTCAACCCACTGAGCCAGCCAGGTGCCCCCAAATCTTCCATTCTTACACCTATCCATCCATATTGCAAAAATATATCGAGCACTATATGCCAGGCATCATGCTGGCCCTGGGAATATACTGAGGAACTTTCATGTGCTTCCAGTACAGTGGGTGAGGCAGAAAATTCATTAGACAGGTCCTGGGTGATAAGCTGTCTGACAAGGGTGAGTGAGGGCTGAGTCAGCTCACGCAGATCTGGACATCTGGGAAGGCACATCTCCCACAAGGCAATGCCCAGGCTAAGCCTGGAGGAGGAACACAAGTTGGCCAGCAAGGCTGTGGGTGTGAGATGACAACATTTCTGGCAGGGACGCCAGCACGTGCAAAGACCCTGAGGTGTCAGAAAAAGAGTCTCACTTCTGGATCTTATATAGCAAGAAGAGGCAAGAGGAACAGGGGCCAAGGCACCCAGGGGCACGTAACCCTCCCAGCCTTTGGCATCATCCCTCATGCCCGGCCCCACAGGGCTCTCTTTAGGGGCTCAAGAGCCCACTCTTCTGTCAAGCCAACAGCCCCTGGGAACTGTTGGATGTGGTGAGCTGGGCAGGGCAGGTGCCGTGGGAGGCCCAGCGGTCCTGGCCCTTGAGGTTGGGCTCCCTATACCTAAGGGACCCAGCGGCCACCCTTGCTCTCACCCTGGCTCTCACCAAGGTGCCTCCGTGCCAGGCCACCTTGTATAAGCATCAGAGACCCAGTCCATGCAGCTGGGCCCAGGGGCAGGCCTCCTTCAGCTGAAGGACAGCAATGGGACCAGAGCCAGACCAGAGACAGCAGAGTTGGAAGGAGGTGCCAACTCCCCCAGCACCTGCCACACGTGGAGAGAAGACAAGGTAGCCACTAAACGGACAGTCCCTCCCAGGGTCCCTCAGTCCTCTTTCAGCACAGCCTCTTCCAGCCCTGCCCCAAGACCTCCCCTTGGATTGCTAGGCCCATTCCAGGCTGCAGCCCAGATGCCCAAAACCCTGATGACAGCAGGGGGAGGCTGCGGCCAGCTCAGTCAGGAGGCCACAGTTCCCCATCCCACAGATGGCCATGGTCACAGGTGGTATCTAGCTTTGACCTCTGTGTTCAGAGCTGGGAGGGGGGACAGTCAGCAGGGAGGGACACCAAGTCCAATCTCTAAACTCTACAGCTGGGCAAGAGACAGTCCAGATGTCCTGGCTGCATCTCTCTTCAGCTTGCCAGTTTCTGGAACCTTCTGTTAGCAGCTAGAGGAAAGTCTGAGTTCGCCAGCTTCCTTCTCAAAGCCCCCATCATCAATTTGATCTTAGGATTCCTAAAATGCTTTTCAGAATAAAAAACAAAATCCAACATTTTTTTAGCAGTTTAGGACCTCCAGCAGGCTGCCACGTGACCTGCCTCCCTTGATTCCCACCTTAACACAGTGATTATTAGCCCCACTTTCTGAACCAGGAAACTGAGGTTCAGAAGGCTGAGGGGACCTTCCAGTGCCAGGCCTAGCAGGAGCTACTGGGCTCCCTGACTCCCAGGCCTATGCCACCCCTTCTACCTGCCTCCCTCCCCCCAGGTTCCGTGTGCTTTAGGGTGTCCAGAAGATCTCTGCCTGGGACACCTTCGCCATTCTCACCCAGGTCCAGGTTGTTCCCCATCCCTTCCTCTCCTCCCCTTTGCTTCTCCAAAAAAAAAAAGCCTCCTCTGTGCCAAACAAGCATGGGCCTGGATGCAGGCGCTACACGTAACAAATGGGGTCCCTGCCCCCCAAGGAGCTTAAATCAGGAGACAGGCAGCCACCCTTCCGCAGGGCCGGGGTTGGTATGGAAGTCCAGGGAATTGTGGGCCACTGCGGAAGCCCCTCTCCCAGCCCTGGAAGCCGCTGAGCTCACTGTTGCCCAGTGAGGATCCTGGGGAGAAGGTGGATTTCAGGCCCCATGCAAAGACCTGTCTGGGTGCAGCACAGCATGGGGCCTGGGGGCAGAGTAGACACAGGGCAAGGGCGCCCCGAGCATAGTAAGCACAACACGGATGGCAGACGACCATGGAGACGCCCTGCCTGCATGACACTGGGAGCCACAAATGATCTGCAGCAGGCAGCCTGTGATCAGATCCATGTCCCCGAACTGTCACTGTGCCTGCTTCGTCTCCGGGAGGAGGCCGCTTATGGTTCTGGAGAGCTCTGGCTCTTAACCGCCTTTGAGGATTTACCTAGTCCTCCAGCCCGTCCCCTAGCGACAGAGCTCAAGCGCAGAGGGCCAGCACTCTGCGGTCACGGTCATGGTCACGCGCAGTGCTGGGATGAATGTCCCCGTCCTGACAGCACGTCCCCCCTGGATCATCTGAGCTCCAGATATCCTGACCATCCCAGTGCATCGTCACGAGTCTTGATCTTTGCCAAGTGCACCTACACGTGTTGAAGATACTTCTCGCGGTCTGCGCAGCATTCCAAGTTCACGCCTGGGGTTTGAGGTTAACCATCTGCTTTGTGGACTCACAGAGAGTTGGGGTTTTTCTTTTTTCTTTTTCTTTTTCTTTTTCTTTCTTTCTTTCTTTCTTTCTTTCTTTTTTTTTTTTTTTTTTTTTTTTGCCTTTTAAAGGGTAAGATTTAAAGCCTCCTAAATACCCAGTTATAAATAGATAGTTGATGATTATATAATTCACCATAACCTTGGGCTACTTAGGCGAAGCTGTTGCGGGTTGCTGGGCACCCAGAGGCCTGTCCCTTGGACTGAGTCCATTCCTGATTAGAATCCAAGCTCTTACTGGGGCGCCACGGAGGGGGCTCAGTTGGTGGAGTGACCGAGTCTTGATTTTGGCTCAGGTCACGATCTCAGGGTCATAAGATTGAGCCCCATGTCCGGGTCTGCGCTGGGCATGGAGCCTGCCTGAGATCCTTTCTCCTTCTCAGCACCCCGCCCCCTGGCCCCACACACACATACTGCGCATTTGTACTTTCTCTCCAAAAAATTAAATTAAATAATTAATTTATTAAATTAAATAAAAAATAAAAAGAAATAAAAAGAATCCAAGCGGGGGCACCTGGGTGGCTCAGTGGGTTAAGCGTGTGAGTGGGTTAAGCGTCTGCCTTTGGCTCAGGTCATGATCCTGGGGTCCTGGGATAGAGCTCAACATCAGGCTCCCTGCTCAGTGGAGAGTCTGCTTCTCCCTCTTCCTCTGCCCCTCACTCCCTCTTATAATCTCTCTCTTACTCCAATAAATAAATACAAGTCTCAAAAAATAATAAAAAAAGGATTCCAAGCTGCTGCTGATTTTCTCATATGAGAGATAGAAGGTGTACATGGCACCTGCCGGATGCCAGCCACGGGCCCTCGCCTGCAGCAGAAGGAGCTTCGCCCCAGGGTCTCCTTCTGGCCTCCCCCTGGCACAACCCGCAGCAACACCTAAGGCCCGGGCCCTGTGGGTGGTGGGCAGGGAAGGATCCACAAGGAGCAGCACTTCCCACGGACCTCAGAAGAGAAGACCAGGTGAGGAGGGACAGGGGCGCTGCAGGCAGAGGGAGGAAACCCACAAAGATCGGAAGGCCCCTGCCACTTTGCGGTTGGAAAGGTTTCTGGTGTAGGAATAAATGACATCATGCCAATACAGGGTTATGGAAGCTAAGGCTTGTTTTGAAAATTTACAAGGGATGCCTCAAACAACGAAGAAGTCATTCAGTCTAAAGGGGAGGCCCTGGTGTCGCCTGTGATGGGTCCTGTGTGAATCAAATGGGGATGGTGTAACACGGGCCCAGAAAGGCGGCGGGGATTAAACAACGGAAGTTAATTTTCTGACAACTCTGCAGGCTAGAAGTCCAAGATAAAGATACCAGCGGGATTGGTTTCTTCTGAGGCCTCGTCCCTTGGCCCGTAGATGGCCGCCTTCTCTTTGGGTCTTCACGCAGCTGCCCCCACGAGTGTCCCAATCTCCTCTTCGTGTAAGGACACCAGCCATTGGACTAGGGCTCACCCCAATGACTTCATTTTATCCCAATTACCTATTTAAAGGCTCTGTCTTGGGGATACCTGACTGGCTCACTTGGAAGAGTGACTGGCTCACTTGGAAGAGTGTGCAACTCTTGGTCTCAGGGTCATGAGTTCATGTTGGGTGTAGAGATTCCTTAGGTTAAATCAACTTAAATAAAATAAATAAATAAATGGGTCTATTACAGTTCAAAAATGGATTGAAAATTTTTTAAAAAAAAAAACCATAAAAATGAAGAAGTCTCCATCTCCAGGTACAGTCACATTCTGAGACACCGGGGGTTAAAACTTCAACCTACGGATTTTGAGGGAACACAATTCAGCTAGTAAGAGGCCCCAAGTGGATGACAAGCACGTGAACATGGGGAGCGTGAGGAAAGAAGCTTGGAGGGGCTGGCAGGAGCTAGAAGGGACCTGGCTGCCAGGCTAAGGAAACTAGACTCTGTCCCCTAAAAATAAAACTGGGAACCAGAAGAGTGGAGTTTTCTGTAGAGCATTTGGAGGCTGGCTCTGGCGGTTGGCGTAGAAGATCAGAAGGGGGGAGAAGCCGGGGGCCAGTCTGTGGGGGTTGGGAGAAGGGGCAGGAGGCACCCGGAGACTTGTTAACCCTCACAACAGCCTGACATGAGAATTAACCCTTCCCCCCATTATACAGATGAGGAAAGTGAGGCTTGTTGTGGGGGTTGTTTAATGACTTCCTCAGGCTTTACATCCATTCTTTCACTGAAGCTTCAAGCAGCTGAAACAGTCAGGCCTGGGCTGCCCCAACAGACATCTCCTGAGTGTGAGGAAAGAGGAGAGAAGCCAACATTCAAACATGAGGAGGTAGGAAGGTGTGCTGCAAAGGCAGGGTCAAGCAGGAGGTTGGGGTCAGCAGGAGAGGAAGAAGAAGGCGATCATGGTGATCACGGGGGCTTCTGGAAGCCCCCTAGGCACCTTTCTGGAGGTTCACTGGCAGGGGTCCTGGGCTTCTGGCAGCTGACCCACCCTCATGCACTGTCATCCCCCCCAGATCAGATCCTAGACTTGGCTCCGGAAACCTCCGCTCCCCTGTACCACCCCCTTCCAACTCCCATGCTGCCTACCCAGGTCTGGACCATCCAGGCCGTCAGCCAAGGCGCTGAGAGTCGTAGCCAGCTGGCCTCTGAGAAGCAAACTTCCCATCACAGACTCTGCACAGCTTGACCCACGTCCCCCAGCGCCTTGCAGCTGGACGTAGGCAGACAGCCAGACCGAACAGAGCCGGGAGCCGGCGGCAGTCCAGACCTCTGCGTATGGACCTCCCTGGCCAGCTGCTCTAAACCTTCCTTCAGCTGGACCAGACCAGCAAGGTTGCGGGGGACTCTGGGCAGCACCCAGCCTTCGGCATCCAGCAGGCCTCAGCTCAAATATGGTTCCACCCAGCTCCCTGGGCCAAGTCACGCCCCTCACTCAGGCTCAGTTTCCCAGCAGGAAAACTGAAGATACTAATTGCTCTCTGCAGGGTCTTTGCAGAAGTCCAAACATGCAGTTGGTGCTCGATAAAAGCAAGCCGTGAATCAGCCTTGGAGGCAAGCCTGGTGGCTCACCTCACTGAGCCCCCATCCCCCCAGGTGCCATCCTCCCCTGCTTTTCAACAATCAGTCTGGAGGGCAAAAGAGCAGCAGTTCCCCGCGCTGATCAGGCAACCCAGGCCACTCCATCCCAACTGATGTCGCAGGGCTAGAGAGGAGGGGACACAGTCAGCTGAGAGGCCCGAGCAGACCTGGGAGTGATTCACAGACCCCAGACCCCAGGCCACCCCCACCCACCCACCCACCCACAGTGGCCACAGGGAACAGATGACTGGCTGAGAAGCCCACTCCCTCCCCACCTCTCACCAATCCACCCTCCATCCCAGCCAGCCAGGGCTATTTAAAGAATCTAAATAAAAATTTAGTCCTTCCCAGGACTGGAGAGCCTGCTGAACCACCAGAAGTGTGTCATCGAGGTGGCGGTGAGCGGGTGTACGTGTCTGTGAAGATGGGTCTGCCGTGCTGGATGTAAGTTACACCTCATTATAATTTGTCTAAGGAATTTCTTCTTGCAGGAAGATCCATAGACCTGCTTATTCCTATTCCTGTGCAAAATACAAGAAACCCTGGACCTTAGCGACTGTTAGAGAACGAAAATTCAACTAAGTGGACTGAAATATCTAATTGGCTCTAGTCACCGATTCCCCCATACCAGATAGAAGGGTAGTCCAAGGAGTTGCACAAAATGGAAGGCTTTTTATAGGCGGTAATGGGTGGGACAGGATGTTATTAGCAGAAGACTGTTTCGGGCAAGGTCCCCTTCTCTTAGAGGAAGGCAGGGGGTCGTCTGGAGCAGATTACCTCACTGGCGCTGACCAGAAAATTCCAGACGGATTGGTTTAGAATTCTCCTCCTGGGAGAGGCGGAAACGGCAATTAGGTTAGGTATTCTTGGTGGGGCTGAACACAGTGACGCCATTTTGGCTCTGTGGTTTCTTTTTAACAATATACAGAAGAGACTCTGAAAGGTAGAGAAAAGAAAGCAGACAGCCTGGGCACCTCAGAACACAAGGAATGACACAGAGGCACGTGTCCTGGGTTTTGTCTCACTGTCACAGATGGGGGGGCTGGAGAAGCAAGCGATCTGGAAAGGGCAGTGGGAGCAAACAAAGCAAAGAGCCCCTAAATAAGCCGTCTCTTTAGCCAAAGCTCCCCAAAAGGGACAGCCTGGCAAGATAGGAAGCTTTGGGACAATATATACTCCAGCCAGACAACACGGAAAAGATGCAGCCCCACCCCCACTCACACCGGCAGACATGTCAGCTTACCTGGTTGGTGGCAGAGAAGGTCAGGTAGGGAGGTTTAACTTTCCTCCCAGCCAGGATCAAGTGCTCTACCATAGAGGCCACATGGGGAGCCAAAGCTCTGACCCATTCAGCAGTCACGGGGAGCCCCCGCTGGGGTAGAGAGGCAGAAGGAGAAATCTGAACTTCTCCCTTCACCTGGCATACTGAAGCAGTGCCCCCTTTTTCCCTGCCAGAGGGGTGTCAGAGAAAGCCAGCTAAGAGAGGTTTAAATAGGACCCAGTGTCTCATAACATAATCAGAAAATGGCCAGGTTTCATTAGAAAATCACTCATCATACTGCTGCATGCTGGCTGAGTCCGAGGACCCAGAGGGTGTCTTCACGACCAGCCAAGGGGGTCCTTGGCTTTGCACAGGCTAGGAATTGAACGTGAGCCAAGGGAAAATGAGAACATAGTCTATTAAAGTTGTAGAGAGTGTAGATACAGACAGAGGTCTGGGAGACTCAGAAAAGAAAGAAGAGGGAGTCTTTGTATTGAGGATGGCGGTCTGGGGCATGAGTCCTCTTAGTCAGAAATCCAGGAACAAAGATCAGCTTTTAGATGTTCTCTGTAAGTCGACTCTTGGTAAGTTAGTTGTCTTGGAAAAACTTCAGGACAACTTTGCCTGGTCAATCCTCTGACGTTATCTATTGTGCTAGAAGACACCAAAGAAATCATTAACTCCTTGACCTTGACAAGGGTGACATACACTATCTGCTTTGTACAGCCTGTATAAGGCAGGGGTACAAGTCCCAGCAAGAACACAAGCAGGAAAAAGAGAAAAATTAAAAACAGCTTTTCTCTCTCTTTTTTTTTTTTTTTTTTTTTTTTTTTTTAAATGGGGACCCTTCAGTTTCTCTGCCTCAATGCCAAGAGCCAGGAATATCTCATGGTCAACGAAAAGACCAATCAATGGAGACTGACAGCAAGAAGATAGAGATGTTAGAATGACCTAGCAGAGATTTGTTTTTTTAAATATTTTATTTATTTATTTGATGGAAAGAGACATGGCAAGAGAGGGAACACAAGCAGGGGGAGTGGGAGAGGGAGAAGCAGACTCCCCTGCTGAGCGGGGAGCCTGATACAGGGCTCGATCCCAGGACCCTGATCACAGCTTGAGCCAAAGGCAGACACCTAACCACTGAGTCACCTAGGCGCCCCTGATCTAACAGAGATTTTTAAAGCAGGCATGACAAAATGCTTCAATAAGCAATTACACACACACCTGAAACAAATGAAAACATAGAAAGCTTCACCAAAATAAATAAATAAATAAATAAATATGCTTAACAAACAAGTACAAACACACTTGAAACAAATGAAAACATAGAAACGGGCACCTAAATAAATAAATAAATAAAGTCTCTAAAGAAGAATGAAATGGAAATCTTAGAACTGAAAATAGAATAACAAATATAAAGCTCAACAGACGGGCTCCACAGCAAAATGGAGCAGACAGGAGAGAACCAGTGAACTAGAGACAAAACAACAGAAATTACCCAATCAGACAACTCAAAAGAAAAGACATGGGAAAATAATGATCAGAGTCAGGGACCTATGAAACTATAACAAAGGTCTAACATTTGTGTCACAGGAGAGAAGGAGGGAGGGGCAATAAAGGTACTCAAAGAAATAATGGCTAAAAACTTCCCAAACTGGACAAGAGACATAAACCTACAGATTAAGGAAGATGAGCAAACCCCAAACAAGATAACCACCGCACCCCAATTCAAGGCAAGACACTCCATCATTAACCTTCTGAAAACTAAAGACAAAGAAAAATATTTAAAGCAGTCAGAGAAAAACAACACATATCTATAGGGGAAAACAATTCAAATGACCACAGATTTCTCCTCAAAAGCCATGCAGGCAGAAGGAAGCAGCACAGTATTTTTCAGGAAGGAAAAGATCTCCAGGCCCATGTGGTTTTCCTAGAGAATTCTACCACACTTTTAAAGAAGAATTAACAAGAATTTTATACAACATCTCCCAGAAAAACGGAAGGAGGAGGAACCATTTCCCAGTTCATTTATAAAGCTAGTACTGCCCTATACCACAACCAAAGACAGTTCTAAAAAAAATAAATATCCAGACCAATATACCTCATGAACAGATGCAAAGTTCATTAACAAAATACTAGAAAATAGAATTCAGCAATATATAGGAAGAATTATTCACCATGACAAAGTGGAATTTATTCTAGGGATGAAAGTTCAGTTCAATATTTGAAAACCAATCAATACAATCCATCATATGAACAGACTATAAAAGAAAAGTCATATAGTCATATTAACTGGTGCAGAAAAAGCATTTGATGAAATTCAACATCCAGTGAAACTCTGGGATAAGAAAAAAAAAACTCTCAGAAAAGAGGCATGTAGGGACAATCCCTCCACTTGATAAAGAGTATCTACAAAAACCCAACAGCTAAAATTAACATAATGGTGAAAGACTGAATGCTTCCCCACTAACATCAAGATCTAGGCAAGAATTTCTGCTCTTACTACTCTCACTCAACATAGTACTGGAAGTTCTAGCCAGTGCAATAAGGCAAGAAAAGGAAATTTAAAGGTGTATAGGTAGGAAAGGACAAAATGAATTTGTCTTTCTTTGGAGATGATATGATTGTGTAAGTAGAAAGTCCCAAGGGATCCAACAAGAAAGAGTCAAAACCTCCTCAAAGGAATAAGTGATTTCAGCAAAGTCAAAGGATATAAGAAAAGCATACAAAAATCTATTCTATTTCTATAGATTAGCAATGAACACATGGGAATTGCAAATAGTATGTTTTTATAATATTTGAGTATTTACAGTTACACTTTAAAAAGCACTTAAGTATAAATTTAACAAACCACATGCAGGATTTGTATGCTGAAAGTGACACAATTCCATTAACAGAAATTAAAGATCTAAATAAATGGAGAAACACACCATGTTCATGGGTAGGAAGACTCAACATAATAAAGATGTTGATCATTTCTTCCCAAATTAACATCTAGGTTTAATGTGATTCCTATAAAAATCCCAGAAAGACATATTTGTACATACACAGAAGGTTATTCTAAAATTTATATGGAAAGGTAGAAGGATTAGAATAGTGAAAACAATTTTTGAAAAGGAAAAAATAAACTAAGCTAAATTAGTTTATCGAACTTCAAGACTTACTGTACAGCCATAGTAATCAAGACTGTGTGGTACAGGCAGAGGAAGAGACATATAGATCAATAGAACAAACTAGAGAGCCCAGAAATAGACCTCACAAACATACCCAACTGATTTTTCATAAAGATATAGAAATAATACAATGGAGGAAAGATGTTCTTTTCAGTAAATGATGCTGGTGTGATTGGATATCTGTAAGCAAAAACAAAACAAAAACTTTAACTTAAACATCATACCTTGTACAAAACCTAACTCAAAATATATCATCAACCTAAATGTAGAATTATACTCTCTCACTCTCTGACAAGTAAATAAATAAAAATCTTTTTTAAAAAGTGGGGGGGATGCCTGGGTGACTCAGTTGATTAAGCGTCTGCCTTTGGCTCAGGTCGTGATCCCAGGCTCCTGGGATCAAGTCCTGCACTGGGCTCCTTGCTCAGCGGGGAGCCTGCTTCTCCCTCTGCCTGCTGCTCCCCCTGGTTGTGCTCTCTTTTTCTCTGACAAATAAATAAATAAAAATCTTTTTAAAAAAAAAGTGTAAAATTATAAACCTTCTAGGAAAAACATAGAAAATCTTTGGGACCCAGAACTAGGCAAAATGTTGTGAGACATGACACTAACAGCATTATCCATAAAAGGAAAATTTGATAAATTCAATTTACTCAAAATGTAAAGTTTTCATTCTATGAAGGACTGACTCTGTTAAGAGGATGAAAAGACCAGTCACTGAGTTGGAGAAGATATTTGCAAGTGACATATCTGACAAAAGACTATCATCTAGATTGGACGAGGATTTCTCAAAACTTGGCAGTGAAAAAGTGAACCACCCAATTACAACATGGGCAAAAGACATGAACAAACATTTCATTGGAAAGGACAGACAAATGGCAAATAAGCACACGTAAAGATCAACATTATTAACCATCAGGGAAATGCAAATTAAAATCCCAATGAGATAACGGTTATATATCTAGCAGAATGGTTAAAATAAAAGATTATGGCAATATCAAATGCTGGCAAGGATGCAGAGAAACTGGATCGCTCACATATTTGCTGTGCTGGTAGGAATGTGAAATGACACAGCTGTTCTGGAAACCAGTTTGAGTTTGTTAAAAAAAAAAAAAAAAAAACAACACCCAAAAACACTAAACATGCAACTATCATCTGACCCCAACAAGTGTTCCTGGGCTTTCATCCCAGAGAAATAAAGGATTATGTTCTGGGCGCCTGGGTAGCTCAGTCGGTTAAGCACCCAACTCTTGATTTCAGCTCAGGTCATGATCTCAGGGTCATGAGATGGAGTCCTGAGTCCAGCACCATGCTCAGCAGGAGTCTGCTGGGGATTCTCTCTCTCTCTGCCTCTTCCTCTGCCCCCACCCCCACTTGTACATGCTCTCCCTTTCTCAAATAAATAAATCTTTAAAAAAAAAAATCATGTTCACACAAAGACCTGTACACAGATAATTATAGCAGCTCTACTCATAATAACCCCAACCTAGAAACAACCCAGATGGCCTTCAACAGGCAAATGATCACACCAAGTGGTAGAATACCACTCACCCCTAAAAAAGAATGAAATATTGATGCAGGAAATGACCCCGATGGAGCTCCAGAGAATTATGTTGAATGAAAAAAGCCAGTTCCGACAGGGGATAAGTTGTATGATTCCATTTGTAGGACATTCTTGAAGCGACAAAATTATAGTAACAGAGAACACTTGGTGGTTGCCCAGGGGGTTAAGGAGGCATTGGGGGACAGGCAGGAAGTAAGTGTCACTATAAGAGAGCAACAGGAGGGATCCCGCAGTGGTGGAAAGGCCCTGTATCTTTTTTTTTTTTTTAAGATTTTATTTATTTGACAGACAGAGATCAGAAGTAGGCAGAGAAGCAGGCAGAGAGAGAGAGGAGGAAGCAGGCTCCCCATTGAGCAGAGAGCCCAATGCGGGACTTGATCCCAGGACCCTGGGATCATGACCTGAGCTGAAGGCAGAGGCTTTAACCCACTGAGCCACCCAGGCGCCCTCTTTTTTTTTTTTTTTTTTTTTTAAGATTTTATTTATTGGGACGCCTGGGTGGCTCAGTTGGTTAAGCAGCTGCCTTCGGCTCAGGTCATGATCCCAGCGTCCTGGGATTGAGTCCCACATCGGGATCCTTGCCCCGCAGGGAGCCTGCTTCTCCCTCTGACTCTGCCTTCCACTCTGCCTGTGCTCGCTCTCGCTCGCTCTCTCTCTGACAAATAAATAAATAAAATCTTTTAAAAAAAAGATTTTATTTATTTATTTGAGATAGAGAGAGAGACAGAGTGAGAGAGAGCATGAGAGGGAAGGTCAGAGGGAGAAGCAAACTCCCCATGGAGCTAGGAGTCCGATGTGGGACTTGATCTGAGAACTCTGGGATCATGACCTGAGCCAAAAATAGGCTTAACTGACTGAGCCACCCAGGCACCCTTGAAATGCCCTGTATCTTGACTGCATCTATGTCGATATCCAGGTTCTGATATCGAACTATAATTTGACAAGATGCTACCATTGGAAGAAACTAGGTACAAAATCCATGGGCTCTCTCATGGGTCTCCATCTCAAGACCCTGAGGTCCTGACCTGACTGGAAACCAAGAGTCAGGTGCTTAACCAACTGTGCCACCTGGGCACCCCACAAATGACATTTAATTTTTTTAATTTTTAAAAATTTTTTATTAACATATAATGTATTATTAGCCCCAGGGGTACAGGCCTGTGAATCGCCAAGTTTATACACTTCCCAGCACTCACCATAGCACATACCTTCCCCAACATCCATAACCTAAACACCCTCCCCCTGCCCCCCTTCCCCCACAACCCTCAGTTTGTTTTGTGAGATTAAGAGCCTCTTATGGTTTGTCTCCCTCCCGATTCCATCTTGTTTCATTTATTCTAATCCTACCCCTTAAACCCCCCACATTGCATCTCCACTTCCTCATATCAGGGAGATCATATAATTGTCTTTCTCTGATTGACTTACACAAATGACTTTTTTTTTTTTAAGATTTTTATTTATTTATTTATTTGACAGAGAGAGATCACAAGTAGAGAGGCAGGCAGAGAGAGAGGGAATCAGGCTCCCTGCCAAGCAGAGAGCCCGATGCGGGGGCTCGATCCCAGGACCCTGAGATCATGACCTGAGCCAAAGGCAGCGGCTTAACCCACTGAGCCACCCAGGTGCCCCACAAATGACATTTAGTATTATTGTGAAAATCATTTCGACCTCTCAGATGCCCTCAAAGTGTCTCGGAGACCCTCAGGAGGACCCCAGATGACACTTTGAGAACCACTACCTATACCCACAACAACAAAAAGCTTCTGTGTTGGAGTGCTTGGGTGGCTCAGTCGGTTGGGCGCCTGCCTTCTGCTCAGGTCATGATTCCAGGGTCGAGTCCCACATTAGGCTCCCTGCTCAGTGGGGAGCTTGCGTCTTTCTCTCCCTCTGCCTCCCTGCTGCCCCTGCACTGCTTGTGCTTTCTCTCTCTTTCAAATAAATAAATAAAACCTTAAAAAAAAAAATCTCCCATGTTGAGCAAAAGAAACCAGACACCAAAGACTGTATACTGAATTACTCCATCTATAGGAAGTTCAAGAAGGAGCAAAACTGGTGTAAGGGGAGGGGAGGTAGAAGAGTCTACCTCATGCTGGGGTGCACATACAGACTTGGAGGGGCAGGGAGAAGCCTCGGGGGGCTGGAAATATTCTCTCTTGACCAGGGGTGGTGACCCAGCCGTTTACCCATGTAAGAGTTCGTCATACTGCACGCTTAAATTGGTGCCTCCTGCCCCCTTTCCTATAAATTGTTACACATAAGTAGGAAAGAAAAATGATGACATCAGGCTGATGCACTTTGAACTTGGCTTCAGCTATATTAGAAATGCCAGGATGTGATCGCTCTTCAGCTTGTAAGAGCCAAAATCACCCTCATCCAACCAGGGCAGTCATGGAAGATCTCAAGACACCCAGTTGGCAATGCCACCACTGGATCAGGGAGCCCCAGTCCCTGGGGGACATGTAGGTGGCCTGGATGACACACACCCCTGCCGCCCCACCACCCACTGCCCGGTCCCACTCGCAGCCTGGCCCTGGGCAGAAGTGTCTGCCGTGTCTGGAAGGAGGAGGAAGGGCACTTGGTTTTTCTCATCCTGGTGAGTCTCTTGGGACCTAGACCATGACCAATTCTCTACTGGAAAAAGAGGAACCTGCTCTCAGTCCTCCCTCAGGCAGGAACTAGCCATTTAGTCTCAGTGTATTTAGATGAGGACAGTTATGCACTGGAGTGCTTTACAGCCCTTCCTTCCCACAGCTGATAACTGCACAAGCCAAAGTTCCTACAAGGACAAGGCCCCACCTTTGCCTGAACCCTTCTACTACATTCCCACTTTTATCCTCTCCACTCCAGGCACCCCAGCTGATTAAGTGTTCCTCAAACACCTTGGCACACTCCCACCTCAGGACATTTGCACATGCTGCTTCCTTTGCTCCAGCTGTTCTTTACTCAAATATCCTCAAGGGCTCCCTCCCTTACTTCCTTTACGTCTTTATTCCAGGGCTTGGCACACTGTGGGCAACATCAACCCAGTGCCCATGATATGTCAGTAAAGCTCTCCTGGGACAGAGCCTTACTCATGAGTTTGTGGATTGTCTCTGGCTGCTTTTGTGCCCCAATGGCAGAGTTGAAAAGTTGTGACAGAGGTACTCCTCACCATGCAGCCAGCTAGATAAGGCACCTGTGTGTCGTGTTTTTTGTCTGTCCCCCAGTAGAGGGCTTCTTCCTTGGTGCACCCCCGTTGTTACAAGAGCAGCATTTTGTTGGGGCTCCGCAGTGTGCACGAAGGAGAGTGTGGATGTGCAGTACTGTTTGTTTCGTTTCTGTTTCCCGAAACTCTCAGCATTGTAAGCGCCAGAGTGGGGCCTGTACCTTTCGGGGCTGTAACCTGCTGTCCAGCAAGGTGACTGCCATGCAATGCGTGCTCTGTGAAGACCCAAGCACGGAAGGAATGAAGGGACAAACGTGCAAAAGATCTCCAGGAAGAGGCTCTCAAATGTGTAGGACACTTCCCAGTTTACCAAATAACATCACTTTTGTCCAAGCCCTCCAGGCCTCCTATGCTATGAACTGACCCCTGGCACCTACTCTCTTTCTTTCCCACTCCCATCTGTTAGGCCCCTCGACTCCCCGTCCCCTCCCTGACTTCCTTTCCATGGCTCTGCTCCTTCCTTCTCCTGGGGATCCCAGAACCCAGGCATGTTTCCTTCAGCAGGTGCTGGCGTCTGGACAGAGAGCTGCTCCCACCCACCCCCATCAGCACCTCAAGGCAGTTCCCTGGTGATTGCCAGGTGCCAGGTGCCAGGGGACAGTGGGGCCAGCTCCTGTCCTTGGGGAGCTGACGGGCAGGCAGGCACAGGCAGCAAGGCCACAAAAGCCAGGACCTGGCTGACCAGCTATCAGGGAGGGGCACCATGGGGCAGGCACCACAGAAAATGCCATGTGTCATGTCAGTCACCTGGTACCCTAAGAAGCCTCCCACACCCTCCATGAGCTCGGAGTCCTTGTCCCCTTCCTAGCTGGATCTCCCTCTGTCACATGGGGCCTGCTCTTCTCCTGCATGTGTCCCAAGAACCTGATGTTCTCCTGTCCCATGTGGTCACAAATCCATGTGTCCCATGTGTTCCTTGGAGCTCCCAGGAATAGGGCAAAAGAACGAGGTTCAGGTTCTAACCTAGGTCCTGCTATCTCTGTGGGCCTCAGTTTCTTCATATATAAAAAGTAGGAAATTGTGCCTACAGTAAGAAATTATTTAAAATAAGCTTAAGTGTGTCAATAATCCAGGAGGTTAAATCTGGTGGATTTATACCTCACATGTATTTCCCCTTCCTTCAAAACCTGCTAAAAATACAGTAAGGAAATGAAAGAAGTCACAATACTCAAGTAGCCCTGATTTGCCCATTTCTGTATTTTGTTTGTTTGCTGTGTAAATATAAAAACAAATTATCTCCAACTGGGGTGCCTGGATGGTTCAGTCAATTAAGTGCCTGCTTTTGGCTCAGGTCATGATCCTAGAGCCCCATGTCGGCATCCCTGCTCAGTAGGGAGCGTGCTTCTCCCTCTCCCACTCCCTGTTTGTGCTCTCTCTTTCTGTCAAATAAATAAAACCTTTAAAAAAAATTATCTCCAGTTGGTGATGCCAGTCCAGTTTTCTGTTCTGTGGAGCAGAGCACACTTCTGACCCATTAACCACGGCAAGACCCAGCCCCACTTGGGTACACAAAACTCCTTAACAGGGTCCAGAACTTTCTCCCAAATTGGAATAAATCAGCAGCAGGTGTCTGAAGAAAGCCTCGAACTCCTGAGACAGTGGCCAAGTCAAATAAAGACATGCAGAAAATAGAGACAATGCAGGAAACAGGAGAAAACTTCACAGTTTTGATTTGTAGCCTCAGAAGTAAGAAAAGATATGCACTCATAAAACAAAACAAAATGAAAACAAAACTACTTCATGCAATTTAAAAGGAGGAATCGGCTGGACAATAAGAAAACAACTCGATTTAAAAGTGGGCAAAAGATCTAAACAGGCGCCTCATCAAAGAAGATGTGTAGGTAGCAAATAAGCATATGTCATTGGGGAATTGCAAATTAAAACAACACAACTACACACCTAGTAGAGGGCAAAAGCCCAAAACACTGACACCACCAAATGCTGGCAAGGACGTGGAGCAACACAAACTCTCCTTTGTTGCTGGTGGGAGTCTGAGGGGGTACAGCCACCTGGCAAGACAGTTCATCAGTTTCTTATGAAACTAAGCATACTTGGTCTTAGGATCCAGCAATCACACTCCTTGGTATTTGCCTAAATACAGCAGTTTTCTTCACATTTGCCAAAACCCAGTTGTAACCAACATGTCCTTCCGCGGGTGAAGGGATAAACTGGTACCTCTGAATAATGGACTATTATTAGTCCGTGCTAAAAAGGAATGAGCTGTCAAGCCCTGAAAGACATGGAGGAAACTTAAATCCATATCACTTAGTGAAACAAGCTCCTTACTTCATGATTACAATTACGTGGTGTTATGGAAAAGGGAAAACTACGGAGACAATAGAAAAATCTGTGATTGCCGGGGGTGGGGGGCGAACCAGAGGAGCACAGGGGGTTCTTAGGGCGGTAAACTATTCTATATGATACTTTAGTGGGGGAATGCCATCCAAACCCATAGAATCCAGGGGCACCTGGATGGCTCAGTCGGTTAGGCAGCAGACTCTTGGTTTTGACTGGGGTCACGATCTCGGGATCCCAGGATCAAACCTGGTGTCAGGATCCATGCTTGGCAGGGAGTCTGCTGGAGGATTCTCTCTCTCCCTCTCCCTGTGCCCCTCCCTCCACCAGAGTGCATTCTCTCTCTCTCTCTCTCTCTCTCTCTCTCAAATAAATAAACAGATCTTTAAAACAAAAACAAAAACAAAAACAGAACACGATAAGGAACCCTAATGTAAGCTATGGACTTTTGGTGATGATGACGTGTCAATGTAGGTCCATCCATTATAATAAATGTTCCACTCTGCTAGGGGATGTTGATCACAGGGGAGGGCGTATTTAGCAAACCTCTGTACCTTCCTCTCAGTTTTGCTTTGAACCTAAAAGTCCTCTAAAAAATAAAGGCTAGGAGTGCCTGGGTGGCTCAGTGGGTTAAAGCCTCTGCCTTTGGCTCAGGTCATGATCTCAGGGCCCCTGGGATTGAGCAGTGACCCTGCCTCTCCCTCTTCTTCTGCCTCTCCCCCTGCTTGCACTCGCTCTATCACTCTCTCTAGGTCAAATAAATAAATAAATAAATAAAATCTTTGAAATAAATAAAAATAATTTTAAAAAGGCTATTTTTTTAGAGGCACAATTGTTGTACCGTACACTTACAATGGGTAGATTTACCATATGTAAATTATACCTCCCAAGAAACCCTTAAAACAAGAAGGAACTGGAAAATAAAAATAACATGAAAGCTAATTTTTTAGTCAATAGGAATGTTTGACCTGAAAGCTGTGCTCCAGATATCAGAATTTAAAATACAGAGATAGAAAATGTCAGGCAAAAAATAAGAACAAATAAGAATCGATTTGGGAGATCCAGCAGCCAACTAATAAAATTATTAGAAAGAGAACAGAGGGGCGCCTGGTTGGCTCAGTCTGTGGAGATGAGACTTTTGATCTCGGGGTCGTAAGTTCTCACCCCATCTTGGGTGTAGAGACTCGTTAAAAATAAAATCTTTCAAGGTTAAAAAAAGAGAGAGAGTGGGGCGCCTGGGTGGCTCAGTGGGTTAAAACCTCTGCCTTCAGCTCAGGTTATGATCTCAGGGTCCTGGGATCGAGCCCCGCATTGGGCTCTCTGCTCAGCAGGGAGCCTGCTTCCCCCTTCCCCCGCTGCTGCCTGCCTCTCTGCCTACTTGTGATCTCTCTCTGTCAAATAAATAAACAAACAAATAAATAAATAAATATCTAAAAAAAGAGAGAGAGAAAAAGAGAACAGAGAAAATGGAGAAGAAAGCAGTGAAAAAAGGGGTAACACAGCTGCACATTCTCAAATGAGGACACAGCCCCCAAGTGGCCACATGAG
This sequence comes from Mustela erminea, assembly GCF_009829155.1. Taxonomy (NCBI): domain Eukaryota; kingdom Metazoa; phylum Chordata; class Mammalia; order Carnivora; family Mustelidae; genus Mustela; species Mustela erminea. Next base: position 13,695,317 of record NC_045631.1, on the reverse strand, counting down.
GAACCAGAAAAGACCCAACCCCCAGAAACACCAGGGTGGGCACTGCTGTTTTGCAATAAAGGACTTCTCAGCACTCTGTTTTTCCAACTCTGTGCACACATTCATTAAAAAAACAAAAACAAAACAAACAAACAAAAAAAAAACCTTTTATCTGTATGCTTTTTGCCTGGAGTGTGGCATACACACCTCTCACATAGCAAAATAAAGCCAAGCACCCCAGTTACACAAATCCCAGGTGGACAGGAGACAAAAGATCATTTCTCAACATACCCTAACTCCAAAGGCCCCAGGCTCAGCTTCAAACGTCTTAGCCTGGCATTGGATACCTTCTCCCTCTCCAATCTGCTGAGCTCTATTCACTGAACTTGCCCCAAACTACCCAAAAAAGTGGGGAGACACACCAAATCCCTCATTTCGCCCTTCACAAGGAAGGAAAATATGGGGAGTGAGGGATGTGTCCTCCACCACGAAAGCTCATGCTGGACCATGGACCCTCAGCCAGCCATCATCCCATCTCACTATGGCCTTCTTCTCTGCCCTGCCCCCACCCCGCTTTCTTTTTCACTGATGGTCATCATTCCCCTTGTTTGCCACTGTTTTTCCTCTGTAGCTCCAGGACCGCTGAAGGTTGTATCTGCTCGCTGCTACCTATATCAGGGGTAAAGCATGCCTGATGTGTCCTAGCAGGTACTCAAAGGACACATCCTTGTCTGGCCAGTGGCCCCGCCGGGCCCAACCCTCTTCCCAACAGCCACCGTCGCCCCCACCCCGCCCCCTGCTGCAGCAGCAGCCTGTGTCTCTCCTAGCAAACAGCCTCATCCTTCTCGGAGGCCCCTCACTTGGCCTAGGTTGGGAGACACCCCCTCTCCCCTCCTTGAGTTCCCTTCAAACACTCCCGATTTACCAAGATCATGGGATCATGGATTTATCAAGATCGCGGACAGAGAAAAGCAATTGCCCAGAGTGGGGAACCAAGCTGAGGGCTTTGCAGCCGAAGCCAATATGACTCAGCACTGTGCTTGCAAATTCACCACCAACCAGCCAGAAAACCTAGAAGCCAGACACCTCTGGCTCCCTACCACCCCAAGAGCAAGTTCTTCATTCTCCTGCCTCTTTTATCACTTATCTCCCCAAATGAAGCCCAGGGCCACGCATTTGATTGGCTACATTGAGGTCATGTGCCTTCAACAGACCTGCAAGCAAGCCTGGGAGAGCAAGCCCCTGCATTTCCATTGGGGGTGGGGACCCCGAAATGCAGGAAGTTTCCCTCCATGGGAAGCCAACAAATATGGCCACTGACTAGTCCATTGTAATTTTTTTCAGTTTTTCAGGGGACAGCATCTTCAAAGAGGTGTTCCGGACTCTCAGGCTGTGTTACCAAACCTCTTTCTTCCCCTGAAGAGTTAAACTAGTTCCCAAGCACACCCAGAGAGCCAACTGCCTGCTTTGCCACACCTACATACGTTCGGGGAAGTTAGAGGGGAAAAAAAGCAACTAACAGGCAAAATGTGATTGATCCCTCATTGCTTAATTCTCTCTCATGTTCCTACATTTGTTTATTAGTTGTAGTCTACACGTTTTATTATTTGTTTTGATGACTGGTTTTTTCATCATTTTCCTATTTGTAGCCAGTGCTAAAATTAGCAGGCATTTGCTGAAAGGAACGATGTATTAGGATTAGACTCAGCTGGGTGGAACAGGGGACAAACAACAGAGGCTTAAGTTAGATAAAAGTTTCTTTCTCTTCCATGTAAGTGAGGCCTACGGAAGGGCAGTCCAGAGGGCTCACTCCACAAGGTCCTGAGGGACCCAGCTCCTCCCTGAGCACCGGTCCCCCTCTCTTTTCCTTTGAGTAATCTCTAGCCCCAACATGGAGTTCAAACTCGGGAGCCTGAGATCAAGAATCAGATGCACCTGGGCGGCTCAGTGGGTTAAGTGTCTGCCTTTAGCTCAGATCATGATCTCAGGGTCTTGGGATCGAGTCCCGTGTGGGACTCTCTGCTCGGCGGGCATCCTGCTTCCCTCACCCCCACCCACCGCCTGCCTCTCTGCTTACTTGAGATCACTCTCTGTCAAATAAATAAATAAAATCTTAAATAAAAAAAGTCAGATGCTCTACCAATTGAGCCAGCCAGGCAGACACACCTTCTACCATCTCTTGATGGGGCTTCATCCTCACGGTTCAGGGTGGCGGCTGGAGCTCCAGCCATCATGCCCAGCAATAGGACCAATAGCAGGAAGAAGACGGAATAGCTCCCCACCTTTACAAAACTTCCGTTTGCAATTTCTTAGCTGAGACATGGGGCCCCACCCGTGGAGGCTGGACAATTGGGCTTACCACTTAGCACTGAGGGAACTTGGGGTTGGAGAGGCAGGCAACTACCTCTTCCACAGACAAGGATAAAAATCACACGGAAGACAGTCCCTTTGTGTAAGGAACAATCGCGAGGTTTCTGATGGTGATGGCTCCTGTTAGTTACTGGTCGTAGGCATAGTTGTGCATTGTAGGCTATGTAGTCCTTTGTCCTTCCTACAACTCTTCAGAGGAGATACTGTGGCTATCCTCATTTTACAGAGGGAGAAAGTGAGGCAACAGAGTGGAGAGAGAATTTGTCTAAGGTCTCCCCCCAGCTAGCAGGTGGCACAGCCTGGATTTGAACACTGGCAATCTGGCTCCAGAACCCGCAGGACGTGCCCCAACTACGTGCCCCAACTATGGAAACAGACAACTCTCACCAGCAACTACAGAACCAAGCCCAGAGAGCCAGGGCTTACTGACTTAGGGATGAGGAGAGGGGACGTGAGCCAGAGCCACTTTCTTTCTTTCTTCCTTCGTGCCTCTGGACACTTCGCTTGCTCATCCATTCCACAGAGGGCCTGGCACAGTACACGTTACATTTACAATGAAGTGTTTAATGCCTGTTTTTGTCCCTCCCGAGGGTCAGAAACCGGATCCTCAGCAGCCAGCACAAGGTAGGTGCTCAAAAGACATTTGATCAGTGGGTCAGTGCCCATGCCAGGCTCCGGGACAGTGCGAAGCGTGCAGGAATGATGCTGGCCCTGCACATTTGCACTCACGACCAAGCAGAGAAGACCAACAGGTGGGCCCCCTGGGAACAACTGAGATGGCAAAGGCGGGGCAGGGGGGATCCATGGTGAGAAATCCGGCGTGGCTAGATTGTACTTTATGAGTCACAAGCCAGCTGGGATAAGGCCCTTAAGGTAGGCATGAGTCGGACTTAAAATTCCCCTCAAGTCCAAGGTGAGAAGCTGAGCCTTGGCCCTGAGAGGGCTCTAAGGAGAAAGGAGATGGGCCTCAGCGATGATGCGGAGACAGACAGGGGGGCACCCTGGCTCAGTGGGAGCGGGGGGCAAGAGGTGGGCTTTCAGGGCTGAGAAAATGGGACATTACTTAAGAGGGGTCTAGTGGGGAGTCTGAGGTGGGGTTGAGAGAACGGGGTGAGATGAAGAGAAACGAGGGGGGCCCCACGCTCCGTGGTGTGTGAGCCAGACACATCACCCGGGAACTCTGGGGAAGGGCAAGGGAGGGAGCCTGAGGGGCCAGAGCAAGGGGGGCGGGAAGGGGGCTGGAGAGGGGCCCTGGCAGGAGCTGGGGCAGACAGCAGTTGGACGCCTGCAGGCTGTGCTCATGGCTCAGAAATGTCTCAGTCCTTGCCAGGAGACTGCCTGGCCCCTGCTGCCCTTATCCCCCTCCAGCCCCAGACAGGCTCCCACATCAGGAGCTCTGAAGCAGTCTCCCCAGCCCTCTGCTCCCCCAGAATGGGCCTCCCCTCCGCAGAACCCAGGCAAACCCACACCCTCCCCACTGCTACTTAGCCTTTCCCCAAAGGCTGATGAAACACAGGCCAGGGGAGGAGAAAATAAACAGACATCTGGTGGCGGCGGCGGGGGGGGGGGGGGGGGGGGGGGGGGGGCATGAGGAAGCAGAGGATGGGTTAGGGGTTCCAGGGGGTCCACAGGTCCAGGGGGCGGGTGGTAGAAGTGCTCCAGGGAGCTGTGTGACTCAGCAGGGAGCAAAATCCCCAGGATCTGCCCCTGATGGGCCTAATGAGATGCAGGTGGTCCCCTGGCCCGGGCCCCACCTCCCCCGGCCCCCCTGATTGTGGAAGCAGATGCTGGTTCAGTGCTGGAGGAGGGGAGAGGGGGGCTCTGCAGCTACAGGGGGTGGGGCCAGGGCGGCTGGCCAGGGCCCAGCATATAACTCTGGGCGGGTGCAGTCTGGGGCGCAGTCTGGGGCAGCAGACACCCAGCCGCTCTGAGCTCAACTGGCAGCATGAAGGTACTGGGCCTGGGCCTGGGGGACTCATGGCACTGGGGGCCTGAGCCCACTTTGGGAAGAGGACCTTTACCAGAGACGGGGGCTGTGAAGGCACAGGGGATCTCGTGATCCAGTTGAAACTCTTAAGCTAGAAGAGTCGGGTTTCTCAGGCAGGGAAAGAGAGACTGAAGGGCAGAGAAAGGGGTTCCCAGCAGGGGGTAGTTGGCACAAGGGACAAGTGCAGAGACCACCAAGGGCTCCGGGGCTGGCAAGGGCGGGGTCAGTGCGGTGAGGTGAGGTGACCCTGTTGTCCTGTCCCAGGCCCTCCTGGCCCTGCTGCCGCTGCTGCTGCTTCTCTCTGCACCCCCCTGCGCCCCCCAGGTCTCCGGGATCCGGGGAGATGGTAAGCAGCCTGGCCAGCAGGCTGGGGGAGGAGAGGCAACTCCGAGCCCTCATTTCTGGGAGTCGGGCCTCAGGGCTAAGCCCCTGCAGGATGCCATCCCCTCCTTTCTACCACGGGGCAGGTGGAAAGGACGTTTGAGCATCGCCCCCGGGTTGGGGGGAAATCTCGTGTGATTTCTTGGCATGCTAGGGCTGGAGGCCAACCGCAGGGCACTGAGGGGCCGGTGGCATCTTGTTCTACTTCTCCTCACCCTCCCCGCCCCCGCCTGCAGCTCTGGAGAAGTCTTGCCTTCAGCAGCCCCTGGACTGCGATGACATCTACGCCCAGGGCTACCAGGAGGACGGCGTGTACCTCATCTACCCCTCGGGCCCCAGTGTGCCTGTGCCTGTCTTCTGTGACATGACCACCGAGGGCGGCAAGTGGACGGTGAGTGGGCAGGGGGAGTGGAGGCGCGGTTCTGGTCCCTGCCATGTGACCACACTTCTCCTCTGTGCGCTTCAGTTTTTCCATCTCTAAATGGGGATCACGACCCCCACAGCAGAGCTGGGGAGCTGTTCCATGGCTGAACTCTGGGTGCTGGAGGCAGGTTAGTGCCTGTATCCTCAAAGCCATCAGGGAGATAGGTACGCTTTACAGAGAAACCTAAACCCAGAGAGGTGAAGTAATTTGCGCAAGGTCACACAGCCCACCCCTGGAAGCACTGCCAGGTGCCAGAACTCTAGAACCACCCCCCACCCCCTTAACCTTTTCCCGGCGCCCAGAAACTGCCCACTGAGGGGCCTGGGGCCGGCACAGGCCTTGTTTTAGGCCCCAGCTTGGCCTTTAACAAAAGCCCTCAGCATCCCAGGGCCCCGGCCTAGGTGAGGCTCCCGCCCCTTGGACTCTTGATCATCCAGGCCTATCCTCTCTGCTCCAGGTTTTCCAGAAGCGATTCAATGGCTCAGTGAGTTTCTTCCGGGGCTGGAACGACTACAAGCTGGGCTTCGGCCGTGCCGACGGGGAGTACTGGCTGGGTAAGATGGGGACAGGGGGTGTCCCAGAGGCCAGGGGCTGCTCCGAGCCAGGGCTCCGCTGACCAGCTGTCTCTCCCTTCCTCTCTCCCCAGGGCTGCAGAACCTGCACCTCCTGACGCTGAAGCAGAAGTACGAGCTGCGGGTGGACCTGGAAGACTTTGAGAACAACACGGCCGCCGCCAAGTACGCTGAATTCTCTATCTCACCCAATGCGGTCAGTGCGGAGGAGGATGGCTACACCCTCTACGTGGCAGGCTTCGAGGATGGCGGGGCAGGTATGCCCAGCTGCTGGCCTAATGAGGGGGCGTCGGTGGGGAAGGCAGGGCTGGCATGGTCCGCTGGGTCCCCGACCCCCTCCAGTACCCCCTGGAGAGGCTGTGCCAGCCTCCACCCAGCTTGGGCCGGGGGCCCTGGAGAAGCTGCGTCCGCTCGCTCTGGGCAGCCCTGGGGGTAGAAGCTGCTTCTCCTCATGTCAAAGCGTGGTGACCTAGCGGCCCACTCAGGGAGGGTGCCCCATCCGGCCAGCTGCCACATAACACCTCCCATGGTGTCACTCCTGCCCATCATCCATCTGCCACCCCGGCAGGCTGGGGCTGGCTCCCCGCCTCAGCAGCTCCATCCCTCCTCCCCTCTTGCCAGGCGACTCCCTGTCCTACCACAGTGGCCAGAAGTTCTCCACCTTTGACCGGGACCAGGACCTCTTTGTGCAGAACTGTGCGGCCCTCTCCTCGGGAGCCTTCTGGTTCCGCAGCTGCCACTTTGCCAACCTCAACGGCTTCTACCTGGGTGGCTCCCACCTCTCCTATGCAAATGGCATCAACTGGGCCCAGTGGAAGGGCTTCTACTACTCCCTCAAGCGCACCGAGATGAAAATCCGCCGGGCCTGAGGGGCTGGCCCCCGTCAGGCCCTAAGCCTCCCCTGGCTGCTCCAGCTCTCCATGAGTGCTCCCTCTACAACCCAGCCCCCAGCCCCACCCCTGCCCACTGCTCTCTTAGCACCTGCTTCTCCCAGGGGTCCTTGCGGCTCTAGCCCCAGCGGGTCCTGTCACACCCACGGTGTCCATCTCAAACCCAGGCCTCCATTCCCCTCACCTGCGGCCACACAGCCAGCCGCTTTCCCGGGCCTCCTGGACCTGCCTGGGCTCTTCGAGACTCTTCCTTGACTCTGCTCCCCACAAGGCAGAGAGCCAGGAGCCGCTCTCTGAGGCTATAACAGCTCCCCTGCTGCGGACTGCTCTGTCTGGAGCCCCCCTAGCACGCCAGCTTGGGCTGCCGTAGTCTGACCAATAGCCGTGGCGTGTGCCACGCCACCTGCGTGTGGCCACCATAGCCACACCCCACCCGCAGCCCACTTTGCTGTCCTCAGTTATCTCCCATCCTCTGCCTCCCTCCCACCAACTCATTCCCCAGTGATGAGCACCATGGGCCCGCAGCCCCAACTCACAGTCCTACCCCGCTGCCCCCTCCCGCCTGTCCCAGGCCCCACAGCTCAATGCCAAAACCGAATTTCCCCACAGCTATCGCACGCCGCTCTAAAACAGCTCCCGCCGAGACAGGCAGGGATATGAAGTCCCCCCACCCGCCCTAGAGCTGAGGTTTGACCATGTTGGGGGGACAGAGGACCACCTCTGCAGGGCTGGAAGCCAGTGGTGAGTGAAAAGCTCAATAAAACCTCAGGATCTGAATGAACCGGCTTTGGCTTTGTGCGTGTAAATGGATTTGCTTGGCCCCCAAATGCGAGGACCGGGCTCCTCCTTGCCCCCCACTGACCACACCCTGCCATCAACTCCAAAAAGACAACCAGAGTTAGGCACTAAAGGGAACCTTACATTTCACAGACCTCATTTTGGTGGCAAAAAGATCGCGTCATAATATTAATAACAATAATAATAATAATAATAATAAAAATACAATACTGAAAAGGATCGCTCAGGGAGTAGAGATTTCCTGATCCTGCCATGGCTTGGCGGTGGCTCAGGTGGCTGCTTAAGGCTGCATAGTGTGTCTGAGATGAACCTGCAGAATCATCGAAGCTCAGCTTCCACTTCCGGGCCCAGGGCTCCAGCCCTCGGAAACATTCCTGTGAGTCTTGTCGCGGGGTCCACACCCAGCAGCAAGGCCCAGGCTGTGGGCCTCAGGGCTCCTGGAGGTCCGGCAGGTCAGCCAGCAGCATCGGGGAGTCCATCTGGATCTCCCGCTGTAGGGACTCAATGTCGGCAGGGTTCATGCCATGGCCCTCCAACCAGTCAGCAAGCAGGGAAGCTGAGAGAGAGGCTGAGTCGGCCTGGCTGCAGGGAGAGTGGAGGAAAGAGGCACTGTTAGCCTAGGCTGGCTCCCTGCCCATCCCACAGGCAAGCTCCTCCTGCACCAGGAAACCCTACCCACAGGCCCATTCCAGAAGCCTGGTCCAGCCATCTTACCCATCCTGGGGCCCGTCGGCCACGCCCATGTCAAAAGACTGGTTTAGGAACTCCTCCAGGTCAAAGCCAACACCATAGCCGGCCCCACTGCCCTTCGGAGTGCCGGAGAAGACCGGGGGCAAGGGGTCCTCCACCTGCAAAGGAGGATGGCAGGTTACAAGCCAGGCACTACCAACAGCGGACAGAAGTCTGTAAGTCTGTCCTGATGCTGCCAGGGACTCTGCCTGGACAGCCTCAGGTGACAGCGCCAGCAGAGATAATCAATGGGCACTGGTTGAGGACCGGTCTCCAGGCCAGGCCCTTCCTAGGAAGCATGTCGTTTGTCTCCCAGCGACCTGTTCATGGGCACTGTGCTCCTTCTAAGAGCAAGAGGCCAAGTTCCGAGATAAAGCCCCATCTGCCACTCAGTTCTCACGGACTTAGGAGGCACCACAGCCTCGCCCATCCCTATCCCTGCCAAACAGCAAGGACTTCCCAAGCCCATTTTCCTGGGCCCCAGATTCAGGTTTCCCCACAGCGCCTCACCTGTGACTTGGACAGCTGCTGAGTCACCAGGTTCACGTCGGGGGATTCTGTGGTGGAAGGTTGAGGGGCCCCTCCAGGGTCCGGAGGGGGTGGGCCAGACGGGAAATAAGGCAGAACACCTACAGCACTGGGGCCAGGGAGCCCTGGGGGTGGCACAAGCGACTGGGGGGCCAGGAGACTAGAGGAGGCAGTCTGGAGTGGAGCAGGGCCAGGGACAGGCCCAGGAGGACTGGCAGGGTGGGGAGAGGTGCCAGGGGGTGGGCAGGTGGGCTGCAGTGCAGGACCAGGGGTGGAGCCCACAGGTTGTGCTGGGGGGGCAGCAGGAGGGCTGCCGGGCCGGGCTGGGCTGGCAGTAGGGACTGGGGCATGGGCTGGTGCTGGTGCTGGGGTTGGGGCTGGCGCCAGGGCTGGCGTGGGGGCTGGGGGCCGGGCCATGCGAGTCCAGCGCTCCAGCAAACTGCGATCATTGTCACTGAGCACCAGCCCGGCCAGGGGATCAGTGGAGGGGCCCCCAGAGGTTCCGGCCCCCCGCTCCTTGCGCTCCCGCTCCTGCCGCCGCTTCTCCCGCTCCTTGGCTCGCTCCTGCCGCCTCCGCCGCTTCTCCTCCCGCTCCCGCTGGCGCTCCTGGGCAGTCACCGGCTTCCGAGGCTCAGGAGCTTCCAGAGGAGCGCTGGGGCCATCTGCAGAGAAGTTGGCAGGGAGAAGGTAAAAGCCTACGGCCTGTCCGAGCTGGGAGCACCCCTCTGCAACCCCACCCCCTGGCCAGCCGCTGCCTCCTCAAGGCACCTCTGAGCCGGCTCCGCAAGGACTTGAGAAGGGCAGCTTTGAGGGCCGCCTTGGTGTTGTCGGAGATGGCACCCTCCTTCTTTGCAGGGGCTGGTTCACTGGCTGGCAGGGGCGGCTGCAGGGTCAGGTCGATGGTGTCTGGTGCGGCGCCGGGACATGGTGGTGGAGCTGGCGGAGGGGACTCCATGGCACAGTCCCCACTGGGAGCCCAGGGACTGGGCATCTCAACATCAGGGCAGCCAGGCTCACTGGCCACAGGCTGCAGGGACGGCTGGAAGCGGATCTGCTGGCGGATGCCTTCGCGTCGTGCGTGGAAATCCTCAATTTCAGCCACTATGGCCTCTTTAATGCGCTCCCGAGTGAGCGCCTCACGGTCAAAGGCAAAATCAAAAGGCGGGGCACAGTCAGGCTCATCGTCAGGGTCGTGGTACTTCGCCAGGAAGGGGTGGCGAAGGGCAGCAGCTGCGGAGATGCGGGCACTGGGCTCGAAACGCAACATGCGCCCCAGCAGGGACAGGGCCTGGCGGTCAGCGCCTGGGTACACCGTCTCCCACGGCACAGGCTGGCGGGGGGGCAGGCTCTGGATGTAGGCTCGCACCCTCTCGGCCCCCACAGCCTGGATCACAGCTGGCGACGGAGTGCCCAGCACCATCATGATCAGCTGCAGCTGGTGTACGTAATTTTTGCCAGGGAAGAGCTGGCGCCGGGCCAACATCTCACCGAAGATGCAGCCCACGGACCACAGGTCGATGGCCTGTGTGTACTCGTGCAGCGAGAGCATGAGCTCAGGAGCACGGTACCAGCGTGTGGCCACATACTCAGTCATGAAGTACTGGTGCTCGGCGGGCGAGGTGCACAGGCCACGGGCCATGCCGAAGTCACCAATCTTGAGCTCACAATTCTCGTTCACCAACAGGTTAGAGGGCTTGAGGTCGCGGTGGATGACCTGAGCCGAGTGCATGTACTTGAGGCCCCGGAGCAGCTGGTACAGGAAGTAGCGCACGTGCTCCAGGGTGAGCGGCTGGGAGGAGTGGATGATCTGGTGCAGGTCGCTCTCCATCAAGTCCAGGACCACATAGCTAGAGGGGACAAGAGAGACAGGCATGGCCACCTCGCCCACATGCCAGCACCAGCCCCAGCCCCAGCCTCACTACACCCTCCAGTTTGACAGGTAATGGCCTCATCTTCGCACTCTGCACAGGCCAGTGGTACGATATGAAGATTCTAGTTCTTCTCCAACATTCCCGTGAACTTCAGCGAAGTGAAATCACTTTCTTCTCTCTAGTTTCCCCATCAAAGAAAAGATGGGGTTGGACTAAACCAGGGCTGGCTGACAGATTTGGTTTGGGGGCCATCTCCATTTTTTTGTATGGCTGCCTGAAAAACTGAGAAAACTGAAGGCTCGCCCAGTTTTTCAAGACAGTGTTCTATGACTGACCAAGATTATCTGGTATGAGAATAAAAATTTGGTTACTGTATGAATGTACTGATGAATGCTGGCCATCCTACAAGTCAAGATTCTATAAGACACTAACATCTGCCTCTTCTTAAGCAACCACAGTTATCCCAGGCAGAGCCAGGGACAATGGTCCTGGAATCATTAAGAATTTTCCCAGCCTGCCTTACATCAGGAACTTCAGATCCACCTCTGCCTTCCCATCCCTGCTCCTTACACAGATTTGAACTCGCCATAGGGCACAGTGGGCCTCAAGATGTCCTTGATGGCAATAATGTTGTCATGCTTGAAGTGTTTGAGGATCTTCAGCTCCCTGAGGGTCCGCTTGGCATTGGTGACCACATCAAAAGCGTTAGGGATCTTCTTAATGGCCACCTGCTGGCCTGGGGAGCAGGGAAAAGACAGGCATCACCAGGTACCTCAGAACAGCTGCAGACAGGCGAACAGCCCCTTTCGACATCTCCCTTCTAAAATGCAGTTACCATACGCTGAATAAGAACCACCACATAGCAAGAACTTACTATGTGTCGAGCTCTGTACTAAGCATCTTATGGATGTTACCAGATACTCCCTTCCCACCAATCCCGAGGCAGATACCAACTGTTCAAAGTTGGGGATGACTAACCCCTGGTTCAGAAACGTGCTGGGGCTGCACAGCTAGTTAGGTGTAGCATCCTGACTGTAAAGCCAAGCTCACTCTTCCTCCCCACCCTCTCTCTCCATCTCAGACCTCACCCATCCACCACCAGCTCCTTGCCCTGGTCTCTGTTTCCGGAACACACTTCTGTTTTAGAAACAAAAGAGAGAATCTCCATTCTGATCTAACTGGGACTGTCATTTCTCTAAGAAAGAGGCCACACCACCATGGCAGTTTCAGAGAACTGTGCCCCACGCAGAAAGTGGCACCCAGAAGGCACCTAACCCGCATCTGTTGCCTCGAACCAGCATTTAGATCCCAGCTTTCCTTCCTGGCTGCTCGAGACTGGGGTCAGCTTCCACATCTATAAGCGGTGCACGACAGGGAAGCTCACCGGTCAGACGGCGGCGAGCGGAGGACACCACCCCATAGGCCCCGTTGCCTATGGTCTCGATGATCTCGTACTCGTCCCCCACGTCAAAGGTCACGTCGAAGGAGCGGGCTTTGAGCAAGGCCAGGTTCTTGGCCGCTACAGAGGCAGCGGTGTTGGTGGGTTCCGCCTTCACCGGCCCGGGGGGCTCCGCAGAGCCGTCCTCCCCTTCTTCCTCCTTCAGGGGTTCAGCCATGGCGTCTGTGAGGAGACGCTGGTGAGAAGGGGCCCGACTCCCCCGCCGGGCCTCAGTTTCCCCTTTGGGAGGCTGGGGAGCAGGACCAGGGAATCTCCAAGTTCCCAAAACCGATGGGGGCCGGAGAGGGAGCGAAAGAGAGCGGCTGGCACGTAGCAGTCGTCCCACAGCCGGACTCGGAACCGGGAGCTCAGGTCCGGGGTGGAACGCAGGGTGGGAGGTGGGGGAGGCGCCGCCAGGCGCGGTCCAGGAAGAAAGGGAGGGGCGGGGCACTTCGCTTCTCTCGGTCAACACTCACCGAATGGCACCTCCCTCCGACGCCTCCTCCGGGCCTTCGGAGGTCGCCGGCGCTCCCCGCTTTCCCGGGCTCCCTTCCCCAGTGGAGAGGTACTCCAGGAGCCGCTCGCTCACTTGTTCAAGGCCGCCGCCACCATCTCAGCGCCGCGCTCTGCCCCGCCGGTTCCCCCGCCCCGCCTCCCAAGACCACGCTCCTTCCAGCCTCTGGCCAATCGCCGGGCGCTCTCTGTGGAGGTCCCCACCCCTTCGATTTGCTGCGTCCAATCCGACACCAGCTCCAGAGAAAGCCACGCCTCCGCCTTTCCGCGCGCGCGCGCGTCCCTACCAGCTCGCTCGCGGGAGCCGCCCAAAGGGCGCTCCGCACCTCCCAGGCTCTCCGCCCGGCGCAGTCTTCTGACGCATGCGCGCTAGCAACCTCAGGCGTCGCGCGAGTGGAAGGCAACGCCCCCGTACGTGCTTGCGCACCGCCATGGACGGGGTCGACTGGTGCTGGTCTCCGGAGTCCGGAGGGGCTGAGGTGCGTGGATCTGTTACCTTGTCGGCTGGTTCACGAAACTCCCCTCGTTTAGGCCCTGCTTCCCTGTCGGTCCCCATCGCCTGAGGAATCAAGCACCACCTTGCATTTTCCCGGTCGGTCCCGGGAGCCTGGCTCTGGGAACAGGCCACCCCAAGTAGACCGAGCCGAGGCGTCCAACCACAGAGATCCGGGGCCTCCGGGATTCTAGAGTGTCCGGCCCGAAGCCGCCAATGACTTCCGGCGGCTGGTCCTCCGCACAGCTTCCGGCGTCCCGGGGCCTCTGCTCGGTGTTCCAGGCCTTTGGCGTGTTCCTTCCACCTGGTGGCTCTGTCCCAGTGCTCCCGCGCATCGGGCTGCAGCAGAGCTGAGGGCGACAGCGGCGAGCTCGCGGGTCAGCCGGGCCCACATAGGGCCCGCCTTGGAAGCCAGGTTCCCTGCCCCACCCACTCCAGGGCCCGGTAGTTCATTCCTATAGTAAATATTTATGGAGCGCCATCCCTGAAAAGCCCAGTGCCGAGGGGGCAGCGGTGGCACGAGGACTCGGGAGGAACCTGGTGGGGAGGAAAGGTTTTCAGCAGGGGGTTCGAGGTCGTGCTGTAAGGAGGACGTTTGGGAGTTGCGCCTCCAAAAGTGGATGTTTCCACCGGGTGAGAAGAGGAGGGGGAAACGAGTAGGCAAAGGTATGGAGACCGAGGAGGAGAGCAGCGCAGGCTCTGTAGGTTCTTTTGCCCTGAATAATGACCGGTGGATGGAACCCAATAGTTAGACTCCGAGCGCCAGATCGAGGGTCTTTCCCTTACATCGCAAACTAGGGGCTGAAAAGTGGATCCAGACCACAAGTGAGTTTGGCAAGATCACACACTTTTAAAAAGTTTGTTTAAAAAAAAATAAAATTGGGGGGGGGGCACTGGGTGGCTCAGTGGGTTAAAGCCTCTGCCTTCGGCTCTGGTCATGATCCCAGGATCCTGGGATCGAGCCCCGCATCGGGCTCTCTGCTCAGCAGGGAGCCTGCTTCCTCCTCTCTGTCTGCCTCTCTGCCTACTTGTGATCTCTGTCAAATAAATAAATAAAATCTTTTAAAAAAATAAAAATAATTTAAAAAATTGTGTTCTGTGTATATTTTGTTTTGTGTATTTTGTTGTGTTTTTGTTTACTTTTCACATGCAGAAAGTTAGACCTTTGTATAGTTCCATCAGTTTTCACAAATTTAACACCAGTTGTACTGAATTCAGGAAAATTACTGCTGCTCAGAAGTTCCTTCTCTTTTCTAATGGTGGCGGTTTCATTTTGGTAACCCTTTCCCATACTTTTTTTGCGGGGCACTGAATTTTCAGAGGTTTATTGGGATCTTACATTAAAATGAAAAAGTAGGGGTGCCTGGGTGGCTCAGTGGGTTAAAGCCTCTGCCTTTGGCTCAGGTCATGATCCCAGGGTCCTGGGTTCAAGCCCCACATCTCTGCTCAGCAGGGAGCCTGCTTCTTCCTCTCTTTCTGCCTGATTCTCTGCCTACTTGTGATCTCTGTCAAATAAGTAAAATCTTTAATAAAATGAAATGAAAAAGTAGATACTGCATTTTTAAATACCTAAGGAAAAACATACTTGTAAGAATTAGGTCAGCCTCTGGAAAGACAGCTATCTAGTATTTAGGCATATAAAGATCATAGGGATCTCCTCAGTTAAGGCAGAACTATAAATTTGTTTCTGATTTTACCCACACAGACCAAAAAACCAAATTATCGGTTACATGATTTGCATTGAATATTAATAAATATGTATGTGGGTAAAGAACATTTTCTGTCATTGAAGTCTGAAAATACTTCTTTGATGGCCTTTCTTTAGGGGATACAGTATATAATATTCCCTAACTCTGAAGTACATGCAGTATAAGGCCAGTGGTGAGCCTCGATCTAAGTAGAGGGCTTACAAAAGCAAACAACTTTTCAGGGGACTGAGTGGTCAGCTGCTTGATGGTCCTGTCTGATCCAGGAATAAAACAAAAATCACATGAGAGACTCTTAAACTATGTTTACTTTAATTCTCTATAAATAGTTCAGCTAGGCTGGGTACACAAGTTACCGGCTATTCAACATTGTCTGAGCAGACTGCTGATGTGGGGCTCAGTCCCAGGACCCTGAGATCATGACCTGAGCCGAAGGCAGAGGCTTAACCACTGAGCCACCCAGGTGCCCCATCTCATCTACTTTTTAATCCACTATGAGCTGTTTGGCTTCTACCCCACTAGGCCCTGACTCTGTCCTAGAAAAGCCATCAATTATCCAACTGTAGACAAATCCGACGGACATTCTTAAGCCCTTATCTTACTGAGCTCTGCTGCAGCTGACACAACAGACCATTTCTTTAAAAAAAAAAAAAAAAATCATTTCAGGGGTGCCTGGGTGGCTTGGTCAGTTAAGGATCTGCCTTCAACTCAGGTCATGATTCCAGGGTCATGGGATCTGACCCTGCGTCTGGCTCCCTGCTTGGCAGGAAGTCTGTTTCTCCCTCTCCCTTTGCCCCACCCTTTCCTCTTGTGCTCACTGGCTTTCTCTCAAATAAGTAAAAGGAGAGAGAGAAAAAAGATAAGTAAATAAGTAAAAGAGAGCTAAGTAATTAAGAGAGAGATAAGAGAAAAAAAGAATAAGTAATTTCAAATAAGTAAAAGAGAGAGAAAATCGTTTGACTCAAAACTCATTATAAGAAGGTTTAAGTGAAAAATCTTGGTCCTAGGGACACCTGGGTCCTGGGATTGAGCCCCGAATTGGGCTCTCTGCCCGACAGGGAGCCTGTTTCCTCCTCTCTCTCCGCCTGCCTATCTGCCTACTTGTGATGTCTCTCTGTCAAATAAATAAATAAAAATTAAAAAAAAAATCTTGGTCTTAAATCCAGGGGGTTACTTTCATTGTCTCTACAAAGTAAAGCAAATACAAATACATTCTTTTCCAAAGCCGACTTGATATATACAAGGTAGCAAATTACATACACTTTGCCGGAAGACCAATAAGTCTCAATAACCAGAGAGATTCCTCTTTCTTTTATAATAGGCTTTTTGAGAGAAGATTCATGGGCTATAAAACTTCAAAGTATACAGTTTAGTGGTTTTAGTATGTCCTTAAGAATTGTACACCCTAATTTGGGACCATTTTCCTCAACCCCAAAAGAGCCCCATTAGTAATCACTCCTCATCTCCCCTCCTCAGCCCCTGGTAACTGCTAAGCTATTTTCTGTCTCTCTGGATTTGCCTATTCTGGACATTCCCTACAAATGGAATCTTACAGTATGTGACCCTGTGTGTCCTTCCTTTCACTTAGCATGCTTTCAAGGTTCATCCTTTTCCACGTATCAGGACCTCAGTACTTTCAAAGACCAAACCCATTCCATTGTATGGATAGACCAGATTTGGTTCATTCATCAGTGGATGGACATTTGGGTTGTCTTTTCTTTTTGGCAATTATCAGCAATGATGCTGTGAACATTCATGTACAAGATTTTGTGTGGGCATGTTTTCATTTCTCTTGGGTCTATACCTTTGGGCGAGCCTGCTGGGTCATATGTTAAACTTTTATATTTAATTTTGGGGGGAACTGCAAAACTTTTCCCCAGCGGCTGCATTCATTGTATTATCTGACCAGCAATATTTGAAGGTTCCAATTTCTACACATCCTCGCCCTCGCAAACACTTGTTGCTTTCCTTTTTTTTTTTCTTTAAGATTTTATTTATTTTTTTGAAAGAATGAGAGAGAATGCACATACGGGAGCAGGGGGAGGGGTAGAGGGAGCAGCAGACACCCCACTGAGCATGGAGCCCAGCATGGGCCTGATCCCAGGACCCTGAGATCATGACCTGAGCTGAAGGCAGACGCCCAACCATCTGAGCCACCCAGGCGCCCCTGCGCTTATAAGTTTAATCGTTAATGTTGAAACTCCATCCTTAGAGATTGTACCAATTTAGACTTACCAGCAGGATGGGGGAATGACTCACAGAGAGCTTTTTTAAAGCCCGGAATTATTTGCCTATGTTAAAAATAGGGAGGTACCTCATAAAAATCCTGATTTCTGGTTTCTTCCAGAAAACCAGAAGATCTGGCAGCCTCAGACCTGCATTGACGAATAGCAATAATGGGTTGCAACAGAGCAGTAACACCCCCGCCCCCCCAGAAGGGCATGGGCTCTCCAGTTCACCGCCGTCCCCACCATTCCCTAATGCCCGCCTCAGCACAGTCCGAGTGCCAGATGCTATCATCTTACTTGCACCACTATTTCCTGCGTACGTTAAAAGCAAGAAAAGAGGGGCACCTGAGTGGCTCAGTTGGTTAAGCATCTGCCTTCCGCTCAGGTCATGATCTCAGGGTCCTGGGATCGAGCCCTGAATTTGGTTCCCTGCTCAGTGGGGAGCCTGCTTCCCCCTCTTTCTCTGCCTGCCGCTCCCCCTGCTTGTGCTCTCTCGCTCATGCTCTCTGTCAAATAAAAAATAAATAAAATCTTTAAAAAAAGGCAAGAAGAGTCTTAGAGGACAAGTCTCAAAAAAAAAAAAAAAAGGCAAGAACAAAATATATGTTCAGACAACCTCCAGGGGCCCCCCATTGTGGCAGTGGGGGTAAGCAGTCCCAGCCACGATTTGGGGTGGCCTCTCATTGGGCAGGTGATGCCTGGGGAGGTAGTACATATGTCCCTTGCTTTATTGTGCCTCCTGGATAGTATGTTGTTTTGGTTTTTGTTTGTTTTTTAACAAATCGGAGGTTCGAGACTTCATTGCCAGAGGTAACTGCAAATATGGTGGAAAAGAGCAAGACAACAAGAACCAGAAATGGAGCTCAGGGGCGCCTGGGTGGCTCAGTGGGTTAAAGCCTCTGCCTTCGGCTCAGGTCGTGTTCCCAGGGTCCTGGGATCGAGCCCCACATCAGCCTCTCTGCTCGGCGGGGAGCCTGCTTCCTCCTCTCCCTCTCTGCTTGCCTCTCTTCTACTTGTGATCTGTCAAATAAATAAATAAAATCTTAAAAAAATAATTAAAAAAAAAGAAATGGAGCTCAAACTTGGGACTGGAAGGCAGCAATCTCGTGATAAAATGGGAAAACATGAGGACTTGCTTCCTAGGGGTGAGCCAAGAAATGGTTTCCTGAGACGGCATCTTCTCCTGGTGAAGACTGATGAAATGACAATAAAGGATTTAGAAGATTCCGTAAAGTTAGTTGGAAAGATGGCGGTGGAGTTTGAGAGGATTGACGGCCTCTTGCAGTCGGCGACGGGAGAAGAATTAGGCACAAACAAGTCAGCTGCAAGAGATTGGGAGCAGGGGACAACAGTCGAAAACACCGCTGCCACGAGCAACTCCACAGTCTCACTTTTATTAGATAGAAACAAAAGCCAACAGAGGAACCGATGAAGGTCAAACGTTAATCAAGTCTTGCCGACAAGCAAGGAGGAGGATAAAGTTTATAGTTAACCAAGCACATTCAAAGGACTCATCTAAAAAGCAACGGCTGCTTCTGGGAAGAGAAAGGAGCGATAATAAAAGGGAAGCAGGCGGTATTTCGTTCCACCCTGAGCTGACGGGGCATTCCCGGGTGCTTGGCTTCCTTGAAGCAGGCGGTGTTCCTCCCTGGGCAGGCTGGGCATTCCTGGCTGCCCGGCTTCGGTGAAGGGGCGGCATTCAGCCCTGAGTGAACCGGGCATCCCCAACTGCCCAGCTTCATGGTCGTGTATCATCCTTCTCCCCAAAGACCTGTTGCCAGTATAAGTTTTTCTTAAGGCCATATCTAAATGTGCTTGGCAACTAGTAAAATCCTCCAGGGGTTATAGTTTAAGTAACAAAATTGTTCCCAGGGGCAGTAGCAATTGACTCCAATTTTGAAAGAAGTTCTGTGGCTACGTTGCTCTCACACAGCATCTCGTGCTACCGAGGAATCATTCGTGAAGGGAAGAGTCGATCAGTACAATAAACTTCACCGTTGTCTTATTTTAAGATACTGTTATGGCCGCCCCAGGCTTTTGCAACCACCAGCCTAATAGGTCAGTGGCCAGCAACACTGAGGCAAGACCCTCCACCAAGAAAAAGACTAGGACTCGTGGGGCGCCTGGTTGTCTCTGTGGTTTCAGTCTCTGCCTTCGGCTCAGGTCATGATCTCAGGGTCCTGGGATCAAGCCCTGCATCAGGCTCTCTGCTCAGCAGGGAGCCTGCTCCCCCCACCCCCCCACCTGACTCTCTGCCTACTTGTGATCTCTGTCAAATAAATAAATAAAATCTTAAAGAAAAAAAAAGATTAGGACTCGCTGAAAGCACAGAGGATAGTCAGCAGTTTTCAGTAATGAAGTGTTTTTTTATGAAGGCATGTACGTTTCGGAGACATAACCCTACTGCACACTTAAGACACTAGAGTATAGGGGCACCTAGGTGGCTCAGTTGGTTAAGCGTCTGCCTTCGGCTCAGGTCATGATCCCGGGGTCCAGGGGTCGAGCGCTCTCCCTCTGCCTGTCCCTCTTCTGCTCATGCTCTCTCCCGGTCTCTCTCTCTCAAACAAATAAAATCTTAAAAAAAAAAAAAAAAGAGAGAGAGAGAGAGACTATAGTGTGAACATAAGTTTTATGATCACTGAAAAACCTCAAAATTCATCTGACTCCTTTGGGATTTTTTGGATTTTACTTATTTATTTGAGAGAGAGAGCGAGAGCACAAGCAGTGAGGAGGGGGCATTGTAATCCCCTCAGCTGGGACTATAGGGTAGGCTCAGCCCTCTCGGAATCTCGGTACCCTGAGGGTTGCAATCTATTCTCCCATCACTCAGGAAGGAGTCCCTCCGAGAGACTGGGGAATTGGTCTAAATTATAACGGATTCTAGGTCTGATTCGAACCCAGTCCCTGGTGTTAATGGTGGCAGCCGCTGGAGGTGGGAAGGACTCTGAGCGGGGAGGGAGGGGCCGACAGCTGGTGGCGGGGTGGGGGGGGGCGGGACAGGGTGGCCCATTCTCCCATCTCAACCTGAAAAGATCAGTTACGATTGCACCAGACCACAACTAGCAGAAAACCACCAACCCTGGCTTAACACATGAAGATGTATTTTTCTTTCATCATGAGAAATCCAAAGTGCTTTGCGTTACTTTTTAAAAGACGTATTTATTTATTTGAGGGAGAACAGGTGCTTGTGCACACACACGGCTTGAGGAGGGACAACGGGAGAGAATCTTCAAGCAGACTCCCTGCCGAACACAGAAACTGACGAGGGGCTCGATTCCATGACCGTGAGATCACAACCTGAGCCAAAACTAAGTCAGACGCTCAACCGACTGAGCCACCCAGGCACCCCGAAATCCAGAGTACATTGTTGGCCTTGGTTTAGCTCGTCAGGGACTAAGACTCTATTCACTTTGCAATCGTCCTCATGACATTTTCTCTCCCTTAACTCATGACTGCAAGACAGCTGCTGCAATCCAGCCATCCCATTCAAGTTCCAGACAGAATAAAGGAGGCAGAAGGACACGGTGCTACATCTGTCGTCCATCATCATGAGAGCAAACGCCTTCCTGGTAGCCCCCGGCAGATGTGTACTTACATCTTAGAACTGTGTCATAGGCTATCCCCAGGTGCAAGAGAGGCTGAAAAACCCAGTACAGGGATGCCTGGGAGGCTCGGTCAGTTAAGCAGCTACTTTCAGCTTCGGTCATGATCCCAGAGTCCCAGGATCGAGTCCCGTATCGGACTCCTTGCTCAGCGGGGAGCCTACTTCTCCCTCTGCCTGCTCTGCCTGCTGTTCCCCCACTTGTGCGTGCTCTCTCTGGCTCTCTCTCTCTTTCTGATAAATAAAATCTTAAAAAAGAAAGAAAGAAAGAAGCCCAGTGCATCTATAGGCACATTGTGGCCCCCCAAATCAGGGTTTGTTGGAAGAGAAGTGGAGAGCAGGTACTGAGTAGGTAACTCATAGGTAAAAGAGGAAGGTCATATCTACTGGGCACAAGGGCAGGTGGGAGGTGTCCTAGTGCCCAAGACCAAGACAGGCCTCTTCTAGGGGTCCCTGAAGGTTGGCAGCCTGGGCAGGGTCTAGACCCCCCATCTGCGGTTCATTTCTCCCCAGTGCAGCCATCCTCCTCATGTCTCCCAGCCTTTGGGACTCCCAAGCTCTTTCCAAAAGGTAGCAGCTGCCAAGACTGAGCACGGCCCAGAGCCTAGTGTCTCCCCAGCGACAAGCGGGGCCGGATGTGAGGCTGGTGCTGGCTGGCAGCTCCAGCTTGTCCCTCCAATCCCCAGCATTGCCAAGCCCCACAGGCCATGCACAGTCATGCTGTGACACACGTGCACACCAGCAGTCAGCCCCCGGGGCCCACATGGGTGCCCAATCCACTTAGGCTTACAGACATACTTATACTCATACACGCAGGGACTCACAAGACACAGACACTGCTATGTACACACACACACACACACACACACACACACACACAGGGGTGTGGGGACACACTCTCGCATGCACACTTGCATTCACATTCACAGAGGCGAGCAGAGACACATCCATCCACACAAGAAATATGCACATGCAGGGACATGTCCAAATGGAAATATACACATGGGACACAGGATACAGAGCTAGACCTCAGTGTGGCTGGGGGAATTTCAAGCCTGCCCCCCCACCCCGCAGGAGAGGGACACACACTCCCCCAGGCTGGCCTGTGAGCTCCCTGTGGTTTGGGTGGAGGGGAGGACAGGAAGCTTGCCAAGAAGGTGCCATCCTTGATTCCCAAAGGCTTGGGCAGGTGGCCTGACCTCATGGCCAGAGAGCTGCAATTGGAGGTCATTTGTGGCTTCTGGGCACCCCTCTTCACCCCTGCTTCTACCCCTTAGTTTACCCAAGCTGCAGGGACCTGGTTGGGGATGTTGGGGTTGGGGGGGTAGTGGATATCATCACAGCTGTCCCAGTGTCTGGAGTCCCACCATTGGGGCTGCCATCCTTTGTGGTCCCTGGGGAACCCAGTAGTTAGGCAAACACACTGAGGCTGACCTTGCCCAGCCCAGGACACTCCTGTGTCAGTCACAGGCCTGCCTGTGATTGCCCAGAGTGTGGGGTGGAGAATTGTATCTGCTCCGTCCTTGGAAAGATCCCAGGCCTGCTGGGGAGACCAACCCAGGAGGAATGTCATCAGGAACATCAACTTCATAGCAACTCCCCTCTCCTGATTTCCCCTCCCCCCAATTTTCTGTCCTTCTCCAGAATGTTGGTATCTCAGGGCTCAGCCTGGGCGCCTGTCCTTTCCACACTCTGCTCCTCCCTGAGATCTCTACACTGACCACTTTGAACCCTGCTCCAGCCTGGCCCTCTCCCCAAGCTCCAGACCCAAAAGCCAGGGCTCCCCAGATATCTCCCTACAGACACCCTACAAGCCCTCCAATTCCTGTGTCAAACACCATGCTCACTGGCTCCCCATCCAGAGGACATGGTACTTCTATCCAGGGCAGGCACCTGGGAGTCACCCGTAATCCCTCCCTCTCCCTCCCACCCCCCCCCCCCCCCCCCCCCATCGCCCCCTCCCCGCCACCACCTCCTACAGACCTAAATCCGAAACTGCAGTCATTGACTCCAGGATACAGAGCACCTAGCACATGCCAGCCAGATAGACACCATTTAGGGGTGAGTCTCTCAAATAAATAAAATCCCAGTTCAGGGGATTTGGGATGTGAGACAGACATAAATCTCTGCCTTGAGGAACTCAGATTTTGGTTGGAAGAGAGCAGCACGATCAATCCACTCAATTACAGGGTGTCTTAGAAGGTCACAGTCACCTTGCAGAAAAACAAAGCAGGGGACAGAGGTAGGAAGTACTGATGGGGGCGGGGAGGGGGTATAATTTTCAATAGAATAATCAGGGAAGGCCAGACAGAGATGCTGACATTGGAGCAAGGATTTGAAGGAGGAGAGGAAATGAACCCTGTGGAGATTTGATGGAAGAGCAGTCCGGGCAGAGGGAAGGGCAAGTGCAAAGGCCCTGAGGCAGGTGTAGTTGAGAGGCAGGAGACAGGAGCTAGAGTGGGGTGAGTCGGGGAGCTAGAGTAGGAGAAGCACCATCTTTCCTGCTTACAGCCTAGTCCCACTGTAGTTGTCTCCTCTTGGCTTCCTCTCCTGCTCCTATACCCTAGTCCCTGCACTGCAGTCCGAGAGACCTTTCGGAAAACACAGGTCAGATCATGTCCCTTGCGGGAGCTTCCTCCTCCCAGAGGACAAGTCCATCACCCAGCCCTCCACTCCCCTCTCGTGAAGAAGGGAAGGAGGTAGAGGAACCAGCTTCCCCGAGGTCTGCATCCCCAGGATGCAGATGGCAGCTCACCTGGTTTCCTGTCAGATCAACCCCGTCACCCATCTGGGATCTGCTCCCTGCTCAGTGTCCCCCATCAGATCTGCTGGGGGAAAGCTGGAGGAAACAGCTGCGGGTGTGCACAGATCCAGGGTTCCAGGGTCGGTTGGAGTGTGGGCTGGTCAGCAGGAGGTTGGTGGGGGTTCTGCTCTGCACACCCCAGGAGGGGGGAATAGCCATAAGTGAGTCTTCCACCCAGGGACCGGGCAGCAAGCCTTCCAGAATCAGCTATGGACAGCCTCCTCTTGCCTGGTCCTTCAGGCAGGGCTGCAGCTAAAACACAAGACACCCAGTTACCTCAGACTTTCAGATAAGCAACCATTTGCTTTTTGGTTATGGGTGTCCGAAATACTGCATACATCCCATAGTTTTCTTTGCTCAATCTGGCAATCCTACCTGGATGGGCACATCTGCTTCCTCCCAGCCTCCCAGCTCCCCACCCCCCACCAACACACACACCCATGGTCTTTTCCTCACATGGTGGCCCCAGACTCTGGTAAAACCCAGGTCACTTCACATTCTTCCTTTTTTTTTTTTTTTTTTTGCACTGCTTCAGAGGCCCCGGTGAGCTCTCTAAACCCATCTCCTACCCCAGTGCTATGCTGTTGAGGTGGCTCTTGGAAAAAAAAAAAATAGAACGAAAATAAAATATAAAACATCGAAGGCCATGGAATGTGGGGGGGGCTCAGTCAGTTAGGTGTTCGACTCTTGATCTCAGTTCAGGACTTGATCTCAGGGTCATGAGCTCAAGCCCCACGTTGTGCTCTACTCCGGTGTGGAGCCTTCTTAAAAAAAAAAAAATTTTTTTTTTTTAACTCAAAAGCCCTGATTTTAGCATTTGCCAATTTCCATGGTATAAATACTCCCTCTGTGGCTGATTTCATTCTGCCTGCATGACATCCCTGAAGACCGAGTTATGCACAATTGTCTCTTGTGAGTCACTGCAAGTCAGCATGAGCCAGCTCCAGGCTGCCTCTCTCTTCCTCCAGCGCATTCCACCTCAGGGCCTTTGCACTGACTGTACTTTGTCTGGAAGTCCCCCCACCCCCCCCAGCCCTTTACCCTGTTTTATTTATTTATTTTTTCCCTAGCAGTTATCCCTGTGTCACACCGTTGTGACACCTGTTGAGTTGTTTGTCTCCCCCGGCACCAGTCAGTCAAACCACGAGGACACGGAGGGTGCCTGTCTTGCTCTCAACTTCATGGCAAGCGCCCAGCACAGTACGCTGGTGCTCAGTAGATACCTACTGAATGAGGTAAGGCTTGGCTCTCATGACCTTGGTGTTCAGTTTTTATGCTCCTTGGGAACAATTGCAACAGCGGCGAGCCTCCGCTGGAAGGGGCTAATTGCTCCGCCCCACCGAGGCCACGCCCCCCAGCCCACCAGAGGCGGGCGGGATTCTAGTTCAGCCCCCTCCCACCCCACTGTGCAGTCTGTGTGGCGCCCTGGGTCTTGGAGCCTCGTGGCTTTGTTCCCTGTGAGGGAGCTGCCGACTTCAAACTCCAGGGCTATTGTCGGGGATCAGGCGGCTGAACGGATGGGAAAGCACTTGCTAAAAGTGGCACTGGGAACCCCACGCAACCCATTTTGTAGCTATGAGCAAGGAACATCCTAGAACAGTCAGAAGTACTTATTATCGGCCTCATAGGATGTAAGAACATAACTCCCGTTCTTTTACCGGTTAGATGTGATTTTACATGTTATCAAGTGAAAACCCAAGTTGGTTTGTTTTTGTGTTTTTTGCCCCTTCCAATGCGTTTAATTTCAACAGTCTGTCAAAAAAGAGCCAACAAACAATACCAAGTTACATTCTGTTGGGTTTATTCTGTAACAGCATTTTAAAAAAAGATTTGAGAGGAAAAGAGAACACGAGCAGGGGGAGGGGCAGAGGAGAAGCCGACTCCCCGCTGAGCAGGGAGCCTGATTCGGGGCTCCATCCCAGGACCCTGAGATCATGACCTGAGCCCAGGGTGGTTGCCTGAAGGACTGAGCCACCCAGGCGCCCCTCCAGCTGTCTTTAAAGCAGCAACTGTGGATCCAAACGCTTACCACCAAGGCCGGTATCCTGTCCGCAGGAAGCGGTGTGACCCACCAGCAGGTGTCCCGGCAGGTTGGTTGGGCATGTTTTTTGTTTGTTTTTCGTTTTTTTTTCTAAAGATTTTATTTATTCTCTTTACAGACAGATCACAAGTAGGCAGAGAGGCAGGCAGAGAGAGAGGAGGAAGCAGGCACCCTGCTGAGCAGAGAGCCTGATGCGGGGCTCCATCCCAGGACCCTGGGATCATGACCCAAACCAAAGGCAGAGGCTTTAAGCCCCTGAGCCACCCAGGCGCCCCGGTTGGGCGTGTTTTGATCAATTGATCATCTGATTGCATGGGTTGGTGCCCCCCTTCAAGACTCATTCAGCATTCCAAGCACAGCACCCATCCTCAACAACTGCTTGAGGCGAAGCGGCTCCCATCATTTCCTTGCTTATTTCCACGCCTGAGCTTTTTTGCTTTCTTAAAACCGAGAAATACTTCTGGCAGCCCAGGCCTTTGAATGGAGGAGGTAAACAGAAGCTAGAAGTGGAGATGCACTTGATGCACAGAAACAGGCATAGTTCTTGATGGAAGTGAGGACTTGGCTAAGTCAACACTCATTCTAACTGACTTGTCCCTTGCTGTCCTACCCTGGGGAGGCTGGACAGAGAAACGCTCAAGTTCCCAGACTCCCTTGCAGCTAGATATGCCCTGTGATGTGGAGCTGATGAAGTTCTAGAACCTAGGTGAGGTTCGGTGGGCTGAGGTCCGGAGCCGATTGATGAGGGAGCAGGAGGCTGGCTGAGGACAGAGCAAAAGCTGGCGCCTTGCACCCCCCTCTCTACCCACTCCCCTCCGTAATATGTGTAGCATTCCTCAGGCACCCCTGACTGCCATAAAATGATAAATAGTTAACTTGCAGAGATCACAATTCTGCAGGACAGGAATCTCCCTTGCTCTACAGATGTCCTACAGATCTACAAACAGGGAGGTTACCTTATCAATAGCACAAATTTCCATAGGCAAATAACTCTCAGTTCCTGAAGCCCTAATGTCTCCCTCCCTACCATAAACTGGAGGAGGCTGAGGTAGAAGGGAATGTAAATGATAGCAGGATCATAACACTCCACCAAGAATCTCCCTTCCCTTCACACCCCCCGCAACGGCAAGGTATATAACCTGCCATCCCTCAAAACCTGGGGCAGCAGCTCTTCCTGCCCACAGGTCCTGGCCCCGTGCCTTAATAAACCACCATTTTGCACCCAAGATGTCTCAAGAATTCTTTCTTGGTCATCGTCTCCGGACCTCAGCCCACCGAACCTCACCTAGGTTCTAGAACTTCATCACGATGACCAAGAAAGAATTCTTGAGACATCTTTGGTGCAAAATGGTGGTTTATTAAAGAATGGGGACAGGACCCGTGGGCAGGAAGAGTTGCTGCCCCAGGTTGTGAGGGATGGCAGGTTATGTACCCTGCAGTTGGGGTAAGGTGAGGGAAAGGGAGGTTTCAACGGAGTTTTCATATGCTAAAGAGGGCCTACAAGGTGCCAGAAAATCAATGTTGTCTTTTAGCAAGCCATTAACATCAAGATAGTTGGGAGATTCCTGTCTTGCAGGATTGTGATCTCTGCAAGTTAACTATTTGTTTCTTGTTTATGGCAGTCAGGGGTGCCTGAGGAATGTTACACATATTACCAAGGGGAGCAGGTGGAGAGGGGGTGCAAGGTGCCGCTTTTGCTTTGTCCTCAGCCAGCTTCCTGCTCCCTCATCAGGGCTGGCTAATGGGTTGTGTATGAAAGCCCTCATCCAGCCAGCGGCTTGTAGAGGCTGTCCTGTCTATGTGTCAAGTCTTGCCGGAACTCCCTTATCTTTGCCCCCTTCCTCTGCCCAGAACATGGCACTACCTCTGGACCTGAATGGGCCATCTCGTGGTTACGGGAACAGAAGCCACATGGAAAGAAGGTGGAGAGGGAAGCTAGAAAGAAGCTGGGTCCCCTGATGGCAGAGCCAAGCCACGCTGTCAGTTGAGGACTGTCTGGATGTTTGAGACAAAGGACCTCGATGTATTTAAGCCCCAGCTGAGTTTTCTGCTCCAGCCAGGCTCACCGCCACACCGCGTAGCCACCGTGTGAACTCCTGGCATGTTTCGGGTCCCTGCCTGGCTTTGGCTGCCATTGTGTGTAACTCCAGATTAAAGATGAAAGGTTTTTAGTTAAAAAAAAAATTTTTTTTTAAGATTTTATTTATTTATTCATTTGGCCGACAGAGATCACAAGTTGGCAGAGAGGCAGGCAGGAAGCAGGCTCCCTGCTGAGCAGAGATTCTGATGCAGGGCTCGATCCCAGAACCCTGGGATCATGACCCTAGCTGAAGGCAGAGGCCCAACCCACTGAGCCACCCAAGCGCCCCATAAAGATGAAAGGTTTTAAAGACTTACAGTGTTTTCCAGAATTTGGCCAGCAAGTCAATTTTGTCTACAAGCAACATGGGCTCCAATCACATCACCGTCTTCACCGTGGAGACGCTGTTCCCACTTACTGTGCCCCGCTAGAGAGGGGTGCCTGGAAAGCCGAGACTCAGGGCCACAAAGCCCTCAGCCCAAGCTCCCAGGGCTACTGAGGGCCAGAATCTGAATTAGAACCCAGTGCTGTCTGACTCACGTCTCTACTACTCCCTCTACTGGTTAACTCCTGGAAGAAGCCATTCCAGCCGCTTCCTCCCTTGACCAACTTCAGGGATTGAGAGCATCCCCCATCCCCGGGGCCAGGTTTGAAGGGGACAGGGATTTCCCCCAGCCTCTCAAAGGACTCAACGGGAGAATGAAGAAGTTCGGGCAATGCCCTTCTCTTGTTAATGCAGACCCTGAGGTCCAGAATAGGGCAATCACTAACCCAGGGTCATACCGAAAACGGGGGACAGGTTGGAGATGGAAACTGAGGGCCCTACACTCTATGCTGGTCTCTGCCTGAGACCCAGCCCTGATGATTCTGTTGTGCTGCTGGAGGCTGGGGTCCCTCAGTCTTCTCCCCTCCCCCCCAACTTGAATCTACACTCTCTCTCTGGCTGGAACCTGCAGGCTCAGCCCTGGTCCTTAAGGCTGCAGGCCTGCCCCCTAAAAGGTCCCCCAAAGACCTCCACTCATTTACTCGTTCACGCGGTCATCCGACAAGGGCTCCGATGTGCCCTCCCTCCACTGGCGCTCACGGAGTTCTGTGTGGTCCAGACCAAGTCAGACCACAGCCTCTTTGTGGTGGGACTGTGACCGAGGGGCTGAGGGGTCCTGAGAAAAGGCAGGCAGAAGGGGACAGTTATCTGGACCTTGAGGTTGTTCAGTTAGAAGCTTTCAGGTAGCAAAGGGGGCAGGGCTATTTCAGGCATGAAGGAACAGCATGTGGAAAGACAACAGGGTATGCTGAATTTTACCTTAAAAATGGTTACTTTAGGGGAAACTGGGTGTCGCAGTCGGTTAAGTGTCCAACTCTTGGTTTGGGCTCAGGTTGTGATCTCAGGGTCGTGGCATCGAGCCCTGTGTTGGGCTCTGGGCTCAGCACAGAGTCTGCTTATTTCTCTCCCTCTGCTCCCCGCCTCCGGCATTGTGCGTGCGTGTGTGAGCACACACGCTCTTTCTCTCCAACACATAAATCTTCAAAATAATGGTTGCTTTCATGTTTGTGAATTCCACCTCAATGAAATATAAATGCATACAATTTGCAAGAAGGCGGTGTGCGTGCAGGGGTGCAGTACTGTAAAGCTGGGGGGCAGGGAATGGTGGGGCAGCCGCAGGAGGGACAGAGGGTGGGGGGGGCCTGCCGGGCCACAAAGGACCTAACTTTGCATCTCTGGGTCCAGCCCCTCCGCAGAACAACTGAGAGCCTGAGCCAGGAAGAGGGACCGATAAGGGCTAAGAGAAGAAGGATATAGGGACTTGGAGTGGCCCAGACCATGGTTTGAATCCAACTCAGCCTCCAGTACACTAATCTGGCCGAGCCATTCACTTCTCTGAACCTCAGGCGCCCTGTCATTAATGGGGGGAGGGGGGCGTGGGGGGCACAGAGCACGTGGAGTTGCTGTGAGAAAGCCTCAATGCGGGCGCCCCAGAGCTCCGTGAGATGTCGGGAGAGGGAGGGTGGGAGTCTCCTTGCTGCTGTGGATTGTGGCAGCTGCCCTCTCTGTCCCCTGAGATGGGAGGCAGGCCCGGGAAGGAGCCCCTGGCCCAAGTCATGGGGATGGGCCTGGGTCTGTAAGCCGGACACCTGCCACCCCCTCCAACCCCCGGCATCCAGACCTCTTCCCCAGGCACCGTCCCCTTTGCCCACTGACGTGAGCCTTGTGTGGGTGGTGGGGAGGGGACACCAGAGAGGTGAAATGTCCTGGGGTGACGGAGGAAGCCAGACCCCATGGGGATGGATGAGACGCAGTGCCTGCTGTGTAAATGTTGGTGGTGCTGGTGCTGGTGCTGCCGCTCTCTGGGGAGGGGCTGCGGGAAGGGGGCTGGGACAGGGGGTGGGACCACCCAATGCTTGAGGGCTGAGAGTCCACATTCTCTAAAAACTGTTAACCCAGGCTTGCGTTCCCCTAACAGGAACTTGGGTGCGGGACAGAGATAGTGATAGGTGGGGGCGGGCAGCCCCTAGTCTGCAGGGAGGAGTTGCACGTGGATGGGGCTCCATCTCTGAGGGTGGGACCAGGTGGACAGGGTAGGCTACCTAAATGAGACCCAGCTGCCTCAGTCATGAGTGAGCTCCCTGTCTCAAGAGAAAAAGCAAGCAGAGCTCGATACCCTGCCTGCTGCTGCCCCTCGGAATAATTTGTTACTTAAACTGTAACCCCTGGAGGATTTTACTAGTTGCCAAGCACATTTAGATATGGCCTTAAGAAACAGTGATACTGACAACGGGTCTTAGGGGAGAAGGACGATGTACGACCGTGAAACTGGGCAGCTGGGGATACCCGGCTCGCTCAGGGCGGAATGCCGCCCCTTCACCGAAGCCGGGCAGCCGGGAACGCCTGGCCTGCCCAGGGCGGAACGCCGCCTGCTTCGGGGAAGCCGAGCACCCGGGAATGCCCGGTCAGCTCAGGGTGGAACGAAAACCGCCTGCTTTGCTTTTTCGTGATCGCTCCTTTCTCTTCCCAGAAGTGCTCGTTGTTAGTTAGATGAGTCCTTTGAATGTGCTTGGTTAACTATAAACATTACCCTCCTCCTTGCTGGCCTGCAAGACGTGACTAACGTGTGACCTTCATCAATCCTTCTATTGGTTATTGTTTTCTATCTAATAAAAGTGAGACTGTGGAGTTGCTCGAGGCAGCAGGCCTTTTCGACTGTTGTCCCGTGCTCCCAGTCTTTTGCAGCTGACTTGTTTGTGCCTAATTCTTCTCTTGTCGCTGTCCCGACTGGAAGCAGCACCTGCCTACAACCAGCTTCTAGGGAGGAGGGTGAGGAAATCGTCCCAGGAGGAAGATGGTGAGAGGTTGGGGAGAGGAGTTCAGAGAAGACTTCACAGAGATGGGCTTTGAAGGTTGAATAGGAGTTCTCTGGATGGGCCGGAAAGAGATGATGTACTGGATAGAAGGAAGAGCATGAGTATTCCAAGAAGTGCTTTTAATAACGAGAAGAGTTAAAATACATCGAGCTTCAGTCTGCTCTAAGTATCTGACCTACATTATCACATCTAATCCTGACCACGACCTTCCTGAGTGTAACCAGGAAACAGGCTCTGAGAGGTTGAGTAGCTTTCTCCAAGTCACACAGGAGCACACTGCAGGCAGTCTGACTTACAGCTGGAGGGGTGAGAGGTAGGAGGGGGGCTGCAGAGCTTAGCAGGGGCCTGGATGGAAAGGTGGGGGGCCAGATAAGAAAGAGGAAGGCTACACGTCCCGGGTCCAGGGCCTCATGCGAGAGTATGTCGCGTGTGGAGGAGCTGCTCCTGTCCCCGGGAGGGTGTGACGGCTCTGCCTCTGGTGGCCTGGCCCTGGCCCTGCGGCCAAGGCCACCATCACTGTGCAGCCTGTCCCTCTTGGCCACCCGGCCCCACCCCTTCCCTTCCTCCTGTGGCAGTTCTGCAGGGGCCCAAGGATTTGAAGCTAATTTCTGCAGGATGGGCGTGGAGACCTGGGACAGTTGAAGGCAGCAGGGGGCGCCGGACCGGGGTGAGGCAGGCAGTCAGGGAAGAGCTTGGGGCACCTGCGGAAGCAGTAATCCCAACAGTCCCCGAGCCCCAGGAACAGCTGAGGCAGGGGGGAGGGGGAGCACGGACACCCGACTAGGTCCGAGTCAGCCTCCAGCCCCCGTGGCAGGCACTGGGCACCTTCCAGGTCCCCTCCCCAGGCTTAAAGCTTCCCTGGGAGGACTGTGAGAACGCAGGAGATGATGGAGCCCTAGTTGAGGCAGGGGGGAGTGGGGAGTGTCCGGGAGGATGTTCAGGGAAGGGCAGGAAATGGGCAAATACGAATGTCAGTCCTGGCTGAGGGTCTGCCCCCCAGAACCCCCCACCACCCCCCACCCCACCCTCCCAGAGCAGATCCCTGCTGCACAGCGTCCACCCTGACTTCCAGACCTGTAGGTGCCTGCCTGAGGGTTCCCAGGGCACCAAGCCCCCTGCCACCCTCTTCCCCAAACTGGTGATAAGGGTTCCAGCTGGGCCCTGAGCAAGCCTCGAGTTGCCCCTTCCCCTGCAGTCCTTCCTAAGCTTACCAGACCTGGGAGAGCTAGGCCTGGCCATCCTCCCACCCAATCCTGGGCCTCCCATTCCATATACTTGGTTAGTGGGCTGGGCGGGGTGCAGAGGGAGAGACAGAAGGAGAAGCAGGCTCTCCGCTGAGCAGGGAGCCTGATGTAGGGCTCTATCCCAGGACCCCAGGATCATGACCTGGACCGAAGGCAGACGCTCAATGACTGAGCCACCCAGGTGCCCCTGACACAGCTGGCTTATAAACTACTGGAAGCCCTGGTTATTTGATAATCACAAGCATTTTGTTGACAACCGACTTTTGTATGATACTGAGCCTCAAAAGCCACAAGGAGGAAAGAGTGGTAGAATCCGTGGGAGAGAGTATTTGAACTGGAAAGAAGGTATGAGGGGTGGGGGAAGGGATATGACCAAGTCCCTGGAAAGGCAGACAACTCCCACCCCAGCTCTGAGCTCCACGTGTGGTCGCATTGGGGCCCGCACCCCTCTGCACTCCACAACCTCAGCATCTCCCGTCACACGTGTGAACCCTGGCTGCCCACAGCTCCATCCCCCAATCCGTTATCTCTGTTCACCTTTTCGGAGTGGTTGGTGGGTCTGAGCTGACTTTGACTCCTCCTTCCCTCTCCTGCACAGGTGTCTGAAGGGAGCCCCCTGGCCTGCTTCCAAGTTAGCAACTGGCTGCTGCAGGGACATCATGACCTGGGGTCCCTGCTGGGGGCCTGGGCTCCTGGAAATCTATACACCTGTGCCTCCCTTCATTTCCTGGATCAGAGCTAAGGTCTCTAATGCCATTTTTGGACACCATGGCCAAGAACAGGCCCAGGACCAGACAGAGGAGGCATTGAGGCTCTTTAGTCTGTGAAATCTTGGCAGTGAACCTTGATTCAGCTACTTCCCTGCTGCTGTGACTGTAGCCCAGCCACCTCGCCTCTGTGATTCTCCTTCATTCATTCATCTAACACCGTTAGCAGGGCTTCCGATGTGCCCCGAAACCAGAACACAAGATCAGCGTGGCCCCTGGGCTCCTGGAACAGGCAGGCTGTCTAGGGGAGGGGAGCCAAGCACTAGCTCGAGTCATATAAACCATGGTGAGTGCTAAGAGGGACAGAATCCAGGTGTTAACAGAAGCTATGACCTACTCGGGGCAGCCAGGGAGTAACTGTCATGTGAACATTAACTTGGCAGAGCCGTGGACTCAGGCTCACTCTTCTTCCCACGGCTGGATGGCTGGGATGCCAGGTGCTAAGCCCTCCGTGAGCCTCAGTTTCCCCCCTTCACATGCAGGAGCCGTGGCTTGGACTAAAGGTTTTTTTGAGGTCCCTCTCAAGTTTGTTTAATAAACTTTGGGGGGGCAGGGGTCCTCAAAAGCCCCAGGGGGGCATCCCTCTGACCTGCGCAAGCAGCTGCTGGGCCCCAGCTGAAGACTCTCCAGAACCCGGGCGGCCCCGCCCCTCGCGGGCCTCGCGCGTTACCTCCGACTGGCGGTGGTGGTGTTGCACCTGCGCCCCGCAGTCTTCCCCTCCTCAATCCTCCTGGTAGCACCACAGCGCCATCTCGTGGCGGAAGGCATCTGTATCACTTGGTATCCGACCGGCCTGAGTCAGGGAGCGCCTCTGCGCTTAGGGGCTGGCGGGGCCGAAGCCGAGTGGACACACACTCCCTGGAGGTGTAGCCTGATCCCGCAGCGCGGCTAGGTTCCACGCAATAGGCCCACGCTCCGACGCCGGTCTCGTGGACTGCCCCAGCTTCCCCGGAGAGGGGTGGGGCTGCGGAGCCCCGCTCTCCGAGGGCCCAGCCCCACCCGCCGCCGCTGGCTGCGCCTGCGCACTACGGCATGCACGCTTGCTTTAGCGAAGGTCCCATCCCAAGAAACGTGTCCCACGCGCCACGCCGTCGGTTTCCAGGGCAACCCGGAGCCTCTCCGTAACCCCGCGCGTAACCTTGGTCCTTTCCTGGAGCCCCCAGCCTGGCCATGACGGCCGCGGGTCCCAGCGTCTTCCTACTCATGGTCAACGGGCAGGTGGAGAGCGCCCAGGTGAGCGGCCTTGCACCTCGTCCGCCCTACCCCACTCTCCCCGGAGGCCCATCCCGCGACCTCCAGGGCTGCCGCGTGGCCCCGGAGAGGTGCGTTGTTCCTCCCGAGCCTCTGTCTCCCACGGTTAGGCGGGGAAGGGGAACCAGCGTTTGACAGGCTTTCCTGCGAAAACTCAGCCCCGATGTGCGCGGGTGGAAGCCGACCTCGAGAGGTTGAGCTCGTGCCGAGGACACGCTCGGTCAAGCCTTTGAGACCCCGTTTGGATCATGTCCAGCTTGTGGAGTCCCGGGCAGGAACCTAACGCGGGTGTAAGGCAGGGAGCCGATACTCCACCGGAACGCTAGGCCTCGGTCCTCTAGTGCTCTGCACTCTGAACTCTCAGATCCTTGAATTTGGGTCAGAACGGAGGTAATCTGGTGAATCTGATCCCACGATGGTGGTGGGGGAAAGATCCTGGGAGAGTCTGGTCCCTCCCTCTCTTCAGGCCTTGAGCTCCAGTTCCCTGTAGGCTTCGTGTCCCAATAGCATCATTTCACTTTGGCACCATTCCCTCAGACCTCCTCTGGGCCCACCCTTGTGTCAGGCACTGGGAACACAAAAACATCATCACACTTGTTCCCTGTTCACAGTCAAATGGGGTTGACAGAAATAAACAAGCCATTAGAGCTTTGATAGAGGGGAGGACCAGGGGCTGACAGAGCCAGGACAGGGGTCAGGGGGCAGGGGGTGCTTAAAACAACCTGGAAGTTAGGACAGGCTCCCTGGAAGGTAAGTTTTGAAGGATGAACCGGAGTTTGCCAGATGGAGTAATGGGAAGGGCATGCCAGACAGAAGCCAGAACTCAGGCAAAGGCTCAACGGCAGTAGCAGCCTGGGACTGCACCTTGGACTCCCACATCTCGGGCCCCAGTCCCTATGCTGCACCCTGTGTCCTCAGCCCTGGCTGTTTCTTAGACCCACTCCAGGTGCCTGGTGCTCAGAATTCCTATTGGCTGCCTTTACGTAGTCAACACGTTGGCCTCACCACGGGTCTCCGTAATCTCAAGCTGTGTGTGCTTCTTCCTGCAGTTTCCAGAGTATGATGATCTCTACTGCAAGTACTGCTTTGTGTATGGCCAGGACTGGGCCCCTACGGCGGTAAGCTGGGCCCTCGGGCGTCCCTTATGAACAGGCTCCATGACCGATGGGGTTTCTGAAGGTGTCCACTTTTCCCCTTTCAGTCCCAGTTCAGAACCCATGCAGAGGTAGACACTGAGCTCAGGGAGGTTCCAAGCGTGACTTTGTTCCTGGTAAAGCTGGAGTGGGGAATGAAGCCATCGGCGGGCTCCCAGATCAAAGCTGCACTCGCTCACGTGCCCCATCCCGGAAGCTTGCACGTGGCCGCGAAGAGGAACGTGTGGGCAGCCCGTAGAGCCTCCGGCCCTCTCCTAGCCCATGGGGAGGACTCTGGGGAGTCCGAAGGCAGAATAGAAGCTCTCCTTGCAAGACTTGGCTCAGAGTAATCTGTCTCCCCCAGACAGCTAGATGAGAGTCCCAGTCTTCGTGGAGCGCACATCCTTGTGCAGTGAGACAGACAATACGTACCAGTGTTCTAGTATGTTCTAGTAAAAAGTGCCAAGGATAAAGTAGAGTTGGGAAGGGAGGTATGGAGGATAGAGAGAAACCAGAATCTAGGTGAGGGAGGCCAGGGAGGGCCTCCCTGAGAAGGTAACTTCGGGCCAAGACCTGAATGGAGTGAGGGAAGGAGCCATGTGCAGGTCTGTGTTAAGAGCTCTGCAGGCAGAAGGAGCAGAGGTGCACAGGCCCTGAGGCGGGAGTGTGCTTGGTGCTTGAGGAACAGGAAGGAGGCAGGTGTGGCCAGCAAGGAGCATGAGCAGGGAGGAGTGTGGTAGGAGCTGAAGCCGGGGGGGGGGGGGGGGGGGGGGTGTCAGGCCGTGGAGGACACGGTCAGTCACAGGGTTACATGGGACCCACTCAGGGAGTCTGGAACAGAGAAAGTGACCTGCCTAGTGTTCTAGTGTTTTCCATAGCTCCTTCTGGCTTCTGTGTCCAGAGTAGACGGGGGAGCAAGGGCCAGAGAGGGAGACCCTGGACAGTTCCCAGAAACAGAGGAGCAAAGACAGCACGTAGATGAGGCGCAGCACTGGGGGTGCGGCAGGTGCTCGAATTTCCAATATATTGTGAAGGTGGAGGCAACAGGGTTTCCTCTTGGGCAGATGTGGGGCACGGGAGAAAGGAATTAAGAATAACATGAAGCTTCTGAGCCCGGGCACTTGGGAGCAGAGCCGCCTTTCAGTGAGAAGACTGG
Organism: Mustela erminea; assembly: GCF_009829155.1. Taxonomy (NCBI): domain Eukaryota; kingdom Metazoa; phylum Chordata; class Mammalia; order Carnivora; family Mustelidae; genus Mustela; species Mustela erminea. The sequence goes on along the minus strand of NC_045631.1, from coordinate 13,658,974 downwards.
GTAGCCAGATCTGGGAGAACTTTCCAGAGCTCTGTCCGGCATGTGTGGAGGTTGAGGTTCCCAGTAGACATCCAGCCAGGGTGCAGGGTTGGCAGTGGAGGCGGGGTGCTCTGGAGGTCAGAGGTGAGGACCGGCTGCGGGTTTGGGAGAAATGTCCGCACATACAGCAACCCTGGGGTCCCTGGAGCTCCCCACCAAAAGCTCTTCGGTAGCATGGGTACCTGTGCTCAGACGGAAGTAGGTTCTCTAGAGGGAAGCGAGAAGGAATGGGGGCCGGAGAGTGTGCACAGCTCGTTCCAGGAGTTGTGCTCGGCAGGGGAGCTACAAATGGGTTGGTGGGTGGAGGAAGACATAGGGCCAGCCTCATTTCCTGATAGAGAAGCTCGCACACACGCGTGCACCGACATACGTGACCGTGACAGAAGAGGGACATGACCCGTGGCCGCTTCCTCTGGTGAGGGGGCGAGAACCCGGGCCCGGGCTGGCTCTTCACGAAGCCGGATCCGACGAAGCGAAACCCGGAGAGGCTCAGGAGCTGCCCCAGCGCCCTGGAGTTCTGGTCATGGGAAGTTAGCGTGTTGGCAGAAGGTAGTGAGGAAAACTGCCCACCCAGGTCGGGGGAGCGGTGTGGCAGCCGGAGCACGGGCAGCAGCTGTCGCCATCCCTGTTCCCACAGGGTCTGGAGGAGGGCATCTCACAGATCACGTCCAAGAGCCAGGATGTGCGGCGAGCGCTGGTGTGGAACTTCCCAATTGACGTCACCTTCAAGAGCACGAACCCCTACGGCTGTGAGTCTGCAGGGGCCTTGCAGGGACACCCGGGTGGGGGCGGGGGGAGGTGCCCCCATGGCCATCCGCTCCCAGCTCCTCTCTGCCCGTCCCCTGGGCCCTTGCGACAGCCCCATCCTCTGCTCTCTTGCCACCTGGCCGATTCCCTCCACCTCCCCCACCACCCCTAACCCGGTTCGTGGACAGGCGACAGAGCTGACCTTTAGGAAGCTCAGAGAGTATCAGTGCGGCCCCAGCCTGTGGCCATTGTGGCCCAGGTGGGCTCGGCCTATGCGGTGGACAGATCACTCTGTTTCTTTTCTCACGTTAGGAAACTAAGGCCCAAAAGTAACATCATTTGCCTTTGGCTTTATATCTAGCAGCTGAGCATGGATTGGATTTCAGGCCCATCTGATTCCACAGTCTGAGCCTCTCTGCTGCATGTGGCTTGGGGTCTAGGCTTGCGGGGTTTCCGAAGCAGGGGCTGCCTGGCAGTCCTCCTTGTCATTATCCACGAGTAAGAATACTTCCATAGGCTTCCTGGGACAGGGCACTGGATAGTGGGCCATCTCCTGCTGCTGAGGAAGGCTCGCAGAGGCAAATATAGTAGTAAAAAGCAAAAACAAAACACAACTATTCCAAGGTTTCAGAGAGCTAGCAAAGTATTAGAGATTTACCAGGCCACGATCCCGGAGAATATAGGAATCTAGAGACGTGATCCCACTCACATCGCCCCGAGAGTATTTACTGATTCCCCCAGAGGTGACTTAGAGGCTGATGGAGGCTTTTGACAGCTGCTCTGGGCTCAGGGTGCAAAAACCAGGAAAATCCCTGCAACTTGGACAGAGACCTCAGAGCGCTTGGGGGAGCCTGGGAGCTGCAGCCCAGCTCCGGATCGTTCCTGACCTTGAACATGGTTACAGAAACTCTCAAATAAAATATTCATAAGCCTAATCTAGCAGGATGTAAAAGGGATAACATATGAACAAGTATGGTTTATTCCAGAAATATAAAGCTTATATAATATCCGAAATCAACCAGCGTGATTCACTGCTTTAAAAAGAAGGAAAGTCACGATCATCCCTATAAATGTAGAAACGATGATAAAATTCAGCATCCATTCATGATAAACTTTGACAAACTAGGAATAGAAGAAAGCTTGCTTTTTTTTTTCTTTTTTTTTAAAGTCATGGAGCCCATTGTGGGGTCTGAATTTATGACCTGAGCTGAGATCAAGAGTTGGACCCCCATGGGTGCCTGGGTGGCTCAGTCAGTTAAGCGTCTGCCTTCAGCTCATGTTGTGATCCCCAGGGAACTGGGATCAAGTCTAGCATCAGGCTCCCTTCTCAGTGGGGAGTCTGGTTCTCCCACTACCGCCCCTGCCCTACTCATGATCTCTTTCTCTCCATCAAATAAATAAAATCTTTTAAAAAAAGTTGTGGGGCGCCTGGGTGGCTCAATGGGTTAAAGCCTCTGCCTTCGGCTCAGGTCATGATCTTAGGGTCCTGGGATCGAGCCCCTCAGCGGGGAGCCTGCTTCCCCCCTCTCTCTCTGCCTGCCTCTCTGTCTACTTCTGATCTCTGTCTGTCAAATAAATAAATAAAATCTTAAAAAAAAAAAAAAAGTTGGATCCCCAACCAACTGAGCCACCAGGGGCTCCTGGAAGGAAACTTTCTTAATTTGATAAAGGCTATCTACAAAAAACTTAGAGCAAACATTAGCTTTTCTAAGTGAAATGGTGAACAATTTCCTTGTTGCTAACAAACAAAGGCATAAGAATTAGAAAGAATAAAACTGTCATTTTTTACAGGTGACATTATGCGTGTAGAATTTGCAAAATAACCCACAGATAAGTTACTAAAATAATAAATTGGCGTGAATGCTGGATAGGAGATACATAGACAAAAACCAGTGGCTTTTTGTCTGAAAATAAATAGACTGTCTTCTCTTGTGCACACATGTGATTCAAAAATGATATATCAAAAAGAAATTCTTTACTATAATATCATAATATAACAGAGCTGCAAAGACAGGCCACGGAATTCACACACATACACACTGCACATCAATGAGGAAAAGACTGGTAGAAATAGGTCAAGAGGCCGAGCAGGCCCTTCACGGAGGAGGGCATGCGAGTTACTGAGAAACAGAGCAAGGGCTTTACTTCAGTGAGAAAGATTGCAGTGAAGGTGAAGGCAAGCTGTGGTGAGCTGCCACCCGTGTCCACGCCCGAATAACTCCAATCAGGGAAACTGAGGACCCCCGCTTTGTAAGGACATGGTGTGAAGGGAACTCCAAGGCCTGGCGGGTGTGAGGGTGCCTGGGACGTGTGCCCAGCAGAACCGTGTGCGCGCATGGGGCAAGGGCTTGAACAAGAGCTCAGCCTCACCACCTGGGGGCTCCCCAAGGAGAAACTGCCCACATGCCCATCGACAACGGAGCAAACCCTGTCCTCCTGGTCTGTCCAGAGCCACAATGTTCTCTAGCATTGAGAACGAGTGACATCCCCTACATGACACAGTCTTAACGATCTCACAGACACGACGTTGAATTAAAGAAGCTGGGTACCAATACACAGATTCTACAATTCCATTTGTATAAGGTTTTATTTATTCATTTAAATGGGTAAAACCAGGGCACTGGGGTGGCTCCGTCAGTTAAGTGTCTGACTCTTGGTTTTGGCTCAGCTTGGAGTCTGCTTGGGATTCTCTCCCTCTGCCCCTCCCCGTGCTCGCTCACTTGCTCGCTCTCTTGCTCTCAAAATTAAAACCCTTAAAAAAGTGGGTAAAATCGAAACCATGTTGGGATGCCTTCTTTGGCAGGAAAGGCTTACAAGGAGTACTTTCTTCAAGTCAGAATAGGGGCTCCCTCTGGGGGAGGGGGAGTGATGGGAAGGGCCCCGAACCCATGTCTTAGGCTCACCAAGCACCTAATGCAGGGCACAGACGTGGCCTAGAGATGAGGGACCTGAGAGGCTGGGAAGTGAGTTGTCCGATGGCCTGAGGCTCGTCCTCCAGGCCGCAGGTGCCTGGCAGCCCGGTTTCCTGGGCCTCCCTGCCTCACTCCAGGCAGCGACTTCTCCCCTGCCTTCAGAGGATGAATAGACTGACCCTGGAGAAAGGACCCAGTGTACCTCCATGTTTACAGGGAACTGGTGGGATCAGCGATCACTTAAAGGAAAATGGTGAGGAAGGTCTTTCTTTCCCTCTGACCTCCCCCGCGGCACCCCAAAGCCAGGCCCTGCGGGCTGCGAACCGTGGAAGCCCACACTTGAATGTGACCGCCTGTATCAGAAAGGAGGCTCCCAAGAAGCGGCCCCTTTGCTCACTTCCTGGCTGGGTCCCTGTGCCTTGAGCAGAGGAGAAGAGTGCCTTCGGGGGTCCTACCTGTATTGTCAAGGCACAGGATCTGCAAGGCATCTGGTCCTCGCCAAGGACCTCGCCCACTTGTTGCGCTCTCCACCGCTGTCCCCGCCTGCCTCCCCAGATTCTGGGTCAGCAGAAGCCCTTAGTGGAGAAGGGGGAAGGGTCCGGTGTCCACTCCTGTTCTCTGCCCTACACCTTCCACCTGCTGACCCCTTGTCTTTTTCTTCCCAAGGGCCGCAGATTGTGCTCAGTGTATACGGACCAGACGTGTTTGGGAACGATGTGGTCCGAGGCTACGGGGCAGTGCACGTGCCTTTCTCACCTGGCAGGTGGGTTCTGGCTCTGACCGGGTCCCTGGGCCACAGTCCATCCCTTGCTGGGCCATGCTGGTTTAGGACCAGGGCACCTCCAGCAGGGCTTTTCCTGGGACAGACTTTGCTGCGAGGCTGGAAGTGTGCTGGCGTCCCCTGGGGCCTGGGCAGCGGGAGCTGTCGGAGAAGTAGAGACACAGAGAGACGCAGTGACAGCTCTAGACGGGGTTCTGGGATGCAGATGACGGGAGTTTGCCTAGAGTAGAACGGCCAAATGTTCTGAGTATTGTTGCTGAGACAGAAGGCGCAGGATGTGGGGGGAGGCATGTGGAGAGGAGGTGGGGCTGGGGCAGTGAGGGCCAGGACCCCAGGTTTGGTGGGCAGGACTAGGGCAGGGGGCTGCAGCCGGGGGAAGGTGCAGGGAATCGAGGAGGGCTTCCTGGAGGAAGGGCATCCCAACCGGGCCTTGGAGATGTGGGGGACAGGGCCCCAGGAGTGATGGCTCTACCCCAGCATCATCCCAAGCCTTGACAAGATGCCAGGCTCACGGGGACCCTGGGCTGTTTCCGGCACCTTGCTCGCAGCAAGCACAGCGGGGGCGGGTAGGGCTTGGCTCGGACTTGGTGCTGCCTGATGGACCGCTCCTGCTCACCAGATGCTCGGGAAGTCCCATCACTTTTCTGTTACTCAGCACATCTGTCCGTGAAAACATCTGTTTCAGGCACAAAAGGACCATCCCCATGTTTGTCCCCGAATCCACGTCTAAACTGCAGAAGTTTACGAGGTGAGTTTCGAAATCCTCCAGCCGGCGCCTGCTTCTGACCTAGGGAGTCAGAGTGGAGGGCAGGAGGGGTGTCCCTGTCCTCCCTCACTTGCACTGGGTAACCTCGTCGGGTCTCCCATCTGCTCCATCTTTGGGGCCCAGGGAAGCAGGGGCTGTGGGCTCCAGTCAGCTGCTGGTCCAGCCGCATGAGGCTGGCCACCTTTATACTCTGTGCCCCATTACTGGTCTTAGTGCCAGGGCAGAGCGAAAGCTCTCGACAGATGGGGAGATGCTCACGACGTAATAGGATATTAAAATATGAAAAAGGACACAGGAGGATACAGTGGTGTGGGGGCCTCCTGGAGGAGGTGACATCCAAACAGAAAGTAGAGTGGAGGTAAGGGCCAGTGTGGCTGATCCTGGGGAAGGAGCATTCCAGGCGTAGGAAACGGTGCAAAGTCCATGGGCTTAGTGTGCTCGGAGCAGCATGGATGTGGTGTCACTGGTGGGTGGTGAGCAAGGGGAGTGTGGGGGAGACACCAGGGAGGCAGGGAGCCTCTTGGCCCTTACCACATCCACATCTAGGCTTAGAGGGCAGGCCGACTGCCTCGAGGTTGGCGACTGAGACTCTTATCCGCTCAGCTTGGCTGCGAGCCCCACACTGCTCCCCACCAGGTCAGCCAGGAGCCCTCTGTTCACAGCCAGGATGGGGGTGGGGAGGGAAGGAAGGCTACTCGGGTGCCCAGGTGCAGCTGACGAGCGGCCCCCCCGCAGGCCTGGGTGGTTTCGGGGTGAGCCTTGGCCAGAGTCCCGCAGGGCAGGACAGTGTTGGGCCTCACAGAGGAGGCGTCACTGAGTTCTGAGGCCTGGAGGGGAGAATGTAGGTGCCCGCCCCCCCCGAAGGCCCTTGGGAAGCCCCCATGATGGGAAGGTGCCCTGGGCCATTGTAAGCTAGACGGGATGACACCCACCTGCGGAACTGTCAGGAAAATAGGGGCCAGGTCCATTAGTGGGGACAGGAAGGTTAAGGGCTTTGAGCCCACGCTGCTGTCCCGGCCGCGGCGTGCGTGCTGCTCGGCACCTCACAGCTCCAAGGGAAACTTGGGTCTCAGGGCTACATCCCTCTGAGGAAAGGGTCTCCGTGCAGGACAAGTTTCTGGGTGTTTCTGCCAGTGCCAGAGGCTAGCAGCTGGGGGCAGTGGGCAGCCTCCCCTGGGGAAGGCGTGTGTTTGCAGTCCGGACAGTGGGGGATGATCTGATGACCGAAAGTGGTTTGGTCAAAATCTTCCCAGAGCCTGTCCATAGAGGCCAGCCTTTGCTCAGCCCCCCTGCCTGCCCTCCTCCCCTCAGCCCTGTATTAGTTCCCGGGGCTGGTGTAACCAGCGACCACAAACTCAATGGCTTCAGAAACTTAATTGTCTCACAGTCCAAAACCAGTATCACTGGGGTGAGATCAAGGCGCCCGCAGGGCCGCGCTCCTGCCACCTCTGCACCCCCCGCCAGGCTCTTGGGGAGCCTCTGCTCCTGGCCAGCTTCTGCTGGCTGCGGCCTGCCTGGGCTTGGGGCCCATCGCTCCAGTCTTTGCCTCTGTGGTCACGTGTGCAACCTCACGTGTCACCCCCTCCCCTGTGTGTGTCCCCTCTCCCTCCTCCTCTTAGGATACTTAGGGGGCATTTAGGATGAACCCAGATAACCCAGGACAACGCCCCCATGTTTAAGATCTTTATTTTAGTCAGATGTGCAAAAATCCTTTTCCCAAATAAGGTCACGTTGGTAAGTTCCAGGGACAAGGACTGCTAGGGCCGTTATCCAGCCCATGACAGGGCCTCCCACCCAGCCTTCACAGAGCGACAAAAACGGTTTTCCTAAACACGCTGCTTTAGAAACACATCAAGCACATCTCTGCGTTTAGGATCAACTTTAGCGAGGGTGCTGGGAGACCCCGCGTTCTCCTGTCCTGCTGACCTCCAGCCCTACCCCCTGCCCGCATGTCCTCCAGCCCACCGGGTCCTTCCTGGCCTCAGCTCTTTCCGGGACACTCTCCTCCACCCTGAACAGCCTGTCCTTGTAGACCTCAGGACAGAGCAGTGGCTGCTTCCCCTGCCTGTAAGGTGGAGAGCCCCCCTCCTCCGATGGAGAAACTGAGGCACACAGACACAGTGGCCTGCCATCCAGCCCTGGCTAGAACCCTAGATTCCCAGTTCCCCTCCCATCCCCCTCCCGAGGCTCGGAGCCAGCTGTCCCCACGGCCTACAGACAGCAGGGGGCAGTCACTGCTTTGTCCAGCATCAGCCAGACTGGAGCCCCACCCCCAGGCAGCACCCAGGGGACACTGGTGCCCCCGCTGGAGGCTGCACCCTGGGGGCCAGGGGGCTGGCCCAGGCTGGGTGGCCTGAGCCAAGAGGAGACTCCAGCGAGCAGCTGGAGGGGCTGCTGGTGGGGGAGGGTGCTGGGCAGCCATGGGGAGGGTGGGGGTGCTGGTTCAGAGCACAGGCCTCCTGGCCCTCCCAGGTCAGCCACTTTAGCCAGAAGGCCGGGCGGAGCCTGCTCTGAGAATGTGGGAAGCTCGACAGACCGAGGGGCCTCCTTCCTGGTGGGGCCTCCACTACTCCCAGCTGCATCACTGGCCTCCCCCCTGCCCCCCTCCCCAGGACTCCCAGAGCACAGGCTGGAGGTGCTCCTGGATCGGTGACACCCCCGCCTGCCTGGCCCACCCCGCGGGGAATGTGCACCCGGATTGTTTCGGGCTCCTGTGGGTTTGGCAGAGGCGTGGCCTCTGGTCTGGAAGGAGCTGTGACAGGCTGTGGGGCCTGGAGTGGCAGGCCTGGGGACAGCAGCCCAGAGCATCCAGCCCGCACCTCTCTGCCTGTGGCCTTGGGCATGTGCCCATCCTGCTCTCAGCCTCTGGAAGATGGGGGTGTTTGCAGTTCCAGGCTCCTGGGAGGGATGGGTGGACAGCTAGCATGTCGGGGCCCCCGGAGGGCAGCACCCCTGCACCTGTGACTGGGGTGAGAGGATCGAGTTGGGCACCACAGAGCGAGCCCATCCTTGGGGCACCTGAACCTTAGAGCGAGAGCCATGAATAAGAGGATGACTGCCCCCCCCACCCCAGCAGTTGCCAGAGTGCCTTCTCCTCTAGCTCTGGGAGTTCATTCCGTACTGCCAGGAGGAAGCCAGGCTCAGGCTCAGAGATGGGAAGGGACTTGTCCTGGATCCCACACTATTAAAAAAGAAAGTGGAGAGCCCAGATCCGGCCCCTCTGTCCACCACTCCAGGATGGGGCCTGTCTTCCCCCCGGGAGGATGGAGGGGGGGTCACACTGCCCGTCCCCAGCTGCTGTCCCCTTTCTGGGATTTCCACCTGGGTTCCCACTATGCCCCCAGCCCCACATCTCCCTCAAAGCCACAGGGGATCGTGATGGGAAAGCTTGGTGTGCAGCCAAGGAGGGGTGGGGCACAGACCACCTCAGGCCTGGGGGGCAGCCTGCTGAGCCTCCGTGGATGCTACCTGCGGCACCCAGCCTCACCTTTCCCCAGCAGAGGGCGGGGGCGTGGAAAGATTCTGCGAAGGGCCGGGCCCTGGGGCAGGGGTTGGAGGGCTGCTGGTTTCTGAAGCCCAAGTCTCCGGTCTGAGGGATAGCCAGGCCGAGGACCTGCTCACCCCGTGTCCTCCTGTCCACCCAGCTGGTTCATGGGACGCCGGCCCGAGTACACAGACCCCAAGGTGGTGGCCCAGGGTGAAGGCCGAGAAGGTAAAGCTTGATCCCCTCAACCCCACCCCCTCCCCACAGGCAAGCTGGAGCCCGGGAGGGACTGGGTGGACCCCTAGGAAACAGGGTGGGAGCCGGGGACCTGCCATGCACAAGACGGACTGTGGGAGCAGCCCAGGCCTCTCCCCCGAGCACTGCTCCCACCTGGGCCTGGCTGGAGCGTAGAGGGTCTGCCAGGTTTGTCGGTTCCTGGTGCAGCCCCCATACCTCCCTGTGGGGGCATGGGCCATTCCCATTTTACAGGAGAGACTGCTGGGGCTGAGATACTCCAGAACAGACTGGCTGACACCACCTTCTCTCCTCAGTGACCCGCGTGCGCTCACAGGGCTTTGTCACTCTCCTCTTCAACGTGGTGACCAAGGACATGAGGAAGCTGGGCTACGACACTGGGCCTCCTGACACACAGGGCACCTCGGGGCCCAGCCCGCCCCAGGGCATCCCCCGGTGAAGGCCCGCACTGGGCCAAAGCCACAGCCACTGAATTTGGCCATGCCGCCGCCAGAGAACGCAGGGCTGTCCTTTTGGAGAGCTGGCCAGGGATCCAGCTGCTTGATGTGCAGCCTCGGAGGAGCTAGGAGGGTGGGGTCGGATTTTTATATAATAAAGCATCACCTTTCCCCAGAGCCCAGGCCCGGAGCTGCCTCCTCTCCCTCCCTTCGGCCCTGCCCCCCACTCCTTGGGAGCAGGTCACTGGGGCCGGCCTGCCTGCCTCCCTGAGCTGGACCAGGACCTGTCCCCCGCCCCATACTGCTTAGGGCACAGAAGCTGTCCGGAGAGGCACACGAGACAGCCACCTGGGTTGTGAGCTCTGGTTCAGCCCTGCTTGGGGCTGTGCGACCCTCCCCACACGCCTCCCTAACACCGGAGGGAGATGACAGGGTTTCGGGGCTCAGGAGCACCTGGCCCTTGTGCGAGGAGAAGAGAATCAGATCGGTGGGAGCCGCAGGGAGAGGCCCCCCGTAGCCCAGACACCAGGGCTGAAATCCTCCCAGAAGCCGGAAGCTGCTGGAATCCCAGCTCTCTGGGCTCACAGCAGGAGAGGAGAGTGGGCCCCTGCACCCAGCATCCAGCGCTCAGCACACAGGTAGCGGAGCCAGCCACACACAGGTCCCCGCGGCACTGCTGTGGCAGTCACCCTCCCAGCCTGTCCCCACTCTTCCCCCGGGCACAGGGCCTGCAGCCCCCTGATCTGCTCTCCACTTGCATCTTTTTTAAAAAAAGATTGGTTTTTTTTAAGTAATATCTATCCCCAGCGTGAGGTTGTTCGATTCAATGGGAGCCACGAAGCCCCCGCCGCCCAGCCTCAAGACCACCAGCCTTGCCACCACCCCCCCATTGCCCTGGCCATCCGTGGACCCTGCCCTGCGACAGCACTGTGCCCACCCTGCCCCGCCCCTCCTCTCACTTAGCTCTCTGGACACCGAAAGTCTGTGCGGCCCAGCCGGTCCCTCCCAGCCAGCTCCCTGTGTGCTCTGTGACTCGTACAACATTCCTGATTCTGACCCTCTTCTCTGAATGGAAAGTTCCCTCCACCTAGGTCCTGTGCTGAAGCCCACACTGGCCCTCACGGCCCTATTCTGCTGCCCCAGCCCGTGGATCCTGGGGCTGGAGGGATTTGCGTCTGGACCCCTACTGGCATCTCCACCTCCCCGTCCCAGCTCCCCTGACGCCCAGGGCCGGTGACCCAACTACCAAAGCCCACTGAAGACCTTACCGCCTTCTCCTGGGGTTTCTACTCCGGCCATTCAGGATACCACCACCGTCCACACCTCTTCCTCGCCTCCTCCCCTGCGATGACCTTGGCCTTGCCCCTCAGCAACCACCCATCCCACCGCCTATTTCTTGTTACCAGTGACGGCACTGCCTCCAAGATAACCCCAATCATCTGCGTCCCCTCCTGGTGGTTCCTCTCCCCTGGTCCTTGCACCAACAGTCCTTCATGGCCTCAGGGCCCTGCAAGACCCCCCCACAACCTGTCCCCACTTTGGGCTGCCCATCAGCCCCTCCCTCCCTTTCCTCCTGTCCCGATTTATAATTCACAGGGGTCATTACAGGTACTGCCATCTTGCACTGCTGTGCCCCTGTCCCTGTTTACTCACCCAACGGGCCTGTGACAGTGATCAGTTGGCCGGGGCACAGTCATGGTGGCCATCCCAGGACTGCCTTGCTCAGTCCACAGCCAGGGCTCCCTCACAGCAGCAGGCAGACCCATCTCTCCTCCTCCAGCTCTCCTCCCCTTTCGGAGAAAGGGCCTCACCTTGTGTTTCTTTGCATCTCCAGTAGTGCTCACCCTCGGCTGAATGGCTTATGAGGAAATGGAAATGATCTAAGAGGGTTGCCTGGCTGGCTCAACTGGTGGAGCATGCAAGTCTTGATCTTGGGGTTGTGAGTTCGAGCCCCATGCTGGGGATAGAGATTACTTGAAAAAAATAAAATCTTTAAAAAAAGTCCAGGAGCTTCCTCTGTTCCACCACCATGTCCAGCCCCCCAGAGACGCTATGGTCCCACCTGAGGTCCCAGGAGACCCCATGCCTTCAAGTTGCTCCCACTCCTCCCCCCACTGTCCATCAAGGGCTTCCCACTTGGCAGGATCATGCAGTTGGCCTCCACCAAACCTGGGCCCCCTCCTCTCTCCCCTGCAACTCTGAAAGGCTGAGCCCCCTGCCCCCTGCCCCCCATCCTTGCCCATGCCGTGCCCGTCGGCCAGCTCCCGCCGCTGCCCAGAAACCTCTGTCCCGTCAGGCCCAGCCTGCCAGCACCTCTGATGGAGTGGTCCCACCCCCTTCTCGTTTTGTGCCATCGTGCAGTCTGCCACCTTCCCACACTTGTGTTCTCCTCCCTCCTTCCCTCCAGCCTGGTTTTAGTGCATTTCCATAGAAATCACAGACAGCAGTACGTTGGAGCATGCGTGCCCGTGACTGGAGCTCTGTATTTGTTTGTGGGCGTCATTTGTGTCTCTCGCAGGACCACGAATGTGGACTGAAATGCACAGATCTCAAGTGTACTACACACCGAGTTTCAGACAATGTGTGCCCAATGCCCGGTCAGGGTCTAGAAGGCTACCGCCTCTGCAGGAAGCCACCTCACGCCAAGGCAGGAGGACAGAAACTTAGAAGGCTGCGGGCACTCTGCATGGGGAGCAGGGTGGAGACCTGGGACAATCCACCTGAAGAACAGTCAAGGTGGGTGGCCCCAAGTTCACCCCCCACCGTCCATTCTGTCCCCTCATGCTCATAAGACTCCATTCCCCTTGTATCCAGGTAGGTCTCTGGGAGTAGCTCTGGCCAAAGAAAGGTGGGTTGAAAGGCTGTCCGGCACTGAGAGGTCTGACACAAAGCTCCCCAGGTCGATGGTTCCATCCTTCCCCACGGCACCCTCGAGAGCGCATCTTGAAGACGGAACAGGGCAGGAACAGCCAGGAATGTCTCCACTGGGCAGTTTAGAAACTACTTTTACTGCGTTCTGCCACAGAGAGTTCGGGGGTGGTTTCCGCAGAGCGTTCCGGTCTGATATGGAAATTGGAATCAGGAGTGGGTTTCTGCCATCACCCAATCCCAAACCGAGTGAATGTGGTATTGGCTTAGCAGCTGAGCGACAGGCAGGCAGAGCACAGAGAAAAGGCTGGATGGCAGGAGAGCTCCATTTATGCGAGCACAAAACTAGGTAAGACTTGTGCCAACAACGTGGGAGTTAGGTTCTGTGCCTGGTGGGCCAACTCCAGGGGCAGGCACAGGTGGGTGATATGATGCACGGGGCGGGTTGGCTGCTGCGGGCTGCATCTGGAAAGCCAGCATGGGAAGGCAGTGAGCTCAGGCAAGAAAAGGCCCGTTTGCAAGGCCAAATGACAGAAATAGAGAATCCAAAATTTTGGGAGCCTCGAAAGGTTGAGAAAGGAGACTACTGGGTCCAGAAGGCAAATGGGAAGAGATGAGAAGGAAAAATGCTTCAAGCACTCAAGTTCTAGTAAAAACTTCTCATGAGGCCAAGCAACTCAGCCACCTGGTTAAGCATCAGATCTCAGGAGTTAAGCTCGCTCCTACCATTATCCCAATGGCCCCAATAGGAGCGACCAGGGAGCTGAAAAAAACATGGGGCAAGGCAGCGAGGAAGAATTTTATGTGTGTGCCTGTTATCTACTGCTGTGTAACATCTATCCACAAACACTGTCGCCTAAGACCACCACGTGTGACCACCTGTGATTCTCTAAGTGACCCTAGAATGCTTCACTTGGGGGAAAGGATATGCTTCACCTGTAGGGGAATGAAATCAGTATTTGGTGACCAGAGGACAGCTGTGGCAGAGACCAGCCGTGTGTGACCCTAACCCACTTCCCGGCCCCTGGGGCACCAAGGAGGCCTGCGTTTCCCCCAACCCCTGCTCCCAGTTGCCGCCCCCGGAGCCGGTGCGGGTGAGGGAGGCGGTCAAAGCCCCTGCCCACCCTGGCCCCCTACGAGACCTGACACACTTCTCACTGCTCACTCACTCCCTGCCCACAGAAGCAGAGCCAACCTACACGGTAACAGACTCTGTGAGCGCAGACCGCCATGGCTAAGCCACTGACAGGGCAGTGTAGCCTAGGGCACCGTGACATACAGGCCCCCCTCTCCTGTCCGGGGAGTGGCTGGCCCCACTGCTCCCAACTTGGGCAAACCCTCCCCAGGCCTATTGAGTCCTGCTCCCTGAGTGGCCACAGGCGGCCAGGGCAGCCCCAGAGGCCAGAGCTGGGGGTTCCTCTCAAGTGGAAAGCCGCAAGGCCGCCCCAGGCCTCCTTCCCCACTCTGTGCTGGCCTCTGCCGTACATCCTCCTGCTGTCCAAACACCTCTTCCATCCCTGCCTGGAAAGCAAGGAGTTTTTGTCCTTCCACTGTGGTGCCACCTCTGATCACAGGATCCCAAGTCCACGGGTGGGGAGGTGCACCTACCCACCCACCAAGGCCCGTGCCTTGCCGACCACCTGTCGTGGTGCCCCGAGGGCTGCCTCCCAGCCAGCCTCCTCCCCTGTCCACAGAGGCTCAAACAGGCACGAGGATCGGCTCCTGCCCACCCGTCTCCGGTGGGAGAGAGACGGGGGCGAGGAAGAACACAACCAGAAACCGCATCATGATACAAATGATAAATTATATTTGTACAGTAAATAAGTATCAATAGTCAACACACGTTCAAAACCAGCCACCGGCCCCTGGGACTGAGAAAACGGCTGGGCGGCGCCCCTACCCCGGTGCCCATCAGGAGGGAGCATGACGGCACGTGTGTCACACGTGTGGCAGCAGCCGGCGGCTTCATGATCAGTGCAGCAGGCAACAGGGACAAGGTGCCTGGGACAGGCCTGTGCCCGGGTGTGAGGGGGTGGGGAGAGGGGGCGCAGTGGGTCTTGTGGGGCCTCGGCGGCCCAGTGGCTAGAATGCTGGGGCCTCGAAGTCAAGTCAGGAAGGGCTCTTGACTGTTTACAAAAAGAATCACCGACGCAGTAGTCAGGTCTGGGCTACTGGCCTGTGAAGGGGTCCGGGCTCGCACCATGTGAGTGAAAGCACCTCCCGGGGGGGAGCCACCTGCTGGGCCCCACCCTGTCCCCGTGCTCCCCCAGGTCGGAGGAGGCCAGGGCGGGCTCCAGCCCGCGGTCCAGCCCCAGCTGTCCGGCTCTGGTGGAGGCATGGCCGGTCAGGAGCTCTGGGGGTGGCTCCTCCGGCTGGGGGACAGTCTTGGGGAGCGGCATGGGTGAGCTTTTAAAATGAGGAAACAGGAGAGGCCAGAAAAGGCTGTTTGGGACTCCGCCTGCTCATCTCCAGGCCTGTGCCCTGCTCAGGGTCTGACCTCCTCCCAGAACAGGCCACAGGAAGCGGAGGAACACCGGGGGGTCAGCTGCCTTGGAGTTGGGGTGAAGTCCACAGTGGAAAGCAAGACTGCAGCGCCCACAGGCAAGGTGACCTGACCGGAGGCAGGTTGGGTGTGTGTGTGGCGGGGGCGGGGGGAGGGGGGCTTCCTTCCCTGGGGAGAAGCACGTCTTTTCTGCTCTTTCATGAATTCATACTTTTCTTCTAGTGGCGGGTGGGGCGAGGAAAGGAGGGAGTTGGGAAAGGGAGGTAATATTAGTGCATGTTTGTTAAAAATCCATGTGAGAATGACTTTTTTTTTTCTTCCTCTCCGAAATAAGAGATGATGAGAATTTTAAGTCTGCAGTGTGTGTCTGGAGTTAGCAGGAGGCTGGCCCCGGGGAGCCGTGGGCACTGAAGACGCCCGCAGTCTCCACGCCATCCCCATCCTTACCCTGAGTGCGGATTAAGACAGAGAGGATCACAGACACACAAGGTTCAAGATGCCTCTTCCGTTTCCAATTTGCACCGGAAACGGAAGTCCTTGTTGATCCGTGCATGCCTTCAGTTATAAAAGGGAATTAGCAGATAAAAACTGGTGAGTCACATCCATCCATCAGATTTTTTTCCCTTTAACTTGATGTTGGTGTACCAGTAAGAAAAACAGCCTCTCTCAGGATCCAGCCCAGAAGGCTGCGGTTCAATCTGTTGGGTAAGTCACCAAAAAAGGGAGTAAAAGAAAGGAAAAGGCAACTGGAGGCTGGGTTTTTGTTGTTGTTGCTGTTGTAGATTTTTTTTTTTTAAATAAACATCATCTTTTCTGTGTAATCAAATTCCCGTATTTTTCCCTATAAAGAATTTGCTTTAGTTTTTTTTCCCCCCCATAAGGCATTTTTTTTTGCTTCCTATTTAAATTTTCTTAGAGTTAAAACCATAAATAAGAGGGTTTAAACCATTCACATGACACGTGCCAGTATCTTAATTCAGCCAGACCTGGTAAATTCTATCAAAACTAGACAGTTAAATAAGAACCACGTTATAAAAATATTAGCCAAAAAAAGACTATTAGGTAATTCTGCAAACTCAAATATGAAACTGTACTAAACAAATTATGTGCAAACGTATACAAGCATAGAGCCACGTGGCAGGGGTTATGCTCAGATTAGTTTAAAGCTCGCTCTAGTGGATTTAATTTAAGAGTTGTTCCGCGGTGGTAGGGTTTGCTTTGAACTCACACACGAGTCAAAGAAAAATAAAATATGCACAACCACTTCCCCAGAAGGTCAGCGTCTCACGGAGCCGTGCTTCATTCCATCCACACCTGGGACCGTCTCGGGTGTCGCTAGGGCTGGAGGGGGTGGGTCACAAGGACACAGCGGTGGCGTTCCTAGGCCTAGGCCAGGCAGCGTCCCAGAGGCCCTCAGGCTGAGGCCCAGGGTGAGGTCAATGCTGACAGCTCCCGCCCCCTCGTCCTGGGCCCCAGAGAGCTAGCCGGTCTCCAGGACCAGGACCTCGGCGTTCGGGAGGAAGTGGGGATGCCACTGGGTTGGGCCCCTCCCACGGGCAGTGGGCTGGGGACAGGCGGGTGGGCAGCCTCAGAAGGCGCGGAGACCCACGTCTGACGTCTAGCAGGCCTGCCGCTGCTTAACGGGTCAGGGCTGTGCAGACAACCCTTCTATCAGAAAGCCAGAACTGGAAAGCCCTAACACCCACACCCCCACTCTCGGACACCATTCCACAATCGAGAGTCCCTGCTCGGCGTCCTCAGGCACGGAGGCTCTGGGCATGCGCTCTGTGGTGGGGCCCCAGCCCTGGCACTAGAGAAGGAAAGGGTTGGTTGTGCCGGTGGCCTGAGCTGCCGAGGGGGGAAGGCCCACGCTCCCCGCCATGTTCATCGCGGTGGGGCCAAGTGGCGTCAGGGAGGACCCTCCGGCCCCCAGAGCCAGGTGTGGGGCCGTGGAGGTCATGGAGGCCACAGCCATGGGCTCCACACCTGGGCTAGGCCCAAAGGACGTGCTGGTCCCCAGGACAGGGCTCCCCCGCAGCTGGTTCAGCGTCAGCGGCTGCGGCTGGTTCACCTGGAAGGGGTTGACAGGGGCCGAAGCGGTGGCTGCACCTGGGAAAGAGGTGGGGCAGTGGCTTGCGTCAGAACAGACCCACCCCCAAGTCCAAGGGCGGGAGACAGGGGTGACCAGTAGAACGTGTGCACCTCTAGGGGACGGGGTGCTTCGTAGTGCCTGCTGCTCTGCAGAGCCCCGGTCTCCAGCCAACGCAGGGCACATGTGCCCCCTGCCTGCATCTCCAGCGTCTGGTCAAAGAGACCAAGGCTGTTCGAAGCCGAGTGGCTCATCCGGAGTCACCAAGCCTGACTGAGGCAGTGCCAGGAGCGTGCCTACTCAGAGCTGGCCCCTCATGTCTCCCTCAGCAACAAACAGCTGGCCCCACTCCCCTAATCTGTCTGTCAAGCTCTGGGACACCAGGTGTCCGGGAAAGAGGGGCACCGTCGGGGAGTGGGGATCCTTAGCGTGCGGCCAGAGAGTGCCAGCCTCCACCCTGGACCATGGGACCTGAGGGCTGGCAAGACTAAGGCTCTGAGAAGCCCTGCAGTCAAGAAGTGGAGGCAGCTCTGTCTTAACCAGCGTTTCCAGAAAGTACCACACATCGTTAAGGCTTTCTCTCCTGGCTTTTAGCAAAAACATCTTTGGTGCTCTGCCAAAGCCCCCGAGCGCCACCAGCATGGAGCCTCCAAGCAGCCCAGCCCCTGAGCACACAGGCTGCCCGCCAAGGAGCACCCCCAGCCTCCCCGAGGAGATGCTGCCCGCTCTCCAGCCCACCGTCGGGGGAGGCAGGCTCTGCTGAGGGCACAGCTGGCGTTCCTGCACCAGCACCACTCCTAATGCTGCAGAGCAGCCCCGCCAGAGCTGAGCCAACCCGGAGGTGCCAGGAGCCCCCCGTAGCGGGATGGCAGGACCCCAGGCAGGCAAGCTAGCCTGGCTGGGACACGGGGTTCAGATCCGGCTCCATCCAGGGAGTGAGGGGCAACCATGTCCTCGCCCCGCTCAGGACCACGGGGACTGGCTACAGTCCCCACCCTCAGCACTTCTAAAACCCGGGGTCCATCTCTGCAGGGTCCTCCGAGGGGCCGCAGATTCCGCGGTCTGAGGGAGGCTCTCAGACTGAACGCCCTGAATGAGACACACTGGGGAGCCCATGGCCCCAGGGACCCCGGACTCTAAAGCCAAGGCAGGAGGGCTTGTCCTGCAGTCCACAGAGCCTTTGAGGGGGAGAACGGGCATTTAGACGGAGCCTAACGGCAGGGAGGATAGATACAGAGGTGGGAGGGCAGGGCTCCCAGCCCCAGAAAGACAGAATCTGGCACCTCAAATGGCTAAAGAAGGGTCTGTGGGCCCCTTGCAAAGGGCCCCCCGAAAGGGGAATGTTGGGTAGCAAACCCCAGCTCTTCCTCTCCCCGCCGCTGCCCTTCTGCAGCTGACTGAGAAGTGGTGCTTGCTGGAGGGTCTCCCTGGCCAAGGGCACGAAGTCTGGGGCAGCTTCTGCTCAGTGGTCTCCACAGTGAGGTGGGGCTGTTTCCCACCCATCCCCCCAACCACACATCGGCTTTCATGCCCCGACCCCCAGGCCCTGGAGAGGCCCAGGAATTCCGGGCATGCTTCCTGGGTAAGGCAGGAAGATCCCCAGAGGAGAGGTGAGAAGTGGAGGAGAGGTCAAGGCCGGAGGCTAGCCCCAAACCCGTAGTCAGGAAGGGCAGACAAGCAGAGGGAGCCCCAGGAAGCGAGCATACCTGGTGCCAGGAAAGGGTTGAGGGACTGGGCTGGTGGGGCTGGCCTGGTCACCAGCGAGTCCAGGTTGACCAGGGCTGCATTGGGGCCCAGGAAGGACTCGGGTGTTTTCCGAGCGCTGCTGGGCTTGCTCGAGGTGGAGGTCGGGGGCTGGCACTCGAAGGGGTCTGGGCTTGTAGTTCCATTGTTCTGGGACGGAGGTGAGGCCACAGCCTCAGCTACAAGACAAGAACACACAAGGGCATGGCGAGGACAGAGGGCATGGCCCCGAGACCCGCATGCAACACTGCTAACCCCAGCAGCGTCCTGTGCAAAGACACACACATTCTGGGGGACCAGTGTCGCCACACAGAAGACGGGGATGTCCACGGCAGTGTTGTTTCCAACAGACCTGGCCGGGGACAATCAGCCACAGGGTAGTGTACAGAACCCTTGTTTGTGGGGGTACCTGGGTGGCTCAGTGGGTTAGGCTGCTGCCTTCAGCTCGGGTCATGATGTCAGGGTCCTGGGATCAAGCCCCGCATTGGGCTCTCTGCTCAGCAGGGAGCCTGCTTCCTCCTCTCTCTCTGCCTGCCTCTCTGCCTACTTGTGATCCCTCTCTGTCAAATAAATAAATAAAATCTTAAAAAAAAAAAAAAAAAAGAACCCTTGTTCGTGTACGCAAACCCAGAGCACAGGGACAGGAGGCCTAGTGACGGGGAAAGAGGGCCGGATCACGTCACGGGAAGAGCAGCAATTGGCAAAAGTGCGTACGGCCCGGTCCTCTAGAAATATCGGGATGGTATTTGGGGCTGCGGGCCAGGCGCACACAGAAGACGTATGTCGTGTGTTTTCACTATCAATTTTCTACAATGATCATGAATTTCTTGAGAGAGAAGAAAAGCAAAGACCGTGTCAGCAGAGCTCAGAAAAAGCGTTGGAAGGCAACACAGCGGCGAGGGGAGGGAGGTTTACAGAGGAGTTCCGTCTTCTTCCATACACTTTTCCAAATTTTCTACAGTGGAAACAGCTCCAGAATTGGGGGTGAGTGTTTGCAAGTGCACAGAAGGACTGTGCACGTTACAGGGCCACACTGCCTTCTCGTTGCAGTGCACCTGGGTCGTCAAGGACCACGAGGCTGCACTCCGGCCTGCAGAAGAGATGCATGGAATTTTGGGCGTTTTTTGGTTTGTTTTTTAAATATTTTACTCATTTGACAGACACAGATCACAAAGAGGCAGAGAGGCAGGCAGAGAGAGAGAGGGGAAAGCAGCCTCCCCGTCAAGCAGAGACCCTGATGCAGGACTCGATCCCAGGACCCGGAGATCATGACCTGAGCTGAAGGCAGAGGCTTAACCCACTGAGCCACCCAGGCGCTCCAGAATTTTGTTTAATGCAGCAAAAGAAAGACCCCAAGAAGCAGCACGTTCTAAGTTGCCTCTGGTCCCCTGAGCTGAGAGGGGTCCAGGCAGCGGTCAGGGGTCAGGCTGCACGGACCTCAGATGGGGGGCCAGCTGGGCCTATGGTTGCTTCTGGGGGAAGCAGTCCGGGGGAGGTGAGAGGGAGGTGAGGGGGTGGAGGGGTAGATGGAGATCGTGGCGGGGGCACAAGGAGAAGCGGAGAAGCTGCTCCATGTGGCTGGGAGAGGTGGCCTGGAGGTGGACAGAGGCAGCCTGGCTCTGTCCCTGGCCTCCTCCCCCAGTCTGGACTCTCTGTCCCCCACCCTGATACCCTGCAGCCCAGAGGCACTGGGCTGGGGCTCTGACAGGGACTGGGTGGAAGCCACAACCTGGGATGATCAAGTAGGGGCAGAGATACCCTGTCCAGGCCCAGAGCAGGTGCTGTATGGAAAAGGGGCACCATGTGGAGAGGGAAGTTGGGAAGACTAAGGCATATGGAGGCAGCAGTTGAGATGGGGCGGTGGGGGCCCAGGCTGGCCTGGATAGGCGGCGGTGGGGGGGGCACCTGTGCAGGAAACCTCGAGGGGCCCAGGGGTGGGGCCGAGACCCAGAGGTGAATGAGACCAGAAGCATAGGCCCAACACCAGGAGAGAGTGAAAAAAAATTCTCAACTGCATAACTCCTCACTGCTGATTTGTGAATTCCTGCAACCAGCCACTCACAGCTCCCAAGATCAAGACACAAAAAAAATGCGCAAAGTTGAGAGGTTCTGAAAGCTGATTATTTCTGCCATAACTGGACTGGTCAAATGCACAGAACGTTATAGAAACAACCACCACCTTCACATACCTGTTTTTTTTGAAGTCCGGAGGTTGTCAAATTCAGAAAAGTCATCTTTAATGGTACCATTCAGATTACTGAAGAGATCAAAGGCCCCTGGGGGAACACAAGAGGCTGGTGACTGCGGGTGTAGTTCCCCATGATTCTGCTTCCCGGTCTACAACCTAGGGCTGCTGGCGGCAGGTGGGGGTGGGATCGCTAACCCTGCTCCTGGGGGAGAACTGAGAGCCAGAGGGCAGCTCGGTGTCACCAGCTGGTTTGGGCAGGGGCTGAGCCAAGGATCCTGGCCTCCCACAACCCGGCGTGGGGGTGTCTGCCTGCCACTGCTCCCACCAGCCCCACCCCAAACTGAAGGAGGGGCTCATGCGGGGGGAGAGACTTCTGAGCCGGGTTTGGTGACGTGGATGGCTCCCGTAGGAAGCTACTGGAACGAGTGCCTAGAATGCAGCCTGCCCAGGTGCCTTAGAGAATTCCCTCTGGATGGCGGTTCAGGTGCCCCGAGGGCCTGTGGGCTCACTCTTCACAGTGGGCTTATGGCACTTGTGGTGTCTGGGGGGGAGGCTGGGGACAAAAGCCGCAGAGACAAAGATAGCAAGAGCAGGCCACCATAGGTCCCATGCCGAGGAGCCAGGACAGGGGACAGCAGTGTGTCCAAAGGGGATCTCAGAGCCCGTGCAGAGCGAGGTCTCACCAGAGGAAGAGATGGGTTTAGTGGCCGAGGCTGCAGCCCAGGCGTCTGCTGTCTTCCCGGCCCTGGGGGCAGGCTGCTGCGGGGCCGCCCAGGGGTCCGAGCCCTTCGGGCCGGAGTGTGTGCTGGCACCAGTGGGCACACCCCACGGGTCAACAGAGGCAGCTGGCTTGGCACCTGTGGAAGGTAGAGTAGGCTCAGCTACGTCCTCAGAAAGTTTTGGGCAGCTAGGGTGAGAAAGGAAAGGATACTGGGCCACGTGAGCTACATCCGGGTCTGCCCATGTCAGGACAGGCAGCTACCCTAACTAAGGCTGCTGTCCCAGGCATGCGAAGCTGGACTGAGCCGAAGGCCGGGACTGACAGCCATGGGGGTTTCCACCCTGGGGGTGGGGTATGCTGGGCCCAGACTATTGGGAAGGTACCAGACGGCACACAGCTGAGAAATTTCCCAAGTGGCTGCCACACGTGGTCTCGCACAGAGCTCCAAGCCACGTTCAAACCCGCCTCCCCAGAGTCCGCCAGCCTCCTCCTCCACAGAGCGAGCCCTGCCCAGGCATCCGCCGCTGCAGCCGTGGGCGCCGGATGCGCCCAGTACCCCCCTGCTTTGAGTGGTTTCTGCTTTTGATAGAGGGCAAATAAAACAGATGAGGACGGTGTGAGGAACAGTAAACAAACGCCTACATGCATAGCCAGTGTTTTCAGCCAGTGAGTGACCAACCAGTTTATGGGGTCATGACTGGCCTTTTTAAAGAGAGTATAACAGGGACACATGAGCACACCTAACGGGCGGTGTCCATCCAGCTGTGCGTACCTTTCATCTGTCACATGTAGATGCAGGCCTTACTCAGGCTAAGTGCATACATGCCCCAGGCATGCCTCGCCTTTCTTTGAGGAAGGTCACAGCCAGTGTTTAAAGGTCACCACCACCTCTCAAGGAGCAGAAGGGCCTCCCCGCTTCATGACACCTGTCAGCCCAATCTTTCCTTTGTGTTAGCCCCCGCCTTAATCTTTCCTCTGGTTCTACCCTGCAGAGGCACCCTGAAACACTACTGATCAGCTGTGCCACTTTTTTCACTTTACACAAACGGAAACACTGCACACATTCTGTGTGACCGGCTTTGCTCACAACGCACTTGATATGGGAGATTTCAGCTGTGTTGACATGCAGCTGAAACCTGTTCCCTTTTCCTGCTCTAGAACCTTCCAGTCTAGCGGGGGTCGGGTGGGGAGGAACCACAGCTGGTCAGTCTGCTGAAGGTACTGGCTTGGTTTTGCTTTGGTGGTGCTGTTCTTTCTTCTCCTGTCCTGTGCACTCGTACCAGTGAGGCTCCGTCCCCTCCGCGCGGTCGTGCCTTACGTTGTGTGCACACAAGTCCTGGCACTCCAGCAACTGGCCCCTAACCTCAGTAAAGCTTCCTGCTCACTTTCTGACACGTTACAATCTGGCGGGCGTGCAAGGTCACCAGGCTGTTTTGTTTTGCATTTCATTGTTCCTTAATGAGACCATGCCTCTTGTCATTTTTGTTTGTGGGTCTTCTGTGATTCGCACCTATCCCAATCTTTCTCTGCCTTCCTTTGGGTGTTTATCTTTCTCTTCTTGATTTGAGAGTTCTCATCAATAGGTGAGAACAGGGTTTTACTTGGGTTACAAAAGGAAGAAAACTACCTCCCAATTTGTGGCTTTTCTTTTCTCTCCTTAAAGTAGATTTTGGGGGCACCTGGGTGGCTCAGTTGGTTAAGCGGCTGCCTTCGGCTCAGGTCATGATCCCAGGGTCCTGGGATCAAGCCCCACGTTGGGCTCCAGTCCCACATTGGGCTCCTTGCTCGGCAGGAAGTCTGCTTCCCCCTCTGCCCCTTCCTCTGCTTGAGCTCTCCCTCCTGCGCACTCTCTCTCTCTCTCTCTCTCTCGGACGAATGGATAAATAAAATCTTTTAAAAATTAAAAAAAAAAATTTTTTTAATTAAAGTAGCTTTTGATGAGCAGACATTATCTGAAATTGAGCAGGGTGCAACCTATCAGTATTTTCCTTTGTAATTTTGCTTTTCCTGACCTTTAGGAAAGGTTTCCCTACACCTCAACCATCTTCCTCTATAGCAACATCAAAAAGATGTACAGTTTGCCTTGCACATTCATGCGTTTGCCCCATTAGCAACTGATTTTTGCATATGGCACAAAATACAGATTTGATCTCATGCTTTCCTACCCTGAGTCGTCCTACCACTCTTTTCCCACTGACCTGCACACACTGCCGCCTCCACAAGTCCTGGCTTCACAGATTCATTCCTGGGCTCTCCCTTCGGATCCACTGACCCCTCGGTTTTCACCCCTGTGCTTTCTGGATTATCCTCATGGATATTCTTATCATAATAAAAACGGCTATCTGGTACCTGATACCTCGATCTTGTTCCTCGGGCATACATGGCTATTTCCAGCCCTTTGCTCTTCCATAATCATTTTAAAATCACGTCAAGTTAAAAAAAAAATGAAAAAGAAAATAAGGAAAGAAAACCTTGGGGTTGGGGGCAGGAGCCTGGGTGGCTCAGCTGGTTAAGCACCTGCCTTCCACTCAGGTCATGATCCCAGGGTCCTGGGACCGAGCCCCTGGTAAGCATAGAGCCTGCTTCTCTTTCTCCTTCTGCCTGCTGCTGCTCTCTCTTTCTGTCAAATAAATAAATTAAACTTAAAAAATTTTTAAATTAAAAAAACAAAAACCGGGACGCCTGGGTGGCTCAGTTGGTTAAGCAGCTGCCTTCGGCTCGGGTCATGATCCCAGCGTCCTGGGATCGAGTCCCACATCGGGCTCCTTGCTCGGCAGGGAGTCTGCTTCTCCCTCTGCCTCTGCCTGCCATTCTGTCTGCCTGTGTTCACGCTCTCTCTCTCTCTTTGACAAATAAAAAAACAAAAACAAAACAAAAAAAAAAACCTTGCTGGTATTTTGGTCAGAATTGCACTGAATCTCAGATCAGTTTGAAGTAAGTTCTTGTCACTCTAACAGCAAGTCTTCCGAAAAAACCAAAGTCACAGGACATCTCTCCTTTCACTTAAGTCCTTCTTTAAATGAATGATTTGAAGTGAAAGATGTCAGTGAAAATCTTATTTTAATCTTTTATTTCTATAAAGGATTCATCTGTATAACTTCTATAATGCCTATTTCTCAGGACTTAAGTACACACACACACACACACACACACACACTTAAGATTTTATCTCAGAGAGCAAGCAGAAAAGAAGGGGGAGCAGCAGAGGGAGAAGGAGGCTCCCAGCTGATCAGGAAGCCTGATGCAGTGTTTGATCTCAGGAGCCTGGGATCATGACCTGAGACAAAGGCAGATGGTTAACAAGTGACTGAGCCACAGGCATCCCAGGACTGGTATATTTTTAAATTTTCATTTTTATTAGTTTATTGTATACAGAAAAAATTTAACTTTATACACTGATTCTTGCAGCCTGCAATCTTACTAAACGCTCACCTAATAATTAAAATTAATGCAAATCATTTATTCTAAGGATTCTTATACCTCTTGATTCTAACAGAGTTATGCGAGTTTTTGGATAGCCTATGTACATGATGATATCACTGGCAAATGATGATGGTCTAATTTTCCCCAGTCCTTATACTTTTTCTTTTCTTTCCCTGCTTCACTGTGCTGGCTGGGGCCACCAGTCCCAACGTAAAGAATGAGTGTGCAAAATCAGTGTCTCTGTTTCACTCTTTTTCAACCATTTAAATTAAAACAGTTGCATTTACCACTTGTAGGCTTTCTTCCTTCCGGAAGCCCTTTATCAGGTCATGGAAATTCCTCATCACTCCAAGTTTGCTAGGACTTTTGCCATGAACGGCTGATGAATTCTGCCAACCGGTTTCTGGCCCTATTAAGATGACAGCACAATTTTTCTCTTTTGGTCTGTGAAGTATACGTCTTCTAAGGACCTGTTCCTTGTGAACAAAGCTTCTCATCATGTACTGTATCATCTGTATATTTTTCAGTTTGGATTTGCAATTGTGTCTTTGCTTTTTGCGTCTGTACTTGTAGCTAGGGGTGGCCTGGCAGGTCTGTTCTCACATGGTATGTCCTGTCTGGTTTTGGTGGTAAGGTGATGCTCATCTCATAAAACCAGGAGGGACACTCCCCACTTTCCTACCCTCTGAAGGAGTCTGTATAAAGGTGGAATTGTTTCTTGAATGTGTTAGAATTTGCCAGGTAAAGCCCTCTGGGTGGATTGCTGGGTGGGGAGGATTTTTGAGCCCTGACTCAATGCCTTTAATGATTATAGCACGATCCCTACCTTGGGATTTTTTATTGTTCTTTGGCCAGCTCTGCTAAGTTTTCCTTCTAAATTTATCCTCTTTAAGTTTTCGGATTTTGTAAGAACAGAGTTGATCAAACAGTCTCTCACTCCACGGGAATTCTTGGCAGTTATGTTCCCGTGGTTCACTCCTCATAGTGTCTGTGCCTTTCCTCTTACTATTTTAAGAAGGCTCCACGCCCAGTGTGGGGCTTTAACTCAAACCCAGAGATCAAGATTTGAACTGAGATCAAGAGTCAGACCCTTAACCAACTGAGCCACCCAGGCGCCCCCTCTTTATATTTTTTTAATTGATCTTGCCAGGGAATTTGTCTGTTTTATTACACTTTCAAATTACCAACATCTGTCTTTGTGGATATGATCGTGTGTCTGTTCTAATGCATGGATTTCTGTTCCTATCCGTGTTTTATTTCTTCCACTTTATTTGGGTGGCAGGCATTTTATTTTATTTTATTATTATTTTTTTTAAAAGATTTTATTTATTTATTTGACAGACAGAGATTACAAGTAGGCAGAGAGGCAGGCAGAGAGGAGGAAGCAGACTCCCTGCTGAGCAGAGAGCCCGATGCGGGGCTCGATCCTAGGACCCTGGGATCATGACCCGAGCCAAAGGCAGAGGCTTTAACCCACTGAGCCACCCAGGCGCCCCAGGTGGCAGGCATTTTAGAATGCTACGAATGTAAACGCCGAAAAGCTGTCACTTCCCCTCTCACTGTCATTTCAGGCGCCCCACGAATTCTGAAATAAGTGTATTTACCTTAATATTTTTGGTTCTCAACATATTTGGTTCGCATTATCATTTCTTCTTTGAGTCAAGATTTCAGGAGTGTTTTTCAAGTGTCAAGTGTATGGAGTTTTTCTAGTTTTCTTTTTGTTGTCGAGGGTATTACGCTCAGAAAATGTGCTCTGGGTGCTCCCAATTTCCAGAAATGGTTTGAGGCTCCTAGCCTTTACGCCCAGCATACGATCAACTTTTTGCCAGTATTCTAAACCCGTGTGCTCCCCTCACTGGAAACAAATCCAGGACCTCATGAACCATGCTGCCCAAATTGCTACATTCTCACTACTTGTGGTGAAATACTATGAAATATACATATCGGTCTGCACACCCCCACTCCTGGCACAGAATTCCCAAAACCCCTGTCATTTCTTAAGCGACCAGGCACTACAAGCATCTCTTGCTTACTGAGGTGACCTTGTGTGGGTTCTTGGCCACCTCCTGGCTGAAGCCAGGATAACCAGAACCCCCAAGACTCAATAAGGAGCTGGGAACATTTCTGTTACCTGGAAATGTCGCGTTTCACCTTCCTTCTTAGGGAACACCTTCATCGAATATACAATTCTGGAGGGTCACGGTTGTTTTGTTGGTGTTTCAAGATTTAAAATGCATTTTACCGGGCGCCTGGGTGGCTCAGTGGGTTGAGCCGCTGCCTTCGGCTCAGGTCATGATCTCAGGGTCGTGGGATCGAGTCCTGCATCAGGCTCCCTGCTGAGCAGAGAGCCTGCTTCCTCCTCTCTCTCTCTGCCTGCCTCTCTGCCTACTTGTGATCTCTGTCAAATAAATGAATAAAATCTTAAAAAAAAATAAAAAAATAAAAATAAAATAAAATGCATTACCATCGTTCTTGAAAGAAAGAGGATTTTACTAGGAAGGGAATCCAAGGCGACGGTTTTTCTTCCAGTCCCCTGAAGATCTCAACCCATGGGCTTCAGGGGCTTGCCGCCCCTTTTCCATGGACCGTCTACCCCTGTGGGTTTAGCATGTGGGGACTTCTTTTATTATATCCTGCTTACAAATCACTAGGCTTCCTGGATCTGAGCAGTAGCACCTTGCTGCAAACCTAAAAACCCTCAATCACTCTTTTTTCAAACCTAAACTCTTCTGGAACTCCGAAGAGAATGTGTGTTAGATGTCCTCGTTCTGCCTCTGTTTCCCTAGCCACGCTGACCTCCTAACCGCTCCCCAGATGCACCAAAGGGCACGTCCACTGCCTGTGGCCTCTAGGCCTCTAGGTCCGATCTTTCTCCCTCTTCTTGCCTTCACTAACTCTTGGAATCATTCAGCCTTCTTTCAGAGCACTCGTGTGCCTCACAGTCTCCCTGGGCTGTGACCCCCTCCTCGGGGCACAGGTGGGCCCCTCCCCTGCAGGTGGGAGGGTAGCACCGGAGACAATGTGGCTGAGCTCCGAGGCTCAGAGAGGGCAGGTAGGAAGGGCAGTGACTGCCAGTCTCATAGAAGACCAGGGATGCTCCCCAGGCCTGCAGGAGGACCATAGCCCAGAGCCCCATTCCCGGGCATGCCCCTCTTAACACCCCTAGCAGCCGTGTAAGGGGATGGACATGTGGGGAGGACGGTCCTTGACTTTCAGAAATGTGAAGCCTCTGCTAGGCGTTCTGCTGTGCTGGCTTTCTCTTCTGGCCCCTGAGATGCTGAGTGCCTTTACAGCGGGCCTGTCCAGCCTGTATCAGCTGCCACCTTGACTTCTGGCTGACAGCAAGTGGGAGAGGTACAGGGAAGGGGAGGACAGGCTGCCTTTGCTACTTCCCAGACTTGTCACTGCAACCGCAGTAATGCTGGGAGCTGGACACGGGCCAAGGCAGATTCTGACTTGCAATGTTCATTCCCACCATCCCTGGGACACGTAAGCCTGTCAACTCCTGTGAGGACTAGGGGCTGCTGCTGCCTCAAACCCAAAACGCTCTGGAGGCCTCCAGAAATAGCTGCCTCCCTCAAGAAGCTGCTGTGACCTTTCCCTCCTGGTCTTCTCAGAACCGCACACAGAGCCACAGTGACGGCAACTGCTCTCCCCAGGCCCACCTCTGCTGGGCATGACACAGGGCCTAGCAGGACACTGGTCCCAGCTGGAATCACACTGTGGGGCAGGCTGTTGCTCTGTCCCCACATGGTGCCTCGCAGAGCCTGGGCTCTGCAGATCAACTAGAGCAAAAAACATAGTAGAAACTATGTCCAGGAGAGAGCAAGAGTGCGAGGAGATGGGCTGTGTGCTCAGAGCTGTCTGGGATGCAGTGCAGAAGCCCTGGGATTAGGTCCACAGAAAGACCTGGGCCAGGCTGCTTCGAGCTTCCTGTGACAGCGGGGCTGTTAACACAGCTTCTGCAGCCTCCCCTTGCTCACCAGCAACCGTGACAACTGAACGCACTTGTGTCAGGAGACGCCGGCTACCCATTCCACAACCTCCTCCCCCGCCAGCTCACCCGCACTGGAAGGACACGGCTCGGAGTCTCACAGGCATTCCCGTGCAGCCCTGACCTCCAGGCACTGTGGGAGAGCGACTGTCCTTCCCTCCTCACCCTCGTCAGGGGACTCCCGGGTCACTTTCCAGCACCGTTCCCCATTTCTCCTGAAAGACACCCTGATTTTCCTTGGGAGAATTACCCCCTCGCTTACTCCCAAGTCCCAGTCCGAGTGGAAATGACCTTGCTCTGGCAAAAAGGGAGGGTTTCCACCAGCTAACGTCATCCTGCCAAGTCTGCCACTCCCAACGCCCCACTCCCAAACCCCGGATGGTGGAGGGGCTACTGAGAAATCCTCCCCATCCCTGGACTGTGGGCTGGGAACACGAGGGAGCCCCAAGGCAGCAGGACCTGGAGCTTCTGAGGCCAGAGGGGAGAGGTCCCGGGCCCAGCGGGTAGGGTCCTGGTGATGATCTCAGAGCCAGTACATTAAGTTCTCCGTCTCTCCTGAAGCTGTCTGCAGGGCAGTTTCCTAAATGGACTGCCTCCCCAAGCCATTGTGGATGTGGAGGGATTGGGCGCACGCATGCGTGTGTGTGTGTGTGTGTGTGTGTGTTTGTGAGAAGGCACGATCGCCACCCTACAGCCTCCACACGACCTCAGGCCACAGCCACCCAGCAGCCCTGAGCCCCTCATATGGCCCGCACCCCCTGCTCTTGCTCGTGTGGGACTCTGTCTCCCCAGCCAGGGAGTAGTTCACAGAATTGGGCCGGGTCCACTTGGCCCACTCTGCTCCCGCTCCCTGGGCTCAGAACAGAGCCTCCCACACCTAAGACTCTCAGCCGCTAAGCGGGGGCTGAAGGGAAGCCCTGAAGGGTCGGGGGAACCAGAGAACCCCGGGGCTGGAGGGACTTTGCACTTCTTATGCTCAAACCGCCTCCAGCAAGGCGTCCTTGAACACTGGAGTTCAGTGATCGCGTCTTCTGGACGATTCCAGATACCTGCCTGCATCAGGCGTGAGACATACCCACAGGCGGGAGCCGTCTGGCCTCTGATGGTGCATAGAGCACTCCCACACCTTGGACTGGACAGCGCGTCCCTCACCAGGCCGTTCAGAGGCCCCGGAGAAGCAGTTTTGAGCTGTGGTCATCCTCAGGAACCTCTGCAGGGATGTCAGGACAACACACCGTCTCCTCCCTTCATACACACATACTCTGGCAGGGCCTGGGCGTCTGGAGTCTTAGAAGCTCCCCAGGTGACTAGAATGGCAGCCGGGGCGAGGGAGAGCCACTGAGTTTCTGCACACTCAGGTGCTGGGCCAAGGCTTCTTGGAAGTGGGGGCCACCATCAGAGGGCCAGCTGGACACATAGGCCAGCGGGGCCCAGCCCTGCCCCCCGCCAGATGGGAGGTCCTCGGAGTCACCCTGCTCTACCTGAGCAACAGCTGGCCGGCATTCCCCAGGCCCAGGCTCAGGTCCAGCCTCTGTGAGAGACACAAGAATGTATCCACTGCAGTCAGCACAGGGGGTCCCAGGGGCCAGTGACTGCAGGACAGGTGAGGCAGTCCTGTGGACCAGGGGACCGTGTCTTCCTGAGCACGACGCCTGAAGCACACGTTCAACAGCACACAGGAATTTACCAAGGTAACAAGTAAGCACCCAGGGCTCACGGGAACCCAGGCAGCCCAGGCCCTCGGCTGCTACCCTCCTGGCCTCCGCACGCGGGCCATGCCATGTGCAAGGGCAGCTCTGGCCTGCATCCAGACCCTCTCTCAGACAACAGGGCTCCAAACACGCTAGCTATTCCCCAAGCTCACAAACACAGATGGGTAAGTGTCGAACCGAAGTCCTGCCATCTTTCTGGAAGTATTCTACCCACCTGAACGCTGCGACCTGCGAGGCCGCCGATGCTGTGTGTACCTTCACGCCTCCTCCCAAAGCCGGCACTGCGCTGAGCTGGGCACTGCCACCCGGCGGCTGGGGCCGTCCCCAGAGATGGTGGCTTGCAGACAAGGCTTCTACCCAGAGCCCGCTACTGCTGCGCAATGCCACCCAAACATTGTTCGGGAGCCTTACGGTGACTTCCCACAGTCCCTGCTTCCCTGTGAGAACTTGCTCAAACAACAAAACCCACAGTGCAGCCGAGAGCTGTGAATCCTGCAAAGGCCCAGAAAGCAGCCCCAGCCCGCTGGCGCTGCCACGCTCAGGGAGCTCTGGACGCGGAAGGAAAGATGCCCTTGGTTCAAACCCTGGCCAGTCATCCAGACTGACCTGGATAAGCAGCGCTGGCTTGAGGAGCTTTGGCAGGCTTCCACGGGTGGTGGCAGGGACCTACGTGCGTTCGGACCACCATGCTGTCTGCTCCACGGCAGCCACAAGTCATGGGAGACCACAACGTGGCACCTCGCTCCCCTCAAACCTGGGGGAGACAGGGAACGTGGGCTACGTGGGCTCTCCCATGGGGGCTGACTGCCCAGCTAAGCAGGGCTGTGGGAAAGCAGGCGGCAGCAGGGCCTGACACAGCAGCCCCCCCAGTGAACGCCTGCTGACAGTGAGGCCGCGGGACCCAGGCCCCCGTCTTCCTCCTCCATGAATGGACAGTAGCTTTGCTGCAAGGCTCTTCTGTGCTCTGTCCTTCACGTCCTTGAAAGGGCCCGGGCCACGCCACACACCCAATAAATAAATGCTTGTTGAAAGCACGAGTGAATGAGAGCAAAGGAGGATGGAACCCAGGGCAGAGAGATCAAGCAGCTTCCGGCCTCGTCCTCTGTGGGCCCATTCATAGTGAGCACGTGTCCCGGGGCCCCTCACCCGCCGGCCCAGCTCCTCCGAAGTCTCACATATGAATATTCATGTGCACAGGGGGGCCATCACATGGTGGGGTCACAGAACTGAGGGGTGGGGGTCACCAAGAAACCAGCAACACCACCTGCTGCCCCTGGGGCGGAAGCCGGCCTCTGTCCCGGCCTGGGCAGCGAGCGGGCCCGTGGCGGCCAAGGGCTTCTGAATCACCAGGCTTCGGACCCCTGTCTCCCCAGGTGGCTGCTTATGCATCTGGAGCAGAGGAAGCGTCCAGCCGACCCGGTGGGCGCCAACCTCCTCCTCTCAGTCCTCAGCACTTCCTCCCAAGGCCTGGTTGACAGAGTGGCTCCCAGTGCCACTTGGAAAGAACTGGAAACGGCAGGGCTGGCTACAAAGAGAGGCTTTCCAAACAGTGTTCCTTTCATTCAGAGGGCACAACTATCAGGGCTCGGGCGGAGACTCGATCTTTCCAATTTATGAATGTGTTTCCGGGCAATGGGGTGGCCCAGGAAACACACCCAAGCAGGTTTCACTAGCGACTTGTCGGTACGTCTGACAGCATGTCTTGCTGTGAAGGATGGAGGAGAAGGCATGGTTCCCACCCTCCCACAGAGCTGAGAAAGCAGAGTGCAGGAACGCCGCCATCTCTGGGGACAGCCCTGAGCTGCTGCAGTGTCCCAGCCCAGCACTGTCCCACTGGAGCCTCTAACGCTCATCACACAGTGCAAACAGAAATACTCCTACCTACTTGTAAAACTGTAGATACAGTATGACCTGAACTACGTACAAGCAAGGGCCCAGAAAATACAGGAAGCAAAGAAGCTTATGTGTCAGCACTGGTTCCCTCTCAATCCTAGAATCGGAGGTGACTTTTCCAGGACCTGCTTGGCCACAAAAGGTTTCTGCTGTGGTCCAAGATGGCATGATAAGCACCGAACCTGCCCCTGACTTGCCCTGTGGCCACAGAGGAATGAACGGCCTCTCTGGGCTTTGGCGACCCGTTTCCTCCCCAGGTCCTTGGTTAAAATGCAAAGTGTGTCAGAACCAAGGAGAGGGCCCTGGGCTGGGCAGGAGACAACAAATGCCAAACTAGCTGTGTCTAAACCACGCTGACCCCCACCCCCATGGATATATTCCCCAACCATATTCTCAATTTTTAAAATTCATTGTGACCATTTAAAAATAGATTTCGAAAATTTAGGTTTCAATCTTCTCTTTAAAGAATTGGATTCACAGTAGCCAAAAAGTGGAAACAACCCTGAAGTCCATCAGCTGTTAAACGGTTAAACACAACGTGGTCTGTCTATAAAACGGAGTATCATTCAGCCAAAAAAGGGAACAACAGAGGGACACACGCTACTACACAGATGAACTCTGAAAACGTTATGCTAAGTGAAAGAAACAAAGGCCATATCTGGTCCGACTTCATTACGTGTCTAAAATATCCAGAACAGTTCGAGAGACAGAAACCAGCAGCTACCACAGGACAGACAGAGAGGCAACAAGGAGTGACTGCTCAGTGGGGACGGAGTGACTGAAACATCCCGGGATCAGCAGTGAGGGCTGCCCGGTACCATGAATGGCTACGAACTACCGCACTGTCCACCCACAGACATAGCACCCCTAGGTGAGGGATAGCTGCCACTGGGCGCCAGCTGCGTGCAGCGGTGTGAGAACCCCAACAGCGAGAGGTGGCCCCACTCTGCCCACCAGAAGACTCCCCAGCACCCCGTGAGGCCAGTCTCTGGCTCAATCAAGACACCCAGCTCCGAGGCACACAGTACCGTCCACCAGCCAAAGGAAGGGAAGAACCACCTCGTTCACGGAAAACTCGTAAATCTGGTCTCTCTTGACCAGGTAACACACACCCTTAGTAAGTTAAGTGGAACAGTATAAAAAAGGTAGACAGTGGAAGTCTGTCCCCTACCCCACCCCCAGGCCCCACACCAACCACCTCATCAGCCACTGACTCAGCACAATTCAATCCTCTTCCCCTCTGGCTTCCACCGGGACTGCTTTCTCTCCTGGCCGCTAGAAAAACGTGCAGTCTGCATAATGACCCATTACACAACTGTGAAAGGGATCAAGAATCTTTCCTGAGGAACATCCTACCCATAACTCAAGGAGACCAGCACCTTACAGAGGAACTATTTTCAGATTTAGTACAAAAGTCAAGAGCCACTGTCTGGAAGGGGCCCAGGTGGGCATTTCCAGAGCTGCCTTTGCTATCCCCATGTAGGCTAAGCAAGACTTTAGCCCACAAGCTCCCCAGGGACATAGCACACAGGCCACCGACCACATGAACCGCCAAGCTCCCTGCCGCCATGAGACTCTGGCTTTCAGTGAGTGAGACCTGTAGGCCATTTGGCCTGCAGTCTGACTCCAGGCCCAGAGGGCTCCTGCCAAATGGAGTCTGGGGATCTGCCCAGGTCCCCGAGGCCAACCGCATTGCCAAAGGACATCTGGGACTGACAGAGCCTTCTGGATATGACTGCCAAGCCCCGAGTGGGCAGAGCCCTGACCCCACGCCCCTGCTCCCCATGGCATGTCTCACACCCACCAAACCACTGCATGCTCTTCGGCTCTCACAAGGCCAGCCCTCCACTGGGGACACCCTTGCCACATGCCCGCCAGCCTCCTGAACTAAGTCCCATCCCAGGATGCTGGTATACCCACCTTGCCCACACCCACCCAAGACCTTGAAGGCAAGACCATTACCTGTTTGTGTGTGGGTCCCTGGATAGCACGACAGAGCCTGGCATTTGGCACACTTCGGCAAACATCCAGGGAACCGAGCTGAATACGGAAGATGGTTCCAGTTTGGGGAAACAGAGACCCCAAAGAGATACAGGCAAGTTGCCACAAAATATACAAATGCAAGTTCCTAAACAGATCAGCTGAGGCTGGCAGGGCTTGGAGCACCCAGAGGGAACCTCCCAGAGCAGCAGGCTGGGTTGGAAGCCACCACCAAGCCCGCAGGCCAAGCCCTGCGTCCAGCGATCACGAAACCCCATGCCCAAGATTTCTACCCAGATTATACTGATTGTGTCACACTCATGATGCAAATATTCTCCCACAGATTCTCTTACATGTGGCATTAAACGGAACTTTAAAACAATCCATTTATCCTAGTAAACGGACTTACTGTTACTTTAAGTAACAAGCAAGCAGAATGACAGCAAATGTATCTTTTCATTAGTGATCACAGTACTCACATCCTAATTTCCACTAATTACAGTAACCTGATTGAGATGTTTCGTGCTGTGTCTTACAGCTTCTTTACCTGGGGTGCTGGGTGCAATTCTGAGGCCAAGAGACTGGACACATGTCCCAGAAGAGGGCCAAAGCATTTCTGATGTGTGTGGGAAGCAGAGAGGAAGTCAGCTTTCCCTCTACCGAAGCAGAAAACCATTCAAAACAGGAGAGCACTGTACCACAGTCATCAGGAGGACGGGACTGGGTGTTACAGTCCGGTAACACCTGAGAGGGGGACTGGAGAAGCCTGGGCACCCATCACCAAAGACCTACCCCACTCCCACCTCTACCGGGTGAGAGAGCAGGAAGCTCGGCCCCAAGGCCCTTCACACCTCTAGCAGGCAGGCAGGGGACACAAATGAGGAGGGTATTTACCGAACGGTGGCCAGGGGTCTGAAGTGCTGGCTGGGGCCGCCGGCCCGCCCCAAGGGTTTGTCTGGTTAGCTGAGGCTGACCGGCCCCAAGGCTCTGCTTTCTGGGCAGCAGGGCCTGAGCTGGGGAGGGCGTCCATTAAATCCAACAGAGTAGTCTGCTGTGGGTGGGAGCCATGCTTTTGAGACAAAGAGAGGGGACAGGTTTTACTTTGCTACAGTTAACAGCAAATATCTATGAGTTAGCCATTAGCAGTAAATACCATCCCTCTTGGGACTAGAAGCCCTCTGGGCTGGGCCAAGAGGAAACTGAGCAGGCCCCCATGTCCTCCCATCTCCTGCCCCACCTGGCCCACCACACCATGGACCCACTTCCCACTCCAGCCCAGGCTCCACCCACTTCCTCACCCCAGCCCAGGCTCCACCCCCCTGCCTAGGCTCCACCCACTTCCCCACTACAGCCGAGGCTCCACCCACATCGAGCCCTTTACTTTGGGCTCAAAGCCCATCCCTTTGCAAACAGCCCCAGGATTTTCCAGGATAACACAGGCTTTGCACCAGGCTGCAGCATCCCTCCAAAATGCTATCCCCACCCACCCACCTGGGTGTCCCCTGCAGCCAGCCATTATCCGGGCCCCCTCTCCCAGGGCCTGCCTTGCCCTCCAGCTCCCACAGCCACCAGAGCTGCTGTCAGGGACCCTGTGGCACCCTGATATGGGAGACTACCAGAACCCAGGCACGGTGATGGGGGTCGGGGAGAGCCTGTCTTGTGACCAGAGGAGCTTGTGGGAGCAGAATCATGTCCTGGTTGCCTTAGGCCCCATGCGGGCAGCCTGGTGCAGGGTAAGGCTAATGACGGCCGCGAAGCCCAGCACTACTGAGCCTTTCCCTGTGCCAGGACTCTGTTCCAAAGCACCAGACACTCGGCTCCTGTAACAGTCACCTGACCACAAGGCTACCACTCGCTGGTGTACAGGGGAGGAAACTGAGGCCCCGGTCCACAGAGGCCCCTTGCCAGTGCCCACCTTCTCTCCGGCTGGTCTCGGGAGAGCCTCTGGAGGAACGGCACAGACGGGGGTGTTTTCAGTCACGTCCTCCCCTCACTCGTGCTCATCACAGAGGGGTATACAGAAGGCGTCCTGCCCTGTGGGTTGGGCTTGGACGCTGGGCAACCACTGTGGGACTGGCTCCCACACTGACCTCTCCGATGAGGCGCTTACCTCCTTCTTTTTGGGAACCTTAACCGTGTCTCTTCGGCTTTCTTCTAGGGCCATCTGTAATCTGAGGTCATCACCCCGCCTGAGGCGTTCTTCCTGCAGAGGACAATGGCACTGTAACAACATCACTGAGTGCAACAGAACAAAGCAACACCCGAAGCAAACATGGGTAACAAAATCTGACCACGCGGTATTGCAAAGGAAGATCAGAAAACAACCTGTAATACAGTTATTCTGTCCTGCGAGTGTGGCCCAGAGGGCTCGTCCCCCCGCCCGCCCACCCCTCGCCCTGTGTGGCTTCCCTGGTTTTGGGGTCCCAGTGGGCAGATGGGGGGGGAGGGGCACAGACACCACCAAGTCCCGGGAAAGGGAACACTTATTCTACAATGCTTTTATCTTAAAATGAAAATGGCTTTATATTCTAATTAAAGAAGCAATGCATCTCCTTGTAAAATACAAAAGCCTGAGAGCCCAGAAAGGAATCAGGAAGAGGGTGCAAATCACCTATCACTGCATGTTTATTTCTAGGATTTCAAAAAGAAAGTATTCATTATACAGTTGACCCTCCAACAACACGGGCATTAGGGGAACCAATCCCCACCCTGAAAATCCACATATAAATGTTGACTCCTTTAAAACCTAACTACTAAGAACCAACTGCTGACTGGAACCCAAGTAAGTCACCGAATGCATATTCTGTGTATGTGTGACTATGCTGTGTTCTTATAATAAACTAAGCTGAAAAAATGTTATTAATAAATTAAGAAACAGGTAATAAATTTACAGCCCTGTACTTATTGACAAGAATCCACACTTAAGTGGAGTTGTACAGCCCAAAACTCGTGTTCTTTAAGGGTCACCTGTATCTAATTAATATTTTTTTAAGGCGAAGTCACCCCATGCAGAAGACTGGGCTGTCCAAGCTTTTATGTCATCATGAAACAGAAATAAGTTCCTTGCATTTTACTTATTACAAATATGATTAATCACAGAGATGAGTTATGGACGAAAATGGGCTCTGACTGTCTGTCTGTCCGTCCCTGCACTCCTGCCCCTTCTTCCTGGACCGTCTGGGACAGAGCCAGGCATCCACAGGGACGGATCTAACAGCTGGGCTTTCCCTACTGTGAACAGGGAGGCTGTAACAGAAACTGTCCACCCCCCTGAGGTTCAGGAGGTTCCAGTTATAGCGACACAGATCAGCCACTTCCGTCCAACTCTCCCTAATATCTGCGTCTGTGCATCACTTCTAGGCGACAGAGCGCCTCATGCTACCTGACTCCATCCACCCTCCCTCACCCAAGGTCAGCAGGGACAGACCTGATCACTGGGACCAAAGGGACGACAGCTCTGAAAGGTCATTTCCAACACGCCTTTCCCTCCTTCTCCATGCTAAAGGCAGGCGTGATTATTAGAGAAAAACAGGAACTGAGAAAAAAATTGAAACTGCACAAACAGCCGTCGTCGAAACATCATAAGGGTTCTCACTACCTGCAGTTTTCCCTCCCAGCCTTGTTTCTCAGCATTTAGATGTTCCTGACCTATCTTCCAAACTGCCTTCCCTGGGGCTGAGCCCACATGCCTTGCACGAAGGGACCACGATACATGGCTGTGTCTACAGCAGTGTTTTGGGGAGCCCTGTGACCAGCTCACCCACTGGCCCACAAAAAGGACCCCCTCCCTGACCGGGGGTGGGGGTGTGGTGGCAGTGGGTGGCACGAGCACTGCTACGGCAACGCCCAGTCCCATCTGGGGAAACAATGAGGCCGGGGCCTGCTTCTGTCACTGTCCCTGCTGTGACCCATGCCCCACCTGGGGACCCCCCAGCGTGCAGTCCCACCTGCCTGGCACCAACCTGCTCAGCGACTTCTCTGCTCATGGCAAGTGCCAGCTGCAGCTGTAGCTCCTCTTCTCCGCTGGTCTGCGGCCGGGCCTGCTCCAGCTCAGAGGACACCCTCGGGGAAGTGGCTGTGGGGGAAAAGCAAAGTCACCACATGCGCAGGACAGGCTGGAGCTAGCAGTCACCTGGTCAGACCACTCTGTCCCCACCTCACACCCACAAAGCCCGACAACATGGGCGCCGTAAAGGGAAGGTCTGCGAGTACATCCAGGTTAAAATCCAGTAACGCCAACACGTGGATTCTCAGGGATGTAAGCCACGTGGCCGGCGGCCATCAAGGCAAGAGGCCTTCCAGGGCAAGGGAGGATTAGAACCTCTGTCTTCACTGCAGAGCTGCCCTCCTTCAAAGAGAGAAACTACCTTTTTTTTTTTTTTTTTTTTTTTTTTCTTTTTTTACAAGATCAGAAGTATTGCTCTTGAACATCCAGATCAAAGAGTGCCATTCATACAAGCACAGGGCTAGACCAAGAGCTTCACTCAGGATTCCCACAACATTTAAGAATCTACTTTGGATCTCATGGTGGTAAAAACCAGGGAAAATGAAGCCCAATTGTTTCTGCAGCAACCCCGAAAATTTTTGTTTTCTATGTAAAACTGCATCAACTTGGGAAAAGCACTTTTTTTTTTGCTATTATCAATAGTTAGCTAGTATCAACTCAACAAGTTAGCTAGTATCAACACTTGCAAGCAGCTCCTGGAAAGACAGTTTTACTGAAGGGATGAGATGTGGACTCCTGGCTGATGCAGGATACCTCCAAGAAAGGCATCTTTACACGTTCACACTCATCACACCGGCCTGGGCCTCCCCAGACGGAAAACGTCAGGGCTCACACGGCCATCGGGATTTTGGTGCATCAGGGAGTGTAGGTATCTCCAGAAACCAGACACAAAACTTTGGGAGCACGGTGCCACCTCTGCCTTCACCACAGGAGAGGGTCCACGGCTTCTCTGAAATTCTCAAAGCCAGGTCCCACTGTCTCCGATGGTTCCCCACTGAGCGTCTACACACGCCATCCCCTCTGCTCACCCAGCCAACTCCTCTGTTCTCAGAGCTCAGCCCCGCCGCCCTGATCCTCCTGGACCATCCTCCTCACTGGTGCTGGGTCAGCAGCCCCTCCTCGACACAGCAC
Organism: Mustela erminea; assembly: GCF_009829155.1. Classification (NCBI taxonomy): domain Eukaryota; kingdom Metazoa; phylum Chordata; class Mammalia; order Carnivora; family Mustelidae; genus Mustela; species Mustela erminea. Next base: position 13,619,302 of record NC_045631.1, on the reverse strand, counting down.
TTCCCCTACCATGCCGTTTGGTAGATCATGCCAGAAGGTACGCTCCTTGAGGAGGCTCCACACCTGTCTTCTCACCATTACATCCATCCTCAAAGTTTGGCAGAGCTGCTGGCAAATACCCACTGGCCAGATGCACGGAAGCATGAAGAGATGGATGGACGGACAGATGGAGAATTCAATTTCGTGGCAGATGGGTACTTGCTTGAAAATGCTCTAAGTGTGTATCAGTTTTCTTCCTTCTCTCATTATGTCCCTTCCAGCAAACGCAACCATTACCACTCACCCACCCAAATGCTGCTCCCACCTAAAACTCCAATCCAAATTTGCTGCTTAGGACTGCCTCTTTGGGAGAAAGTAAATAAGGTCAGGAATGATTCCTGGAAGGCGAGGTTTCCAGTTGGCTAGGCTCTGGTTATCGGAAACAAAACAGGAAAAGAGGGCTAGGTATAATTAGGGTCATAGGAGGACCAGGCAGGGCTGTAAGGGGCAGGGGCCAGGGCAGGGCAGGAGACTGTGAAAGGCAATGCTTTCTTGCCCAAGTTTTGTGTCAAACACACAAAACATACAGCTGTTAAGAGTTCATCCAGAACAGTCCCATGTCATGAAGCACAGTGCACATTTGCTGTGATTTACTGTCAACTCAAAGAATCAGGAAAAAAACAAACAAACCAGCATACAATTGCCCCGCATCTACTCTAAGCTCCATGAACAAGACAAAGATGAAAGACAAGTTGAATCCCAGGCTAGTTATATCACATTGCTTTTTCCAAAGTACTTGTTTTAAAAATACAACTAGATGGTAAGAACATGTCAAGTCCACCTTAATAATCTGGCTCATTAATAACATACCAAGACAAAAGCCACCCCCCCCTTTTTTTTTGCTGTTGCTGGTTTTGTGCCCAAGCCTCACTGATGGGTCACAGTGCTTAGGTCTTGGGCTTTCCTGTACCTGGAGGCAAAGGTGTCCCCACCCAGACTGCTGGAGACCGAAGCCGCATGGCACCGGGGAACGGTTCTGGAGGCTTCTTCTCAGCTGACTGTGGCTCCCACACAGATCCCTGACCACCGGGCTGCCTGCTCCCAGCCTCCTTCCTGATGATCTTGGAAGCTCACGTCACAGAACTCTCTGTTTAGAACGAACACAGCACACTCGGCACCTTCATTCACTACCACACGGAAATGGGGAGTACATAAAGAAGACCTATATCCCATCCCATACCCCGAAAAAGGGCTCTGAAAAATGAGCCCCATCTTGGCTCGCCCTGGCAGGGGAAGCTGCCACTTGGCTGTACCGCCACAGGGCCCGATTCAGCGCTGCCAGGGATGAATGGGATGGGGCTCTCAACAGGGACCTTCTAGAGAAATGAGCCTCCCTTGTCCTCTGACATCTGCAAGGCCAGACTGGCTTCAAATGCAAATGGACGTGTTCCTGTCTGCCCTTAACGGATGCCTGTCGAATAATGCATAGCCAGCATTTGCGGAAATAGCTTACCACATCAATGTGGAAATTAAAGACAAAGGGTATTCCCCTAAATGCTGTGGTTTTTGTCAACGGATGTATGGCTCTCAGTTCCACAGATGGCAGAATTCACAGCCATCAGCCCCAAGAATCAGCTGAGCTGCACACAGCAACACCCGCGGAGACGCTCTTGCCTCCGTGACAGCAGCCTGGCCCCAGAAAGGGCCCCTTGTACCCGCATACATGACAGTAAACACAGATATGCCTGTGAGACGGGCCTGAAAGCTCCCTTGTGACCAACCTGAGCCTGTCCCAGCTCCGAGGGGTTGCAGGTCCACGGTGCACAGGGACTCCTGGAAAATGCAGGTGGCCCAGCAACGGTTTTCCCACCGGCCGCCTCCTGGAGGGAAGACTGGGAACTGCCAGCGTAGGCAAATCACTAGCAGAACCACACACAGGCCATCATCCTTCTCCAACCACTAAGATGTCTTTCTGTGTACGGATCCCACCTGGAGGAACTCATCAAAGTCCTCGCTTGCTGAGGCCGAGAATCAGAAACATTGGCCAGGCCTCAATTTGATGCTTTCTGGCCTGTTACCTGGGCTGAGAAAGCCCAGGGGAAGGGCTGAAGAGGAAGGAAAGCCTACAAAGGCCAACTTTTCCCTCCAAATACAGGCTAAGAGGAAGACCAAGAAATACCTCCCACCGCAGGGAGACGAGCCCGTCTGGTGTTCACGCCAGCCCCGGGCTGTAGGAGGGACCCTGGTTCCCAAACGCACCCCTCAAGCAAAGGCTGGAAGATTTTCTAACAAAGAGGCTTCAGTTGGGCAATCTTGGGCAACTGCGAAAGAAGAAATCGAAGTAGTCAAGGTAACAGGAAAATAGGAAATCACCACTTCTCAGGGCGTTTCGCTGTCTTCCTAGAAAGCACCACGCAGCGTCTGCAGTCACACTGATTAAAGGGGACAGGGGCGCCTGGGTGGCTCAGTCGTTAAGCGTCTGCCTTTGGCTCAGGTCGTGATCTCAGGGTCCTGAGTTCAAGCCCTGTATGGGGTTGCCTGCTCGGCAGGAGGCCTGCTTCTCCTTCTCCCATTCCCTCTGCTTGTGTTCCCTCTCTCACTGTGTTTCTCTTTGTCAAATAAATAAAATCTTTAAAAAAAAAAAAAATGGTAACAGACATCTCCAAACATGACCTGACCGGCAAGGGCTCTGAGTAAGTGACCAGCGGGACTTGGGATAAAGCACTCTGGCCACTTGAGCCCCATACAAGGTGAGTGGCCGATCCTGGGCGCACAAGGCAGAGCTGAAACCTCGGGAAGAATGGAAGGTCACCGGGCCTCGGGGGCCAGAGAAGACCCCATCTGGATCTTAACACTGCTGCCACCTTTTATAACCCTGGGCGTGTTTGCGGACAGGTATGCTAGAGTCCAAACCCTGTCCTTGCCACTTACTAGCAGGGAGGTCACATGCAAATAAATGTCCTGCCCTCTCTGGTTCCACACCCACATCTCTGAAATGCAGACAAACGGGGTCTGTGGGAGGGGCCTGGGATGCCCAACACACAGCTGGCTCTCCTCCGAAAATGGGCCTTGCCCCAGGTCACATCTCCCGGCTCCGACCCATGACTATCAGACTACCTAGGGACTGGAGCTGTCTGGCACTCCCACTCCCCATCTTACACAGCAGAAGCTGTAAATAGGTACCTCGTCATACCCTGGCCCTTCCCAGGCCTCCGTGAGAACGGGACTGGGGCCATGGTCCTTCAAGGGGGGAGACGGGGAGCGGACACTGAGCCCACAGCCAGCTTCCGCCCTCCAGTAACCGGTTCCCCGGCCGGCTGAGTTCCTTCCTCATCACTGAACTGCAGTGAAGTGCTTACTGGATCTTTCTCGATGTGGTGACACCTTCCTGTGGCTCTATGGGCCACTTCCTGAGTCACCAGTGAAACCTCGGCCACCCCCACCCAGCAGCCTGGCCCGAGCTGAGGCTTCAAAACCTGTTCCCATGGAAGACCCTCCAGGGTCTTCATCTTACCTCCTCACAGGGAGGAGTGGGAAAGACTGTCTTCAGTCAACTGAGGCAAATTATGAGGAAATAAGTTCAGACCACCCCAGGTCACATTAAAAGAGAAAAAATATAAACACATGGTTGGGAAAGTCAAAAAGGTACAAGATGAAAAGTGGATCCAGTATCATCAGTCAGATCACTTTCAGACCAAAGGGAGTGTGTGTGTGTGTGTGTGTGACAATTCACGACAGAGGGACAAACCACAGCCCCCCATGCTGTAGCCACCCTCTGCCCGTCACATGACATCACCCACATCCCAGGACAATTCGGGCAAAATCTCTGATCTGACTCCAAACCAGACCCTAGACTGATTCCGGGCTCACAGAACAACAGGGTGAGGACAGAGCCGAACACCATACCACGCAGTAGACAGACGGACAAACCCAGACCTAGGGATGCTCTATGGGACAACTGGCCCAGTCTCTTAGCATATTAAGGTCACGAGAAAAAGACCATCTGCTGCAGACAGACCAAAGGGACAGGATAGTCAGAGGAAACTTGTGGTCCTCAGGGGAACAGGGGCAGGTGGGAGGGGGGTCCCCAGTTTAGACAGATCAGCTGCAAGACATGCTGGAGACAACTGACGAGACCCGAGTATGGACTGGGCACTGGTTGAGACCTGAGTATGGACTGGGTACTGGTCAAGATTGGGGCTGTGGGATAAGGGCACCGCCGCTCACTCTTCGGGAGGAGACACATACTGAGTATTTACGGGTGGATCGTGATGATGCCCGTAACTTATTTTTAAACACGACAGCATAAAAGGAAGTGGGAGCCACACCTCTCATCCTGCCCCCATTCCTCTCCCCAGAGGAAACAGCTGTTGACATTTTCTTGTGATTCTACCCAGAAAGTCACTGAATGCCTACTCCGAGTGACTATGCGTGGGCGCGCGTTTCCGACACTTAGCCCCGGGAAAGCACGGTTATGCGTGCCGCGTCTCTTTGCTGCAGCCTGATCTGGGCTGAGCGTATTCCGAGTAAGCTACAGCCCAGCGTGGAGAGCAGGTCTGAAAGCCTGCGCTTGGATCGGGGCTCCGCCACTTCTCACCCCGCGACCTCCGCCTAGGCAGAGGATCCTCCGAGCCTCGGTTTTCTCATCTGCAAAATGGAGCCAGAGTACTTGCGTCCTAGACCCAGTGGGCTAACCTGTGGAAAGCATCAGACCAGTGCCTGTCACATGATAGTCCTACAGCTCTCCCTAGTATCTCGATGAACCCTCAGTCCTACCTACAGACCAGGGCTGGGGCTCCAAGTGAAGGGACCCACCCAAGGTCACTCAGCCAGGGAGAGACCAAGTCTGACCCTTACAGCCTCGTTTTTTAATGCCACTTTTTTCACAGAGGAGGTAACTAGAGCCCAGAGAGGCTAAATGACTTGTTCACAGAGAGATGAATTCAAAGCAAAGTCTTAGGGCCAAACCCTATGCTTGCCCAACATCCTAAAAGTACTGCGAGACTCTCAGTCATAACACTCAGTGGCCACCAGGCTCTGTGCTGCTCTAGGTCTGAGGGAAGTCCCTATTCTCCTGGAGTTTGTGCACCTGTAAGGACAGATGACACGGGAATAAAGAAAGCAGGGGGACGGAGTGCCCAGGGCAGAGGAGAGCTGGGCTCTCTGTGTTCAGAGGTCAGGGCAGGCCATTCGGAGCTACTGGAGCAGTGTGGGTTGGGGAAGGAGGCCGGGCACAGATAGGCGGGAGCTATACTCGGGATGGAGGGCAGAGGCCGTGAGGCTGATAAAGGCTAAGGGTGCCCAGAGGGCTATGATGGAAGAGCCAAGTGGTTCTCAGGGCCCGTGGAGGGGCTTTGGAGGACGTGGGTCTATGATGAGCAGTGATGCAATCTGACTGGTCCCAGGGAGAGACAGTGGGAGCATGGGGCGGGATAGTAGCTTTGCAGGTGAGCAGTGGCTGCATTCGGGATACATTTCACTGAGAGTCCATTATATTTGAAAATGCTCCTGACCATCCAGCCTGAGGCCACAGAGAGTATCTGTGACCCTGCCCAGCCTGGCGCACAGCTCACAACTGAAGCAGGCCTTCGGGGTGTGATGCCGCCACTGCAAGGGGCAGATGTAGGTGTTGTGGGCAGAGCTGGGTCCCTCGAATTGTCCCAGTGAAGTCCTGACCATCTGTACCTCAGAGCACGACCTTCTTTGGAAACACGGTCATTGCAGATGTGATTAGCTAAGATGAGGTCATCCTGAAGCAGGGCGGGCCCTATATCCAGTAAGGCTGGTGTCCTTACAAGAAGGGGAAGAGTCATAGGTGCCCGAGCATGCGCACACAGGCAAGGGGAGGCTGCCCGTGATGGAGGGCAGGGGCTGGAGTGCTGCCAGCTGCCAGCCCAAGGGACACCAAGGACTGTGGCCACCAACAGAAGCTAGGGAAAGGCAAGTTAAGAATTCTCCCCTCCAGGATTCAAAGGAAGTATGCTTGATCCTAATTAGACCTCTGGTCTCCAAACGGGTGTTGTTCTACGATGCCCAGTCATGGTCAGAGGCTTTTCCGGTGCAACCTCAGGGTCTTCCCACCACCTGCCTGCACACATAGACGTGGGCACCCTCGTCACGCAGGGCAAGGAAGCACTGCCCCCCAGCTCCAGGACTGACTTTCCTCCCCGAGGCTGCTCACCAGCCTGTCTTCTTCCCAGGCAACCCAGCTTGCCAGCCTCCACATTGGGCCTAGAAGCCTCCTTCCTGCCTCTGTACCCCTCCTGCTGTTCTTCAAACAGGAAAGGAGAAACTCCTCATCCCAACTGTCAGCTCCAATGCCGCCTTCTCAAACGCATCTTCCCTGGATCATGCCATTAGGACTACTGCTGGCTCCATCCCCACGGACTCTCACCCCGGCACTTAGAGCAGGTGGCCTTCTCTGACCCTCTGTAATCAGTATTATGCATTCTACACTGTGGACCTGCCTGCAGTCTGGCCACCTCCCAACCTGACCTGGCCCAAGGCTCTGCATACACAGGGGCCACATCGGCGTCCTAACAGACACAGAGCAGGAGTCCAAACACCTGTTGGCTTGTTTTCAGGCTGGGTTTCCAGGGAAAACTAGCAACGGCTACCACCTCCAAGGGCACATTTCATACACTCCTCTCCAGCACCGTGAGACAGTGGTGCTGTGAACCCCAGTTCAGAGGCGGAAGCTGAAACCCTGGTGGAAGGGGGCTGAGCCAGAACAATGGCCACGTTCCTCCCCAGGCCAGGCTGGAGACTGAGCTGGGGGAGGGTGGAGCAGAGACAAAAGGCAGTCCTTTTATTTGTCTGCGGGATTCAAAGCCCATCCTCTGTTCGAAATAAAAGAGCAAGTTTGTGCTGTTCTCTTTGGGTTCCTGATGAAATGCTCTCCATGACCTGATCACCAGCTTGCGAGGTGGGGCAGGGAGCAATCCCATCTCATTACTCTTCTCCCAGGAGTCCCTGTCATTCCTGTTGTGGTGAAAGTCACTCTCTGGGTAGAGCCCTGCAGGCACCCACCGATCTCCAGGCAGAGGCTTGGGAGAAAGTGGGGGGGGGGGGGGGGAGGAGCAGTGCTTGGAAGTCGGCTTGGTCCCAGTGGAGTTGAGTGAACACCGGCACCCAAACTTGTAAGCAGGCCCAGGGTGAAGCATAAATGTTGACCAAGATGGAATTTCTCTCTTTAATTATTTTATTGTTATTATTTTTATTTTTAAAAGATTTTATTTATCTGACAGACAGATCACAAGTAGGCAGAGAGGCAGGCAGAGAGAGAGGGGGAAGCAGGCTCCCCGCTGAGCAGAGAGCCTGATGCGGGGCTCAATCCCAGGACCCTGAGATCATGACCTGAGCCAAAGGCAGAGACTCAAACCCACTAAGTCACCCAGGCGCCCCAGAATTTCTCTCTTAAAATGAGTACTCTGACAGTGACTTCCATCTATGAAATCGATGATGATCTGTGGGTCCTGGGTGGTGTAGCTGGAAAAGCACTGACTCTTGATTTCAGCTCAGGTCATGATCTTGGGGTCGTGAGAGTTGAACCCCATGACCAGGGAGTCTGCTTGAGATTTTCTCCCTCTGCCCCTCCCCCCACCTTGTGTGTGCGCACTGTCTCTAAAATAAATAAATATATCTTTAAAAAAATTAATTTGTGGGGCGCCTGGGTGGCTCAGTGAGTTAAAGCCTCTGTCTTCGGCTCAGGTCATGATCCCAGGGTCCAGGGATCGAGCCCCACATCGGGCTTTCTGCTCAGCAGGGAGCTTGCTTCTTCCCCTCTCTGCCAGCCTCTCTGCCTACTTGTGATCTCTGTCTGTCAAATAAATAAATAAAATTTAAAAAAAAATTAATTTGTGACTATTTTAAAAAAGAACAAATCACAGTACCCATATTAAGTTCTGCAGCCGTCAACGGAGGACAGTCACCCCTGCTGGGGGGCGCTGCACAAGGGCACGATCCGTTCGGAAAGCATTTATAATGCTTCGGGAGACAGAAGGACACTCTCACACTTTCCCATTCATCTCACTGCCGGCGACTCTACACTGAAGACCACACTGAATCTAAAGACTCCTTTATTTTTAGGTATTTATTTCTTTTTTAAGATTTTATTTATTTGACAGAGGAAGAAACAGCTACAGAGGGAACACAAGCCGCAGGAGAGGGTGAGGGAGAAACAGGCTTCCCGCTGAGCCGGGAGCCCCACCGCAGGACTTGATCCCAGGATGCTGGGATCATGACCTGAGTTGAAGGCAGCCGCTTAAGGACTGAGCCACCCAGGGCGCCCCTAAGGACTCCTTTTAAAAGCATGCTTTCTGCCCAAAGTTTGCTGCAGCATTATTTACACTGGTGAGAACCTGAAAACAGCAATTCTGGTGACAACGATGATAGTAAATGATCCATTTATGGTGCATTTCCTTTGTGCAAGGGAGTATGTGCACAGCATTATGTCAGCACAGGTAACTTACACAATAATCCAGGAGAGGCTACCCTTACCCCTAGGTTACCAATTAAAAGACTTAAACTTGCAGCAGTTAAGTAATCTACCCCAGGCTTAACCTGTCAAACTAAGGCTAACTTATGCAGCGACATGGAAAATGCACACAGGAAGTTGGGTGAAAAGATCAGACTGCCAACTGTATTATTTCTCATGGGATCTGTAAAGAGTCAGCTGAAGGGCGATCTCTGTCACACTGGGATCCCTGCGGCCTGCGGTGACTGCCCACTTCTCTGCCAGCTCGCCCCATCCCGCTAGGCACAGTGTGCGAACAGACACATGGACAGAAGCTCTTAGCCCCCTGCCAGCCCCCTCCCAGACACCACAACTGGTATACCCTAGATGTGTCTGTCTCTCCGACACGGGAAGCCCACGGCCTCAGTGGCTGACTGTGACTTAAGACCCTTGGTACTCAGCACTGCCCCTGGCCCACACAGACTTACAAAATAAGCAAGAGAAAAAGCCCAATATTTTGGGGACGCCTTGGTGGTTCAGTCGGTTAAGCAGCTCCCTTTGACTCAGGTCATGATCTCCGGGTCCTGGGATCCAGCCCTGAGTCAGGCTCCCTGCTCAGCGGGGAGCCTGCTTCTCTCTCTCTCTGCCACTCCCCACTGCTTGTGTGCACTCTCTCTCCCACTGATAAATAAAATCTTAAAAAAAAAAAAGAAAAACTTAAAATTTTGAATAATGTGCCTTGCAAACGCCATGTGGTTATAAATGGCACCGTATCTTGTCCTATTGTCTGCATAGTACAAACATGAGATTTGTTCTGTTTTCACGGACCACTGTTCAGACGTGTGACCCGGATCTGTCAGGACAGCTGCCCTTTGGGGATATGGGTCCTGATCTGGCCTTCAGTTCCTTTCTACATCACGAACCTGTGTGCTCTGCCACAGAAAGATGACCACGACGAAACCACATACCCAGGGGCTCGAAACCCCCCGTGCTCATGGTCCAGGTAGTGGTTCCCTGGCACCGAAAACAGCCGACCTGTTTGGTGCGAGCTAGAGGACTGAAGGCCCATCCAGCATCAGGCCAGGATGAGTTAGGAAGCCCCACCCAGTGGAATGCCGAGTGCAGCTGTTAAAATGTTTACAGGGTGGTGGAGGAAGGGAGACAATGCTCCCGTTACAGGATTATGAGACAAAAAAGCAGGGACTCGAAGTTGCATTAGCAAGGGTACAATCCTGGAAAAGAAAACGATCGGGACAAAGTCCGTAAGGAAATACGCCAACACGTGAACAGCAGCTGTCTTTGAGGAATAAGATTATAGGCTATTTCTCTTCTTTTTGAACTTTCTACATGGTACTTTTATAATGAAAAAACCATCAGTTTCTTAGGTCACATCCACACTGGGTTACCAGTTAGTACTGGAGAAGTAGACCACCGAGTGAGCTGGTGTCAAGGGTGCTAGACTAAGCTAGTCCAGTAGGAGACTAGCAGTCAGCAAGACGACACTGATTCAATAGACAACATCAATTTCAAGCTGCTCCAAGTCCAAATAACCCCTGTTGACGGCAACTTTCTGAAAGGGCCCTGCACTGGGCATCAGTTGGAGAGAGGGGAGGAACAGAAGGCTTCAGCTCCACAAAAGCTGACACAGAACAGACCACTGGAGGAGCGGTGCCCGGCCCCAGGCGCCCACTGTGATCACCAGAAACTTCTGCCCACTGTGAAGCCTGGGCCCATCCCTGAGGTTCTGCCGTCACTGGTCAGACGTATAGCCCAGGCTCTGGGACATTTAAAAAACTCAGGGCAGCCAGCTTGAGGGCAGGTGCCTGAGGGAAAAGAGAAAAGGCAGCTGGCAGAAAAGAGGAACAGCATTTTATTACTGAACAAAAACTAGTGTCTATGAATTATACTGCTGCTAAACTCAACCTTATTGCACAAAGACGTAAAGTATTTCTTTATTCTTGGAAAAGCCCATAAAATGTATTTCCAAGAGACTAAGGCTCATGCTTGGGCAGATATCAAGAGAGAGGAGCACAACACACAGAAATACCACCAAAAAAAAGAAAAGAAAAGAAGAGTAAAGTTAAGGTTATTTAGCATCTGTTCAGGGGTGCCTACATGGCTCAGCTGGCCAAGCCTCTGCCTTCCATTCAGGTCATGATCTCAGGGTCCTGGGATCAAGTCCCAGTTGGGCTCCCTGTTCAGTGGGGAGCCTGCTTCTCCTTCTCCCTCTGTCCCTCCACCTGCTTCTGTGCGTTCTCTCTCTCTCAAATAAATAAATAAATTCTTATTTAGCCCCTGCTCATTCATTCAGTGTTTACTGAACACCTTTCCTGGGTCGGGCAGCGTGCACTGAGCACACACAAGGCGCCCTTCTCTTGGAGTGTTCTTGTGCAGGGACACAGAAAATTGAGTGATAATTTCAGATAGTAAAAAGTACTGTGAAGACAAAATAAAAGAGAGTGACACGCTCTACAGCGATTGTAAGTCCATTACACAGTCTACTTTCCCATACCAAGAGAAATCTATCTTCAGACAGTCCTCCTTATTTCTGCTTATATTATTTTTTAAATGCCCCCTTGAGGCTGACTATTCTTAACCAGCCACTGGGCAGCCATGACTCAGACACTGTCACAGAGGTGTGACTGTTAGCGACCCTGACTTAAACCTCCTTTTTCCTGTTTCATTCTCCACTTACTGAGAGCTAATAACTCTGTTTACCTCTACTACAAAGGTGGCTTTGAAGAAAAACGGGCAGATACAAATATAGTATTCATAATTCAACTTTCTATGGCACAAGTCAGCACTGATCCTTCGCTAATTGTCCCCCCAGGTCAGCAATCTGGACAGCTGTGTCTCAGTCTCACGCTGACAATCACAGGAGCTCCTTAAAACCTGGGCCCCACTACCCAACAGTTTAAAGAGGTTTCCCTGCTTTCAAAAACCATGTAAGGGGGTGCGGGTGCCTGGGTGGCTCGGTGAGTTAAACCTCTGCCTTTGGCTCAGATCATGATCTCAGGGTCCTGGGATCAAGCCCCACATAGGACTCCCTGCTCAGCAGGGAGCCTGCCTCCCCCTGCCCCTGCCTGTCTCTCTGCTCACTTGTGATCTCTGTCAAATGAATAAATAAAATCTTTTTTTAAAAATGTAAGAAAAAAATTACAGGAGATGGGCCAAACCACCTTAAAATTGCACTAGGTATACACTGTATATTCATCTCTTTTGTAGAACAATTTATTTATTTATTTATTTATTTTTAATTTATTTATCAGAGAGAGAGGGGGAGAGAGCGAGTACAGGCAGACAGAATGGCAGGCAGAGGCAGAGGCAGAAGCAGGCTCCCTGCTGAGCAAGGAGCCCGATGTGGGACTCGATCCCAGGACGCAGGGATCATGACCTGAGCCGAAGGCAGCTGCTTAACCAACCGAGCCACCCAGGCGTCCCTGTAGAACAATTTAAACATTACTTTTTTGTTGGGAAGTAGGAATACCAGAGTTCTGCGAACCTTGGGTTCAAATTCCAGCTTTACCATTATGACGGAGTGGACGTGGGTTAATCAACAAGGTGCCCCACCCACCTCCTCGGGCAAGTGCAGCAGCAGAAGGACCAGTCACAGGGGAAAGCAGAGAAGGGTTGATGGCTAGGCCTTCTGACTGTCTCCCGCAGCTGCTGACTCACGGGGCACATTCAGACCCCAGGAAGGACCAGCCCTCGTGGCAAGAATAAGCATCGCTGGTGTCAACCCTCAGACAGGGTGTCAGTGACACGGCCGCCACCCCCACAGGACTAGGACTACGGGCATTACTCAGCAGCTTCCTCTGTGATTCTATCTGCACTCTGAAGAGATTAGCTCCAGAGTAAGCTTAGTGCTGCTAGCCTGGCACCCGCCTTTGCCCTGGGGCGGGCTGCCTGCCTAAGATGCAGGGGTCCCCGACTTAGAGAACATGTTTACCCCAGCAAAAGGGAAGTCAACCGGATCCCATCTCCCACCAGATTCCTAGTCTGTCCCACCTGAAGAACTATCTGAGGTGAAAGGCCGCTGAGGGCTGGGAACATTTCCACCCAGTGGCTGTCCCTCGCCTTTCCCCGAAACTACTGGGCGATTATCTGGCTGTCAGCCAGCAACCACCTCTCAGCCCTGGGCGTGTCCCCCACCTGGTTCCTGAGCATTGTCACCCAGCCCAGCACCTGGAAGCTTCGCTCCCCTCCTCCTCCCCCTACACTCTCTCAGGAGGCCTCAGCTGACCCAGGCCCCTTCCAAGTCCACACCCCAGGAGGGACAGGCTGGCTGGGTTTGATTTTTTTTTAAACAATAACATATTGTTATTATATAGTCCCACATCCTCAAGTTTTCAAAAACAGACCTACGGAGGCCTCCCTTTCTCGGCTGCCTAGTCTGTATTAAAATGCCTTAAAATGTATTAAGTTAAATTGTATTATTAAAATGTAGGGGCGCCTGGGTGGCTCAGCGGGTTAAGCCTCTGCCTTCGGCTCAGGTCATGATCTCAGGGTCCTGGGATCGAGCCCCGCATCGGGCTCTCTGCTCAGCAGGGAGCCTGCTTCCTCCTCTCTCTCTGCCTGCCTCTCTGCCTACTTGTGATCTCTGTCAAATAAATAAATAAAATATTTTTTAAAAAATAAAATAAATTAAAATGTATTAAAAGTACTAAAATTAAATGTAGTAAAAATTAAAATGCATTAAAATGTAAAAATCTGTATTAAAATGCATGTACAGGTGTTTACCTGCTCCAGCTGCCCTCGCAAAAGTCTGGCTGCCAGGGCTGGGGGCCGCAGCGACTCTGGTTTTCCCCTGAAGTCCCCTGCTGTGGAGAACCAGCATCCCCGGAGAGTTCCAGAGGCCTAACGCCTCTGGGCTCTTCCCCCCACACACATGAAACGGCTGCTTTCAGACTCTCCCTAATGGGCTTACGAATGGCTGAGCGTGTGGAGGGAGGGAGAAAGCCGTGATGTCCCCCCACTCCGAGAGACCAGGAGCTCTCCTGGACTCAGGCCAGGCTGTCAGAGTGGGCTCAGGCCCGGCGTGGCGGCCCCGCTGTGGGGACTCAGTCCAGTCCAAGGGCTCCTCTCGAGGGCTGCTCTTGGGCCCCGCTCTTCCCCTGTACCGGGAGCACCTGGCCTCCTGCGCTGATCTGGATCTGGATCCTAGACTCTTGCCCAGCAGCTCAAGAGCACTTGTTCTCTTCCGTGCTACTGGCTGAGAAGTTCAAAGCCAGATTTGGATCCCTCTCCAGCCCTCTACGTGACTCTGGCCTTCTCTTACTTTCTCACCTTTCCTTTCGGCCCAATTCCTTGGATCTATTTAAGCCTCTGGCACTGTGTGCATTTTGGAGGGCAACTCCAACCCTTTCTAGAGAGAAGCAAGACAAATACACGAAAGGCTCGTTATCTCTAGTAATCACTCAGGGAGTCACCATCCACGCACGGCATGTGAGGGGGTGCCGGCCTGTGTGAGGGATGCCCAGCCTGAAAGACGGGCTGACCTGAAGGAGGCACGGAGCAGTGCTGAGCCACCCCACAGGAAGCTGCTGCATCAGCCAAAGGCGTCACCCAGACAGCAGACCCATCAAGACAGCCTGAGACGTGGCCGCAGGTGGCATCGGGGACCTGGGACAAAGCACATGACCGCCCACTCTGGCTCTGGGTTCTCAGGTGGGTTCCAATTCATGTAGGGAATCAGAGGTCAAAGAGCATTTCTATTCTGTCTTCCTTGTTGCTTTCTCCTTTCTCTAAGAATGGGAACGCTGGCAGCTGGTCTCCGGCCCAGGAATCCAGAGTGCCCAGCACCACAGGACACGATCCTGCTGCAGCAAGGCATGTGTGGCTCTGGCTCTGGGGGCTGCCGGGATGGGCACTCCTTCCTTCCCAGGCCAGCCTCCATCCACAGAGGCCGACCCAGGAGAGAGAGCAGGCGAGCGGGAGGCCCGTCCTGACTCTGGACTGTGCGCATCAAGAGAAAAGCGGCAATCTTATATTCAAGTCTCCACCTGGACTCAGGGGATCATTCTCCTAACTGGCCCCCTCTCCCCAGGCCACCGCCCCAAGAACTTCCGCAATTTCTCCACAGTCTGCTGAATGTCATAACCAGCTCTGGAGAACATAGGAGGGGGGAAAGAGCCAGAGTGGGCCGTGGGGGGTGGCGTGGGTAACAGGCAGGTGTCTCCCAGCCTGCTCGACCCAAGCCAGCTGCCCTGTCTGTATGGTCTCTGGCAAACCCTGACCGCTCAACCCAAAAGGCCTTCCCCCTGGGCCCCACAGCCTCCCCTTCACACAGCAGTCCTGAGCACCAGCTACCTATCAAAATCACATAGGCGGGGCACCCAGGTGGCTCAGTGGGTTAAGCCTCTGCCTTCAGCTCAGGTCGTGGTCTCGGGGTCTCAGAGCCCCGCATCCGGGTCTCTGCTCAGTGGGGAGGCTGCTTCCCAACCCCCTGCCTGCCTCTCTGCCTACTTGTGATCTCTCTCCCTCTCTCTGTGTCAAATAAATAAATAAATAAATAAATAAATCTATCTTTAAAAAAAAAAAAAAAAAAACCATCACACAGGCGGCCATCATAGGCAAGCCCCAGACCCAGCGCTGGGTGGAGAGGGCAGCTGGGGCTCCAGGGAATATAGGAACAGGAAGGAAACATGAACGCCAGGTGAGACCAAAGAGCTGAAGGCCTCTCCAGCCCCGAATTCTCCCGCAGGCCCTAGACTTCTCAGACCTTCTCCACACCTCCACATGCATGTCCAATAGCACTCTGACATGTCCAGAACATCACCCCAATGCCATTCAACCTGCTCCACTCACAGCCACCATCTCCCACCGGCTCAGCTAGCAGTGCTCTACTGCTCCCTCCCCTATCCTGTCCTCCAGCAAGCCTGTTGGCTCCTCTTTAAGAGGTCCACAGCCACCCCCCCCATCACCCACCTGAGTCAGGTGAGTGGTTTCCCCACCCAACACACAGCTGGAGGAGAAAACACAGTGAGAGAAAGTAGTCAAAAAGCTTTAGAGCAATCTAACATTGCTACAACATCCAATCACTGATATAAAGTATCAGGCTAAGCCTATCAGGAATTGGAAGAGCTGCTCCGTACCAGAGGCAGTCTGAGAAGCTGCCCTCCACCTCCCCCCCACCACCCTCTGTCATACCCCTGCCCTGACCTCACCGGCCACTCTGCCTTACTCAGCTCCCCGCACCCGGGGCCGCCTTCCCGCTCTGCAAACACCCCTGAACACACTCCACCCCAAGCCCTTTGCACTGCCTAGAATGCTCTTCCAAACCTTCACACTGCACACTTCTCATCCCCCTTCAGCCTTTGCTCCAATATCACTTTCTCAACGGGGCTTATTCTGACACTGTCCTTAACACTGCAGACCACCTTCCCTCCTCCCCAGGCTCGACTGGGTCGTTTGTTTTTTGTGGGCTGCTTCCCAGAGCACTCATCCTAGAACGTGCTGGATCACGCCTTAGGTTTATTGTGTCTCTTCCCATGAGGAGGGGCTCTGTGCTTTGTGCTTAGGCACACAATAGGAACTCAATACACACTTGTTGAGTGAACGCGGGAACTTGGGAGCCAGAGTGCAGCCAGGGCAGGCCGCAGAGAGTGAGCCTGAAAGCAGCCCTCCCGGCAGACCTCAGCACATCTAAGCCGTCAGATGCCAGCCAAGGACCATGAGGGGTGTTGTCTGCCATGTCAAAGACTGCACTGGATCCTGGGAGAGCCTGGAATCTAGAGGAGCTCTCCAGGTGGACACGGATGGGGGAGGCTAAAAGCAAAGAAACCAATCAAGGAAAGTGGACACTGAATTGAGGTCATGGGACTAGAGATGAAGGGACAGAATTTGAGAGGTTTCCAAGGTCAGATCTACAGATGTCTGTGGGAGGTAAGTGGGAGGGAGGAGGCACGGGGAGATCAGATGGATAGGATACATGAAAGGAAGGTCCCCTCAAATATTATGATTTCTGTGGGTCAGAGCGGCAGTCGAGGCAAGAGGAGGCTCCCTGCAGCGCCTGCTCTCCCACGAAGGGCCTTTCTCAGCTATCTGCTATCTGCCCTCTCCCTCACGCCGAGTCTGCACCAGTACCCCACCTGGCCTCCCCTGCAGGGTCTGGGGTTCCAAGGGTGCCCCCCAATTCATCTCCCCTACACTGCAGCCTGCATTTCAGGAGACCACTTCTCGAAAGGCCAGCATCCACCTGACTCCCCCACTGCTGCCTTCCAAGCAGGTATGTCCAAAGGAAATGGCCTCTGTGTACAATCGGCACTTACCTTCCACTGAACGCCTGGTTAGGGGCTAAGGAAGAACAGAAAGCTGTCCCTGGCCAGGGTCCTGCCTCCCGCAATAGCCTTGGTGACCAGCAGCGTGTGAGATAGGGAGAGGGACCCACGCATTAACCAGGTAAAGGATGAAACGGTGCCACCGTGTAACACTCCACCCGAAACTCTTCTGGGACATGAGAAATTGTCAAACAAGACCTACTCGTTTTGATCCTTCATTTCTGCCAGAACCAAAGGAAGAGAGACATGCACAACAGCTGTGTACCTGGAGCCACCTGCCCGTCGTGTGTGTGCAGGGGAGGTATCCGGTGGAAGAGAAGCAGACGGGACCAAGGCCCGTCCGATGACACAGGTTGCGGTCCTTCCCAGCCACAGCGGGAGGGACGGCACAGAGGCTGAGGCAGGTGGGCCTGAGGTTAATACACAAATGTCCCAGGAAAGCCAACCTGCTGCCAGTGAACCCAAGACTCGAAACAGAACTCCCCAGTTACTGACTCGACCCTGGAGTCCTGGGGAATCTTGGCAGCCTGCCCAAAACAGCCCCCAGAGACCTGGGGGAAGAAACGGTGTGTACCTGAAAGGCCTCTGTGTGAGCCTTCAGACTTGTGACCATCCACACTCTCCATGGAGCAAGGCTGGTCCTCCGTACAAAATCCCACCGCGAGGGGAAGACAGGAGCACAAAGGGAAACACCCCAGAGCTAAACCCAGTGATCACCGGCATACCCAAGTCAAACGAGCTGTAATATTAATGAGGCATGAATGAACCGTAACTGTCTCCAGGGCTGAATAAAGGCTAGCCACCTTATGGGGAAGTCACACAAAGGCTCCTCATCTGTGCCCCTTCTTGTAGGAGCATAAGAGAACAGACAGCTTTCTTCTCTACAGCCAGGCCCCACTCCGGGGCTGGAGTGGACTGGGAACATTTTCTTGTAGGTAACAGGAAAAAAAATCTGTTTTCACTTTAACCTGCAACAGTTGTAGACTCTGATCACCATACATTATTAATTAGTCAAAAGAGAAGCCCCACTTTTAGTTACCCATTGAATTAGGTTATCTTCACTGTGACCTAGAATTGACAGTACAGCTAACTCTCTGTTTACCACGGTAATGGGGATTTCTGGAAGGATGGCAGTTAATTGAGAAGCGAGAACAATCCCATTTTGTCCTCATCAAGGCACGTAATCACTGCATCAAGGACGATGGCTTCCAGCAACTGTCCACCGAGGCCCTCGGCTTTGCCCGGTGTTGTTAGATTTCAATCTCACTTTTCTGGCTCAACAAGCCAAGTGGTGTCCAGCCCCCACCACACCTGGGCCTGGCCCACAGCAGAGCCCCCTCCAATTTTTCTGGGCGTGGGGACACAGGGAAAAGCAAGGGCAATCACGCGTGCCTTAGCCAAATGACAGCAGAAGTTATAGCAAGTGACAAAGATGGTCAGAGGGGAGTGCCTAGGGAGAAAGGAACATGGGGCCCTGGGTCCGCAGGAGGCTGGATGGAGAGGCCCAGGAGAAGATAGGGAGAGAGTTGGCTGTACTGGACCCAACAAGCACACCCCCAGCAAGCTGCCCAGCATTTCTAGGAAGGAGAAAAGCAAACCGCCGTCCCACCTCGGGCTGCGCGGTCACAAGTGAGGCAGGGCTGGGACCAGTCGCCATTTGGGCGGGCGGCCAGCCCCAGGTGCGGCAGGAAGGGGTGGCGCTGGCTCAGCGGCTGCAGCTCCTCACTCTGACCCAGCGGGGCCCCTGCGCGGTGCTGGGGACACAGCGAGGCCTCGGGCGCTGTCGGGCAGGGACACACACACACATACACACAGAGAGAGACACGCCATTAGAGGGAGTGGGAGCAGCAAAGTGTGGGCTGGGGCCAAAGCCCCACGTGCTCAGGGGTGGCCAACAGCCTGCTGACCACATTCTGACCCTGAACATGCAGCTCAAGCTCAAGGTCTGAGGGAACCGGAAACTGTGAGAGCTGGGACCGTGGCAGCATCCATCAGTCCAGTGGAAGGCCAGCAGGACCTGTGACTGGAGCCCAATCTGGACCCCCAGGCTCCTGCACCTGGACTGTCCCACAAGCTATCAATGAATGGGATGCTGTCTCAGCTCCTGCTTTGTATCCTCTGGCTTCCCGAAAAAAGTGACCACAAAAGCGATGTGGAGAGCAGAGCAGCTGTCCATGGCGGGACAGTGCAGATGCAGTCACTTCCCAAAGAGGCAGCTTGAGACCAACTCAACCCACAGCGGGCCTTTCTGGGGGACAGAGAGGCTACATGAGAGAAACAACTTCCCTCCTTACAGGGCAATCTTCATTTTGGGGGGCAACCTGGCCCTGGTGGAGAGGCAGGTCACAGTTCATATCAGGCAGTTTCCCGGAGGTCACAATCTTTGCTTCAACAGAGCAGTTCAAACTAAGAGGGAAACAACAGTAACTAGAAACAGGACAAGAAAAATGCTAACCTCTCCGAGCCTTTCGAGCCTTTTGTAAGAATTTGGAATTCCTAGAGGCAGGAAGTCTGCCTTGGGGATGCAAATCTCCCAGCTGCCACATCTCTCGAAATGCTGCTGGTGGCAGTAGGGTGTCACACGGAAGCCTGCAAGCAGGAAACACTAATAGGTGGCCTGGTCACAGAGCCACCAAATAACCAAGGGCCAAGGGGAGTCTGTCAGGCGACAAACAACTTCCTTAAAATGAGAAAAAAATGTGCTGTTATGGCGACACAGTGTTACTGATTCCAGAAAGAAAGGTGGTATGGGGGCCTTCTGTTGTTTCAGCCAGAAGACACAGTGTGTGCGCCACCCCCGCACAGGCCACCTGTCTTGACACTGCCCTGGGACAGCAGAGGGGCGCCCGTTCCCAGGACCACTTTTCGTGAATGCCCAGGACGCCCACACGGCTCACAGAGACCAGCTTCCGTCAGGCCCTAAACTCCACATCTCTTCCCTGAAATCTTGTCCAAATGTGGGTAAGGACCCCTCAGATTCCCACATGCACAAATGAGCAAACAGAGCAGCCCCACCCAGAGCAGCCCCAGCCATGCAAGCAAATCACCAAGAACACTCATCCCCATGTCGGAGGAGAAGGCCTTGCTCACACGGACCCCTGTGGAGCTTTCTGCCTTCTCCCTCTTTTACTGAGACAGAGACCTCCCGTCTCCCTCCCCTGGGATGCTGAAGGAGAGTGATGCCCTGGGCCAGACGGGAGACCCACAGCCCAGGCATCAGAACAACATTTAACAGATTAAAGAAACAAGGTTATCAAGAAGGAGCATCCATTTCCTCCTATCTACCAATCGCCGGGCTCCAGCCCTGCCCAGGGGTCCTGAATTGGACCACAGGGCAGAGGAAGGTCTTGAGACTCCTGAGCCAGAGCTGCCGAGGGACCCAACACCCTCCTGCAACCATAAATGGGTGCAGACCACCGACACCGTTGTCCGGAGAGCCAAAAGTGGAGAACGGAGGACAGATGCAAGCTCTGGCTTAGCCCAGGGGCACCCACCCTGCCCACCACCCAGCGCTTCCGTGTCTGTGCCCAGCACCCTCTGGCAATGGGTGGGGAGCGTTTCCATTACTCACAGCCGTGGTAGGAGGCTGGAGACCCTCCGGCCTTGCCGTACTCCTGCTCCGAGTAGCTGGTGGACAGGTTGGGCTGGCTGGAGCCGCGGCCGAAGGTGATCTGGTTGCTGCCCATGCCCGTGGCGACCTGGGCCATGCGCTCTTTGGTTTTGAGAGCCTGGGCCCTCTCGGCCTTCAGCCGCTCCTCGTCCTTGAGGAGGCCCACCAGCTGCTTTGACTTCTCACGCACGTTGATGCCCTGGTCCTTGCCGTCGCGGTCGATGTACTGGAAGTCCTTCAGGGTCTGGATGGCGAAGATGTTCTCCCGGCACTGCTGAGCCACCCGCTCGGAGCCCGTCTTGATGAGGTAGTCCAGCAGCGTCAGCGCCTTGTACACGTGCCGCCAGTTCTTGCCATGGTCGTTGAGGCGCTTCCACACCATGCTCATGATCTCCGAGAACGCCACCACATTGTAGGTCAGGTCGGCGATCTCGGTCATCAGGGAACTGGACGGGCCCCACGGGTCATTGGAGGTGGCTTCCCGCACTTTGATTTCAGCTTCCGAGTAATTGTTCACAATGTTTTTCATTTGCCGTCTGATAGAGGAAGTCGCCATTTTCACGTTTCTTTGTGACAAATGTCAAGCCCTTCAAAGAGAGAGACGCTCCTGTGCTGGGCAAGTTCGTGCCCTGCGAAGGTTCAGTCTCCGTGACAGGCGTGGAGCACGAGCCTGGGCAGTCATTTCCTCCACTGAAGCCTTAGGTCCAAGAAGCCAGAAGCCATGACCTAGAGAAAGAAAAAAAGAAACACTCCCTGTAGCACGAGCTCCCTGGGGATGGCAGGAGGCTTGGCTCTGGTCTTTCTGTAAAAGGCAGATACAGAGGTCTGGCAGGATCAGGGGTGCGGGGATGACTGGATATGCCCCAGCCTCCAGAGGAGGAAAGAGATCCACCTTTTCCAAAATTACAACAAAATCAGTATTACAAGTTAACAGTGAATAAAATCTAAACTCGAGGTCAAGCCTTTGGCAGACAAGTAAACGTTTTAACCATTGTTCTAATTTTCAAAACACTTCCACTGGCACGGCTCTGCTCTGGATTGTATTTTCATGCTCAGCAAAAGCCAGCGACAGAAGAATCCTAACACCGGAGGCGACTCGGTCCTGACAAATTTTAAATTATCTGTGGGAGCAAGAAAGCCCCTCATTTCAGATGTAGCTTACCTAAAAAATGCCTACCAATACCTCTTTCCCTTCTTAAGTAATCCCTACACCAACACGGGGCTCGAACTCATGACCCTGAGATCAAGTCACATACTCTTCTGAGCCAGCCGGGTGCCCCTAAGATGCCTAATTATGCCTTTGAAATTGTTCAACATCTGGCCTTAGTCCACCATGTTTCTACCTGCCCAGAATGTTTTCTGTGAGCACTTTTCTCCTGACTTTTTATGAAGGTTTCCAACTACTCTGGCAGAGAGCATAGCCAAGGCCCTCTGCTGGGCTTTCGAGGTCTCCAGCACCCGGCCTGAGCTCATAAACCCTAGAAAAAAATCTGGTTCTAGCCCACTCCCCTCATCTCAGAGGGGAAAAACTGAGGCCCAGGGTTACACAGTAACGGGTCCACCCAGTCCCCACTGCTTCCCCCACAAACGCAAATCCCCTCTCTCCAGAGAAGAAACATTTACTGGGCTAGCACGAGGTTCACATCTCTGACAACCGGCTTTGTCCTGTTCACCAGAGATCACCCAGTACCCAACACTGTGACTGACATGGACAGAAATGGTGCTGAATAAATTAACGAAACAGACTGAAAAAAGTGTCCCTGTCCTCAGGAAGGCCACAGTCTGGCAGGGGACAGAGGTGGGCACAGGGGGTCTGAGGATGCAAAGCTTGAGCCACCAACTCCACCGGCGGCTGGAGGCTGTGAAGGCAGGCACAGGAAGGAGTTTCTGCTAGAAATGACTCTCGCAGTTATGTCTTCAAAGCTGAGGAGGGCTTGGCGTGGGAGGGGAGTGGGGTGGGGTAATGCAGATTATCCCTCATCTATAAAATGAGAAAACTGAGGTCCAGAAGACTCGGGGATTGCCCTAGACAGAGCAGCACAGCTGGAGTCTGGACACAAAGCAAGCGCCCTCCCCCTGCCCATCCCCCACTCCCACCTGAGGGACGAATTCTTGGCTCTTCTGGCTGTGGAGCAGCCAAAGCAGCCTTGGGCCAGACTCTACCTCACTTCATGCTCATGAAAACCCTCCAGTAAGGTAGAGATGAGGCGCAGGAGGACCTCAAGTCATGAGGTCAAGCTGACTAAGGTCTCCTCCTCCAAAGCAGCTCTCTGCGGGGTGTGGGGGGATGGGAGATAGTCCCTGCTCCCTCCTCCTGCAGTGGTCCTCGTTCTCCACACCAAGCTGCTGTGCTGCTTCTGCCAGGGAAACAGCCGATGGTCCCCTCCTTCCTCCTCTAAAGCCTCAGGCAGGCAACAGGAACATCAAAAAAATAACTAAGTAAACGTAAATTGTTGGGGTGGGGGGGGGCGGGGGGGTGCAGAGCCACAGGAAACGCAATGATCACTTATCACATATGACCATACAAACAAGAGACAGCTCATACAATTTCATCCTGGTGACAACCCATACATCTGCTATGGCGAACATGGCCTCCACTCCAGCCTTAACTACGCCAAGAATTCTGTCTCCATCCAAATCCGCAGAATGGGGTTTCGGCGCAAGGTGGCCATATTCCATCTCCCCACGGATCCGGCCTCCTCCCATAAACCCTCTAAAGCCTGTCAAAGGACAGGGATAAAGATTTTCACGGTGACCTGCACATTTGTTTCAGTTCGGTTTTTCATTCACAGCAACACTCGCCGCTGGCAGAGATGGGATGGGCCCCAGAAAGCAAAAAAGAACCCTTTGATTTTTAATGAGCATCAGCCAACTTACGGCGCAAATACTCATCAGAATCAGGAGTCACATTCAGGTGTGCTTAATGCCCAGGGGCCACCAGGCAGTTCCATTTGTCCCTCCATCTGCTGCGCAGCAGGTATGATCATCCCACCCTCCGAGAAGCAGGAGGAGCAGGGATCCACCGCTGAAGAGGTCCTCTGTTACCCTCCTCCAGGTCAGGAAGCAGCTCTAAGCATGACAGCACATGGTCCTCCTAGTTAAAAGGCCTCAAATGGTTAGAACTATAATGAGGAAAAAAAAAAAATTTCCCGAGGGAGAAACAATGCCCCAGGCTCTGCTGCCCTTCTAGCCCAGCCACCTTGAGCCTAGTGTCCTCCTCTGGAGAGGTCAGGGGGAGGCCATGAGGCTCAGCCAGGGCATCCACCAAGCCTCCTGGGCTTCTAGTGGCAAAGAAAAGGCACCAATTCCTCTGATCAAGGGCCGGAGTGCCCTCTGCCCTGCCAGACACAGGCTGGCAAAGGAATTCCAAACAACAGAGAACCCAGGGCTGCGGACCTAGGCAGGGGTTTTCTCTAACAGGCTCAACTTGCAAAGACATCTGTTAGCACTCTCTTTGAAATGTTTTGGCCTTAAGAAGAAGGGAAAAGGTAATAAAACATTCCTTACAGTCATAAAAATATATAAAGCCCGTATAATTGGAACGGCTGCCTGCCACTTTCTGAAACCTATCATAGACCAGAGCGGCTTTCAGGATGGGCACACGGTGAGAATGGGGAGATGTGGGGAGAAGAAACTCCCGACAGGAGAAAGAACACCAAAGGCGCCTCCACGAAAACATTTTCTAGGCCAATCAGGTGATGCACCTCACTGGGAGACTCTGGAAATGGACACCACCAATTCCGGCCATGAGAAAAGCTGGTGACATGGGAGCAGACGGCAGGACCCCAGCCCCGGCTGCATGCACTCAAGGCTCTCCCAGGCGGCTCCAACTGAAGATAGGGACGTGGGCGGCTCCGTCGCACTTATCCATGTGGACCTCAGACCTTGCTCTTCCCATTTTAAAACTTCTCCCCCGTCCCAGTCTCAGGACTGGGCTGTCAACACCTAAATATCTCCTCTCCCAGCAAACATCTGTCAGGCACGTCCTCCCAAAAGCCAGGCCTGAACACACTCCACCCTCAAGCATCCACCCTGTACTATTTCCAGAACCTAAGTTTCGTTTTGTTTTTGCTTTTTTGAGCAGTGTGTGTGCTTTGCCTTCCAAACTTTCCCTCTCAACCTGCCAGTTTTCTTCCCTTTCCAGCTGAGCCTGAAGTAACCAGCACAGGACCATGTGTTAACTCCTGGGCTCCTGACTCCAGCCAGGGAAGCTGTGGTCGGCTCCCAAACACCCAGTCATTTATAAGGAGCTTCTGTTCAGATATGGGGAAAGCAGAAATCACGGGAAAAATAAACTTTGTTAAAGGTTTAAGACCAAGGGGTACCTGGATGGTTTAGTAGGTTAAGCGTTGCCTTCTTCTTGGGTCATGATCCCAGCATCCTGGGATCAAGCCCTGCACTGGGCTCCCTGCTCCTCGGGAAGCCTGCTTCTCCCTCTCCCACTGTCCCTGCTTGGGTTTCCTCTCTCACTGTCAAATAAATCAATAAAATCTATAAACGAACAAACAAACAAACCAAAGGTTTAAGACCAAGATAGCAACAAAGAAAGGGGGAAAAAAAGAAGGGGGCTCATTTCCATAAATTACATACCAACAACTTGGGACAAATGCCATCAGAACATCAGAACCAGAAACGCCTTAAGAAATGGAAGTTCCATTGGGGCACTGGAGTGGTTCAGTTGGTTAAGCATCCGACTCCTGATTTTGGCTCAGGTCACGATTTCAGAGTCATGAGATCACGCCCCACACCCGGCTCTGCACTGGGTGTGGAGCCCGCTTACGATTCTCTCTGCATCTCCCTCCCCCTATTTACCTGTGCTCGCTCTAGTAAGAAATTTGAAAAAATTTAAAAAATAAAAGAAATTGAGTTCTATCATCAGGAATTACGTAGAACTATTTCATTGTAAGTGATAAAGTTTGTACAATTTTGTTACAACTTTAAATATTTTCTGAATGGAGACAAGTTAGAATTTCTATTCAAAGCAACACATTCTTCTGCACAGGGGCCAGAGGACATCCGTTTATTTCCCTGGATGGTATGACCAGGGGACCCTCATAACCTCCCCCACTCCAGCTCCAGCCTGAAGAGCATGTTCCAAATTGTATTAATCATTCATTTTATTAAGAATCAAGGCTTCTGATACACGTGATGACCACCAGTAATCTCGCTGAATTGATAAAATTTTAAAAACGGCAACAAAACTGAACGTTTCAGCTGGCTTGGGGAAGTCTTACCATGGGTGATGCACATTACTGTCAGGCCTTCCAAAAGACCCTTGGGAGCTCTGGATCAAAAGCCACAGTCGCTTCGGTATAAAGGAAACACTCATTTTTCCACAGTCAGGCCCCAGTACTAGAAAAGTTTCTTTAAGCCGAAGAAATATTTCACTTCTGTTCTAGAAATGGAATCTGCTGCCTCTGCCTATGCAACATCCATATCCCCTTGACTCAGAAAGATCCTTGGTCTTCCATGGGGAAGGTGGGCAGTTGTAGCCCCGATCAGAGTATCACAGCCTCCCACCCAGGGGGCTAGATCAGGGTCAGGCGCATGGTCCAGCCTCGGCTGCCCAAGCTGCCAGAAGCCACCAGAGGCCCAAGGTTTCCCTAAGTCTAAAAGGAACGCCAAAGCAAGCAAAGGGAAGGAACAGGAGCAAGACAGAACATGACTGGAACCGCTGGGTCCACCTGCAACAGAAGCCACTTCTGCACGTCTCTGCAGCAGTAGCCAACATGGTCAGCTGTGACGTGTTTTGATCAAGGAGCCTGAGCACAGCCAAACACCAGATACACGGTGAGGGGGCCTCCCCTGAGCCTCCAAACAGGCCTCAGGTAGAAGCACAGGAATACCAACCAGCCTCTCCTCTATCACACCTGACCTGTCACCTCAGGCTGACCCGGGAGCTGCGTCCTTCCCACGGAGGCTCGTCACTCCTCAAAATGCAGACACCCCAGCCAAGGTCTGGCCATCACCCTTTGTCAGAGCGGCTAATGATAAAGCAAGACCTGCATCGTGACATTTGCAGGGGCAAGCCGGGGAGGAAAACCTCTGAAAACACAACCAGAATTCAAACCACACTGAAGACTAGAAACAGGCTAAATGCAATAGCCAAGAGAAAGAAACTAAACAAACAAAAACTTCCAAGGCCAGAGTGGTGCCCCTGGAGGCAAGAAGAATTCCACGGAAATGTGCTCCAGGGGTTTGTGGAACTGGGTGGGGAAATTCCTTCCAAATCTTGAGTTCCCCAATCCCTGCAGAAGGAGGCTCTCTCCCACCCAGGTGGGTCTCTCCTCCCCTCGGGGCTTCTGGGATGCGGAGGCATGATTCTCACCCCATCCGCTGAGGTCTCCACCACATCCTTAAGAAGGTTTTGGCAGTGGCTTTTCAGGGATCGGGGACCCTCATCGGGGGTCAGGGCCAGCTCTGAGGCAACAGCAACAATTAGCTCTCCTGACTCCCCAGAACCAGTCACGGGTCAACCGATCCAACTGTGATAGTCCGGACGAGACCAGTAAGTATCACCGAGCGCCCTGGTCGGACAATCATCCCCCCAGATGACAGCCCACACTATCTGTGCCTGGCAGCCTCCCGTGACTGCATGTGCACGTAATTCTCCTCTGGGCAGATGACAGGGAGAGCAACGGGAGGGGGTACCGCCGCCTCGCCTATAGAGTCTCACCAGGGCCGCCCGTGGTCGGCCACCTACCAGAAGCTCCTGGCTCCCCACACATGGCACCTCGGTGGGCAGCACTGAGGGGATGTGACACTCTGACCAAGCGCCTGTGGGGACTTCTGAATATCCTGAAGCGAGTGCCATGGTGTCACCGTAGGACACACATAAACAGTAAGTTCTGGAACACTATGCAAGCCTAGTTGGCTTTCACTTTCCTCTGCATGCAATCCATGAGTGAGGAAACATCTCCACCTTCCTACTGGGGAAAAGGGTACCACGACCATGACAAGGAGACTCAGTCAGGGGTGGCTGAGACCACAGCTCACATGACCAAACCGAGCCACTTTCCAGAAGACAACGGTCCAGTTAGGACAATATGGACAGTGCCACATTCTTCTCCACAGTAATCACTTCAGACTAAAAAGAAAGGACTATTATGAGCCTGCATCAGCCAAAAGCTCCCAGTAACTCGGAGCCTAATAACCATCACTCATGCAGGGGGAGAAATGAAAAGGAAAAAACAAAACAAAAACAAAAATAAAAACAAAAAAACCCTTTACATCCACCAGAAAAATGGTGAGACTCAGCCAAAAAAAAAAAAAAAAAAAAGAATGTTCTCTTCACTAGCTGAACGGAGAAATAAAATTTTTTATCACCATCCAAAAAGTGGGATTTAAAAAAAAAAAAAAAAAGGTAGGGGGAAAACACACACATACTTGACTTCCAGATGATAAAGCAGTTCCCCTTAAACTGCCCCTGCACCTCACCTCGATCCCTTCTAGGGGACAAAAGCCCCAAGGGGGGGGCCGTTAACCTACCACCAGGTGGAGGTGAAGGACTCCAGCCCCTATGCTGGGCAGGGCCTGGCCACCCACGAGGCAGGTGGGCCTCCCACACAGAGCCTCCTGGGCAGCCTCTGCCAGGGCCTGACAGTCACTGGAACAAGTCAGCCAGCCTCCTGCGACTTTCCGTGTTCTTAATTTTTCCAGACGCAGAAGAACTGAAAACACACACGAGGAATTTCATCTTTCTTTACCAACGAGCCCTGAGCATGGGGGTCTCAGAGAAGAGCAGCCTGTGGGTACAGATTACGCAGGTGTTAAAATGCACTCATTTTTCAAGCTCATGTAGAAGTGGGCAGGGGGAACGCGCCTGGGTGGCTCAGTTGGATGGGTGTCCAGCTCTTGGTGTCTGCTCGGGTCATGGGATTAAGCCCCGTGTCCGGTTCCATGCTCAGTGCACAGTCTGCTTGTCCCTCTGCCTCCCCCCACTTGGCTTGTGCACTAGCACACACAGACACACACACATCCCCTCTCAAATAAATGCAATCTTTTCATAAATAAGTGTATATGTGCACATACATACGCATGTATCACGTGAACCAGGGTCAGGAGCCCTGTTCTGGTCATTCTGGCTGCACCCTCATCTGACGCAGCCTGACACAGTTTCACTCTCTGATTCAGGGACAGGGTGTGTCAAGCCATACCTCCCCTGCAGGGTCAAGGATCAAACACCTTGACAGCTGGACCAAGGCGATGCATAAACATGCAATAAAGGAAAAAAGAACAGAATATTTTTAAGATTATTTATTTGACAGAGAGCACGAATGAGAGAGGGAACATATGCAGGGGGCGTGGGAGAGGGAGAAGCAGGCTCCCCACTGAGCAGCTGTGGGACTGGGATCATGACCTGAGCCCAAGGCAGGCGCCCAACGACTGAGCCACCCAGGTGCCCCAAAAAGAAAATTCTTTATTGCTCCCTACCTCCCTTTTGTTCTTCCAAGTAGTTTTGCAAGTGACCAATTATGGACAGTGTTCTTAAAAAAAATCATGCCAAAATGCAAACAATGTGGTGTTGTAGACGCACAGAATCAGGAGACAGGAAACCAGGGCTCTCTGAGGCACCAAGCAAGCCAGTGACTGACCTCCTTGCTTCTAAAATGATGAAGCAGACCAGCTGCTCTCCCTAAGGCCTTCAATTTCCCAGACCCTCTTTCTGACAAATGGCTCAATCCCTTGCCATCTCCATGGTGTCACGGGGAGCCCAAGCTTCTGGCCAACCCCAGCCACAGGTCACTGACTGCAGGACTAGAATTTTGGCCAAGGTTCCTCTTGGTCTAGGGAGGGCTCAATGGTGGGCCAAACAGCAGGGCTTCCCGGGCTTTTGGAAGTGTGAAGCCTATCCCTCAGAGCCTTTCCCTCTCCCAGGAAGGCAGTTTGTATGTGACCCCTGGGCTAGAAAGTCTCTATTTCTAACATGCTGTGACTCTGTTACTAGAAATACCCACTAATAAGACAGCAATGCCACCCAGGGACTGGGGACCACAGAACGGGGGCTTCTGACAGCTAGCCACACCCAGCCCACATCACGGGGCAGGCCCAGCTATGGGTCACACTTCGAGCAGTGCAAGGTTCCAGCTTGAGACATTTGAAAAAAATGCAAAGCTGCATGGGAAAATTTAGATTTCCCATGATTTCGGGCTTAATTTAGCCCTGGCTGGTCAGTGTGATGGCACTAAGTCCTGGGCTGCTGCCATCTCCTGAGGAGCCAGAGAGAGCACGGGGAAGCAAAGCGAGGGTGAGCTAAGGGTCCCCTCGGCCAGGACCCCACAGACTCGGTTTCAGGCACGGCGGTGACTGAACACTTCTCAAAAGGAGCTCAAGCTTGCCAAGAGGAGCCTTGTGGGAACGGAACAGGTATTTCCACCCTTTTCAGTACAAAAGCAAAGCCAGGAGGAAAATGACTGGTTCGCTCACCTCTACCTTGCCACCAGCAGCTGTTCCGGGAGGTCGTGTGGGGTTCTCCTCACCATGGCCATGAAGGAACGAGGCGGATTTCTGTGCGCAGCAAGGGGGGAGTAACCTCCACAGACACCAGATACATGGGACCCTCAAGGGGTCCCCAGGGCCCCCCACCCCCCACCCCAAGAAGCAGGGAGGTGGTGGACGGTCAGGCCAGAGCCTCAGAGACCAGAGGACAGGCTCACCTGAGCAAAAGAAAAAAAAACCGAGAGGCCAAAATTATCCTAAATTTGGGCCCAGGCTAAGGTGGGGAAGGATGAGACTCCAAGGTTAACTCTTTCTATGCCACCGTGTGCCACACCCTCTTCTGCAATCACTCTCATTCTTACTGGGACAGCCTGCTCCCTGTCACTTCACAGAAATCCCTGGCCCACACACCGGCCCCCACCACACACCCCACCCACCTGCTGCCTCTCCCACCTGCATTCTTCCCACCACTGTCACTGGACCGGCTTCCTCACCAGAGCCCACATTTAAGCATCAACGCCCTGGGCCACCAGTCGCCATTTTGTCACCAGCCTTGATTCTCAGCAGAGCCCCGCTCTCTACTGGGCATTTTCTGGCTTGTGTACCTGCTTATCTCCTATGCCCCCGACCCCCACCTCTGTGAGAGCAGAGTCCTGCCTATCTTCCCCTCGCTCTCCTCTGAGCCTAGCATACAGTGAGCACTGGGTAAAGCCAGGGGCAGCCAGAAAGAAAATCTGAAAAATGACCCGTTTCCCTTTTTGCTCACTATCACGGGAGTTCAAAACAGCTGCTCACCGCAGGCACTGCCCTACATGAAGCCTCCTGGGTGCTCACGTCAGGAGAGTGGACAGTCGCCCAAGCTGGCACCCTTCAGGGCTGCAGGAGAGCCGGAGAGCAGAGACCACTCCCGACGGCCTGGGCTCAGAAGCAAGGCTGGCCAGTGTGCGAGGGCTAACACAGGGGCTTCTCAGGCTGACCCTAAGCACCGACATCCTTCCTTTTCCAGCGGGGAGAGCTGAGGCAGGCCGATGAGCAATCCTTAGCCTCTGCGTCCACACCTGTCGGCTGTAGCCAGCAGCTGCCCAGGCAGACAACGGCAAACCATTGGTGTCCAAATGCCTGCCTCCTGTCCCCGGCAGCACCGAGGGGACAGCATCTGTAGCAATGTTCCTCGGCCTATCCCTGAGGACAACGCACAGAGAATGCCCCAAGCGGGAGCGGAAAGGCCGCAGAAGCCTCTCGGTGAGAAATGTGCCGGATGCCTGGGGTCTGCTGGGGTGGGAGGTGCGCAACCACCTCCCTCCCGAGCACACAGACCACCTGTTAAACGCGGTCTCCATTCCAGCTCTTGCCCTTTGCGGCTGGCATTTCCCAGAAAGGTCTCAGACGGGCTCATTCTTTGAGACCAGTAATTGTCACAGAATACCATTGGAAGAGCAATGGAAAAAAGAAGAGGCCTCTTCAAGAGAAGCCAGCAAACCAGTACCTGAGGCCTGACCATCGGCTGTGCAAGTTCAAGACCAGACGTGTGACCTCATGAAGTCTTCCTAATGGTCTGAGCGGGAACGACTCTTACCACCCTCGTTTTACAGACGGGGAAGCTGATGCACAGAGAGGCTCGGGAACCGGACCAAGCTATGCTGCCAGCACGGGTTAGGACCAGGATTTGACCTCAGGCCTCTGGCATCTGGTCCCACACCGGGATTTCTTCTGGCTTCATGCCAGTCCAGCGCCCAAAGTCGTGACAGCGATGAACCTGTCCCTGCTGAAGCTGCAAGTCTAGGAAGGCGCCTCCTGCGTACATGTTTAAGAGGCCAGAAGACGGCGGAGAAGCTACCGTTGAGCTAGAGGTCCTGTCCCCAGTGAGCTCACCAGACCCAGTGAGCAGAGGCAAAGTCGCTAGAGTTAGAAGGGTCTCAGGTCTCATCTACATGCAGACACCGAGGTCCAGAGCAGTTTAACGCTGCACCCAGATCAGACTCGGGCACTCCCAGCTCCTACCAGCATGGCCAACCAAGGAAACGGGTTTTAATGCTCTTCAAAGAAAGCTTCCCCTTGAAAGGTGTAAGGTACTGTAGGCCAGCAATACAATGAAACCAGTCAGGAAATACCGCAGAAACTCCAAAGCTATTTCTAAAAATGTGCTTTAGGGGCACCTGGGTGGCTCAGTTAGTTGAGTTTGACTCTTGATCTCAGCTCTGGTCGTGATCTTGAGGTTGTGAGTTCAACCCCCCGGCTGGGCTCCACACTAGGAATGGAGACTACTTAAAAAATAAGGGGCACCTGGGTGGCTCAGTGGCTTAAGACTCTGCCTTCGGCTCAGGTCATGATCTCAGGGTCCTGGGATCGAGTCCTGCATTGGGCTCTCTGCTCAGCAGGGAGCCTGTTCCTCCTCTCTCTCTCTCTCTCTCTCTGCCTACTTGTGATCTCTCTCTGTCAAATAAATAAATAAAATCTTTAAAAATAAATAAATAAAATAGAATTCAAATTTTAAAATGTATTCTTGGGGCACCTGGGTGGCTCAGTGGGTTAATGCCTCTGCCTTCAGCTCAGGTCACGATCTCAGGGTCCTGGGATAGAGCCCTGCATCGGGCTCTCTGCTCAGCAGGGAGCCTGCCTCCCTGCCTACTTGTGATCTCTGTCTGTCAAACAAAATCTTTTTTAAAAACGTATTCTTTAGAACTCACATCTTTAAGAAAAGATGTCTCTTTGGCTGTAACCCCGTCTCCTACTAAGTGAGTCACATCAACTTGAACAACCTAAAAAACCTACATTATTCCTTTGAAATTGGTGCCGTTCTCTGAAATACCACTCAGAAAAGACTAGGTCGCAATGCTGAAAGGTAAACTTCCTTTTTTGGTACAAAATAAAAATATTATTTCCCTCCTTCCTCCTCTGCTGGACACATTCCCAGTGTTTTATTTACTCTGCAATACTGACTGGATATATTAGGAGGAAATGTTCCTTCTAACTCTTAAATGTCAGAGTTTGCCCCAGAAAAGGCATGAGCCAGCCCTAATGTCTTCTTGCTATTCCTCTTGTTTGCTTCGATTTTTATTATGTACTATTGGATACACATAAAAGATTAAGTGCAAACCACATGTGAGACACAAACCAAAGGGGCCCGTGACACCCACATTCTCCTCAGGGCATTGCATGACCGCAATGCCCACCCAGAGGGGTCCCTCCCCTCCCTACTTCCTCTGCCCCGGGCACACAGTTCAGGTTCTGAGTTCTACAGTCCCTGGTATTTTTTAAAAAATATAATTTTACCACAAGTGTTATAAAACCAAATAACGTAAGTCTTCCACAGCTTGCTTTTGTCATTCAATGCTGAGTTTCTAAGACTCATCCACATTGCTCCTCCATATGGTGGGCTGCAGTCTACCCATTTCATGTTCGTATTTAACAACTGACCCACGCACTGTCCCATCCACGGGCATCTAAACTCTTTCCAAATTTCTGCCATCACGGATACGTCTGAAGTGTGGTCTGTGCCTCTGTCTCCTGGGACACATGTGCAGAGCTGTTCCCGGATATGTTCCTGAGAGCTGAAGAAACAGCTCAGCCCATTTACAGAGTGTGCAAATCTCTCTGCATATCTTAAAAATATTTTTGCTGCCCTAATTTATATCATTTTATCGTTACGGAGCAGATCTATTAATGGTTGAACAAGCACTCTTTACACACTCAGTGTGTAAAGAACAATGCCCACAGGCCCGGGGGGTTGGGGGTGGGGGAGCTGCTGTTAGGGAAGCACAAGGCGTGCTTTCTGGTCTGGGCTGGGGGTAGATCAAAGGCAGGTTACAAGCTGGGTGCTCCAGCAAGAAGATCAGGACGGGCTGCAGGATTTGGCAGGTGCATCTGAGGCAGTGGGGTTGAAGAATGAGAGGCACGAGCCTGTGTATGGGGGGAGAAGGCCATGCAGGTAGAGCACAGAGACAGTGGGGGGTCCAGAGTGCAGAGTCCGCAGGGGGCAGGTGGGCTGGTGGAGGCCACAGGGCTTCATTTGGCACACGACAGAATCTGGACTTGCCTACTGTGCTTATTCACTTTCAAGATTTTAACATATCGGGATGCCTGGGTGGCTCAGTTGGTTAAGCGGCTGCCTTCAGCTGAGGTCATGATCCCAGCATCCTGGGATCAAGTCCCACATTGGGCTCCTTGCTCGGCAGGGAGCCTGTTTCTCCCTCTGCCTCTGCCTACCACTCTGTCTGCCTGTGCTTGCTCTCTCGCTCTCTCTCTCTGACAAATAAATTAAAAAAAAAAAAATCTTAAAAAAAAAATAAAAGATTTTAACATATCCCGGTAACAACAATAACAGGGGCTAACACACAGCATGCACTGTGTGCCAGGCACTGTCTTAGGAACTGTCTCACTGAATTCCTACTATACGTGGCACTATTGTCGGTTTACTATTTTTCTTTAAGTCCATTTCCTTTTGACACAACTGGGTGGCTCAGTTGGTTAAGCTCTGGCCCGGGTCGTGATCCCAGAGTCCTGGGATCGAGTCCCACATCGGGCTCCTTGCTCAGTGGGGAGCCCACTTCTCCCTCTGCCTGCCACTCCCCTTGCTTGTGCTATTTCCCTCTAACAAATACATACAAATCATTAAAAAAAATCAATAAATTTTTTTTTAAAATCCACTTACTTTTAAATTCAAATACCCACTTTAACAACATATGACGAGATCAGGGATCACTGCAATGGCATTGGAAGAGGGGGGCCTTCGTGTTTCGTTTTTGAGGTATCACAAAGAGCACATAATACTCACCATCTTCGAGTGTCAGTTCACACCTACAACTGGGCACAGTCACAGCGCTGAACTACCATCAACGCTAATTCCAGAACATGACCATCACCCCCAGAAGGAAACCTTACCCGTGAGCAGACCCCTTCCCCTGGCCTCTAAGACGTTCTGTCTCTAGGGATTTGCCCATTCCAGACATTACAGATGAATGGAAATCATCCCATCTCTGGCCTTCAGTGTCTTGCTCTTCCACTGAACGTTTTTTCAGGGTTCGTCTGTGTTGCATTACGTATCAGTACTTCATTCCTTTTCATGGCTGAATAACTTTCCCCCGTACGGACACATGTTTTATCTGCTGTGTTGGAGGACGTCTGGGTTGTTCCCCTCCCTTACTG
Source organism: Mustela erminea (assembly GCF_009829155.1). Taxonomy (NCBI): domain Eukaryota; kingdom Metazoa; phylum Chordata; class Mammalia; order Carnivora; family Mustelidae; genus Mustela; species Mustela erminea. The sequence goes on along the minus strand of NC_045631.1, from coordinate 13,584,396 downwards.
GCTATCACAAATAGTGTTGTTATGAACATCTGCATCCAAGCGTTTGTACGGACGTACATGTTCAGCTCTCCTGGGCATACACTGGGGAGTGGACCTGCTGGTTCACACAGTCAGTCCATGTTGAACTTTCTCAACTGCCATAGTCCTACGGCATTTCTAAGATAACTGTGAAAATGAGTAACGTTCAAGTGCGCACCACTTAAAATTATTTTAGGAAATATTGTTGGAACGAAGCTACGGAAGCTGGCTTTTGTTTTGTTTGGGAGCAGAGGAATGACGCTGTTGGAAGAGTATTTCTGGAATCCTGACCAAGCAGCACGGGGTGAGAAGGCCAGGGTGGGGAAAAGGGAGGGTGATCTGGACGGAAGACGACTTACACCGACCCCAAGGGAGGCGATGAAGGGAACTGGGGCCTGAATGTGGGTGTAGCAGGGCAACAAAAGGGCAGGAGACCTCAAACATAAACACAGAGCAGGAGACTCAAGCCCTGATGGCCACATGTCAGTGTGGGGTCCAACAGGTGGGGGTGGAAGTAGCCAGGAGAACAGAGGCTCCCTGCATGGAAGATAAATGTGGGAAGGGTTTACAAGTTTCAGGAGAAGGAAAGAGCCAGAACCGGTGGTTTCATTTCAAACAACCAAACGTAGCTGGAGGTTCTGGCAAAACAGGCATGAAAAAGGCCGACTGGCAGCCGTGGCAGCCGGCACCTAGAGCTGGGGAGGGGTACTGGGATCCACATGTCCCTCTCGGAGGGGCATGTGAGAGCATCTGGGGAGAACAGGCAGATCAGGGACTGGGACAGAACTCAGGAGGCTAGCAGTCTCTGGGCGAAGTCCGACAAGGGCCGGGGGGTAGGGGGACAGGAGACATAGGAGAACCCCCAGAGCAGGAGAGGGGAGAGCTTCTGGGAGTGCTGCTGATCAGCAGGGACAGAGGAGCATTCAGAGGATGTGGCAAGGAGCATGCTTCTCGGTGCCGTGAGCAGCAGCGGGTGACTGGAGGAGCCTGGCCTCCTCCTAGTGACGCCAACCAGTGGCTCAGACACCCTCGTGAGGGAGGCCCCACGGAACTTCCCGCCCCATAGCTCCACGGCACTTCCCTCCCCATAGCTCCACGGCACATGCTACCTCCTCCCCAGTCTCAGGGCAAAACTGGACCCATCACCCAAATTCCCCTTCCCACCAGGGATCCTCTGCTGGAGGATCCACCACCTGCTGCCTGCTGGGGCTTCCGGCTCTCCCTCCACTTCTTCCTTCTTCCTCCCATGACCTCTGGACTGCAGCTCTTGGGGGACAGAGGCCCCGACTGTCTCCACACTGCTGCCTGCCTCACAGGGCCTGGCACGGCGCCTGGCACACATCTGCCACAGGAATGAATGACTCCACAGGGCACCAAGTCCAGCCCACCTGCTCACACACTCCCTCCAAACACCCCTCCTGGCATCCTGTGCTCCTCTCCGTACCTCCCCCCACCCACCAAACCTCCAGATGCTCTGACGGAATATAAAACACAACCTGTCTATGCTGTAGTTCAGAAATAACACTTTGGCAGAGTGGAATGATGGCCGCTCTCCCCACCACTGTCTGGCCCCATCACTGAATCTTAGTTTTCTCTGGAAAAATGGGAATGGTACCCCACAAAACACCATGAGACAGTGGACAGGAACAGGTTGTGAGAACTGGTGAAAGCTTTGGCTTCTACTGGTTGCCATGCTTGTCCACATCATTAGCAGGCCCGTGGCCCCTTGCCACCCATCGCCAACTCAGAAAAAGAGTAAAGCAGGACCAAGCCGATGGGTCGGGGGGGATTTCTGAGTCAATTTCACACTAAACTGAACAAGCAGAAACAAACAGCAGTCTGCAAACCATCTTTTTTTTTTTTTTCCCTAATTCTTAAAAGATTAAAGTATGCTGCCAAATGTCAAAACACAAAAGCCAAAAAGAAATTAAAGTTGTTATTTTCCTTTTGGTTTTATCTTCATTAGCCAAATGCTTTTGTTCAAACAATGTTTACACTGCCATTGTCCTGATTTGTTTAGAAAAATAATAAAAGGGGGCACTTCCAGCACGGAGGCCTGAGCGCGTACACAAATCTGCCCAGTTTCTCCTGGGCCCAGAAAATACTCCAGTTGATAAATCTGTTGCACCAGAGGCTGAGGAAGAACTGTTTACTTGCCTCGGAATCCTCACCGGCCACGTCAGTACCCAAGCCTCCCCCTCCTCCAACCACCCAGGGGATAAGCAGCCGTGAGAACAGGGCAGCTCTTCAGCACACTTATGCCTCACAAGGAAAACGTGAACCAGACGCCTGGGATGGCTTGGGGACGGCCTGGGGATGGCTTGGAGACGGCCACTGAGCAGAGAGCCCAATGCGGGGCTTGATCCCAGGACCCTGAGATCATGACCTGAGCTGAAGGCAGAGGCTTTAACCCACTGAGCCACCCAGGCAGCCAAGGGGTTATGTTAGAACCACATACTCTGTGCTGACTATGTGCCCAAATTCTGCAGGGGAGGCATTTTACAGGTGAGAAACGAGATGTTGAGTAACACAGAGCATGAGCTGGGGGGACGTCTGTGCCCCTACCAGAGCCACAACACGCCCTGTGGAAACCCGGGACGAGCCCAGTCCTTAACCTGGGCCGATTTAAGGTTACTCCGGTGAGGCTGCCTTTCTCCTCTCCCATACCATCATCACACACTCCTTCCCAAGCTGCTCCTTGGAGGATCTGAGGTCTTCTTATGGACCAGCTTTCAAGGCTGACCCATTTCGTTCCAGGTAATTTCTACCCTGGAGCTCCCGCCTGACTGATGAACCCTTCCTGGCCTGACCTGTCCCCTGACCTGGGGAATCGCTCTCCTGGGTCCCACAAAAGCCCCTTGTTCTTCGCCATAGTAATGAGTTCTACTCACCAAGTATTTCCAGGTCAGGTCCCTCTGCATTTCTCCACCCCTCTCTGAGGTCAGTCATGGCACCAGCCAACAAATTGTGCCAGAAGTGACATGTGGCGTTTTTCTGTCAAACACTTTAAAAGCCAGCGTGTGATTCTCTGAGCTTCCTTCTCAAATGGTGGTGATGGTAGAGGCCTTGAAGATGGACCTCCTTATCTACTCGTGGGAAGGGAAACCATGTCCACACGCAGACCTGTGCACCAATGTTCACAGCAGCACTGCTTATGACAGCAAGGTGGAAAGAGCTTTGTCCGTCAGCAGATGAACGCATAAAGACAATGTGGTGTAGCCATAAAATGGAAAACTGTACAGCCTTAAAAAGGAATGGAGTACAGATACATGCTACAACACGAGAAACTTTGAAAATACACTGAAGAGGAGACAGCCACGAAAGGTCACATAATGTATAATCCCATTTATACGAAATGTCCAGAACAGGCCCACCCACACAGACAGGAAGGAGACCAGAGACTGACGGAAGGGGGAGAGGGGATGACTGCTTAATGGATATGAGGTGTTTTGGAGAGTGATGAAATGTAAAATACAACTGTGCGGGATGGTTGTACAACTCTGAATACACAAAAAACTACTGAACTGTATATTTCAAACAAGTGAACTTTACTGCATGGTATATAAGTTGTGTATCAAAGCCATTAACCAATAACAGAGAATCAGACAGGGTGCTTCCATCAGCCTGGGCCCGTGAACGACTACGATGACCAAACATGCCGGACACGCAGCAGGAGGACAAGTAAGGCCACAGACACGTGAGGGGCTGCTTATTTTCACAGCATCAAGTGGCCCATCCCCATGCAGACTTCAAATGCTTCTACACTATTTTATGTTCATGTTGAAAATGTGTCTGTGGTCAATTAATTTAAAAATCATGGAAGGAAGCCAGGGTCGTGGTTCTGTCCCAACAGAGACCAGACTCTGTCCCAAGGCCACAGTCTGAATCCTTAAACACAGGAGATGGGGTGGGAAGGAAGTGCTTGAAAAAGTCTGGCTAGACTGAAATTAATTCCTAGCCTGAGAAATTTTTACAACTCACAACACAACAAACTCATCTTCCGAAAACCAAAAGAGCTCACAGAAACGAAGAAATAAACAACCAATACCCCATCTCAAGATGGGAAAAGAACTGTCCACGCAAAAATAGAAATGGTCTTTAAACACTTCAGAAAAATGTAAATTAAAACTACATTGAGCAGAAGCAGTTGGGTTCTTGTATATCAAAATAGCAAAACACCAAAAAGGAAGTTGAAAGGACCCCACTCCTACTATCAAAGCCACTGTCAAGCCTTCCTGACACCCTGTAACCGTGCACCTTCCACCAAGTGGAAAATGAACTCCAAGCAGCAAACAAAACAAACAAACAAAAAAACAAACAAACAAAAATAAACCACATGGAGTTACTTTGGACACCCGTCAGGTTGGCAAAAATCCAAACATCTGACTATACGTTCTCTTGGCGAGGCTGTGGGGAAACGGGCACTCACAGTTGCTGATGCAGTATAACGGCAGCCAGCCCTGCAGAGGGCAAGCGGGCAAAATCAATCAAACTACAAACGTGTTTACCCGCCCCCGCCCCAGCGATGTCCCAGGGACCTGACCCTTAGGTCCACCTACAGGTGCCCGAAAGGATGCAGGTAATATAACTGGGTGTAGGCGCGTGAATGCCACTGCAGAAGGGATGGGACAGAAAACAAAGTAAAACAAGGGAAATGACTCTTGTTCCTCCAAGAAAAGGGAATACTACATAGCTCAAAGAGAATGACGATGACTCTCCAAGTACTGACGTAGAAAAGTCTCCAGGCTACAGTGGTCGGTCAAAGAGCAAGGTGTAGAGGCTAGGTGCGGGAACAAAAAGGGAGAAGGAAGGATATAAGTCTGTAAATTTGTGTTTGTCTTATTTGTGTAAAGGAACACTAGAAGGATACTGAAACTACTGAAAGGGGTTTTCTATTAAGGAGAAAGGAGGTGGGGAACAAGGCAGATGACATCAGAGGAGAAGGACATGATCTCTCAAAGTATACTTTTGTATCTTTTTATTTTAGACCTATGTCAATGTGTGGCCTATTCCAAAAAACATAAAAAGAAAATGAAACAAAAACAAAAAAAAAGTAAGGGGCGCCTGGGTGGCTCAGTGGGTTAAGCCTCTGCCTTCAGCTCAGGTCGTGATCTCAGGGTCCTGGGATTGGGCTCCGCATCGGGCTCTCTACTCGGCAGGGAGCCTGCTTCCCCCTCTCTCTCTGCCTGCCTCTCTGCCTACTTGTGATCTCTCTGTGTGTCAAATAAATAAATAAAATCTTTAAAAAAAAAAAAAAGTAAGCCCTATCCTCATTAAAACAATATCAAAGCCCTTGGCCAGCAGGTCCCAGATGCCGGTGGCCTCAGCAGGACAGGAGTAAGCGTCACCTGGGCCCTCCATTCCTCTGCTGACCCACCTGTGAGAGCCCCCACGACCCCGGGAAAGCTCAAGGGCAGGCACCAGCAGCCAGCCCTGCCACAGTCTCTGCCAGGCTCTGCAGGTTTCACACCTGGAAGGCTGCAAATGGCCTATGGTGGTCTTTCCCAACTGTCCACACCCCTTTCCAACCTGTACTCTCCCCTGCACTGCCCAGAGATCCGTGCACCCCCATCCCCACCCTCCCATCCCTACTCACCCCTCTTACCCCTCACCCCCACTCCACCCCATGCCCGGCCCCGAACAGGTCTCTCTCTGATCAGCAGGGGCAAAGGGAAGGGAGGGAAGAACAAGAAACCACAAGCCCCCCCAACCTGAGCAGCAAGAGAGTCCCCAGCACCAGCGACCAGCCAGGCAGCAGCAGAGTATTGGGGCATGTGGGTCGATCAGACACAAGTCCTGTCTGCCAAGACGGCACATGACATAGCCCATGGGGAGCAGGAAACACAGCTGATACCTTATGGTGGAAGCCCAAAGGGTACAGACCAGGTGTGGACTGGGCAAGGGGGTGATCAAGGTGGGCGAGTGGCCCACAGAGCACACTCCAAGCAAAACAAGTGGCTCGGTCCCCAGCGCGGCAAGCAGAGAGAGGACAGCGGTGAGGTGAGGCCAGGAGAGACTCTTCCTCCAGGCCCTCCAGGGCAAGAGGCATCCCGCCCTCCAGACCCACCAGAGAGTGCAAGCTCCCCAGGAGGCAGCCCTCCCCCCTGCCCATCTCTCTCTCTCTCTCTCTCTCTCTCTCTCCCTCTCTCGGTCCCTGGAGAACTAAGGGGGGAAAGCTGAAAACAAAAGCTGCAAGTGAGGACAGGCTTTGGCCCTCAAAGGGGTGATACTCATTGGCCTGGAAATTTCTCTCTGAAGTGACTCAGTGCTCAAAAGATGCCAAGTGAAGGAGGTAGTGCGTTCTCTCATCTTCAACAGAAGCAGCAGCAAAACCGTGTTTCCACACGACCTCCCGGAAGGAGCACGACCTTAGGCTGACTGATTTAAATGATATTTCCATGAGCCTCACAGGGCAGTTTTTTTAGAAATCTCATTTCTGAGGCCTCAATTTGGAAGCCAGTGGGTTACAAAATGAGTTTTTTCTCTTAAAGAAGACATTTCCCCTTTTCAAATTTTAAATGGATTTCCTTCTTCCAATTTGAAAAGAACAAAAACAAAGACCTTGATAATAACTTTTAAGTTTCTATCAAAAAGATTTCTTAAATATTCACCAGTCGGTAGTGTGACACAGCACCCAAATGCAAACTCAAAGTGGCGAGTCCATCCCATGCCACCCCCCCGGCCACCAGGCCCCCAGCCGGATGCAGCACAGAGCAAGGGCCTGCCCTCCTCCCGGGACAGGCAGCCTTGTGGGAGAGCTGACCTCTTTCATGGGGGATGGCTCAGGAACAGGGCAGGTGTGCGTCACAGCGGTGGGCAGAGAAATCAGGGGCCTTCCCCCAGTGCGGCAGACCTGCTCATGAAACCCTTCCGGTGTCCCCATGTGATGCCAGTGCTGAGGGCCCCAGAAGGAAATGACCGTCACTGACAGGTCACGGGTCTCCCTGAAGTGAGCGAGATGACCACGACCTAGACCAGCTCTCTGGACTGGATCAGAGTGAGCTGGTGAACCTCAGGCAAACACATTTCCTAAGGAACTAGCCTGTGGCCTCTTCTGGGGGCTTCCTTTTTTTTTTTTTTTTTTTTTTAAGATTTATTTATTTATTTGACAGAGAGAGAAACAGTGAGAGAAGGAACACAACCTGGGGGAGTGGGAGAGCGAGAAGCAGACTCTGCACTGAGATGGGAGCCTGATGTGGGGCTCGATCCCAGGACCCTGGGATCATGACCTGAGCCGAAGGCAGATGCTTAACCATCTGAGCCACCCAGGCACCCTATCTCTTCTGGGGACCTCTGAAGACAGCGGCAATCAACTGTGTGGGAGGAACAGGCTGATGCCCACCTCAGCAACATATTATGGGCTCAGCATCACCAAAGGGAAAAGTCACATCCAGCGAACAAAAGTGCTGCTGGCTTGACCGCTGCTCTTACCTAAGAACAGAAGACGACGTTTGGGCATCAGATTAGGTATGGCTTAGTCTACTCTCTAATGTACATCAGAGATGGGGAAACTGAGGCCCAGAGAGGCCAGTGTGCCTCTCCAGAAGTCTCTGAAATGCACGCAGTGCTAGAGGTCCTTGGTTCCCCTGTCTAGCTCTGAAGTCATCCTCCCGGCTGACCGCTTCCCCTCCATGCTTCCCCATCTGAGCACCATCACCAACAACCCCGCCCGCCCTCACCCACAGCCACCTGGTTAATCAACCTCTCCAGCCAGCAAAGCAGAGTTCCCTCTCGGCCTCCTGACACCTCTGGGAGCTGCAGACCCCGCTGCCCCCAGCAACAGAGGAGGAGACAAACCACAGGAAGTGCTGACCTCTTCCTACCAAGGTCGTTCAAGGGAAAGCTCTGTACCATTCTGGTGATGGTTGCACAGACTGTCAAGACCCCTGGGTACTAAACAAACCAATGATTTAGAGAAAACAAACCTAGCTACTAACAGCAACTGCAGTGACAAGGCCACAGGTCAAGTTTGAGTCTGATCCTTCCTACTTCCAAATTTTCTTCGATGACCATTAAAAGAGGCACCATAAATATTCTCCAAGACTCAGGATAAAAAAGAAAATCAACCTGGAAATATCGTATTACAGACAGTCTATTTTGGTAGAGCAGACTGAAATACAAATCAAAATTAAGCACGAACTAGGTCCCAAGCATGGGATGTGGGTCCTGAATGGCCCAAAAGACCTGGTTAAAAAGCCGTACCCCCTAGGCAGGCCTGAGATCTTCAGAGTCAAATCCCCATGGCTCCTCCCCAACCCTGGTCCAAGAGTGAGGGCCTCTGCGGTTCTGGAGAGAAGTCCCTAGGAGCTGTCCCACTGGTTCCACTGGCAGGAAAACCACTGGACACCACATAATCCTCTTTACCCAGCATCTCTGAGCTTAAACCACCTTACTCTGGGGAAGGCTGTCCTCCCACATTCCTTCCTTGTCTATTTACCCCCCCTCCCTTGTTTGCTAAACAGATATGAAATGGCCTTAAGTAGCGGGTTCCCAACCTACATGTGTGAATCTCTGGGGAGCTTTGGAAACATACTTGGGCTCAGGTCCCCTCCCAGAACAATTAAAACAGAAGGTGGTGGGGCACGAACATTGGCATTTAAAAAAAATAAAAAATTTTAAAAAAGGCAGCTCCCCAGGCGATTCCGACAAAGCATAGGAGCCAAGCAGAAAACCACTGGCTTAGAGAAGCCCAGAGGACAATGAAAAGCACCTCAACAAAGAAATCCAGGCAACGAGGAAAGGAGGGGGTGCTGGGTTAGAACCCAAAGTACAGGCCACACCGGAGCTAGCATGGACTGACTTTGAGCTGAGCTTCCTGATGGCCAAAGCAAAGAGGGTTCTCTGTCCACAAGCAAGAAATAAAGCAGATTCACAGAAGTTCTTCCTTGCCCTGGGGCCTGAGATGAACGCCTCCCTGATACCCCCTGAAGGAGGACACACACCGTGTTGCAACGAGAGCATATGCCACTTCTCACCCCACAGGGCAGCCTTCGGAAGGGTGCCCACCGGTCCGCAATGGGTGTATCCTGGGCTGTCCTTGAAATCCATGCTAGAAATAAAAGCCTACCCGAAATCAAGGTCCACACATACAATATGCCACCAAGTTCACGCTGTCTTCCTGACCACGACATACCTAGCCTGCTCCCCTGAACACCAGCGCCTTGTCATGACAACAGAAGGGCACAGACGCCATTTACTGAAGTAGAGAAATAAAGGAAGTGACTCATGAAAACACCAAGAACACTGAGACTGTCCCCATAATGCAGGAGCGGAAAGAGTCAAGCATTTCCCTCAATGCCAATGCAGAGAAAGGCCACTGCTCACCCTCAGACCCACTGTTGGTATCTCTCAGCTCTCAGAGCTCCCAAGACTGGCAGCCGGTAAGCAGGCCTCACGGCCACCAAAACCAAAAAATAACAGAGGCCTCCGAGTCCCTTACACATAGTATACTTTGCTGTTATGTATGATATACCTCGGGAAGAAGTTCTCTATATATGTGTTAAAATCAAAGGATTCAGGAAGTGACCACCCTCCTACCCCTTATTCGTGACATTTTCTTTTTGGTCCGTGCACTGCATCACCACGTTTCAAAGTGGGCACTGACAAGTTACAGCGGTGACTACTCACAATCGCCAAAGGCAGAAACAAACCCAGTGTCCATCAGCGGACAGGCAGATGCACTGCGGTCGAGCTACACAATGGAATACTATTCAGCTATAAAAAGGAATGACACACGTGACCCCAGGGCTGAACCCGGAAAACACTGCTAAGTGACAGAAGCCAGACACAGACGGTCACATATGGAGGACGCCATGCATGTGAAACGCCCAGCGCAGGCAAATCCTAGGGACAGAAAGCAGATCAGTCCTTTTCAGGGGCTGGGAGATGGGAGGATCAGGAGCAACTGCTTAATGGGTACGGGTTTCCTTCCGGGGTGATGAAAAAAGTCTGTCAACGACACTGTGGTAATCACTGCCCAACAGCGTAAATATACTTAATGCCCCTTCTTAACGCTTTGAAATGGCTACCAGGGTAAATTTTGTGTCACATGTATTTTACAATAAAAAAATTAAAATGGGAAAATGCTTCATTGGTCTGGTGGCTCAGTCAGTTAAGCATCCAACCCTTGATTTCGGCTCAGGTCATGTTCTCAGGGTTGTGGGATCGAGCCCCACATTGGACTCCATGCTCAGCACAGAGTCTGCTTAGGATTCTCTCTCTCCCTCACCCTCTGCCCCAACCCTGTGCTGCGCGTGCCCATTCCCTTGCTCTCTCAAATAGATAAATAAAATCTTTTTTTTTTTAAATCATTGTTTTGCCCCAATAGAAGTGCTAAAAAAAACTCAACCCACATTAAGATTTTGTATAAAGATGCATCACTGGGGCGCCTGGGTGGCTCAGTTGTTAAGTGGCTGCCTTTGGCTCATGTCATGATCCCAGGGTCCTAGGATCAAGCCCCACATCGGGCACCATGCTCAGCGAGAAGCCTGCTTCTCCCTCTGACACTCCCCCTGCTTGTGTTCCCTCTCTTGCTGTCTCTCTCTCTGCCAAATAAATAAATAAAATCTTTTTTAAAGAGTGCATCATTATTCCACATGTGCAGAAAGTCAGCTTCAATCCCAGAGCATTCAAAAATCAAAATTAGGATGGCAGGTGATCAGTCTTCTCTTAAAAACAAGTTTCCAAAGAGCCCATATCTGCTTGCGATGTGTATCAAAGCACTTATCCGTGATGTAAGTCTGGGATTTGCTTTGGAAATAATCAAAGAGGGGGGAGGGGGCAGGATCCTAGATGAGCACACTCAGATATTCTATACTTATATGATTGAAATTCTCCATAATGGTAAGTTGTGCTTTGTTTTCAAGCAATTCCTGAATCTTTCATATTCTGGATAATGCTCTGCAGAGGTAAAAAGAACTAAATGCTCCAAGGCTGTCAAGTTCTGGTGGCTCTACCTGGGGCCCTCCCCCTGTGCCCTACAGTTTACGGTCACCAGGGCAGGCCCATCCACAAGAGGCCACACACAGGGCTCCCTGGTAAAGAACCAGAGCCCCAGTTCCCACTGCCAGGCAGCAACACATGGACTCATCTGACCTAGTCCTTCACCCTGCAAATCGATACATTATCTAGACCTCCAAGATACCTGCCCCGAATTCAGCTATCAGCTAGGGTCAGGAAACAGGGAAATCTTTCACTGGAATGCCTTTAACAGAGCTATGGAACCCCCACCGCTGCAGACAGAGCTCGCCTCCCTGCACCAAGGAAGCAGGATGCTGCCAGGCTCTCATCTCATCTCAGGATGCTACAACAGGAGGCTAAAATTTCAACTGCCTATCCACTTGCTTCTCCTCCTTCTCCTTCGTCTTCCAGAAATAGATGAGGGGTGGGAGGCCAGGCAGGTATCCCTCCCCCCCACCTTGTTGTCTTCCCAGTATCTAGGAAAGTGCGTGGCCTGTAGTAGGTGCTCGACTAAATGTTGTCCGATCCTGACTTCTGATGGATACTGTTCTAAAGATGCATCATAAAGACTAGCTATTCACAAATGCCAGTGCAAGACATCAAATGGAAGGCACCAGAATGTACCAGTGTTGGGTGCCAGCGAGAAGACAGGAGACAAGGGGTTATGGTACAAACGATACCACCGAAAATAGCATCAGAGATGCTCTGGAATGTAGAGCCCTGGGTCACAAAGAGGGGGGCGTGGAGAGAAGGGGTGGCTGTGTGCCAGGCAGAGGAGGGTGCGAGGCGAACATCTAAAGCAGGGAGGGCAAGGAGGAAGGCATCAAACAGGGAGGCTGTCGAGCTCTACCACCCTGAACCCAAGACGCGTCCATGACCAATGCTGTGTAAGGCCCTGGTCTCCAGAGCAGGGCCCAGGGAATGAAGGGAAATGAGGAGGCATCATGGGAGGGGTAGGGGTTGTGGAGAACGGGCACACGAAACCCCATCCAGAGATGGCGCCGACACTGGCGCTGACCCACTGTTGCCAGGCAACCGTGCAGGCCCCCGGCTGCCAAGTGTTCTGATTTGTCAATGAATCTCCAAGTCTGGATTGCTATGTAAGATCTCCTGATTTTCATGTTGGTGACTCTGGTAGACAGAATAATGGCCTCCCAAAGATGTCCACATCCTAATCCCAGTTACTCGGCAGAGAGGAATTAAGATAGCTGACGGGATTAAGGTTTCTAATCAGCCGACCTCAAAACAGGGACAGGAGCCCGGATTATCCAGTGGGCCCAATGTAATGGCAAGGATCCTTAAAAGCAGAAGCGGGAGGCAGATGTCAATGTCAGAGTGATGCGGTATGAGGACAGGACCAGCTACTGCTGGCTTTGTAGACAAAAGGGGCCATGAATCAAGGAACGTGGACACCCTGTAAAAGCTGGAAAAGGCAAGGAAACAGATCTTCTCCTAAAGCCTCCGAGAAGGAACACAGTCCAGGCTACACCATGATTTTACCCCCGTGAGGCCTGTGTTGGAAGTTTAACTCGCAGGACAACCATTTTAAGCCACTGCATTTGTGATCATTTGTTATAGCACCCATGGGAAACTAATACAACAACCAAATTTCATTTTTAAAAAAAGGACAGTACAGCCCCAACAAAACACATCTGTGGGCTGAATGGGGCCCACGGACGACTTCGTCTAGTCTACTCCAAGGAAGAGTTGAAGGCTGGGCATCTCCTGGGTACTTAGCACAGTGCCTGGCCCAGGAGCTCTCTGACACGCATCCCAGGGTTAACCACTAGATCCCTTACCTTCAAACCCACTCACAAAATTCTCCAGGGATTTCTGGAGAAACAGAGCTGCCTGGAGCACCTAGCAGGCTCAGTGGGTAGAGCATGCAACTCTTGCTCTCGGGACCACGAGTTCAAGCCTCATTTGGGCATAAAGCTTCCTCACCAAGAAAAACGAAAAATAAAAGCTGCTTAAGTGTAAGCATCGGGAGCTCCATTCCCAGCAGACCTGCTAGCCATAAGCAATGCAGGCACATGCCCAGACCTCACCTAGGACCTGAGACACTGGCCTACAGTATCATGGACGGGCTGAGAACCCTTCTCAACTCTGCCTTCTCCTGCAAGCATGGAGAAGGGAGGGCTGTGCAGCTCCCTGGGGAAGCCTCCAGAGCCCCCCGCCCCCAGCCAGCCACCCACAGGGCACCCTCTGGCTCAGTGACTCCCCAGCACCGAAAGCAATGAGATCACTTTGGGTTTTTTTTAAACAGCAGAGGAACACTTTTCAAAGGAGCTCTTTTTAGTTTCCCACATTCAGAGCGGCACAGAGCTGCTCTGATCAGAGGCAAAGTGGAGGACCCAGAGCACTGCCCACTCAACCACCGAAAGGTTGTGCGCAAGCCACGGCCAACTCGGCGCACTCAGCACTGGGCAGGTTCTGCCGCATATCCAGCCCTTCCCTCCACCCCACCTGCCCTGCTCAGCCAGGCTAGAGCCACCCTTCAGGCCCTCAGCAGCGCAGTTCTCTGGCCCGGAGGCCTCTCACTGGTGTGCCCCAGAGCTCCCACTTTTCCTTCCTACCTAACGTCTCCTCTGAAGCCTTCTGTGACACCCAGATTCACTCTCGGGGTCTGATACCACTTTTTCCATTCCTCCCTCCCTGGGCTGCCATTACTTTCTCTCCATCAGGAGCAGCTCTCTGCAGAACACGAGCTATTCGGGTCAGGAACAACACAGCTCTTCACAGATGCATTCCCATCCTACGGCGCACAGTACATATGTGCTCAATAAACACTAAAGATGGACTGGACCACAAACTAATTTTTTTCTGGAAACATCCAAGTTATGATATGGTGACATGCATCAGATGCACGGGGTAAAACCTCCCTTCTGATCATCCACGGATAAAGTGAATCTGCCTCAGTTGGGTACTCTGAACCACAACTATCTTTAGGATCAGCAAACAGGTGGGGCCCAATCTTTTCTCCTGCCCTCACCGTGGTTTACAGTCGTGGCTATACACCAGCTCCCGCTAGCAAAGCAGCTCAAAGGCAAACTCCAGCAGCCTGGGGAGTCATCTGTCCCTGGCACGATTCCACCTTCTCTGACACCCCCTCCCTCTTTCCCGCAGCCTGTCCTCAGTTCCTCCACAGTAACTCAGGACCCAGCACCCCACATCTCCTCGCTGCACAGGCTTCTGGCTCCACTGTTCTCCCACCTTCTAATCCCTGACGTTCCCAGAGGCTCCCCTGAGCACACAGTTCATCTTGTCAGCCCACGCAAACCATGAAAATCATCTGGGGCACTTCTAAAAAAACTCCTGGCTCTCCCTCCCGGGTCTGGGGTGGGGCCCCAGCACAAGCATTTTAAAAAAGCTTCTCAGGCCACGTGATCTGCAGGTGCAGCCAAGGAGGAAAACTGCGGGCTTGAAGGCTGTCCCATCCACACTTCCCAGCCAGCGCCAAGGCCTCCAGGGCCCCTGCCTCTCCCCGAAAAGACCAGGGCTCCAGGACCTCCCTTCGCGCTGAAACACACCTGTGTTCTCTCTGGAACTGCGACCCATCCAGTCTCACCAACCTGCCCGGTCAGGCCCTGCCCCAGGGTCCCTCCCCAAACACTTGAACTCCCTACTGCTAACAGCACCAAATCCCGGGGCCGCTGCCTCGTCAGAGTCTACGGCCATCGGCCACCTTAGTCCTCATTGTTCCCAGCGGGCATCCACAGAGCAGAACTGCCTCTGTGAATGTGGGGTGCCCCAACCCACCCCAAGCTCTGCCCCCTGCTGTTCCCTCCTTCTGATATGCCTTCCCATCTGTCTTCTGTACCTGGACCCTGTCCCCTGTCCTCTGAGGTCCACCTCAAATCCCACCTTCTCCCTGATGTCTTCCCTGACCCTTCCAGATTCTTCTCCATTCTCGATGCCCTGACAAAGAATCAAAATCACGGCTCAGCAAACCACCAGCTTCTAATTGTCTCACAAACGTTAACTTTGTCTTCTCAATCGGTGGCAGGAAACATGGCCTTTCATTTACACCCATCATTTTGACTAGAGACCACATGCTGCATATTTTCCAGGCCGACGCCGACCTCAAATATTCTGCTCTAATGTCATGAAATTGTCCTTGACTTGACGCCCATAAGTCTACATCAACTGGACTGCTTCTCATAAAGCGCTATCAAAATTCTTCCCCTTGTCCTGTTTCCCAAATTTTTGGACCCAAGTACAGTCACTGTACCCCAGGATAGCAACGGATATCAAACAGGCACTCATGGAGAGGTTGCTTTCAAGTAAAAATGTGACTTTTCAGGCTGTCACTATTCCTCCACTACGACTTTTGCGGGGAGGGAGGGGAAGGGTGCAAACTCTGAACAGCACAGCTTCTAGCTCTCACGATTTATTCACCTCAGCCTCAAAGAGTTTACAAAACAACAAATTTGAGTCCAAACCTCCCGGGCCTCCGGAGAGCACAGGGCAGGTACTGACACATAGCTGTTTACCATTCCTTGGCTTGGGAGCTGCAGGCCATTTTCAAACCTTGGGAAAGCGATCACACCCCAACCTCCACATACACTGTTAAGACCAGAAAAATCACCCACTTGCTGTAAGTCATATGTTAATTGCCCGCTGAGGAAGGAGACACTTTATATTTTTATTTGTAGAACTTTTTAAGACTATGGAGTTATTCTGCAGGAACCCGATCACGTTTTAACAACCGGCATTAACCAGGAGACTTTTTTTAGTCCTTAATCCCCATGTGTCATGTTTACAGAGCCAATGTGCAGAGCTTTAGGATTACAGAGTAAAAAAGAAATGAGCCCTTTCCTCAGAGCAATTTGGGCAATTATTTTAACACAGTTTTGCAAACACAAAAACCCTTACCAGCCCACACAGACTTCCTCCCAGCCAACCCAGCTGGGGTCCTCCCAGGTTCCTACTGTACGCAACAAGGCAGACACAGGTCTTTGAATTTACTTCCGTGGCCCCGGACAGGGAGGTGAGGGGTTGTCATAGAAACAGCTTCATGAGGCTCCAAAACCGGATGGATAGGTATGAGACTGGCTGGGGGCACAGGAACAAGCCTGACCCCTCCGAACCACAGTCTGTTCATCTGTTGTAAAACGCGTACCTCCCAGGTACAGCGAAGCAGTGGGAGCACCTGGCAGGGCTATAGAGTGAGGGAGAGGAAATAATGTGGTTTTGAATCTGACACAGGTGGCAGCGAATACCAGCTGGGGTAACTTAACTGGCTGTGCGGCCTGAGGCAGGCAGCTGAACCCCTCTGAGCCTTAGTTTTTGCATATGCAAAAAGAGAAACAGTGACCCTGCAGGATGACAGAAATTCAGTATTGTGCATAAGAGGAGTAGCATAGGGCCTGGCACATAGAAGACATTCAAAAACTGTCAGGGCTCTCTCTCTCTCACACACACACACAGGTTTGGTTTTGATGGACAAGCTGATAATTACTATTGGAGGAAAACAATACCCCCCACCAAACTCTAAACACCGAAGAATATTTAATCAATCTGAACCATTGGAGGGAGGAGGAGTGACTTCCATTAACACCAGTGGCCATCCCTAATGGCCCCGTGGGAGTCTCCTGGTGCCCTGCCCATTCTCAGCTGCATTTCTAAAAAGCCTTGACAGTGAACGTCTTGTTGATGTGTGGGAATGATGAACTGGCTTTTCTAACAGAGTCCTAGATTTACTGCCCCTCCGAAGGGCACTGATGTCTTACAGCCCCTTCATGAACGAACACACCCCAACTAACTCACACAGTGATGATGCCTGGGACCACAGTCCCGGTTCTGATCACAGAAGAACAAAAGTGAAAACATCTCTTTGACAAATGAAACTCTCTTCTCAAGAGTCATGCCATCATCTTGTAGGCGATTCAGGCACATTTCAGAGGCAGAAAAGCACTGCTGTGTTTGAGTATCCCAGCAGTCAGGCACCCCCTTCGTATTCAGTCCTCTGGGCCAGGGTCCCCAGATCTGGGTCCAGGGCCAGGAACGTGAGCAGCACCTGGAAACTGGCTGAAAATGTACTTTCTCAGACTTCATCCCAGACCTACTGACTCAGACACTCTGGGGGTGGAGCCCGGCAATGTGTCTAAGAGGACTTCTGGGTGATTCCAATGCACGCTTGGAGTCTGAGAAACACCAGTCTCTTCTGCAAGATGGTTATTATTAGCCCCACTTGGGAGAGGAGGAAAACGCAGCTCAGTGATTAGAGTGCTCAAAGCCACCCAGCCAGGAGACCAATTTGTACCCACGTCTGAATCCAAAGCTATTTCTCACATGGCCTTTGTAGTCCAATTGTCTGTACCATTTGGTGCCCTCGGCTACTGAGCCACCGTGATGCGACGATGACATTAGCTTAAGAGGGGTGGGAGTGAGAGGAAGGCTGAAGCCTGCACTCAGAAGTGATTAATTATAGATGCTTTTAAATCCACATCATGCATCAGCCTTAGACGGTCAGCCATACCTCAGGACGAGCCTGATTTTCCCTGTTCCATTTATCAGCGGGTTGCCATGAAAAGAAGGGGGGGTGGTCCCTTCATTTACAGGCCTCTGTGCACCCGCTGCCTAGCACTGCTTTGAACAGAAAGAGAAGAAGTTACCTGTTCTGTCTCCAGAGCGCTTGAAGTGAAGCCTTGACCGACAGGAAGGCTTGTCCGTGCCCAGGCACAAAGGTTCCAGCACCTGGGGATGCTGGGAATGAGTCACCAGAAAGAATCCAATGCATGTACACCGGGCATTTTAACAATGTTGCCGATCTGGTTCAAAGGAGGCAAACCTTTTTTTTTTAATCTAATCCTAAATCTGGCGTCTATCAGTTCAAGTGATTCATTAAACTCTTGACATTCAACCCACAGGGCTTTCACAGATCCTAGGTTAGGAAAAAGAACTCTCATTCGCCATTCCCAGCCTTCTACATCGACTTGGTGGTGATTTTCAAGACCACAAGTGTATGCCATAATTTAGATAAGCATACCTAACACAGAGGGGCTGATGGGGTAGGAAGCCAGGTTTGGGAATCACCCAGGCCTTGGTTTGACTCCCAGCTGTGCCAGTTCCCCACAAGTTACTTAACCTCTCTGGGTCTCTATCTCCACTCGAAGATGGGTGGGGTAATCCCATCTTAGATGGTTGTTTGTGGGGGTTTTTTTTTTTTTTAAAGAAGGCTTCCTGGCCAGCTCGGAGCCCAATAGGGGGCATGAACTCACAATCCTGATATCAAGATCTCGCTGAGATCAAGAATAGGTCACTTAAAGATCTGAGCTGAGATAAGAAAAGGACACTTAACAGGCTGATCCGTGCAGATGCCCTTTTTTGTTTTCCTATTTCCATGTTGATGTGAAGACAAAATGAAATGACGTTAAAAAAGTCTGCTGACACAACTTTGCATTTCAAGACATAAAAAACTTAACCACATGACAGGAAAATAGATCTAGTCAAAAAGTCCATAAATGGGTTACACTCAATACACTCACTGAAGGGCTGACACTTACTTCACTCTATTTGTTTTTGTAAGTTTCTATTCTTAGAGACCGCGAACAAGCTCAATCAGACCAAAGAAAATTCCATTGACAAAGTGATCAGAAAGCGTGTCAATTTTCAAAAACTCAACAGATGGACATAAACAGTCATTTCACGGTGTAGCTGACAAAAACAAAATGTGCTCTCTCCCGCCCTCCTCAATCTTAGTTGCATTGTCCACAGGACTCAGTCCGCCATCAACTTACAGTAGGCCTTGATGCAGGTTTCCTCGTCTCTGTGAGACTTGGCTTCTCAAATGAGAAAGCAAGTATAAGAATATCTCCGAATCCAACAAACCCATTCAAATCCAGGCCCCATCATTTACTAGCTGTGTGACCTTGAGCACATGGCTTAAGCCTCTGAGCCTCACTCAGCTTCCTCAACTGCAGAAGCGGGATAATATGCCTGTGGCCGATGACACCCGTATGTTACATAACATGACAGACCCATATGACACATGACGGCTAGACCAACAGTAGTGGTTTTTGCAAGAGCAAGAGAGAACCGTGAACCCTGTAGTAGGGGATCAATAAAAGATTGCTCCTCCGCCCCTGCCCAGGGCAACTCATCCACATCTCAGACTTTCACTAAGCATCTACCATGTGTCAGAGACTGGGGTAGGTGCTGGAGAAGTAGAGCAAGACTGGTCTTCAAGACGTCACAGTGCCACAAGAGCCCCAGATACAGAGATCAAGTGATTATGTGCTTGCTCCAAAGACTGCTGGGGGGCGCTGAGGCTTGGAGAGAAGCACTGGTGGCGCTGGCTGGCAAGGGCTACACAGAAGACGTTCTTTTAAACTGAACAGATGAAGAGAGTTCAGCAGACAGATGGGTGGCAGGGTCTGAACTAGAAAATTCCTCATATCCCCCAACCTCAAGTTTCCCAAATGCAAGCCATTTCTTTTTTTTTCTTTTTTAAGATTTTATTTATTTATTTGACAGACAAAGATCACAAGTAGGCAGAGAGGCAGGCAGAGAGAGAGGAGGAAGCATGCTCCTTGCTGTGCAGAGAGCCCCATGTGGGGCTCGATCCCAGGACCCTAACATCATGACCTGAGCCAAAGGCAGAGGCTTAACCCACTGAGCCACCCAGGCGCCCCAAACCCTTTCATTTCTGCAAGGCTCAGGGTCACCAGGTACTCATGCCATGAAACGACAAACACCACAGTCATCCATGATCTGTCAATATGATAGGAAGGTCCTGGGAGACAGGAGGAACAACTGCCAAAAAGCCTTAAAAACTTTAATGTGCTTCCAGGAGTATGAAAGGACAGTTCCATGCACAAAAATTTCTTGGCACTTTAGTCCACAAAGAACTGGAAGTTACCCTCATCCTAATGCAATCTTTGGGTGGGGAGCCCACTTTTAAGTTCTGATGCCATTAAAACAAATCAAGCCATTAAAACAAATCAAAGTCCTAAAAACCCTCCATCTACTTTTGGAGGACTCTTATCAGAATCCCAACTCTTAGGAAATTCACACCTTACCAGGGAAGACAGTTATGTTAGGAGGCATCAATTATACTTCTACAAAGGCTTTTTTTTTTTTTTTTTTTTTTTACAAGGCATGGGCCATTTCCAAGGCTGCATAGACCAAGCTAGGTATCATCACTTGCAAGTTACATCTCTGCACATCGGCCACCGTGTTTTACACAACACACCTTGCTGGGACAGAGTTCTCCATCAAACCACCCAAGGTTCAAGGAGGCAAAAAGCTTGCGTAAAGAGGGAGAGATCAGTACATCCCACAGGACCATCCAAACTTGCTCTAGGTCCAGGGCCCTGTGGGATGCAATCCTGAATCGTGTCTTAACAATAATTTGCCCTTTATCTAACTCTTTACTGGCCAGTATTATCTCATGCAACGCTTACAGAAGAAAGCCCAGTGGTAACATGACTAAGCCCATATTAAAACTAAAGAAACTAGTAAGCTTTAAAAATATAAAAGCAAAAATACAGATAGAGAAAAGAGCAGATCTTGGTGGCTTCTCTGACACCATCACTGATCCCAAATACAATCACTGGAATAAGAACAAGTCAGGGGAAAAAAAAAAAAAAAAACCTGTAGTCCCTTCTGATGTTCATTTAAATACAGATGAAAACTTAATTATCAGTAGGAACTCAATCACTGCTGTGCGGCATTCAGTATATGATTTTGCCAGTACCTATCATCTGGTATCTAGAGCTACAAGATGTACATGTTTTCTGCCAAATCCTCATTATCTTACGTAATTGGGAGGGGAGGTAATTAAAATTCACCTTTTTCAATTATTTTAACCTCCTATTCCAACCTCTTCTTTCACAGGGCATTTTTTGGAGGTAGAAAGGTAGAACTCATACTTCACATCTTTCCCAGCCCATTATCTTGTGTGAATGTTAAAAATAAAAAGGGGGAGGGGGTGTTATCCTGAAGATCTCTCTTTAAAAAATTTTCTCAAATGTGTGGAGAGAGCACCCCGGAGACCAAGCTTCTAGTTCTGGCAGTGACACGGTATCACTGCATGACCTTGGGCAAATCACTACATCTCTGGGCCTCAGTTTCCCCCTCCTGAAGCCCGACATGGTCAAGCCCCATCCTCTCTTAAAGCGCGGATTTCAGATGCATCCCCCGGACAAATCAGTGAAGGGACCCCAGGCCGTGCCCCTGGGTGGCGGAATGGACTTTCACAGGCCTCTGCTGGGGTTTCTGGGGAGAGCAAGCTGCCCCCATCCTCCCCAACCCTCCCCGCAAAGCCACTGGGCCAACTTCAGGTCGCAAACAAAAACCTGTTGGCACGGACTCCTCTAGGAAGGGCCAGCCTCTCCCAACGCGCTCAGCTCAGGGGGAACCGCCCCACGGGCAGAGAGAGGAAGGGTCTCCTTGAAGAGGCCGGCCCCCACGCACCCATTCACCCACCCGAATTAGCCGAACAGGACCGTCGGGCGGGGTCTCTGCCATCCCACGCGGAACAAAAGGCAGCTGGAACCAGGCTCTGCCGCCCCCGTCCCCGCTGTGCTGTGGGGGTCGGGGGTGGGGAGGGAGAACCTGGTCCCTGGGGAGGGAAAAGGGCCCCGCTCCAGCCCGAAGGTGAGGGGGGACGGGACCGGATCCTAAGACAGAGAGGACCCCTCCCCCGATTCCTGGAGGAAACAGGGGCTGGGCGGTGCACGGGGGCGGGAGGGAGATCGCGCTCGGCTCGGGAGGAAAGAGGCGCCTGGCCCGAGGAGGGGAGGAAAGTGCTCTGGGGAGGTGGGGCGGGGTTGTTCCAAGCTGAAAGGTAGAGGATGAGGGCCTGAGGAGGATCCTAGATCTGGGGTGGGAGTAAGAGGAGAGCCCCAGACTCCGGGGGATGTAAAAGGAAGAGCTTCCAGATGGGAAAATTTGGGGGGGGGGGTCCTTGCAGCGGAAAGAGGGATCCAGATGGGGAGGGGGCCATGCTCCAGCCCGTGGGGCGGGGCCTGGTGGGAAAGAAAGGGGTCCCACCTGAGTGGGACCCAGCTGGGGCACCTGGGTGCATGCTCTGGGGGGCTGGCTAGAGGGGAGCGGCGCCGTGAGGGAGTCCGTGCCCTGGGGAGGGGAGGGTCCGCGTCCCGGGGCCCGGCTCCCGCCCCCCGAGGCTCGTCGGCCCCGGCTCACCTCCGCTCCTCCGAGCCTGCCTGGGTGCGCGGCTGCGGCCGCGGGTAGCGCTGGTGAGGCGGGAGCGACCGGAGCCTGCGGAGCCGCCGCAGCCGCCGCCGCTGCCGCGCCGCCGCCGCCGCCGCGTCTGGCTCCGTTTGACACCCACACACCAGCCAACATGGCGGCCGGGAGGGGGCGCGCCGGCGGCGTGCGCGCGCCCGCCGGCCCCGCCCCTCCACCCTGCCGAGGCCCCCCCCCCCCCCGGGGGCCCGCCCCCGCGACCTCCCCCCACAAACCCAAGACCCCGCGCAGAGTGCCGAACGCTACCGCCGTGCCGCTCGACCTACGCCCAAATCCCTCAAGCGTCCCCCCAAACTCCACGCATGCATCTCAAGGACCCCCCAATCGCCCACAAACCCTCGCGAATTCATACCCGAACCCACGCACTCAGACACCTCCCCACAAAACCCCCACCCCATACTCCACAAGCATCTCCCCACCCTCAGGCACGCACACGGAGTCCTCCACCAGCTCGGAAACTCCGTTCTGAACCTTGCAGTGTGCACTTGAAAACATTATTCCCACAGGGGCTTCTCTCAGGAGGGGGAGCCTGGAAGGGGCCAGGGGCTCTGGGGCGCTGGTCACTTTCCGTTTCATGAGCTGAGTGCCGTTGTCACAGGTGTGTTCACTTTGTGAAAATTCACTGATGTACACTTCAGGTGTGTGCCCTTTTCCGTATGTGTGTTAATTCTTCAATCAAACACACTCAAAAATTTTTCTGAGAAGGGATGCATCGGCTTTGCTAGACAGCCAGAGAGATCCTTAACACTAAAAATGGAGAGCCCTTGGCCCACCGTCATCCTCGCATGAGGAATTTACACGACCTGAAACTCACAAAAGCAACACAGCTGCCCGTTCCATCTCGTTCATCCAGGACCCATGAGGCACCAGGCTCTGTGCAAGGCTCAAAAGGAGTCGAAGAAGCAGCTGGACAAGAGGCAGACCTTGGAGAGGTTCCTGGGACCTTGCAGCTGACTAACCCACTCCAGACAGGGTGGCATCAGCAGAAACCCCTCAGAGCAGATTCTGGGGTGTGGTTCAGAGCTCCCTGGGTTGGCAGACAGCGCCATCCCTGTTGCCTGTGTTCTAAGGAGGCCCAGGTGACATCAACACTCTGCCAAGCTCTGGTTTTCAGGGAAGTTGCGTCTCTGAGTCCCATTCTGCCCTCAGTTACTAAGAGACCTTAGACAAGTCATTGCACTTCTCTGAGCTTTCTATTCCTCCTCTCCATGAAGAAGTCCAATGGATGAAGACCTCCCTTCTGTTCTTCCAAGCTGAAATCTAGACTTCCTTTCTCAGGGAAAAAGATAAGAGCAAAAGGAAAGGGGAGAAGAGAGAGAGAAACAGAGGGAAGGGGAGGAAAGAAAGGAGAGGGAGGGGAAGGAGGGGGGGATGAGGAGAGAGAAACGCAGAGACTAATGCAGTTGTGAAGTCACGTGGCCATTTTTCCTCTACAAAGACCAACACTGGTGGTTCCAGATGTTAGAAATTCCTCCCCAGGGTTTGCAACCCCCTCCCACTGCTCAATGTCCCTTCTCCAACGGCATAGTTAATTAGCCTCGTGGCAGGAACCCAAGCTCCCCGTTTTGAACTTGGCCCGCCCCTCTGCTGGAGAAGGCCCTCAACCAGTCCAACACTCCCTGTAAGCTGCAACTCACTCTTTGCTGGGCCTTCTGGAAGAGGAGAGCTTTTCATGAAACCATGATCCCTGTCCCCAGAGTCTGAAGCTTCCTATGAATTACACACCCTGTAGGTGCCTGGTGTGGGCTCTAGGGCTTTCCCTAGATGGAGCTGCCCCGTAGTGCTTCCTGCAATGATAGAAATGTTCTCTAGCTGTGCCATCCACATATGAGCGCTTGGGATGTGGCTAATGTGACCCAAGGAGCTGAATCTTTAAGACCTTATTTAACTTTAATTAATTAACTTAAATAGCCACGTACGGCTGGATGCTGGACCACACTAAACAGCGGCCGCCCTAAACCTCACCACAGCCCCACAAGGTGAGCAGTCTTATTGTCCACATCTTACAGATGAGAATTTGAGGTTCAGAGAGATGCCAGGACTTGGTCATCAAGGCCAATTTTTCCGCGTGTAGAGCCCATTGCCTTCTGCACCCAGCTAACAAGTCTGCCTAGTCGCAGACATAAACATGCAAATTCTGAGGAGAGACCTGGATACAGATAAAGAGACCATGGCGGGGGCGGGGTGCATGGCCGGCTTAGTTAGAGAAGCAATGCAACACACAATCTTGGGGTTGAGTTCAAGCCCCACATTGGGTGTAGAGATCACATACATAAATAACAAATAAATAAATAGACTTAAAAAAAAAAAAAAAAAGAGGGAGAGAGAGAGAGAGAGGATGATCTTAAGTACAACCCAGGAAGTAAATTGGAGAGCAGGAGAAAGACCACCACCCAAGTGCAAGGTCAGAGGGGACATTCCTGCATTCCTCCAAGAGGTGTCTCCGTCCCAAACTGCTTTGAGATGGGAAGCATCTCACTGTCTTTCATGGTCCCTCTCTGAATACACCTTCACCATGAGCCCTTAAGGTCAGCAGTCCTAGTCCGCCTAGTTCCAGATGAGGAAACAGATGCAGCAGACAGCCATGCTGCGATTCAGACCCAGGTTCTGGTCCAGAGCGTGGAAACAGTCTTACAGAAGAGGCTGCAGGATAAGCCAGACACTGCCTAAACCCAAAGCAGTCCCAGGGCACAGGGGTGGAGCTGACACTTCATCCGCCCTTCCCCATGGAGCCAGAGCCCAGGGATATACAAGCGCCTGGCTCCAGGGCTCCCAAACAGACCATGTCCCACCACTTGCCACTGACAAAATCCAAAGGCAGAGAGACAAGCACAGTTAAAGCAGGAAAGGAATTTATTTCATTGAGCCAAACCAGGAAGACAGTGGACTCACTTCTCAAAAACTGTCTCCAAAGTGCTGAAAATACTTCCAGGTTTATGCAAAGAAAATGTAGGACAAAGGTCAGTGGGTCCCCGCAGGTGTGCAGTAAAGATCCGTCCATCACTGTCTTGGAGTGGATCACCTGTGGGGGAGGTCTTGCTGGCTCAGGGCAGTCCTTATTGCTTGAAGGGGATAGCTTCCATTCCCCCAGGGGATGCTTTGCAGGTCTTTTAAGAGAAGCTGGAAAGAACTTAATTAGAATGTTTGAGGTCAAAATGGGGGTAAAATCTTCTTTCACTAGGATTTGGAGGTTGCTTCCAGATGCATAATGAGGCAGTGACTGGGGCCGGTCAGAGCAGTGTTCCAAAAGCATCGAGATGGCCATGCAGGCCAAGGGATGTCTTAGGAAGGAGAACATGCTGAGTGAAAAGAATTAATGCAGGGTAGTGGGAAGAAAGGCAGGAGGGGACAAGGGTCCTTTGCCCTCCAACCCATCCTAAGAGGAAACCACCCTTAGAAGGATTTTACACCAACCTAGAAGGAACCCTCCACCCTTTCCCCTCTGATAGGTAGATGACAAAACCCCGACTGGATGACAGGAGCAGGGAGGGTTAATCATTATAAAACAACCCCCCCACACACCCCTAGACTTAGAAACTTTGGTGGCAACCCAATCAGGTCCCCTCCCTCTCCGGGACATTTGTGCTATTGCTCGATAGCTATCCATCAGTAAAACTTGCTTTGTTGCCCAGCACTCTTCATCTGGTCTACCTCTTCATTCTTCAAAGCGTATGACCAAGAACGAAGGGGACTAAAGGGAAAAGAAATCCTGTAACAGTCACCCTGTAGAGGTGCAGAAGGAGGTCCCAAGGATCTTCACCAAAGGTTTGAACTCTAGATTCAAAATCCCTTGGCCAGCAGAAAAGGGCCCTGTGCTGGGAATCCAGAAATAGCTGACTTCTTACCACTGATATGCTGCTTGACCTTGGCTGTCTCACTGGTCCCCCGAGGCCTCAGTTTCCTGATCTGTGAAGTGGGAATGATGCTTCCCACTTAACCTTCCGTTGTGGACACCTGCCCTGGAGCTTCCCTCTGCTTCCAGGTCAGGTGCTGCTTAATTCATGAATCATTTAAAAAAGTCAAGTAGACCTTTAAAACTTACCCGGTTGAATTTTTTTTTTTTTTTTAACCAGCCCTAGATGGGTGTTAGCATTAGTTCTTATTAAGATGTGGAGGTGAAGCTTCTGCTCCTCAAGGGGCTGGAAGTCTAAAAGGGCAAAGAGGAATCATGAACAGGAGCACAAACTGAAACACCGCATAGAAAATCACAAGACGAAGAGCTGTGAGAGCTCACAGGGAGAAAATTTCCTTTAGCTCCTGGGCGGGAGTAATCAGGGCAGCCTTCCTGGAAGTAGAGGTACTGGAGTTAGGAAACAGTAATAGTAATAACAACAAAGCAGTGAGCACTGTGCAAATGCTTTGCATAGATCATCTCACTTCCTCTTAACAGCTTTGATTGAGTTTGAGACCATCTTTATCCCCATTTTATAGATGAGATTCAATCTGTCCTTGATCATAATGCTAAAAGGCAACAGTATTGGAAAACCCAGGTTCTCCTGATTCCAAAGCTAACCTCTTGAAAGGAATTTGAATAGGCTGAGGGGAGAGATTGTCCCTACACTCCAGCTCCAGGGGTGGGTGTATAACAATGTATGAGCCAATCAGAGCATCCCTCCTTGTCCATAGTGATTGGCTCAGAAACCAGCACATGACTCAAAACAGGCCAATAAGACTCAAGCCCAGGATTTTTGTAGAAGCCACTGAAAGGACACTTCTCTTCCCATAGGTTGCTGAACTACTGGGATGTAAAGCTGGAGCAGCTCCACACTAGGAGACTCAGGCTGAGAATGAAAGTAGCACAGAGATGAGTGAAAAGATAGATTTCTACTGACATTACTTGAGCACCTTGAACCAGCCATTCCTGAAGCTTTCACCCTGGACTTTTTAGCACACAAACCAATACATCAGTTGGAGCCATTGTGATAGAAAACCATAATAATAATTGGAATCAATTAATAATTGGATCAATCAATCAAATCAAATAATAATTGGAATCAATTAGCTCATTTAACTAAAATCTCCAGAGTAAGAGCATCTGGTACAGTATGATCAAGGTTCTGGCTTTCTTTCACATATGCCATATGCCCCCAAGGCATGTTGTTATTTTCCTTGGCTGGTGTCTTGACTGACTCTAAATTGGCGGTAGCAGGTCAGTGTCTCACATCTGTAGCCCTACCACCCAGAAGCAAACAATCTGTTTCTTGCAACCAGCAAACCAATACTCAAGGCTTGCTGTGATCAGGAGAACTTGGATTGCCTGCTGATGAGCAAGCTAACTGTGGGGAATGTGAGGTGAGGAATTCACCCCCAGAGCTGGGGGGGGCACTCATGGGAGGGGAACTGATGCTGGGGAGGTATACAGCAATGCTCGCCACTCTAATAAACTCCCTTTCCTCTTTCAGCTGGTTGACTTGGGTTTTCATTACTCCATACCCAGATTCCCGACAATAATGGTCATCAACCTCATTTCCAGTTCACATTTAAATTTTTGACAATTCTGTGCTTTTATACTTGTACTACTTACTAAATCAATCAATAAACTGATCATTCTGCTTGGGATTACACAATGTCTTTTTTCCAAAGCTCTCATCACACCTCATAAACCAGTTTCAATGGCCTTCATCAGTTTTCCTCCCTAGGGCATCATATGCAACAATAAAAACATAGCATCCATTTAAATATAGTTTCTGACCTTATGACACAATGTTTCTGTTCCTTGTTGGCTATTAATCTTCAAGCTTTTTCCTCTATAGTGGTGAAGAGTACAAAAAAGACACTCCGTTTTTTTATTTTTTATTTTTATTTTTGTGTATGCGGGAGTGTGACACAGAGAAGATAGAGGCATAGGTCAACATCACTCGTCATCAGGGAAATGCAAATCAAAACCACAGTGAGATACCACCTCACACCAGTCAGAATGGCTAAAATTAACAAGTCGGGAAACGACAGATGTTGGCAAGGATGCGGAAAAAGGGGAACCCTCCCACACTGTTGGTGGGAAAACTGGTGCAGCCACTCTGGAAAACAGTATGGAGGTTCCTCAAAAAGTTGAAAATAAGTTACCCTATGACCCAGCAATCGCACTACTGGGTATTTACCCTAAAGATATAAATGTAGTGATCTGACGGGGCACGTGCACTCGAATGTTTATAGCAGCAATGTCCACAATAGCCAGACTATAGAAAGAGCCTAGATGGCCATAAACAGATAAATGGATAAAGAAGATGTGAGAGATCTACATCTATCTATCTATCTATATATATAACATATCTATCTATCTATCTATCTACCTACCTACATATCTATCTATCTATATACATATACATATATATATGTAATGGAATACTATGCAACCATCAAAAGAAATGAAATCGGGGCACCTGGGTGGCTCAATGGGTTGGGGCCTGTGCCTTCAGCTCAGGTTATGATCCTAGGATCCTGGGATTGAGCCCCTCATGGGGGCTCTCTGCTCAGCAGGGAGCCTGCTTCCCTTCCTCTCTCTCTGCCTGCCTCTCTGCCTACTTGTGATCTCTATCAAATAAATAAATAAAATCTTAAAAAAAAATAGAAATGAAATCTTGGGGCACCTGGGTGGCTCAGTGGGTTAAAGCCTCTGCCTTCAGGTCAGGTCATGATCCCAGGGTCCCAGGATCGAGTCCTGCATTGGGCTCTCTGCTTAGCAGGGAGCCTGCTTCCCTTCCTCTCTCTCTGCCTGACTCTCTGCCTACTTGCGATCTCTATCAAATAAATAAATAAATATTTAAAAAAATGAAATCTTGCCATTTGCAACAATGTGGATGAAAGTAGAAGGTATTATGCTGAGTGAAATAAGTCAATCAGAGAGCTGGAGGCACAGGGGTGAGTGGAGGCTGGGATTTTCAATGGATGCAGTGTGGTGAGCTTGATCTTGATGATGGCAGGCACACAGGTCTGCCAACCCATAACAGTAGCCACCTGTGGTTCCATGTAGAAGCTAGTAGCCCTTAGATGCTCATGCTAGGAATGTTAGAGCTTGGCTACTTGGCTTCTGGTAGCGTGGGACTCTTCCTCCTACAAGAGAAAGTAATAAAAGTGCTTTTATCTGGTGCAGCTTGTGGAGAGCACCCCCCCCCCCCCCCCGCCCCCAGTATCAGTCCAGGGGCAGGCTTATCCCTGGCTGGCCAATGAGAGTGCTGCATCTCCCTGGCCACAGTGATTGGTTCAGGGATGAGCACGTGACCCAAGCCAGCCAATGAGCACTTTCTCCAAGATTTTTACCTAAAATTAACAACAAAGTGGCCCTCTCAGCTTCTGAGATTGTGGACAATAAGGACTGGGGAAGTCTGGAGCTGCCAGGAGCCCTCTTTGTCATCCCACAGAGAAAATTATTTTTTTAATGGAAATATAATTGATATGCAATATGATATTCATTTCAAGTGTACAAGATCATGAGTCAATGTTTTTATATGCCACAAAATGATCACCAGGATAGGTCCAGGTACTATTTGTCATCAACAAAGTAATTGCAACATTATTGACTATTCCTTATGCTGTACAGTACATTCCTGTGACTATTTTTGTTATAGTTCTATGGGAAAAAATCCCATTCGTATTTTGATGGGGATTGTACTGAATCTGTAGACTGCTTTGTGTAGTATGGACATTTTAACAATACTAGTTCTTCCAATCCATTAATATGGTGTATCTTTCCATTTGTTTGTTTCATCTTCAAATTCTTTCATCAGTGTCTTATAGTTTTCAAAATACAGGTCTTTCTGGTGTCCCTCAGTGGCTCAGTCAGTTGAGCATCTGCCTTTGGCTCAGGTCATGATCCCAGGGTCCTGGGATCAAGTCCCATATCAGACTCCCTGCTCAGGAGGGAATCTGCTTCTCCCTCTTCTGCTCCTCCCACTTGTACTGTTTCTCTCACACAATCTCTCTTTCTCAAATAAATAAATGAAATCCTAAAAACAAAAAAAAATACAGGTCTTTCACCTCCTTGGTTAAATTTATTCTCAGGTATTTTATTCTTTTTTTGATGCAACTATAGATGGAAGTTTTTCTTAATTTCTCTTCTGATAGTTCATTACTAATGTATAGAAAAACAATAGATTTCTGTGTATTAGTTTTTTATCTGGCAACTTTACTGAATTCATTTATCAGTTCTAATAGTTTTTTGGGAGGAATATTCAGGGTTTTCTATATACGATATCATGTTATCTGCGAATAGTGACAGTTTTAGTTCCCTACAAATTTGGATCCCTCTTACTTCTTTCTCTTACCTAACTGCTGTTGCTAGGACTTCTAATACTATGGTAAATATGGTGAGAGTGGGCATCCTTGCCCAGCTCCTTATCTTAGCGAAAAGGTTTTAGCTTTTTTTTTTTTTTTTTAAAGATTTTATTCATTTGTCAGAGAGAGAACACAAGCAGGGGAAGCAGCAGGCAGAGGGAGAGGCAGGCTCTGCTGAGCAAGAAGCCCAACTCAGGATTCGATCCCAGGACCCTGGGATCATGACCCGAGTCAAAAGCAGATGTTCAACCGACTGAGCCACCCAGGAGCCCCAGAAGAGCTTTTAGCTTTTCACCATTGAATATGTTAGCAGTGGGTTTGTCATATGTGGCCTCTATTATGCTGAAATGTGTTTTTTCTGTACTCACCTTGTTGAAAGTTTTTAACATAAATGGCCATTGAATTTTATCAAATGCTTTTTCTGCATCTACTGAGATGATCACATCATTTTTATCCTGTGTTTTGTTAATGTGGTATATCACAGTGATTGATTTGAGGTGCTTAAACCATCCTTGCATCCCTGAAATGATGTATCTCACTAGGTCATGATGTGTGATCCTTTTAATGTATTGGCAAATATGATTCACTACTGTTTTGTTGACGATTTTTGCACCTATGATCATGAACAGTATCACAGAAACAATTCTTAACACAGCAGTTCAGACTAGCCTAGGAACCAGGTGACTAGAGCTGTTGGGTCAGACTGGCATCATTGTGCCTTTCTTAGCACATTCGCTGTTGCCTCAAGCAAAATTTTCTTTGGAGAGAAACCCCAAAGTCTTTCTATCCCTTTTCTCTTCTTTCTTTTATTTATTCATTCTTTCTCTCTTCCTTTCTTTCTTTCCATATTTCTTTCTTTCTTTCTTTTTGTTTCTCTTCTTCCTTTTTTTTTTGTATTTAATAAATATCTTTAAAAAATAATCTTGGGGATAAGAGCCTGGGTGGTGCAGTCGGTTAGGCATCCTACTCTTGGTTTGGACTCAGATCATGATCTTAGGATATGAGGTCAAGCCTTGCATTGGCTCTGTGCTCAGCATGGACTTTGCTTAAGTCTCTCTCTTCCTCTGCCCCTCCCCTCAGCTCTCTCTCAAATAAATAAATCTTAAAATCATCATCATCATCATCATCATCATCATCATCCTTAGGGGCACCTGGATGGCTCAGTTGGTTGAGCATCTGACTCTTGATTTTAGCTTAGGTCTGATCTCAGTGTCAAGAGATCGAGCCCCATGTCAGGCTCCATGTTCAGTAAGGAGTCTGCCTGAGACTCTGTTTCTCCCTCCACTTCTGTCCCTCCCCACATTCTCTCTCTCTCAATAAATAAATATTTTAATGAAAAAAATCCTAAAAGTGTATGTGCACAAATCCTATAAATATCTAACCAGCACTCTTCAGAAGTATTGTTAAGATCATGAAACACAAGAAAGACCAGTAAACTCTCACCAATGAAAGGGAGATTGTGAAGACCAGACAGCTCAGTGTGATGTGGTATCCCAGATTCGATTCTAGTACAGAAAAAGGAGATGGGTGGAAAAGTGGTGAAATCCAAACAATTTCTATGACTTGTTAATGGTATTGTACCAAATGTTAATTTTTTTAAAAAAGATTTTATTTATTTACTTGACAGAGAGAGATCACAAGTAGGCAGAGAGGCAGGCAAGAGAAGAGGGGGAGCAGGCTCCCCACTAAGCAGAGAGCCTGATATGGGGCTTGATCCCAGGACCCTGAGATCATGACCTGAGCCAAAGGCAGAGGCTTAACTCATTGAGCCACCCAGGTGCCCCCCAAATGTTAATTTCTGAGTTCTGACAAATGGATAAGGGTAATATATGGTAACTAGGGGAAAGCTGAGTGACAGGTATAGGGGAATGGTCTCTGCTGTATCTGCAACTTTTCTGTAAATCTAAAACCAGTCCAAGTGGGAAGGCTGTGTGGCTCATTTGGTTGGGTGTCTGCTTTCGGCTCAGGTCATGATCCTGAGGTCCTAGGATCGAGCCCTGTTTTGGGCTCCCTGTTCAGCTGAGAGCTTGCTTCTCTCTCTCCATCTCCCTCTGCTGCTCCCCCTGCTTTTGTGATCTCTCTGTCAAGTGAATAGATTGAAGTCTTTAAATAACTAACTAAATGAATAAAACCAGTCCAAGTAAAAGGGTCTATTTATTTATTATTTTTTTAAAAATTGGGGGCGCCTGGGTGGCTCAGTCATTTAAGTGTCTGCCTTCAACTCAGGTCATGATCCCAGGGTCCTGGGATCAAGCCCTGCATCTGGCTCCCTGCTCATCGAAGAACTTGCTTCTTCCTCTCCCACTCCCCCTGCTGGTGTTCCTTCTCTCTCTGTCAAATAAATAAAATCTTTAAAAAAAAAAAAAAAAAAGAAAGAAAAGAAAAATTTTTTATTTATTTAAGTAATCTCTACACCCAACGTGGGGCTCAAACTCAGGACTCCGAGACCAGATCGCACACTCCTCTGAGTCAGCCATAAAAGCCATAAAAGGTGTTGTTGGTCTTTTTGCAGACATGCACAGAAAATTTTAAAACCGTTTGTCAGGATATACAGTGAAAAACAAATCTTCCTCTTGCTGTCTACCCAGACCTGCAGTCCCCCTCCTTTGAGGCCACTACTGTGACCGTGTCATATGGATTCTCTCGCTAGTTACAGGTTCTTATGTATCTGCAAACTGCCCCCCACAATCTCTGCACATAGGGCAACTTCCTCTATGCACAGTGTTGTGCCCTCTTCACTTACTGGCATATCTTCTGGTGATTCTACCATATAAACATAAAAAGAACTCCCTCACTCATAATGGCTTAGTGTGTTTAATCAGTCCCTAGGGAAATGGGATATTATCTGTTTCTAGAAATGGGATATTATTCTGTTTCTAGAAACAATGCTAATGTGCGTGCGTCCTTGATCATCTATGTCTTTGCACTCCTGTGTAAATTTATTTGCAGGCTCCTTACAGGGGCTCTGAAAGGGCAATCCTAGTCTTGTCTCTAGGTTACTGGGACGCCAGATAGCCCCAACCTATATTGGGTTCTCAGAGCCAAGGAAGAATTTGAAGTTAACCTTTGCAAAATGCCTCTCCTTCAGTCTGGTCCCACCTGCCAGCCACAGGTGCCATCTTTGGGAATTTGGATAAGATTAGCTAACATCCTTGCCTCCTGAAGGGGTCCTCCATTGGAGTAATGGCCCAGCATCTGTCCTTCCTTCATGGACCACCCCACAGTAGTGTCATGCCCATCAGTTCTCCCTTCTAAGATCCTGGAGCTGCCTTGGATAGTGGTCTTTCCAAGCTTCGCCTTTGACTCTCTGAGCTACTCCATCTCCTTCCAAGAAATTTCCTTCCACTTTTTTCTTTAGTTAACCAGAATCCATTTTTTTTTTCTCATGACCAAAGACTCCCTATGGGATACCTTGTCGATCCCAGATCAATGAAATGCCATCCCCACCCTGGGCCTCCATTCAAGTCATTAAGAAGGGAACGTAGCCAACCTCTTAGAGCTTTGACAACACTTACCCAATCAGAATGCCTCTCTGTGAGTTCTTGATATCAATTTGGATCTGAATAAATAATTTGTTAAAGTCATCCTTAAAGCTAAGTTGTATTCATCTAGTGCCCTCTCAACCATATTTTACGTGTAATAGCAAACCACTAGCTGCTTGTATCCCCCCAAAAACTGCTGTCTTCCATACGGAGAGGAAGAAATAGACGACATCATGGCCCCGAGACTCATGTCCTGCCCTTGCTCCCTCCTGGCCTGCCATCACAGCCTTCTGTCAGCATCAGCTAATCATTCCAGGCGAAAAGTTCAAATCAAGACTCAGATGACCTTCGACCCTCTGGGTGCAGCCCCCTCCAATGCCAAGGGCATGACATTGGCAGTCAGAAAGCCAGGGTCCAAGTCCTACCTCCTGCACTTGTTCGTCAATTTCACCTTCTTGTGGATCTTAGTTTTCCTGTCCTACGGGTTTTTCACCAGAGCGCCACATACATCATGAGACATCTGCCAGAGCCCACATGCAGATAAGGGGTCAGGTGCGTAGACCGCTCTGCTCTGCTCCTTGCTTTCCCCTCCAGTTTCAGAGTCCCGATCCCCTTCCTTGTTCCCCAGAAGAAAAACAGAGTACCTTGAGTGGAGAGCCTGCAGCTTGGAGAATTTGGGAGAGGACAGAGGGACCTGAGCCGGTGGCGAAGCTGGCAGAAAATAGTGCTATGACAGTGCTGTGGGTGAAGCCACAGAAATCTGGAATGCCTATGACCTGGGGGCAAAAGACTTGGCAGCTGCACGAACTCAGACACCTCATTCCACCTTTTTTTTTTTTTTAATATCTTTTTAAAAAAAGATTTTATTTATTTATTTGACACAGAGAGAGAGAGATCACAAGTAGGCAGGCAGAGAGAGAAGAGGAAGCGGGCTCCCAACCAAGCAGAGAGCCCCATTCGGGGCTTGATCCCAGGACCCTGAGATCCTGACCTGAGCCAAAGGCAGAGGCTTTAACCCACTGAGCCGCCCAGGCTCCCCCTCACTCCGCCTTTTTGAGCTGCAGTTTTCTTCACTGCAAAGCGGACAGGGTAGTGATAACGCCTGCCTTTCTACCTAAGATTACAAAGGATACGTGTGTGTAAATGTGCTGGGGCTTTCTCATTGGTTGTGGGCCTTGACTCTTTATTTCGCCTCCGGTTGTGATCTCAGGGTAGTGGGATTGAGCCTTGCGTCAGGCTCTGCGCTCTGCAGAGAGCTGTGCAGAACTGGTCCCAGAAGCCCCAAACCTGGCTGATTCCTGGCGAATCAGCCGGCAGGATTCTCACATCAGGCCAGGTTACTGGCCCATTTCACAGATGAACATATTGAAGCCCTAAGAGAATTCAGAACTTTTTAGAAATGGAGAGGAATAACCTTTTGCAATATGTGGGAGAAGTGCTTAAGTTCTCCAGCTTTTCCATGGGAATGCTCTTCTCTTTGCGAAGACATGCACCAAATCTGGTCCTTTATAGGGGCCATGTCAGTGGTTGAAAATATAGGTCCTGGGGACAGAGACACCTGGATTTGGATCCACACTCGGTGACTTGCCAGCTAGGCGATCTCGGACAAGTCACTTCTCCTCTCTGAAACTTGAGCTTCCTTACCTATAAAATGGGGCCAGTAATGCCTGCTTCTCTGTGCTCAGGTGACAGATGGAAATCATGTAGTCTAAGGCCCAGCACAGAGCAGGCAATCAGAAACTCATAAGTCAGTGTTGTCGGAAGAATGCCAAGAGCAGGCTTCAGTGCTGGAAGGGGCCCCGGGCCAAGTAGAATATCAGGATCTACCAGGCTATCCTGACACTGTGGACCGCATCTCTAGATCGGATCTCCCTGCTGCCTTCTCCCGCCTCACCTCCGCTCACTGGGGTAACCTTCCTTTTTTGAGCCCTGACTGTGTGATGTTGGTGCTGAAACAGGATGGTCCCAGGGACCACCAAATCTCCCAATCTATTTTTTTTTCCTGCCTCCTTGTCCTTATTTCCTCCCTCCCTTCTTCTCTTTTCTCGACTTCTTTCTTTAATCCAAAGGAAATGCTACTTAAGGACATAAAACCATATTGCTATTAATTTTTGTAACTGTTCTTAGCTGAGAGGCCCCAAGCAGAAGGATGAGAACAAAACTGTATCTCCATTCTCTTGGTCCAGGCTGCTGGATCAGAGCCTCCCACACACTGAGACAAAGGCAGGAGGGACAAGTGGGCCAGCTGGGACCTGCCCAACCAGTATGAGGTCCCTTCCCATCTTTGGTCTCCTGCTTCCTTCTGATCACTCACTAAACAGATTAGGAAACTGAGCTCCAGAGTGGGAAAGGCATTACCCTGTCTGGGCTCATCTGTGATCACGGCTCCCCCACCATCCCACATCACAGGCCCACTAATCATCTGGGGTCCCTTAAGATGACCTGCGCATTCTTGCCTCTGAGCTTCCCTGAGTGCTGTTCCCCCCCCTGGAGTTCCCTCTCCACCCCTCGGGCCCCTTCTAACAGTCGACCTGGCTGAATGCTGATAGGCTTTTAGGATTCGGTAGGCATCCTGCCTTAGAGGCTTTCCGTGATGGCCACGGGCCCTGCTCAGGGCCTTCTCAGGCTGCAGACCCTCCTAGCACCTGGCCCCAGATGGTGACACAGTTCAGTTTCTGTCACTCCGTGGTCTGGCAGCTTCTTGAGGGAGGGCTGATACTGGCCCCGGCAAGGCTCGGGCCACAGGGGTAGTGTCTAAATGTTTGTTGAGTGATAGAAGCCGCGGGTTAATGGACTGTGGTCCCCTGGGGAGAGGCTTGTAGCTCACCCTCTCCCCCCACACAGCGGACTCAGGAGCCTGGGAAAAAGGCCTCAGACTAGCTCGGATTCCTCCCTCCAGTTGGGGGCGCTGTTCCTTGCTGGCAGGGGAAGGTGGCTGGGAATTCCAAAGGAGATTGCGCCACCCCCTTCGAAACCTCCAAGGACTTGGGAGGACCCTTAGAATCCAATCCCCAGCCCCTCCCGTGACTAGAAGGCCCTGCCCATCCTGCCCCACCCCACCCCAGCCATCCTCCTGCAGACGGGTGTCCCCGACGCTGTCCCTCTGCCTGGAATGCTCTCCCCCCAGATGTCTACCCACATGCCCTGTCCTGCGTTCCCTCCTGTTCAGTGCTCGGTCAGTCTTCCCGGACCCCCAGGATGGTGCCCTTCTCCCCCCACCCCTACATCGCTCTCCCCCACCCCTCCCTGCTTTGTGCGGACTTTCACCCCATCCATCACCGCTTGACTTATGTTACACACTTATGTCTTTGTTTATCGTCCCTCGCCCCTCTGAAAGGGGCAGGGGGCTCCCTTTTCTCAGCCACTCCCTCTCCTGGTACTGGAGGAGCCTAAGAGGTCTTGCCTGGGCCTGAAGTCATGCAGCAGGTTAGGGCGGAGCCAGAGGGGGGACTCCCGGGCCTGGATGTCCTCCGTGGTGCTGGGGACTGAGCCCAGGTCGGGGCCTCAGAGGCCCAGGTGGAAATAAAGCTGCCCCTGCACGGAGCTCGCGTTTACCGGCAGTCTTGTCAAGCTGGCTGAGTCAAGGAGACTCCCGGGTCCCTTACTGGCTTCTCCTTGGCTCCACCAGACCTCACCAAACGCACTTCTACTTCTGAGAAAACAGAGGCCTTGGATTCCCCTCGGCACCCACTTACCCCACCCTCCTCCCCCTCTTCCTGCAAACTTGAGTCACACCCGCCCTGTTGGCAGAGGGCCCCGGGGGATGTCTGAGTCAGCCTGGCCTGGGTTTCTGTCTTGACACCACGTCTCACCAGCTGCGAGACTCTGGGCAAACTTTAGCACCCGTGGGATCTCCATCTCCCATCTGTGAACAAGAGCTGTGGAGATACTGCCCTCATCAGTGACTGTGAGGATGGGACAGGTCTGTGCAGGGTCACAGCATGCAGTAGGTGCCTAATAATAGCAGCAAAGTCCAGACAGACACCATAGCAGCCCCTCTCCTAAGCTCTTTCATATATTATCTCATTTAACCTTCATACCAACCCAATGAGGAAGGCACCATCATGATCCCATCTCACCAACGAGGGAACTGAGGCATAGGAGGTTGAAATGGGCAGAGAGCCGGTGGTAAGGGTATGTGAACCCCAACTCCTTACCCACTCTATGAATGGAGGTCAGAGATAACACTCTCGGGGCCCATCCTTTGCGCAAGGGGTCCAGGCTTGGGGTAGGAGCTCAAATGTTTGAAGACTGATGGAATGTCTTCATTTGGAATCCCCAGAAATGCACAGAACAGGATTCAAGTTCAAGTCTTTTGTTTGGATGGGATCCCAGGACTCACCTTTAGGAGGCTGGACGTCTAGACTGCCAGGGGCGGGGGAGGGAGGCGGGGAGCCAACGGCTGAGGGCTCCTGGCTCAGGTCTTTTGCTGTGTGACTCCAGCCCAGCCACTGTCCCTCTCTGAAGCCGAGTTTCCTTTTCTACAAAACATGAAGACCAATCCCAGGAGAGAAAGGGAGGGAGGTCTGCAGGGACTAAAGAGGGTCCCATCCAGACTCCCAGGCTAAGCTCTGGGAAACAGAACCGGCCCTGGGGAGGACTGTCTGTGTGCGAAGAAACCACAGGAGGCAGGCACAGGGTCCTGAGTGTGACCACAGGGGCCCTGGAGAAACCACATCATGGCCACCACAGCCTCCACCATCCCACGGCGATTTCCGCCCCTGCCTGTCCCAGGGCAATGTCGTCTTCTTCTTCTTCTTCTTCTTCTTAAGATTTATTTATTTATTTGACAGACAGGGATCACAAGTAGGCAGAGAGGCAGGCAGAGAGAGAGGGGAAGGGAAGCAGGCTCCCTGCAGAGCAGAGAGCCTGATGCAGGACTCAATCCCAGGACCCTGAGATCATGACCTGAGCCAAAGGTAGAGGCTTTAACCCACTGAGTCACCCAAGCACCCCCCGGGGCAGTGTCTTCTATCGACAGCTGGCTGTCCCCTCTGTCAGCACCTGCCCCTGGAGGCCCTGCGTGGCAGGTAGGGGAGGCTGGTCCTGGCTCCCAGAGGGGTGTGCAGTGGTGGGTCGGCTTCAAGGGGCCACGGGGCCCCCTATGGTTAGCAGCTCCTGCCCCTGTACTCCAGACTGAAAATCCTGGCTCTACCACGTGTGATCCTGGGCAAGTCACTTCACTCCCTGGATCCACTGCCCTTGTTGATCCAATGGAGCTACTAGTCCGGGCGCCACCTGGCAGTGTTGGCTCCTGCGTCTTCCCAACCTCCAACCTGCACTTCCTGTCCAACCCCCACTAATCTGGAGCCTCCCCACCCTCCCTCTTTGCCTAGCTAAACCTTGCTCATGCTTCCAGCCATTCTGATGCCTTTTCCTCAGGGAAGGGAAGCCCTTCTGACCACCTACCTCAGACTAGTACAAGCTCCCCCCCGCCACACCCCGGCCCCAACCCTCCCTGTCCTCTTCCTCAGTAGCCCTGTGCCCAGTTGGCCAGTTTCCTTCCTCCTTGGACTCCCCCAGTGCAAAACCCACAAGAGCACAAAACTATCATGCCTCCTGCCCAAACCCCAGGGACTCCCCCCCAGCACTCTCACTAACTAGGTGCTCAATAAATCCTTATTGAATAAATGAATTATTGTCTGAAATACTTATCCTTGGTTAACGCTTTGCTCTTCCAGTCCAGACTTAAAGGTCACCTTCTCCAGGTAGCTTTCCCCGATTACTTCGCTGATTCCTCTTCTGGGTTTCCAGAATGTCCCCAACTCCCCCCTGCCTGCCCTTCATCACAGCAGCCTTGCCTCGAGGGTGTTGCAGCCCAGTCCCGGTGCCCCAACCCGGCCCCGGCCCTCCACCTGCCTTCTCCCAGCGCGGGAGTAAAGAGTTAGAGGAGGACGAAGGAGATGCAGACCATCTAGAAGGCTCGGATGGCAGCAGCGAGCAAATCTCCACTCTCGAGGCCCGCCGGGCCCCAGAAAGCTGGCATTCCCCTGGGACGGAGATGTGAGCAAATGCCGGCGCGAAAGAGGTGGAGGAGGGGCGGGCGAGGACCTGGCCCGCGGCTCAGCGGGGAGGGGCGGGGGAGGGCGGTGACGCGAGGTCCCACAGGGACCGCGTGGAGGCGGGGGTCTGGTATTTCCTGAGGCCGCCCGGAAATGCTCGGGGCGGGAACTGGGGCGGACCCGGAGTGACATCAGTCTGGGAGGGACCCCTTCGCTGCACAGCCCGCACACTCCTCCCCACCCGCCGCTCTGGGGCTCCCTGCGCGCGCTTCCCTGCACCGCCCTGCGGCCTTGCAATGATCTGTGAATCTTCAACAGGTAGTGAAGGTGCAGTTCCAGTCCCATTTTACAGAGGAGGAAACTGAGGCCCAGATAAGGCCAACGGGGTCACAGAGCCTCCAGCATTTCAGCTGACCCTGGAGCAGGACCAGCTTGCTC
This sequence comes from Mustela erminea, assembly GCF_009829155.1. NCBI lineage: Eukaryota > Metazoa > Chordata > Mammalia > Carnivora > Mustelidae > Mustela > Mustela erminea. The sequence continues at coordinate 13,544,012 of NC_045631.1, read as the reverse complement.
CCTCCAGGTCCCCTGCCCCCAGCTGTCCCTGCCTACACACTCCTACCCCAGTGGGTAGCCGCTGCTCCTGGCAGGGTTCCTGGTGGGGCAGAGGGAGGCAGAGACAGAGCTGGAAGGGGAGGCGCTGACCTCACTGACCCCCCAGCACCAGACAGCCGCCTGCCACCCCTGGCCTGCGGGGCTGCCTGATGCCAGTCCATCCTGCTGGCCCAGCTCAGCACCCATCCCGTACCCTAATGCCATTCGCTCTTGCCTCGGTCCTCACCAGGGCCACCCACAGAAAGGCAGGTTCCTGATGCCTCAACGCAAGGTGAGACAATCAGCTCCATTTCACACAGTGGGAGACTGAGGCTCTAAGAGGGGCAGATCCTTCCTCACTGGATCCATTGAGTCCAAGATTCCATTTTTGGCTGGACTCCGTGTACTGGAGTTCAATCCTACCTCCCCTGCCTAGTAGCTCTGGGACCTTTGGACAATTTGCTTTGTCTCTCTGGGCCAACATTCTCTGAGGATGATGGGAGATAAAGCCACTCCTGGCTCAGAAGATTGTGATGAGAAATAAGTTTATCTGTGTGAATCCCTATGCCCCACACGTCCTGAGCACTCAATAAGTATTAGTTATAATGAAAACATGCTCAGACATCTACTTTCAAACAAAACATCTCTGCCTTGACCTTTGCTTTCCACTGACTTCTGTCCAGCCTCTCATTTTCCCTCCTCTTCTGAATTCTATCAAATAACTATCCTTGGTAAAGTTAAGAGTGTGAACTTGGAGATAAGCTCTGGCTGGCATTGTTTTACCAGGTGGATGGTGTCAGGGCTGGTGTCTCTGCAATTCCCTTGACTTTTCCCTCTTCTTTACAAGATAGCTGCCAAGGCTCCTGACATTTCATCAGCATTCACATTTAAGATGAGAAGGAAGAGGGATGATTAAGTTTAGGGTTAATTGAAAGCATTTGTCCCTTTTTATCCTGAAGAACTCACACCCACCCCCAACAAGACTAACTGGCCAGAGCTGTGTTACAGGACCACTCTTGGCTGCAAAGGACAGTGGGAAAGTGAGTCATGTGTCTTTTCCATTCTGTGAAGTGGAATGCAACAGCAGAGCGGGGGATTAGGAATGGCAGATAGGTGGGTTAGCTGGTGTGTCTGCCACTCCTCCCCAACCTCTCCCTAGTTCCATCACTCCCAGGCCAGGCTCAGTTGCCTTGACCTCCCCCCTTTCCCACCAGCCACCACATTCCCATTTCTCCTTGGAAAGTGGAGCTCAGACCGCTCAAGGCCCCCACTTGCATAAGGCAACAATCTGTTGATTCTGATTAGGGCTGCCCTTTTAGGTAGAATAGGACTCTGTTTGTTACAGTCCCTTATCCCTTCCTAAAGTTGATGGCTTCACTCATTCATTTTTTTTTTTAAGATTTTATTTCTTTATTTGGCAGAGAGAGATCACAAGTAGGCAGAGAGGCAGGCAGAGAGAGAAAGAGGAGGAAGCAGGCTCCCTGCCAAGCAGAGAGCCTGATGCGGGACTCGATCCTAGGACCTTAAGATCATGACCTGAGCCAAAGGCAGAGTCTTAACCCACTGAGCCACCCAGGCACCCTCATTCATGTTTCTTGCCTTGCCCTTGATGGTGTTAGAGTTCGAGCCCCCATGTTAACGTATGTATTTCCCTCTTCCTGCCCTCATTTAGGGAGTTAACACACAGAAGATCCCTTTTAATTATTTTATTATTATTTTATTCATGATCCCTGAGATGAAGGCAGATGCTTAACCTACTGAGCCCCTCAGGCACCCACTCCCTATATTTTCTATCCTCCCATTACCCCCCTCCTTTGTTTTTTTTTTTATTAAAGATTTTTATTTATTTATTGAGAGAGAGGTAGTAAGAGAGAGCATGAGCGAGGAGAAATCAGAGGGAAAAGCAGACTCCCCATGGAGCTGGGAGCCCGATGCGGGACTCGATCCCAGGACTCCGGGATCATGACCTGAGCCGCAGGCAGTCGTCCAACCAACTGAGCCACCCAGGCATCCCAACCCCGCTCCTTTGTTTTAAGTAAACTCTAGGCTTGAACCCATGACCTCAAGATCAGGAGTCACTGGCATCACTGACTGAGCCACCCAGGCACCCCCTCACAACAATCTTCCTTTTTTTTTTTTTTTAAGATTTTATTTTTATTTATTTATTTGTCAGAGAGAGAGGTAGAGTGAGCGCAAGCACAAGCAGACAGAGTGGCAGGCAGAATCAGAGGGAGAAGCAGGCTCCCTGCAGAGCAAGGAGCCCGATGTGGGACTCGATCCCAGGATGCTGGGATCATGACCCAAGCCGAAGGCAGCTGCTCAACCAACTGAGCCACCCAGGCGTCCCGCCTCACAACAATCTTCTAAAGGAGATGCTCTCATTATCTTTATTATACAGAAGGGGAAACTGAGTCACAGAGCCGCTAAGAGACTTGCCTGGAATCACACAGCAGAGAGTGGTCAGTTGGTATGTTAGCCCACACAGCCACCATCCCCCAACCCAGGGCTGACCACACATGTCCAGCTGAGCTCTGGGGCTTAGCAGTTCCCAGAATGAAGGGGGCCCCACTCTGGGAGAAGACCTCCAGAGCTGCATATGTGTCTATGCTCAGAGCAGGGCTGAAGTTTGGGGTCTCTTTATCCCTGCTTTGGGGCTGAGACACTCAAATGACCTTAGGGACCCAGACTGCTCATTCCCACCTGTGTGGCTTTGGATAAGTCATGTCCCCCTCTGAGTCTGTTTCATTTGTTAAAAGAAATTGGTAATCGTTCCTTATTCAGGGTATTGTGAGGCATTAACTGATTGAAGAAATACATACATCACTTAGAAAAGTTCCTGGGGAGCACCTGGGTGGCTCAATGGGTTAAGCCTCTGCCTTCAGCTCAGGTCATGATCTCAGGGTCCTGGAATCAAACCCTGCATTGGACTCTGTGCTCGTCAGGGAGCCTGCTTCCTTCTCTCTCTCTCTCTCTCTGCCTGCCTCTCTGCCTACTTGTGATCTCTTTCTGTCAAATAAATAAAATCTAAAAATTAAATAAAAATTTTTAAAAAGTAATAAAGCAAATCCTTCAACAATGAATAAACAAATGAACTTAAAAAATAAGAAAGAAAAGTTCAGAATATAGAAACACCAAACAAAGCCATTATTATTATTTATTATTCTTGACATTTTCCCCAGAAACTCTAGCATTAGGAAGCAAGAGGGACTATTTGCTGGGAGTGGGCCCCTAGGAGCCAGTCCCTCCTGCTGACCTTGGACCCAGGGCCTGGAGGGTACCTCAGATCTCCACTGGAGTCCAATTCTACAGGTAAGGAGACTGAGGTCTGGGTAGATGCAGCGCCTGGGTCCTGGCCACTCAGTGAAGCCATCCAGGGTGTCTGCCCCCCTGCCAGGCTCTGTGGGAGGCACCAATGTCCCCACACTCTCAACAGAGACCATGAGCACCCAGAAAAGTCTAAATGCTGATGCTCCCAGGAAGTGCCAGGGGGCCTGGGTGTGAACAGGGCTGGGGTAGCCTGCCCAGCCCTTACTCTATTTTTCTAGTATATCTGCCCGAAGACCCATCGAGGCCGCTCATGCCTTCCTGACCAGATCATGGCCCCTGACCAAGTTGTACTTAACCGTTCCTAGAGATCTGCCGGGGTCTTTACTGTCCCCTCCCCACCAGGAACCCCCTGAACTTCTCAGACTCCACCTCCCACATATTTTTCAGGATAGGGTTAAAAACTCATCTCGTGGGAAGACTGTCCTCATCCTGCTTCCCTCCACAAGCCCGTAAAGCTCTTCCTAGGAGCGCCCATAACGTCACTCTGGCCTCCTTGTCCCCATGGCGTCCGCACCCGTACCCCTCTGCTCCCTTTTCCTCCGCGGGCTCAGACCACCGGGCTCCTCCGGGGCGCCGACGCGCGTCGGCAGCGCCCTCTAGCGGCGGCTCCCAGATCGCGCCGTGGTCTTCGCCCGCCTGGAACCCAGCCCGTCTCTGGGCTGGAGTTTGGACCCTGGAGTCCAGAGGGACCAAATAAGTCCAGAAGCGGAGCAAGAGGGCTAGGGGGATCTCGACCTTGGGAGCCCAGGCCTTACCCAAATCCCTGCCCTGCCCTCTCCATGTAACCTGTGGCAAATTGCCTTCTGTCTCCACCTATTTCTCCCTTCTGCCAAGTGTACTCCCCAACCAGTTCCTGTCTCCTGTGATAGTTCAGATCCCGGGCTGGATACCGGGAACATAGCAGTGACAGCAAGGAGAAAGTTACTGCCTCAGGAAGCAGACAGGGAGGGGACAGACAATAAACAAACACAGAGCGTAATTGCAGTTATAGTGCTCTATAGAAGTAAGCTGGGAGGGGGACCCAGTGTGGTGCAGGTGATACTTTGGGTGGGATGAGGCAGGGGTGGCTTCACAGGGAGGGGAAGACATCAGTGGCCAGCCAGCGGGCGTCAGTGGTGGGATGCCGTGGGTGTGCGACACGCTGGCCCTCCTTACAGTGGTCTCTCCTCCCAGTTCCCTGGGGGTGAGGGAGGGGTGGTCCTTGGCTTGTTCCTCCTTCTTTCTTTGTTAGTGTTGGGGCACCCCTGGGCACATCCTGAGTCTTTTTTTCTGTCTACACTAACTCCCAGGGTGGCCTCAATCTGGAGACACCAACTAAGCCCTGATGATTCCTAAAATACCATCCTCAGTGCCCCCATACCTGCCTCCTTCCCTCAACCTGTTCCCCAAACCTCAGACCCTCCTGTGCTCAGGACCCTCTCTGGGCTCTCAGCTCACTCAGAACCTTCCCATCTTCTACAAAGCCATCACTTGGGGGAGAGCAAGATTTTGTGGGGCCTGAAGTTTCCATAAGGTAGGAAGCTGTCTATAAGAGAAAGGGTATAGAGGTGCCTCAGGGGCTCAGTCGGTGAGGCGCCTGCCTTCAGCTCAGATGGTGATCCCAGGGTCCTGGGATGGAGCCCCACATCGGGCTCCCTGCTCAGTGGGGAGCCTGCTTCTCTCTCTCCCTCTGCCTCCCCTCCATGCTCTCTCTTTCTCTCAAAAATAAATAATAAATAAAATCTTAAAAAAAAAAAAAGAAAAGAAAAATAATATAACCCTACAAGCACAAAATGAGAGACTACGGGATGAAGGCAGAGTCAGAATGGAAGGAAGTGGTCTTCAGCAGCTGTGATCAATACTGCTTCCTTGTCTGATGGGGGCACTTTGGGGAAGCAGCACCCTTCTGCCCCGTGAGGGAGAACCCATGGCCACCCTCAGAGCCAGCTGTTCCACTGTGTCAGCACCAACAGAAATGAGCAAGTGTGTGTACCGAGAAACATGTTCTAGAATGTTCTTGACACTATTCTGCACTGCTCCACACTGGAAACAGCCTAAATGCCCACCTGCGGAGGACAGGAGGTGAACGGTGGCTTTTTCATACCATAGACAATGATGCCACCACAGGAACTAGTGATGCCCACTCATGTGAAGTTCAAGACCAGACAAATTAGTCTGTGCAGTGAGAACGTGGGCTAAGTGGTCACCCCTGTGGGGTGTCAAGAGCTGGTCACCCCTTTGGTTTTCGATCTGGTGAAAATTCATTGAGCTGGACGCTTACGACACGAGTCCCTTTCCATGTGCATATTATATTTCAACAGGAACATTGCTCAAGAGGATAAAATGAATTAAATACAGAAAATCAGCTGAACGTTAGGAAGTAGAGTGATACACATTGCATCACAGTAAATGACCTAGGTCTCTTAGAAAATGTTTAAATTGGCGTTTTTAACACACGGAGTGTGAGAAGAGGCATTTAACCTACTTTGGCAGATTTTACAAAAAGCCTGTGACCAGGGCACCTGGCTGCCTCAGTTCTAGGAACTGCGACTCTTGAACTCGGAGTCGTGAGTTCAAGCCCCAGTGGGGGTGTAGAGATTACTTAAATAAAGAAAACTTTAAAAAAAAAAAAAAAAGCAGGATCCCATCGCAAGACGCCTGCCAGTGCCGTAGATGACCTGGCAGAGGAAAAGGACTGCAGCTTAAGCTTTGCTGGCTTCTCAGTGAATATGCCCTGTCCTGCCTCCCTGTTACCTCCCACCCTCTCTCTCTCACCCTGCTCCAGTCCCGGGCCGGGGCGGGATGGTGCCTCTCCCTCAGCCGTCTGCTCCTCCGCCCACATGTCCAAATGTTTGCTGTATCCCTGGTGTTTGCCCATCCTCATCCCAGCCCTGGGCTGGGCAGTGTGGGGACTCAACGATGGGGACGCCCACCCTGAGACGGAAGCAGCCCGTGTGATCATATGGGGACAACTGGGAGCTCATGGAGCCCAGAGGAGTCTGACCAAGCCTGGGGTGGGTGCAGATAGAGCTTTCTGGAGGCGGTGGTGCATTACAGAAGGGAGACTCGGAAGGGGAAGCTGCAAAGAGGAAGCTGCATGGAAGGAACAGAGGTGAAAAGGCACGAGTTGCTCCGGGTGGTTCAAGTTAGCTGGAGAGGAGCGTGCAAGCCGCAGGGATGAGGTCAGGCACGGACCAGGTCAGGAAAGTCCTGGAGGACCAGGCCAAGGGGCTTGGGTTTCATCCTAGGGCTTGGAGAGGCATTGTGGTGTCGGGTGGGTAGCAGTGGGCCTCCTGGGCTGGAAACCTGCTTCTGTTGCATCCCAGCAGTGAGAAGTGGAGTAAATCACTTGACGATTCTGTGCCTCAGTTTCCCCCAGGTGTAAGACCAACTTAATGACACCTCAGAGGGGTGTTGGTGAGAAAACACACCTGGAGCAGGTATTCAGTAATTGTTCAAGAAATGTTACCTGGTAGGGGCGCCTGGGTGGCTCAGTGGGTTAAGCCGCTGCCTTCGGCTCAGGTCATGATCTCAGGGTCCTGGGATCGAGCCCCGCATCGGGCTCTCTGCTCAGCAGGGAGCCTGCTTCTCTCTCTCTCTCTCTCTGCCTGCCTCTCCATCTACTTGTGATTTCTCTCTGTAAAATAAATAAATAAAATCTTTAAAAAAAAAAAAAAAAGAAATGTTACCTGGGACTGTTACATTCCTCCACAGTGAGAGAAAATAAGTCTGAGTAATTCTATTATTATTAATTATTATTATTATTATTATTATTGTTAACCTCTATTGAGTTCATACTGTCTCAGTTCCGGTTCTCCTAAAACTGACCCTGAGGACAAGAATCTGGGTTCCAAGGAGTTTCTTTGGGCAGTGACCCTCGGGAGCACCAGCAGGCGCGGGGGGGAGAGGGCAGTGGGGACAAGAGGAGAGCATAGAAGAAGCGGGTCTCTATTGCACACAGGTGCTTCTCTGTGCCCCTGGGGGCCTCAAGAAATGGGTGGAGCATATTTCAAAATGGTCCCATCAAGGGCTGGGAGGGGTACCATCTGTCCTCATTGATTGAAGTTTGTCCCTTTGCCTTTCATGGGGGTGGTGGTGGTGGCAGGGGGTGGGGAGGGCATTCTCTTGCCTCTAGAGAGAGCCCTCAGATCCTTGAGGAATAGGGTTGTGCCTGTAGCAGATAAAATACAGGACTCCCACTTCCATTTGATCCACAGGTTAATAATGAATAACTTTTTAAACAGATTTTATTTTGAAGTAGTCTTTCTACTCACCATGGAGCTTGAACTTAAAACCCCAAGATCAAGAGAGTCACACGTTCGACTGACCAAGCCAGCTAGGCATCCCAATAATGAATAATCTTTTTTAAAGATTTTATTTGTTTATTTGAGAGAGAGCAGAGAGAGAGAGAGAAAGAGACAGAGAGAAGACGAGCAGTGGGGAGGGGCAGGGGAGAGGGAGAAGAAGCCCCCCACACTGAGCAGGGAGCCCAGTTCACGGCTTGATCCCAGGACTCCAGGATCATGACCTGAACTGAAAGCAGATGTTCGACCTAGTGAGCCAAGCAGTTGCCCCTAATTTTTAGCATAAGTATATCCCTTGCAATATTTGAGCCATATATATACTAAAAGATGACCGATTGTCTCTCTGAAAATCAAAATTACCTGGGTGTCCTGTGACTTATCTGGCAATGTGTTCACATGGGAAGCATATATGGGAAATATGGAGCTGGCAGTTGGTCCTGGCTGGGGCTGCTAGCTTACAGAGGCAGTTTCCCTCCACATGGATATTTCTTCTTGGCTTTCCCCACAATGTGGTGGCTCATGCCAAGAAGGGGACATCCCAAGAGGAAGGAATCAGAAGCTTCTAGTTCTATTGAGGTCTTGACTCAGAGGTGCCACTGGGGCACCCGACTGGCTTAGTTGGTGGAGCACACAACTCTTGATCTCAGGGTTGTGAGTTTGAACCTCATGTTGGGAGTAGAGATTACTTAAAAGTAAAAATAAAAATAAAAATAAAAAAGACCCAGAACAACATTACTTCTAGTGCATCTCATTGGTCTGGGTTAACCCGGATTAAAGGGAGGGGAAATAGTCTTCACTTCTTTTTTTTTTTTTTTTTTTTTAAGATTTTATTTATTTGACAGAGAGAGATCACAAGTAGGCAGAGAGGCAGGCAGAGAGAGGGGGGGGAGCAGTCTCCCTCCTGAGCAGAGAGCCCAATACGGGACTCCATCCCAGGACCCTGAGATCATACCTGAGCTGAAGGCAGATCTTTAACCCACTGAGCCACTCAGGCGCTCCTAGTCTTCACTTCTTGATGTGAGAATCAAGTATAGTGGAAAAGCTTTTCCCCCTCCTTCTCCTTCTTCTTCTTTTTAAGATTTTATTTGTTTGGGGTGCTGGGGTGGCTCAGTCATTAAGTGGCTGCCTTTGACTCAGGTCATGATCCCATGGTCCTGGGATCGAGCCACACATCGGGCTCTCTGCTCGGTGGGAAGCCTGATTCCTCCTCTCTCTCTCTCTCTCTCTGCCTACTTGTGATCTCTCTCTCTGTCAAATAAATTAATAAAATCTTTAAAAATTTTTTATATTTATTTTAGAGAGGGGAGGGAAAGAATCTCAAACAGACTCTGCACTAAGCAGAGAGCCTGATACAGGGCTTGATCCCACGACCCAGAGATTATGATCTGAGCCCAAGTCTGATGCTTAACCAACTGAGCCACCCAGCTGCCCCACAGCATTTCCTTCTTAGTTTTCTTTCAATCTGTTGATTATGTCCAGGTGAAATTTCTGCGTGGTGTTAGGGTGATTTTAAATCTTCTCAGAGGATTTCCACTTATGGGTCGTGATCCTAGTGAGTTGTAAAATCACTGTACTGAATACAAACCAGTAGTTCTTAAATTTTTAATCGTTTTAACTTGCAATTTTTAAAAAGATTTTATTTACTTCTTTGAGAGACAGAGTGTACTAGTACATAAGCAGGGGGGAGGGGCAGGGGAAGAAGCAGGCTCCCCAGGCTCCCCACTGAGCAGGAAGGCCAGTGTCTGACTCAATCCCAAGACCCTGGGATCAGGACCTGAGCCAAAAGCAGACGCTTAACCCACTGAGCCACAGATGCCCTAATTTGGAATTTTGATCATGCCCCAAAACAGAAGGCATGAGCCCCCATGCACCATCAAACAGCTTCAATCCCCACCCATATTTTTTCTTTTTTTCTTTTTTCTTCTTTTTTAATTTATTTTCAGCATAACAGTATTCATTATTTTTTCACCACACCCAGTGCTCTATGCAATCTGTGCCCTCTACCACCACCTGGTACCCCAACCTCCCACCCACCCACCCACCCATATGTTTTATATTTCTTTATCTACCTGCCTTTGAGCGCTTAAAAAATAAAACAAAAGACACTAAATAAAAGAGAATAGAAAATATCAGAAAAATAAGGATTATTTTGTGAAATCTTTATTTTATCTTTTTATTTGTCTCCCCGGTTGGAATGTAAAATGTGTTTGAAAATCCCTTCTCTGATACTTGGCTAATCTCCCTGTTGAACAAAGAACAGGCTTCACACAGCTTTTGCAAGAAACAGTATCCAGTTGCATTCAATAACATTGTTTTGTTTTTATCTTACTTTCATTGTTATTATGTATAAAGTGACACTAATTTCCACTTAAAAATAGCAACATGCAAGATCTCCCTTTAAATACATTTACTGATGGGGGCACCTCAGTGGGTTAAGCCTCTATCTTTGCTTGGGGGTCATGGGCTCAGGGTCGTGGGATGAAGCCCTGTGTCTGGACTCCCCAGGAGTCTGCTTCTCGCTCTGCCTCTCCCCCTACTCGTGCTGTCTCACTCTCAAATCAGTCAATAAAATCTTTAAAAAATACATTTATTGACCTTTTCAAAGATGTCCTTGCAGAAGAATTGTAAGTTTTACCATAGTAATAGTTCAGGGAGGCGAGGTGAAAGCCTGCAGAGTGTCAGGAGAAGGAAGGGAGGGCACAGTTGCAGGCCTGGACTGGCTCAGCCACGTGGCAGGGGAGCTAGGGGTCCGGGGCTCAGCAGTGAGACAGGGTTTCAGAGACCGGGTTACAGGTTTGGCTCTGCTTGCAATCGCCCGGCCCCGCCCAAGGTCATTCCTTCTTCCCTCTGCCTCCGTCTCTGCATCTGTGGGAAGCAGAGAATGGGAGGGACCATCCTTCTCTTGGGGTCTGTGTCTGTGTGGCCTGGGCACTGAGGAGTCCCTTTTCCCCAGCTCAGCCCAGACCTCTGACCCCTCATTTCTAGACAGAAAGGGGACCTGTCGTTCCGAGAGCTGCCGCAAGGGGGCAGGGGCGGCCACGGACTGAGGCGCTGCCTGAGGGCGCGGGCCTCTGGATGCCGATGAATCAGGAGACCCTGGGAAGAACCTTGAATTCAAATCCGTGTCCTTCCAATTCCGGGGCTGTCTCTTCATCTCTCCCCCAGTAAAATGGGTCACTGTTAGGGTTAAATAAAGTACCGAGTATATGAACCTGTCTTTCCTTAACTTATCCCAGATGGGGACTGTGGACTTCCCGCAACACCTGCGGGCCATTTAATAAGCTAGAAGAACCGTTGTTTAGCTGTGCGTGATATGGGAAGCTTGTGAGCAGAGAAATGGTGTGATTAAAAATTGCGGGAAAAACAGGGGTGCCTGCGTGGCTCAGTGGGTTAAGCCTTTGTCTTCAGCTCGAGTCATGATTTCAGGGTCCTGGGATTGAGCCCCGCATCGGGCTCTCTGCTCAGCGAGGGGCTTGCTTCCCTGCCTGTCTCTCTGCCTACTTGTGATCTCTGCCTGTCAGATAAATAAATAAAATCTTTTTTAAAAAAATTGCGGGGAAAATAAAAAAGAAAGAAAAAAAATCACACACACACAAAAAGCTACCTATTACCCTATCATCCTGGTTTAAAGCTTTGCAATCTTTTTTTTTTTTTTTTAAGATTCATTTATTTATTTAACAGACAGAGATCACAAGTAGGCAGAGAGGCAGGCGGGTGTGGGGGCGGGGAAACAGGTTCCCTGCTGAGCAGAGAGCCCCATGCAGGGCTGGATCCCAGGACCCTGAGATCATGATCTAGGCCGAAGGCAGAGGCTTAACCCACTGAACCACCCAGGCGCCCCTGCAGTCATTTTTTCCACTACAAACACATACATACCAATATAGATATATGAACACCTGCCCACGAACTCACAGGTGCAAGAAATGTCACATTACTTTATTAATTTTTTTTACTTTTTAAAAAATATTTTTATTTTATTTTTTTTAAGATTTTATTTATTTATTTGACAGAGAGAGATCACAAGTAGGCGGAGAGGCAGAGAGGAGGAGGCAGACTCCCTGCTGAGCAGAGAGCCCGATGCAGGGCTCGATCCCAGGACCCTGGGATCATAACCTGAGTGGAAGGCAGAGACTTTAACCCACTGAGCCACCCAGGTGCCCCTTTATTTTACTTTATTTTATTTTATTTTTTTAAAAGATTTTATTTATTTATTTGACATAGAGAATCACAAGTAGATGGAGAGGCAGGCAGAGAGAGAGAGAGAGAGAGAGAGAGGGAAGCAGGCTCCCTGCTGAGCAGAGAGCCCGATGTGGAACTCGATCCCAGGACCCTGAGATCATGACCTGAGCCGAAGGCAGCGGCTTAACCCACTGAGCCACCCAGGCGCCCCTTATTTTACTTTAAATAGCGATTTTTTTTAAGGGAGTTATTTATTTATTTATTTATTTATTGAAGAAGGGTCCACACCCAAGATGGGGTCCTACCAAGGACCCTGAGATCAAGAGTCATATGCTCTGGAGACTGAGCCAGCCCGGCTCTCCCTAAGTGGTGACAGTTGGTTTATTAAAAGAGACAGTTGGTTGTCTCTATTCGCAACAGAGAACAATCCAAACAATTTCGAAACTACAAAGAAAGTAAGCAATAAATCATCACCATAAGTGGGATTTCTTTTTTTCTTTTAAAGAGAGTGAGCGCCCAGGTGCAAGGTGGGGCTAGGTGGTGGTGGGGGCAGGGGCAGAGGGAAAAGGAAAGAGAGAGACTCTTAAGGAGGCTCCATGCTCAGTGTAGAGCTCATCTCAGGACCCTGAGATCAGCACCTGAGCTGAAACCAGGAGACCCACACTTAAGCCATGGAGCCACCCAGGTGCCCCCATAAGTGGGGTTTTCTATTTTATGAATATCATTATAGAATCCTCCCTACATAGCCTCATCATGTCTCTACAGGATGAAAGCCTAGATGGGCAGATATGATTATGAGATCATAGTCCATGCTATTTACTTTTTCCTATGTACAGCCTGTGACTTGCTTGCTTGTGTGTGTGGGTGTGTGAGTTTAAAATTAATTGATAGGGATGCCTGGGTGGCTCAGTTGGTTAAGCAGCTGCCTTCGGCTCAGGTCATGATCCCAGCGTCCTGGGATCGAGTCCCACATCGGGCTCCTTGCTCTGCAGGGAGCCTGCTTCTCCCTCTGACTCCACCTGCCACTCTGTCTGCCTGTGCTCGCTCTCGCTCGCTCTCTCTCTGACAAATAAATAAATAAAATCTTTAAAAAAATAAAATAAAATTAACTGATAGATGTTGAGATGCCAGCTTTAGTTTTCCAAAAAAAATTGAGCAGAAAGCACAGAGAATTCCTGGAGTGCCTGGGTGGCTCAGTCGGTTAAGCGCCTGCCTTTGGCTCAGGTCATGATCCAGGAATCCTGGGATGGAGCCCCGCATGGACCTCCTCAAATAAATAAATAAAATCTTAAAAAAAAAAAAGTACAGAGAATTTAAAAATAAATAAAATCTTTCCAAAAAAAATACAGAGAATTCACCCACACCTGCACACCCCATTTTCCTATTATCCACATCTTGCATTATATTGTGATACATTTATTATAATCAATGACACAATATTCATATGTAATTTTTTAAAAGATTATTTATTTGAGAGAGAAAGAAAAAATAATATGAAGGGGGCAAGGAGGAAGAGCAGAGGGAGAGGGAGTAGCAGACTCTCCACTGAGCAGGGAGCCCAATGCAGCACTCGATCCCAGGACCCTGAATCATGACCTGAGCAGATGCTTAACCGACTGAGCCACCCTGGTGCCCCTTGATATATAGATTATTTTTTTTAGATTTTATCTATTTATTTATTTACTTATTTATTTATTTGACAGGTAAATAGGCAAGTAGACAGAGAGGCAGGCAGAGAGAGAGGAGAAGCAGACTCCCCACTGAGCAGAGAGCCCGATGTGGGGCTCGATTCCAGGACCTTGGGATCATCACCTGAGCTGAAGGCAGAGGCTTTAACCCACTGAGCCAACCAGGCACCCCTAAGCATTTTATTTTTAATTAATCTCTACGCCCAACGTGGGCTCCAGCTCACAACCCCGAGATCACATGAGTCCCATGCTCCACAGACCAAGCCAGGCAGGCACCCCAATATATAATTATTAAAGTCTAGAGTTTACAATGGGTTCACTCTTCATGTTACGTATTCTGTGGATTTTTGAAAAAAATATAATGATATTACATACCATTAAAGTATCATACAGAATAGTCTCACTGCCCTAAAACCCCTGAGTTCTACCTATTCATCCCTCTTTCCCTCTGAACCCTTGTCAAGCATTGATTTTTTTACTGACGTCATAGTTTAGAACCTCCCAGAATGTCCTAGATCTGGAGCCACATGGCCATCTGCTCATTTCTTCTCTGCTATCCTCTAAAGTTTTATAATTTTGTGTTTTACATTTACATCTATGATCCACTTTGGGTTATTTTCCAGAAAGGTTTGAAGTCTGCATCTGGATTCTTTTATTTATTTATTTATTTATTTTGCGTGTTGATATCTAGTTGTCTGAGCACGACTTGTTGAAAAGACTATCCTTTCTCCATTGAATTACTTTTGCTCCTTTGTCAGAGATCGGTAGGCTGTGTTTGTGTGGGTCTGTTTCTGTGCTCTCTATTCCCTTCCATTGATTTGTTTGTCTGTCCTTCACCAATAACACACTGTCTTTTTCTTTTCTTTTTTAGAAGATTTTAATATTTTTAAGTAATCTCTATAGCCAATATGGGGCTAAAACTCACAACTCCAAGATTAGGAGTCACATGCTCCACTGACTGAGACAGCCAGGTGCCTCTCATTGTCTTGATTCCTGTAGATTTATAGTAACTCTTGGAGTCAAGTAATTTCAGTTTCCCAACTTTGTTTTTCTCCTTCAGTGTGGTGTTGAATATTCTGGGTCTTTTTCCTCTCCGTATAAACTTGAGTGTCAGTTTCTTTGGTACTTGCTGGGATTTTGATTGGGATTGCATTGAATCTATAGCTAAAGTTGGGAAGAACTGACATTTTTTTTTCTAAGATTTTATTTATTTGTCAGAGAGAGAGAGTGTGAGCACAGGCAGACAGAATGGCAGGCAGAGGCAGAGGGAGAAGCAGGCTCCCTGCGGAGTAAGGAGCCCCATGTGGGACTCGTTTCCAGGACGCCGGGATCAGCTGAGCCGAAGACAGCCACTTAATCAACTGAGCCACCCAGGCGTCCCAAGAACTGACATTTTGAAGTTATTGAGTCTTATATTCATGATCAGGGAATATCTTTTCATTTACTTAGATCTTCTATAATTTCTTGCAAAAAAGTCGTATAGACTTCCTCATATAAATTTTATACATATTTTGTTAGATTTATACCTGAGTATGTATCTTTTTTGGTGCCACTGTAAAAGGTATATTGTTTCTAATTTCAAATTTCAATTGATTATTGTTGGTATATTAAAAAAAAAAAAACTGTGGGGGCACCTGGGTGGCTCAGTGCGTTAAGCCTCTGCCTTCGGCTCAGGTCATGATCTCAGGGTCCTGGGATCGAGCCCTGTGTTGGGCTCTCTCCTCAGCGGGGAGCCTGCTTCCCTCTCTCTCTCTGCCTGTCTGTCTGCCTACTTGTGATCTCTCTCTGTGTCAAATAAACAAAATCTTAAAAAAAAACTTACTGATTTTTATATATTAACCTTGTATCTTGCACCTTTGCTTTAATTGTTTTCTAGTTCCAGGAGTTTTCCTTGTTGATTCTTTGGGAATTTCTTGGTTTTTTGCTCTTTAAAAATATTATTTATTTATTTGAGATAGTGAGAGAAAGAGAGAGAGAGCATGTGAGCAGGGGGAGAGGCAGAGGGAGAAGGAGAGAATCTTGAGCAGACTTCAGGCTAAGCACAGAGCCCAATGTGGGGCTTGATCCCATGACCCTAAGGTCATGACCTGCGCCAAAATCAAGAGTCAGTCACTCAACCAACTGAGCCATGTAGGTGACCCATTCTTTAGGATTTTCTATATAGAAAATCATGCCATCTGTGAACAATGACAGTTTTATTTCTTCTTTCACAATCTATATCTTATATATCACAATCTATATCTTATATTTCCTTTTCTTGTCTTACTGCATTATCTAGAATTTCCAATACAATGCTGAATAAGAGTAGTCAAAGAGATTGTACTTGCATTGTACCTGATCTTAGAAGGAAAGCATCTAGTTTTTGACCCTTAAGAATGATGTTAACTGTATGTTTTTTGTAAATGTTCTTTATCAACTTGAGGAAGTTCTCCTCTATGCCTAGTGTGCTAAGACTTTTTTATTATTTTAAAAAAGTGTTGGATTTTGTCATATGCTTTTTCTACAACTGTTGATATGATTATATGTTTTTTCTGTTTCAGTCTATTGATATGATGATGAGTTACACTAATTAATTTTCAAATGTTGAACCAGCCTTGCATACTGACCAAGTGGGATAAATCCCACTTTGTCATGATGTATAACTAAGTTCATGAGCGGTATCAGTCTGAAGTTTTCTTTTTTTGTAATGCCTTTGTCTGGTTTTGGGATGAGGGTAATGCTGACCTCATAGAATTAATTGGGAAGTATTACCTCAACTTCTCTCTTCTACAGTCTAGAGAATTGGTATAATTTCTTCCTTAAATGTTGGCAGAATTCACCAGTAGACCCACCTGGGCTGCTGCTTTCTTTTTTTGGAAGGTTATTAATTATTAGTGCAATTTATTTTTTTCTAAGATTTTATTTATTTATTTGACAGACAGAGTTTACAAGTAGGCAGAGAAGCAGGCAGAGAGGAGGAAGTAGGCTCCCTGCTGAGCAGACAGCCCGATGTGGGGCTCGATCCCAGGACCCTGGGATTATGACCTGAGCTGAAGGCGGGCTTTAACCCACTGAGCCACCCAGGTGCCCCATTAGTGCAATTTCTTTAATAGATACAGACCTATTCAGATTGTCCATGTCCTCTTGTGTGAGTTTTGGAAGGTTGTGTCTCTCATTGAATTGTTCCATTTCATCTAGGCTATCAAATTTGTGGACATAGAGTTGTTCATAGTATTCCTTTATTATCCTTTTAACATCCATACGATCAGTAGTGATGGTCCCTCTTTCGTTTCTAATATTAGCAATTTGTGTCTTCTCTCTTTTTTCCTTAATTGACCTGAAAAAGGTTTATCAATTTTATCCATCTTTCAAAGAATCAGCTCTTAGTTTCATCAGTTGTCTCTTGATTTCGTTTTAAGTTTTACTGATTTCCACTCTAATTTTTATTATTTCCTTTCTTCGGCTTCCTTATTTAAATTGCTCTTCTTTCTCTCATTTGCTAAGATTTCTTATTTTGCTTAGATTATTGATTTTAGAACTTTCTTTTTTTTCTAATCTATGCTTTCAATGCTATGTATTTCCCTCTAAATACAACTTTCACTGCTTCCCACAAGTTTTGATGAATTGTATTCTCATTTTCCTTTAATCCAAAGTATTTTTTTAAAAGATTTTATCTATTTATTTATTTATTTATTTGTCACAGAGAGAGAGAGCACAGGCAGGCAGAGTAGCAGCAGAGGCAGAGGGAGAAGCAGGTTCCCCGATGAGCAAGGAGCCCGATGCAAGACTCCGTCCCAGGATGCTGGGATCATGACCTGAGCTGAAGGCAGCTGCTTAACCCACTGAGCCACCCAGGCATCCCCTCCCTCCCATTTCTTATAACACTGCTGCCATTCATTTCACTTATTCACAAACTATAATTACCAAATATAGTATGGCTATAATTGTTAATTAAGAATAATAAAAAGAAAGTATTTTATTTTATTTTCATTGATTCCTTTGAGTCTCTGACCTATATAATTTTTCTTTTTTCTGAAGAATTTTGTTTTTTAATTTTTATTTTTTAAATTAACATATAGTGTATTATTAGTTCCAGAGGTAGAATTTAGTGATTCATCAGTTGCATACAACACCCAGGGCTCATTATTTCACATGTCCTCCTTAATGCCCATCACCCACTTACCCCATCCCCCCATTTCCCCTCCAGGAACCCTCAGTTTGTTTCCTGTAGTTGAGTCTCTTATGGTTCATCTTCCTCTCTTTCCCTTCCCCTATGTTCATCTGTTTGGTTTCTTAAATTCCAAATATGAGTGAAATCATACGGTATTTTTATTTCTCTGACTGATTTATTATTTCATTTAGCACAAGATCCTCTAGTTCCATTCATATCATTGCACATGGCAAGATTTTGTTCTTTTTTATGGCTGAGTAATATTCCATTGTATGTATAAACCACATCTTCTTTTTCCATTCATCCGTTGATGGGCATCTGGGCTCTTTCCATATTTTAACTATTGTGGACATTGAGACTATAAACACTGGACTGCATGTGCCCCTTTGAATCACTATGTTTGCATCATTTTTTAAAAAAAATTATTTTATTTCTTTATTTAAAAGAGAGAATGAGCAGTAAGGTGGGAGCAGAGGGAAAGGGAAGCAGACTCTCCACCGAGCAAAAGCTCAACATAGGGCTTGATCCCAGGACCTGGAGATCATGACCTGAGCTGAAGGCAGATGCTTAACTGACTGACCCACCCAGGAGCCTCTGTTTGTATCCTTTGGATAAATACCCAATAGTGTGATTGCTAGGTCATAGGGTAGCTCTATTTTCAACCTTTTGAGGAACCTCCATACTGTTTTCCAGAGCAGCTGTACCAACTTGCATTCCCACCAACAGTCTAAGAGGGTTCCCCTTTCTCCACATCCTGACCAACATTTTTTGCTTCCTGACTTGTTAATTGTAGCCATTCTGACTGGTGTGAGGTGGTATCTCATTATGGGTTTGATTTGTATTTCCCTGATGCCGAGTGATGCTGAGAACTTTTTCATGTGTCTGTTGGCCACTTGGATGTCTTCTTTGGAGAAATGTCTGTTCATGTCTTCCCCTCATTTCTTGATTAGATTATTTGTCATTTAGGTGTTGAGTTTGATACATTCTTTATAGATTTTGGGTACTAGCCCTTTATCTGATAAGACATTTGCAAATATCTTCTCCCATTCTGTTGGTTGTCTTTTGGTTTTGTCGACTGTTTCCTTTGCTGTGCAAAAGCTTTTTATCTTGATGAGTCCCAGTGGTTCATTTTTGCTTTTGTTTCTCTTGCTTTTGGAGACATGTCTAGCAAGTACAAAAAAATTTATTTTAACATTTCTTGCAGGGATGGTTTACTGGTGACAAGTTCCCTCTATATTTTGTTTCTCCAAGGAAAGTCTTTATGTCTCCTTCACTCTCGAAAGATAATTGTGCTAGATAGAGAATTCTAGGTTGGTGGGATTTCATCAACACTTGAAATATCTCACTCCACTTTCTTCTTGCTTGCATGGTTTCCGAAAATAAGTCTGATGTAATTTTTCTTGCTCCTCTATAGGAAAGATGGGTTTATTCCCACCCCTCTGACTTCTTTTAGGATTTTTTTCATTGTCTTTGACTTTTATGCTATTTAAATATGATGCAGTTAGATATAGATTTTTTTGTATCCTGCTTTGTGTTTCTCTGGATCTGTAGTTTCATATTTGACATTCATTTTTGGAAATTTTGGAATTTGGAAATTCATTATTGCTTCGAATATTTTCTTCTCTTTCTCTCCTTTTTCTCCTTCTGGAGTTCCAGCTATGTGTATGTTACACCTTTTGGAAGTTTCTTACAGTCCTTGGATACTCTGTTCTGTCTTTTTTCATTTTTCTCTTTGCATTTCAGTTTTGGAAGTTTCTACACTGATCTTTTCCCTCAACCATGTCCAGTCTATTGATGAGCCCATTCTTCCTTTCTATTCATGTTTTTGATTCTTTCTTAAAATATCCATCTCTGCTTGCCTTACTCACCTGTTCCTGCATGTTGTCTAAATACTTTTTTCATCCCAGCCCTTAGCATATTAATCATAGTTGTTTTAAATTTCTGGTCAGGGGCGCCTGGGTGGCTCAGTGTGTTAAATCTTCTGCCTTCCACTCAGGTAATGATCTCAGGGTCCTGGGGTCGAGCCCTGCATCAGCCTCTCTGCTCAGTGGGGAGCCTGCTTCCCCCCGCAACCCCCGCCTGCCTGTCTGCCTACTTGTGATCTCTCTATGTGTGTCAAATAAATAAATAAAATCTTAAAAAAAAAAAAACAAATTTCTGGTCTGATAATTCCAACATCCCTGTTATATCCGAGTGTGGTTCTTATGCCTGTTTGGTCTCTTCAAACAGTGTTTTTGTCTTTAGTATACTTTGCAAATTTTTTGTTGAAAATGAGACATAATATGCTGGGTAAAAGGAACTGAGGTGACTAGGCTTTCAGTGAAAGATTTTACATTTATCTGGCTAGAGGATAGGTTGTAATTACTATTTGTTGTAGTTGTAGGTGTCAGAGGCTAAAATAACCACTAGTGTCCTTGCTTTTATCTTCTGTGTGGTATTTGGGGTTCCCTAGAGACTAACTAATTAATTGACCTTTATTAAATAATTTTTATTGAAGTAATAACTTTTTTAAGACCTTATTTATTTATTTGAGAGAGAGAGAGAGAGAGAGAGGGTAAGATGAAAAGAAGCAGGGCGCCTGGGTGGCTCAGTGGGTTAAGCCGCTGCCTTCGGCTCAGGTCATGATCTCAGGGTCCTGGGATCGAGCCCCGCATCGGGCTCTCTGCTCAGCAGGGAGCCTGCTTCCCTCTCTCTCTCTCTGCCTGCCTCTCCATCTACTTGTGATTTCTCTCTGTCAAATAAATAAATAAAATCTTTAAAAAAAAAAAAAAAAGATGAAAAGAAGCAGACTCTCCCACTGAGCAAGGAGCCCAACGTAGGGCTTGATCCCAGGACCCTGGGATCCTGACCCGAGCTGAAGGCAGAGACTTTAACCCACTGAGCCACCCAGGCACCCCAAAGTATAGACTTCTTAAATAAAGTCTGAGATGTGTTGTATTCCTCTGTTATTATACAGGAGCCCTATTTATAAATGATAGGCCTTGTTAAAATAAGTAGTTATAAGCCCTTGTTAGGAAGAGCAGAACATTCTGACATATTTCAAAATGGTTACTTTTGCCCTCCTCCTGCCAGAAACATGAGCAGATTTTTCTCTAATATTCACTGTGAGAACCTGTTCAAGATCCTGGAGCAGTGCCTGGGTGGCTCAGTTGGCTAAGCATCTGCCTTCAGTTCAGGTCATGATCTCAGGGTCCTGGGATCAAGCCCCACATCGGGCACCCTGCTCAACAGAAGAGTCTGCTTCTCCCTTTCCTTCTGTCCCCCGTCTGCTCCTGCTCTCTCTTTCTCTTGCTCTCAAATAAACAAATGAATAAATATTTAAATGACTGAGCCATCCAAGGGCCCCAACAAATGAATTAAAAAAAAAAAAAAGAATCCTGGTGATAAAACTTGAGGACAAGGTCCCCCTGGAGATTATGACTCTTGAACTTGCCCAGTGGACTTCCAGCAATTCATCAGCTATAGTTCTGGCTTCCTGAACTTGGTGGTGGGTCCACCGAGGTTTTTGTTCCTGGGCTTCTGCTTTGGTGAGCTGTGGTTCTCTGTATCTGCCCGTCTTTATCTCCAATCTGTGATCTCAATCCTCCAATAGGTCTAGGGAGAGTTCTGGGAGTTTATCTTTCTTCTTACTCTGAGATCAGATGTGACAGTGACAACTCCTGAGCTCCTTACATGCCCAACCACAAACCAGAACTCAGTCTATTTGTTCTTAAAATAAAAGCCTTAAAATTAATTTTGTTGGAATTTGCAAGATGAAGAAAAAAGTGAAACTGAATAAGTCCTGGACTTGAGATATATATATCTATATCTCTGTATCTATATCTATATATATATAGCCACAAGAAATGTGGGTTCTAAGAGGCACCCGGGTGGCTCAGTTGTTAAGCCTCTGGCTTCAGCTCTTGTCATGATCTTGGGGTCCTGAGATCGAGCCCCGAATTGGGCTCCCTGCTCAGGGGGATGTTTGCTTCTCCCTCTCCCACTCCCCCTGCTTGTATTCCTTCTCTTGTCTCTCTGTCAAATAAATAAATAAAATAAACAATAAATAATAAATAAAAATAAATAAATAAATCACAAATAACAATAATAAATCACAAATAAATAAATAAAATCTTAAAAGAAAGAAAGAAATGTGAATTCCTTAAAAAGAATCGTCTATGGTTAAGATAGAGTTCATGAAAGTCATTAACAAATTAGTGTCTTTTTCTTTTTTAACTGTATGTTTAAAATTTAGATGATCTGAACGGCTCTCGGCAAGGAAAGATAAGGTGACTGTCTTTTGTTGTTTTCTTTTTTTTTTTTTTTTGCTGAGCCTTCACAACTTTAGTTGCTTTTAACTTTGTAAACAGTCTGTTCTGTAATCACACGTCTCCCAGTTGAACTTTATCTCTGTGTTGAAGTGGATTCAATGCACACCTCCACTCCTTTTAACATGGCTTTTCTGTATCGGAGTTCTTTCTTTTGATTCATCCATGGGTTGGCTAGATTTTATTATTGAATAATTTTTTTTAAAGATTGTATTTATTTATTTGACAGAGAGAGATCACAAGTAGGCAGAGAGGCAGGCAGAGAGAGGTGGGGGGAAGCAGGCTCCCCACTGAGCAGAGAGCCTGA
The DNA here is from genome assembly GCF_009829155.1 of Mustela erminea. NCBI lineage: Eukaryota > Metazoa > Chordata > Mammalia > Carnivora > Mustelidae > Mustela > Mustela erminea. The sequence continues at coordinate 13,521,753 of NC_045631.1, read as the reverse complement.
TGTGGGGCTCGATCCCAGGATTCTGAGATCATGACCTGAGCCGAAGGCAGAGACTTTAATCCACTGAGCCACCCAGGCGCCCCTTATTATTGAGTAATTTTTAAAAGAAGGTCTAAAGGGTGCAGTATTTACTACAGGTAGCAGGTAGGGTCTAATCAGGAGATTGGACACCATAGACTAAGCAGGGAAAGCTTGCTCTGGGGGGTCACTATGATAAAAGAGTAACTATAGGGAAACTCTGTCCAGTACCCTAGTGCTGAAGGAGAGTACCCAAGGATGGACAACTTTGGAAGGCGTGCAGATCTCTGTGAGAAAGGTGTAGTTCAACCAGCGGATGACAGAGAAATTCTCTGGGTTAGCCAGACTGGTGCTACAGGGCTAAAAAGAGGGTGGTCTCCAAAAATGGTAGGGGACCAAGGGCTCAGAAAACTGCAAGTGGAGGGCATGACTCTTTTTTACAGCGTGTGTCCTCCTGGGGCTTGCAAGGGGAGTAACTGCTTGGTGCATGACCCTCCAGGCCACAGGCAGCCATGTGTAGACAGCAAGAGGTCTTTGGTTTCCATTTTCGAGAGGGCCACGGAAAGGTTATCCCCAGACTGGGACTGAAACAGGTTCAAGTAGGGATCACATTCTGGATCCGAGGCTGGGCCAGGCTCCATCAAATGTCCTCATGCCCGCAGGGCTGACCCTCTGCCTCCCCTATGCCAGAAACAGGCGAGCATGGTGTCTTCCTTTTTAGGAGGAGTCTGAAGAAATCCCTTCACTTGTCATAGAGCCTATCTTACAGGTGGCTTTGCAGCCGTGAGCCAAAAGTTGACAACTGACCCACTGATCCTTCACGTTTGGGCCCCTCTGCCTGCCACTTGTGTGCTGGCTTGACATTCAGGCTGGTTATGATCGAGGAGTCCAGCTCCTGGTTAAAAACCTTTGGGTGACTTTCCAGGCCTGACTACAGGGGATTGCAAAGGCTTTCCCTGTCACATCTCACAGGAGAATCTACCTCTTCACACCAGACTTGGGGCACTGAGGTCTCCCAGGGAGTAGCAATCAGGGACTCAGGCTCCCTGACTAGCCAGGCTCTTTGCGACTTTCCATTTCCAGCGTTGCTATCTTCATTCCTAGGTCTCTTTAACTAAGACCTGAGGCAGTGGTCTTCTCTAGGCACCTCTGTGAGGCCTCTTTATGGGTGAGGAGATGCCTCCAAGGCACTTTCCCTGCCCCAACTTGGTACCCAGTACTTCTCCACCCTGAGCCCTCTGCCTCACACCCACCCCTCATCTTCAGGTCCATAAAACATCCAAGACCTTCTACTGGGACTCCCTGGACAGTTGCACAGCTGGAGGTGACCCTCCACAGGGGCACCATTCCAGGGGGGAAAATGGAACAGGAACAGTGAGAACTTCTCTGGTTTTATATTCTTGCTTATATCACAGTAAGTGATTAAACATTAACACTTTCATTTTTGGCTTGGTGCTTTAATCAGCCACTCTGACACCTGACAGCTCAGCTCTCTCTCTCCCAGCTCAGCTGAGCTCCTGACAACGATATTCTTGGGGCACCCTTGCCCTCCAAACCTCGTGGCTTTGCTGCAGGATTTTCTGGCATGAAGTGTTGCTTGGGAGAAGGCTGAGAGCAGACTATTTTTTTCCTGTTTGCATGACTTCAATTTTAAGTTTGGAGAGGCAAAGAATTTTTTAAAAATTCTTGCATTATTATTGAGATATGTTCCTATTATTATGTACAAATTTTCTGTACTAATTTTTTTGTAAGCGGTATGCCCTTACTATCAATAATACAGGGGTTTTTTTTCTTTATTTTAGGAATTTTTTCCTGCTATGCATGTCCAAATAGGTTTTTACACCCATTTGGTGTCTCTTTTTCAGCGATGCTGATTATCCTTATTTTGGATCATCCCTACGTTCCCCCGTACTTATCACTTCATGCTTATTGCATTAATCTCTTTATCTGTTGCCACTGAATCTACTGTGACTTTCACAACACTTCTTCCACGTCCCTGATCTTGGTTTTATTCCAAGTTTATTTCATTTTTTGTTTGTAATTCATTTGTTATGTCCGTGATGGAGTCCTCGAAACTGATTTCCTTGTCTTCCATCTCTCTTTCTGTCCCTTCTGTCATGTGATCACCTTGTCCTTTTTTTTTTTTTTTTAAAGATTTTATTTATTTATTTATTTATTTGAGAGAGAGAGAGAGAGAGAATGGGGGAGAGGAGCAGAGGAAGAGGGAGCTGCAGACTCTCCACTAAGCATGGAGCCAGAGTTAGGGCTTGATCCCAGGACCCCAGGATCATGACCTGAGCCAAAGGCAAACACTTAACTGAACCACCCAGGCACCTCCCTTGTCCATATTCTTGTAAAGTTCTTTCTTAGTCAAGGCACTCGTGTAGAGTCTGCTTTTCATCATGTAATGTTTTCTTTCAGACCAAATAGGTTGTGTTTGTTTCTATTGTTTTAATTTGTGGATTGGGCCCTAAGTGTACATAGGCTCCCTGGGTGTGTGGCTACATGATTTCATTTCATCTTTCTTGTAGGTGACTTGGGCCTCTCTTTAAAAACTTTCCATCTGATCTGCCCTGGGGCTTCCTGTCACATCGCCTCTCCCTGCACTGTGAGGTAGGGAGAGGTTTTTCTTGAGCTCTGAGAAGGGCAGCAGTAAGTCCCATTTACACTTGGGCTGCTTCCATAATTTGGCTATTATTAATAATGCTGCTATAAACATAAGGGTGAATGTATCCTTTCAAATTAGTGTTCTCATATATTTTGGGTAAATACCCAGTAGTGTGATTAATGGATCCTAGGGTAGTTCTATTTTTTAATTTTTTGAGAAACCTCCATACCGTCTTCCATGGGGCTGCACAGTTTGCATTCCCACCAATAGTGCACAGATTTCCTTTTTCACCACATGCTCACCAACACTTTTTTTTTTCTTGTGTTTTTTATTTTAGCTCCTCTGACAAGTGTGAGGTGGGATCTCAATGTGGTTTTGATTTACATTTCCCTGATGATCAGGGATGTTGAGCATCTTTTCATGTGTCTGTTGGCCATCTGGATGTCTTCTTTGGAGAAATGTCTGCTCATATTTTCTGCCCACTTTTTTTTTTCTTAAGAGAGAAAAAGAGAGAGAGCATGAGTCAGGGGGTCAGAGAAAGAGAGAATTTTTTTAAAAGATTTCAGTCATTCATTTAAGAGAGAAAGAGAGACAGAGAGACAGAGAGACAGAGAGAGACCGAACACAAGCAGGGGGAAAGGCAGAGGGAGAGGGAGAAGCAGACTCCCTGCTGAGCTGGGAGCCAGACATGGGGCTCAATCCCAGGCCTGGAGATCATGACCTGAGCCCAAGGGTCTTTTGTTTTAAAGTCTATTTTGTTCAATATAAGTACTGGTACCCTGGCTTTCTTTTCATATTCATTTGCATGATAAATATTTCTCCATCTCTTTACTTTCAATCTGCATATTATCTTTAAGTCTGAACTGAGTCTCTTGTAGGCAGCATATAGATGGATCTTGTTTTTTATCCATTCTATCACCTTGTGTCTTTTGATTGGAGCATTTAGTCCATTGACATTCAAACTAATTGTCAATAGGTATGTATTTATTGCCATTTTGTTACTTGTTTTGTGGTTGTATTTGTAGTTCTCTATTCCTTTCTTCCCTTGCTCTCTTCTCTCACAATAAGTTGGCTTTCTTTACAGAGGTACTTGGATTCCCTTCTCTGCTTTTTTGGTGTATCTATTATTGATTATTGATTGTGGTTATCATTAGGTTTATATAAAACATCTTCTGCATTTAACAATCTATATTAAGTTGCCTCCACACCACGTTTTTGGTATATGGTGTCGTACTTTATACATCCTTTTATTTTGCGAGTTCCTTGACTGATTTTTTCCACATATACTTATTTTTACTGCTTTTGTGCTTCTAGATTTTCTTACTCTTACTTATGGTCTTTCCTTCCCATTCAAAGAGTTCCCTTTAACGTTTCTTGTAGGGCTGGTTTAATGGTCATGAATTTCTTTATTTTTTGTTCGTCTCAGAAACTCTTTATATCTCTCCTTCTATTCTGAATGAGTCTCTTGTTGGATAGAGTACTCTTGACCGCAGAATTTTTCCTTGCAGCACTTTGAATATATCAAAGTTTCTGCTGAGAAATCCACTGATAGCCTTCTGGGGTTCCCCTTGTATGTAACTGTTCTTTTCTCTTGCTGCTTTAAAATTTTTCTATCACTATTCTTTTCCATTTAATTACTGTGTTTCTTAGTGTGGACTTCCTTGGGTTGATTTTGTTGGGGGATCTCTTTGCCTCCTTGATCTGGATATCTGTTTCCTTCCCCAGAGTCAGGAAAATTTCAGCTATTATTTCTTCAAATAAATTTTCTGCCCACTTTTCTCTCTCTTCTCCTTCTGAGATCCCCTGTATTGCAAATGTTATTATGGTGTCACTGAGTTCTCCAAGTCTATTCTCATTTTGCATATTTTTTTTCTCTCACCTGTTCAGCTTGATGACTTTCCATTACTCTGTTCTCAAGGTCACTGATCCGTTCTTCTGCTTCCTCTAGTCTTCTGTTTATTCCATCTAGTATATTTTAAATTTCATTTGTTGTGTTTTTCATCTCTGGTTGGTTCTTTTTTATCTCTTTGTTAAGGGTCTCACTGATGTCCTCCACTCTTTTCTCAAGTCTAGTAAGTATCTTTTTGGTCATTACTTTAAATTCCCTATCAGGCATATTACTTATCTCCATTTCATTTAGGTCTTTTGCTGTAGTTTGTTTGTTTGTTTGTTTGTTTAACTTGCCTTTCATTTGGGACATACTCCTCTGTCCCCTGATTTTGTCTAACTTTCTGTCTGTTTCTCTCTGCTAGGAAAGTCAGCTGTATCTCCTGCCCTTGGAAGTAGTAGCTTTATGACACTGCTGTTCAGTGTCCCCTGTTCACCACAACCTAGCATTTCAGGGTTGTCTCCTATGTGTATTGTGCACACACTGCTGTTGTGGCTGAACCTCTTTTTCCTCCTGTCTAGTTGTCGGCAATGGCTCTATGCCTGTTGTGGGCAGCATTTGGTCCCTGCGGCATTATGTTCTAATCTGGGGTTGAGTTGAGTCAGACCAAGCATTTTACAGGGGTGTGGTAGCCCTCAACTTACAGGCTGCTTTCCCTGTGTTGTCCCCTGAGCAGCTTTCCTTGGTGGGTGAAGTCTGCAAATAAACCAGATATCTGCCCTCAGCCTCCCACTGGGGCCACAGTGTGACTGGTGTGTGTGTTTATCTTCCCCTTTCCTGGGCAAGAGTCACTCTGTGGCAGTGCTGGTCCTTTTCAGGGTTGCTTGCACACTGCAAAGCTTGTGAAACCACTTTGGATGGGCTCTGGCCAAGAGTGTATTGGAGAGGGCAGATCTGCAAAGCACTTGGGTCAAAGACGTGGTGTTTGCAAGTTTTGCGTGCTGGTTTTCCAAAAGAGGGGACCCACTACCACTGTTGGAACCAAAGGCAGCCAGGCCAGAGGGGGTGGACCCACAAAATGCCTGGGTCAGGATATACGGTGCCAGCAAGTTCTGTGTCAGTCCAGTGTTGGAGGGGACCTGCAACCTGCAACACTGGGGCTGGGGTAAGCCTAGCTGGAGAGGGCAGAATCACTGAATGGGGCGGGGCCGGGGGGTGGGTAGGGCACGATGTTAGCAATTCAAGTAGGAATGTTGGCACTACACTGGTTCCCACATCTGTCTGTGTGTTTACACGGGCATGTGGGGGAGGGAAATGGCTCCTGCCAGCTCCTTTATTCCTGGAAGACTCTCCCAGGGATCTCTGTCACTCCAGACAGCTCTGAGATTAGCAACTCTCCCTTCTGTACGTCCCAGGTGTTGTGCCCATGCTGTATCTGCATGACCTCTGTGTTGTGCTGTCTCTTTAAGGGCTGGGACTCAGTTTCTCATACCCTCCATACTCTGGGCTCTCCCAGAGCTGGTCCCACTGAATTTTTGTTGTTGTTCAGTTTTAAAGATTTTATTTATCTATTTTTTTGAGAGACAGAGTGCGAAAGCACAAGGGTTGGAGGGGGTAAGAGGGAGAAGAAGATTCCCTCTGAGAAGAGATCCCAGAGTGGGGCTCAATCCTTCAGCTTGAGCTGTAGGTAGATGCTTAATAGACTGAGCTCCTCAGGTGCCCCAGTTCACTGCATATTAAAATTCCAGGTTCCCCCCCCCAAATAAATAAATAAATAAGGGAGGGGCACCTGAGTGGTTCAGTTGGTTAAGCGTCCAACTCTTGATTTTGGCTCAGGTCATGATCCCAGGGTAGTGAGATCAAGCCTGGTGTTGGGCTCCGCACTGGGCATGGAACCTGTTTAAGATTCTCCCTCTCTATCAGCCCTTCCCCTTCATGCATGCTCTGTCTCAAAAATTAAACAATAAATAGACAAAAATAAAATTCCGGTTTTATGTCCTGCTTGTTGTAAAGAACTCAAGAAATTTGGCCCCTCTGGTTTTCAAAGTCAAATGTTATGGGGATTTATCTACCCTGTGTAGGTTCCCCAGTGTGACAGCCTGTTTCTTTCCTCTCCACCTGCAGATGATCCCGCAGTTCCATTTAGCTCCCCACCATGTCTCCATCCTTCCTACTCTCTTCGATGTGGCCTCTTCTCTACCTTTAGCTGTGGAGTTTGCTATGCCAGTCTTTGGGTCATTTTCTGTGACACTGATCAGCAACACTGACACAAGTGTCATCTAGTTACATCCATTGGCTGATGTGTGCTTAAAGTTCTCCTACTCCACCATCTTCCCTTATATTTCTTCTAAACTATTCTTCTTTTTCTAGATTGTTTTGACTGTTCCAGGCCACTTGCAATTCCATAGGATTTTCGCTTTATTCTCCATATGAATTTTAGGATAAGCGTGACAATTTCTATACGAAGTCAGGTGGCATTATTGTCATCTTAACAGTGTTAAATCTTCTAATCCATGATTCCTGAGGATGTTTTTCTAGTTATTTTGATCTACTTTAATTTTTTTCAGCAATGTTTTATAGTTTTTAGAGTAAGGATCATGCCCTGAGCTGAAGGTTGATGTTTAACCAACTGAGCCACCCAGGCCTCCTTAGTTTTTTTTTTTTTTTAATTGAAGATTTTATTTATTTATCTAACACAGAAAGAGATCACACAAGCGAGGGGAGCAGTGCAGGGAGCTGTGCTGGGCAGCTGAGCAGGGAGCCTGATGTGGGGCTAGATCCCAGAACCCTGGGATCATGACCTGAGCCAAATGCAGATGCTTAACTGACTAAGCCAACCAGGCACCCAAATTTTCTCATTTTTTGTTTATCTAGGAAAATCTATATTTCACTTTCATTTTTGAAAGACAGCTTTGCTGGGTATAGGATTCTTGGTTAACAGCTCTTCTTCTCTACTCTGTGGTTTTTACTAAGAAGTCAGCTGTTAGTCTTTTTCAGGTTCTCTTGTAAGTAAGAACTTGGGATGTTTCTTTCCACTTTCAAGACTTTTCTCCTTGTCTTTGACTTTTAACATATTTGCTATGTAATGTCTGTTTGTGGTTCTCTCTGTATTAACTTGGAGTTTGTTGAACTTCCTGGATGCACAGGCTATTAATTTTCCATAAATTTGGAAAGATTTCTGCCATTATATTTTTGAATATTTTTTCCTGCACATTTCCTTCTTTTGTCTCCTTTTGATAATCCTGTTATGTGAATGTGATGTGTTCAATGGTGTCCCAAATTCTCTGAGGCTCTCTTAATTTTTGTTCATTCTTTTTTTCTTTCTATTCTTCAGTCTATATAATCTCTATCAATCCATATTCAAGTTCACTTATTTTTTTTCTTCTGCCAGTTCAAATCTACTGTCAAGACCTTCTAGTGAATTTTTCATTTTAATTACTGTACTTTCCAACTCTATAATTTCCCCTTGGTTCTTTTCATAATTTCTCTCTTTTCATTGATATTCTCTATGTGAGGAGACATGTCATCATGCCTTCCTTTATTTCTTTAATCACGGTTTCCTTTAGTTCTGTAAACATGTTTAAAATGATGACATTAAAGTGTTTTTCTGGTCAATCTGACAGCTGGTCTCCCTCACAGGCAGTTTATGTCGTCTGATTTTTTTTCCCTCTGTATGGTCATGCTTCCTTGTTTTGTTTTGTTTTTCCATACATAATATGTGTACACACACAACCCCCCCCCCACACTTGTGTGTGTGTGGGGTGTGTGTGTGTGTATATATATGGTGTGTGTGTGTGTATATATATATATATATATATATATATGGTGTGTGGGGTATATATATATATATATATATATATATGGTGTGTGTGTGTGTATATATATATATATATATAAAGATTTTATTTATTTATTTGACAGACAGAGATTACAAGCAGTCAGAGAGGCAGACAGAGAGAGAGAGAAGGAAGCAGGCTCCCCACTGAGCAGAGAGCCCAATGCAGGACTCGATCCCAGGACACTGAGATCACAACCAGAGCCAAAGGCAGAGACCTAACCCTCTGAGCCACCCAGGCATCCCTCTATATTTAAAAAAAAATTTTTTTAAAATAATATATTGTAGCAACTCTGGGTATGGGTTTCCCTACTCTGGGGCTTGTTAATGTTATATTCTTATTTGCTTAGTGACAGCTGGATAATTTGGGGGGGGAGGGCTCTACCTCCCACAGTATTCAGCTTCTGATGTTTTCTTCATGGAGTCATTGCTTTCGAATGTTCATAGTCACCCTGGGATGACAGTGGTTTTGGCAAGTCTCTCATTCTTTCTTTCCTTGACCACACCCTGCCATTAAACTCCACTAATTTTCAACTGATTTTTCTGTTGTTTTCATTACCCTGGGGCATGCATTACTCTACAGAAAAATCCAGTCAGTCCTGGCTCCTTTGAAACAATAGTGTAAGGTCCATAACTGATGATTCATTCTGACCCCAGAAGGGTTCCTCCTACCTGTATTGGTCCCTTCTTCTCTGCTGCAAACCAGAAGCTCAGCGTGTGCCTTGAGTCTCCTCCCAATTGTCTTCCCCCAGAATCTCCACTATCCTTGGGAGCACCTTTAGGTTTGGATTTCTTCACTCTCTGGTGTAGATGAGGTCAGTTCCCTCGGGAAGAGAGGAGGAACTGTTTTTATGGCCAGTTTCTATCCCCCAGGCAAATTTCTGAGCCGGGGTTCTGGAACCAGGAAGGAGGACAAGAGCAAGCTTCTCTCTGAATAATACTCCTGCTTTAAGCGGGGAGAAATGCTGACCTTCTGCTCCTCCAGAAAGAAAGCCCTCTTACTGGGAGCTAGGGAGAGAGGATTCCTGTTGTTGGCCTAGGGGAAGGGAGGCTTGTTGTTGGTCTGGGGGGAGGGGCCCTGCATTGTTGGTCTGAGCTGGGAGGGTACAGAGGCCACTTTAGGCCGGGCCTAGAGCACTGGAAACCTAAGCTAGAAGGGCCCATGGAGACCATCCTGGTTTGCTGCTGCCATTTGCCAGGATCCTCTCCTTGGTGGGATGTTCAGGTAGAGTCAGTCACCCCTCATAAGGTCTGGTCCTTTTTCAGGCCTGTGGGACACCCTGACTGAGATCATGACCACGAGTTGGAACTCCATTCTCCTTGGAGGGATGCCCCTTTGGGAGCCGGCAGCTGGTCCTTCCCACTATGGAACAAACCCCCTCTATTCCTTTGGACTCTCCCTTGGGCTGTATTCTTAAAAACTGGAACACATTTGACCCCCAAGGCCTGAGGAAAAAAATGTCTCATCTTTTCATATAATGTTTGTGGCCTCAGGACCAAACTCCCAGATCAAGAGGTATGACCCCTCCATGGAACTCTATCTTACACTGTTTTCCAGATTGACCTTTGTTGCTGGAACTCCTCCAAATGGCCAGAGGTCTCATAGGTACAAGCCGTCATGGCATTGTCCCAAAACTCTGACCTCTGCAAGAACTAGAATGTGTCTTGCTCAGCTTTATGGCCCATCTGACTCATGGACATTCTAGATGACCCTCTTTTATTCCATCCTGTTGTCGTTTTCCCCCCCTTGAAGACCCAGAGGCTCTCCTGGTTCCTACTAACACCCTAGGGTCCCCTGCCATTGCCACCACTGTTCCACTCTACAAGGTCCCCTCTCCGCCTTCCCATACCTGGTCTGGCACTCACTATGAGCCCAAGGACCTGACTTCTGCTTCTTCACGAAATGTCCTGCCCTTGGTGAGGCTGTGAATGGGCATACAGGGACCATTGGGGTCCATGTTTCCTTTCTGATATCTGATCTGTCTCAGATAGAAACAAAACTTGGTTCCTTTGGCCAAGATGAAAGTCACTGTAATACCCCAAAATCTACAACCCATCTTAGTCCCTTCAAGGTTCTTTCTGGGAAACCCTTCCTCTAGAAAGATCTTTTATTAGACCCTGAAAGCCACTACCTTGCACAGTATGTTACATCCCTTGGGCAAACTGTCTCTGCCATTTACGATCATCAAAACCAATACAGTCCGAAACCCGACCCCTCTTTCTCAGGGAACATATACCCAAAACTTACATCCGGGGATTGGGTATACCTTAAGGCTCTTCCACAGGAAAGCAACAACAACAAAAAACTCTTGAACCTGTCTGGACAGGGTCCTATCAAGTTCTCTTGACCACCCCAACAGTGATAAGACTTCATGCCTTCTCCCTGTGTGTCTGTCTTTCCAGAGTCAAGACCAAGCTGGCCTTAGGTGAGGAACCCTCTGCAGAGTATGGCTGCAAGCCCATTGGAAAGCTTTGTTCAAACGAGACAAAGGTGAAACATACTCAGAGGCCCAGAGACCCATGAATCTGGTCCATTACCAATCCCCATTCTCTCACATTCAATCATTCTATGAATTTATCTTAGAAAAGCCCCCTGAATACTTTCCTCCCAAAACTCTCATGATTTCCCCTTCCTAAATTCAAGACTTCATTCTTGACATTTTCCTTTGGTGTGACCTCTCCAAATTTACTTGGTTAGAAATCATAAGTTACCTGGAGCTGTCCCCCCTTGAAGTTCTGCTCTCACAACACAGTCAATACCCCTGGTTGGATTAATCTTTGTTGGGGCACCTGGGGCGCCCAGTGGATTAAGCTTCTGCCTTTGGCTCAGGTCATGATCCCAGGGTCCTGGGATTGAGCTCTGCATTGGGGTCCCTGTTTATCAATGAGTCTGCTTCTCCCTCTCTCACTCCCCCTACTTGTGTTCCCTCTCTCGCTCTCTCTCTCTCTGTCAAATAAATAAAATTTTAAAAAAATCATTGTTATTGTAACATTCTTTTGGTTCATATCTGATCCTAAACATAGATTTCCATGCTAACATAATTAGCTCTAAGTCCAAAGAGCAAAAAGACTTTCCAATTGTTAGACATGGCCGCTGTTCTGTTCTTATATCATTGCCTGTTGTTTTCTGCTCCCTATTTCCCAGTCCTCAAGGAGTCTCAATGCCTCCTCCAAACAGCCAACACAACCTATTCCTCCAATTGTTGGCTATGCATAGATGCCTCCAATGGAGGACTTGGATCCCCTTACCTAGCCACCCCTAGAGAGTGGACAGCAATGAAGGTTTCCTTAGCCTACACTGTAACCATATTTCCCAAAGTTAATCTCCTCCAGGCACCCTTAGATGATGTGGCAGTCTCAGGCCTTACATGGCACCAACCCCATCCATCTTGGACCCCTCTTTTTCAGCCATTCAGCTATCCTTATTTGCACCCATTTGCATTGTGACCCCAGGACCACAGGGAATACTGGTAGGAACGTGACCACCCACTCGCCCTCACTATCACAGATTCTCAACACGCTACCTCTACTCCAAGGTCGCAGGGACAAGTTAAATTCTCTAGTGCACCTAGTTTAAATCATTCCCCCTCAATCCTTTTGGATGCAAGAAACATCACAGTTCTGCTAAGGCAGACCTCAAAACTACCCAACTCCTTCACTTTGGTTACAACCCACAAAATGAGGACCCTTCCAGTCCTTTCCCCAATTTCCCTCAAATTCAGAACTCCTAGATGTCACCGGACATGTGTTTTTATGAAAAATCATTCTGCAGGAGCCATGCAAACCTCATTCCCTTGTGTCGCTCCCCTACTGGCAACCATGCCAGCTGCCCACTATCAAATAGCTGGGACACTAGGATGGTATTGGTCTTTCTTTGGCCCCGACTTGGGGGCTTCTTCTCTTCCCTTCCCCACAGGTGGGCCTGCTTCTCCACCTTCAGAATACTTCTTCCTCTGTAGAAATGCTGTTCGTATCTGTCTCCCTGCTGACTGGACTGGAACTTGCACTATTGTAAAGCTTTCTCTAGATTTTTTTTTTTTTTTTTTTTGAGTGAGAGAGAGCAGTAGTGGGGATGTGGCCTAGCAGAGGAGAGGAGAGAGAATCCTCAGCAGGTTCCACACCCAGTGAAGAGCCTGATGCAGGGGTTCAGTCTCATGAACCTGAGATCATGACCTGAGCTGAAATCAACATGCTTAACTGACTGTGCCTCCCAGGTGCTCCTCCAGGATATTTTTATTTTTAAATATCTTTATTATTTGTTTTTCCTCCCAGATATTCTTATAGCCCCAAGGGCCATTCTAATGGACCCCTTCCCTTAATTGGACACACTTCACCCCAAATGAAGTATGCTATTCACATTCTTGAGTGAACGGGCTTCAGAAAACAATTTGATCCTTTCTCTCCCCTCTCTTGTTAAACTTTCCCTGACAGATGCTCCCCTCCCTGCCCAGAACCAAAATTCAGAGAAGTCCCTCAGATGTCTCTCAGTCCTCCATCCTGCCTCCTTGCAGTGTCAAGGGTATGGTCCCGTCTAATGACAACAGAACTCCAGAGATAACTGCAGGAATCAGCACTGGGGTGGGAGGTGTTGTAAACTCATCTAGGATCTATCATAATCTCTCTCTAGAGGTTGCAAAGGCCTAGAAACAATAGTTAAATCTGTCCTAACTATACAAATTAGCCACCCCTGAACCAAGTCGACATGGCTCAGGTCTAGGGGCAGACCCAGGGGCTATCTGTGCCGTGCTAAAGTGTTTCAAGAATTTTCTCCATTGGTGCCTATGGTTCTTGGTAGACCAGAGAGATGTTCTGCTGATGGGCAGCAAAGCAAGGTTTATAGAGTAGTAGCAAAGTGATAGTCCAAAGCTACCAAGGAGGGAAAGGACCCAATTCCAGTCGTTACCGGAATTTCTAAGTCTAGGGGTTTTTATGAGCTTGTTGGTGGGCTGTTTTAATCTGATTAGCCCCCCTCTCCCCCTCTCCCTGCCTGTCATCCAATCAGATTCTTGTCACTTCTCTATCCTTTGGGAAAGGGTGGAGGGCTCTTTCTACAGTGGATTAATCCCTTAATCCCTTTGAGGGTGACTTCTTCTTTGGGTGGGGACCCCTTTTCCCTGCCTGCCTTCCAACTATACTTCATCAAAAGGAACAACATAGTTTTGGATCAATGAGGGCAAATACAAGAAAATGCCCGTACTTGGATTCAACTGGACTCCCTCCAGGACCATGCAACACAAGGATGGTTTCCCTGGAAGGAATCCTGACTCTCCTGATTCCTTCCCTTCTTAGCCTTGGCCTCCATATTCATACTCCTGATTACTTGTTCCCCTGTCTTTAATGTCTTGGTTAAATTCGTCTCTTCTAGAATCCAACAGTTCCACAGACAGATGATGGTTTGACAAGGATTCTAGCCCCATCCCATCAGAGGGTCCCCTCCCCCTAAATCTCATGGCCCTGGCCACCAAGAGATGTCACTCAAATCGCCTATCAGTACATTAATCTGCTACCAGGCACTAGTCCATGATTGCACAGAACCCCTGACCCACCTGCAAGTTTAGGGAGGTACGCTGTGTCCTTGCCCCCAACTGTTCAGCAGGAAGCAGCTACTGCAGACCTCCACCCAAATGCCAAACACCTGTCCTTGTCGATCTGTCTGGGGGTATGTAGAGACTACTTTTAGGCCACAGGCTTGAGCACTGGGAACCTGAGTGAGGTGGGAGGGCCCACCGTGACCACCGGGCTGTATGCAAACAGGTCTGTTAGGAGACCAGCCTCAAAACAGCTATAAGCCCAGGCTCCTTACACTTGGACACAGGTACCAAAAAAGGAAAATCCCATATGTTTCTATACCTCCTCACCTTCTCCCTTAACTCCAGCCCCCCACCACTGCCTCCTTGTGGACAGCCTCTCCCTTCTGTCCTGCCTGAGCTCTGTGTTGTTGGTCTGGGGAAAGGGAGGCCCTGCGTTGTGGGTCTGCGGGGAGAGAGGGGCCCTGTATTGTCGGTCTAGAGAGCAAAGGCCCTCTGTCCTGGGCCACGGCGGTCTGGAGCGGAGTCTTCACCTCAGTGAACCAGAAGGAGGGTAAAGGGAGGGAGTGATCTTGGTTCAACTACCACAGACTCTCACCTATTTGTTATTTTTTAAACAAAACTTTCATAAGTGTTCCTTTTTTTTTTTTTAAGATTTTTTTGTTTATTTATTTGACAGAGAGAGGGAGATCACAAGGAGGCAGAGAGACAGGCAGAGCGAGAGGGGCGGGGGAAGCAGGCTCCATGCTGAGCAGAGAACCTGAAGTGGGACTCCATCGCAGGACCCTGAGATCAGGATGTGAGCGGAAAGTAAGATCCGGATGCTTTACTGACTGTACTAGTGAGGCACTCCACGAAGAAAGAGTTCTTGAGTGAACGGGCTTCAGAAAACAATTTGATCCTTTCTCTCCCCTCTCTTGTTAAACTTTCCCTGACAGATGCTTCCCTCCCTGCCCAGAACCAAAATTCAGAGAGGTCCCTCAGATGTCTCTCAGTCCTCCGTCCTGCCTCCTTGCAGTGTCAAGGATATGGTCCCGTCTAATGACAACAGTACTCCAGCTTGCATTGAAAACTACAGTTCTCTGAGCCCCGACCCCAGCTCCGGACCTGGAGTGATTAATTCTCTGTCCTCCGCTCCCGGTCTCAAGCTGCGATTTCAGACTGTCCTCCCCGTAGGACCAGCCCCGAGGGAGGTGGGTGTATCTGTCTCCTCTGGCTTCTGAACCACGTCATCACAATTCAGTGGCTTTGACAACGTGAGATTATTCTCTGCAGGTGTGGAAGCCAGAAGTCCCAAATCAGTCTCACTGTCAAGACGTGAGCAGAATGGGTCCTTCTGGAACCTCCAGGGAGAATCCATGGTGGCCTCTCTCAGCTTCCAGAGCCGCTCCCCTCACATCCCTTGGCTCGCGGCGCCTTCCTCCCTCTTCGAAGGCAGGAGTCCAAGCATCGGGCTTCGGTCATATGTCTGCTGCTTCTGTGTCAGATCTCTGTTCCTCTCCCTCTCAGAAGACACTCGAGGTCACACTGAAGGCGCCCCCTGGACAATCCAGGGTCCTCTCCCCATCTCAAGGTCCTTACCTTAGCCACATCTGCAAGGTCCCTTTGCCAGACGAGGGAACCTTCACAGCATCCAGGGATAAGGCCCTGGATGTCCTGGTTCCACGAATCAGCCGGCCACAGGGAATTAGGGCCTCTCTTAGGACAGAGAGTCACATGTGGCTGGTTCTGCTGTGGCCGGGCATGGCTAGTGACCGGTGCTGATTTTTCTCCTCCGGTGGGTGGCTTTTGGGGGATTCCCCCCTGGGGACCCCAGCTATAATTCCCACGAGAGGCTTGATGCTGTCCCAGGTGCCGGATCTGATGCCCCCCTCACTCTAGGCCCCACTAGCTACCGTCAGCTGGGGTGCCCGATGTCCCCAAGGGTCCTCTCAGTCAAGTCCCATTTGGGGGTCCTGTGTGGTCTCTGGGAACTGGGTCCATTTGAACTCCTGAATCTGTGCCTCACCCCCAGCCTGGCTCTCTTTGCTCACTGTGTGCTGCTCAGGCTCCAGGCCAAGGTCACGGGCAGCACTGGGGTCATGGCCCGGCCTGGCTCAGGTCTGCCCAGGCTTGACTCTCTGCCCTCAGCCCGGCCACATACTCTCCGTGGCCCTTTGGAGAGCCACTCACCTTTTTGTGTGTGTGACTTGGCACAGAATAAAGACTTTGAAAAACACCAAATAAGCCAGCCGGCTGGCCCCCCAAACCCCAGGGGATGCATGCTTGGCTTCCTAAGAAGAATGCTGCCCACGCCTGCCTCTAGGCATCTCAAGCTTGGGGAGGGGGTGCCCCCCAACCCCTGGCTGCCCCATTCTGAGGCTTTGAAACCTCAGCTGAAACTGAGCCGGAAAGAGCCTTGTAACATCCTGTCACGCTGGGGTCTGAGCGGAAGACGGGGAGGGGCCTGGAGGGGAGACTGGCAAAGGGCTGTGGGGAGCTGGCCAAGCCCTAGGGGCTCCGGGGTAGGTCACAGCTTCTGCCGTGTTCCTCTTTTTGCCCCATGACTTTTGTTTGTTTTGTTTTGTTTCGTTTTTAAAGATTTTATTTATTTATTTGACAGCGAGAGACACAGCGAGAGAGGGAACACAAGCAGGGGGAGTGGGAGAGGGAGAAGCAGGCTTCCCGCCGATCAGGGAGCCCCATGCGGGGCTCAATCCCAGGCCCCAAGATCTGAGCCGAAGGAGTACCCTTGACGACTGAGCCACCCAGGTGCCCCTTGTTTGTTTTTTGTTTGTTTGTTTTTACATAAACCTTTTATTTTGAGCTAAATATAGTTTGCTCACATAGTTCACATAGAGCCTATCCACTTTCTACATAGAAAATTTCCAGCCTTCCACAAAGCTGTGGAGGGCAAAGGACAGGCTTCAACGCTCCCCCGCGCTCATTGATCCATATCTGCTTGAGTTCATGGTTTTTTTTTTTTTTTAAAGATTTTATTTATTTATTTGACAGAGAGAAAGATCACAAGCAGGCAGAGAGGCAGGCAGAGAGAGAAGAGGAAGCAGGCTCCCTGCTGAGCAGAGAGCCCGATGCGGGGCTCGATCCCAGGACCCTGGGATCATGACCTGAGCCGAAGGCAGCGGCTTAACCCACTGAGCCACCCAGGCGCCCCGAGTTCATGGTTTTTAATCTATTATCTGGAACTAGACAGACACACAGAGACCTGAACGTAGAAATATGGACATACTCTGTCCACAAGGAAATATATTTCTTGAGACTCATCTAGAATGAGCTCTTTCATATCAACGTATGTAATGAGTTCATACAGGAGTATATTTATACATGAGTGTGTATGTGTATGTGTGTGTGTGTGTGTATGTGTGTGCATGTGTGCGTGTGTGTTTCTCCCCCCTAGCTCTGTGTTTCTCTCTCGTGTGTCTAGAAGCATTAACACTCTCAGCTAACACCAGCTCGATCCTGGTGTTAGGATCCTCTCCAAGGCAGCTGATTCTAGGCTGACGCAGGAAAAGGCTTCAACGGGCCTGGAACATACTGGTCAAAGGAAGTGCCCAGAGAATGATGGGCACTTGGCAGAAGGACAAGGAGGCAGCTTGAAAAGGGTCCCATGGGCCAAATCCAGGACGGTTTGAGCATCCCACATCAATCATCGTAGTAATGGATTCGAACCCATTGACGAAAACAGGAAGGCCAAATGTAACCACATTGATATAAACAAAGAAGGAAAAACTCCTTTACAGAAAAAAAACCAAAAACAAACCGAAAACAGCATGCTTTCACATTGAGCCATCCAGTTCCCATCCAACGCCACGGGGCTCTTCCTTGCTTTGCCTTTCCCGGTTTGTGTCTCCTTTCTTTCCCAGAAAGAACCAGGGTTTGGAGCAATGCCACCGCATTTATCCACTGATGCTCTTTCCCGTAATACACAGTTGTTGCAGAATTGTTACCCTGATACCACATCCCGTGACAAACCTACTAATGAGAGGTCAAGATTTATTGGCAGTTCTTTTTGACCTTAGGATCTCAATTGGACAGAGGACGTCCAGTGTTTAAACTGGAAGAGGCACCTTTTGAATTGGGCTTTGAGGGATGCATAGGAGTCTCCTGGGAAGAGAAAGGGGAAGGTCACATATGTGCAGAGGGAAGGGGCACGAAAGAGCAGGGTGGAGCCCAGTGTTTGTTCACAGGGCAAGGGGATAACAAAGGATGGATCTGGAGAGGAGTCTGGTGGGTGGGGGTAGTGGCTTGGAAGAGCCTTGAATGTCAGGCAAGGAGCTGGGGTTGGGGAGGCAGGCCCTGGGGAGTCCTGAGAGGCATCGGAGTTCAGAAAACGTGGCGGGCAAGCCGGTGGGGGTGGCTGGGCCCATGAGACATATTGCCTAAGCTGCCAGGAAAGCTCTTGTTCTCTGGAAACCTCCGTATCTCATCTGTGACATGGGTGGAAGAGGGGACCCACTCCCAGGGCTCCCCGGGGAATCCCCAAGAGTCATACCTGGCCTTTGGGGGTCCAAGTTAGAGGCCCAGCCGCTCATAGGCTCGCCGTGCTCCGTGACATGTCAGCTTCCTGTTTCCCCTCCCTCAGGGGCAGCTTCAAAAGCCCAGCACGCTCTCAAAACAAAGGAAGACGGGTCCTCGGGTCCTCGACTGCAGAGGAAGCAGGAAGAGCTGACCCTGCTTGGAGCCCAGCTGCTGGGGCCTGGGGACAGCGGGATGGAGTCCGTGGCCCTGTACAGTTTCCAGGCCACGGAAAGTGATGAGCTTGCCTTCAACAAAGGGGACACGCTCAAGGTAGGGGGGCTGGGCTGGGCTGGGCTGAGCTGGGAGGGTGTTAAGAATCAGAGGCCCAGGACACCCCCCTACCCCGGACACCCCAGACAGAGTCCAGCTTCTCCAGGTACTGGCTGTGTGATTCTGGACAAGCTACCTCCTCCAGCTGAGCCTCAGTGGCCCCATCTCGGAAATGGGGAGATAACTATGACCTGTCCTTCACAAGCGGGGGTGTGTTGTGAGGATTCAAGGAGACATTAGCATGGTGCCTGGCAGGAGTCTGTTCAACCCCAGGCCTCCCGGTTTTCCTGGGAAGAGTTTGAAAAGACAGTTGCAAAGAGGGAGGGAGGGAGGGATAGAAAAGCTTTCAGGATGAAGTGTACACACTCTGGGGGTTGGGAGGGAAGGTAAAAAGGTAGAGAAGGAACTTCCCAACAGCATGAAGGAAAGGGCAAAGAAAGTCATAACACCAGTTGATTCTGGAACCTTTGTTCTGTCCCCGTGAGACTGAACAGCCTGGGTACGGGTTTGGGAATGTGGAACCATGTCCACTTATGGAATCCCCTTCCTCTCTCTGCCAGGATGCCAGCACCTATGTCCACGTGAGTGGCTGGTTGGGGGCCCTGGGGACATGTGGCCTTCGGGGAACATGGGTAGGCTTAACACCAGCACTACCTGGTCAGGACAGGAGACATCCTGTGAGAGCTGGGTCTAGTTCAAAGACCTCACTGACTACTTTGAGAGCAGTTTTCAGACTCAGATTTGGGGCTCGGTGGGAAGTGGGACAATGAAGAAATAAGAACGGGGTAGGGGGCTAGCTCCAGCTGGGGCTCAGAGTGACTGGTGAGTGGTGGTGGGGGGTTGGGGGGGTCAGTAGGGATCCCCCAAGGCAACTGTGTAAAGAAAATGACATTTCCACTTCCCTCCCAGATTCCTGCACCCATGACCCCCACCCCAAGATGAGTCATGTTTCCCACTAGCTTTTGGTAAAGCATTAGGCAACTCCCAGCGCGTTTGCTTCTAACAGAGGTGCTCGCTAAGGAAAGAGTGAGTTCACGAGGCCAGGAGCACACCGGAACACCAGGACGTAAAGCAGGGCCTGGCCCACAGTAGGCTCCTAATAAAACATGGGGAATGGGGATGCCTGGGTGTCTCAGTTGGTTGAACGTCTGCCTTTGGTTCAGGTAATGATCCCAGGGTTCTGGGATCAAGCCCTGCATTGGGCTTCTTGCTCAGCAGGAAGACTGCTTCCCCCTCTCTGCCTGCCCCTTCCCCTCAATCTCTTTCTCTGACAAATAAATAAATAAAATCTTAAATAAAACAAACAAACGTGGAGAATGTTGCAGGAGAGAAGGAATGGCGGAATCATTAATGTGTTAGCTGAAATGGGAGCATCCCTTGAAGTGGGATTTGCATCTTGTGTCCGCAGAGACTAGGGAGGGTTGGGGAGGGGACCCTTCAGGCTCAAAGAATATTGGAGGAATGCCAGGCGGTGGGAAGACCTGCCTTTTTTTTTTTAAAAGATTTTATTTATTTACTTGTCAGAGATCACAGGTAAGCAGAAAGGCAGGCAGAGAGAGGAGGAAGCAGGCTCCCCGCTGAGCAGAGAGCCCGGTGCGGGGCTCAATCCCAGGACCCTGAGATCATGACCCAAGCCAAAGGCAGAGGCTTAACCCACTGAGCCACCCAGGCACCCCAAGACCTGCCTTTTTCTTCCTTCCCTCCACAAACATTTGTCAAGCTGTTGAGCACGTACCCTGTGCCAGGCGTTGTTCTAAGTGCAGGGGCTATAACAAGGAACCAAGTAAAGTCTCTGCCCTCTGGGAGCTGACATTCCAGAGAGTGAGTGATGTAGGGCGGTGATGAATGGACTGAAGAAATCAACACAGGGAGATGGGATGAGAGTGAAAGTGAGTGGGACCGGGCAGGGGGACAGGTTCAGATGGGGTGGTTAGGACAGTCTTTTGAAAGAGTTAAGACCTAGGAGCCCCTGGCTGGCTCAATCAGGAGCATAAGACTCTTGATCTTGGGGTCATGAATTCGAGCCCTACACTGGGCCTAGAGCTTACTTTAAAAAGAGAGAGAGAGAGAGAGATAACACCTTAGCCTAGCCCTGAAGGCTGAGCAGGAATCAGCCATGCAAAGAGCCGGGGGAAGAGAGCACCAGGTGCGGGGTGGAAAACAGCTGGTGCAAAGGCCCTGTGGTAGGACCATATTAGTGTGTTTGAAGAGTTGAAAGGTCTGTGGCTGAAGAGCAGTGAGTGAGAACAAGAGGGTAAGGATGATGTTGGGAGGAGGCAGGCATCAGGGCCTGTGAAAGATTTGTATTTCATTTCAAATTTGATGTGTACTCACTGAAAGTTTTTACTGGAGGAAAAAATGTGATCAGATTTACATTTCCAAAAGATAACAGATTGACAGGAATGGAAGCAGAGAGGGACTCTTGCAGTCTACTAGGTAAGAAATGAAGATGGCTAAACTAAGAAAAAAAGTCATGACAAAATATTAATGTCCTTAATATGTAAAGAGCTCTTATAAATCAATAAGAAAATCACAAACAGTGTACTAGAAAAGTGGGCAAAGCTATGAACGGGGAAATTGCCAAGGAAGCAATGTAAGCAAGTAAGTGTCCAATTTCACCAATAACAAAAGCCATGCAACCAAAGCAAGTAATTGTTTTCCATTTGCCAGATCAGCAAAATTTTATTTTAAAAAGAATCTCCCAGGTTATTGAGGGTGTGGGAAAATGTGCACTTTTACAGGGGAGTGGTGGACAGGTAAAGTGACACAGTCATTCTGCAGGGAACTTGGGGAACATATAAAAAGCCATGAGACTCTCCATATCCTATAACCCAGAAATTCTGCCTCTGGGAAATTGAGATATGGTCAGAGATGTATGTGTGTTCTCTCACGGGAACTCAGGGAGGACTCAGTGTGTCCGCGGTCTTCTGCTAGGTAGTGGTGACTCGGCAAGGAGAAAACGGGCACATTTACCGCTCAGGAAGCTGAGATTCTGGTGGCAGACGAGGGCCACAAACCAGATTAATAACATACAGAATTTGTCTGACAGAGACAGTGCATGGGGAAGAATGAAGCAGGTGAGGGGTGGGGAATTTGGTGCTAGTTTGCAGTGTGAAATCAACCTAGACTGCCTACCTAGGGATGGTATCAAATATCGTACAGCCCTGAAAATGCTATTTGGGGAGGGCGCTTAATGGCATAAAAAAATCTCATGATGCGATAGCAAAAAGCAGAATGCAAACATATCCACATGGAGGATCAACTCTACACAGATAATCAATAGGTATTCATTTTGTGGAGGGATGAATTTTGTGGAAGGAAAACTGCCCATCGTGCACTGGATTTGCAACCCCCCCCCCCAAAAAAAGATCTTTCTAGGAAAAAATGACCTGAAAAACTAGCAGTGTTTGGTTTGGGGACATGAGCCATGAGCTATTATATTACCACTTTCTTTTCTTTTCTTTTCTTTTTTTTTTTAAGATTTTACTTATTGGACAGAGAGAGAGGACACGAGTGGGGAGGAGCGGGAGAAGCAGGCTCCTTGCTGAGCAGCGAGCCTGTTGCAGGGCTCGATCCCAGGACCCCGGGATCATGACCTGAGCCAAAGGCAGAGGCTTAACCCACTGAGCCATGCAGGCGCCCCTTGCATTAACTTTTAAACAGACTTTAATTTTCAGAACAGTTTTAGATTTGAAGAAAAATTAAAGAGATACAGCACAAGGGGATTTGGACCCATCTGTCTCAGTGGGTAACAGCTTACACGATGAGCACCCTACCTACCGTTGTTTTGTTAATGGATTGATCTTGATAGATTATTGTTAGCTCATGAACATAATAGTTTTTGCATTGATTTGATTTTCTTTAAAGATTTTATTTATTTATTTGACAGCAGAGAGGCAGGCAGAGAGAGGGGGAAGCAGGCTCCCTGCTGAGCAGAGAGCCAGATGTGGGCCTTGATCCCAGTACCCTGAGATCATGACTTGAGCTGAAGGCAGAGGCTTAACCCACTGAGCCACTCAGGTGCTCCTAATCTGATTTTTTTTAAACATCTTGTCTTAAAATATTCTTTATCTTCATGGCTGAGTTTCTTGATGCCGCCTTAAATTTTGTCCCCGAGATGCTTCAGCCGCCCCACTCCTGTGAAACCCTCTCTCTGTATAACAGTAAAAACGTGACTGGGTTGTCACGTTGTGTCCCCTCTTCTCCCTGGCCAGGCTTCAGCGTGTTGGTCTGCTGGCCCCCTTTACCTAGCTGGGCTGGGCTTGGCTGGAGCCGGGTGAGCGGTTCCTCCTAGAGCCATCCCATGAACTCTTCCGGCGAGTGTTTCTCGACCGCCCCCTGTAGGCCGGACCCTGTCACAGCAGGGCCCTCAGGTCGATCCCGGCCCAAGGGAGCCCCGGTGGATCAATAAATCCGAGCTCTGATGTTGGAGGAAGTGTAGGTGGCAGGTGCATCCACTCTGGACAAATGGCCCCCAATGGACATATGGCTCTGGAACAAAACGTCCTCCTTGTCAGAGCAGGCACCTCTGGGGACAAAGTACCCCATTGCTCCCAGCTGGAGGAGGGACGTAGCTAGTGGCTTCACCCCCATCCCTGGGTGAATGACCTGGCCTCCAAGACCCAGACTGAGGGAGCCCACAGCCTCCTTGGCATCTCCAGAGGGAAGGTCAATGGCACCTCTGACCCAGGGCAGTCAACCCTGAGCACCCTAACCTGCTCCCCGGGAGCCCTTCCCACAGTGGTTAATGGCCACCATTGCAGATGCCAAGCCCTGGACTTGTCCTGGCTGCTCCCTACCTGTCTTGTGCACAGCCCGTCGTTGAGTCCCGTCAGCGACTCTGCTGACACCTCTCCCGACCCTGACACCACTTCTCCACACACCCCCCGCCTCCCCCCCCGGGGGGTCTCCCCAGCTCCCAGCTAGTCCAGTGCAGAAGCTCCCACCACCCCCACTCCCAGCAGTCCCCATCCCCCCACGACAGCCATGACTCAGAGCCCGAGCCTCT
This sequence comes from Mustela erminea, assembly GCF_009829155.1. Lineage (NCBI taxonomy): Eukaryota > Metazoa > Chordata > Mammalia > Carnivora > Mustelidae > Mustela > Mustela erminea. The sequence goes on along the minus strand of NC_045631.1, from coordinate 13,498,140 downwards.
CCTGATGCCCCTCCATGGCCTCTCTTGGCTTTTGAAGTAAGATCTCTCTCACTTGCTTCCTGGGGCCTACAAGACCTACATCCTCTGACCCTGCCCGCCTTCCTCACTTCACCTTACAGTGCTGCCTCCCGCCTCTACTCCAGGCACACTGGCCTCCTCTCTGTTCTGAGAACAGCTCCCACCTCAGGACCTTTGCACTGATTGTTGCCTCGGCCTTGGATACTGTTCCCCATATCTTCTCACATCCCGTTCCGTCTTATAACTTGGGCCTCAGTTCACACATCAGCTCCTCAGAGAGGACTCTCTCGACCACCCCATCTACCCACTGTCGACAATGCCCAGCCCTCAATCAATTTCAGAGCACTTAACCACTACATTGAATTACCTGTGAACTGGTTTCCTTCCTTCTTTATTTTCTTCCTCTGCCCACCACTGTGGAAGCTCCTTGTTCCCTGCTGTCTCCCTAGTACTTTGTATGGTGTCTGACACACCGTAGGTGCTCAGGTCATAGCTGAGAAGTGAATGCCTTGGCCAGGGGTAGGACAGCCTCCCAGGTGGAGGGCACGGTGGGAAAAAAGGCTTGGGGGCAGCCCAAGCTGTGGATTTTGCCCAGGGAGGAGCTGGTCCCTTTCCTTTGTGCAGATTCTCATGTCTCAGGGGGTTTTATAACCTTTGAACCATGTGACTATTAAGAATTCAGCTCCTGTGGCGCCTGGGTGGCTCAGTTGGTTAAGCGTCTCTCTTCGGCTCAGGTCATAATCCCAGAGTTCTGGGATCGAGCCTCACTTTGGGCTTTGCTCCACAGGAGGTCTGCTTTTCCCTCTCCCTCTTCCTGCTACTCCCTTCGCTTGTTCTCTCTTTCTCTCTCTCTCTGTCAAATTAATATCATCTTAAAAAAAAAAAAAGAATTCCGTTCATGTGACCAATGAGAACATTTCTGGGTCCTCAGATTGGGATGGCAGGAAAACAAAACAAAATAAAATAAAACAAAGATTCTATTTGAGATAGGACATTCACATGGCCACAGGGGACTTTGTAGTTCGACACTGCTGCATTCAGCATAGGCCATGAATGTGCCCATTTCATAGATGAAGAAACAGAGGGCAGGACTGTGGAGAGAGTCAGAAGACAACAGAGTAGGGCAGCCCCAGGCTCCCAGGCATCATCCTTGAACTCATGTCCATGGAAGGCAGCTGACAGGTTTTAAGCGTCCTATTAAGTCAGAGAATTGTTTTGTTTTGTTTTCAGCAAAAGTTGTCCTGAGTAAGCCACCTGTTTCCGTCCACCCCCTCGGGGCTGTTGACCTTGCCCAGGCTGCAGAGTCAGGAAGGAAGGAGCTCAACGGGGCCTGGCAGACAGATAAGGAGGTGCTTGTCTGCAAGGCCTGGGCCCAAGGCAGCAACTCTCAGCTCTTCCCAGCAAAATCAAACTAAGTTGATGGCTTTGCATCAGCCTGCCCCTGAGCCTTTGCTCCTCCAAATGCCCTCTCCTTGGGATGCTGTTGTATATCTGATTTTTTCTCTTTCCCTCAACAAATACCCACTAGGATTGTACCAATATTGGCACCTGCTCCAAGACCGACAGGAGAGATGCTCCCCTGGCCTTGGGTCTGGACACAAGTGGGGAGTGGAGTGGGGTTAAAATTCCCAGACCCCAGGCTGCTGGCTTGCTGTACAGGCTCTGCCTCCTCTGGGCATCACGAGCCTTATCTGCAGCCTTTGGTGACGAGCTGTCCCATGTGGGAGGCTGGCCCAGGGGAAGGAGGAAGGCGCCCCAGGGTTCATGCTGTACCCACTCCCCAGGCCCAGCCCGTTCATCCCTGTGGCTGCTTGGTTGCTCAGCCACGGCGACACTCACCCCCACTCAACTGTTTCAGTTCCTCTCGGCCCACCTGTGGGTCTGCAGAGGCCTCACGCCATGGACAAGGGGCCCATGTGGCTTGAACAGGCTGGGCCGCAGCCTCATCATAGCCCAGAGGCCTCCCTTGTCTGCTCACTGGTGCCTGAATCCCCACTTTCCCGAAATGACGCCCGTGAACTCAGATTATAGGGGTTTAAAGGCAAGTGACCCCTGGTGAACCATCAGGAGGAGCCGAGCTGGGGCTGGGACTCCCCGACCTCCTGGGGGACCTCAGACCTCCACCCCACGGCTCAGTGCGTGGCATACAGATGCTGTGGAGTCCCCATGCTCAGGGGACAGCTCAGGAACTGCGGCACCCCGGGGTGCCTGCCTCCCAAGACTGCATGGTCTGCCAGGGCTCTGGGGGGACAGATCCTGAGAGTCCAGCTCCAGCCCCCCCAAAGTTCAACCCACTGACCCACATTCTGGGTCCCCAACTGTCCAGCCTGGGGAGTCTGTGACCCTCCTGGGGACATGCCTGTGACATCAGACTCAGCCCTTGTGGGCCTGGGCAGGTTCCCAGCCCTCCTCTGTGAAATGGGTCCTGGGACCCCCTACCTGGGGTCCCTGAACAACAGGGCCTCAGCCCATGGCAGCTACCCGAGTGACCTTGTCTCTACTGCCCACAGATTCTGAATATGGAAGACGACCAGAACTGGTACAAGGCTGAGCTCCGAGGCGCTGAGGGCTTTATTCCCAAGAACTACATCCGTGTCAAGCCTCACCCGTGAGTGGCTATATATCTATCCTAGGGGCTCCCCTACCCCAACCCCTGCAGCCAGTGTCCCCACCTGGCCTGGCCCAGGCTGAGCTGAGCTGCCTGAAAAGCTCAGTCCTGGTGCACCCCTTAGGCACGGGGATTCCTCGCCTCGCTTCCACTCATCTGCCTGAGGTCCCCTGTCTCTATCCTGAGCAGGAGCAGGGGACAGAGATGGGAGTACCAGAAGGTGGCAGAGTCAGGGCCGGTCCAAGCCACAACCTGTGACACCGGGGAACATCCAGGAGGGTACTGGAGGGACGGGGCCCCCAGCTCTGGGCTGGCTGGGCCACTGGCTGCCGTGTGGTCTCCTCTAGGAGACCTCAGGCCTCAGTTTCCCTATCTGTAACACAAGGAGGCCTCAGTTTCCCTATCTGTAACACAAGGAGGGCCGAGGTTTCAAACTGCAGAGGATTCTAGAGCTCTCTTTAAGAGGCTAGCTCAGCCTGTGTGAGGATGAGTGAGGGGGACAAGGGAGGGGTGACAGGGGGGCAGGCAAGGGTCGGAAGCAGATCCTGTAGGTCCTGCCTTTGGGGTTTGGAGGGGAGCTGAACACTAGCCGAGCAGACCAATGCCCTGGGACTGAGGCAGAGTGAAAGTCATGTGTGGGGCATAGGGAAGCCCCCATCAGGCTCATAGCAGGTGGCATCCCAGCCCGCTGCTCTGGGAATGGCTGGGGCATAGCCCAGTCCCAAAACAGGCCCCAGTGGCCAAGAACCTATGGAAAAACCAACTAGATCTTCTTGAGATGCTGATGGAGTTAGTCTCTCACTCGATCATTAATCAAACACTAGCCACGGCCCCAGGGGTGGGGGTCACCTGGGTGATGCTGGAGACACAGGAGAAGCAGCTGGAGTTGGAACAGCCCCAACCCGGGGGAGAGATGGGACATAAAGAAAGTCCAAGACAGGAACATAGTCAACCCTGAGGTCACTGGGGAAGGGTTCTCAGAAGAGGTAGCACCGAATGAGGTTTTGAAGGGTGCATAGGAATTAGCTAGGTAGAACAGGAGAAAGTCATTCCTGGGAGAGGGGACAGGGAGGATGATGAGGGCAAACCCATGGCAGTGAGACCACCAGGAGGGCCTCAAATGGCAGGCCTGGGATGGTGGGGAGAGCAGAGATGGCTGAGCTGGGGAGGGTGTCAGTTGGATGTGGAGGACCATGATCCGGCCACACGGCTCGAGCGGACAGGCCAGAGACCACGAGATGTATGTGGGGGGGCAGGGTGGTGGTGGGGGGGGGCCCGCAGTATACAAGAGGTGCAGGGCCTGGGCAGGCCTGGGGGTGTTTCCTCTTCATCTGTCTTCGAGTTATTTCCGAAGCTGCCCCGCCTCCAGCTTCCTGTGCTGGGGAAGCCCCATCCCACCCAGGTCCCCGCTATACCCCCGTCTGGGCTCCAGGCATCCCGGGCCTCTTACACGGAAGCCGCCGCCCCTAGTCGGTATGCTGAGCTGCAGCTCCCCCCAGATCCAGGCCCTGCAGCGGCCCGCTACACCAAGTGACAGGGTCAGGGGTCTGCCCCTTTGGCCTTTTACAGCCTTTCTGTCAATAAAGGGAGGGTGCCAGCGGAGGGGCATGGTGAGATGCCAGGTGCCCCGGGGAGCAACCACAGACAGAGTGACCCCCTGCAGGCTGGGGGTGGGGTGGGGTCAGGAAGACTTGATATTTTCAGGGGCAGGAAGTGTCCCGGCCAAGGCCGGAAGCCCAGAAGTCCCAAAGCTGCTGGGAAGCCTTGAGCAGATGTCAGCACAAGGCCAGGACTTGGGAGCTGCTGGGGGTTGAGACGAGACTCCACCCATAGGAAGCCATGGAGGGTCCCGGTGTCTGATCTCCGGGGGGTCCCTGGGATCAGTTCTGGTCACTGGTGTCTGGGACAGAGCAGTGACAGAGCTCAGGCCCCTGACCAACCCATCAGAGGCCAGGCCTGGTGCCTTGTCCGCTAACCTCAGCACCTGCCCGAGGCCCCGAAATAGCTGGGGAGAACGCCAGCTTAGCATCTGACTCAGCCCGTCAGGCCCCAGGGTGTGGGGTGGGGCAGGGGAGAGCTGGGGTCCCAGAAGGCCTTACTCGGCCTACATCAGCCCCGCTCCTTCCCTAAGGACTCACTGTCTCCCCTGCCTGGCCAGGGGACCAGGTGCCCCAGGGAGCTGACACCTGGGCCTGGGTGTTAGAGTAGATGTTTGCCAGGGACGGCCTAAGGGAGTGCTGCGGGAGAAGGGGTGTGAGCTAGTTCATGAGGGTCCCCAGTCTCCCAGGGGCACTGCAAGCTGGGTGCCACCATCACCATCTCATGGACAAGGAGACAGGCACAGAGAGGTTGAACGGTTCTTGCAGGCACACACAGACGGCAAGAGTCTGCATGGGATTTGCAGCCCTGTGCTGTGGGTCCCCACTGCCCCCCCAGGTTGTACCCCCCAGACATGGGGAGGGGGTAGCCCTGGGGGAGGGCCTGAGGCTAGGGACCGGCTGGGCAACCTTTCGGGGAATCCCTGCCCTTCTCCGGGCCTCAGTTTCCACATCAGGGAAATGGGGGAAGATATGAGGTGGCCCTAAGAAGAGTTGGCACAGGCATGGCAGAGAGATCTGGGGTTCAGGGGGCTTCTGGACGTGTTGCTCCTGCTGTCTGTCCTTCAAGCCACCTGAGGACCAACCCTGCCTTGTTCCGATGGGGGCAGGGCTGGCCGCCTCAGAGGGTGTGGTTGCAGAAGCCTTTGAGGGTGACGGGCGCCCACACACTGATGCCTCCTGTGGGGTTTTGTGGGTTCTTTGGAGACACCCAGGCCCTCAGGAAACGCTCACTTGGGGCCCCACTGGGCCCCTGTTCCTGTGTCCTGCTGGGGGCTCCCGGGTGGAGGAGCTCCCTTCCCCCGGCCCCCAACTCAGCCTCTGTCCTAGAAGCCTCTATCCCAGCCTCCCGAACTCCAGGGACCTGGGCTGAGCTTTCCAGATGGTGGCCTTGAACCCCCACACTCAGCAACCGTTTTTTACCGCCTCCCCTCCCAGGAAATCCATCATGAAACAGGCTCCGGGGTCCCCACGTCTGGGTGTCAGCTCCCCAGAACCAGGGCTTGAGACACAGTGCGAGGACAAGGACTTCATTTTGGAGTGGGAAGTGACCCGGGAAGGAGCCGGCCATTAGGGGTGTGTTAACAGGATGGCTGCTGCTGGCTGCGACAGGCACCGGGGATCGGGGGGAGAGAGCGCAGTCTCCCCAGAATGTTCCATCGGAGACAGGGGAGCTGAATGTTTACCCACCTGCGCCCCTCCGCCCCGCCCCACTCTGTCATCGCTTGACAGTGTTCTGGGGGCTCAGGCCTTTGAGCACAGGCCTTTGTTAGTTGCCAGAAAAAAGCCCCAGGACAGAATCCCAGCATCCTCATTTGGCAGGCGATATGGTGGGGAGTGGAGACAGGGCAAGACACCACGGGTTGCTCCCTGCACCTGTCGCCCCTGTCCTGGGCTTCAAGGGCTCAGCAACATCCTGAGACAACAGGAAAAAAGTCCCACCTCACATCCGCCCCCGGTGCCAAGCTCAGACGCAGGAAACATTTGCTGAAAGAGGGAAAGGAAGCCTTACAAGGAACAGAGTCTCTAGACCCCGCCCCTGCTTGGCCATGGTGCCCCCATGTGACACTGACTGCTCTGGGCCTCAGTTTCCCCATCTGCACAATAAAGGGTCCAGTCAGAGACCACCTGGACTCTGTGAGGGGCGGCAAGATCCACAGAAGCTGGGGGTTTGCCTGGGCTACACAGCAAGATGGGCAGGATTGTCACTAGGGTGGGGGGGGACAGTGTGGGGTCTTACAAGACTCTAAGCATTTGCCAGGCACTTCTGCATTCCCAGTTCTGTGTGGTCATCCAGAAAACGGACTTGTACCTGGGAGAAAAAAAATCCAGGTGGCCTCCGTTTGTGCAGCCATGAAATGGGTGCAGGGTGAGATCCTTCCTCATCAGACCAAAGCTGCTATTACTTTTGTCATCCATTTTTATGTTTGTTTGTTTGTTTTTCCACTTTTAAGAATCTATCATCTAAAACAGAAGAGCTCAGCTAGGGTTGGCTGGGTGGAGGTTCACTAAGGTTTGATTTCTCTCTTTTCCTAAGGGAATGTTTGCCTGGCATGGTGGGAAAGGCTTGGGCTTGGGACCAAAATGCTGGGATTGGGTCCCAGGTCCTGCCTGCTGCAGCATGCAGCCTTGGGCCTTGTCACTTTGCATCTCTTTGCCTCGGCTTCCTCATCTGTGAAATGGGTGCAGTCATACCTCTCGTGTCTCGGCACTGCTGTGAAGATCAGCCCTGTCGGTTGCCTGGCACACGGAGAAGCGGGCAGCCTGGCCTTCCCACTGCCCTCACCTGCCCCCTCTCTCTGCAGGTGGTACTCGGGCAGGATTTCCCGGCAGCTGGCCGAAGAGATTCTGATGAAGCGGAACCACCTGGGAGCCTTTCTGATCCGGGAGAGTGAGAGCTCCCCGGGGGAGTTCTCAGTCTCTGTGAAGTGAGTTCTGACCCCTGGGGGAGTGCAGAGGAGGGTGGGCAGGGAGGTGGCATTGGAGCTGAGCATGGAAGCACAGGACATGGGCTCCCAGAGGGTGTTGGAGGGAGTGGCGTCCTTGGAGGAGGGGCAGCTGGAGCTTGGAAGCAGGTCGGGGAATAACATGCACCCCAGGGAGGGGGGGCGGGGGAAGCAGTCTTGGGTCCACTGCTAGGTCTCAGGTGCCAGCATGAAGGGTCTGGCTGGTATTCTATGAACAGTGAGGAGCCCTCGAGTACTCATCCTGAGGGGAGGAAGAAGGATGCCGGGGTTTGAGGTGACAGGAGCAACTGAGGGCAGGAGAGCACCAGGCCCTCAGGGCAGGGGTCCAGGATGTGCTGCAGTCAGGGACAGGGTCCCGCTACGTGGTGCCGTAAATAAGATGATGGACTAGGCATCCAGGCTGCTTGGGACTGTATTCTCGTTCTGCCACTTCCTGGCTGTGTGACCTTGGGCCAGTCACTTAACCTCACTGCGCCTGTTTCCTCTGATGTGAAATGAGTCATGACAAGGAATATTTGAGTCAATGTATATATTTTTGAGTCAATAGATGTAGAGTGAAGAGAATAGTGCCTGGTGTTGAAGCGGGGTGGCCGTGCTGGAAGGGTGTGGCTTTGTGACGGGCAGCCCCTCGGGCATGATGTGGCAGCCTCTGGGCAGTGTGGAACCCAAACCTAAAGGCCTTTAGGGAAATGGAGGGAAATGGAGGAACCCAGGCTGGAAATTGGAAAACAGGAATGGGAGTCAGAAGGGAAGGGGTCTGGTCTCTGTCTTTCCTGTTCTCAGTGCCTGGAATAGTAGGGTATAGAGGCAGAAATTCACGGATTATTTACTAAGCTTCATATCATGGGCCAACCTATTTTAGAGGCTGGGGAAATGCAGTGACAATTGCCCTTATGAATTTCTGCCCTAGTGGGGGAGACAGACAGTGAACAAGGCATCCAGCAGGAGTCAAGGTGGTCAGAGACGGTTGCTCTGAGGAGATGGCCTTTGAACAAAGATCTGAACCTGGAAGCAGAGGCTGCCCAGGTCTCCGGGAATGAGGATCTGGAAGGAGAGACTTCTAGGCAGACAGAACAGCAAATTAAAGGCTCTGGGGCAGGATGCACTGGGGGTGTGTTGGCATCCACAGGAGGTGCCGTGATTGGAGCAGAGAAGCTGGGTGGAGAGAGGTGGGGGATCCTGACAAGGAGGTGGAGTTTTCCCTCTGAGCAATAGGGATCCACGGACGGTCTGGAGCAGGGGTAGATGTGACTGGCTTCCATTTCTCAGCAGATCCCTCTGGCTGCTGTGAAGAGGAGGGATGATTGGCCAGTGAGGAGCCAGGCAGGAGGTGATGGTATCTCAGACTCTGGTGGGGGCTGAAGGCATGAAAAGTAGCCAGATCAGGGAGTGCCGTGGATCTGTGATGTCAGGGCCGACGTTCATACCAACAGTTAGGGTCTCCGTGGGCACTGGGCACAGAGCCTGCACAGAGGAGGCACTCACTGTCACGGACAGCGGTCTTGGGGTGGCAGGCTTGCAGCTGGAAGGAGGCACAGGAGCTTGACGGTGTGGCCGCTAAGAATCCCCTTTCTAGGATGGAGTTGGTCCGCAGCCAATGGCTTGATTGTCCAAAGGATAAATGAACACAGGACCCCTTTGATGGTTAATGGGGGTGAGGAGGTGGGTGATGAGCCTTCCAGGCTCTTCTGGACCCTAGGGTGAGCTCTGTGACTGGTGCGATGTACGCTGGTCCCTTTCTATTTCTGATGGTGGAGCGCGATCTGCATACCGGAGCGCCGTGTGGTGGTGAGCTCCCCGTCTGGGCCTGGGGCACCCATGTGGAGAAGACTGCTGTGGTCAGGAAAGCTGCTGGTGGGCGGGGGGGGGGGGGGAGGTTGTAAAAATGATCCAACGTCATGAGAGTCCACAGCACTTACCTGATGCCCTCCAAACTCTGCAGACAGCTATGGGCTCTTTTCTCTTCCCTCCCCCAACACCCACCTCGGCGAATAGGCTGGTTACCCTAGGGGATGGGAATGGCTCTGGCCCTACTTTAGCCTGTATTTTCCCATCTTAAAAATGGGAGCAACGTCAGTGTGCATGTGTGTGGGAGATGCTGTGAGTTCTTAGTCCTGACCCCACCCCTGCCCATGGTTGTGGACACCTGGAGTAACTCCCTTCCCCACTCCCTTCTCCCCGTCACCTTCCCACCTCCACAGCCAAGCCCCCACTTCCCTCTTGGGTTCCTGCAAAAGCAGGAAATGGCAATTTTCCATGTGCTGGCTGTCCAAGAGCCTGGTTGTCTGGGAATGGAGCCCACCAGGTGGGCTGGGCCAGCTCTGGGTGCTTCCAGGAATCCAAAGTCCAAGATCACCCAGCAAAGCAGGGACACAGGGGAGTCACTGGGATAGCTTCTGCAGCCCTAGCTGAGGGGAGGTGGTGGGCCTTCCAACCAGCCCCCAACAGCCCCCCCATCCCCCTCCCTCCTCTGCTAACAGATCCGCTGCCTGAACTTCCAGCATTAAGACCCTGTGCACTGCCCTCTTCTGGCGCTTCTTGGTAAATGCAGCCCCGCCCGTGCACAAGCACAGCTTCTGACCCAAACATCTCAACCTACTGTGTGTGTGTGTGTGTGTGTGTGTGTGTGTGTGTGTGTGTGTGTGTGTGTGTGTGTGTGTGAGAGAGAGAGAGAGAGAGAGAGAGAGAGAGAGCGCGCGCGAGGGTGTGTGTGTGTGTGTGTGTGTGTGTGTGTGTGAGAGAGAGAGAGAGAGAGAGAGAGCGCGAGGGCGCGCAAGCGCCACAGAGCAGAACAGGGAAAGGAGTCAAACCAAGTGTGGTGGAAGAGTAGACACGGCCTGGTCCAGGGGTCTCCACGATGAATGAATAAATAAGGGGAATTCAGTGACAGGGGACACCGACACCTGGCGAAGGAGGCGACATCTGAGCTGGGCCCTGAAGCCTGAGTAGGAGTTTGGTGCACAAAGATTGGAGACGGAATGCAGACACAGGGACCAACATGGGCAAAGGTCCGGAGTTGGGACAGTGGGGGGTGGGTTTGGATAGCACAAGTTTGACCAGGAGGGGAGACAGACCTTCATAGGATTCAGTGAGCGTTGGTGAGCAGGGGAGCCAGCACCAATGTCCTGGGAAGAGGTCTGGGCGAGTAGGTCTGGGCGTGTCCTTCAGAGAAATGCTAGTTCATGCCCCTTGGTGCCTCCCCCAAGGTATCCTGCCTGGCCAAGCCCCCCAGCCAAGGTCAGAACCGGCAAGAGCTTCCTGGCCTCTGCTAGCTGTAGTTTGTGCACAGCGCCACCAGGTGGCGGCCTCCACCGTGGGTTTCGTCCCAGTCGAGCCAGGGCTGTACCTAGGTCCGGCTCCCATTTTTGGTCCATTGTCTCTCACGGGGGTGTTTCAGTGGTCCTTGGAAGTTCACTGGGCAGGGATTAGAGTAGGAAACAGACTCAGAGGGCGTATATGGCTATGAGTGTGGGCTTTTGAGCAAGAATCTCAGCTCTGATACCTCCTACCTCCTAACCCTCGGCAAATTATCCTTCTGAGCCTGTTTCCTCATCTATAAAATGGACATCCATGTCAAGTGCTTAGTATGCCGCCTAGAACATGGTAAGTGCTCCGAAAATGCTAAGTTATAGTAGTTATCATTATATTTCCCTGTAAAGGCCACACGGTGCCTCCCAGCCCCCTGTCCCACAAATCCAGAGTGGCAGGGGACCCGGCTCTCATCCTGACTTTACTCAGAACTTGCTGCAAGGCAGATCCTGGCTTTCTTTTGGTAGTAATGTTTTCATCCACAATGTGGAGGCAGTAAACCCAAGTATCACAAAGTCCGGGGACCCAGTGGCCATCCAGTAAAGTGACAGCTGTGCAGATTCATGTGTGAGAAGATTTCTGCCCTCGCTGACTTGGCTTTTGGGGACTCTGACCCCACGACACGTGGCATCTCCTGCATGCTCATGCCAAGCCCCATAAGGCTGTCAGAGGTGGGGTTTATGGGCCTCGGCCTGCCTCATGGAGGATAGTGGCCACGCTGGCTGCCCTTTACATGGTTACAGAGGGCTCTTTCCCCTCCAGCTGCAGGGGCACATCTGAGCGCACAGCCAGCAGACCGGGGACCAAGGCTGCGGCGCAGTGCCTGGGCTGTGTGACTTTTGCCCCATGCTCCCATCCAGGCTCTTCTGCTGTGAATTGCGGCTGGTTCCCCAGTGCCTTTCAGGCCGGAGGTGCCCTGAAGTCAATGCACAGGTGTTCGCTCTGGCCACGGAGTACTTACGGAGCACCAGACATTGTCCAAGGTGCTGCAGATGCAGCCGTGAACAAAATAGGACCAAGCTCTCTGTCCTTTAGGCACTCGTTTCCACTGGGGTGACAGACAAGAAACAATTCACAGATTATAGGAAATCTTGGGAGATGATAAAGGCTCTTGGGGAAATGAAGCAGGACAGAGGAAGTGGCAGAAGGTGGAGGGCGTTCCATTAGGCAGGCAGAGGGAGAGGAAGCCATCCCCAGAAGCCTGGGTGGCAGGAAGCTATAGCTCAGAGAGGTGCAGTAATTTATCCAAGGTCACACAGCAAGGAAGAACAGAGCAAGTGCCCATCGACCTTCTGTGCCTGGGCAGACCCCTTCTACCTTCTATCCTCCTTTCCTGAGTCCTGACGATCCATGGATCCCTGCCAAGGTCACTGTGATCTTATTTCACACCTGCTGCACTCCTAAGAATCCCTTCCCCCTACTCCAGCCCTTGTCACAGTTGGGAAAGCAGAGGTTAGAAGGCTCATGCCTCGTGGAGATCATCTCGTGGATAGTTAGCACACAGGCATCCGCCCAGGAGGGCCTACCATAGGCCCTAGCTGGGGCAGTCCTGGGCCTCCTGACCTTACCCCAGTCTTCTTTATCCTCCCTGTGCTGTCACTGTCCCCTTAGCTGCCGTGGCCGTTGCCACCAGGCCGGAAAAACCTGCTGGGCAGGACAGGCTGCTGCTAGCATCGGGCCTCACTTGGTCCTTGAGGGACAGCACAGAGGCCAGGCCCATCCCCTCTGCCCCTGGGAGGTGGCTGCGGGGGTCACACACAGAGACAAACACACCCATGGCTGTGAAGAAAGGGACCCACAGGTGTTGTCATTGTGGCAGAGCAGAGAGAGGACCCCCCAACACACACACACACACACACACACACACACACACACACACACAGACACATGGGGCACACAGGCCGGGACACACACATGAACCTCCCAGGCACTGGTCCACTGTCAGGGACTAGCTTTCCTCTCCTGGCCTCACCCAGGCTTTGACCCCTATCCTGGCTGCCCTTTCCTTCTCCAGCTCAGGAGGGTTCATCCAGCAGGGTGTCAAGCGTCATCTGGACACAGATATGGGTCCCCCTCTGTGCCCTGTAGCTACCCAGGGCGTGGGGGTGAGGGTTTGAGGTCTGGAGAGCCTGCAGAGGATCTAGGGGGCTCTCAGACCACCTGCCTTGAAGGATGGCTAAGGCCAACACCAGGCAGAGCGAAGGGACAGTGCTCCTGGGAAAATCACAAGCAGGGGTCCCATGAGGCCACAGATCAGCTGGCTGGAGGTGGGTGGCTGCCTCAGATGCTGAGTCCTTAGGGTCGTCCATGGAGATGGCCCTGCTTGGCCTCAGACAGGTGCGGTCACTGATCAGAAGGGGCCCTGCCCAGTTTCCACGCAGAGCAGCATCACCAGCATGGCCGATCCTGGCTGTGGGCAGGCCTCTCTCCTCTCCGGGCCCCGCTCTCCACACTGTAGGACAGGATGCTGGGACCAGATGGGAGAAGGGACAAGACCTGCCATTTAAAGCACTGATATGTACCATACACAGGCAAGGGGCCTGGACAATACAAGCTTCTCCAATTTGAGAATTCTCCAATTCTCAGATTGGAAGGTTCTAGAAGTCCTGGATCCCTTGCTCCTTCCCTGCCTCATCTCCGGTTCTCTACTCGCTGATCCTCCTGTGCGAGCAGGGAATACTTCATTCTGGCTCACTTTCCAGGTGGTCACTTGGGAGTTGAGATCTCCTTCACAAACCTACCAGGCATTTCTCTGCCCCTTTACCCGAAGGGGAGGGGCTGCCCATGCCCCAGGCTCCTCCCTGGGGACCACCTGGAATCAGAGCCTTCTGCCTCTGCACTGGGTGGCCGAGACGCGGAGTCCTTGGGGTCCCTGGTTTCCTGGCTTCTCACTTGCACAGCCTTTGATTGAGAGACACTCCTCCCTGTGCACCCCCACCAAAGTCTAGGGGCTGGGGCCGCCCCGATCTTGCTGGGACAGGGCACCTGGGAGCCATTGGGCTCATAGGTGTCTCAAGGAAAGTGAGTGGCCTCTGGGAGGCTGTGGCAGGCCAGACAGGGCAGGAAGCACCCTCCACCTGCCTGCCCTAGCTCCGTCCCAGGAACAGAGACCTGCATGTCCCCTGGTTCACAGCGGCAGCAGCTTAGTCACCTGGGAACAATGCTTGCTGACAGCACATGAGTGGCTTTGTCTCAGATTTGGGATCTTTTCTCCACTTGGTCCCAGAATCTCCTGGGGCGGGGGAACTGGCTCCCTTTGGAGCTACACTGCCCTGAGATCTGGACATGTCTTAGAGGGTCAGGTCTATTTCAGGACCCCTGGAGGGCTGGATCACAGTTCAGAGCAAACAGGAGAGGGTTTTCAGGAACTAACCACCCTGATGAGCACTTAAAGCCTCGGGCCATGACTCTGCGTTCCCCAAGTCCAGCCTTTCCCAACTGGGCTAGACCATCAGGGCCTAGTCCTGCCTCCCTATCTTTTCCGTGCAAGCCATTAAGAGAAGTGGGTTGGAAGGAGAAGGCTGTATGAGGGTCTGAGGAACCCAAGAAGACCTCTGCCTCTGAGTTGGGCCATTTTACCTGGGCTTTGAAGTATGAGTAGGAGTTTAACTGGAGAAGAATTTAGAGAGAATCATGTATGCAAAGCCCTGGAAAAGAGATATGTTTGAGTGGAGAGAGAGGGGTTCTATGTGGTTTGGACCCCTTAACATACGAACCTGGGCTGCGGGCAAACCCTGGCTTATAAAACAAGATTTAAATTTAGAACCCAGGAGGTGCTTTTGCCTTTTTACTATCAAGTCTTCACACCACTGTTTGGTTCTCACTTAGACTTTCACAAAATGAGAGTACAGACTGTGGCTCAGGTGGCCAAGGGGCCAGCGCATGCCCAGTGGCCCGCCTGTGTCCCCAGCACACATGTATGGCCACGCTCACTGGCCCCAGGCTTCCTGGGCTCCCTAAACCTTCCTAAAGCTTCTTCCTGCTGGGGAGCTGAGGGTCTACTGTGTTCTCCCTGCAGCTGCCCGCAGTCTCCCCCTCACCCCCTCCTTGGGCAGATGAGGACACTGAGGCCCAGGTGAGCTGACCAGAGACAGGAAGGATGGTTGTGATTTGACCAGGCACAGAGGCCAAGAGAGGGAAGGGCTCCTGGGGACCACAGCCCAGGGAGTAGTCCTGGACTTGGGATGACAAGGTCTGGCACATTATCAATACCACAATTGGAATAATTATTATTCCTATTGTTATATGGTGAGAATAGGGGAGTGTGCTAGAATGACACTTGACATGAGGCCCCAGCTCTGGCTTTGCTGCCATGTGACCCTGGGAAGGTCATGGTTTGCACTCTGAATGTCAGTTTCCCCACTGTACAAAGGCCCCGATTTGCACCTCCTGGGCTATGTGGTGGGCCCCCGCCACTTCCGCAGCAGTGAGGGAAATCATAGTGGTTTGTGTTGCCCTTTGTCAGAACCCATGCCAGCACCACCCCCGGTCCCAATCTGTCATGGCCTGTCCTGGCCTAGGACATGAGGCATGTGGGAAGAGAGTGTATGAAATGTATGAAGGAAACGAGGCTGGGCACAGTAGCCGAGCCAGATCTTGAGTCTGAGGTGTTAAGATTTTATCCAGAGAGCAATGGGGAGCCATAGATGGTTCTTGAGGTATGGGGTAGGAAGAGACATGAAGCACCCAATACACGGGCAGGCTTTGTCTGAGTCAGGATGGCCTTAGGACTCATTCCTCAGGGGGGACTGTGAGGCCCAGGAGAGGGATGGGGGAGAATGTCACTGCTAGGGGAGAGGAGGAACTGTCTGGCCGCCTCCTTCTTAGAGGAACCCATTTAATCAACCATAAGCAGCATTTTCTGAACACTTATCTGGAAGGGAGTCACTACCATTATGAATAAGCTGAGGTTTAGAGAAGTTCAGTGATTTGGCCAAGGTCGCACAGCGGCCAAGGGGCCTGTTCCAGCGCCCACACCCGTAATTCCACACCGCACCGCCGAGGCGAGTCACCGGGTTTCCCACTGGGGCCAGGTCAGTGGGCCCGGGCCCTGCCCCTTCTCCCAACCGCAGGTGTCACCGGGAGCCAGAGCGGCCAGCTTCCCGGTGAGGGTGAGGAGGGAGGCCCGGGGCGGGGGGGGGGGGGTGCTGTGCGGGCAGGGACAGCTTCCCCCCCCCCCCCCCCCCCCCGCCCCAGGGACCCGGCTCAGGCAGCTCCTCTCCCCCAGCTATGGCGACCAGGTGCAGCATTTCAAGGTGCTACGCGAGGCCTCTGGGAAGTACTTCCTGTGGGAAGAGAAGTTCAACTCCCTGAACGAACTGGTGGATTTCTACCGCACCACCACCATCGCCAAGCAGCGCCAGGTCTTCCTGCGGGACGAGGAGACCCCGCTCAAGGTAGGCGGGCGGCTCCGCGGGGGCGGAGACACCTGCTGGGACGGGGCGTGGGCGTGGCCTCCCTTCCTTCCCCCCGCAGCCCTGCGTTCTGAGAGGAGGGGGCCAGCCCAGGCTCTGAAGTCCTATCCTGGGGGTGCCGCGGGAGGACAAGCAAGGGTGAAAACGCAGAGGGAAAGAAAGGGAAGGAGCAGAGTGGATATTGCAGGGGGCACCCCGTGTCTGGCTTGTGTTCAGCTCCCGGCGCCGTGCGTGGTCACAGGAGGCCTTCTGAATGCACGAGGGTCCTGTTACCTTGCCGACCCTCCTGAGTCCGCTGGGGGCCTCATCGTCGCCATTGTACGAGTGAAGAAACTGAGGCTCACCCAGGACCACCTGTGGGTTTGACTCTGTCCCAGTTTCTGCGCCCCCAGGAGCCGGCCTTGGGTGGGGTGGGGGCAGTGTGAGGAGAGTTCGTGGGCGATGTGCTGGCTGGGCTCAGGGTGTGATTAGAATGATGACAGCAGCCAACGGGGTTATTAGCCCCGACAAGTGCTGTTTTCTTCGGGAGGGGGGTGTCGGCAAGGCCTGGGGCTAAAGGTCAGGACCCTAGGACTGCCCACAGGAGCTTGGGCTCTGCAGAGGATCCAGAGTGCAAATCCTGGGGAGGGTATGCAAGGCTGCCCCAGAGAGGCTTTAGTCCTGCCTGTTCCTAGACCCCCAGCACGTGTGACCTCAGGGTCAGTTCAGTCCTCCACTGGGCCTCAGTTTCCCCACTGTCCAAGATAACGAGGATCTCATGTGCCAGGAGAGTCAAAGCATGCCTTGGGAGACCCCCCATTAATGCCTTTTCTGTGCCCCCAGCATGTTTGGCCTCCTCAGCCTGCCCATGGGGGCTGGTTTAGCTGTGAGCTCGCAGTCTTAGCAAACTGTTCCCCTGCTAGGCCTCTGGCCCAGATCTCCATCCTCTCCCCTCCACTGCCTGGGCCAGATCTGCCTCTGGAGAACGTGACAGAGTCAGACAGAGCTGGCCAGGGGTGGGTAGGGGGGTAGGGTGGCGGGGAGGCGGCTCTGCCTGAGGGCTCCCCACGCCCACTGCTTTCCTCCAGCCTAGGCTCTGGGGTCACCCACCCTGTGGGATCACTCCAGAACTGGCTCAGTCCCCTAGGACCCATGCTACCGCCTCCTCCTTCCTGGGCAGAGAACTGCTCATTAGAGCCCGTCTGCTGATCCTATCACCCATCCTGGATAAGATTCCACAGGCTCAGGACAGAGATCCTGGTGGGACAGGCAGGGCAGGGACACTGGGTGTAATCCTCACGGCGCCAGGCCGACGTGCCTGCAGAGAGCTTTGTCCCACTGCTATTTGCAATTTGGGGATACTGAGTCCTAAAAGGGCAGAGTCTTATCCCAGGTCACCTTGGGGGTGTAGATAGGGCAGGAACCCAGGCCTGAGAGCTGGGAGCAGCTGTGGGCGACATGCTCTCCCAAAGCCCGGTGAAGCGCAACAGCTCCTGGGACCAGACAGTCCTGGGGCTCCGTGCAGACACAGTCTCTGCACTGCAGACATTCAGGGACAGGCAGCTGGGGGCTCATGGTGTTGGGGGGCCATCTATCTGGATCCGGAGCAAGAAGCGAATTCAAGTTCAATTCTGCCCTCCCCCACCCGAAGCCAATCACTTCTCTTGTTGGGGCCTCCTGAAAATTCCCCACTAACCACCTCCTCCCCACACAGGCCCCCCAGGCCTGCTTTGCCCAGGCCCAGTTTGACTTCTCGGCCCAGGACTCCTCACAGCTCAGCTTCCATCGTGGGGACATCATCGAGGTCCTGGACCACCTTGACCCCCACTGGTGGCGGGGCCGGTTATGTGGACGCATTGGGTTCTTCCCTCGGAGCTACGTCCAGCCGGTGCAGCTGTGACCGGGGTGCGGCCTGGGGACGGGGGCAGAGCCTGCAGTCCATCCATCCACCAGACACTGAGCTCTGGAGAGAAGACGTGGACGCCCCATCCCTGGGTCCCACAGGGCTCAGCTGAGGGTCTTGGACCAGAACGTGGGCCTGCCGGGCCTGGGCGCCTGCTGCTTCGTACAAACTGGGACGGGCCCTGGGTCCCAAGAGCCACTGTGATATTTGGTGCCCACCAGGCAAGGTGAGCTCCCAGGGCTTCCCGCTGGCGTCTTCCCATTGGCCACCAGCTGCAGGGTGCCCTGGGACAGGGGCGCATAAGCCCCCCAACCTCCCACCATCAATGGCCCCAAACTCAGGGAGACCTGAGGACTCCTATGTTGCAGGAATTTGGGGGCTGTGCCCAAGGAACCATGCATATGCTGGATGGATTCATCTTGGGCTGACCATCTGCTGGGTCTGCCTGCCCCCAAAATGGCCCTTGAGGGGTGCTGGCTACTGGGAAGCTGGCTTAGTGAGGAGGGATAGGACAGGGGCTGCACACCTGTTAATCTGGACTGATGGAATGACAACAGGTGGAGACTGACTTCTCAGCAGCCCCATGAAACTTGGGGCTCCACTTGGGTGTCCCACACCCCTGCCCCACCATGGACACTTGGGAGAGGCGCTGCAGGCCCACAGGAGGTGTGCAGTGATGGATATGGAGGGAGCCGCTCCTCTCCTGCAGCCCCGAAAAGACGGACAAGCTCTGAGGGCCAGGCCTGGGGCGCGAACCCTCGGAGGACCCGCCTGCCCTGGCTCTTGTTCGCCTGGGTCAGAGTTCTGCAGACTGGGGCCCCGGAACTTAGGGAAACCACAGGCCACAGGTGGGAAACCACAGGTGGGAAGTCAGGGCCGTGGCTGGACTGGGAGTTCTCACAACATCTGGAGTGGTTCCCTGGCTTGAGGAAAGGCAGGATAGAAAGGCAGGATGTCCACACAGAACATGCAACCAGCAACAGGAGCGAGGGCCACCTGCCTGGTGCCTCGGCACCTTTGGGAGCAGGAAGAGTAAGGGGGACTCAGAAAGCGCTTTGGATGCCAGGTGGTGGAAGGGGCAGTGAGAGGGGAGGGAGGGAGAAGTAGGTCTCATGGCAGCAGGGAGCAGGGGGGATGGGGGCAAGAGCCCAGGGAGGGGCCCATAGGCTCATCCTCTGCCCCGGGCTGGCCAGCAACCCTTCAAGTCCTCAGCTGCTCCTGATCCAGGCCCATGTTTTCAAAATAAAAACAGTAAAATGAGTATCAGGCTATTCATCACAGATCTAATTTTCATTGCTGTTAGGACTACTTTGCGCGATTCTTGAAATATCACGTTTTCTGTTCGTTGCGCCCCTACTTTTCTGGGGCTCCTGCTTTGCTGGCTCAGCCAGTCCCTGGATGCTGACCGGCCATGGAGTCGTGAGGAGAGACCACACCTCTCCGGGCCTCGGTGTCCTTGTTAGCAAAAGCGAGGGGGACCTGAGAACTCAAAGGGCTTGGGCTTCCTGCCCCCAGGGCGAGCATCAGGCAAAGTAGGCGTAGAAGAAGATATTTACACAGATGAGCAGGATGGCATTGAAGCCACATACGCGGGCCCAGAAGGCGTGCTTCTGGGGTACTCGGCCATCGCCTGGAGGAGGGGGGTAGAGGAGAGAGACAGATGGAGGTCCCAGGGCCACACCTAGTGCCCCCCACCTCCCGGACTCTTTGGGGTGGGGGCCAGGGTCAGAGCCTAGGGCCACACACACACCTGTTTTGGCTCCCTTGAGTACATCCCGAGCCAGGGTCCACCAGGTAAGGTTCTCAATCTGGAGAGAATGATCAGAATGGGGGTGTGGCAGGACAGGGCTGGGCCCAGACAGGGGCAGGGGTCAGGGATGGCAAGTGAGCAGCTGAGTTCTAAAAGGGACAGGGGTCAAGAGCTAGAAAATTCCAGAGTCACAGAGGGTCAGGGGTCAGAAACGGAACCGGAGTCAAAGTTTGTTAAAGGTCAGGGGTCACGGTCAGGGGCTGGGGTTAGGCTCACCTGAGCCCTGTGGGGTGGTGGCGTCAGCAGGCTCCCAGCCACCACCACGACTCCACTGAGCAAAAAGAGTGCGACGGCAAAGTGCAGGTAGTGGATGCTGCCAAGGATGGCTGGCCGCGTGTCCGGGTCTCCGCAGGGGGGCGCGGGGTGCAGGAATTCCAAGACCAGCCTTGTGGTGCCCACTGCCAGCCCCACCATGAGGCCCCAGAAGGCCCCCTGGGAAAGAGGAGGCAGGGCAGGTGCATGGTGACGGGGGAGGCCAGGGTTCCCCCAACACACATAGGCTGGGGGGGGGTGTTGGGGGAGACAGGAAGAAGGCACAGCTTGTCCGCGCGAAGAGAACAGAGCCTGCCCCCGACCTCCCATCCTAGCTCTCCCCATTCCCCACCCACCTGCTCGTTGGCGCGTGGCCAGAAGATGCCCAGAACAAAGAGAGCGGTCACCGGGGGGGCCAGGGAGCTGGTCACCGACTGCATGTAGATGAACAGCTGCCCACTGTTGGAGTCCTGCAGGACGGGGATCCAGGCCACACTCACGCCGATGAGCACCACGATGACCAACCTGTGGGCAAACAGCGTGTGCTCTCGACCCTCAAGCCCCTTCCTCAATTCTCCCCCATCTCCCGGGATCACTAAGACTTCCTCTCCAGCTGCCCACCACACACACGCACCCCCGCCGCCTGGCTCCTCTGGGGAGGTGGCCAGCCCCACCCTGACCTAAACCCTCTGTGTCTTCCTGCTGCCCGCAGGCACAGCCCCCGACTCAGCCTCTCTGCTCCTTCTTGTCCCTGGGGAGGGCCCCCCAGGTTCCCACCAGGCTCTTCCCTTTGTCCTCAAGCTCTCGTCCCACTTGCTTACTGTCTGTCTCCCCTTGTGGGCTGGATGCACCAGCCCCTCGCACATAGTAGATGCTCAGTAAACATTTGGCAGTTTCAAGAATGACCTGCAGCCCCCATATACCAGCGAGACTCTCCCCCTGGCAGTTTCTCTAACACTGTTGGGATCTGACAGGAGCAGGGCCTTTGTGGGGCACACACCTCATCATGCCCGTAGCCCGGGCCTGCTGACTTGTGCCCATCGCAGGGTGATCTCTGTCCTAAGAGGGCAAGGGCTGGGTCCAGGCATCTCAGTCGGGGTTTGGTTGGGATGTGGACTCCTCTTCCCTGAAGCCTGAGACCTCTGACCAGAGGAGCTCCTTTGCCTCCCTACCCTGTGGGGACTCCTTCTGGCTCTTGCCGGCCTCCCCTCTAGGTATGAGCCCTCCGCCACAGGGACACGCTGCCCACAGTCAGCAGCCACCCATTTGGAGTCCCCCCTCCCTGAGTGCAGAGCACTGGGCCAGAAGCCCAGACTCAGTGACGAGTGGGCCCTTGTCCCTGAGTGGAGCAAAGAAAGCAGATGAGCCCGTTACCCTGTGGTAAGGACAGGGCTGAGGGAGACCCAGAGGAAGCATTAACCCAGGAGGGCTTCTAGGCAGAGGAGGACCTCCTCCAGTCTTTTTTTTTTTTTTTTTAAGATTTTATCTATTTGAGACAGAGAACAAGCAGAGGGAGAGGGAGAATCAGGCTTCCCGCCAAGTAGGGAGCCCGATGAGGGGCTCGATCCCCCTGGGACCATGACCTGAGCCAAACGCAGATGCCTAATGACTGAGCCACTCAGGTGCTGCAGACCTCCTCCAGCTAAGGAGACAGAGCTGGGGTGAGGTGTCCCATCTGTTCCTCCTCAGCTGAGTACCCCTCACCCCTGTGTCCTGGCTCACCTGGACACCGCTCACCCCAAGATGGGGGGTGGGCAAGGCCCCCTGGACCCTGGATAGGATGGCAATTGGTGAGAGAGGCCAAGCGTGCTGCTGGGATGGGTCCTTCCTGTCTGCTTACCCTCCCACCTCCCTTTCTTCCCTTCCAAGCCTGAGGGCGAGGGTGGGGGGGGAGGAGGTGTCTCCTTGATTAAGGCTTAATTAACCCTTAGCCTGGCAGGCAGGCGGGCACTGCCCTCTTCAAAGGCCTAGGCGGGCTCCATTAACACCCAGCCCACCCCGCCCTCCCCACGTGGGCTCCTGCGTCCAACACTGGACTCAGCATCTCTGTGCGGGGCCTGGTCTCTCCAGAGTGGCCCAGACTGGGGCCCTTGCCTTCCCGCTGCCCTCTAGGGCTTCCCCCTTCCAGAGGGACCCCAAGCCCAGAGGCTGTTCCTTCTGCCTAGGATACCCTTCTCCAACTCCTCCCCTTGGCTGACCCCCTCTTCCTCCAAGACTCAGCTCAAGGCCCTCCTCCTCCAAGAAGCCTTCCAACCCATCCCTTCCCACGCATGCACACTGCCATCAGACCACCAACCCTGGGCCGCAGCTGTGGTTGTAGGCGAGCCACTCAAGGACTCCAGGTGGGGGCTTTGAGATCTCCTGGGCCCCCTATATTGTTCAGCTCAATGCAGGACACCAGGCAGGCATCAGGCACTATTTGTGAACCGAATAATAGACAGAAGGTAGACAGAAGAGGGTAGCAGCAGAGGGACATAAAGGAGAAGGGCCAGGCAGAGGGGCCTGGCAAAGATCAGGGCCCCAGATGTGGAACTGTCACCTCCCCCAGGCCTGCGACAGCTTCTCTCACCTCACACCAACCTAATGAGACTGTCAGGGTCATTGGCATGCCCCTGCCTGTCCCTGTCCTGTGCTGGCCTCCTCCCCAGGCCTCTGGACATGCTCTGCGGCCCCTTTCTCTTTAAGTCCCATATCCCCTTGGATCAAGACTCCAGAGACACAGGACCCCACACAATCCAGGAAACACAGCTTAAATAGTGTTGTTTTAGGAGGCTGGAGGTGTTGGGTAGGGGGGGTGTCCCGGTTTTTTGAGAGGGAGACACATTAGAGCTGAACCCTGGGCCGGCACCTAGCCTTCGATCCTTTCCGACTTCACCAAACTGGCAGCTGAGAGAACCGGGACCCAGAGAGGGTGAGAAAGCCGTCCCACATCACACAGCCACGTGCCCACAGGCAGGCTGGCAGGGCCTGGGTTGGGTGGGGCTTGACTTGGTCAGAGAGGTGGGAAGGAGGGTCAAGGGCCCTGTGGCTGGGGGTAGAGGGGAAACCAGTTTAGGACTTCGGTCTCAGGTGGGAGCAAGAGAGAAGCCTGCTTCCGAGGAGGCGGGAGGTAGGGGGCTTTCAGGTGTCAGGTCCCAGGATGTGAGCCCGGAAGGGCTGTGGAGGAGTCTGTCGGACAAGGACGGGCTTCCAGGGCCACACAGCCATGGAGGAGGGGCAGGGGAACCACACGGCAGGGAGAGGAGGTCAAGGGGCCAGGACCCGCTGACACAGAAGCCTCCCGCCAGGCAAGAGGGAGAGGCTCCTTGTTTTTGGAGGAGGCAGTGAGCCCACAGATGAGCTCACACTTGCCTGCTGAGTGGCGTGTCCCGACAGGGCCCTTCTGGAAGAGGCTCGGCTGTTTTGCATCCCTGGGACAAGTGCCGGGAACTCCGGGAGAGACCCCGCCCTGAGGATGGGTGCCTAGGGCCAGGAGCCCGAGGCTGCCCTGTTGGTCGAGCTAGGAACGGGAGGCTGGACCCCTTGACCTGCGGAGTCGGGGGCTGCAAGGGCCTGGAGGGAGATGGGTGGGTGGGACCTAGGAGAGGACCTGAGCAGACAAGCACATGCGCACACTGAGATGCCAACCTCCCGTCACCCACTGCGGAGTTCACCCCAAAGGACTCCCGGGTACTCTGCCAACACAGCTCCAGCCCGTCCTTGTGGGAGCAGGGGGTGGGGAGGGGGACATGGGATACGCGTGTGCTGTGGGAGGATTCTGATGATGATCCCCTGTGGGAGGCTTAGAGGGGAGAGAGGCCCATTCCTTGGTCGGGGGTTATCAGAGAGGGCTACGTGGAGGAGGGGTCACTTGGGCAGTCTAGAAAGATCATGGGGTGAGTCACTGAGGTGAAAAGGAGGGGACAAGCAAGGCTAGGAGGAAACGGCAGAAGCTCAGGGGGGCCAGGGACAGCTATGGCCTGAGTGGGACCCCACCCTGAGAACCAGCTCTGGGCCCCCTCTGTCAGGAGGGCTAAGGGCTCAGATTGGGGGAAGACAGAGAGATCTCTGGGATGGCTGGGGAAGGGGGCCTCTCCCCAGCAGAGATGCCCTCAGATGAAGCTTAGAGAAAGAGAGATGAGGGCCGTGACCGTGAAGGGGTGACCAGAGTCACATGGGAGGGGGGATGGACTTTTCTCCAATCTGCAAACCCCAACTCACCCCTCAAAGACCCCCTCTGAGAAGGCCTCCTGGGCCATCCCTCACGTGGCTGGGGAGCCCATGTCCCAGCCTGTCCCTGGGGCCTGGCACTCCCCCCAAGACCCCCCCAGCCACCATACCGGCCCACCAGCAACAGCTCCCGCTCGCCAGCCCGGGGTCTCAGCCGCCTCCAGATGTCCATGGTGAAGAGCGTGCTGCTACTGTTGAAGATGGAGGTCAGCGACGACATGAGCGCGGCCATCATCACTGCGATCATCAGCCCCCGCAGACCTGGAGGGCAGGGAAGGGACTGCTGTGACCCTGCCCGGGAGCCCCTCCTGCCTGCATCCTCCTTTCTGAGGCCCCACTGTCAGGAGCGGCCATTCACAGGTCCTCGAGAGCAGAGCCCCGGGAGGAAGGAGGCTGGAGGTGTTCACGGGAGAAAGGCCCAGACATGAGAGGAGGCTGGAGGCCAAGAGCAATTGCGGGGCAGGGGTGGGGAGGTGGGGGGGGCGGCGGGGGGTGGGGTACTTCTGGATTTGCGGCTGGAGCCTGCGGCTTGCGGGCCCCATTGTCACAACGGGGATGGCTTCTACTGTTCTGGGTGCACTCGGAGCTTCCCGTCTCTGCGGAGCTTTGCAGGTGACAAAGCACTTTCACACCCAGGCCTTTACTTGACGGAAGCATTATTAACCCGTTGACAGACAAGGAAGTGGAAGCTCCTAGCGGGAGGAGAGGTGCCCAGGGACTCACAGTGGCCAGAGGCAAAACTCTGCAGTGGGGTGGGGACAGGAAGGCCTGGGGCGGGACCCTCTGCTGAGAGGTCACAACCTGGGCAGGGCCTGGTGGCCTGTGTGTGGCAGGCCCCAGCAGGCAGAGGGGGTCCCCTTTCTTTGGAAAAGGAGATGCGGTTGGTTCCCCAGGAGAGAGAGAAAAATCTACACAGGGATTGGCTGAAAATGAGGGAGGGGTCCCCGTCGGGGGTGGATGAGGGTCTGCTTTGCAAAGCCTTCTGGAAGTCGTGGGCTTGAGAGGGGCTGAGAGTCGGGAGCCCTGAGAGACAGAAGGAGGCTCAATTTCCAGCTCAGTGCTGTGTGGCATCGGGCTGGTCAGCTCCCTTCTCTGGGCCTCAGTCTGATTGCATATCCAAGGCCTCTTGTGCTTTTTCTTCAAGTGTCTAAGCACCTCGCCTCCATCCCTGCAGATTCTCTGTCTGTCCTCCACCCCTTGCCATAGTTTAAACCTGACTAAGGGTCCCCTCCCCTGAGGGCTCAGCCGCCCTGGTACTATTTTTGCCTAGCCTTGGTTCTGTGTCTGACCCGCTGTGTGACTTCCAGGCCTCCTGTGGCCCTCTCTGTTCACTTAGCGTGCTGACTGGGTTGGGGCCAAAGAAAAGTGAGTTAGATCATGGTTTTCCCCCAAAACGTTTCTCCATCTTGTTTCTCTTGCTCAGGGAGGTGGATTAACTTGAGGCTTATTCTCAACCCACATTTCAGACAGGGAGCTCAAGGCCTAGAGAGAGGTTATGGCCCAGCAATGGCTGGGTGTCAGCACTCGGGGGCTTAGCGAGCTAACCCCACCCCCAAAACAGAAAAGGAAGGTGAGGCCCAGAGGTGGGAACCCACCGCGAGGCCAAGCCTTGTGCCAGGCGGTGTCCTGGCATTATTATGTTTAATCCCAGCAACAACACGCTAAGGGGTGGGTAGGCGTCATTATCTTGAATTTACAAATGAGGACAATGAAGCTTCAAGCAGAAGTGACACGCCCCAAATATCTCAGCCAGCGAGCTGTGATTCGATCCCAGCTCTGTGAACTCACATCCCCTGGGCCTCCACGTCCCAGGAGGGAGGGAAAGCAGGGCAGGGCCACAAAGCTCCTGGAGGGGAAGCCACGGGAGTGAGGGAGACTCAGGGTCTGGGAATCTGAAGAGGAAACCAGGTCTCAGAAGGCTATCTCCTCTTTTGGCTCTGCTGGACAAGGAATGTGGGAAAGTCCAAAACCCGCCCCCTAGTTCTACCTATAGGTGGAGGCAGGAGGTGTGGGGCTTAAGGGAGCCTGAGCTCCTGATCCTAGAGGTCAGCAGTGGGTTTGGGGCCAGACAGACTGGGGTTCATGTCTCAGCCACTCTGTCGTCATGGAGGAGTCGCTTTCCCCGCTCCGTGCCTCAGTTTCCCTATCTGTAAAATGGAGCTGACTACCTCACAGCCAGCAGTGGGAAGCAGGTTGACCTCACTCAGGGGATGGGACAGCAGGGAGGAAGAGGACAAGCACTGGAGGCAGATTATCTGGGCTGAGAACACAGCTCTGGGGCTCATTGGCCACGTGAACTTGGGCAAGCCCCAGCAACTTCTCTGGGTCTCAGTCCCCTGTCTCCAACATGGGGATGATGGTAGCAGCCCTTAGGGTTCTCAAGGCGATGGAAGGTATTCCCATGAAACGTCTTTAGAATCTTGTGCAGCCCATGGCGGGGGTCCATGTGAGTATTTTCCCACATTATTACATTCCTTTCCTGCCTGATGAGTGACATCCCACTTGGATGTCACACTGGATCCAGAATGGCCTCCACAGCGCCCCTCCCCCCATCCCGCCCCTTAGCCTTGCTGCCCCACCCTTCCACCCCACACCCCGCCCTGACCCCTCCCAGAGTCTCACCTATGGGCATCAGCTCCATGACCAGCTTGGGGTAGGCGATGTTGGAGCAGCCAATCTCGGCCCCGCAGGCCCGCAGGCACTCGGACGGCACCACGCAGCCCACGTCATCTGCATCAGAGGGATGCCCAGTATATCCCTGCTCGCCTACCCCACCCTTCCCACAGCTGTGAGCACCTGGATCTAGCAAGACCCCAGCCCGGCGGGGCCCTGCGATGTCACCATCTCTGACCAGGAGCTATGTGGTCCTGGGTCCGTTTCCCAGGTTGGGTCATGAGATGGGGTTGGCCTCAGAGCTGTTCTGTTCCCTAAACTCTTGACTCTGTTCCTTTTGGTGTCCTCCGTCATAATGTCTTCTCCCTGTCCCAGGCCAGGTCAGGGAGCTCACCTGCGGTGTAGCATTGCCCATGTGAACAGTCTGCTGTTAGAAGCCATCTGGGGTGCTGGTCTCCCTCACCCCCCTCCTGCCCCCAGCCCTTCTCCCCGGAGGGGCAAAGGCAGTCTAGAGGGGCACCTTCTCCAACCCCTGGGCTCAGAGATTTAGGCTGGGGCCTGTCCCCCTAACACCACCCCCCCAAATTTATCTCCAGCAGCTCCTGCAGGACCCGAAAAACAGGGGAGCCCGATCACACCCTGGTCAGAACTCTCTAATAGTTCTGCCATCCGCAAGACCCTCCCGTCATAGAGACAGAGGCTGGGCTCCTCCGGACTTGTCCCCTTCCTTGCCCCCTACCCCCTGCACCTTCCTCCAGCCACACGGGCCTCCCTGTCACCTGAGGCCTTCCCCACCAGCCCCCCTGCCCAGGCCTTCCAGGGGGGACCGGCTCAGAAGCGACTCCTGGGTCCATCCCCTGAACCCCCCGGCCCCTCCACATTTTTCCTCATCTCTTTGCTCGGGACCACTGGGGCCTGCTGATCTGTTTCTTCCTCTTCTTGGTGGGCGTGGGTGGCTAGCTGGTAAGAAGGGGACTATCACCGTGGCCATCTCCCCAGAGGCAGGAGGGGCGCACACCGCTCATCTGTGGGTGAGTGCCAGGACTGAGCCCTACATCCAGGCCTCCCTAGCAAGCCCCCTCATGCAGAGCCCTGTTGGGGGGCAGGAAGCGTGAGCCCCACTCCCAGAGCTTGCCCACAGCAGCCGGCCTCCCGAGCACAGTGCGGGAACAGTGGGCAGCCCGCATTCACGTGTTCCTCCCACCAAATATTCCTCATCACCCCTGTGGCCCCTGTCCCTCGGGATTTTCAGCAGGGGGCCCACAGATTCGGAGCAAAAGAGAGGAGGGGGATGGCGGGGGGAAGTTCAGAAAGAGACACAGCTGGACCAGCGCTCTAGGGGGAAGGGAGGCCAGTGTGGGGGCTTATATTTCGGTCAGGCAGGGGGCAGCAGCATTCCCCTCTGCAGACCAGGCACTCCCAAGTTCACCACGGCCCCCTCCAAATGACCCTACTGAAAAGTCCTTCCATGGATGTCCAACCCACGGCAGTCTCAGATCCCCTTCCTCCAGGCTAGCAGGGCTGGGGAACCACCCCCCCACCCCGCCATCCTCAAGGACCTGGCACCCTGATCTCTAGCCCAGACCCTCTCTTGCATCCAGGTACCTGCAGCATCCACTGCCAGTCATCCCCGGGGCACCTCCCAATCAGTGTATCCAATCAGACTTGTCCCCTTCCACCGCCTCCACCCGGTAATGGCTCACTGTCCTTTCTCCTCCCCTCACCCAGCCCCTAGCCCCCCAGCCCCTTGGTTTCTCCTGCCACACCCCTGCCTGCTTCACTTGGCTCCTGCCCTGCTCCTGGGCACCAGCCCCTCCCTGCCCCCTTCCATCCTCCCCATCCTTGCAAAATTACACCTCTGCTCACACTACTTCCTTCTCAGAAGCCCCCCTCCCCCACATGCCCAGAGCCCAGGGCCTTTCAGGTCCCTGTCAACTGGTCCCAGGTCCTCCCACCCAGCGTGTGTGCGTCAGCCACCCAACCGGCTGCTGTTTTCTCACACACACCCAGCACTTGGCCGCCTCCAGGCCTTTGCAGACGAGGTCCCCTCCTCCCAGGACTCTGTCCTACCCTTGTTTACCTCCTGCTCCCCGGCCCATTGCAAAGGGCTTGTCCTCTGAGGCTTTCTCTGACTCCCTCTGCACCTCCCCGCCCCCCAAGCAGGCAAAGCAGCTTCCTCTCAAAGGCTCCTATGGCGGAGGATTGAATCATGATAGTTTGTCTGTGGATTTCACCTCCCCCCACCAGACTGGGAGCTTCCCCAGGGCGGACACTGGGTTTGAATCATCTCCAGGTCCCAGGTATCACTCAGTTCAGGGCTGGGAACATTTGTGAATGAATGAGTGAGTAATGGAGTAAATGGTGGTAGAGAAGGAGGCAGGCACTGGAGGAGAGCAGGAGGAGGAGGAGGAGGAGAAAGGATGCCAGAAAACAGTCATGAAAAGGTCCAGGCACTGCTTGATCCAGCGGCAGCCCAGCAGTGGACTGGAACCCTTGGGACCAAAAGGGCATAACTTGGCTGGGACACACAGTGGGACCCAGGTCAAGCCCCAGGCCCCATGGTGGGACTTTGGGGTGGGGGGTGGGGTGGGCACTGGGGTCCAGCATACAGAGGGCAGGGGATGGGCCCCTCCTGACAGGTTCTGGGCCTGCACTGGCCGGCTCTGATGCCCAGACCCAGCCCTCCTGGGAAAGACGGGTGAGGAGTCACAGCCACATAATGGCTCAGAAAGCCCGAGTCAGGAGATTCTGGCCCAGTTTTTTCAGCCCATTCCAGGCTCTGGGCATGGGCCTCTGCCTCTGGGCACCACTGGCTCGTTTGCCTGAGTTTGTGCTGAACAGCAAGAAAGAACAACCTCTCCTTTATGACAGCAGCAGAAGTGTCGCCATTAAAGTCCCCTGAATGTGCTACCTTCAAGCAGTGAGCAGCCTCAGGACAGTGAAGGGAGGGGGGATTGCTTCTGAGCTGGACAAGAATCAAGGGGCCTGGGGGCTCCCCAGCTGGCTCGACTTTTGCATCGGCACCTCTGTCCAGCCAGGGCCACACCAGAAGCCTGGGTGCTGGCCCTCTCCTCATCCCCCATGTCCTCCCTCCCTGTGGCCAATACCAAGTCCAGCCACTGGGCTTGGGGACCAGGTGAATTGCATCACCTCCTTACTGCATCGCCTTGCCCCCTCTAACCCACCCTCCTTGCACACAGCAGAGGGACCTTCTAAAACCATCCATCTGCCCACCTCCTTCCTGCTCACACACTTCTTTGGCTCTCCATCCCCTGCAAGAAGGACCACAAGCCTCTAAATGTGCCATTCATGGCCCCCTACCCACTTAGCCAGTTTTAGCCACACCTCTGGGCCTCCATGTTTGCTGTTCCCTCTCTCGGGAATACGCTTCCCTCCTTCATAAACTCAGGGAATTCATAGGCGTTCAGACTCTCAACCTGTGGATGTTTGTGCACGCTTTAGGCAATATCCTCGGGGCACCATTAACTCTGTGACCTGTGACAGCCTCTGCCAGTGTCTCTTGATAGACTGAATGACCCTTTCCCAAGGAGGCCACTGGACATAAGATCATGAGTGCTAATCAAGTTGCTCCCCACTCCCTAACCAGCCCCGGCCCATCCCAGGGAGAAAGTCCAGATGTAGATGTTGCAGTAAGGAGTAGGAGAAAAACACACAGACCTGGGTTTAAGTCCCACTATCCCAACACCATACTGTGTGATCTTGGGTGATTATTTAAGTTCTCTGAGGCTGTTTCTTCCCCATAAAATCCTTCTGGGGGACATCCAGAGACCAAAACTCAACCTCAACCTAAATGTTCCACCTGACACAAAATTAATTCACAATAGATCACAGATTTAAATGTAAGATGTAAAAACTATCAAACATTTGGGTGGGAAATAGAGAAAATCTTCAGGACTAGGCCTAGGCAAAGAGTTCAAAGACTTGACAGCAAAAGCACTATGCATAAGAGAAAAAAATGGATTAAGTAAACCTCAACAAAATTAGAAGTTCAGTGTGAGACACCTGTGAAAAGGATGAAAAGAAAAGCTACAGGACAAAATCAATAAAGTTGCAGGATACACGATCACTATACAAAGATCAGTTGTGTTTCTATAGACTAAGAATGAACCATCAGGAAGAATAAATAAGAAAACAATACCACTCATGATGGCATCAAAAATAATAAAATACCTAGGAATAAATTTAACCAAGGAGGTGAAAGACCAGTACAATGAAAATTATAAAACACTGATTAAAGAAGTTGAAGATGACACAAATAAAAAGAAAGATATACCATGTTCATGGATTAGAAAAATTCATGTTGTTAAATGTCCATACCACTGAAAGTCATCTGTAGATTCAATGCAGTCCCTATCAAAATTCCAATAGCATTTTTCACACAAATAGAAAAAATTTCCTAAAAATTTGTATAGAACCACAAAACAACCCAGATAGCCAAAGCACTCTTAAGAAAGAAGAGAAAAACTGGAGACATCACACCCCCTGATTTTAAACTATATTACAAAGCTATAGTAATCAAAACCATACAGTATTGGCACAAAAACGGACACATAGATCAATAGAACACAATAGAGACCACAGAAATAAACCCACAACTATATATAGTCAATTAATTTAGGACAAAGGATTTAAGAATATAAAATGGGGAAAGGATGGTCTCTTCTATAAATGGTGTTGGGAAACAGGACAGCTACATGCAAAAGAATGAAACTGGGCTACCATCTCAAACCATTCTTAAAAACCAACTCAAAATGGACTAGGGATTTGAATGTAAAATTCCTAGAAGAAAACATGGGAGGGGTGGTAAGCTCCTTGACATTTATCTTGGCAATGATTTTTTTAAAATTTGACACCAAAAGAAAAAAAAGGGGGGGCTACAACAGATTAAAAAGCTTCTGCACAGCAAAGGAAATCATCAACAAAATGAGAAAGCAACCTACAGATTGGGAAGAAATATTTGCAAGCCAAAAAACTGATAAGAGATTAATAGTCAAAATATATAAAGAACTCATACAACTCAATAGCAACCCCCCCAAAAAAGAACCTCAAAACAAAATCCAATTAAAAAGTGGGCAGAAGATCTGAATAGACATTTTTTCCAAAGGCAACATACAAATGGCCAATGGGTACATGAAAAAGTGCTCAAAATCATTAGTCATCAGGGCTATGCAAACCAAAACCACAATGAAATATCGCCCCACACATGTTAGAATGGCTATCATAAAGAGAGAAAGAGAGAGAGATCACATGTATTGGCCAGGATCTAGAGAAAAGGGAATTCCTTTTGTGCATGTAGGTGTGCTACTGGTAGGAACCTAGATCAGTGCAGCTACTATGAAAACCAGTACATAGTTTTCTCAAAGAACTAAAAATAGAACTACCATTTTACCCAGCAATGCCACATCTGAGTATATATCTTAAGGAAATGAAATCACTACTTTGAAGAAATGTCTGTACTCCATGTTCATTGAAGCATTCGTCACAATAGGTAGACATGGAAATAACCTCAAGGGTCCATCAACAGATGAATGGATAAAGATATGACATACACGAATACACACACACACACACACAAATATTATTCAGCCCTGAGAAAGGAGAAAATCCTACCATTTGTGACAACATTGGTGGACCATTATGGGCATTATACTAGATGAAGTAAGTCAGTGAGAGAAAAACAAATACTAAATGATCTCACTTACAAATGGAATCCAAGAAAGTTGAAGTCAGAAAAAGAGAGTAAAATGATGGGGCTGTGGGATGGAGGAAAAGGAGTGATCTTAGTCAAAGGGTACAAACTTCCAATTATAAGATGAATTAATTCTGGTGATCTAATGTACAGCATAGTGATTATAATTAATAATATTGTATTATATATATATATATACATATATAAAGATTTTATTTATTTATTTGACAGGGAGAGACACAGCGAGAGAGGGAACATAAGCAGGGGAGTGGGAGAGGGAGAAGCAGGCTTCATGCCAAGCAGGGAGCCTGATGCGGGGCTTGATCCCAGGACCCTGGGATCATGACCTGAGCTGAAGGCAGTTGCTTAACCAATTGAGCCACCAAGGCGCCCCTGTATTTTATATTTTTTTTAAAAGTTACAGACCAGCAGAAAATACTGTGCAGGCCATAGACCTGACAAAGACCTTGTATTTAGAATATATAAGAGCAGGGAGCCCGGGCCTGGGTGGCTCAGTTGGTTAAGCGTTCAACTCTGGGTTTTGGCTCGGGTCTGGGTCTTGGCTGGGGTTGCGGGATAAAGCCCCATGTCAGGCTCTGTGCTGGGCATGAAGCCTGCTTTGAGATTCTGTCTCTCTCCCTCTGCCCCTCCCCACCACTGCTCACACTGTTACTCACTCTCATTCTCTCTTTAAAAAAAAAAAAAAAGGAGAAAAGCTCTCAAACTCAAGGGGAAACACCAAACAATCCACTTAGAAAATGGGCAAAAGACATGAACAGGCATTTCACTGAAGAGGACCAACAGCTGGCAAATAAGTGCATGAAAATATGTTCTATGTCATTAGTCATTAGGAAAATAGAAATTAACTCCATAGGAAGAGATTATTACACATGTATCAGTGCGGCTAAGATAAAAAAATTGTGACAACATAAAATGTTGGCAAGGATGTGAAAAAACTGGATCACTCGTATATAATTGGTAGGAATGTAAAAATACATGATACAACATATATATGAATGAATATATAAACATGCATATGAAGGTTCGTAGCAGCTACGTTCATAATAGCCCCCAAACTGGAAACAACCCATGTCCTTCATCAGGAGAGATAGTTGAACAAACTCTGGTCCACCCATGCCATGAATACTAGCCAGCAACAGAAATGACACAGATCATTAAGCTACGGACATGCACATCAATCTGGATGACTTGTCAGAGAATTATGCTGAGTGGGAGAAAAAGCTAATCTCTAAAGGTTCTATGCTACACTTTCCATTTATATAGCGTTCCTGAAATAACAACATTGCAGAGATGGAGAACAGATTTTGGGGTTGACAGGGTCAGGGATGGAGATGTGGGTATGGTGGTAGAGAGGGAGGTTTTGGTGATGGTGGAACAGTTCTGCATCCTAATGGCAGTGGTGGCGACCACACAAATCTACACACAAGATTGCGCGTGCACACACACACCCAGGAACACTTGTAAACTGGTGAAATCCGAACAGGTTCTGGATTGCACCAATGTCAATTTTCTGGCTATTGTGTTACTGTTACTGTGTGTATTGTATTGTGTTCTACAAGATGATGCCACTGGGAGAAGGCTGCCTATGACCTCTCTGTTGGTGTGCTGTTGTTCTTTTATTTCTAACAACTTCCTGTGCATCTGTAAATATGGACAGGTAACTGCAAGGTTGGAGGGCTTCCTTTTCAGCCCAGAGAGCCAGGACTCCCTTCATGAGCCCCAGGGTTAGTCATAAGGGCCAAAGGAGAAGCTGAAGCCCAGAGACTCTTGTTCTGGGTCTCGGGTGGCAGTGAGGCTATATAAATCAGCCTTCAGGGCTCCCAAGGCAGTGCTTGCCCCTGGGGACTGCTGCCTCTCCTCTGTGGCTGAGTGGGGTGGGGAACACAGGGTATATGCGCAAGAGTTGGGTCTGACTCCAGCCCTCAGCAGCCCTCTCTGGCTCTCCCCATCCCAGGGTTCAGGTGGGCACTGCTCATCATCTGGGACCAGTCCCTGGGGGGCAACCCGTCCCAGTAAGGGGCAGAGATAGGGACTAAGAACTGGGTATCTACCTGCTCTATGCACACCAGGTTCCGTAAAGGCTCCTTCCTGAGTTTGGGTAAGACGGTGCCCTATCCTTGCCATGGGGTCTCCCAGTCCAGTACCTTAACTCTGCTTCCACAACTGGACAGCTGGGTATCTGCACAGACTTCCCATCCCACCTGGGAAACTGGACACTGATAGGGCTGGACCAAGGTTACCAACACTGGGAGTCAGGGGGAGGAGCGCAGAGACTGTTGAGTTGCTGTGTGTTCTCAGTAAGAATACTGTCCCTCTCTGGGCTCCAATGTTCCAGTCGTTGTTGGACTTTGGTCCCTGGGCTTTCCAGAATTCCGCCACCCCGCGCGGGGAGCCGAGGAGGAGGAGCAACCCACAGCCACCCCACGCAGGTATCCCTTCGGGGTTGCGGGTGGGGGTGGGGGGGTGGTGTCTGAATCAGCTTCCGGCCCCGCCCCTAGGGCGGCACGTGACCGCAGGTGGCGGCGGCGGTGTGGGCGGGGCTGCATTAGTCACCAGTCTGCCGCCGCCGGTGCGCTGCGCTCCGCCTGCGCGCCTCTCCTTGCCGGCTCTGGCCCGCGCCCGCCCGGTAAGCGAGTCCTGGCCCGCCGCCCCGGATCCTGTGCCGGGCAGCGGCGCTTCCTCGAGCCTCCTCCGGGCAGGCCTCTCGGGTTGCGGGTCCGTAGATTTTAAGACCCCGTGCCCTTCCCGGAAGCTGTCAGAATGCAGGGCGCCGCCGAGCTGGGCCAGAGGCCACCCGGGTTGTGCCCTGCCTCCCACTCTTGGAAACTTCTGGGAAGTTCCCTGCCTGCCCTGGTTCCTCCCAGAAGTTGCCTAGGACTTTAGGCAGCTCCACAGTTCCTCCGGGATGTGGGTACCCCGGCCCCTACTGATAGAGGCGCACCGCACCCAGGCGTGGGTCCCGCCCCACCGTCTCGCCCACTGCCGCCCCACCCCCGCCCTGTCGCCGTGTCGCCCCTCCCCGGTCCCGCCTGCACCCTGACCTGACCTCTGCGTTCACTTGGGCTCTCCCGCAGGCTCCCTATGGGCAGAGTCGCTGAGGCACTGGTGGAGCCCCAGAGCGCGCCGGAATTCGGGAGCCAGATCTTGTGGAGTTCTCTGTCGCCCGCCCACCCGGCAAAAGCGTCGTCTGGGCAGTGGCAACATGGCCTTCTCCCAGGTACAGTGTCTGGACGACAGCCACGTCAACTGGCGCTCCAGTGAGTCCAAGCCCGAGTTCTTCTACAGCGAGGAGCAGCGGCTGGCTCTGGAGGCCCTGGTGGCCCGTGGCAGGGAGGCTTTCTATGAGGTGCTGAAGCGGGAGAACATTCGGGACTTCCTCTCGGAGCTGGAGCTCAAGCGCATCCTGGAGACCATTGAGGTGTATGACCCAGGCTCTGAGGACCCAAGGGTTGCCAGCAGGCCCCGGGGACCTGAGGACGATGGCATTGGTGACAGTGAGGAGGCCAGCAGGGCAGGTGGGGACCCCACTGAGGCCGAGCCACTGCCATCCCTGGAGTACTGGCCCCAGAAGTCTGACCGATCCATCCCGCAGCTTGACCTGGGTTGGCCCGACACCATTGCCTACCGTGGTGTGACCCGGGCCAGCGTCTACATGCAGCCCCCCATTGATGGGCAGGCCCACATCAAAGAGGTGGTGCGGAAGATGATCAGTCAGGCCCAGAAGGTGAGCCAGCTACTGGGTGGGGGGTCCCCTGAGGGGAAGCTGGCCCTGTGCACCAGAGCCAGCCCCCAGCATCTCTGCCATTTCGGTGCGCGTGAACTCACAGCACCAATGCGGAGACCACGACACCA
Source organism: Mustela erminea (assembly GCF_009829155.1). Taxonomy (NCBI): domain Eukaryota; kingdom Metazoa; phylum Chordata; class Mammalia; order Carnivora; family Mustelidae; genus Mustela; species Mustela erminea. The sequence goes on along the minus strand of NC_045631.1, from coordinate 13,461,878 downwards.
TCCCTTGTGGTCTCTTTGCTGCTCCCAGGCTGCCTCTTCCCCTGGCCTCCTGGGGCTCCTCAGTGTCTTTGCACAGGATTAGGGTACTTGGGTCCTCTGGCAGGTGACCATGGGTGCCCCATCTCAAGGGACCTTTGTGCATTGCTGGGGGGGGGGGGGGCGTGTTATGATTTGCCCCAGAGCCGGCAAGCAGCTTCGCCAGAAGAAAGTGTTGTGATGGGGTGGGGTGGGGAGGAATCTCGGGGTTTTCTCTTACTTACTGTCCCTTGAGATGGCTCTGATTCACACCTGGGAAGGAGGACGCTCCCACGCACACCATGAGACACTGGTGTGGCTTTTCTTGGGTGGTGGACAGAGTCAGGAGTGGTGCAGGAGGCACGGAGACCAAACACGAGCTTGGGTCCCTTTGAGGCTGGCGTGGAGGTCCCAGTTCAAATGAGTCCATTTCCCAGCTGTGCTGGGCAACGGAGAGTGACTTCCTCGCCCTCTCTGAGCCTCTTTGTGAGCTTTGTGAGGACAGAATCTTCCCAGGCTGGGATGGTGAAGGGACCTCCGGCGTTGCTTCTTCCCTTGCCGCGAGGGGCAGTATCCCTGGTTTGGGTAGTCATTCTCAGCCGACCTGAGGCCAGGCCTGAGCTCAGTAGAGGGTGGTGAGTGGTTAGCAATATCTGTGCCAGTGCAGGTGTTTCTAGCAGACTGTAACCCTTCGCCAGGCCCCAAGCAGGGCAGCGGATCGTACGAGCCCAGAACGCTGGTTTTGGCGAGCATCCTGGCTGACAGAGCCTGGGGAGACTCATAGGCAGAGAAACCAGAAGTGGGTCAGGAGCTGACAAGGTGGCCATGGGTTAGGTTTCTAGAAAGGTGGAGTGCCTGTCCCTCGCAGACAGGCACTCTGACCCTGGCAGAGTCGGAGAGCCTGTGTCTCGAAGCCTGGCCTGCATCCTATTCCCAGGCAGCTTTGGGGTTCAGGTTTCTGATGTATAAAGTGGAGGGGAGCCTGGGGCTGCGTCTTTGGCTGTTGAGGAGATGGAATCGGGTGACCAGAGTGAGGAAGAGTTTCAGGAAGAGGAGGGAAAGTGGGAGGAGGAAGGGGCCTTCATGGCTCTTGGGCAGCTATCCTACCCCACACCTGCCAGGGGGTAGGCAGGTGCGACTGATGTCATGTCTGATGAAATTGTGCAACCTAGTCCTTTGGGAGGGTCTGTTGGGGTCCCTTGACCCCTTTTTTAAAAATGGGGAAACTGAGACCCCGGGGCTGGGCTTTGACCTGCTGTGCCAGGGTTCCCTCTCCTCCCCACCAGGAGTAGGAAGGAGACCGACACCAGATCCCTGCTTGGCTTGGGAAAGGCCAGCGCGTCTAATCTGCCCCAGACAGGAAGACTGATGGCCTGGCCCAGCGATGGGACCAGATAGGGGCACCTGGGGCCAGGCTGGGCACGAGGCATCCTCCCCACATGTCTGCAGCCTGGTCTGAGACCCAGCCATGCCATGCAGTCCCCTGGGCCTCTTGTAACTTCATTTGCTCCCCACGAAAGCCCCACCAGGTTGTTGGTGTTGCCTGTCCAAGGTGACATGGCTGGGGAGAGGTCCATCTCGGGTTGGAACCCTGGTCGGTGTGGTACCTCAATCAGCGCAGCTGCCTGACCCCTCTGAGAAAAGCGGCTTACTTCTGAGCCTTCCCCCTTGGATGGCAGGGAGCCTCTCAGACCCAGCAGGAGGGTCTAGGGTCTTCCATTTGAGAGCACAGAGAGAACAGGGACTTGTTTGAACCCCACGGCGCCATGGTGAGCCATGCCTCTGCTTCCTATCCTTTATACTTGCTTGTCACATCCATCCAGGGACCCGTGGCCAGCATAGTGTGTGCGCGTGGGTGGGCAGTAATGATAACAGCTACTGGTTTTTGCACGCGAGGCACTTGGTAATTTCAGATAGTGGGATCTGCCCATTTTCCAGATGTAGAAACTGAGGCTCCACTGGTTCATCTCTGCTGATGTCACCTAGCAAGTTATTGGGTGGAGGGGTGGGGACCAGGCCTGTTGTCATCCTTAGACTCTAAGATGGGTCCCCTGCCCATCCTGGCCTGGACAGAACACAACGACAGGCAGGGCAGGGAGGGGCAACCCAGACACACTGCCATCAAGCCTCCCATCTGCCCTGCGCCTGCTGCTTCCCAGGCTCCGGCACGGGGCCGTGCTGCTGACGGATGTGACGGCCCATGCTGACAAGGTGCTTTCCTGGCCTGCCCGCCCGCTGGCACTGGGAGCTCTCCCTGCTTTATCTCTCCCCGTGAATCACATCTTTCCCTTCACCCTGCATCCTCTTCTGCACCCCACCAGCAGTAGTGCGGGGAGAACACTCCCCAATCCCCAGGCCTGGGATGGGGAGCCTGCTGTTCGGTTGCCTGGCGCAAACACTGACCCCCTGCCAACTGGGCACCTGGGCTGGGGCTGCTGGTGCTGACTCAGGGCAGCCCAACCCGCCACCTCCTCCTCCCCCTGGCCTGTCAGCACGGCAGGCAGACCCTGGGGCCGGGAAGTGACGCAGCACACACTCAGCCCGCCCCAGCGTGGCCGCCAGGGAGCGGCTGTGTTCCCATCAAGGCTGCTGAATTCCCCCCTTTGCCAAAACATGAGAACAAAACTAGTGGGCCCCAGCACCGGGAGCCCAGGGTCCCAGCTCTGCCTCCACCGCTGGGAGACCTAGAACAAGCCCCAGCTGTTTTCAGAGCCCCAATCATCTCGTCTGTAAAATGGGTACAGGCATTGACGATTGGTAAGGGTCCCTTCAGCTCTGACACGCTTTTGCCCTGCGATTCTGGACTCTTCTGGGGGAGGAGACCAGTGGGTTCCGGGTCTAACCGTACTGGCTGTATGGTGCTGAGCAGGGAGCTTGTGCTCTGGGACCCGTCTTCCAGCACCACAGGGCTCTGAGATGTTAACCGCCCCCCCCACCACCCAGGACCCATGATCTACCTGGGGAAAAACCTCCTTCAGGGTTGCAGCTGCATACCAGAGGCCGGGCCTGTAACGTCATGCCTAGGAGGGATAAGCCCCAGCCTCGCTCCCCTGCCGCCTCCGAGAGAGAGAGGGGTGAGGCTGGGCTGGGTCCCAGAGGGGGCTGGGGAGGGAGTGCCCCCAACCCCATCCACAACCTCGAGGAAAGGCTCCTAGCTGGACCCCTGCGCCAACCCCAGACAGTCCGGGGAAGGTCCCAGAGCTGGGGGTGAATCGTGGACAGGTGAGGACACTGAGGGAGCATGAGGGCGAGTGAGTGAGCACGGCCGACTAGAACCCACTTCTCAGGCCTGCCAGGCCTGGGCTTGGGAACAGAGAGAGCCAGAGAGGTCCAGTGTCTTGCCTCAGGCAGGAGGAGACTGGAAGCAGGTAACCCCACAGTGTTTTCGGTCAGCCCCTGCCTTCACACGCTGACGTCCTGGCTCACGGCTCAGCTCCCAGAGAATAAAAGCAGCTTAATGAGGCGCTCGTTAAATGCCAGCTGTATGCCAGGTGCTGAGCGGACACTTTACCTGTGCTGAGGAGGTGTTGCCTCCTTGGGGCGGACGAGGGACCCGAGGCTTGGTGGAGCCCAGAGAGGGCAGGCGCCTTAGAGGAGCCGGGCCCAGAACCTCGGTCTGGGCCCAGAACAAGGCTCAGAACCTTGTCCCCCGATGGGAGCGGCATCTTGGCTGCCCTCTCTGGGCCCTGCCCCCAGTGGGAGCATTGGCGCCTTGCTGCTGCCCCCAGCTTGACTCAGGACAGTAAAAGCCCTTTCATGAGGCTCCTTGTCCCCATGAGGCTCCTTGTCCCCATGAGGCTCCCAGCCACCTGGCTCTCCCGGGGTGGGGGGGGGTGCTGGTAGAAGTATGAGCACATCAGGACTGGGGAGAACAGGCCACCCGAAGCTGAGACCCCTGCAGGTCCCCCAGGAGCAGGAGGGAGGGCTCTCATTTCCCCTGAGCTCGCTGGCACTGAGGCTGTCCCCTAGAGGCTGCAGGAAGGCCCGTTGAGCTGTTTCCAGGGCGTATGCGGCGCTTGCTGGAACCCCGGTGAGCAGCAGCAGGGCCAGGCTCATGCCGCAGAGCTGGGGAGGGGCTCGTGCCTGCTCCCACAGTTCCCAGCCCAGGCCCAGGGCCCTCGCCTGCCAGGTGGGGAACCATCTGATAACATAATCCCAGGTGTCAGCTCCATCCTCTCCAAGGCTTCCTACCCAATGGCGTTTGCATCCTAATTGAGACTTTGAGAAGAGCCAGGAGCAGCTCTGCCAGGAAGGAGGGCCCGCAGCTCGGGCCTGGCGCACGCTGCCTGCCTCTTGCACCTGGTGCTGGGACAGGCAGCCTTCCTGCTGCCGTCACGGCCCTCCCTCCCGCGACCTTGTTGTCATATTCATGTCCCAGATGAGGATACTGAGGTTAGGGCACTGAGAGTGGGGGCAGAGCCTGCTGGCCTTCACCTGAGGGTCTGGTCTGGCGGGTCTGCATGGCACTCCTGGTCTCCTAGTATCGCCAAACATCCTGAGGCCAAGGGACCTCCCCCCAGGCCAGCAGAGAGGGGCCGGTCCTCTCACAGTCCCCTGGTTTTCCTGTGCGGCGCTGCCATCCCCTTTGCTGCGTGGCCTTGGGCCTCAGTTTCTTCATCTACAAAACGGGGATTGGACACTTGTCTTGGAACAGTAACAGTGGTGAGCGCCCACGAGCTCCTGAGCTATCCGAGGACACTGAGTGCAGGTCAGGGCCTCACCTCCGCTCCAGGACTCTGCCCTCTGTCCTGCCAGGCTCTGGCCTGCCTCCTTCGTGGCTTCTGAGAGCTCTCCAGGTGTCCTCCCAGGCTAAATGCAGTGCAGGGCAGTGGGAGGAGGGACTTGCAGACCACACAGACCCATGGCCAAGTCTCTGTTCCACTTAGTTAGCCGTGCTGTCCCAGGATGGTCACTTCGCCCCTCTGGCCCTCTGTTCCTGCCTCCTCGTTGCTACGGTGATGCCAACAGCCACGTCAGAGTGGTGGAGAGAGTGCGGTGTTTCATCAGTGCAAGTTCTCTCCTCTCTTCCTTCGTCTTTCCCTCTCTCCTGACAGTCACTTTGGGAATAGTCTGGGTTGCGAAGTAGTGAGCTCCCCGTCCTGGAGGAGTTCAAGCAGGGGCTTGCCCGCACACAGTAGAGATCAGTGGGCAACAGGTGGCCCAGGGACCTCGGGTTTTCTCTGGCTTGCAGTGGGACCTTGGGCAAGTTCTTTCTAGGCCAGTCCTGGGGGGTTGGGAAGCTCTGTGACACCACAGCGTCTGTCACTCCCGGACCCTGGGAAACCTGAGGTTTTACAGGCTTTCTAATTAGTCTGAGATTTTCCAATTTGAAAATCCTCAGCTGGTGCCATTCACGGATGCCCATGCGGGGGTCTGGTTGGCCAGACGTTAGGCCTGCAGGCCTGGAAGTTCACAGGACTCGGAGGCCCCTTGGGGGCCGGTGGGAAGGGGACGGGGCCTGTGCTCTCCCGCTCATCCACAAACACAGCCCGGCTCACCACCCAGCCCAGGTCACCACTCAGCCCTCCCCCACCCTCTGCTGGGCCTCTTTCCCCTGCAGCATTCCTGAGCCTTGGTCAGGAGGCCGATGTGTATCTGGGGAAGGCTAGAGACGCAGGGCAGGGCCCACGCTGCTGGACTGGGCTGGGTCCCCGGACAGAGGTCTCTGGGCGTGACCAGTATGTGCCTCTTGACCCCATCCTGCTGTAGCCGTTTGGCGCTCAGGAGGCCTGAGCCTCCTTTAATTGGCCTTAATGAGGCTTCTGTTTTAATAGTGCAGAGGGTGGGGAGGGCGCCAGGTTGATGCCCGTCAGAGGGGCGAGACTCGGGTTATCCATCGCAAGCCCCCATGCGACTGAGAAGAGAAGCTGAGGCCATGCCCTGGGCCACCCCGGGAAGGAGTGGCAGAGCCAGGAGGCCCTGGAGCATTTACCTTTGGGCAGAGCTGATGGTCAGGAGTTTGTTTCAGGAGCCAGGGTGGGCTTTGCGGGGCGGTGGGTGGAGTCAGCTAGAACATACACAGGATCCCCTGCCAGGGGAAGAGCTCTAAGCAGGAGGCCTCTGCCACCAGCTGACCATGACCATGTGGCTCTGGGACAGGGACTTCCTCTCTGGACAGTGGTAGTGGTCACTGCTGCCTCTGCTTAGTCCTTGGAAAAGGGACACCTGAGAGTGCCAGAAAGCTGGCCTGGTTATCCTGCCCTTGGCTTGGGTCAGCAGGTGTTACTGACCTACACAGACTCTGTCCTTGGGAGGCAGGACCACCAGGCTGTTCCCTCGGGGACAGGCCTTTGGGACCCAGAGGATGGGCAGACTGGTTTGGAGAGTGCCAGAAGTGAGGAGGAATGCCACGCCCCCCCCGCCCCCCGCCCCTCACCACCACACTGGGGCCAGGGGCTCCCAGGAGTCCTTCCCAGTGCTTGGAGAACCTTTTAGGCCTTTCAGTCTCCTTAATTCTCCTTAAACCATTAGGTCTGAAAAAGTCCTTATTTCGTTTTTGGTTTGGGAAGCTATTTTCCCTGGGTAGAGAATTCTAGGGTAATTGTTTTTGCCTTTAGTGCCTTAAAGATATTTGTTGCTCCCCTATTCTCCGGTTTGTGATTATTCTGCGAAGAAGTCTGCTTATCTCCACCCTCGTTATATAATGATCTTTCTCCCTCTGGCTGCTTTTCAGATTTTCTCTTTCTCACTTGGGCATTAAATGATGGGATTTTGATGTGCTTCAATGAGGTTTTCTTCCTGTCTCTTCTGCTTGCAACTCACTGAGCTTCCCCGACTGTGGATGGATAATTTTCTTCAAATGTGGAAAAATTACGGGCATTACTTTTTCAAACATTCTTCTGTCTTCTCCACACCTTCATACCTTTTAAGACTCACAATTTTTTGTATCCTAGACCCTCTCAGTGGGCCCCGCCCCCATGCACTGATGCTCTGAGCCGATCCTGGTTTGTCATTCCCTTTCCATGGGTCATTTGGGATCATTTCTACTGATGTGTCTTCAAGTTCACTCATCTTTTCTTCTATGGTGTCTAATTTAGTATTCATCCCATCCAGTGTATTTTTCACCTAAATTGTTACTAGTTTCACATCTTGAGGTTCACTTTGGTGTTTTTAGGCTTTATTAGTGGGACCAGAGCTGATTTAGCCCAGGGTAAGAGCTGGATCATGAACCACATGCTGGCTTGCAAAGCCTGAAGTATTTCCCATGTGGCCTTTACAGAAGAAGTTTGTTGGGCTCTGGTCTAGGGCTTATTTGCCCACTACTCAGTTAAAACCCTCCTGAGGACTCTTTGCACAGGCCCTGAGTTCTAGGGAGCTCTGCACTCTAGCTGTGGGGAATGTAAATGACTCCTGCGTCCTGCATGAACACCGGTGACCATTTCAGCTGCCTCTTTCCGGCAGTCTGGTCCCAGCGTGGGTGGTCTCCTTCGTGCATGTGATGCTCAGTCACCAGCTGAAGGGTAAGGGGACACCCTGTATGGGGGTCTGGTGTTCACTCTCTACAGCCCTCTCTCTCCTCCAGTATTCCATCCAGAACATTCTGGCAACCATGCCCTGAGCACACTCTGCTTCCTTGATTCAGGGAGACTGCTAGACTCCATCAGGGCCCCCTCCCCGATGCTGCAGCTCAGGCGGTAGCTGAGGCAATCTCAGGCTGATCTTATTGTTCCCCTTCTCTCCAGGAGCACTGTGCTTGATGCAGTCCTGTTGTCTAGGGTTTCATAGATTTGGCCTGGTTTTTGTGGGTTTTTTGTTTTGTTTTGTTTGCTGGTTAAGGCCAGAAGATTAGTGTAGGTTCTGTTATTCTGTGGTGGCCGGAAGTGGAAGTCGAATCCAGGATGCTGATGACCATCTTTTGAAACCTTAGAACAGCCCACAGCGTTCTCTGTGTCGTCTCTGTGAGTGACCAGGTGGTGCCAGCCTTCTAGCCGGCACAGAAGAGTGGAGATGGTGAGCGATGATTCCTGGCCGGTGCACCCCAGAGGGTGCCATAGGTCAGGTGGGCCAGGACTCCAGTCTGTGCGAGGAGGAGGTGCTGAACACGGGCTCTGGGGCCCTGAGTGGCCTCTGTGCCTGCCTTAATGCACTCTGCCCGCCAACAGCTGTGCAGGTGGGCCTCGTTACTGCCCCCTGGGGAGACGGAGGCTCTTGCCTGAGGTCCCCTGTCTTCCCCTGTCTGCTGCCTGTGTCGCCACCATCTAGGAGTCCATCAGGGCCTTAGTGTGACAGCTCCAGAGCTCTGACACTTTGCAGATGGTGACATGAGAGCCACGGAGGGCCAGGGCCTTGTGTGCTCGTGCTCTGTTTGTGTGGCTGCTTCTGGGCTCCAGGGTGGGCAGGGCATGTCTATGTCCCCTTTTCTGTTCTGGAGCACTTGGAAGGGAGAGACCAGGAGTGCCCCTCTCTGAGTCTCTTCCACACAACTGCATGGCCTGGGAGGGCAGGGCAGATGTTGGAGAGGGAGCTCCAGGCGGGAACCTGCTGGACCCTGAACCGGCTCTCAGAGTCCAGACCCTTAGGAGACGGTGTGCCACTCAGTCGGTTGCTGTGGCCTTGCCAGAAACACAGACATGGTGCGTGCCCCAGTGGCAGGAGCTGCTGGGAGTGTGGCTCTAGGCCCGGTGTTTCAAGGGCCAGCTAGTGGGGTTAGGGCCCCCTGGGGAAGAGGAGATGGCGCCGAGGCTGGGCCCCTGGGCAGTGGTCTTCTAGCTGTGTGTGGAACCCCTGGGGCATCTCGCCCCTGCCCTTCCTCACCCAGCACTTCCACACAACTGCCCGACCCCCAGGCCCGTGAGCACAGTTCTGCCCCAAAAGTGGATTCTGTGGTCACAGGAAGTCCATGGAACAGCGCCGGGGTGGGGGTGCCAGGAGCTGCGGGCCGGGTGTCTGCCTGCAACGGCAGGTGGAGGTCCCATGCCAGTGGGGCAGAGGGAGGCGGAGTGGTGGTCAGCCCAGCAAGATGTTCCAGCTGTCTCAGACAAGCCATCAGGGCACCTGAGCAGGGCCGGGCCCAGGGAGTCGGGGATCCCTCAGCAGGTCTAACCTCAGGCCTCACATCCCCCTTCCCCGTTTTACAGATGACGACACAGACCCAGAGAGAAACATGACTCATGTAGAGCTGGACCCTGGCTTGGAGCCCTGAGCTCCAACTCTGGGCCCGTGCTGTCCTTGCCCAGGGGGTCAGACTCCTGTGGCGGCCCCAGGGGGGACTGTGGGACACTAGCACCCCCCACCCATACCGCCGGCCCCAGCAGGAGGTATCACGAGGCTTCCGGCTGTGTGTGTTGGGGACTGCAGCCATGGGTGGGGGGCTGCTGCTCCTTTGTGGCTCAGACGCTGCCCCCCTTGTTCACGTCCCCCCAGTAACCACCTGGACAATGGAAGTGCCCGTGGTGGGGGCATGGGAGGCTGTGCCCGAGATCGGATTGGGGAGGGCGTGGTAAAAGGGGCTGTGGGGAACCCTTGGAGGAACACGTCTTGGGAGCTTGCATATATGGGTTATTTGGGTCTAAAGCGTGCTCAAGCCCCGTGCCTATACCGATCCCTGCCACGTTCCCCTCTGCTCCAGCCTCACCCACTGCGTGGCTGGCCCCCCTCTGGGGCACGGCTGTCCTCCTGCTCCCCCTGGGTATCATCCAGACCCCAGTGTGCTGCCCTTTGGGGCTGAAAACGGGGATGGTTGTCATGGGTATCTGGTCCCTTCTGGTTCTGTGCCTTTCTTCAAAAAAGGACTTTCTGATCCGTGAGATACAGGGACCCCTGGAGACCTTCCTTGCCTTGGGAGCTGGTCTGTGTCTTCTGGGTATTCTGTGTTGTGGGGCTGTTGCTGCCCTGTCGGCTCCCCAGCGACACCAGGACTGGGATGTGGGATGTGCGCATGCCTGCCGGGGGACCCCCTGGCATCTGGGCACTTGCTCCCGCTGCTTACATGGACACACCAGTTCCTGTGGTCCTGAGGCACAGGGTTCAAAGCAGGGACCCAGGCCACCTGTGCAGTCACTTTTCCAGTGCAGTCACTTAACATACGGCAGCACAAGGGTGGTCTCCAGGTTCCAGCCTCCCGTCCAGTGTCTTCGTGGCTTTGGCCCTGGCCTTGCCTGGGACCCTTCTGGCGTCTGTGTGAACTGAGCTGCAGTAGGGGACAGCTGCTGTGCCCCTCAACGCCGGGCCAGCAGCTTTGGGCTCCAGCCATGATGCGTGGATTGGAGGACCATAGCAGTGAGCGAGGCTGACACCCGCATTTTGCAGATATTGAAACTGAGGGCTGGAGAGGGGCCACAGCTTGTCCTGGGCTTCCCTCGTTCCTGTGACCCAGACCACTGGGTCACATTCTTAGTGGACAGCAGCTCCCTGAGGCTTGCCTTAGACCAGGCCGCATGCTGGCTCCGAATGGGGGCTCTCCCCTGGATGAAGTCACAGCTTTGTGTGCCAGCTGGGCCACCTAAACAGATAATTAGGCAAGGGAGTGAACCACTCCATGCCTCAGTTTCCTCATCTGTAAAATGGGAACAGTGACCACTGCCACACCGCCTGTTTGAGGACTGAATGTTACACCATCCCGCAGCGCAAGACCCGGGTTCTAGCCTCGAGTGTCTGGCTCCAGCTCTCCCAGGTCCAGAATGGGGAACAGTATGTGGGACCGGGGGACCTCCTTGGGGAGCAACAGGCCCCTTCCCCCAGCATCATCCCAGTGCTTCAAGAATGCCATGCACCTCTCCCCACTCCTGGCATCAGCTGGCACCTGTTACAGGCCCTCTTCTGACTGCATCTTGGCACGGAAACCAGTGTCTCAGGAGAGCCGGCACTCAGCCCTGGGACCCCATGGGAGGGACCCACCATGGGAGGACAGGCCCCAACAGATTCAGGCCCACTGCATCCAGTACCCTACCTGCCGGAGGGTGATGTGGGGAAGGATACACGAGGAGTGGGTCCTGCTGGGGCATGTCCCCCAGCCCAGGCCCAGGGCAGATGGGGTCTGGAAGCAGGCCTGACCAATCTGGTCGGGGATAGCAGTGACAAGGGAGCAAGGGTTGATGTGTTGTCTGCCTCCAAGGAGACATGTGTCAGCTGCGCCCTTCCCAGGGTGGCACAAGATGCTCTTTGCCTCCAGGAGTGCCTTATCCAGGGGGTTCCCAGGGCTGACTCTGGGGCTGTGGAGTCCTAGGCGAGAAAGTTCCTGCTACCATCCCGTCCACCTTAAGGTCTCTCATGCTCAACTGGTGAAGTCCAAAGCTGTCCTGAGCCCACCCAGCTGTCCTTGTGTCTCATCTGCCCCTCAACCATCTCCTTGCCAAGCAGTCTCTGGCCTTTCCATAAATATGTCCTGGGATGGGGAGCTCACTCCCTGTCAAGACCCTTGCCTCACTTTGGGTCAGAAGGCGCCTTCTGTACTGACCCCAATGTCTGTCTCTGTTGGTTTCCCCCTGCTTGTCCCAGCCCCTGCCTAGACTGTACCCGCGCCCTCTGCCCCACCGGAAACAGCCCTTCAGAGACCCAAAGCCAGCGAGCAGATGTTCCCCAGAGAATGGAGTGAATCCTGGGCCTCAGCCATGACAGAGCCCAGCTTCTCCTGCAGCTCCCTGCCCCTATTGGATCACAGAGAAAGCTGGGCCTGGAGAAGCTAGGTGTCTTCTCTGGGTCACACAGATCGTGTCTGGGACAGGGCAGGGCAGGGAGGAGCCCACACGGGCCTGCAAGGGCTAGCTGGGTGAGCTCACCCGAGCGTGTGGACTCATCCCTGGCAGGCCCCAGGCTGCCTGTCCCTCACCCTGCACCTACAGATCAGTGTAGGGGAGCCTGTCAGGCCACCCTCACGGTGGGGGTGAACTTGGCTCCCTAGTAGGCCTAGATAGGTTCTAGACTGACCACTCCCAGCCCATTATAAGGCCGAGTCCCTGGCCTCTTAAGTCTTTTCTAGAAGGTTCTCGGGCCCTGGACAGGGCAGTGGTGCTGGTCTCGAAGGGCTGGAGGGGTCGGATATCTGTGTTGGTTGTCGGCCTCAGGCCCCAGTCCCCTGTGCTCCCCTTGGCTGCCCAGTAGCACGGGGAGGGAGGGATGAGAAGGAGGACCAGAGATGGTCACCAAGCCCCAGCTGTCCCAAGCATCTGCTGACTACCCCTCAAGCCAGATGAGCTCATCCCAACCACCCTGTTCTTCCCCTTTGCCTGTCACTGCCTACGTGGGGCTAGGGCCTGGGCCAGATGCACTCTGACCTCTGGGGCCCCACCCTGAGCCAGGGCCTGGAGGCTGGAGGTCGGCTGTTACGGGGACAGATGTTGTCACATAATAGAGCGCACGTGCTGGTTTTGGGCTCTGTTCAGACAGACAGGAGAGGCGGTAGTGGAAAGCCTGCCCAAGCCCACGCCAGCCCGGGGACGCGCAGGTGACCTCAAGAATGCCTGTGCCAGCTGCTGTCTTCCTGGCTGTTGACACATATGGTCTACCTCAGCATCCCAGGGTGGGAGGTGGCAGGTGATGGTGTGGGCTGCTCTGGATCAGGAATGCAGGCCAGGAAGGGACCAGAAGGGGGTGCCCCCGTGCTGAGCCCTGATCTCTGATCCTGATGAGGAGGGCCGGCTGCCCTGGGGGCTGGCCCCAGCACGTCCCCAACCTTGGGATGCAGACGCTGCCTGGCTCCCAGGCATTCTCTCCTCCCTCACGGGCCTCACTGACCAGCATACAGGGCTTTGTTTTCTGTTGTTTTGTATTCCGGACATACAAGACATGCTTCTCCAGTCCCGCGGCTCCAGAAAGTCCAGTCTGGGCTACAGATTGAGAATCTCGTACCCTAAGCATTGAACCCTATAACTTTGGGACCAGAGAGGCCCCCAGCCCATCGCTGCCATTCCCAGTGCTGGGGCTGGGGGGTGGGGGAGGGGCAGGGCTAGCAGGGGTGCCCAGAGAGGGGGCTAGGGGTGGGAGGGCTGTGTGTCCTGCCAAGGCACCTGTCCCCGCTGCTGCGCTGCCCAACAGCCCTGGTCTCTTCCCACTCGCAGGTGATAGCTGTGGTCATGGACATGTTCACCGACGTGGACATCTTCAAGGACCTGCTGGACGCCGGCTTCAAGAGGAAGGTGGCCGTGTATATCATTGTGGACGAGAGTAACGTCAAGTACTTCCTGCACATGTGTGAGCGGGCCCGCATGCACCCAGGGCACCTCAAGGTGAGCTGGCCGGTTCAGAATGACCGAGCGGTCACTTAGTGGGTCAGCAAACACTTGCAGCACCTGCCTCCTAGGGATGGAGCTCCATGCTGGGCAGAGATTGCAGGCATCCTGGAGCCTCCTGCCATGTGGTCACCTGACCTCTGTCTGGCTGCCCAGGGGGACAGGATGCTCTCTACCTCCTCCGACAGTCAGAGATAAGATAAACGGTAGGTAAGGGCCGGAGCTGGTGCCAGGTGCTGTATCACGTGTGATCTCTGAGCAGCCCAGGCCACGTTGATTACCTGTCTTTGCTTGCATGCCTCCAGTGACAGGGTGCTCACCACCCAGGCTTCCACAGCTCACATCTGATCTGGAGGGCTCTGACTCTGATTCTTGGGCTTAAACCAGAATCTGTGTCTGTATGGTGTCCATCCCCCGGTTTTAGGATCTGACTCCAGCAGAAGTTTCCTTGGGCTGAGGTCAGGGAAGGCTTCCTTGATGGCTGCAGAGTTCACATAAATTGGAGGAGGAAGAGCAGCATAGAAAGGGCTTCCTAGGGAAGGACAGCATGGAGCAGAAGTGGAGGGATCAGCATGAACCCAGGTTCTTAGTACTGCTTTGCCGTGTGTCCTTGGGTTCATCACCTCCTGTCTCTGGGCTCCGGGATCACAATGGTCCTGAAGAGGGCCAGATGGGCCACTGTGGCTGGGCTCTTCCACTCCGACACCCTGCATTCGATCCCATGTTTGGGGGCAGGAGGACCCTTCCCTCCACTGAGTTATTGCTTGGCACCTACTATATGCACCATGGTCCCGAGGAAGAATACGGATGAGTGTGCATGACAACAGCGAATGCTTTCACAGAATTTCACATGGGTCGGTCCCATCCTAGGCACCTGACACGGTTGATTAATTGACTCCGCATGACGACCCAGTGGGATAGGGCAGTTGTTCCCATTTTACAGATGAGGAAGTTGAGGCACTTGTGCTAGTGTCACTCGCGGCCAGTAAGTTAAGCATAAGGGGATTGGGGGCTAGCACTAGAGCTCCCTGGCTGAGTCCCAGTTTTTGACGGGTCACGTTTCCTTGGGCTTCCGGCCTGTGATCTGAACACGATCCCCAGAGAAGGGGGGACGCCAGACTAGTTAACAAGAGGCTGGGTTCCTGTGCCTGTAATTTGTCGGTGTTCATCAGGTATGCCCACCCATCCCAGCCGAGCCCTTTCAAGTGGGTATGAGCTCTCTGGGCGGCGAGTCTGTGGCTGTTGGGACATTTTTATGTGGTCTCCCTGGTGGGTTGACCCCAAGCGCCACGCTCACCCAGCGTGCTGCTCACCGTGTAATTAGCACTGAGAATCAACTCCTGGGGCAGACAACTCACGCTGGAGAGGTCCAGCGTGTAGAAAAGGCGTCTTTTGAAAGGCGACTTGCAGAAGCCTCTGCCCTGTGGGCAGCAGATCAGAGAACCTCTGGGCCCATCCCCTGCACCCTTGCCACGAGCCCAGTGGATGGTTTACACACTTGTGTGGCTCCGCCCCCACACGTGTGCCTAGGGTGGGATGAAGACGCAGGGAATGGGCTGATCCATGCCGAGCAGGATCTGAACCCGGGACTGGCCTCGCTCCTGTCCTGTGTGTCTTCTCCGTAGGGAAGTCTCAAGTGTAAGTCTGCTCAGAGTGCTCGGAGTTCCCAGGAAGTGAGAGACAGGCAGGACTGGGCTGAGAATGCGGTCCCAGGGCTGCTCAGCTCGCTCCTGGGAGGTTGGCTCCTGCCCTCACTGCCCGCCCACCACCCTGCCTCTGCTCCCCCATGTGATCGGGGGTGGGGGGAACTCATAATCTGTTGCAGCCCCACAGCTTCATAGGGGCCTGAAATGCCCAAGCTGGGCCTCGAGGGCCACCCAGACTAGGCTCCCCGTGGGGCAAATGCGGAAACTGAGGCTGCAGGGAGGTTGTGACTTGCCCAGAGGCATTCTGCCAAGTCAGCGGCTGAACCTGACCACCAGTAATGAGAAGTTGGCACAGACCAGGAGGGAGAGAGACTCGGTGCCTGACCACCCCCCCCCCCCCCCGGCTGAGGCCACACCTGCCATTGGGGCAGCCCCAGAACTGCCCACGGGGGCTCACCGTGCAGACCCACTGTGAGACTCAGGCACGTGGCTCCCCCTGTCTGAGCCTCTAGTGCCTCGTGGCCATGATGATGCCTCATAGGCTTGTTTGAGGATGAAATTAGAGGAGACAGTGGTTATAAAAGCACTCCATGTGCTAAGGGGAGTTACGCAGCTGCTGGCAATAACAAGATGTTATAAATCCCAGGCCCGGGGCAGGGGAGGGTACGGTGTACGGCCTCCCCCCGCACTTTAGCTTGAAATGAGGCCAGAGCCTGAAGCATGGGCAGGGCAGTTCAAACCAGGGGTCCCTGCTCTGGGGAACAGAGCACGGTCCAGACCGTCTACAGGGACGGTCTGCAGTGACGCGCATACCACGGAGCCAGATGTCACCACAGAGGGGGCGGGCCCTTCATGGGAAAGAACGGATGACCCTGACCCCCTCATTTTTGCTGTTGAGCCCGCCCCCTCCACAGCCTGGGCAGGTGGCCAGGGGCTCCTGTGCACCCGGCCCTGGCCAGGTGTCACCTTGTCGAGGGCCTGCCTGCTCAGCCTACCTCCCTGCCCGCAGGCCAGCTGGGTCTGGACCTGTCTCAGAAGCACTTCCTTTGCCAGTAATCCCTGGGCCCGCCCTCAGCCACTGGCCACCCCTGCCCAGCTCTGCAGTGACCTGCCCTCAGCTCCTATGGGCCCGGGATCGGTTGTGCCTGTTGGGGTCATCCTTGTGACCATGGGAGTGTTGGGCACCGGTCTGGGCAGGGCCGGGAGCCAGGACAGAGCCCTGGCTCTGCCACCTGCACCGTGACCCTGGACAAAGATACGGAATCTTTTTCAGTCTCAATTTCCTTGTCTGAAAAATGGGAGTCTCCCCCATTTATTTGGCAGGGCTTCTCTGAAGAGCAAAGGAAGCCATGTGGGGGCAGGGCGCTCAGTCATGAGCTCTCCCTGCCCTGTCCTGGAGCTCTTCTCGTGAGATCCCAGCTCTGGTCTAAGAGCCAAGGGGCTTCCCTCCCCCTTCCAGCTGTGTTCGGACTGGGGGCCACCCCCACCCCAGCCTCGTGCCTCCTGAGCTCTGAGCTCCCACAGCATATTCTGCAAACAGCTGCGGCATTGTTTGGGCTAAGCCCACTCGTGCTTTCTAGCGGAGTTGGAAGGCTAAGCACTAGCACCTTCCCAGGTATGAGGGTCCCAGTCATCCCCAAGCCCTCCAGCCTGCTGGCTCGGCTGGCCCCTAACTCCTTTAGGCAGGGAGTGTGGGAATGAGCATCTCATATTACAGACAGAGAACAGGGCCGAAAAAGAGGACCCAGCCCTCTGGTTCCCACAGGGCACAGTGCCTCAACAGGTGACCCAGTCACATTTGGGGTGAGACTGAGGGCTAATGGATGCCCCAGAGGCAGGGGGAGCTAGGCAGGCTGGGCTGGGCCTCAAGCCTCGCAGCTGAGACAGGACCAGAGCAGCGAGATGCCTGGCTGATCGGAAAAGGTAGTCGGCTTTGTGCCGCCAGACTGGAAAAACCAGCACCCACCCTGATGAGGACGCAGGGATTCAGTCTGTGGCTCAAGTTCCACGCCAGCCAGGCCAGCCTCGGCCCCATTCTGGCACCCGGGGTTTCCCCCCACTGCTGTCCTGCTGTCTCTGATCCCGGCCTGTCTCTTTAATGGGCTCGGGGGGTGAGGCAGTACTTCCCAACCACGCAGGGTTTGCCTGGCTTGGCCTATTTGTCAATATTGGGGGGCTCTTGTAGTGGTTGTGACTGGGAGGGGACTATTGGCGTCGGATGGATAGAAGCCAGGGCCGCCATTAAATGTGCCGTGTGCAGTGCACAGCTCCTCCATCTGGACATCACCTGGCCCAGAATGTCAGCAGCGCCAGGCCCTATCCACCCGGCCTGTGGGAGGGGCCAGGAGCCCCTCTGAGTCAAGGTCCTGGAGCTGGGCTGGCTCAGCGCTGCCCCATCCCCTCATCCCAGCTTCGTGATGGCCCCGGGAGGCCAGGGTGAGCGTGGCTATCGGACCCCCGTGACAGAGTGAAACAGACCCTTTAGAGGAGAGTAGAGGCTGGCTGGCTGCCCAGTACATGAGGACATGGGCTTTCTGTCCCCTGCAGTTGGCACAGCAGGCTAATCTCACTGTCACCAGCCAGGCCTGGTCAGGGTGCATCTCTGGGCTCCTCCTTGGGCAATGCCAGCAGGCCCCCGCAGAGGCCATCATGGGACAACTGGGGGCTGGACCCCACCAACCAGAGACCATGGGCCGGTCACACCCCTCGCTGAGCTCCCTTCCCACCATCACAAACTGGCTGCCAGTCCTGGCCTCCCCGGGCTGACCCACGACATTCTAGGTATGTTCTGGTCCTCCATGTTGGTCCCCTCTTGCCCCCACGAGCAGAAGGGGTCACGTCCCTGCTGCACTAAACGTGCTGTCACACTCTCACGGATGGAAAGCGTCCGTCGAGTGCCAAGCACCTTGCTGGCCCACACCCACCACCCCTGTATTTCCTCAGGCTTTCATAGTAGTCCCAAAGCAGAAGGCTGGGGAGCCCCCTTCACAGGTAAGCAAACCGAGGCCTAGGGGGGCCCAGCTGGGACTGGAGCCATGCTTGGCCAGAGCCTGAGTGACCCACCTGCTCCGGCGGGGGACTGGGCTTGTCCCCTTGGCCTGCCACCGGCCCAGGGGCAGGCAGCTTGGTATGGGGTCAGGCTGCATCTTTGTGAGCATAGGAGGCCCAGTGGGGGGTACGGGCAGGGCACCTGCAGGTCTGCCACATATATGCTTGGGGCCACAGCTGCTCTTGGAGCAGACGGAGCGCTGCCTAGTCCTCCCCTGAGGTTGTCTCAGGGACCGATTGCTGCCCCCTTCCATGTCCGAGGAAGCTGAGAATCCTGAGTGTCCAAGGCCTTGCCCAGGCACCCCACCGGAGCCCGTCTGGGTGTCCTCCACCCTGCCTGCGACGTGCTCTGGTGGGGGTGCCCCGGGGCTCAGAGACAATGCGGCTTTGTGGAATCCTCTACCTTGTGCACCCAAGCCCTGAGACGTTACCTCATCCGGGCCAGGCCCCATGGGGCGGGCCCCCCCTCGCCCCAGGAACAAACAGGGGAGCTGCCATGATGGGAAGGGGGTGCTGCCAGGGGGCTGCCGCAATCCCCCACCCGCTGCTGTTGGCCGCAGGGTCAGATGGGCCTTAGATCCTGAGGCCATCTGTGCAGTGTGGGAAAGTGAGGCCCAGAGAGGGCCAGGACCCTGCTTAGAGTCACACAGCACATCCGGCAGAGCCAAGGCTGCCTCTCACTTGGAGTTAAGTCACTCTGAGAAGTAGGTGGTGACCTTCTGAGCCCTTCATGGGGACAGGCTTTGGGGTGGGTGGGGGAAGACACTGCTGAGAGGGGGACTGAGGCTGGTATCTGTTCTTCCAGGCCAAGGAGCCGCCTGTGGCCCCAGCAGGCAGAGCTCTGGGCTGGGAGACCACAGAAGCCGCAGAGCTGGGCTGTGGTCGGGCACAAGTGGCAGGGCAAGGCCTCACACCGCCTCCAGGATCTTTGTTCCAGCTTCTGGTCCCCAAGCATGCTCTGTGTTGGGTACAAAGTCACGAGCTCTAATTGTCCTGGGTTATGGCCAGCTTCCTGCTGAGCTGGCTGTGTACAGACACTCAGACTGGGGGGCAGGGGAGCCAGCCCTGGGAGGAGAGGCTTATCTGCCTACGGGGCTGGGCCCAACAACAAAGGTGGGCATCTATGCCATATGGTTGCCATCTGGGGACTGCCCTGGGACTGTCCTGGGAATGCCCAGCAGAGAGGGGTCTGGTTCCCGTCACAGAAGGAGCAGACGCAGGAGCACCCTTGGGCTGGGGGTCCGACGGTAGGAC
The DNA here is from genome assembly GCF_009829155.1 of Mustela erminea. Classification (NCBI taxonomy): domain Eukaryota; kingdom Metazoa; phylum Chordata; class Mammalia; order Carnivora; family Mustelidae; genus Mustela; species Mustela erminea. Next base: position 13,442,749 of record NC_045631.1, on the reverse strand, counting down.
AGATTCCAGCTCTCTTAGACCCATTCCTTTCTCCCCGTCACCCCTGCCTTGACAGGCCGTGTATCCCCTGCCCAACAGAAGCCCTCTCCTCCCCCCTCTCCCCTGCCCCTGGCCCCGTTCACTTCGTGCACCCTCCCACTGGATGCCGGGACTGGGTTTGGAGGGGCAGTTCCAACCCTGTCACTCCCTGCTCTGAATCTTTAGTGGCTCCCCACTGCCCCCAGGGCAGAGCTGGCCCCGGAACGGGGGTTAGGGTCTTTCATCGGCATGTGGCTGAGCCCGCTGTGCAGGCTCCATCGCCCACCCTCCTCCCGCAAAGTCCTCGCAGGTTAGATGCTGCTCCCGTTGCCCAGTCTTTGTGTTCCCACGTTTGGAATGCTGCACCTTCTTCCCACCTGATCCACTCATCCCTGACTTCCGGATGTCAGCCTCCCAGGAGCCGGCCCCAGCACCACCCCCCCAACCCAGAGCTGGAGTTCTGACTCCTCTGCCTCCACCCCCACCTCCCGTGTGGGAGCTCGTCACCTTCCCCTTGGTCTGCAGCTGGGGGCCTGGGCATTGGTCAGGGAGTGAGTGAAATCGGCACAGATCCCTCTGGAGGGAGTGACTCCCATCTCGGACTGGCAGACAGACGTGTCAGAATGCTGCCAAGGAGTTGTTGCCCTGGGCAGGGGTCAGATTCCGTGGGGCTTACGTTAAACCTGAAACTCCCAGCCTGACCTGTCCAGGGGCACCTCTGCAGGCCCCCCCACTCCAGGAGCCGGGGTTTCCAACACCCTGCTGGGGCCACACTCGTGCCAGTGAGCCCAAGGGTCTTTCCTATCCTGAAGCTTTACTTTGGGGTCCCCTCCACTCCTGGGTCTCAGCCAAGGCTCTCTGCCCTTCCTGGCGCCTCCCATGCACCCCCCACGCCCTCCCCTCCCCTCCCCCCGCACCCATCCCTCTCTCAGAGGAAGAACCTCCTGCTGGGGGAAGGGCAGCCAGCAGTTGGAGCCCCACAGCGCCCCATAGACGGCACATCAGGGAGGGAGGAAGGGCCCTTCCTTGGCCAGAGTCCAGAGAAAGGCAGGAGCAGCCTGGCTCAGACACAGGCAGTAGTGTCTGCTCGTGACACCAAGGAAACCCCGTGTCCTCCCTCTGGGTCTTAGTTCCCAGGGGCTTTCCAGCTTGCCCTGTGGGTTCGGCCATTTACTGATCGGCTGCTGGGAGGCAGGCCGTGAGGTGGCCCATGAGGAGGTAGGAGAGTCTGCTTTGAGCCCCGTCCTCAGTGAGCGGGGCTCAGCAGGGACACTGAGACGGCCGAGTGGGGAAGACAGGGAGAGAGACCTGGCCAGTCACTCTCCTGGGAAAGGCCACAGGTTTGCCTGACAGCAATACGCCCATCCCTGAAGGCAGTCCTCCCTCCTCCCCAGCTGCACAGCCCCCATGTTACTTTTCTTAACGCCCCTCCTGCTCAAGACCCTGCAACAGCCTCCCACCCCTGCAGCAGCTTGTCCCATGCTGGCCTCGCCCCGCAGGTCTCATCCTGCCCACGTCTGCACTGCGGACACCCTTCAGGCCACGCCCAGACCATCCTATGCCAGGCCCCTTTTCACTAGCCCCACCCTCCTTTCTGTCTTCCCATCACTTCCTGCCTTGGACCCCCGACCTTGTGGTCCTCACATACACCCACCCCCCTGCACAAAGTCTGCCCCCCACCAGCGTGGTCAGTGCCATGGTCATGTAATTCTGTCTCTTGTCCCCCAACACAGAATCTCAGGGTGCGGAGCAGCGGGGGAACAGAGTTCTTCACACGGTCAGCCACCAAGTTCAAGGGTGCCCTGGCCCAGAAGTTCATGTTCGTGGATGGAGACCGGGCCATCTGTGGCTCCTACAGGTGACTCTCCAGCTTTCTGGGGCCTGGGGACAGAGGTGGCTCCTGTTCCCAGCTGGTTTCTGCCCTTAATCCTGCCTTATGACACCCTGGTTATTCCGGTTCATGGGTCCCCAAACTGCTGAGGTGTGAGCGGGGCTGGGGCACGCCCGCACGCCGCCCACCTGTCTCCGGAAGCAGGCAGGGGAGGACTCCTGTCCTCAAGTCTGTTGTGCCAGCCAGAGCTGTTACCCGCCTGGAGGTGGGTGTGGGCCGAGCACACAGGGAGGTCCCTTGGAGAGCCACCTTAGGATGGGCCAGGACAAGGATGGCCCTGGCGCAGCTCTGCAAACCCTGCCGTGCAGGGGACAGTGGGGGGTGGGTCCCCAGCCACGTCATCCATGCAGCCAAGCCCCCGAGGATAGCACCTGCCCCCGTGTGCTGGACCACACCCGGGCTGTACTGTGCATCCCGTGAGCAGTCTCACGGGGGCGCTCTAATACCCCAAGGAGTGCCCCACTGTGCTGTCTTACACAGGTGGGAGCAGCCTGGTGCACATGACCTGTCCCAGACTCAGGTCTGAGCCTGAGGCCTGTGCTCACTTCTCGGTTCCATCCAGGCCCCCGTGGCCAGTCTGAGGAGCGTCGGCCTCTGGGTGCACGAGGGCTTGCTCAGACGCCCACTGCGGGGGCTGGGTAGGACTCCCTAGACTGGGGACCCATGGCTGGAGGGAGGAGGCCGGCCCCCCAGTGCTTGACTCGGCTGCCTTGTCTCCCTGTACTGCAGCTTCACGTGGTCGGCCGCAAGGACGGACCGGAACGTGATCTCCGTGCTGTCGGGACAGGTGGTGGAGATGTTTGACCGGCAGTTCCAGGAGCTGTACCTCATGTCCCACGGTGTCAGCCTCAAGGGCATCACCATGGAGAAGGAGCCCGAGCCTGAGCCCATCGTGCTGCCTTCCGTGGTGCCACTGGTGCCCTCGGGCACTGTAGCCAAGAAGCTCGTCAACCCCAAGTACGCACTGGTCAAGGCCAAGAGCGCCGATGAGATCGCCAAGACCTCAGAGAAGCAGGAGGTCAAGAAGCCCCCAGGGCTGCGGGGTGCCACCCTGGCAGAACGGCCTGGAGACGTCCTAGAGGCGCCCCCACCCATCCACCCCGGCCTGCTCAACCTGGAGCGGGCCAACATGTTCGAGTACCTGCCCACGTGGGTGGAGCCGGACCCCGAGCCCGGCAGCGACATCCTGGGCTACATCAACATCATCGACCCCAACATCTGGAACCCCCAGCCCAGCCAGATGAACCGCATCAAGATCCGAGACACCTCCCAAGCCGGCACCCAGCTGTGGAGGCAAAGCCAGGATTGCAACCCCGCCCCCGGGCCCAGTGCCCCCCAGGATGGGGGCCCAGCAGAGAATGGTCTTCCCCAGGAGGACCCCAAGCCACAGCCCCCCGTGCCCAAGCCCCGGACGGTCCCTGTGGCAGAGGTGATTGCCCAGGACAGCGGTGGTGTTGTCTGGGCCCTGGGGACCCCAGAAGAGGAGACTCCCCAGAATGGGACAGACGGCACACCACCCAGGACCCCGGGTCCTGGCCACGCCCCACTGCTGCGGCAGCTGTCTGTGACCCAGGACGACCCTGACAGCCAGGGAGCAGTGATCCCCAATGGACTAGATGGGGAGGACGAGGAAGATGACGACGACTACGTGACCCTAAGTGACCAGGACAGCCTCTCGGGCAGCTCTGGCCACGGCCCTGGCCCCCGGCGGCCCTCCGTGGCCTCCTCTTCTGTGTCAGATGAGTATTTTGAGGTGAGGGGGCGCTCGGCCCCTCTCCAGAGGCGCCACTCAGAGCAGGTAGCCAATGGGCCGGCCCAGCCCCCCCGCCGGCAGCTGAGTGCCCCCCATGTGACCCACGGGACCTTTGGTGGACCCCTGGGTGGCTCGCTGTGGGCCCCAGGTCAGGAGAGAGAAGAGGCGGGTACTCCAAGGAGGACACAGGCCCCGCATTCCACGGAGAAGGAGACACAGGTGAGTCGGGGTTCCTGCCCAGGAGGGATCCCTCCTCCAGGTCTGAGCAGCCGGAGTGGTTGTCTGCCGGGGTACCAGGTCCCCAGATCAGATGGCTTTGCCTGCTACAGTGGGGAAACTGATGAACGGGGTGGGTGGGGGTAGGTAGCAACAACCCAGGACTACACATGTGGCTGGTTTTTCCGACACTGGGGACCCAGAGCCCCCGTGCCCCATCAAGACAACCAAAGCCAGCTACTGGGAGCCAGAAGGTGCTTAAAGTACCCGGAGATTTCAGACACGAATTATAGGGAGTTGACTCTTCCCAGCCATGTGGGTCGTCCACTCCCTTACTTGGTGACAGCACAGAGACGTCCTTTACACCCCCAAGGTCACACAGCAGTAAGCGGTTCCTGTCTAAAGCTCATGTCAAGCCACCTCCATGTCCGTCCCTTTGGTGATGGCCCCAGGGACTGCTCCCCTCCACTCTCCCCTAGGCCAAGAAACAGCTCACATTCGTCCATTGCCTCCCCTCCTGGTGACCACTGCAGGTCCAGGACCCAGAAGCGCGGGCCCTATGCAGCCCCGGCCCAGCCCCCCCGTGCCTGTCCTACCTGGGAACAGTGCGCGGCTGATCATGCCTGGCATGACCATCAGGCCCATGGGCAGCATCTTGAGGTAGCTGGCCAGGATGGAGCCGGCCTTGGCATGGTTCAGGTCCCGGGCGGACAGCGACCGCTGCACGATGACCTGGGGGCACGAGGAGGGGGTGAGTCCAGCTCCCCTCAGGGGAGCCTGGTGGGGGGGCTTTCCTCTTGCTGTGTCTGAGGGAGCGGTAGGAAATAGGATGCTGTCCCTCTAGCCCTAGAGCTTCTGAGACAACTGAGCCTGACCCCCGATGGCATTCCCACCAGAAGCAAGCCCATCCTGTTCCCGGGACTCCTGCTTGGTCTCCTCACTCATCTATCAAGTGGGGAAGGGTTGAATCCCACTTGGCCAGCCACAGTGGCAGCTGTCAGGGCTGGAGGACACCCTGGGTGGGATGGTATCTGGGGGACGCCTCCCCACAACCCCATCTCCCACGCCCTCACGAGAGCGGCCACAGTCTTGCACGTGCCGGGAGCAGATGCTGACAATGACAGTTTGACACCACTGGCCCAGGAGCTGGAGCTTCGAACCCTGGGCTTCGGGGAAGCCTGCGGTCAGGCAGTGGAGGGATGCTAGATGCCGCCTCAGTGTGGCTCCTCAGGGAGCCCTAGACATAGCCTAACTGGGCCTCAGTTTCCAGATCTGCAGAACGGGAGGAGAGACAGGTCATCAGAACCCCTGGCAGCTGAGATCTCTCCTAGCTCTGACATGATTTTCTTTTGTATTTTTTTTTAAGTGTAACTTTAAACCGCTTCACAGAGCTAGAATTCACATATAACTCACCACATACATGGTACAATTCAGTGCTTTTTAGTATGTTCACAGGGTTGGACAGTCTGCAGCTTGTAAGTGTGTATGTTTTGCAGCTGAAGTCACCACCCGCAGTTCAGAAATAAGGGTCTGTGGTTTTGAACTTATTTTCCAAACATGCTGGCTGAATGCAGAGCTGCCCGCATTTCCCTCTAAGACACGGTTCTTGGTAGGACAGTCATTATGGGGCGCTGGAGTGGTGACCCCGAGTGTGTCAGGCTGACTTCAGTCCTGCTTCTCCAACAGCTGCCTCTGACTTGGGTCAAGTTCTTGTCTCACTTTGGGCCTCAGTTTCCCTTTCTGGACAAGGAGGGGGTTAGATGCAGCTCTCTGTAGACTCTTCCCCTCTGATGTCTTATGGCTGCACTCCTCGTGGGAGAAGGCATTTCCCTAAAACCCCCGCACATCAAATCCCATCATTTTGTTCTGTGCTCATGGTGGCCAGCCCTGGGAGGCAGGGAGGGCAGCTGCCGTAACCCCACTCTGCAGCTGGAAAAGCTGAGGCTCACCACTCCGGCAGAGTGAGCATTGAGCAGCAAGACCAGGAGGACCTTTCCTGGGGGGTCAGCGGGCTACTGCCTCCCCAGTACGTCTCAGCACAGGCTCGGCCCAAAGCCAGCTCTCACTCCCCCCCGCTTGGCCACTGAAGTCCCCGAGCCCCTGGGACTTTGTTTGTAGGATGGGACACCACCGCTGACCCACAGGGCTGCTGCCAGGACTGAGTGATGGACGAGCCTGTGCCTGGCTGCTCACGGGTTCCTTGAGTTCAGACTTCCTTGGGGGGCAACTTCAAGGTCAGCCGCAGCACAGGGGAGCATTGGGACCCTGGCACCACTCTCTGGGAAGGTCTTAAGCCGGCCTGGTTGTTGACAAAGGGTGCTCAGACAGGGCTACCGAGGTCAGGGAGGAGTGCGGCTGAGCTCGGTGCCCATGGGGCCTTTTGCCTCCTGGGCCTGGGTTTGCTTGTTCCTGAGTTTGAGAGCGTCAGCTACACACTGTGGACGAACAAGGAGGTAGCAGAAAGTCTAAAGCCAGTGACAAGCCCTGGGGTCCCAGCACACAGAGCCACCTCCTGGTGCCGACCAGACTGGGCGTCTCGGAGGGCTATCCTGGCCCGGTGGTGGGATGGCGTCCTGCAAAGCCCTTGCTTGCTGCTGAGGGTCATGGCAGAGTAGGACCAGACACATGGGGTCTGGGGCAAAGGTACCTATGTTGTGAGGGTTCTGGGCCAAGGCCTGGCCGTCCCCCAAGCAGACCCAGCCCGAGTGGGAGGATGACAGGGAAGTAAGGCCGGGCTGTGAGGCCCCAGTGTCAGTGGTACTCGCGACCGCCTTGGGGTCAGTAGCGTATGCCTCAGCCCCCTGGTGTGACCTTGTTATCCAGGCATTAAGACTCATCCAGCGCTGACCATGAGGCCAGGCAGGGGAAGGCAAAATCTGACTGAGGTTGTGCCCAGAAATGGCAGTGTCCGGCCAGGCCCGTGCTGAGTCGGGAGATGACAGGTGTCCTGGGGAAAGGAGCACAGGCGGGCCCTCCGCTCTCCTGAGATGCTGGGCAAACACCTGCTGTCAGGTCAGTGCATGTGCCGGTGGCCCACATGTGAGACGGGAATATGTTACACCTGGGGAAACTGAGGCCCAGCCTCCCAAGGTTCCTGAAGCTTCCTGTCCTGGATTACTTCCCGCTGACACAGCCCAGAGACGGTCCTTTATCGACCTCTCCCTCAGAGAGGGAGAGCCAGGGCTGAGCCCGCTTGAATACTCCCCATGCTGGGGCGGGAGCCATGGCCACGGGAGCCATGGCCACAGGGGAGGTCACTCTACTGTGGGTCCAGATCCAGGTCTGCCATCTGGGCCTCGGGGTTGTGGCCTGGGGATGGGGTTGGCCAGGCCTCCCTTGTAGGGAAGCCTCCCCTCACTCATCCGTAGTAGCCGGCTGGCCTCAGTCCCATGGCGGGGCCTTTGGGACTCCAGGTCTAGAGGCGAGATGGTTGTCTCTTGCTCCACAAGAATTTCGCCCCCAGGGGCTGCCTGGAACTGCCCATGGGCCCTTGGTGTGTTCACAGCCCAGAGAGAGCAAGAGTCAGACTCAAGAAGACCCAGCCCCCCGCGCTCAACAGAACTTTCCTGGCCAGGATTGAGGTGCTCCTTCCAACAAACCCATCCAGCCCCCTTTGTGGATGGAGGAAGCTGGGCCGGGCACAGCAGGAACTTGCCTTATTGTAACCACAAAAGGTGGGAATATTCCCATAGGATATGGGGAAACTGAAGCACAAAGTAGTGAAACAGATTTGTCTCAGGCCACAGTGGGTGAGTGGCAAGGCCAGGAGGCAAACCCAGGTGTGCTGTCTGCGTCGTGCCCCCAGCCCTAGGGGTCTCCTCACTATCTCTGCTCTTTTTCTCCTAGGGCCAACCCATCCCCCACTATAGGGTCCCTGCCTCAGGGACCAGAGAGAAAGATGGCTTCCTGCGGCCGATGAGGACCTCGGGATCCCTGCGGTACCGCCCTGCTGCTGATGGCGCCCAGAGCTCTACCAGGAAAGCGGGCCCGGCCACAACAAGCCCGTACTCCTGGCAGATCAAGGGGGGCCCCATGCCCCGCACCCTGGCCGATCCCGGGACCCCAAGGCCGGCCCGAAATGCCAGCTCCCAGGCTGATGGCAGGGTCCCTGAGGAGCAGCCAAGCCCTTTTGGAATCTCGTACTCCAAACTGTCCCAGTCCAAGCACCTGAAGGCCAGGACGGGCAGTGGCCAGTGGGGCTCCTCTGATTCCAAACGGAGGGCTCAGGCCCCGCGGGACCGCAAGGACCCCTAGCACCTGGTCCCTGGGCCTGGAGCTGTGCGGTCCAAGGCCTCTGCCCCAGCCCAGACTCACCAAGCAGGTATCCGTGGGGCTTTGCCAGGGCCAGGCTGCTGGGCCGCCTGGACCCTCCAGAGACCAGCCCAGAAGGCAGGAGGGTGGACTGGATTGACACTCACCTGATCTGTGCACCAGTACCAGGTGGCCATGATGGTCAGACCAAAGGTCATTCCCGTCCATGGGAGGTCCCCCGTGTAGGGGTCTCGGAACATGTGCATGGCGTCTGCCCGTGGCAGGTGGCAGGTGGTGTTGGCGATGGTCTGGGATGGGATGGCCTGGGCGTAGGCTGCCTCCAGCTGCTCATACCCGCCGATCTGGTCAAAAGCTAGAGGGATCAGGGCAGGACAGGGATGGGTTGGTGGCTGGTGGCCCTGACTCCAGGCCCCCACTTCCCAAGGCATCAAACTTGACTTTTTCCCATTCACCTTTCCCGGTGTCTGGAAAGTTATGGACGGTAGAGGGTTTAAAAAACAAAAACAAAAAACAGGGGAATTCAAATGACTGTTTTATTTGTATTTAATGTAAGATTATTAAATAAGCATTTTGCACGTGGACACCCCAGTGTCCTCTTGGCCCCTGGATGCTCGTTGGCCTCGGGCGAGGGGTTCTCTGCCAAGCTTCAGACTGTGGACTCAAGGGAACGAAAGTATTTTTTCTTGGCATTCGAGGACCTTCCCAAGGAGTCTGAAGTGTTAAAGTCCTGACCTGGGGCTTCTGAAGGATATGATTTTGCAGAGCTGAGGAGGCCCGGCAGTCATGTAGCACTGAGAACAGAACGAGTCCCAGAGGGGACAGGGGACTGACCAGGGCCCTGTGGCCAGCCAGCTGGGTCTCGGGCCACAAGTCATTTCCTGGAGACCAGACCACTTTCACTCCCCCACTGTTCCCGTCTACCTCAGGGTCAAGGGCCCCATGTGGCCACACCCCAGCCCATCTGTGGCTTCTGCTGTGTCTGCAGTCACTCCCCCCATTTTCAGCCTGGGCCTGGCCGCCAGGCTCCCTCTCCCGCAGGGGTTCCAGGGACGTGGGCCCCTGGCCTGGAAGGAGGCAGACACACAGAAGTCTAAACACAAGACTGTCTCATCCACCTGCTCTATGTCCCTCTCCCCCTGCCTTTCCCAAGCTGGAAGCCTGCTGCCTGGACCTTGGCCCCCGGCTCACTGCCGCCTGGAGCCCAGGCACGGGCGGGTCCTCAGAGCAGATGCACAAGCGCTATCCTAACGTCGGAAATTGCCGGGCCACGGGATCCTCCAGTCCAAGTCTGGACGAGGCTTGAAAGACCTCTGTTTGCCCCTGTGGGTAATCCTTCTGGCTTGGATTGCAGAGGTACAGGGAGGTCACTACCTAACAGGGCAGACCTGCAAGCTTCGTCCACATTCTCAGACAGGATCCCTGACCTGTCTGCACCCTCTTCCTTCCTCCCCTGCCCCGGGCAGCGGCGGTAGCTGCGCTTCTCGGGATTACGCACGTGATGGTATGAACATTTGGCACAGAGGCCCAGGCTGCTTTGTGGTTTCCTGATGGTGTGCATGGCTGCCCTCGGCCCCCTGCTCACCATCAAGCCCCAAGCCAGCCCAGGGTGGGTGACACTCTGAGCTAGGCAGTGGAGGTGGGAAGGGGGCGGGCAGCCAGGGTCACCCAGGGGAGGTTGCCGCAGGGGCGGAGGTTGGGGGAAGGGTGCCGACTGCCCGGGGGGCTTGAGCTCATGAGCACCCCGCCCCCCCAGCGCTGGCACCTGGGTCCCAGCACGGCAGCCCCAGAGCACCGTCTGCTGCCACAGCCCTCCCCACTCAGCCCCCAGCCCGCAGCCTCTCACCTTTGACAGTCAGGATGATAGCCCCCACCACCATGATGAGTGTTTGCAGGGCATCTGTGTAGATCACAGCAGCCAGACCTCCTGCGGGTAGAAATGGGGGAGCTCAAGGGAGGAGGGATGGCTGCTCCACGATATGTGTCCCCCGCCCTTCACAGGTGGGCCCGCAGAGCCAGCTCTTGGTGGAGAGGGGGGCCCTGCCTCGTGCTCGTGCCCCGGCTGGCTGGTGGTCTGGCTGGTGGTTGAGTCCCCTGTCTCCAGGCCCTCCCCACGCCCCCACTCCCGGCCGGGGCGCCGTACCTGCGATGGTGTACAGGGCCGTGATGGCAAGCATGAGGATGGTGGAGAGGTAGAAGTTCCAGCCCAGACAGATGTGCACAAAGAGCGCCCCTGCATACAGGTCAATCTGGGGAATAGGAAAGGAACTGTGCGGACGCTCGAGGGGACCGCGGGAGCCTGGGCACTGCTTGCGTGACGTGTGGCCCTGGTGCCCCGTGAACAAGGTGGGAGAGACACCCCACCCCCACTCCTGCACCCCCATGAGGTGGGGCGAGGTCCTGGGTGTGGACCAGCGGTGTGCAGGGAATGTTGCTAATGTTAATAAAGTCCTAAGTGGCCCCTGTCCACCGAGGAGCAGTGTTGTCATTGAGTCTGGCCCCCCTGCCATGGGATGTGGAGGAGGAATCCAGGAGGGCTTCCTGAGGGAGGCGCAAGAAGACGAATGGGCCTCAGGAAATGGGTCTCCAGGCCAGTATCCATCTGTGTGTGGCCCCTAATCTCTGCTCCCCATTAGCCAGGGAGCCCTGGAAAAAGACCAGATGTGTTCTGGGGGGCAGGCTGGGGAACAGGCTGGCAGTCTTGCTTACTGCCCTCCGGTGGGATTGGACCCAAGGCCAGGGCCATGTGTCAGGCCGAGGCTGGTCCCCAGGGGCTGGACTGGACCCAGCTGCTATTATCCCGGACCCCAGGCGGCATGGGGGGCCAGAGTCCTCTTCCTGGGGTAAGCCTTACAACCCTCATTCCATCCCCCAGCCCCGCCTGTCCTGTGGGACAGGACTCCGTCCTGTGGGACCCAGGGGCCTGACAAGGGGCTCCACCATGCTGAATTTCCCGACCTGCCATTCTGGGCCTAATCAGTAGAGAGCACATGACCTGAAATACAGTCTTTGGGTCCAACGGGCTCCTGACTAAGGCTGGGCAAGGCAGTGGGTCAGCAGAGCCCGTATGTGGGGGGGACCACTCAGCACGAGGCCCAGGGGGCACAGGCCCCTTCAAACTACCGCAGTGCCTGGCCCACCATAGGTCTGACCAGCACTGCCCAGTTGGCTTGTGAACCCTCTTATTCCCCCAGACCCTGAGCCCTAAGGACACAGAGCCTGCAGAAGTTGGGTCTTACTCCAAAGCCTGGGTTCCCTGCACTTCTACTCTCTCTTAGAGAGATCAGCCAGTGCGGACTCTGACACGGTGCTTTCAGGAGAACAGTGGACCCCACTCTGGCTGCTGGTGTTGGTGTGAAAGTGTGAGTGTGTGCGTGTGTGTGTGCGTGCGTGCGTGTTGGGCAGAGTGTGTCTACTTCCAGCCCAGGCAGAGAAGCCCAGGGTTGTGAACGTCAGAGCAGGAAGGACTCCTCAAGCCCTCTGCCCCATCAGACCAGAGGAGAAACTGAGGCCTGGGGAAGGGAGGGACTTCCTGAGGCCAGGCCCTGACAGGTATCCGATATTGGAGTTCTCAGGAGAAGAGGGACAGGAAATCTCTAGAAAGCAGCAGCACCTCCTTGTGCCTGCTCAGTCCTCCAGCCAGCACTCAGGACCCCTCTCTGGACCCAGGCTGTCGTCAGAGAAGAGCCCCGAGCTCTGGCCTTCAGGCCCCAAGCATCTATCTCTCCCAGCCCAGGTGACTCTGGTCACCCCGGCCTGGACATCATACCACACACTTTGCTGCCCCTGGGCCTTGGCTGACCAGGTCCCTGTGCGCTGGGCAGCCCCATGTACATGCCCCATGTTCCAGAACTGTCTTCCCGGGTACTGCTCCCCTAACCTCTCCCCAGGGACTTGCTTCCATGGCAGTAGGCCCCAAGGCCTACTTGGACCAGTGTCCGGAGCAGCAACAGGCAGAGGTGTGGACCTGGGACTTGGCTGCTGTCCTCCCTCCGGGACCCCACAGAGCGAGAAGTCAAGATTTGCTGCTGCAGTGCCTATCAGATTGTCTGTAGGCTCCCGGGGAGTCGCAGCGAGGAACTTTCCATGGCACCCAGCCCAGTCTGACCTCTCCTGCAGCCGGAGCTCCGTCTTCTGTGGGCCCAAGAGAGCCACACCCGGGTACAAGCTAAGAGCCCTAAACCCAGAGCCGCATGGGCTGGGTCTGTGTCCCTCCCTGTTCGTCTGGGTCCTGGCCATGTGGCTTTGAGCAGGTCATGGAGCCTCCGGAGCCTCGGTGGCCCTTATCTGGAAAATGGGGAAGCAGGAGACAGGGCACAGCTGCAGGCCCAGCTTCCTCCATCCCTCCGCAGAGACGAGCCCTCAGGGAAGTTAGGGGAAGGGCAGGCAGGACCTCCAAGGGAGCATGCCCTGCCCCAAACCTTGCCCATCTCCCTCTAGGCTATCATCGTCCCTTCAGGGCTCCAGAAAGTTCTCACCTTTGCCACATTCCCTGCACCCGACCCACTGGCCAGTGCTCTCTCCAAATTACTCCCGCGTGCACTGTCCCCACCCTCTGCCCCCTCCCTCTGGAAGCCCCTCATGGGCCCCTCCCACACTCAGCTTGCCCAGAGACAAATCAAGTTCTCTGCATTTCCACAGCACATAGTACCAAAAATCCAGCCAGCCAGCCCCAGAGGCCCTGTGCCACCCGTCAGGCAGCCCCGTCCAGTCCCCTTCCTCACTCATCCCTCCCCGGGCTCAGCAGCTCCCTGCCCTCCAGCCTCACCCCTTCCTTCTGCCGCTGCAGACCTGGCATTTTCAACGCAGACCCCTCTCTCCAAAGGGAACCTGACCTCTGCTCCTGCTCTCCTTGTTCTAGAATTTGGCCCCGCCTTTGTGTCTTAACCACACTTCGCTGTTACGAGTATATTGGCCTGTGTACTGATCTGTGGAGAACATTAAGCCCCTTGTAAGGAATGTGTCCATCACCCAGGGCTCACACAGGGCCTAGCGCACAGTAGGGGCTCAAATAGCTACATTTACATATGTGCACGGGTGGTGGGCACAGCAGAGTCCCCAGACCAAATCCAGTCACAGGCCTCGGTACTGTGTTTCCAGCAGCAAAGGTGAGGGACAGGTATATGTCCTGCAAAGCCCAAAAGACTCACTTTCTGGGTCTTCACGGAAAGAATTAGCTGGCCCCTGGCATATCCCTTCCTTCAGTCCCATGAGGTATGCCAGGCACCTAGAAGCGCCAGAGAATCAGGAATGAGCAGAGAGAAGAAACGGGGGAGACAGACAATAGACATTCTAAGTAAATTATTCAGCATACCGGAAGACAGTCCGACTATGAAAAAGAGGGAAAGCAGGTAGGGGCAGGCATCACTGAGAAGGTGAAATGAAAAGAGTCAACAGAGATGAAGATGCGAGCCATGTAGATATCCAGAGGAAGAAGGTTCCAGGCAGAGAACACGGCAAATGCAAAGGCCCGGGGGCAGGATCACGCCTGGTGTGTTCATGGATGGGCAAGGAGGCCAGGGTGGTTGGAATGATGTAGTGTGACAGGAGAGGGACAGGACAGGTGCATGAGGCAGCAGGGGCCCCATCTTGGGGGATCTTGGAGGCCACTGCCGGCCTTCACTCCCGCTGGCCTAGAGTATTGTGCCATGTTTCTCTATTGGCCAGAGGTTGAATGACTAGTCCAGAGCCACACAGTGATGGGTTCTGTGGCCCCTGACCCCATCTGAGAGTCAGGGTGGTGGTCTGAGGGATGGGAGCAAGTGAGCCCTGTGGTCTCTGTCCAGACAGACTGCAGCTGGGGCGGGTGCTGAACGTGCAGACAACTGGGGCATTCCCAGGGCTCGGCCCGGCGCAATAAGGGCCTCTGGAAGCCACCTGGGCACGTGCACATCAAACAGTTTCAGCCCAAAGTCATCAGCCAGGGTGGCCCATCCCGCCCAAACCAAGCCAAGGCAGTTAGCATTCCTTCTGCTTCCCCTCTCGGCTTCATCTGGCCACCTGGCCTTGGCGCTAAGGCCCTGGCCTTGACGTTGGTGGACTGCTTTCCATTTTATAGGAGGGTCAGTTGATCCCCATCACGCGTCCAGTCCAGGCCGGCTTCAGCATTGTAGAGCAGAGGTTGGGGCCCCAGGTTGGGAGGCAGAGGCCTGGGTTCTAACCCTGCTCTCCGCCTGATTCACCATGACCTTGAGCAAGTCAAGGTCACTCTCTAGGTCTCAATCGTCTCATCTGTAAACTCGGCTTGCAGGGTGAGATCTCTGTTAGGACGTCCCCTCCTAACACTCAGCCCTTGTGGAGTCCCACCCAGGCCACCCCCTTGAAGCTTGCCCTGAGCGACATGCGACCTCACTGCCGATCAGTAACAGCACGAAGCTGGATGGGGGGGTGCGGTAAGAGACCACCCGTGTCCACAGGTTAGCCCCACAGGGCCCCACTAGGCACTCCCCCTTCTCGCTCCTCCCCCCTCCAGTCCACCCACTGGTAGGCGTCAGAGCCAGTGGTGCAAAGCTGACTTTGTCGGTCCCCGGCTTCGAGCCCCCAGGGTCCTTGGGTCCTTTGGCTCCTGGCAATCTCCCACTGCAGCCCTTGAGGTCGGGACTGGGAAGCTAGCAGCCCAAGAGCCAAATGCGGCACCAGGTCTGCTCTGTGTGAATCCGGGAGCATGACCGTCTCTGGTTTGCCCAGTCCCCACCACTCCCCGGGTCTTCACACTGCCTCCTCTCTGGTCCCAGAAGCGTCTGACTTAGAGACACCTAGAATGCAGGCCTCTGGAGCCGGACTGTCTCCTGGACACATCCTCCACCGTCCACCCATCTCTCTCCTTGGCCTCTGTTCCCCTCCCCCGTCAGTGTCCCTTTCCCCGTTAGAGCCCAACCTAACAGCCCCTGCTTGGGTGTGTGTGTGATTCCCTGTGTATTCACCTGCCTCCTGCCGTACCGAGAGCCTGGAGGGCCCAGGCCAGGTCTGCCTGATTTCTGTGGCTCTGGCTTCCAGGAGGCGGCTGGGACGGAGCAGGAGCTGGGGGGCCTCCCTGACCACTTTCCTCTACCCCACCTGCCAGCCCCATCCCCCTCACAGACGCCGTGAGAGGCAGGCACAGCCAGCCCTCTTTAGGAACAAGCAAACGGAGGCTCGTGTTCTTGTCTGGTTGCCTCCAGCCAGAAGCAGACTGACGTAGGACTCGGGCCCTGGTCCCCACTTCCCCAGTCCTTCCAGAAACGGGCTGAAGGAGGCTGTATGGCTACGGGGGTCAAGGGCAGAGTGCCCCTGGACTCAGGAGTGAGAGCCAGAAGACATGGCATTACCATGAAGTCACCAGGAAGCTTGGGACAAGTTAGTTCCCCGCCCTGGGCCTCAGTTTCCCTTTCTGTGAAATCAGGGGCTCAGAGAAGGGGAGCCCTAGTAAGTGAGCCTGGATGGACATTTGAGGGGTGTGTTCTGCTCTTACCCTACCGGGGGGACCAAGTCCAGGCTCCCAAGGGAAAGCGGCCAGGAGTGCCCACAAGGGCAGCTCCACAACCTGAGGAGCTGACCAGCCGCAGGAGGGCTCCCTGCAGCTTCTGAACCAGAGACCACAGGGGCTCTCAGCGCCCCCTAGTGGTCAGTCCTGGCTCATCTCCTTGCTGACCCCCGCCCCCACCCGTGACCACCCTCCTATCTCTGCCTGGAGCAGAGCAGGAATCAGGAGGCCTGCTTTGCCCCCATCACTGCCAGCTCCCCCAACCAACATTCTGGAAGCCCTAGTCCAGCTATTCCAGGCTTACTTTGTGGGCAAGTCCTTGTCCCTCTCTGGGCCTCAGTTTCCCCAGCTGTTGAACAAGAGACAGATGAGAGGATGTCAGGTCTGTTTGAGGGGCCCCTGGAGCAGGGATGATTCCAGGCTGTGCTGGCTGGACGCCAGAAGTGGGGGTGCAGCTCACCGATATCTTGGTGAAGACGGAGAGCATCAGGGACAGGACAGACAGGTACATGCGAATCCGCTGGCCTCCGTAGCGCTTCTGAATGTATTCCGGCATGGTGACAATCTGGCGGAGACACGGGGGCAGGGGCTAGGTACTCCTCCGAGATCCCACCCAGAGCTGCTCAAGGACAAGTCCAGGCCCACTCATTACCGCCCCAGCACCTGGGACTGGGACTAGGGACAGAGAGACAAGCTTGGAGGGGCTGTGGCGATGCATCTGAATGAACTATTGGCACAGCTGGGTGGGGAAGGCGGCCGTGACGGACGGAGAGAGAGTCAGCAAGTGGTAGCCACGGAGGCAGGGACCACCCAGTTGGGGCTGCGGGAGTGGGCAGTCGGGGATGGTGTCGCCCAGCGCTGTCGCCCAGCTGTGCGGCCCAGCGGTGTCTCGCCCATGTGCTCAAGTAGTCAGAGCTTCCTTGCCCAGATACAGCAAGCTGGGGAGTAGAAACCGGCAGGCAAAGCCCCCCAGGCTGAGGTCCTCAGGGACCTGTCTGCATGAGTTGGTAGGCACGTCATTTGAACTAACAGCCCAGCCCTGAGAGCGGAGAGTGGACTCACCTCCGAGGAGATGTAGATGGGCACGAATACCCACGCCAGAGCCAGCAGCACATACGTGGCCTGAGGGGGACAGAGGCAGGGTGAGGACAGCAGGTGCAACTCTCCCCCGAGTCCTGCTCTAGAGACGTAGCCAGGACCAGCAGTCTGGAGGCCTGGCTTGCCAGGAGAACCTGATATGGCCTCGTTCCCTCTCTGTGTGCCTGTACACTGATGGCCCCAGGCCAAGACTAACAGCTCCCCTCCTATCCAGTTGGCATTCTGAAGACCAACCTTTCCCTGGAACTCCACCCGTCTAGACATTGGCCGCCCGGAGTTCCTGGGAGCTGCCCTCTGGGCCAAAGGCAAACTCCAGTGGAGGCCTATCCACCGCATTTTAGGGTGCCAATCCCTCTCCCCACGCCCCCCAGCCCTGCCCATCGGCAGCTCACATTCCACTCGAAGCCCGCCACAGCCAGGCCCCCAGCCGCCCCCGAGCCCGCCAGTCCGATAAAGAGGCCTGAGCCCTCGCTGCTGGCGAAGAGAGAGGCTCCAATCTGGAGGACAGAAAGGAAAAGGAATCAGCTTCGGGCCCTCTCTACAAGCCTCCAAAACCCCCACACTTTGCACAATTCCCAGCACCACATCCCGACACTCCCAGCTTGGGGTCTCCCTGCCAGCCTCAACCTGTCCCCTCAGTGCCTGCCTGGGGCATCCCTCATCCCCCACACCCTGAAAAAAGGGGCTGGGGGCGTCGGAGTGCACTCACCGGCCACCAGGTCATGTCCCGGCCCGCTAGGAAGTAGCCTCTCACCGTGTTCCTGCTGGCCCGGCATGAGGACTGTAAGAACAGAGGCGGACATTGGAGCCTGGCACACACTGGAGAGGATGTAAAATGGGGCCGTCGTGGCAGAAAACAGCCTGTGGGCCCTCCCAAGGACTTCCACGTTCACGTTCAACATTCACCTCCTTAGCGCGATGACCCAGCATTGCACTCCGACATCTGAGAGAACTGGAAACTGGGTTCACACAAAACTGGTCCCTGGATGTTCAGAGTAGCCGACAGCCCAAAGGGGGATAGGCCCAGATGCCCCCGCAAAATGGGGTCTAGCCGCACAATGAAATATTCCCCAGCCACAAGGTGGAATGAGCTTCTGACACCTGCTATGACATGGACGGCCCTCGGGAACTTTCTGCTAAGTAAAAGGATTCAGACACAAAAGGCCACACACGGTAGGATTCCACAGGTAGGAAACGTCCAGAACAGGTGAATCCTTAAAGGCAAAGGGCACAGCAGGGGTTTCCAGGGCTGCGGAATGATAACTAATAGGTATGGGGTTTCTTTTGGGGTGATGAAAAAGTCTTGGAACCACATAAAGGTAATGGCTACACAGCACTGTGATTGTACAAAATGCCAGCGAATTATATATTTTAACATGGTTTACGTCGCCTCTGTATCCAACGTGGGGCTTGAACTCATGACCCTGAGATCGAGAGTTGCATGTTCTACTGACTGAGCCAGCCGGGCGCCCCAAGCAGAGATTTTTGCGTCTTGGTAAGGACTTTGAGCCCAGGATTCTGAGAACCCTTTGGCCCTTGATTTCTTCTAATCTTTTAAAGATTTTATTTATTTATTTGACAGAGAAGGATCACCAGTAGGCAGAGAGGCAGGCAGAGAGAGAGGGGGAAGCAGACTCTGGACCCCAGGACCCTGGGATCATGACCTGAGCCAAAGGCAGAGGCTTTAACCCACTGAGCCACCCAGGCGCCCCAAGATTTTTTTTTTTTATTTGCGAGAATGGTGTGGGGAGAGGGGCAGAGGCAGAGGGAGAGAGAGAATCCCAAGCAGACTCCCTGCTGAGCATGCAGCCCGACTCAGGGTTTGAGTCCACGACCCTGAGATCACGACCCGAGCCAAAATCAAGAGCCAGGCTCTTAACCAACTGAGCCACCCAAGCACCCCTCTTACTTCTAGTATTTTCATCTCTGATACATTTCCAAGAATTATCAGTCAAGGATTCTTGCATACCTTTTGTTTGGAGCATGGAATTTTGTGCTCTGTAATATAATTTTAAATATCTGAAATCAGGGCAGCTGAGTGGCTCAGTCGTTAAGCGTCTGCCTTCAGCTCAGCTCATGATTCCAGGGTCCTGGGATCAAGCTCTGCATCAGGCTCCCTGCTAGGCAGGAAGCCTGCTTCTCCCTCTCCCACTCCCCCTGCTTGTGTTCCCTCTCTCGCTGTGTCTCTCTGTCAGATAAATAAATAAAATCTTTTTTTGAAAAAACCTGAAATCAGAATGCTTGGGAACGAATCCTGGCTCCTCTGCCTCCTGGCCGTGTGACCTTGGGCAAGTTACTTCACTGATGGGCCTCGGTTTCCTCACCCACAATGTGGGCCCTAATAAAAGTTCTTCCCTCACAGGCTTCTATGGGGTTTAATGAATTAATAGGAGTAACACTCTGACGATGGTGCCTGGTACCTAGTAAGTGTCTGATGAGTGGTTTTATGGATTTTTCAAGGCCTCACTTAGTGCTGTCTGGACAGGAGAAAATGAAAAGATGTGAACTCGAGAAAAGGAGAAGTGTGAAAAGAAGGACCCAGCAGCTGTATTTAGATCTGTTATTTTGCATTCCTTTTTCACAACATACATATCCTAATGGAAGACTGGATCACATGATCTCAATCAATACACAGGCCTCCTTCTACCTGATTTTAACCTCATACACACACAAACATACACACCGTCATATTTAAGATGATTTGTCTGAATTGTCTGGATCTGTCACCCAAAGCTTTTGATATGGGTCCTGCTTGCCTCTCCTGCCTGAGCTCCCATTAATTTCTTTGAGCTGTGACCTGGCCCCATTGAATGCAGTACTATCTAAAGGCTCTCATGGCTTTGGCCAGGATGGCCACATCCAGCAGTGTAGGCTGTGCACTGTGCAACTTCCAGAGCAGCTCTGTTCTTGCCCTGTGATTTTTCCTAACATGTTTTCTCATCTTTCAAGGATATGGTGGGCATTTCAGTTGCCTCCTTCTTGCCTTTCTCTTTCCTTAAGGGGTCTCATTTTTCTAAGCAATTGGCTTGAGTGGTCCCAACCCAGTCTCCCACTCCAGGAGTCCTGACTCACCTAAAGCCACAGACCCTATCACATTCTTCAGCTGTCACACCTGATTCAGGGCAGCTGTGGACTGCTCCTGGCCTCCCAGGAGGTGGAGGAGGAAGCTGGAGCTCTGGGGACACTGGCAGCCATGTGTACCTAGTTAATATTCACCGAGGGCCCCACAGCCATAGAGTTGGTTCCCAGTGCTTAACCTGTATGAAGTGTTTAGTCCCATGAAGTAGGAACTATGATCATCCCCATATTACCAATGAGGAAACCAAGGCTTCCACAGCTAAAAGTGGCTAGTAAGTGATTTGAACCCAGGCTGAGCAGAGGCTGGGCATCTCTCCTCCATGTGGGACACTGGGCTCAGGACAATGCCACACGCGGGTGGAAGCTGAGAAAGTCAACGTGAAATGCACCATAGCCTTGTTGATACTGTGAGCCCCTGGATCCAACTGTGCCTGAAGCCTTATCTATCGTCGGACTTTCCAGGACGGATATCCTTACATTTCCTTCATTGTTCAAGCTCTTCTGATCTAGGTTTTCTGTCACTGGTTAACAGATACCCTAATAGGTGCAAAGGCTCAGCGCAAGGTCCTTTGTCCAGGAACATTTCTTTAAAGGCCCTCCCCGGGCTCTCCTAACCCCACTGTCAGAGCACCTCTGCAGGTGCACCTGTCCAACCCAGCTTGTCCTGTCTGCATTTGGGTGATGAGCGCCTGCATCTGATCACTGTGCGATCCAGCTCCAGCACACTCACTCCTCGTCTAGCTCTATTCTTTGCTGCCGACACTCACAGCCGTCTGGCCAGCAGCACCAGGCTGGGCCCGCATGGCCTGCTTGAGGGCCAGGCCAGAACTTCCACAGCTCCATGGCCACGGCACCAGCCTGCAAGCGAAGGCGAAGCTGGGAGAGGTGAGTTCCAGGCAGCGAGGCAGATGGGCCCCAGTCACCAGATGGCAAAGAGTATCAGGGGCCCCAAACGGTCCCTTAGATGCAGCTTCCAGCTAAATTCCCCACCCCACTCCTCTTCCCTCTTCAGATCCTGCTGACCTCCAGCCCCTGGCTCATCCCGAAAGCCTCCATTGCAGGCGCCCCCTCCTCTGAACTCCCAGCCAGCAACTCTCCCAGAAACAGGATGGCTGACAGCAGAGTTCTACATCCACAGGCCTCCTGTGCTCCTTGGAACCGCCAGGAGCAGTGGGCTGCCTGCATCGCATGGTGTGTTTGAGGAGGCGTGCCCAGAGCGGGCAAGGGACTGACTCCAAGGACGCAGAGGGGGGGCCAGCCCTGAGCGGCTTGTGGTCTACGATTCCACCACTGAAGAATCAATTGCAATTACTGCTGCTGCCCGCCCCAGCACCCCTAGCACTGCCCCCCCCAGTATCAGCACCCCCAGCACCCCTGCAACACCAGGACCACTCACACCCTTCCTACTATTCAACCAAGAGCGGTGGCAAGGTCTGTGCCCCTGTAGGCACCTCAGGTGGGAGAACGCCTCTGACTCAGGTACTCGGGGCTTGGGATGAAGTAGGTGGTGTGTCTGTCTTTTAGATCGAGACCCCCAAGGCCCAGAATACTGAGCGACTTCCTAGGAGGTCAGAGCTGGGAATGTGACCAGTCTTCTGCCTGGTCACATTCCCAGTCTTAAACCAGGGCCAGGGAAGATAAGAAGGGATTCTCATTCTCCCCCAGTAGATGGAGGCCATCGTGTATCACGGCTCAGGGATGCTGGCCTGGGGACCTCTGGGGACCTCTGGGGACAAGGAGGAGGAGTCTGACCTCTGCAAAGCCAAAGCTGGCTTTGGTGCTCACCTCCCTCACCAGGAAGGCCTCCAAGGTCTGCATTGTGAGTAGACGGGAGGAACCCCTCCCCTATGTGCAGGGACATGGGGGTCACTGGGTAAGTCCCAGATCCCAAAGCAGTGGGGTTCATCCATAAATGGGGCTGGCCTTTGCCCTGCGGCTGTGGGGGCTGGGTGATAAGCAGAGGACCCGCCTAGGAGGGGTCTCACTACCGCTGCAGTCTGTGAGGGCCTAAATCATGTCTCTTTCTCATTGAAAGTGAAAGAAACTGGCTTAGGAACTAGGCGAGGAGGGCGGACAACAAGATTTTCCAAATAAAGATCCTCAGGCTCTGTGTGCGCCTCTCCTTCTTTGGAGCCTGACCCAGCAGGTGCGGGGAACAACTGGACAGATGTTCGCCCCTCAAGCCCGTCTGACACGGAGGAGGGATGGCGGCCAGGAAGAGGACATGCTACGCTGGGCCCCCAGCTTGTCAGCCGCACGAAAGCCCAGGGAGCTTCTCCCTAGGCCTGCACGTTAGAGAGGACTTCCTCTTCCACCGCTTGTAGCCTGAGCAGCCACTGCCCAAAGGCAAAGTGGCTTGGTCAAGGTCTTGGACAAATCCACCCCAGGGCTGGGAGGAGGACCCCAGCGGACTCCAGGTGTGCCTCAACTCAGCCTGGCTCCCACACCCCAGTGCCATCCTGGCCAGCCGCCCACCCCAGGCTTCTCACCCATATGCCCACGGCCACGTTCAGGGCGAAATACAAGGTGATGATGATGATGTCGGTCACGCTCAGCTGCGGCCCGGGAGCGTGGGGGTCGCCGGTGGAGTTGTCCGCCACCATCCTGTGGCAAGCACCGGCTCTGAGCAGGAGGAACTGAGGGCCGAGCCAGGTCAGAAAGGGCTTCCTGGCAGACAATTAATTGAACATTAAACCGAGCGCGATGGTGGCGTCTCCAGCCCACAAGATGACTGCGTGCCGGGAAACGGCTTTCCAAGTGCAGCGTGGGTGTCCCCCAACCCCCCCGCCAGTGGGAAGCCAAGTCCGACCGTGAGTGTAGGGGCTGGAAGGGGCTTGGAGGAGGGCAGCCTCCCCAAACTCAGAGGAGGTTTGGGAAAAGTAAAGGGACTTTAGGGGGTGCCTGGCTGGGTTCAGTCGCTGAAGCATGCAACTCCTGATCTCAGGGTCACGAGCTTGATCCCCAAGTTGAGGGCAGAGCCTGCTTTAAATAAATAAATAAATAAATAAATAATCATAAATAAAGGGAGATCAGTGCATCCACAGGCAACCAGATTAGTCCCAGAAAGCGCTGTTACCTGAGGTGTGGCTCGCCCCGTATTTCACTTATATAAAAAGCACGAAGGGTTGGGGACAGATGCCTCACCTCTGGGGACACCATGGTGGTGCGGAACCATATCCTATGGCCACTGGGCCATGAGAGGACCGAGGGGGACTTGGAATGGTGACTCTTGAATCATGTGGCTTACTTCCCACCACAACAGTCCAGCCCCAGAACATGTTGCCAAATGTTTTGCTTCCTTTTTCTTTTTTTTTTTTTTTTAAGATTTTATTTATTTAATTGACAGACAGAGATCACAAGAAGGCAGAGAGGCAGGCAGAGAGAGAGGAGGAAGCAGGCTCCCTGCCCAGCAGAGAGCCCATTGCGGGGCTCGATCCCAGGATCCCGGGATCATGACCCGAGCCGAAGGCAGAGGCTTTAATCCACTGAGCCACCCAGGCGCCCCTCTGCTTCCTTTTTCTAGCCCAGCTGAAACTATCCCAACCCCCTCATTTGACCCTCTGTTCAGGTCCCCGTGATCTCCTCAGGACGTCCGCAGAGGGACAAGTCTAGCAGGTGCCTGCCAGGAACCGAGGACGATGCTTAGGCTTTCTGCCTGCTGTCCCATTTGGGGCTCCCTCAGGGTGGGTGGTAGCGTATCATGGCCGAGGAATGGAGGCCAGGAGGCTCAGCTGTCTGTCGTCTGGCCATGGGAGGGGCAGAGCTGGGAATCAGATCCAGATTTGACCCCGGATGTCCCCGTTGGTGACAGTGATGGCCCTGGTTCCAATGGAAGCCAGAGAGTCTTAGATGCGTCCTCACTAAGGAAACCATTCTGCAGAGCCTGGTGGATGTCTCCCATGTGGCCCGTGGCTTTGCACAGCGTTTGGAGTTTAACCGGGTCACGCCGCTTTTCCAGAAGGTGTTAATGAGTGAGCAGCACCTCTGGGAACACACTGACCCGCAAAACCCAACTGTGCCTGTTACTCGGTAACCCAAGGTAGGCTGTTTAAAGATTACATGCAAAACGAGACAGAGAAGAACAATTAAGTCAGTTTCTAGTCAATTCAGGCAGGCTCAGACCGCCCCCTCCCCAACTACACTCATCTCCGGACAACTAGCCTCGCTGAAGGTGCTCACTTTCCAAGCCATTGCTAGAAGCATGTCGTGAAACAAAAGATCATTTGAGGGGTGCCTGGGTGGCTCAGTCGGTTGAGCGACTGCCTTCGGCTCAGGTCAAGATCCCAGGGTCCTGGGATCGAGCCCCACATCAGGCTCCCTGCTCAGCAGAGAGCCTGCTTCTCCCTCTCCCTCTGCCTGCTGCTCTGCCTACTTGTGGTCTCACTCCAATTTTCTAATAAATAATAAAATCTTTAAAAAATCATTTAATAGGGTGCCTGGGTGGCTCAGTGGGTTAAGCCTCTGCCTTCGGCTCAGGTCATGATCTCAGGGTCCTGGGATCAAGTCCCGAATTGGGCTTTCTGCTCGGCGGGGAGCCTGCTTCCCTCTCTCTCTCTCTGCCTGCCTCTCTGCCTACTTGTGATCTCTGTCTGTCAAATAAACAAATAAAATCTTAAAAAAAAATCATTTTATACAAGTTGGAAAGACCCAGCTGGAGACGATCAGAGTTTATTAATCCAGTCTCCTAGGGATAAAGTGGTCCCCTCACATCTCAGAAGAAAACAAACCATTAGGGATAAATGCCCCCACCCCGACTTCTGATACAAATTCTGGGGAAAAGAAGTCAGGAGGAGTGGGCAGGTGGGACAGGGAGAGGGTGGCAGTGAAGGGTGTGAGAAATTCCACACTTAAGCCCAATCACTTTCCATATTCCCACCCTCTGCTATCCAACAGGACCATACTCGGATCAAACTCTGATGGCCCAGCGCACCCAGGACAGGAGTGACAGGACCTGCCCAGCCAGGAAGCCAGCCAAATCACACCTCACAAGCTGCATCTATCCCAAGAGGGAGGCCCCCATGTCATGTTTCCCAACACCACTGCTGACGCCAAATGTGTGGGGTTTCTCCCACACACACCAATGAACTCTCCATCTCTCTAGAGGCCAACTGGGTGTCCTCCCATCTGACTCAATTCTGTCACTAACGACCTGAGTTAGCACAGATCCCATAGTTTAAACACTTAGTCTGACCAAACTGCCCCCCTTTACACAGCAGGTGCAATCTTAGGCCTCCTTGTACTTTGGACTGACCATCTAGAGGTGCTGGAAGTTCCCATGATCCCCTTCTCAGATTCATAATTTGCCAGATGGCTCCCAGAACTCAGGGAAACTGATCAGTATCAGTATATGATACAGATTGTTGTACAGGATACAGATGAACAGCCAGAGGATCAAAAAAGAAATAAAAGAAAGTAAAACAAAAACTTAGTTTTTCATTGATCTGATAACAATGTGTTCAAAATAGTAATAGCAACAACATATTTGGTATGTGTATGCTTGTGTATAAATGAAACGAATAATAGCAATGATATAAGGACAGGAAAGAAGTGTGATTATTTTTTTAAAAGGTAATCACAGTATTTGTGACAGTGCACTTTTATTTGAAAGTGGACTTGGATCAGTGATAAAGTCTTTCATCTCCTTGGTTAATTCCTAAGTATTTTATTCTTTTTGATGCTATTGTAAATGGGATCATTTTTTCCATTTCCCCTTCAGGTTGTCCATTGTTAGTGCTTAGAAATGCAACTGATGATTCCATGTTGACTTTGTATCCTGCTGTTTTCCTAAATTCATTTCTTAGTTCTAACAGATGGTGTGTGTGTTTGTGTATGTGTGTGTGTGTGTAATCTTCAGGGTTTTTCTAAGATCACATCAGCTGTAAACAGATAATTTTATTTCTTCCTTTCCAGTTTCAATGTCATTCATTCATTCATTCATTCATTCATTCATTCATTCATTTTCTTGCTCTGGTTAGACTTTCCAGCACTACATTGAACAGAAGTCATGAAGGAAGGCATCCTTGCCTTGGCATTAATCTCAGAAAAAAAGCTTTCTCTCTTTCACCGTTGAGTATGATGGTCACTGTGGATTTTTCATCCATGGCTTTCAATTATGTTATGGTAGTTTCCTTCTAGTATTCCTAATTTTCTGAGTGTTTTTATCATAAAAAGTTACAATTTCTTGAAACACATTTTCTGCGATGAGACAATCATGTAGTTATTCCTCTTCATTCTGTTAATATGGTGTATTACACTGACCAGTTTTCATACGTCTAATCGTCTTGCATTCCAGAAATAAATCTGACTTGGTTAAAGCCTATAATCTTTTTAATATATTCCTGAAAATGGTTTTCTAGCATTTTGTTGATGTTTTAGTATCAATATTCATAAGGGATATTGATTTATAGTTTTTTTTTAAGATTTTATTTATTTGACAGACAGAGATCACAAGTAAGCAGAGAGGCAGGCAGAGAGAGAGGGGGAAGCAGGCTCCCCGCTGAGCAGAGAGCCCGATGCGGGGTTTGATCCCAGGACCCTGAGATCATGACCTGAGCCGAAGGCAGAGGCTTTAGCCCACTGAGCCGCCCAGGCGTCCCGATTTATAGTTTTCTTATAGTGTCTTTGGCTTTGTTATCAGGGTAAGTCCACCTCATAGAATGAGTTAGAAATTATTCTTTCCTCTTACGTTTTTTGGGGAAAGTTGGAAAAATACTGGTGTTACCGTTTTTTTATTATTTTTTGAGTAATCTCTGCACCCAACATGGGGCTCGAACTTAAAACTCCAAGATCAAGAGTTGCATGCTCCGCTGACTGAGCCAGCCAGGTGCCTTACTTCTTTGAATGTTGCGGAGAATTCACCAGTGAAACCATCAGATCCTGGACTCTTCTCTGTTGGAAGTTGTTTTTTTGTTTGTTTTTTGTTTTTTTCAATAACTGATATAATTCTATTAGTTATAGGTCTATTCTGATTTTGTATTTGTGATTTAGTCTTAGTAGGTTTTGTGTTTCTAGGAATTTGTCAATTTCATCTAAATCATCCAATTTGATTGTGTACAATTCCTCATAGTACACTCATAATCCTTCCTATTTACTTCAAATCAGTAATAATGTCCCCACTTTCTTTTCTGTTTTTAATAATTTGAGGCTTCTCTTTTTTTTCTTTGTCTATTAAAGGTTTGTCAATTTTGATCTTTTCAAAGAGCCAGCTTTTGTTTTACTGACTTTTCCCTATAATTTTTTATTTTCTGTTTTGCCGATCTCTCCTCTAATCTTTATTATTTCTATCCTTCTGCTAGCTTTGGGTTTAGTTTGTCCTTTTTCTGGTACCTGAAGTTGTAAAGTGAGATTGTTGATTTGAGATCTTTCCCCCTTCCTCCTTCTTTCCCTCCCTCCCTTCCTTTCCATGTAAGAGTTGATAGCTATAAATATCTCCATTAACACTGATTTTACTGTATCCCTAACATTTGGTATGTTATGTTTTCATTTCTATTCAGCTTTAAGTATTTTCTAACTCCCCTTGTGATTTCTTCTTTGATTAATTGGCTGTTTAAGAGTGTGTTGGTTTAATATCCACAAGTGGAGAATGGAAGTATCTAATTATTACTGTAAAACTATTTCTTTTAATTGTGTACATTTTTGCTTCATTTATTTTGATAGTCTGTTATTAGGCATGTAAATATTTATCATTATTATGTCTTCTTGCTGTACCGAACCTGGAACAAATATATACTGTCCTTCATTGTCTTTTGTAGTAATTTTTGTCTTAGTCCATTTTGTCCTATATTACTTACGCTACACGTCTTCTTTTTGGTTGCTATTTGCATGGAATATCTTTTTCTGTCCTTTCACTTTCAATCTGTTTGTGTCTTTGGATCTAAAGTGAGTCTTTTGCAGACAGCATACAGTTGTATTGTGTTCTTTTTATCCATTCTGTCAATTCCTCTTTTTGTCTGCCAATCCCTTTTACTTGATTATTTAATTCATTTACATTTCAAGTAGTTAATGTTAAGGAAGGACTTCTGTCATTTTGCTATTGATTTTCTGTATGCCTTATACCTTTTCTGTTGCCTCATTTCCTTCTTTTGTGCCTAATTTATTTTTTGTACTAAAACACTGAAATTCATTTCCAATTTCATTTGATATATATTCTATGACTATTTTCTTCATGGTTACCATTGGGATTGTATTTAATATCCTAAGGTTATGACACACTAATTTCAATTTATACCAGGTTAACTTCAATAATATACAAAAATTCTGCTTGACAACTTTATTTATGCCCCTTTTCAGTTGTTATTAGAAAACTAAATCTTTGTTTTGTTCCACAAAACAAACTTTTAAATGGGTTAGCCTCTTATGTTGAAAACATAAAGCAAGGTTACACACTGATGTTATAATAATACTAGCTTTTAGACTAATAATTTTTAAATATATTTCTCTTATATTATGTAGAAAGGAGTTAGAAGCCATTGCTACAATAATAGTAACTTTTATATTACTTATGTATTTGCCTTTATTGAGATCTTTAGTTTTTTGTGCAGCTCCGGTTGCTATCCAGTGTTCCTTCATTTCACCGTGGAGGAGCCTCTGATTATTTCTTGCAGAGCAGGTCTAGTGGTAATAAACTCTGTCTGTGTTTGTTTACCCAGGATTGTTTCTGTTTCTCCCTCACTTTTGAGGGACAGTTTTGTCAGATGTAAGATTCTTGTTGACATTTTTTTGTTTTAGCACTTTGAATTCTTCAGCTCATCGCTTTCTGAATTCCAAAGTTTCCATAAGAAATCTGATAATCTTGGGGCAGCCAGGTGGTTCAGTTGGTTGAACATCTGCCTTTGGTTCAGGTCATGATACCAGGGTCCTGGGATCAAGCCCCATGTCAGGGGAGCTTGTCGGGGAGCCTTTTCCCTCTCTTTGCCTGCTGCTCTGCCTGCTTGTGCTCTCCCTCTCTTTCTCTCAAATAAATAAATTAGTTAGTTAAATATTTATTTTTTAAAGATTGTATTTATTTGACAGACAGAGACCACAAGTAATCAGAGAGGCAGGCAGGGAGAGAGGAGGAAGCAGCCTCCCCAATGAGCAGAGAGCCCGATGCAGGGCTCGATCCCAAGACCCTGAGACCATGACCCGAGCCGAAGGCGGAGGCTTTAACCCACTGAGCCACCCAGGGGCCCCTAAATACTTTTTAAAAAATCCAGTAACTTACTGAGAATCCCTTGTATGTGACTCATTTCTTCTCTCTTGCTGCTTTCAAGATTCTCTGTCTGATTTCTTAAAGTTGGATTATAATGTAATGTATTTTGGTGTCCCTGAGTTCATCTCACTTGGAATTCATATTCATGTCTTTCATAAAATGTTGATGTTTTCAGCCACTGTTTATTCAAATATTCTCTCTACCCCTTTTCCTCTCTTCTCCTTCAGGAGGAGGTCTCCCACAATGTGTATGTTGACCCACTTAATGCAGTCACATAAGTCCCTTAGGCTCTGTTTCTTTTTCTTCAATCTTCCTTCTGTTCCTTGGATTTAGTTCCATTTTATCTTTAAGTTCACGCAATCCTCTGCCTGCTCAAATGGGCCTTTGAATCCCTCTGGTGAATTTGTCATTTTAGTTGTACTTTCGGAATTTGGGGGGGTTTCTTTTTAGGTTTTCTGTTTATTGATCTCTCTGCTTTGCTCGTACATTATTTTCTTGTTCCCCACATCTGTTTTTTTGTTTTGTTTTGGGTTTTCTGGTTTGTTTAGTTTTTTGAGCACCTTTAAGACAGTCACTTTAAAGTCTGTCTAGGGGGTGCCTGGGTGGCTCAGTGGGTTAAAGCCTCTGCCTTCGGCTCAGGTCATGATCCCAGCGTCCTGGGATCGAGCCCCACAGGGGACTCTCTGCCCAGCAGGGAGTCTGCTTCCATTCCTCTCTCTCTGCCTGCCTCTCTGCCTACTTGTGATGTCTGTCTGTCAAATAAATAAAATCTTAAAAAAAAAAATCTGTCTAGTAGATCTACCATCAGGTCTTTTTCCAAAACCATTTCTATTGATTTTTCCCCTTTGAATTGTGGTAATCCTGGAACTCAGGTGCTCTCCCTTTCCCAGTATTTATTATAGTCGTTGTAGTAGTGGTAGTAGTGTAGTAATAGTGGCAGTAGCAGCAGCAGCAGTAGTAGTAGTAGTTATTGGAGACTGTCTCTGTGCCAAGGCTCAACCTGAGGGATAAGTTCTGGGCCTGCACATCTGGGTAAGTTTCTAATTTTCCCTGTATATGCAGTTGCTTCTGAATGTCCTAGTCTTTAAAGTCTGGCTCCCAAAAGGGGGAAAATGAGAAAATTGGGGGTGTGGGTAGGGAGTAAGGAGACCAGCCTTTAAATCTCCCAGAATTCTCATCAGTTGGAGGGGTAGGGCTTGCAACAAGGGAAGGAAGTTCAATCCCAGTGGCTGTCAGGCTCTTTGTATCTCTGTGATCAGAAACAGCCATCAGCTGTCAGAGCACAGATCTCCACTATTTGGAGGACAGGGTCCTTTTTGCCCACCCTAGCACTCACAAGCTGGGCGGGTGGCTCAGGAATATGGGTACAGCTGCCTGCCCTGAGTCTGGGAGTCTGTGTGTGTGTGTGGGGGGGGGGTGTGCAGGTATCTGCAGCTGTACTAAGAGCTCAATTTGGCTAAAATTAACAATTTACTGTTCAAGACTCCCCGTGGAGGTTGCAAACTTTTGATAGACATCGGAGTTCCAAAACCATCAAATCTTATCCCAGAAATTGTCTAGGAGACAGATTCCTGGTGCTTCCCACTCTATTGTCTTCCACAAATCCTGTTTGGTTCATTTTTATTATTTTTATTGATATTCTCTATTTGGTGAGCCATCTTTCTCCTGGTTACCTTTAAAGGTTCTTTGGGCATATTTAAAAATCACTGATTTAAAGTCACCAGTAAATCTAATATCTGCCCTTCCTCAAAGATAGTTTCTATCAAGTTCTTTTCCTATGTGTGGGCCCAGCCCTGTTTGTTTACATGCCTCAGAATTTTTGTTGTTAAAATCTGGGCATTTTTAATATTATAATGTGGGAAGTCTGGAAATCAGACTCTCTTCCTTCCCCAGGGTTTATTGCTGCTTGTAGCTGTCTGGTAGCTTTTCTGAACTAAGTTTTGTAAAGCCTGTATTCTTTGCTGTGTATGGTAACTGACGACCTCTGTTCAGTCAACTGAATGGGGTCATCCCAGGCTTCCTTAAGCCTGAAAACAAAAGAAAAAAGAAAAGGGGGGGGGGGGGGGGAAAAGAGGAAGGATGAAAGGGAGGGAAGGAGGGAGGGAAAATAACCCAGACTGCAGATGGACTGCATATCTCATGACATGCCTTCAGCATTCACCTGGGTAGACCACAGCTCTACTTCAGCCCTCACTTCCTGCTTGCACAGAGCCTGCTGCAGAGCTGCCAGAGGTGAGAGCTTACGGCTTTCTGGAGTCTTTTGTGAGCATGTCCTCAACTCGGTGCAATCCCACACCCTTCATATCCCCAGGAATGTGTGCGAGCTTTTCAAAACCCTTTCCCCCTGATGTATCTCATTCCCTAGCCTTTCTCCAAAGCCTTTTTTTTTTTTTAAAGATTTTATTTATTCATTTGACAGACAGAGATCACAAGTAGGCAGAGAGGCAAGCAGAGAGAGAGGAAGGGAAGCAGGCTCCCTGCTGAGCAGAGAGCCCGATGCGGGGCTCGATCCCAGGACCCTGAGATCATGACCTGCACCGAAGGCAGAGGATTTAACCCACTGAGCCACCCAGGCACCCCTCTCCCAAGCTTTTAGTGGTTTCATTGTTTGCCCCAAGAAGAGTGGCTAATACATTTGCCTTTACATTTTTTCAACCATTGTCCCTCTACTCTTTGGAGTTCGGAATCGGGTAAAATTAAGACAAGTCCTTTGAGTCAGTCCTTCAAGCAGCCAATAGACAGGTCCAAACAAGTAACTAATTCTGAGAACAGTATTCTACTCCCACTGGTACAAGGAACATGTGCCAGGAATGCAGGTTTTTATCTTCCAGGCTGTCAGGAAACACTAAACGAGTGGGGCCAGGGCAAGTTAAAGTGCCACAAAGCAATCTTGTCAAGATTCAGATATTTTTATTATTATTGTTTTGCCTTTTTTTTTCCCCCTTAACTGACCATTTACTTGGTTGCTGTAAACTTTGGATAACTTTCTAGAGTCCCAATACAGTTGATTATGTTTTTGCCCATTGATTCTCTCCTTTTATGAAGGAAGAGACTTTTGGAGTTCCCCATTCCACCATCCTCGTAGACGTCTGCCAGCTTATTCATTTGGAAGTAAAAGGAAAACATGGTTAATTTCAAGAGTCTCATAAAGCAAAGAAAACCATGCTCGCAACGTAGAAAGGAGAGAGCTTATTTTAAGGTCACACAGTTCTAAGCAAGAGTTAATGTCCGACGTTAACAGCACAGATTTCTACCTTGATCAGATCTGAGCATTACTTTAGGGAATTAACAAAATACGTTTCTTTCATGCACCTGCAGGAGCCCAACCACCAAAGGCTGTGTGGCTGAGATCGCACAGCAGGAGGGGTCTGGACACTGCTGGGTGTGATGAGCACAGAGAGGTGAGCAGGCGACCATCTGGTACCGGGGGCAGCTGCCGGAAGCAGATCCCTCAGCACTCCTGCACGCGCGGGGCCCCAGACCTGCTCTAGAGCAAGTCGTCAAGAAACCCAGATATGGCAAAAAGTAAGTGACCGATCTTAATTTTGTGCTAAGTCACTTGCGATTTTATTCCAGATTCTAACACAGGCAGAAACCACAGGCTCAAGTGTGTTTGGAAGAAAAAAAAATAGTCCTGGGGCTCCTGGCTGGCTCTTGATCTTGGGGTCATGATTTCAAGACCCACACTGGGGGTGACGTTTATTTGAAAACAAAACGAAAAATCTCTGCCTCCGTGAATTTGATGGGAGTGCCATTGCAGGACCTCCGTGGGAGAACATGCCAGCCTAACTCCCCGGACCCCAGCGTTCCCGAGCCTGGTACAAGTGTCACAGTCAGGTTCTGAGTTCTGCACTCTGAACTGCAGCACAGGCAGTTCTTGCTGCTGGACATGAACAAAGGTGTTATCATTTGCCCTCCGCGACCATCCCCAGCATCTCGTCTTCTAAGGCATGCAGAGGTAGCACTGTGCTCAGCGCATGGCTGTGCTACTGAACAGGGAGCCAAACAAAGCCATGCCAAGACGCAGGCGGCAGCGCACACCAACCCGCTGACCTGCCCCCCGGGGCTCGCAGCCTGCGCCTCCAACTCCTCTCCTGCCACAGCCAAGTGATCACGCGTCAGACACGTGCAGGTCCTGGACAAATAGAACGGGAGACATTACACCCCTGGGAGGCTACCGTGCCACTATGACAAGCCACAGAAGACAAAACGCCACAAGCGGACCCGACACTAGGACACTCACAGCACGTGTACCGTGTATTCAGCGTTCATTTTATTTTAGTTATAAAACAACGGCCCGGACACAAAGTTTTAAAAAAACCACACACAATGTAAGTTTCGTATTACTTCTTTTGTTGCGGAAAATAAATAACGGTCAGGTAATAGTCGTTTGCCTATGCGTGTCTATAAAAGCGTTTCTAAAAATGTCACTTGCTGGGATTCGACGGGATCATCTTTTTGGCTTCTCAGTGGCAGCTATGACACAGTATACAGATCATTTGATTTCATGACTTTTTTAAGCACTTAGGCTCCAGCAACTTTGGGAAAAGCTGTCTGTGGGCTTAAAAATCTTACTCCAGGTTATTGTTGAAATAGTTCGGCTATAAACAACCAGGTTGTTAATTCATTTAGGAGGAGAATATAGTTTTTCTTTTATAAAAATTGCCCAAAAAACTCACAAACACCTAAACCGACATAAAAAGTTGGTCTATCTTTGTAGGAATCAACAAAAAGGAAGGAACAAAGCACAGACGGCCCCTGGGTAGTACACTGCATCAGGCATGACCTCTCACAGTACTGTCTGTTTCCAGTTTGGCCCTCCGGAGTTTTAAGAAAGGAAAGCTGTTCAGTCATCTAAACCTATGTTTCTGAAAAGGTAGGACATGGACTCCCCATTGTGAATCCGACGGATGGCTTCTGAGAGGATCATGCTGATGTCCACGGTTTTAATTTTGGGGCATTGGAGCTTCTGGATTTCATGTGGAATTGTATTGGTGACCACCACCTGCAAATCAAGAGGACAAAGATCCAAGAACATCAGAGAACCAGGCAGCTTCCTGGCCGGATCTAAAAATCCCATATATTCTCAAATCTCTGTGGTTCTGCTCGACAGGACAGAACTGCTTGCCTCTCTGCCTACTTGTAATCTCTGTCTGTCAAATTAGTAAATAAATAAATCTTTAAAAAAAAATCTATAGAGACAGAAAGCAGATTAGTGGGTGTGTAAGGCTGAGTGGACTGGGAAGAAATGGGGAGGGAGTGGACTGCTAATGAGAATCGGGGCTTTTTTCTGGGGGGATGAGAATTGGGGGCTGCACAATTCTGCGAGTACACTAAAAACCAGTGAATCTTGTACTTTCAAAGGGTGAACTGTACGGTATGTGAATTATATCTCAATAAAACTGTTTCTCTTAAAATTAAAACTTGATAAAAATCAAAGAAAGACAAGCACTTTCCAGCAGCTACAAATGGGAAAAAAATAAATAAAAATACTCAGCCATCTTTAACAAAACGGGATGGGAATGATTGTTTAATTTTATTTACAATCTATACTCCCTACTTCCGAAATAAGCCTCACGACTGCTTATGATAAGGACGCGCACACACGAGACTGGTGACACAGAGAAGGACAGTCAGGATTGTTCCAAACCAGCACGAGGGACATGAAAGCCTAGACTCATCCGATCCTTGTGACTCTTGTTTTTGTATCTGATATTCCTGGCAACTGAGGCAACAACGGAAACGTGAAGGGTCACGTAAATTATCAGGGCCCGTAAAAGAGAACAGTTCCCAAATTCCACAACAACAGAGCAGAACCACTACCCGCCAGTATCAAACACGGGCCTTTTGGCGTCCCTCCCAGAGAATCGGCAGGAGGGGCGACCCCAGGGTAGGGCTGCTGCGCCTGAGCTCCGTGCCCCGTGCTCCCCTGTAAGGGCCGGTTTTTCACACGTCAACCCCCCCTCACTGGGGAATGGATCTTCCACACCTATTCTAACCACGTTTTAGAAGTACCAGCTTGAGGGAAGTCTGGGTGGCTCAGTCGGTTAAGTGTCTGCCTTCGGCTCAGGTCATGATCTCAGGGTCCTGGGATTGAGTCCCGTATCGGGCTCTCTGCTCAGCGCGGAGCCTGCTTCTCCCTCTCCCTCTACCCCTCCCTCTGCTTGTGTGCGCTCTCTCTCCGTCAAATAAATAAATAAATAAAATAGTGCCAGTTTTATTGAGATATAATTCACGGGTCACCCAGTCAGCCATTTAAAGCGTATGCGTCACCAGCGTTTGGGACACTCGGAGCTGGGTTTTGCACATCTCCCAAAAAGAGACCCTGCACCCCTTTGCTGTCACTCCTCATCTCACCCCTTCCCAAAGACCTGGCAACCACTAGCCTACTGCTTTATAGATGTCTATTCTGCACATTTCATTTAAGTTATTTGCTAAAACAAACCACAAACCCCACTTCCAATCCTGGTTCATCAGCCCCAAGCACTATGGGCTCCTACTCCAGAATAGGAGACCGGCAGCCTCCCCGCCTCTCCGCACTTCCACCTCCTGACTGAGGGCTCTGCTGTTGCCCCTGCCCGGCTTACCCTGTAAGCTTACAGGAAAAACCTGAGCTTCCTAACCAGAGTAAACACAGAAACCCCGCTGATTTATTTTTTACTTTTACTTTTTAAAGATTTTATTTATTTGAGAGAGACAGATAGAGAGCAGGGAGGAAAGGGAGATGCAGATTCCCCGCTGAGCAGGGAGCCCGACTCGGGGCTCGATCCTGGGCCCCAGATCATGACCTGAGCAGAAGGCAGGCGCTTTAACCAATGGAGACACCCAGGTGCCCCAAAAGCCTGGTGTAGCCACTAGTCACTGGCCTGACTCCTCTCCTGGGTATCGGTATAAGGCCCATCTCAAGACACAAGGGCACCCACCCACAAAGGCAGCCTCCCCCTCAAGACTCCGGTGGCCAGACTCCGGTGCACTTGCGTCCGTTTCTGCGGCTTTTATGTCTCCTCTCCAAAGTCCACTCTGCTCCCACAGGCACCCCACATTCCTGTGGCTTGCTCACTCAAATCTGCCCGCACACAGCGCCAGTGGGAACCATGTGGACAGCCCATGAGAGCTGCTACCTCGGGCCTGAAGACCTCTCCGTGTACTCAGTATGGGAGTTCTGTATCTGGTTTGTGGCCCTGAACGCCTTTCACCTGTTCTTGGCCCCTAGGATTTTCTGTCCCGCTGAGTAAGGAAGCTGGGTGATCCTGGCCACACCAGCCTGGCCTCTTGTCTGTGAGAAGGCACCTTGAGCCCATTAACACAGGGCCAGGCTCAAGATCGACCGCTGAAGAGAAGAGTGTGGGACTTGGAAAAATAAAAGGAGTCTGAGCCATGTACGATTCAATACTCAGGAATTTACAGGACAGAACACCTCCATTTCTTAAAAGAGATTAAAAATGTGATTTCTGCGGTCGAAGTGGACAAGCAGATAAGCTGGCTGACCTGGCGGTGGGGGGCAGACAAAGCAGCGGGAGTAAACCGGGATGGTCTTGTTTCAGCCTCAAGGGAGCCACAGGCAGCTTGGGAAAACTACGCTGTGTGCCTTCCTCCCAGTTTCATACCACAGGCATCTGTCTGTCCCAGCGAGAGAGCCGGGCTTTGCCATCATAAAGGCTCAGCCTACTAGCTGTGTGACCTTAAGAAGTCCCTTAACCTTTCTGAGGCAGGGCTTCCTGTCTTTCTAAAAGGGGTGCAGACGGAGAACCTGCAGGCCTGTGATGGAGTCTGAGGGTCAGGGAGGGGGTAGTGTGCATGGTACCGTGTGTCACGTGCCCCATTTACGAGAGTTAGTAAAACTATTACCATGGGCAAAAGACAGGCTTCCGGGCCTTGAAACGCAAACATAACCCACATTGTGAATCCATTCTTAACCACAAAATAACGCCCTCCTGCCACTTGCTCTAACTGGGACCGGGAGGCACACAGGTGCCAGGGCAGCTGTGCCCAGAGCCGTAGCCGTTACCTCGTCGATGGCAGACTCTTCAATCAGCCGGGGAGCATCTGATGACAACAAGCCGTGAGTCGCCATCACAAAGATCTTATATGCGCCCCTTTCCTTCAGGGTCTCTGCCGCAGCGAGGAAGCTGTCCACGTCATCGATGATGTCATCCTGTCAAGTCATGGAGGGAGCAGAAGGTGCATAAACACGTGGGCAAAGGCGGGTTCCCAAAATCCAGAAAAACAAAGGGTGTCATTCCCCTCCAGCAGACCTGCGGCCCCATCTAACATGGGGGTACAGGGACACAGAAGGTCACTGTGCTCCCGACACATTCCCTGCAGGCCTCTTGGCCACATTGAGGGCTGCCTGGGGCTGCCATCTCCACATTATCCCTTGTGGGTCTGGAACTGTTTCCTCAGTGGGCAAAGGCTCCAGAAATGTTCACTGAAGGTCTTTTGTTTTGTTTTTTAAATATTTTATTTATTTGACAGAGAAGAGAATGGCAGAGGGTGAGGGAGAAGGAGACTCCCCATGGGGCATGGAGTCTCATGCAAGACTGGATCCCAGGAATCCCGGGTCATGGCCTGAGCCGAAGGTAGACACTTAACCGACTGAGCCGCCCAAGCATCCCGTGAAGGGTTTTTGTTTTTTGGGTTTTTTTTTTAAAGATTTTATTTATTTATTTGACAGAGAGAGATCTCAAGTAGGTAGAGAGGCAGGCAGAAAGAGAGGAGGAAGCAGGCTCCCTGCTGAGCAGAGAGCCCGATGTGGGGCTCAATCCCAGAACCCTGAGATCATGACCTGAGCCAAAGGCAGAGGCTTAACTCACTGAGCCACCCACGTGCCCCGGGTTTTTGTTTTTTTAAAATGCATAACAAAACTGCCAGAGAGTGCTAGGCTCTAGCTAGTCCTTTCCTCTTTTCCTCTTGGTTTTCCTTATTTTCCACATGTTCTCCTCTGGGCACATGGGAAATATGCTTACTTACCTACTGCTTTAAAATGGAAAAGACGATTAATGGTGTTTTAACAAAATACAGAGTCTGGTGGTTTCCCACCTAGGTGCCACGGGCTCCCAGTGTGACAGGGTAGAAAATATATATATTGGTCTCCACCCCAGGCTCCTGGCAGAGAGTTCCTAAAACCCTTGTAAATTTCTAAGTGATGATGAGAACACTAAGAACATCTTTTGTTCTACTATTTGTCTCTGACCCTTTCCCTGACACGGGGCTCCTAAAACCCCTGTAAATTCCTAAGTGATAATAGCGCTAGGGGCATCTTTTATTCTGATGAGGTAACTCCCGATGGGATCCTGAATGAGGGCTTGTCACCAGAAAGACCACGCCATGAGGAGAAGTTTGAGATTTCCATCCTCCAACGCCCATTCTCCAGAGAGGGGAGGAGGCTGGAATCGGAGTTAATGATCTATCATGCCTATGTGATGAAACCTCCATAAAAACCCCAAAACTACAGAGTTTGGAGAGTTTCCGGACTGGTGAACACATCCATGTACTGGGATGGTGACATACCCCAACTCCAAGGGGACAGAATATTCTGTCCTCTGGACAACCCCAGACCTCGCCCTATGTATCTCCTCATTGGTATCCCTTATGACATCCTTTAATAAACTAGTCCATACAAGTGTTCTGTGAGCTGCTGAATTCTGTGAGCCGCTCTAGCAAATTAATGCAGCCTGAAGGGGTCACGGGAACCTCTGCTTTGTAGCCAAATCATACAGAAGCTGCGCATAACCCAGGGCCGTACATGCAAATGGTATCGGAAGTAGGGTGGGAGAAGTCTTGTGGGACTGACCCTTAACCCGCAGGGCTCTGACACTAGCTCTGGGTGGACAGTGTCAGTACTGAGTTAAATTGGGGCACCTGGGTGGCTCAGTGGGTTAAGCATCTGACTTCGGCTCAGGTCATGATTTTGGGGTCCTGGGATGGAGCCCCACATCGGGCTCCCACACACTCTTT
The DNA here is from genome assembly GCF_009829155.1 of Mustela erminea. Taxonomy (NCBI): domain Eukaryota; kingdom Metazoa; phylum Chordata; class Mammalia; order Carnivora; family Mustelidae; genus Mustela; species Mustela erminea. The sequence continues at coordinate 13,403,817 of NC_045631.1, read as the reverse complement.
CTCTGCACACACCCCCATGCTTGCTCTCTCAAATAAAAGCTTAAACAACAAACAAAAAGACCTCAGTTAACTTGTAGGACAAGTTACTGGTAAGAAATTGGTATCACAGAGAAAAACCCCACACATTTATGTGAGCTGTAAAGGGGATATGCAGTAGAGAGACACAGGAAGTGGAAAACACAGTCTTTCCTATCACACCCAGGCTACCAAAGTTACTTTAAGCCCACTAGGGTATCAAGCATAGGCTAGACTTGAATAAGTATTCACGCATTTATTTTATATATATATTAAATACATTACAATATATATATTAAATATATATTACATAATATATATTATTTTATAATAATATATATTATTCCTTTCATGTGTATACTGATATTACCAGGATCAAAGAAGAAAAACGTAGGTATTACTTTAAAAGTGATACTGGCAAAATGGTACAACCACTCGGAAACAGAGTTTGACGGGTTCTTATAAAACTGTGTTTGCAATCATTGCTCAAGCCACCACTCGCACCTTTGGCCATTTAGCCCAGAAAAAGTAAAACTCTGTTCACACAAAAACCTATACACAAATGTGCACAGCAGTTTTATTTCTAGTAGCAGAAAACCGGAAACAATTCAGATGTCCTGCAGTGGTTCAACCGTGGTACCGACTTGCCTGGAAAACGGCGAGGCCTAAAAAGATGTGTTACTATATGTAACCACTTAACCACTTGGCTGGATACCCAGGGAAGCATGCTAAGTGAAAAAAAAAATTGATTTTAAAGGCTGACTGACTGTATTCTCCACTTGTATGACTTTCTCAAAGTCACCATTATAAAGGCAGAGGACAGGTCAGCCACCGCCACAAGTTAGGCATCAGGGGGGCAAGGAGGAACCCAGAGATGAAGGAGTAGCATGAAGGAACCTGGCAGTGATGGCGTCGCTCTGTATCTGACTGTGGTGGTGGTTATACAAAGCTCCACGTGTGATAAGCCTGCACACGTCTCCACACACACATGTCATACCAGGGCTACTGGGAGCAGCTGCGTGGGTGGTGGCAACCTTCATTTCCAGACTGTGTTACTGCACCACAGTTAAGCAAGGAGGAGGAAGCCGGATCAAGGAACCCAAGACTTCCCTGTACAATTTGGGGGAGGGGAGGGCCTACTTCCTATGAATCAAAATTACTTCAAAATAAAAAGGGTTTTGGTTTCTTGTTTTTTTTTTTTAATGCAGTAGAAAGGGGGCAAAGGCATTACTGAATTCAGAGCATCTCATTATGACAGATTTTGTTAAATAAGGAATAAATTCACGAGCAGCTATTATTCTAGAAGATGACATCAGAGACTTTGAACTCAGAAAAGATTTTGTGGATTCAGAAATTCACAAGCAAAACCTCAAGCACTGGGGAGAGCGAGGGGCCTCCACCATGGAGTCTTGGTGAACTGCAGCAATCACTCCGGAAACAGGCTGGCACCAGTCAGGGAAGTTGGAAATGTGTGTGCCTTCTGACCCAACCGCCCCACTCCCAGGAACCCAAGAAAGTTGTACACGTATGGTCCAGAAAACAGGCATAAGACTGTTCAGAGCCAGTATTATCTGGAAAGAGAGAAACTGTACGTTCACTGCCTGGAGAGCGGATCAGGTAGGCCGTGTCACGGTTGTACCAGAAACAGAACACAATGTGCAACCACATGTTACTACATGGAGAAATCCCAAACCAGCACTGAAGGGAAGTCATAAAGTACACAAAGACTTCATTATACAAACAGCAAGAACATGAAAAACAGAACCACCTAGCGTTTAGGGATATGTACGCTCATGGCAGAATGTAACAGCAAGTAAGGGCATGCACGGTGACTTTCAGGTTGCTGACAACCTCTGGGGGGAGGAGAGGGAAGAAAAACCAGGGAAGAGCCAAGGTGGCCTCATGGGGACAGGACCACGTTGTTTCCAAGCGGAGCAATGGGGTACACACATGTGTTTGTATTATTGTTGTTTTAATGATATCGGCATTAAATGTACTCCTTTTGAGCACTGGTTTTGGGAAGGGCAAGAGAATGTGTGTTTTAAACAGTTACCAATTTTGCACCCTACCTTTATCGCAAAACAATTTCCTGTGGTATGACAAACAGCTGCAAACATTTAGTAAAACTAAGGAGTTAGTATAATTTCTTAATAAACTAGTGATAACAATTTTCAGCTTGGGGACCAAAGTAAACATTTAGCACAAGGTATCAAATTAAAGGAGACTTACCTGGCCACACGGCTATCCCCACACCATTAACAAGTAATTCAAAAGAATAACAATGGCAAATACAACAATGACTAATAAGAAGAGAGATCTACATACCACAATGATGGCGATCCTTCCTCCAACATCGCCAACAACTGTGATTGGGGGCTTTTCCTTAGGAATCAGCACTGGTCAGAATAAAACACACACACAAAAATCTCTATATTAAAGCCTTTAAAAAGTTAAGGTCTCATGATAAAAAGGGCCAGAAACTAGAAATGGATGGAAACTTCCTCAACCTGAAGGGCAACTATGAAAAACTCACAGCTGACATCCTACTTAATGAAAGACTGAAAATTTCCTCCTAACATCTGGAACAAGCCAGGGATGCCTGCTCTCACCACTGCTACTCAACACGATACTGGAGGCACTAGCCATGGTAATTAGGCAAGAAAAAAAAAATAAAAGGGATCCAGATCGGACAGAAAGAAGTAAAGCTATCTCTACTAGCAAATGACATGATCCTACCTATAAAAAAACACCAAAGAAGGGCGCCTGGGTGGCTCAGTGGGTTAAGCCGCTACCTTCGGCTCAGGTCATGATCTCAGGGTCCTGGGATAGAGCCTCACATCGGGCTCTCTGCTCAGCAGGGAGCCTGTTTCCCCTCTTTCTCTGCCTGCCTCTCTGCCTACTTGTGATCTTTCTCTCTATCAAATAAATAAATAAAATATTTTAAAAAACAAAAAACAAAAAACACCAAATAATCCACAAAAAACTACCAAAGCTAACACACCAATTCACCAGAGCTGCAAGGTAACACACAAAAATCAGTTGTTTCTACACATGAGCAATGAAGAAGAAATTAGGAAAACAACTCTACTTGTAAAAGCAGTGAAAAGAATAAAATCCCTAAAAATAAATTTAACCAAAGAGGTGAAAGACCTGTACACTGAAACTATAAAACACTGCTGAAAGAAATTAAAGAAAACATAAATAAATGGAAAGGCATCCCATGTTCATGGATCAAAGCATTAATACTGGTAAGATGGCAATGCTCCCCAAAGTGATCTACAGATTCAATGCAATCCTTAGCAGAATCCCAATTGCTTTTCTGGCAGAAACGACCTGACCCCAAAATCCTAAAATATCAAAATAAAAGGGACCCCAAATGGCCAGAAAAATCTTTTAAAAAGAAAGAATAAAGATGCAGGACTCATACTTCCCTATTTCAGAATTTATTACAAGGCAATTAATCAAATGTGGTACTTGCATAAACATGGAGATAAGCACATCAATGAAACAGAACCAAGTGTCCACAAATAAACCCAAACATCTACAATCGATTCTTCCCCCAGCTTTCTTGATATGTCATTGACATATAACACTGTGTACAACATAATGATTTGATACATGTACATATTGCAAAATGATTACCACAATAAGATGAGTTAACATACCCATCACTTCACATAATTACCATTTTTGTGTGTGTGTGGTGAGAATGTTTAAGATCTACTCTCTTAGAGGGACCTGGGTGGCTCCATCAGTTAAGCATCTACCTTTGGTTCAGGTCATGATTCGGGGTCCTGGGATCAAGCCCCGCAACAGGCTCCCTGCTCAGCAGGGAGTCTGCTTCTCCCTCTGCCTGCCTCTCCCCAGTTTGTGCTCTCACTCTCTCAAATAAATGAGTAAAAAAAAAAAACTTTTTTTTAATTTGACAGAGAGATCACAAGTAGGCAGAGAGGCAGGCAGAGTGAGAGGGGAGAAGCAGGCTTGCCGCTGAGCAGAGAGCCCGATGTGGGGCTCGATCCCAGGACCCTGGGATCATGACCTGAGCTGAAGGCGGAGGCTTTAATCCACTGAGCCACCCAGGCACCCCAAATGAGTAAAATTTTAAAAAGAAAAAAATCTACTCTTAGTAACTTTCAAGTAAATAATATAGTATTATTAACTACAGCGACTATGATGCACATTAGAGTCCCCAGAAGCTGTTCATTTTATAACTCCGTTTCATCCATCACCCCCAGGACCTCTCAACTACCATTCCATTGTCTGTTTCTGTGAGTTCGACCTTTCCTTTAGCTTCTACATGTCAGTGACAACATACAGTATCTGTCCTTCTCTGACTTATTTCACTTAGCACAACATCCTCAGAGTCCATCCATGTTGCCATAAATGGCAGGATTTCCTTCTGACAGCTGAATAATACTCCACTATATATATACACATTTTCTTTAACCATTCAACCACTGAGGGACACTTAGAATTGATTTTTGACAAGAGTGTCAAGGCCATTCGATGGGAAAAGGAAACAGTTTTTAACAAGTGGTGCTGGGAAAACTGGATATCCACATATAAAAGAATGAAGTTGTACTCTTACCTCACACCATATTGAAAAATTAACTCGAAATGGATCAAAGACCTAAAAGTAAGAGCTAAAGCTATAAAACTCTAAGTAGAAAACATGGGAGTAAATTCTCATGACCTTGGATTTGGCAAAGGATTCTTAGCTAAGACACCAAAAGACAAGCAATAGACTGAAAAACAGATAAAAATGGATTTCATCAAAATTAAAAGCTTCCATGCACCAAAGGACACCATCAGGAAAGTGAAGACAAACTACACAATGAAAGAAAACATACATATTTGCGACTAAGAGTCAAGTGTCCAGAATATGTAAAGAACTACAACTCAACTATAAAAGGACAAACAACTCAATTCAAAAATAAGCAAAAAATGTGAACAGAAATTTCTCCCAAGAAGATACACAAATGGACAAGCACATGAAAAGATGAAACATCATGAGCCATTAGGGAAATGCAGGTCAAAACTGTAACAAAGTACCCTTTAACCCACCAAGCAGATGATCATCAACAAAATCAGAAAATATTGGGGCGCCTGGGTGGCTCAGTGGGTTAAAGCCTCTGCCTTCGGCTCAGGTCAAGATCTCGGGTCCTGGGCGCCTGGGTGGCTCAGTGGGTTAAGCATGCCTTTGGCTCAGGTCATGATCTCAAGGTCCTGGGATCAAACCCCGCATCGGGCTCTCTGCTCAGCAGGGAGCCTGCTTCCTCCTCTCTCTCTGCCTGCCTCTCTGCCTGCTTGTGATCTCTCTCTGTCAAATAAATAAATAAAATCTTAAAAAAAAAAAAAAAAAGATCTCGGGTCCTGGGATCAAGCTCCATATCGGGCTCTCTGCTCGGCGGGGAGCCTGCTTCCCCCTTTCTCTCTGCCTGTCTCTCTGCCTACTTGTGATCTCTGTCTGTCAAATAGATAAATAAAAAAAATTTTTTTTTTTAATCAAAAAACAGTGTTGGTAAGGATGTGGAGAAATCAGAACCTTTAACCTTTGCTGGGAGGAATGTCAAATGGTACAGCTGTGATAGAAAACAGATGGGTAGCTCCTCAAAAAGTTAACATAAAATTACCATATGATCCAGCAACTGTAATCCTAGGTATAGACTCTGGAGAAATGAAATCAGGTCGGGAAGAAATTTGCACGTGAACAAAAACGTAACAGCCTCACAGCCAAAGGTTGAAACAACTCCAGTGTCTATCAGCAGATGAAAGCACAACACACTGCGGCATATCCATACACATCGGAATATTACTCAGCCATCAAAAGAAATTAAGTCCCGATACACACAAAGACATGAATGAACAACAAAGACAGTCTGGATGATTCCATTTACATGAAATGTCCGGAATAGGCAAAGTCATAAGAACAGAAAGCAGATTAGTGGGGGCAAGGGGCGTGGGGCATGATCATTCAGTGTGTAAGGGTGTTCCCTGGGGTCATGAAATGTTTGAAACTTAAAAGATACGGGGGTTGCACAGGACTGCAAATGTACTAAATGCCAGTGAACTGTATACTTTAAAACAACTATTATGTGACTTTCACTTCAATTTTTATTTTTTACTTATTTTTAAAGATTTTACTTATTTATTTGTCAGGCAGGGAGAGAGAACAGAAGCAAGGGGAGCAGCAGGCAGAGGGAAAAGCAGACTCTCCACAGAGCAAGGAGCCCAATGATGCAGGAATCAAATCCCAGGACCTGGAGATCATGACCTGAGCCGAAGGCAGATGCTTAACCAACTGACCACCCAGACATCCCTCACTTACAGTTCTGGAAGAAAAGTCAGTGTCACCAAAGGAAAAAAGAAGGAGCACTCCAGATCAGAGCTTCTCAACCTGGGCACCAGTCACATTTAGGGTCAGATCATTCTTTGTGGTGGGAGCTGTCCTTTGTGTTACGGGATATTTATGGCATCCTTGGTCCCCTCAATCATGACCACCAAAAATGTCAGCAGACATCTCCAACCAAGTGTGCTCAATGGGACAAAATCCACGGCAACCCCCCCAACCCCAGTTGAGAACCAATGCTGTGGACTGAAGGAGGCTAAAGACATAGGACAATTAAATGTCATGTGATCCTAGGTGGCGGGGGGAGGGGGGAGAAAAGGGGGAAGGACAACAGAAATGTAAAACCAAACAAAGCAAGATAAATCCCCAAACTGAATTTTTTACACTTTCCACACTTCCTTTCCCAGGCACCTGACCCCAGGACTGGAAAAAGAGTACAACAGTGTAGCCTTTAGGGAATCAGCCTGACAAAGAGCCGTATGAACAGTCTTACCTTTGAATTCATAAATCTCATGCATAAGCCCAGGTACAGAGCAAGAGTTTACCCACACACATCCACTGAAATATTACACTGGGAAAGGACAGGTACAAACATCGGGGCACCTGGGTGGCTCAGCAGGCTAAGCATCTGACTCTTGCTTTGGCTGGGGTCATAATCTCAGGGTTGTAAAATCAAGCCCCGCATGGGGCTCCGCAATCAGTGTGGGGCCTGCTGGAGAGTCTCTCCCTCTCCCTCTGCTCCTCCTCACCGCTCACTCTCTCTAAAATAAATAAAATCTTAGGGAAAAAAAAAAAAAAGGCACACACCTGCGTGTGAAAACACACACCTGCTAGACCCTGACTGGGCTTAGGTTTCAGCCACATCCGCAGATGGGATTTTCGACAGCCGTTAAAACTGCTGTTCATGCAAGTTTTCAATCACCTGGGAGAAGGTGTGTTATGGAATCTGTGCCTGTCGGCACCACGGCTCTGTAACCCAAGGAAGGAAACCATGGGAAGAGCCCCAGCAGAAGGTAAAAATGCTGTGTGTCTGGATTTAGTGTTGATGAACGTTTTCTTTCTTTACGCACTCTAATGTTTTGAATAATTTATATAATGTGTTCCTATTCTGGAAAAGTACTGTTTTCTTTTTTAGTTGGCATTTTCTTTCTGTAAGAAACCAGAAAATACAACTAATTTTTTAAATATAATGCTGAATATTAAAATCTTTTGATATCATCACAATCTCAAAATATACGTGTGAAGCGGCAGAGGAATAATGCTTTCTACTGCCTCCATATGTCTATTTGCATACATCTACTTGCTACCAATTTAAAGAAGTCTAGAGGGCCAGGCCAGCGAATGTGCAAAAGAAGTTCAACAAATCCTGGTATATTCTCCCCCAAATCCTCTCACTGCTTGAGTCAAAATGTAAACATAGAAATGTTACAATCATGATGAAACAAGCTGAAACATAAAAGAAATGTCAGAAAGCCCTGGCCCCTTGTTTTTACATGGGAGATCCGTAGCTCCATCTCTCCAGCCCAGAAATGACTGGCTAAGACCGTACTTAAAACTAAAGCCCAGAAGTTAAAAGGAGCTGCTTCGTCTTGCTGAAACGATCCTGAACATAGCTGACGTTACTGCAAAGCTGAATGGGAATATGCTTCCCCTCTGTCCGGAGCTCAGGGAATGGGCTCATCCCTGTAGAGTCCTGCAGGGCTGCCTGACACTGCCCCTCACTGAGCAGACGTGGCTCTGAAGGCAAGGCCAGCCATAGGCCTGAGTGCCCAGCAGCCTTGCAGCGAGGTGCACGCGCTAATGTAGGGCCTGATTAGCAAATCCCAAACCCTGGCTCCAGCCCCAGCTCTCTCTCCTCGTTTTTGGTTTTTTGGTTTTTGTTTTTTTTAAAGATATTTACTTACTCATTTGAAACAGAGAGCGCAAGCGGGGTGAGGGTCCGAGGGAGAAGCAGACTCCCCACTGATCCATCCCAGGACCCCCAGATCATGACCTGAGCTGAAGGCAGACGCCTAACGACTGAGCCACCCAGGTGCCCCCCCTCGCCTCTTTAAACTCCCAGCACAGTGGGAGAGCGCCAGCTCCCAAGATGAAATGGGAGAGCACAGGCCTTCCTGTCCAGCAAGCCCACTGCTAGACTCCCAGGGCAGTGATATATGCTAAGTCACAAATGGAAGCCATGGATGTCATGTTAAATTTTCTAGCAGCCACATTACAAAAGCACAAAGAAATAGGTGAAACTAATTTTAAGAATACATTTTATTTAATCCAATATGTCAATTAATCATTTCAACAGGGACTCAATAAAAAACTGATTAATAAAGATCTTTCACACTACGGTTTTCACACCCAGAGTGCGTGCCCTTCACATTCCCTGCACACCCGGTTCCCATTCACCCCGTTCCAGTGGACAGGGGGCCGCTGGGTTGGACAGGACAGCATAGCCCAGCCCAGCCCGAGGTCAAAGCCCTCCCATGGTGCATCTGTGTAACTCTATCAGCCTCCCAGATCCCTATCTCTTGCCTCTCTTCCCTGCAATCTAACACCCAGCGCAGGCTTGGACTTCAGAAGACACTGAAGATACCCACAGCGCCAGCTCCAGAGAACTCCGCAGCCTTTTGTAATGCAAGTTAAAGACCTGGCATTGAAAACCCTCCCATCCCCTCCAGCAGATTCCTGCCATCTTACCCCCATCTTTTTCCCCAAGGACCTTCCAGCAGTCAGGGCGATGTCCTTCCTGGTCACACCGGGGCTGGACACACGCCCCAGCCCTTGCCCCCAGAGGCTGCCCTCTTGCCTCTGTAGGCGGTCCTGGCTCCCTGATCTAACCGACCTCTGGATGCTGGCTCTCTCCACCTCAGCCCACCGAGATCCCCAGGCGCGGTCCCAACCTCAGCTTCCTCCCGGCAGCCCCAGTACAGTTTTCCTTCTCTCAAGTGTTCTCTATTTGCAAATGAGCCACCTCCTGGGCAAAGCAAGACCCCAAAGGGCTGCAGAATATGCCACGGTGGCATGAAAATTATTCTCAGCTGAAGGCACAGGAGCTCCTGAAACCCCTTCCGGTTGAAAAGCAGAGCTCCCCCAAAAAACTCGAAAGAATTCAAATATCATAAATCCCCTCCCAGTCAAGCGGAGAAAGACAACTGTCATATGATCTCCCTGATATGAGGAAGTGGAGATGCAACATGGGGGGTTAAGGGGGTAGGAGAAGAATCAATGAAACAAGATGGGATCGGGAGGGAGACAAACCATAAGTGACTCTTAATCTCACAAAATAAACTGAGGGTTGCTGGGGGTGGGGGGTTGGGAGAAGGAGGGTGGGGTTATGGACATTGGGGAGGGTATGTGCTATGGCGAGTGCTGTGAAGAGTGTAAACCTGGCGATTCACAGACCTGTACCCCTGGGGGAAAAATATATTATATGTTTATAAGAAATTTTAAAAAAAAATTAAAAAACAAAAATCCCCTCCCAAGAACAACCAGGGAAAACTAACTTACCGCCGAGACTAGAAGTCAGCACCACACCCAGACAGACATGGTCACAAAACCATCCAACTCCCTTCTGTGCTAATGGCCCTCCATCTCTTCTAAAAGTCACCTGTTTGCCAGCTTCCCCTGGTAAGATCCCCCCAATCCTAAACCCTGTCTTTTCTTGCGTTCATCTATCTCTTGTGAGATTTGAGGCCCCTAAGTCTGAATCTAAAGAGGACAGAGGACAAGTTTTTCTTCCCCAACAGATGCAAAGGCAGAATTTTTTTTAATTCAAAAAATGTTAGTAAAGCACGAAGGAAGTGTCTTAAAACAGAAACAAATTCACACATAACTGCCCCACCGTGTCACCATCTTGCCACCTTTCGTACTCCCTCTGGGGCCTCATACAAGAACAGGGATACACTCTTGTATTCTGCCAATTCCCATATATTCCATTTTTTCTCCTGTATTCAGCCAGGCTTAACTATTTCAGTGGGTTGCATATTTACTTGTGCTGATACAAGATAACTTACGAGGGCCTACCCTCTGCGAAGCCATTTAGACGTTTCCCATATTCTGCATTCAAAGTAACACTATTGGTGGGTAATATGCACAATTTTTTGCTTGTGTTAAACACTCCTCAAGGATCTATTGCTGAGTGAATGGATGAAATTCCCTGAAATGGCAGAACTAAGCCTCTTCCTCATTCTTGTTATCATCATACAAATTGCTTCTAGAAGGCTCCACGATCCACAAGGCTTCAGAAATGCACTTGTAATGATGGGGTATTAATCAGTTTTTGCCAACTTAAAAAAACGAGAGAAGGGGACATTCACAGTGGGAAGACAATACGTTCAGGCAGCCTTGAAAGCAAAGAGGAAAGTAACAAAGAGGGGCCAGCACACTTACTGGGGATCTCCAGGCTGGGGTGGATGGCAGCCACGCTCCTGACCATGGGCGGGGAGTGTCGTCCATCCACCAGGTCGGACTCGGCGTCCTGCGCTTCTCCGTGAATCACTGCGATGCCCAGTCGCAGGCGCTCCGCGAAAGACTGCGCCCTGCAGGAGAGCACGAGACACGGTTCAGAGAGCACGCAGCCTCCGTTTTCTGACGTTCACGGGCAGAACATACGAGAACAGGCATCCAGTGCAGTTTCCAAGAGGATTCGTGAAAAGAGAAAATGATCTTCAAGTCCTGGGATCGGGGACAAAGCATGGGTACCCCCAGTGATGAGCATGTCCCTCTGGCTGCAGGCACGGCAGTGGCTGGGTAGTGGCCGGCCCCGTGGGCGCTCAGTGGGCCAGATGCATCTGCGCTGGCTGACTGAGCTAAGCCGAATCTTCCCCCATTCTAACTGCTAATGAACCTCACCACCCACTGAATAGTGAGAACCAGCCACAGGAGGCAAAGGGCATTAAATACTCCTCAAAGTCGGAAGCGTCAATTTTTAAGTTTTACTGAGCTATAAGTGAGACCCGATGAACTGTATGTATTTAAACTGTACAGTCTCATCAGCTCTGATGTGCGCACACATCCGTGCAAGCCATCAACATGATGAAGACAATGAAAAGATCTACCGATGCCAGACACGTCCTTGTGCCCCTTAGTAACTCCTTCCAGCACCACGCCACCAATAATCTACCTTCTGGCACAGAGTCTGACCCCTTCTAGAACCTCGTAAGTGGAATTGGAGTCTGTCGTCGTTTCTTGTCTAACTTCGCTCACTAAGGATAACGTTTTGGAGATTCAACCACATTATATGGCACAGCAACAGGCTATCCCTTCACACTGTAACAGTCCGTGGTTGGGGTCTACCAGACCTTGTTCACTTATGCGATACATTTCTGAGTTATTCCCAGTTCTGAACTACGGCAAAACCACTTTGAACATTCACGTACAGATTTCTGCATGGATTCACGCTTTCCTCTCTCTTGGTTAAAGACCTAGGAGTAGCATGGCTGGATCATAGCGCAAGGCATATATTTAACTCTCCAAAAAAACACCAGACTCTTCTGCAAAGTGGTTATACCATTTCACAACTCCCTGCACAGTGCACAAGGGTCCCAGGGCCTCCATGTTCTCACCGATACACGATGTGGCCGATTTCAAATGCTTTCCATTCTGATGGTGCCTAGTGGTACCTCGCTGTGCTTGCCGTTGGGGTTTCCCTCATAGCAAACGGTGCTGAACAACTTTCATGTGCTTATTTGCCCTTCAAATGTATACTTTGATAAAAGGTCTGCTTATCTTTTGCCAATTTTTTTAGTTAGATTGTTAGTTCTCTTACTAACTTTTGGGAATTCTTTATATCTTCTGCATGTAAGTTGTTTTGTTTTGTTTTTTTTTTTACGTTTATTTATTTAAATTTTTAAGTGATGTCTCCACCCAACATGGGGCTTGAACTCATGACCTTGAGATCAAGAGTCACATGCTCTTCCCACTTAGCCAGCCAGGTGCCCTGAATATAAATTCTTGATATCAGGTACATACTTTACACATACTTTCTCCCAATCTGTGCCTTCTTCTGTCATTCTCCTGTTATGTCTTCCGAAGAGTAGTTTTACTTTTGATGATGTTTAATTAATTTTTTCTCACGGGGTGCCTGCCTGGGTGGCTCAGTGGGTTAAAGCCTCCGCCTTCAGCTCAGGTCATGATCTCAGGGTCTGGGATCGAGCCCCACATCGGGCTCTCTGCTTGGCAGGGAGCCTGCTTCCCTTCCTCTCTTTCTGCCTGCCTGTCTGTCTACTTGTGATCTCTGTCTGTCAAATAAATAAATAAATAAAAAGTCTTTAAAAAAAAGGGGGGGGGCCTGGGTGGCTCAGTTGGTTAGGCGACTGCCTTCAGCTCATGTCATGATCCTGGAGGCCTAGGATCGAGTCCCACATCCGGCTCCCTGCTCAGCAGGAGTCTGCTTCTCCCACTGACCTCTCTCCTCTCATTCTCAAATAAATAAATTTTTTTTAAAAATTAAAATATGAAAAATTTTTGTCCAACCAAAGTCACAAAGATTTTTCTCCCACGTTTTCCTTTATAAGTTTTACGGTTTTAGGTTCCACATTTAGTTACAGGATTTTTAGTTGATTTTTGCATATGATGTGAAATATGACTCAAAATCATCATTTTATACATGAATCACTCAAATACCATTCGTGAAAAGGAAAATATGACTCAAAATCATTATTTTGTCCATCCAATCATTCCAACACCATTTGTGAAAAGGACTACCCCTTTCTCCACTATACTGCTTTTACAGCTTTGTTGGAAGCCAGCATTCTAGATATGCACAGGTCTGTTTCTGGACTTGATTCTGTTCCATTATTCTGTTTTTCTCTCTTTACCCCAACACTGCCCAGTCACGGTCGCTTTAGCATTAAGTAAGTTTTGACTTGAGTGTCAGCTCTCCCAGATCTAACTCCCAGAAAGTTATTCTTTCTCAAAGTCTAACCAGCACTGACACATGCCTGAGTGGACGGACGGGCAAGTCAGTCTCAATCCTACTTGGCCAACACCCAAATCCCTAATCACGGGTGTGGAAAATACCCTAAGAAGTGACAAGCGCTGCCACTGTCTTCCAGGAAACAACATGCAGCTGAATCATCGTGGATCACTTTCTTCAACCCCTCTCATCTGTGAGAGATCATAAATGCCAGAGAAGAGCAGATGAGGTAGGTCGAGGTCTTCATACCAGCTGCTGTTAACATAATAACACAGACTAAGGGTGCTTCGACATAGAAATGTATTCCTCACAGTTCTGGAGGCTGGCAGCCCCAGATGAGGGCATGGCAGAGCCAGTGCCTGGCGAGGGCCTGCTTCCTGGTTTGCAGACGGCCCCCTGTCTCTCACAGTACCCTCATGCAGCAGAGAGCCACGGCAAGCATCTCACTCTCCCCACAAGACGACTAATCCCAGACATGAGGGCTCCACCTTCATGACCTAATCATCTCCCAAAGGCCTCACCTCCTAATCCCATCATAATGGGGGTTAGGATTTCAAGATGAATTTTGGGGGGACACACACACTCTGTCCACAATAGTAGCGAAAACACTGGACACTACACATAACCTCCCTGGGGGATCTTCTCAGGCCTCATCAAACCTGACACAAATGGCTAGATGCCAAATACTGGGGGCGACTGGGTGGCTCAGTCGAAGCCTCTGCCTTCGGCTTAGGTCATGATCTCGTGGTCCCAGGATCCACCCCCATGTCAGGCCCCTTGTTCAGTGGGGAGTCTGCTTCTCCCTCTTACTCTCCCCTCTGTGCTCCCCACCACCAAATAAACAAATAAAATCTTTTAAAAAAATGACAAACACTGTAGTACAGTTGACCCTTGAATAACAGGTTTGAACTGCGTGGGTCCACTTATAGGTGGGTTTTTTTACATATATAAATACGATACAATACTATAAGTGTATTTTCTCTTATGATTTTCTTAATAACATTTTTTTTCTCTGCCTTACTTGCAGTAAGAATACAGTATACAATACAATCAACAAAATAGACATTAATCGAATGTTTATGCTCTCAGTATTACTGATTAAGTTCTGGGGCAGTGACAAGTGATGTGTGGATTTTTGAAGCATGGGGGGGGTGGTGCCCTAAAACCCGTGTTGCTCAAGAGTCAACCGTGCTAATAAAAGCCAAATAAATGGAGCCAAAGGCTACCATAGTGATACAATCTCATCAATAAACAGAATTAGATGTAAAGTAAGTATTATGGAAGTTATGAGAAGCTTATCCATAGGGGCGAGACCAAAGAAAATTCATCATATTCTTTGGGTATTTAGTGGGAAAAATGTATCAAAATGCCCTGTGGCTACTTCTGTTACTGAAGCTACTTCTGTTTCCGCTGAGATGGGGCAGCCTCCCAAGTCAGAAAACTCTACCACACTGACTGCCCTTCTCCAGCCAACCGCCACAGAAATCAGCTACACCACTCCTGACATAGCAAAGGTTAAGCAAGGGGTCTACCCTTCCTCCCTTGCCAGGCTATAATGATGAGCCCCAAACCCTCCAATGGGGTGGTTTAGGAGAAGGCCAAGTAGAGAGCTGGGACTTTCATCCCTACCGAGCCGTAATGATCCCCCACCCCCCATGGTCAGTGCAGAGTGAACCCTGGACTTGCAACCCCACTCAGCAGTAGAAGGTGCCTTTCCCTCTCCCCTCTGAGGTGGTATCAGGGGAGGCCTCATGGAGTCAGGACTCTCACCAGCCCCGTGGTGACAAGGCCACTCCCCACTTGGTGTCAGCAGAGGATTCACAGGGAGTGGTACTCCCACATCCACCTACTTGTGGGTGTTCTGATCTGATCCTCACTACAAAACTACAGTAATCAAAACTGTCGTATTGACATTCAGACAACAGAACAGATCTGAATCCGGAAATAAACACAAACATCAATGGCCAACTGACTTGGGATGAGAATACCAAAGCCATTCAAAGGGGCTAAGCACAGTCTTTTCAAAAAATGGTGTTGGATGGCCAGATAATCACGTGGGAAACAAAGAAGCTGGGACCCGACACCTCCCTCCATATATAAAAATGAACTCAACATGGATCAACCATCTAAACATAACAGCTAAAACTAAACCACTGGGAGAAAACGCAGGGGCAAAACTTAATAACCTTGGATTTAGCAATGGCTTCTTAAATATGATATCAGAAGCAAAAGCAGTAACATAGCTAACCCGGACTTCATAAAAATTAACTTTTGTGTGTCAAAGGACACTGTTAAGACAGGTAAAAGAGGGAAACCTGGGTGGCTCAGATGGTTAAGCATCTGCCCTTGGGTGAGGTCATGATCCCAGGGTCCTGCCATTGAGTCCCGCTGAGCAGGGAGCCTGCTTCTCCCTCTGCCTGCTGCTCCTCCTGCTTGTGCTCTCTCACGCTCTCTCTAACAAATAACTAAAATTAAACAACAACGACAACCACCACCCAGGGTTCTGGGATCAAGCCCCACATCGGGCTCTCTGCTCAGTGGGGAGCCTGCTTCCTCCTCTCTCTCTCTCTCTCTCTGTCTGCCTCTCTGCCTACTTGAGGTCTCTGTCAAATAAAAAAAAAGAAAAAAAAGATAACCTACAGAATGGGGTAAAATATTTGCAAATCCTCTATCCAATAAGGGCCTAGTACCCAGAATACATAAAGAACTCCTACAACTCAACCACAAAAAGGCAAACAACCCAGTTAAAAAATGTGCGAAAGACTTGAACAGACATTTCTCCAAAGATATGCCAATGGCTAATGAGCACACGAAAAGACGCTCAACATCCTTCATCGTTAGAGAAGCACAAATCAAAACCACAGTGAAGGACCACTGTACACCCACTAGGATGGCCATAATAACAACAATAATATTAATAAAAGCGAAAATACGTGTTGGTAAGGATGTGGAGAGACTGGAACCCTTGTACATCCCTGAAGAGAATGTGAAATGGTACCCCCTGTAGTTCAGCGGTCCCTCCAAAACTTAAGCATAGAATTACCATATACTGAGCACTTCCGACCCTTGGTACACATCCACGAGAAATGAAAACATACATCAACATAGCAACTTGTACATAAATGTTCACAACCGTATTCTTTGTAACAGTCAAAAGGTGGAGACAACCCAAATGTCCTTCAATACATGAACAGATAAACAGTATGGTCTATCCCAACTGTGGGGATTTTTCAGCTGTAAAATGGAATGACTGATTGATATACACTACGGTGTGGATGAACCTGGAAAGCAGCAGGCTATGTGAAAGAAACCACACCCAAAAGGCCACATATAACATGGCTTCATTTATATGAAACGTCCAGGACAGGCAAATCCACAGAGACAGACAGCAGATTCGTGGTTGGCAGGGGCTGGGGAGAGAGGGTCACAGGCAGTGTTTCTTAATGGGTATGGAGTGTTTCTCTGGAGTGATAAAACAGCTCTGAAACCTAAGAGAGGCTGTGCCTGCAGAACATTGTGAAGGCACTAACTGCCAACAGACTGCAGGCTTTAAAATGATTAATTATACCTTCTGTGATTTTTACCTTAACGGCAAGTGAAAGCACGTGTATCAGAGAAAAACAAATTACTACATTAAAACTGATCCAGCATGGGCACCTGGGTGGCTCAGTGGGTTAAGCCTCTGCCTTCAGCTCAGGTCATGATCTCAGGGTTCTAGGATCGAGCCCTGCATGGGGCTCTCTGCTTAGCAGGGAGCCTGCTTCTGCCTCTCTCTCTGCCTGCCTCTGCCTACTTGTGATCTCTGTCTGTCAAATAAATAAATAAAATCTTAAAAAAAAAAACAAAATTGATCCAACACAACGCTCAGAGAAGCATCTGGAAGTTTTAGATTCTAAAACAAGTCATGGATTACGACTTCATCAAATAGACGATACAAAACTCCACAGACTGAGCTTCTCGAAGGACGTATGGTATGGGCACAGCCTCGGCTGCACTGGACACAGCAACTTCATGGTTTTATCTCAAATGCTGGCCTAATTTATTTAATCTCCTAAATGTCCTTCGTCATTTATAACAGAAAACTACGTATTATAATATCTTTTAAATCACTGGCTTACTGTCTGCAAGCTCTCCCTCATTCTTCAATATTAACAGTCCGTGGGGCCCAGGATGGTTGTTTCTATGTTTGCTTATGCTCTCCAAGGGTGCACAGGGATCCAGCTAGCAAAAGCATTCAATCGTGGGACATGATTTTCAGAGCATTTTTAGGGGTGCCTGGGTGGCTCAGTCCATTAAGTATCTGACTCTTGATTTCAGCTCAGGTCATGATCGCAGGATCATGAGATCAAGTCCCGGGTCAGGCTTTGTGCTGGGCGTGAACCCTGCTTACAAGTCTCTTTCTCTCTCCCCTACGACAACCTCTCCCCGTCTAAAAAAAAAAAAAAAAAGCAGAAAAGGGGGAGTTTTTTTAGGAAAAAGACTTTCTTCCTACATTTGCTTTTGCTCTCTCCCTTCCCAACAAAGTGGCTTCTCCAGAAAACTTGAGTAAATGAAATGCTATCAATCCCTAACCACTTTAAATATTCTGACTGATTCATTGGTCACTCCAGGTTACCTGTAACTCTCAGCACTGCCCTATTTGTATGCCTCAGGGTGTTTTTGTTCTGTAAAATGTCACTTTTTAACACATACCAATAAGTGGCCTCTCGGCTGGCTACAATTCTGTTAATAAATTACTGAGTTCTTGTAATAAAAAGCAAAAAACAACTACACAGTATATTCACTGGTACTGTAAACACCATAGGTTTTTAACACCCTGGAGCTGAAGGTCCACCAGTGACCGCCAATCTGGAAATGAGAGAAGCACTAGGTCAGGCTTCCTGACATGTGGGTGTCTTTGGGCACAGATTGGGATTGAGAAAAAAAAAAAAAGAGGAGGAAAATTAATCATCATTTTAAAAATGGAGTCAGCAGATGATCTTTATTAGCCCATAGAATAAAAACAAGAGATACCACTGGGAACCACTAAGGTAGAATCCAGAGCATCTGGGATCCAATCGGGGATGTGATTCTCCACACAGACCCGAGGGGTAGCCTTGAGCTCCCACCTACCTCTTGGCCGAGGCTGGAGATTTGGCCACAATCACCGCATTCCTGTAATCCGGGATCTGTGACAGACAAGAGGTCAGGGATTACTCCCATGTCTCCATGAGGCTATTCATACCAACATCCGTCAGTCAATAAAAAGGAACATTCCAGGACTCAAAAATGTCATCTGGCCACTTGAAAGTTTTCCAAAAAGAGAAAAAAGTTCAAAGTAAATTTCCCCTTCAGAAAACGAAGAAACCCCTACCTAGGAAAAAGTATTATCAGGGTATGAGCCATAGAGACTGAAGACAAAAGAGTAGGGCTCGTTGTCAATTAGCTCATATCTGTATCAGCAAATGCTGATGATGAGGGTATAAAGACATTTTTATCAAGTCAACAGAAGGTGCTCTCGTGAACCCGTAGCATGGGATTTCCCAGTGCCAGGATGGTACCCATCCAACGTGAATCCAAGGTAACTGTCCAATTCCAAATCAGCACCATCCATACAAAGGAGTACTGGGTCTCAGTCACGGCATACTAAAGAAACCAATTTGTTAAAGGATAATCGCAAAGGTGGGGTTTTATACAGGTATGAAGAACCCTTAAGAAAACAACTAAAATGCTGGGGCGCCTGGGTGGCTCAGCAGGTTGAGCCGCTGCCTTCAGCTCAGGTCATGAACTCGGAGTCCTGGGATGGAGCCCGCATCAGGCTCTCTGCTCAGCAGGGAGCCTGCTTCCTCCTCTCTCTCTGCCTGCCTCTCTACCTGCTTGTGATCTCTCTCAATAAATCCCTCTCAAATAAATAAATAAAATCTTAAAAAAGAAAAGAAAAGAAAAGAAAACAACTAAAATGTCAGTCTACTTTGGAGTCTTTTCCTGTTCAACATTTGAAGTGATCTGTGCTAGTAATGATCGTAACAGAAGATATACCCATTAGCAACTTCTAAGAGTTGAGAAGACAGAACTCTTTTTAAAGCTGTCCCAGTCCGGTGTTCCTGACTTCATCCTGGCCATATTTTCCAATTATATTCTTAAAATTTGAACACGTCACTAAATTATAGGATTTCCTTCAAAATACCCTGGCCACTTTTTTCTCACAATTAGGCTAGATCAATGATTTTCCACGTAACCATTAATAGCATTCAGCACCTCATACAATGCCTTGCACATGGGAAGTACTAAATAATACTTAGTGAATGAACAAAAAACTGACTCATCTAAGCAGTGGATACATCGAATGGACATATACATCTAATACAGGCGCCTCCGGCATAGCCACATGGATTGGACGTCTTTATGGGAGAACCTAATACATCCAGGGCTATCAGGGAATAAAGTAGCAAAACCTAATACATCCAAGGCTATCAGGGAATAAAGCAGCAAAACATATTTCCATTTAGGCACTTTTCCTATTTTTGCTGGAAGTCTTTCTAAACTGTTTTACAGACTTGTCTCACCAAATATCACCAAACAGCACCAAACCCAGTCAAGAGAAGTAACAACGAAGGAACAGTTAATAAAGCAAATAAAAGGAGGCTTTAAAAGAAAGGACTCTTTGGGGTGCCTGGGTGGTGTTGCTGGGTGAGTGTTCGACTCTTGGTTTCAGCTCAGGTTGTGAGATCGAGTTCCGCATTGTCTCTGCACTGAGCACAGAGTCTGCTTGAGTTTCTCTCTCTTTCTCCCTCTGCCCCTCCCATCATGCTCTGTCTCTAAAAATAAATAAATAAATCTTAAAAAAAGAAAGAGAAGAAAGAAAGAAAGAAAGAAAGAAAGAGGGGCGCCTGGGTGGCTCAGTGGGTTAAGCCTCTGCGTGCAGCTCAGGTCATGATCCCAGCGTCCTGGGATTGAGCCCCGCATCGGGCTCTCTGCTCAGCGGGGAGCCTGCTTCCCTCTCTCTCTTTCTGCCTGCCTCTCTGCCTACTTGTGCTCTCTCTCTCTGTCAAATAAATAAATAAAATCTTAAAAAAAAAAATGTTCAACATCTAACAGCTCCCAAAGGAAAGATAAGAAAACAGAAGGGATGAGACACTCAAATTATAGGGGGGAAAAAAAAACCGCCCAGAGAATGAAAGGGCCCCAGTGAGTAACTCCTGAGATGAATGAAAACAAGACCTAACCTAGACACATCATGCTGCAATTTCAAAACCACGGCAGAAAAATGAAACATGACTTTCGATGGGGGGAAATTCCTGCATGCCCCCCCAGAAAACACACACGAGATGCTCGATCATACTAGAAATTGAGAAAGGAAAAAATTCAAATACCATAGTACTGTTTCGGTCTTTCAATTTGCAAAATGAAAAGCACAGGGAAACAGACAGTATCCTGTATACTGTGAGCGGGAGTATACACTCCTACAGCCCCTTCCGAGAACTACAATTCACGCTTTTGTTAAAATACTAGATTTTCAGGGGCGCCTGGGTAGCTCAGTGGGTTAAGTCTCTGCCTTCGGCTCATGATCCCAGGGTCATGATCCCAGGGTCCTGGGATCGAGCCCCGCATCGGGGGGGGGTCTCTGCTCAGCGGGGAGCCTGCTTCCCTCTCTCTCTGCCTGCCTCTCTGCCTACTTGTGATCTCTATCAAATAAACAAATAAATAAATAATTTTTAAAAAAATACTAGATTTTCAGAAAATTGCCATTTTGCAAAATCTTTTAAAGTATTTTAATACTTTAATACTTTTTAAACACATACTTTTCAATCAAGCAATTCCACCTCCTAATATTTTTTCAGAAAAACACTCGCATAAGTAATCAGAGAGGTAAGTACAAGAATTTTCAATGCATTTCTGCTTAAGATAATTTCTTTTAAGTAATCTCTACACCTAACATAGGGCTCGAACTCACAACCTGAGATCAAGAGTTACATGTTCTACCCAATGAGCCAGGCAGGTGCTCCTTATGATAAATTTTTAAAATACAGTATTTCACTTAAAAGAGCGAAAAATTATGGGGCGCCTATGTGGCTCAGGTGGCTAAGGTCACAATCCTGGGGTCCTGGGATTGAGCCCTGTGTCGGGCTCCCTGCTCAGTGGGGAGCCTGCTTCTCCTTCTGGCTCTCCCCACACTTGTGTTCTCTCTCTCTCAAATAAACAAATTTTTAAAAGAGAGTGAAAGATTAAAACAACCTAATATCCAGTCAAGAGGAAAATGGTTCAGGGGCACCTGGGTGGCTCAGTGGGTTAAGCCGCTGCCTTCGGCTCAGGTCATGATCTCAGGGTCCTGGGATCAAGCCCCGCTTAGGGCTCTCTGCTCAGCAGGGAGCCTGCTTCCCCCTCTCTCTCTGGCTACCTCTCTGCCTACTTGTGATCTCTCTCTGTCAAATAAATAAATAAAATCTTCAAAAAAAAATGAGGAAAATGGTTGAAAAAATTGTAGCTCATTTAAACACACAGCTATATAAACTTAAATTAATTAAACTTAAAGAAGATGATTTGGCTCTCCATTCACACTAGCCACAGGTGACGAGTGGCTACCATACTGGACAGCTGCTAGAACATTTTCATGATCACAGAAAGTTCTACTGGACATCACTGATCTAAACGGAGGACCAGTATGCAGCAATTAGAAACAAAGCAAGAAACCTACATATCTTCGCATGGGAAGACCTCCACATACCAGCACAGCAAAGAAAAGAAGCTGCAGAAAAGCAAACACTACAGCAACTGGCTTTTCAAAAAAAAAAAAAAAACAACACCCACAAATCAGGAGCACCTGGCTGTCTCAGTGGGTAGAGCACTCGACTCCTGATCTCTGGGTCATAACTTTGAGCCCCAGACTGGGGACAGAGCTTACTTTAAAAAAAAAAAAAAAAAAAAAACCGTCATCAACATCTATAACCATATAGACAAGGAGGCAAATACAAAGAGAAAGGTCTGAGAAGACACAGGACACAAAGCAAGCTGGAAACAAGGGTTACCCCTGCAGAGGGGCCCAGGACCAGGCTGGGGGTTCAGGGAACCCAGGGCTTTACCACTATTGTCAGAATTATTACAGACACACATGTGTGTCCCTACACTGCCACTGTCAATGGGAAGTTTCATTTTTCACTTGTTTAAAGACGACGGTGTCGCAGAGGGGAAAACACACCACATGTCCTGGAAGCCCAGCTTCCTAACTCTAGTAATCATCCCCTGCAGGGCCACCATGGAACCACAAAGTATCAAACTGCTTTACACACCATGTTGCCTTGCTGTACACCCCTACTCTTGTCCCTGCTTTCTCAGTCCCCGCCATCTCTCGTTTCCATGCGGCCAGTGGCTTGATACAAAGACACTTAGAAGAATGCAGAGGGGAAAAAAAACAAAAGCAACTCAAGAATCAGAAACAAGATAACTCGGGACGCCTGGGTGGCTCAGTCGGTTGAGCCGCTGCCTTCAGCTCGGAGCACAATACCAGAGTCCTGGGATTGAGTCCCACGTCGGGCTCCTTGCTCAGCAGGGAGCCTGCTTCTCTCTCTACCTCTGCCTGCCATTCTGCCTCCTTGTATGCTCCCTTTCTCTGACAAATAAACAAAATCTTAAAAAAAAAAAAAAAAAAGAGAAAGAGAAACAAACAAGATAACTCTAGGAGCTCCTATTTTAAAAAATGAATGGCATGGGATCTCTACATACACCATAGAAATATAATTATAGCCCCCTCTTCATCATTTCCTTTATTATTTTTTAAAGATTTTATTTATTTATTTGACAGAAAGAGCACAAGTAGGCAGAGCAGCAGACAGAGGGAGAGGGAGAAGGCTCTCCACTGAGCAGAGAGCCCAACGTGGGGCTCGATCCCAAGACCCCGGGATCATGACCTGACCTGAAGGCAACCGCCCAACCAACTGAGCCACCCAGGCGCCCCTCATCATTTCCTTTAAAAATCCTGGTGCAGGGGCGCCTGGGTGGCTCAGTGGGTTTAACATCTGCTTTCAGCTCAGTTCGTGATCTCCAGGTCCTGGAACTGAGCCCCTCTACACCTTCCCCATCCTGTCCCTGCCCCCTGACTGATGTGGTCTCTCTCTCCCTCTCAAATAAATAAATAAATCTTTAAAAAAAAAAATCCTGGTGCAGACCAGCGATTTCTAGGATTGTCACTGTGATACGTAGTCATTTTTTAAAAACACTGCCCTGTACTTAATCAATGCCCAGACATGCATACCACCGTGCAACTGAGGTCAGGAGAAACTGCCAACCTCCCAGGAGAGAGCAGCAAAGCCACCAGGCCGTGAGCATCCAATTATCTAGACTTTCCTTCCAGCTGTGCCAGAAAGCACAGAAATGCCACAGACGACTCAAGAGAAACAGAGTGTGAGCTGTCAAATCGGAAGATGTGAGCGTCACTCTTGCAGAACAAGATCACTAAGTGACACGAAGGCGCTGTGTCATACTATAACCCGTAGTGTCTTCTCTCCTGACGATGTGAATAACGCCAACCTCCACTGGCAGCATCTTCCATTCAGGACGGTAGGCCCTACTAAAGCAAGTACATGGCAGAAGGCAAAGCAAATGAAAGTCCTTTAGAACAGTGAGCTCCCATATAATAGTTCAGTTCTGACAGTGAGCTCCCATATAATAGTTCAGTTCTGATAGCCTGTTCTAATTTATAACTATGAATAAAGGACAAAGAATCTTAAAACTACATCTGCCGTTATCACTGCCAACTTGCCATCAAAAACAAAGAACCATTTTCCTTGCTTGCTGAACCACAACTGAGGTATGAGGGAGAGTTCGACCCTGAGAGTTCAATCCTTTCCAACAGGGAAGCCTCAAATGGGACTTTTCGAGTGGAAGGCAGCCTTGCACAGAGGCAGAAGCCTACAGAAAGGGGCCACGGCTGGGGCTGCTGGAGTCCAGTCTCTGGACCAGTGCCAGGGGAGCCATAGCCCAGACTCAGCCAGCCAACAGGTGCCTCCCATTTGTCAACACACAAGGCGCCTGGTACCGTGACCGGACGTGTCCTAGAAACAAAGTCTACACCAACTGCTCCATTTTCCAAAACTGGATAGTTCTCTGGACCATGCTCTCCCACATACCCAAGTCTCATCCTCTGGTGCTTCTTTCTGGCCGGATCCCATTTTCCTGCCCCAACAACACACTTACTGTTGTTCTCCGATCCTTTCTCTATTGGGAATCCTACTCAGTTAAATTCCACTCTATATTGTTTTCCGAACTTTTTATAGCTTGTATGTTTCTCGTGTATAACTTTAAAGAGAAAAAACAGACTACAGCTCTTTCAAAAATACTTCAATTCTTTTTTACCACTCAGGGCCAAGGTTAACTATTGGAGGACAGATATGCAGACCCATGGAATGGAACTGACGGACCAGAAATAAACACAAACATCTATGGCCATTTTTTTTTTTAAACAAGGCCATTCAATGGTGAAATAGTCTTTTCAACAAGAACCACTAGGTATCTAGAACCACTAGGTATCACAGGCTAAAGAACGAAGAAGACCCCTGCCTCACACCATATACAAAAATTAATTCCCAATGGGTCAACCTAAATATGAGCAAAAACTGTAAGACTCTCAGAAGAAAACACAGAGGTCAATCTTAACGACTTTGGATTTGATGGTGTTTTCTTAGAGCAAAAGCATGAGTAACAAAAGGAAAAAAAAAAACAGGTAAGCTGGACTTCCTCGAAGTTAAAACCTTTAGGGCATCAAAGGACAGTATCTATCAAGAAAGTAAAAAGACCAACTACAGAACGGTGGGAAATATTTGTAAATCATGTATCTGGTAAGACTAGTGTCCAGTATATATAAAGAACTCCTACAACTCAATAAAAAAGACAAACAGCCCAATGAAAAAATGGGCAAAGGATCTGAACATCTACCTGCGGCTCTTGATCTCACGGTCGTGAGTTCGAGCCCCACGATGGGTGTAGAGATTACTTAAATAAAAAATTTTTTAAAAACACACAAGGAAGACATACAAATGGTCGATAAACACATGAAAAGATGCTCAACATCATTAGTCTTTAGGGGAATACAAAGCAAAACCACAAGGGGATACCCCTTGAAAACCACCAGAATGGCTATAATAAAAAAATAAATGTCAGTAAGGATATGAAGAAGCTGAAAATCTTATACACTCCTGATTGGAATGTAAATGCTACAACCACCCTGAAAAACAGTTTGGCAGTTTCTTAAAATATTAAATGCAGAATTACCATGTAATCAAGTAATTCTAATCATAGTATATGTCTAAGAAATGAAAGATACATCCACAATAAGAGCATAAGTCCACTTAGAAACCTGTATATGAATGTGCAAAGTGCACTGTTCACAACACGACCCAAATGTTCATCAGTACATGAGTGGATAAGCAGTGGTACATACATATACTGGAATATTATTCAGCTGTCAAAAAGAATGAGGTCCTGACTCCCGTCACCATGTTGATAAGCCTCAAAGGCATTAAGCTAAGTAAATGAAACCGAACACAAAGGCTGAATATTGCATGATCCCCTGTATGGGAAATGTCCAACACAGGCAAATCCAGAGCCAGAAAGCACACGAGTGGCTGCCAGGGAAATGGAGGGGAGGCAGAAATGGGGAGTGATTACTTAACAAGTACAGGGTGTTCTCCTGGAGTGACAAAGCGTTGGAACTAGATGGGGGGAGCTGTACAACACTGCACGTATTAAATATCACTGAACTGTTTGTCTTAAACTGTTTAACTGTATGTTACATGGGTTTCACCCACACAGGAAAAAAAATTGACTATGTCTGCTCATCAAGACTCCCTAAGGCAAACTACAGGCTGCAAACGGAGAGATCTATGAGACCAATTACTAACAAATGGCTAGAATCCAGACTAAAAACCAGGATGCCTGCAACTCAGAAAAGAAGCACACACACAAAACCAGTGAGGAACAAACAGAAGTGCATTCGGGGCCTTTTCCCAGAACAGGAAATATGCGGAGATGCTCAACTTCTTACATCATCCGAGATCCATCCAACGCAGTGACACCAAGACACCACGCCAGAGCCAATCAGCCGGCAAAAATCGTCAATTCTGGTAATGAAAAGTGTTGACACAGTATGGACCCACAGACCATCTTGTTTCACGGCTGCCGGGAAGGTAAGCCGGCGTAACTGCTTCAGGGAAAATCCATCACTCCCACGCCATGCCTCCCAGCTATGCTCCACTGGGGCTACGACAGTGACACACGTCTGCTGACATCCCATGGGAGACACGGACAAGAGCGCCTGCAGAAGCACGATCACAACGGCAAAAACCTCACAAATACTGGGATAAAGCTGCACGGTGAGTATCTCTCAGCAGTCAGAACTGGGACACACAACACGGCTTACTAAGGGCACCTCAGGTGAAAAACTCCCCGCAAATTACACATTTTGAGTCGTCGTTTATAAAGGGTTTTTTTTTTTTTTTAAGATTTTGTGTTTATTTATTTATTTGACAGAGAGAGATCCCAAGTAGGCAGAGAGGCAGGCAGAGAAAGAGAGAAGGAAACAGGCTCCCTGATGAGCAGAGAGCCCGATGCGAGACTCGATCCCAGGACGTTAAGATCATGACCTGAGCCGAAGGCAGCGGCTTAACCCACTGAGCCACGTAGGTGCCCCCATTTTTTATAAAGTTGAAAAATATATATTGTGTGTGTTTTTGTCTTTGAATGGTAGCTCTACATGGATATACATGTAAGATAAGACCATATACAAAGGAAATTGAGAGGACGACGAAAGGAGATTCAGGACAGTGGCTCCCTTGGGTGGGAGGTGGCAGGGGGGATACGACGGAAAAGGACCACACAAGTGGACAGTGGTTATGACGCATCTAGTGTTCTTGCTGGGCAGGGGGGTCACAGATGCTGACCACTACAGACAGACAGACAGACAGAGAGACAGAGCAATGGATAAGCAAACAAGGGCCAGATCCATGCATGGACCAAGGATGAGGGCTACGTGTCATGACCACAACTAGTCCAATTCTAGGTACCTGAAGCCCCAAGGAAAACGCAGCAATTTTAAGAGCTTAGCAAAAGAAATAAATTGCAGATTGAGAATTTTAAAATACACTGAATTACACTTAGTGAAGTAAATAGTACCTTATTACTATTTTTTTAAGATTTTGTTTCTTTGAGAGAGGGAGAAGCAGACTCCCTGCTGAGCAGGGAGTCCAACTCAGAGCTTGATCCCAGGACCCTGAGATCATGACCTGAGCTGAAGGCAGGTGACCAACTGAGCCACCCAGGCCCCCAGGAAATAGTACTTTAAGCAGAATACACCAAGTTTTACTCCTTTGCAGACAGCCCAAGGAAATGGAACTGTATCTTTGCGATCTTAAACAGGATGTTAAAATGCAGAAGTCTCAGCTAGCTCACCTCTTCTTGAATATACTGCAGTAAGAAGGGAGAAGCTCTTAAATTATCAACAGGAATATTGAAGAAGCCCTGAATTTCCTTCTGGTGTAAATCCATAGTAATGAGATGAGTGAGACCTTTGGAAACAAAGCAGACACAAACACATGAACAGCTCAATAACCAGCCGCAGTGTATAAACTAAACAAATATGATACAATATATAATAGCTACTAAAAAATTGCTCTGGCATCAAGAAGACTCAGTCTCTTTATTTCTCTGATTTCTGAGTTCGAGAAGACTATGAGAGAACAGAAAATATGTATAGTGGTCTCTGCCCCCTGGTTCCTGACACAGGGCTCCTGAAACCCATGTAAATTCCTAAGGGATAAGAGTGCTCAAAAGTTTCCATTAGGATCTTTTGTTCTGATGAGGTGACTCCTGGTGGCCTCTTGGATGCAGAGGCCAAGGAAGACCAAGCTGTGATTAGAAGCTTGGAATTCTCAGCCCCCACCTCCCATTCTCCAGAGGTGGGGGCAGAGGGGCTAGGAATGGAGTCAATAATTGAGAAAGCAGAGGCTTCGGGGAGCAGCCAGCTGGGAGAGGAACAGGTGGGGATGCTGGGAGACTGGTGCCTGTTGAGAGATAATGGGCTCCACAGCCCTCCCCACATCCTATTACCCTCTTATCTCTTCCATCTGGACGTCCGCCTGTACTCTTTATCACATGCTTTTACGATAAAGAGGCCAACAGTAAGTGAACGGTTCTCCTGAGTTCTGTGAGCTGCTCTGGCAAATGAATCAAATGTGAGGAGTGGGTCCTGGGGACCTCTGATTTGCAGCACATTAGTCAGAGACACAGGCAACAACTTGGCCTTGCAGTTGGCATGGGGGAAGGGGAGGTCAGTCTTGTGGGACTGAGCCCCTAATCTGTGGGATCTGACACCATCTCTAGGACTGAGCCCTTAATTTGTGGAATCTGATGCTCTCTCTGGAATTTAAACTATAAAAAACCTAGCTGGTATTCTCATGGAGAATTGCTAAGTGTAGGGCAAAACCTCTCCACACTTGGTGACCGAAGTGTCAGAAGTAACATCTTCTGTGTGTGAGTAGAAGAGACACATGGGAGGTGAATGGGCTTTTTCCTACTCAGAAGGGAAGGACTGGTGGTTTTCTTTTTTCACACCAATTTAGAGTCTTAAAATAGCAAAGATAACAGTAATGAAAAAATGTCTCTGATAATCTACTAGAGCAAATTACACCTCCTTGACATTTCCTTAGTAGGCACAGCAAAGCCATATTAAGACAAATACTGATCTTAAGATATGAAAACAAACCGCACAGGCCCGTCTCTGGAGAAAAGGAAGACCCTTCACCCCCACCGGCTCCTTAAAGGATATGATCACCAGATCATAAAGGATATGTTCACCAGAAAAGTTAAGGAAAATCTAATTGGAAAAGTTTCAGAAAAGCAAAACTTGCCCAAAAGAGCAGGGAAGTCAACCTGGTGGCCCAGCCAGGATCAAGGCCTGAAGAGCAGAGCAGAATCTTTCTGGAAGGTTCGGTGAGCTAGCCTGCTCCCTTCAGCCAGCTTTTAAAACTCTGAAGACTGACTTTTTCAACAGCTTATACTGTTGAGGTGGCAGGGGCTTGGGTTCCATCAAATTTGAGTATATGGGTTTTCTTTTTTTTTTTTTTCCCCCCTCTTTGGAATGCTACAGTAGAACTTTTATTCCGCAGTGTTCAAATGCAATGCTATGGGGGCTGTCTTGTCCCTTCCTCTCTGTGCCAGTGCTCTGGGTTATGTGGCCTCTAGACACACACACACACGGTAACAAGTTCAAAGCTTATTTAGAAACAAGGGGGAGACACTCGGGATGTGACCTGAAAATGTGTAACACACATACAGTTTGCAATATAAGCCAATCCGTCCTGGGAAGAGACTGAAAGTTGTTGCCGTGTTACAGTGGTTCCAAAAGTTAGAGTTTGGTTCCCAAAACACCCTTTTCCCCTTCAAAAATGACTTCCATGCAATTTTAACTCATCATTTCAATGTAATCTTTTAAACAAAGAACTTAGGGAAAAATAAGTCATTCTCCTCAACTTTGTGTTTCAGGGGATTGGGAACAGGAAAGAATTCTCTGCACTGCTTTCTCCTTCTAAATTAACTGTCTTTAGAAACGGTCATTTTTCTGTTGAGCATTCTAATTTAGTTAAGACAAGAGGTTACAATGTCTAAGGTAAAAATCAACCGCCCAGGGATGCCTGGATGGCTCAGTTGGTTAAGCAGCTGCCTTCGGCTCAGGTCATGATCCCAGCGTCCTGGGATCGAGTCCCACATCAGGCTCCTTGCTCGGCGGGGAGCCTGCTTCTCCCTCTGCCTCTGCTGCCACTCGGCCTGCCTGTGCTCGCTCTCTCTCTCTCTCTCTCTGGCAAACAAATAAAATCTTTAAAAAAAAAAAAAAAAAAAATCAACCGCCCAGACCCCCAGTAAATGTCACGCATCTGCTGTTCTCACCAGCTTTGCACATCATCGAAGCCAGCAATTTAGAAACGATGGAGCCTCTTTTTCTCATCTTGCACTGTTTGCTGTAGGGGAAGTAGGGAATCACGCCGATAATGCTTTTGGCACAAGAGGTCTTACAGGCGTACACCATGATCAGGAGCTCCATGATGGTGGTGTTCACGTCCCTGCATTCCAAGAGAGAAAACCCCAGTGAGGAACGTAAGACATGGGATTAGTATCTCCCTGTTCCCACAAAATGGCAGCAACATGCTACTCATGCCTCTACTGGGACCCAAGGCTCAAGACACAGAAAACGGACCAACAAGTTCCTATAATCCCTCACACCGATGACCCTACTTCCTTTTTCCCTGAAAGAAGAACCCAGTCAGAAGGGAGAAAGACGTTCCACGGGCTCCCACCACCATGTGCAGCAGCACCCTAAAAGTCAGCCTGCCCTCCGCCATCACAGACAAACTTTCCACACCAAAGTTACTCTGCAGTTAGCCCTCCTGATGACGCCCTAACCACCCCCTGCCCCCCAGTTCCCCCCCAGCCTACTGGAAAATGGGGCTCCAGCCATTCTCCTCGCTTGCATCCTCCCTCAGCTCAGAACACTCCCCTGGCTTGTATCCATCGCCTAGAAACACTATTGTTCCCTTAGAAATGACTGGAGACCACTTTTCCCACGGCCCTATTCTTTGCTCCCCTGTGTATACATCTCAGGACCATTGTCTACACTCACTGCCTCGCTCTCCCCCAAACTCGGGCCAATCCAGATCATCCATGACCTCCATGTGCCCAGATCCAGGGACAATTCTCCTCCTCCTCTCACCTGAGCTGTGGGCAGCAGCTCTCATGGCTGTTCACTTTGCTTGAACCACTTGGCTTCTAGAACTTCCTCACTGCTCTCTTGTTCTGCCCTACCTGGCTTTGTTCGTTGGTTCCCCTCCTCCCCACCTTCCTGCCCAACAATCATTCATGTGCGCCCCCTTGGGCCTCCCCTCTTCCCTGGGCTTCTCGTCTAGTTTCACAGTTTTCCAGAAGCTGGAGACGCCTGCTCATAGCCCCAGGCCAGGCTTCTCTTCTCAACCCCAGTCCAGCAAATCCAACTGCTATGTGACAACAGAGCCACTCTAGTGTCTTTAAAAACACCTCAACACTTAACAACCCCAAATGAACTGCTCTTTGCCCCCCAAAGGCTGCTTTATTACAAAACCTTTTCCATCGTGGTTGATGGTGACACTACTCCTCCAGCTTACTCAGGATGAAAACAAGACACCCCTTTACTGTTTTCCCCTCCCAAAGGTTAGAGCATCTCACCGCCACACAGCTGCAGGGCTGTGCTGGGGCGGGCCACGCTTCCCGTCAAGCAAGTGACCAGGACGGCCTGCCACCAGGGGCCTCCCTGCTCCCAAGCAGTCCCTCTGTGGCCCATTCTCCACAAGGCGTCCCGGTCATCTTCAAGGGCAAGTCACATCAGGCATTCTATGC
Source organism: Mustela erminea (assembly GCF_009829155.1). Lineage (NCBI taxonomy): Eukaryota > Metazoa > Chordata > Mammalia > Carnivora > Mustelidae > Mustela > Mustela erminea. The sequence continues at coordinate 13,372,156 of NC_045631.1, read as the reverse complement.
TCAAGACCCAGAAATGCTTTCCCATATAGCCCAGGGCCCCACCGTGGCTCCCAAGGCCCCTTCCTCATCTGCCTGCCGTCCCGCCTCTCCACTCTCCCCTCGTACATCCTCTGCCAACACCTCAGTCCGGCCACACTCGACGCCTTGTCAGTCCTCCCTCCTGCCCGAGGTCCTGTACCGTAGGTGCTCTCTGGGACTGGAAAGCTCTCCTCCCCCTGTCCCCACTGGCCACCTGGCTCAGGTCCCTACAGGCTTCCAGTTTGGGGCAAATGTCACCTGCTCACGGAGACCTGCCCCACCTGCCCTCTCTCCACTCCCCACCAGCACTCCCAATCCCCTGTCGTGCCACTGAGGTGTTTTGTTTTGTTTTCTTGGAGGGCTGTTTTTTTTTCTCATGCCACCCATCATATTCTCACCACTAGACAATCTACTTATTGGGTTAGCTGCGTGTCTCAGATAAAAGACTCCATGAGGACAAGGGTCTTTATCTGTTTTAATCATTCGTACGTCTGGCACACCTGGAACTGTGTCTGGCACACAGCAGACATTCAATCAGTATTTGTTAAAGAATGAATGAGTGAAGGGAGACACTGAACACGTGGGTGAGTGGATTCTCTGTTAATATCTGCCCCGACGTCTGAAAGCTTTCAGGATAGCACTGTGTGTGAGAGGGGAGAAGAAGAGGACCCAAAGTGGGTGCAGAGTTACAACGAGGGTCCCAAGCCATGCTTGCTGGGGCACCATTTTTAGGGAAGCTGCTGAAAGGTTTGCCAGCCCTAACCTCAAATCATGACCTTGTCTGAATGACCAGAAAAGGGAAGCTAAGGGACAGCATTTTCTTCATTTAAAACTTTTCTAATACTTTTAGCATCCACCATTAGTCTGACCTAAAACAAGAGATAAGGTGTTTCTGACGACATCAAATCTCAGTGTTAAGTATTTCACAAAGACCCTGATGGCCAGGCTCTCTGCAACCTGGCAAGACTAAGAATCCCCGAGTTAGCGCAAGGTCATGGTTCGGAAAAATGCAAAACGAGACATGCAGATGGTTTTAGCTACAGGAACAACAGACCAACAGAGGCAGGGGTAGAACGATAAGCGTTGAAATAAACCAAAAAGAAAGGAGAGGAATAGGAGGGCCTGGAAACAGGAAAGAGTACACGAGCCACACTGCTGAAGCCCCGAATCCCAAGTTCAATTTGGCCTTCAGGGTCCACCTATCTATCCCCTTGTGTAACACAAGCGACTTCTGTACATTAATCCAAATGGACTCACAAGTGTCTGTAAGGAGGTATAAGTACCGTAGACACCCAGAAGCCAGAAGCGACGTAAGACCTAAGTTGTTCTGCGCTCTGCACTTTCCCCTCCCACTGCCAGTGGGTGAAGGGCAGCTGTGGGCACAGGGGAGCTCCCCACCGGCACTCCCGCCCATCAGCTGGCGGGGGAAGGAAGATGGCAGTGCCTCCTAGCCCCGGTCCGCCAAGTCTGCTTAATGGCACAGAGGAAATGAAACAAGGGAACCTTGGCAAAGGCCAGCCAACCTGTCCCTTCTTCTGATCACACACGCTCCCAGGAGGGCTTGAGATGCCACGACAGGTCCCCCTTAACTCCTCTTTCCCAGAAGAGCCAGAGATTTCATCCCCATGAACCAAAGAGACCAGGACAGACATTCAAAATGTAGGTAAATCAAAGCTAAAAAATGATGCCCCATACAAAGTGATTTCCAGACATTACTGAAAACCGCCCTGAGTGAAGAACTTTCACATATGGGGACATGCAGGGACATCTGCGGACAGAGCAGTCTTTGATCAAAAAATGCAGACAACCTCACTGCACTGATTCCTCCACACCCAGCTTATACAGTTGTGATAATTTCCAGAACACACATTTGTCAAATGTCACACCAGCCAGGAATACATATTTCTTCAATGCATTCTTTTATCTTCTCTACTTATTTACCTATACAACAAAATAAGAACTGGTGATCATTTTTTAAATTGCCTGCAGTCAAAGCTTTAAGAACCCCAAGTAAGTAAACACCTCTCCTTCTGCCTTTTTGGGGGAACTAGAAGAGCTTTCCTGCGAGTTTTACCAAATTCTGGCTATGGAGAGGCAATGTAATAGGTTCTATTTTCATTAAGAACCTCTACTCCAAGACTTGGTTACTTCCATCCTTCAAGAACACGAAAGAACACGTGGAAGTCAACAGTTATGTCAGAAAAATTAGCAGAATAAGGCATACCAATTTTCAAATGATCCTAAACACGCATACCCACAAAGAAAAACCCAGAGAGTGACATCGCGTGTGTTGAATAAGGACTCACTTTGAGACAGTCTGGATGATGAAAACATCCTTGCCCCTCACAGATTCTTGAATCTGTACTCTTGTTTCTGGCAGGAAAAGGAAAAAAAGTGGGGAGGGGTGGAAAAGACATATAATTTATCTTTTTTAAAATACACACAAAAAATCTGCTTCATCCCCAATATTATAAAATATAGAAAATGGAACTCCTAAAGAAACTCATAAGGTCTTAGGTGCTGTAAAGGATGATGAAAACACTGGCATTAATCACACTTTTTACTTTTTTTTAGCGGGGGGAGTGAGGGAGAAGAGGGACAGAGGGACAGGGAGAGAGAGGACAAGCAGGCTCCACGCCCAGCACAGAGCCCGACATGAGGCTTGATCTCAGGACCCTGAGATCATGACCTGAGTTGAAATCAAGAGTCAGAGGCTTAACCAACTGAGCCACCCAGGTGCCCCCAACCACACTTTTTAAACAAGTCAAGTTACATTACGTGCTTCAAAAAGAATTCCATTTCTGACTTGGAACAAGTAAATCTATCCTTCTTACTTCTCTGAGGACAGTATCTCTAAGGGAAACTACTCATTCATAAAACCATCACAATTAAGAACTTATTAGATGGGATGCGGGGGTGGCTCAGTTGGTTAAGCATCTGCCTTCAGCTCAGGTCATATTCCCAGGGTCTTGGGATCAAGCCCCATGTCAGACTCCCTTCTCAGGGAGCCTGCTTCTCCCTCTCCCTCTGCTTGCATGTTCATGTTTTCTCTCTCTCACAAATAAAAAAATAAAACCATTGCCAAAAAAACTTTACTGGGTAATAAATGTTATAATAATGTTCTGAGACTAAAGATGAATTAAGGTCCAACATCCCTACTCTCAAAAACCGTGTAATCAGCCACAATTAGACAAATGCAGAATGGGACATTCTTCAAAGTCAAAGTCATGCGAAGAAAAGAGCTGTTGTAGATTAGGGGAAACTACAGGGATAAAAAGGTATTGCTTGAGCCAAGAATCCTGGCTGGGAAAAAAAAAAAGGCTCTCCAGGACAACTAGGGAAATTTGAATATAGACTAGATATTAGATAATTAAAGAATAATCGTTAACTCCTTTAAGTGTGACAACAATAGCGTATTCATGCAGGAGAAAGTGCTTATTCTCCAGAAGTATGGTCAAGCGTTCAGGGCTTAAGTGACATGATGCTTGCAACTTACTTTCAAAACATTCCACCCATACATATCCATCTTGCAAAATGTTACCTGCTGAACCCAAGTAGCAAACATACATACCTATACTCACTGCACTACTCTCTCAACTTTTTTATAAGTCTGAACATTTTCATTAAAAATGTGGGGAAAAGGGGCACCTGGGTGGCTCAGAGGGTTAAGCCTCTGCCTTCAGCTCAGGTCATGATCTCAGGGTCCTGGGATCGAGCCCCGCCTAGGGCTCTCTGCTCAGCAGGGAGCCTGCTTCCCCCACTCTCTCTGCCTGCCCCTCTGCCTGCTTGTGATCTCTGTCTGTCAAATAAATAAATAAAATCGTTAAAAAAATAAAAAATAAAAATGTGGGAAAAAAACAGAATATGTGTTTAAAAAGGAATATGGTACCAAGGAAAGAAAACGAGCCTTAGATTGAGGGAGATCTGGGTTTGAATCCTGACTCTGCTAGTCTGGGGACCCGTATCTAATATCACCCCTGAACGCAGTTCTTTAATATTCGGTAACAGTGAGGAATCCACAAATGGCAGTTCCTGCCCTTTCCCAATGGACATCAAATATTTTCTCTGTCCTCATTCATTAACCCAGAGGGTGGATCAACCTCCTCCTGGCCCTTCCACCACCAGCCCTCCCTTACTCTCCCTTCCAGACTACACAAAGGACATCATGCAGTTCCCCTTAGCTGCAGATTAAATCATTTGCAGTTTACAAAGCTCCAAACTCCCCACAGGACCTGCTTGAAATTCTCTCTCCCTCTCCCTCTTCCCTTCCTACTTGTACGCTCTCTCCTCTCTCTCCTAAATAAATAAATCTTAAAAAAAAAAAAAAAAAAAAAGGAATAACAACCAATTAATACTGTGGCCACACGGGGTTTTCTCATCCTGCCTAAGGGACATAAACTCACACAACTGCTGAATTTCCATTCGGTGGACCAGTTGCATGCATCTCTGTGGTTTTTACTGGATGAGGTCTGAGAGCTGGAGTTCAAGGCCCCACAAGCTGTATATCCAGCTGGTATCAGTAGGAGCTAAAGCACTACTCTCACCATGTCCGCCTGACTTCTTGCAGAACTGGCCACTTGGTCCAATTGTTTCAAGAGTGGAGGATGCAGGCCTGAGCCAGCATGTCACATGCCACGAAAGGATCAATGTAACGCACATCCCAGATAGCTCACCTCTGTTAGGCTCCTGGTAAACCTGCACTTTGCCCATCTCCACCCCCAGTCGCCTGAAGAAGAGAAAGGGGGGAAAGTTGAAAACGTAACAGAGACAGAATCTATCCATCCAACATCTTTACAACTTGAGGATGCTTCACAAATTCATAAAAAGATAAACCAAAATAAAATAGAGGCACTCTTATTATAAAATTGAAAGTGGATATGCTACTGTTATGTCATTGCCACTATGTCACACCTAGCCCCCTACACCTCCCCCCACACCGACCCCAAGAAGGCCTCCAGAGTCCTACTCAGCCTGCCTCACCAACCATTTCCTTGTACCCTCTGCCCTCTAGCCGTGCTCCTGGGCCATACCAACACCTCCTGCTGCACATCTCAGGGCCTTTGCACCTTCTGTCCCCTCTGCCTAGAAGGTTTCTCAATTCACATATCATCCCCTTGGTTTAAAAGTTTCACCGGAGCCCCCAAGCTAAAGCAGAACAACCTGCCCAAATCATTTCTTTCACACTGTTTTCTTCACACTATCAATCATCACCTGAAATTTTGTTTTGTTGACTTCCTTCTTGTCTGGCTCCCCAACTAAATATAAGAAGGAAGGATCTTGACTGGTTTGTTCACCATTAATCCTCAATATCTAGATCAAGGCCCAGTACCCAGGAGGGTGTTCAATCTTCATTTATTGTTTTCTATATATTTTTTTTAATTTAAATTTTGTTAGCTAACATACAGTGCAATATTGGTTTCTGGCAAATCTTTATTTAATAAATAACTAAGACCATACTGAACTGTAATCTAGATAAACTATTTTCATCCAGAATATGCTGCACTGTTTCTTAGAGTCAAGTAATTCTATAGACATGTGGCACCTAACACACTCCCGGGCACTCAAAGAGACTCAATAAATGTGTTTTTAACGAACACACAGAGAGTCGCAATGGTTTACAAAAAGGTTAGCCCTTAATATATAGATAATCTGCAGATAAACTATACAGTATCTGCTCTTAAGTTGAAAACCAGTGCTCTTCCAATCACCAAGGTCAAAACAGCATAGAACAACTGTGGATCTTAATGGTACGATTATAACTCACTCGGCGATCTTCTTTGAGAGCTCCATACACGAGGAATTAGAATTTGCTGAAAACAACACCAGACCTCCTTTGGTTATGTTCATCTTGGTTTCCAATTCAGGTGGCGTCACACAAAACATCAAAACCTTCTTGGTTTTCCAATTCTCAGAGCCTAGGAGGATTAAGAGAATATGAATAATGGCCAGAAAATATTAAAATGCACCTGAATGAACTTTTTTCTTTAAATAGCAAATGACTTAAGCTGAAGATTAGTGATCACTGATGGAGTCTTTTACATTACATCTATGCATGAACAAATAAGAAGTTTGTTTGGATCTTTAGGGCTCCGAATTTATGGAAATATGTTACTATATGATTTCGCTAGTTTCCATGACCACTGGGAATAAATGACAAACTTACAAGAAAGGCGGAGCTGAAGCGCTCAGAGTTTTACTGTTTTGCTGCTTAAAGTCAATTATGGACAACCTCCTGTTATTCTCTGACAACAATATTCCTCCTGGATTAACACACAGAAAAATGGCAGAGCCATTAGCAAGGACATGGACTGAGCGACCCTTAAATAATGAATAAATAACCCATCTATGCCCAGCTTCTCCTATAATAACTGTTTACCCCAAAGCCCTCCCTCTGGGCTGCCAGGGGCCTCTCTGATGCCCTGAGGCATGTCTAAGGCAGACCCTGCCACCTGCACTTTCCTGAACTGGAACATAAGGCCAGCCAAAAATAACCCTGAGGGGAAGTGAACAGACCACCCAGCTAACAGGGCATGGACAGAAAAGCCCCCAGCCTCAAAGTCATCAGAGCTGGGACAGTCATCCCACGGGCCATTCACGTGCCCTTCCGTCTTCAACTCTCTGGGCTGTGTCCTTATCACACAAGGAAGGTGCCGGACTTAGGTGTCCCAGCAACATCTCAGAGGCCACAGGGCATGGGGGCATCTTCCCAGCAAGCCTACTGTGCTTGCTCGGTCTGTAGCTTTCCATGAAATGGCCCTGGAGGAGGCTGGTGGAGACTGAGAAAGGGATGAGGCCGAGCGGCTCTTTTTTGCTGTTCTTCCATTTTAATTACATGAGTAATACACAAACACGTTCTCCTTGGAAAAAAAATGAAACCAGGACGAAAGTTTAGGCTAAAGTCACCAGCACCCCCCATCCCAGGCCCCTTCCCACCCAACCCTCCCGGAATGGACAATTCTTACTACTTTGATATGGACACCATCAGACCTTCACGCATTCACAAATGGCCCTCCCCCCCATAAAAAAATTGGACAAAAATACATTTCAAACGATGTATTCTGACAGCCCAGGGTTATAAAATATATGCCCATTGGGTCCTTTTTAACTGCTGCTAATACTCCATGGTACTGGAGATGCCGCCTTTAGTGGGTCACCATCCTAAACAGGCCTCCTAGTGCACGTGGGTGTCTCTCTGCAGTAACTGAGAAGACGACCACTGGGGCCTGGGGCTGGTGCAATTTACAGGTATGGACACACCAGCAGGCCGGGAAAGCACATTTCCCCACAGAGTGCTTCTTACCCGGCATGCTGCAGTGGGAAATGGGGAGCAGGGCAGTGAAATTTACCTACATCCTGTGAATTACAAACAGAAACACAGGCACAGATGGCCAAAGCCCTAAGGAGACCAAGGAGAACAAGTGGTAACTTCCACGGAAGGTGTGGCTCAGGGACCAGGAGCAGGGATCAGCTGACTACAGCCCACACGCCAAACCAAGTCCCTCCAAATGCTATTTCTGTACGTAAAACTGTATTGGAACATGGCCACGCTCACTGCCTACCAACTGTCCATGGATTCAATGATGGAGTTGACTGCTGGCCATCAAGCTGAAAATGCTGCTTAACTGGTCCTTTACAGAAAGTCAGCTGACCCCTGCTTTATGGCGTAGTATAGGACAGAGTGGCTGGTCTACAGGAAAGAAAGAACATCCTCAATATTCCAAGTTGGAAGAGATCTTAAGTATCTTCCAACACTGTCTCTCAACCACTATATGTCTGTGTTTAGGAACACAAGGTACAAAAACTTGTTTCCCTGTAGTTATAAATACAGGCTTTGGAGTCAAGCTCTTGTTTGCATCTTGGCTCCTATTTGGCTCCCTGGGAGGCCTTGCATAAATTAATCTCTCTTCACCTCTGTTCCCTCCTCCCCACGATACACGAATACGGCCTTTACAGGGTCACTGTAAAATTAACTTGGTACGGCACTTAACAAACTGTCCCACATTGAGGATCTGCTTGGTAAATGGAAGCTACGTAGGAATCAACTGTTAATATTTTGGTTTTCTCCTGAATGAGTACAGTAATACACATGCGGTGGCCATCTTTTTTCATCCCCCAAACATTAAATAAGAAGCTTCTTAAAGTCCACAGCATTCCTGAGAGGGCTTGGAACACTCAGAATGAAAGCATCTGAGGGAAGAAAGAGCTCTAATCGGCCATCTACAGGACTCCCACCAAGAAACCACTCCAGCCACTTGAAGAGCTCCAGAGACTATGCCCACATCCTCAGGTCCCATCCCTTCCAAATTCTTCCTTAGAACATGCTAACTTCCTCTCCCTGCGGTCACCACCCACTGGTCCTTGTCCTTCCCTTGGTAATTTACAAGAAACATCAAATTCCTTTGTTGCAGGTCAGTGTTCAATCTGTCTCTAGAAGGCTCTCTTAGCTCTGCATATTCTCTACTCCAGGTTACTTCCTGGAGCCTGTCCTTACTGGTCACAGTTTAAATGCCCTTCACCACTGACTGTGGCCTCTGAAGTCCCCATCTTCAGATACCGAGTTTCTAGAACTGAAACCCAACCTGAGACTGCCATCAGAAATGGCACTGGTAGGGGAGTCCGTTTGGATATGGATATTGATAGTCATGTTCTGTGACCATTCATTCCACAAGATGTTCAAACCTAAGGGCTGTTGTTAGTTTTGGTTCTGCTTTTCCCTACTGGAAATGCAAGCTGTGCTCTTTATCAAGCTTCCAGAAAAGTGAGTTTTAGATTATCCTCAGAAACATCACCAGGATGGGGCTGGCAGGTGGCTGATCAGCACAAAGCTTCATAAACTATAGTTGCTTCTACATTTATCCTAAATTTACTCTAGGATGTGTGAGAATTATTTATAACATGTATGAAAACACACCCTTTAAAGAGAATTCCGACACCTTTCAAAAAGCAAATCCTGCTCGTCTTTGAATGAGACTTGACAACCTGTTAGGTTCATGAATGAATTCACAGGGAAAGACCACTTGCTTTGCATGTTGCCAGCTGTCATTTCAAAACCACTTCTCCGGATCTCGGATGAGGAAGGCTCGCATTAGAGTGTGACACTTTCCCTCCAGAGTGCACCCACTGTACAAACACCTCCTATCTAAATATGCTGGAGGAGGAGTGTGGTCTTGGGTTTGTCTTCCACAGTCAGTAGCTACTAGTCCTTGGGGAGGTCCCTTGGCCTCGCCAGGCCTGTGCCTCTCCCTTTCTGACAACAGAGACAGATGCTCGGTAAAATCAGCTTAAAAATAAGGTCCAGACAGCAGAGATTTTTTTTCTCTGAGATTTTTTTCTCACCCTTATGTTCTCTCCTGTATGCCAGAGCCAAGGACCAGGCACATCAAAGAGGCTCCATGACATTTGTCAAACAACAAACATTTGTTGAGTAAAGCCTGATCTGGTCGAGTTGCAAGGATTAACAAATGGAACTAGAAGGCATTGTAAAGTGCAAAGAATGATTATGTTTATTAGTGATGTCCCTCACTAAAAAAAAAAAAAAAAAAAAAAAAAAAAAAAAAATTTTTTTTTATACCAGTGCTGAAGAGAATTAGTAGGGCAAAACCTAAGCTGAATTAATCCTCTATGCCTCTGTGCTCCCAGGCACTTGGCCCGTCTCTCCATCAGCTCGTTTTCTTACAGCCAACATCACTTTCTGAGTGCTCTGAATTCCCAGGACAACTCAGTAAAGCACGCACCAGACGAGGACCCATTTTACACATGGGGAAATGAGGCTTTGAGATGAAGAAATGTGCTCAGGTCTACATGGCCTCTAAGCAGCAGACATGAGCTCAGTTTCAGTCTGACTTGGAGCACAGACCGTTGTGTGCACAGCTCATTTCTCAACAGCACAGAAAATGACTGGACTCCCCCGGCCGAAGTCAGCGTTACAGTGAGCGGGTTCAGACAAACATCCAGATTTTGAAAAATGTCTACAGTAAACATGTCTTGTTTGGGAAACAAGTTACATCGAGTGTTAAAGACCACAAAACAGAACTTTGATTCAGTATTTCCCCTTTTGGGAATTTATACCAAGGGGAAGAAAGGGCCATATATGCTCCATGATGGTCACTGTAAGATTTTTTTAAGAGCAAAAATGGACATGTAGAAAGGATCCGTAATGGGGTAATTAAGTAAAATTCTGAATATATACTCAACATAATAAAAAAGTCTCCAGGACTGTGCCGAAGTCCTTATGGTAAGCGAGTAGGAGAATTTTATCTCCTCTGATCAAAACTGGGTGATAATGGTATAGACCGGGTCAGGATAGGAATACGGACAGGAAGAAGGGTATGATTTAGTGGAATTCAATAATGTGGCTGAATTATTTTTATTTGTGCATTTAAATCTCTCAAACATTAAAAATCACACTTCCTCATACCCCAAATCCCCATTCCTCATTTCCTTATTCTTTGTAAAAGCTAAGCAACCCAAACTGCGCCAGTATCAAGATAAAGAGTGGAAAAAATCCTTATCATCAATGTAATATACAGGGGGAAAACATTTTACAGTAAAATAATATCTAAAAATTACATTAAGATCCTCCCTCCTGGGTGAGTTCGGGGGGGCGGGGGAGAAAAACCGGCTATAGGGAACAGAAATGTTTGCGACAAGCAAGCCAATCAACTTAACATCAGGGCCCGTCTCAAATTAGGGGCCGGAGATGGTCGGGTTGGAGGCTTGTTTCCGAGCCGCCCGGCCGCAGGTCCCATAATTAGGGCTCGACTCCCAACGGCGCCTGGAGCGGGGTAACCCCGGGGGCCGCGCGCCGGGCCCGAGCCCCGCGGACCCCGGACGGGAGAGGAAGGAGGGAGGAAGGGGCGGCGGCAGGCGCGAGGCCGGGGTCGCCCCGCTGTATCCCCCCAGCCGCCGCCCCAGGACCGCGCGACCCATCCGCCAGCCGGCGCCGCGGGGCTCCCCGCCCCTTGCACCTGCGCCCCGCACTGCCGGAGCCCGCCGGTCCGCACCGCCACTCGTCGCTGGCTCCCGCCCGCCTACCTGGCCCCGACCCCAGCCCCGGCCCCGCCGCAGCCTCGGCTGCCGAAGGAAGAAAGCGCCGGCTCTCCAGGCGGCTTCTCTAGGACCAAAATGGCGACTCCATGCGCAAGAACGGCGTCCACGGCGACTGCGAGGCCTGTGGGCGGGGCAGAGGGCGGGGCCGAGAGCCGGGATTGCGGAGGCACCTGGCTTGGGGCCGTGGGCGTGGCCAACGAGAGGGGAGGAGCGCGTCAGAAGAGCAGAGCTGGAGGGGTGGGGCCAGGCCGGCACAAGAGGCGGGGAGATGGGCGGGACTGAGCCTTATTGGGCCCCTTGGACGCGCTAGCCCAGGTGGCTGTGAATGCGAGGGTGTGGAATTACAGATGTCTGGGTTCCAGGCTTTCCTGCCCTGTAACCTTGGGCAAAGTCACTTTGCCCCTCCGAGCCTCGACTTCCTCATCTGAGAAATGGAAATGATAGTAGCATCCATCTCAGGGATTGTGAAATTGTGATTTAATCCTCACTGTGAGGATTAAAAGCTCTAGCGCCTGCAGAGCTTTTTAGCTCAGCTCCTAGCAAATGGTAAATGCTCCGTTGTTACTGTAATTATTTCCTTTCTTCTTTTATTATAAAGGAATTGGTGTTTTTGGTATCCATTGACCGAATTCCTTATAATTTAAGTGTTTACCCTTTATTTTATATATATAACCTAATAATAGCGACCACGTATGTAGCATTTACCATGTGTTAGACCAAGTCCTCTCAAGCGCTTACCATATATTGACGGTAATTTATGTGATTCTCACAAAGAGAATGAAGTGAGCATTTTCACAGCTGCGGGAACTGAAACACAGACGCTGAATGACTCGACAAATGACTAAGTGGACAAGAATTGCAATCCAGGAGGCCTGGCACTAGATTGCACTAAGCCAACCGGTATACCGCACTCCCTCTCCAGCATCGCTTTGGGTTTTTCACAAGCATAACGCATGAAATCATTCATCGAAGGTTGGGCAGCTAGATGGAAGCGACCAGCCTCTTATTTTACAATTGGGGAAGGCGAGCATCTCAATTTATGAGTTATAAATTGGGTGATACTTCATGAAATGGAGTCCTTTAAGACGTCTCCTTTGCCTGACAACTGTACGGGGATAAATACTTCCGCAAAGAGAGAAGCCCATGAACCCACTGATACATTCGCGGGACAATTCTGAATCCTTTCCATGCGGACGTTTGCTGGGTTTTCTTTACTTCTTCTGCACTGTGACCCTCGTCCAACCCCACCTGCCTGCCTCCAGCGCCCCCCACCCCCCACCGTGGGCCTTCGCGCCACCTGTTGCTCTATGAACGGATCTGACCAATCAGGACAGCTCATCTCTGCTCGCTGATTCCTTCAAAGGACAGGCCGCCGAGCCTCCTGGGGACTGGGGCTGGAGGCTTCCTCTCTTGCTACCTGTCAGCATACCTGGAGGGGAACCGCCCAAGGAAATGATGATAGAAGAAGAAAGGGGGAAGGATATAGTCGGGCCCCATCGAGTTTAGGCTGAATCTGAAGTCAGTTGTTCCCTGAATTTTTCAATTACGAGAGCCAATAAATTTCTCCCCTCCACCCTCTTAAGTCATTGTGGATTGGGTTTCTATCACTCCCAGGGGCCTGCGGGTTCTCCACCAGCTTACCTATTCTTCTTTCTCACCAGCCTGGTTCTCTATGTCTGAACTACAGGGCCTTTGCACGTGCTGTTACGCCCTTCCTCCTGCAGTCTTCTCCCCCATGACTGGTACTGAAACTGCATCTCAGCTCAATTGTCATCTTCAAGCCTTCTCCAAAGCTCCCCCCGCAAATCTACTTCATGTACTTTTTCTTCATTAAGCTTATCATGATTCCTCACTACTGCTAATTATGTATTTACTTTGATGATTATTTCACAAATATCTTCACCCCAGGTCCCATAGACTGTAAGTCCTTTTTGGGCTGGTCCTTTGTCTCTTTTGATGACCCCTATTTCCCTGTACCCAAAACAATGTATGACATAAGTATAATACTCAAGAAATTCTGTAAAATGAATGACCTCAGATTTACCCCCTTGGTGGGAAGGAGGTGGACAATACCACAGAATTATATAATATTTGCACCACACAGAGAGAATGTTCTGGAAATTTTACAGATCCCGAGTATGGCTCTCCTGAGCCAGTATGGCTTGCTCAGGATTGCTTCCAAGATTCTAATGAAATGGTTAGTTTCTCATCAGTTTCTCCTCATTGCAGGCACATAGCTTCTTGTTCCCTTTGCTCTGTTATATCAAATATCACTTGTCCATCCGCCTTCCATTCTCCAAAGACTCTTTTGAAATCCCTGGGGCCAATGCCTCATCTCCCATTCTCATTATCCTTGGGGTTTAGGCCATGGGGGGAAGCTATGGTGGACATCCATCCCCAATGACCCAGCAGTAACCATAGTCACGGTCACCCCCCGACAGCAAATGTATGAGAGACCCTCAGTGAATATCACCCAGCTGAGCCCAGTCAACCACAGAACACGGAGAGATAATAATACATTTTTGGATTAAGTCACTGAGATTGGAGATGTCTTATTACACAGCGATGGGTAATGAGCAAGAAAGGAGCAGAACCAGGATTTAAAGACTGTGGTCAGCTCCACTCAAATGCAGTTTTGGGCTAGTCTATTGCTAAGCTTGAGAATCCCTTGCACACTTGGAGGTTTACAAGTCTTTATATATGATGGATGTGATCAGCCTGCCTGCATTGTTTTTTTGACCACATTCAAGGGCCAAACGTCTGCACATAAGATACAAATCAAGACACCCAAGCCTAAGACACTCCCCTCCAACCTTTTTTTTTTTTTTTTTTTTTAAGGAAGAGAATCTTTGCTATAGTTTTATAGAAGTTTGTCAGCAGTGCAGTAGAGCAGAAAACACAGACTTCTCCTTCAAATAAATATTGAAATGAAAACTCAGGGACTTGACTGCCAGTCACTAGGACCAGGGTCTGCATCCTGTCTTCCTGTTGCAGAAATGACCTTGGACAGAGTGGTGAGGACACCTCCAGAAGCTTCAGTTTCCTCATCTGGAAAATGAGTGCTAAGATTAGCAGCTGTATGGGGATTCCAGGTAAGGAATAACCTTTCCGTGGAGTCCAGGAGTAAGAGGCCAGTAGGGGAAGCTGGTTTGCCTCTGCCTCTCCACCCTCGCATCTCTGGCCCTCAAGATTCAACAGCTTTGGGGGCGCCTGGGTGGCTCAGTGGGTTAAGCCGCTGCCTTTGGCTCAGGTCATGATCTCAGGGTCCTGGGATCGAGTCCCACATCGGGCTCTCTGCTCAGCAGGGAGCCTGCTTCCTCCTCTCTCTCTGCCTGCCTCTCTGCCTACTTGTGATGTCTGTCTGTCAAATAAATAAATAAAATCTTTAAAAAAAAAAAAAAGATTCAACGGCTTTGTTTCTTCTCCAAGCGGAGAAGGCAGCTGGTCTGGCTGCGGGAGGTCAGAGGCTGGTCTCAACAGAGACCAGCAGCCTTGTCAGTCATCAAGGGGACTTTGGAAGCTTCCATCCTTGAGCCCTTTCCCTCATCCTCCAGATTTTCTTTTTTTTCTATTCTCCCCCCACCAAAATATAAAAAGCTTCATAATCTTTGATGATTATTAATATTTACATGTAAAAAAATAAAACACACAAAGAGAAGAAAGTAAAAAAGATATTTGCCATTATCTCACCATGGAGAGGTGCTCATTCCTGATATATTTTTTAAAAGATTTATTTATTTATTTTGGGGGGAGGCTCAGAGGGAGAGAATCTTTAAGTAGACTCCCTGCTGACTGTGGAACCCAACACGGGACTTGATCCCACCACCCATGAGATCATGACCTGAGCCGAAATCCACAATCTGATGCTTATCTGACCATGCCACTCAGGCGCCCTGTACCTGGTATATTTTTAAAAGATTTTGTTTACTTATTTGGCAGAGAAAGAGAGACTACAAGCAGAGGGAGCAGCAGAAGGAGAAGGAGAAGCAGATTCCCTGCTGCTCAGGAAGCCAGAAGTGGGACTTGATCCCAAAACCAAAGGTAGACACTTAACTGGCTAAGCCACCAATACACCCATTCTGATATTTTTTAATCTCCCTTTTCCACGTAACAATTGATTGCAGACAGTTCACGTGAATGAACTTAAGTCAAGGTCATCATCATGTGTACTTGGACTAAATATCACAAACTTGGGAATGAGACGACGACCTCTGTCTAAATTCCTTCTCCCCTAGTCACTGGCTGTGTGACCTTAATTTTTCTTCACCTGCTTCCTCAGCTATAGGAGGGCAATGATCATAGCGTCTACCTCAAGGGTTGTCATGATGACCAAGTGACTTATTACCTGGCATACAGTTGCCAACCAGTTTCTGTTAGCTGCACTTACTATGCACTACGGTAATATGGATGGACCATGATGCTTTTAAGTCATCTATAATTCTAAGCACTTTTTACTCATCTACACAACCTGTCTTTGCACTTTTGCCCAAGTATATTTTTCATGTTAAATTTCTCCAGGTAAATTTGTTGATCAAAGGATATACACTTTTCAAATTTTGTCCCCAAGAAATTTTGTATTAATTTATATTCTTGCCAAAAACATGAAGAGTGTCGGGGCGTTTGAGTGGCTCAGTGGGTTAAGCCTCCGCCTTCAGCTCAGGTCATGATCTCAGGGTCCTGGGATCAAGCCTACATCGGGCTCTGTGCTCAGCAGGGAGCCTGCTTTCCCCCTCTCTCTCTGGCTGCCTCTCTGCCTACTTGTGATCTCTTTCTCTCTCTCTCTCTCTGTCAAATAAATAAATAAAAATCTTTTTAAAAAATGAAGAGTGTCCATTTTTTTCTACTCATCCCTGCCCACACCAACCACGATCCTTTTTTTTTTTTTTTTTTAATTGGACCAGTGGAAGGTCAATGTTTCCTGGGCTTTTAAAATGACTTGTACATATCAAGCTGCCCGCAGCTCCCTGGCCACCTTGCCAGCTGACCTTCAGCTCCATTCACTCACTCAACAAATATTGATTGAGTACCCACCATGTGCCAGGCCCAGTTAGAGAGCTGGACTACAGCAGAGAATGACAAAGCACCTGCCTTGTGAGATGACTAAGGGGTAGGTGAGCCCCGGCATGGTAAGTGTTTGGCAAGTGCCTGCTTTAGCACCCAGGAAACGATACTGTATAAGCGAGACCTTCATAAATAAATACAGAATATACATTTTATAAATACATAAATGATATTTTATCACCACATATGACATTCATTATCATTATATATAAAATGATAATATCAAATATTATCATTATCATTTTGAGCCATAGGACCTTAGAAGTTACTTTTCTCTATCCCTCAGTTTACTCATCTATAAATGGGCTCAGGGGGTTGAGGATGGAGTGGAACCATGTATTTACTGTGCCTGGCCATCATGGAAGTTGCAGTGAGGTTGCCGCAGCCTCCTCTTGCTGACAGTGCCGAGCCGAGATGCGGGACTCTGAGCCTTTGCTGACATCCCACTTTCTGGAGCTGTTCCCCTCACCCGTTGCTCGTGGGAATGTGAAATGGTGCAGCCACTCTGAAAAACAGCTAGGCAGTTCTCAAAAAGTTAGACACGGAGCTGGCAAGGCAGGGGTGCCTGGGTGGCTCAGTGGGTTAAGCCTCTGCCTTTGGCTCAGGTCATGATCTCAGCGTCCTGGGATGGAGCCTGCATTGGGCTTCTTGCTCAGTGGGACACCTGCCTCTCCCCTCTCTCTGCCTGCCTTCTGTCTACTTGTGATCTCTGTCTGTCAAATAAAAAAAATCTTTAAAAAAAAAAAAGAGAAAACAATTAAAATAAAAGAAAAGAGACCTTCTTCCAAGGCTTTGTCTTTGTACCTTCACTCCCTATCTTCTATCAAAAATATAAAAATAGGGGCGCCTGGGTGGCTCAGTGGGTTAAGCCTCTGCGTTTGGCTCAGGTCATGGTCCCCGGGTCCTGTGATGGAGCCCCACATCGGGTTCTCTGCTCAGCGGGGAACCTGCTTCCTCCTCTCTCTCTCTCTCTGCCTGCCTCTCTGCCTACTTGTGATCCCCATCTGTCAAATAAATAAATAAATCTTTAAAATATATATATATATATATATATAAATACTCCCACATATCACAGAAAATATGAAACTCTTTGCCGTAAAATAAAACTTGGACAGATTTATATTATTTTTTTTCTGAAATCATTTGACCACAAGGGATTTACCCAACTTCTGACTGTGATTTCTAAGCAATAAGCGCTCATCTTACTTTAAGGGAAATTCTTACAAAGTGAGAATATCTAAGCCACATGTTTTCCGCTGTCCTGAAAAATGTATGAGCATTAGATTCAGTGCTCAGGAAGTCTAATGTTACATTGTGTGGACCTTTAATTAAATACTTATTCATATTGGCTTTGCAGGGTTTTAAAACATTTTTTGGATGTAATAATAAAAAAAATTAGGTCTCAAATATAAATGAAGGCCCTTGAAATAGTCCTAAGTTCTGGGCTTGGTGCCAAAAAAGCTTGCAAAATAAAGTGGAAGATCTTCCTGCAACATCTGGACATGGACCCTGGAGAGGCTTCTCTGCCTATAAATCACTACAGGGCTGTCCCCTGGTGGGGAGGGTCTGGGCCCTGTTCCTCGCTGAGGCCAGAACTGTGCTAGAGGCTACCAGGAAACAGCTTTCAAGTTGGCCTCAGGAAGCTGGTCAGAGCTGCTAAGAGAAGGCCTGTCCTGTCTGAGGAGGCAGCACTGTGAATGGCAATAAGGATGTCTCTGTGGGTCAGGATGGGCTGGCTTCTGCTGCAGTGACACATGGGCCCCAGATGGCTGTGAGTGATAACAGCAAAGAATTTGTTCTTTTTTTTTTTTTTTAAGATTTTATTTATTTATTTGGGAAAGAAGGCACCAGAAAGGGTGGGGGAAGGGACAGAAGGAGAGAGAGAAGCAGGTTCCCCGTGAGCAGGGAACCCAACACCAGTCTCAATCCCCGGACTCTGAGATCATGACATGAGCCAAAGGCAGACGCTTAACCGACTGAGCCACCCAGGCGCAGGCAAAGAATTCCTTCTAGCACTGTGTGTCCATTGTGGTCCGCTGGTAGCTCTATTTCATTTTATCCACATCTGAGCCCCAGCCTGAAGTAACAACCCCTTTGTGGGGCCCTGTCCACCTCCCAGCGGAGAGAAAAAAGACTCCTGTTGCTAATTACACATTAGTGAGAACAGCTTCTGCTGGGAAATGACACGTGTCACTTTTGCCCCTATCAGACAAAGTCACTCCTTGGCTGAACTCTCCTTGGGCTCCTCTGCCTTCTTTTTTTTTTTTTTTTTAAGATTTTATTTTATTTATTTGTCATAGAGAGAGAAGTGAGAGCAAGCACAGGCAGACAGAGTGGAAGGCAGAGGCAGAGGGAGAAGCAGGCTCCCCGCCAAGCAAGGAGCCCGATGTGGGACTCGATCCCAGGACGCTGGGATCATGACCTGAGCCGAAAGCAGCCGCTTAACCAACTGAGCCACCCAGGCGTCCCGCCTCTGCCTTCTTTTTCAACTCAGCCTCGACCTTGGGACTGCTGTGCTCCTCTTTGCATTGTCCCATTGAAGCACTGCTAAGACAGTTTTGCCCAAATCCCCCACCCTCCATACCTAATGGAGATCCTCACCCTGCCGTCCCCTTCGGGAGTGTCCCACCACCCTGGTCTGCCTTCCTCCAAAATCTCCTTTGGACAGAATCCCTCTTGACATTTCCTTTTAGGAATTTTTTACCCACTGGCCCCCACTCTACCTTTTGGTTATAAATTTCCACTTTTCTGTGTTGTGTTTCAAGTTCAGCCCAATTTCTCTCCCCGCCGCCACTGCAAAACTCCACCACAGTGGTCCCAGCACTTAACCCTGATCGACCCTCTCAAATAAAGCCCGACTTACCATTCTTTAACAGGTGTCAGAAGGAGTAATTCTCTCTTTCACACGCCCATTGGCCAGAGGAAGTCAGGGGGCCAAGCCTGGTGCCCGGATCTGGGAGAGTTCTCCAACAAGCACTGTGTGGTGTTTGAGAAGAAGAATGCCCTCCTCCACCACTTTTCTTTGAGAAGGAAACCTGGGGCAACCATCTGGAAAGCAAATCCTACCCGCAAGTGGTCTTGTCCACTAGGTCTTGTGCAACGGAGTACTGGAGGGAGGGAGGGAACATCACTTGTCTGAGGTCACAGAGCCAGACAGTAACAGAGCATCAGAAAGCCCTTCTCCCTTCAGTCTCTTCCTCCTTGTTCCTAGAGGAGATGCAGGTGGGCTCATCTCTGATTCACATCCCTGCTCCCAAAGCCCGAACCCCATGTAGAAGTTCACCTGACTCTGACTCAGCTGGGCTTGGGGTTGGGGGAGTCACAAAACCTCTGTGGGGGGCAGCTTGTCGGTGGGAGATGAATGTACCCAGCCTCAGATTCAAAAGACATATTATGCATGATTTATCTTGATTAGATCCTTTTAGAAAAATCATTTTTTACCATGTCACTTATTTGTGAAGGAACTTCGATGGCTTCCGACTTCCAGCCTAGGAGATCTGATCTGAATTCACTTCCCCCTCTCCCAGCTGTACTGAAAGCCTGCATCAATTTCCCTTTGCGGTATAAAAATTGAGATTGTCGGTATAAAACTTGAGATCGTATTAGGAGTGGTAGCGATGGGTACCAGGGAAGTGACCAGCAATAGCCATCAACTTTCACCCCTGTGACACGTCCTTCCTACAGGAAAAATAATGCCTGGTTTTTCATAATAAGTGTCTTTGTGGACACACAGGTAAATTACATTTCCCAGTTTTCTTGCTGTGGGGACATGTAACTGTGCTCTGGACACGAAACATGAGCAGACATAACTTACACTGTTTTGAGGCTTGGCCCATAAAAATCTCCCAGTCTTGGGGTGCCTGGGTGGCTCAGTGGGTTAAGCCTCTGCCTTCAGCTCAGGTCATGATCTCAGGGTCCTGGGATCGACCCCCGCATCGGGCTCTCTGCTCAGTGGGGAGCCTGCTTCCCCCTCTCTCTCTACCTACTTGTGATCTCTCTCTCTCAAATAAATAAATAAAATCTTTAAAAAAAAAAAAACTCCCAATCTCAGGATGCCGGAAAAAACCAGAGCCTGACCGTAATTGAAGAATAAAAACAGGTTTTACTCAGGAACTATTGCAAGAGGTTGTTGAAAATAAAATTCGGGAGTACATTTGAAGATCTAACCGGGTTTGTTAAAGGATTCATAAATGGGTCAGCATCCCATCTAGCAAGTAGAGGAGAGCTCCAAGGAGGACTTCCCACAGAATGGAAAGTTTTTATAGGAAGGAGGGTAGTGCAAGAGAATTATTAGCAAAAGAAAAGACTGTTCCAGGCAAGATGGGGGGGGGGGTCGGGGGGTCTTGTTAGGTGGATTACCCACCCCCACCCCACCCCTGCACCCACCTTCCTTTGGGGGATGGAGAGAGTCCATGAGACAACTGAATTCACTGGGGCTTATCAGAAAATTCCTGATTGACAAGTTAAGACACATCCTTACATTTCTGGAGTAATAAGCCCCAGTTTGGTGACTTGACCTGACCCAAGTGGTGTCATTTGGGGCCTGTGGTTTTCTTTTTAACCAGGGGGAAAAGAGACCTCAGTACAGGACTGGGTTCAACTCTGAATACATCAGGGAAAATTCAGAATTAACAGCCAAGGAGCAGGGTAGGCGGGTTGATGGATGGAAAATTATAAAGAGGAAATATCAGGGCTAACGGAGAATTTTGGCTAAATAAGATTTTTGCTAAAGGCAGGCCAGGGTGATCAGGCATCACTTGAGGGATGGCTGGGGTTGAAGAATTTCTTCAGATATCCAGGGTGGGACATTCTGGTCAAAATGATTTAGCAGGATTCTTGCTAAAACTCCTTGAGGATGTGCCCAAGGACAGGGCCAAGTTAGGCTCAGAGGAGCTTGGTCAAGTTCGGTCAAGGAGAGAGCCTTTGCCAACAACCCTCCACTGGATCATAATGTCTAAATAGCAGCTCTAAAGAATACTTGGGGGGGGTGGGGGGGACTTGGGGGGGGGGGCGGTGCGCAGTTGAGGAAATTTGAAAAGGGACTGGATGTGAAACAGCATTCTAGATTTTTTTTTTAGATTTTATTTATTTATTTGTTTGACAGAGAGAGAGCAAGCACTCAAATGGGGGAAACAGCAGAGGGAGAGGGAGAAGCGGGCTCCCCACATCCGAGCAGAGAGCGGATATGGGGCTTATCACAGGACCCTGGGATCATGACCTAAGCCCAAAGCAGACACTTAATGACTGAGGCACACAGGTACCCCGGTATTCGAGAATTTTAAATGTTCTTGTGCTTGTTTCAACAGCACACATACTGCAATTTTCTTGCACGTGGTAGTATCCTTGGGTTATGTAGAATATTCTTATTTTTGAAGAGGTGCGTGCTTAAGTGTTTAGAGGTGAAAAGTTAGCCCAAGACCACAGGAGTGGGTCTCAGGTTAGGACTGACAATCGAACTCACAACCCACAATGGCTCACCTAGCTCCTCATTTTCTTAGAAAGGACATGGAGCAGGAAACACAGCAGCAGCCTCATAGAGAGCTCCCACATGGCTTTTCTTCTTTTTTTTTTTTTTTTTAAAGATTTTATTTATTTATTTGACAGAGAGAGAAATCACAAGTAGGCGGAGAGTCAGGCAGAGAGAGAGAGAGAGAAGCAGGCTCCCGCTGAGCAAAGAGCCCGATGCGGGGCTCGATCCCAGGACACTGAGATCATGACCTGAGCCGAAGGCAGCGGCTTAATCCACTGAGCCACCCAGGCGCCCCATGGCTTTTCTTCTTTAATTTCCACATGTGAGGCATGGTCTAGCTGCAGGCATTTTCAGCAAAGGGAAGCCACTGCTTCTGAGGTCCCCTGCTAGGTGAGTTGCCTTGTAAAGGTAAGAAGCAACTCCCCATTCTTTAGGAAAGCCACAGTCCATAAATTATAAGTTATACCAGGAAAAACCCTACAAGCCAAGTACAGCAATCGAGGGGCATTCTTGGGTCCGATTAACAGCACAGGACAGGTCTCGAAGGAACCCCCATCTAAATGCAGACTGAAAATCCATTCTTGAGGCTGGAGGAGGGAGCCCAAGTTCAGTCCTGAAGGCTTTCGCTCCCCATGAACTCTGCAACTTCTTTTGACGTGCTGTGATTTAAAAAAAAAAAAAAAGAAAAAAATTAAGTTGAAGTAAATAGGACCAAATGCAAAAAACTGTTGAATCTAGGAAATGAGTACAGTTTACTGAACTATTCTGAATAGTTTACTGAACTATTCTTCCACTGCTGCTGTGGTTGAACATTTTCTGTACAGGAAATCGAAAAAATAACATCTAAAACGGAGGAATTCACCCCTTGCTTTTATTTCCTGTGTGGTTTACTAGTCAACTCGGCCTGTTTAAACCTTCCCGCTCTCACGTCACAGGACTGATGTCTCCAGTTTCACAAGGTCCCCCAGAGCGCCTGGACTGCTGATTGGAGCCGAGGATCCCTCTCTCCCTCCATTACAAGTGCTAATTCTTCTGGAAGCATATGCCTTCAGACTCTTGTTGGCTGCCTTCGGTTGCAGGGCACACACACACACACACACACACACACACACACACACATTGCCTTAAACCAGAAAAAAAAAAAAAAAAGGAAAAAAGAAAGAAAGAAAGAAAAAGAAAAAAAGAAAAGAAAACTTTCCCATGTAGCCAAATAGTCCTAGATGTCACTTCAGCCAAGTTTTGTGCCAAAGTCCGAAGAATGAGGTCAGGTCCTCATCTCTCTCTCCCCATCACTGGCTTTTGATCGTCAGTGTTGCGTCCTCTAGGAGACAAGTCCTTATCCGGGGGTTAACCGCTTCGCACGCTGCAGCCTGGGCCCCCAGGTTCTCTGCAAGAGTCCCAGGCTCCAAAAAAAAAAAAAAAAAAAAGTCCAAGGCTCACTCTGATTGGATAGGCTAAGCCACAATCCCATCCCCGATTGAGCCCTGATTGGCCTACCCTGCAAGACATGCTCCGCACCTGGATGAAGGATGAAGTCTCCGATAGGCAGAGAGACAAGGAAGGGGGCGGGAACTGGGCGTGGCTGAACTCTGGAAGGTTAGCGGCAGACGTCCAGGACGAGAGCAGAGAGTGAGGTGATTTGAGCGTCGACCTGGTACCAACCTATGTCGGAGGACATTTGGATCTTAGTCGGCTCGGAGTGCCTTTTCAACCTGTGGATCCCCACAGTGATTTTTTTTGGACACTGTAAGGGCTTCGCTGGTTGGCTGGATTCCCCGCCCCCTCCGGGAAGTCTTAATTAACCTGCTTTCCTCCTGCTCAGCCCAGCCCCTGTGACGAGCCCGCACGGACCGGGTGTAGTAATTCACAAAGTGACCACGAGGTGGAGATAGAGAGGCGAGAAACCAGTCTCCAGTCTCCGGTTTTTGTGTTTACTTTTTAGTGAAGTATAAAATATATACAGAAAAGGTCATCTTAAGGGTTTCGTTCAATGAACTCTCACAAACGGAACAAACCTGTGTGACCAACATTCATTCGTCTCAGGAGACAAAATATGGTCAATGCCTTCCACACGCTCTCTCCTCCCCCTGTGAAGGTCACCACTGTCCTGATTCAGAGCCCCAGATTTTGTCATTTATATTCATGGATCATACAGTATGTGCTCCTTTGGGGCTGGCCTTTTCGCTCAACATTCGTTTGTGACCCCATGGATTGGGGTCGTGGATAGTTGTTTTTTTTGTTTTTTGGTTTTTTTTTCAATTAAGTAAACGTTACCTCCAGGCTGACGCTCGCAGTCACAAGCCCCAGATTGAGTCGCATGAGGTACGGACTGAGGCCCCTGGGCGCCCCTGTGGTTGTATTTTTGAAGGAACACTGTTCATTATGGCTCTGTAGTTCTGTTCTGTTGTGCATGGGCATTTGGGTGATTTCCGGTTGGCGGCCATTATGAGCAGCGCTGTATGAATCTTTCCTTACCTTTTGGTGGACGTTCTATTTTTGTTGGGTGTATGCCTGTGAATGAGATTGTTGGGCCGTAGCTTATAAATATTTGTTTAGCACTAGCAGCTCCTGCCAAGTGGCTTCCAAGGAAGTTGAGCCGATTTATACTTCCTGGTGGTGGTGGTGCAACAGGGTTCTGATTGCACTGGGTGTTTTCTGTCTCTTCGATTTCAGCCATGCAAATAGGTTAGGCTTTTTTTTTTTTTTTTTTTTTTTTTTTTTTTGTAATCTCTACATTAGTTAGTTATTTTAGTAATCTTTGCACCAAAGGTGAGGCTCAAACTCACAACCCCAAGATCGAGAGCTACATGTGCCTCCAAATGAGCCAGCCAGGCGTCCCTAGGCTTTTTTTTTTTTAACAGCTTTATTAGGTATAGTTTACACACTGTAAAATACACCTGTTTTTATGTGTCCAATTCAACGATTTTTGGTAAATTTATGGAGCTGTGCAACCACCACCATGAACCAATTATAGAAAAGTTCCATCACTCCAGAAATGCCTCTCATGCCCATTTTCACATGGGTTTTAACCTCATTTGTTTTCGATAGCCGTTAGGGACTTCCTTGGTGCCAGGCACTTTGCTAAGCAATATCTGTGATTTTAAAAATCAGGAAGGTGCTCGGGTGGCTCAGTTGGTTGGGCGTCTGACTCTTGGTTTTGGCTCAGGTCATGATCTCAGGCTGATGAGGTCAAGCCCCACATTGGGTTCTGCACTCAGTGTAGAGCCTGCTTCAAATTCTCTCCCTCTACCTCCCATTCTCTCTGTCTCTCTCTCAGATAAATAAAAATCTTTTTTAAAAAAATCGGGAAGACCTGGTCCTAGCAGTCAAGAGAGAGAGAGAAACTAATCCAGCTGCTGTGATTCGGGGGAGGCACAGAGCAGCATGGCATGTGTGGTGACTCAGAAAGGGTTGAGACTCCCAAACCTTTAAGAGCACGTGGGTGGAATGAAGGGAAGGAGAATCAGCTTGGGCACCACCTGGGAGGAAAAATATTCTTCCAAAGAAGAGCTCAGCTTTCCAGGCTTTGCTTGGAGAACTTTCCAACCATGGGCTTGATGAGGATACTCTGCCCTTTATACCAGAACTTTCTGGATGCTGGCACATGAATGCCTCCCCCACTGGACAGAGAGCTATTAAGGACAAGGGTCTTGGCTCACTTTTTCACTGTGTCTCCAGGGCTTGACACAGTGTCTAGCACATAGTAGGTGCTTGTATTTGCTTCGTGGGCTGCCATGAAAAAATGCTACAACAACAGAAACTTATTGTTCCATGTTTCTGGAAGTTCAGAATCAGAAGTCAAGGTGTGGGCTGAGTCCCTCCTCCTGTGAAGCCTCCACAGCAGGATCCTCCCTTGCCTCTTCTGGCTTCTGATGGTTGCTGGCAATCCACCCTGATTCCCAGCTTGCATTACACGTCCCCCGTCTCTGCCTCGTCATCATGGGGCATACTCGTGTTTGTGTCTCTGTACCTCTTCTCCTCCTCTTTTAAGACACCGATAGTGTTAGGGCTAACACTACCCTAGTATGACTTAATCTTCACTAATAATACCTACCAAGACACACCGTTTCCAGATATGGTCATATTCTGAGGTTCCAGGCAGACATGAATTTTGTGCGTGTGTGTGTGTGTGTGTGTGTGTGTGTGTGTGTGTGTAGGAGGGAATGTTCTTTACTCTAATACGGCACTCAGCAGTAGCTTGCTGGAAAGTGATTGCCATTTTCCGTCCTCTGGAGACTCCTGCTGGCTCTGGTGTGACAGCCACTTTCGTGGGTTGTCAGCGGGCTGTTCCAGGATGTCTGTTAGATCATAGCCCCTGCTCACAATGGCTTCCTGCTGTTCAGTCTGTCTTCTGCAGTCAGGCCCCCATGGAGTCTTCCAGAGCAGCCCCCCCACACACACACAGAGGGCCATGCTCTGCATACAGTAAGTTACTACATCCCAGCTTCCTCTCTTTTTTATTTTAAACGTTTTTAAAAATATACAAATACAGCACGGTGATTTTTATATGCTAAAAAATGGTTGTTTATAATTTAATCATTTCAGTATGTATTAACAAATAATGCATGATGATATTTTTAAAACCTTTAAAACTTTTTGTTTGTTTGTTTCCTTGTTCATTTCAAATATTTTAAAAATACAAATATAGGTACAGTGTGTTTTGGGGTTTTTTTTTCATATTTTTAAAAGATTTTATTTTTTTATTCCACAGAGAGCACAAGAGCATGGCGAGGGGCAGAGGGAGAAGCAGACTCCCCACTAGTGGGGATCCTGATGTGGGACTTGATCCCAGGACTCTGGGATGATGACCTGAGGTGAAGGCAGATGCTTAGTTGACTGAGCCACCCAGGTGCCCTAGCACAGTGAGTTTGGGTTGTTTTTGTTTTTTTAACATTTTTTTTAAAACTTATAAAATGAAGACAAGTGCAAGGAAGTAGCACAGAGAGTTAGCCAGCTGCTGACCCCGGTATCTAGTTTCCCCTTCTTAAATCTCCTAATTTTCAGCTTGTCAACTCGTCACCTGGAAGAGATACTACATTTCCCACTTCCCAGCTTCCCTGTGGCGAGGGTGGCCAAGTGACTAAGTTCTGACCAATGGGATGAGACATAAATGTTCCACAATGGTTTCTGGGAAGTTTTCTCGAAAGACAGATCAAGGGCGTCCATCCTTCTTTTATCCCCATTATTTTAAAAATGGGCTGGTGTGCGGGAATGCCTTCTTGGAGCAAGAGGACCGGGACACATCCTAGGGATGGGAAAGTAGAAAGCTAAATCAGCCTGAATCATCATTGTCTTGTGGAGACTCCATAACAGTGCTGGGCTATTGGTACTCGGACTTTATGTGTAAGAGATACCAATTTCTTTCCTTTTTTAAAAAAGATTTTATTTTTAAGTAATCTCTCCACCCAACGTGAGGTTTGAACTCACAGCCCCAAGATCAAGAATCTCATGCTTTAATGACTGAGCCATTAGGGACCCCAGAGGTGTCAAATTCTCTGTGTTCAAGCCATTTGTATTTGTTGCCTGTGGCTGCTGAAATTTGCACACACTGTGTGGCTTAAAGCAACATGCATTTATCATCTCACAGTTCTGGAGCCTGGAAGCTTGAGACCAGTATGGCTGGGCTGGAATCAAGGAGTCACCAGGGCCTCAGTCCCATCACAAACTTTTTTTTTTTTTTTTTTAGATTTTATTTATTATTTATTTGACAGAGATCACAAGTAGGCAGAGAAGCAGGCAGAGAGAGTGGAAAGGAAGCAGGTTCCCTGCTGAGCAAAGAGCCCGATGTGGGACTCAATCCCAGGACCCTGAGATGAAGACCCGAGCCAGAGGCAGAGGCTCAACCCACTGAGCCACCCAGGTGTCTCCTAACACAAGCTTTAAAGGAGAGTTTGCTCCTTGTCTCTTCCAGCCTCTGGTGGCTGCCTGCGCTCCTCAGATTGCCGCTGGATCATTCCAGTCTCTGCCTCCATCTACACCGGTCTTCCCTATGTATGCATCAACTCTCCCTCTGCTTCCTCTTTGCAAGGATATTTACAAGTGCATTTAAGGTTCACCCAGATAATCCAGGAAAAGCTCCTCATCTCGAGATCCTCAGCTTCAGGGCCACCTAGGTGGCTCAGTCAGTAAATTTCTGCCTTTAGTTCAAGTCATGATCTCAGGGTCGTGGGATCCAGCCCCACGTCAAGCTCCATGCTCAGCGGGGAGCCTGCTTCTCCCTCTTCCTATGCACCCCCCACTCATGCTCTCTCTCTCTCTCAAATAAATAAATAACATCCAAAAGAAAAGAACTTCCTTAGCGTCATCACATGTATGAAGACCCTTTTTCCAAATAAGGTAATATTTACAGGTTTCAGGGATTAAGACTTGGTACCTTCAGGGGCCATTGTCCAGCCTACTACGCTGCTGTCACTCACATCCCTAGCACTCAGCACTGAGACAAAATCGTAGTAAAAAGAAAAGGAGGCACATAAAAGTGTGTTCTGGGCACCATCATCTGTTATAGCAAAAAAAGATGGAAATGACTATGATCAGTTGATAGAGGAGAATGGACAAATTGCGGCATGATATCACGGGATCTTACGTGGTAATGAAGGTGAATGAGCTCCTGCTACGTTTAGCAACATGGGCGCATCAGTTGCTGGAGTACATACTGAGCTCTGTGCTGGAGGTTGAAGGTCAAGAGAAAAACTGGACCCAGCCCTTTGCCACAGGACTCCTCGGTCCAGTGATGCATGCAGACTGAAAACTAATCATGACAGCCCAGTGTATACACAACAGCTCTGCGACCTCTGGTTGTGCTGAGGATGAGCCAGCGCCACGTGGGAACTCAGGGAAAGCTTCATGGAGAAGGATATTGAAGGATAACTACATGCGCACCCGGTGGACATGAGGGAAGGGCATTCAAAGTGGAAAGAGGCCAAATGCAAAGGCTTAGAGGTATGAGAAGAGGAAGGGGAAAGAAAAAGGTGCAGGCAGGGTATGGTCAGGCTCAGCAAGAGAAATCCTAGCAAGATAGGGGACTTATGGGCTCCAGTGAAACGAGTTTCAGGAGTGGTTCGATCAGGCTCTGCTATTCTATATGCTTTGCCTTCGAGTGTGTCAGCTTCCTTGGAATGACTTCTCCGTGCTTGCCTGCAGTCGCCAGGGCAACAACCTTCCTTTTCAATCCAGGGTGGAAAGGTGTTTCTGCAACCATGGGCAACCATTCCGAGCTTAGCATCTAGTGGGCTACTTCCAAGTCATCCCTGTGAGTAGCTGTTCAGTTTGCCATGGCCCTCCCCCACCCCGCCCCCATCATTCTCCACCCTTTTCTCTACATTGTTCTGAATCCTGGTAATGGCATATGTAAATACAAAATCCAGTAAGACCACAGTTTGGGTTTGGGTTTATAACTCCTCTTTTCATATCTGATTTAAAAGACGGGGTGCCTGGGTGGCTCAGTAGGTTAAAGCCTCTGCCTTTGGCTCGGGTCATGATCCCAGCGTCCTGGGATTGACCCCCTCGTCAGGCTCTCTGCTCAGCAGGAAGCCTGCTTCCTCTTCCCTCTCTCTGCCTCTTCCTACTTGTGATCTGTCAAATAAATAATAAAATCTTTTAAAATAAATAAATAAATAAATAAATAACAACTACACTGGGGTACCCAGCTGGCTCAGTTGGAAGATCCCACGACTGTTGTTCTCAGGGTCATGAGTTCGAGCCCCGCATTGGGTGTCAAGCTTCGTAAAAATATAAATAAACTAAATAAACTTAAAAGACAACTACATAAAGCAAGACTTATAAATCTATGTGGATGGGCACACAATGTTTATTTACTTTGACACAATCACAGCGTAATGGAGGGGAAGAGTGGAGCTCTACAGCAGCAAAGCTTCAGTAAACTATGTATTGAAAGGAACAATAACCTTGAAAAGTATTACATTAAGTGAAAGAACACAGGTGCAAAGGGCAACATAATCTATGATTTTATTTATGTGAGATACCCAGAATAGGAGAATCCCAGAGACAGCAAGTAGATCAGTGTTTGCCAGAGGCAGGGGATGTAGACAGAGAATGAGGAAGAGAGGGATGGGGTGTGACTACAAGTCCTTTTGGGAGTGATGAAAAGATTCTGAAATTGGATGGTGTGAGGGTGGCACAGCTTTGTGAGTATGCCAAAAACCATTGAACTATACACATTGAAATAGTGAGATTTATGATATTTAATATCATAATATAGTTAATATATATATAGTTAATATAGTTAATATGATATTAACTGAGATATATTTATATCTCAGTTAAAAAAAACAACAACACTCTTCTGTGTGTAACAGTAGGAACATACGGAGCCCAAGTGACCAAACAAACAAACAAACAAACCATCCAGAGTAGTTTCATACCGGTGTTCACGGCTGGGGCTGGAATTTTCCAAAAGGCAACTGTGTGGCTCACCTGTGTGGCATCTGGACCAGGATGGCTCAAACCGCCAGGAGCTGCTCAGGATTTGACATCTCTCCAGGTAGCCTTTCCTCATGGCTCACTTGGGCTTCCTTCAATAACTCTGACTTCTTTTTTTTTTTTTTAATATTTTGATTTATTTATGTGACAGAGAGAGATCACAAGTAGGCAGAGAGAGGGGAGAAGCCCAATGTGGGGTTTGATCCCGGGACCCTGAGATCATGACCTGAGTGGAAGACAGCGGCTTTAACCTACTGTGCCACCCAGGTGCCCCTGAGAAGTCTGACTTTTGATGCTGGCAGCTAGCTCTCCCTGGGACGGGTGGGACAGGAAGCAGAAGCCACAGGGTTCTTAAGGCATGAGCCCAGAAATTGGCGCATTATCGCTTCTTGGTGTTTTAGTCATCAAACCAGCCACAGAGACAGCTCTAATTCAAGGGAAGATAACATAACCCTCAACGAAAGGGATTTTTTTTTAAAGATTTGGGGTCATTTTTAATCCTCCAAAAAGGTACTGACAGATTCCCCAGGAGGCGCTCCTAGACACACAGCACCCTGAGTGGTTGCATCTCTGTGATAGTGTGAGTCCTTGTCAGCTGATTTTGTAGTGGATCTAGTCAGTGAGATTTTGCTGTGCTGTCCCGGTTCAACTGTTTTTTTGTTTTTGTTTTTGTGTTTTTTTAAATTCTCACTATGTTTTGTTTTTTTAAAAAAGATTTTATTTACTTATTTGACAGACAGAGATCACAAGTAGGCAGAGAAGCAGGCAGAGAGAGAGGAAGGGAAGCAGGCTCCCTGCCTAGCAGAGCAGGGAGCCTGATGCGGAGCTCAGTCCCAGGACCCCGGGATCATGACCTGAACCGAAGGCAGAGGCTTTAACCCACTGAGCCACCCAGGCGCCCCTCAACTGTTATTATGTAGGAATTTGGGGATTTTGAAATACTACATCACCATCACCACAATCATAGCCCAAGCCTCTTCCCTCTGGGTTTTAATTTGGATCTGTATAGTTTCTTCATTCCCGATGTGATTCAGGTCATGACCCAGTGTGGGACCCACAGGGCTCAGAGAAGCTGTAGGAATGTTCTGGCCAGTCAGCCATCATTGTGTAACCTCAAGCAACTTGAACTTTCCAAGTTTCTTCATTAGTAAATGCAAACGCTCACTTTGAGAAGATGCATTAAGTGGGGTGCCTGGGTGTCCCAGTTGGTTAAGTGTCCATCTCCTGGTTTCAGCCCAGGGCATGATCTCAGGGTCGTAGGATGGAGCCCAACATTGGGCTGCACTCAGCTTGGAGTCTGCTTGAGATTCTCTCTCCCTCTCCCTCTGCTCCTCTCCCTACTTGCACTCTCTTTCTCTCCCTCCATAATAAATAAAATCTTAAAAAAGAAAAATGCTTATATCTTAAAAAGAAAAAAGGAAGAAGATGCATTAAGAAGTACCAGACAAGGGTGCCTGGATGGTTCAGTTGGTTAAGCCACTGCCTTCAGCTCAGGTCATGATCCTGGGGTCCCGGGATCGAGTCCCGCATCAGGCTCCCAGTTCCACGGAGAGTCTGCTTCTCCCTCTGACCTTCTCCCCTCTCAGGCTCTCTCTCTCTCTCAAATGAAAAAAAAAAAAAAGAAAAGAAAAGAAATACCAGACAAAGCATTTGGCATGTATTAGATACTCAGTAAAGATAGGTATTTAAAAAAATAAAAATAACACAAATTGCTCACAGATTGAAGAGAAAAACAAAGATTGGAGAATGGGGTCTGTGTGTGTGTGCATGTATGATGGTTAAGTCAAGCCAGCCTTTCTAGAGTGATTGGTAATATTTAAACCAGAGCTGTACCATTGTTATTTTCTTTGGCCCAAATTTCCCCATCTGGGAATAAATTCCAAGGAAATCCACTCACAAAGGAAAAACCTGTGATTTCTCTGCAGATGTTTTAATAGCACTATCCATGGTAAGAAGTAACTGACTAATAAGAGAAAATCTTGAGGGGCACCTGGTGGCTCAGTCAGTTAAGTGCCCACTCTCAATTTCCACTCAGGACATGATCTTAGGGTCATGAGACTGAGCCCTGATTTGGGACTCTGTACTGAGCATGAAGCCTGCTTAAGATTCTCTCTCTTCCCTCTCCCTTTGCCCCTCCAATAAGACTCATGCAATCCCTCTCTAAAAAAGAAAGAAAAGAAAAGAAAACATGAAAAAGCAGAGTAAGAGAGCAAAATAGCAAAAGGAAATGGGAGTATAACAAGTCAAACAGTCAGTCCCTCCACTGAAGCAACTATTAAGCAAAAACTGACAAAGTCAACATTTTCTAGAGCTCTGGAATCCAATCAAGAGCTTACAGCAACCAGAAAGTGTTTAATGAAGGAAAAAATTATTAAGTTTTAGTAAGAAAGGATTGGTCCATCAATAGATGAATTGGTAAAGAAGATGTGGTGTGTGTATATATTATATATACACACACACAATGGAATATTATCTAGCCATAAAAAAGAACGAAATCTTGCCATTTGCAGCAACACAGATGAACTAGACAGAATTATGCTATATGAAATAAGTCAGAGATAAATACTATATGATCCCACTCATGCAGAATTTAAGAAGCAAAACAAATGAGCAAAAGGAAAAAAAAACCAGAGACAAACCAAGAAACAGACTCTTAACTATAGAGAAAAACTGATGATTACCAGAGGGAATGTGGGTTGGGGGATGGGTAAAATTTTTAAAAAAGAAAAAGAAAAAAGAAAAGATTGTGTTTGGTTTTTTTTCTTCCCACCAACCATCACCCATTTCTCTGGCTGTGGGGATGGCCATCCATATTCTTGGAATAACTTGCTAGATCAAGGGATTTTTTCTAAATACTGTGCTTACATGTTTTGATCAATTTGGCAGTTACCTAATGTACTGGTGCCCCCTCAGGCTGAGTCAGCTTTCCAGATAGTGATTTTCAAAAGCATTTAAAGACATTGAATACCCTTAGCCATCTGGGCAAGGGACAGTGCACAGGGACAGCAGCAGCAGGTGGAGTCAAAGGGCTGGGAAGGAAAGAAGATACTAGAGGAATAAGGGTTCTGAGAGACTGTAGCATATACCAGGCTATTGGGACTATAAAGGGAATGCCCAGGGCCAGATGCATACATAGAAAAGATCTCAAAAGATTCTAGGCTTGCATGGTTAGCTGATCCTTGGGCTCTGCACAAGCAGGAGATGAGAGCTAAGGCAGAGTTCTCGGTGGCCTATCTATTCATTGTAGGAGCACCCCAGGTCAGATCCAATCTGCAAAGACTAAGAGAAAGGGCTTTTCATTCTTCCTCTTTTTGGCTCCAGGCAGTTACAGTTTTGGAAATCTTTGTCTACCAAGACAACAAAACACATTCAATGATGACATATGACAAGGAATAGAGTTTTGGCAAAATATTTTGAAAAAAAAAATCTCTCTTTCTCTCTCTCTCAAGAGAGAAAGATAATACCAGCCCTCAACAATCAAGAACAATAAACTCTGGAGAAAAGGGGAAATCTGATTTATATAATTTATATAATAAAATGAAAAACTCACCAGAGAGATTCAAAAGCAGATTTAAGCAAAGAGAAAAAAGAATCAGCAAATTTGAAGATAGGAAAATAAAAATTATGATGTTTGAGAAACAAAAATAAAAAAGATTGAAGAAAAGTGAATATAGCCTGAGAGACCAATGGGACATCATTAAAAAGACCATCATGCATATTGTGGGAGTCCAAGAAGAAGAGGGAGATAAAGGGGCAGAGAAAATAGGTGAATAAATAATGGTAGGAAAATCCCTACACTTTGAAAAACATCAATACAAACATTGAAAGATCTCAAAGAACTCCAACTAGGATAAGCTCAAAGAGACCTATTACTGAGACACATTAAAGTCAAGTTGTTGAGGGGCGCCTGGGTGGCTCAGTGGGTTAAGCCGCTGCCTTCGGCTCAGGTCATGATCCCAGGGTCCTGGGATCGAGCCCCGCATCGAGCCCCGCATCGGGCTCTCTGCTCAGCCGCGAGCCTGCTTCCTCCTCTCTCTCTGCCTGCTTGTGATCTCTCTCTGTCCAATAAATAAATAAAATCTTTAAAAAAAAAAAAAAAGTCAAGTTGTTGAAAGACAAAGACAGAGAGAATTTTGAAAATAGCAAGAGAGAACCAAATCATCATCCAAAAGAGATATTCAATAAGATTATTGTATTATATAATATATATTTATTTATATTATAATACATTCGATCAGAAATTTTGCAAGCCAGAAGACAATGGGATGATGTATTCAAAGTGTTAAGAGAAGGCACCTGGTTGGCTCTGTTGGTTAAGTGACTGCCTTCAGCTCAGGTCATGATCCTGGTGTCCCAGGATCCAGTCTGTTGTCAGGCTTCCTGCTCAGTAGGGAGTCTTCTCCCTCTGCCCCTCCCCCCTCATGCTTTCTCACTCTCCCCCTCAAATAAATAAATAAAATCTTTAAAAACAAAACAAAACCAAAAAAAAAAAAACTATCAAGCAAGAATTTAATATCCAGCAAAAATATCCTTCAATAGTGAGGGAGAAATTAAGACATTCTCAGATATATATAATATTCAGGAAGTTAGTTACTGCTAGACCCACCCTGCAAGATATCCTAAAGGATCTCCTTCAGGTTAAAATGAAAGAACACTAGACATCTCAAAACTGTATGAAGGAACAGAAATTTCAGTAAGGGTAAACATGTAGGCAATTGTAAAAGTGAGTATTATCGTAACAAAGGTGTGTAAGTCCACTTCTTATTTTCTACATGATTTAAGAAACTGATAATTTTTAAAAAACACTCATTAGTCTAGAAGCTAGTATTGTTATAACTTTAGTCTGTAAGGACATTTTGTTTTCTACACGATTTAAGAGACAAATGCATATTTCAAAATTATTAGTTTACATTTTTGGACACACAATGTATAAGGCAATTTCACTTTTAGACATGTATCCAAAAGAATTAATTTCATTTCTAGGTATATATTCAAAAGAATTTAAAGCAAGGACTTGAAGAGGTATTTGTACATTAATACTCTTAGCAGCATTATTC
Organism: Mustela erminea; assembly: GCF_009829155.1. Classification (NCBI taxonomy): domain Eukaryota; kingdom Metazoa; phylum Chordata; class Mammalia; order Carnivora; family Mustelidae; genus Mustela; species Mustela erminea. The sequence goes on along the minus strand of NC_045631.1, from coordinate 13,337,062 downwards.
ATAATAGCCAAAAGGTGGATATAACAAAAGTGTTCATCAGCAAATGAATGGATAAAGAAAATATGGCATTTACAAATAATAGAATATTATTCAGCCTTAAAAAGGACTGAGGGGCGCCTGGATGGCTCAATCAGTACAGCATGAGCCTCTTGATCTCAGGATCATGAGTTTAAGCCCCACTTTGTGGGTGGAGCCTACTAGAGCCTAAAACATGGATGAACCTTGAAAACATTATGGTAAGTGAAATAAGCCAGACACAATAGAACAAATATTCCTTGAATCTACGTATACAAAGTACTTGAAATAGTCAAACTCATAGAGATAGAAAGTAGAATGGTGGTTACCAGAGTGTGGGCAGAGGGCAGAATGTAGAGTGAACTTTATAATAAAAATAAATACTTGGTCTTTTCTCCAGTTTCTGACACAGCATTCCTAAATTCCTCAGAATTTCCAGGTGAGAGGAGAATCTTTTGTCCCAGTGAACCACACTTGGTGAGCCCCTAGATAGCGTCAGATTGGAAACCGTGGGGATAGCTGCACAACACTGTGAATGTTCTCAATGCCATTGAATATACACTGAAGAATGGTTAAAATAGGGAAATTTTGTGGTTTGTATATTTCACCATAAGAAGTGTTTAGAAAATCTGAATATGATTTGCTTATGAATAAAATGAAAGAAAAGCGTGGCTGTTCACTGGGGCAATCAGACAACATCTCTACTGAGTCATCAACATCAACATCACCGAAGACACACAGACAGGCATCATATGTATGTCTCCTGATATGATGCCCCAGGAAGGACTCAATGTCACTTACACAGGCATTCTGGCAGAGAATCCAATAATGATGAACACAAAACAAGGAACCTTCTATTTAGAAAGAGAAAGAAGGGAGGACAGACAAGTTGGGGAGTCAGGGGAAGAAGTGACTTCACAGTGTAGAAACGTCCCTCAGCCAGGCAGTCAAGGTCAACATCAATTAAGTCATACTGAGGTCACAGACCCCTTGTATGATATGACGAGATGGTCTCACCTGGTCTTGCCATGAGACAATCATCAGAAAAACCCAAGTGGAGGGAGTTTCTACAAAAGACCTGACCAGTACTCCTCAAAACTCAAGTCACTGTTGGGGCACCTGGGTGGCTCAATCAGTTAAATGTCTGACTCTTGGTTTCAGCTTGGGTCATGATCTCAGGGTCATGAGATCGAGCCCTGTGTTGGGTTCCACAGTCAGTGTGGAATCTGCCTTCCCTCTCTCTTTACCCCTCCCCCCACCCTCACATGTTCTCACCCTCTCTCAAATAAATAAATCTTTTTTTTAAGCCAAGTCATTGACAACAAAGAAAATCTGAGAAATTGTCTCTCTCAAATAAATAAAATCTTTAAAAAAATCATAAGGAAGATAAAATCCATTTACAGTATTGTAATTGTAATCCATTTACAGTATTATTGCTATATATTATACTATTATAAGTAATATATATTATATATAATTTAATATGATTATATTATAAAATCATATGTAACTATAATGCATGATATGTAATCATACATAATAATATTATGTGTAAGAATATATATTAGTACAGGTGTCATATTTTATAGCTATATTATGTATTATAGCTTTAATATATAATTATATATAATAGTTATATTACTATATATTAAAGCTATAATGTATAATTATATATAATATTTATAATAATTATATGTTATATGTCATTATGTTAGCATACGTAATATCATTTGTTATAGGTATATTATTATTTATTAAACTAATGGGACAAAATGTTAGCAATACGAGACCTATGGGTAAAGGAAAAGGCACACAAATGTTCTATTATTCCGATTCTCAGAAATTCTCTGTGAATTTGAAATTATTTACAAATAAAATATTTTTATTTATTTATTTATTTATTTTTAAGTAAACTCTACCCCTCACGTGGGGCTCGAACTCACCATCCTGAGATCAAGAGTCACATGCTCAACCAACTGAGCCAGCCAGGCACCCCCTACAAATAAAATATTTATAAAATTCTCTGTGCACACACACGTAGTTTTGGGCATTTGCTCATTCCTTCCCTCCTACAGTATGCACTAAGGGTGCCAGGCCCTGCATCAGGTGCTAAGGGTCCCACCGAACAATCCCAGTTCCTGCCTTGGTGGAGCCTCATGCCTCAGTGGATGTTAACACCACGTTAAAGACCTAAGTGTCTTGGGAATTACAGCACACATGTGCCTCTTAGCTTGATTTTCTTCTTGCTACATTTCTCCCACCCCTGCTTCTCAAAGCAAGAAGCTAGTCTTTTCTCTTCTGCTCATGGTTTTGGGCTGTTGGGCTGAAAGCCCTTGAAAAGAAAATCTTCCAGCATCAATAAAAATTCTAATGTAACATACATTAGGCGGTGAGGATGGCGACCAGGTGAGTAAAGAGAAGGATCCGAAGCTTGCCCCAGATGTAAGGAATCCACCACCCATAAGAGAAAAACATACCTTAGAAGAGTTTGTTTCCCTTTCACATAGGGACAGGCACTCCAGGACAGGTTCTGGCTTTTGACCACCCTCCTATCGAGAGGCAGAATCTGATTCCACAACCCTTGAGTGTGGGTTGACCTTAGTGATGCCCTTGTAATACACAGAATGCAATGGAAGTGATGCAGTGTGAATTTAGAGGCTAGGTCTTAAAGGTTCCTGGCTTTCTGGGTGGGAAGCTCACTCTTGGAACCCTGCCACCAGGCTATGAGCAAGGCCCAGCCACGTGCAGAGGCCACATAATTTTCTGACAGGAGCTGGGTCCATGCTTTGCCCGAATGCCCCCACAGAGTTCCCGGCTCAGCTAGCAAGGACCATCAGACAGGAGAGTGGAGAAGCCCCAGGCTCCTGTGACTGTAACCACACCAAAGACCTCAAGCAAGAACCTGCTAGCTGAACCCAGACCACCACCAGAACCATGAGATACAATAAATAATCCATTGTAGTTGCTGCCTTAGGGCATTAAGTTTTGTGGGGGGGGGTTGTTCTGCAACAATAGGTGATCAGAACGTATGTGTTCCATGCTAGAGTTCTTCAAACGGATTAAGACCCAATCACTTATAGCAGTAATTCACTTGATCCATGGGCTTTGCTGGCTACTTTCTCTCCTGTACTGTTTACTGACATTTTTTTATTCTTCCCTAAGATCCATTTACTTATTTGAGAGAGAGCACATGCGAGTGGGAGGAGCAGAGGGAGAGGGAGAGAGAATGTCAAGCAGACTCCACGCTGAGCATGGAGCCCAGTGTGGGGCTGGATCTCACTATCCTGAGATCACGAGCAGAAACCAACAGTTGGACATTTAACTGACTATGCCAGCCTGGCACCCCTTAATTGATGTTTCCTAACATCATCTCCCAAATAAACTAGCATGTAAAATCCTTAATTCAGGGTCTGCCTCTGGAGACTGAAGTATTACACTCAGATCATGGTATTGGTTAAGAGCAAGAACACCATGAACAAACTGACCAGGTTCAGGACGTGGCTGTAACATTTACTAGCTATGGACATTGGCTAAGTTACTTATGATCTATTTTAGTATCCTCATCTGTAAATAGTAAATAAAAAATAGGCCTACATCCTAAGGTTGTTCTAAGTTTAAATGAGTTAATATATGTATAGTGTTTAGAAAAGTTTCAGATAATAATCGGCAGTATAGGGCGCCTGGGTGGCTCAGTGGGTTAAGCCGCTGCCTTCGGCTCAGGTCATGATCTCAGGGTCCTGGGATCGAGTCCCGCATCGGGCTCTCTGCTCAGCAGGGAGCCTGCTTCCCTCTCTCTCTCTCTCTGCCTGCCTCTCCATCTACTTGTGATTTCTCTCTGTCAAATAAATAAATAAAATCTTTAAAAAAAAAAAAAAAAAAAAAATAATCGGCAGTATAAATGTGTTCTTTAAAAAAAACAAAAGAAAAACGTCTAAACAAGACAGGGGTGCCTGGATGGCTCAGTCAGTTAAACATCCCACTCTTGGTTTCTGCTTAGGTTATGATCTCAGGGTCCTGAGATCGTGCCCCAAGTGGGGTTCCATGCTTGGTGTGGAGTCTGCTTGAGATTCTGTCTCCCCCTCTCCCTCTGACCCTTCCCTCACAAATAAATAAATCCTCAAAAAAATAATAATAAAGAGAATTTCTTGGCCCGGGTAACTGGACAATTCCAGTGATCAAGAATGGCTTGGTCAGGGCTTCGCTCTATTTTGACACCATTCTTTCAACTCTATACCACCCCACTCCATGATCGCTCCATCCTCAGGCTGGGTTCTTTTCTGGTAAGAAAAGTGACAAGTGATAGGTCCAGAAGTCACACCCATGTACCACATAATGAAAAGGGAGAGAGAGAACTTCTGGTGCCCCAACAACCTCTCAAAATTCTTGGGTTCATTCTGACTGAATCAGCTTACCCCACGTGCTGTCTATAAGTGGACCATCGGGAAGCTGGGGGCAGGGTCAGTCTCCAAACAACTTCCTGCTACAACTTCTGGTGTGGGCCGGAAGGAATGGATATCCGGCTTCCGGGTCAGAGCAAGGGGACCACAGAGCTTTAAGCAGCTTGGCATTTTGAAAAGAAATCACTCTGCCGCGAAGGACAGATGGAACAAAGGCCAGAAGGACAAGCAAGGGCGATCAGGAGATTGTTATTATTAAAAGGATGCAAAACTTGGAGAATGACTCTGTGAGCTTTCAGTGTTTTGCAGAGTTTCATCCTACCAGCCAGAGGATAGACGGTGTTCTGGGGGACAGGAAACATTACTTGCCAAAGGATTGGAGCCAGTGGTTTTTACAATTCTGCAAAACTAAGATGTGCTTTTATTTTCTGTCCAGTGTAGAAGATGGCCCCAAGGATTATAGGGTTGTTTTCTGGTTTTGTTTTTGTTTTTTTGCTGGGTAAAATATTAACCAATTTTGTACTGAACACAGCCCTCTCATCTTTCCCTTCCTTTCTCCTCCCCCCCTCACTGATTATGTGTTCAAGAGCAGGAAGAATATAAAGTGTCCCCAAACTGAGAAGGCACCTCGAGATTGAAAAAGCAAAGCACCCAACTCCATACAGAATACACAGAGTTTTATTTTGGGTAACTTTCTGACAGGATCTGGGGGGACAGCTATCCAGACAGCTGTGCAGTCAGTCTCAGCAAAAGCCCAGTTTTTAACCTACTGGTTTTAGAGGAAGGTGGACATGTAGGGAGAGTGTTCACATATACATGATTGACAACTAATGTTTAAGAGACTTGGTGCCTCTTGGTGCCTTGCCTCTGGAGGAGAGAAGCATGTTATGAGCGCACTGAAATCTGGAACAGGCTCCCTAAATGCTCTGGTCTTGGAATGAGTATGGAGTTTTTATACATCAATCATGAGGAAGTTTGAAGAGGTCATTAAGCAAACAACAAGATGGAGGTTCAAAGATGGAGTCAGTATGGCCAGTATTCCTATATTATAAAAATCCCAAGTTTTTTTTTATGTTCCCTATGACCATACCAAGTGTTGGTGAGGATGTGGAGCAATTGGAACTCTCATAAATTATGTAGGGGAATTTGAAATGATACAGAGCACTGGAAACCAGTTTGTGAATTTCTTATCCCATTGTGGTTTGATTTTGCATTTCTCAAATGACTAACAGAGCTGAGCAGATATCTTCTCATGTGCTTATTGGCCGTTGGTATATCTTCTTTGGAGAAAAGTCTATCCACATCTTTTTCCCATTTTCTGATTGGGTTTGTTGTTGTTGTTGATGATGATGATTTGTGGAAGACCTTTCTATCTTCCAGATGCAAGTCTTTGATTTTGTACAATAGAAGTGTTGTAAATATTTATTTTTCTCCCATTCGAAATTCATCATTTAATTTTCTTAAAGGGATCTCTCAAAAAGCAGATTTTAAATTTTGATAAAGTCCAAGTTACACTTTTTTCTTTTGTAGTCCACACTGCTTGTATACTAAGACATCTTTGCCATTCCAGACTGTGCATGTTTCCTCCTATGCATCTTTCCTAGATACTGTTACAGTGTTAGCTTTACATGTAGGTCTCTAATCTATTTAAAGTAAATGTTTTTTTTTTAAGATTTTATTTATTTATTTGACAGAGAGAAGTCACAAGTAGTCGGAGAGGCAGGCAGAGAGAGAGAGAGGGAAGCAGGCTCCCTGCTGAGCAGAGAACCCGATGCAGGACTCGATCCCAGGACCCTGAGATCATGACCCGAGCCAAAGGCAGTGGCTTAACCCACTGAGCCACCCAGGCGCCCCTAAAGTAAATGTTTTTATATGGTGTAAGGTAAGGGTCAAAGCTTATTTCTGCCCATGTGTATATTCAGTTGTTCAGCACCATTTCTTGAAAAGAACATCCTTTCTTCATTGGCTTACTCTGACCCCTGTATTGAAAATCAATTGACCATATCTGTGTGGTTCTATTTCTGGACTTGCTTCCCAGTTGTACGACTATCCTTATACCAATACAACACTGACTTGATTTCTGTGCCTCTGTTCTAAGTCTTGAAATGAGGTAATATAACTTTGTTATTTTTTCAAAGTTGATTTGCGTTTTGCATTTCTGTATAAATTTTAAAGATCAGCTTAAAATTTCCTACTGGAGTTTTTATTTGATTGCATTGAATCTACACATCAATTTAAGGAGAACTGCTGTCTTAAAATATTGACGCTTCCAGTCCATGAGCATGGTATATATCTCCATTTATTTAAGTCTTTTTTTACTTTTCCAACAATGTCTTAGAGTTTTCATTGTACATTTAATAAACACATTTGGTTAAATTTAGCCCTAAGTATTTCATGGTATTGGACACTGTTTTAAATGGTATTAGTTTTAAAAAATGATGAGAGTATGACACCTGCCTTTCTATCTTGGGGGAAAGCATTTAGTTTTACAGTTATATTACCTATAGGTTTTTCATATATGCCCTTTATCAGGCTGCGAAAGTTTCCTTATTTCTAGTTTGCTGGAAGTTTTTTTCATAAAAGGGTGAATTTTAAAATATTTTATTTTGACATAATTTTAGCACTACAAACAGTTGTAAAAATATTACAGAGTTCTGGGGCACCTGGGTGGCACAGTTGGTTGTGCATCTGGCTCTTGCTTTCGCCTCAGGTCATAATCTCAGGGTCATGAGCGCAGGGTCTTTATGTCAAGGTCATTATTTCAGGGTCATGACACAGAGCCTGGAGTCAGGCTCTGTGCTCAGTGTGAAGTCTGTTTAAGACTGTTTCTCTTCGGGATGCCTGGGTGGTTCAGTCGGTTAAGTGGCCTTCGGCTTAGGTCATGATCCCAGCGTCCTGGAATCGAGTCCCACATTGGGCTCCTTGCTCAGCAGGGAGCCTGCATCTCCCTCTGCCTCTGTCTACTACTCTGTCTGCCCGTGCTCGTGCTCTCTCTTTCTCTCTCTAACAAACAAATAAATAAAATCTTAAAAAAAAAAAAAAGACTGCTTCTCTTCTCCCTCTGCAACCCCTCACTCTCTCAAATAAATAAATAAATCTTTAAAAAAATAGAGTTCTTTTAGGTTGATAAATATGTTCTGGAACTCTAGTTGGTGATGATTGCATAATATAGTAAATGTAATAAATGCCACTGAATTATATGTTTAAAAATGGTTAAAATATTCAATGCTTTTATGTTCTGCATATTTCACTACAATAAAAAAAATAGTGTTTCCATATACCATTCTCCCAGCTTCCACTAATGATAACAACTTACATAACCACAATGCAATGATTAAAACTAGGACATTAACATTGGTACACTTCTATTAATTAAACTGCATGCTTTATTTGGATTTCACCAGTGTGACTGGGTGATGGGGCATTAAAGAGGCTTGTGATATGATAAGCACTGGTTGATATACTCAACTAATGAACATTATATCAAAAACTAATGATGTACTCTACCTTGGCTAATTGAATTTAAATTTTACAAGTGTCAAAAAAAAAAAAAGAAACTGACTCAGAGGGACTAGATGTTAAATTTAACTAATATTTCAAAGTAGACATTATAAATATGTTTAAAGAACTAAGGAAGATCATAATTAAAAAGCAAGTGGTATAATGGCAATGTAACATTAAATAAAGACTATTGATAAAAAATACAAGTTATTTTTTTTAAAAAGAGCCAAATGGAGATTCTCGAGTTGAAAAGTACAGTAACTGAGATGAAAAATTCCCTATTGATTCCCCAAAATAGAAAGAAATAGCACAATAAAAAGCTAGTGAACTTGAAGATAGATTGATAGAGATTATACAATCCAAGGAATGAGAAGGAGAAGAATGAAGAAAAGTGAATAGGGCCTCAGAGAAATTTACAATACCATTAAATGCACCAACATATGTACAACGGGAGTACAAGAAGGAGAGGAGAGAGAGAAGAAGAAAAGAAATAATGGCTGAAAAAAATGTATGCCAATAAATTGGATAACTCGATAAAATGGGCAAATGTTTAGAAACTAATCTACTGAAACTGATGGAAGAAAAAATAAAGACTCCAAATAAGTCAATAATGAGTAAGAGACTGAATTAGTCCTCAAAATTCCACCCACAGGGGCGTCTGGGTGGCTCAGTGGGTTAAGCCTCTGCCTTCCTCAGGTCATGATCTCAGGGTCCTGGGATTGAGCCCTGCATCGGGATCTCTGCTCGGCATGGAGCCGGCTTCCCCTCTCTCCCTCTGCCTGCCTCTCTGCCTACTTGTGCTTTCTGTCTTTCTCTGTGTCAAATAAATAAATAAAATCTTTAAAAGAAAATTCCACCCACAAAGAAAAATGTAAGCCCAAAGCCTTCACTGGTGAATTTGACCAAATATTTAAAGAAGAATTAATAATTCCTCACAATCTCTCCCCAAAAATGGATGAGGGAGGAGCACTTTCCAGCCCATTCTATAAAGCTAGTATTATGCTCGTGCTAAAACCAGACATCAGAAAGAAAAGAAAATTATAAACATCTCTCACGAATATAGGAAAAAAATCCTTAACAAATTATTAGCAAACTGAATCCACCAACATATAAAAGAATTATATACTGTGACCAAGTGGGATTTATCCCCAGAATCCAAAGTTGGTTGAACATTCAAGAACAAATTAATGTATTATACAGACTATATAATTTTTTAAATATTACATAATAATCTCAAAAGATGCAGGAAAATCATCTGACAAAGCCCCAAACTCTTTGATGATAAAAACATTCAACAGACTAGGAGGAAAAGTGAACTTTCTCAGGCTGATAACCATCTGCCTTAGGCTCAGGTCATGATCCCAGGGTCCTGGTATCGAGGCCCACATTGGGTTCCTTGCCCAGCAGGCGGCCTACTTCTTCCTCTCCCATTCTCCCTGCTTGTGTTCCCTCTCTCTCAAATAAATAAATAAATAATCTTAAAAAAAAAAAAAAGACTAGATCCTTTCCGTCTAAGATCAAGAACAAGAAAAGGATATCTGCTCTCACTACTACTATTCATCATTATGCTAGTGGTTCTAGTCAGTGCAATTAGACAAGAAAAAGAAATAAAGGCACCTGGGTGGCTCAGTCAGTTAAGCAACCAGCTCTTGATTTCAGCTCATGTCACAATCTCAGGGTTCTGAGATTGAGCCCCGAGTTGGGCTCAGCACTCAGCAGGGAGTCTGCTTGAGATCATCTCTCTCCCTCTGTCTCTCCCTGCTCCCCCCACCTTAAAAAAAAATCCAAAACGCTGACAAAACCAAATCCAATGGATTCCCCCTTAACCATCATTTTGTTTCCCAGGGTTTCAGTTGCCCAGGGTCATCCAGAAGCAGATGATACTCTTTCCTATGCATCCTATCCCCTGATGGATAGTAGCCTACACTCCATCACAATGCCTATGTCATCCACCTCACTCTGTCTCATGCCACAGGCATGTACCTTCTCACATTGTCACAAGAAGAGTGAACATAGTGCAATGAGATATTTTGAGAGGGAGACCATATTCACATAACTTTTATTATAGTCCATTATTGTAATTGTTCTACTTTATTATTAGTTATTGTTGTTAATCCCTTTCTGTGCTTAATTTAAAAATTAAGCTTTATCATAGGTATAGACATTTAGAGAAGAACACAGTATACATAGGGTTTGGTACTATCCATGGTTTCAGGCGTCCACTGGGTCTTGGATCACAGACCATGAGGATAAGGGGGGAACTGCTATGCAGATGAGAATGTGAAAAATATGATAACTCTCATTCTTTTTTTTTTTAAGATTTTATTTATTTATTTGACAGACAGAGATCACAAGCAGGCAGAGAGGCAGGCAGAGAGAGGAAGGGAAGCAGGCTCTCTGCTGAGCAGAGAGCCCAATGCAGGGCTCTATCCCAGGACCCTGAGATCATGACCTGAGCGGAAGGCAGAGGCTTAACTCACTGAGCTACCCAGGCGCCCCTAACTCTCATTCTTATTTACAGAAGTGCAAATTTATGCAGCCACTTTGGAAACTATGTTGGTAGTTTACTAAAAAGTTATACTTACCGGGGCGCCTGGGTGGCTGTAGTTATCTTCTAATGATTTTTGTCTAGTTTTTCTAATAAGTAATGCTGGGCTCATGAAATGTGTTGGAAGGTGTTTATTACTTCTCTATTTTTCTGAAAAACTTTGTATAGAATTGGCATTATTTCTTAAATGTTTGATAAGTAGGAAAACTACATTGGCCTGGAGTCTTATTTGTGGGAACTTTTTAAAAATACGAATTCAAGGTCTTTACTTGGTATAAGATTATTCATAATTTCTGTTTCTTCTTAAGTGAGTTTTGGTAATTTGTGTCTTTGAGGGAGTTTGTCTGTTTTGTTTAATTCTCTTACTATTATTTCAACAATTTTACGGTATGTAGTCATGTAATTTTTACCTTCTCTCTTATTTTCTTGATTATTCTAGGTAAAGTATTATAAATTTTGTTGGATTTTTGAAAGATTTATTTATTTGTTCAAGAGAGAGCCCAGGGTAAAGGAAAGTAGAAAAGAGAGAATCTTGAAGCAGATTCCCCACCAAGCACAAGTGGGTCGACTTGGGGCTTGATCTCACAACCCTGACATTGTGACCTGAGCTGAAATCAAGAATGGGACACTGAACCAACTGAACCACCCACGTGCCCCAATTTTTTGATTTTTCTAAACCTTTTGATTATACTGATTTCCCTTCTCACTGTATTCATGTATGCTTTTAAATGCTTGGGCACAATTATAAAAGCTGTTTTCTTATTCTTATCTGCATGTTTCAACACCTTTATCATTTCTGCATCTGTTTCTATTCATTGATATTTTCTCCTAGTTATAGGTCACATATTTCTGCTTCTTGGCATGTCTCTTAACTTTCGATTGGATACAGGACACTGTGGATGTTATTGGTTGACTATCTAGACTTTGTTGTCTTTTTTTTTTTTTTAAAGGTGTTTAACTTTGTTCCGGAAGATAGTTAAGTTACTTGTGGATCTGTTTGATCTCTTTGAGACTTTTCCTAGAAGTTATTTTCTTATTTCAAAATAATCATAATTCACAGGAAATTTCTAAGATAGTACAAAGAGGGCCTATGTACCCTTCACCCAGTTTCTCTCATGGCCACATCTTCTATAACTATAGAGATCCATCCAAATTGTTATGTGTTTCAACAGCTCAGTACTTTCTGTTGCTGGTTGGTATTCCAGCACAGATTTCTTTTTCTTCCAAGTCTACCATTTAATCCCTTAGGATTTAAAAAAACAACATTATTGGGTATTGGGATTCTCAAGAATTACACAACAGGGGTACCTGGGTGGCTCTGTGAGTTAAAGCCTCTGCCTTTGGCTCAGGTAATGATCCCAGGGTCCTGGGATCAAGCCCTGCATTGGGCTCTCTGCTCAGCGGGGAGCCTGCTTCCCCTACTCTCTCTACCTGCCTCTCTGCCTACTTGTGATCTCTGTCTGTCTAATACATAAATAAAATCTTTAAAAAAAAGAATTACACAACAAAGGAATGTCAGTGGAAGGACACAATTGGCCCATTTCTGGGGTCACATTTAGCTCTTCCAGCTTGACACCTAGCTTCCAGACAAAATAAATTTTTATTTTTTCTAAGTGAAATAATGTACAATTTCTGTCTTCCTCAGAACTTATAACTTTCAAACACATAGCTTTATCTTAAGCTTGGTTAAAAAAAAAAACAACTTTTAACAGGATGATGGTCTGCCTCAGTACATAGTGTGTACTGGGAAATTTTTGCAACAGTTGTAACACGGGAATAATGCTATTGACAATGAAGTCCTCAATTTAGATTCTAGAATGTTCAATAAATGAATCTGTCTCAAGGTTTCTATCTCTTGTTTGCTCTATTTGTATTCTCTTTCTGGCCACTGAATTAGTGCATTGAACCAAAAAGATTTATTTTCATTATAGTAGATTACATGTTGTTCAGTGCTCAGTTCTTTTGTTTGTTTCTTTTTTTGTTTTGTTTTTTAAGTGGAGCTCAATGTGGGGCTTAATCCCACAATCCATGAGATCATGACCTGAGCTGAAACCAAGAGTTGGACACCTAACCGACTGAGCCACCCAGGTGCCCCTCTTCTTTTCACCTTTTTTTCTTTTAATTTTGTTTACTTATTTGAGAGAGAGAGAGAGAGAGCACATGAGAGGAGAGAGGTGAGCAGGAGAAGCGGACTTCCCGCTGAGCAGGGAGCCCCATGTGGGACTTGATCCCGGTACTCCAGGATCATGACCTGAGCTGAAGGCAGTTGCCCAACCAACTGAGCCACCCAGGTGCCCCTTCTTTTCACCTTCTTAATCGTCTCCTTCTTCTTTAGAATCAGAGGCTGATGGGACTCCTGTGTTAGCTGAAATATTCCCTTTTGACTCAACTTTTGCATTTCCCTCTTGTTTGTCTGGCTCATCTCTTGGTTATCTCCTTCATTATGACTCTCTTCATCTCTTTGAAGCTGCTGCTTTTTTTAAGATTTTATTTATTCATTTGACAGACAGAGATTACAAGTAGGCAGAGAGGCAGTCAAAGAGAGGAGGAAGCAGGCTCCCTGCTGAGCAGAGAGCCAGATGTGGGGCTCGATTCCAGGACCCTGGGATCATGACCTGAGCCGAAGGCAGAGGACTTAACCCACTGAGCCATCCAGGTGCCCCTGAAGCAGCTTTTTAGGTTATCATCACTCTCTGTAGGACAAGACAGATCGATTTTGGAAGCCTGCTGGTTTTAGAATCTTGACTTCCGTAAGTAGGGAATGGAAAAATGAAAAGCTCACACAACAGTTGGTTCCACCATTCATCTAATGAAGGACATTTGAGTTGTTTCCAGTTTGCGGGTATTGCAAATAAAGCTGCTGTGAACACTTATGTATAGGTCACGTAGACTAACGTTTTCATTTCTCTGGGTAAAATTCCAGGAGTATGGATGCTAGGTAACATGGAAAGTGTAGGTTTAGTTTGTTCAGATGCTGAAAAACTTTTCCAGAGTGGCTGTACCCTTTTACATCTCTACCAGTGACGGATAATTTAGTTTCTTAGCTTCTTCTCCAGCCTTTGGCATTGGCATGACCTTTTAATTTTAGCCATTCTGATTGCTATGGAATGAATTGTGTCATCCTCCCCGCCCTCTCCCCCCCACCTTAGGCCCTTATGTTGGAAGCCTAACCTCCAACTGGACTGTATTTGGAGATCTGGGTCTTTAGGAGGTAATTAAGGTTAAGAGAAGGCACAAGGGAGGGGCCTTGATCTGATAGGATTAGTGTCCCTATAAAACCAGACACCAGAGATGTTGTGCTTTCTCAACTTGTGCGTGAGCGCACACATATGGCAAAGGAAGGCCATGTGAGGGGACATAGTGAGAAGGTAGCCCTATACAATTCAAGAAGAGAGCCCTTACCAGAAACTGAATTTGCTGGGTGGTCAGCTGCAGTGGGGGAAAGAAATGGTTGAACTCTGAATATAGCCTGGGCAATGAGGAATGTACAGCCAAGGAGGCGGAAGTGATGTCAGTGGGTGGTAAATTAACAAGAGCAAACACCAGGGCTAAGGGGGAATCTGGCTAAATTAATCAGGCCAGGGTACTCTGACATCACTAAGAATGGTGGAGGACAGGGAATCCAGATATGGAAGGTTAGCAGTGAAGGGGGGGCGTTCTGGTTAAACTGACTTAGCTGAATTCTTCCTAAAATTGGACACAGAAGCCCAGAAGCCTTAGTTGCAAAAGAGTGTGCTCTCAGGAGGGTGTGACTAGAATTCGGCCAATGAGAGAATCTTTGACAGCTCCTTTCCCTATACTGTGCAGCCCCATGGTTTTTATTATTCTTAAAAATGGCTAATGCTTGTTGAAACCTTATGTCAGGTACAATGTTAAGGGTTTCAGATATGTCTATTAATCCTCCTGGGAGACCTGTCAGGCGGATGAAATTATGTCCAACTCGAAGTTAAGAAATATGAAACTCCCGTAAAATGATTGGTCTAGGACTTCATACGTAGTAATAGGATCAGAGTTCGAACCCACGTTTGTCCTATTTAAATGATCACTGCGCTAAACTGCAAATAGGACAATGCAAATGTCAAATATAATTCCGCGGCCTACCCAGATCCACTGGGACAGGCCCTCTGCGGACACCCTGGAAACCCCTGCCCCCAGGCCGAAAGCAGGACCAAGAAAGCAACTGCCCTGTGCAACCTCGCGCAGGCCGGGCGGGGAGGGGCAGCCCCGTCCGGGAAGCCCCGCCCACCGCTCCACTGCGACCAGTAGCGCCAGCGCCTGGGGGGCGGGGCTGCCGCTCTGATTGGGCACCTCCGGGGGCGGGACCGGGCGGCGAGCGCCCGGCACCGAGTGGTGCGCGAACCCCGGGCGCGCCAAGTTCTGGATTCCGGACTCGCGGGGTAGGTGTCACGTGGTGGGCACCTAGTCGAGCGCAGGCCGGTGGGTCTCGGACTCTGGCCGCGGCGGCAGCAGCGTGGGGCCTCAGGGTCGCTGGGCTGGTGTGCGGGACCCTGTTCCGGTAGGTGGGCAGCTTCGGGTGCCAGGACCTTGGTGTCCCCGACGCTCTCCGGGTCTGCGCTCTCTTTGTGCGCCTTGCCGCCCAGCTTCCCCCGCAGCACTGAGAAGCCGGAAAAGGTGTGGGGCGGGAGGGCGGCGAGGCCGGATGCCCGGTGCCTGGTCACGGGTCGGTGCGGTAGGGGTGGTGGGCTCAGCCTTTGACACAGATGCGGAGGCTTACAGCTGATCAGATAGCCGCTCCCCACTGAGCCCTTTTCTCGCAGAGCATTTTCAGTTCAAGCGCGCCCTTCACGGGGCTACAGAATGCCCTCAACCGAGCTGCAGGTGGAGTGCTATCACGTAGCCCATTTTACAGATGAGGAAGGTGAGGCTCGACGAGAGGACCCGATTTAGGCGCGACCCTGCAGAGAGCAAAATGGCAGAGCCCGGAATCCAACGGAAGCTCTCCAAGCGTGCGCGCTCTTGCCTTGCATATATGGTCGCGCTGCTTTTGGGAGTGCGAACAACTTCCTGCGGGGGAGCAGCTGCGCCTGTTGTCTGCAATCTGTAACACACACCACCCCCCTCCCCGTGCTAGGAGACAAACGTTGCACTGTGGGGTTCTTGGCCCTGTGCCCTGTGCTTCCAGGTCCTGGAAGTCAAGTGACCCTTGATCTGCTGAGGCCAGCACACCACATGTGTCTTTAGTCAAGCAGCTGCCAGACTGGAAACGCCAGTTCAGGTTCTTAGGGAATCCTATTTTAAATTTCTTACTTGAGGGAACACGCCCTGGAGGTGGGAAGTCTGTGCTTTATTTTATTTTTTTTTTTTTAAGATTTTATTTAGTTATTTGACAGAGAGAGAGATCACAAGTAGACAGAGAGGCAGGCAGAGAGAGAGAGAGGGAAGCAGCCTCCCTGCTGAGCAGAGAGCCCGATGCGGGACTCGATCCCAGGACCCTGAGATCATGACCTGAGCCGAAGGCAGCGGCTTAACCCACTGAGCCACCCAGGCGCCCCCTTTTTTTTTTTTTTTTTTTTTTTTTTTTTTTTAAGAAAGTCTGTGCTTTAATTCAGCAGGGTCACAGGAACGGGCTTTGGAACTAATCGTAAACCGGAGTTAAGATTCTGACTACATTGTAGGACCTTAGACCACTTGAGGCTCTGACTCAGTTTCCTCCTCTGTAAATCGGGCAACACAAAATCTGCGCATGGGACACACAGGTGGCATTCAGCAGGGTCGTTCCCTCAGGAGATTTCTGGCTGGTTCTACTTGTGTGACAAAGGCCCAGGGAAGATTGGGGGCCGTGGGGAGGCTGATGACCTTGGCAAGTAAATTCACTTTCCAGGCCTCTTTCCGTGGGGTTGAGGCGAATATCATGCCACGCGTGAGTGACAATTTCCCCAACAGAAATATCCAGCACTATAATGATAGTCACGGCTGCAGTGGGCTGTGTCCTCCCTGTGGTGCTCAGCCCAGATGCCTGAATGGTAACAAAGATGGCTGTAAGGTCCCTCCGTTTCTTTTGTAGTAGCTGATAGTTGGGTACTTACTGTGTGCCTTGTGTGTCTGGCGCTGTTTTGAGTGCTCATGTATGTCCAGTGTCTTTTAACTCTCCCTGACCACTCTGAACAGTCTTTACTCCCGGGTTTTACATGAGGAGACTGAGAAACAGGTGTCAGTAACTGGGGGGTTGCACGTTAGGAAGTGGAGAGTGGGATTTGAACCCGTCAGGCTGGCTTTAGGAGTTTCCTGGGGTGTGGTCTTCACTGTTGGGACATGGGAGGATTGGAGGGGTCCAGCTGGAGAGGTGTCCCCCACCTGCTTTTTGGCACAGGGAGCCTTGATCTACCCCGGTTGTGTTTCTCTAGTTGTTAGTTTCAGATTTCACAGATGGCTTAAGATATGGCTTAAGACCAAGATTTCTAGAACACAGTTTGAAACTTGTGAAATATGCATGGTCAAAGGGAAGAATCTATTCTCCCATCCTGGCTCTCACTGCTTCTGAGTATCATCTCTTGTGTCTCTGCTTTGTTCCCCAAGCTTCAGCCACATGGGCCTGATTTCTGGCCCTCAGCAAGTCAAACTTCTAACCATTTTAGGGCCTTTGTGCTAAAGGTGATAAAGGTGAGGGATGATTTAGGAAGATAAGGTATGTTTGCTCTTACCCTAGATCTCAGAAGCTTGGATCTTTCCCAATTCAGATCTTAGCTCAGACACCTTTCATGGCCTGGCCTCTAAAGAAGCCCTCCCCCCATTTACTGGCCTCATGGCAGTCACCACCACCTTAGATTATCTTGTATATATTTTTTTAAAGATTTTATTTATTTATTTGACAGAGAGAGAGGTCACAAGTAGGCAGAGAGACAGGCAGAGAGAGGGGGAAGCAGGCTCCCTGCTGAGCAGAGAGCCCTATGCAGGGCTCCATCCTAGGATCCTGAGATCATGACCTCAACCGAAGGCAGAGGCTTAACCCTCTGAGCCACCCAGGCACCCTATTTTGTATATTTGTTGTTTACTTTTTTATTAGTCCTCACCTCACAAAAGCAAGGCCTCTGTCTTTCTGACCCACTTATTCTTAGTTCCTTCCTCAGTGCCTGGGACATAGGAGTTGCTCAGTAAATATGTGTTGCAGGAATGAATGAAGTCACTGTAGGCTAATACTAGTAGTAGAGTGGATCTTTTAACTATCAAAAGCTTGTTTTGAATGAAATATAGAATTATCGTATGGTCTAGCAACTCCTCTTTGGGTCTATACGCAGAAGGATTGAAAGCAGGGGCTTGGTATCTGTTCAAGTTCGTGGTTGCATCATTGACAGTGACCAAAAGGTGGAAGCAGCCTAATGTCAATAATGGAAAAATGTCTAAAGAAAGTAGTGTGTGGTGTCTGCAGACAGTGGGATATTATCCTGACTTAAAAGGGAGGGAGATGGCATATGCTACCACATGGATGAACCTGAAGACCTCACTCTGCATGAAATAAGCCAGACACAAAAGCGTGCCTGTTGTGTGATTCCATTTACATGGTCAAATTCATAGCAAGTAGGAGAGGTTACCACCAGCTTGGAGAGAAGGGAATGGAGAGGTGTTTAATAGGTGCCCAGAATTGCGGTTTGCGGCGAGGTGAAAGTTGGGGGACAGGTGGTGGTGATGGTTTAATGCCACTGAATTGCACCTAAAAATGGTCAAAATGGCAGAGAATGACAAATGCTATAGTGAGTACACTTATAAGTGGGATTTAAGAAACAAAACGAACAAGCAAAGAAAAAAAAATTAAATACAGAATAAACTGGTCGTTGCCAGAGGGGATGTGAATGGGTGAAATAGGAAAAAAATTAAATATGATTTTTAATTTAAAAATGGTTAAAATGGTAAATGGTATGTGTCTTTTATCAGAGTTCTAAAACAAATGAGGACAAAGTTCAAGGTATGTTATTTTTCAGCCAGACTCCAAATCTCAAGAGAAGATGTGAAGTATTTCTTGCCTAAATATATTAGCTTTTTGGATGCTTTTCCCTCTGCTTTTTAATAGGTACACAGGGTGAGGATCTCTTTCTTGTTTCATCAGCCCGCAGGTTATCAGTAAATCTGGTCAAGTTGACCCATAAATTAGCTATTTACATCCCAGGTCTTGGTCCTTCTTACTGGAATTCAGATCGCCCCAGGACAGAGTAGGTCTAATTGACTTAGTAGACAATAGATTTTATCTGTAGTAGGTATAATCGACTTAACAGAATCTTGACCTCTGTTGTGTTTTTTTGTTTTGTTTTAAGATTTCCTTTATTTATTTGAGACAGAACAAGCAGAGGGAGAGAGAGAAGCTGGCTTCCCCTGAGCAGGGAGCCGGATGCGGAGTTGGATCCGGATCATGGCCGGAGGCGAAGGCAGACCTGTAACCAACTGTAACAAACACTCAGGTGCCCTGAACTCTCTGGATAAAGAATGAAAACTTCACGATTGGGGCGCCTGGGTGGCTGAGAGGGTTAAGCCTCTGCCTTTGGCTCAGGTCATGATTTCAGGGTCCTGGGATTGAGCCTCGAGCCTCCAGCCCTGCATCGCATCGGGCTCTCTACTCAGCAGGGAGCCTGCTCCCCCACCCCCTGCCCCCTCTGCCTGCCTCTCTGCCTACTTGTGATCTCTGTTAAATAAATAAATAAATAAAATATTATAAAAAAATTTTTTTTCACAATTAAACCAAAAGGTTCATCTGGACTCAAGAAAGGGATGTGTTTGGGGTGCCTGGGAGACTCCCGCTTTGAGCTCCCTGCTCTGCAGTAGCTAGCTTCTGCCTCCACCCTGCCTGAAATAAAGAAATACAATCTAAAAACAAAAACAAAAAAATAGAGTATGGGCTTAAGAAGGGTGTGGACTAAGTATTGGTAGAAAACTCCTCCCCCTAGGTGGGGGGGGGGCGGGTCATGTCCCTGCCTGCTGCTCTCCCCCAGGGTTTCAGAGGTAACTGACTCAGAATTAGCATCTCCCCTAAGAAAAAGATTTGCAGCCAGAGCTATAGTTTGAGTGTTCTGCCCAAGGGAAGCCAGTGAGCGGGGAGTTGCACGTGGGGACTTTGTTCCTTGTCCTGAGCAGGGTGCCAGGGATTGCCTTTCCCAGAATGACTAGATCTGACCTGCCTTGGAGGAGGGCTCCAAGTGGACTTTAGTTATCTGGCGTTTGAGCAATATCTTCTCTGTGTTGCTTGTCACCTTTCTTATGCCCGAGTTTTTGTGTCCGAGAGACCAAGGAGCCAAGCACCGATGCAATCACAAGAGGGTTTATTTGACAAGCTTAAGCCTGGGCCCAAGTATACCCGACAGAGCGGAGTAGGGACTTGGACCCCGAGCCAGATTATAGTCAGAGTTTTTAGAAGCAGAGTAGGGGTGGACTCGGCGGTGGGTGAGGACAAAGTGGGTGTTCAGAAGGGCTATCAGGGTCAAGAAGACTGTCAGGATATTGAAGGCCTGGCTACTATCAAGCCGAGGCCGTTTTTCCCTTTAACGAGGCACTAGCATGAAGACAATTGGGAGTTTCCTGGTGGAATGTCACATTCTTGCTATCAAGCGTACTTGTTAGTGAGATTTTAGTTTAGAAGAAATTTAACTTTATTTACTTTTCCTTCTACCTCAGCCTCCTTCAGTTTTGTTTATGGAGGGGAGGGTGACATTAGGGCTTAAGGAACTGAATAATTTGTCTCTGGAAATTGGGCTATTGAAAAGATAGCTTCTTTGTTGTAAATCTCAAGGACATTTGTAAACCAAGGAAGACTCCTGTCCCGCAAGATTATGATCTCTGCAAGTCAACCATTTGTTGTTCTTTTAGGGCAGCTAGGGGTGGCCGAGGAATGTCACACATACTACCAAGGGGAGGGGAGCGGGTGGAGAGGGGGTGCAAGGTGCCAGCCTCCGCTTTGCCAAGATGGCTGTACTTATGTCAGGGCTAGATTCGAGGTGGGTACAATCTTGTTTTTCTTGGCCTCCACAACCTTCAAATCCTCTTTGAGTAATCCATATTTAGAAGAAACTTGGTCTTCGAGATTCTAGAACCAGAATGCCTGTTTTGGCTCTTGTGCTTTTTTTTGGGGCGGGGGGGGGGGGTGTTACCACCTGTGGAGGGCATGTGTGTGGGCAGATGCAGAGAGCCTTGGGTTGTCCTGGCCATCCTTGAGTGCAGGGATCATCACAGAGAACGGAGAAAAACAGTGGCAGAGTGCCAAAACCATTTTCCCCATCTCTCCCCCTAGGACAGCAGCGTGGCACGTGGCGGGTCACTTCCCAGGCTGCCTGCCTGCCCTTGGCAAGTTAGACCAGATATTGCTGCAGAAGCATGTGTTACAATGAAGCCGAAGTGCTTGCAGATGGGGCTTGTTCCTAACCCTCTGTGCTCGACTTAAAATCATGGCTGCTTTGAAAGCCCCAGTGAGGAATTTCCCAGTTAATAATTACTGGTAGTTCCTTCTTGCGAGCTCTAGGGAGGTTAAGGGGGATGGATCACTGTGACTTGGGACTTTTGGGCTGTTTTATTTAGTGGGTGTGTTTGTCTAGCAAGTGAGAGTGTGCATGTGGGCTTGCATAGGGAAAGTTACTTCTGCGGCTGCTTCTCAGCAATTCTGGGACACTGGCTGGGGGGGGGTGTCCCACAGTTCAGTTCTGGTACTAGTTGGAGTTAACGTGGACCCCACAGATTAAGGGCTCAGTCCCACAAGACAGCCCCCCATTTCAGACACCAACCACAAGTAGGTGGTCTCCCCATTACCTGCAGCTTCTGTAGGACTTGGCTACAAATTGGAGGTTCCCACGAGCCCCCTCCCTTCCTTGGATTTAGTCATTGCTAAGACAGCCGTAGAACTCGGGGAAACATTTGCTTACTTTTACCAGTTCATCATATAGTAAAAAAACAGCATAAAGGAAGGATACAGATAAACAACCAGATAAAGACATACTTAGGTGAGGGGTGGGACAGTCCCACGTGTGACAGCTTCTGTCCCCCTGGAGTTGGGGTGCGCCACCCTCTGGGTACAGGGAAGCCCCCCAGACCCCATGCTTCGGGGATTCTTAGGGAGGCTTCCTCCCCTACACTAGGTTACTCATTAACTCCGTTTCTAAGACCTCTCCCCTCTCTGGAGATTGAGGAGTCTGACTGGAAAATTCCAAGCTTCTGATCCTGGCTCGGTCTCTGTGGACCCTCCAGGAGCCCACCCAGAGTCAGCTAAGTAGAACAAAAGGCACTCTTATCACCCAGGAAATCGCAAGGGGTTTAGGAGGAGAGACCGATGTATATTTCTTACTAATTTACAGTACTCTTGGGCGATGGACTCTTGCCTCCTGATTGGCTCTTTCTCAGCCTAGATATTCTCTGGGTTTGTCTCCTCCATTAGGGCCCCCCCCCCGACCCGGCTGTCCACAGTGATCCTGCTCATGCCAGTACCCCTTTCTCGTCCCCTATGCCGCTCTCCTCGTTTTAGCTCACTGTGTTAAGTCACCTGTTGGGCTCGCTGCCAGGCAGGGCTCCTGCCTGTTTTGGTCACCACTGTGTGCCCAGTAACAACCCTGTGACTGCCTCCAGGAAGGTTCTCAGTAAGTAGCCAGCGAATGAGTGTCCTGAAATGACAGCTGATGGAAAAAGCCCTGAAAAGCTGCCAACTATTGGTTAAAGGAAGTTGATTCCTGTTAATATTTAAACGTTCACACCGGTAGGTGTGCCACTGCCCACAAATTGTCGTCCTCTGCAGAAACCTAGGGTACAGAAGCTTGCATTTTCCTCTCAGCTCTTTTAACAGGATGACATTTTCTTTTCTTTGTTTTTTAAGATTTTATTTATTTATTTGACACAGAGAGAGCACAAGTAGGCAGAACGGCAGGCAGAGGGAGAGGGAGAAGCAGGCTCTCCATGGAGCAGGGAGCCGGATGCGGGGCTCCATCCCAGGATGATGGGATCATGACCTGAGCCAAAGGCACCCATGGGATGCCATTTTCTGATGAAAAAGACAGACGTGTCAATCTGAGCTGTGGTTTTTACCGGAAGGTGTCTGTTTAAGCAACAGTGTGTGCCTTCACTCATAGCTCCTACAGTAAGAAGTCTGGGGGGCACTCAGAATGTGTGTTTGGGGGTTTTGAGCCCATCCTTCATGGCTGAGCTGCTGTGCAGGCCTGGGGCTGAGAGATTTTTTCTTTTCTGAGTCTCATTTTCATTACTTGAAAAATGGCGGGGGGGGGGGGGTGGGCGCCTGCGTGGCTCAGTGGGTTAAAGCCTCTCCCTTCGGCTCAGGTCATGATCTTGGGGTCCTTGGATCAAGCCCCGCCAGCGGGCTC
The DNA here is from genome assembly GCF_009829155.1 of Mustela erminea. Classification (NCBI taxonomy): domain Eukaryota; kingdom Metazoa; phylum Chordata; class Mammalia; order Carnivora; family Mustelidae; genus Mustela; species Mustela erminea. Next base: position 13,314,302 of record NC_045631.1, on the reverse strand, counting down.
TCTGCTTGGCAGGGAGCCTGCTTCCTCCTCTCTCTCTGCCTGCCTCTCTGCCTACTTGTGATCTCTGTCAAATTAATAAATAAAATCTTAAAAAAAAAAGAAAGAAAAAAAAAATGGGAAGAATAACACTGAAATCAGCAATTTGTTTATTCAGCCATTTGGCAAATATATATGGCCAGGCTGGCATTTTGTGTGGGATTTTATAAAAAGAGTAACACTGAGTTCTTGCCTTCAAGAACTGGTTTAGGTGGGGAGCTTCCCCATAACCAGGAAAGGTAGAGTTGGGAAGAGGGGTACCGGGCTCTCTAGGCTGGGGCAGGCCTCAGAGGGGGGGCGAGGAGTTCTCACTACTAACGGGATCCCCCGCTGACCTCCACACTTTGAGAAGGAACCAGAAGTTCCATGCAGTGGTTGTGCAATAGAAGGCCATCCTGTTGACAGGACGTGTGAGGGAAAGGCCATAAAATGCGTCAGTCCTTCAGCAACTCGGGAGAACCAGCAGCTTTAATTAAATTTAATGCTGGGAGTGTTTCCATTTTCAGGCAACTTTGAACCAGCGCGACGATGGCAGAAGTCAACGGGACTCACAAGGATGCTGACCTGTGGTCCTCGCATAATAAAATGCTGGCGCAGCCCCTGAAAGACAGCGACACTGAGGTGAGGCGCCAGGAGTCTTACTTAGGTCTGCTGGTCTACTCCTAAGTAAACCCCACTGAGGACAGCCTTGCGGGTAGTGTAAGAATGCTGTGTGTAGGGGCCGTGGCTGACAAAGTGGCCAAAAGTCCCCTGTGGGAGGACGCCTAGGAGGCTCAGCGGGTTAAGTGTACCCTTCTTGATTTCGGCTCAGGTCATGATCTCAGGGTCGTGGGATGGAGCCCTGCGTCTGGCTCTGCGCCAAACATGGAGTGTGCTTCGAATTCTGTCTTCTCCCTCTGCTCCTTGCCCTGGTCGCTCACACACACTCTCTAAAATAAATAAGAATTTAAAAATCTTTAAAAGGCTGCTGTGGGGAATAGGCATATTTCTGGGTTTCCACAGAGGGCAGAGCACTGTTCTGGCTATTCCGGAGGAAAGGGCCATTGGAGGGGCCACTGACATCTGACCCATTCCTTCCAGTTCAGATATCTAGACACTGAGAAGCATCTTTTAATTTGTGTGGTTGGTTTTTGGTTTTGTTTTGTTTTAAAGATTTTATTTATTTATTTGATGGACAGAGATCACAAGTAGGCAGAGGCAGGGAGAGAGAGAGAGGAGGAAGCAGGCTCCCCGCTGAGCAGCGAGCCTGATGGCGGGGCTCGATCCCAGTATCCTTGGATCATGACCTGAGCCAAAGGCAAGGCTTTACCTCACTGAGCCACCCAGGCACTCCTTATTCATGTGTTTTTATAACAGCTTTAGAGGTGAGAGATCATTCGCTTAGCATGTAAGTCACCCACTTAAAGTGCGTATGTTGGTGGTTTTCATATGTTCACAACCAACTTTATTTATTTATTTAAAGATTTTGTTTGTTTGTTTATTTATTTATTTATTTATTTATTTGCGAGAACACAAGCAGGAGGAGAGGGAGAAGCGAAGCAGATGCCCTACTGAGCAGGGAGCCCGACGGAGGACTCGATCCCAGGACCCTGAGATCATGACCTTGAGCTGAAGGCAGAGGCTCAACCCACTGAGCCACCCAGGCGCCTCTGCAGTCAATTTTAGAACATTTTTATCCCCCCGCAAAGAGAAACCAAAACCCATAAGCAGTACTGTACTGCCCCCCGCCGCCCAAACTCCCCAACCCACAGCCACTGCTGGCCTACTTTCTGCCTCTGGGGGTTTACCAAAGCTACTTTTATCTTAAGGATGAAGAACAAGGAATAAACTTCAGGGAGGGAGAAACCTGGTGAAATGTAGGGATGAAAATAACAAGAGGGTGCAAAATGAAAAATTCAGTGGGATGCTTATTTGAAGGAGCATTTTCTCTTCAGTCATTTTGTTTCCCTTAATTCATTGTCTTCTGTGAATTCCTCCCTGAGTGCTAACATCCAAGGAAGATTTCATCTCTTCTCTAAGTGCTGTGGGAGTCTTCTCAGCTGGGTTGTTTGGGTTTCGGTTGGCTTCTGTAGGCAAAATATGAATCTGTCCTAGTGTCCCATCTCTTTACTAGGTTATGGCTTTTAAAAAAAATTTATTTATTTATTTATTTATTTGACAGATCACAAGTAGACAGAGAGGCAGGCAGGGGGAAGAGGGAAGCAGGCTCCCCACTGAGCCGAGAGCCTGATGCGGGGCTCCATCCCAGGACCCTGAGATCATGACCTTGAGCTGAAGGCAGAGGCTTAACCCACTGAGCCACCCAGGTGCCCCCGGTTATGGCTTGGATCAGAGCAAAACGCTAACCTGAATCAGCCAGACATTCACCACTCACCTTCCCTTTTCTCTCATCAGGTTTACGACATCATCAAGAAAGAGAGTAACCGGCAAAGGGTCGGGCTGGAGCTGATCGCCTCAGAGAATTTCGCCAGCCGGGCAGTTTTGGAGGCCCTAGGCTCTTGCTTAAATAACAAGTACTCTGAGGGGTACCCAGGCCAGAGGTATGTGAGTACCATCACAGGCCTGCTTCTGACACAGTGATGGGAACTACTGAGTCAGTCTCAAGTCTACAAAACAAGGGGATTCCTGTTCTGCTCCTGCCGTAACTCATTTGCAATTCCCAGCACGTGGCAGCGCCCGTGTTCTTGGAGCAGCTGTCCTCGTTGTCTTTAGCAGTCCCTTTGTGGGGCTTTCTAGAATAACAGGCCAGTCCCTAAGGAGTCTGGAGCTGCTGGGCCATTGTTGAGGCTCTAGAGAAAGGTCAGGGCTGTGAGGGGTGTCATGGAAGGTGGCTGTGGCTCTGTGAGTTACGGAGTTTCTGTCAGGGGTGACCCGGAAGCAACACCGGACTCCATCATGGCTGTGTTAGAAATGTTGGATTTGGTCAGTTCCTTCCCCCTGGGAACCACAAGAAGTTCTAGTCATTTTTGGTTTTTTACAGTCATCAGCAAAGATGGCGATCACAGAATCTGATGTATGGTTTTTGCAGATTTGCATATCTGTGTCCCAAAGCCCACGGGAAAAGAAGGGTCCCCCTCAGCCCACTGCCTGCCGCTCAACACCGAGATGCCCCTGAAGCTCTCGGGAGAAGGGCCGAGGTTGAAGACACAGTCTTTTTCCTGCCCTAAATAACTACCTTCTCCTCTGTGCCTTGGAGGGTTCCCCTGGTGTTTTCACAACCAGTAGCTCATGGGATCTCGTGAGAGCCCCAAGCAGGGGCTGTTTTCCACGTGGTACAGATGAGGAGGCCGAGACTCACTGACATTCAGTGACTTCTTTCCAGAGTTTTGTGAGTTATTCTGGTGAAATGAATGAGCCTGAGAGGAGGTTGTGGGGACCCCCAGATTTGTGGCCAAGGGGGACAGTGGTTTGGGTCGCCTGGGGGGCTCAGGACTTGTGGCTGGTGGGTGAAGTGTGGATGGACTCGTGAACGTGAGTCCTTAGCCTGGGGCATTGGCGCTAATTCTAACCCTAACCTGACTGACCCCATCTCATCATTTCATTGAAAATGCTTCTGTCTTTGTTGGCAATCGGAGAGATGACAGTGGCCTTCAAATGGAGAGTGAAAGTCAGTGCTGTGGTCTAGGCATCAGGCTGAGCGTGACCACAGTCATGTTCGTGTATCCTGCAGCCTGACTGCAAAGTCAGCCCTCTCACCCCCTTTCCAGATAAGGATCGGACTTGGCAGGTGAAGGAGGCAGCTCCAAGTCCTGCGGTAAAGAGCAGAAGCAGGATTGCACGGTCTTTCCAGAGCTCCCTGCTACCTCTGCAGGGATCTGGGGCAAGGCAGGCAGGGGCACTGGGGTCTCATCGTGACCATGAATCCCCATCCTGTGTTTGCTTCCCTGGGAAATGGCTAATTGCTAAGTCCCCTGGCAGCCCTGACCTTCCTGAAAGTCCATCACCCTTCCCCAGTCATGGGTGGCTCTACTTCAAGCTCGGAGGATACCACATCTTTCTTTGGTGACAAAGCAGAGAATGTAACGCTGGAAGGGACCTTCCAGATCCCTCCATGAAGCCCCTCCCAGTTCCCACACTCTGTTGTGGCTGCATTATTCACAATAGCAAGAGCTGGGAGTGGCCCACAAGTCCGTGGGTGGATGAATGGATAAGCAAAACGTGATGATCCATATAACCGACCACCCTTCGGCCTTAAAACAGAAAGAGTTCCTGTCACATGCTACATGGAAGGTGAACCACAAGGTCCTTGTGCTGTGTGCAGTAATCCAGTTTCCAAAGTCTGCATAGTGCCTCATGCCACTGAGAGCTGTCTAGAACCGTCAAGACCATCGTGAGGCGGAGATCGTTGGTTGCTAACAGCTGTGGGGAGGCAGTGGGAGCTGCTGCCTCACGGGTGTCGAGTTTCAGTTTTGCAGGGTGAGAAAGTTCTAGAAGTCTGTTGCACAACAGTGGGAATATACTTAACAGCGTGAGGTACTTAATGCTATTGGACTAGGCTTGAAAAGGGTTAAGATATCAATTCTGTGCTGTGTGTTCTTTACTAGGATGAAAAGAGTATGTGTGTGTGTGTGTATGTGTTCTTAAAAGACTTATCTGTTTTTTGTTTTTTGTTTTTTAAGATTTTATTTATTTGTCAGAGAGAGCGCACAGGCAGGCAGAATAGAAGGTATAGGCAGAGAGAGAAGCAGGCTCCCTGCAGAGCAAACAGCCCAATGTGGGACTCGATCCCAGGACACTGGGATCATGACCTGAGCGGAAGGCAGCCGCTTAACTAAGCCACACAGGCATCCCAAAAGCGAGAGAGAGTGAGTGTGAGCCAGCACAGGGTGGGGGTGGGGGGGCAGAGGGAGAGGGAGAAGCAGACGCCCTGCTGAACAGGGAGCCCGATGCGGGGCTTGATCCCATGACCCCAGTATCATGACCTGATCAATCAAGAGTTGGGTGCTCAACCGACTGAGCTGCCCAGGTGCCCCAAAAAGAGTATATATATCTAATTTAAAATTTTTAAGGTTTTCTCCGACCACAAGGCATCGTGGTTAAAAATGTCTACTGAGTTGAGTTACTACGATTATTAAAATTCAGAGGAAAAACATACAAATTTCCATACTAATTATTAAACAGCAAGTAAAATTTTATTAGAACTGTTAAAACAAAAAACAGGAGAACCTTTCCTTCCTCACCAGCCCGGAGGAAGCCCCATTCCACATTCTGGCTCTGGGGCTCTGACTGCTCTTGGACCCTGATGCAAGGGCGATCGCATGGTTGTAACTGCCTGATGTCACTCAGCGTGATGACAAGGTCCTCAGGGTTCATCCATGCAGCCTCTGTCGGAATTTCTTGTAGACGAGAAGGTACTCGCTCCGTCATGAAGCCGACTGGGCACAGATGGAAGATGAGTGGCGTGGGGTCTCGGGGGACTCGTTCTCACTGCCCCTCAGCTTTCATTCTTCTGTCCCAGCATGAAGCTTCTTTGGCCTTTCTACAAAGCACAGAGGATCAGGGCCACAGGGGGCCTAAGCCGGCTTTCTCTGCAGGTATTATGGCGGGACTGAGTTCATCGATGAGCTGGAAATCCTCTGTCAAAAGCGAGCGCTGCAGGTCTATGGTCTGGATCCCAAGAGCTGGGGGGTCAATGTCCAGCCCTACTCAGGTAACTGCCACATCCAGACGGGCCTGGGCTGTCCCCTGCCTGCTGGCGTTCACGGAGGGCAGTCCCAAAAAGGACAGCCCCTAAACGGAAGTGAAAAATGGGCCAAGCCCCTACTGGGGCTTAGAGACCCACAGATGGGTCTGTGCACCTCTCTCCATCGCCCTTGGCGCCTCCCAATCCACCCCTCCTGAACACACCTGTCCTGTATTCTTGGGGTTTGCTGCGGGGGAATCTCTGGGGAGCTGGCTGCACAGTGGGGGGCCAGGCCTGTTCTGTCCACTCCTGGTTGACGGCCTAGTGGCCAAGCTCTGGGGGCCTGCTCGGGGCCTCCCAGGACATCCTCTGGCCTGGCCTTCCAGGCTCCCCTGCCAACTTCGCGGTGTACACCGCCCTAGTGGAGCCTCACGGGCGCATCATGGGCCTGGACCTGCCTGACGGTGGCCACCTGACCCACGGGTTCATGACAGACAAGAAGAAAATCTCTGCCACGTCCATCTTTTTTGAGTCTATGCCCTATAAGGTAAGTGGGGTTTCTAGGTGGTCCTGTTCTGAGATGCTCCAGGAAGTCCCTGCTTTTTGCTATCTGTCCCCTCCTGCCCTTGGGACTCCTCAGGCATTTGGAGCATGCGGGGGGGGGGGAGGGGGAGGGCAGCGGAAGCCCAGGGAGGTGGGTTGGGGAGATTTTAGCTGCAGGCTGACCCCCGTGCTCGGGACTCTACCACCCCTCATAGATCTGTCAGTGAACCACAGCCTGTATGAGCCACAGGCGCGGCCTGCAACTTTCACGTAGTCACGTGGGGCCTTCGTCATTACAAACAGCTGGGTTGGAACAGCATACGGATGATGCGTGGACTGATGTGTTTAACTTGATGCCGGGGATGGGGGCAAAGGCAGTAACCCGCGGACTCAGTTATGGGGAAGCCATTGTGCATGGTGACTCTCCCTTGTGTCCAGAAACCATTTCCTCCTGCTGTTTGTTGTCCCATGGGCTGTCCCCAGCTAGTTCATGGGTCCCATGGGGTGCAAAGGTCGCAGCACTTCCTTGAGCTTGGCTGAGGGTCAAACACGGGATTTTATTCCTTTAGGGAAAGCAAGCCAGTGTTCCTTCAATTTTGGCATCCTGTGGCCTGTGCTGAGTACCCTTGACTGTTCACCATTTGTCGGCCTTTGGCTCGGTCCTCATAACTGCATGTGTGCTTTTTGTGTGCAAGTGACGGTTCGCTGCTTTTCCTGGAAAGCCCAGGCATTTCTGGCCACAGGTATCCTCGTCAGCCAGCTCTGACCCTGAAGGTGGATTTTGAAACATAACAGTAATGACACAGTGCTCAGCCTTTGCATGTATAACAGAAAAGCCAGTTTCTTTCTTTCGTTCCTTTTTTTTTTTTAAGATTTTATTTATTTATTTGAGAGAGAGAGAACATGGGGAAGGGGGAAGCAGACTCCCCGCTGAGCAGGGAGCCCAATGTGGAGCTCGATCCCAGGATGCTGGGATCATGCCTGAGCTGGAGGCAGATGCTTAACCGACTGAGCTGCCCAGGCTCCCCTCAAAAGCTGGTTTCTACAGTTTTTTTTCACTGTGGAAAAAACAGTGGCAGAGAGGAATCACGGACTTGTTTTCTGATCTTAGATGAGGCCTCACACAGCCTTACTCTCTAGCCCAGTGTCCTTATTAATTAAAGTAGGCTCCATGCCCAGCAGAGCCCATTGTGGGGCTTCAACTCTTGACCCTGAGATCAAGACCTGAGCTGAGATCAAGAATCAGATGCTTAACCCACTGAGCCACCCAGCCCCCCTTCTCCCAAGAGTCTCTTGGGTACAGCCTGGAGGTTCAGCGGTGGTGGGTCTGCAGGGGTGCGGAGTGGCTGGGAGCTTGGCCAGCTTGGGCAGCAGGAGACACAGCTCACCTGCCAAAGGGGCACCGGCCGTGTGCAGGGAGGAGACACAGACCTGCCTGGCCTCCAGCAGCAGCTGCCACGCCTCACCTCTGCCCCCGAACCTGCCTCCCTGCCCTGCCTCTCAGCGGGCTCTCACCCTCCAGACAACTTTCCTACACATAGCTAGGCATTTCATCTCCGTGGGGAAACAGCACCTCAAACCTTCTGTCCCCCTGTCTCTCCTGTCCAAGTAGTCCCCTGCCTGAAGGTCCTAAGTGACAGAAGAGAGGCACTCGTCCCATCCCTCTACACCACTCCGGCCCTTCTGCAGTTTCTGACAAATGCCCATGAGTTTTCCTTGGAGCGGAGTTTTCTTTTGTCAAATATTTAGCATTTTCTAAAAAAGAAAAAAAATTTTTTAAATCCCTTAAGTTTAAAAAGCAGAATGTGGTAGGGAGAGTAGCAACACATTTTGAGGGGTAGGTAATTACGTCTTTAAAAATTTTTTTAGGGACGCCTGGGTGGCTCAGTTGGTTGGGCCGCTGCCTTCGGCTCAGGTCATGATTCCGAGGTCCTGGGATCGAGTCCCGCATCGGGCTCCTTGCTTGGCGGGGAGCCTGCTTCTCTCGCTGCCTCTGCCTGCCTCTCTGCCTGCTTGTGTGTACTCTCTATCTCTGGCAAATAAATAAAAAATCTTAAAAAAAAAAAATTTTTTTAGAATCACGTCTGTTTTTTTCACTGCGGGTCAGCTGTTGATTTTCTTCAAGGTAACAGTTTCTCTGCCAAGTGCAGGTGACTGGAAAGAAGCAGTTCATTCCCTTTGCAACAGAACCACAGCCAGTCCTTTCCAGTGAGGTTTTGGTCGCACACAAGCTTCCTTAATGATGTTCACTGGAGAGGGTGGCCACGGGACCCGAGCCTTGAAACCCCCGGGGGCAGGGGCTCGTCCCACCACCTCCTCTCTGGAGAGCTCCCATGCCCCACACCCCTAAAATCTTTGCCTTTGATTTTTACTTCCCCTTGGCACAAATGCTTTAATGCATCTTCAATACGCTGATTTTACTAAGACACGTGTCACCAAAAAGGGGAAAAAATGTTTGATGTTTCACAGGTACGTGGATCAGGCTGTGGAGCCTGTCTGAAATTGATTTCTGTGGGGAGCAGTGAGGTGGGCATCCAGACAACATTTTTCCACGTGGATGTCCTGTGGACCTAGTTCCACGTCTTGGAAGACCAACCGTTCCCTGCAGCATTACTGTTGTCTTCGATCAGATGACCCTCTGTCACTAGGCATCCTGTTTCTGGGCTCTCTTCTGTTCTTGTCCTTCCACAAACATGTGCTGCCTTAATCACTATAACTTTATGTGTTTTTTAATTTCTCTGAATAATATTTTGTGTGGGGGCACCTAGGTGGCTGAGTTGGTTGACTTTTTTTTTTTTTTTTAAGATTTTATTCATTTATTTGACAGAGAGAGAGATCACAAGTAGGCAGAGCGGCAGGCAGAGAGAGAGGAGGAAGCAGGCTCCCCGCCGAGCAGCGAGCCCGATGAGAGGCTTAATCCCAGGACCCTGGGATCATGACCCGAGCCCAAGGCAGAGGCTTTAACCCACTGAGCCACCCAGGTGCCCCAGGCATCTGACTCTTGATTTCGGCTCAGGTCATGATCTCAGAGTTATGAGATCAGTCCCCAGGTGGGGCTCTGTGCTCAGCGGGGAGTCTCCTTCTCTCCCCCACCCAAACCCTCCCCCTGCTCACACACTCACTCTCTCTAAAATAAATAAATCTTTAAAAAAGTGTTATGTGTGGAGGTTTTATATAGCTTTGATATTTCATGGCTTTTGAAACAAATGTAATGTTGTTAACACTTCATTTCATACTTTTTGTTGCTTATATGCATGAATGTAACTGATTTTGGGGTTTTGACCTGCATCCAGCGACCCTGCTAAATTCAGTTACTAATTCTAATAGTGTGCCACCAGAAGCTTGGATTTTCCAGGCATGCTGTGATGCTATCTGTGAGTAATGTCAGCTTTTCACATCTTCTGATCTTTGTGTCTTTCTTTCTTTCTCTTGCCTCTTTGTACTTGGACTAGAAGAGCTGTTAGCAGCAGCTTGTCTCTTTCCCAAAGGTAATGGCGTTTCAGCATCCGCATTGCATGGTGCATGTTTGTCGTTCCTCTTTTATTCCATGGTGGCTTTTTAGTTCCTTGTCCTCCCGGGTAGAGCCCTAGGCTAGGAGCTCACTTTTCCTCTGGGGACCCCTCAGGGCATCCTGCCCCTGTGAGCGATGCCTGGTTGTCAACACTACTTGTGCAAGCCAGACACACTGGTACCCCATCTCGCCCTTGAGTCCCATCCTGGGACAGCTTTCCTGCATCCGTGGTGGAGGGGAGCAAACAGGTTTTGGGCAGGTGCAGAAAGTCATCTTACCTTGATAGCCTGCTCGAGTTCCAGTGGGAGGGCAGGCCCAGTGTGGCGGAGGACGCTGCCTGAGCCCCCGGTCTCTGTGACATCCCACAGGTGAACCCAGACACTGGCTACATCAACTATGACCAACTGGAGGAAAACGCCCGCCTCTTCCACCCGAAGCTCATTATCGCAGGTGATGAGTGGGGGGTAAAGGAACCGCCTTTGTCAGCAGCTCCCATGTCTCTTACTTTTTTTGAAAGATTTTATTTATTTGAGAGAGGGACACAGCGAGAGAGGGAACACAAGCAGGGAGAGTGGGAGAGGAAGAAGCAGGCTTCCCGCTGAGCAGAGAGCCCAATGCATGGCTCAGTCCCAGAACTCTGGGATCATGACCTGAGCTGAAGGCAGATGCCCAGCGACTGAGCCACCCAGGCGCCCCTCATGCCTCTTACTAAATGAAGACGTGGAGATGTTCCCTGACTCACTGCTAGTCCCTGTCCGAAGGGCTGGCCTTCTGGGGTCTTAGTGGATTCTTTTCTTTCAGGATAAATATCACTGTTAGAAGCATCTAGAAATATTAACCCCCGTCTAATTGGTGGAGGTAATAATAATTAGCGGCTGTCCCAACCACCGTGAAGAGGCCTCTGACCTCAAAAGCAGGTCAGAGTGGTAGCCTTTGGCACCAAGATGTTTTGGGGAGGTGGTTTTCCATTTCCGTTCTCAGGGATGTTAGAGGGAGAAATTTCCAGGCTGTCGGATATGCCTATCCAGAGGCCGCTTTGCAGGTCTGCACTTCCGGCGACTCTCGGCTGGCCGTGCGTAGGTCTTGACTGTGTCACCCTTGCTGTCTCAGGAACCAGCTGCTACTCCCGAAACCTGGACTACGCTCGACTGAGGAAGATTGCAGACGAGAATGGGGCGTATCTCATGGCGGACATGGCGCACATTAGCGGGCTGGTGGCAGCTGGTGTGGTGCCCTCACCCTTTGAGCACTGCCACGTGGTGTCCACCACCACCCACAAAACCCTGAGAGGCTGCCGAGCCGGCATGATCTTCTACAGGAAAGGTGGGCTCCAGGGGGTGAGGTACTGGCAGGGTGCTGGTGTTGGCCTTTCTCCTCTGGGGTTCATATTCAGTTTGGGAAGCTAAGAAAACCGGGATCCCTTGAAGGGTTCCTGCAGGAGCTACACAGGAGAGGGCAGTGGCAGGGCTGCAGAGGAGATCTAGAAGCAAGCTTTGAGCACAGCTAGCTGTTGCCTCATTCCTTGGGTGGCTGGTACTGGGGAAAGAGGAAGGGTATTGTGCTGTGGGTCAACTAGTCCTCCCTAGAAGAGGTGAATGGAGGGTGTGCATGGCTGGCCAGGGGCTACGAGAGCCCTCACGGTGCAGCCGTACTTTGGCAAACTTAACGCTGGTAGAGCATGCATTTTGCAGAGGTTGACTCACAGTAAACAAACCATAAGACACTGATGTATAAACTACAGTTACCACTGTAGTTCTTTTAGTGAGGATTCTCAGTTTAATGCCTGTAGCCCACAGGTCTAAGAACTCCCTTTATTTTAGGATCCCCACACCTGGGAAAGCCAGGTTCTGATCAGATCATTTGGCCTGTGGTGAGACCGGATACATGCCCACCCACAGAGAAACACAGCCCCCCCACCCCCCTACCCCCCACGATGGAGTCTCTCTCCCCTGCAGTCTCCTTGTCTGGCCCTCTTCCCTGGGGCTGGATATGCCCACGTGCCCAGGAGCCTTCTTAGTGCACTGTTGTCTCTGAGGACCTTTTTCTGTTGTGTCAACAGTTCTGAGGCAGGTAGTCATTCCCACCTGGCTGGGAAGTGTGTTCCTTCCCACGGAGCACTGGTGTGTGGCTAGCCTGAGTGACTCCTGCATCTGCCACGTCCATGCTGTGTGATCCTGGGCTCGTTGTCCAGCCTCTCTGTGCCTCATTTCCACACCTCCAGAGTGGGCATCCTAATAAGAGCACCCATCCCTTCAGACCAGTGCTGGGAGCATTCATTAATTAATTTATATAAAGTGCCTCAAGCAGTTCATCGCTCCCAAGAAGCTCTGTAGAGACATTAGTTACTACAGCGCATTAACATTTTTTTCAGAAAGGACTCCCAGTCCCCATTAGAGCCGTTATTATATAATTAATATATATCATTATGCAAATGAGTTTTCTCTCCTTCAAAGTCATCATCTGGGAAGACTGCTATCTTGGATGCCTCTTTGAGGAAATGTGCCCGAGGCATAGTCTTTGTTAAAGTCTTGGTGGAGGGAAATTTTTATCCTTTGATTCATCTAGGAAAGGGTGGTCAGGACTGCTCTGCAAGCAAGGGGCCCCTGAGCTCTACAGCATGAGGGACCAGGCCTCGCCCTCAGGACTAGAGACCAGGCTTGTGCTTAGGGCCCCGCAGCCGGCGTGAGTTGGAGTCCCAGTGGGGAGGAAACAGGCGACAGCCCGGCTGATGTTCCCATTCTGCTGTTTTCCTTCATCCAGGAGTGCGCAGCGTGGATCCCAAGACGGGTAAAGAGACTCTGTACAACCTAGAGTCGCTCATCAACTCCGCTGTGTTCCCAGGCCTGCAGGGTGGTCCCCACAACCACGCCATTGCTGGTAAAACGTCCCCAGAGCCAACCCTGAGGCCTCAGGTGGCGCTTGGGGGTAGGGAGCACCCTCATCCATGGCACTGTCCTATTCAGGAAACAGCAGGAAAGGAATTAAACAATTGGGAGGCGACACAGCAGATGGGGTGAGCGGTTAGTGTGCGAACCCTGAGAGGATGACATCCCACCCCTAGCACCGCTGACTGAGATCTCCCAGTAGGCTGCCAGTGACTTGCTCCTCTGTACAGATGGCTTAAGAGATGTGTGGTGATCTCAGAGTCGTTCCAGCATCTTCCATAGAACAGAGTGGTTTGGTAGAGAAGCCCAGGATGAAGACATAGGGCCTCCATTGAGAAGCCCTGGTGTTTCTCAAGCGGGGAGAGGGGACGTGGGGAGGGGGCGGGAGGGTTTCCTGCGGATTTCCCACAGGGTGTTTTCCCAGTCCCCCTTTACACCTCCAGACCCTGAGTCTGGTTTCTCCAACCTCTGGGTGATGGGATCACCCACTCTCCAGCCACTCTGGGCCTTTTCTAGTCATTTCCACCAACACTGACAAGTGGCTTCGGGACCCGCACATGGCAATACCTACTTTGCCTTCTCCTTCACGTCTGTGCCCCCTTCAGCGGCCCTTGGGATTGAACAAGGGACCAGACAAAGGAGTCTGGATGCCCAGGTAGAACAGGCTGGCACCTCTCCCCTGACCTGTAGTCGGGAGATTTGCATAATTTGGCCCCAGAGCAGAAGCATCTGGGGCAGCTGAGTTCTCGTGTCCATACACTGAGCTTAAAAAGGATGGTAAAATCCATCTTGCAGAACAGCTTCCCTGTGGTAATCATATTAGCACGAAACTTCCATGCTCCTCGAAAAGGAGAGGTCTGCAGGGTAGCCGGGTAGTTGTAGGGTTAAAAATAGATACCATTTGGGGGGCACTGACAAGGGGGCCTGAGTGGAAGCAAGGGGTGTCCTCTGACTCCAGCTAGCTCTGCCTGGACCCCCTGGTCCCGTCCTGCCTTCCTGACGCATCCTCTCCTCCCGCCAGGGGTCGCTGTGGCCCTGAAGCAGGCTCTGACTCCCGAGTTCAGACTTTACCAGCGACAGGTGGTGGCCAACTGCCAGGTGCTGGCGCAGACCCTGATGGAGCTGGGCTACAAAGTGGTAACAGGTACCCTGCTCCTTGGGGTGGTGCTGAAGCCTCGGCCCCCAGCTCCTCGGCAATCCTGGGGCGCACTCTTCTCTGGTTCTCTGCACTTCCTTTCTTTCCTTTCTCCTCGGTCCTCCATGTCTGTCAGTAAGAAAGCCCTGGAAATCTCGGGGTTGACTGTAGACCAGACTCCCTCTGGCTACAAACAGCACGTGGCAGCCCAGCGCTGCCCAAGGCTTCACAGGGGTCTCAGGAGAGACGTCTCCACCTTCCTGAGCTCCCAGGCCTGCCCACACCCCTAGTTCACTCTGTTCTGAGGACACAGTGCAGGTGGCAGAAGTAGATAATGGTGACTTGTAAGCCAGAGTTTGTGATAACCTGGTCTGTGCCTGGTGCGGGCAGGGGGCTACAGATGGCAGCATATTGAAACTTTGCAATAGCCTGGCGAATTACGGCTTTTACTTTATTACTTTTTTGTATTTTTTAAAGAGTTTATTCATTTATGCAATAGAGGTAGTGTGTGTGTATGGGGGAGACGGGCAGATGCTGAGCAGGGAGCCCGATGTAGGGCTCGATCCCAGGACCCTGATGTCATGACCTGAGCTGAAGTCAGACACTTGACCGACCCAGGCACCCCTTATCTGTACCGCTTTGATAACAGTGTAAACATTGTCAACCTGGCGGGATTAGGGATAAAATGCAAGGCAGCCCAGCAGAGCCTGGCACTTCCAGTGTGCTCTGCAAAGTCAGCCACTCCTTGCTATCTGAGGCTGCCTTTGAGGGGTTCTTGTAGATGGAGTTCCGGGACACATGGGGAACTCCAAGTGATCTGTCAGAGCCAGTGGGATCTGCCAGTGGCACTGAATAAGCTGTCACTGCCCAGACAAGCTGCCAGGCCCTTGTCCTGTGCCAGGTGCTGGGGCACAGCAGTGGGCTTAGAAAGCCACTGGGGGTTCCCCTTAGCCTGTACCCTTCAGCCCTGGAGCATCTTTTGTTTAGCAGAGGATTAAAGCCTTCCAGCACACATGGTGGGGTGCTCACCTTCCTGACCTCTGCTTGGGCCTCCTTCAGCCTTAACCCTTGCTGAGGGAGACTCCTTCACTTGGCATGGAATCAAGTTTCTCTATTCCTACATGCCCGACTTGGCTTTCCAGGTGGTTCTGACAACCATTTGATCCTCGTGGATCTCCGTTCCAAAGGCACAGATGGCGGAAGGGCTGAGAAGGTTCTAGAAGCCTGTTCTATTGCCTGTAATAAGAACACCTGTCCAGGTAAGAATATTCCTGGCCAAATACATTTCTTTTGGCCAAAATTCTAGTTGATGGTAATTGGGCTCAGGGGACAGACACAAAGGGATTTTGGAGGGGGTACATACATGGGGGCAACATCGTGGCTGTCTCCCAGCCTATTCTTTCCGACATAGATCAAACCCTCCTGGTGACAGGGAGGGACTGAGACGGGCTGGGGTAAGGGAAGCAGGGGCCTCTGGGACAGGCTAGATGTCTCGGGGGGTTGTAAGAATGTGGGTGATGCACCTAACACAGATGCTAGCCTTGCTTTGCAGAGCAAGGGCTGACACGGAAAGCAACCTCCTGTTTCAGTACAGTAGCCAAAATGCGCGGCTCTCTCCCTGTGCCTTTGTTCCTGTCTCTGGCATTTCAGTTGGCAGCACTCTGCTTCCTAGAAACAGCCGCCATCCACAGGCCACTTTTTTTGGCTAAGAGTCTTAAATGCACAGTGGTCAGTGGTGAGTCAGGTACGGCCCAGGGACAGAGCCTGTTTATCTTGAAGGTGACAAAAGTGCACTGCGGCCCAGTGGACTGCGTCTGGGGACTCCAGCCCTGACATCGAGAGGACTATTGGAAAAAGAGTTCCAGAAAGTAGCCCAGTTTATTCACCGAGGTGAGGATAAAGGTTTGGAAGTCAGCCACTCCCATCTGCGTCTGGGGTTTCTGATTGGGACCGAGCAATTGAGACCCAGCCGCTGAAGGGCAGTTCATGTTCAGGCGGAGTGTGGGGGACAAAAGATAGTAAGAATCACCTTAAGAAAGCATGTAGTCTGAGAGGGCGGTACACTCGTCCTGCCCCAGGAAGAGGGCACACGAGAATCATTTCTGAGGTCCAGCTTCACACCTACGGCTGCTGGGCACACATCAATAGTTGAGCCTCAGGTGTGTTCTTGGGCCCACTGAGCTGCAGCACAGCACAGTTCTAGAAGCTTGTTCTATTGCTTGTGATCAGAACACCTGTCCAGGTAAGAATCCTTGCTGCTCTTTCCTTCTGTACCTCTCCCGTGTTAAATTTCTTAGGCCAAAGTTCTAGCATGGTAGTTGGGCTCTGGGGATAGAAATGAAGGGATTCTGGAGGCATAGATGGGGACAAAATCGTGGCTATCTGCCAGCCCACACAGGACTCGTTTTGTCTTCTGCCGGCACAGGAATAGTACTGACTCTGCAGATACAGAATGACATTGGGGCCAAGGCCACCCTGAAGGAGTTCAGAGAGAAACTGGCAGGGGACGAGAAGCACCAACGGGCCATCAGGGTGCTTAGAGAGGAAGTGGAGAGCTTTGCGTCTCTATTCCCTCTGCCTGGCCTGCCTGAGTTCTAGAGGAGCTGCCCGCCTGCCCACACCTGCCCAGGAACCTGGTGCCCTTGTGAGTCGAGACAAAGACTGGCCCCATGCAGGACCCAGCTGCATCAACTTCTCCATGCCCTCTAAGGGGGTTTCTTTTTGGGCTTTCCTCAAATTAACCTCCTTCACAAATTCACGAATCAAAATTTGTTTTTAAGACCCATTGTTAGTAACTTAGTAATTTTGGGACGTTTTCAAGGTGTTTACATCTGACCCTTTCTCTCAGTTGTATAAATAGTTCTTATGGAAAAATGAAATACTTAGACTGGGTTCAGGGTAGGCGACTGGAAAGACCTCAGTAGGTGTACTCACCCTTCTCTGAGTTACTGGGTTCCCCCACACTGCGATAGACAACCACTCAAATTCAGAGCTGCCCCTTCTTGGTATCTTACTACGTGGATGGCTGCCAAAGTAGGACTGACTGACAGCTGTCAAAACTGAGAAATTTTGAAGCTTCTGGTGAGTTCTACAAGGTGCTGCCCAGTATGGTAGGAGTTTCTCCACAGCAGCTCAGGACATTGTGGAAACAGCTTCCTTCACCCCCCACCCCTGGGGGCGGGGGTTGCTAGGTCTTAGAGGGTGAGAACCAGCGGTGGCGGCGGTGGGGGGGTTCCCTGCCCTGTGCAGGATAACCAGCTCCCTCCTATAATCAGGAAACCAAATGTCACCTTCCCAGAGAAACTTTATTTTTCACAAAGCTGAAGTGCAAAACATAGATGACCATTTTTAATAATAAGCACAATCAAATTTGTAACCACAGAATGTCTACAAGAATTATAGCTTTAAAAAATACAACCAATTTTTATATTTCAAAAATATCTGAACTCAAATAAATTAATTTCTTAAAAAGTACACTTCTCAGACTATTTGTTTGGCATTGACTCTGGTTAAATTCCGGTGCAGCCCCACCCAGGAGCTGCAGTCACGCGGGTGTCCAAGCAGCGCGTGCTGGGACGAGCGCAGCTCACGCGGTGGTGGGACTCAGCGTTCACACGCGTGGACAAAGGAACATGCAGTAATAAAATAGCTCTCCAAAAATAACAGATACGAATTCATCACAGACTACGCTTTTCACTGTGGCCTTTTTAAAAGGTGGCATTTTTTTTTTTTAGCCCAAGCTGTACAGCCAGCCAGCATTGGGCAGTCAGTGAGCGAGGCACCCCATAGTCCTGCCTGGAGGGCGCCCCTGGGGCCTGGGGTCCAGCATGTTCTTGGCGTTCACTCCAGCACGAGTGGGGACGGGCTGCTTGCAGACTCCATGGCGGGTGGGTGACACACCAGTCCCCATCTGCCTTAACTTTGGGAGCCATGATCCTGCCAAGCCAGTCTTGGCTCCCCCTTTCCGGAACTGAAGACAAACACCACCTCCAATATCCCCTCGCAACGTGGCCTCCATTTTGGAGCTGAACAATTATTCCCAGGAAGCTGGGGCTCCCTAGCAGCAGTTTAATTCACTGCAAAGTGCTTGCGCGGGGCTCCCTTCTGCCCCAGCCCCCACTTCCTCCTCCCCACGGCCATAACCAAACCTTGACAGGTAAGATCAGATTAGGTGAAGGCTCACAGCTTTCTCTGAGGGCTCAGGAACACTTGGTGTGCTCAGACTTTTGCAGCTGAGACCGGTGGTCTTTCCAGCCAGAGGCAAAAATTTGATGCTTTTTCTGTTTCGAGGTCTGTTAATACCATATCTCCTTGGAAGATTCCAGTTCCATCACTTTCTATCACAGGACTGGGGAAGAGCCAGAGGGCTGGCTGGTGGGCTTCAGAGCACAAACCAAGGCACTTCTGAGCTTTCTAGGGAGATGGGAAGTAAAACCGGATTGCTGGCTTGGGAGATGGTTTCCTCGGAAGGTGATCGGTACTTGCGGATGGGTTCCCCACCAGCTGAGTGTTACCAGCTGGGCAGTAGCATGAGACGCTGCCCTGCCTTGCAACACCCCCAGGGAGGTGGGGGCATGCATCCAGCACTGGCAGAAGTGGGTGGTCAGTGTGTAGGCGAGCTCTTGCTACTCTCAGCCTCCGAAACACATCACGGAACTGTAGCAACCCTGGCACTTGGGGTACAATCTGTTGACCTTCCTAGTATTTGAACTGGGCTGTGTTCTTTGTCTGAGGTGGAAACCTACCGTACCTTAAATATAGCAACAAAGAAGTTAAAAGCTGGATGGGAAATGACGGGGCGGGGGGGGGGGGGGCACCATGGTTCATTTCCAAATTCTGGTGCAAGTCACGTAACTTCAGCCACTACAGTAAATCATGGATAAGTCACGATTTCTAAAATTTGAAGAGTCTACCAAAGGAGCAAGATCCCTAAGGAAACAGCGGCTCAGGTCAGAGCATCCCAAGGGCCCCGGTGCTACAAAGGCTCTGATGACTCTGTCACGTGGAGTTTCTAGAAATCACTGCTGCAGGACCACTAGCTGATCAGCCTGCTCTCGGCCTGGACCTGCTTGAAAAAGGGTTGGGGGTGGGGCAGGAAGTGTGACTAGATGAGAATTAAAGCCAAAATAAACCCCATACACACTTCTGGTGCCTGGGACTTCAAAGGGAGTCAGGACTGACAAAGTAGTAAGAGGCACAGATGTCCTCTATTTTCTGCGAAGGGTTTTTAACACGTTTTATTTGAGACAAAACTCAAATGAAAATTCATAAAGAGAGGAGTCCCACTGTATAGGGCTCCCCCCACCTTCAGATTGAGATGAAGGACTTCTAGTGGGTTCTCCAAAGTGGAGGGGGTCTGGGAAGTGCAGGTCCACGGTGTCCAGCGCCTCCCAATCTGGCTCTGTCCCAGCACCACCTTGAAATCCCTCTGGAAAGAAACACCCCTGGCATCCAGCCATCCTTTGAAACGGCCACAATGGAAAGTTAGACTTTAACCAAAATTTAAAACCTAGAATCTACCTACTGGTCCGTGAAGCCATGCAGGAAGGTTCAAGGGAGAAAATCCTTCCTTAGTTGAGCCGGAGGCCAGCCCCAGGACAGGACACGCCTGTTCTGCTCACCCGCGCCTGGTCCCTCGCCTCAGCATCCTGGGGCCTTTGTAACCATCCCTGAGACAGAGCTTCCACGCAAACCCCCTCCAAAGTGACATCTACTTCAGAGCACTGTAGTGATGGCTTTTGCTGCTGGAATGCCACGGAGGACTGACCTTCTGCCTTGATCAGTTTCCTGGGTGACAGCACGGTGACACCACTGTGCAGTCCACGATGGTGTGACACAGAAAAGAAAAGTTAACGAAGGTACCAATGATCACTTTCAGTCTCATCTGTGGACCCCAGAGACCTTCCCGTGCCATGGAGATAAAGTGTCGTAAGGTCATGTCCCTGGAGGCATGAGCAGACAGCAGTGAGCCACCCAGTTAGAGAACAAAACAGCATCTTGAACATGAGGGACACTGGAGGCAGCGATGAAGTGGGGAGGCCACGGAGAGAAACAGGCTTCCTACACAGCCTTCACCACGTGCAAACACAAGCTTCGCCTTTCGAAGCTGCCAAGTCGTTCCTGGCGACTCTTCTGCGTGGGAACATATGCAACGGGCACAGGTACAAAGAAAACCCATGGGATGTAGACAGACCGTCTGCCACAGAAGGTTCTTTCTCAATCCCAGGCTCAGAAGCAAAATCACACACCTCCTTCCAGGACTGGGGGCCCTGACAGAAGCCGACGGCCGGGAGCCAATGGAGGAGCTGGGCAAGGAAGGGGCCACAGGAGTGACATGACACGAACACTCGTCTCGGGTCCCTGCCTGCCCTACACGGCCTCCGTGGTGCACCACAGAGCTGCCGGGGAGGCAGATCTCGACAGCAAGACCCTAAGGACACAGTATGCAGCGCCCGGAGACGTGCACGCCCAGGAGCAACCGCCTTCTGGCCAGTCCAGGTCCGGGTCTGCTGCACAATTCTCTCGGACCACGTTAAAAAGCTGTCATACTAAGGGTTTTCCCTACTTGGAGGAAAAAAGCAGCCATTAAAAAAACGGGGGAAAAAGAGTATAAAAATTGCAAGGTTGCAAGAAATCCTCCATCTACAAACCAACAGCAACTGTGTCAGGGGCATTAGGGAGGTCACGGCGAGTGAAGTGGGGACTGTCTCCTTCCCTGGGGGGAGGGCTCACGTGGGGCTGGGAGTGAGCTGCTGCAAGGTGAGTGGCCGCGGTGAGGTAACCATACCTGGGGGGCCCGAGTGCGGCGGGAGTGAACAGGGGTGAGGTTTGTGTATTTGCGGGGGCAGCGCGGGGGCAGAAGTGAGCAGTGGGGAGGCTCCCAGGGGCCAGGTCCATGAAGACAGCCATGCAAGGAGGCTTTCCTCCTTCCCGGAGAAGACCCTGGCCCTGGGTTCTCGCCAGCTGGGCTGCCTTCCCAGACCAACCAGCTGGGCAGAACCCCACTGTCACCATGCCCAGGAGACCCTGCAAGAGGTAGTGAAGTGGTTGCAAAGGTTTGCTGCGGGTAGAGGACTGGGGGAGGGAGGGGGACCTCGGCTGAGACCCAGCACATCTGCCGACCGTCCCCAAGAGCACAGTGTGGCCTCATGGCCTCCAGCCTCCCAGAGGCCTGCTGGCTCCCCAACCCTTGCACAGTGCTGCCGGCCTCGAGGCCTCATGGCCCTGCCCATCTCCCAGGCTCTCTAGCTACGAGCGTGGTTCTCACAAGCAAGGACGAGTGCCTAACTCTAGCCACTCCTGCTGCCCCGGAAAAAGCAGCCGCAAAGACCACCCACGGGCACTTCTGTGCCTAGTGCGGAAGCCAGGACCAGACAGGGTAATGCTCGCTCTCCCTACAGCCTCGGGGCCCAGAAGGTTCCGTGTCTGCCAGCGCCCAGCTGAGGCAGAGCTGCCTCCCTCCACCTCACTCATGCAGGGGCCTCCTCCGGGATGGTGGGCTCTAGGGGGCCGGAGGGAAGGACCCCAGGTGGGATCTGGATGAGGCAATGGATGGTCTGTCGTCCTGTCCCCCACTAAACTGTTCCAGGGAACGGAGTGCTTCCCCTGATCTGGCCACCCAGTGTTTGGGAGCTGACCCTGCCAGCATGCCCCTCCTGTCTGGGCTTCACCTTTCCGCCCTTCATCCCGCCCCATCGAGAGAGTGCTGGCTCCCTCCCGGCCTGCTGCCCAGTCCTCAGGAAGCCAAGTGGCCCCCCTCCCGACCGCAGGAGCCACTCCTTGCTAGGTGGAGTCGGGTCTGTCGCTGTCCTCACTGACGCCGAGAACCAGGCACCCGCCTCTGCCCGAGTCCACCTCCCAGCCCACCCGACGCCACCCGGGGACCGGGGCTGCCACCTTGCGTTCCCTCCCCCGATGACACCAGAAGTCTCAAAAGCTCAGAGGCCTGCTCGCTCACGCCCACCCCTCCCCTCCCTGTACCCTGGGTCACAGGTCTCAGTCACAGTGGCTGGGGCGGACGTCAGATCTTGTACAAAAAGCTGGGCACGTAGTCGAACCTGAGCGTGGGGCGGCCGGTTCCGGGAGCCTCCTGCGTATAGCGCAGCTTCAGCAGCTCGGCCAGGTGCTGGACCACCTTCACGTCCTCGTTTGCCAGGCCCAGGGTCAGCTTCAGAAAGCTCGCCTGGCGTCCAGCAACCACGTCCGGGGTCTCCTGGTCGTGTGCGGGCAGGTGCAGGTGGTGGCAGAAAGTGTAGAGGAAGGCCTTGGAGCAGAGCTCGGTCAGCACGGTTTGGACGTGCAGGTAGTAGGTGCTGCCCCGCTTAATCTGCGTGCGGTGGTCGGCCAGCCGGGGCACCAGGGCGCCCCGGTATAGGGGGCAGCGGAGGGCCTTGTTGTCCAGGTCCAGGACGCTGGTGTAGCGGCTATAGCGGCTCAGGGCGTGGAGGCTGCTGGTGCCGGCGGGGGACGCCACCCTGAAACACACAGGCCAGCGTCAGGAGGAAAGGCTTGGGCCCGGCCGGCTCCCACCAGCCAACGCTCCCTCACTCTTTCTGGAAGGCAAATCTGACCCTGATGCCCTTCAAAGGGCTCCTCACCACCCTTGTGATCAAGTCTGAGTGCCTGGGCGTGTGGCCCACGGGCCTCTCAAACCCCATCTGTGACTTCCACGATGACTTCCTGGAAGCCATGCCACACTCTCGGTAGGGCCTCAAAACCCCGGGCCTGTAGGCTCTGCCCAGGGAACCCTTCCCTCCCATTTGTCCTTGCCTCTACGCCAACTTAAACCTTACCCAGCCACTCCTGATCCCCTCCCTCAGCTTCTCTACTTTTTTACTTTGTGACCTTGGCCAAGTTCCCTACCCCCTCTGAGCCCCATCTGTAACACAGGGATAACCAGTCCTGCCTCATGCGGTCACTGCACAGACAAAATTGGTCGTGTTTAGGACAGTGCCTGGCCCTCAGTCTCGACAGCCTAGCACCGAACAGTATGGGGACGGCCATTTATCTCCTGTCTCTCCCACCGCACGGCGCCTCTGCGGGCTGGGACTGGCTGAACTTGCCTCAGGCCCAGGGCCCGCTACGGCCCGCACAGAGCACAGGCAGGCAAGGCTAGCCCAGGGAGGGAAGGGATCAGGGTGACCCACCCTAGGAAGCAGCTCTTTAAAACCCTCTAGATCAGTCTTCCCAGAGAAGCCAGAGTCGGCCGGCCTTGCAGTCTGGCAAAGGTCTGGCTGACCAGAGATTTCAGACCAACACACGTCTGTAATTCACAGCTTGTGTTAGATCTCAGGTACTGCGTACAGAGGAATGACAGGCACTTGGGGGACCAAGGCAATCTCATTATATTTTTTCCTTCCTGGGTGTTGTCATGTCCTTGTACAGTTAACAGCATCTGCTGTGTGCCAGGCAGCAACCTGGGGGCAAAGGAGGGAGTGTGGTATGAGCCTGGTCGGCTGGGAAGATAAGACATGCTCACGGGACCCCGAGTGAAAGAGGGAGCACCAGGGCCAGGAAGGTTCTGGAGGAACGGGCCTTATAACAAAGGTGGGCTCTGAGAACCTGGGATGGCATCCGGACCACACAAGAGCAGGGTCACAGACGAGAAGACAGAGAACCACACAGGCCATGCGTCCTGGAAACCACGAGGCGAGCAGTGGGCTATGGCCCCTTTCACATAGGTGATGAGGCCAGGCGGCTCCCTGGCTTCTCGGGGACCCAGGCCTCCTCAGCCACACTACCAATGTGCTCAGGCAACCTCCACCCCAGGAGGGGCCCCGTCCATAATGCCCCCAAATGCCAAATGCCAAATGCCCCCTTGAGCTGGGCACATCTGGCCCCTCCAAGGTTCTGCCGCGGTGGCAAAGCCAGGCCTCCCCGCCCCATGCTCCTGCCCCTCCACTCCAGCCCCCTTCATGCTGAACACCCGGCCTCAGGCCCGGCCGTCCCCAGGGAGCTCTGGCACCCCACATCTCCCCACAAGTGTCTTCCCACAACACTCCTCACCAGGGGGCAAGGCAGCATGGAAAGCGGCAAGCCCACACCTCTGGTCCTGGTGACACTGCAAGGTGACTGAGAGCCTCCGGCTTCACCTCCCACACCTTAGATTCCTTACCGTCCGTCCCAATGCCGGGGGCAGGCTCTGGGTGGATGCGAACACCGAGGCCCAGAAAGGGACCGTGACTCACGCAAGGTCCCCCAGCTGCAAAGTGGCTGAGGCAGGACTCAACCAGGGCCTCTGACCCACCTCCTAGCACCTCCTCCCATCCGTACTGAGTTGTCCAGGGTTTGTTCCTGCAACTTGGCAAGCGATACAATTTTCCTTCATTCTGATTTAAAATAATGGGAAACCAACATGGTTATCTACCCATCGCGTACCCACAAGTGATGGATCCAATGCATGAGCATCTCCAGGCAGAAGGCCTACTTCAGGGGGAAAAAAGTCAAGCACTAATGCAGCTGGCAGCTATGGAGGGGGGAGTCTTTAAAAATGGTTCATCATCAGAGCTGGTTTTCGCTGCAGTCCAGAGCACCTGAGTGGGGAGAGACTCTCCTGGGTCTCAGTTCTCAGATTCCAGGTTAACCTAGCACACAGGTTAACCCAGCTCCCCCAGACCGGAGCTCCCCCCATTCCCATCTCCACCCTGGGCAAGGAAGTTCACGGCCACACAAAGGCCCCTCTTCTACTATGACTCTTTAATGCCCATCCTCAGATGGGCATCCTCCTGCCTCCCAGTTTCAGCACTGGTTCTGCCAGCTGGGGTGACTCACCACTGATACCCATAGCTCTGAGCACTTCCTCAAAGGGCGAGCACAGCAAAGGGTGTCACGTTCTTTCCAGACGTGACCCCTTCCTGCACCTCTCCACACATGAAGCCTGGGAAGCCCGGCTCACAGGTGCGTTCAACAAGCTTTGCTGGGTGAATGAGAGACAGAAGAGGCCTGGTCCAAAAATCCACAGGGCCGATCGTGGAAGCATCAGAACCCACAGCGCCCCTCCCTACCTGCCCTGGGCCACAACTCCACGGCTTTTGTCTCTGGATACATTCAGATGGTGTCTGCCACCCACCTCCCAGGATTTCCTCGGGAGAGCTGTGGCAAATCCAGTCCCCACTCCAGTGACATGCCCCCTAGCGAACAAGGCCCCCTAGTGAGCCCCCACACACTATCTCACACCAGAGCAGGACCCTCTGGAGGTAGCCCTTGCCATTCCCCAACACCTGTGCACGTCTAGAAGGTCTGGGAAGGTGAGCACTGGGAGACGCTCCCCCTCTCGGGACTGTTTGCAATGCTCTCGTCTGTCACTTCTGATGGGCCTCGCCTCCTCAGAGGGATGGCTAAAGGCTCTGAAGGTGGGCTGGTGAGGGCCCCACTCAGCATCGGCGGCCCTGGCCAGCCTCCCTTCAGCCCGTGTGCATCCCCGCCAGGTTATCAGAGACGCGCTCTCACTGATCAGACACGGACCAGATGCAATGGGCCTTTCCACACTCGCTCTCACAGACAGGTCTTGGCAACTCCGTCTATAGACAGAAGGAGCCTCAGACATCAAGCTGACAGTATGGTGACAGAGCGGGGACTGGTGTGAGGGACGCTCCCCAACCCCGAAGACGGTGCTCGGCCTGTCACGGGGATGCACCACGGCTGACTCACCGTATGACTCTGGCTGTGGGCTGAGGGGCTAGCGTTTCACAGTCCTCTATAAATATTTGGGTAATGATCATCCAGGGATCCGAGCCTCTCATAGTGGAGGAGAGACTTGTTCATGTGCCCACAGTGGCTGACTACTGGCCCAGGACTCAGACCACCTCCTGCCTTCTCCTCCACCTCAGGGAGCCCACCCACCAGCTACCCTCTCTTGCAGCCACAGACTTCATAAACTGACCACAGCAGGCTTCCCAAGGCAGCCCCGCTCATGCCTCAGAACCCTCAACGCCGTACTCCCACCGGGTACCCGACGGAACGGAGCTGGCAGAAAAGATAACTTCTTTTGCCATCCCAGCCCGTTTTAAGGAGGGAATTTCAGGGAAAGCCTCTGGGAAGGGCAAGACTGTCGTCAGCCTGGTCCTGGATAAGCCAGCTGACAAAAGACTGAAGTGCATTTTACATTCTCCATCTTTTGGTGGAGAAAAAGGGAAAAGGGTCAGGGCTGGGGCGAGGGGAGACACTCGGAGAAGTGGTATGTGTATGCAAGGGACAAGAACCCGTTCTTCCACCAAGATCAGGGGCAAATGCAATCCCTGAAAAGCCCTTGCCTTGCTGGGACAGACAAGCTACACCCAAGCACAGAGCTGGCATCAGCAGAGGGACCGGATCCTGGGAGGAAGGACACAGTCTGCAAGGGCGCCCGGGGCAGCCTCTCACTCCCGAGCCTCTGTCTGCGCCCATAAGCAAGGGCCCTGCTCAGTCTCCTGGGCGGCCCGAAGAAGGGGCTGCTCCAGGGGTCTGGGCCATGTCACACCAAGTCCCCATGTCATCACTCTTTTCCCACACTGGCAAGCTCGTCCTCCTGGTGCCTCAGCCGAAGACCCCCAGCCTTCCCCAGGCAGCCCCTCCCTCACTTCCCACATGTCACTCAGTCTCCCCCTCTGTTTCCTTAAAACACACGATGCACCTGCTGTTGGCACTCCCCTCCCTGTCACCCATCTCCCCTGGAGAACTATGAATTCCTCCAGGCCAGTGCCCTTGCTCAGGCACCTCCAGACGACGCCCCAGCAGCCACCAGCACGGCCAGTGAGCCAAGGCAGGACGTGGAGGCGCCACCTGCTTAAACACCACTGCCACGACCCCGCGGAAAGCCTAACACAGCAAGAGTTAGAGCGAGGGCGGGGTGACTCCTGCAAGAGGGGCAAACACAAGGCCACTCGAGTGACGGTGACCTCGCTGATACTAGGGAACAATGCAAAAGGAGAGTCGGAAAATTGGAACGAACGACTGCTGATTGCAGCGTGGCAAAAATCCCTTCTCTCTTCCCATGTGGCATGGGAAAGCACAGGCTGGCTGTGTCAGCACCCCTGTCTTACAGATGTGCCAAGTGGGTGCAGAGAAGGGAACGAGAAAACGGAACACTGTGCCTACTCAGAGGGAAAGAGACCCTTGGGCCAGACAACTTGTCAAGCAGTATTTGAAAAAAACACAATGAGTCTACTGCAACACAAGCATTGTGGGAAAATGAAATAGAAAGCATTCAAGCAGAGAAGTGGCTCTTGCATTTCTGGAGGTGGGGGGAGAGACAGCCTTCTAAGGACAGTGGAATGAAAGCCACGGGAGTCCCCTGATGTCCCTGTCACAGTGATGGTTGCCATCTTCTAGGACTATCACAGCCCTTTCTCAGAAGCCGACCTCTCCTCGGTCATTTACACCAGAGTGTGAATTTGAGAATCAGAAAGAATCTCAGATTTAGAAGTCTGGTTGTTCCCCAAACCTTAACGTATACCAGAGAAACTCCAGGTCTTGCCCTAGACCAACTGAACCAGAACCTCTGTGGGGGGCAGGGAGACGACCCAGAACTCCATGATCTAGAAAACTCTCCTAAATAATTCTGACACAGCGGGTCACGGGCCAGGGCTGGCAACCAGCACTGAATGGCAATCCCTCCTACGAGGGATGACGAAACAGAAGACCAGAGAAAGGGAATGATCTGCCGAAAGTTACGGAAGGAGCTGGTGTTGAGGGCCCGCCCAGTCTGGAAGCCAGGTCCCCCTACTCTGGGCCCACCACGTGAACCTATGCACCTCCCCCAGAGGGCTGTACATCCATCCAAAGCCTCGTCTCTAACAGGATGGGGCCCTTCCCCACCCGCCCCTACGGGCAACCAGTTACCTCTGCAGGCCGATAAGCTTCCACTTCTGAAAATCCGTGATATGCAAAGGAGAACAGACCCAGTGCTTCACCGGTTTGGCATAACGGCTGTGGTTGGGGACAAAGATGGACAGCGCCGTCACCAGCTTCCTCACTATGGCCTCGTCCTCACCCAGGACCACAAGTGTCCTTCCGCTGAGCAGGGAGTAGATGGCCGGGTGGGCAAAGGGGTACTGACGGATGAATTTTAAGGCGTTCTGGCCGGCCCTCTTTTTATGCCTCTCGGAAGAGGAGCCGCTGGAATGAGCGGAGGCGGGAGTCCGGTCTGAGCTGGTGGAGGTTACACTGCTCATGTTGCTGGCAGTGTCCGAGCAGGTGTCCAAGCTGGTCTTACTGACGTCCCGGCTCGCCAGCAGGCGATCTGGGTCCAGTTCATCAGCAGGGAAGCCTTCGGAACTGTCGTCTCGGGAAGGGTTGGCATTTTCCAATGCAAAGTCCACATGGAACCCCTGATCCTTCTGCCTATAGCGCTGCGGGGGGATGCTCACCACTCCGTCCTGGTCCAAGGGCATGTGGGCTGGAGGGGAGAGGGGCACCCGCAGACTGTCGCTCTCCTTCCCAATGCAGCAGGAGGTGTCTATTTGTGACGGGGGGGTTTCTAAGCTGCCCTCCTCTGCCTCACCCAGCTCCGGCGGGCTGACGCTGGCCCGGAAGTGGATGGCTCCATCACTGTCATCTGCATAGGATTCTTCTTCATTAATGGCACTTGGGTAGCTGGCCTTAAAATCGTCAGGGATGAGGGCCTCCGAGGGGCAGGTGCTGAGGACTTCAATACTGTCCTCGCTGATGGTCCTGTGGCTGACTGCTTTGCTCCGGACCACCTGGGGGCTCAGTGGCACCGTGAGGCTGGCCTGGCTGTCAGACTTAGGCAGCACAGCGGCGGACTTCTCTGTGCCCAGAACCTCGATGCTTTCGCCACTGCTGATGCTCCCTTTCATATCCATATCCAGGTAGTCCAAGTTTTCCTGGGGGTCAAGACTGCTCATTTCTGTCACCTCCACTTCCTTGTACTCCTCATCTCCAAGTTCCTGCTCCATCTTGATGGGCACAGACTCTACACTGGACTTGTAAGAACCAACGCTAATTAACACTTGAGGAATCGGACATTCCTCCAAAGATCTGGAAGGCGGCCTGCCTGGACCAGGCCTAGGGGGTGCACTCTCTTGTTTCTCTGCCACCCTGTCATCGACCTCCACAAAATCTTCGAAGAGAAAGTTTGTTATATGCTGTTGTTTTAGAAGTGCTCTGTCAATCTGGCTGGTCAGGAGGTAGCACAGGTCTCCTCTGAACATGTGCTCTATGTGGCTGAGCTGAGCCAGGGTCTGGGTGAAATATTCAGTGTCACAGAGCTCTTCCAAGGTCTTCAGCTTCTTGTCAAAACACTTGGTGGACTTTGCTTTGATGAGTTTTGGGGTATAAGCAGGTCTGCAGGTGTAGAGGTCTGTGTCAGCAGACTCATCAAGGTTAGAGGTAGCGGCTGCCTGGCTGGCCTGATCCTGAGTGTGTTCCGACTCCCCAGGACACGGAGCAGACCCCTTCAACTTTCGATGCGGGTACGAGCGGATCTGTTTCAGCAGGTCTTGATGTTCAATGATGGACTTCTCTACACTGGCCAGTTCATTGGCTTTCTCAATCGCCTGAGATGAGTAAAAGCCTTTGTCATTGGCTTTCTTCTGGATCTCCGTTTCCGTGTGCAGCACTGTCCTGGTGTAATCCAAGTCTTTCAGTTTTTTTTCAAGTTCTCCCGCAAAAGCCTTCCTGTTGCCTGTCTTCAAGCACTCAGAAGCTTTGGAAAATTCAGCCGAGAGCTCCTGAAACTGCTGCATGATTTTGTGCTGGTCCGCTGAGATATAAGCCATGCAAAAGGGCCTCACAAAGCCCCGGGCCTCTAGGTCGTACAGGGTAAGGTGGTGCACATAGGCAAAGGCTCCCTCCTTGGAGTCTCCCAGCACCACCTTGGAGTCCTCCACAAAGTTAAGCTTGGGGTAGGCAGAACCAGGGGGATGGCCCACAAAGGAAGCCTGGTAATCCACAGACATGATCCGCAAGGAGAAATAATTGAGATCGAAAGTACCAAAAACTTTGGTGTCATTGGGGATGGTCAGCAAGGGCTGGGGTCCCACCTGCTCCGAGAACTCGGAAATAAGGATGAAGTCCCGAGAGAACTTGGCCCCGGACAGTTTGGACCATGGGTTGGCTCCCTGGCTGGCGAAGGGGAAGAGTGGCACCGAGTACTCTTCCGGCAGGGGGGGCTCATTGTAAGGCTCCTCTTCGTACTCCTCCTCTTTGGTGAAGGCCACCACGTCAGGGGCGCTGATCATATTTCCAGATATACGGAGAGAACATTGAGAGGAAGTGAGAAAGAATGAAGGGGTAATCAACGCAGGGAAGCCAGGCCTCTGGAAGAGGAAGCAAAGTCCCTACGGTCTTCTTCGCGCCCTCAGGGGTACCAGGCTGCCCCTCACAGACTCGAAGCCTCGAACTCCCACAGTCCCGAGAGGTATAGCTCCTCTAGAGCCCTCAGAGGCCCATGGACTCCGCAGGTCCAGAAGACCAGGTAGGCCGGTTGTCCTCTTCCTCCTTCTTCTCCTCCGGCGAGAGCGTCCAGCGCAGGACACCTGCAGCGAGGTCACCGGCACTCCCCCGATCCCACCGCGACAGCGACAGCCCAGCCCTGAACCGGTGCCTAACGTGCGGCTACGAGCCGCCGCAAGAACCAGTCAAGCGTTGTCGCCCCCACTGCCCGAGGGCAGAAACCGTCGCGGCTCCTCGGACGCCACAACCTGGAGCCAGCTACCGCGGCGCCGCCATCTTGGTGTCACATGACTCACGGTTTCTGCGCCGCGTGACCCGGAAGCGTCCGCCTAGGCTTCCGAGCGGGACAGAAAAAGATTGTGAGCGCGCGACAGGTCTGGGCAGAACCGTCCAGCGGCCTCTCCCAAGGACGAGTCGACTCACCAACCGCTGTCGGGAAGCGAAGGAAGTGGGGCGGAAGAACGGAAACTTGCGCGGTCCCCGGGGGCGCAGGGAGGTCTGGGGATTGTAGTTCGCAGTCCCGGGGCGCTCGTGCCCGGCGGATGTAGCGCTAGAAGGCGGGCGGAAACGGGACGCCTTCGGTGCGGGATTCCTGGCAGAGGCAGCGGGTTTGAACTCCGGCGGGCTGAGGGGACGTGACGGGCCGCGGAAGGTGGCGCTGGCGGCTCCCGGAGGCCCCAGTTCGTTAAGGAGGGCGCCGGGTGAACCTCACTTCTGGCTTCTCCATCATGCGTGAGCACCCGGGGGCCGGCTGCGGGCGTGGGGCCTAGGGATGATCTTCCCGGTCGCCCGTTGCGCGCTCCGCTGGCTGGAACGGCCGGGAGCCCGGACCTTGTCCCGCGCTGCCATGGCGGTGGCCTTCCGAGGCGTGCGGAAAATTCTCTGTGTGGCCGAGAAGAACGACGCGGCCAAGGGGATAGCCGACCTGCTGTCCAACGGTCGCATGAGGCGGGTAAGGAGGCGTATTTCCGATCAGCTGTGCGGGTGCGGCAGCCGACCCCACTTCTCTCACTCCTGGGTCATTGCATTCGCTTCCTGTCTTTTCCCAGTGATAGGCATGCAAAAATATAGTTAAGACGACGCTTCACCCTTGTACTTGAAAACCTTGTGGCTCCTCGTCCACAGCAGCGGTTCCCAAACTTGTCTGATAATCGGAACCAGCTGGGGCGCCGCCTATTCTGTGGGTCTGGGGTGAGATCAGAGAAGTCTGTATTTTAACATTGGTCCCTGTGATTCGAAAACTCAGGTTGTTGGGAACTACTGAACAGAGTCCTTTAACTTGGCAGTCAAGCCCTGTCCGAGCATTACCAGCTAACTAGCTTTTTGGGATTAGAGGGAAGCTCAGCCCTATTCCTACTAGTACAAACTCCAAGAACAGGCAAGTAAGGAATGAGTATGTGTCCTAGACACACTGCAGGTGCAAAGGAAGGGGAAGGTAAAAGATTTTGTATACGGGTTGGCCCAGAGGCAGCAAAACTGTTCAGAAAAATCTGTCCAATTAAAGTGGATCATGAGGGATGCCTGGGTGGCTCAG
The DNA here is from genome assembly GCF_009829155.1 of Mustela erminea. NCBI lineage: Eukaryota > Metazoa > Chordata > Mammalia > Carnivora > Mustelidae > Mustela > Mustela erminea. The sequence continues at coordinate 13,282,643 of NC_045631.1, read as the reverse complement.
TTGGTTAAGCCACTGCCTTCTGCTCAAGTTGTGATCCTGGGGTCCTGGGATTGAGTCCCTTGTCAGGCTCCTTGCTCAGCGGGGAGCCTGCTTCTCTTTGCCTCTGCCTGCCTCTCTGCCTGCTTGTGCTCTTTCTCTCTTTGACAAATACATAAATAAATAAAAGCTTTTAAAAATATATATAAGGTGGATCGTGAAATGGTTTTCTGAAGGTCATTTCTAAGAGTATGGGGCAGAAGAAGTTCCCTGCCCTTTTCTCTTTAAACATCCCAAGGTTGTTGGACCTCCATTTCTAGGTCGTGGATAGTGGGAGCAAGAGCTGACATTGTGTCTGTAGAGTTCAGGCCTCTGACCCCTCACACGGAAAACTCCAGTAGCTTTCTCCCTCGCCTTTCACTCTTGAAATTTTCCATTGCCAAAGTGACTTTATAAAACACAGATACAACCCCAGTAATCCCCTACTTAAAACCTATATGGTTCGTCTCAATTGATGCAGAAAGCGCATTTGATAAAAATTTAATCCCCTCCATGAAAAAAGGTATTTTTTGAAAATCCTATTACTAACTTTGGCCAGAGGGTGAAAAACTGAAAGCTTTTCCTCTGAGATCAGGAATGAGACAAGATTGCCTGTTTTCACCATTGCTATCCAAAATTACTGGAAATTCTAACTAAAGCAATTAGGCAAGAAAAAGAAATCTAAATTAAAAAGTTAAAAATATGTTTATTTGAAGACAACATAATCTTATAGAATAGAAATCCTAAAGAAGCCACAGAAGACCATCAGTTCTAATAAATTCAGCAAAGTTGTAGGATATAAGATCACAAATTAGTAACAATGAACAATCCAGAAAGAGAATTAAGAAAGCAATTCCATTTACAATAGCGTTCAAAAACACATGGCGGGGGAGGGGGGGGTGGGCCGCGCCTGGGTGGCTCAGAGGGTTATGCCTCTGCCTTTGGCTCTGGTCATGATCTCAGGGTCTTGGGATCGAGCCCCACATCGGGCTCTCTGTTCAACAGGGAGCCTGCTTCCTCCTCTCTCTGCCTGCCTCTCTGCCTATTAAAAAAAAAAAAAACAAAAAACACATTGAGGGGCACCTCAGTTGTTAAGTGTCTGCCTTCAGCTCAGGTCATGGTCCCGGGGTCCTGGGATCCAGCCCTGAGTCGGGCTCTCTGCTCAGCAGGGAGTCTTCTCTCTCTCCCTCTGCCCCTGCTTGTGTTCCCTCTCTAGATGTCTCTGTCAACATAAATAAATATTTTAAAACAAACAAACAAAAACACCCACAAATTGAAAACTACAACCTTCTATGTGTATACAGTTTTTTCATGTATTTTTAATATTCAGAGAGATAAATCTTTTTTTTTTTTTTGGTCATAGAGATCACAAGTAGGCAGGCAGAGAGAGAGAGATGGGGAAGCAGGCCCCCCACTGAGCAGAGAGCCCCATACAGGGCTTGATCTGAGGACCCAAAATCATGACCTGAGCCAAAGGCAGAGGCTTTAACCCACTGAGCCACCCAGGCGCCCCCAGAAAGATAAGTCTTAATCCTGCGGTGCATTTAGTGGCAGCAGTGTGACAGTTCCTACAGTGCACTTAGAGAAGGATTTGTTTTTGTTTTTGTTTTTTAACAGAGTGGATGACACTGCAAAAGAAAGCACAAAAGCTATATTCTTGGTCTACCAGGCAGTTGTTTTTTTTTCTTTTTCTTTTCGTTCTCCAGACTCCAGAAATACTGTAATTTGGGCATCCACCCTTCCCTGAGCACCTCACACAAATGGGGACTTGCACATAATTGCGTTCCATCAAATGGGAATTATTGGGGGGCAGGTTTGAAATTTCAGGAAAAGCATTTCACATCCTCGAGGCTAACACTGGGAAAGGAAACCACCTGGATGAGCCCTGTTTTGGGGTCATACGAATGTTATAAGACAAGTTATTTCTCTTGAAAGGTGTATCTAGAACAGTGGTATTTTTGTCTGCGTTCTCAAGAGACCCGAGGGACAATGGGTGTGCGCACCTTAGGAATTACTTGCGGCTAGGCTGGGGAGAGGCTGAGTAAGCAGATTTTAGCCTTGTTATATATCAGGGTCTATATTATTGTTTGTTAAGGAAGGCTTCAGAGCTTTCTTAAAAAGTCAGAAAAAGTCCCACTTTCTTAAAAAGTCCCACTTTCCTGGGGGAAAGAAGCTGCAGACACTGCTTCTGATAAAAAAAAAAAAAAGTCAGAAACTACTGATTAGACAATTTCTAATCTCTATTACTAAAAGGCTTAACTAGCAACTAGAGTTTGTAAAGGGGGATTTTTTTTCTTGGTGATATTGGCAACCAGTGAACTCTTAAGTATCTGATACTAAAGTAAATTCCCTCTTAAAATTTGTCAGTCTGGGGGCACTGACATGGCTCAGTCAGTTGGGTGTCTGCCTTCAGCTTGGGTAGTGATTTTGGGGTCCTAGGATCGAGCCCCATGTCTGGCCCTCAAGCAGGGAGTCTGCTTGAGAGTTCTCTCTCCCTGTTCCCCTTCCCCTGCTCATGTGTTCTCTTGCAAATAAATTAATTAATTAAATATTTTTTAAGGATTGTGATTATGCCTCAAAGAGAACCTCATTTAGTATTCCACTCAGAAAAATTCCACTCAAAAAAAAATAGTAAGACAGAGGAGAATCTTCTCGACACTGACCCTTATTGGCCCTGGAATATTTTTCCACTTCCCAGTAGGCCATTTTCTTATCTTTTGCATAGTGTTGGTGCAAAACTCACATGTGTAACTACTTTTAATATCCCTGTGGAGGAATGTGGGATCTACTCAGAGTCTTAGTCATCCATGATTGCAAGCTGAAGAATTGTTTTATAGACTGGGTTCCAGTTCTGACTAGGGCTCATAATATCACTGGATTTTTTTTTAATAAAGATTTTATTGATTTATTTGAGAGAGGGAACAGAAGCAGGGGCAGTGGGAGAGGGAGAAGCAGGCTTCCTGCCGAACACGTGGGGCTCGATCCCAGGACACTGGCATCATGACCCAGGCCAAAGGCAGACACTTAACGACTGAGCCACCCAGGCGCCCCAGTATTACTGGATTTTAGAGCCAGAGGAGAACCCAGAGGTAACTTTATTCAAAAACAAATTGATGTTCAGAAAAGCGAACGACTTACTTGTGCTCACAGTTGTCAGGTATAATTGGACAGCCGGAAAGTAGTACAAGTAAATGGGGAAGAAGGAGAAAATTGTCAAGAGAATTATGTCCTAATCCTTCTGCTTTTAATCTGTGATACGACCTTGGACACTTCCATTCTCACTTATGAGAAGATGTGACGTTAGCTGACCTCAAGGTTACCTTCCAGCATAAAAACTCCATGGACTCCACCTGTCGTGCTTGGAACTATTTTGAGGACTTACTTCATAAATGGTCTTAGTAACGTAGCCTAGTTTTTGTCTTTAGGACGTAATTTAGGATGTACAGTCTTACCGCTTACTAGTGCTCTGTTTCATCTTTAAGGCTGAGGAATCTCTTGTTTTCAATCGATCTATTATATTTTTGTTTTGTTATAGAGGGAAGGATTTTCAAAATTCAACAAGATCTATGAATTTGATTATCATCTATATGGCCAGGTAGGTGCTGTAATATTTCTCATATAGCTGAAATGTGCTTTAAGATCCATGGGCTATTTGGGGGTACATTCTGGAGTTTTTCGTTGTGGCTATAAAAAGGGCAGCTGTTTACTACAGGTCGTCCCTAAATTGTTTCTGTCTTGAGTTACTTGATTGAGAAGAATGATCCTGGCTGCTGTAGAATAAGTCATAATCTTTTAAGAATAATGACTGTTAAGACCTAAAGATCTCTAATGACAGGTGACCATTTTATAATTTATATGGAAGTCCCACTTTTTAATTAAATGTGGTCCCATCTCTTTATAATAAGAAAGAAGCCAATACACAAGAGTTTGAGGAAACTTTAAATCCCATCAAAGTCATCCAGTGCTAGAATCAGAATGGTGATAGTGTTACTGTGGTATTTGGCTTCAAAGATAGTGTATTTATGTTCATATCTTATTGATCAACTAGGTTTGGTTTTATTTTTTTAAAGGACTTTTTTTTAAAGAGCCATTTTGGGTTTTTAGAGCAAAATTGAGAGGCCAATAAAGAGATTCCCTATAGAATTCCTGTCCCACCCCCGCCCGCCCACCACTGCCACACACACAAAACACATCACCAGCTCCCCCAACCCCATGATCAACATCACTTACCAGAGCGATGTGTTTGTACCGTCGAACCTACACTGACACATCATAGCAGCCAAATCCATACTTTACATTAGGGTCACCTCTTGGTATTGTACATTCTATGGTTTGGATGAAAGTGTAACGTGTATCCGTCATTATAACATCATGTGGATATTCCCACTGCCCCTAAAGTCCTCTGTGTTCCGTCTGTTCCCTCCCCACTCCCCACCAAGGCCCTGGCAACTCCCTGCCTTTTTTTCTTTAATAGATGTTTCTCCCTTTTATTTGGATGATTTGGGAAGATACAGTTGCTAGGAGACTAACTCGAATTTTGTTACCATTCAGAATGTTACCATGATAATGACTTCAGTTTCTGGACATTTGCTGGCTCATGATTTCCAGATGCAGTTTCGCAAATGGTCAGTACAATTCCCGGGGGAAGAACTTTCTGATTATTACAGTAAGTTGCGAAATGCTACAGGAATTTTGAGGCATGTCGATCTCACTGCAGAGCTTACAATACTCGGGCAACTGTCTCGGTCCTTTCAGACTGCTTTAACAAAATGTCATCAACTTGAGGGGCTCGTAAATGATAGAAATTTGTTTCTCCCAGTTCTGGCAGCTGGAAGTAGTGGATCAGGATGCCAGCACAGTCAGGTGAAGGGCTCTCTTCCCCATTGCACTGCTAACCTCTCACCGTGGCCTCACCTGTAGCAGGACCTAGGGAGCTCTGTGAGGCCTGTTTTCTAAGAGCACTAATCCTGTTCATGAGTTACCATCACCCTAGTGACATCATCACCTAGGAGAGTCCCCACCTTCTAACACCATCACACTGGAGTTAGGATTCCAACATGGGTGTGTTGAGTGGACAAACCATAGAGACCACAGTGGTGGCCTAAGATCAGCTGAACCATTGTGAATTTTTGCTGTACGTTTAGAACGAACAACCACTCGGATGTGTATTTCCCTTAAAGTAACCAGACCTGTTTCACGTAGCCACTGGATTACATTTACCCTGTTGCAGACATGCACAGAAGAGTTCCAGAATTTCATATAGGCCACTCCTGTTGTCACAGAAAGCGGAAAATACTTTGTGCAGAGGGTAGTAGCCTTGCTTTCACCCCTCTGGCGGTCTCATATGGGTCTTTTTTTGTTGGGGGTTCATCAGAGGACACTGGAGCAATTTTTTCTCATGAAAATGGGGGACTTTCTGTCCTGTGCTGAAGTTGGATGTGTTTTGTTTTCATTTCTTTTCTAGGCAGAGCTGCAATCCCCTGGTCCTCTTTGAAGCAGAAATTGAAAAGTATTGCCCGGAGAATTTTGTAGACATCAAGGTAGGATGTTCTGGAAGACGTGTGGTGCTGGAGTTGAGCAGCTTCGAGTAGAAAATAATTGACCTGCAATTCCTGTGTTCAGAATGCATTAGAACTCAGAGATCAAGTTTCCCACCACACTTAGTACCATGATTTTATTTATTTTTTCAGCATAGTTTTTTTTTTTAAGATTTCATTCATTTATTTGACAGAGAGATCACAAGCAGGCAGAGAGGCAGGCAGAGAGAGAGGGGAAAGCAGGCTCCCCGCTGAGCAGAGAGCCCAACGCGGGGCTCGATCCCAGGACCCTGAGACCATGACCCAGCTGAAGGCAGAGGCCTAACCCACTGAGCCACCCAGGCACCCCTTTTTAGCATGTTTTTTAAAGATTTTATTTATTTTAGAGAAAGAATGTGATTGGGGAAGGGGGCAGAGGTAGAGGAAGAGAAAATCCCAAGGAAACTCCCCACAAGTGTGGAGCCCCACTCTAGGGTCAATCCCACAACCCTGAGATCACGACCTGCACTGAAACCAGGAGTCGGATGCTCAACCAACTGAGCCTCTCAGGCGCCCCAGTACCATGATTTTAAAAATTACTCCCACTTATCATATAAATGAAGCCGTTTAAACTATGTAGCCAAGGAACTAAAGTAAGCCTTTTTGTAGTAGCAGTTGTTTAAATCCTGGGGATAATACTGTCAAGTTATTAATCCTAGACTCTAGCCCTTATTAGCATGGAGAGACAACAAGGCGTGAAAGGTCAGTTGACAGCAAGCACTCAGGGTGCCTGTAATTAGTTCACTGCTGGCTAGGAAGCCTTCTTGGGGTAAAACTCAATTTAGGGATTTTATTTTATTTTACCAGAACATTGTCAGAACCGTGAGAGTTACAAGTGTGTGTTAGAACTGAGTTTCAGGTTTTGTCAGACTAGGGTAGTTGTATTAAACCCTCAGGCTTCTAGAAGCTTGCTTACAGGTCTGTGATTCTGAGCTGGAGGATTGTACTAGTGGCCTTGGCATCCTTAGAGGAGGTAAGAGCAGTGTCCCAGATCTCTCTGTCTTGCCAAGTTGCCATATTCCAAGAACATCCCTAATCTTTGTCAGATCTCTTTAGCATAGAGTTGTCAAGTGATTGCAGTTGTGTTCTCACTGCTCTTTCTCCGCTGGGAATTTCAGAAAACTCTGGAACGAGAGACTCGGCAGTGCCAGGCCCTGGTGATCTGGACCGACTGTGATAGAGAAGGTGAAAATATCGGGTTTGAAATTATCCACGTGTGCAGGGCTGGTAAGTGCTGTGGCTTCCGAGTTCCTGTAGTTTAGGACCACAGAAGTAGATGGTTCCCCTGCGCGGAAGGGCCGTGGCTGAGTTCCTCCCCAGACAGTCTCCCCGGCCCCCGGATCCATCAGTTCTCCCCAGCTGTGTGCCCTGGAGCAAGTTACTAAACTCCCAGGAGCCTCAGCTTTCTGGAAAGTCCGGCCAGTCTGACACACAAAGAATAATTCTAGAATGTTGTGTTTGTTTGTCGCTGTATTCTTTGTACAGTGTTGGGATGTTAACACATACTTGTTGAAATGAACTTGAATGACTCGAACAGGACCAATGATTTAGGGTAACTTAGAGGAAGTGATGCACAGCACATTCTCAGGCTTCCGAGAGTGGACGGTTTCCATTTTCCCAAAATATGTTTGTGTTGAAAGCTGTAACGATTCCTGAGAATTTAAGTACATTAACTTTCAGGGATAGTGTAGGCGTCCTGTGTTATTTCCACGCCAGGACATGAAATTCCCCCCCAGGATCTTTTAATTGACAGCATTTTAATTTTCCATAAAAGTCTAAGAGAGCAGGTGAGATGAGGATCCTGAGAGGCTCACCAAGGGAAGAGCTGAAACTCACTTGAATTGCTAGAATTCACCCCACTGTTAACATTTCTGATCGCACTAAATTTAGCAGTCATGGTGAAGTTTTCCTCTTCGGTGGCTAGTGTGCTGTTTATTTAACCTAATCAGAGAATTGGTTGCCTCACAGCATCTCAAGATGGTTTACCTTCCATTCAAGGTGGTTTAAGAAAAATGAGCCTTTTATGCTGGGATGGCCCCGTGATTTGACTTTGACCCTGGTGACTTCCACAGTGAAACCCAATCTGCCGGTGCTGAGAGCCCGTTTCTCAGAGATCACCCCCCGAGCCGTCCGGGCGGCCTGTGAAAACCTGACGGAGCCCGATCAGAGAGTGAGCGATGCTGTGGATGTGAGGCAGGAGCTGGACCTGAGAATCGGTGAGCCGCCAGCTAGCTCCTTTGGGGATCCACGTGGCCCAGTGGGTGTCGGGTTATGGAACTGAGAACGAGGTTTCTGTGTAAGCATCTGCAGCTGGCTTTGCCCTTGTGGTCCCTATTTTCTCCTTCCTTCTTCCTCCCTTTGTAGGAGCCGCCTTCACTAGGTTCCAGACCCTGAGGCTTCAGAGGATTTTTCCCGAGGTGTTGGCAGAGCAGCTAATCAGTTATGGCAGCTGCCAGTTCCCGACCCTGGGGTTCGTGGTGGAGAGATTCAAAGCCATTCAGGCTTTTGTGCCGGAAATCTTCCACAAAATTAAAGGTAAGGCTGGGGGAGTTGTTTATGGAGCCCAAGGGCCCGGGAAGACCCAGGAGCATAAATGGTGCTAATGTGTGAGTCTTTCAGCCTTGCTGTCCCTCCTCCCACCCCATTACGGAATTCAGAATCCACTTAGTTTTCTTAGAGACCCAGAATATTCCCAAAGCAATGTTTCATATTCCTTTGGACTTTTACTGCAGTGTACTTTGTCCTGTCTGTCCTATCGTGCGGCTTCTGTAAGTCATGGCCTTCCTGTTTGTCTGTCCCCAATACAGTAACTCATGACCATAAAGATGGAGTCGTAGAATTCAACTGGAAAAGGCATCGTCTCTTTAACCACACGGCTTGTCTTGTCCTCTACCAGCTGTGCATGGAGGTAAGAAATATTTGGAATTTTAATGATCTGGGAAGACCTTTCTGCAGGTTCCCAAGCCGCTCCTTCTCTGTTAGCAGAGGTGGTCCTGCTCCGTTTTCCCACTGAACCAAAGCTTTCTGCCTGCTTCTCAGGATATCATTTTTGGGGAACCAGTAAGACTGGAAGTCCATAAAAACAACACTAAACAGTGTGAAAGTAAAGGGTCCGTAGACCTTTTAGATAAAGTCAGAAACTAAGAACTGTATAGCTTCAATCTCTCCCTGCAGTAGAATGCTGTCACCAGAGATAACTCAGAAGCCTCTAGACCAGTCTAGAACAAGAGACTCCTAGAGCTGGAAGGAGTTTGGACAGTATCTGGTCAAGCTCCCTCTTCCACTGGTCAGATGAGGAGATCTAGAGAGAAGAAAGTCACAAACAAGTGAATTTCCTGCAGGAACTGATACTAGCAAGTAAAAGGGTAAAGGAACAGAGCCCAGGAACAGGGACGGGACTGTTCTCAGCATCTGGTCATGGAAGGCCTCTCACAATGAAGGTACAGGTGATTAGCAGGAGGCGGCCAGCCACAGGAGGGCCTGGGGGGAGCACGGGTCAGGAGGCAGCAGCACGTCAGAGGGCTACCGGCCAGTCACCGGCCAAGCTGCAGCCCTCAGACCCATCTTCTGTGCTCTGACGCTGCTGCTGTCTGGCCAGTGCATACTTGCCAGCGTTAACCGTGGCAGCTGCATGCAGTGATGCCAAGGAAAGCTCAGATATCTGTACTTGGATGAGTCACGTGTGCCCCTGGCAGGTTTATTGTCTGTTTGATGGGGGGGATGGTAACTTGTGAGCACCTGCTACAGTGCCAGACACTCCGTATGTTACGTAATTTGATTCAATCTAGATGGTGCCTGTGGGTGCAGTGGTACTGTCCCCACCTTCCAGGTGATGCATGAGGACGTGAGTAACTTGTGCCCAGACACTCTGCAGCCAGTAAGGAGCAGAGCATGGCTGGATCCCAGAGTATCAGGCTCTCCAGCCCGTTCCGAAGACTGCACTGCCCCCAGGAGTCACACTCCGCACTGCACCACCCTTTGACCCTCGAGGTCACACAGCCACCCTGCATGTCTGTGACACTGTGCATGTATCTATTTGATAGAAGAGAGCTGTCCTTTTTCTCCTTTACTGCAATATGGTGCAGGAAAACCTAGCCAGTTGGATATTTTGAGTTTCTCATAAAGAGCACCTGGACCAACTCCCATTTGCAGAGAAATACGGATTTTGAAACACAAATGTTCTCATCGATGAATCAGTTAGGCTGAGTTCTTTGTCCATTTGTAGTCTCTTAAAAGTGTGAAGTTGGGCAGAGCTCCTGGGCGGCTTAGTTGGTTAAGCATCCAGCTCTTGATTTCAGCTCAGGTCAGGATCTCGGGGTTAAGAGGTTGAGCCCTGCATTGGGGTACACGCTGGGCGTGGAGCCTGCTTAAGATTCTCTCCATCTCCCTCTGCCCCGCCACACCCTGCTCACTCTCTCTCCAAAAAAAAAAAAGTGCGAAGTCAGTCTGAAGATTGAGTTCTCCGGGGCACCTGGGTGGCTCAGTGGGTTAAGCCTCTGCCTTCAGCCCAGGTCATGATCTCAGGGTCCTGGGATCGATCCCCGCATCAGGCGCTCTGCTCAGTGGGGAGCCTGCTTCCTCCTCTCTCTCTGCCTGCTACTCTGCCTACTTGTGATCTCTCTCTCTCTCTCTCTCTCTCTGTGTCAAATAAATAAATAAAATCTTTAAAAAAAAAAAAAAAAAAAAAGATTGAGTTCTCCAGCTTGTAGAATGTAGTCTTTCCTAAGTTTAACTTGGTATTAATTCTGAATTTTAAAAAAAAAATTCTCCATTGCTTGCGTAGATAGGAAACAGTTCTTTGGAGATGCACCAGCTGCTGTGAGGGTTGGTGCAGTCGCCCCTCAGCGCCTTGGTTTGAGCGCGAAGGGGTGATGTCTCCACCATACTGTGGGCTACAAGCCAACCTGCCTCGAGGTCCTCTCACGCCCAAGCAGGGCCCTCTGCTAGTTGTGTCCAGAATGGTGAACTGAGGCTGCCCAGGAAAGCCGGAGAAAGTGCACCAACAGGTTCATATGGCCTCTGCTTTTTCTGGCTTCTAGGATCCCAGGGCAACCGTGGTGGAGGTCAGGTCTAAGGCAAAGAGCAAGTGGAGGCCTCAAGCTTTGGACACTGTGGTATGTTCCAGAAGAGTGCGCCAGGCATGCAGGAGCTCTGACTTCCTGTGGTTGGGACCCGGTGGCAGCAAGCATCGCCCTTCCTGGGGCCATGCAGGGAGGTGCTTGGGAAGAACAAAAACCCCGAAACAGGGCCCACTTAGTCTTCTAATGCTAGGTTTGTTTGGTTGGCTTTTTTCCCCCTAAGTTAATAAATGCAATATAGCTGCTTTCTGTGGGGTTTGGGAAACAAAAAGAGGAAGACCCATCACCCCTCTGAGTGTCTTCTGTTTTTTTTCACATGGGTTGTGTTTTACATCGTTGTAATTGGAATAGCTTGGTTTTTATTTTCTGCCTAAGCATTTTTTTTTAATGTTTCTGCGTTATCTGTGTAAGCATCGTTTTTAAAGATCTGCATTAAGAGCCTACCTTAAAAGCAACAAGAGTTTTTCAAATTTTGAGATCCAGGAAGAGCCCTCCAAGACATAGCTTGGAGTTAACTACCGTGGGTGGGGGGTGCCCTTTCCCAGTGACCACTTTGCAGGAAAATTCAGAGTATAGTTTCTGTCGGGATTCACTCTGGAGATTGAAAATACAGAACAGCAGCTAAAAGAAATGTGCGGGGACTGGTGGGCAAGGTGTTCTTTATCTGTGACGTGTGTGTGTGTGTGTGTGTGTGTGTGTGTGTGTGGTTGGATCGACAAGGGGCAAGGGGATAGTTATGGATTGATTTCCTATAGCAGATGTAAGTGTAATATTCCTCACTGGCTAAGTATGCTTTGACATATAGCCAGCAGCACTGGTGGAATGTCTCCAAGGGCAGGACTGCCAGTTACCTCCCAGAGTTCTTGAAGAATGGTACTCATCATCCAGGAGAAGTTACTAGGGCCCGGGTGGTAGTCCCACAGTGTGGTTCCCAGGCTACCTGTATTAGAATCTGGGTATTAGCTGGCTTGCTGAAAAATGCAGATTTCTCACCTCAATCCCAATCCTCCTCTGTCAGAATCCCCAGTGCTCAGGGCCTGGGAATCTGTCAGCTTCCTGGGTAATGCTTGCTTTTCTGCCCATCAGATCTGCCCGGCAGGCCGAGAAAGCTTCCCTCAGCACAGCCTTTTCCCCCTCTGTATGACAGCAGCCGGAGTGACGGGCGAGGCATTTGTGTAGATTAGTTGTGTGGCTGTGTCGTGCCTTCTGACTCCACACTACACCCTAACTTGCCTGTAACACGTTTAACAGGAACTTGAGAAGCTGGCTTCTCGAAAGTTGAGAATAAATGCTAAAGAAACCATGAGGATTGCCGAAAAGCTCTACACTCAAGGGTAAATATTCCACACTTGGGAATAGAATTCAGTGCATCTTTGTCAAGGTGAAATATTTTATTTTTTTAATTATTTTTTGGAGGGGGAAAAGGGAGAGAAAGAGAGAGTCTTAAGAAGGCTCCACACCCAGCATGGAGCTAACACACCCCTGAGACAATGATCTGAGCCAAAATCAAGAAACAATTAACTGAGCCACCCAGATACCCCCAACTTTATTTTATTTTAATTCTTAAAAGGATTTTATGTTTAAGGAATCTCTACACCCAACATGGGGCTTAAACTCACAGCCCCGAGATCAAGAGTCACACACTCCACCCCTGAGCCAGCCAGGGGCCCCAGAGTAAAACATTTTAGAGCTTACGGGGAAATACAGACTGTCTAGACATCCCCTGAGCTCCGAAGTAGAAGAATTTTGACGCTGGGTTCTCTGATACGGAAAAGGCATTTCAAAATCACTTCCTAAAATACGAGCCCGTAGAGTAAATTCACATCCCACCGTTGACTTCTCAGCAGCTGGCCCCAGGGCCTTGGCCGGTGGCACATAGCACCTTTAGGAGTCTTTTCCCATTGTACGCCGTCCGGGGATAGTGTGGTCCACACTAACCAGTGTGGCAGCTGCTCACAACAGGGGACTACTGAGCACTTGAAATTGGAGTTGTGCTCATTGGGACGTGCTTTAAATGTAAAATACACATTTCGTTTCGAACACTTGTATGGAAACAAGAACGTAAATGATCTCATTAATGCCATTTAAGTGGCCAACAAAAAAATGTCAAATTTCATGGAGGTTCCACATTATGGTTCATTAGGCAGCATTATTTTTTTCTTTTCTTTTAGCTTTATTTATTTATTTATTTAGTGATTTTATTTATTTGAGAGAGAGAGGGCTCATGCGGAGTGGCAGAGGGAGAAGCAGACACCCTTCTGAGCAGGGAGCCTAACCTGGAACTTGATCCCAGGACCCTGAGATCATGACCTGAGCCGAAGGCAGACACTTAACCAACTGAGAGCCACCCAGGCGCCCCAGCATTATTCATTCTTTGCTCAGAGCAAAGTCATAGAAACGTGCTTTGTTGCCACGGTTGAGGCCGTGGAGGTCTCTGGCAGAGCAACGATGCTGGGCTGGGACTATGTCCCCAGCCACACAGCCGCTGGTAAGCCGAGCAGGAGTGTGTCCCGTCCCGTGCCGTACCTCTCACTATTCTTTGGCTTCTTGGAGTATCTTCAGCAAGCAACCCTGCTGTTGCTCACTCCACTGGGGGCCCCATGTAAGAACTTCCCTAAGCAAAGGGAAGCTAGGTTGCCTTCAGGTGAGCCCGCTAGGGCAGATGGGGCACGGCAGGTGTCTCTGGGGGTTTCCAGTTTAATTCAGTTGTTTCCAGAGCAACTGTAGCAATTTCTTCTATTTGTTTGCCTTTGCTCTAGGTACATCAGCTATCCTCGCACTGAAACTAACATTTTCCCCAAAGACTTGAACCTGACTGTGCTGGTGGAGCAGCAGATCCCAGATCCACGCTGGGGCGCCTTTGCCCAGAGCATTCTGGAACGGGGTGGCCCCACTCCACGCAATGGGAACAAGTCTGATCAAGCTCACCCTCCCATCCACCCCACCAAATATACCGGCAGCCTGCAGGTCGGTTTCCCTAACTCCTGCCTCCTGGAACCCAGCAAGGGGAAGGGGAAACAAGGGGCCAGTAGCACTTGAATGTACTTTGCGGGCTCTTACTTTAGGAACTAAGTTATTTTGAAACAGCTCTCCCGTTTTAGCAAAGAGACGTCAGTGTCAAAATTCTGCTTCACCGTCCTGCTTGGCCTCCCTGAACACTCCCACGCCCGCCCCGGGGTGGGCTCTACTCTGTCCAGCCGCACTTCCTGCTCTGTCAAACCCTCCACAGCGGGCTGGGCGGTTCCCCTTCCCCGTGTCCTTGCACAGCTCCCACGGGGCCCCCACAGAACTGCTTGGTCTTCTCGGCCCCTCATTAACTAGATGCATCCCCCACCGCCCAGCCTCCCCAGACAGGACCGGGTTCCACTGCCATCCTAACACAGGTGGCCTCCTGTCACGGGCCAGTAGTGGCAGGGCTTTGAGGCAGCCCTGAGAGACCTCAGGCGTCTCACCTGCTGTGGCCCTTGGCCGGGGGGATGCGCTCCATGATGCCGAGCTGGTTGGGCCGATTTGCAGGCTTAGCGCAAAGCTAAGTCCTGTTTGGTCTTTGTTTCCTTCTTTTATTAATACACACGGTCCTTCTCTGGCTTTAAATGTGATGATATGTTCATTTTATCATATATTAGGAAATTCAAAAGATTATAAGGAAGAGGCATTTGCCGTTGCCCGTATGCTGAAATATTTTCAAGTACAACACTTAACAATTGCATAAATGTACCATAATTTATTTTGCCAAATTGGTTCTTTAAGAATAAATTGCTTCCAGCTTTCTGAGACGTGATGACAGTTAATGTTTGTGTGACTGATCGAGCCTCACTAGGCCCTTGATTACTCACTTGGTAGAAAATCACCACAAACGCTGGGAGCCAGGGCTGCCACCTACAACTTTCCTGCGTCTAATATACAAGGGGTCTCTTGTTAGCTGTTATGCTTTTTCCTCGTTTTCTCCTTGAGCTCAGTTTAAAAAAAAATGGGGCGCCTGGGTGGCTCAGTGGGTTAAAGCCTCTGCCTTCGGCTCAGGTCATGATCTCAGGGTCATGGGATTGAGCCCTGCACTGGGCTCTCTTCCCAGCAGGGAGCCTGCTTCCCTTCCTCTCTCTCTGCCTGCCTCTCTGCCAGTGATCTCTCTGTCAAATAAATAAGTAAAATCTTTAAAAAAAAAATGGGTTTACATAAAAAGATTAGCCCGGCACTCTGCATGGGTGCAGGACCTACATAGGAGCCCTGTGCCCTCTTCTGTGCAGAGCTCGAGGCAAGAAGGTGGTGTAAACCAGGCCAGATTACCAGTGAGGCTGCGGTCCTTTGGGCGGTAATATTCTGGAGCGAGTTGCAGACTCTTCTCTTGTCTTTCTAGGGAGACGAGCAGCGACTGTATGAGTTCATAGTGCGCCATTTCCTGGCCTGCTGCTCCCACGATGCTCAGGGCCAGGAGACCACTGTGGAGATCGACATCGCACAGGAACGCTTCGTGGCTCATGGCCTCGTGATTTTGGCCCGCAACTATCTGGACGTGTACCCGTATGACCACTGGAGTGACAAGGTAATAAAGCGCAGGCCCGGTCAGAGGTCAGAGTTCACATCCCCCATGGGTCTTCAGAGAGAGGGGAAGGCAGTCGTGTTCCCGGCCCTGGTGCGGTCCACTGGAGCAGGGCCATGCTCTTTGAAATGGCAGTTGTCTTTTGCCTCAGTGCCACGAGGAGTGATTGGACTGACGCTTCTGCTGCTCCCTGTAGACCCTCCCTGTCTACGAGAGAGGTGCCCGCTTCCAGCCCAGCACTGTGGAGATGGTGGACGGGGAGACCAGCCCACCCCAGCTGCTCACCGAAGCCGACCTCATCGCCCTCATGGAGAAGCACGGCATTGGTCAGTAGCCTGTTGCCATGGTGACCAGTGGCTCTTGTACTTCTGGTCTTTGCAGCAGCTGTGCCATAGGTGTCCTCTTCTTCACCCCCTCTACAGCTGAAGGGAGGCTCATTTATTTAGGCCGGGGGCCGAGGGAGAGAATCCCAAGCAGACTTCACTCAGTATGGAGCCCAGTGCAGGGCTCTGTCCTGTGACCCAGAGATCGTGACCTGGGCCAAAATCAGGAGTCAGACGCTCCACCCACTGAGCTAACCAGGCGGCCCACTGTACAAGTTATTAAAATCTTGGTCTGAATAAGTCCACACTTACGCTCTTAACCTTTGCTCCACGCCAGCTGGATAGGGAAGTGGATGTGTCCCAGAACTCGGAGGTCTGGACTGGGAGCACTCTGGCCATGTCCTGTCTGTGGACTCAGGATTTGGGGCCCATGCAGGGGTTTGTTTTTATTTTGCATAAGGTACCAACATCTAAAACTTGAGGGATTCCACATAAACGTCTGTGTTTTTGTCTTGGGAAGTGTTGGGAGGTCTGGCAGCCCAAGCCTTTCCTCCCAGGTAGAAGCAGTGGGTTGAATTGGGGTGACACCTGTCTCTTCTCACTTGGCTTCTCTCACTGCTCGTTCCCTGCCAGGCCCCTGTGACGTCTGGGTCAGCCACCCTGCAGCTAGCCACACGTGGCCGTGTTCTGAGTTTTTGTTAAAGCGTTTCCCCTAATTGTTTAGAAATTGAAATGAGGTTAAACAAGAAATTGGGCCAGAATTGTTTTTCCACAATAGGTCCCCTGGCCCCCAGTTTACAGGCGGGTCCCTTGTAACTGATCTGCTGCCCCTTGTCCATTTTTATTATGACGCTGAGGAGAGTCTCTTGCCAAACCTAGTTCAGAGAGGCAGCAGCATGATGGAGAGGGAAGTGCTGGGAAGGGGAAGTGGGGCTCCCTGGGCGTGTCCCGGAAGCAAGCTGTTCCCCTGGGGCATGGCCCCCTCACGACCCATTAGTGGCTTTTGTCATTCCGGGCAAGAAGGGCCCCTTCTGGAATCCGGTGGCTGTTGTTGCACTGTCCAGAGAGCCTGTCTGTTTAAGTCAAATTAGAGTTTGTGTGCCCATCTGGATGTACTCATTAAAACCTTGGTCTAGGCCCTGGGACATAGTGAGGTAGAGGGCCTAGGCATCCTGTTCCCATTAAGGGCTCATCTCACAGGAGAAACCGATGAAAGCAACACAAACACAGCCTGCTGGGCTCTGCAGGGATGGGGCAGGGACCTTGAAACCTCACAGTAAGAATTCCTGGGGACTGAGCTGGCCCAGCACAGGCAGAGTCCGAGGGAGCACAGAGGGACTGGGAGCACGTGTCCCTGTGGCAGATGGGGTGGTCCCAGAGGCGAGGCTGGAAAGATGATTGCAGCCCAACTGCAGGGCCTGGCACACTGACCTGAGGGGCTTGGGTGCTGGCCTGTGGCTCGCAGAGAGCCATTTAAGATTTCGGAGGAAAGGAGCAAAGAGAGCTACATTTCTTTAAAATGTTAACGGCGTTGTTGAGACGTAATACATGTATTGTACGATTCACTGATCTAAGATATACAGTCGGTGCTCAGTACAGTCACAAAATCATGCAGCTATCACCTTAATTAATTTTAGAATGTTTTTATCCCCTCAGAAAGAAACGCCGTATCCCTTAGAAGTCTCACCCCATTCCCCCTTCCCTCCCATCCCTCCAGCCCTGGACAACCACTGATCTTTCTGCCTCTGTAGATTTGCCTGTTCTACACAGTTTGTATACTTAGAGTGATAAGGCATGTGGTCTTCTGTAGCTGGCCTCTTCAACCATGTATTCTCAAGGGACATGCTCACGGTAGTGTGAATCAGTACTTGCTTCCGTTCCGTTCCCTGTACTGTTACCTTGTGTGCTAAGACCACAGTTGGTTTCTCCGTTCATTGGTGGATTGACATTGGGGTCATTTCCGGTTTGGGGCAGTTGTACACGCTTGTGTGCAGGTTTGTGTGTGGATGGGTTTGTAGTTCCCTTACGTGGATAGACCTGCTGGGTCCGGTGGTCACTCTGGGTTTATGTTTTGAGGAGCCTCTGGACCGATCTGCACAGGGGCTGCCCCGTTTTACGCTCTTCCAGCCACGCACGAAGGTTGAGGTTTCCATGCATTCTCGCCAACATTTGTTCTCTGTGCTGTTTGCTGATGCTTCACACCCAGTGGGTGTGAAGTGGCATTTCTTCGTGGTTTTGATTTTATATCTCCTCGATGACAGAACTTGTTTTCAGAGATCCCTACAGCCACAGTGTAAGAAAGGGGTTGGGTGGAGGATAGAACCAGAAAGGCGGAGGCCGAGCACGCTATCCTGATGCAGAGGACGTGATGTGGGCTCCAGCCGTGGCTCTGCCATGCGGAGCAGAGGAGAAAGACGTAGAGGAGGCTCGTTGCTGGCGTGGACAGCTGTAGTGAGTGAGCGGGCATGAGGGGAGATGCGGTTGCTGCGTGGGCCCAATGCAGTGGAGGAGTCCAGGCAGAGGAAGGTACCCATGGGACAGCAGGGGCAAAGTTTGCATGGCCCTGAGTAACCGGAAGTGGCTTTCAGGGACTGATGCCACTCACGCGGAGCACATCGAGACAATCAAGGCCCGGATGTACGTTGGGCTCACGGCGGACAAGCGGTTTCTCCCGGGGCATCTGGGCATGGGGCTCGTGGAAGGTGAGCAGGAGCTCAAGGTGGGTGGTCGCGGAGCTGTGCGGCTGGAGCCCCCGAGGGGTGCTGCATGGGGCCCCACGGAACACTGCTTTTCTCCCTGCAGGTTATGACTCCATGGGCTATGAGATGTCCAAGCCTGACCTCCGGGCTGAGCTGGAAGCTGACCTGAAGCTGATCTGTGAAGGCAAGAAGGACAAGTGGGTGGTTCTAAGGCAGCAAGTCCAGAAATACAAGCAGGTTTTCATTGAAGCGGTGGCCAAAGCTAAGAAGTGAGTCCAGACCCCGCTTGCCTGCACGCAAGGTCCTTCAGCTCTGCCTCCTGGGCCGTGACCTTTCCCTGAGCGGGGGGGAGCGGGTGGGACCGATTCAGCAGAAAGCAGGTGGTGGGGCCACGGGTGCTTGACTGTCCCCCAGCCCGGTTCACCTTCTGCAGGGCAGTCCACATGCAGCTCCTCCCCCTTCTGCTTTTCCTCCTGAGTCCTCTTCCTTCCTAGAAAGCCGTGGCAGCTTAGAAATGGTGAGCAGAAAAGTCTGGGCTGGTTATCCCAGGCAGCTGGCTCTAGAGATGCCATCCTCTGAATTTTAGTTCTGTCTTGAGTTAACAGGCACACAGTCCCAAGTCTATAAACTCAGGGCTGCTGTACGACACTGTGTCCTGTGGAGTGTGTGGAGGTGGCCGTGTAGCAGGCAGTATGTGTGCATGCCATCAGGAAAACACACCTTTTCTGCCTGTGCCACCTTGGGAAAGAAATGGACAAGCAGGGGCGCCTGGCTGGCTGCATCGGTAAAGCGCGTGACTCTTGATCTGGGGATTGAGGTCAGCCCTAGGTTGGGGGTAGAGATTACTTAAAATCTTTTAAGATTTTATTTATTTGTTTGTTTTTAGAGCCTGAGAGAGAGTGCACGCGAGTACGCGTGCAAGGCGGGGAGGGACAGAGGGAGACAGGATTTTGAGCAGACTCCACGCTGTGGGTAGAGTCCCAACACAGAGCTTGAGCCCAGAGATCAGCACTTGAGCCAAAATCAAGAGTTGGGCGCCCAACAGACTGAGCTACCCAGGCGCCCCCAAAATAAAATCTTTAAAAAAAAAAAAAAAAACAGATGAGCTCGTTTAAATGTAAACCCAGACAGACAGACACTTCAGGAGTGTGTGCAGGGACCTGTACAGTTTTGTTTGATGTGGGGTGTGATGAAGCGGAAGTACCTGCACATAGCTGGGTCCCTCCTGGGAGCTGCCGGGGGCCAGAGAGGAGCCAGGGCTGCTTGGCTGACCCAGCTGTTTCTGCCTCTGTTCTCTGCATCAGGCCTGTGGTGAGCAGCCAGCTGCTGTCTCTGGTCACACTCAGCTTATGTGCACATAAGAATATTGTAGGGACAGCTGGGTGGCTCAGATGGTTAACGCATCTGCCTTCATCTTGGGTCATGATCCCAGGGTTCTGGGATAGAGCCCCACGTCGGGCTCCCTGCTCAGTGGGGAGTCTGCTTCTCCCTCTTCCTCTCCCTCTGCCCCTGCTCGTGTATGCACGCTATCTGTTTCTCAAATAAATAATATCTTTATTTTCTTAAAAAAGATTTTATTTGTCAGAGAGAGAGAGAGAACACAAGCAGCAGAAGTGGCAGGCAGAGGAAGAGGGAGAAGCAGACTCCTTCCTGAGCTGGGAGCCTGACGCAGGGCTCGATCCCATGACCCCAAGATCATGACCTCAGCTGAAGGCAGATATTTAACTGACTGAGCCACCCAGGCATCCCAATAAATAA
Source organism: Mustela erminea (assembly GCF_009829155.1). NCBI lineage: Eukaryota > Metazoa > Chordata > Mammalia > Carnivora > Mustelidae > Mustela > Mustela erminea. The sequence goes on along the minus strand of NC_045631.1, from coordinate 13,262,657 downwards.
AATTGGAAAGAAAAAAAACCCACAAAGAATATTGTGAGTGTTTTGCTCTTTCTTCAGATTGGATGAGGCGTTAGCCCAGTACTTTGGGGAAGGGGCTGAGGTGGCCCAGGAGGAAGCCATCTACCCAAGCATGCCGGAGCCCATCAAGAAGTGTCCACAGTGCAACAAGGACATGGTCCTCAAGACCAAGAAGAATGGCGGGTCAGTGCCCAACTTGCACTGTACGTCTGCTTGCCCAGCACTTGCTGGGTTGGCTGGACACTGTCATTTGTGTCAATATTTAAGGGTGGGCTTGCCGTGGCTGCTGGACCAGGTATTGGAGAGAAGGGTAGCTGACGGGGACCTGGCCTTGGAGGCGTCAGGCACTCTGGGATTCAGAGGAGGTGTGGGATGATGGCACTGCCGCGTCCGTTGTGGATAGGACATCGCCTACCCTGTGCACTTCCACCACACACCCAGGTTTTGTGTCCCAGAGCAGATTATTTAGCTACTGTGCCCCTATTTTCTTTGCTATAAGCCTAGGGCAGTGATATCTACCGAGGGAAGGATGAAGATTCAGTGAAATGTGTCCCCGTCAAGAAAGGCAGAATTTGATCCCAGGTCCTCCCACCCCTTCATTTCTCCGACCCCCTTGGGTTCCCTGACTGCCGACACGTCACTGGCTCGGGGGCAGAGGCGGCCAGCCTGGCTCTCAGAAGCCAGAGTTTAGTGGGCCTGACCTGGGGCTTGGGCTGCCCACAAGCACAGAAGCCAGTGCCGGGGCGGGCTTAGCCCAGTGCACGGTAGCCCCGTGTAAGTACTTACCCACGGGCTGTGGGGTTAACCCATATGAGCTCCAAGTGCTTGGTCACCCGGGGAGGTCTGGAGATTGTCCTGGGGGATTTCCCACTCCGGGGGTTATCTGGCAGTTTCCATTTCTGACTTTGTAGATTTGCTGTTTGAGTAATTGGGGTTTGAGGTTCAGTGGGTTGGTTTTCCCTGGTCCAGTCATGCCCAGGCACACTCAGAGGATGTCGTAAATGGTGTTCCCATTGGCTTCTCTGGCTCTAAAGTTCATGACTGGAAGCCATAAACCATTGGCCAAGAACAATGTGGTTCAGGTGTCAGGAGGGAAGACCCCGTCATCAGGGTGCTGTTCCCAGCGACCCCACCCAACACACCTGCCTCCTTGGGCAGGTTTCCAGACCACCCCCTGACTGTTTGCCTCGCTGTGACCTGAGTTCTGTCGTGTGGGGCAGTCAGGGAGCATGTGAGAGCACACAGCCCGGAGCCTGAACGGAGCCCTTGGGACTGGGCCTTGCCATGGCCCAGGAGTTAGTTGGTCAGTAGGTTGCTGGTTTCTAAGTAGAAAACAGAGTCAGCAATGGCGGTTTCTTTTTCTTAGGGAGATGAAAAATAAATGCAGGCCAGTTTTGCTCAGTCATTCAGTACCAGTGACTGCATATATCCATTCATATATCCTCCAAAAAAGCGAATGTGTCCTTTAATCGGCTAACGAAAAGCTTCCTTGCCAGACGGGCAGTGCCCCAGGAATGTGTGTTTCCTGCGGTCTGGTGGCTCCAGCCCAACCCCGCTCCCTGTGCTCCCTCCCCAGGTTCTACCTCAGCTGCACGGGCTTCCCAGAATGCCGGTCAGCCGTGTGGTTCCCTGACTCTGTGCTGGAGGCCAGCAGGGACGCGAGCGTGTGTCCAGTGTGTCAGCCGCACCCGGTTTACAGGTGAGCTGGGCCCAGGTGAGCTGGCCGGTTTACAGGTGAGCTGAGCCTGCGGGGTGCTCGCCGTGCCCGGCAGCAGCTGCGTTGGTGGTCTCGAATCGGTTTGGGTCCCATCCCTGCCTTTGCAGTGTGGAAGCTGGGCCTGGGGGCAGGTTCCTGGGCAGCTCAGGAGGCGCCCTCCACGAATCTGAAGAACCATGAGGACGCCCTTTCCCTGACGTTTCCAGCTAGATTGCTGCCCAGTAGACTCTCGGGAAGTGAATATCCTGCTGTCGGATATCGTTTCCAAGCTCCTCGCAAGAGCCCAGAGCCCTCTGTACAACTGGTTCTCAAACCTTTCGGTCATAGGATCCGTTCACTCTTTTTTTTTTTTTTAAAGATTTTATTTGTTTATTTGATAGACAGAGATCACAAGTAGGCAGAGAGGCAGGCAGAGAGAGGAGGAAGCAGGCTCCCTGCTGAGCAGAGAGCCTGATGTGGTGCTCAATCCCAGGCCCCTGGGATCGTGACCTGAGCTGAAGGCAGAGGCTTTAACCCACTGAGCCACCCAGGTGCCCCGGATCCGTACACTCTTAAAAATCATTACAGAAGGAACCCAGAGAGCATTCATTGTGGGTTAAGTTTATCAGTACTACTGTATTCTGCATTAAGGTGGACACATGTTTTTTGTGGGTTTTTTTTTAAAGATTTTATTTATTTATTTGACAGAGAGATCACAAGTAAGCAGAGAGGCAGGCAGAGAGAGAGGGAAGCAGGCTCCCCGCTGAGCGGAGCGCCTGATGAGGGGCCCAATCCCAGGACCCTGAGATCATGACCTGAGCCGAAGGCAGAGGCTTAACCGACTTGAGCCACCCAGGTGCCCCAAAGTGGAAACATTTTAAAAAGATAATTGCTGGGGTACCTGGGTGGCTCAGTTGTTAAGTGTCTGCCTTCAACTCAGGTCATGACCGAGGCCCCCATGGGACTCCCTGCTCAGCAGGAAGCCTGCTTCTCCCTCTCTCACTCCCCCTGCTTGTGTTCCCTCTGTCACTATTGCTCTATCAAATAAATAAATAAAATCTAACAATTGTTAAATAAAAATGTACTTGTAAATTTTATAATATGCATACTAACATAAATAGTTATTTCTACCTATTTTAAAGCAGAAAGATAAGAAAATGCCTACTTGCAAAGCAGAAAACAGAAAGGAAACGTATTCCATCTTTCTGAGTCTAACATCTGGCCCGTTGGAGACTGTTGGCTCTCGTGTCTGCTCCCAGTCAGTCTGCTGGGCTGGTTCATGGGCTGTAGCCTCCGGCAAACTCATGCATACAACACGGGAGGACGAGAGCACAACAGATATAACTTCTTAGCCTTGTTACAAAATAGTTCTGACCTCACCAGGAAGGTCCACGTGCCCAAGAACCGCTGGTTATAGGAAGTGAACCTTTCCAAGGATTCTGTGTTTTTGTTTTGTTTTTTAAGATTTTATTTATTTGAGAGACATAGTGTTTGTGCCTACATGTGCATGAACAGAGGGGAGAGGCAGAGAGAGGGAGAAGCAGGCTCCCCACTGAGCAGGGAGCCCGACGTGGGGCTCAGTCCTAGGGTCCTGGGATCCTGACCTGAGCCGAAGGCAGACGCTTAACCAACTGAGCCCCCCGGCACCCTGAGCTGTCTGTTCTGGAGATTAATCAGGGTCTCCTGATTAATTTTTTCTGTTTCCACTGTTTCCTCTGTCTCCACTCTGCGCGCTCTTGACACCTGGAGGGGCTCATGGCTGGCAGGTGCCTGGTGGGTGCAACCCTCTGTGGACAAGGAGAAGACACTTGCGGCTGGTAGTAAGACTTTCTCTCATCTTCCGACTCCGCTAGGTTAAAGCTGAAGTTCAAACGCGGCAGCCTTCCCCCAACCATGCCCCTGGAGTTTGTCGGCTGCATTGGCGGATGCGATGAGACACTGCGGGAGATCTTGGACCTGAGGTTCTCACGGGGCCCTCCCAGAGCTTCCCAGTCAGCCAGCCAGCCCTCGAACTACCTGCAGGCTAGCCAGTCCCTAAACAGAATGGACAGCACCCCCTGGATGCCACCACCACCTGCTACCGCCGCGGGGGGCAGCAACTCGGTGACCTGCAACTGCGGCCAGGAGGCTGTCCTGCTCACAGTGCGAAAGGAGGGCCCCAACCAGGGCCGGCAGTTCTACAAGTGCAATGGTGGCGGCTGCAGCTTCTTCCTATGGGCCAACAGCAGCCCCCCAGAAGCTGGGGGGCCTCCCTCCTCTGCCTCAAGACCCCCTGGTGGCTCAATGGGCCGCCCGCCTGCCACAGGGGACCACCGGGGCAGGTCTGGCCGACCCGGGGATGACAGTGGTGGTGGCGGTGGCGGGGGGAGCATGTCCTGCCTATGCAGCCAGCCTGCCGTCACCCGGACTGTGCAGAAGGACGGCCCCAATAAGGGCCGCCAGTTCCACACGTGCGCCAAGCCCAGGGAGCAGCAGTGCGGCTTCTTTCAGTGGGTGGACGAGAACATGGCTCCAGGTGAGGCAGGAGCTTGGCTCCTGGGCCAGGCAGAGCCCCGAGGTTGGGGAGGGAGGGAGGAAGGCAGGGGTGGGGCTGGAGGTTCCAAAGGAAAGGCTGGGGCAGCCCCTGGAGCAGCCTGCGGGGTGCCCGGTGGTGTGCCAAGGACACCTGCTGTGTGTCTTCACCACCATCAGCTCAGCACCATGAGGCCGCTGAGGCCCAGGGAAACGAGCTGCCTGTGCTCGGGGTCTCATAGCCACGCGGCCTGAGGTCGGCCTGACCCCACAAGCCCTGGTCTCCTCTAGCCTCCGTGGGCTCAGGAGGTCCTCGTCATTGGCCGCACTCCTTCAGATGTGGAGCCTGGCCCTGGGAATGTCTGGGAACCTGCTCGGGGTTCCACAGCCTGGGCCTGGTGCCCCCAAACCAGATATGGTGAGAATTGCCCCCAGACATTGGAGCAAGGTGGATAATGCACCCAGAGGCCCTTGGAAACAGTTCCTGCCCGCTCCAGTGCACGGCAGACGCTTAGTTCATGTGCCAGAGCAGCTGAGAGGCCTGGTGGGAGCTTTGTGGCAGACCCAGGCACAAAGCATGGCTGTGGATCCTGAACAGAGGGCTCGACCTCACGGCCTCACAGTTTGCTCAGTAGGATGAGCACTTGCTTGCCTTTTTCAGGGTTCTTGTCTTTTTAAAGTCATTAGACAGTCTCAGACTATGATTCTGACATACAAGCCGCTAGCTCCGAACGTACAGGAAGAACCCAGAAGGCTTGGTAAGGCGCAGGGCTGGCTACCGGTGCTGGCAAGGGGTCAGAGACAGCGTCACTGCCACGACAGGCTCACATTCGAAGTGTGTGAGATGTGGTTTAGCCTTGCACTCCCTTCAGGCGCACAACGTTCCCTTGTCCCCCCATTGGAAGGAAGCATTGTCTGACCTCCAGGCCAGCTGATCAGTTGTCCTGGGTGACGGGGCAGTCAGAATTAAGAGGCCTGTTTGAGGCCTGGAAGGATCCAGAGCTCAGTGACCTTGCACGGAAGGTGGAAAGCAGGCTGTTGGTCACGGGGTGTTGCCAAGTGGGTGGAAAAGAGGTGCATGAAGTGACGGCACTACCCTTCTTACCAGGGTAGTGATTGTGGCCCAAAGGCTCCGGGTTCTTTAGGGAGTGGCATTGGGACCCCTGAAGGTGACAGGAGGGAAGGCAGCCTGGCCTGTGGGTGGTCGCGGCCTCACAAAGGCTGGGGGGACACTCTGCCTCCTCGGTGTGTCTGTTCTGAACTCAGCCTTCCCCTGACTCTTCCCACAGGGACTTTCCGAGCCCTGAGCTGGCCGGGAAGCAGAGGAGGAGGCCAGAGGCCAGAGGCCAGAAGCAAAAGAGCCCGGGCCGGTTCCACAGACTCAGGGTCCATGCCCAAGAAACCCCGGAAATGCAGCCTTTGCCACCAGCCTGGACACACCCGTCCCTTCTGTCCCCAGAACAGATGAGGCAGGGGAGGGAAGAAAGGGCCGCTTCCTCAGACCTGCCCCTTTCTTCTCGGGAATAAGCTATTTTCACTAGAACCTTCCCTGCCCTGGAGGCCTTGAGGAAAGCAGTGGCTTTTGGAGCCTGGCCTGCCTGTGCTGGGGAGTCAGGATCCAGACCGCCGCCTGGAGAATCCGTCTCAGGTGGATGGTGACCCTCCGCCTGGGGCTCCTCACTGCTGGCGCTGCGGAGCACTGAGTGGCGGGCTGAGCGCATTCCACGCTGTGGCCTCTGGGGCTTTCTTCCCTTCTGGAAGGTCCCCTCAAGGGACCTGCATGCCTGGTCCAGGCTCCGGGCAGCCCGGACAGGGTTCCGCTCGCAGACATTCTGAGAAAGGAGGGTGCAATCAAGAACGTGGCTCTTGTCCTAAAATCGTGTCTATCGAAGAAGCTTTTTTTTTTCTTTCCCTAGACACCACTGTGGCCAGGACACCCCACAGCTCGTGTTCCTGAATAAAGAATCCTGCCCTCTGCTCTGGTGGGTGTGGTGCAGTGTCTAGCGACAGGTGGCAGAGGGGCAGGCACAGACCACTGCCAGTGCTCTGGTGACCTCTCGCCGACCTCTGGCCCTCTTGGCCTCTCCTCCCAGCCCCAGCCCTTCCTCCCTGTCCACACGGTAGGCGCTGAGCCGAGCTGCTCCCGGCCCCACGGACAGCTTGCCCTGCAGAGCAGAGCAGGGACCGGATAAGACCATGTGCTTCCGTGCTGCGCAGAGGTGGCCCCATCCCTTGTGTGTCTTTACAGCAGTCCCATGATACGTAACCACATGGCCTTATTTTGCTGGTTAGGAGACAAGCAGGAAAGGATGTGGGTTGTCCTAAGACGCATTGCTGGTTGGTGAAGAAATGAACTGTCCTCACTGTCGGACTCCGGCCCGTGCCCTCCAGTTACACAGTGGCTCTTGGAGCATCTGAGCAGTGGGGTGGCTTGTGGCCCGCATTTGTGTTTTAGCCCCCTCTCCTATAGCCCTTGGCCACCCCCTGTCTACTTTCTGTCTTGGTGGCTTTACCTCTCCAAACAGTTCGTATAAATGGGATCACAGAGCCTGTGCCCTTCTGCCTGGTTTCTGCCTTTGCGCATCGTTTGCAAGGCTCATCCACGAGCCTGGGTTGGCGTGTGATTCCTCTGTGCGACTGAGTGGAGCCCAGGCCCGCGGATGAACCGCTCCTTGTCCACCCGGCCAGTTGGTGGGCATTTGGGTCCTTCGTACATCATGGCTCTTGCAAACAGTGCTGCCATAAACAAACGTGCAAGACTTGAAAAGCGGCCTTCAGTTCTTTGGGGTACATGCCTGGGACTAGATCCACGGGCTCTTAATGGTAATTCTGTGTGAACAGTTTTCCCAGTAGCTGCCCTGTTTCATGTTCCGACCAACAGTGCCTGAGGCTTTACCTCCCTGCCAGTGCTATTTTCCTTGATTTTTGTTAGCGCCATCCTAAGGGGTGAGAAGTGTTCTCTCATTGTGGTTTTGAGTTGCATTTTCCTGATGACCACGGGTGCCAAGCATCTTCGTGTACTGACAAGCCACATGTGGATCTTGGGAGAAACATCTTTTTGTCTTTCGCCCATTTTCCCACTGGGTGGTTTGGTTGCTACGTTTTATAGGTTCTGGATTTTAGATGGATTGGGGGATTTTAATCTTCCCACAGGTAACTCCCATGCGTACCAAGACCAAAATCTGTGGGGGTGGATTATAGTGAGGTCAGACCTGCCTCGGGTCCTGGCTGTCCCAGGGTTTGCGCCTTAGCCGCCGAGTCCGAGCGGCCGGTGGCCCTCACCTGGAGGCTCTTTGGTGGAAGGTTACGGCTGGGCCCGATGGCGGGAGAACTTGCCAAGCAGAACCCGTGAGGGAATGTTGGCAGCGTTTGGTGATGAGAAATTAAACTTCCCCCACCTAATGGTGCCTGGAAAGGTTTGAGCCTCTGAAATGACCCCCGTCTGCAGCTTGTGCTGTGCGGGACTGAGGTGAAAGTGACCCCGGCTTATTGAGCACCAGGCCAGGTGGGTCTTGCACCACATTTCTCATCCAGCCTCCCCAAGAGGCAGTGCCCGGGGCCATCTGCTGGTGGAGACCCAGACTCCAACGGGAAATGCTTTCCCATGTAAGCTGCCACGCCCAGCCTTGGAAGCTCCCGGAGAATCCACACCTTTCTCCACTCCGCTGAGGTGGGAGCCCACCTGCCCCGTGCCACCCCCAGAGAAGAGGAAGCCTGGCCGGTGCACACACATCCCCACTGCTGCCTTGTGCTGCCCCGGTCTGAAGGTCTGCAAGAGGGGCCTCCCCGCCCAGCTGCTGCCTTTGGAGAGAACCATCTCTGATGCTTACTGGTCTTGAAGCAGCCGCAAGCCACATCAGCCCCCTGCCCTGCCCCCACCACGTGCACCAGGCCCTGTGCCCCCAACAGCACCGCACCCCATCAGGCCCTAGCTCTTGGGACAGCAGGAGACCCTGCTGCCCTGTGGGGGTGAACTCAGCCCCCTCTCCTTCCGAGGCCTGCTGCAGCCCACAACAGCTGCTGTTCGGACTGCGGGATCATGGAGCCCAAGTTCCCTGAACTAGACCACCAGGGCGGCGCGGGTCCCCCCTGGGGATATCACTGCTGTCCACTGGCTGTCCCTCTGAGGGACAGACGTGTGCACCCATCCCTGCCTGACACCGCTGCCGTTCTGCTTTAGAGGTGGTGCCCCGGGCCCATGCGGAGAGGGCCCAAGAGCGCTTTCCCCGGATCATTACCGTGGTGTCTGCAGCACACACTCTGGGCTTGGCCCACTGTGGCCTTCCTGGCTTTCTCCCTGCGTCGAGTACCACCAAACTGTAATGGTGCTGGATGGTGGTTATTCTTTTTTTATTATCCTTATTTTTCTGACTCCAGAAGTGTACTTCTGGTAAATGCCAGTGCGTGAACCACAGGTGATGGACCAGGTTGAAGGCCCTCGTTTTAGGGAGAGCAGGACCAAGCTGGAGCAAAGCCATTCCAGCCCCGCCCCAGCCCCTGGACCCCGCACGGTCAGCTACCCAAATTCCCGTCTGAAGGGGAAGGGCTATTCGCCACCAAAACTCAGGCAGTGCTTTCCTTGCCCGCCTCAGATGCCAGCTCAGGCAACTGGTGGTCCTCGCCAAAGTGACAGTTTTCCCCTCTGCCGCCCCATCCTGGCCCTGCACTCCAGGGAGGTGTGGCAAGCTGCAGACAGCAGGCACAGCTCGGGGGAGTGTGCCTCAATTTCCACTATCTGCTCAAAGTCGTCAAGTCTGCAGAAAGGGGGTTGGGAGCCGGCAGGGGTTGGGGGTGGATGGGCTGGCCCCACACCGCCCTGGGCTCCTGCCTCTCATTTGCACCTGCTGTCCCCTTCCTGCCCGCCTGGGGCTCCGGGCTCGTTTTCTGGCCTGTTGACCGAAGTCCTTTCAGAATGCAGTTTGGCTCCTTCAGGGTCTGGACACTGAATACTTTCCACTCCCAGGAATGTCTGTGCCATAGTTTGTGTGCACAGAGACTTCTTCAGGGTGTGTTGGTTTTTTGTTTTGGTTTTTTTTAAGGTTTTATTTATTTGACAGAGATCACAAGTGGGCAGAGAGAGGGGGAAGCAGTCTCACCGCCGAGCAGAAAGCCTGATGTGGGGCTCGATCCCAGGACCCTGAGATCATGACCCGAGCCGAAGGCAGAGGCTTAACCCACTGAGCCACCCAGGCGCCTCAGGGTGTGTTGGTTTAAGTACAGTTTCCCCCTCTTATCTTTGGGGGATATGTCCCAAGATTCCCAGTGGATGCCTAAAACCACAGATAGTACCGAACCCTATATACACTGTTGGACTATGTCTTTTCCTGTACTTACATATGAATGAGAAAGTTTAATGTCTAAATAAGGCACAGTAAGAAAGTCACAATACCTAATAATAAAACCGTAACAATATATGGTAATAAAACATTCGTGAGGGGGTGCCTGGGTGGCTCAGTCGTTAAGCCTCTGCCTTCGGCTCAGGCCATGATCCCGGGGTCCTGGGATCGAACCCCACATCGGGCTCTCTGCTGGGCAGGGAGCCTGCTTCCTCCTCCCTCTCTGCCTGCCTCTCTGCCTACTTGTGATCTCCTGTGATCTCCCTCTGTCAAATAAATAAATAAAATATTAAAAAAAAAAATTAGTGAACGTGGGCTCTCCCTCTACCAACTACCGTATCATACTGTATCCACTCCTCGTCGGGACGTGAGATGGCGCAGTGCCTGTGGGATGATGGCAGACTGATCGCGTGGTGCCCCAGCGTAAGGCGTTGCTATGGACACGATACATGGGGAGGATCATCTGTTCCTGGTCTGCAGTTGGCCATGCAAAACTGAGACAGCGGATAAGGGAAGCCGCAGGTTGGCGGACAACCATCGGAGCAAAGATCAGAACAACCAGGCAGGCCAGCTCTGGGGAATGAACGGTAACCCCACTTGAGAGATTATCCTACAGCTAGGAAGAGAAGGGCCTACAAGGGGTGTACAGAAAGGAAACGTTTTCTACATGGTAAATTTTATTCCAGAGTTAGGGTAGAAGAGCGAGTGGTGGCGTATTTCATATTAGTAAGTTTCTGTTTGCCATGGGGGGCTTGTCTTTTATCTGTACTGGTGATGCCTTCATTCTGAGCAGGGGTCATCTCTGCTGTACCCCAGCTTTGGGTCCCTTGGTAAAGCTACACCGAGGACATGGATAGCCTTTGTGTGCCACTGTGGCCAGAGTCTAAGTATTAAGACATTTACACCATGTGCTGAGACCATGGTGACTTGGAGTCGTCCTTGCATTAAAGGGGCAAAGGAAAGGGCAAAGGGCCGAACAGCTGCTCTGGGCACCAAATGGGACGGCCCAGCACACAAGGCCCCAAAAAGCCCCTAGCAAAATAATGATGTTTCCAGTTTTCCAGCTAGAAACCAAAGTCCCAGACATTATTAACCTTAGGGAGGTGATGTAACTGCAAGCGCCTCCTTTCTCTCCCTTTTTAATTCATCCTGATTTTTTCTTACTGGAATGGTGGTCTGAGAACTTCAAAGCCACCTGAAGCACGAGGCCCCCACAGAGGGGACCGCATGTTGGTGTATGATCATCAAAGAAGTGGGGGTCTGGGCCCAGCTGGCTCCCAGACTGCTGCCCCGGCCATGCCCTACCAGCCCTTCGCCAGGGGTCCTGGGGAACACGGCCTTGGTCAGACACAGGCCTGGCACCAGCGCCCCTTGCCACGCTCAGGCTTTGTGACGCTGGTCAGTGGGGGAGGCAGCAGGGGCCCACAGTCGGGTTCAGGGGTGTTTTCCTTTGGGCCAGGCACTGAGCTAACACTGCATATCAGTCTTTATGCCACACAGCTGCCTGAGAAGTTGGTATTACACAATCCCCCATTTTCTGACAAGAATACCAAGGCCGAGGGGCACTTGGGGGCTCAGTGGGTTAAGCGTCTGCCTTCGGCTCGGGTCACGATCCCAGGGTCCTGGGATCGAGCCCCGCATCAGGCTCTCTGCTCAGCAGGGAGTCTGCTTCCCCCTCTCTGCCTGCCTTTCTGCCTCCTTGTGATCTTTCTGTCAAATAAATAAAATCTTAAAATAAAAGAATACCAAGGCCCGCCTCTATCTGCCTCCGGGCCATTCCCTTGCCCACACTCAGCCACCATGACAGCTGCTCAAAGCCCCCTGTGCACCAGTCCCCAAGCCAAGTGATCTGAATGGACCTCTGCTAAGCCAGTCTCCCACCCTTTGACCCTCACCACAGCCTCCCTGTCGAGCCATCCAGCCAGTTGCCCGAGGCAGACAGCCCTCATGACCTCCGGGGCCAGCCCCTAGTCCTGCACCCAGAGGTGCACAGACCCAGCGCATCGGTCCCAGGCGCTGGCACTCAGTGGGGAGGTGAGGTGGGGTGGGAGACATTGATCCTGCTTCCTGTCTTGTACTCAGTGCAAAGGGGTGGGGGTTGCCTCAGGAAATACGATGGGATGAGAAGAAGAGCAGGGTGGGAACAGTGGCTGTACCGACACTCATGGCCCAGAGCCCTCCCCAGGCCCCACTTGCCATCTGTGGTGACAAAGGGAGCCCCAGCCATGGCTCAGGATCCTGCAGGGACCCTGAGATGCTGTCGCTTTTCTGTCTGGGGGTGGGGGTTGTCCCTCACTTGTGAAGCCACAGAGACATCATGTTTCTCTGAATGTTGACATGCTTGGGGTCAGCCGTACCCACCACAGAAGGCACAGTGGGAGTGTTTAGAGTTTAGCTGAGAGTTTAGCTTCGGGGGGAAAAGAAGTCTCTTGCTCGTTGGTCCCCATCACTAAAGCGAAACACCACGAATCTTATAACATCTCTCCACATAACCTACTTTTCCAATTAAACCCTCATTTCTGGGGCACCTGGGTGGCTCAGTGGGTTGAGCCTCTGCCTTCAGCTCAGGTCATGATCCCAAGGTCCTGGGATGGAGGCCCGCATCGGGCTCTGCTCAGTGGGGAGCCTGTTTCCCTCTCTCTCTCTCTCTCTCTGCCTGCCTCTCTGCCTACTTGTGATCTGTCTGTTAAATAAATAAATAAAATCTTAAAAATAATAATAAAATAAAAATTTAAAAATAAACCCTCACTTCTCCAGGCTGGTCCCAAGACCTGTGGCTGAGCTTCCAGAACTCCAAAGAGCTGTGTATAAGAGCCCAGCCCCAATCACACAGATATAGGAAGTTTTCCTTTTATTCTTACTCACATTCTTTGAGGCATAGCTTTGCTTCAGCAAGAAGGATACCAAAGCCAGAAAGGACACCTGGGAGGCAAGGCAGAACTCCCTGGCCCCCATGCCAGGCTTTAGTGAGAACTCAGCAGGAAGCAGTTCATGGTGGCACTGTGGAGGCCAGGCTTGCCCCAGTGGCCTCTCTGGGTGGGTGGGGTGGGGAGGGCGGGGCATGACCTCTGCTCCCTGGCTGTGGGGCATCCTTGGTTCCAGGCAAGGTGGGCAGCACAGGGAACCTCTGCTCCCTCCACCCTCCCAGGGGCCTCTGCTTCCCAAAGAGCAACAGCCCAGGTGGAGAGAAAGGGGCCTTCCCCAGAGGCACGAGGTGGGCAGTACGTCAGACTGAGCCCTGCTCCAGGCTAGAGGGAACAGCGCGACAAGCCACCTGGACACGCAGGTGGCATCAGGAGACACAGCCTTCAAATCCGCCCCAGAGCTGCAATCCGGTGGGGGGACAGGGTAGCAGGTGACTCCGGCCCCTGGCGGACGAAACAAACACACAGTCTTTAGCATCCAGCACCGGAAGCCTCGAGATGCCTGGAGCTGGCACCCGAGGAAAGCACTAACTCACCCTCTGGGCAGAAAACGGAGCTGCCTTTATCCCCTGCCTAGGACAGCAGAAGCCGTGTTCTGTCCGTGCGTTCACTGCTGGTGACGAAGGACCAGGCCCAAGGTCCTGGGGCAGCCCGAGGGCTGACGGGACATGTGTGCGTGGCCGGTGCTGTGGGCTGCCTCTGGGGACAGCCAGCTGAGCTCTCAGGGACTGAGAGGTGGGGGGCTCCCGTGACCGCTGCCCACATGCATGCTAATCCCATGGGCTCACAGAACGCACCCTCTTTCACTCTGGCTAAAGCAGGAGGGAAAGTGCTCTCCAAAGGCCCGGAGGGGAGGTGCTCCCCGCTCACCCGCGTCGGAATGCCTGCCAGCTGCCCCATCCCCACCCAGCTAGAACAGCCACTCGGGGGCCTGCAGGCCGCTGTACAGCGCGAATCCCAGGTCGTCGATCTCCTCTGCTCGCAGGCTGCCGAAGAGGTTCACGCCAGGGTTGAAGTGGCAGGGCAGGCTGGCCCGCGCCAGGCTGTCGATGAGTGCCTCCAGGGCCTGCAGGAAGCGCTCCCCCAAGGCCGCCTCGGCCCAGTCTGCCTCGGCCTCCCCCAAGCGCAGCACCACCTGGCTCAGGTGGCACCGGTCCAGCCGCCCCAGGGCCGGGTGGCCGCGGCAGACCCCGCACAGCAGCCGCAGCAGCCGCCGGCGGGTCCCGGCGTCGCGGTCATCCAGGGCCCGCAGCCTGGCAGCCTCTGCGGGATACCAGTCCTGCAGCCACAGGTTCCCAGCCAGCCCCTCCAGGGGCCAGGCCAGAAGGAAGGGATCTTCGGTGGCAGCAGCAGGGACCGCCAGCAGCACGGTGACCGTGAGCTCCAGGCGCTCGTGCTGCACCTCGAGCAGCAGCTCCTCCGAGGCCACGCTGGGCCGGATCAGGCACCCGAGGAGGCCGCCGATGGCCGGCCAGTTGACGGAGGAGGCCAGGGCCTTGCGGAGCAGCTCCAGCAGGACGCGGGAAGAGAGGTAGCCACCCACCAGGAAGCGGTCCCAGGGGCTGCTCCCGCGGGGACGGAACTCCAGCTGAGTCCTGCGCACAGCCCAGCAGCGAGGGTCCCTGGCCACAGTGTCCAGCCCAGGCACCAGGCTCCACAAGCCCTCCTCGAGCACCACGGGAACCAGCAGACACACACGGTCGGCCGCCCCTGCCTGCAGCCCGTCATAGAGCGGCCCACTGGGCACCAGCGCCCCGAAGGGCAGTTCCGGGAACTTGTTCCTCAAGTAAGCCTGCAGCTCAAGGGCAATGTCGCCGGCCAGCTGTTTGGCCAGAGCGATGTGGGCCGCTGGGATGGTCACGTGGTCCCGCTCGAATACCAGCAGCTTCTCCTGGAACGTCAGGCACAGCGGTGCTGGGGAGCTAAGCGGAGGCGACATCTGAGGACGGGTGTCTGTGGGCCCCTCTGCAGAACGAAGGGGTCAGGGACCACATTAGCAGACCCCATCAGGAGCCAAGAGAGCTCTACCCATGTCTCAGTGGCAGGAGACTTGGCACAACCCCGGAGCTTAGGAGGGCAGAGAAAACAGTTCACTGTAAAACATGCCAATAAGCCACAGTTCTGGCGGAGCAGGGACTTGTCCAGGTCACAGTCAGTCAATACAGAACCTGGGTTCCATCTCCCAAATGGGACTACCAGAGGGGGATCCACCCAGGCCGGAGGGGAAGGGGTGCCACTCACGTGGGGCAGCCGGCGACGGGGCAGGGAGTGCCACGGGCTGGCTGAGAGCAGCAGGTGGGCTCCGGGCCTGCTGACGTGGTGTGGCCTTGAGAAGGCTCAGTTCCTTCCAGCTCTCCTCCAGGCATGTGCTGTCTCCCTTGGCATCATCCTCATCTCGAGGGCTGGTGGCCCTGTCAATTAGCTGCAGGCAGAGTGATACAGAACAGAGCCTCTGAGGTCTGGGTAGTCATGCCAAAGCCAGGGCCAATGTCAAGCAGGTTGCTGGGGTGGAGAAGCAGGTGTGCACCCTAGGCAGTCCCTACCACCCGTGGCAGCCCAGCCCTGCTGTCCTCCTCTGGGAGCCCCAGGGGTACATGGCTCAGCCCAGCCTTACCCGCTTCACAGCCAGGGTAGCAATCCCCAGCACAGCAGCCCCGCCCACGCCCAGCACCAGGCGGGCGTTAGCCAGGAGGAAGTCCACGGTGCCGCCCAGCACCTCGTCACGCTGCTTCCCCCGTTTCTGGGAGAACTCTGCCATGGTCCGTCTGCCTGTAAGAGAGCCCAGGCGCAGAGACAGCTCTGGAGGGAGGCGGCCCGGATGGCCAGCAGGGCAGACCCCATCATCCTGGGGCTGCCATGGGTAGAGCCCGTGAAGGGCGCTCCTGGGAATTTCTCAGAAGGGGGTTCTTAGGAGATGGGGAGCTGCCCAAGCTCCCTCCCCCAAACCTGTGAACAGGTCACTCACACCCTAGATAGGGGAGCTCCTATAGAAAGGCCCTGAGACTTGGGGCAGTTCAGAAAAGGAGACCCAGCTTCTCCATCCCACCCTCAGGGACCCCTGACATCACCTAAGACTGTGAGGTGAGTCTTATCGTTGCTAACTGCATTTTAGAGACCCGGACCCATGACTGCAAAGCGTCCTGACTCTAGCCCACTCCCGGATTTCAATCAGTCTCAGGGCCTGCAGCTAGCTCTGCCAGGCGGCTTCATCCTGCTTCCTAACCAGGGCTGGCATAGGCAGGAGGAAACCAAGGCCTGGAGAAGACACAACCAGGGGGTCCCAGACAGCCTGCCCTGGAGGGCTCCTCAGGCCTTTGAGGGGACTTCAGTGATGCTCAGGGGGCCACAATCTCCCCTCCAAATCTTCCTCTGGGGTAGCCCCCAGAGGGAAAACAATCGACCCAAAGGATAGGGTGGGTGAGGGGGCCCAAGCTGCCCAGGAAGGTACATGCCAGTCAAGGCTGAAAGCCTGGCTATGGGGGGCAGCAAGCTATTTAACTCTAAAGACCCCAACGGGACACCTAGCTGGCTCAGTAGGGAGCGCGCGTGACTTTCGATCTGATCTCCGGGTCATGAGTTCCAGCCCCACGTTCAGCATAGAGATTATTTTAAAATAAATAAATAATAAAGGACACTTCCCCCCCTCCCCCCCAACAGAGAACTGGCCCAGCACCTCTGGACAGGGGACTCTCTGGGCACCTAAGGTTTGGGACAATAGCAGGGGCAGT
Organism: Mustela erminea; assembly: GCF_009829155.1. NCBI lineage: Eukaryota > Metazoa > Chordata > Mammalia > Carnivora > Mustelidae > Mustela > Mustela erminea. The sequence continues at coordinate 13,246,444 of NC_045631.1, read as the reverse complement.
GGGGGTGGGAAAGGAGCTGTCCTCAGAGGCTGGAAGCCCAAGCAACAGACAAGGGCGGATGAGAGCCCGAAGCTGTTTTTTCACCTGTAAAATGGCACAGCTGTGGTGAAAAAGGGTTTACGAGAGGGAAGCCCAGACTCTAAGGTTGGGCAGGGCGGGGAGCTTGAGAAGTGGAGACAGATATCTTTCCCAGGCGGAGGCCACCAGCTACAGCCTCAGGTTGGGCCCTCCGGCCTTGAGAGCTGGGGGGAGGGGGTGTCCGAGGTGCAAACTCAGGGAAAGTCAGATACCAGGCAGAGCTGTCTGTCTGCGGATGCCTCAGCAGAGGACCCCGGGCTCAGACCAGCTCAGGCACCAAGGACTTGTGCCCTGTCTGCTCCGCTGTGGGCGCCTAGGGTTCCATTGTCAGGTGCCGAGATGCCTAGAGCCTGAATCATCGCCGGACTCAGCCCCAACCCCCGCCCCCAATTTGCCCAGACTAAAAATAGGACAGGAGGGCTCTGGGGCCCGGGTTGGTCAAAGGCTGGGGGGGTGGTGCGGGTGACCCACCAAGGCCCAGCAGCCACTTTTAATTTCCTCATCGCTGATCAATACTGCAAGACGAACCAAGAATCCACTTGCAAACTGTAAAGCGCTTTAATTACCTTCTGCCTAAACCGGACTCAGCCCAACCCCTGGCGGGGTCGCGCAGGGCCCAAACCGAAGCCTTCCAACTCGGGGAAGGGCGAGAGGGCACGGGTGGTTAAAAATAACCCCACTCAGCGCCCTGAGATGCCTCCCGTCCTTCCCCTCCTCCGCCACACCTGCTGCCCGGGGCCGGGGCTGCGCAGGTCGCGCAGCAACCCCTGGTGGGCCCGTGATGGCCCGGTTCACGGAGAGAGCACCCAGGTCCCGAGGAACGCGGTGATGTGCCCAAGACGTGAAGGGGCAGGCTAGATATTCGAAATCTAGCCTGGGTCCCAAAGCCCTTCCCTCCTTCCCCGGCCTCGACTGCTGGGCCCCGGCGGAGACCACGCCCCCGACCTGCGTCCGACGCACGCTCCAAGTCCGGACCTGGGTAACCAGGGCAGCCCAGCCACACTCCGGCTGTACGTGCGTCGCGGCGTCAGCACAGCGACCGGAGGACACGGCGGCTGTGCTTGGGCCCCCGAGCCCAGACCCGCCAGGGAATGGAACTCGGAGGACCCGGGAACCCAAAACCGAGGCCCCGCGGGTGGCCGCTGACCCCCGACGCACGCAGACAAGCTCCAATCGGAGCGCCCGAGGCCCCTCCCACGTTCCAAAATACTGAGCGGCTCAGCCAATGATGAGCCGGCCACGCCCCCTCGCCGACAAACAGGGTTCCTCGAGGGCGGGACTCTTGGACACACTCTAGGTTTAAAGGCGCAGAGCGGAATTCGAGACTAGAATAGAAGGACTGTGTGGGGGCGGTGACTCGAGTTCAGAATGAGTGGGTCCCTAGGGCCGTTGTGAAGGTACGTGTGCTGCGTGTGAGGCAGCGGTATAGAGAAAGCAGTCCGGGCTTACGTTGTTTCCGGGGCGAGGCAAAACATGATGATACCTGGCCCGAAGGCCCACTTCCCTGGCCCTTTCAGTCACCCTGAGTGTGCCGTGGGGGCTTTGTCATTTTATGTTTTGGCCAGTCATGCACACAGCGCGACTCAGAAGGCTACCCCTGTCGCCTGCTCCATGTGCCCGTGTACGGGCCACTTTTCCATTCTGGCCTCAGTTTTCTTTCCTGTGAAATGGGTATCACAGGCCCCCTCCTCCCCTACGAAGGATGATTGTACTTGTAACCTGGGGCTCACTCGTTTATTTATTGGGGACTACCATGTGCCGGCTGGTGGAGGATCGAGGAAATAGAGAGGGGGTGAGTGTTGACTTTAAGCAGGAATAGTAACATGCCACTTATTGAGTGACTGCTGTATGCCACGACCTACACCTGCGTTTGTTTCCGGCCACAACCTCAGGAAGCATTTCACACCGGAGGGAACAGGCCAGGAGCGACTGGGGTTTACCCAGAGCCCTAGGACCCAAGGACCGAGGCATCCTGCTACCATTGGTCGCCATGCAGGTCCCAGTGAGGGACAGAGACTCCCGGATCCGTGCGCCCCCATAATCTCTCCTAACGCCGTGGCCAGCTGCTGCAGCGGCCCGGGGGACAGTGCTTGGACCTGCAGGGGCTGATACTCTGCCCCTCCCCCATAGGTCGCTGGAACTTAGCCTAGGAAAGCTGCGGGAGCACAGAGGGAGCCCGGACTTTTCGAGCCCCCCCGCCCCCCGGCCAGCGAATAGACAGACGGGGACACTGACGCCCAAGGGGCCCAAAGCCCCCCCGCGGGCCCGGTGCTTCCCCCCGGCGCGCGGGTGCGCGGGCGGGCTAGGGGCGCGGCCCGGGCTCCGCCTGCCGGGCGGGCCCGGACGGAGGCGGGTTAAAGAGGCGGGGCCGGCGTTGGCCCAGCCCGCGGCTCGCCCCACCGCCCCCCGCGCCCTGTCCGGCCCCGCAGCGAGAGCGGCGCCATGGAGGCCACCGGAGTGCTGCCGTTCGTCCGCGGCGTGGACCTCAGCGGCAACGACTTCAAGGTGAGCCGGCCGGGCGTGGGGCCGACCTCCCTCCAGGCTACCTCTTCCGCTCGGGCCCGCGCCGGTCTCCGCTTCCTGTCCCGCCAGCCTCCGGGCCCTGCGCCGCCCCGAACCGCGGACGGCGCGGGGTGCGGCTCCTCCCGGCGCTCGCGACCCCGCCGGGAACACACCCCAGTGGCTCCGCTCCGGGCCCGCACGGGAAACCGGGGCCGGGCCAGGGCCGGGCGGAGACACGCCAGGGAGTGGGCAGAGCTGGGGGCCCCCACCCCGAGTCCCAGTCCGGGGGTCTGGGCCCCACCCGGGCGGGAGAGTGGCCTGGGGGTCTGCGAGCTTCTGCTCCCGCCTCCCTGGCCCTGCGTCCCTGCCCCTCTGAGGTCACACGCCCAGGCCAGGCCCTGACTCATGGCCGGCTTTGCTACCGGGCTGACGGGGGTCGGGTCTGAAGCGCACTCATCACCGGCCCCGTCCTTGCCACCGCCACTCGATCCTGTGTGGTCTTGGGCAAGTCACTTCCCCTCTCAGAGCCTGGGTTTCTCATCCGGTGAAGGGGCAATCAAGTAGCCCTGCTGTGGGCATGGGTTAGTTGGTGTGGAGACCGTCCTGCAGGTGTGAGGCCTCCGGCAGGTGGTAGAACTGATAGAGGAGGGCCACCGGGAACTGGATCCCAGCCTACAGGCAGCTGTGTCGAGGAGACGGTTCTAGAGGGGCAGGAATGAGGTGAACAGTGCTGGTGACCAGAGCAGGCTGGGCAGAAGTGGAAGTGAGAGCTGGCCCAATACAGGGAGGGTCAGCCTGGGTCTGCAGGTGTGGGGGGGCCCAGGCTTTCCTTGGGGTTTGGTTGGGGCCACTGCTGAAGAGGCAAGTGGGGCCTTCCTGCATTTAACCCACATGTGCACATGCCACTTTTTCTCTGCCCCCATCCCCACCATCCTCACCTGGGGTCTCACTGACCTCTTATTGACCTCGCCAGAGTCTTGAGTCACCAGGTTGGAATGTGGCTGTAGGGGGCTGGGGACACTGGCCAAAGGCCTCAAAGGCATGAGATCGCCTGCCCTTAAGGGCTGGGGGTACCGCAGCGGGCATTGAAGGTGTTCATGAGGGTATGTACGAGGCTAGTGCCTGTGCGGGTGGGGACCTGGGGGCGTCACATGGGCTTGGACCTTGCAAGAATGGCTTGTATGCTGATGGCCAGGTGGGGGCATAGGCACGGCCTTGGTGGAAGCTCGGGGGTACCCCCATCTTAGGTGGCCTAGTGAGGGCCTGGAATGGCAGGCAGAGGTATTTGACCCAAGCTGGGGACAAGCCAGTTCCATCCTGGCCCATTCAGGGGTCAGAATCCAACAAGAGATTTTAGGCAAACAGCCGTCATGATTTGTTAGTCTGTCCTCACACTTTCGGCATGGGGGCTTTATTCGCCCCATTCCGTGATGAGGTTGAGGCACAGAGTAGCGAGGTGGCCTGTCCAGGGAGCTGGTGAGAGGTGACTCTGTTGTCCTCCAAAGGCTCCCATGGGCGTGGGGGCCACTAAGGGTGGTAGAGCAGGAAAACCCCTCACCCAGACCAGTCTCATCATAATACCCACCCTCCCAGGGAGGCTACTTTCTCTGAGAATGTCCAAGGCCATGACCCAGTCTGCGGTGGCTGAAGCTGAACCGCACGGGCCTCTGCTACCTGCCAGAGGAGTTGGCCCGCCCTGCAGAAGCTGGTAAGGGGCTTTGGGCAGTCAGGGAGGGACCCTGGAGATGGGCTGGGCCAAGTGGGCAGAGCCAGCGCAGAAGGGAAATGACCTAGAGGAAGACGCTGACAGCCATGAACAAGAGCCGGCAGGAAGGGAGTGAGCACCCTGTCCCAGGAGATGTGCAAGAAAAGACGGGCTGTGTGGGGGAAGGAGGCTGCAGATGGTGGTCTAGGCCTGTGTGGCTGAGGGCCCCCTGGGTGGTACAAGGTTTTGGTGGTGGATAGGGATTCCGTAGGCGCCCTACCCACAGTGCTGAGCCTCTGCTCCCCTGTCCTGGCCCAGGAGCACTTGTCCGTGAGCCACAACAACCTGACTACGCTTCACGGGGAGCTGTCCAGCCTGCCATCACTGAGGTGAGTGCTGAGATGGGCCGTCGAGCCCGGGAGTGGGGGCCGGAGTCCAGTGGGTGGTGTGAGGGCAGGTCCAGACCCCATGTGGACCAGCCCCGCTGCCTGTCCAATGTCAGATTCTCGTGCCTGTTTCTGAAGGCGAAGGGATACCATGATGCCCCATGGTCAGTAATGCATGGAGAAAAAAGGTAAAAAAACCCAAACTCTCACCTCCTTTTAGACAAGTGTCATAAGAACAGTTGATACCAGCCGAGCACGGTTCCAACTCTTCCTCCTGGTTGATTCCATATAATCCTGACCGTCACCAAGATCACAGATGAAGATGCTTGGCCAGAGAGCCAGGTCACTTGCCCGAGGTCACTTGACCGAGGCTGAGGTCACGCAGCCATGCAGTGGGAGAACTGGAGTAGGGTGGGGTTTGGCCTTGACAAAAAGTAGTCAGGGTGGTCCTATCGCCCCTCGGAGCCTCTGACATTCCAGAACTTCGGGCCCGTCTAGACCTTTTGGGCCTGGGTGAGGGTTGTTCCCATCCAAGGCCAGAGCCCTCAGGTGTTAAAAGCACAGCCTCTGGACCAGGGCGGCCTGAGTTCAGATCTGGGCCCCGCTGCTTCCTGGCTGTGTGACCTTGGACAAGTTCCTTCCACGTTCTGGGGAGGGTTTAGCTGGTGACAGCTACAAAGCTGCAGTGTGGTCCTACACAGACTCTGTGGCGGAGGGAAAGGTGGCAGCAGCCCCATTGGTGCTTACGGTTGTGGCATCATCCTGTGGCCTGTCCTCTCTCCCCTTCAGACTTTCTGAGGTTTTAGTCCTGACAGGATACAAAACAGACTTGCTCTCGGTCCACACTCTGAGTTCACTATGGTCCACCCCTCTCCCTCTGTCCTAGAACCTTTGCCTCAGAGCTACTCCCTTATCTTGCCCTTGGGAATGGGGAAGCTCTTCCTCAGGTTCCCTGAGGTCCCCATGCTGGGCTCTGGGACACACGTGAGCTGGGCTTTGAGGTGTTGATAGGAGCTCATCAGGAGGCCAGGAAGAGCTGGCCAGGTGGAGGGACTATGAGCAAAGGCCAGGCGGGGACAGCACTTGGGCCTCTGGTGGGTTTCCCAAGGTGCTGTCCTTCCTTGATCTCTCTGCTGCTTCCTGGGGGTGGAAGCTGGAAATGACAGACTCTTGTGGTTTCTTCCCAGGCCATTGTGGCTCGAGCTAACAGCCTGAAGAACTCCGGTGTCCCCGATGACATCTTCAAGCTGGACGACCTCTCAGTTCTGGTCAGTGGTTTCCCCTCCCACCTGGCCTCTGTGCTGGTCCATGAGACAGTCCTCATCTATTAGAGTGGTCCCTGCAGCCCCCGGTAAACCATTTTACAGATGGAGAAACTGAGGTGTAGAGTGCCTTGCCCGAGCCCACTCACAGCGTCAGAGCCCTAACCCAGGCACCCTTTCTCCCAGGGTCCCAGCTGCCTCCCTTTGGCTCTGAAACCCCCTCATCCACTCCTTGCTCAGTGCTCTTCCTGATCCCCAAGGCTGGCAGAGGCCCAGCAGGGTGGCATTGGGCCTGAGACCCCTCGCTTGGCTGTTCCACTTCTGCCCAGGACTTGAGCTACAACCAGCTGACGGAGTGCCCGCGGGAGTTGGAGAACGCCAAGAACATGCTGGTGCTGAACCTCAGCCACAACAGGTACTGGTCAGCGGCGGGGGGGGGGGGGGGGGGGGGGGGGGGGGGGGGGGGTGGGGGGGGGGGGGGGGGGGGGGGGGGGGGGGGGGGGGGGGGGGGGACGGACTGTGGCCCAGTGGGTGCGCTGGGCCCGGAGCTGTGAACCTTGCACTGACGCCTTCTGCCTGCCTCACTCCTATCCGCCCGCAGCATCGACACCATCCCCAACCAGCTCTTCATCAACCTCACCGACCTACTGTACCTGGACCTCAGTGAGAACCGCCTAGAGAGCTTGCCCCCACAGATGCGCCGCCTGGTGCACCTGCAGACACTCGTGCTCAACGGGAACCCGCTGCTGCATGCACAGCTCCGGTGGGCGCCTCCACACATCACACCCCTGCAGAGCCTGCCCCGGCCCCACCCCACCCCCACCCCTCCAATGGGGGCAGACCCCATCCTTCCAAAGCGTCAGGCCCTACCTCAGTTCGGTGTTCTGTCCCCCAGCCCCCTTCCCACACCACAGCTGCCCCTGACCTGGGCTTCTCAGCCCCACTCAGCCCCATGCTCTCTCCCTGCAGGCAGCTTCCGGCTCTGACGGCCCTGCAGACCCTGCACCTGAGGAACACACAGCGCACCCAGAGCAACCTCCCTACCAGCCTGGAGGGCCTGAGCAACCTCGCAGGTGGGCAGTCCCTGGGTGGTCTCCGCAGGCTCTGGCCCCTTCAGGTCCCTGGCTTCCTTATGCAGGAAGGCACTGACCCTGCTTCCTTGGCCACCTCCCAGAGGGAAAAGTACACAGTTACATTACGATCATTTCTTTCTTTACTGTGACAACTAGTGCTAACTCCAAGTTACAAGCACTGGCTTGATGCCTAGACCACCCCCCCACCGCCCCCACCCCCCCGGTGTGTGGGTTTTCCCAAACAGAGAAACCAAGGCTTAAAGAGATTAAGTCACTTGCTCAAGACCACAGAGCCTGGAGCGGGCAGAGGTGGGGCGCACGTTGGGGCTTCTGCCCCTGGAGCTGGCCACGGGGCCCCTGGTGATGTGCCCCACCCTCACACCCCAGATGTGGACCTGTCCTGCAATGACTTGACGCGGGTGCCCGAGTGCCTGTACACCCTCCCCAGCCTGCGCCGTCTCAACCTCAGCAGCAACCAGATCACTGAGCTGTCCCTGTGCATCGACCAGTGGGTGCACGTGGAAACCTTAAACCTGTCCCGCAACCAGCTCACCTCGCTGCCCGTACGTGCAGGCCTGGGGTGGGAGAGGGAAGGCTGCTGAGCTGCCCTGGCTCCTGCCCCTGACCCCCCTAACCCGTGCCCGGCTCACCTCTCCAGTCCGCCATTTGCAAGCTCACCAAGCTGAAGAAGCTGTACCTGAACTCCAACAAGCTGGATTTCGACGGGCTGCCCTCGGGCATCGGCAAACTGACCAGCCTAGAGGAGTTCATGGCCGCCAACAACAACCTGGAGCTGATCCCTGAGAGCCTGTGCAGGTACTAGGGCGAGTGGGGGCAGGGGTACAGAAGACCCCAGCGTCTCAGCCAGAGCCCACCCTGCGCCTGCTGCATAGCATGCAAAACGGATGGGTTAATTTGTCTTCAGGGAGGAAGCCCACACAGTCCTGTGCCAGTGATTCCCAATGTGGGTGCACCACCGCACAGTGTGGGAGGACACTGGCAGGGGAGGGCCTCCCTGTCCGTGAGAGTTTGGGACACGGCACCATGTACAGCTCCCTCTAGTGGTGACAGTGCCCACTAGCTTGGCCTCGTCAGGACTCAGAACAGAGAGCCTTTCAGCGGCTTCCAAGTTAATCTGAGGATAGAATACGTGTTTTAGCATCCTGTGGTTCATACCCAGGGGTCTTTATTTCTGCAGAAGGCCACTCTGAAAAGTGCTGTTCCATAGCAGTCACTGAAAGTCCTTTCCAGCCACTCAGCTGTGAGGGCACCCTGTTCTAGCTGCACAGCCTCTCCCTCCGTGTGCAGCTACTTTAAACCCATTGGTGTCTTCGCTAGCTGGGCTGTCAGCTCCTCTGGCCCTCCCTGGTCCCCCATCTCCAAGACTGGAGGTCTCCTTGCCTGCCCCCACACTTTGTCACTTCCCTGAGGCTCTGGCTCTGTCCACACAGGTGCACAAAGCTGAGGAAACTTGTCCTGAACAAGAACCGCCTGGTGACCCTCCCGGAGGCCATCCACTTCCTGACGGAGATCGAGGTCCGGGCAGGCCAGGGCTGCTGCGGAGTGGGAGGAGGGGCCTGAGGGGGAGGCTGGAGGTGACAATGGCCACTCAGGGAAAAACCAAACAAGGCGGTGTCACTGCAGTTGAGGGGGAGGGGGTGTGGATCTGGCAGAGGCCCCTGGAGGTGGTGACAGTGCCACAGAAAGAGGGCAAACCACACCCCGGTGTCCATGCTGTGCGTGACAGCATCCTCTAAGCCCCGCGGCCAGCCTGCAAGGTCTCACTCAATAGATAGGAAAAGCAGAGCCCAGAGGGCCAGCCGTGGAGCTGGGATGCAAGCCCAGGCCCCTGGCTGCCAAGAGCCAGAAAGTCGGGCCAGCGTGACTGCGAGGTAGATCTCAGGCTCAGTGCCCCCTCTGCCTCATCCTGCGAGGCAGGTCCTGGACGTGCGGGAGAACCCCAGCCTGGTCATGCCTCCCAAGCCTGCGGACCGCGCTGCTGAGTGGTACAACATCGACTTCTCGCTGCAGAACCAGCTGCGGCTGGCAGGGGCCTCACCTGCCACAGTGGCAGCAGCAGCAGCTGGTAAGCAGAGCAGGTCTGGCCGGGATGCCAAGGGGGTGCTTCTCCGGACCTCAGCTTACCCATCTGTACATTGGGTGGGACATACATGGCTTCTGGATCCCTGTGCATCGGGTTGGCCCCTGGTTGCCTGTATGCCCGAGGGGGTGGGCCCAGCTAGCGTCCAGCCGTTTACTCCCCCACTAAGCAGGAAGCGGGCCCAAGGACCCCCTGGCTCGCAAGATGCGGCTCCGGAGGCGCAAGGACTCAGCCCAGGATGACCAGGCTAAGCAGGTGCTGAAGGGCATGTCGGATGTGGCCCAGGAGAAGAACAAAAAGCAGGAGGTAAGCCAGGCCAGGGGCTGGGACAGGGGCAAGTGATCCTGGGCTCTGCTTAAAACAGGCTGTGCAACCTAGGCCAAGAGGGAGAGTGGGTCCTGAGTAGCAAGAATAGCCTGTGCAAAGGTCCTGAGGTGGGTAGCAAATAAAGAGGCCAGACTGAGTGGCTGTATAAAGGCAAGCCATGCCTTTGACTGTGACCCCAGGAGAGTATTGATGCCCGAGCCCCTGGGGGCAAGGCACGGCGCTGGGACCAGGGCCTGGAGAAGCCACGCCTTGACTACTCTGAGTTCTTCACGGAGGACGTGGGCCAGCTGCCTGGTCTGACCATCTGGCAAATCGAGAACTTCGTGCCTGTGCTGGTGGAGGAGGCCTTCCATGGCAAGTTCTATGAGGCTGACTGCTACATTGTGCTCAAGGTGAGGGTTGGGCATGTTGGCGTGGGCTGTGGGACCCCCAGAAACCTTATTTCAGATGACCCCGAGTCTGTAGCTCCACTCTCTTGTTCACTGAGGGAAGGTGGGAGAGAGAGGACTTTGCACAGGGGGCAGGCTGGTGGTGGCCCAGGCCAGGGTGCATCAGTGCATCACCCCCACCCCCCCCAGGGCGGGGCAGTCTGTGGCAGCTACAGAGGACTCTGGGGGTGAGCCAGGAAGCCAGGACCCCATGGCAAGGCCTGACTCGGCGTGTGCCCTGCCCCCAGACTTTTCTGGATGACAGTGGCTCTCTGAACTGGGAGATCTACTACTGGATCGGCGGGGAGGCCACTCTGGACAAGAAGGCTTGCTCTGCCATCCACGCCGTGAACCTGCGCAACTACCTGGGTGCTGAGTGCCGCACTGTGCGGGAGGAGATGGGCGAAGAGAGCGAGGAGTTCTTGCAGGTGCCTGCCCGAGGGGAAGGCCCAGGGCGGGGCCGGGTGGGGTGGGAGATTGGGCGTGGGCAAGGGCTGGGGCGGGGCTGGTGGGCGGGGTGAAGAACTCTGCTCACAGTGCTGAGTGCAAAGGTAGGGTGGTGTTGAGACCTCAGGCAGACAGCAGGGTCAGGAGGGCTAGATGCCACCAAAGGTGGGGAGCCTGGGCTAGGGGGAGCCGAGAGAGAGATGGGGAGCTGGGGCTATAGTACCGAGGGGGTGAGGCTGCCGGCTGGACACCAAGAAGGCGGGCCCAGGGCTGGACCCTGAGTCAGAGTAGGGTGAGCGAGCTGTGCTGGTCCTCTTCGGCCAGCTGTTCGTATGTAGACACCCATCTACCCAAGATTCTACCCTGATTCACCCCTTGCCCTCTTGCATAAATCTGCCTGGTCCTGCGCCTGATGCAGGCGTATCTAAGCATGCTGTGCATTCCTAAACCTTAACACCAGCAAACACATATTTTTACACATCCTAACGCTCTAACGTGTTTGTTTATAGACACAGATCTTATTCCTTTTTTTACCCTACCTTCATCCCGGATATATAGCTCGTGAGGCACCTGCAGACAGCTCTGCCCTCTGATGGGGGTAGGGGGTGTCTGGCCGGGGAAGGGGTGGCTCAGTGATGAAGGCCTGCACCCTCACACACACAGGTGTTTGACAATGACATCTCCTACATCGAGGGTGGAACAGCCAGTGGCTTCTACACTGTGGAGGACACACACTACATCACCAGGTGAGGGGGTGTGGGCGTGGGCTGGCGCTGGCCTGCACTCCAGTGGGAAAGAATGGGGCCAGAGGGTGTTTAGGGCTGAATCGGCCCATTTGTGCCCCTCCCCGGCCCCCTCCCCAGTCACTCTTGCTCTGGCCCCCAGGATGTACCGTGTCTATGGGAAAAAGAACATCAAGTTGGAGCCCGTGCCTCTCAAGGGGTCCTCTCTGGACCCAAGGTAGGCCACCCATGCCTCCAGGGGGAGTACTTGAGCCCACATTCCCTCCCCATTAGTGGGGGAGCAGTTTTGGGTTCTAGAAAAACAAAAAAAGACCTTCAGAAACCCTTTTAACCCCTGTCTCATTGAGCTTGGCAGGACCAGTAAGGCGTGAAACCCCATAACGAGGGATTTGGGCCAGGGTCAAGGGCATGAGGGCAATCGCTGTCCCTGTCCATCACTGTTCCTCCTGCCCCTCCTGCCCAGGTTTGTTTTCCTGCTGGATCGAGGGCTGGACATTTACGTGTGGCGGGGGACCCAGGCCACACTGAGTAGCACTACCAAGGCCAGGTATGAGGACACAGTGGGGTATTTTCTGCAAAGACAGATTGTCACCTAAGAAGGGACATGGGACTCACTAAAGGCTTTGCATATTCCCACTCCCCCCACAAGGCTTTTTGCGGAGAAGATTAACAAGAACGAGCGGAAAGGGAAGGCAGAGATCACACTGCTGGTGCAAGGTCAGGAGCCCCCAGAGTTCTGGGAGGTGTTGGGCGGGGAGCCCTCCGAGATCAAGAAGCACGTGCCGGATGACTTCTGGCCACCTCAGCCCAAGCTGTATAAGGTGAGCCGTGGTGCGGGAGGCAGTGCTGGCCTGACTTCCTCCGCTGGCACCATGATGGTGGCTGTGGTCTTCATCTGGACTTTGGTGGGGAGAGGGTGCCGCTTTCTGGGCAGGAAATAGCCAGAGCAAAGATCAGGAGGCTGGCTCTGAGTGAGGCCAGGAGAAGTAGTGTTAGACTGTGCATTTCCAGGAAGGTGGGGCAGAAGAGGGAAGCTGCAGCGTATCTGGGTGCCAGGCCTGAGAACCTGGCCTTGATTCTCAAGGTGATAGGAAGCCCCTAGGGGTGTTGCGAGCAAGAAGACAGAGAATTAGGAATGACAATAAGGACCTGGAGAGGGCAGGCAGGGAAGGCATCATTTAAAAGCCCTTCCACTGATAGAATGTCCTTCAAACATTAGTGGAGGGAGGAAACAGGTCAGAAGAGGAGCAGGCCCTGGTCCTGAGCTCCCACAGCAGGGAAAGGGCTGGACTTCAAAGCAGGGGGTTGCTGGGGGTGGGCTCCTGTATTCCGGAGCTCACCCCTGCCACGCCCACCCCTTCCTGCTGCCAGGTGGGCCTTGGCCTGGGCTATCTGGAGCTGCCGCAGATCAACTACAAGCTCTCCGTGGAACATAAGACCCGTCCCAAGGTGGAACTGCTGCCCAAGATGCGACTGGTGAGACACATGGAGGGCAGAGGGTGCGGGGCCAGGATCTCTCGCTGGTGGCCCGGTGTGGGCCGTGACGTCCAGCCTTTGCCCTGCAGCTGCAGAGCCTGCTGGACACGCGCTGCGTATACATCCTGGACTGTTGGTCCGACGTGTTCATCTGGCTGGGCCGCAAATCCCCGCGCCTGGTGCGCGCCGCCGCCCTCAAGCTGGGCCAGGAGCTGTGCGGGATGTTGCACAGGCCGCGCCACGCCACGGTCAGCCGCAGCCTGGAGGGCACCGAGGCGCAGGTGCGGAGTCCAGCCGAGCTGGCACAGGCCATGCCCCCTGGGAGCCACCCCTCGGGCCCAGCCAGGCCCCGCCCTTCCACGGTGAGGCCCCGCCCCCAAGCCTCCCGGCCTGCTTGAGTTTTATCCATGCTTGGCAGGTGTTCAAGGCCAAGTTCAAGAACTGGGACGACGTGTTGACGGTGGACTACACGCGCAATGCGGAGTCTGTGCTGCAGGGCCCGGGACTCACCGGGAAGGTGAAGCGCGATGCGGAGAAGAAAGATCAGATGAAGGCTGACCTCACCGCACTGTTTCTGCCGCGGCAGCCGCCCATGGCGTTGGCAGAGGTGGGGGTGGGCCGGGGGGGGGCGGACTGGCCCGGGGCAGGACCCTGCGGTAGTGGGAGGGGGCTCCGTGCGGGCGCCCTGCCCTGTGACTCGCTGCTGCCCCATGCAGGCGGAGCAGCTGATGGAGGAGTGGAATGAGGACCTGGACGGCATGGAGGGCTTCGTGCTGGAGGGCAAGAAGTTCGCGAGGCTGCCGGAGGAGGAGTTCGGCCACTTCTACACGCAGGACTGCTACGTCTTCCTCTGCAGGTGCCGCCTCGGCGCGCGCCACCTGGCTCCTCCGCGGATGCTAGGGGTGCGAGCCCCACCCCTGCTCACCGTCTTCTGACCCCCCAGGTACTGGGTCCCTGTGGAGTACGAGGAGGAGGAGGAGAAGAAGGAAGAGAAGGAAGAGGAAAAATCAGGAGCTGAGGGCAAAGAAGGCGAGGAGGCAGCGGCTGAGGCGGAGGAGAAGCAGCCCGAGGAGGACTTCCAGTGTATCGTGTACTTCTGGCAGGGCCGGGAGGCCTCCAACATGGGCTGGCTCACCTTCACCTTCAGCCTGCAGAAGAAGTTCGAGAGCCTCTTCCCTGGCAAACTAGAGGTGTGCCTGCACGCCCCTACCTGCTCCAGGCCGTGCCCCCATAGCCTCTGTAGGCAGGCAAAGACTGGGGAGGCATGGCAGGGGTGGGGGGGTGGAGGCGGTGTCCAGGGAGCTGCCCCTAATGCTTCCACACCTCCAGGTGGTACGCATGACACAGCAGCAGGAGAACCCCAAGTTCCTGTCCCATTTCAAGAGAAAGTTCATCATCCATCGAGGCAAGAGGAAGGTGGCTCAGGCTGCCCAGCAGCCCAGCCTCTACCAGATTCGCACCAATGGCAGCGCCCTCTGCACCCGGTGCCTGGCTGGGGGGAGGGCGCGTGTGGTGGGCAGGCGGGGGTCAGTGGGCAGCAGGGACCCCTCGCTGACACCTCCCACCCCGCAGGTGCATCCAGATCAACACTGACTCCAGCCTCCTCAACTCCGAGTTCTGCTTCATCCTCAAGGTGGGATTGTGGGTGTGGCGGGGACTGTGGAGCAGGGTCACGGGTTGTGGGCTGGCCCCAACTTGAACTCCCCTGCACACTTCTCAGGTTCCCTTTGAGAGCGAGGACAACCAGGGCATCGTGTACGCGTGGGTGGGCCGGGCCTCGGACCCAGATGAGGCCAAGCTGGCAGAAGATATCCTGAACACCATGTTTGACGCCTCCTACAGCAAGCAGGTGACGGGGGCAGGTGGTGGGCACGCAGGTAGTCCTATGGGAGCAGACCCGAGCCCTGGGCCAGACAGACCCTTTCCCACAGGTCATCAATGAGGGTGAGGAGCCCGAGAACTTCTTTTGGGTGGGCATCGGGGCCCAGAAGCCCTACGATGACGACGCCGAGTACATGAAGCACACCAGGCTCTTCCGGTGAGGCTGGGACCCAGACCCCACAACCCCCAGCTTTCCCCCGGGGCTGGCTGTGCCTGCCACCCTCACAGCCTCTCCCTGACCCTCGACCTGCAGGTGCTCCAACGAGAAGGGCTACTTTGCGGTAACAGAGAAGTGCTCAGACTTCTGTCAGGACGACCTGGCGGATGACGATATCATGCTGCTGGACAATGGTCAAGAGGTGCAGCCCCTCCTCTCTCGCTGATCCGGCTGCCCAGGGGGCCCACCCACTGCTAGGTGGGAAGCTGAGACCCCCTGCCCTACTGTCCTTACAGGTCTACATGTGGGTGGGGACCCAGACAAGCCAGGTGGAGATCAAACTGAGTCTGAAGGCCTGCCAGGTGAGCGAGCTCGTGGGGAGGGCTAAGCCCGGGTAGGGGGGCGTCTGCGAGGACTGCCCCCAGCTCATGCCCTGTCCGGTCGGCCAGGTGTACATCCAGCACATGCGATCCAAAGAGCATGAGCAGCCACGCCGCCTGCGCCTGGTCCGCAAGGGCAACGAGCAGCACGCCTTCACCCGCTGCTTCCACGCCTGGAGCACTTTCCGCAAGCCTCTGGCCTAGGACAGCAAGCGCCCCCATCTATAGCACCCCCATCGCAGCCCCGAGCTCGGGGCCAGGGTGGCCCATCCGTCCACTGCCGGTGGCAGAGGCTGTGCGCAGGTGGCAGCCCCTGTTCGGCCACCCAGCCCCCAGTGCCACGGTCCCCAGCTGCACAGCCTGAGCAGCACCAGGGGGGACGCCCCGACCCAGGCCCTCAGGGGTCTGGGCAGCTGGAGTCCCTCTGGGGAGAGCTATTGTGTGATGCCCCCTCCCTACCACAGAGAAAGCAGCGTGGTTGCCTTTTAAGAGATATTAAATGCTTTTATTTTCAATATTAAAAATCAGTATTTTTAATATTAAAACAGCGCTAATCTTAACAAAATGACAAGAAAAAAAACCCCAAGGTACAATCTACAGGGAAACCCATCCTGACTGACCCCCCTCCCAACACATGCACACACGCGTGTACACACACATACACACAGCTCTAACTAGACCCCAATCACGCGGTCACACACACACACACGCACTCGTGCACAGACTGGGGGGTGGAGGTGGGTGCTGACCCAGGAGCAAGTACCAAAATAGTTTTAGAAATGCCCGTCCAGCCCAGCACAGGCGTTAGAAAAATACTCTTTGCAAAGGGGTTGGGGAAGGACGGTGTGTTGATGGGAGCTGGCGTAGGCTTGCCAGCCCCAGCTGTCTTCTCCCCATGGCAGCTGGCCACCAGGTGCCCATAGGAGGGGCTGCTGCGAATCTGCCCCAGAGGCTCAGGGCTGAGCCCTAGGCCCACAGTCCCGCACCGCCCCGGGGTCGGGCAGGCAGGTCCTGGTGGAGGCCACAGGTTAGCAGATGTGGGTCTAGGCAAAGGGCCCAGGGAGTCCTGGATGCCAGCTCCAAGCAGGGCAGTTGGGAGCCACGTAGTTTTGGCCTTCCTGGTAAAGGAAGAGAAGAGGGCTCAGAGAAAGGCAAAGAGCCCCAGAGCCGCCGACAGCCCGGCTGCAGGGGCCACCACGCTGACTCCGCCCCCCCAGACCTGCAGTGACAGCCGGAGGCGGGCTGAGCCGGAGCACTGCGCACATCTGGCCCCACCGAGGTCAGGCTTGGCAGCAGTAACCCCAACAACAGGAAGAGGGAGCTGGAGTGCAGGGCCACACTGGGTGGGGGCACCAGACAGCCAACAGGTCTAGGGACCCCCCAGACGCAGACCCCAGATCCAGGTCCTGCTCCCCGGGATCACCGTGCTAGACCCGACCACGCGAGCCTGGGGGATCACATCTGCAAAACGTGCTGGCCGAGCCAGCCCCCAAGCTCCCAGCTGCCAGCACTGCAAAGCTGTTTGCTCTGGACTGGTTCCACACACCACCTATGACATCCAGGAGCTGACAGGCCGGCCCTGTTTTTCTAAGACTCAGGTATGAAAATCAGGGCTGTCAAACGGCACGGAGCAGGCCGACTCAGGGCCTTATTTGGTCAGCACCTTATTTGATCAGGATGGCACAGGCTCGAGCCTCATCTTCTGCCAAGTTCCTCAGGTTTTCCGATTCCTCTGAAGAGCTGGGGGGAAAGGGATGGTCATCAGAAGGTCCTGGCACCGGGCCCTTCCTCAGACCTCCGTGCCCAGCTCTGACAGAAGGGAGGCCGGAGGGTGCAAGCAGGAGGCTAGGGAGCCTGGGGAGACCCACCCGCACACCCACCTGCCCACATGTCTCACCCCAGGAAATCCTTCACATCCTCCACCGTGACGTCCCCTGTCGTGTCCAGTGTGGTGTCTGCACTAGTGGCCGAGTCGATGGACATGGGCGAGAGCATGGCCTCAGGCGGCTCCGGGGTGTCTGCAGGGATGAAGTGGTCAAGCCCCTGCCTGGAGCCCCACGGCACCAAGCACCCTCAGGCCTCCACCTTCCATCCCCACAGACCTGAGGACCCAGACCCAAAGCCAGCCCACAGTGAGGCTCAGGACCACGGGCTGACCTCCAGCCCTCCTACCTAGCTTGCCCCACGCTGTGCTTCTAGCCAGGGCCAGGCTACTGCCTCCCACGGAGACCTGCCCCCAGGTCTGAGCTGTGTGGAGTCTGGCCACCTTTATTCCCCACCCCAGTACTCCTTACCAGCTTCCTTGCTGTGGCCAGGATCCGGGCTTCCATCGCGGCTCCGTGAGGCCAGGACGATGCCTGGGGTCCCGTTAGCCTGGCTCAGCTTGGGTGACTCTCGGAGCCTGTGGCAGCAGAGATGGGGTCATGATGGGGACCCCACACATGTCAGACCCTGCCTGCCCTCTCCCAGGCCCCAGGGACAGAGGGGGTGCCACCATGGAGGGCCACCCTCATTCCATGCAGAGTTGGGGCATGGGGATGAGAGCACCCATGGTAGGCCTCCTGGGCCGGGCCTTCCATGCACCTGGCACGGGTGCTATCTCGGGGCCAGCTGATGTCCAGAGAGCAGAGCGGCTCTGTGATATTCCGGGCACTCAGAGAGAAGCGTTCAAATTCAGACGGAGAAATCAAGTAAAAACCTGGAGAGGGGTGCAGGTGAGGAGAGGCATGCAGTTAGGACTGGGACTCCAACCCCAGCCCCTCAGCAGACTCTCCCTCCCCCCGGCCTCTGGGGCCAGTCCCGCGCCGGCCCTGGGGCCCCTCTCTGCCAACACTCCCCAGTGACCCTCCCAGCCCTGATCAGGCCGCCCGCCCTAGGAAGCCTTGCCCTCACCCTGGCCGTGGCGTGTGAAGACGCAAGAAGCGATGCCGCTGATGTCCTCCTTCCGGATACAGGAGTAGTGTACCTGCGGCCGCAGGCCAGGCACCGAGAACACGTGCACGTCGCCCAGGTTGGTGAGGCAGGCCAGGCAGGTCTCCGCGTAGTCCTCACAGGCCACACTGGCAAACGTGGCAAGTGCCACCTTGCGCACGCGACAACCCTCGTGGGCTGTCAGCTTGAACTTGGTCTTGGCGCTCACCTTGGGCAGCGTGAACACCTGGCGGCGGGCAGGCAGCCAGTGAGCAGAGCCTGGAGTCCCAAGCACAGGCAGCAGCCCCCACCCTGGACCCAGCCTGCGAGAGCGGGGCCTGTGCAGCTTGGCCACAGGGCCGCCTTCGCCCAGGACTCACCCGCCCCCCAGCTACCCTCTCCTCACACTCCACCCAGGCTCCATGCTGAGGGCCCAGGGCCCCGCCACCTATGGCCAAACCAGCCACACTGGCTTGTGAGGGTCAGGTGGCTGCTACCCCCTCAGATCCCAACCTCCAGCCGGGCAGAGCCCCAAGAAGTGCTCAGAGGGTCTTGGTGGGGACTCAGGGGGGCAGGAGGGTACTGAGGGACTACGGCCACCTGGGCTCTGCAGGAGGCACCTGTACTAGCCGGGGGTGTCTCGGGGAGAGGGAGGGATCTCAGCAGATGAGGGGTACAGGGCAGTTTCTAGAGGGTCCAATGGTGTCTGGGCAGGAGCCTGGAGGGTCTCCCTGGGGCTTACCTTGAACTGCTCCTCAGATGCGATGAGCACGGCGTGGCCGCCCTGCATGTCGGGAGCCTGTGCCAGGTCCCGGGAGGCCTCATACGGCTCGGGCAGTGGGCGGCCACGGCCATCCAGCACGGCGATGGCCACGACGGGGGCGCGGTGCATCAGCTGCACCTCTTTGCCCAGCACGGCCTCCACCGCCCGCTCGGGTCGCTTCTCACCACCTGCCGCTGCCGGCACCTCCAGCGCGTAGGCGAACACAGAGCCCGAGTTGGTGCCTGCCCACATGGTGGGTCCGTGGTGGGCCGCTGTGGGAGGCCCGACCTGTGAGGCGGGCTGCCGGCTGCGCCCCACAGGCGCCTCCTCTCTCCTCCCAAGGCCCCAGAAGCGCCTCTCCCCCGACCCACACCTCCCCAGAGGCCAAGGCACAGACCCTGTGCTGCTGATGAAATGTGGGGCCTGAGATACAGCCCCCGCATGAGGGGGAACGGCCTCATGCAGGTTCCCACATACACCCGGGCCTCTAAACCCCATCCCGTGGCACCCTCAGCCCCCAGCTCCGTACCAGGGACCCCAGCCCTGAGCGTTCCCCAAGGCCACCGTACACCATCACCGGTCCCAGCGACAGACTCAGAACCCCCTCACCCTACAGACATGCTCCAGTGGGCTGCGGCCAACCCCCTTCGGGGTGCTTGCCGCCTCACAGCCACACACGGAGCCCTCAGGCCAGGGCTGGAAGACACTGGGGCCCCCGGGGACACTGTCTCGCCAGCTTTGCCCATGTGAGCTGCAACTCTGGGGACAGGCCCTCCATGCAGAATCAGAGGCAGGAGCCAGCAGGAAGTGCCAGTCACTGCCATGAGCCCTTGATGAACCGCTGGCCTCTGCAGCAGCCGTCAGGGGGAGCCAAACCCCCAGGGAAAGTCAGCAGCTCACTGCACGGCCCTGACAAGGGACACTGGCCGCTGGGAAGCTGTGACCCATCGGCCGCCTCACAGGGACAGCAGAACGCGGTAAGGAGGGCTGACACATCCAGCGAGAAGAGCCAGGGGACATAGGATCCCCGACATAAAAATGACACCAGGAGGGGGTGCTCCCTTCGCAAACCCAGGGACTGGAAGTCCCGTAAGAAAGATGCCAAGCAGGGCCTGACTAGATGCTGACCCGACACCAAGCATAAGGAGGTGTTCTTGAGATGAATGGACAAAAGCACCAGGAACCAAGTGTGCCTGGGGGACCAGCTCCGGGCAGCATGAGGTCGGCTTTCCTGCTTCCTGTAAGGTGCAGTGCCCTCCACCAACATGGCCTAGATGGCCAGCTGAGGCCCATCCCCCAGCCCACCCCCCCATCTCACCATCTCGAAGGAACGTGTCAGCAAAGTAGAGGCAGCGGACGACGCCAGAGAGGGAGTCATCAGCGGAGCGGGGCTCAATGCGGCGCTGCACCGGGGTCATCTCCACGTCGTGGGGACATGCCTGCTCAGCCAGCTGCGCGTTGGCCTCCTGCAACTGGAGGGGCAGCGGCCTCCAGGACGCCCGCCGCCTCCCCCACAGCCCAGTGCCCAACAGCCCGGCACCCTCCCCGCCCTGTCCTCATCACGCTGGCCGGGGCAACCATGGCGACCAGACACCGGGCCCAGGGCCCAGGCCAGGGCTGGGGCCTGGCTCCACAGCTATGCCCAGCCCGCAGAGGCAGCTGGGCAGCACCCGGGCAGCCGAGCCCCAGCTCACCTTGCTGGTGGCATTAGCAGTCCGCTTCTTGCCCGAGACTCGGCTCTTGCGGATGCGCCGGAAGGACTGGCGCAGAGACTTCTTCAGGGACTTCACCCGGGACAGTGGGCCCTCCATGGCCAGAGAGTCATTGGGGTGAAGTGTGCACCTGCGGGCAGGCTATATCAGCGAGGGTCCAGAGCAGACTCCGGGAGTGGCCACCATGCAGCCGCCGGCCCCAGGGGTCTGGAACCAGAGGCCCAGGGATGCTGCCCCACCATCCCAGCAGCTGGGGCTTAAATTCCCCGGCAGCACTTCCCCTAAGAACAGGGCTGCCAGAGGGGCAGGGGGCTTTCAGGGCACCCTATCTCCATTATCTCAGACCTTAAAAGGGGAAAGCGAGGCCCAGACAGGTGTGGGGAAACATCAGAGCCCCTACAGGAGGCTGGGGTCGGGGGTAGGGGTAAGGGGGGCAGTACAGACCCTTCGTCACCAGGCTCCAGCCCCACCCACACACCTGGCCAGCACTGGGCTCCTGCGCTGATAGTCGAAGAGGCCAAAGCCGTGACTGGTGCCAAAGGCCACGAGGCTCCACTCAGCATGGAGTGTGACAGCGGTGACAGCAGCTGGTGGCAGGCACTGAACAAGCACTCGGGGCTGGAAGCCAGCAGGCCACGGCAGCGGTCCCGTACGCGGACTCAGCCGCTCGTGGCCCTTCCATGTGAAGCCCTCTCGGTCCTGGAGGAGGTCCACGCTGGCCACACTGACCGCCTGCTCCGAGGGCACGTCACTTAGCTCCAGCACCAGCACCTGAGCCCATAGTCAGGGTGGCGGAGGGGTCAGCATAGAGGCAGATGGGAGTAGCCAGGCCCCACCCAAGCCTGCCAAGGCCATCAGGGTGGTCCCAGTGGTATCGTCTCTAGTTCATCTACTTAATAAGCACTTACTGAATGCCTGCTGTATACCAGGACCTTCACTGAGCACTAGGGAACACAATGATGACCAAAACCTGCTTCCTTGTTTTTTATCAGCCAAGTATCCTATCCCCCCAAGCCCGTCTCCATTAAACACAGAGTTTATACAGAGTACAAGGCATAAAGTATACAGAGTGTACTTTCTTACTAAGTTCTTATATTCTTATATATATTAAGGTATACCTTAAGTATACCTTAAGGTATAAGCTATAAGGTGTAAGGTATACAAAGTATAAGGTATACAGAGTATACCTTCTGTATACTGCATGAGTGCCAGTGACAAAGCAGTAACCAAGAGCCACTGGCCTTTGGAGCAAACTCCTTTCCACTCACCAGTCTCCCATTTAACAGTAAGTGCCCGTGGAACACATATGTATCGTGCAGGGTGCTGGGGGCACCGCAGAGACTGAGCCCTGCTGGTCCCCATTCTCCCAGAGCTCACCTTGCTCCCGTTCCCAGCCCCAACCCTCCATGGCTCCCCAAGAGCCAGTATCTAGCCTCAAGGCCCCCAAGAGGTTCCACCTCTCTGGCTGGCCTCAACCCAGCCACCCTCACCTGGAGCCCCACTCTGGGTCAGATCTACTTCCTCCAGAAAGCCCTTGGAGACCCCAACCCGAAGCCACCTCTGCCGTACCTGGCCTGCTGTGCCAGCCACCACCATCTGGGCTGTGTACTTGCACAGGGCCACCTTCTGTACACCAAGCCGAGGGTCATCACTGTAGGGATCAAAGCAGCCCACCTGGGGGGCAGGATGGAGTGAGGACTCAGGGCAGGGTAGGGCCCAGGTCCCCAGAGCTCGGGGAGGGGCCCACCTTGCGAAAGGGGGGCCAGTCGTCCTCGGCGGCCTGGGCCAGGCTGTCAGCGTGCTCACAGTCTGTCTGGAAGAGGCCAGCTGTGCTGAGCTTGTAGAGCGGCCGCAGTGCCACGCCAGAGGCATCCCAGAACCGCACAGTCCCGTCCTCGTGGCTGCGGGGAAGGCAACATCAGCCCCACCCCTGGTCCCCCTGCGCCTCCCTGGCCACTCATCCTGCGACCACTCACTGAGCACCCACTGCAGACGCCAAGCACTGACCAGACTCCCACAGCAGACAAGGACGCATCTACTGCAGCGAGCAAACACATACTGAGCGCCCACTGTATGCCAGACCCCATGCACCTGGGCCTCTCAAACAGGGTGAAAAGGGGTGGAAATAATCACCAGTGTGATGAGCAGGAGATGGTAGAGGAGAAAATACAGGGAAGAGAGGACTATGGGCGCATCCAGGAAAGGCCCTCGGGAGCTAGCCACAGCGCAGAAGGATCAGCTGGGGCATGAGGCAGCCATGTAGGCAGAGCAGCAGGAAGCCTGGGGAGGCTGGGAGGAAGCAGGGAGGGGAAATAGGGGGAAGGAGCAGACAGATCTGGGGTGCAGCCTCAGGACACAGCTGCAGGGCCCACGTCAGGGGCCTCCGCACAGTGGTGAGAGCCCAGAGCCAGGGTGTGAAAAGGTGCCTGAGTCTCAGGGGCCGGTTGGGACACTTCCAGAGCCACGATCAGTTCCCCAGCAGGGGAGGCGACACTGGAGCCAGAGGCCTGAGGGTTCCAGCAGAGGCAAGGCAGGAAGCTAGGGCCTGAGTCATTGGGCACGTCAGCGCCCGCCAGGCCCAGGCTGGGCTCTGCAGCACCTGCCCAGGGCAGATCCGCGCGTGGGCCAGCCCAGATTTTCCGGTCCCAGGGCAGGCCAGGTGGGTGGAGCTCAGTTCCAGACCAAAAGGCAGGGCAGGGCGGGGCCTTAAACCAGGGCCTAGGGAAGCTTCATCCTAATCCACCCTGCAGGAAAGGGGGTGTCCTGGTCCCACCAGGGGCGGGGTCTGGCTCATCAGGCAGATCAGTATCCACCAGGCCCCAAACAGGCTCTCCTGCACCTGTGGGGTCTGCACCAGGCCCCATCTGCATACACACACACACACACACACACACACACGCATACACACGTCACATCTGTGCTTGACCACGGAACACACGTCTGCCTACCCGGTCAGCAGTAGCCCTCGCTGGGATGGCTCCTGGGCCAGGTTCCGGCCCCCAGTGATGGGCCAGCTCTGGGAGAGGGAGGCAGAGATATGGAAGCGGAAGGTCAGGACAAGGCCTTCTTCTAACCCTGGGCCTGGAACCCAGGGCCCAAACTGCCTCTGAGTTCCCTACGCATGTCTGCCATATTCCCCACTCCGGGCCTGGCCAGAGCCTGGATCACCATTGCCATCCTCCATCCCCCACCCAACCCTTGCCCCGCAGGAGGCCCCGGGCACATACCGAGGAGCTGGAGGCAGGCTGCGGGCTCTGCTGCTCACCAGCACTCACAATGCGGGCCCACAGCTTGGCGGGGACATTGGCGACGTGTGCAGAGCAGGTGATCGCGGACGAGTGCAGTGGGGCCAGGTACGGGGCGGGCACGGCAGGCCAGCCGGGCGTCTGCAGGTCCAGCACCACCAGCTCCTCCTCGAGCAGCACAGCCAGGGCCTGGGGCTCATCAAACTCTGCGGGATGAGGGCTAGGTGAGCCCAGCGGCAGGGGGCATGGGGCACAGGGCACGGAGCACAGGCCAGGGCGGGCACACACCATCCTCAGGCCGTGTGCTGTGCACCGTGAAGAAGTCGATGATGCGGGAAGTGAAGTCCAGCGTCACCAGGGTCTCGGCCCGGAGCACACTCACACAGTGGCGGTCACCGTAGCTGGCACGGGGCATGCCTCCGCTGAAAATGATGAAGTGGTCCCTGCAGGGCCGACAGGGGAGCCGCATGAGCCACAGGGCCCCAGGTGCACACTGCCCAGCCCAAGGAGAGCGATGCAGGCCGTCCCTGCGCCCCCGCGCCCACCCTGCTCCCCGCTGCAGACACAGCCCCCAGCCCACATCTGAGAACCCGCTCCCCACCTACCCAGATTCACAGTTTCGCCACAGAATCTTGTTAATGGCTTTGCAGGGGAAGGGGCCTGGAGGGGTGGGACAGTGTCGGGCTCACTTGCTCGCCAGGACCGGAAGGGCCCCAGATCACACTTCTCCAAGCTTCTCCCATTCCTAGTCTGCCTCCATCGCTCCCCACCTCGCAGCTGCTTCCTGACTCCCTGAGGGGAAGGCCCACTATCCCACCGTGCACCCCCCCAGCGGTCTCACCTTTGAGGATGGCGCTTGGCACTGCCGCCTTCCACCAGTCCTCTTGGACATCCCCACCAAGGCCAGGCAGCCCCAAGTGCCTGAGTTTGGAGTCACCGGCCAACCCCATGCTCAGGTGGCAGGAGCCGCCCTCGGCCTCCCCGGCACTCACCATATGGCGTGGTGGCCACTGTGGGCTGGGTCATCGGGGAGTCGCCGGCGTCGGCAGACCAGACGGCGTAGCTGCCGTCGCTGTGGGAGCTGACCAGCGTGCTGCCGCTGCGTTCCCAGCACAGGCTCTCCAGCTGCTGCCGGGCAGAGCGGGGAGTGTGAGCAGGGGTGTGAGCAGAGGGCCTCGGCGGGGGCCGCCGGCCTCCCCCACATACCTGGTTACCCAGGAAGACGCGGTCTGCGCACTGCGCCGCCTGGTTCCAGATGACCAGCAGGCCCCGGCTGTAGCCAATGAGGATCTTGGTGGGGTCCCGCAGGTGTCCCTGGAGTGACTCCACGGGTCCCAGTGCCTTCCCACACCGGTAGTCGTCTGGCACGCTGAGGAGGGGCTCATGTTAGCTGGCAGGAGCACCCCCAGGCCTGGACTGGCTGCCGGGGGATCCGCCTGCCTCTCACCTGCGAAGAACCTCGTCTGGGACAAGAGTCCGCCCCTCGAGCAGTGTCAGGGTGGGAACATCCAGGAAGAAGACGCTGCCGCCCTCAGTGCCCAGGGCTGCCATGTCACCAGCTGCCACCAGCAGGACCACTGTGACGCGGGCAAGGCTGAGCGGGCCACTGCACAGGAGGAGGGGAGGCAGGTGAGGGCGAGCCCAGGCCCTGCTAAGGAAGGGTATGGATGGGGCGGGGCTGCTCATGACGGCCCCTCTGCGCTCACAGAGCCCCGGTTCTCGAGTGGGCTGGCGCACCGGGAAGGCAACGGTGATGGCTGCGGGCCTCGTAATTAGCTCACTCAATTATTCATCAGGATGTTGGGAAGGAGAGGGATAAAAATAGGTTCCCCAGGTTTTGGAGACAGACTCCCGAGCCCCTCCCACTCACTAGGAGGGGAAGGCAGGAACCAGGCCAGTGCCCAGGCCAGGACCAAGGGCTCCAGGACACACATGACCCTCCTGAGCCCAACCCGGGGTCCCCAATCACCAGCCCACGGATGGCCCCCTGACTTCACTGGAGGTGCCCCAGACTGACCCTGCCTGCAGAAGATGAGAGACCTCCCCTGGGGGACACATCCCAGGGGGAGGGCTAGATGTCTGGGGGGGTCTCACTCAGCCCCCAGCAGGAGTAGGACAAGCCGCCCACTTAGGCAGTACAGGATTCCTGAAGGGTTAAGGACTTGCCCACACAGACAGTTTCAGCAAGGGCCAGCAGGGCCGGGGACCGAGAGGCCCCTTACACTCTCACCGGGGGTCCATGCCCACTCGGTTGCCCCCTAGAGGGTCCTCTCTGGCACCTCACACAGCCTGGTGGGACCCTCCTTGCCCCCAAACTTGCCCTGTCAGCCATGCACTTTACGGCCCATTACCCCACCCCCAACCATGAATGGCCCTAGTTGTCACCAGAGCATCACCTAAGACTCAGCCGGGACCCCCTATTTAACACCCGAAAAATCCACCAGAACCCAGGCGCAGCTCGATGGACTCTGCCCCCCTAGGCCCACAGCAGAGGCCGGCTCCCACCACCTCCACCAGGCTCCCCCAGGCCCCGCAGCTCATTCCCAGCCAAGTCATCTGGTACCTGGCCCCATCAAAGCCCGGCCGACTCGGTGGCTGGAAGCTGAGAGCCTCCTCCAGGTGGGCACAGCCATTGTGGTGGGCGATCTCCCAGAGGTGCAGGCTGCTATCGTCCAACAGGGTCAGGAGGCGGCCCTGGTGGATGAGCAGAGACAGAGACCGGGCTAGGCGGGAGCTGGGCAGGGCACAGAGGCTGGGGCAGCTGAGGAGGGGAGAGGCTCACCTGGCCGGGCAGGAAGTGCATCTGGGTGACAGTGGCTGTGTCCCGGTGCAGGCCGGTAAACTCCACACCAGGTGCACCATAGCTGAGTGCAGAGGTCAAGGGCAGAAGCAGGTATAGGAGATCCTCCCTTCCAAGAACCCTCCAACGGGCCCCAGTCAAGCCTGCCCTCCAAGGTCCAAGGAGGGACACCCATCCTTGAAGAGGCACAAGTCTGTACCCCCAAGATACCCCCAGGCTCAGAGAGCAGGCTTCACTCTGCACTGCAAGTTGGTACTGTGTGACCTTTACTTCCTCATCTGTAAAATGGGCTTGAGTCCCACTCCCACCTTGTAGGGCTGATGCAAGTGAGAATACAAACACACCCAGCACCTTTGGCCCAGGCCTGGCACGTGGCCAGGCTCCCATTCTGTGTCAGCCTCAGAGCATGTCTGTGTACATTAAGAGCTGGGCCCCGCAGGTTGGGATCACACAGGCAGAGAGGCCAGGCTGGGCCTGGGCACAGAAGCCTGAGGCAAAGAAGAGTCCAGGCTGCCTCTTCCCACAACTCCAGGCCAACCTCCAGCTGCAAGCAAGGACATCAAACTCCCCCTGCAGCTGGCAGCCAGCAGCCCCTGCTGTGATCAGGGAGAGGCCACGACCAGCCCATTTCACAGACATTGCATGGAGGCTGGAAGGCTGGGTGAGTGGCTGCAAGTCCCTGGGGTCAGTGCCAGAGTCACGGCAGCTCCAGGCAGCTCCAGGTCCGACAGTGGTCCGACAGGGGTCTGAAGTGGGGGGAGGGGGGTCAGGAGGGAGGGCTAGGGAGGGGTCAGCGTTGCCCAGCAACAACATAGGGGCTCGTTGCTTTGGAGCTAGAGCTGGGATTCCCTGCAGGAACCAGAACACAAGAAGAGGGGACAAAAGAGAGGGCAGGAGCTGCTGGGCGGGAACCAGGGTTGCCAAGGAGACGGCTGCCCTTGAGGGGGAGGGGTAGCTGCTGTGGCCAGCCTCAGTTTCCCAACCCAGGGCTCTGGTAGCTTGGAAGAAGGAAGGAGGGGAAAGAGGAGGACCCCAGCCTCCTCCTCTGGGGCTGTCTCCTCACCAGTACATCAGGTTCTTTGTGAGCACGCAGAGGCCGTGCACGAGAAACACCATGGAGGGACAGCTCAAGCGGCTACCAGAGTCGCCTGGACATGGGACTGAGCAAGGGGCTGCGGGAACACAATACACGTGCAGGGAGGGTACAACAGCAACCAGAGGGGCGGGAGCAGGCCAGGGCCGGTGGGGGGCGGTTCAGGGCAAGGGATCTGAGCACTGTCCCCTCCCAACCCCATTCCCTGCTCCACGGTGCCTCCCTGGGAGCCCATGGGAGAGGGGCACCCCGGCCCCACCACACTTCCTAGGGAAGGCAGACTCACAAACTACAGGCCCAGTCCCCCACCCCTGCCCGGCCACCAGCCCTGGGGTGGGAAGGCCCCCATGCCCACCCCACCCCTTTCCAGGCATTGACTCATTTTTTGGCCAACCAACGTCCCCAGTGAAGGTACTGAGAGCCGGAGGATCACGGGGCACGGGGGGAAGGGCAGGCAGCCCCCAGTGGGCCCTAACCTCAGTTTCCCCACCCGAGGGGCTTCCCGGAGAGCAGCAGGGGTGGGGTCCTCCATAGCAGGCAGGGAGGCAGTCAGCTGCCGGCGTGCCCCCACCCAGCCCCCACCCCGTCCTGGCAGGAAAATGCCCGCTTTGTGCGGCTCACACGGCCCATTGTGCAGCCGCCAGCACCCAGGTGGGGGCCCTGCCGCGCTCACCATGCTGAGCCTGGCACGGCCCCCAGCCCCTCGGCGGCACACATGTATCTTCACATTCGCATACGCGTGTGTGCCTGGTCATCAGGGCAAGGCCCGCTAGGCGACCCTGGCCCACTCGCCACCCCTGCTGGGTACTGCGCCTGGCCAGTCTCCTGGCCCAGTGTTCCCGGTCAGTTGCTGGAGCAGTGGCAGGGTCGCCTAGGTAACTCATCGGCTGAAACACAGCTAGGGACAGCTGTGACCACTACAAGCTGATCCCTCCCCCACAACCATTTCTGTAAAGAAGTCTCAGGGGTAGAGGCCGCACAAACCTCCACCAGAACCCAGGCACCGACTGTGGCCTCCCAGGGTGGGCCAGGCCCCAGGAGTCAGCACACAGGGGGCTGCGAGCAGGAGGTCCCGACCGGCCTTGAAGGCCTCGGTGCGCAAAGGATACATCTTGACGGCCCCAGACCTCGTGCCAATGGCCATGATGCGGAGCTCTGGGTCAAAGGCCAGGGCGCTGGGCTGGTTGGGGAAGCCATGCTCCACGGTCTGTGGGGGGAGGGGAGGGCATGGGCAGCGGCACGAAGCCCCCGGCCCACCTGAGGCCCACCCCAAGGCAGCCTCCAGACTAGTGTAGCTGCACGGTGAAGACGGGCACCCGTCCATCTGAGCTCAGCACCTCGATGTTCCCAACTCTGAAACAGGTGATCACATCTGCAACCCACACCTCACAGGCCCTCCCCCGGCCAAGGCCTTGTCCTCCTCTGCATCCACGTCCGGCCCGCAGTGTGCAGAGCTCTGACAACAGAAAGAAGCAGGAACCCCGAGGTGCAGGCACAGAAGTCGACCCTACCCGTCCCACAGAGTGGGGCTCTGTGCCCCACTCCTGGAGATGAGCTGCCATGCTTTCTGAGGTCCCATATGATGTGTGTGGCACTCCCCACGGGCCCGACTGGAGATCGGAGGGCAACACCCGGGATCAGCTCGTCCGGCTCCCCCAGGGCCTCTCCTTCTGGCAAGGCCTGTCCCACGGCAGACTCCAGCCCTCCGGGTTCTCAGTCCTTCCTTACACCGGCTCGTGCTTTCGGCCACCTTCCCACATCCACCATGGAACTCCCACTCATCCCCCGAGGCCTGCCTGAAGGGGCTCCCACCCTGTCCTCAACACCAACGCGGGACACCACAAGTGGGCGCAGGCATCTCCTGACCAGTGCCTCAGTAAGGCACACATTTCAAAAGAAACCGTGTTCCCAGGCCTGCTGCCCCAGCCTCCCTCCTGCCTCAACCAATCCAGGCCAGGGACTGCGCCCTCTATGCAGCTTGCTTGGATCACCACATTCTCCAAGCCTCAGTCTCCCATGTGGGCACTAGGGGCAGTGAGGGCACCTGAGGACAGAGTGGCCTATTTGGCTGGCAGTGCGGGGGGCGGCGGGGGAGTGCCCTTCCCTTTCCCACCAGCCTCGCCATGTCCGTATTAGAGCTAACCAGGTCTAGCCAGTCCTATCCTCTGCTCAGGGCCTTCTCTGAGCTCCCACCTCACCACCTGGCCCCTCTCTGTCCTCCTCCTCTCTCTCTCCCCCAGCTTACTTGATTCAGGCCCAACGGCCTTCTGCTCTCCAATTGACTAGGCAGGCTCCTGCCTCAGGACCTTTGCATCTACTGCCCCTCTACCTGGAAAGTGCTTCACCCAGCATTCCCCAAGGAGGGCTCCTCCCCATTACTCAGGTCTCAGCTCAGTAGTCACCTCCTCAAAGCCCTCCCTGAATCACCCTGCTCTAGCGGCTCCCTGTCCCCACACTCCCTACCCTCACCCTACTTTATTATATTCCCAACATTGGCCATCATCCTAACTGCTGCATATTTCACTCTTCTGCTTTGGCTTTTCACTGCCTCCCTCACGAGTACCTCAGCACCCCAAGTGAAGAGGCATTTGTCCCACTTGGGTCACTGTGGTGTGTCCTCAATACCTAGAAGGGGGCCCTCATACAGGAGGAGCTCAGGATATAAAGTGACATAGACTGGACATCCCATGGGCAAGGTGTGGGCAGGACAGGGATCTGGATGCAAGGCAGTCCAAAGTCCGCGCTTGCTTTTGACGCTCGCCACCACTCAGGATCTAGGACCCATTTGTTCTCTAGTGATCACCTATCTCCTATTGTGACCAAGCCCCTTGCCCCAAACTACACCAACGCTGCCACTAGGAATGGGGCCTCACTCTCCTGAGCAGGGAGCCCTTAGCTTCTGCCAACCCAGATCCAGCCAGGAGGACCCACCATATATCTCCAGTCTCCACTTCACAGTCCCTGACTCACCTGTCCCCACCATCCACCTCACACCTCACAGGGGCTCACTCACACTGTCACCCAGCGCACGAAGGGAACCAGCTGGGAGACACTGGACACCAGCCACCCTTCTGGGCTCCCCAGGCCCCCGGCAAGTTCTCAGCCACCACATCTGAAGGCCCCGGCAGCCCCACCACCACCAGGAAACCCTGCTTGCCCTGAGAGACATTCCCACCTTGGCCACTTCACCTCTAGCCATTCCGGAGCCTTCTCCTGAACAAGGGTCTCCTCGCATCTGGCTCAGGACCACAGCAGCCCATCCAAAAATCCCTGCCCCTCAAGACTCAAGTCATATCTTGTCGACAAGGGGCCACAAGGACAGAGCCCCAGCGCAGTCTGTGACTTTGGGCAAGTCATCATCCCTCTCTGAACCTCAATTTTCTCACCCGCATAATGGGAACAATAACTCTAATCCCTGAGAACAGTGAGGGGCTGTGCAATCATTAGTTGGGAATAAAAGTGAGGATAGAAGAAATACCCTAGAATTTAGCAAGGGAAAGGCGGGAGCCTGGATCTACCACACATCAGTGCAAAAGCTGGGCAGAGGAGGGAGCTGAAGGCAGCCCCTTTCCCATGGCTCCCTTTTGCCCTACCCAGAAAAAAGAAAGGAAGGAGCAACCACCTCCACCTTGGCCCAAAGGATAGGTCAGTTGCACCATGTGACACAGGGAGCCAGAGCCCACAGCAGGGAAAAGATGGCCCCATTTAATAGCAAAGGAAACTGAGGCCCCAAGAGTTGAGGTGTAGTTGCCTACACAGCCAGGCATCTTCCCTGGAGGCCCCAGCAGAGCAGGGCAGGTCAGAGCCCTGGAAGGCACAGCCTAGGGCCTTGGGGGAGGAGAGGAAAAGAACATGGACGGGATTTCCCAGCCCCACTCCCCCAACATCTGCCTCCATTCCTTACCCCTCCCCACCGGCCTGGGTGCGAAAGCAAAACAAACTGGGGCCCTGGGCTGCCCCAAGGGCTGAGCAGGGGCTGAGTTCCCCCAAAGGAAGAGAGAGAAAGAGATAGCAAGAGCCAGGGGGAGAGTTCCCAAAGACTGCACAGAGACGCATGCAGGCAGAGACACACGCAGGAGAGACAGGCGAAGACTCAGAGATGAAAAGACAGAAAGAGATGAAGGAAGGCGGAGAAGGGATACGCAGAGACACACAGGGACAGAAGCAGACAGGCTGAGGATAGGGAGGTGATCCTGGGCAGAGACGGGCAGAGACCCAGAGGCATGCAAAGAGTCGCACAGAGACAGATACACACACAGACCCAAGTACACAGAGACCCGCAGAGCCAGGGCCAGTGAGGCCCACAGGGACCGGGAGGAGCTGACTTGGAAAGTCAGCGAGGGACCCAGACCCACCCAGAGTCCGAGAGTGGAGCAGGGGAGAAGACGAGAAGTGGGACCCGCCGAGGGGCGCGCGGCCCGCTCCCCGCGCCGCGCCCCAGCTGGGCGCCCCCTCCCCCCGGGCCCGACGTGGCTCCGGCCCCCGGGCCCCCGGCTCGGGCCCCCGGCCCGCCCCCTCCCGCCCCCTCCCGCCCTCTCCCGTCCTCTCCCGTCCTATGCCCGAACCGCCGCCGCCGCACCTTGTTGAAGGCGAAGAGCTCCTGCTTGAGCTTCTCGCGCTGCGGGTCGGCGCCCTGCCGCCGGAACCGAAACTTCATCATCTTGCGTCCGGCTGCCGGCGCCGCGCCCGCCGCCGCCGCCGCCCGCAGGATGCGCCGCGCGGCCCCGCCGGTCCTGAGGCGCGGGCGGGGCGCCAGGCGGCCCGGGCGCGGGCGCGCGAGGCGGGGCCTGCACGGGGGCGGACGCAGACAGCGACTGACGTGCAGGCCGACCAATGGATGTGCCCGTGCGCTGTCCGCCCCGCCCCTACCGGCCAGACAATGGGGGAAGATTGGGCCCCCGGGCTCGGCCGGGCTCGCGAAAGTACTCCCGCCGAGCATGCGCCGCGGCGCGGGGCCTGCCGGGATTTGTAGTCCATAAGCCGGGCCGCCTCCTTGGGCGGCTGGGGACGAGCTTCGGAGGGGGCCGGCGGGTGTTCCCGAACTTGGAGGAGGACTTTTCCGTCCTCCAACGAGGAGCAGCGTGCTTATTCAGGTATTGAGGCAGACCTGTCCCGAAAGCCAGGAGATTTCCGACTGGTCCAACTCCCAGACTCTTCAGCCTCAGTTTCCCCATCTACGACACGGTTCAGTGATTGCCGAGTTATATTTATAGTTTCACGGGACACCAATTTGTTCCCCTGTGTGCCAGAACACCTCCCACCGCCATGTTTCGCCCTGGCTGGGTGGTCAGTCAGGAATGCCCTCCTCAGTCCTAAGCCCCTGGGCAACTCCTACACATCCTTCAGGGTCCACCATCAATGGCTCTGTGTAACAGCACGGGATTCTGAGGCAGGCCATCAGCTAACGAGAGGGGCAGGTAAGAGGCCCTTTCTCAGGAAGTGGCATTTGGGACGATCTTGAGATTGGATCTGGGCCGCTCCAAGATGGGGGAAGGGCCACCCCGGCACAGGAACAGTGTATAAACAAAGCTGCACCCTGCCCCCAGACTCCGAGGGACCATTGGGCCTGTACCCACCCACCTCCCAGGCTGCCTTTTCTCATCTGGAGGATGGCCTCAAGGCTGAACCCTTCCTTCCAAGGCTGAGGATAGGCTGCCTGGGCTCTGGGCCGGGCAGGAGGGAACTCCCAGGAGCAGGTGGGACAGGTGGACCAGGGCCCAGCCCCATAGAGCTGGGTCAGGGGAGGAGGGCCTGACTTCTGACCCCGAAGTAGCTGCCAAGTGACTGAAGCCTTGCTGTCCCCCCACCGCCCGCCCACGCTCAGAGCAGCCCTGCTCAGCCCTTCCCTGGGCTTGGGGCTACATCTGGAAGAGGAGTGGGTGGGAGAGCAGGGAAGTGAGTGCAGGGAAAAATGATCCGAACAAAGTTGAAGGGTACCTCCCGGGCGGCAGGCACTACTCCAAAGCCTTTCTCATTTCAACTGACTTAATGCTCTCAATTTATCTGTGAGGGAGGAAGCAGTATTCCCTGCTTTACTGTTGAAGAAGCTGACTGATGGGCAAAGGCAAGTGGGGGCTTTGACCTGAACTGTAGGCAGAGCTGGCTGGACAGAGTGGCCGGAGAGACCCCTGAACACCCCAACACAGGCTGCTCAGGCCACCGGGAGGCCCCGGTTCTGGTCCCTGCCCTGCCACCCACTGACTGAGTGACAAGACCTGAGCCCCAATTGCCTCCTCCGCAAAATGGAAGCCTCACAATGGGAAGTGTGAAGTTGTTAATTTACATTCCCACAAAGTTGCTTAGAAGCTGTGTGGCCTGGGGCAAGTTTCCTAAACTCTCTGTGCCTCCAGTCCTCACCTGTGAAAATGTGGAGACTATTAGTACCTACCTCAAGGGGTTGCTATGGAGATGAAATGAATTAGGACTTGTAAAGCCCTTAGGAAGTTCCAGGCAGACAGGCAGGGCCCTGTGAGTGTTAGCAGTTCCGAGAGTTCTTGCTAATTGCCAAGGGAGCTCTTCCCCTCATCACCTTGGGCCAGTCCCTGCCCTTCCTCAGTCTCCTGTTCTCTGTCTTTGAAAGGGGACTTAGTCATCACGCAGTGAGCAGCCATGCCTCCCTACCCCACCCCCAGCTCACAATTGCAGGGGTGTGGGGTGCAGAGCTGAGTGGAGACCATGACCATCCAGGGTTTATTCTGCTGTGATGGAAAATGTGTAGGGGCTGCGGGAGCCCAGCAGAGGCATCTGACCTGAGGTAGTGTCCTGGAGGTCTGGGGGTAGACAGAGAAGGGTCCTGCGGCAAGGAGGGGTACATAAAGTGTCAGAATGCACCCTCCACATTTGTAAACAATGCAGATTCTAGGTCCCCCAAATTTGAGTGCCTGTGGTGTGGGGGCCCAGAATGTGGATTTTAAACTAGCGCTTCTCAGGTGACTGAGAACCAGCTTGGCTTCATCTGATCGGTTTGAAGGGGGCTCAGGGGGTCCACTAGGGTACAAATGGGTAAACTGAGATGCAAGCCGACTGGTCCAGCCTAACCACTTACAGGGCAGCATTTAGGAATGGCACCAGGGAGGGTATCAACCCAGGCTGGGAGGGCCTGGGGCACTAATGACTCTTTGTCACTCCCCTCCCCCAGAGCCTCCTCCGCAACAGGCCTGTGATTACTACAGTAGCCCAAGGCAACAGGGCCCCTACCCCACCCCAGCTCATTGCTTGATGCAGGAAACAGAGGTTCGGTGATCTCAGGCACCATATTCATCCTGGGAGCACTGGAAGGGAAAGCAGGTCCCTCCTTGGAATCTTCCAGCCTTGGGTCAACCTCAGGCCAGGGAAGGACTGTTCCCTTCTCGGCATTTCCTGGGTGGGGTGGCCTCTCCCTCCTCTGTCCTCCTCCTCAGGCACTCCAGGGCCCTAGCCTAGCTCTGAGGTGAGACTCAGGTCTTGCTTCAAATCCCAAGACATCTCCTTGCTATCTGGATGACCTCAAGTAAGCCATTTGTCCAGCTCGAGCCTCAGTTCCCCCATCCTCATCTGTAAAATATACCGAGGACTATATGAAATTATTCCAAACAGGAATTAAGCATGGGGTAGGTTCTGGACCTAGTGAGCCACCTGGTTTTAGGACTCTCTCCAGGACCTGCTGGATGCCTCACAATGCTTCAGATATGCTAGACATGCTTCTGCCAAGGACCTTTGCACTCACCGATTCCTTGTCTGGAACACTTTGCCCCTAGGTTTTCACTTAACCAAATCCCTCACATCCTTTTGGTTTTAATTTAAATAACATTTGCTCAGAGAAGCCTATTTCCCTCACTCGTGATGCCCTTCTCTGCCTGATTCTTCTGATGACCTTTTTGTAACCACCATCTATTTGACTTTTTCATTTTTACAGAATTACTTGAGAGACAGTGTGAATGAGTGGGGACAGGGTAGAGGAAGAGGGAGAGAGAGAGAGAGATCTCAAGCAGACTCCCGCTGAATGCAGAGCCAGAATCGGGGTTGGATCTCATCACCCTGAGATCATAACCCGAGACCCTAAATTTATGAGCTGGATGCTCAATCAACTGAGCCACCCAGGAGACCCTTGACTTCTTTATGTGTATATTGTCTCCCCAGCTTGAGAGTGAGCTCCCTAAGCTCTTGCTGTTTTGTTTTTTTGGTTTTTGTTTTTTATTTTTTTGAGAGAGAGAGAGCAAGCGAGCGAGCATGCACCAAGCACGCACCAAGCACAGGCAGGGAGATGGCAGGCAGGGAAGCAGGCTCCCCACCGAGCAAGGAGCTCAACACGGGGCTTGAACCCACAACCCTGGAATCATGACCTGAACCAAAGGCAGCCACTTAACCGACTGAGCCACCCAGGTGTCCCAAAGGTCTTTCTGGTTAATTCTGTTCACTGCTGTGTCCACTGTGCCCAGAACAGTGCCTGGCACAGAGTAGGTACTTAACACATAAAAATAAGTAAACAAAGGGACGCCTGGGTGGCTCAGTGGGTTAGGCCACTGCCTTCAGCTCAGGCCATGATACCAGGGTCCTGGGATGGAATCCCGCATCAGGCTCCTTGCTTGGCAAAGAGCCTGCTTCTCTCTCCACCTCTGCCTGCCTCTCTGGACTACTTGTGTGTTCTCTCTCTCTGACAAATAAACAAATAAATAAAATCTTAAAAAAAAAAGTAAACAAATAGATACGTAAATAAAATAAATTTGAAAAAGATCTGAAGCCAGTACAACAAAATATTAACGTGTGTGGGCTGTGGGTGCTCCTGTGGCTTCTCTGTTCGAGTATTTTTCAATGTGTTTGAAATAATTCATTAAAAATATAAAACACAGGATCTTAAAAAAAAAAAAATGGGGCACCTGGGTGGCTTAGTGGGTTGGGCCTCTGCCTTCGGCTCAGGTCATGGTCTCAGGGTTCTGGGATCAAGCTTCGCATCGGGATCTCTGCTCAGCAGGGACACTGCTTCCCCCTCTCTCTCTATCTGCCTCTCTGCCTACTTGTGGTCTCTGTCAAATAAATAAATCTTCAAAAAAAAAAAAAAACACACAGGGACACTCAGGGGGTGCAGTCTGGTAAGCATGCAGCTCTTGGTTTCAGGTCAGATCATGATCTCAGGGTCATGGGATGGAGCCCTGCGTCAGGTTCCATGCTTGGTGCAGAGTTGGCTTTGGATTCTCTCTCCTCCTCTCCCTGCCCTCCTGCTCATGCTCTCTAAATAAATAATTTTTTTTTTTTTTTTTAAAGGTAAAACACAGGAGCCCTGATTTTGGGATGCTCAGGTGGCTCAGTTTGTTAAGCATCTGGCTCTCAATTTTGGCTCAGGTCATGATCTCAGGGTCGTGGGACTGTGATAGGGTCCCTGGGGAGCATGGAGCCCGCTTGGGATTCTCTCTCCTCTCTCTGCCCCTCCCTGCTCCCACACTCTATCTTTAATAAAATAAACTTAAAAAAAATAATAATCCACACTGCTTAGGAGTCAAATCCATAGAAAAGGGCGGTGGATGGCATGTGGAGAGGCAGGAGGGTAAGAGGGGTGTCCCTGAGCAGGCTGGCATGCATCAAGGGCGTCCTCAGAGGCAGACCCCCCAATAAATGCTATATCTGTGCTTTATCTGCTTGAATCCTCACAGCAACACTGGAGGGACGTACAAGGGTGATCTCACTGCACTGAGTGTAAATGGAAGCTAAGGTCAGAGAAGTGACTTGCCCAAGGCCACCCTGAGTGGGGAAGGAGGGAAGAAGGGGTGACATGGGAAAGCCCCAAAAAGGCAGAGTAGAGGCAGCGAGGGAGGGGGAGGAAAACCTGGCTGAGGGAGGCAGGCCCTGCCTTCCAGGAGCTGGCCCAGATCCCGGCTGAGGCCACGACCCTCTTCTGCTGCCCAAACCACACACGCAGCTTCTTCCTGGCGGCCCCTCCAGGGACCTGGCAGGCCCGAGGATTCCTGGAGCAGAGTGTGGGCTGGGGCCCAGGGTGGGCAGGGCCTAGGGTGGGAGAAAGGTGGGCGGGGGTTGAGGCCACAGGGGAGCCTGGCCTAGAGGGGGGGAGGAGAAACCCCCTCATCCTGCACAGCATGCAAAATGAAGCTGGCTCTGAGGGCCATTCTTCAGGGCCCGGACAGGCGAAGGGCCAGCGGATCTGGGGCCCTCAGTCCGCAGAAGGCGAACAGTGTGCTGGGCCTCCGTGAGAGAAAGAGGCCAAACAAGTAGGGAGAGTATTGGAGCAGACTCAGCCTGTCCTCATTTTACAGGGAGGAAACGGGCTCACAGGGCTCCTTTTCTGGGTGCAGGACTCAGCCTGACACTCCTGATCCTCTCCGAGCCTGGATCCTGAGCTGGGCTTTTCTTCAGCTCATGCTGCGCCACAGTGGGATTCACGTGCACCTGCCTCCTGCTTCAGCCTGACCCTGTGATAGGCTCATCTATGCTTCATTCCTGTGGCCCCCCCAAGTTCTAATCCTGCCTCTGCCACAGCACCTTTCTAGGCCTGTTTACCTGCCTGCAGAACAGGGGAAATATTAATTGCTACCATTTATTAGCACTGAGCATTTCATCTGTGCCAGGCACTACTGTTGTTCATTTAATCCTATGCCCATCTTACAAAAGAAGAAACCAAGGTCAGAGAGGTTAAGTAAGTTGCCCAAAGTCACACAGCTAGTATGCAGCAGTCAGGATTTGAGCCCAGGACCCAAGGAAGGTATCAGAGTTTGTGATGAAAATAAACTGGGATAGCTTGTAAAGGGCCACACTCACAGAGTCCAGGAGAGGGTGGAGAGTTGGGTCTTAGTCTCCCAGGCTGGAGTGGAAGCAGTGGGACCACACAGCATAATTGGGACTGTGCTGAAGCCAGCCAGGGGTCTGGGGAGCCCAGAGGCAACCCTGAGGAGTCTGGGTGGGGGCCAGAGACGGCAGTGGGCACTGGCACATGATTCACAGAATCATGCCCTGGTGAGGTGAGTTGGGTCCCCTCCACAAACCCATTAAGCCTGGGGTCCTGGCAGAGCAAGGCAGATGCAGTGGGGAACCTAAGTTCTTGCCTCTGGGGCCTTAGCTCCCCAACCAGACAGCAGTCCCCTGCAACCCCTCCCCACCCCTCACCCCGCAACCAAGCACTGTTGCTTGGGCTCTGCTGCCACCCTGTGGGCATGGGGGGGTACTGCACTGGTGAGCATGTGGACACCTGGCAGTGGGACTCCCAGCCCAGGGTAGGCGGCAGCTCTTGGGTTTGGAGACCCTTAATCTCCTGCCAATACCAATCTTTTAATGATTTTGACTTGTCTTCAACATAGCAGCTTGAGGGATCCTATGTCTGATCATGCCCTCTGCTCAAAACCCTCTCATGGGGAGTTACTCGCAAGAGTCAAACTGTCAAATTTTACGGAATTTTGCAATTCATTTGCTAAACGTTCTTGAAAATTACTTAAAATTTTGTTAAAAACAAAGATAGTATTCAAAACAAAGCACTTCCTATGTTAAGGTTTTGCTACAGTCTGTATACTTTCATTCCTTCCGTCTGTGGGATTTGGGGGGTTGAGACCCTGTACAATCGTGTGCTCTGTCCACCTGTCTTCAGGACTCCGTGTTGTGATCTCACGTTGACAGCTTTCAGTCAGCCACCAAGCGAGTGTTTACACCACAGAGATGGGCAAACGCCGCGGATCAGGCTGAATTTATTGCTGACTTTCTAGACCAGTGCCATCCAATAAAAACAGAGTAAAAACCACATATGTGATTTCAAATCTGAGTAGCTAGATTTAAAACAGTAAAAGGAAACAGGTGAAATTAAAGTGTATTTTATTTAACCCAGTATGTCCAAAATATTGTCATTTCAACACGTAATCAATATAAAGTAACTAATGATATATTTTACATTCTGTTTCATACTAACTTCAAATTCTAGTGTGTATTTGACACTTAAAGCACATCTCAATTCAAACCAGCCACATTTCAAGTGTTCAACAGCCAAACTGTCCAGTGGCTGCCATATTGGACAGCACAGGTCTAGATTTAAGAAATCAGTAGAGAAAATAATGTGGATCAAATTTAATAGTAGTGCTGAGGCTGAGAAATTTCAATCCAATTAACATAGTTTGTTCCAACAATGAGAAATCAGTAGGCCATGTACAAGATTTAGTGACAGACTATCTGGAAAAGAGTAGTGTAGTAGGCTGAACAGTGCCCCCCCCCCAAGATTTCAGCTCCTAATCCTTGGAATTTGTACATTTTTTCACTTTGCGAATGTGACTGAAGATCATTACATGGGCAGATTATTTTTGATCATTCAGGTGGGCCCTAAATCCAATCACTAGTGTCCTTGTGAGGGACAGGCAGAAGGGGATCTGGTACCCACAGAAGAGGCAGTCACGTGGCCACAGAGGCAGAGACAGGAGTTACCAGGCCGCGATCAAGGAACATCAACAGCCACCAGAAGCTTTTAGAGGCAAGGACTAGAGCCTCCAGAAGGAGCGTGGTTTGAATTGTGATCTCAGCCCAGTGATCATAATTTTGGATTTCAGACCTCCAAACTGTGAGAAATAAATTTCTGATGTTTTAGCCACAAAGTTTGTGGTAATTTGTTACAGGAGCCCTGGAAAACTATTATCAGCAGTGGGATCCAACTCCATTTGCCGTATCACGGTTGAATTACAACCACCGGCACGCTACAAATAAAAGAACCTATCAAAAAAGATCAACAAAAGGCTTCTATAAGGAACACTTGGCTATACAGAGCTAGAATGTACTGTATATTTTATTCGTAATTTCTGTGCTACACATCTTTCATGTTGGCACAATTTAGAACAGCCATGTGTGTGAGAGATCTATACCGGGTCTTGTATCCTCAGTACCCTGCACAGAGCCTGGCACACAGTAGGACACTCGTATTTTTGAATGAAGGGGACTTTGGGCCTCAACTTCCCCCAGCACAGGAGGCTTGGAGGAATGGGATGGGGTACCTAAGAAGGCAGGGCTGGTGCCAGATGTTGTTAGAGCACCCACTGTGTGCAAGACTGGGGTCGGGGCAGAGTCAGATTCATGGAGTCAGGTACGGAATCCCCACAGGCTTAGGGACTACTCAGAAAATTAGTTTAGTCCAGAGATGGAATGCTGTGGAACTGCTGGGCAGAGACTAAAGCCAGTGATACAGCAGGACCCATAAGGGCCGAAGCCCCTTCCCCTAGTCTCTCTGTCCCTTATTTCTGCAGAGCAAAGAGCCTTTTTGGAACTAGGAAGAGCCCAGGTGTTATTGTCACAGCTACTGTAGAGTTTCAGCTCCCCAGGCCTGCATATGAGCGCCCATTCTATGCCCGAGTCAGGGGCCTGGGCCCTAGAGTGGGAGGTGTCCCCCTCTGCCATGTAGTCTAGATGACTTTGAGCAAGTTACCATCCCTTTCAGCTCTAATGTCTCCTCTCTGGGGCAACTGTGGCCCTGTCTACCCCCGGAGGCCCAACTAGCTACAAAGCATATGGAGGTTCTCCCCCAGTGCCCTTCATATCTTGTCACCGATTTGCAGGACTGAGCCCTAGCCAGTCACCTGCTCCCTCTAGAGTCTCTCTTCTCCTCTCTGAAATGGGCAGGTAAGTGACTTGCCAGGTCTCCACAGCAAAGAATGGGCCAGACTGGTTTGGGCACTGGAAATCAATGAGGGAGACTCTACACCCAAGCTGAACAGAATCTGGCAGCCAGGTCCAGGACCTGGAGGGACTAAAACCCTCTGGGCCCCAATGCCAGTCCAAACAAACACATCTGGCTGAAGCCTGTAACTGTATCCCACAACTCTGTAGTACACATCTTGAAAGCAAGGACCAAGACTTTTGCTCACTGGTGAGGCCACAATGAGGGCTTGGCCAGAACATAGTAGGAACTCAAGAATTTGCTTAACGAGCAAAACCACTTGCCTATCTTTTACAAAGGCCAGGCTCTCCCTGCCTTTGTTCACCCTGTCCCTCCTTCACTGGCACACACCCTATCTAATCACACCAAGGGGGAAGGGCTTCAAAATTCAGCAGGGTATGATCCTGGCTCCTGCAGGACCACGGCATCCTGGGCACCTGGACACGTGGTCCATCCTCCTTGGAGTGGGAGAGAGCACAGTAAGCAGAGGGCAAGTTCACCATCGGCCTTCAGCCCTATTATCTCCTGTGAGGACCTGGATGGGCAAAGGACTCTGGCCTCCCCAGCCCGGGTTCAGAGTTAAGAAAATAAGGGGATTAAGGAAGCACCAAAGGCAAATCCTCTCTTTTAACAGTATCAGACAACTGTTTCAAAATATATTAGATTTGGTTTTTATTGTAGAGCACACATATCAGGGCAAAGTGCTGCACACACAACTACAAATCATTTTTGGGAAAAAAGCTGTAAGAAAAATAAACCTGCAACTGCTTTAGTTATGCAGTCCCGACTTGAATCCACGCCGGCAAAGGAGTTCTGGCCCCTGAGAGGGGACTTCTTGATGATGGCTGCCCCAGACTTCTGCAGTCTCAGGCCTGGGCCTCTGTAAGACAAGGCCCCCTGGGGTGGTGGCAGCCTGGGGACTGGGAAAGCCTCTGCTCTCAGCAGGCCCGGGTCTCAGCCATGGCTGGCAAGGAGACATTCCTAATGAACCTACATCATCAAAACCTTGCAACCTTCAAGGATCTGAGTAGGTGGGAACTGCCAAAAACTTTATTATCTTTTTCCTTTTATTACTTTTTAAAAGCCCCTTCCCCAGCTCCCACACCCCTGAGGCAGAGGAGGCGCCAACCCAGTCTGCAGACCTGAGCTCTGGCCTTGGATGCATGCTACAGGCAGACAGAGCAGTTGGGCAGGCACCTTCCT
This sequence comes from Mustela erminea, assembly GCF_009829155.1. Taxonomy (NCBI): domain Eukaryota; kingdom Metazoa; phylum Chordata; class Mammalia; order Carnivora; family Mustelidae; genus Mustela; species Mustela erminea. The sequence continues at coordinate 13,204,166 of NC_045631.1, read as the reverse complement.
ATGGGGATGACATGGAGAGAAGGCCCAAGCTGGCCAATGAAGGAGAAAGGAAAGGGTTAGGAAAAAGTCTGGAGATCAAATGAAAAAAATAACTCAAAAACAAAAGAAAACAAAAACCCTACCACACACCACAACAATTTTCCATACCCCAAATGCTAGACTTGGAAGGACACCAGTCCCTCTAGCTAGAAACCATTCCTAAAACTGCCCCAACATGGTAAGTCTAACTGTTCCGTACAATCACACGCATATGCTTGAAAGAAGCAACCCAGCAAAGACGTGTGCTCTTGGCAAGAAAGGTCAGGACCACTGTAGCCAGCCCCTCAGCAGCTCAGGGACCCGTGGGCAGAGCAGGCCAGTGGACACAGATGAAGCCTGGGAGCTCAGCCAATAGCTTTGGGGTGGCAGAGGACTGTTTAAACCTCCACCCAGTCATCCTGAACAACTCTGCTGCGGGAGGAAGAGGGTACTTGTGTAGGCTTCCAGGCCCTGGAGAACAGGTAAGAGGTGGGAGGACAGCAGGCCTCCGGCAGAACCAATAAGGAGCATGAGACCTCAACCCAGCACGCAGACACAGGTGGGAGGGGAAGGGGCAGAAGACTGAACTTCATTTACAACATTGAGAAAATTTACATTTAAAGCAAAACAAGAATTTTCTTAACCAAAACATTTTGTTGCTTTTAAATAAACCCAGCCTGACAGCCCCACTTGAGGACAGCTGCCCCCAACATCCCTACTGGCCACTCCAGCATGAGCTTCTGTCCCCTATAGATGCCAACAGCCTTTCCATTTCGTAGGAAAACCGAGAACACGAGAATCAGGTCCCAGCCAATTCTGTTCTTCAGCCTCAACAGGCAACAAACCCGAGGAAAAAAATTCAGGATCAAAAAAACAAAAACCAAAAAATGAAAACAAAAACAAAAACAAAACGCCAAAAAACTGAACCGAACAAAAGGAGGGGGCAACTACGTGAGGAGTAACCAGAGTTCCCAGGGGCGCACAGCACACCTCAGTGCCTCCGCATCTTCACCTTGCGGGCGGGGCTGCCTGCCGCCTCCGAGCAGTCCTCCCCGGACTCATAGGACTTGCGCCAGTAGTTCTCAGAGCTGAAGCTACTTCTCCGACGGTGTGTGGGCAAAAGCACCGAGCGCCGGTTCTCTTCTTTGTCCATTTCTAGGATCCGAGGCCTGCAAGGAAAGGGGTGGGTGGAAGCGTTCCCTCACACCTCTGTGTCTGCGCTGGGCCCTCACCATCTGCAGGATGGTGCGCTCCAGCTCGGCGGTTCTGCAGAAGGGATGGTAATGGCAGAAACACTGGCATCGTCTCTTTGCCCACTAAGTGCAGCGGCCACACCTAGTCTCAGAAACACTTCCCAATTACCCTGGGGGGTCTGCTGAGTCGAGGAGACCACCAAGGCTGCCGGACAGGAGGCGGCCTTCCCTAGTACAGCCTCAAGGCCCTGCCCGGTCCTGCCATCACCTCCCCGCGCTCTGCTCACCCACTCCACTAGCCCCTGACCAGCAAGCTCTTCCTGCCTCGGGGTTTCAGGCCAGTATCTCTAGCCTAGATGGGACTTCACGTATGGCTTCCTTATCCTTCTCATCACAGCTTAAACACGTTCCCAGAAGTCCTCCCCAACCCTTCTGAAATGGATCCCTGGTCTGCTATCTTCCACATCCCGAGCTTCCCTCCTAACATTTAAGTACTCATGAGAGCGTTTGTCTGGGTGGATGGAACAAGGAAGTCATGGGAAGCCCACAAAGCCTTCCCACTTGTCAGAATCTCAGCCCAAGCCCTGCTCTCTAAGGGTGCAGGCAGCTGGTCACGGGCTAGGTGGGAATGCCGCCAATTCCACTGACCTAGAAGCAGACATTAAGGCTTGGAAAAGTGGTCAATGCCACGCTTCTAACCACATACCCCAGGTTTCCCCCACCTATTTCACCCTGCAGCCGGGCCATGGGGCTGCTTTGTTGGCCCTTGTTGAAGGTCCAGAAGCTGAGTACCTGTGGGCAGCATCAGGGTCTGCCTTGCGATGGGACCGCTTGGGTTTCAGAGCAGGGTCCCTGTTGTTTCCCGACAGACGATCTGAAGCATAGCTGGGTGGTAACACAGAGCTGCTCAAGGACTTTGTTTCCAACCGGGGTGCGTCTAATCTCGTCCTGCAAAGGAAACACGCATGGGGTCACCAGTGGGCCTTGGGAAGGGAGTGGGCCCCATGAGACCCATTCACTGGTCAGGGAGAGGGGAGCCAGCAGCCTTCGCTCTGTGCCTCAGTTTCTTCCTAGTTCAAATAGATCTGGCTGACTTGCAAACACCTACCTTCTTATAATCAGGCTTAGGAGTAGGAAGAGGAACATTTCTGTTTGGAGACCTCTAGACACCAGGGGAAAGATCCAGGGCTCGCTCTCTCTCAGTTGGACAAGCAGCCCCACTCACCCTACTCCAGCCCAAAGGTTCTCCAGGGGCTTCTACTCCACCTGCCAGAGTCCTGAGGGCCCCAAAATACTCCAGCAGATGCCCTCATCCTTCCTGAAATATCAAAAAAGGAAGGAAGGTTCACCTGGTCCAGGCCTACAAAAGGAAAAGAGACTCTCCTACTCTCTTACACAGTAACACTAAAGCTATGGGAGAGCCAGGAAAGTCCAGGCCCAACTCAACATTCACACACTTGGCTCTGATCTCACCACAGCCACCTGGCAGCTTCTGCTGGTTACGGGATGCTAACTAAGTCAAGGCCGAAGGGCTTTTGAAGACAGAATCCCCGCTGAGCACTAGGCCTAAGTTTTAAGGAACATGCTGCCCAATAAAGGGAAAACATGGAAGTATGGACGGGGCAGTGATCGGAGTCCTTTATAAAGCCAGGCCAAGAGGAAGTTAAGCATGGGAAACCTCGAAGAAACCCCGACTCCTGTGTGATACAGAGAAGGCCGGCAAGTCAGGCTGGTACCAGCAAGGGGCAGGAGAAGCCTGGTTTGGAGAATGATGGGAACACATCTGGCAGAAGGCCCTAAAGGCACCCTTCCTGTAGGCAGCTGTGCACAAAGTAGTCGCTTGGTTCTGAGGAAGGTGCTGTGGTCAGAGCAGAACACTGCAGGGAAGACAGCAGGAGGGAAATCCAAGAGCTGCCCTGGCCTAAGGCACACAGTGTTCTTTTAACAACTGCATGCAAAACTCACAGATCCTTCTACCTACCCCCAACTGGCTGACCTGCTGTAAACAGATGGGGAAAACTAGGTCCCAAAGGTTATGGTAATTCACGGGTCCTGGAAGTCGTGGGAGAAAAGTTTAAGTCCAGGTGAGATTCCAAACAAGCCTAACAAGCAGGAATGACAGGGCTCTGACCCCAGGCAGTGGTTTTTCTCCTGAAGCCAGCAGGGGGCGCCTTCTAGCTGGGAAACAACATTCTAACACCCTCAGGCCCAAAGTGGTGGGCAGACCAGCAGAGCAATTTTGCCTGCCTGCCTGCTTTGGCCTTATGTACAGGGAAACCAGAACGGTCAGCTGTACTCACTGGCCCACCAGTCTCGGCCTCCACTCTGAGCCCTCCAGGCTCAGGGAACCAGGACCTATCTAGCAGCAAAAGGAAGAGGATCCAACCCTAATGGTGCCACTTAGAATCCAGGCTAATCACCATCCTTTTCTGGGCCTTCTCCATCTAAACAAAGTAGGGAGAAATGTGGCTGTCCCTAGGTCCTCCTTCAGTTCTAAGAGTCTAGAAATCAAGTGGCCTCCTTCAAGGCTAGGACTTTCAAGAAAGCAGGGGGTTGGCGCCCAGGTGGCTTAGCTGGTTAAGCGGTGTGCCTTAGACTCACGTCATGATCCTAGAGTCCTGGTATGGAATCCCACATCGGGGGTCCCTGCTCGGCAGGGAATCTGCTACTCCCTCTGCCCTGTTCATGCTCACCATTTTTCTCTCTCCCCAAAATAAATAAAATTGCTGGGGCACCTGGGTGGCTCAGTGGGTTAAGCCTCTGCCTTCGGCTCAGGTCATGATCCCAGAGTCCCGGGATCGAGCCCCACGTCCGGCTCTCTGCTCAGCAGGGACCTGCTTCCCTTCCTCTCTCTGCCTGCCTCTCTGCCTACTTGTGATCTCCGTCTGTCAAATAAATAAATAAATCTTTAAAAATAAATAAATAAAATCACAAAAAAAAGTTTAAAAAAATATTTTCTTAAAAGATTTTATTTATTTACTTAAAAAGGGGAGGGGCTGCAGAGGGGAGGGAGAGAAAGAGGGAGGGAGGGGGAGAAGCAGACTCTCTGCTGAGCAGGAAGCCAGACTGGATTCCAGGACCTGGAGGTAATGACCTAAACTGAAGGCACACGTAACCGACTGAGCTATCCAGGCACCCCTCACGTCTAAGATTCTTGAGAGGGGTTAAGGGGAAGAGAAGGTGCCAGGTAACACCCAGACACAAGGGTGGGAATCAGAAATCACTAGAGCCCAAGGACCTCCTCTTTAACAGGTCAGGCCTCATCCCCCCCCCCATTATGGGTGTAGAGCCGCTGGAGAGGTTAGGGGCACAGGTATGAGACTAATCAGGCCAAGAACACAGACTGGCTCTGCTCCTCTCTCACTGCCTGAAGGAGGGGAAGGGGGTTCTGCACATGACAATACCACTGCCATCAGGATGCAGCCTCAAGAGAAGAGATGATCAGGAGGTGGCCCTACTAAAAAAATCCCTGCCTCCTGTACCTACTTCTGGGACAGTATAAGTTCTGGGGCCTGAAAGGGCTCCTGGGGCTTTACAAGTACATCTCAGAATAGCTGGAGGAGTTTCCACCCTCCCTCCATTTCCAAAAAGCTACCATGGTGCAGGAAGCCAGGCTAGAGCAAGATCCCAAACCCAGTGCCCACTGGTAGCTTAATTTTTTGAGAACAGCCTCTTAAAAGGCAGCTAACTTTCAAGGAGCATGCTAGACCCCTCAGGGTTCAGCAAACATATCCATAAACTTCTGAAGTCAGGAAGTTCTAGCAGTAAGGGCTGGGCCTGGGTCTCCTCAGGTGACAAGAGGCAAAGACACCTGGCTTAAGATCTGAGTCAACATCCAAGGGTTACAGAAAGGCACCCCAGGTATACCAGGTCACCCAGGCATCAGAACACCCCCAGGACAAAAGCAGGGATTGGGCAGAGGTACTTGGGAAACCAAACCAAAGGGAGGATGACTGAGCATTAATATTAACACATTAACATGTGACCTGAGGGTGAAGAGAGGGGGCTGACCATCCCAGGAGCTCTCTCCTCTTGTTCCTTTATTACTCACTGAATCCTCTAATCTTCTGGAGAAGTTGCTGAGGAAGACTATTCCCACTGTAAGGATGGGAAAGCAATACTAATTGGAGACCAAGTTGTTGGCCTAAGTCACACAGCCACTATCCCATGAAGGCCTCTGAAGGTGGGCTCACTGCACTGCAACAGAACAGATTGCTGTCCAGGCAGGCACCATTTCTAGGAGACCAGGAACCAGCCTGCGCCTCAGGCCAACCATGCTTCAACTTCTGGCTCCACCCTCACACCAAGTACCCTTGTGCTTACAAAGCTGGACATTCCCAATGGAGCAGAGAGGCAGTGTGGCAAGCCTGTCTGAGCAACCCTTGTCTACTGAGTGACCTGGGCCTCTAGGTCTAAGCTCCAGCACCAGAGTGTCAGATTCCCACAAAGCACAGACCTATACCACTGTCTCTCCTGCAACAGCATTCAGACCTCCTGCCACCACTCCCCATCTTCCACCAAACTCCTTCCAACATCACACGCTGTTGCCTGCAAGGCAGTTCTGACCCTAGCAGGCTTCCACACCAGTCTCAAAGAGTCTAAAAAGCATGTGAGGGGTATAACCCAAAGAGAGGGCACCCAAGGCCCATGGTCCTAGCAAGGCTTCCAGAAGACCTCCATACCCAGGCCTGCAAGATAACGAGGCCCCAAGGGCCTCTCCAAATCATTCAACTTGATTACCAACATGTCATACCACATACTTGTAACTCAGGGCTCCAGAAGCCAGTGCTGCACAGATGATAGCCAGACAACAGGGCCAGCATCGTGGGTGCCCAGGAAGCTCCCGTTCAGGCCTGGTAAGGTACTGATATCCTCCACAACACCAGGCAGTCAGACAACAAGCTTGCTTTCCCTGGCCTGGGCCAGTAAACAACCTATCTCCAGTTCCCTTTCCTCTCATTTGCTGTGCCTGTACTCATATCTTACCTTGACTGGACACAGCCTTCCTCATCCCCTACCATCAAATTCAGAGGCAGTATGGTGAGGAAGGGGCCAGGAGAAGCAGGCATGGCATTCTTCGATTTAACCATCCCTAGCACCACTGGTGCCCCAATTTATGAGAAAACACAGGGCTCAAGTAACCAGCTTGTCTTCAGTGAAGAAAGGGCAAGGCCGGCCAGGAGCCCAAGTCAGTTTCACCTCCAGGTGGTCTTACTGCTCTCCCACTCCTTGTGCAGGATAAATGCACATGTACACACATACTCACTGGACCAGGAAACTAAGGTGGGCTAACTCTTGGCCCAGGGGATGAGAATCTTGGAGACAAAACAATGGCACATGTCTTGATGGGGGCAATATCTCAGGCCAAGTCAGGGAAGCCAAGAGCTGGCCACCCCTGCCCCAAGGGACGAAGCCCAGAATGCACCCTCCATTCCTACCCTCCCCTCATCACAGAGCCTCAAACTTGGGCTACTCTGCTTTCAGGAACAGTCTCCCCCTGACCCCTGCAAACCCCTGGTCTGAAGGACCAAATAAGCCATTTAGCTCGGCTGCCTACAATCTCTCTCATGCAAATCCCTCACCCCACTGCTTCCTGGCACACACCAGCCTTGGTTAACATTTGGCAAATGAACCTCTAGCTGCTCTTCCCAGCTTCAACCCACTGCGCTGAGCTCACTTAGCCAAAAGCAAAGAAATGGGCGATTAACACTGCCTTGAGCCACTTTATCTGATTAACTGGAGATTAGTTGTGCAGGAATATAAGGTCTTATAAGCAGACCAGGGCAGCCCGGGGTGTCTCCTGAAGGCCAAGGGACTGGGTGCCCTGGCCACCAAATGAAGGCTCTGAAGGCCCACAACCCATCTCTGATGATCAAGTGTTGATCCAAGACCTCCTTCCCACACCTCCCTGCAACTACAGAGATCCTCTATACTTTGTACCTTCTAGCCTTTGAGCTGTTTTTGTGTTTCTGAAGAATTTTTATTTAATTGAGAGAGAGAGAACGCGCACATGGAGGAGCAGAGAGAGAAAAGCAGACTCCCATTGAGCAAAGGAGCCTGACGCATGCTAGGCACGAACTCAGGAGCCTGGGATCATGACCTGAGCTGAAGGCAGACACTAACCAGCTGAGCCACCTAGTAGTCCCAGGCTTACCATCTCTGCCTGGTCAGCAATTTCTAGCTCAGGAGTCAGATTCACCAACCCTGTCCCAGCCCATCCCCAACCCCTACCAAGCTGGATATAACTGCTAAATCTGTTTGCTGGGCTCCAGCAGATACACTTTGTGGTTTTAAGACCGTGTTTACTCTGGTGGTGGTGTACTAGCATGCAAAATGCCAGCTCCATTACACACCAGCAGACCCGGGTTCAAGGTCTTCCTCAGCCATTTACTGGCTGTGACCCCGAAAGGACTGTTAACACTGAGCTGCAGCCCAAGGATTCCACTCATGGGGAAACTCTCAGGTGATCACTCCTAGCCTCGAGTCTTCTCTGTGACAAACAATGGTGCCACACACTTGAAGACTCACATTCAAAGATGCCACACTGTGTTGAATCAAAAAGCGCTTGGTGGCTACCCACCCATTTCCCCCCATGAGGCGTTTAGGACTGTCCCAGCTCTGACTGACAAGAGCTGGTGACAGAGCCCCTAGGCCCTCCCACAAGAGCCTGTGCAATTTTTATCCAAAGTTAAGAGAAAGCAAGACTGGCTCCATCCCCTCTGTCTATGGAGCAGGGCCAGGCTCAATGCCCAGATTCGACCCACCCAGATGTGGCCTCACAAGCAAGCAAGTCAGTCAGGTGCCCATCAGGACCACATCCTTAATGTCTGGGCAGTGCCTGGGCCAGGATGCTCCGTTTTTCATCCCATCATTAGCTTGTCCTTTTCTAAGACCAGCCCATATAGCTACTCTGGAGCTGCTCCTCATTCACCTGCATTGTCCCCCTCTGGTATCTCCTCTGGGCTGGGCCTCAGTGCTGGGTCTGGATGAGCAGGGTCCCCGTCCCCACAGAATGCAGATTTGGAAATTCACAATGGCAAGTATACGGGCTCTAACAATCTAAAGAGGGAGGGGATACACTGACAGGGCTACAGGTATGTGTCTGATGCTTCCTGTGTGTCAAAACAGTCAGCACCTGAGCCTTGAGGGATGGCTAGGTCAACCAACTTTCACTGTGCATAGGTGGGTCATTTGCAGGGTAGGATGTGGAGGAAGATGAACATGTTGATGGGAAAACATTTCCAACAGAGGTCACACTGTTGCAAGGATCCAAGCCCGTAGACCACACTAGGAGCTGCAATACTTTAACGTAAGTGTGGAGGACAAGACAACAAGGAAAACTCCAAAAGGTTAGGCTGGATGGACAGGCAAAATCCAACAAGGAGCCTAGTGTTTATCCTGGGCCTCTCGTCTGGTCCCGAGTTGTCTCTCTATAGCTGGGCGGTATTCTAGCTCAGCTGACTCAGGGAAGTGGAGGGCCATCCTCCCATTCCTCTCCAGCCCCCTCATACCAAAGTTCTGTGCTTCTGCCATCTAACCCAGGCTGTGGTTGGTTCTTGGGCCCATTCAAGTTGGTAGATGACTGATGGTCTTTGACCTTTCAACAGTCATTCTCCAAAGTCAGACCACTGCCAGGAGCCCGGCTGGCCAAAGAGCTTCCAGGGGACCTGATTAACAGTGTAGGCTCCTAACTCTACTGAGAAGCATCCAACCCAGCCAGCCTGAGATGTCAAGTAAGGAAGTAACTGCCGAAGAGGAAGGAAATAGCTGGAAGAATGATCTGACACTCCAGCTATGGCCACTTCATTTGCACCTCCAGTGAAGATTTCCCTGGGATAAACTATTTTGAGAGCCTTGCAGGGAACACCTGGGAAGTTGCTGCTCTGGTTTTGTATCACCCTGGGAGTTCCTCTCCAAGCTCCTGGCCTAGGTGGGGCACTTATCCCTGGCTGTAGCTGAAGTGCCAGTACAGCCCAGGAAGAAATGACTGGGGAGAAGAGGCCAGAAGGGAGCTACACTCTGGACAGCATCACTTCCATGTTCTGGGTTTTGGCCTGTGCTGGGAACCACAGGAAAAGAAAGCAGAAAGGCAGATCAAAACCCTTCTTCTGATGAATTCTGGGAATATCTGTAGGTTAGAGGCGAGACACTGCCAGCTCCTGCACAGACTCCCGTCTGCAGCTCCCACATGTGCCTGGTGCTATACCTGCACCCCAGGATCGTCCTTTAGGTCTCTATCATTTCCATGCTACACAGGTACAACAGATACTCGAAGTTTTGACTTGACAAAGTGGCAGAGACATGCCAAAGAGACTTCATCCACCACATTATGTTGGCATTCTAGACCCAAAAGGCCAAGATGCTTTCAGTTATAAACTGAAGCTAAAAAGATGGTAAGTCAGGGGTACCTGGGTGACTCAGTGGGTTAAGCCCCTGCCTTCGGCTCAGGTCCTGGGATCGAGCCCCACACTGTGCTCTCTCCTCAGCGGGGAGCCTGCTTCCCCCCCTCTCTGCCTGCTGTTTTGCTGCTTGTGATCTCTGTCAAATAAATAAATACAATCTTTAAAATAAATAAGTAAATAAATAAAAGATGGCAAACCAGAAAATAAGGATGTACTTAAAAGAGAGAGAAAGAAAAAAAAGAGAGAAAAAACTCCTAATGGCCAAAGCTGGCATAACTGGAGCATAAAACAAATACCCATAAATTCATACTGATGTAAGTAGACAACTGAATAAAGACATAATGAATGAACAAGAGAAGAAGAAACAAAACCTCCTTGCAGAATTCCAAGTAACTTGGGCGGCGACTCCCCACTCAGGGAGCTGGAGCTAACTCCCCACTGCTTATGGGCCGCTGTGCACGGAGACTTCCCTCCTACCCCAGGGGAAGCAACAACTCTAGAGCGCAGAGCGCAGCCAGTGGACACAACCTCAGCCAGGTGTTCCCAGTCGCCGTCAACAGTGAGAAGTCCTGTGCCCTGGATAGGATGGAAGACGAGCGGGCCTCACCTTCGTGGTCTTCCTCCCCCAAACCCCGAGCCCCAGTAGAACCAGGAGAAAAATGCCAAATTCCAATGGAGAGATGTTCTACAAAATATCTGACCGGTGATATCATGAATAAGGCAAGTCTGAGAAAGTGTGACAGCCAAGAGGAGCCTAAGGTGATTGACAACTAAATGTAATCTGGGGTCCTGGCACAGAAGAAGTATGTCACAAGAAGACTAAGGAAATCCCAATACATAGGAACTTCAGTTAATAATAATACATCAATCTGCTTTCTGGACTATAACAAACATATCTTACTGATACGAGACGTTAATATCAGGGAAATGGTGCTTGGAGTACAGAGACTCTGTACTATTTTTACGATTTTCTGTAAATCTAAAACTGTTCTAAAAATAATGTTTATTTAAATTAAAAGAAGAAAAAAAAAGATGACAAGCTATAGGACACTGTGTTCTAGCCGGTGCGGAGGGTAGGGGATGTCCCGGCACTGGTTCTGCTCTCCTCACTGTCATCTGTACAACCCTGGACAATCATCTAGCCTCTTGCACTCCACTCTAAAGACAAGCCTGTCTTGACCCAGCATCCGCTTGGTTCAGTCCATTCATCCCATGAGCAGAAAACCAGAAGTGCGGAAGAGGCCAGGACTGATGATATTGGTCAATATATCCCTGACTTCCTGACCAGAGAGGAGAGACAGCCACAAGCTATACACCTGCTAAACACTGCAGCCTAACCTCCCACCTTCGTTTCCTCTTCTCACTCCCTGCTCCTCCCAGAAGTGAAAACCCAGGCATTTTTAAAGCAGGCTGCTAAGGCGCAGTCTAAAAATAATCGGCAAGATCACATGTGACAAATCAGAACCAAAGAGATGGGGAAAAAGAGAGGGGGAAGGGAGGTCTGGAAGAGGGGTTCCTAAATCTTGTCTCAAGACTGTATCCATAAACACAGAGAGCATACGCTTTTGCTCAGCCCCCAACTCCCTAGTTAAACAACCACAGAACTTAATTTTTCAATGAAGAAAAGACAAAACAGCTTTTTCCTCAAAGAATTAAAATAAAAAAGTAGGAGACCTGATAGCCTTTTCCTCTCCCAGGCTTCATGCTGCTATGCTATTGATACAGAGGAGCCAAGTTCTAAGGGAATCCAGACCTACATCTCCAGACAGGCCTGCAGGTGCCAGACACCGGGGCACTTACTTCCTGAGGATGATGACCGCTCTGCGCTCCTTGATGTCCTGAGGCCGTATGCAGTGAGTGATTTCATCAGCAGCATATCCACTGAAAATAAACACAGAGCATATGAGCTTGGAAAGTGAACAGACAACCGAAGTTCCCAGAGGGTAGAGAGAGAGAAATATGGTCCAGGTTTTATGGACACCGCTGCCATGTTATTCTGAGAGGTTCAAGGATCTACATGGAAAGGGAATTCATCTGTTAAGATCCAGGACGTGCCAGTCAAGAAAAAAACCTGGGATGAGGCAAAGACAAGCCTGAAGGTATAAACCACAGTAGCAATCTCTCCACACAAGCCAAGAGCGCTTCTTTTACAGGGCCCCCAAGAAGATACACCTTTAATCACTCTGGAGACAGCTAGAGTGACTCAGGCCAAACCTTGGTGAGAAGACAAGAACTCCACCTCCTCCTCTTCTCCCCGCCCCCCACCCTTCAGCACAAAGAGGAAGCCTAGGCAGACACTGACAGCCCTGAGTCACCAGAGAGAACTAAGGCTGCAATGTTTAAAAAGACAATTTGTCTACTTGAAAACAAGCTTTCAAAAACCTCCATTTGGGGGGATCCAAAAATCTTGAAGACAGCTGTGTTTGGGATATTTTAAGAATTCCCATCACACTCAAATATCTATTTATTTTCATCAAGTTACACAATTTAAAAAACTGCTTAGACCAATGAATGTGGGTAGATGACTGTCCTCTTCACAGTTACCATCTTTCCGATTTGAAACTCTGGAAGCAAACTCAGCATCCTGAGCCTCCTCACATGCCCTCGCCAGGAGCTTGGCACCCAAGAGGCACTCCCACCCCAAGTTCCTCCACGGAGCTGAGGCAGGGCTCTACACAGCCAGACCCACGCTCAGCCACAGGCATAATGGGAGGTGAACACCTCGCCTGGTCTCGCTCAGCTTTTCCCTGGCCACCCCTAGACCGCAAATCTTCCTCTCCAAGGCTGCTCATCAGCTCCCTTCTCAAGGGCAACTAAAAATACAACCATGTAACTGTTAGAAACACTGCAGGCGTGGGAGGAACTCCTCAAAATGGCCAGGTTGCCCCAATATGAACAAGAACTAGAAGCAAGACAAATAAAAAAATAAGTCCAAGAGGGGGAAAAAAACCCCTCTGCTTTGAGGCCATGCTGGGAGAGACAAAACCTTTATTTTATTATTATTTTTTGAACATTTTATTTATTTGTCAGAGAGAGAGACACACACCCACACACATACCATGCATGTGACCATGCGTGCACACACGAGCAGAAGGAGTGGCAGGCAGAGGGAAAAGCAGGCTCCCTGACTGATGTGGGACTCAATCCCAGGACTTTGGGATCATGACCTGAGCTGAAGGCAGACCCTTAATCGACTGAGCCACGCTGGCATCCCCAGAACCTTTATTTATTTATTTGTGGCTTGCTTGTTTTTTAAATGATTTTTTTTTTAATTTTTAAGATTTATTCATTTGACAGAGAGACACAGTGAAAGCTGGAGCAGAAGCAGGGGGAGTGGGAGAGGGAGAACCAGGCTTCCCACGGAGCAGGAAGCCCAATGTGAGGCTCGGTCAGGACTACGTCCACAGCTGAAGGCAGCCGCTTAACGACTGAGCCACCCAAGCTCCCCTTATGTATTTAAGATTTATTTATTTATTTGACAAAGACAGAGAGAAAGAGCACACGAGCACAAGCAGGGAGGGCAGCAGCACGCTCCCTACTGAGCATGGAGCCCGATATGGGGCCTGATCCCAGGACCCTGGAATCATGACCTGAACCGAAGGCAGATGCTTAACTGACTGAGCCAACCAGGCGCTCCCAGAACCTTTAAAGATTCCTTCTCTGAGCTGCTCCTAGACCAGAGGTTTTCAATTTTCTCTGTGAACATAAGTCCTAGAAGAGACTAAGGATAAGTGTCCACAATCAAATCAACGTGGAAAACACTGAAGAGTTAAAAAACAGCACGACTATGTTAAGAGATCTGAGAATTACTACAGCAAAATAATCTGCTGACTTTGTTTAATTGAGCACTGACCAAAGAACCTTCTCTCAGATAACACCTATTAATATCTGTAGGCCTACAGTGAAAAATGCCACACAGAGCTGGAGGAGTTGAAGAGGCCTGAGTGAGAATCTGAGTTTTGTTGCCTACTAGCGTTGTGACCTTAGGGAATTCACTTGCTGGGCACCTAAACCTGTTTCTTCATCTGTAATAAGGACAGCAGTAGCTTTTGGGTGTTTATTTTGTTATGCTTTACAACTTAGGTATTCTTTTATGACCACTAACAATAATAAGATTTTCTTTCTTATTTGAGAGAGAGAGAGAGAGACACCATGGATGCGATGCACAGAAGTGGAGAGGGGAGGCTGATGGAGAGAGAGAATCCCAAGATGACTCCGCACTGAGTACAGGGCCCAACACCGAGCTTGATCTCATGACCCTGAGATCATGACCTGAGCTGAAATCAAGTCAGATGCTTAACCTACTGAGCCACTCAGGCGCCCCAATTTTAAGATTTTAAAAAGGGGGACACTGCCTCTTCCCTTGAAGAAAGAATTAGAGTTCCATGACTACATGGTTGGCACCCCCTGAAACCTGTAGGGCTGTTGTGAGAATTAACTTAGATAATGCACTGTGCCTGGCACAGCATTCCCATTTACTAAGCACAGGACACAAGCCAGAGGCCCTGGACCACCCTGGGGGAAGCTAGAGACTTGGGTTCAGTACAAGCCAAGGAAATGAGATCTGGGTTCCTCTTGTGGGGATCTGCCAGAAGAGGAGCCCTCATGGGCCAGGACTAGTTCTAGAGCTCATTCTATGCTCTTGTCACTCCAAACTGGGAAAATACAGGTGTAGGGTGCAAGAGAGTCCTGTATGAACATAGGACTTCCCCCAAAGAGCTAAGTCCAATTCCCCAAAGGTAATCCAAGGCACATTTCTAAAGCCTGAACCTGAAGTACTGGCCACAGGCAATCTTTTCTACTATTAATAAGTATCAGTCTGTTTGACACGGCTATAGGCAACTGGGGACCCCACCTCCCATATTCAGCAAGGACCCACTCCCCTTAATGCAGAAGGAGTAAACCCAGATGTCTGTCAAAACTTACCTGCCCAATACGTTATACGATAATAAAAAAATTAAAATTTAAATTAAAAAACAAATAAATCTTAATTGCCCCCACTCCCCAAGGGCTCCAGAATTGTGCCACTGAACGCAGGCCTCAAAAGAGCTAGTGCGGAGGTAAAACCACCTGGAACCCCAGAAATGACTGTGTCACTGAATGCACCTGAACAGCTCATAAGCACTGGTCTTCTAGAACTTCCAAGCAGCTGTGACATGGCCCACTGACCCCTCCTCAGTATCTCAGGCTCCTCTGGGAGCAGGAGGCTCTAAGTCCTGGCCAAGGAAACTCTTCTGGCTAAACTTCAACAGAAAATGTCCAGCAGAGACCACAGAGGATTACTTACTGCTAAGGAACCTACTTACCACAAGAGAAACTATCTGCAAGTCCCAGTCTGCCAGCTTGAAATTTAATATGCCCTGGGTCCAGCCCTACCCTTGGCATGAAGAAAAGGTTCAGTGCCTCCTGCTCTTTGTTTTCACAGGGAAAGGAGAAGAGGAAATACTTCATGTTGGTCAGCCTTCTGCTCCCTGCCTGGGCTGAGCCCTTTCAAATTTCCCCCCACCCCATATAGCAGTGACCAGCACAAGCATCAAGAGTGACAGACCTGGTTCTGTAACCCACTAGCACTATGCCTTACAGTGACTCTTAAGAGTCTTTCCTCTCCACAGGGAAGCTTTCCTCAAATCCCCCAGGATGGGTTTTCCCCACACCAACCAACCACCCACCCACCCACCCTCCTTTACTACTATGTCTGGCCCTGTGGAAATTGTGTTTTCCCTGTAAGACAAAGTGCTGCAAAGGCCTTATTCATCTCTGCACTCAATGGACACTAAATGAAATGTGTGTTGGACTCAACTATTCTGTTCCTACATCTACAAAAAAAAGTTCTCACAACAAATCCTTCCTTAGAGGATTAGGTGCAAGTTAAATGAGTCTGAAAAACTCTAAGGGACTGTGCAGGACTGTACATCTCTCCTCTAGGGAACAGTTTTGGAGACAGTGTTAAGGCGAATTTCCAAGACAGTGACCGTTCTCCATCCACTCTGCGCCCTGCCCGGGACAGAACAGAACCAGAGGTGGAGGGACTGGCCAAGATCACCAGCACTGCCAGACAACCTTCCTTCAGCTATAGCTACCTGCTCTGGGCAGCCCCCACAAGCTTGCCTCACATTCCTAATGGGCCTAAAGGATTAAGAAACTTGGGCTTTGGGGAACAGCAGGCCAGCCACCTGGGCACAGGGGTGGGATTGTGAGCTCATGCTCATTATAACCAGACCTAACCTTCTAAGAGGACACATGGCCTAGCTTTATGAGAAGTCCTGGGAATGAATACAGAAGGAAGGTCAACCTGTTCCAGGTCCCAATTCTTTCCACATCAAGGTATAATTAGAGAGTAGCTAAGCACAGAAAGTAGCTCATCTCCAAAGACATTTTACCTAAACTTCAAGCATTCAACAGCGTGAAATTCAATCTCCATTAACAACTCTATGCCATCAATAGTCCATTTTGCAGAGAAAAACTAAGGCCCGGAGAGGTTAAGTTACTTACCCAAGGTCAAACAGCTAAAGTGGTGAGGCTGGAACTCTAATCAAACTCTTGATTTCAGTATCTATGCTATCCTGGTTTTTGGTTTCTTGGTTGGGGGAGGAGGTAGGTAATAAGGTGTAGAGAGAAAAGCCCATCTGTGTTTTCTGGTAACAAGGTCCAATCTATCCTGAGGACCTCACTGGCCTTAGAAAAGGACATTTAATACCTACCACCCCCAAGGAAGAAGTCTGCAAAGATGAGCCCATGCCTCCAGAGAGCTAGCACCGTATCTCAGCAAAGGCTGAACACCAACTCCCCAGGCGAAAATGGCCAGCCAGCCCTGAAATCTGTGCGGCCTGTTTACTTTCTGCTTGCTCTGAGCTTCATGATTAAGACCATGGTTTACCTGCTAGCCTCCTTCCATTTGCTGCTGCTGCCTTCTTGTTAGGCCTGGCACAACCAAAGCCAGCCAATCCCCTTGGCCCAGAGCTCCTCCTAAGAACGCAGAGCACAGCCCTGACTTCATCCTGAGGTTCCTCCCCCTTCCATGGAATGAGACTGCACACAAGAGATGTGGCCCAGGACCTATCTGCCCTACTTTCCCAACTATTTTAAGCCAGAAAGCTAAATATTGCTTTCAAAAGCTGAATAAGATCAGCCCTTAGCCCAGAATGAACAGGGGTGCCCACTCCACCCAATATCAGTTTTTACCTAGAAGGCACAGGCTGTGCCCACCTCTCCATGTCCCATGGCTGGGTGGTAACAGTCATTTCCAAACAGGTGGCTAATAAGGCTTGGGTCTCTGGGCATGCGGCCACAACCACAGACCATGGAGCAGTGATTAAAGTAGCAGCAAGTAAGCAATTAGTCTTGAGGTAATTATTCTAATTAATCCAACTAAAATGTGTTTTAATCTGCCCCTTCACCCTACAGAAAACAGGAGAAAGAATGTGAAAAGAACTGATAGAAAGAGGTGAAAGATCCTTATTTCCCTGGAGAACAGTATTAAGAGGGACCCAACCAGGCCCAACATGGGAAGGTTACAAAAACAACCACAACAAAAACTGGGTTTGGAAAGACACTTAAAGCACTTTCAGAGGGGTCTGTGAGGCAATGCTCTAAATGCCCACATTTGGACACTGCTGAGTCAACGTTTGCCACATGCTAACGTCTACGCTGACAACTATTACACATAAAACAGTATTCCTGCCATGTAGCCTTGGGACGGGTATAGACTCTACTGCCACCAACAACTAATGGCCGAGTCACATGAGAATTACTAAAAACCCTCCCCACCTGCAGAGAACCACTATCTTCATCAGCCCCCATGTTCCAATCTGCAGCTTTACAGCTCATCATTTCTGGGCTGGGATACACACCCGGAAGTCAAAGAAAGCATCCCCTCTTACCAGCCTGGGGAAAAGCCCAAGGAGCACTTAAAGAGGCACTACTAACAGACAGGTGTTCACCCACCTGCATACCAAGTAAACAGAGTACACTAAGTAAGCAGGTGCTAGATAATTAAAATTAGTAGGGGCATCCAGAACCCTAGAGCAGTGGCTCTTAATTGGAAGGGATTTTTGCAGCCCTACCTATCCCAGGATAGCTGGCAATACTTGGGAAACATTTTTGGTCACCATGAAGATGAAACTGCTATTTCATAGACAAAGACCAGGGCTGCTACTAAACATTCTGCAATGCACAGACCAGCCCCTACAAAACGAAGAATCAGCCAACCCAATATGTCAACAGTATTACTACAGAGAAGATCTGATGTAGTGTTTTCCCATGGCAAGCCTCGCCAGACTCTCTACTTCATGTCCAGGTTGAAAGGTAGAACTAAAATTGAATTCCATCAGCCTCAAGTTAGCATCTACCTGCCCCCGCTCCTTACCTATGGCTACTCTCTGCTACTGCCACCAAAGCTTCCGTGATCTCCCTGCTAACTTCTTTGCTTGGCTAACTTCTACTCACCCTTCAAGTTCTACCTTATTTCCTCCTAAAAACTTCTAACACTCCAAAATGGGTTCCCCCACCTTCAAAGTACTCCTGCAGTTACTTACCTGGGCTGTAACTGCCCGTGGCTTCCACTGGGCTGTGAACTCCATGAAGGGAAGAGCCATGCTGTAGGCTCCACCAAATGCCTAGCCCTTTCCCCAACAAGAGAGCAAGGGATCATTAAAAGGTTGTGTATGAAAGCAAATATCCATTTAGGAGCCCACTCCGTGCCAGGCTCTGTATAAACACCCAATCACCGTGTTTAGTTCTAACAGGTTTTGAAGTTGGCATTACCCCCACTTTACAGACGGGAAAGCCAGCTCAAAGAACACCCACAAGGTGCCAAAGCAAATGACAGCCAAGCTGGATTCAAAGCCTGGGGCAGCACTTTTTAGGATATGGCTGAGCCTCCCACATTAACTCTACAGCCAAGTCAGAATTAGGGAGCTGGAAGAGACTGGGAAAGCTTTAGGACTTCACTATCCCAAGGAAAAGATGAAGAAAATTTTCCTGATGATGCAATCCTGTTGCTGATCACTAGCAGACCTGCATTTTAAGAACTTGAAACTTCTGCTCTTCAATACAGCGGAATGTGTGTGTGCACGCGTGCTGGGGAACAGGAAAGCCTCAGAGTCACAAACTGTTTTTTATGATCACCCATTACACGTCCAACCACTGCTACAGCTCATGACAACCTTAAGACCTGTGACTATGTGGAAAATTGCTATCCCCTTAAGAGACTAAATGGCCTTTGTGTGAGGTCCTTTTAGCATCAAGAGCCCTTCAACGAAGTCAGACACCAAACTGCCTTACAGAGTAAGCCACTTGTGAGGGTCTGCCCTGGAAATCCCACCTTAAAGGGTTCTACTAAGACATCAATCTGGGATCACCACTTAGATATAAGGACAAGCTCGGAAGCCCAAATGACAAAGGGGCACCTGACAGATAAGTGGCTGTCTTACATTTCAGATGCAAAGTACTGTTTTGGCTACCAATGACTTCCCAAACTTCCCCGTGAGGAGACCCTGGGGTATCACAAGGCTCTGCTGCCACCCTCAAATACAGAAGCAGCCTCAGCTGTTAAATGAGACTGGTGACCTGCCTCATATTAAGAGGGCTCCAGGGTACCCGCTTCTCCCCAGGACCAGGGCCCATGGCACAGACTTCAGAGGTTAAGCAGATCACAAAAACTCAGCATGTCCTGATCCTATACTAGAATTCGGTGGTCAAGCAGTGGCTCTGAGAAGCTGCAATCTAGAGCTCCTAAGAGGTTTTGGGGATTACTGAAATACAGTGCTAGGTTACTTGTTCTAGGGCTGGAAGGACGCAGCCTCCAAACAAATATTCCACTTTATATAAACCACAAAGGGGTTCCAGCAGGCAACCTTTTTGGGGGCCAGGGTACTGAGTGAATTCTCAGCAGGATTTGAGACCCAAAATAGGCCAAGAACCTAAGTTCTGCGGCTGACGCAACTACAAAGCCAAATACCAGGTAAAGAGATCTGCTTTATTTGGTTTCATAGGGCCCCGGTAACAGGTAACACATTCTTACAAAGGCCCAACAGGCTCTTCGGCAGACAAAAGGGGCTGAATTTTCAGAGTCTGCTGCACCCTATTTCTGCCCCAGCCACTAACCTATTTGATTCCAGCGAAGTCACTCCCTGTGCTGGGAAGAGAGAATGTGTGTCTATTACTCTCAGGGACCTTCCTTCCACATTTTCTCTGTTAAGAAATCCTCACACATGTCCTTCGTTTTTCTGTTTTTGTTTTTTAACAAACATGAAAACGGCAGAGTTGGAGAGACTTTCAGATAAGAGTTCGACTTATTTTTCAGAAAAGCACAGATCTGGAAACAGAGACCCAGAAAAAGGGAAAGTGACTTGCTAAAATCACACACGGAAACAGCCTCCTTAAATCTCAGCCTTCTAGAAAGATGCCTTTGTATCAATTCTTGGTCAAGCCTGTGTGATCATGACAAACCTGCCCTCGGGATACAAAATTCTAGACTGTTATCCTGACTGATCCCTACTTTATTACTACACGTGTTTTAAACACAGACCCCTTTTCCCTCCACACCCTCCTCCCCCCAAAACAAGAAGAATGGGTCAGAACTGTAAAGCGCGGGCTCCTCTCTGCTGCTGCCCCGCGGCTGAGGGTGGGCAGCTATGGCAGCAGGATGCAGGGCCGCCCCCTCCTCCCAGGTGGGTTACCTGAGCACAGTCACGCTTCCCCTGCGCACTGGCAGAGAAAGCACCGGTTCCGACACCCGGATAGGCTTGAACTGGAACTTGCAGCCGAAGCAGAGCGCCGAGTCGCTAAAGAAGGACACGGACACGATGGGGCGCTCGAAGATGTGGATGGGGTCCACGTGAGACACGATGCAGCCGCCGGGCTGATAGTCGTTGATGACGGCGCTGTTGACGAAGCCCTCGGGGATGACGCGGTGCTCCACCAGCTTCTGGATCACCAGCTGGTGCACCCACTCCGGGATCTCGTCCACATCGCCCGGCGGATAGAGGCGCTCCTGGCCAGGTCCGCGCTTCTGTAGCTGGGCACCGTACGTGTAGCCCTCGCCAAAGAAGTACTTGTTGCGCAGCGGGGCCCGGTCCACCGTGTGCTCGTTGTACAGGCCCTTCTCGGCGCGGGACACCACCTCGTCGATGCGGGCCTCGATCTTGGCACACTCGTCCTGGCTGAAGAGGCGCATCTGGCGAATGCCGCTCTTCACCTTGCGCGCCTCCTCCTCTTTCTGCAGCTGCTGCTCCTCGTAGTCGCTGCGCTCGGGGTCCGAGTCCTCCTGGTACTTGCGCTTAGCCCCGGACACCGGGTAAGGCTCGGCGGCGGCGGCGGCAGCGGCAGCGGCGGCTACCGCGGCGGCGGCGGCGGCCGCTGCCTCCCGGCTGCCCGCCTTATAGTTGTCCCGGGACGTCATGGACTTGAGCTTCTCACGCAGGTCCGTGTAACCGCTGGCGGCCGCCATGGCCCCCGCGACGTTGCTCTAGGGTCCTCCGGGGCGGGAGGGGCGGCCGGGCATGGCTCTTGGAGAACGCGCCCCGGCGCCCCGGGAGAAAAAGTGTTCCTCAGCGCCAAGCCCCCATGCGAGACCGGGGGAGCCGGCGGGGGGCGTCAAGGGACCGGGCGCGGGGTCGGGCCTCAGGGGCGGGGGGTCATGCAGCGGTGGCAGCAACAGGGCTTCCTCCTCCTCCACCTTCTCCACGTCCCAGAGACCAAAGGCGCCGACAGCGCCTCATGCCGCGGAGGGCAGCCGCGGAAGACCGACCCGACTCCCAGCCAGACCCTCAGACGCCCGGCCCAGCCCGCACTTTAAAGCGCTCCTCACGACGTCACGGGCCGTCCGCCCGACGTCCGCCAGCGCCGCTCCTCAGCGGGCTCTTCTGCGCGCACGCGCAGTACCGCCGGCCACCGCGGCTCCACGCGCAGCGGGCATGCGCGTCTGTGTAGGCCGGGTCACCGGAGGCGCCGGCGCAAGCGCAGACGGGGACCGCTCGGCGTCCGCCGCCCCTCCCCCACTCACTGAAGGGCTCCGAGGGAGCACCCTCAAATAGCAACCTGCCTTCTTGACGCGCCACCTCCGCGACCGAATGGCTCCCTCCACAGGGGTGCGCTCACGCTGTCAACGCTGTCGCTATGCTGCGTCACGGCATCGTCCAAATGCTCGAAAACGCCTCAGCCCTCAACGCGCAACCACCGGGGAACCGCCACAACCTAGGCTGCCCCGTCACCGCCCCCTTTGGCGTTTCCAGTTCTTTCATTGGGTCACCGGCCACGCGCCGGGCGGGCCCAGACTGCAGCTTCCGGAAGTTGGTTTGCATGCATGCCTGTCGATCAAGCGGTCGCCTTGGCTACTGCGTCCGTCACTTAATTAGCTGCGTGGAGGGCGTCGAGGACCCCTGAAGGGTGAATGGGTGGCTATGTAAGTGCCGGAATGTAGACGCCAACGGAGAAAAGCCCTCAGACTCCTTAGGAAACTTATGAAACCAGAAGAAACTTTTCAAACTGCTGGGCCGAGAGCACTGGGTCCCAGCTCTAAGTCCAAACGGCGACGGCCGCAGAAGCGGGACTCAGGGGGCACCTCCCAGCCCCCCCTACCCCCGTCGTCCGGAGTGGACGTTCCACGAGTCACGTCCCGGTGGCGGTGGGCGTGTGCGCAGCCGCGGGGCGCGCAGGGATTTGGCGTCGGTTTTCCTTCGCGTTAGAGATGGGTATAGGGGCTCCTCTTCGAAACGACAGAAGGAAACTCAAGGGGACAAGTAGACTCACGGTGAAGGCAAAACTATAGCTGATTACCGGGGACGATTCCAAAGTTTTGAAGCCGAGCGCTCGGACAGCGTGCGCGGCGTGGGCAATGGCGTGGCGGTTCCGCGAGGGCCGGGTCCCCAGCCAGGGTTTCTTCTCAAAAACCTCCCGTGGCTCCCGGGATTGAGTTCCCCTGTTTTGCTTGGCGTTCCAAGCCTTTGTTTGAGACCTTTTGGGCCTCGCCCCCTCTACCCTCCCCGCGAACTCTGAGCGCCAGCCTTGTTCAGACGAACTCTGTCACACCTCCTGGCCTTCGCCCAAGCTGTTTCTTTCTCCTGAAATGCCAGTTTCTTTCCACCCATCTCCTTCATGTTGATTTTTTTGAGCCTCAGCTCACCTCCCTACAGCCTTCCCGGACACGCACTAAAATGAGATGCGTCTTTGGTTTCGTGATTTGGCCTCAGCATCTGCCTTCAGCGTCACCTCCCTAGCCATTTTGCTCCCAGCCCACGTGTGTGTCTGCATCCTCTCCACGGCTGCTCACCACGACCCACCACCCGACCCCCAACTTACCAAAGCACCAGACTGACAGAGGTTTGAATCTTGGACGGGTGGATGGGCTCTCTGACCCCGGGCCGTGACTTACCTTCTGAACCTCAGACTAGTGGTATGTAAAATGGCATAACCTTAGTACCCCATCATTTGGTAGTTGTGAGAACTAAACGAGGTCATGTATGTTAAGTGGAGGGGATTGTACACCGGTAGTCAGGGTCTCAGTTTCCAAACTGAAGGGCCTGCCAGTTGCTATTGGGAAGTGTGCGTTGTGTTGTTGCTGGGCAAAGCTAGGCTGGCAGGGCCTGTTTGATGGCTGGGACTCTAGAGCTGTCCCCAAGCTCCCTGCTGGGCCACCTTCCTAAGCAGCAGCACGTGCAACAGAAAATGCGGCATGCCTGAAGCCTATAGTAAGTTTGGCTCCTGCCCCTTTCTGACACAGCGTAGTGGGGGCACTGATGGTGGTGGTGGTAGGAAGGCAGCTGCAGGTTGTGAGAAGGTGGCCAGTGGGCAAGGTTGTGGTCAGGCATCCGGGGCTCCCGTTTCAGTTGTGCCTGGGCCATGCTGTGTGAACGCATGGGCAGGGACCCCTTGCCCGCATAATGAGCAATTGGCCTGTGGCGACTCAGGCCCTTCAGAACCCAGCACCCACCCACCTTTAAACTGCCCTCTAACATGGTGGTGGGGGGCGCTGGATTCTGCCCACACACCTGCTTAACAGGGAGGTCACCATCACACAGTCATAAGAAAATCCTTCCAGAGACGACTCTGCAGAGACCAGCTTCTCTCACCCAGCCAAGGATGAGGATCACCTCTTCTCTGGGTCTCAACGACCCCTCCCATCCCAGACCCCTCATTGTAAGCTTCCACGTGCTCCTTTCTGATTCTTCTGGAGCCAGGGCCCTCCCTTCTCTGAGCCTCAGTGAGAGACAGCCACCGACTCTGGAGACAGACTGCCTGTGTTTGAATCTTGCCTAGGCCACTTAGTGGTTACCTGCTTCATCTCTGTGGGCCTCAGTTTTCCCATCTATGAAACAGTGATAATAGTACCCACCTCACTGGGGTACTTGAGGGTTAAGTGCATCAGTGTATGTAAAATGCCTGGTGCAGAGTAAAAACTTGGTAAGATTTAGCTTTTTAAAGGAAAAAATGTCTTCCCCACCCCCACCCCAGACATGTATTTGTATCCTGTGTTGGACATAATAATGACCCCTTAGGAAATATTTGCTCTAACACCTCTGTCAGTGCTTCCCATTTACAAAGAAGGAAGCAGAGGCTCAGAGTGGGCAAGAGACAAAAGGCCACACAGCTAAACAGGAAATGTGGAATTTGAACACAGTCCTCTCTGGCTCCACAGCAAAGATTCTCTTAATAGGCTTGTGGGTTCTGGGCAGCAGGTGGCACCCCCAGGCAGGGGGAGCCAGCAAGGAGAGTATGTGGACACCGGAACCTGCAAAGTCTAGCCACTTGTCCCACATAGGGGATGCAGTGAAGTCCTTCTGGTTACTTTTCGGTGCCCAAATATGATGCCTCCTGCCATACCCATCTGGGACCTCAAGCCTGTACCAGTTGACTGTCGGGCTCCCAGGCCACCTAGACCTATCTACTGTATGGTTCTCACCACACGCTCAGCTGGGAACCCTAAGGCTTGGTCCCTTCTGCTCTGGATCTCCCCACACTTACCTGGAATTCCTTTCTAGGGCCTGGTCTAGGTAGAAGGACCCAGTGTCATA
Source organism: Mustela erminea (assembly GCF_009829155.1). NCBI lineage: Eukaryota > Metazoa > Chordata > Mammalia > Carnivora > Mustelidae > Mustela > Mustela erminea. The sequence goes on along the minus strand of NC_045631.1, from coordinate 13,179,542 downwards.
CCCCTACGGTGCCTGAGGGACACAGCAGGGTCTGACTCTCCTGTCACCCCTGACTCTCCTCTCTGCCTTGTAGGGATTGTGACCTCCTTTTACAAGGGCTTGAATTGGTAGGTCCTGAAATCCCCAAAGCTCTGGTGTTATCCAATGCTATGTATAGCAAACTACCCCCAAAACTTAGCCTTCAGTCACCTTTCCAGCTCAGATCTGCAGCCCAGCCAGGGGTGGGCTAGAAGGCTCCTCTCAGTTCCATGCGCATGAGCCGGGCTGCTCAACCTCAAGGAGCCACTTCCAAGGGGCCATGTTCACACGGCCCACCTGGATTCTGAAACCCAGAAGGCCTCTCACCTCTCACCTGGGCAGAGTAATTGCAGCAGGGGTAGCCTGATGGATAACGCACTCTTTCTGGCCCCTTTCCACTTCCCTCACCTCCCAAATCAGCTACATGCGCTGGACTGGCTTTGGGGAAAGCCACCCCGACAGTGCTACAAGTAGGACAGCCCCATGGCGTATGAAGGGCTCTTCCTTGACCTTCTCTGTCTCAGGACAGCCTGACTGAGCTCCTTGAGATGCCCACTTCTCCCCGCCTGTCACCACCACCAGTGTCCACACCACAGAGTTCCCTGGCTGACACGACAGCAGCCCCCACTTTGGTCTCCCTGGCCCCTACATTCTCTCTGCTCTGTGGTCCGAATGACCACTTCAAAGTCTGATCTGAGCAGATTACCCCCTCTCCCACTGAAAAACCTTGAAGGCTCCTCATCACTCTTGGGATGAAATCCTAAATCCTTAGCGTAGCCTGCAAGCCTGACTCCATCCACCCACGCTGGCCTCTTCGGTCTCAAGTCTTCCATGAGTAATGTCCACATGCTGTTCCCTCCCCTCCTCACCTGCCTAAGTCCCACTCACAGACCTTGTCATGGTTTATAGCCATTTCACTGTGAGCAAGTCCCAGGGCTTGGCATTTGCCAAGTACACAGCAGGTGCTTGGTACCTTGGTACCTTAATAGGTACCAAATGAGTAAATACATTGGTCCTCGGGGCACCATGGCTCCAGCCCTCACATAGCTATCCAGCCTTCTTCTCGCAAGCCTAGTGCTTCTGTCCTCCCCAAGTTCCCCAAAACACCAACACTTTCCATCAACATTTATTTATTCTTTTATCCGTGTAACAAACGCTTAAGTGCCCACTCTGTGATAGGCATTGTCCTAGGCTCTGGGGGGATAACAGTAGGGAACGAACACTGTTTTCTCTATTTGGAACGTTCATTCACTTTCCTTCCATCTATTCCTAGCAAACATCTACCCATCCTTCAAAACCCAACACCAATGTTCCCTTCTCTAAGGAGGCCTTTCCCAGACTTCTTCCTCCCCAGACTCTGATGTGAAACTTCTCTCTCCCACCACTATATCCCTCAAACCTTGCATAAGCCATTCAGCAATGGGGCCCTGGGGTCGAGGCCACCTAATGAGTGTGGAGTTGGGGGACAGGGGTCTGCAGGGAGAAGTAGGGACAGGTCTCTGCTAGAAGCTGTAATCACGGGCAGTGAGTCAGGGGCCCAGCTGGGCCTCCAGTTCCTGCCTCCTCCCTTACACCGCTTTTCCAGCTACTCAGCAACTGCATGGGGTGGGGAGGAATGGCTGCCAGGCACATCTTTTATGTGCACAGACATGACCAAGGGTCCCAAATCCCAGCTGACCAGCAGTGCATGGGGCACTCAAGGAGGACACGTGAGGGGCTGAGATGTGGGGCTGGGGCAGACTTGAACATCAGACCTGGTGCACCTGAGTGGCTTAGTGGGTTAAGCCTCTGTGCTTGGCTCAGGTCATGATCCCAGGGTCCTGGGATCGAGCCCCTCATCGGACTCTCTGCTGAGCAGGGAGCCTGCTTCCCTTCCTCTCTCTCTGCCTGGCTCTCTGCCTACTTGTGATCTCTGTCTGTCAAATAAATAAAATCTTAAAAAAAAAAAATCAGACCTGCGGTAAACCAAATTCACAGTCCAGTTTGACTAGGCCATTGGTGTGGGGCTTCTCTGCCATGGGCGTGAGTCGGGGCCAGGCCCATACGGGGTATGTGACTCCAGTCCCCATGGGCCAGCCTTTGGAAGTTCTTCCTGTTATCTGACCCAAGTTTGCACACTGCAATTCCATCCCAGTTGTGGATCTGTCTTCTTGTGTTCCCAGGGACTTAGGTCATTTGTCCTACCCAATCTTGGTCTCTGCATCAAGGGTCTGGCCCCTTCCAGGGGTCACTGGCCCACAGAGGCCCAGTAAGTCCCCTGGGGCCACACAGCAAGCCTTCTGGTAAAGGGCAGCAGGAGGGCTGGGGGCTGGATCAAAGCAGCGTAATCTCACTGGGGGGCAGCGTGAGCCGCTTCTCCCGGGCACTGAGCAGGTTCTCCACGTGCACAGCCACCACCCGACACAGCTCCAGACCCTGCAGGAGAGATGGTGAGAGTCCCGCACCCAGCAACACTTCCCCAGCTCTCACCTTGGGGTGAGGTGTGGTTGGGAGAGTACTGGCAGGTCCCACCCTTGTCCCCACCTCTAGGCTGAAAGGAGTCAGTAAGCAGAAGACCTAGTGCATCTGCCAGCTTTGCTGCACCTGATGAGTATGACCTAGGGCTGGTGACTTCACCTCTCAGAGTCTCAGCGGCCTCATCACTAGGGTCTCAGTTTCCCAGGGCCTGCCTCACAGGGCTGCAGGGAGAATTCCATGTTCCGGATGGGCACGTGAATTCTGTGACGTTTTGTTACATGTAAACCCTTCGCAAGGAAAAAATATTAGTGTAGTAGATGAATGGTCAGCGTCTAGTGATGTGTTTCCATGGTTACCACCTGGCACCCAGGGCCGAGAATAAGCCATGGGCCAGCCTCAGGGCTCCCAGATGGGGTGGGGAGGAGAGGCGGCAGAAAGTGTGGAAAATCCACCTGAGCATGGTTCTCAGACCACAGGCAGTGGTGGTAGCCCCACAGGGAACTCCAAGGGGCCACGGAAGCTGCTCTGACAGAGGTAGAGAAAGGATGCTGACTGAGTGGGACGGTGTGCCAGGCACCATTCTGAAAGCTTCCTGCACCATACCCCTTCTGGTCCACACCATGCCAGCCGATGCCCTAGCCAGCCCTCCTACCCACGTGCCACATGCGAGGCCTCCATGGAGCCGTGGCCCCACTTGACAGATGTGGAAACTGAAGCTCAGTAAGAAGTGGGGGTGCCTTGAGATTTCCTCAAGCAGCCTGTCAGAGGTGGGCGAGGCAGGGACCTAGGTCTGTTGGCTGCACTGCCGCCATACTCAGTATCACCTCCTCTTGGAAGCCCTCGCTAATTACATCCCAGATAGCTCAGCTACATCGTCCTTAGCACTGGTCATGGGGTCTGCTGGAAAGATTCTTTGACTCCGGGCTTGGTGGGGGTAAGGGCTGAGGGGATCCCTGTAGCCAGTGCAGAGCCTGCTACATAGAGACGTTCCGTGGTTATGTGCTGAATGAATGCGCCCCACCCCTCAGTCAAACATGCCAGAGGCAGAGGCAGCAGCATAAAGGGGTTGGAGGTCTGCAAGGAAGTGGAAAAGCCAAAAAGGCCCCATCCAACTATCTACGGTACCAACCACTTAGTAAGCATCCACTACATGCCAGGGGCTGTGCTATGGACCCAATGTGGACAAAACAGACACAGCTCGGGCCTCTGGGGGCTGGTGTTCTGGTTGGGGAGACAGACAATATTTAAACAAGTGACAGATCTACATGCCATAGGGAGGTCTGCCAAGGTGAAGACAGTAATACATCCGGGAGGAGAGTCAGGGAAAGCTTCTGGAAAGAGGTGACGCTTGTGCTGCCACCCAAATAGAGAGAAGGAATGAACCAGGGAAGAGCACTGCAGGTAGACGGGACAGTGAGTGCAAAGGGTTTGGGGCAGAGAGGCAAGGGCAAGCTTGGCATCAGGGTGCTGGAAGAGGCCAGGGCTGTGCGCAGAGGGGAGGGGGGTGAGAACAGAGGCCAGAAAGATAGAGAGAGGAGGCAAGAGGGATGGAAAGGGCCCCTGGGTTAGGACCCGAGTGCCTGTGAGGGTTCTGAGGTAAGTACTGTTGGTCTCCAGGGAGATGAGGGGTAAGGGCAGGAGCCAGAAATATGGGGGCTGTCACAGCACTGATGGAGGCCTCAGGGCCAGAAGGGGCGAGGGGTTCAGACTCAGCCATACTTAGACATCCTCCAAAAGAGGGGGCAGCAGAAAAGGAGCCCAGGAAGATATGGAAGGTAAGTTTGCTGTGGTGTGAGCTCAGAAAGGAAGGTTCTGGGAAGCAGGCCAGGCCAGAAAGGAAGGCCAAGACTGGGGGTGAGCTTGGCAGGAGCGGGACTGGAGTGTGGTGGGAAGCAGACCAGGGGGCTTGGTCCTGAGTTGCAGGCTCTGCAAGGGGTACATGGAGGGCTCTATTGTGTCCCTCAGAGGCAGGGCCAGGGCAACGGGAGTCCCTCTGTCTTGCACTAGGAGGTCAGTCCCTCGAAGGGAGGCCCTGGTGTGGGGGCCGGTCATGGGCCCAGATCTTGAGGGGGTGTGGAAGGCTGGCAGGCGCAGACATGCATGGCCCTAGCTCAGGTCCCAGACCTTCCCTGGGCCTCAATCTTCTCTCCCCAGGGATGTGAGACTTCAAAAGGAGTCTAGAGATCAGCCATGCCTTTTAAGAAGCAGCCAAAGTTGCTCCAGATATGGGAAGGTACAGGACAGGTGGACCTCAGTTTCCCTCTGTCACATGGGAACACACCCTTTCCACCCTCAACCCCAGACCTCATCATCCATCTTCCAAGCCTCAGTCCAGGTGAGCTTCCTCAGACTTCCTGTGTCCCTGCCCTCTCACCAACCTTCTGTGGCTCCCTAGTGCCCTCGGAATGCCCCAGAGTCTTATCTTGACATTTAAGGGCTTTTAAGACCTCCCCTAGGACAGCTGTGTCTCCCTAGTTCCCTCAAACTCTTCAATCTTCTACAAATAACCTGGCCCTTTCCCATGAGCCCACCACTAAGATGCTTCATTGCCAGACTACCCTAATGACCCACAGTTCTGTGCTTGGTTGGGTTAGCTGGGTCAGCTCTGTCCCCAGCACCCGGCTGGATGCTCCTGGGGCGGGTATGGCCAGGACCTGACCTACCATGGAGGCAGGCCTGGCAGAGGTCCTGGTGGGTAGAACTAATGAGGGAGGGGCTGGGTTGGAGGCTGAGGACTGGGGCCAGGGCTGGGCCCACCTGCTCTAGCTGCAGCTGCATGGTGCGCTGGGTGGCTACATCCCCCAGCGTGATCTCCACATATGGGTAGCTGGAGCTGGCTGTGGGTCTCTGGGTTCGAGTTGACTGGATCTCTTTCAGGGGGAACTTCACCATCAGCTCCTGGAGGGAGAGGGGAGGAGACAGGCCAGTGGGTGGGACAGTCTCACCCACCCTTACCTCTCCCCTGCAGATCAGATCAGCAGGAGGCAGGACCCCACCCCCCACCCCCGGAGCAGGAGTGCCAGTTCCCCAGCAACTTGCTGTGTGACCTGAAGCAAGTCACTTTACCTCTCTGGACTTCGGTTTCCTCCCCTGTGAAACTGATTCTACAAATAGGACGCACCCATCTCCATGGTGCTGGGCTCTATTCTGAATGCTTGGAATCCTAGAGTGCGGTAGAAACCAGCGGTGCCCTGACCTTTCCACCCAAGCTGCCTCTTAAGCTCTGCCTGGAGCTTTCTTTCCGCCCCGAGAAGCAAACCCTGTGCCCATGCATAGAAAGCCAGGGTAATGGGAGTTAATGCCATGATTAGTGACAGTGGGTGACAAGGTGCCTAGACACCCCAGCTCCCTCACCCCCAGAACATCCTGCCAGGGGTGTGTCCCAGACTGTCTCAAGCCCCGCCCCCTCCCCCTCCCCACTGAGCGCCAGTTCCCACCGGCTGCTCACACAACCTTCCAGAAGGTGTGTTCCCAAGGTGCGTGAGCCTGTCCCTTCCTGGTCTCACTTCCTCATTCCAGCATGTCCTAGATCACCTCCAATAAAGTCCTAAGGCCCCGTCCCTCAGACGGCGACTATATTTGGAGACAAGGCCTTGAAAGAGGGAACGAAGTTGAAATGAGACCATTGGGGTGGGTGGGCGTAGTTCAAATCCATCCCGAGTCCTTAGGAGAAGAGGGAACTTGGATGTGAGGAAGACACCAAGGATGTGCGCTCTGAGGAAAGTCCATGTGAGGACACAGGGAGCCGGCGGCCATCTATACAGGCCAAGGAGAGAGGCCTCAGGGGAAGCGAACCCCACCAGGTCCTTGCTCTCTGGCTTGGGGCCTCCAGACCCTCGAGAATTCAGAGTCTGCGGCTGCTCAGGCAGGCAGAGCAGACCCATGTGCTAGATGTGAGCGCCCACCATGCTAACATTCAGGACAGCCCGAGGGCTGGGTTCTGCTATCATACCCATGTTCCGGATGGGCACGTGAGGCTCAGAGCGGGCCTGCGGTGTGTTGGGGCTGGCTTCCACCGCTGCCCAGCTCAGTGTCCCCCACCCCAGGAAGTACGCTCGGAGGACAGGGGGTAGGTGCCAGGCTCAGGCCACTCACGTGGGTCTCAGTGCTGAGGAAGTTGAGGCCATTCTGGTTGACAGCGAGGATGCAGGGGGCTGGCACCGTGGCATTGCTGCAGCTCTGGACGAAGAAGAAGGAGGAGCCAAACATGGGTAGGGCGCTGATGAGACCTAGGGAGGGGAGAGGGGGTGGTCGGTCAGCCTGCTGCCTGTGTCCTCCCTCCGCTGTGTCCAGCATCTGTGTCCTCACCCCAAGGCTCCTCCTCCTCTCCAGCCCCCCTGCATCTGCCCACAGCCGCCCAGAGCCTCTTGGTGAACTTCTTGGAAAGGTGTTCTCTCCAGGCAGCTGCTCAGCTCTGCTAACACTGAAAATGCCTTTGTGCAAAGAAAAAGGTGCCTCCCTCCCCTGCCTCTAGAACCCCTTCCGTAGTGGGGTGCCCTTCACTTATCCACCCCAGCTGCAGACTTTTACCCAGAAACTGGGCCCGGGCCTGGTGGGGGCTGAGCGCCTGTGTCTGCTGTCGGTGCTGGCCCAGTAGGCCGAGCCAGGCAGAGCCGGCCAGGGAGCGGTAGAGCTGGGCTGGGATGTAGTCCTGAATCTCTCGCCTGTGTGTGGAAGGAAGGAAGGATGGTCCTGAGCACCCAGCATCATAGGCTCCTCACGCCCCGCATGCAGTCTCCGCCATCCTCACTGCCAGGCAGGTGTTAGGCCAAAGGGATATGATCTTTGCACTTCCCTAGACGGCTCAGTGCTGCCTGTCCAATGGGCTCACTCGGTGCCCCGGTCCACGGCTGGCACTCCATGACCGTGGCCGCTACCAGTAGGGTAACTGCATGAGGAAGCAGGGATGGAGGCTCTGAGAAGTTCCCTGACTGGCCCCGGGTGACACAGTGACTGAGTGAACTGGGGGGCTGAGACTTGAACCCAAGGTGGGTTAGTCCTTTGTAGCCCCGCTCCCCAAGGGGAAGCCCAGGCCATGAGGGTGAGATGCACTAGGGTGGGGGAAATATGGGGGCAGGGAGCAAAGCGACTACCAGCAGTGGGTCAGAGCATGGAGCAGAGAAGCGTGGGGCTCCAGGCTGGACCCGTTGGGCCAACAGACCCTACACTTCTGTCCCTTCTGTTTGGATCCTGGTTCTCCCACCTATTAGCTGGGTAAGCTTCGGTAAGCCCTGTAACCTCTGTGGGCCTTAGTTTCCTTGTTTGTAAGGGGGAAAATAAAGATTAGCTGAGATGTTAAGTACCTTCCAAAAAGTAAAACTCAGTGATTTATTTTCCCCCAATATTGGGATTATAGCTGTCCATCCTTCCTTGACTTTTTTCTTAAAATTAGAACATAAAAAGAGCCTTACATTCGGAGTTCTTACCTTATTATGAGTTCCTGGAAATACATACAGCATACCTACGTTATCTTACTATTATTCATACCAAGGCTTCTCAGGGTGTGGCTGAGGGCCTTGGAGGTCAAAGCCATTTCCCTGATAACATCTGAAGAGCTAAAATGTTAGTTGGACTTTTCCCCTTGGGTTCTTTTACAAGTGGAACTTGCGGGAGACCCCATGACCTGTGAGGTCCCAGTTCACCCACCCACAGAAGCACATCTGAGAACCCAGCTGTGTTCCATTATGCCAGTTGGTAAGGAGATGTGCAAAATGTAAACCAGTGCTACTCTCCTCACTAGATCTTTTTGGGGAAGCACAGTTGGGTTTTAGAAGTTGTTTGCATTAGCACGTAACGTTAATTTCTACTGCTTGAGTTACAAATGCTTCTCACATGTTTTTAGAACTACAATTATTATATGGTTATTTATATTAATGTGTAATACATTATCCTTATATTTCAAACCATACATATTTTAAGGCGGTTCTCAATTTCAGTTTCCAGTACAGTAAGTATGACCCACATAAACAAAAGCTCCTTGGGGTCCTATGTTTAAGAGAGTAAAAATGTTCTGAGGCCGAAAGTCTTAGGATGACCAATGTATCACCTCTTTGGGGAACTCAGTTTAAAGGCTGCCTGACACCCAGGATTTATTTAAGGGATCTCCTATCATGGGGGGTTGGGGTTGCAGTACCGCAGTGAATGTTTCTGCCCCAGGGCCAGAACCGCTCTCCACTTCCCAGCCAGCTTGGCAGACAGTGGTGCAGGAGCAGAGCGCTTGGGGCTTGGGAGGGCCAGCTTGGGGTTGGTGGGGTGGGGGGCTGACAGGTGGCAGGTGCTTACACGCTGGGCAGGTGGGAGTGGCCCTTGGCCCGGTGCTGTAGCAAGGCCAGCTTGGACACCTGCTGCAGCTGTTGCTCGCTGGGCTGGCCGGCTGGCACGCTGCTAAAGAGGCCCTTCTGGTAGTCGGGCAGGACCTGCAGGGTTGAGAATTCCAATGAGGGGCTGTAGGTCACCCTGCACTCACCTGTTCCTCAGAGGAACACGTGAACACATGCAATTGCAATAATTCCAGTCCCTCTTGCTTCTGGGCTGGGGGGGACCGGCCACCCTTCTGGGCTCTGGGGAATGATGAGACATACAAGAAGGTGAGTGGGGAGGGCCATAGCCCGGAAGCCCACATGGGAGTCCCCACAGTGGTGGGAGAAGAGTGTCCTGGACATCCACATTGCGGCATTTGGGAACTGGCCGGGGTTTCTGAAAACAGAGTCTGCACCAGAGTCACTATAGCCGGGAAGGTCTCAGGTGCCAAGGCTGTGGAGTCCGACTTCACATAGGCAAGTGTAGAAGATTCCAGAGCCCATGTGCTGACCTGGTTGTAGTGCATGGTCACATAGAGCTCATTCTCAAACTTGAGGGGCTGATCCCAGAGCACACGCCGGAACCACAGCATGTAGCCCCCATCCACCGGCTCCATCTCGGAGGCCACATCCAGGATGTATGCACAGCGGCTGAGTGGACACACGTGCTGGCCTGTGGAGAGACGGGGGCGGCTGCAGAGCAGACATGCAGAGCCCCGGCAGGGCCCCTCCCTGCTCCAGGACATGGGGTCCTCCCTGAAGGGGAGCATGTGTATGGAACACGGTGCCCCGTGCCTGTGGAATGCTAATCAGCAGAGGTGGGAATAATTCCAATCCAAGCTTCCAAGCTACAGCCCACCTAGGTCTCGGAAAGTGCCTCGGGTCATGCCTCAAGGAACCCCAGCCCCTTTCCGGAGGAGGCTGGGGACTCGGAGAAGTACCACAGGCCCCAGGGCTTGAGACCCATGAATGCCTTCCTACAGAACCCCTTCAGGGGAGACCCCCTTGCCTGGAATGGCTCCTGGAATGGGTGGGGGGTGGGGAAGATGGGGGCCTGGCAATGGGGGGGTGCTCTGAGTCTGTGAGGGAGGGTTAAGCTCTTCCTTCTCGCATGGACTTTTCTGCTGCCCATCCCAGGTCTTCAGTAACATTTTACCAAAGAGGAGGTATGGCATGATGATAAAGTCCAGACTCTTAAGGATAGAGTGCCCAGGTTCAAATCTCCATGGTGTGACCTTCAGGAAACCCCTTAACCTCCACTGAACAATGGACCCCCTCCAGGAGTTTTTGTAATTAAAATGCTTTGAACTGTGCCTGGAACACCGTATCTGGTCCATACATTTCCGTTATGAGGACGATTTTGTTACCACCATCCCCTGCCCCCTGTGTTAGCTGGACTCAGGCGGACAGGGCTGAGGACACACAGTTCAGAACCCACCCGGCAGCCACAAGTGTTAGGGGCAGGAGGCTGGCACCAACCCCAGGATGGCGGGAGGTAAGACCACAGTCCAGAGTGGGCAGCAGACAGAAGGGGCTTTGGGCCGTGTGAGAAGGGCTGGAGGAGAGCGCTGCTATTGCCTGAGAGACAGGAAGCAATGCATGTGTGGCGGGCTCCAGAAGCCAGGGTCCACTCAAGGAAACGTCCCAGGATGTGAGCTCCTTGAAGGCAGGGCCCATGGGCTCCCGCCAAGCAGGCCACTGTCCTCCATGAACTTCCGGTCTGGTAGGCAAAACCAACATCCAGAGCTGGGGTGCTCGGCGCACAGAAGAGTTCTTAGGCATGGCAGCCCGGACTACCCAGAAGAAGTGGCATCTGACCTGGGACTTAAGGGCTGGGCCCAGCGTCCCCAGTCCTCCTGGCCCCTCACCTCTGTTGGTGACGACAAAGATGACGTACTCGCTGAAGGCCTCCGGGCGGGTCAGAGCCATCTCGGCACAGATCTCCTCCACCACATCCAGGGCCACCTGGAGGGAGGGAAGGGTGAGGCCAGGCCAGCTGAGCTGACCCCTGTCCTCCCGGTGGCCCAGGCCCTGCATGGCCAAGCACAGAGTTCCTCGGGCCCTCTGCAGGGCCGTGAAGGATCCTCTGAGAAATGGCCTCATGCAGGAAGAAGCACAGCTTCTGGAATTCAAATTCTTTCTCGGCAGTATGACCCTTTACCTCTCGGAGACTTAGTCTGCTTCCTTGAGATGTAAGTCCTGCCCTGCGGGACTCAGCACCCTAGGGCACCCCACCACCACCACCCTCCTGCCCCTGCCTGCCAGAAACATTCCCTCACGTACGGTGCATGTTTTGATTTTGAGGTGGCGTTCAAGGCCTCCAGGGAGAAGAAAGAGCTGCCTCTTGGAACTGCGGCCCGCCTGGAATAGAGAGGAGACGAGAGAGGCCGTGTACTGGGGTGTGGGCCAGCCATTGTCCCCGGCCACGAAAGTGCCCAAGCCAAGGGGCTCTGGACTGGCGAGGGCTGAGTGCCCACAGCGTCTCTGAGCTGGGCTCCTGTTTCCCCCCTGTTCCTCCTGACCCCACCTGACACTCACCAACATGGCCCGAAGCTCCATACTGCTGGGGAGCTCCACACGGCCACCGGAGCGCAAGGTTTTCTGAAGATTCTGCTCACATGCCTTGGCAATCCCTGCAGAGACAGAGAGTCAAGGCCTTGCCCAGGGTAGGCAGTGCAAGAAAGAGGCTCTTCCGGCCACCAGCACCAGCCTACTGGTTTCTTTCCGCAATCTACAGGGTATCTACTCCCCAACGTGGTGGTAGCTGAGGAAACAGTCCGGAGAGGGGCAGGAATTTGCCCAAAGACAAGAGCTGCATTCGAACTCAAGGCCCATGTGGTTAAAGCCTTTTGTCTAGCCCACGGTCCCCCAGCTACCTATGGGCCTTGGAAACAGCCGTCACCTCCACTGTTGCCCCGGGGGTATGTTCCCCTGTCAGCTGGGACCCCCCTGCCAACCCCCCTCCCTCACCCAGAGTTGGGTGCAGAAGATGCCACCCTTTGTTTGTTTGGGAATGTTAACCGAATGAAAGAGGAGGACTCGGCGGGGGGCGGACAAAGAGGTCCGCTATCTCCTTCATGACTGCTATGATGACCTTTTTCTTTTCTTTTTTTTTAATACTTTTTTTTAAAGATTTTTTTTCTTTTTTAATTTATTTGTCAGAGAGAGAGCGAGCGAGCACAGACAGAGTGGCAGGCAGAGGCAGAGAGAGAAGCAGGCTCCTTGCCGAACAAGGAACCCGATGTGGGACTTGATCCCAGGACGCTGGGATCATGACCTGAGGCAAAGGCAGCCACTCAACCAACTGAGCCACCCAGGCATCCCTGATGACCTTTTTCCTAAGGGGAACCCAGGGGTTGCTCTGGAAACAAGGGTAGGGGTGAGGCTGAGGACAAGCCCCTTTCCTCCAGTCTCCAAGGGAGGAAAGGCTGAGACCCTGCCACCAGCTGGGTCTCACCCCTGCACAGACCCACTCAAGACTCTTGGGGATTCTCAATGGCCAAGAGAGAAGTGGGGCCTTACCCAGCACTCCAGGCCCTCGCTACCCCTTTCCTTTTCCCGCATGCCACACAGTGCCACCTCCAGGCCTTTGCTCCTGCCACTCGGCCCACCTAGAAATCCCTTCTGTGTGCTCACTACCCAGGGTTGCCACTCACTGGCCCCTCACCTTGGAAGGGCAGGCCTGGAGTCCGGCTCACGTCCTGGAGGAAGCGAACGAGGTGTGGTTGGAGGACCGTGGAGCAGCTATGGTAGGCAGCCACGATGTATAGCAACCTCCAGCCTCGCTGGCAGCTGTCCCTATGGGGAAACGCATACAGGGCCACATCACAGCTGGCCACAGCCCTGGAGGGCCATGCGGGGAGACTCCGGGGATGGGGCTGGATGTCTCTGGCTCTCAGACAGCTTGTTGGCTGACGGTGCTCCCCAGCCAGGTAGAGAGGGCGGGGGCCCCAGAGCCATGTAGAAAGTACATTGTGCTTGGGAAAACAAGGTGGGAGACAGGGAAAGAAGGAGATGAGGCCCTTGACAGGACAAGCCAGACATGCACAAAACAAACAAACAAACAAACAAAAAACAAAATTAAAAAACCCACAAGTATTCTCTGGGTGTAATCTCTCTGGGGAGGCTCCTGGGTGGAGGACCTTGAAGGAGGGCAAGAAGAACCTGCTGGGGCTGGGTACAAGGGATGGCAGGGAGGGCCAGGGGGTGGGAAGGGGCAGGAGGATATGCTGAGTGCTTCTAAAACTCCTGGGAGTGGAGTAGAGAGCAAGTGGGGGAGGTAGACCAGATGGGGACAGGAGGGTAGATCTGGTGATAGCAAGAGCGTCCCATGCTGGCCACTTGCTCTGTGCCAGTCCCATGTAAGACACATTCACCTTCCCACTGCCCCGCAGGCAAGGTTTCATTTCTGGGGCCAGCTGGGGCCTGTGGCCAACACTTGGGCTTCCTTTAAGAAAGCACCCACTCCTCCCCAGTTCACAAGGTTTGATGACAGACATGGGAGCCAGGTCTGGCCTAGAACTAGAACACTGTAGCTGCCTGGCCACAGTGATTGGTTTAGGGATGGTTTTTGATCTTGGTCTGGCCAATCAGAGTTCAACCTTCCTTTGGATCCAGTGACTGGTTGAGGGACAAAAATCTGACCCAGTTCTAGCCAGTCAAAGCTCCATATCCTCCAGCCATTGTGGTTGGTTCAGGGATGGGCATGGGACTAACTGAAGCCAAAAAGACTAGATTTGGGAATTTTTGCTAAAAACTTGGGTCAATCTGGCTTTCCCTAAGAATACTAAACTGGCAAATGTCTTCTCAGAACTGGTATCTTGCCAGTGGATGGGAGATATTACTAAAGAACGCTAACAACACGGAGAGCAGCAGGGCTAGAATGTAGAGAAAGCCTGTTCCCAATGACACCTGGATCCAGCCATGCCTGAAGCCATATTTGGGCTTTTCAGTCACCTGAATCCTCTTTTGGTTAAACCATCTTGAACTGGGTTTCTGTCACTTGCAACCAAGATCCTGGATTTATCACATGATCAATGCCATTTTACAGACGAGGAAAATGAGGCTGAGAGAGCAGCAGCAGCTTGTCTCAGACCAAGCAATTCCAAACATGTGTACTCTAACCATTGGGTGAGGAAGAGGATGAGGGGAAGAGAATTAGGAGGGAAGACCTGGGTAGGGGGTGAGAGTCTAAACTGGTTACTCCTGGAGCAAGGACACAGCATGGGAACAGGGGACAGAGGGAAAGGCCCAGCTCACTCACGGCTTGGTGCTGGTGTTGTCCGTGATCTGCTTCACAACTTGGCAGTAACATTCGTCCCGCATGACTTCATGGTCCCCACACAGCTGAAGGAGGGCAGGCCATTACATGGCAAGGCCAGGCCAGGGCCCGTGCCACACCCCAGACACAAAAGAACAGGGTGTGTGCTTGGAGAAAGGCCTGGTGTCCTTTCCCCAGCCCCCTCCCCACCTGCAGGATGCACTCCTCTTTGGGCTTCCCCTCTGCCCAAAGTCTTGCAACTTTGGGTAACAGATAGGAAAACTGAGCCACACAAGCCGGAAAGGGAGCATCTGGCGAAGTCTGCTGGACTGACCTTCAGGAGGGTGTAAAGCACGTCCAGTTCACTTTGGCCTTTCAGTGGCGCATCGCCCATGAACCTCATCACAGCTATAAGAAAGACTTGCCCCACTGAGGCCAGCAGACACCTAGCTGCCCGCTCTACCCCCATGGCACCCCAAGGTTGGGTCCGTCCCCAGGAGGCAGCTGGGGGCTTAATGGGGCCCCAGGTCTGAGTTGAGGGGAGGGGGAAGACTCAAGACCAGAGGGGTGGGATAGGCAGGGTCACGGGGTGCTGGATCCCAGCTGGTCCCGGGGGCCTGGCCACGGTTCCATCCCACCCGCACACCTAGGAACATGTCGGTGGCCATCTTGTTGAGGCTGCTGTCGCTGAGCTCGATAAGAGATTCCTGAAGCGGGGTCTGTGAGGGGAGGAAGGGAGCTGTGTCAGGGCCAGGGGGTGCCTCCCGTCTCATGACAGAAGAGTCCACATCACAGAAGAGGTGCCAGGCTTGCTCGGCAATGGGGACAGATCCTGCCCCTGGGAGGAATCAAGCGGCTGGGGTGCTGAGAGCTGGGAGGGGGCCCACTGAGGACAAGGCTGTTTTCCCGAGGGGCCTGGAAGGGGGAATCTTGCCATCACCATTTTACAGATGGGGAAACAGGCCTGGGGCTGGATACCTTGGTGAAGCAGAGCATGTCTTCCAAGGTTCTGGATTCCCGGCCTTCCTTGGATTTGAGCCTGAGGCCATCCCTGCAACAGGAGATAGGTTGCAGGGATGGCGCTGCTGACTAGCATCGCCTCTGAGCTTCTGGCGACATCCCCTTCCCACCCAGAATGTTCTCCACCCCACGTCAGTTGGCCAGGCAGGAAGGCTCCCAGAAGTAGAGGCTGCAGGCGGACCTCACATCTGGCAGGGTTTCTCATCCCCCCCCAACAAGTGGGTGCCCCCAGGTGGATGGCTGTAAGAAGCCCCAGAAGGATCTTCCTCAGAGTGGGGATAAAGGATGAGGCCACCACTCACTGGGGTCTCCTCTGAGGGTCTCGGAAATACTTCTGGGCAAACTCAAGCATCGAGTACGGGGGGAGAGTCAGGCCATCCTCCGCACCATCAGGGCAGCCAGCCCTGACCGGGGGTCCCTGCAGGAGGGCCAGAGCTAAGAGGTCCTGGCCTGCCACACCGGGTCACATTCATAGCTGCCACACCCAACTCCAGGCTGACTCTGTCCTGAGCCTCTCAGGCTACCCCTAACCTCCACCCATCGAAACCTACCCCCATTCAGTAGTCCTGGCACCCTTCTCCTGGCCCCACTTTCCACAGGCCCAGCTGACCTCGCCCCCTGCTGCACCTGGCCACGCCCCCCATCTGAGTACAGGATTAGCTTCCCCAGCTGCTTGGTTGTGGCTGACCTTGTCCTTCACTCCTTAGTTTTACCTCACCCCACCCCTTGCTAGCTTCATTCCACACACCCAATCCCGCCTCATTTGACAGCCCCACCCCTACTGGCCCCCAGGCTGGTCCTGCTCCAGGGGCCTCATCACAATCCTTCTGCTGACCACCACCACCCCAACCCCATTTGGCCACACCTCCAGCCCTCTCAGGTCCCATCCCCTAGGTCACACATCTGGCTAGCCCTACCAGGTTCTCCTATCCTGGAACTGGTCACACTCTTGGCTGACCTTGCTCCCCTCTGCCTCCACTATCAGGCTGAGCAACCCCTGTGTTCCAGCCCCATGGCCAGCCCAGCAGGTCTCACCTCCCTCCTGCGGCCCACCTCCCATGCAGCGGCTGTGGAGGCCACGGCAGCAGCCACAGCTGCAGCCCGGCCCCTGCCTGGCTCAGCTGGCAACTGTAGGAAGTCAGGGGCGGCCGCGGGCTGCACCAGCTCCGGAGGGAAGCGGCCCACACGCCCGTGGATGGTCCCGAACCTCCAGCCTAGGGGCCAGGTAAGGGGTCTGAGACAAACAGAAGGGTCTTGTCTTGGGATTAAGGGGCCCCTGAAGGGGTAATCGAGCTCCTTCCTGCCCTTGGCCCAGGGTCTGTGAGGGAGCCCTACCGGGAGCCTATCTGCAGATGCTGACACAGGGACAGGGAAGACATTCCCTCAGTGGAGGTGGACGAGAAGACACAGTGCTTGTAGACCCTCGGGCAGAGAGAGACCCAGGCCACATACAGGGGAACACTAACACTTGCAGAGACCCCTCAGCCCGACATGAAGACAGAGGGCTGGGCTAGGGGGCTGCCAGGAGGACAGACAGACAGCTGGGCTAGGGGGCTGCCAGGAGGACCGCTCTGGGGCAGGAGAAACCCCACTGAGCCTGTGTAGTGCCAGCTCATGAAGCCAGTTAGGGTTTCCAGGTTTGGGAGCGAGGGAGTCTAGACGGGGAGGGGGCAGAAATCTGGGGGTATCCACCAAAGTCGGGGCCTCTGCGCCGCAGTTCCTCCAGGTACACCACCTTCTTGCGGACAACACAGCCGGCACTGTACCCTGGGGGTCAAGCTGATGTCAGCACAGGCCAGGAGGCCCCTGGCCCGGCCTCCCCCTCCAGTACCCAGCATCTCAAGGCCCTGACCCGTTCGGGGAGGCTCCAGGGGCTGCAGGTGGATGATGTCGCCCTTGTGGAAGGCCAGCAGCGCTGGGTCTTCGGGCAGGAAGTTTCTCACCGCGACCACATAGTCCGAGCCCTGGGAGGAGGGCCCGGGAGAGGGGCTGTGGTCCCATCCCCCACCCCCACCCCCAAGCCTGGGGCCATGCCCTGGCTCCTCTCTCCCACAGGTATTCCTCCCTGATTCCTGGGCAACATTCTGAACATTCGGCAGGTGCAAGAGGGAAGGATGCTGTATGAGTCAAAGGGGTTCCTACAACTATGAAGGGCTGGAGCTGAGAGTCCGAGGGACACTGGGTGGCCATCAGGACGTGTACAGGCCTTACCCACCCCCCCCCAAAGCTGCCCCACTGAGGCCAGCTGCTGGGCCTGAGGCTACCTGGTGGGGAGGAAGGGAGGCTGCGGAGGCTGAGGCGGGCACTCGCCCTGGGGCTCAGGGTGGGGCTGGGGTGACACCTATGATGAGGGCATTAGGAAAGGCTTTGAGGGAGCTGGCAAAAGTGGGAACAGGTGTCCCAGACATGGCCTATGCAAAGGCCCGAAAGATGCCAGATGTCTGTGGACACGGGCACGCACACACACCCCCACACACACACTCACACCCATGCCTCCCAGGCAGGGCAGCAGGCATGTCCATGATGCAGAAGAGCCCTGTTCTCTGCCCCCAGGCCCCTCAGGAAAGGGCATCTGTAGGAGGACCCTGACCTTCTTCAGCTCCAGGATGAAGTCGTCCACCAGGGTCTTGACCTGGTGAGCTCGGGCTGAGAAGAGGATGACCTTCTCACTGGCCAGGTTGAACTCCAGCATGTTCTGGGAGGGGATGGTCACAAAGAGGATATCCGCAAAGCTGGAGGACGGGGAGAGTCATGAAGGCAGGGCTCCTTGGCCGGAGGATGCCGTCCTCCCTTCCCATCCTGGTCCTTCTGTTCCTGCCCTGTATGGTTTCCAAAGCCCAGTCCCACCCCAGCCCCCTGCCCCCTGCCACCACGGGACCTGGGAGCCTGCCTAGCCTCCCCACCCCATCCTGCCTGTGGCTCCAGCTCATTTCCTAGCCCCTGTGAACTCACACTCCAGCCCTCACTACACTTTGCCTTGCTCTGTTTGTTTCTTTCTCTCTCTCTCTCTTTTTAAAAAGATTTTATTTGAGAGAGAGAACGTGCACACAAGTTGGGGGGTCTAGTGGCAGAGGGAGAAGGAGAGACAAGTTTCCTGCTGCGCAGAGAGCCCCATGCAGGGCTCTATCCCAGGATCCTGAGATCATGGCCTGAGCGGAAGGCAGAGGCTTACCCACTTAACTGACTGAGCCACTCAGGTGCCCCTGTTTGTTTGTTTCTTAATCCAGCCTTCTAGGTCTTGCCCACAGAAACGCCTCTCTTTCACCCACTGACCAAATTCTCTGCATCTTTCAAAGCAAGGAGCTTTCACACAACCAGCGAGCGAGGCTCTGTCTCTGGGCTTGTGTGACAGAGGACAAAAAGGGCTGCTGGCAGAGGAGGGGTCCGCAGACTCCGTGATGTCTTATGCTGGAGCACCCTTGCCCTTCCCGGCTGTTCACAACACAGACGCCCGCACTGCATAGTGAGCTCTGGGAGGGCAGGTCTGGGGTGTAGGCTAAGAGGCAGGACAGGGTGGCGGGCTGCTAGCATCATCTACTTCCTGGTTTTGTGAGTTGAGACAAGCCACTTCTGTCACGGAGCCTCAGTTGCCCTGTCTGTAAAATGGACTTGGCCCAGAGCCTGGCACATCACAGGCAGCTGGCAGTTGGCTGGAGCAAGAGTCTGGGAGGAGAGGCTGCTGTTGGTCCACGCCCACCTCCAGCCAGCCCCATTCTCACCCGCCTGTCCCCAGGTCACCTGTACGTGCGCAGGACCTGCAGCTGCCCGCCAGCCTCCCGGCTGCCCTTGACCATCCTCAGGAGCTTGATGCCTGTGTGGGACACGGCTAGGATCTGCACGCCAGTGCCCACGCTGCCCTGGGTGGGGATGAGGGACACGTGAGTCTTCTAGTCTTCTCCCTGAAGCCCCTGGGTGAGTGGGGGCCAGCAGGGGGCTCGCACCGTGGCGGGGAAGAGGCGGGAGAAGTAGACCTCCCAGCTGTCACGTGCGGTGCTGACCACTGCCCGCTTCACGCTCTCCGTTGCCAGGGGCCGCTGTGTGTCCAGCTGGTTCTGGGCTAAGGGATGCCAGGTCAGGTCAGAATCCTCCCTCCCCTCCCCTGCCAGCCCACATTGCAGGGAGGGAGGCTGACACCTGGCAAGAAGGTACTGGAATTGTGTTCTCAGTGTCTACAAGGGGAACCAAGATCCACGGACAGACAGGATGGCTGGGGACACAGGGTGTGTTAGGCAAATCTGAACTCAGCCTGACACCTGGCCAGGGAAGATGCCAGAAACAGAGCCAAGGGAGCTGTCCAGGAGGCAATCAGGGCTGGGTTCGTCATCCCCAGTCTCCCTGTGGAAGGGGCTAGCCTGACTCTAGCTGGATGCCCCATCCGTGTCCTTTCCTGTCCCCCATGGTACCAAACAAGGCCTTCATCTTCAGTCTCTCGTCCTCAGAGATGCGCAGGCAGGCCTCGGACAGCGTGTCATGGAGGATCTGTGGGAATGAGCCCCAATGCAGGTGGCTGGCGAGACTCCCCCAGCTGGGAACCCAGGCTGGACTGTTCTAGTGGGAGTAGGAATGCGGAGGTTTCTACTTATGTGGCAGTGGGGTCATCTGTGTGAATCAGATCCCAGTTACAGAGGCCCCTCTTCTTCCTCCTCTCTTCTACAACCCATGCTGCCCTTGGGCCATAGCTTCCTCCTGTACTTACTGGGGCTGAGATTTGATTTCTGAATACCATCCCGCTCAACCCAATACAAATCAGGTGTATCTGGTTAAATCCAAATTGTGGGCTTACTGACCTTGACAGTGGAGGTGGGAAATTCAGTAGAACAGCTTCCCATCCTCGCTGTGGTCAAGGACCCCATATCCAAGAGTACAGAAATGAAATCTGCAGACAGCTAGTCTATGTACCCATTGCCCTGGTGAGTACACTGAGGCAGAAAGGGACGAGAAGACCTCACCTGCCGGAACAAGAGGTCTAGCTGCACAGGATGGCTGTAGCTGTCCTTGGGGTAAAACACCTGTGGGATTGGGGCTCCAGTGAGGCCCTTGGGACAGTCCCCTCGCTTTGCTTCCCACCGGGCCCCATCCCCTAAATACAGCGGGCTCCATCCTCTGGCTCTGACTCCGCCCCCTTACATGGACCACGTTCTTGTGCCCCACCCCCAGCTCCGCCCCTCCTCCCTGCCCCCTGCAGGGGAGAGGGCTTCCCCCCCATGCAGCCCCTCCCTTGGCTTCAACAGTGTCAAGTACCTCTTTGCGCAAGAAGATCCGCCAGGGGGCGTCCTGGTAGCCGTAGAAGTTGGGGTTCACTAGGCGGTGAAGCCGCGTCTGCCGGGGTTCCTCAGAGGGCTCCAGAGACCGCGAAGGCGGCACTGGGGAGCACAGTGAGTCGGGTAGGCATGAGTCAGAGACACAGGGCCGATGAGGGAAGAGACTGGGGGCGACCTCTTGTCAGGTAAGGGACCAGGGCTAAGAGGTTTCCCACACCCCTGACAGTGGACACACCAGTCATGAGGGCACAGGAACAATCATAACAGCTCAGCTCTGGCTCAGTCTTTCATTTGATGCATATACAGAGCACCTAGTGTATGACGCCGGTCTGTGCTAGAGGCTGGGTGTGAACAGTAGAGACAAAACTCCTGTCCTTGTGTTGACAGTCTTGTGTTAGGTGTTGATGGAACAGCAAGAAATAACAAAGGTCTCAGTTCTAGGAGCTGGGATGGAAATAAATCTTGTGTATTTAGGAGAAAGTCTAGGGGCTTGTCTGTGAGGGTCCTTCAGTCTCTGTGACCTGGCATACCTCTCTGAGATGACACTTAGCCAAGACCCGAATGATGAGATGGGCCAGGCATGCAAAGATCTTCTGGGGAAGAGCATTCTAGGTATAGCAAGTGCAAAGGCCCTGGGGTAGGAGTGGGCTTGCTGTGTTCCAGGAACAGAGTGTACCAAAGGGAAAGTGGGAGGGGATGAGGTTGTAGAGGTGGGCAGATTGTGCAGGGTCTCATAGGCCATAGTGAAAAGTCTGGAGTTCATCCTAGAAATCATGGGAGAGTTCTTGGCAGAGACATGATGTGAGCTTTTAAAACATGTTTTAAAAGATTGTATTTATTTATTTCAAAGACAGAGGTAGGCAGAGAGGCAGGCAGAGAGAGGGAAGCAGGCTCCCTGCTGAGCAGAGAGCCCAATGCGGAGCTTGATCCCAGGACCCTGGGATCATGACCCGAAGGCAGAGGCTTTAACCCACTGAGCCACCCAGGTGCCCCAACATGATGTAAGCTTTTAAGATATACTGTGGTTGCCATGAGGCAGAGAACATAGAGATTAGGGTTCCAATTATGAGTCTAGGGGGGCTGAGTTTATATTCCTGGTCTGACCCTTTGAACCGTGTGATCTTGGACAAGTCACGTAACCTCTCTGTGTCTGTTTTCTCATCTGTAACATAGAGACCGGAACAGTATTTCCTTGAAGGATTTGAGTGGGGATTTACTGAGGCCAGAGCAGGTCTAGCCTGAAATCAGTGTTACGTAAGTGCTGATGTACTTACTTGAATCTGCACAGAGTAGGTCCACAAGGGCTCAGGGACACAGACACACACATGCCACGGACATGAAGACTGGGACTCCCCTGTGCTCACACAGGCTTATACCCTTGGACCCTCATGCCCCTCTCTCCCTTCTTCCTCCTGGCCTCTCACCTGGAGTGGGTCCGACGGATGGCCTTGGTGTGCTGGTCACTGGCTTGACCAAGGCCACAGCCTCTCTGGGCACCTGTTCCCACCACAAAGAGAGTGCTCAGGGGGCAGAACGGAGGCGGGGAGCCAGGAAGGGGGCAGTGGCAGGGGCAGCCGCTTATAGGGGCAGCTGGCTTTGGAGGCACTCCAGGGCCGCAGCCCAAACGTGTCCCTCACCTGGCTGCCCCCTGCTGCCGCTGGGTCGCCCATCTGCCCCTTGAGGATCATTAGTGCCTCCTCGTGGGGATCTGGCCGCTTCGCAAACATCTTTCCGCCATCCTTCCTGATGGATTGGATAGGGGTTTTTCTTCTTCCCAGCTACAAATACCTGTAACAGGGAACTTCTTCCTCCACCCCCAGCCCCACCCCCATCATTACACGTGAGCGCACAGAGAGGGTCAGAGACTGGCCTGAGGTCACACAGCACAACCTAGAGAGCAGTGGTCTCAGTCTTCCTCTGGCTGAAGGATCATTGGGACCATCTGCATGAGCAGACTCACTCCCTGCAGGGTGCCGGGCAGGGGGCTGCTCCCCAGGTGGACGGGCCCACAGCAAGGAGGGCCCCCCCCACATACCGTCCAGAGTGCTGGATGGTGGGGACAGGGGCAGAGCTGACCTGAGGGCCTCGGGCCGGCCTCCCCGGGGCGGCTGCTGGTACTGCCTCACGATGTTCTTGATCTGCTGCGTGGGCTGCGGGAAGTGCTCTGAGTTGAGTGTGGAATACCGGACCAGATCTGGACAGGGTGCAGCTGTAGGCAAGGGCGGGTGGGGGTGGGGGACAGGGTGAGGCCCCAGGGGACACACTACAATCCCAGTCCTGTCCCGGGAAGTCCCCCCACCCCCCACCACAGGGATAGGACACTCACTGGTTTCTAGACAAACCCGATGCTGAGCTAGAACAGGGATGGCCACGGGCTTGGTGGGGGGTCTTGGGGCCTTGGCCAGAGGGGCAGGGGCCAGAGGCTTTGGAGAGGAGCGGAGGAGCACAGGCTTGGCTGGGGGTCCAGTGCCCACAAACTGCGGCCGTGCCTCTGGTGGTAGGGGTTTCTGCAGAGAACAGGGGATAGGGTGTGCTTCCTGGGACACACCCGCCTGTTCTTAGGGACCCCACATTTATGCCCAGGATGGGCTGCGGGGCGACTGCCCCAGAGAGGAACAAAAATGCCCCAGAGCAGCACGCCTCTCGGCTGGGCAGGCCAGGCTCACCTCCGGGGGCAAGGGCCTTGGGGTAGGGCCCAGGGGCTGCTGCTGGAGTGCCATGGCCTGCAGGGTCATCTCCCGGGCCTGGGGAGAGGTGGTGGCGGTGGTGACTGGCAGGCCCAAACTCAGGGCACCCCCCGCACCCATCCGGCACTCACCAGGAGGACGGCCTGCTTGTGGATGAAGGCCTGCTGCAGGGCCAGCGTGGAGGCATCTAGGCCTGGGACTGGGGGGGAGCCGAGTCGGAGGGCGTGGATCCCAAGGGATGGGAGGTAGAGGGAAATAGGAATTCCCCAGCTATCCCCCACCCTGCCGCTGTCCCCCTCACCCCCTCCCGCCAGGCCCGTGGCTGCCTCCATCCTAGCAGGTAGAGGAGCCCCGAGAACCCGCAGGAGAGCCCCCCTCATCTCGCCCGACCCCAGAACCACCCTGGGGGCAGGCACTGACTTGGCTTTGGCTTTGGCTCTGGGGGTCTCCTGGGGGGGTCTTCAGTGCTGCTACTACCGCTGCCACCAGGCTGGCCTCCCCCTTTCATGCGATAGGCAATGGCTGTTGGCTTCTCCAGGTCCTGGGGGCAGCAGGTGGCTCAAGTGTCTGCCTCACTGTCATGCTCCTCAGACACCAAGGCAACGGGCACCCGACACCAGCCACCTCCTCTGTCCCTGGGGCGTCTGCTCCATGCCCAGCCTCCAGTCATGCAGCATACCAGTCAGTACTCCCACAGCTGTGCAAACTCCCCAAACCCATCCCCCTTCCCACAGGTGAATGAACAGTTTCCAGGAGATGCTATGCCCTGCTCAGGGCCCACATCATGCCACGGAGGGGCTCCTGGAAGTTCCCAGAATGAGCAAGGGTGCCTGAAGGGGCTGGCTCCCACTGGAGGTGGAGGAGGGGCCCATGGGTCCTTCTGGGGTCAGCCTGGAGCATCTTGAGCTACGGGGACACCCTCAGCCCTGGCTGTGAGATGCTCCTGAACCACCCTGTGGTCCCAGCTGTCTGCAAACACCACCCTCGCCAATCCCTACCACATCCCCGTAGGACAGCACGGGGTCGAAGAGGCTGTCCAGGTAGCCGTCCAGTCCCTTGTGGGGCACAGAGGGTTCTCCCGGGGTGTCTGAGTCTGGTTGGGAGGGTGGGGGACACAAAAGCCAAGTTCTTTTCTCCTGCTAATCTCCCCATTGCCTCCAAGATCCCTCCCCACCAGACAGTGGCCACTGCTGGCTGGCCTTGGTAGTTCGCTGTCCCTCTCTGGGTCCCATTAGTACCGTCCTCGTTGTGGCTGCAGTACCCATCGGAGTCAGCTACTCTGGGCACGTGTCCCTGGGCCTGGGGCCTGGTGGGTGTGTCCTCATCCGAGTCCCAGCTGTTCCCAAACAACCTGTAGGGAAGGGGGCCCTGGAGCAGCTCCCCTCCTACGAGATCGTGGCTCTCCCTGAATCACCCCCCAACCCCACCACCATGTTCTCTCTGGGCTCTGGAAATGGGTGACTCCCTCCCTTTAAAGGTGGGACCCGGAGGGGGCAGCAGAACATCGGGCTCTTGATCTCGGGATACTGAGTGCGAGACCACGCTGGGTGTAGAAGTTGCTTAAAGCTTAGGTTTAGAACTCAGCTCTGAACCAGCAGCTGGGAGAAAAACCGTGTGCGAGGAGAGGCCATCTGCGTGAAGGGCCCGGGTAGCCACCTACGCTCTGGGGCCTCCCCTGCCGGCCACAGGCCCTTCTGCACCCACGATGAAGTACGACTTCTGTCTCGGGAAGTCCCGGAGCAGCTCGAGGTTGGACACCAGGTCCAGCACATAGTCGTGGCCTGCCAGCTCTGCCCACTGGACCCCATGCCTCATGGCCACCGTCCAGCCCCGCCAGCCGTCTGCCAGGCCCCTGGAGACAGTACATGGAGGAGCAGGGATGAGGGACGGAGCCAAAAGGTACTGTCTGGAGAAACCATGGAACATGAGCCAGACCCTAAGCATGACCAGAGTGGACCCCATGGTGGGGGGAGGGGTTGTCTGGTCTCCTGCTCCGCCCCCCCCTTCTGCACCAGCCTTGGGTGCCTTCCAGGGTGGGGCCTTCCAGGAGCCAACCTGTGCCGCAGAATGTCTCCAGCCACCTCTTCCCCCGTACTCCAGGAGTGCACCGGGCAGGAGAACTGGTCGCCTGGGGCAGATGCTGGGTTCAGCCAGGATGCATCGGCGGCCCAGGCCTGCTCCTTCTCTGCCTGCTTGCCCACTCTTGTCCTGGACGCTGGATCTGCACCCTCCCGGCCCCCGCTCCCTTCCCCCATTCCAGGTCCAGCCCCAACATCCACCTGCTGACCTCTCTCCTAAGACACACCCAGAGGGCCCCTCCCCAGCATCTCCTGATCCCCGGGGCGCACTGGGGCCTGCTGACTCCAGTGGCCCCTCTGGAGGGAGAGAGGGACTAGGGAAGGCAGCTCGTGGTGGGGAGAGGACAGCTCACCATTGAAGCAGCCCACGTCCAGCGCCATGCTGGCCTTCTCCTGGGTTGCTCTCCACTCGAGCTGGGTTGGCGGGAAGGTGCGGGCCGCCCCAGAACCCTGCTGTTGGCCTTGGCCCATGGCCTGCATGAGCCGGTGCTGACACACAGCCTGGAAGCCATTCTGCCCGTGATCAGACACAAACCTGATGGGCGGGGGAGTTGGAGCCAGGATGAAGAGGGGACTGTGGCTAGATAGAGGGGGATTCTAAGTCTAATCTGAGGGAGGCCTAGGCTAGGCCAGAGCTGTGAGGTGAAACTGACAAGGCCCCAGCTCTGAGGCTGGCTTGGAAGGGTCCCAGGCTATAGTCCAGAGCTCTGGGATGACACTGAAGGGGTCCCTTGAGAGCCCAGAGTCCCAGGACTAAGCTGAAAGGGTCCCAGGCTAACCAGAAGTATCTTTAGCCAGCACAGAGGTCCAACGAAAGGCCAAACAGGTTCCAGGAAGGCCCACCAAAGCTTGTTGGAGCAAAACGTCATTGACAAGGTGGGCTCTGCAGCAGGGTGTGGGCAAGAATGTGGACTCTGAACACTCTTCCCATCCCCTTCACCAAGCCTCCCATGGGGTCATCTGCCCCCTCTGAGCCCGCCTCCAGCTCCTTATCCATACAAGAGATGGCTGAAAGGGTTCAACTTGACCCAGGCCCAATCAGACTGATCCCCTCCAGAGGCAGGTGCCCCACATACCTGGCTCTCTGGCTCCTTCCCTCCCTGCTGCTGGAACAGCCGTGGAGCAGGCCCACGGTGGCCGCAAGAGGGAACCCAGAGCTGTGCCCACAGGAAGCCCCAGACAGGCAGGCAGTGGTCCTAACCTGCTGCCCCAGCTTCCCAAGACTGACCCTCTGAGCTGCCCACTGACCCTCTGAGCAGGAGTGGCCCTGCACACTGAGGCTCACAGCCCCCACCCCATTTGTCCTGTTACCAATGCTAATTCACAGGTGAGGAAAGAGACTCAGAGAAGGGCAGTGACTTGCCCCAGGTCACACAGCAGGGAAGTATCAGAGCTGGGCTTTGCACCCGGGGCCTGCCTGAGCTCGCTCTTTTGCAAATCACCTTTCTCACCTGGCATCATCATTGTCATCAGCATCACCAATATGATCAGGATGCCAACAAGATCTACACCCACACACCACTTCCGGTATTCTATAGGTTGAACCTGGGATTTGAACCCCGACTGTCGTGTGTCCAGCCTCTCCACTCCTAACTACCTGGCCCTTTTCGCATGACATGACAGATCAGCGCCTTTTCCCCAAATTCCCCAGACCCTGGTCTTGGCCATCGTCTGAGTTTTGCCTGAGCCCTACCCTCCAGAGTGAACACCTGCCGTCGTTTCTGGCTCGAGCTCGGTGGAGACGGAGACCAGCCTCTGGTCCAGCCCCAGTGCCTGAGCTTCCCAGCACAGAGACCTCACTCCCGCCCGGCCTGACCTCTTACATCCCGCCCCGGGGTCCTCATGCCCACATCACCATCCTCATGCCCTGGCCAGGTCCACTCACTTGAGCAGGTACTTGTTCAGGCGCGAAGAAGGTGCAAAGCCGCCAAGGCAGGTAGCCAGTAAGAGCCAGCCACGCTCGGCATTGTGGGCACTGGGGTTGCGCCACACCTGGTTTGCCAGCTGCGCCAGGATCTCGTCCCGGAGTTCAGGTATCGCCAGCCCCTTGTGCACGATGTAGTTCCCGAAGACATTTTCCTGGGCACCATACAGGTGGGGGTCGCCCATGAAACGCAGGATCTAGGCCACAAACAGACTCTCCTGGGCCTCTTGGAAGATGGTTCCTGCCAGGGTCCCACCACCCCCAACACGCACCCCTCTCCCATCCTTTCCCCATGTTCCCGGAAAGCCCAGATAACATGCTCATGAAGCTTCCACGAGCGCTTTCCATACAGCCCCAGCTCTAGCCTGCATCCCTGGCCTCCAGCCAGCCCTCCACCTCCTGCTCCAGGCCCCAGAGAGCACTCTATAACATCCACATCTGACCGAGCACCTTCCTTGGTTTCCCAGGGCCCTTGGAATGAACTCCAAGCTCTGGATCTGGCATACAGGCCCTTGGGACCCCTCCCTGCCTCTGCCCTTCTGACTTTCACCAACTGACGTGTTGACATCAAGTTTTTCTTCTCTCTGTGCCTTCTCCATCTGTCTCAGCTAGCAGACTCTGAGCTCAAATGCTGCACCCCCCCCAACCCCGCACTTTCCCCCCAAGAAGCCCTCTCTGATTCTGTCCATCCAGAACGGGATTAGGGCTCCAGTCAGACTTCCTGGCCTCTGTGCCCGACCTCTGTCCATGCTAATCGTCACTGGTCAGGTGTACTCAGCCTTCTCCCTCGGACTAGGAAGGCCTCGAGGAGAGGAACCAAATCTATTCTTGGTGTCCCTGGGAAGCTCTTTGCCAGGAAGACGGCTGGGAGAAGAAAGTCTCCCAATCCCCCGAGTGGGATTAGTCCTAGCCCAGAGTGGAGCCCAGATTCCATCCCACACCAGAAGTCTTTCTTCCAAAGAAGAGCCCCAGGCTAAATGGCCTGGGCTAGTGGAGGGCTGAGGATGGCAAAAGGAGCCTCACGGCCTGAGACTTCAAAGGCGGCCTGGGCGGACCCTTACCAGCTTGAAGACGCTCATGGCTTCCGCGTGGCACTCTGCTGGCAGCCGCGTGAGGGGTGTCCTCAGGGGCACTGTCAGCATCCCGAAGGCAGGTTCCTGTGGACACAGGGCGGGGCATGGGGACCGAGCTGGGGCTTGTGGGCACATCTGGATACACTGCTCTGTGCCAGGGAGGGGGACAAGAGCCAGGGAGCTATGGGCTCCTTTCCCCAGGGTGTGGATGAGGCTACTGAGGCCTGAAAGGGGGCAGACCATGGCCATCAGCAAGCTGGGGGTGGAGACCATCTGAGCATCCTGGAGAGTCGGAAATGAAAAACGGGATGATGTCCCGTGGTTCGACCAGTTGTTAAACATTTGAAATAGTTCCAACTGGCGGGCAAACAGCCACTTCCTAAGCCCCCGAGGGCCCCCCACTTCCGTCCAGCCCTCCCCCGGAGCCCCCAGCCTCCTCATGATCCAGCAACTCAAGGGCTCATACCCCACGCCGCAGGGCACGGCCAGGAGCCTGCCCCAGGCTGACATCAGTGTGACTTCTCGTCTGTCAGTGCCCACTGGCCAGGGCCACGTGGGACCACACCAGCTTTTACCTTAAAGTGGCATCGGACAAACTTGGCCATGGGGTAGTTGTTGATATCCAGGGGCAGTGTGACACGGGGTTCAGCCTGGAGCCGGGGAGTCCGCACAGGGGCCACCCGGGGCACCTGAGCTGCTCTGAGGCCTGTGGAGAGAGGGAGGTTGTGGGGCACCAGAGTCCAGCACTCACCCACACCCACCCCCCACCCCAGGGTCCAGCACTCACGGACCTGCCACGGCTTGTAAGAGTCCTGCCAGCTCAGCAGGTACCTCCAGGTGCCCCACAGCTATCACCTCCCGCTTGCTCAGCTCCTGGAGGGACAGCCCCGAGTGAGGGGCAGGCCCGCCACAACGCCCGCCAGCCAGCCTCCCTTCTTACCCCTGCTGCCACCCAGCGCCCACACCCACCTCCAGCTCCCGGAGCCGCGCCTCCTCCGCCCGGAGCCTCCTCTCTGCCCTCAGCTGCAGGAGAGCAGATGGTCAAGGCAGGGGAATGGTGGGCAGAGGCGACAGCAGGCCCCAGGCCGGGGGCAGCCTGAGCCAGCTCCCAGAGGGTGGCTGGCGCCTTGCAGGCGGCAGAGGGAGGCAAAGATATGGCCGGAGAAACAGGAAGGGAAGAGCGAGAGACAGAGACACGAGGCAGAGGGAGTAATACTTGGGAGAAAGGGAAAGACCCATAGGTGGTCCCCTCCTCTCCCTCCACAAAGCCTTCAGTAGAAGCCGGGTAGTTCTTCAAGGCTTTGGGACTACATTTGTCCTTTGCGTCGTTGGTTTATATGACAACAGGCCAAGACAGGCATTGAAGTAAAAGGAAAACTGTATCTAGGGCGGCTTCAGTCGACAAATTCTGTCATACCCGACGACTGAAGGCCTTGCTATGAACCCGGCACAGGCCAAATCCTTCATGAGCAAGATCTCACAGAACCCCCTCCACAACCCCTGGGGAAGGCGGGTAAAGTGAGGATGGGCAAGGTCAAGGTCACAGCTAGCGAGTGGCAGAGTGGGCATTGGAACCCAGGCCTGTGTGAGGCCAGGAGTCCCCTCCTGGGTGCTAAGTGCCTCCTCCCTCCCGCTGCCGCCTGGTTCCCTGGAGCAGGTGGAGGGGCCGGCCTGCACCTTGAGGTAATGACGGTGGTTCATGTATGTGTGCACCAGGGACCGGAATTTCACCAGGTTCCTCCTCATCTGCTGATACCGCTGCCTGGAGGGAGTGGGGGGGTGGGGGGGTGGAAAGAAGTGTGTGGGGGAGGGAATGGGGCAGGCAGGGGTTGGGATCACCGGGTGGCCAAGGTGCAGAGATGCCCACGCCAGCCTGGCCAGGATATCAGCACCCAGGGTTCAGTATGGGAGCCCTGTACAGCTCAGAGAGGGGCAGTGACTTGGCCAAGGTCACACAGCCAATTAAGTGGCAGGGCCTGGACCACACTGCTGGGAGCAGGCCCACCCCAATGGGTTGTCCTCCCAGGGCTCCTAAGATGCAGGCTGGGGCCCCTCTTGGCTGGAGAGATCAGGAGGGCCATGGGCTCGGTGGGCAGGACGGCCCAAGGCAGAGCCATAGTTGGAACATCCTTCTGGCTGAGGCTCAGCTCTTACTTGCATGCCTCGGGGCCAGGGAGCTTCGTCGTCGTACCCTCCCCCCCCCCCCCCCCCGCTCTGACATGGCCCCGCCCAAGCCTCGCCATGGGGTTCCGGGGAGCCCTGCCCCGGGAGGGCCGGGTACCTGGCCAGGTAGCCCCGGGCCCGGCTCTGCAGCAGGACGATCTTGCGCCGCAGCGAGCGGAAGCGCCGGCGGATGAGGAAGCCGCGGAGGCAGCGCTGCAGGGTGAGGGCCGCCAGGTGCAGGACGCGCTCCCGCATGCTCTCCAGCAGCTGGTGCAGGTGCTCCTTGAGGAACAGCTGCGGAGGGCGGGCGGCTGTGAGGGTCTCCCGGGAGGCAGCGGGGGAGGACCAGCTGGGGTGGGTGCGGGGCGGGCTGAGCTCGGAGAGGTGGGAGGAGCTGCGACCGGGAACCGGGCGGAGAGCCCGGCCCGAGTAACGGTCCCCAGACGGGACCAAGCCCCACCGCGCTGCTCTCTAGGTCAGGAATGTTCGGTCGCGCCGTTTCTCATTCCATCGTCTCACTCTGAAGCCCCTGAACTTGTGGCTTCCAGGGGCGGCGCGTGGGGTGGGGCTCACCTTGCTGACCCCGACGCGGTACATACTCGGCAGGACCGTGCACAGGCGGCTCAGCACGGACACGCACATGTCCCCGCTGGCTGGCAGATTGTGCTTGAGGGCCACGAGACAGCGGTACCTAAGGTTCCCGTGGAATAAGACACTTTACTGCCACCTGCTGGAAACTTGTAATAGCTTCAAATTACTCCTAGAACCTACACACACACACAGGCGGTGAAACTAGGGAAAAATGCGGAAGGATAAATCTGCTCTGTGATAGCTGGCCGATGATGAGCTTGGGTGGTGAACAACCTGAGCAGCTGTGCATGGCAGGCTGCGTCTTGCCTGGGTTTTGGGGCCGCGGGGGAGCTGAAGGATCTGTGGAGCTCAGGAACCATCCTACTGCGGTACCTGTCAATGAACACCTGGAAGGGCAGGCGCACTGGAAAGCCCTCTTTGCGGATTCGCACAGTCTCCAGCACCCCCGAGTAGCGCAGCTGCGCCATAACCACGTCTGGCTCAAAGAGGCCTGGCTCCTGTAAGAACGGCCCAGATAGGGAGTTTGCACACCAGTCCACCCACGTGCCGCAGGCACTAGCAGTTACAAACAGTCCCCACAGTGGGCTGGGCGGATGGAGGCCCAGAGAGGCACAGCCACTTGCCCCAGGTCACACATCATGGGGAAGAGGATTTGGCTCTTCGCATACCTTCTTGTGGTTGGGCTTCAGGCACCGAACGAACAAGGGGTTACACCTGCGCAGGGGCAGGAGGACGGGCTGTGTGAGGTCCCAGAGAGGGAAGTGTTGACCATAAAGGTGGTGGTGTGGGTCAGAGGTGAAGCTGGATGCCCACCCCACTGCATGCTCACCTCTCCATCTTTTCTACCAGATCCAGGAGCGACTGTTGGAACTTAGCGGCCACTGTGTGTGCCTTGTGGAGCCGGGTGACAGAGCTGCTCTGGCCCAGGCGCTGAGGGGCAGCTTGTGGGGCGTGGCTGGAGAAGAGGTGTGCCACCACCTGAGCAGGAGTGGGCAGCAGGCCGGGGCAGTGGGCCAGGTGCCGAGAAACAGGGAGACACGGCAGGGTAGGGGCCGAGAGACAGAAACAAGGAAACAGAGGTTGGTGGTGAGGCGGGGGGGGGGGGGGGGGGGGGGGGGGGGGGGGGGAGAGGAGTTAAAAACAAAATGAGCCAAATCTCCAGACCACAGGGATCAGAAAACCACCTCCTTGGGCCCCTGCCCTCTCTGCAAGGCCACTGTCCTCCTGGACCACACCCCTCTCAAGTCAGGGTGCTTAGCACCTTTCAAGGGACCTGTCTTGTGGTCGGGCTGACTTTTTTCCTTCTGTCTGACTGTGCAGCTGATCCTGAGGTGACCTTCTACACACATGGTCATGAACTCTGGCAATGAACTCAGCAGGGTGCCCATTTGACAGAGAAGAAGGTGGACACCCAGGGAATGGGGGAGGGTGTCTGGAAACAACAGGGCTATTTGGGAAAACTGCTCAGTGAAGGGACAGGGCAGGGCATGGCTGGGTGGGTAGGGCCGGGGGACAGTCAGGGTGATCCAGTGGGACCAGTCAGGGGCATGGCTCTTCAGGGGTCAGGACCAGCAATGGGAGAAAGTACAGAGCAAGGCAAGACTCTGGGTTAGGGCTGAGATCAGGGTCAGAGCCTGGCTGGACCTGGGGTGTGCGAGAGGCAGGGCCAGCACCTGGGTACCTAGGGGACCTCCCCATTTCCTGGACCGAGAGAGGGACCTGATGGTGGGCTGGTTGCTCTTGGAGTGGGGGGTGTGGGGGGGTAGGGACAGAGCGGTAGGAAGTGAAGCTTGCTCACCCGCGTCCGGCTCCGCACAAAGAGATCCAGCACGTCCTGGCGCACCTGGTCGTGGTTCTTGTCTAGGAACTTGTGCACCTGCAAAGGGGTAACAAGGGGCAGCTTGGGTTTGAGCCCATGCAGCCTAGGGGCAGGGCAGGGGGATAACCTACCCCAGTGTGCATCAGTCTGTCTGCTCCCCTCCTCCTTCCTTCTTCCCTACAGTGGGTCAGGGGCTCTCTGTCCCTGCCCTTCCGGGCCTCTATCTCCCTATCTGTCCTAGAGAATATGGGACCCTTCTCCCTCCTGTGGTCCCCTCCCTTTCTGCCCCCAATACCCTTCCCATCTTCCGGGGAGGGGGCACCAGCCATAGCTTCATATAAACAGTCTGGGTCTTGGCCCCATCCTTAGTGGAGAACCCTGTCCTCTATCTGTCCTCCAGATGAGGAAAACAGGGCAGGGACATGTCTGAGATAACAGAGTGACGGCATCAGCATCGTTACTGGTAACAGCTACTCCTAATCACATTCAGCGCAGGAGATGGGCACTATCATTAGCCCCATTTTCCAGATGTCCCCACATAGGCTCAGAGAGGTAAAGCGGTTTGCCCAAGGTCACAAAGCTGAGGATCGGCAGGGGGCCAGAACTAGAACCAAGGGGGAGTGTCTGCAGCCCCTGTTGTGCTTGTGTCTCCAACTGCGGACGCTGTGCAGGCTGTCCTGGGTCTCACCTGATAGGTGACTTTGCCTGCGTAGTGCTTGATGGTGAACTCGGGCAGTGGCATTTTGGGCTTGGAGTAGAGCGGGTTGGCGCCGTGGTGGTAATGGCACTTCTGTAGAAATGTGTGGTCTGTGGCCTGCAGGCAGGCGGGGGTCAGCGGGTGCTCAGGGGAGCCGGGCACCCCGTTCTGGGACTAGTGGCAAATCCTCCAGCCCAAACTACTTCCGGGTGAGCGCTGGGGAGCAGCAAGTCACAGCTGCCCTCAGTGGCCCCACTGCCCTGACTGGGGAGGCTTAAGCGGAATCCCACCCCGGACTTGCATCTTCCAATCAAAGTCTGAGGTCCAGCCTTAAGGTCACCTCCTTCAGGAAGCCTTCCATAATTTCCCAGGCTGGTACCCTCTTCTGGACACCCACAGCCCCCTATCCAGCCTCCGTCACCCAGGTTGTGAATTGTAGGTTGGGTGCCCTGAGCTCCTGTCCCCCAGGCCAGAGCAGATAAGAAGGCAGGACCTGGGCCTAATGAGGCCATGAGGCTCAGAGACGTTGACCAACCTGACCAGGCTCACACAGCACCCTTGGCTCACCTGGGGAAAGCAACACTGGTCATCGAGGATCCGCAGGATGCCGTAGGGCTTCAGTGAGATGAGGTTGATGCATGGCTGGTTGTCGGCAAAGGTGATCTCCCGCCAGTCGATCTGTTCCCGAATGTACTCCTCCTGTAGGCGTACAGCGCTTAGCCTCCTTGCCCTGCCCAGGCCGCACCCACCCTGCCTCCTAGGCTGGAGCCCCGTGAAAGGGTCTGGCCAGGGGCACCTCTGCTCCCACAGAGAGCTCACTCCCCGGGAGGGCAACACGAACCATCTCTGTGTCCGGTTCCACCCTCCCCCTGGGACAGCCCTGCAGTGGGGGAGAAGGATCCCCCACAACGCCAAGAGGGCTTTTGTCGGCTCAGCACCCAGCATCTTCTGTGTCCAGAGCACAAGCCTTCACATATGCTGGCTCCCGGCCCAGAACACCTTTCCCTCCCCTCCACCTGACCACTTCCAGTTTGCCCTTTAAGAACCAGTATTGCCCTGCCTGGCCCCAAGGAGGCCCACTGGCCCATCAGGAGGGGACATGAGTGCTCAGGGAAGCTCTGCACACCTGCTCCTCCTGGAAGACAATCTTGTTGAAAAGGTACTGAAGGTTCTCATTTGCATAGTTGATGCACAGCTGCTCGAAGCTGTTGAAGCTCAGGTCCTGCCAGGCGGGTGGTGAGGCTGGGCCGGCTCCCTCCTTGGCCAGTAGCCCACGTGTCCCCACCCATGGCCCCGCTCACTGGCCCCAGCTGCCCAGTGCCCTCCCTGCCTTCCACAGCCTCCGGGGGATATGTGAAGGAGGAGAGAGGAGATGGCGGGAGGCTGTCAGCAGAGAAGGGAGGGAGAGGTGGCTTAATGTCCTCTGCCCCTCACCCAACGTGCAGCCCTACCTCGAAGCCATAGATATCCAGGATGGCGACGGACAGCGTGTCCTGCTGAGGGGACACCAGGGCATTGACCCGGGCGATGAGCCAGCCGAAGAGCAGCGCATACAACACCTTGGCGATGGCGTCCCTGGAGCAGAGATGGTGCTGGGACAGGTGGGAAGGTGCGGGCTGGGGTGCAGGCATCTGGGGGTTAGGCAGGGAGGGGCAAGGCCTCACCTGGCATCCACAGCACTCTCCACAGTCAGTGGGGTGAAGATCTTCTCTCGCATTGTCTCCTGCAGAAGGATGAGGCCCTTGAATGGCAGCGGGCTGGCTGCCGCCTCCAGGAAGCCCCCCGGGAGGATTGGGGGGAGCACGTGGAATAGAGCAGGAATGTTGGTGTGACTGGTCTCAGGCACATGGCTGGCCAGAGGTGGAATAAGACACCCTCACCCCCACTTCTGCCTGACTATGCTGCGGGCGGGGGCAGGGCCACTGGTCTAAAGCGGAGACACATGCATAAGGTGACAGACCCAGCGAGATAGCCTTGGGAAGGGATGAAGGGCCAACAGTTGTGGGAGCCCCAGGGGAGGTAATGACCCACCCAGGGCTTAGGGGTGGCGCCCTGGATGGGGGATGCTTGCATCAGGTCTTGAAGGACTAGAAGGAATAGCATTCGAGGCAGAAGGAACAGCCCATACCATCCAGGTGCTGGGGGGGGGGGTGCTCTGACAGTCCTGGGGGCCTGGGACTCACGGTCACTTTGAAGGTGATGGCCTTCTGTAGCCCCTCAGGGGAGATCTGGAGCAGCTCTGCCACGGCCTGGATCTCCCGGGCGCTCACCACCGAGGCCGTTTCCTGCGCATCTGTCTATATGCCAAATATCAACAGCAACATGCTTTAAACTACATAACTTGACTTAAAGTTCATGTAAAAAGCATAAATAAGCTAGAAAAAACAGGACATTTCTGAGATAGAAGGGGGGTGGAGGAGCACAAGGAGATGGAGAGTCAAATGTGTTATGAAGTTACAATAATTAAAGCACTGAGGGGGATTTTAGGGCCATCTGGGTGGCTCAGTAGTTAAGCGTCTGCCTTTGGCTCAAGTCATGATCTCAGGGTCCTGGGATGGAGCTCCACATCGGGCTCCCTGCTCAGTGGAGGGCCTGCTTCTCCCTCTCCTTCTACTACTCACACACACTCTCTCTCTTTCTCAAAAAAATAGAATCTTTAAAAAACAAAATAAAACAGTGGGAAATAGACACACAATACATAAGTTAATAAAGCACAACAGGAAATGAAGAACTAGGCATAAATGTATGTGAGAATTTAGTAAAAAATAAATTTCTATTTCTTGAATTACATACATTACTCAGTGTAACTGAGTAACCACATGAAAAAAAAAAAAAAAAGGAACCAGATTCCTACTTCATGCTTTACTGGGATAAACTCCTGATGAACCAAAGATTAAATGTGAACACACACACACACACACACCCCGTAACACATTTTGAAAAAGT
Source organism: Mustela erminea (assembly GCF_009829155.1). Classification (NCBI taxonomy): domain Eukaryota; kingdom Metazoa; phylum Chordata; class Mammalia; order Carnivora; family Mustelidae; genus Mustela; species Mustela erminea. The sequence goes on along the minus strand of NC_045631.1, from coordinate 13,143,249 downwards.
GCTGGGTGAAAGCTGTTACAATTTTTTTTTTTTTAAAGATTTTGTTTATTCATTTGACAGAGATCACAAGTAGGCAGAGAGGCAGGCAGATAGAGAGGGGGAAGCAGTCCCCCCACTGAGCAGGGAGCCTGATTTCGGGCTGGATCCTAGGACCCTGGGATCATGACCTGAGCCAAAGGCAGAGGTTTATCCCACTGAGCCACTCAGGTGCCCCAGCTGTTACAATTTAGGGAGATAAGTCCCTCTCTAAAAATGATACAAAGTCTAAAATTTATACAAGAAAATGTTCCTAAATAAAATACCTGAAAATAATTCTAAAAACCTACACAGCAAAAAATAAAACAAAACCAAACCAACCAAACACCAAAGAAAGCGCCAAAACAAAACACCCTGGGTACAAATCAAAATACAAATGACAAGCCAGAAAATATATTGGCAGTTTCCACCAGGAACCAAGAGTTGGTCTCCTTCTCATATATAAGAAGCTCTCATAAATCAATAAGAAAAAGAGGAGTGACCCCAATGGTTGGGGCAGGGGTGGGAGAGAGAAGATATGAAATGTGCATGGCTTGCCCTTGAAAGGCCAGTATCCATGGCCCCCAAACCTCTGAGGAGAGGACCTGCAGGCTATGGGTTCTCACCTCATACTTCTCGAAGTAGACATTGCCCAGGTGCAGAATGGATGCCAAGATACGGAAGATGCTGTCCTGGTCTTCACCGCTGAAGCCTAGCACCTCCATGGCGGCCAGAAGCCGGCGGAAGTCATCAGAGTCACTTTTCCCTGAGATCTCACAGTTCCCGCCCTGGGCAAGGGCAGGGGCGGGGGGTCAGGGACCCTGGGCAGGCACTCTAACTCTGTCCCACTCCCATGGGCCAAGAGGCAGGCCCTGATCAACTGCTTTATATACATTTGCTCATCTCGTCCTCACTATAACCCTAAAACGTGGTCTTATGCTGTCCCCATTTCACAGATGAGGAAACTGAGGCACAAAACCAGAAGTGCCGAAACTCCCAGCTGCTTATCTTTGTTTAGGTTGTAGAGAAATGAAGTCAGGTAGGCCTCCTCTACCCCCACTTTGGACCCCAAAGATGCCTGTCACCTTGTGATAAGACACACTTTAAATCCAAAGCTGTGCCCTCCCCCCGCCAATCCCCACCCCCTTCACTGGCTATCAGGACACCATGAGCTGGTTCTCTCAGCCTGCCCAGGGTGATGGGGCAGGGATACCAGGCCTGGGGGCCCTCGGATGCCTGCCAGGGCTCACCTGGTTCAGGTAGTAGTAGGTCTCAGCCTCCTGTAGACTGAAGGCCTGTCGCAGCTGGGCGGGCAGTCCGGCCAGCAGCTCGTAGAAGATGTGGTAGTTCCTCTCATTTTTGGCCTGTAGCGGGGGTGGGCAGGGGCAGAGAAGGGAGCCACCCACCTTGGTGACCCCCCCACACACATACGAGGCCAGGTGTGCCTGCCTATACAGATACAGGTGAGACCGGGCACCTGTGAGTAGTGAGCCCCCAGCCTGGCTCTGATTGGGGGTAGGTGCAGGGGCAGAGAAGCCCTGGAATGGTGGTAGGAAGGGGACTCTGGTCAGGATTTAATTTTGTTTGGAGGAATGAGACCAAGGTCTCATGTGTACACTGGGCATACCTAGCTACTTGTACTGTGTCCAAGGCCCAGATGTGCACATGTCGGGCCTCATAATGGTTTTCTCAGCCTGGGCGGCTGAGCCCTAACTGCACCCCAGGCCCTCTTATTGGCCCTTGAGACCCAGTGGGGAACAAGAGACACAGAAGCCCTTGATACCCTGGAGCCCACCTGCTAGCTGTGGAGATAGACACCCTGCCAACCGCTAGTGAAAATAAGACATGTTAGATAGAACAGAGTGCTCTGGAAATAAAGCAGGGAGGGGGTGGGAGTTCTGGGGGAGGGGTGGAGAGGGGCTGCATCTTTTTTTTTTTTTAAGATTTTATTTATTTATTTAAAGACAGAGATCATAAGTAGGCAGAGAGGCAGGCAGAGAAAGAGGAAGGGAAGCAGGCTCCCTGCCGAGCAGAGAGCCCGATGCAGGACCCGATTCCAGGACCCTGGGATCATGACCTGAGCCAAAAGCAGGGGCTTTAACCCACCGAGCCACCCAAGTGGAGGGGCTGCATCTTAAATGGGGTAGCTTCCCCCAAGCAGGTACCATTTCAGGGGAGACTTGGAGGAGATGGGGGTTGGGTCACGTGAGTGTCTGGTGGGAAGGAGTGCTCAGAGAGAAGAAATCGTAGGTACAAAGGTCCTGAGGCAGGATCATGGGTGGTGTGCTTCGGGGACAAGAAGGTGTCAGTGTGGCTGTAGGGGGTGAGAGAGGAGAGGAGATCACATGCTCACACAGAAACATGTCTTTGTTCATTAATTCAACATTGCCCCAGCCCCACCAGGTGCGAGGCTCTGCATATCTGCCTACCCTCAGCCCCTCCCAGTGCACAAGGGCCGCTGGAGGTCCTTTCCCACCTGAAACACAATCCTGGATTTCTCGAGCAGGTACTGGGAGGTTATGGCACCAGAAATCATGCCCCTGGAAAGGGGGAGCTCAGTCAGCTTGCGCAGGGTGGTGGCCGGCATGGGCTCTGAGGGGTTGCACTAAAACATGTGGTGCACCGCAAAATCTTGGGGGGGTCTTCCTACCACCATCCCACTTACCCTTCCAGAAAGACCTCCACAAACTTCCCAAAGCGGCTGGAGTTGTCGTTCCTGACGGTTTTGGCGTTACCGAAGGACTCCAAGAGGGGTGTTGCCTCCAGGATCTGGACCCCAGAAGATGCGGGAATTGTTCTGGGGGCCCGGAGTAGGGAGTATAGCTGGGGCCACCCCTAGGTTTTCCCAGATATGAACCCCCAGTGTGAGGCGCAACTGCTGGTGGGCTCTCTGTAGAATCCTTGAGTCTCCCCAGTGTCCCCAACACCCCTCATGCTGCCAGCCCCCACACTCAGGCCACAGCTACACTCTCCCAGCCCCCGGCCCCTCCCACAGCAGCCCCCAGCCAGGACAGGCCTCTGGATGCCCCTCCCTGCCCATCCTGCCATCACACACGAGTGCACGCTCACGCACACGCACGCACGTGCACACGCACACAGGCACACTCCAGTACCTTTATCTTCAGGAGTGCCCAGGACGGAGAAGGAGGAGAGAGGGACAAGAACAGAAGCAGGTCACCTATAGGACTGAAGCCCTCTCCCTCCAGGACACCAGGGGCATGGAGCGACCACTGGCCCCTTTGGGCCCCTGGGCTGGGCAGGGGGGTTGCCAGGTGAGAGCAAACCCAAGAATCTTTGAGACCCCAGCTGTCTAGGCATGAGGCCTGCAGTGTGGTCCCAGGGTGTGGGAGTCTGCTGGGTCTACCTGCCAAAAAGCTCTGGGGATGTCCTCTTTACTTCGTCCCCATGGCCATCACCACCTGTCAATCACCTGGGCTCCCAGGGGAGTCTCCTTCCTGATCCTGGCCCTGCTCCCTCCAGGGGTCCTTTGAACACCTGTTAGGTCACGTTTCCCCTCAGGCTTCCACATCACTCAGGCTCAAACCCAAGCCTTGCACAGCCAAGCTCCTGGTTGGCTCCATCTCCACTTCTTCCCTCCCTCGCCCTGCAAAGCCCTCCTGATCCAGGCCCACGCCAGCTTCTGGACCAGGGTTCTCTCCCTCTGGAGCCCTCAGCACCGCTGGCAAATCCCCTCACTTCCTTGCATCGATTCTCCCCCACCCTAGAACGTCAGCCCCCACAGGCAAAAATCTTTGCGTGCCATCTCTGGGTCCCCAGCATCTACACGAGACCAGGAGCATCAGAGGCCTTCAAAAAATATGTGCTGAATGAACGACACGAAGACCAGCGTTTTAGGACTGCAGAGCTGCCCAAGGCAGAGCCAGTGGCACCTACCACGTGCCAGAATTACAGGATTAGTGGCCCTAATTATATGGCTGCGAACCATCCTGGAGGTAGGTACTGATGCACCCGTTTCACAGATCAGGAAACACATGGAAAGGTGAGGTGTGAGCCAGGGGACTGCAGAGTCCCACGAGTGAGAGCACAACATCGTGCCAAGCATGTGGGTAACTGTGTACACAGCACTTTCAGGCTAAGTCATTTCCTCGGGATGAATTCTTAGGAAAGAAGCAGCTGGAAGGCCTGCTCTTTGCAGAAATGTTACTTGGGGGAAGGCGCCAGTTCCTTCCATCTGTTGATGGTCATGGTCCCGTTTAGTCAGGAAATACCATGTCCATCGCACAAAGGAGTAGACCACAGCCCAGACAAGAGTGTGAGCTGGCCTGGGGTTGTTCAGTGAGTTGGTGTCTGCCTGGATGTTGGCCCACGCTATCCCCTACTCTGGAATCCCCTTGAGGGTGTCTGAGTGGAAGTCAGCCGCTCCTCTGTCCCTAGCACACAGCCAGGGGCTGGGAAGAGGACTGCTGGGCTGGCTGGGTGAAGGTGGGGTCCTGGGGCGCCCCCTAGCTCAACCCGAAGGTGGGGTGACGGCCTGAAGTTTGGGCTGGGTGGAATCCAACCACCCTCCACCCTGGGGAATGCCTGTCGCATTCCCAGCCCAGAGGCAGAGACTTTGGCCCAGGCCTTGGCCCATTGAGGCACAGCTGGGCCCAGGGAGGACACATGGCCCAAAATAGTCCAACAAGAGAGAACCCTGAAACTTTTCCTGGCACGTTAGGAGGTGCAGGTGGCACACTGTGGCCCTATCTTGCTGATCAGTGGGAGAGAGATTGAGAATGAATGATGGCCATAGATGGGGATGGAGCCAAAACAAGGAACGTTGTTTAAGACCCTAGATCCAGCCGTACCTGAAACTGACCCTAGGTAAGGACTTTCAGATTATGTGAGCGGGGCCAGCAGCAGCTAGGAAATGAGCCCACAGCATCACAGCTGGCAGGCCTATCCTCATGTCTATGGAAGGCCTGGTGCAGAAATTCCCAGACCCAGCCACATCCTACCACTCTCATCGTCCTTCCCGACCCCTGCCGAGACAGCTCTCTGCCTTGAGCTTCAAACCCCAGCTCCTCCACCCCCACACTTTGGGACTCTGGGTAAGTGCTCTCCCTTCCCAGACCCCAGATTCCCAGTCTGTAAACGGACACAAACGCACCTGCCTCCAGGGCTGCTGGGCCGCCCTGGTGTGACTCCATATCACACTGGACATAGGGGTGCTCAAAGCCCATGTTGCCCTGCCCACCTAGACAGTCCTTCTAGAAATCCACACTTAGAGGATTTGAAAGCCCAGCCTGGGGCAAAGGAAGGTTCTGGAGTCTGAGCTGCTGGGCCTTTGCCTCCAGCCTCACCTTCCCTGAGCTCCAGGCTGGTGGCGTATCCACCATCTTCCCACCATCGCTGTAGGGACGCCCAGCAGACTCCCCGGGAGAAAAGACTCCTACCTGTTTTTTCTCTGCTGCCCTGCCCATGCAGCTAATGGCAGCTCCACGCTGCCTATGGCTCATGCCAAATGCCTGGGTTTGCCCTTGGACCGATCCCCTCTCACACCCCAAATCTAGTCCCTCAGCAAGTCATTGGCTGACCTTTATACTGCTCCCGGGTCCAGCTGTGCTCACCACCTCCGTCACTACCTCCCTGGTCAAAGCCACTGTCCTCCCTCACCTGGACTCCCCCAGGCCACTTTGCCATCCCGTGGACACACCAGACCTCCTCACACCCCAGGGCCTTTGCACTTGCCCTTCCCTCCACCTGCTTGCTCTTTCCCCAGATGTCTTTAGGGCCCACTCCCTCGCCTTCTCAGTAGAGCCTTCACTGACCATGATGCTTCAAATTACAAACCCCCAAGCCCCCCCAACCTCCTCTATTGTTTTGCTGTTTATTTATTTATTTATTTTGTCCACAACTTCCCACCCTTTCACATAGATGTAATTTCCTTGTGTATTTCTTTCCTTCTGTTTCCTCTACTGTAATGAAATTCCCATGAGTGCGGGAACATTTTTTTGCATCACTGCTGCCTACTTCCTCATCTCCTAGCCCAGGCCTGGCACACAGTATGTCCTCGGGAAAGTTTTCCTGAGGGCCTAACACTCTCAGGTTTGGAGGACCTAGCATGCTCCACAATGCTCCGAGCCTGCATCTCCCAGATTCCATGTCCTCAGTGCCCCAGCATCTTCTGCAGCCCACCCCCATGCCTAGGCCTGTCCTGTCTCTTACACCACCAGGAAGATGAGGCCAGGCAGGAGAAATGGGGCTTCTGCTCTGGCCAGGCCCGGCAGGGCAGGAACCAGAACCGCTCTGGAGCACGGGCAGAAGGGACTCCCTTGCAGCCATGCCCTGGGTGGGGAGGGTGGTGGCAGAAAAAGCCAGAGACCTAGGAGCCCTCCCAGTGCAACCCTGGCTTCAGCCTCCCCATCCTCCAAGTGGGGCCTAGGAGCCTGTCTCAGGGGGAGCACTAAGCTCGGGAGTCCTGGGGACTCAGGCAGATCACGCAACAGACTCACCTGTTGCGTGATGCCTCGTTTCTGGTTCACGGCAGCCAGGTAGCGCAGAATCAACTTGGTGGACTCGGTTTTCCCAGAACCGCTCTCTCCGCTGACCGGGCAAAGGAGCCGAGTGAGCATCCACAAGGTCACAGACTCTTCTGGGGTCCCCCTACCCTTACCTTTCTTTGACCTCCTATGACATAAGAGGACGTGGGCGGGCCAGCCCAGCCCAGAGACGCCAAGTGATTTACCCCAGCTCCCACAGCAGGTCTGGCCTGATGCAGACCTATCATCTGAGATTCCTCCCGTACGTTCCCCCATCCCCCACCCTGCCCCCACGGTCCCCACACAGGTCCCCAGCCTGACCCACCTGATGATTATGCACTGGTTCTGTTTGGCATCAAGCATTTTGGCGAAAGCAAGATTTGCAATTGCGAAGAGGTGCCTGGAGAGACAGGCCAGAGGTATCACTGGGACAGGACCTTGCCTCTCAAACCCCTCGGGAGTCAGCTGGAGAGCATCTCTGTCCACCCAAGCAGCCAATTCTGCTCTACCTTCATCCTGGGGAAATGCTCCCTGCACCCATTCTGGTCGGAGCCACGGAGGCCTCTGACCTAGAGAGGACTGTGGCCAAACTCGGGGAGAGACCATTGGGCCGAACAGGTAAGTTGACCCTATGCATGGCTTGGGCGCGGGCAGGGACTTGCCGAGCTCAGGCAGAGCGACCCAGGAGACCCCAGGACAGCACTCCCCCACCCCCTGCCGCCCCAGCCCCAGAGACACTCACGGGGGATTTTCTCCCAGGCCCCGCCCGCTGTACTGCTGCACATGCTCAGGCCCATAGATTCCAAACATTCGGTATGGGTTCACAGACACCAGGATGCTGCCGATGTAGGTCTGCTGGGCAGACGGTGGCTTTAATGCTATGCCTCCTCATAGACCTCCTCCCTTGCTTCCGGGAGCCTGTTTCCACAGAGCCAGGTGTCTCTGGCCGTCTAGCCTCCGCGTTCACACCTGGGACCCTCTGACAGCTCAATGGGTCCTCTACTCTGGCTGAAGGATTTCAGACACTGTACCAGGCTGAGGCTTGGAGAAGGCTCAAGTGAGCAAAACCCCACAGCCACGAAATCTGCAAAAGTGGCCATGTCAGCAGTTGTGTACTCCATTTATACATAGTCAGGACTAGGCTCCAGAAACTTCTGCCTCAAGGTGAGGTCAAACCTCTCCTGCTTGGAGTGGGGAGGGAGTCAGGAGCCCAGGGCATTCTAAGGTGGCCAGAGCCCTTGTGGGTGACATCCACCATCTAGAACCCCAGACTCTAGCATGTTATACTCAAATGGTAGAAAGCCCACATTTCCAACCAGAGGCCTTACATTGGGAGCTCAGCAGGAGAAATCTGTGCTTCCCACTGTGGTCCCAAGAGGCAGCCACCTTTGTGCTCTGAGCCCAGGAAAGGGCCAGCCCTGGGACTTACATAAATGAGGTTCCGTTCAAATCTTGTCTTGAGGTTGGACAGCACAGTGGTCTCCTGGAGGTCTCTGGGAGGGCGCGAAGAGGAGACATCAAGGCCCACCTTCCCCCTCACGGCAGGGCCTTGGTCAGAAAGGCCTGAGCTCGAGTCCCATCTCTGACACCAACCCAGTGTGAGGCCTTGGGCAAGGTCCTTAACTTCTCCGTGCCTTGGTTTCTCCATGTCTATACTAATCACTGTCTCTACCTCCCTGGGTAAGGGGATGCTCTGGGGAAGCAGACGTGAGGGCTGAGTCATCGCCACCGATAATGACACCAATCCTACCATTTTGGGCCCCTCCAAGGTACCGGCACCCTCACAGTAACAGCCACCCACCCCCATCTTGCAGATGAGAAGCTGAGGCACAGAAAGGCAAAGCGATCTGCTCAAGGTCTCCCAGCCAGGAGGTGGTGGGCCTGGGATTTGATCAGGCCTGTATGACTCACAGCTCTGACAAGCACACACTGGCTTTGTGACGCCACATGACCCCACTTCACAGGTGAGGATGTGGAGGCTCTGGAAACATTCCAGGAGGTGAGAGGCCCCCTTCGCAAGAGGAGGCGCCCTGGCCAGGAGTGGGCCACCCCATGGTGACCCCTGGCCACCCCTCCACCCCCACACTCCACTCACTCCAGCTGCGTCATGTCCTCCACGCCGTCGTCCCGGCACTGCTCGCGGAACCTTGTGGGGGGCAGGCTGCGGATGGAGTGCATCTGTCAGAGAGAGTCTGGGGTCAGCCCAGATGGAGGGCACCTGTGCACGGCCGCCTGTCCTGCACACCCCTGGGACCTGCTCCGGCTGGGGAGGAGAGAACCCCAAGGCCAAAGCCAGACTGGGTCCTGGGGCCTCCCTGCTGTGGAATACTGTGGCCCATGGAGTCTGCCTGCAACTCAGGGACACAGGCCTGCCCTGTGCCCATGTGTCCCCTGTGGCAGGTGCTCGCGTGTCCTTGACCTGGAGCTGAGCACACGCACATACTGTTCCTTCTGACTGCTTGGAAGTCCTCCCAACCTTATGCTGTCCCAGTGACAACATCCTGGCCCTGGGTGGACCCCACATCTTTGCTTATGTGACCATCTAATGAACATCCACATGCTGGTGGAGGGCGGACACTGAGACTGTGCCCCTCAGCACCACACCTCTGCTTCCAGCCCAGGGCAAACACGTACACCCCTGCACTCAGACCCATATGCAAAGGTATTCGTAGCTCATGCAACTCTCACCCACACCGGTGGTCTTGCAACATGTCTGTGGACATGCACGTGGGCCTAGCCTGCCTGGCTAAGACACACATGCTCTCAGGGTCCGTCTGACCCATTCTCAAGTGCATGGAGGGCTGGGGCTCTCTCGATCACAGCTGGTGGGGGTCTCAAGACAAAGGTCCTGTGCACCGCCTCCCCCGCCCCTCCGTGGGCTGTGGAATCTCCACCATGCCCATCTGTGTGCACACTCATGACACCAAGGATGCCACGTTTGCTCAAAGCCTGGCTGCAGTACACCTAAGAACGTGTACCAGGCCCAGAGGCCTGCCTGTGACCCACACGACTGTGAGAGCCTGTGTGCATCCTGCCCTCCCACCCTCCCTGCACCCTCCTCTGAGCGGGCAAGGGAAGGGGACACCAGGAGGGAGCCCTGCGTGCTGCAGGCCTGTCACCAGGCTGTTAAGTAGGGCACAGAGAGTATCACCCTGCAGGCCCTGGCCTCCCGCCCACCCGTCTGGCCATGTGCACCAGTGGCCACAAACCCTGAATAATTCAGCCACTCACGTATTCCAGGGTGAGGAGGGCCCAGGCATCCTTGCCCCTCACCCCTGGGCGCCCCGCGCCCCGCTCCCACAATGCTGCAGCCCATACGGCACGGGGCACCCGGCGCCGGGGCCAGGGCCCCCCCAGCAGCCAGGCTGCCCCAGTCGCCATTGCCAGGCCAGCTGGCCGCCCGCTCCCCGGGGCACCGTGTGCAGAGGCTGAGAAACACCGGCCGCCCTGCGTGCCCCGCCCACCCCAAGCGTCCCGGGGGAGTCTCCGGTGACCACCCCCCTCCACCAAGGGCCACCCAGCATCAGGCTCGCGTTCCGCCATGCGTGTGGTAGCCAGGCATGAGCTTGGCACCCTTCAGACAAGCCACCTGCCTTGCACCCCACGGGGGGCCCAGGCAGACTCCTGGGTCGGTCTTTCATCCACTGTGTGGCCTTCTGGGCCTCAGTTTCCTCCCCATACCATGAGGACACGGCAAGTTTGGATCCTGAGCCTCTCACCCTTGGATAGTTCAGAATTCTGCAGCCTAAGGAACTCCCCTTAAGCAGGAAGTTGAAAGAGGAAGACTCCAGCCCGGGGGAGGGTCAGGAGGTGGCAACAGAAACAGTGTGAACATGGATGTGAGGATGGGAAAGGGGGGACAGGCATGTCCTGAAGTTCTGTACTCAGATAAGATTTCTGAGGGGCTGCTGGCGGCAGACGCGCCATCTAGACTGGCCCAGGACAGGGCTGCCCAGAGGGCTAGGACAAGATCCCTTCCCTAAAATGACTGGGAGGAGTTTCCAGAGTCTCTGTATTGTGCACCTGTGCTGGGCATCCTTCACGTTCGATCTTCCAAAAGCTCTGGAAGCCCAAATGCTGTTCTCCTCGGGTTACAGATGGGAAGACTGAGGCCCAAGCAGGCAGCAGCTCACCAGGATCGTGAGGCTGTCTCCTGTCCTGTTTCCCAGGACAGAACCCCCAAACCCTCCCTCTGACCTATGTTTTCATACCTTGTTCCACCAGCTTTTGGGGCCAACTTCTTCCCAGGGGCCCCCATGGGGCAGGCAGTTGGCTCCAGGGCCCAGGCGGCAGGACTGGGGGCTGGTGAGCACTTGTGGCCAGGGTCGATGGGCCTCCTCCGGTAGCGAGAAACAGGACAAGAGCAAACTCCAGGCTATTGGCTTGGGGCGGGACTCTGGGTCCTGGGTCACCTGGACAGGGGGCTGCAGGGCGGCAGGACGAACTCGCTGGAAAGCACTGAGTTTTTGTACCTGGGGCATGACCACTGCAAAGCGCCCAGGGCCTGCCTGGTGCCGCTCACCTGCCTTGGGCAGGGGTGCTGGGGCTCCAGAGGGTGCCAAGGGGGCTGGGGCGCTGGGCAGTGTCCCCCAGCGGCGCCATGGTGGTCCCGTGGCTCTCATCTTATCACATGTGCCCAGCGGGTGGGAGAGGCTGAGCCTTAGTGCTTTCCGCTCTGGCAGGGCATCCTTGGGGGATGTCAGGCTGGAGGGCTCAGGCTCTGCTGGTGGCCGAGGCTCTGCCAGAGCAGCCTCTTCTTCTGGCTTCTCAGGGATCGGGCTGGCTGACTTTAGCAACTGTCCAGGCCCTGGGTCATGGTGTCTACCCAGGAAGACATTGGTCATGTCCGAGGCTGGGTCCTCAGGCTGGGAAGCAGGGGGCCGCACAGGGCCCACGTGCTGGAGGAAGGGGTTTTCTGGCACCGGGGGTGGCCTGGAAAAACCCCGGGGGCTGCCTGCCCCTCCTGGCCAGGGAGAGGGTGGGCGCTGGGCGGGAGGCATGTCCACGTCCCAGCTGGGGGCCAGCGGGGGCACTGTCCAGGGTGTCTCTGAGTCCTCAGACTCCCGCTGGCTCTCTCGGCGCTCAGGGGCAGCTGCGGCCACCGGCCAGGGCCCAGCACTGGGAGGCCCAGGAAAGGGCTGGCGCACCCGCGGCTTCACCGCTCTGGTTGGGGGCTCACTGAGCCGGCGCCACGTGTGTGGCAGGCGCGAGGGCAGGTTGAGGGACCGGCACCGCGAGCTGTGGCCCAACAGAGGAGGCGGCGAGGGCGGCTTCGGGGAGCCCAGCACCGGCGAGCGCGGTGGCCCCAGGCGCCCAGAGCCACGGCGCGGGGACAGGCGCGGGGACAGGGGCTCTCGAAGCGAGCGGGGCCGGCGGGGTGGGGGCGAGAAGGGAGGCTGGAAGGGCCGAGCGCGGAGGGATGGCTGAGGCGACAGGCCCCCCACGGGCGAGCGGTAGCCCACGCCCGGCAGGCTCCTCAGCGAGGGCTGGGGAGAGGGCAGTGGGGTCCAGGGAAGGCCGAAGGCCGCTGGTAGCCGGCGGGAGCCTCTGAAGGAGGGCCGGGGTCGCGGGTATGCCAGCGGGTCGGGGGCCCCCTCCGGGCTTGCGGGAGGAGGTTCCATGAAGGCCCACCAGCCGGCGGGCGGCGTGAGGGGCACATGAGCCGGGGCGGCCCAAGGCGGCGGGTGGCGGCGGAGGGAGCCGTAGGGCGACAGGGGCCGGGGCAGGCCTGCGAGGGCCGGGGCCGGGGCCGGCGGGGCCGGCGGGGCCGCGGGGCCGGGGCTGGGGGGCCGCCGGGCTGAGGGCGGGGAGAGGAGCGCGCTCCAGTGCGAGGGCGGACGGGGCGCGGGCGCGGGCGGGGGCGCGGGCGCGGGCGCGGGCGCGGGGGGCCGGCGGGAGTTGTTGTTGTTGCGGGCCCGCGCCTCGGCCCTCCGCAGCACGATGGGCGTGCTGGGCCGCTCCGCGTCCATGCCGGCCAGCTTGTAGCCGAAGCGCTTGTAGGCCGCCTCCCGCACCGCCGGGCCGCCCGGCCGGGCCTTCTGGCTGCTCCTGAGCCGCGGAATGGGCTTCTTTTCCGACAGCGTCTTTTTGAGAAACCTCGCCAGCGAGGTGGCCGGGCGGGGTGGGGGGTGGCCAAACTCAGGGCCGAAGCCCAGGCCCCGGTGGGCGCCGAAGGCGGAGAGGGCGCGCTGGAGGTTGCGCTGGCGCGGCGTCAGGAAGCCCCAGAAGGGGTGGGCGTAGGGCACCCGGGACACCGGGGGCATCTCCTCCTCGTCCTCGTCTTCGTCCTCATCCCCCAAGGGCAGGGGGATGTCCAGGGACGGGGGCAGGGACACGTCCAGCTTCTCCTTCCCGAACAGCTTCACCTGGGGCCGCGGGAAGAGGCGGAACCGGCGGATGAGGGACAGCTTGGACCTGGCGGGCTTGTCCATGCCTTGCTGCTCGAAGAAGGCCGCGCTGGGCAGGCGGAAGGAGGTGCTCTGCCGCTCGCCGCCCGCCTCCTCTGGCTCCTCCAGCTCCGCGATGTCATCCATGGGGTGGGCGTACGGGTTGTGGGGCGACAGGATGGGCGGCGGTGCCCACGGGTAGGCGAAGGCCGGCTCCTCTGGGTAAAGATAGGGCGCTTCCGGAGGGTAGAGAGCCTGGTCCGCGCCACCATAGATGCCTTCTGCGTAGGGGGCGCCATAGGGCCCTCCGTAGGGATCAAAATAGGGTACGTCGTATGGGAGGTCGTACGGGAGGTTGTAGGGCAGGTATGGCGCCTCATAAGGGGCGTAGGGATCCAGGTAGTAGCCGTGCGGGTACGGCTTGCCTTGGTACCCATCATAGTAGCTGTAGGGGGAAGCGTACCCCCCCGGGGGCGCATACGGGGGCTCGTAATCCTCGTAGCCGTAACCGTAGCCATAGGGGTACGTGGGGTAGTAGGGGCCGCCGTAATAGTCCGGGTGGTAGTAGTCGTAGGGGTCCTCGGGCGGGTACCCGTGGGGGTGGTCTCCATAGGGCGGCCAGGCCGGGTTGTAGGGGCCGTAGGGGCCGTAGCCGCCGTAGCCCAGGTAAGGCTCCTCCTCCTCGTACTGGTAGAGCGACTGCCGGTCGTAGTAGTCGTCGCCCTCGCGGTGATAGTCGTAATACTCGCCCAGGTCCTGGAAGCCCTCGAGCCCATACAGTGACCTGCGGGAGCCTGAGGGCCTGAACGGGGCCTCGTCCTCGAAGGGCAGGAAACCCACCGGCTCGCCGGACGCGTAGATGCTGCGGCTGCGGGGGAACCTCCGGAGGCGACCTCCGTGCCGCAGGATCTCGGCGCCCGACGGGAAGGGCAGCTTACGGGAGCCCACGCGGGAGTCTGAGCGGTTGAGCCAGGCGTCCAGCGTGGCCTGCTCGCTGCCGGACTCTTCGGCCTTCTTGATGAGGAACTTCTTGGTGAGCCAGTTGATGGCTGTGGACGCCTTGCTGAGTGAGCGGGCGCGCGGCCGCAGGCGGCCGTAGCCGCGCCGGCCCGGGAAGCGGATGACCATGAAGGACGGCTTCTTGCCCTTCATCGCCCGCTTCTTCTTGCCCATGCGCATCTGCGTCATGAGCTTCGACGTGGACTTGAGCACTGTGCGTGCCTTCTTCTTGCGTTTGGTCTTCTGCGGGCCGGTGTGCAGGCCCCAGAAGAAGGCTGACGCGCTCCGGAACTGGCCCTTCTTGGAGATCTTGGGCGTGCGGTCGCGGAAGCCCATGAACAGCCGCGACGTCCCCTTCAGGCTCCTTTTGGGCTTCTCGGGCTCTGGGGCCTTCTTCCCCTTTTTCCCTTTCTTAGCTTTCTTCTCATCCTCCTCCTCCTTTGCCATGGTGGCTGCCGGCTCCCCACCAGGCTGCGCCCTGTGTCACGCGCTCTGGGACTTGGAGGTAAAGGGACACGCTGTGTCTCCTGCCCGCCGCTGGACATGCGGCCTCCTCGGGCTGGGAGCAGGCAGCACTGGCCCGGGTGGCCCTGGAAGGGACAGCCAAGCTGCTTCTGGCTGTGACCAGATTCCGGGAGGGCGGATCCATAATTCATCTCCTCCAGAGCCGCCTTGGGTTTCACCCCAGCGGCGGTGGAAAGTGTGTGGGTGTTGTTTACTGGGCAGCAGGGGAGGTCTGGCCCAGACCTGTGCTGGGCGACCACCTTGGCCTTAGAATCGCCAGGAGGACAACCAAGCTGAGGGGTCAAGCCCTCCCTATGGCTCACCCGCCTCAGCCCACCGAAGTGAATGCTTGGACCACTGCCACTCCACAGAGGGAGACTCTGAGTCCCAGAGCAGGGAAGCCTCCTGTGGGAATCCACCTAGCACATGTGTCCTGCTCCAGAGGGGAGCCATCTCTCCTGAGCCAGCGTGGGAGGTTCAAAGCCCACCGAATTACCTTGGACGGGAACCTTGGACCCAGGAGGACCTAGGCAATGGAGGAGGAGAGCGGGCAGAGCAGGTGTCCAGGGCTGTGGTCAGTGTAACCAGAGCTGGACAGCTCTCGGGAACATGAATAATGCATTGGGGAGAAACGGGCAGCCAGCTCAGAAGGCAGGAAAAAGTGGGGGTGTCTTCAGGAAACTCCAGGAGGGCCTTGTGAAGCTGCACACCAGGGGGCTGGGATAGGAAACAGAGGGCGGGTCAGTCATGGCTCTGACTCCTAGCTCTGCCAGCAACTGGCTGCGTGGCCTTGGGAAATCCCTTTATCTTCTCTGGGCCTCAGTTTTCTCATCTGTAGGATGGAAGTGGTAAGCCATGCCCTGTCTTCTCCATGAGGAAGCAAGACTTGGTGGAGTTGCTGGGTAGCATAAGTGGCTAGAGGGGCCACATGTGTGGCTCGTATCTGGGATGCCTCCCCAGCCCTGGAATCTCCTCCCAGTTTCTGCCCTTGTGGAGAAGGCCATGCTCTTGTGGCTGCTGCCTTCTTTGCGTGCAGCTCATTGCTCCAGTGTGGACATTTGGCCCCAAGGCCAGACACCCACCATCTAGCCCATGACCAGTCCACTTTTGAGAATTGGCGTCATAAGTGGTACAGGTTGTTGCTTGTTAGACAGTGGGTGTCAGGGGGCATTGGGGGGTGTGAACTCAGGGGCAGCAGCTCTGAAACCTGAGGCCTCAGGTCCTCTTACCCTCTTGGCCCAAAGATCAAAGACCAGGACACACGGGACTCAGAGCAGCGGAAGACAGATCCTCAGTTACTGATAGGTGAAGGCAAGGGCTTAACTGAGCTGACCCCAGAGGGGATGCTGAAGGCCCTGCTTTAACCCCTGGCCAAGCCAGAGACCCAGTCAGGTCTCCATCCCTCAGGCACCAAGGCCTCCGTGATGCTTATCTCTTGACATGCCAATAGCGATCGCCCAGCTGTGTCCCTGTTTGGGGCTCCCTCCTGGATTCCTCAGCCAGCCTGGCCTCTGTCCCTCAGGTGCTGTAGCCAGCGTGCCCCAGTTTGTTTGTTCATTCATGGGCTGAGCACTGGGGATACAGGTAAGAAGGAGACAGAAAAACCCTGCCCTTGGGGAGCTGACATACAGGGGTGGGGGGGATTGTCAACAAACAAGGAAGATAAGGAAGAACTGTAATTGTTCAGATGGTGATGAGCGTTGTGGGTTGAAATAAAGCAGGGAGGGACTGTGTGTGTGCAACACTGAATAGGGACTGGGGAAGGTGACACTGGGAAGGGACACGGGGTGGGGGGGGGGGTGGCAAGAGCTGCAGGAGGTGTTGGAGGGACCCCTGGGGGGGAACAGGAGGGCTCTGATGTGATGGAGAAGCAGGGAGACCAGAGTGACCAGAGTGCAGTGAGAGGGGAAGATGAGAGGTGAGGTCAGAGGTCAGGGTGAGGACTCGGCCTTGACAGCAAGTGAGGGTGTTGCAGTGGGAGCGTTGTGGCAGAGAAGGGGTGGAATTTGACCTTGGTCTTCCCAGGATGACTCTGGATGCTTCAGGTGGATAGAGGGCAGCGGGTGAGGGCAGAGGCAGGAGACTGGTGTGAAAGCCGCAGCATGGTGGTTAGGGTGAGCCTGGGCCAGAGGCAGAGCTGGAGGGCAGTCGTGGGATGTTGGTACCTTTTGCAGGCACAGTCACTAAGATTTACAGGGACGTTGTGAGTACTTCTGAGGTTTCCTTCCTGCCCAAGGGGGAGGATAGAGATGCCACTGGCTGAATGAGGAACACTGTGAGCAGAACAGGTAGAGGCCTAATGGCCAGACATCTCAGCTTTGTACTGTTGGTCTCAGGTGTCCATCGGGCATCTCCAGGGACTCAGTGGGGGCATGGGTGGGGGTGCACCACAGAGATCAGGACTAACGACATCAGCTAGGCATCAGGAGCACCTAGGCGGTGTTGAAGGACAGTTCCAAAGGACGACACCAGGGAATGAGTGCAGATGAAGGAGAAGGCATGAACCCCACAAGGCTACACTGTTGGGGACAAAGAGAGGGAAAGTAGACTGGGGAGGAGGGCAGAGCAGCTGCGCCCAATGGGCACACGGGGCAGGTTGGTCAAAGATGGAGAGTTGAGTGCTACCATAGGATGGTCCCTGTGGAGCAGCGGGGGTGAGGGTCGTCCCAGCCTGATGGGAGAAGGTTCAAGGAAGCCAGGAATGCTCTGGTCACAGAGCGTACATGCCCGTGAACGTATCAGACCCCACTGCATCAGACGCACTTTTATAGGTGAACCATGTGGCATGTGAATTGTATCTCGAAGCTGTTAGAAAAAAGAAAGGGAGGGAGGAGCCCATGGCTAGGACTCCATCCTGCAGAGCCCTGTTGTGCACACAGGAACGGTATACACACCAAGCTACTCCTTGGTACCTACACTATAGTGCCTTCCGTGGTGGAGTACTACACAGCCATAAAAAGGAGCTCAGATGATCTCTGTGTACAGATAGGGGACAATCCCCAGAATCTGCTGGTGGAGAACAGTGTTGACTATGGTTCATACCCAGGCCTTCTTTCTTGCAACAAGTGTAGGGGAAGGAATATACATTGCTATTTGCTTTCATGTGCATATAGAAATATTGAGAAAGGTATTCAAGAAATTGATGAAAATGGTTATCCAGCTGTAAATCTTTCTTTATCAGTTGGATTTCTGAACCATGTGAGTGTATTTCTGATTCCAACAAACAAAAAACTAACATCTGAAAAAAGGAAAAGCGAAAATGGAGAGAAAAAGGATTGGAAACAGTGTGTGGAAACACCCCATTAGAGGAGCTCTTGGGAAGAACGTTGGCCTGGGAACACAAATCCAACCCTGTTCCCAGGGTCCATGTGACAGTTGAGGAAACTGAGGGCAGGGAGAGCAGGCAGGGTAGGTTTGGGCTCAAGAACATGTCCCAGAGTCACACTCTTCATTTACCATAAGTGGAGGGTCCTTGGTTCAGATGAAGAGACTGAGGTTCAGTCTGAATCTCAGTTCACAAGAGATTGAGGTTACTCCTGCTGCAGGAGGGCCCACGATGCTCTGAGGAGCCCAGTGGGATGTGGAGCGGGGTGTTTAACTACTCAGTGCCAGCCACTGTGTTGGGTGCTAGGGGCTCCCACGGTTGACTGGAACCAGCCACAGTCTGTGTGTTCATGGAACTCTCAGTGTCATGGGGACATAGAGTTGAAGAGCCTCCCCAAGGGGGACACTGCTGGCCACGAGACGGGCTTTGAAGGCCAGGATGTAACAGTCCATTGGAAGACCAGGAAGGTCTTGAGCCAGGATCTGAAGGATGAGTGGGAGCTGGTCAAATGAAGGAGGGAACAGTGTTCCAGCCAGGTGGAACAGCATGTGGGAAGGCCAAGAGGTGAGAGGGGCAAATCAAGATTTGCATGATATGTAAGGGGAGGCAGAACATGTGGAGTGAGAAGCGGCCAGGATGCAGGAGGGACCTGTTCCATGAGACCTGGAGGCAGCCGGGGTGGGACTTCAGTCTCTGTCCCTGGAGGAGCATGGAGCCTTGGAAGGGTTGTAGGCTGTCAGGAGTGCCAAGGCCACATATGTATTTTGAAAATAACAAAAGTATTCAACGTTGCCAAGTTTTACTGTGTGCCAGGCTTGGTCCTGAATGCTTTACTCTAATATATAATAATCTAAGATATATAATATCTCACAAAATTTGCATGATATGTAAGGCGGGAACCGCTCTTCCCACTTCATAGATGAAGGCCTCCGGATTAGAGAGTTTCCATCACTCAGCAGAGAACCCCCAGCAAGGAAGTTCGAACTACCCAGCCACACAGCGTTCATCCAACCCTCACTACAACCTCGGGAAGTAGGTATCATTCTTCCTACTTTACAGATGGGGAGACAGGCCCAGAGAGGTCTAGTGAGTTGCCTGAGGCCACAGAGCCTGAAACAGTCGAGCTTGGGTGGTCTGGCTCCCTAGTGTCCGTGCTCTGGGCCATTGCCTCATGTTTCTTCTTGGAAAGTGTGGGAGAAGCTCCTGGACCCCTGTGTGGCAAAGCCTGGGGTTTGTTCTAGCACAGGGAGTGTTGGGGGGACCGTGGGGTGCCCAGATGAGGAGGCAGGGAAATTTAGATCCACAAGTCACATGAAACAGAGGCATGGGGTGGGGTGAGCCTGTATAGGAGGACAGAGGAAGAAGTTGGGGTCTCCCACTCCAGCCCTTATGGACTATGAGGGATGGAGGTGAGAGGGCGCTCACTGGCTATGCCAAGTTTGCTGGGCCAGGTAGACATGGTTAGAAATGGTCAGCTATCTAGAAACATATGGCATCAGGTTGGGGCAGGAGCTGTTTGGGCAGCAGGCTGGGGAGAGCTGGTGGCTGAGGAGACTGACACGGGGGAGGGCAGGTAGTTGGAGGAGCTGAGCCATGAAAAGGAGGTGGCCAAAGAGAATGACATGTCCAGGGGCTCATAATTTTTTCAGTGGACAAGGTGCACAAAATGCTGGCTGAGGGGGCCTGTAAGCCTGTGAGCCAAGGAGAGAGGCCTCCGGAGAAACCAAACACGCCGCCATTTTGATCTCAGACCTCCAGCCTCCAGAACAGCAAGGAAATCCATTTCTGTGGTCTAGGACCTCCATTCTGTGACACTTCGTTTTGGCAGCACAACCGACTAATACAGATTAGGTGGCAATTCAGTGGGATAGACCCAGGAGAGACAGAGAAATTGAGAGAAACAGAGGGAGGTTGAGTCAACCCTTGCAGGGTGAAGGCCCGGAGGAGGCGGCCCGGACTCGGCCTCTTTCCATCCTGGAGAAGTGGGTGCAGAGGAGCCTGGAGCGTTTGGAGAAGAGGAGTTTCCTAGCTGAGGGCCGGCGGGGGGGGGGGGGGGGGCAGAGGCAGTTCGAAGAGCTGCTGAGGGGGCACCCCTCCCCAGCAGGTGGTACAAGCCCCCCAGTCCCGCTCCTGGGGCCAGGCCAGAGGGGATTCTGAAGGCAGATGAGCTTTGGCCAGGGAGATTCTTGCCAACGGAGGTTGCTGAAAGGAGGAAGCTTGAAATCTAAGGAGAGGAGGAGGGACATGGAGAGAAATGCACAGATGGGGATGAATATTCACACCCTGGGCTCCTTTGCCCCTGAGCCTTGTAAAGCTGCAGGCTGGGCTCTCTGGAAATACAGCCCTCCAGTCTGTGGCCAGGCCTGAGGGAGTGTGTGGGTCTCACTGACCTTCACGGAAACAGGCTGTCTGAGCAGGAAGGAGCTTTGGATCAACCCAGCCTGAGCCTCCCTGCACAGAAGGCGGCCCAGGGAAGGTGAGTGGTGGGAACAGGGGGGCTGTCTCGGGCAGGGCCCAGTGTTTGCCGCTCAGCCTGGCCGGGTGGGGGCAGGGACCTCGGCGGGGGGGCCCTTATGGGAGCCTTCTCCAGCCCTAGGGACCTCTTCTCCGGCATGAGGCCCTGCAAGCTGCCAGCTCACACCGACCTGGGTGTGCACAGCCCATGGTTCCTTCGGCTCTCACGTGGGCCCAGACAGTACAACGACGTGAGCCACCCATCCAGAAAACCAAATGTTTAGCACAGAGAGGCAGATTGCCGTGGTCTGTGGACACACAGACCTGGCCCAGGAAACACCCTGTCTATGGTAAGGAACATGTTGGCCCAGTGGCTGGAGACTCTGACAGTGCCTGCCCACACTGCCTGATGATCTCTAGCCTTGTTGTCCCCCAAGCCTTTCCCAGCCAGCCTGGTGCACAGAGTAGGCCTGGATCTGATGCTCCATGAACACAGAGCCCTTCCCTAACTGCAAGGCAGAAAGTGGCAGTGACCATCATCCTGGCAGAAAGCCTTACATGGGACCTCATGGCCAGGCCTTGTGGCTGTGGGGAGAGGGGCTGAGATAAGTCACACAGCACTTACCTGTCCTGGCATCCAACCATCACTGAGAGGGAAATTCTGTGCACATCATGCCCAGTTTATGGATGAAAAAACTTGAGGCCAGTGGAGCACCTCACTGTGAGTTAGGGGCAAGGCCCAGCTCTGCCACTGCCCTCTCCCTTCTTCCCTTCTCTGCAGCCTGGGGAGAGGTACTTGTGGCAGACCCCAAGGGCCTTGGGCCGGGGTCTTCTTACCTGGGTCCCGTGGCCTGCTCCCTGCCTGCATGCCGCCTAATGGGGGTCCTGCAGATGGCCTCAGGAACATGGCCAGCCCAGCACAGCAGCTCGGTGTTGCAGGGAAGAGAGGCCCAGCCCACCACGCCGACCGCCTGGGGCCCCATGTATATTTAATGATGTCTATTATTCCTGTTTTGTCTCAGGAAAGGAGCCCAAGCAGCTGACAGAGGAGCCAGCAACAGCCTGGAAAGCAGGGCAGGGGGCCTGCTCCACACCCCAGCTGGACCTGAAGACCTCCGGGGGAGCCCTCCTGCCAGCCCAGTGCCTGGGAGCCCCATGAAATCTGTTATTCCCAAAAGGCCCACCTCCTCCAGGAAGCCTCCCCTGTGGCTGAGAAGCCTCAGCTGGAGTTGAAATCCCAGCTGCACACTCACAAGCTGTGGAAGCCCAGGACATGCTGCTGCTCCTGGAGACCAGGCTGCTGGGACGGCCCCACACCCACTCTGGCAGGTAGAGGCTCAGTGACCACGTATTGCCCCTCCTTGGCCCCACACCAAGGCCCATCCACCCCCGCCTGCTGAGGTAACAGATGACAGACCTGGCTACCTTGCTCTCCCGGGGGAGCCTCCCTGCCACCCCAAAAGTCACAAGGACCTTCTGAGAATTCTCCCCACCTTGGCAGCCAGGCCTAGCCTTGGAAGGTGCCACATCTGGGGCCCGCGGCCTCTGGCCCACACGCCAGTGCAGAGACCATGTTGGAGGTCCACCACACTCTCCTTTGCACCCCAGACTTGGGCCTGCTCTCCCACAGCCAGAACTCCATCCATACTCAGATCCCCAGGCTCGTGGCTGGCCCCGACCCAGCCTGGTGACAGAGTACAGCCAACTGACAGAACTGTCCTCAGTCTGAACAGGGATTGTTTCCACTCTTTATTGTAGAAAGGAGAGCCAAGACCAAGGTCTTAGAGAAAAAGTACAGAAACCCAATGCCGAAGCTGCCACTCCTGGCGTCCGTGTAGGCCCTGGGTCGTGGGCTCTGGGCAGGGGTGGCCCCGGGAGGGCCGTACATCAGGGCTCCTCAGGCTGTAGAGGGCATGAGTTGGGGCTTAAAGCCATCATGAAGCAGCCCTGGGGTGGGGCAGAGGGCTTGTCCTGGGAGACCCCCTCCTCAAGTGCCAGAGAGGACGGCGGGAGCTAAAGGCCCAAGGCGCCCCACCAGAAACAGAGCTTCCTGGGACCCGGGCAGGCTCAGCTCCGCGCCCCGGCACTGAGCGAGCCATCCGCATGAGGCCCTGGCTGCAGGGTAGCAGGGCGGGGTGCCCCCTCGGTGCCTGAGGGGGCTGAGTGTAGGGCACAGGCCCAGGGTTCCAAACACAGAATCCCCATCCAAGGGGCCACTCTCATGGGAAATGCCACCAGACCAGCCCAAGTTCCCCAACCATGTCCCTCTGCCCCAACACACTACATCTGCCTACTGAAGAAACTTCCAGAAACAGTGGAGACTTGAGAGACCCCTTCCTGGGGTGTATGTATTTGCACGTTATTTCCTGTTTGGGCTTTGGTGTGTCCGGCTGGGTCCGACTCCCCGGGTAGACAGGGTGGGCAGGCAGGGGGCCCAGCAGGAGGCACTACTTCTTGACAATCTGGATGACGTCCTCGTGCTCCATGGTGTGGGTCAGGCCCACTCGCTGCGGGCTGTACTTGGTACTGGTGCCCTAGGCGGTGGACAGACAGAGGGACCACGTCAGCCTCTGTCCTGTGCAGGGCCAAGCCCGAAATAGCTATGACAGGAGGATGGCGGGTGTGGCGGTAGGTATGTTGGGGGGACAGGAATGCCAGAATCTGAAGTGGGGGCCACAGCACTGGAAAACCACCTGCAGACAGGACAATGTCCCCAGGAGTCTGACCATCCCCGCATCCCAATGTGGGAGAGGCCAGCACAAGTCAGCATGCAGGCCCCCAAACCGGGACGCCGGGCAAAACAGCACAGATGCCATGCTCCTGCCCAACCCAGGGGCGATGCTGGGTATGACCCCACCCATCTCCAGCCCAGAGACTTACCCACACCAGCGCGTACTTAAACTGGCTGGCGAGTGACCGGTGAATGCGGTGGCACTGGAGGATGGGAGAGTAGGACAGTGAGAGGAGTCTGAACCCGAGCCCCCTGCACCTGGCCACACCCCCAAGCCCCAGCTGTGTGCTAAGCGGCAGCAGTTTCCCAGGCAGATGCTCAGAGAGCAGTGGCCTTGTGGATACCACAGGATCAAGGCACACGCAGCAGGCTGCTCTGATGCTCCCACTTCCAGGCTGGCCTGAAAGCTGTGGTGCCCATTAGAAATGTTCTCAAAGCCTTTAGAAGACACCTGGATCTGGCTGTCAGCAGCCTTCTGCTGGCCTTGCCTGAATGACAACCCCGGCAAATGCCCCTTCGGATGGGTGGGGGTGGTTTTCAGGACACCCCACCTCAGCCTGGAGTCACCACAGCTGATCCTCGTCTCCTGGCCACAGCTGGGAGCTGGAGCCTCCCCCCCAGGACGTCATCCATCCCGGCCTCAGGAATCCCAGAGTTCTTAAAGGAAGCTGGAAGCAGGCCTGGATGGCTCAGTCATTGAGGGTCTGCCTCTGGCTCAGGTCATAATCCCAGGGTCTTGGGATAGAGCCTGGCATAGCTCCCTGCTCAGTGGAGGGCCTACTTCTCTCTCTCCCACTCCCCCTGCTTGTATTCCCTCTCTCACTGTTTCTGTCAAATAAATAAAATCTTAAAAAAAAAAAAAAAAAAAAGGAAGCTAGAAGCAGGGGGCCTTGGAGGGGCAGCCAGCTCTTCCCAAGATCGGGGGCCCCTGGTTGCAGAGTGGAGCGGGGGCAGTGGAAGGGGGGCCAGAGGGAAGGCCGTGTGGTGTTGCCTCACCTCCCACGTGCCTGCAAGCCTTATAAGTCCTGCTCAGAGCCCCGAGCCCTCAGCCCTGCTCCTGCGAGGATGCTGAGCCTGTAAGAGCATTTCCCACCTGCTCTGGGCCTCCGGTGTCTTTCTCTGTACTTGACCCTAGCAGTTAGGGACAATGAAGGTCATCCCAGGCCATCTTTTCTACTGGGGGAGAGATGGTGTTGTTTGATGATGGGGGGACTCCTGCACCCCTGCACCCACCGCACCTCTCACCACTGAGAGCCCAGCAAGGTGCCTGCTGCCTCGGGGGGCGGGGGGTACAACCCGTGACCCTTTTGGAGGCAAAGCCTTCAACAGCTGTCACGGACTACACACTAGGGCTGGGTGTATCAAAGGCCCGGAGCCTGGGGGGTCAGTTACACCCTGGAGAGGAAACTGAGACACCGGGAGGCTGACCCAGGATGGAGGAACCAGGGTACGATCCTGCATCTGCCTGACTCCAATGTCTCCCTGGTTTCTCTACTTTGGGTCTCTGCCGTCAGCATCTAGGCAGGCTTCCTTGTATATACCTTGTGGCACTGGGACAGTTGGGTGTCCCGGGAGGGAGGCACCTGTGGGGAGGGCGAACAGTGGTCACTGAAGAGCACGCAGTGCTCTGGGGGACACAGTCCAGGCTCTGGAGCCGGCCCCCAAAGCCCCTCCCCACACTGGGCGCTTTTCACCCTTGGGTCTAGCACTTCCTGCCTCTGACCCTCTGTGCAGCTGACGGCAAACAGCCAGCACTCCCCATATCTGCTCCTGCCTCTGGGCCTTTGTACCTGCTCTTCCCCCTGCCTAGAAAATCATTCTCCTGCTATCTCCCGCTTTCTTCCCGGGAGTGGCTGAAGTCCTACATCCTCCTGGGCAAGAAGCCAGGGCCTGAGAGGGTTTTGGAAAGTACCCACAGAAGGGGCAGGGTAACCCCACCGAGGGCCAGCACCCGGGGGGCCCCCCTGTACCAAGAGCTGCTCGGTCCCCAGGACACACCTCACTCACAGGTTCTGAAACAGGCTTGTAGGGACAGGGACCTCCCCACGGAGCTCCTTATGAGTCATCTAAGGGATGTGGCTTCTGCCGGGCATGCTAGCCTTCAAGGCCGAGCCCCATACGTTTGTATCAGGGCCTCTAGCTGGAATGGGCATTGGGCCTTCAAGGCCAAGCCCCATACGTTTGTATCAGGGCCTCTAGCTGGAAGGGGCCTTGGGCTGGGCTTGCTGAATGAACGAATGCAGGAGCCCAGCCTGCAGGCCAGACCACCACCTGACCACCATACAGATCCTGAGAAGAAATGAGCTAGATGGAAAACAAAACCCCTCAAAACCAAAGCCTGGCACATTGTTCCAGGCTCTTGGGCCCTCACCAGCTCTTGCAGAGCCCATATGCTTTTCTAAGAGAGGGCGCAAGGTCACATTCAGGGACAGGTGACCTTTGGGCCTGCAACAAAACTCTAGATCCGGAATGCACCCTCCCCCTCGGAGCCCACAGGCTCAGCCTAGGGCCCCTCTGCCTCAGAACCTTTGTATACCTCACTCCTCTGCCTGGGAGGGCTTCTACCACCTCTAACTCTTCAAGGTCAGGTCCTCCCTGATCTACAGGCCCAATAAGGTCCCCCTCCCGGAGACCATCTGACCTGTCTGTGTAGACTCAGGGTCACTCCCCGTTCCCTTACTCTGTTGCACTCCCCCTTAGGTGTGACTTCTTGACTCTGGCATTGGGTGTTTGGCATCTGTTGCCCCCGAAGGACCCTGTTCTGGCTGGAACTAGGGCTGCTCTGTTTACTGTCAGTGTTCAGTAAATGTGTGTTGAGTGCAAAAAGCATTCAGAGCTACTGGGGGGGTGAAGTGGGAGCAGGGAGGGCTGTGGGGGGCTGACTGGGGGAGAGGAAGCTAAGAGGGGCTATGGGCAGGGAGGTGGTAACTCTGAGCCGTAGGCTGGCACTGGGGAAACACAACTTGGAGTTAACAATACAGAAATTCCCCAGGGCAGCAGCTCTCCATGGTGGAGCAGCCAAACAGAGGACTCTGAGAGAACAGGGACTCTGAGAGGCCTGCGGCGCGAGGATGTGACAGGATGGGGATGACCACTACTTCCCGGACCTTCCCAGTGCCCGGCCTGCTGCCGGGGACCTCATGCAACCGCACACCCTAGCCACCACCAGGGTGGGCGAAACATCCCTGCCTCTGGCGCGGCCTGCAGGCTCGCTATGCAGCTGGGAACAGTGGCTGGGAGGCGACCCCAGGTCTCATTCTGGGGCCTGCCCACGGCCACTCTGCTACCGCAGCTGGTGTCACTCAAGCCAGCAGAGGGCTGGGAGGGCCTTCGGCAAGACCTTGTAGGGGGCACGGTGACCTCCCTGACTCGCTGTCTGGACATGACTCGGCAACTCACCACATGCTCCACGGAGGCCCCTTTCCGGAGGATGATGGCATCTGTGAAGTCTGGCCTCTCTGTGAAGGTAGACATTGGAGGTGGGGGGACAGGAAAGCAACCACAGTTATGGCCCCAAGCTACTCTGTGGTTGCCTTCCATCAAGGGACAGAGGCCCTTCCAGCCCCCAGCCTTGGTTTAACCTTTCCCTCGCCATTTAGCACACCCTCCCTACAGGTCCTTGTGTGGTGCTCCACAACCTTGACTTTAACACAGGAAATCAACATAAATCCACATCCAGGACTCAGGCAGCCTGCAACCCCATCAGACACAAGGGCCTTAACTAAGTCCAGTCACGGGGAGCATCTGGACAGCACTGGCAAGACGTGACAGCTGCTGGCGTCCAGTCAGGGGCAGCTGCAGCTCCTTCCTTGATGACAAGGTCAAGGCTACACAAACTGCCAGAACTCAGCTGCAAGGTCACAGGGTTTGAGAGGGGCGGGGGGGGGGGGGGGGGGGAGACTCCACACGGTGAAGGCTCCCCTGTATTCACGTGCCTCAAGTCCTGACCCAGAAGAGGCTGGGAGGGGGGTGATCACTGTAGCCCATGTGGAACCACAGGCCGGCCTCTAGCCACTCCCACCCCCCAACCCGGGGCATCCTCAGGACCAGCAGCCCCAGAAAGCAGCATAGCTCAGCCACGGTCTCTAGCAGCCCGGGGCAGAGGGCAGTGCCAGCTGTGAGATGGGAGAAAAGCTGTGATCTGTACGGACCAGCTGAGTCAGGGGCACTGGGCAGAGCCTGGCAGCCCCATCGTGAGGGGGATTCAGCCCGTCTTCTAGGCTGCCCGCCGCCGCACTCACGTCCTCTCTTCTTGGTGTAGATGCAGGTCAGGGCCAGGTACTCCCAAAGCATCTCGAGCAAGTAGTCCAGGTTCAGCTTCATGCCACAGCTGCCAGGGACGAAGGCAGCCGGTCAGAGCAGCCCCCATGGGCTCAGAGACCGGGGCTGCCTGCTTTCTCACTCGTGCAAATGACAACCTACACCGAGGCCAGTGCAGCCCATCTGGCACCCATGGGAACCAAGCCCGCAGATCTGACAGCAGCTTGACACTTCAGCTGCCGGCGCCTCTGGTCACAGCCATGGTCATGCCCAGGAGAGCTCAGCTGTTTCTCCTGGGGGTCTCCGTGGCGCTCTGTGGAGAGCACACAGCAGCGCTGAGGGATGCAGGGCGCCTGGAGGGGGGCTTCCCTCCTGACAGTTGCTGGGAGACTGGTGGCCACAGGGCCGCCCGGTGGGGATTTCTGTGATGGGGCAGCCCCTGGCTTGATCGTTTGCAGACATGACCTTGAGCATGACATGTTGTGAGCACAGCAGGTGAAGGTGTGGTGTGAAGGTGACCTCACACCTTGAGGATGACATGTTCTAGGCAGCCCCTGAAGGGAGCCTGGGACACAGCAGGAGAGGAACTGAGCTGTCCTTCGGGAAGGATGCCCGCTCTCTGCTGCTCTTGGCAGTAGCTGGCAATGCCCAGCAGATGGTCCAGAACCCGTACCCATCATTTGCACCAGTCACCCCACTCAGTCTTTCAGCATCCTGCTCCCCATAAGCCTGTGAGGCTAGAGATCCTTGTCTGAGCTGGGCAGCTGGCAGAGCAGAGCCCCCAGTTCAGGCTGCCCAGAGGAGGGAACTGTAGGGGCAGTGAGGAGCGAACAAACAGCCCTCAGCCAAGATGCAGGTAGCACCCCAAGACCCTCAACTCCAAGCAGGGCTGGGGGCCACGGCCAGGATGGCCCCGCCCACCCAAAGACTTCAGTTCCCTTTACCCTCCAGGCTGCCACTGCTGGAAGCCCCGTCTTCCGGAGATCAGGAGGAGCTGGCTCACACCCGTGGGCTTTCTGAGGCCGGCCGTTGACTATGAGGCTCTGAGGCCTCAGTGATTATGAACCTTCTACATAGGTGGCACTATTTCCCTTCTGTTTTCTTAGCCAGAGCCCACCCCGCATCACCCACTCTGCCCAGGCCACTCCAGGGTAGAACCAGGTCAAAGCCGTTACTGAGTTGGGTCTCCTCCGCCCTGGGTGCACAGAGGGGGCCTGTGTGGCCAAGGTGCCCAGGAGGCCTGACAAGCTCACATACACGAAGGACTAGGGGCAGCCGAGTGCTCACCTGATGACCACACTGTTGGGCTTCCGGGCCAGGCGGTCCACTTCCTCCATTGAGATCTGGTCGATTTTATTATAAACCTGGGATCAAGACCAGGGAGGTAGGTGTTAGGGAAGGAAAGGAACAAAGAAGTGCAGGAAATGGGTCCTCGAATGCCTTGGCTCGGCCCACAGTTCCTACCTCTGCAAGCCGCAAGCCGCAGCAACACAGGGCTAGGGAGGCCAATGCCAGTGGCCTCCCTTCCCTGCTGCCTTGAGGATAGGGAAAGGCTGTGGGGGCCTGGGGCTGCTGTCCATGCCCAGAAGGGAAGGCTGGACTAGAGCCCGGGTGCCAAGCTAGATAGTCTGCAGGCCTCACGCAGCCGCAAAGGCGGGGGGCGGGGGGAGCAACTCCAGGCCCCTTCCACTCCTCTGGGCCGCCTGCCTCCCATGGGGGTCAGCCCTCCTGCACATGCGGGGGCGGGGGGGCGGCCCCACTTACATACAAGCACGGCATGTACACCCGGTTGCCCACGATCACGTCGATGAACTCGTCCGGGGAGCAGTCTTCTCGGAAAAGCACCTCCGCGTTGAAGATCTCTGAGGGGCTCAGGTTAAGGGCCACCAGTGCACCAGCAGCCCCTCAGGTCCCTGCATCAGAGGGGCCCAAACGGCCAGGCAAGCAACAGAGTGCTGAAAGGGACCTCGGAGCTCTTCTGCCTTGGAGGTTTTACAAGACAGTGAAGTGGGGGAGCACCCTCATGTTTTCAACAGAAACCAGAACATGTAAAGTTTAGTCGGTGGCTTCACTCGCCTGCCAGGTGAGAAGAGAAATGCACTTGCCAGAATGCTCAGTGGCAGCCCAGGCTTTAGGGCCACGAGCGCTGTCTGTAAGCACTGGCCTAACCCACCTGCCCCCATGCAGCACTCTCCTCCGGAGGCTTCCCTGCCTCTGCTTGCATACCTGCGGTGACAGAGGCCTCAACACCTTGCAGACAGCCTGTCCCATGGGAAGTTCTCCAAGTGCTGAGCTTCTCTGCCTCTGGGGCTCTGCCCTGTCCTCCAGGGTCCTCCAGACACTCACCTAGCCCTTGGTTCTCCCTGAGGCTTATCCAGGCTGTCCTCAGGGGCTGTTTCCCTCACCATGTCACCTTCCTTCCAGATGTGACTGGCTACCAGTCCCAGAACCCGCAGGGAGTCAGGAAGGCATTGTTGAGTGCATAGCCATGGTCTGACCAGCCTGCAGCTTGGGGAGCATGGAGGCAAAGGGGACAGGAAGTGCTCCGTGTCACCGGGCTGCAGCCTTCCTGGCAGCTGCTCGGATGGCTCCAGGGCAGCTTGGGGTGTGGTGTGTCAGCACCCTGGACCACAAGGCGCCCGTCTCCCACTGCCCCTCCTGTGCTGCTTTGGGAAAGGATACTGTACTCGTGCAGGATCAGCTGCACCAGCTTTTCCGAGCACTGGGTCAGTGTGACTGTCGAGTTGAAGGAGATGCCGCCGCCTTTCTTGGGCTGGAGAGGAGAAGGGGGAGTTGCTCATTGAGGGGCAGCGGTAGTCGTCCCCATCCTGCCTGGGCCTGGCCTCCCAGAGAGAGGGGCCTCACCTTGAAGTAGATGTTGGGCCTGTGCTTGTTGAGGCGGATCCCCACAGACTCCAGTTCCTTCTCCAGCAGAGACCTGGCAGAGCCACGGCAAACCTTCACCAGTGAAGCCGGGGGCAGGCCAGGCGGCTTCCATGCTATATCAGAAGCCTCTGCCTACCCGGAGGGAGACCAGTGCCCTCTCACCCCCAACGAGGAACCCAGCAAGCCAAGGCTGCTGCCAGGCAGAGGTGTGCCCCTCGGTCAGCAGGTCAGGGTATGAACAAATCTTCTGTGGCTTGGGGCCAGGCTCCTCGTGGGTCTGGGCAGCAACTGAGGCACCTCGGCCTTGGTAGGTGGGGACCAGAGCCAGGACGGCCTGTGTCGGCGAGGGGCCAGTGGTAGAGGCTTCTGCCAGCAGAGCACAGCCCTCAGTCTCCAGACGTCTACGTGCCAGACGCAAGCCTCTGCAAGAGGATGCTCTAGGCGGACCGCACGGGTTTAGCCTGTGGACAGGCCTGCCACTGCTCCCACGTGGGAGAGGCCCAAGCACCCCCTGGGCCACCCATCATGAGTTCAGGGTCACAGCAGCTGGGCCACAGCGTCCCATGAGCCCGCCCAGGGCCCTCCCCAGATCAGCCCGCGCCCCGCACCAGCCTGCAGACCTCTGCACTTCTCCCTTGGTGGCATCCAGCATCATGATGACAACGTCTGCCGTCCGCGCCACAGCTATCACCTGCCGGCCGCGGCCTTTACCTGGATGGGTGGGAGAGACATGGTGACATGGTGACAGGCAGGCTGTGTGTGACCTGCACCCAGCCCACGGGGCCCCAGACTCTGGTCCGTTAGCATTCCTCCCTGGTCTCTGCCACCTTGCCGGCCCTGGGCTGGGATCTCCTGGGCCCTGTTCTTTTTTCCACGTGCTGTCTTACTCCCGGAGGCTTGTTGTAGAGAGAAGGCAATGTGACACTGCCACCCCCAGAGAAGTACCATTCTCCCCCTGTCCCTACCATGCGGCAGGCCTCCTGCCAAGTGCTTCATGAACATTTCTTCACTTAGTCCTCGAAACTATCGTGTACCGGCAGCGTTCTCACACCCATTTCACAGAGGAGAAAACTGAGACCTCGTTTAGAGATACTTGAGCACTTGCCCAAGATCACAAAGCTAGTGTGGTGTGAGGATTTTAACACATCTGCCCTTTCTGGAAACGGGTGCTATGACCCAGCCCCACTCCGAGGGCTGCAGAGGGGATCACACGAGACGCCACAGGAAGAGAAGCTGTGGGGACCGCCACTTTATAAGGACCAGACCCTGTGGCTACGAGGCCACCAGAGAAGCCAGGCACCTTGCCAAGGTCACAGCACTGGGATCTAGTATAGATTTCAGCCATGACTGGCCTCTCTCCTGAGAAAAAGGGGCTTGGGCCCAGTGATGTTCATGGGCCAGCTGCCTCCTGACACCATCCGCACACTGCCCCCCACTGTGGCCAGACCACCCCCAAACCCCACGACATAGAAGGACAGCAGGTTCCTGGGGGACCATCGCCACTCCCTCTGCCCCAATGCAAGCAGGCGGGACTTTGCCCTGATAGGACAGTGGGGTATGGGAGGGTGCAGGGCAGAGACGGCAAATGGACCCCCAGGGAGGAGGCCCTGCTGCCCAGCCATGCGGGGGCTGCAGACCCAGAGAGGTGGGGGCCAACCCCAGCTCTGCCCCTGAGTGGCAGCCCCTTTCAGTTCAGGGCAGACCCTTTATCTGTCATCCCTGACACTTATCCCAGCTACGAAAAGGAAATGGTGACAACTGCTAAGTCATAAGGCCAGCTGAGGACCGGGACAGCGGCCAGCACAGAGCCTGTCACTTGCCGGAGAACCGTCAGCTGGTTCCCATCTCTGTGAGGCTGCAGGCCACCCCCCACCACCAGAAGCCACTAGCATGTTCCCATCTCAGAACACAGAACCAGGGGCGCCTGGGTGGCTCAGTGGGTTAAGCCGCTGCCTTCGGCTCAGGTCATGATCTCAGGGTCCTGGGATTGAGTCCCGCATCGGGCTCTCTGCTCAGCGGGGAGCCTGCTTCCTCTTCTCTCTCTCTCTCTCTCTCTCTCTGCCTGCCTCTCTGCCTACTTGTGATCTCTCTCTGTCAAATAAATAAATAAAATCTTTAAAAAAAAAAAGAACACAGAACCAAAACAACAAAGGACGGGGCTCTAGGACGAGAAGCACAAGTGACAGGTGTCCACTCCTTGTAGGGGTTCCTGCAGGGCCACGCTGGAGCCCATGGAGTGGAAGAGCGAATTCAAACCCATCAGGTGAGCTATGTGATCTTGGGAAAGTCACTTCACCCCACGGGGTTTCGGTTTCCTTGGCTTTAAAATGCGGCCAGCCAGGATGAGATGAGGCCAAAGCGGTGTGAGCGGCTGTAAGCCTCCCCCAACCCATCAGGCCCTGCAGCCACATCCGATTTTAACAATGAGGTCAGGACACTCAACAGGCTCTGGAAGAGGATGGGCTGGGGTGCCGAGGTCCACCCTGTCTCCCCCCGCCTGTCCCCACCTCCTACCTTGTGCTGCACCCTCGATGATCCCAGGAAGGTCCAGGAGCTGGATATTGGCTCCTTTATACTGTATTGGGGAAGAGAAGACGGTCAGGGGAGGAGTCCCTGCAGGAAGGGCCTGCCTGATCCCAGGACCCCGGCCTTGTCACCGCCCCAGTCCGGCACAGACGCTATTGCACAAGCTGAGGAGCCGCCGGGGAGGGGCTCTCCAGTGACAGTAAGAGCACTGCACAGAAATGTCCCTGCACTGCGGAGGTTCCAGGCCCCGGGACACCAGTGGCCCCAGACTCTGAAGCTTCACGGGAGCCAGAGGGATCGGCCAGCTGGGAACAAGGGACCCAAGCTGGGGCAGTGTGGGACGTGGAGCACGATGGGTACCGGTGAGCTCCCAGCGCTTGAGGGCAAGGCAGCTCAGTTCAGAGTCTTCCCCTTCCCCACGGACAACCCACACCCCACGACACCCATCTACACCCCTGCAAACCCGAGCACACACACTTTCCCCTTCCAGAACCAAGCATGCCCCAACTTACTTCAATGACCCCAGGGATGCATGTCAGGGTGGTGAATTCATAGGACGCGGCTTCGCTGGCTGTGGAGGTCATTAGACTCAAGAAGGTGGACTAGGAGGAAAAGGAGGTCGTTGTAGTGAGAAGTCTTGTCCCAGCCTCCTGAGAGGATCCCCATGGGCCGGGTGCCTGCTGGACACAGGCAGCCCAGACTCCCTCCTCAGCCTCAGCCTCAACGGCTGGAAATGTCACCTCTGGCCCTGCCCAGGGCGGGTGGGGCACCAGAGGGCACCCCCTTCTTTGGAGGCCTCAAGGCCTGTCTCACATGGCCAGAGGGAACCGGTTCCTAAATCGGAGTCCTCTGCCTCGCTCCACCAAACCCGCAGCCCCTCCTGGGCCCCAGAGAGCTTCAAGCAGGCAACAGCCCCTAGCACTCAGAGCGCTGCTCACCCAGGGAGGGGTGAGATGTGCAAGGGGACAGACGTGGTCTGAGACAGAGCCAGATGGCAGGAAAAGGTGTTGCCAGACAGGAAGGGTCTGGCAACACCTTTTGAGGGGTGAGCTGGGAAGGGTCTGGATAGGAATGCTTATGCCATGGTGCACTGTGGGACTAGAGCCGTGGCTTGGCTGGGAGTTAAGAGAGACCAGGCTCCCCCCGGGGAAGAAACTTCTTCCTCTGAGCTTCTGAGTCCTTCATATGCATGCTGGCCATCTGCTCGGTCCCCACCTTGGGGGGCTGCATGGGGTGGAAGGAGATAAGGCCCAAGGTGTGCCGAGCCCAGAGTGTGGTGAGGCCACAGCAATGGGTGCAGTGGGCCAGAGGGCCAACAAAGCAGTGGGCAGAGCCAGAGGGGAAGAAACCCAGCCCGGGCCCCCTGGCCCCAGCCTAGTCAGCAGGGCACCAGGAACAGAGAGCCCGAGACACAGCTGTGACTGGGCCACGTGGACCCTGCCTCTCAGGCAACCAGGAAGGCTGGGGGCACATCCCACTCATATACCCTCACACCTTGAAGGAAACCTTGGCCTCAAATCCAGACACTCTCCGTCCTGGGGGCCTCTTAGAAATCTAAGGACAGATAAAAACCTGGTGGGGCAGACGAGTATGGGTAAGTGGGGTGACCCTGAGAGCAAGGGCTGCCGAGACACTGAGTGACCATAGCTGGAGGCCAACAGGAGGGCACTCTGACCCTGTCTGGTCTCTGCGGGGGGAGGCCTGGGCCCTCCCCTGGTGGGAAAGCCCCAGTCCCCAGCAGGGTGGTAGGATCCGGCCATAGGGCCAGACCCTCAAGGGCACACTCGGTAAACAAAGCTCTTTCCCCAGCTTGGGCTTGGAAAAGAAGTCCGTGGCAGGTTGGAAGTAAAATCAAGACCAGGTGAAAACTGATGGAGTCCACCACAACACCCGAAGAATTAAAGCTTAAAAACAGTTACTGGTCACCCTGCGGGACAGCTCTAACCCCAACATCTTGCTGGTCATTTAACAGCAGCACATATGCACTTGTCCTGCCTTTCCAGGAACTTTTTCAGGCAAACCAAAGAACTGACCCCGATGAGAGAAAGCGCTACTCCCCAGAGGAACATCAGCTAATTAGTGAGGAAGGAGGAAGACAACTGGAAAATTGACATTTTACCACGGCTAACAAACCTCCTAGGCAAGGACAATTCACTGGCGTCAAGGTCACTAGGGGGATGCTGACAGGGACTGACTGCCGCACGCCACTGCGGCAGCACCTTGCAGCGGACTTCCCAGTTACCTGGACTTGAGGGGACACTGACACAACCACTCAGAAGGGACACAGGGCATGCCTCCCCCTAAGCCATTCTGGAAATGCAACCAGTGGTCAGGGGTTTTTCTTTGGCATGGTACAAAATGAGGTCTGCCCCATCTCCTATGCAGAATCTGGCCACAAGTCCCGGGTCTCCACCTGACTCTCAGCTCCAAGGAAATACAAGAGACAGACGAGCTGGCTAAAGCACACCACGGGGAAGCAAGTGGACACCTCCCGAGCGTGGACTCTCTGCAGGGCCGCTATCTGGTCTCTTTAGAGCTAGGGTCTGGGCAAAAGGGACCGTTCCAGAGTAGAGCAGGCAGAGGCATGACACGGGCCACATGCGGTCCTAGAATGGACCTTGGTTGGGACAGAGCAGCCTCAAAGGTCACTTGGGGGTGAGTGTTGAAATCAGAGTGTGGTCCCGGCGTTAGATCACTCCTAAATTACTGTTCGTTTTGTTTGGTGTGATAGCTCATGGCTACGTAGGAAAATATCCTTATTCTTTAGGGACACAGGCTTAAATATTTTTATTTAAGACAAGCATGCTGTCTGTATTTTATTCTCAAATGGGTCAGTCGAAACAAAGAAAACCGCAAACGCCCACACAGACACAAATCCGAAGGGATGGAGCAATATGGTGAAATGGACAGACTCAGAGAATGGGTGCGCTATACTCTGCCTTAACCTCTTCCACGTGTTTGGAAATTTCTAGTACACAGAAGAAAATGAGAAATGGCCAAAGAGACAGAGAGGGATCCGGACACCCCGCCAGGACTGAAGACCATGAGGGTGTTCAGCAGGCAGAGGGCACATGTGGGGGCGGTCCCAGCTCTCCCGAGGGCCCCCCACCCCCCAGAGGGGGCATCAGCAACTTTTGAGCTGCGGCAGCAGCAGGCCCCTGCACTGCTCTGTGCCTAGCTTCTGTCTAGTTGAGGGGTCATAAGCACCCCAATACTACTACGGGGATCTGAGCCCCGGTGGGAAAGCTGCGTGTCAGACGGCACACTCAGGTTTGATGCTAAGCATTGCAAGGCGTCGCCTGGGGAAACAGCTAACGACCCAGAGGAGAAGGAGCCACGGAGGGCAGTGGCTCATGTCCAGCGCCTGGCGTCACTTCCACCTCCAGCAACGTTCCCCTTCTCATCCCACCTGGCTTGGATGGTAACCAAAACAATGCGGTGTCCTGAGCCCACATGGATGGAGGACAAGGGGGCAGTGCACACAGCACCCACCCACCACCAGTACTGATGATAAAGTCCACCCAGGACAGGGGCGCTCCCGAAGAGTCAGAGGCACCTACGATCCCCAGGAGGAAAGCCTGCAGACCTCGACGCCGAGTGTGGTCTTCCTCTACCCTGTCCGTGGCCTGGCCCACAGCCTCACGCTGACACAGCTCCCCATGTGGGTGTCCGTGAGCAGGTGCTCGGAGACATTCCCAACTGTCCCCACCTGGAGTCAGTCAGTGCTGCATTGGAGGGTAAACGGCAGCACTGACAGGTGTTTTTAAAACCCGCCACCTCAAGCCCCTGGGCGGCCTTGGAGGAACGCGTCCTGCAGAAACACCAGCTCTAGGATGCGATCGGCACGCGAGGGAAGGAGCGGACTGTGAGGAAGCTCTAGGCACAGTGGGGGCTTCTGGGCAGCCATTACAGGGTGAGGGAACTCTACTGCAGGAATGGGACAGACAGCCATGGAGAAGTGGACATGTCAGCGGCCAGAGGAGCCCTAATCCCATCTTGTGTGTGTGTGTGTGTGGACAGAGCGCAGACCAATCCCCACCTCCTGTGATATACACATCCATGATCCAGGCAGAGGGGAAAATAAAACCAAACCCGTATAAAGCACAGCTACCCAGCTCAGCAGGCAGCAAGCACTCAAATGACGGTAGCTGTTATCGGCTTCCCCTCGTGCGTGGCACAGAGGCACAGGCTTAACACCTTCTAGCTGAATTGGTTTAAAAGCTGCTCCACCAGCACCTGTCCAAGCCACCTGGTCATTGTTCCCTCAGCCTGTATCTGGCGGCCTCTTCACTGGACAGAACGATCTCGGTTGCTCCCGCATCACCAGGGCCCGGCCCAGAGCCTGGCCCAGGGTGCGCACTCAGTAAATGTTTGTATGTGATGGATGGGTCTGACACTGAGCAGAAACACTCCTTCCAGAGACAGGAAACGATGGTCGCTATGGCAGGATGACAAAGGGGTGGGACCGGATCCTGGGGGACGCTGGGTCTTCTCGGTCCCTGGAGCTAATTCAGAAAGGCAGCGAGAGAAGGCACTGGACAGTCGTGTCTGGAAGACAACCTGCTTCCTCCCCAAGGCCCATGCTGACCATCACTGACCTTACCCACAGAGGGAAATCCAATCAGTGCCACGCGGGCGTCACCCGACTTCATGACATCAAAACCCTCTCCTTTGGATGAGGCCGATTTGGACGGTTCCAGAAGCTGAGCCCGATACTTGGCGAGTTTTGCTTTCAGCAGACCCAGGTGATACTCAGTGGCTAAAGGACGTAAAGCAAGACGGAAGTTAAGTATCCAGGGTCTCCAATCCCCATGGGTAGGTGTGCCCCCATATACAGCCAAATGCTGGCTGGAAACATCAAGAACCAGATGGGGGGGGGGGCACCTGGGTGGTTTAGTGGGTTAAGCCTCTGCCCTCGGCTCAGGTCATGATCTCAGGGTCCTGGGATCAAGCCCTGCATCGGGCTCTCTGCTCAGCAGGGAGTCCGCTTCCCCCTCTCTCTCTGCCTGCCTCTCTGCCTACTTGTGATCTCTATCTGTCAAATAAATAAATAAAACCTTAAAAAAAAAAAAAAAAAGAACCAGATCAGGGAAGAAAACACCCTCTGCTTAACAGGTCCACTTAGCCTCTCACTTCATTTAGGATAGAAGCTAGTCTCCTTATCGAGACCACAGGACCACAAGTCAGTGGTTCTCAAAGCGTGCAGCAGCACTCCCTGGGGGAGTCTGGGGAATGGGATGTTTTCTGTTGTCGGTGTGATGGTGAAGTCCCCAACAGCATTCATCAGGCAAGGACCAGGGAAGCCCGCAGCCCTACGAAGTGTGAGTCAGTCTGGCACAGCTATCAATCGTCCCATGTTCCATATGACTTTTCACAGCCATAAGACATTTGCAGAGGTGGGATGCCTGGGTGGCTCAGTTGGTTGGACGACTGCCTTCGGCTCAGGTCATGATCCCGGAGTCCCAGGATCGAATCCCACATCGGGCTCCCAGCTCCATGGGGAGTCTGCTTCTCCCTCTGACCTTCTCCTCGCTCATGCTCTCTCTCACTGTCTCTCTCTCTCAAATAAATAAATAAAATCTTTAAAAAAAAAAAAAAAAGACATTTGCAGAGGAAAAACCTGGGGCCTAGAGCCTTTTGTTTCACACAGCAACACAGGACTTTTTTTTTTTTTACGGTGTGAATAAACACTGAAATTTCCAGGAATATGAGTTCTGTGCATGTTAAGGAAAGACTCTAGCATGTGCTGTTGGAAACTTTACCTGGAGGTGCTCACCATCTGGGGATCCCAGGCCTCTTGTAGGGTGCCTAAGTTACCAGCACAACACACTGAGCACTGGGCTGCGTCGCGGCCAGCACATGCCCTGTGATGCTGCCCAGAGGTGTGAACACCTCACGCCTTCGTTGTAACATCACTGTGTCTGGGCCATGCCCCAACATGTAAATACTGAAATCAACACTATTTTAATTATGCCTTCTTTTTTCTCCTCCTTTGTATTATGATTAGGGCATTACACTGATTTTTCTCAAATTCTGAGCATATAAAAGTTACAGTATCCAAGAGGAGCTGCATTTCCTGATGGTACAGGAGGTGTTACCAAATCCTCACTACAAGAGTGGACTGGGGCTAGGTAACGTGGTCCCTCACTACTTCTCCAACACCCCCTTCCACTCTCTTGTATGTACTGCATTCCAGCCCCAGTGGCTTTCTTGTTTCTTCAGGACAAGCTGACACTATTTGTGCCCCAGGACCTTTGCATTTGCTATTCCTTCTATTGCAACTTTATCTTCCCAGGGCTGGCTCCTTCTCGACATTCGAGGCTCAGCTCAAATGGCATTTCTTCAAAGAGGCCTCCCCTCCCCAGCCAGAGGGGGCGGTGGGCAATGTCACACCCACCCTGCCATTCCTGGCTACATAACTTTGGAAAAGTTACTTAATCTTCTTGTGTATCAGTGTCTCAATCTGCAAAGCAGGATGTTATCAGGAGAAACCACACCACTGGACTTTTGTTAAGCCTTAGAGAAAGCACTAAGAACAATGACTAGCACACATAAGCACCCCGTAATCACTGGTTGTCATTATGATCTATGGTAACCCCCACCCTTCCTCTGGCTCCTCTTGGCTTCATGATCCTGTTTATTGTCTTCATGGCTCTGATCACTGTTCAATACTATCTTGTTTTTTTTTACTTCCCTCACTCAAATGGGGCAGGATCTCCGCTTCCAGTGGCACAGGGCACGTACTCAGGAAATGTCTAACACGGGAAGGAGTGAATTGGTGGCAGTAAGTGGTCAAGTATGGGTTCCGCAAGTGTCAGGTTCATCTGATCCTTCTTGTCATCCCAGCTCATAAAACTCTGAGCCCCTCTGAAAGGAAGGACTAGGTCTTAATCCTTAAATGATCTTTACATCCCCTTCCCCACCGCCAAAGCCTCCCTATTACTCTCCTTGATCCTTGTAGATGCTACTCCACAGGGCAGCCATTGGGAGCTTTTAAAACAGAAATCAGGGAACACCTGGATGGGTCAGTGCATTGAGCATCTGCCTTTGGCTCAAGTCATGATCCCAGGGTCATAGAATCGAGTCCCGAATTGGGCTCCCTGCTCGGCGGGGAGTCTGCTTCTCCCTCTCCCCTGCTTGCTGCTCCCCCTCACTCTCTCTCTCTCAAATAAATAAATAAATAAAACTGAAATTGGACTATGTTTCTCGTTGCTTTACCCTCCACTAGCTCCCGCTGCCTGAGAAAACAACTGCCACCTTCCCATGACATACACGGCCCTACATGATTGGCTCTTTCCTTTCTCATCACTGCACTCCAGCCCCAGACCTTCAGATCCCTGTCCAAGCCAAGTCTGTTCCTGCCTCAGTGATATTCATTCGTCTGCCAGGAACAGTCTTGCCCCCGATCTTTGCATGGCTGGTTCCTTCTCATTCTGGTCTCAGCTCAGATGTCCCCAACTCATGGAGGTCTTCTCTGATCACTCTGCTTTA
Organism: Mustela erminea; assembly: GCF_009829155.1. Taxonomy (NCBI): domain Eukaryota; kingdom Metazoa; phylum Chordata; class Mammalia; order Carnivora; family Mustelidae; genus Mustela; species Mustela erminea. Next base: position 13,103,190 of record NC_045631.1, on the reverse strand, counting down.
GCAGGCCCAGCTCCCAAGTCCCACACTCTTGCTCTATCGGCCTCGTTTGTCGTCACAGCATTTATGGCTGGCTGAAATGATCTTGTTTATTTGGTTATTCATTTAAAGACTATCCACTGGAAGGTCAGATCCAGGAGGGCAAGGATGTGCCTGCTGTGTTCAAGCCTAGCACATAGTAAGGGCCTGGGGAAGATTTACATAATGAACGAAGCCCCCCAACTTCTCAGCCTCCACAACTGCACAGAGCCAGGGAAAGACAGACACTGACGCTAGCTACCTAGTATTCCCTACCTCCCACAGCAGGACTGCTTGGGCACGGGGCCTCACCCACCCTGGCCAATCGCCTCTCCCATTATTCCAGACCCTCCTTCTGATCTAGATTGTACTAAATCTAGAACTGCCCCAGGAACACACCATGCTCATGGACTGCCATGCTGTTGCCTCAGCAGTGCCCCTCACCGGGGGTACCTTCCCCTTAACCAGTTCAAGTCCCACCTCCTCTTGGAAGCCTTCTTGGGTGTCATCATTTGTTTCTCCCCACTGCTCTTCTCCTGCGATCGCCTCCGGCCCTTACAATCTGAACTCCACATTTGATCTTTTATTACATGCTACTGATGTTAAGGGGTAACTTTAAATACGTAGTGCTTACCATGTGCCTAGTACTTTGCATACACTATCTAGTTTAATTGAGCTGTGAGCTAAGATGAGACGGGGTTATGATCCCCATTTGCAGATGAGGACACTGAGGCTCAAAGAGGCGAAGTGACTTTCCAAGCTTTCACAGGAGGTACGGGTGGCGCTGGAGTTCAAACCCAGGTCCGCCAGGCTCGAGTCTTGATGGCCTCCGTTCCCGAGACGCTGGGTGAGGCTGTACCCGTGAAAGGTCTCCTCCTGGGCTTTTCAGTACAAAAGGGGAGAGCATCGACTCCCCAGGCCCAGCCGCCAGGAGACCCGGGTTTGAAGCCCGACCATGCCTCTCTCTGGGTCAGACGCTGGCTGCGGGCTGCGATTTCTCTACTCGGTCGCCTGCTCTGGCACCGAGCCGATCTCACAGCGATCGTCTGCAATCAGACCAGCGCGCTGGGACCCGGATCCCGCCCGGTCCTGCCTGCCTCGGGTGCGCTGGGAGACCTGGTCACGTCTCTGGCACTTCTCTGCTGCCTTCGAGCCCGCTTCAGCTCTATCGCTGGAGTTGTTCCCCCATTTTACAGACAGGAAAACTGAGGCGGGCAGAAAGGAAGGCTCTGCCAGGCCGGCCCTCACCCTTGTTCTTCTGCGTCCGAGCGATCTCCTTCTCGATCTCGGAGATCTTTTCCAGGATCCCCATGGTGGCAGATGAACCCGGCGCACCGACACACACGGCAGCGGAACCGGGAATTCCGCCCTCTCGGCGGCGGCAGAACTGCGTGCGCCCGGAAGCCCACGGCGAACAGCGTCCTCGTGCACCCGGCGCTCCGGGATTCAGGGTCCGGACGGACGACGTCGAGCGCAGTGCCAGACACTATTGGTTCCGCCCGCTGCGCCGGCGGGGCGGTGGACCCGCTATGGGCCGGGGCGGGGCCGAGACGGGCTGGGGCGGGGCCGAGACGGGCTGGGGCGGGGCCAGGACGGCCCGGGGAGGGGCGGGGCCAAGCTGTTCGCGGCCAGGGCTGTGATGAGCACGAGCAGAGCTTAGGAGACAGAGAAGTAAATTTGGGTGCTGAACCTTGAACTTAAGGTTCCAAGCACAGCTGACTCCGCTGGTGTCAAGAAGCGCCAAGTTGAAAGCCTGGTGGCTCTCATTTTGTGTAGAGGTTGACAGCGGATCTTCATTACCCCATAAATGAAGTGTTCCAATTTTGCCTTACCCCCTATCATCATGCCTCCCAAGATATGATGCGTTATAAAGTAGACAGCATCTCCTACTGGAATTCTTGCCAAAAAATGCTTTGAGTTCAGACACGAGGAAACATCAGACAAATCTAGAAAGTGGTACATTTTGTAAGTGGCCTGGGCTCTTCACCATTGCCAATGATGGGAAGGTGCTTTGGGAGGCGGGACAGTGGGGTCGTTCTAGATGAAAAGATATTAAATATAATGTGTAGACTTCGCCTAGAATCTGGTAACATTTTAAAAGCAGCTATAAAAAGACATTTTTAAGACAACTGAGGAAAATTTTACTTTGGATAGGATGTTAGATATTATGGCATCATTGCTAATTTTCTTGGGTATGATTGTGTAGAAAAAGGTCTTTATTCTCAGCAGACGTACCCAGTGGCATTGAGGGATTGTCTTAGTCTTCTTAGGCTGCCATAACAAAATACCACACATGGATGGCTTGAACAACAGAATTTCGTTTTCCTCACAGCTCTGGAGGCTGGAAGTCAGAGGTTGGGGTGTGGTATGTCTGGGTTCTTGGTGAGAGCCCTATTCTTAAACTGCAGACAGTCGCCCTCTCCCTGTGTCCTTACATGGCTTTTACCCAGTACATGTACACAGGGAAAGAGAGTGAAAGAACTTTCTGGTGTCTGTTCTTTTTTTTATTATTATTATTTTTTATTTGTATTTGAGAGAGAGAGCATGAGTAGGGGGCAAGGCAGATGAAGGAGGAGAAGCAGACTTCCCTGCTGAGCAGGGAGCCAGATGTGGGGCTCTATCCCAGTACCTGGCACCATGACATGAGCTGAAGGCAAAGCTTAACCGGCTGAGCCACCCAGGCATCCCTCTGGTGTCTGTTCTTATAATGCCACTGATCCCATTGTGATCTCATCTGGCCCTAATAACTTTCCAAAGACAAATCTCCAAGTAACATCACACTGGGGGCATAGGGTTTCAACATATGAATCAAGGGGACAAGAACATTCAGTCCATATCAGGGCTAAAGGACATGATGTTTGTATCTTACTTTAAGATGTTCCAACCATGTATGCATTTAAAGAAAGCATGCTAAAGTGGTCATATGTTAACAGTATGTCAATATGTTATATACTGTATGATATGTACAGTTGAAAGTATATTATTCTTTCAACTCTTCTGTATGTTTTTAGGAAAAAGTTGGAGGGGGTGGAGAGTGTGTCCTTAGAAATGACTGTGTTCAGATCTGAGGCTCCTAACAGCGTGAGCTTTGTTAAATATCTTAACCTCTCCGAATCTGTTTCTGTATCTTAAAAATGGGGAAAAACATGGCTGCTAAGAAAATGGGCACCAGGCACATTGTTTGCCCATTAAGTTCTCAAATGCCAGGGCCATTGCAAGTGATTTTTCCTCCGTGGGTCTCACGGCCTCCTCAGATCCCAGCCTCACTTACTGGATGCTTATCGTGTGCCAGCCTCTGAGCTAGAGAGGGGCCTTCCTAAGCTTTGAGTTTGCAGTTCTCATCCACCTTCTAGAAAGCAAGATTACACAATTACAAGGCACGTGGTGGCTTAAGCTATTCAGGGTAGGGCTGAGATTTGAGAGCAAAGATTTCATTTACAAGTCCACTGCTTGCAAGTGATGTAACCTGCTAGACTGTGGATAGGGGTATCTCTGCATAAGGCTGAAAGAAGATTCTGTGAAAGCCCTTTGGGACCTAGGGAGGCCCGCATCAACGTGGAGGCCTGTAGGAGACCAGGCCCAGGAGTGGGTCTCCAACACTTCTCTGCCTCCAACTTCGACATGACGTGGCTCCTGAGGCTTCCCTTCCTTTCCACCATGCTTATGCCCATGGAGATGTGTTCATTTCCGTTTCACCCTTGGGGAAACACACGTGTTCTCAACTATGACTCACCTCCCAAGAGTCTTGGCATCTCTGCGGTTGTCACTAACCCTGTGGGCCTCCATTTCTTCCTCAATTACTTGAGAATCATTCCTACTTCGGGGGTCAAAAGAGACAACCCAAATATCAGGCATTCTCTAGGCAACTGGCCTTTTCTGCTTGTAAGGTCTGAGTCCTCCAAACCCAAACATGACCATCCAAAGCTGGTTTGTTCGTATCACTTGAGGAATCTTTGAAATAGATTTTGCCGACTTCAGGAGAGGCCACTACTAGAACTGTAGAAATATTTGATTGCCCATCAAAAGATACTGTTGATAGAGTAGAGGGGCAACCCATGAAATGGGAGAAAATATTTGCAAATTGCATACCCAGATAAGCGGTTAATATCTAGGATACAGAAAAAAGTCCTAAAAGTAAAACAAAACAACCCGATTTTTTAAAAGATTTTTTAATTTTATTTATTCAACAGAGAGATCACAAGTAGGTAGAGAGGCAGGCGGGGGGCGGGGGAGCAGGCTCCCTGCTGAGCAGAGAGCCCAATCGGGGCTCAATCCCAAGACCCTGAGACTATGATCTGAGCTGAAGGCAGAGGCTTAACCCACTGAGCCACCCAGGCACCCAACAACCTGATTCAAAAATGTGCAAAGGACTTGAACAGACATTTCACCAAAAAACATCTACAGATGGCCAACAAGCACATGAGAAAATGCTCCACGTCACTGGTCACTAGGGAAAGAAATCAGAACCAAGATAGCTGGGATACCAGGGTGGCTCAGTCGCTGAACGTCTGCCTTCAGCTCAGGTCATGATCCTGGAGTCCTGCGTCGGGCTCGCTGCTCAGCAGGGAGTCTGCTTCTCCTTATCCTCTTGCTTGTACTCTCCCCTCCCAAATAAATAAACAAAATCTTTAAAAATAAAGTAAATGTGTCCTTCACAAAACCCAACCTTTTGGCCACTTTCCCTCACCATGACTTTCTATTTATTTACTTTCCCTGGGCAGCAAGCAACTCTCCAAGCTACTTACTCTCCCCCTCTGCTCTCTCCTCTCTTCTCTCCTGAACCTGCTCTGATCCCAGTTTGACCCTACCATTCCCCAAAAGCTGCTCTCATCAAGGTCAGAAAAGTGACCTTCACATAGCTGTACCTCATGGTCCACCTCCAGGCCAGGGACATAGCTGGTCCCTCCTCCGGAAGGCACTGTCCTCTTGTGGCTTGGGGACACCTGTTTGCTGGCTCGACTCTGGCCTCATTGGCTGTTCCTTCCATCTCCAATCTTCCTCATGTGCGTGAGCTTTCGGTGTTAGAGGGCCCCTCTATCTCCCCTCACCCTTTTGGGGAGCTCATGGCAACCCGTGGTTGTAGGTACCCCACCCAGGTGCTGACAGCTCTCACGGTTTTAACTCCAGTCCAGACCATCTCCTGAGTTTCTGATCCACAACATCCTTCACCAGTTGGAAGCCTAATGTGTATTCTTTTTTTTTTTTTTAAGATTTTATTCATTTATTTGAGAGAGAGAGAGAATGAGCATGAGAAGTGGGAGGGTCAGAGGGAGAAGCAGACTCCCTGCCGATGCGGAACTTGATCCCAGGACTCCCGTATCATGACCTGAACCAAAAGTCGCCCAACCAACTGAGCCACCCAACCTAATGCGTATTTATTTAGAACTCACCACATCCAAAGCCGACCTCCAGCTCCTGCACCCAGAACAACCCACTGTTCACCCAACTGATCTCTGTGTCCCCTCAGGTACCCAGCAAGGCCACTTTTCTTCCCTCGCTGTTGGGTGTGGTCACTGAATGGGCAGAAGCAACAGAAGACCTTTCTAGACCCAGCCCATGGAAGCCCGCCATTTGATCCTCTGCCTGCCCAGGACAATTACAGAGGGTGCCGGTCACAAAAGGCACAGCCTCGGGGCACCTGGGTGGCTCAGTCAGTTAAGCCTCTGACTCTTGATTTCAGCTCAGGTCATGATCTTGGGGTCCTGGGATCGAGCCCTGTGTCAGGTCTGCGTTCAGCCCGGAGTCTGCTCGAGCTTCTTCCCCCCTCCCTCTGCCCCTCTCTAAGAAAAATAATGTAAAGATCGCACAGCTTCTGCGAGGAGCGACCTCTATGACCCTCGGAGCCAAACCAACACCCCAACTTCTGCCAAGTGCACAAACGTCCATGAGGCCCAGCCACTGAGAGTTCAGGGTGTCCCTCTCTAGCAGCCGGGGTACATAACTGTCCTGTGTCTTCAGATTCGTTCCTCTGGCATCCTCTCGTCACAGGGCAAAGTATATTAAGTATGTATTTTCTTATTTCCTTTATTCCTGAGGCTCTGCTATTTGTGGCCTTGCTGACTGAGGACACACTAACCCCTCCCGGGGCCGCCCTCTTTTTTTTTTTTTTTCCTTTAAAGACTTATTTATTTTCAATGATGGGGGAGGGGTAGAGAGAGAGAGAGGGGAGAGAGAGAATCTTAAGCAGATTCCACACTGAGTCCAAGGCAGGGGTTGTTGACAAGATCCTGAGATCTTGACCTGAGCCAAAATCGAGTCCAATGCTTAACCTAACTGACTGAGCCCCAGGGGCAGCCAATTCTTAAAGAGAGCAAAGAGCTCCCCAGTTCCTGGTACACATTCATCTGCAAACAAGCCATACAGAGTCTGCCTCCAGCTTCCTCCTTTTCAATGGCTCACACACCAAGCCAGTGTCCCTCTCCCTGATTACCCCAGGGCCAGGTACCAGACAGCTAGGGGCCGGCCTGGTGCCCCAAAGCCCAGCGGAATTATTTAAACCAACCAATCCAAATTCTTTGCCAGGTCCCAACTAGCCATTCCCTCAGAATCCCCAACTAAGCCTCTTGGCCTTGGCTTTCTTCTTGCTCCTTCTGCCTTCTAGCCCAAACCCAGTGCTCCCCATGTGGTCCTGTGTAACGTGGCATGGCCCCTCCTCCTGGGAAATACAAGTAATGAAAACCTTTCAACGACATTGACTTTTCTCCCATCACTCAGTCACCTCTGCAAATTAAGATCCCCTGGGGTGGGGGCACCTGGGTGGCTCAGTCCGTTAAGCAACTGCCTGCAGCTCTGGTCATGACCCTGGAGTCCCAGGATCAAGTCCCATATCAGGCCCTCTGCTCATCAGGGAGCTGGCTTCTCCCTCTGCCCCTCACCCCTTTCATGCTCACTCACTCTCTCTCTCTCTCTCTCAAATAAATAAAATCTAAAAAAAAAAAAAAAATCCCCTGGGGTCGGGGGGGGGGGAGGTGGTACCTGGCTGTTTCAGTCAGAAGAGCATGTGACTTCCTGATCTCGGGGTCGCAATTTCGAGCCCCATATTGGGTGTAGGGATCACTGAAATCAATAAAGCATAAAAAAAAAAAAATAATAAAATTCCTCAGGCAACAAATGACAAGGTGGCCACTGCAGGCTTTGAAACACCTTGGAGTCACCCTCAACTGCTGTCTTGCTGTTACGTTTCACAACGAGCCCATCAGCAAATCCTTTTGGCTCTACCGGCACAACCTAGGCAGACAAGGACCTCGCTGCTGGGGCACTGCGGCCTCTCCCGGGGTGCGGTGGGCTCCTTACCGCAGTCTCTGCATACACACCTGCCCCTTTGGTCTACCCACCAGCCAGCAAAATCCTTTGAAACCTAAAGCGGGTCGGGTCATGTCCCTCCTCTGCTCCCATCCTCCAGCAACTCCACTCTGAGAAAAAGCCAGAATGTTTATTGTGACGATGATCCACGATGTCCCACAGGGGCTGACTCTCCTACACACCCTCCATCCACCCCACGGTTGTGCCCTTGTCCCTCTGCCCTCCCCGCCTCCGGCTCAGCTCCTTGTTGTTTCTCTAGCACTGCTGGCTCACGCCCCGGGGACCCCTGCCCCCCATCCCGGGGAACGCTCATCTTCACACATCTGCTTGGCTCACACCCGCCCCCCTCCCGGGTCTTTGCTCAAATGTCACCTGCTCCTTGTGGCCCAACCTGCCTATCTTTTTAAACAACCGCAACCCACCCCCTTCCCTCAGGCTCAGGTTTTTCCTTTCCTGGAAGGCTTATCATTTAATACCACATCTGATATTCCATGAGCTCTTCCTTCTGCCATTGTTATGTGTCCCTCCCCTCAAGAACAGACGGAGGCCGTTCTTAGGATTTGCTGGGTAAGGATGCGTCTCAGGCACACAGAATGGTGGCTGGCACACAGCGAGTGCTCAGAAGTGTTTGTCCATGAATGAAAGCCCTGATGAAATAAGCACTGACCTCATAAGAAATGAGACCGTCACCCCTTCTCTTCATTTTCCCAGGACCTGAGCTTCTAGATGGAGTGACATTTTCGTTGGCTCTGTCTGCACATGACAGGCTGGCATTTGCTATTTTTTTTTTAATCTTTTTTAAAACAGATTTCACTCATTCATTTGAGAGAGTGAGAGATAGAGAGCATGAGAACAGGGAGGGTCAGAGGGAGACGCAGACTCCCTCCCAGGTGGGGCTCAATCCCAGGACTCCTGGGATCAGGACTTGAGCCGAAGGCAGATGCTTCACGGGCTGAGCCACGAAGGCGCCTGTGGCATTTGCAATTCTGACGTAGTGATACTCAACACCTGTCTCTCCTCCACCCAATGGGGACCACGCTCAGTAAAGCAACATCTCGAGCCTGAAAGCCCTTCTCTCATTTCTGCGGGAAACCCAATCCTCCCTGCACGCTGGGATCACCTGGGAACTTCAAGGCACTCAGGAGGTTGTGAGAGAACAGGTCTGGCATGCTGCCGGACGAAAGTACTGGAAGTGAACTGGGTGGTTCTAACGGGCTACCAGGCTTAAAAGCAGTGCCAGTTGGAGAAAGCGTGTAGGGAGGGGGCTAGTCACTGAGCAAACAGGGAGAGGAACGAGGACCAATGCTGAGAATGATAAAGCCTGGTGAAAAATCTGAAGGACCAAAAAAAGGAAAAAAAAAAAAAAAAGGAAAATGAACTTGAATTTCAGCCTATGCTTCTCTATAAATGAAAGCCCTTGCATATTTTGCTTGCCATGTGCAAGCAGGGAGTTTCAATCTTTAGATGTTTGGAAGGAAAATCTAGAAGAAAAAGCTGCTCAATTGCAATCCAATTTTCAGGCACTTTTCTGTGTCCCAGCCAGCTGCCTATTTCAGTCCTGGGCAACGTTAATGCTTTCCTCCTCAGGCACCGTTGAGATCGATGTAGGCAGCGCTGATATTTACAATTTCCCCTTTGTCCTGTCCTGCCGTGGGTTTCACACTTCACACGATCCACACACTTTGCACCGTTCCTGTCGATGGTTTTAAAAGCAAAGCCAACAAAGCTTTCAAAGTGGGGCTCTAACACTTGAGATACGAAAGAGGGTTTTGCCAGCTGTGCGGATGAGAATGCCAATTTCCACTCGACTACAGACTACTAGTTCCTCCAGCCCTGGACCATAGTGTCTCTCTTCATCGCCCCCATACTTAGAATGGCTCAGTGTACATGGCAAGTCTTGGCAAATATGTTGTAGAATTATCTGGCAAGAAGGACACGTGATATGTGTGGGGTGTTTGCACGGTTTCAAAAGAGCTTCCAGGAGCACCTCCTAGAACCCTCAACTCTGACCTATGTAAAGGTTGTTCCTTCTGCTCTCCAGGCTCAGAGGGTTTGGCTGGTGCGTGGGAGGTCCCAGGAGGACTTAAAGGGAGATCTGGGATTGAGAACCCAAGCGTCCCACAGCTTTCTCCCCCTACAGAACCACCAGTAAATGGTGTCTTCATCTGTAAGCAGTTCGGCCTTGTGAACAGCCTATTCCTTCCTTGACACGTCGCGGGAGAAAGGTTATTAGCACTGCTGCTCAAACAACGGGAGATGAGATGATACTTCATACACACGGGAATTTTGCCCCGACGACGGGGATGTAACTTCCCTTTGCATTTCAACTCACTTAACGTTAAACCTTTTCAACACTGAAAACATTTTCTCAGAAATTCATATGGCATTTCCAGCCTTGTTCCTCTGCCCTGCCTAGGGAAGTGGTCTAGAAACCTAACACTGTTAACGAGAGCACCAAGGTATCCTGGGGCACTGGGCAGGATGGTGTCAAAGTCAAAGTCAGGTGTTAATGGGCTGGGCTAGGGCCCTCGGTCGCAGGGTACAGAGACATTGAGGGCCAGAACCTGGCTTCAGGACGGCGCTGCTGGAGAGCTTTGGGGCATGGGCATTTCCTCTGAGAACTAGTCCCCCGTCCACACTGCCTGTGCCAGCACTGGACTAAGAAACAGACAGCGAACAGAGTTCTGTTCATGAATTTCCTGTGTGTGAAATAAAAGTATGAATCCCGAACACATGCAAAACAACAACAAAACCCACAAAAGCTTCCACACTGTTAAAGAAATGTAGAAATTAACAAAATGGAGCTCAAATATGGCGTTGCGGCCAGCAATGGAATGAGGAGGAATAAGGATAAGAACAAGGGGGGGGGTCGTCTCTGCTCGGGGAACCTCCACAGACACAGGGCCTAAAAGGGGGCTGGTCTCTTCTTAACATAATAGTTTTGACTTAGAAGTAGGACAAAGACAGGGCACCTGAGTGGCTCAGTTGGTTAGGTGTCTGCCTTCGGGTCAGGTCATGGTCCCAGGGTGCAGGGATCGAGCCCCGCATCAGGCTCCCTTCTCAGCGGGGAGCCTGCTTTGCCCTCTCCCTCTGCTTGTGCTTTCTCTCTGTGTCAAATATATAAATATGTATATATATATAATTTTTAATCTTTTCTTTTTAAAGATTTTATTTGACACAGAGAGATCACAAGTAGGCAGAGAGGCAGGCAGAGAGAGGAGGAAGCAGGCTCCCTGCTGAGCAGAGAGCCCAATGCGGGGCTTGATCCCAGGACCCTGAGATCATGCCCTGAGCTGAAGGCAGAGGCTTAAACCACTGAGCCATCCAGGCGCCCCTATATAAATATTTTTAAAAAATAGGAATAGGACAAAGTCACTGCTTAAATACCTTTATTATTTTTTAAAAATTATTTGGACATTGATATCTCTGCAAAATACTTCTCCCGTCCCAAACCCTCAAACCCTTTCCACATGTCCTCCCTAAAGAAACAAAATATTCATACTTTGTGCCCCTTCATATCTAATTTTTAAAAACATGTAAGATTCAAAATCAAATATTCTTTCCCAGAACTTGTTAGTAATTTTAAACCACAATGCAACATACTTAATGGCATTTCTTTTTAAAAATTAGCTTATCAGACTATTTTATGAGAAAAAAAAACTCAATTCAAGGCCTTAGAATATAAATTCCCTGTTTCTGAAAGCAAAAGACACTGAAAAGCCCCTTTGCTCCCCTGGAGTTTGTGAGATCCACATTACCAACAGAACCAGCACACAGATGGGACTTTCTACTTCATATTAGGCATTGCTTACTTTTGGGCTGCAGCTGAAATGCTGTATAGTTTAAAAGGAGGGGCAGGCGGGAAGGGATAATTCCAGCACAGAAGAGAGACAAGGCTAGGGGCGCAGAATGGAGGCCTTCTGAGCAGTGGGAATCTCTAAGATCCCACCTCATGGCAGGTTTGGGGTGGAGGAAGACGGTAGAAAATCTGCAACCTGCACTGATTTCTTACTGAACACAAATGTCAACCAAAACTATTGCACATAGTACCAGAGGCATGTAAACCGCTGGGAAGGTTCAGGAAAAGGTAACCCCGGGTGGGGATGATCCCCAAAGTTCCTTTGGGGACTCAAGAGAAAAAAAAGGGTTGATGTCGGTTGTTCAGGAATTACTAAGAGGCGGCGGACAGATAATGCCTTCCCTGTCCTCAACCACGCAGATGTTTACGCAAACAAAGCTTCATCACAGATGCACCCAGAAGATCTAGCAAAAGTATCACTTCTTCATTTTCCCCAATACAACAGGTACACTTCATTACCTCGCTAAAAAAAGGAAGGAAGAAATCCTAGGGTCGAACCTGGCCGGTCTGGCTAGCTGAATGGGAGAAGTGTTTGCATATGTCTTTCCTGTGTGCTGGACTGACCGAATGACCTCCAGGGCCGCACGGACAGGGTCCCGATGATCTCCAGGAAGGGAGCTCACCCCTTAGGTTCCGAGTGGGGCCTCCCTCTAGTCTTCAAGGAGCTTGCAAAATTCAGCTGAGCTGGGTGAGCACACTGTGAGAAGGAAACGGATGGCTCATGCAGCCTGGGAAAGCACGGCCCCACCGTGTCCTCTACTCACAGGATGCCTGCCGGCTACACGGGGGACAAGCCAGCGTGGTCTCGGTACTGTGCCATCAGCTGGTGGGACCAGAGCCAGCTATCCTGATACCTGGAAGTTTCAGAATCAAGAAAGCATCGGACTCCTCTCTGCCAAACGGACGGGAATCCTTTTTCCACTGCGGTCACTGGGGCTCCAACATTCTGGGGCCTCCAAGATCCTGGCCTCCCTACAGGGGTCGGTCTCATGTCTGCCCAAAGCCTTAGGATGACACTGCCTTGGTGTCTTGGCACCACTGCCTAGTTTCCCAAGTATTTCTCCTTGAAGGCTTCCTCAAAATTCAGTCTCAGTCACGTACAGTACAAAGGTTGTCAAAAGGAAAGTCACTTTATAAGAATACACCATATCCCCCAAACTCCTGTAGATCGAGGGGCCGCACATGTGCTTACGCTGACCCTGGATACGCAGCTTTCAGCCCGTTTTGCTCCTGTGGGTTCCAGCTCTCCCTCCTGAATTCTGAGCAAGTCTCGTAAACCGCCAACAGATGCGATGCCCCAAATGATGCCAACCTATTAAGCTTTTTAAAACGTTAAAAAACACCTCCCCCCCAAAAAACCACACCCCGCCCACACACACCCACACACACACTTTGGCACGTGAGCCTTGAGTTATTCGAGCGTGTTCATGTTCTCACCCCTCCCCTGACCCAACATTTCAGAGTGCTGCTTCGGGAGAACAGCGGCCCCTTGGGCTCAATGGAGAAGGTCACCTCAGAGCACTGTTGTCGTGAGTAGCAAAAGGAGAGGTACAAATGCTAACCCGGCCCCAAAGACAGCTCTCAGGTTTAGCACTAGAGTGGATGTGATGCTGCAAAACTTTTGTACCAGGATGACTAGTTTGAAACTGCTGGTTGATTAAATATACATTTACATATAGATATAGGTATAAAAATTACTAAGTCAACATTTGCTGTTTTCAATGTGAAAACGATAAAATGTAGTTCTGAATAATTGTGCATTTGCCATAGGGTCCTTGTTAAAGGGACCATAAAAATAATTTTGTAATAAAAAAACTCTTTTTTTTTCCTTTTTTTTTTTTTATTTTTTTTTTTTTTTTTTTTTTTTTTTTTTAAGTTTAGTATTGCCCTCAAGTTCAAAAGTTTGGAGCAAACGTGCTGAGTGGAGCAGGATTGGAATCTGTTCCTGCCAGGGATCTGGAAGCCTTAAAATTCAGTGATCCCCGATGGCAGGCCTAGGGAACCTGCCAGCCACTGACTAGGTCGCCGTGAACACGGCGGGGCTGGGCAGTGCCAGGTGAGCCCATGAGGCAGCCTCTGCCTCCTGTTTCATTGGCAGATGCTGCTGTAGCTCCCCGATTCCCTGCACAGAGCTCTGGGGAGGGTGGGGGGAGACACGTGTGCTGGGGCTCTGCCTTCTCTTAAGCTACCAGACTAAGCAACTGGGGGTAGGGGTGGGGGCGGCGCACAGGGCTGGGGCCTGGGCAGAGACCACTGAGCACCAAGGCTGAGGGTGACCGGGGTGGGGGGGCTGCTGACCTTCTAATCGGTTGGAGGTGGGGATGGAGGAAGGAATGGGCCTCATGGGCCTTTCGGTGATACAGAAGTTAGCTGTGCAGGAAGGAAAAGTGCATTTAAGGTAGCTTAAAACCAGATGAAGACCAAACTGCCGCAGAGAGCGGGGAAGAGCGGAGAACGCTCCCTGCGTCTGCCCCGCTGGTTGGCCATGCTCCTTGGATTCTGTGGGTTAACATTCATGCTTTCCAATGCGAGTCTGCTCGTGAAGAAACAGGAACACATGTTCTCCTGGTTCTGGCAGGTACACAATTTTCTTGGCAAAGTTCTTTTTTTTTTTTTCCTTTTTTTTTTTTTTTTTTTTTTTTTGCCAAGTTCAGTTTTATTTGGTTCCTGCTCTGAACCACTGTCACCGGAACTCGTAGATGGGCGCGCTGTGTTCAGGAACGTGAGTTAGATTGAGAGACTGATACCTGCAGTGCGGGGAGAGAGAGAAACGGAGGCGGTCTAAGCAGCCTGAAGACAGAACAGAGGTGCGGAACCCCCTCCCCGCCACCAGAGCGCCCGGCAGGCCCCAGGCTGGAACCGGAAGGCAGACGCATCACAGAGCTTAGCGGCCGCACCAAGTTTGGTTCTCTTTCTGTTTCTTTGGTTCATTCTCCTGAGCTCTACCTACGAGAAGCTGCTTCTAGGTCTCGTGCTCTGACCACGAAGCAGTTAGGGTACCTCTTATGAAAGGAGAGGCGGGGGACACCTGGGTGGCCGAGTGGGTTAAGCCTCTGCCTTCAGCTCAGGTCATGATCTCAGGGTCCTGGGATTGAGCCCCACATCGGGCTCTCTGCTTGGCAGGGAGCCTGCTTCCCGCCCCCTCTGCCTGCCTCTCTGCCTACTTGTGATCTCTGTCTGTCAAATAAATAAATAAAATCTTAAAAAAAAGGAGAGGCAGACAAGCTCTGGGCCTCATCCCTGACCTCCACTCTGCCTCTTTCTGTTGTCCAGCACTCATCCTCTCCAGGAACATCGGGCTGGACTAGCCTCAGGGCCTCATGGGGAGCAGAAGCACACCCCATGACCGTTCACGGAATACAGGGACTTCCCAGCCAACCCCAAAGCCTATGTTACCATTCACTGCATTTTCTCGCCTTCCTAGACATGGCTACGAGGCTTTGAGAACATCAGAGTTCTGAGGTATTTGTTTTCGCCTCACTGGTAGGTGCTCCAAGGAGTTAAGCAGATGAAGGAGAAACAGAGGCTGGGACAATCCGCACACGGGGACGATAACCCCCAGGGGACAATCAGAGTTGACAGGGTAGATGCTAGCTCTCCCCTTTCTTGTTTCACATGGGAGTGAGGAGGAGCATGGGAAAAAGCAGTTTATTTCTCACAAAAAACAAAAAACAAAAAACAAAAAAAAGCCAAAAATGAGGAAACACTCGTGCATTAGCTATCAGAATATATGAATCCAAATCACAAGACCCCACTTCATACCCACTAGGACAGCAATAATCGTAAAGACATCATAACAAGCGTTGGGGAGGACGTGGAGAAACTGGAACCCAGTGCGTCACACGCTTTGGTGGTTCCTTCAAAAGTCAGGGAATTACCGTATGACCCAGCAATTCCATTCCCGGGTCTATGCCCGAAGGAATTGAGAGCAGAAATTCAAACAGAAACTCAAACAGATACTTATACACTTAGCAGCATTAGTCACAACAGGCAGAAGGGGGAAACAACCCTGCAACCGATGAACGGAGAAGTAAAATGTGGTACAGCATTCCCCTCCTTATCTGGGAGGATACGTTCCCCAGTAGATACCAGAAACTGTGCATGGTACTGGATCCTACGTATGCTGTTTCCTTGTACAGAAACCTATGGTAAAGTACAATTTATTAAGTCAGGCACAGTAAGGGATGAACAACAACTAGTAATAGAAGTTATAACAATATTATGGATGAAAGTTAGCAGGCACGTGACCACTGACCACCATCTGCCTCTGGACTGTGCTGACTGCAGATAACTGAAACCACGGAAGGCAAAACTGCAGATGAGGGGCTGCTGTCCATCCGTACCACGGAAAATTATCTAGCAGTTAAAATGAAGGGCTGACCCATGCTGCCACATGGCCGAAGCTTTGAGCACCAGGCTGGGTGTAGGAAGCCGGACATGAAGGCTGGTTCGTCATGTGTATGAGGTTCCCTTTACAGAAAATGTCGGGAACAGGCGTGTCTGTATGGAAAGATGGTCAGTGGCTGCCTCGGGTTAGGAGGAGATGGGGACTCGATGCTGAGGGATAAGGGGTATAGGGTTTCTGGTTGCGGTGGTGGGAGTGATGGCTGCACAACTGGGAACATTCAGGACGACCGCATTGCACGCTTTCAGTAAGTACATTGTATGGTATTTGAATTCTCTCCATCGAGCTAATACTTTAAAAAGGCTGTAACAGGTTTGAAAAACTCCTTTGAAAACAGGGCAATTACTGAAACCCTGGTAATTGGGGCACTGATTTGCAGATCTCATTTTGCTGCCACTGAACAAGGAGCCTGAGTCAAGCCAGCGAGAGACATCACTCGCAAGTCGCCGAAGCGGGAAACATTTGGAAGGGGATACAGTGCTCCTACATTCGGAGAGGAAATCAGGTATTTTGCGACCAGGTTCCTTCTTCAGGTCCAGCAAGGTGCTTGGAGCAGCAGCAATGGGTCAGGAGAGTCCCCAGAAAGGGGACCAGAGCCAGCACTTGAGGTGGCACTCCACCTCTCACCTCAGACGAAACACGGGGCAGGACCACCAGCTCCCATGGGGGTCCCTCGGTCACCAGACTGAGACCAGAGGGCATGGGGCCAGCATGTGAGGACCGTGACCCCAAAACCGGAAAGGCTGCTAACAGTAAAACTCACCATATCCGTAGCTGGAACCTACGGTTTCGTTACTGATTCAATTTGGGAGAACATACGAGAGTGGCCAAGGTTGGGAGAAATGCTGCTGATAACAGAAGTGCCTGAGAGCTCTGAGCAGTGAGTTTCTTCAGCGAGCACCCTGAGATTTACTCTGCTCTGTGGTTAGGGATAGGAGTCTCTCCACGAGCAACTGAGATCATTCAAAGAGGCCCCCACATGCAGACAGAGCACAGAAGCTACGCAGAAACAGGTGGAGAGGGTTTCGGACTCGGCAAGTGAAGGGAGAACTCGGGGTGAGGGACAGCGGCAAGCCGCCCCTTTCGCCTCTGGGGTACCTTACCATTCTGAACTCCTATGGTAATAGTAACCCTCTATGGAGGCTGCCGACTTCTGGAAGCAGATGTAATAGAACCCGGCAAAGGAAGCACCGCTGATGTCTTTGATCGTGTGGTCTGGGACCAGGAACTGCTCCTGCACACAGATGGAGGAGGTCAGTAACAGACGGTGTGCTCCAGCCGCGTCTGGGACTGCCCATTAGCTTTTAGGTGGTTCTCAGGCTCAGTGTCCCATGGCCTTGCCCAGACTTGCCGGACAATTGGTGAACATCTGCACTTCAACCCGATCTGTCAACAGCATTCTAGATACTAACACAGTAGCCTGTGTCTTGAGCTCACTGATATCAGCAATGAAGAGAGGGCTCTAGAGTCCACGCATCTTGGAAATGCCTGGATACCCACCTATGTGTCAGAACCCACTGACAGAACGAGCCAGGAAGAGGAGGTTTCTGGCTCACCCCGGGAACTGGTGCTAGGCTCCTGATCACCTCTGCTTTCTGAGGGCAGATCAATCACCACTTGCTCGCGTAACACCCCCTCAAAAAGCCCGACACCCACAGCCATTAGAAGGGTACTGTTCTTGCTCGGGCACCTTGGGAAGAGGTGAGTCTGTGATCTCCCATAGCCAAGCTGAAAAGCCACATCCGGGGACCTACTCTCCCAGCAAGATGAGGTCAGTGGCCTCAGGGTCCCAGGAGGTCTACCGAAAGCCCACAGCAAGTCACGCTGAGAAGGTCTTTGGAGACCAAACAACTATACTGGGTTTTTTTAAAATATTTTTTTAAAGACTCTCTCCATCCCTTTCCTCAACCTCTGAAATGCTAGTTTTTAAAAATTAATTTTAAAATTAGAACCTTGCAAGATACTTCCTTTAGTGCTTTATTTGCTGGCACAGTTCCCACCAGACAGCAAGCTCGCGAGGGCACACTGGGCTTTTACCCTTTGCACTTGGCTCGTGTCTGTGTAAGAAGGGACGGCACCCGCCCCCCTCCCCAAATTCTTAGCTGTACGAACTAAAGATTGGGAATAATACTCAATGATTTGCCTGTACGGAAGCTGGCAAGATTTCAAGATAAAACCACTTTCTCCTACAGACTGGGAACCAGGGGTTGGAAGCGGGTGTCCGCTCATAAAGTGATTTCACAAACCCGCTTCACGATTTTGCCAGCCTGTGGCTGGAACGCAGTAAATCCCAGGCTATCAAAAGAGAACACAAAAGACGTGTCAGCCCAAAGCCAATCTCTCGAGTCCAGCCAGATGGAGCTCTCTGAGGGCTCGTGAGAGTGGAAAACCCAAATTCCATTCCTGGTCCCTCATTTCCTGCTGGAGGGAAGCAGGCAAGCTGAGAGCGCACTGAAGCCTGGCTAGGACGTGATGAGGGAACAGTCACTTAGGCGGGTTCGCGACTGAGAGCAGGCAGTGACGGGGACGGACTCTGGGTCTCCCGAGTCCCCAGAACACCAGGGATGACTCAACCTGGAAAGTCAAGGGTGCTGAGGGCCGATCACCCCCTCCCCCCAAGCATGAATTCATCTGCTAAACCACCGAACGGTGTCACCAAAGACAAACCGCGGGGCATGGAGGCAGCTGGCCAGTGTGGCCTGGAGCCGTGCCCACTTTTGTGAGCATGTAAAGGCACTACACGGAGACAAGTGGTCATGAGCAGACTCGGGGAGCAGATGGGGCGCTGGGTGCGGTGCAGGCTCTGGCTGGCCTGGGACCTTACCTTCCACCTCATGAAGACATAATCCCCATTCTTCAGCTCTTCATAATCAAAGTCATCGGAATTAAATGATTTTGCATACTGATAAAAAGCCAGAAACTTGCCCTGAAAACAAAAAATTGAGCATGAGGACTGATGGGCGGAGGGGGAGGCCAGTGTCACAACTGTCCTCCTGCGCCCAGCAGCGAATGCCTTCGCAAAGGCGTGATGGCGGCTGGATGTGCCCACAGAGCAGCAAAGGTGGAGGATGGGGGAAGGGAGCCTGAGGTCCCCATCCGAGAACTCAGGCCTGATCCACCCACCCCCTCACCGCCCCCTGCCAAGGCACCAGGGCGTGACACCTGTCTAGTTAATGCAGTCTGAGGAAAGGCCCCCTGAGTTGGGAAGGAATGTGATTCCAGGGGGCCTTTTCTCAGGACACCTTACCACAAGCAAAGCCAGGAAGGACTGGCGGGAAGATCTCCTAGTCAATCAACACGAGCCACGCAGAACAACTTAGAGCCAGCACGTCACCCCGAAGGCAGAAAAGGGCTTTACTAAAGCGGGGTCCTCTGACACAGGAACGTGGCTTGGGGCCAGCCAGTGAAGTAGAAACAGGAAGTGGGTAATATATGTTAAGTCCTTTTAAAAGCGGAGACTAGAAATAGGCTACGAAACTGTGTCTCATGATCCTATTTTTGTAAAAGAAAAAAAAAAAGAAAAGAAAAGAAAAAAGAAGGTTAATACTTGTTTTAACTTCGGGTATTGTTGTTATAGATGATTTTTTTCCTTCTCTTTATCTATTTACTCAAATATTTAAAAATAAATATGCATTCATTTTATGAGAAAATACCTAAAATAAGATTTAAGATACAGAATTTGTGACACGTATATTTCTTTTTCTTTTCTTTTTTTTTTTTTCAAAGATGTTATTTATTTGACAGAGAAAGACACAGTGAGAGAGGGAACACAGCGGGGGAGAGGGAGAGGGAGAAGCAGGCTTCCCGCTGAGCAGGGAGCCTGATGGGGGGCTCGATCCCAGGACCCTGGGATCATGACCTAAGCCCAAGGCAGACGTTTAAGGACTGAGCCACCCAGGCGCCCCGACATGTGTATTTCTATTCTAACTGGATTAAGTATATGGAATCTTGACTTTAGGGCACCACCGTGATACCGACTTCAAGTATCAGGAAAACTTGAGGGTGAAAAACAAGGTCTCTGATTCCAATTGACAGGCGGTCCTGGTTTTACTGAACTTTACTTCATTGCTCTTTGGAGATACTGCATTTTTAAAAAAAGATTTATTAGCGGTAGGGAGAAGGTGAGGAAGAGAGAAACTCGAGCAGACTCCACGCTGAGCGCAGAACCCAATGCAGAGCTCGATCTCATGACCCTGAGATCATGACCTGAATGGAAACCAAGAGTTGGATGCTTAACCAACTGACCCACCCAGGTGCCCCAGATGGTGCATTTTTTTTTTTTTTAAATAAATTGAAGGTTCGTGGCAACCCTGTGTTGAGTAAGTCAGTTAGTACAATTTTTCCAACAGCATTTGCTTCCTTTGTGCCTGTGTGTCACATTTTGGTGATCCTTGCAACATTTCAAACTTTTTCATTACTCTGATCTGTGATGAGTGATCTTTGATGTTACTAATGGAATTGTTTTAGGGTATTACCAACTTCCCCCAAATAAGACAGCAAACTTCATCGATAAATGCATGTGTTCTGACTCTTCCACTGATTGGCCATTCCCCCATCTCTCTCCCTGTCTCCTCAGGCTTCCCTCTTCCCTGAGACACAACAATATTGAAATGAGGCCAATTAATAATCTTACCACAGCCCCCAAGTGTTCAAGAGAAAGGAGGAGTTGCATGTCTCTTACTTAAAATCAAAGGCTAGAAATGACTGAGCATCTCAGAAGCTGAGACAGGCGGACGGCTAGGCCTCTTGCACCAGTAAGCCAAGTCATGAACACAAAGGGAAAGTTCTAGAATGACATGAGAAGGGCCTTAGAGGGAACAGATGAATGATAACAAAGCCGTTTAGTGGTCTGGAGAGAAGGCCAACCCAGCACCAACAATGGCTTCAGCCCAAGCCTAACCCAGAGCAAGGCCGTGACTCCCTTCAGTTCGGGGAAGGCTGGGAGGTGAGGAAGCGGCGGGAGAGGCTGAAGCTGGCGGAGGCTGGTTCAGGAGGACTGAGGAACGGCGTCATCTGCGTACCACAGATGGGCAGGCTGAAGCAGCATGCGCTGACGGAGAGGCTGCAGCAAGTTCTCCAGAAGATTCCAGACCCTCATTAAGCTAATACACTACACTAAACAACCACACTAAGTAACAGACTCTGAACATAGACGAAATTGCTTTCTGTCGGTGGAGACGCCATCCAGGACTATCATGGCTGGAGAGCAGCCAACACCCGGCTTTAGAGTGTCAAAGGTGAGGGCGACTCTCCTGCCCGGGGCTGAGGCAGCTGGTGACTTCAAGTGAAGCTGACGCTGCGGGCCATTCCGAGAACCCTACGACCCTTATGAGTCATGCTAAGTCTACTCTGCCTGTGCTCTAGAAAGGGAACAAAGCCTGGATGACAACACGTCTGTTTACAACATGGTTTACTGAATATTTTAAGCTGAATGTTCATACCTCCTGCTCAGAAAAAAAAAGATTTCAAAATATTACTGCTGCTCAACAAGGCACCGGGTCACCCAAGAGTTCCGATGGCGACGGATGGTGAGACTTCCGTTGTGTTCAGGTCTGCTAACACAGCACCCACTCTGCGGCCTGTGGAGCAAGAGCTCATTTCAACTTTCAAGGCTTTTTATTTAAGAAATAAGACTTCAGAAGGCCCTAGCTGCACAGAGAGTGATTCCTCTGATGGATCTGTGCAAAGTAAACTGAAGACCTTCTGGAAAGGATCCACCATTCCGGATACCATTAAGAACCTTTGTGGCTCACAGGAAGAGTTCAAAATATCAGTACAGGAGTTTGGAAGAAGCGGATTCCAACCCTACAGGTGACTGTGAGGCTTCGAGACTTCAGTGGGGGCAGTCACTACAGATGTGGTGGCAACAGCAAGAGAACCGGAAGCAGAAGCGGAGCTTGAAGATGGGCCTGAGTGGCTGCGAGCTCATGATGGAACTTGAACAGAGGAGCTACTTCTCCTGGAGGAGCCAAGAACGTGGTTTCCTGAGATTGAATCTACTCCTGGTGAAGATGCTGTGAAGACTCTTAAAACAACAACAAAGGACTTAGAATATGACATGAACTTAGCTGGTAAAGCAGCAGCAGGGGTTGAGAGGACGGACTCCAGTCTGGAAGGAAGTTCCATGGTGGATAAAATGCTATCGAACAGCATCCAGGGCCACAGAGAAATCATCCACAAAAGGAAGAGCCCCCATGACGGTGGTCAACTTCATTGTTTTCTTGTTTGGAGAAACGGCCAGAGCTACCCGAACCTTCGGCAAGCGCCCCGCCGCCAGTCAGCAGCCATCAACACTGAGGCGAGACCCTCCACCAGCAAAAAGATTAGGATTTGCGAAAAGCTTAGAAGGATGCTGAGCGTTTCTCAGTCTTTGAGTTTTTTTTAAATTAAGGTGTGTACACTGTTGTTTTAGACCTAATGCTATTGTGCCATTTACAGGCTATAGTATCACGTAAGTGTAAGTGTTATATCCACTGGGAAAACAAAACGATTTCATTTGACTCACTTTACTGCAAGTCACTTTATTGCGGTGGTCTGGAAAGGAACGGAGCCCGCCGTGTCTCCGGGGCACGCCTCTGTCAGCCACTGGCCAAGCCCTGACACACGGGGATCCCACATGGGACACTGGGACACCAGCGTGGGCTGGGAAAGGTACAGGAAATGGAGTACTGCAAAGGTGCCCAGACTGCTGGGTGAGGAAGAGCCCAGAGGCTCCTCATCCTAACATACCAAGGGCCGCCTTCTTCGTCCCCATGTCACTTAAAATACGTCAGTTCAGCCTAACGAAGGAGATCCAGATATTTTCCAGTGTTCTAGTGGAAGTCTGGCACACTAACAACTGGTTTCCAGGTAGTTAAATTGCCACAGACCTAGCTTGAACTGACTTTTCACTGAGTCTCAAAGACCTCGCCTTTTTGGCAGAACTGATTTCAGATGGAAAACCCGGGTTGGACGGGAGATAGGCTGTGGCTCAGTACAAGGAAGAGCCTTCCCGCCGGGGCTGTCCGAGAGAGAAGGGACCCATCTCATGAGGCCTCAAGCAGCACGGAAGAGCCCGCATCGGGCAGGCTGGGACCAGACAGCAGCGGGGAGCCCCTCCAACTCTGTTCCTGATGCTGGCTCCACGCGCACCGCTCAGGCTCTCCAATTCCCTCTTGTTCATTCCCTCATGTTGCACACACACAAAAGACTGACTTTCAGTGTCTATTTGTGACAACAGGTAAAACATGTAACTTACCAAAAATGGTTCTAAAAGCTCAAGTTTAAATTGAATTGAAATTCAGCATCTGAAGGATGTTCCTTTCCGATCTCAAGTAGAAAACATGAACAAGCAAAGCGGCTAACCTACAGTGAGGTTAACTTGGACGAGGGTCTGTGGTAGGGAGTCCTGTCCAAGGACTATCATGTTGGAATCAGGAGAGAGCTCGGACAGGCCAGGTGAGAGATGCAGTGGGAAGCCTGAGGCGTTCTAGAGTTTTCGTTATGGACTCAATCACTCTGGGTGGGTTTAAAGGGTGAGCACATTGGACTTCCTCAGTGTTAAACCAAAATTCACTGGAGCGCTTGGCTGGCTCTTTGGTGGGGCGTGCGGCTCTTGATCTCAGGGCTGTAGGTTCGAGCCCCACATTGGGTGCAGAGATTACTTACAGATAAAATCTCAAAAAACTAAAAACTAAAAAAGCAATAATAAAATAAACCAAAATGCACCATGGCCATGGTCAACTAAGCCAGAAGGCTATTACGACAGGCTGGGAAATGGATTTTTGAAGGCATAAACTTGTATGAAAGCCAACGAAAAGACTCGGGCACGGTGACTCTAAGTTGTCTCAAAATGTTCAATAATGGTGAGTCAGAACACACCCCACACGGGACAGTCAGAAGTGGGGGCACTGGAGTTTCCAGTGGCATCCTGATGATGCTGAGGTTGTGACCGTGCGTGTCGGTCTGGAGCTGGGTAAGAACCCTCCCCCCCACCGCCAGGGCTCTCCCCACACGGAGATGCCAGTGGAGAAGCAGCTTTCTAGAAACTGCATCTCTACCTCACACTAACCCCAAAGACAAAGGCCATTGCTCTGTGTCTCCCAGGGCTCCCCACATACAGGGGATGAAAAAGGAATCGTGTA
This sequence comes from Mustela erminea, assembly GCF_009829155.1. NCBI lineage: Eukaryota > Metazoa > Chordata > Mammalia > Carnivora > Mustelidae > Mustela > Mustela erminea. The sequence goes on along the minus strand of NC_045631.1, from coordinate 13,079,486 downwards.
CAGGCAGACAGGATGGGGGACAATGATAAGACCCAGAGAGCTAAGTTCCTTGACTTTCCAGCAGAGCCTGGGGGGCCCCAAGGAGACCAAAGACCTACTCACCCAGTGTTTCCGATCCACATCCTCGTCTGCATCCCACTTCCGCGTTAAGAAAGGGTGTTTTTTGCTGATTATTTCTCCTTCAAAGAAGGTCGTAAGGGTTGGATACTCCTATGGTAAAAACCCAAGTATCAGAATAAGGTCTCAAACAGGAGTTTTTACCTTTCCCAAAGGAAAAAATCAACCTGACTTTAACTTATTCCCAGGACTTTGACAAAATGATCACACTGCTAAACAATGACCTTTGGGTCAGTCCAGCGAACTGTCAATGGCAGCAGCGTCAACGTGACCTGGGTGCCCAGAGAGCCTTCTGGACTTTATGGAGTTTGCCAGAAGCGAAGAACCCTCCTTCGACTTCACTTGTTACATACTGCTCCCTCAGAAAAGAATTTTGGACGAGTGCACTACGAGTGTTCTAGAATACAAAGCAGATAGTAACTAAGTAGAATTTACTTTGCAAGGAATTTACTTTCCACTCTTCAGGATTCCAGGGGTGGGTGTTTTGTTTTATTTTCTTGCAGAATACTTTGGTATATTAGGGTACATTTAATTCTACCATATGAACTAAGACCATCCACTCTAAGGAAAATACATGTAAATTACGTCTGTGATGGAAAATCACAACAACAGAAACAAATACCATGGGGAAAAAAATAAGCTGTCATCCTAACCGGGTGCTTAGAATACTCCCATGAATTTTATTTGCTATTTGGTCACCTGCTAATAAGGAGGCACCCAAGATTTTGAAAAAAACTAATGGAAGAAAAAGTTCACACTGTTAGAAGTCCACCATTTCTCATTTATGAAAAAGCAACCAACTGACCAACCAACCAGGCAACCCCTCGGCCCAGCCTGCCAGGCCCTGGTGTTTCCTGGAAACGTGGTAATGATGGTCACTGGCCCGGCAAGCCATGGATTACAGTCCTAATGTCCCTGGGACCACAAAGGTCCCACTTTCTTCTCCAGACCCTAGGTAGGCCCCTCTTATTCTGCATCAGACACCTACACGTGTTTAAAATAAATCTGTGGGGTGCCTGGGTGGCTCGATCGGCTCAGGTTATGACCCTAGGGCCCTGGGATTGAATCCCACAGCAGGATCCCTGCTCAGCGGGAAGTCTCCTTCTCCCTCTGCCTGCCTTTCTGTCTCTGTCAAATGAACAAATAAAAATTTTTTTTTTAATTTTGTTTTTTAAGATTTTATTTATTTATTTGACTGACAGAAATCAGAAGTAGGCAGAGAGGCAGGCAGAGAGAGAGAGGGAAGCAGGCTCCCCACTGAGCAGAGAGCTCGATGTGGGACTCGACCCCAGGACTCCGGGATCATGGCCTGAGCCGAAGGCAGAGGCTTTAACCCACTGAGCCACCCAGGTGCCCCTATTTATTTATTTTTAAGGATTTTATTTTTAAGTAATCTGGACACCCAACATGGGGCTTGACCTCATAACCCTGAGAGCAAGAATCACATGTTCTACCGATGGAGCCAGCCAGATGCCACTAGTTTATACCTTTAAAATTAGGTTTCCAGGGCGCCTGGGTGGCTCAGTGGGTTAAGCCGCTGCCTTCGGCTCAGGTCATGATCCCAGGGTCCTGGGATCGAGTCCCGCATTGGGTTCTCTGCTCTGCGGGGAGCCTGCTTCCTCCTCTCTCTCTCTCTGCCTGCCTCTCTGCCTACTTGTGATCTCTCTGTGTCAAATGAATAAATAAAATCTTTAAAAAAAAATAATAAAAAATAAAATAAAGTAAAATTAGGTTTCCAGGGTTGCCTGGGTGACTCAGTGGGTTAAAGCCTCTGCTTTCAGCTCCAGTCATGATCCCAGGGTCCTGGGATCGAGTCCCGCATTGGGTTCTCTGCTCCGCGGGGAGCCTGCTTCCTCCTCTCTCTCTCTCTGCCTGCCTCTCTGCCTACTTGTGATCTCTCTGTGTCAAATGAATAAATAAAATCTTTAAAAAAAAAAAATAAAAAATAAAATAAAATAAAATAAAGTAAAATTAGGTTTCCAGGGTTGCCTGGGTGACTCAGTGGGTTAAAGCCTCTGCTTTCAGCTCCAGTCATGATCCCAGGGTCCTGAGATCGAGCCTCGCATCAGGCTCTCTGCTCAGCAGGGAGCCTGCTTCTCTCTCTCTCTCTCTCAGTCTGCCTCTCTGCCTACTTGTGATCTCTCTCTCCATCAAATAAATAAATAAAAATCTTAAAAAAAAAAATCTTTAAAAAAAAAATAAATAAGGGCTCCTGGGTGGCTCAGTGGGTTAAGCCTCTGCCTTCGGCTCAGGTCATGATCTTGGGGTCCTGGGGTCGAGTCCCACATTGAGCTCTCTGCTCAGTGGGGAGCCTGCTTCCTCCTCTCTCTCACTGCCTGCCTCTCTGCCTACTTGTGATCTCTCTCTGTCAAATAAATAAATAAAATCTAAAAATAAATAAACAAATAAATAAAGGGGTGCCTGGGTGGCTCTATCAGTTAAGCATCTACTCAGGTCAGGTCAAACCTGCTCAACGAGGAGTCTGCTTCTCTCTCTCTCTCTGTCCATCCCGCTGTTTGTGCTCTCTCTCACTCTCTAATAGATAAAATCTTTAAATAAATAAAAGTATAAACTAAATCATGCTTATCTGTTTTAGGGAGATCTACTAAGAGAGAAAGTTCTGGATCAGTTAGTACATGACTTGAGGTTTTTTTTTTTTTTTTTTAAGATTTTATTTATTTATTTAACAGACAGAGATCACAAGTAGGCAAGAGAAGCAGGCAGAGAGAGAGGAGAAAGCAGGCTCCCAGGACCCTGGGACCATGACCTGAGCCGAAGGCAGAGGCTTTAACCCATTGAGCCACGCAGGTGCCCCCTGACTTGAGATTTTAAATGGAAAGCTACATGTGTGGATTTTCTGAGGTTTGAGCTTTAACATTTTTTTTTAAGCTTCCACAAAAAAAGACAGAAAGGAAAAATGATAAAGTGGTCATCTTGCAGTACAAAGAAGATACTTATGGCCCAACTGCACGTTTTCCTAATGAACTGATTCTGCGCTGGAAACATTTCGGGCCATGTATCAAGGGGACTGCAAGGTACCCCCAAGCTCTGAGAATTAAAATAAAAGAAACACTGCCTGATGAATGAGTCAATAGGTTCAGAAGTTACCAGAGAGATGAATTGTCTCCCAGGGTAGGACCAGGAGATTCAAGCACTTGCATAGAGCCAGACCGGCGGTAACCTTTAAACCCAAAAGAAGAACTCTTGTTTGCAGGAGGGACATCAAAAAAATGACTCAGAGAGGAAGAGACGAAGCCAGCAACCCCCGACCCCCAAGGCAGGCAAGGGCTTCCTACAGGGGGTCCAGCTGTGGTAAGGTGTTCAGGTCGTCCAAACCACTCCCCACACGGATTCCAGGACGACCAAAACCTCTCCGGTGATGGTTCTGGCTTTCCATGTAGACCCTCTTCCTGGGGGATTAACACCCAGTTGGCTACGAGGTCAGAGGGAACCTCTGGAACATGCATGTACCTCAGTTCAGAAATGAGTAAATGCGCACTCTTGTGTATATATCCGTCTCGGGGAGTTTGGTTAGTGTGACTTATCTCCTTGGTTCAGACAAGTCTGCCCAATCTCAACAGAAGCTTCCAAATTCATCTAGTGAGTGAGGGGAGGGCTAGCCCATGACTCCCTGAAGGCTGGGCTCCTAGGCCCTGTGCCAGACGCAGGCCCCTTCCTGGAAATGTCCCCTCTCTCCACTGGTGGTTGGCTCAGAATTGCCAAGAAAATGTTACCTGACACCCATTCTTCACAATTCTGGGATTTCACTTCCAGAAGGCACAGTTTAAGAACTGTGCTCAGGAGCCTGCTTCCCCCTTTCTCTGTCTGCCTCTCTGCCTACTTGTGATCTCAGTCTGTCAAATAAATAAAATCTTAAAAAAAAAATAAAAAATAAAAACTGTGCTCATTTGTGAATGTGAGGTAGCTAAGAGACAAAAATTACCTCCAATTTAAGAGTTCACTTTCTAGGGGCGCCTGGGTGGCTCAGTGGGTTAGAGCCTCTGCCTTCGGCTCAGGTCATGATCCCAGAGTCCTGGGATCGAGCCCCACATCGGGCTCTCTGCTCAGCAGGGAGCCTGCTTCCTCCTCTCTCTCTGCCTGCCTCTCTGCCTACTTGTGATCTCTGTCTGTCAAATAAATAAATAAATAATCTTTAAAAAAAAAAAAAAAGAGTTCACTTTCTATATTGTATGCACGAGGAAGATTAGGGCTAAAACCCAACCATTTAAATGCTTTTATTAAAATAAGTTACATATGTGATATTTTCACAACTATAAATGGAAAAGCAAACAAACCTGAAAAGCTCTATTTTACAATAAAGGTAATAGTCATTCAGAGAATCCCACCATTTTTTGGCATTTCAGTGATTATATACAGTGACCACATACTGGATTTAGAATTTAAAGATTGTATTTATTTATCTGACAGAGAGGGAGGGAGCCTGCACAAGCAGGGGACGTGGCAGGCAGAGGGAGAAGCAGGCTCCCCACTGAGCTGGGAGCCTGATGCGGGGCTTGATCCCAAGACCCTGGGATCATGACTTGAGTGAAAGGTAGATGCTTTTAACTGACTGAGCCACAGAGGTGCCCCTGGATTTTAGAATTTAAAAAGTATTTAATATAGCTGTTCAGGGGCACCTGGGTGGCTCGGTCAGTTAAACATCTGCCTTTGGCTCAGGTCATAATACCAGGGTCGTGGGATCAAGCCCCGTGTCAGGCTCCTTGCCCAGCAGGAAGCCTGCTTCTCCCTCTCCCACTCTCCCTGCTTGTGTTTCCTCGCTCGCTGTGTCTCCCCCCTCTCAAATAAATAAATAAATAAATATTTAAAAAAGGAAAAAAAAGATGGGTGTTCAGCGCCATGACTGCACTAAAGGCCAATGAACTGTACCTTTTCCATAGGTGGACTGTGTGGTAGGTCAGCTGACTCAGGACAGCTACTTAAAAAAGTGGTTAAAGGGGCACCTGGGTGGCTCAGTGGTTTAGGCCTCTGCCTTCGGCTCGGATCGTGATCTCAGGGTCCTGGGATCAAGCCCTGCGTCAGGCTCTCTGCTCAGCGGGAAGCCTGCTCCCCCCCTCCCCCCTGCCGTCTGCCTCTCTGCCTACTTGTGATCTCTCTCCCTCTCTCTGTCAAATAAACAAAATCTTTATTTTTTTAAAAAGATTTTATTTATTTATCTGACAGACAGAGATCACAAGCAGGCAGACACAGGCAGAGAGAGGAAGAAGCAGGCTCCCTGCTGAGCAGAGAGCCCGACGCAGGGCTCGATCCCAGGACCCTGAGATCACGACCCAAGCCGAAGGCAGAGGCTTAACCCACTGAGCCACCCAGGCGCTCCGTAAATAGAATCTTTAAAAGAAAAAAAAAAAGTGGTTAAAGAAGATAAAATCCAAAGAATCCTGAGGTGTGAGCAGGCCCCAGGTAACTCAGAAACACGGCCGTCCTCCTCTGATGAAATGTGCTGTTAGCACCATACCCGAGCCTGCTGCTCATCGAGGTGAAGACCAGTCTGGACGGCCACGCACTCATGAGGCTGCCAGACTGGCCTGGGAGGGTGGTCTCCCCACACCAGCCATGAGCCTAAGGGCTCCCCACCCCAGAGCCTGACAACCCATGACTCAGAGATGTTTCCCTCTGTTAGGGTGAATTGCTCCTGGGGGATGCCGTTTCAGGATTCTTTTTTGTTTTTTAAAGATTTTATTTATTTATTTGAGGGAGAGAGAGAGAGAGCATGAGAAGGAGGAGGGTGAGAGGGAGAAGCAGACTCCCTGCCAAGCAGGGAGCCCAATGCACGACTTGATCCTGGGACTCCAGGATCATGACCTGAGCCAAAGGCAGTCGCTTAACCAACTGAGCCATCCAGGTGTCCCCATTTCAGGATTCTTAATGGTACTAACATTTCCATGCAGCTTCCTAGGACCATAGTGGCTGGGTTTAGAGCCCATGGCAGCATTCCACGGGACAGATTCTGTTGGGTCCTCATGAAGCTAAATGTTTACGTTCTGCACTCAGCAGACACACCTGGCTGCCAACCAGCTGAGCATACTGTTTCCCACTGCCCTTAATTCAAAGGCTGGAATCCTTCATTTTCTACCCCTACTCTACTGGGTAAGTTTCTGGAGGCGAGGAACAGGTTACCTCTTCATCCCAATGACAAACGTCACAGAAAATTCTCAAACTTCTAATAGAGAAGGGGGAGGACCAGAGGGAATCAAAGAGACAGAAACAATTGTTCCAAGGTAAAGGTTGTTCAGGGCCTTAGTTAGTATCACTCCATTTGTATCAGGTTAGAGTCCTCCTCTTGCTCTTACGTTGTTTCCTCCCCTCCTAGGATGAGCCCCTAGAGTAGATGGAGTGGGTCTAGTTTATCCTATCCTTTTTTTTTTTTTTTAAGATTTTATTTATTTACTTATTTGACAGACAGAGATCACAGGTAGGCAGAGAGACAGGCAGAGAGAGAGGAAGGGAAGCAGGCTCCCTGCCTAGCAGAGAGCCCGAAGTGGGACTCGATCCCAGGACCCTGGGATCATAACCTGAGCCGAAGGCAGATGCTTTAACCCACTGAGCCACCCAGGCGCCCCATATCCTATCCTATCCTACTCTATTTACTAACCCAGTCTAGTTGACGTGCACTATCACATGGGTTGCGGGTCCGCGTGGTGATTCGACAATGCTAAACCTTGTGCTGTGTTCACCACAATGGTAGCAGAGTGGGTATTTTTCATTCTCATTTTACATATGAGGAAAGAGAAACGAAAGCTCACGGCCCCAGCAAGGGACGGAGAAAGGACGTCCCTCCAGGTCTTCCCAAGGCTTGGTGGGGCTGGGCCTCTGACAGGGAGGACCGGTCAGGCCCACACCATGGCAGCCAGGTCAGGCCCAGGTCCTCACGGAGGAGTTGGCGGCTGGGCTCTGTCCCCTACTTCTCTTCCTGCTGACTCACTAGCAGGGAAAGAATGGATGCTCTTTCTTGCTTTCCATATCCCTAGGAGTTCTGAGATTTTAAAAGTCTGGTGCAGAGAAAGGAAAACCCTCTACATTTCCCTAGTAGCGTCTTGGGTTAGGATCTGGGTGATCACTTGACATTGTTCCAGTGAGCGAAGGGGTTTAAGGAATGTTGAAGACCTCGGGCCTGGAAGAAACCATTAAACTTAGGATGAGAGGTAGCCATATTCCTACTCTATTTTTTTTTCCCACCAAAGGATTAAGTAGAAAATCAATAGTGTTGGGAACACTGTGACTCCTTTATAAACTTTAAAGATTTGTGCATCCGTACACTTTCCAACAGGACACATCAAAACTACATCCTTTGTGTGTGAAGTACAACTTCACAGGAGCTTTAGTCGGGCCTCAGGGTCCACGCTCTTGGCCATTCACACCCTGAGAAGGCCAGGCATGCAGCCCACCGTCTAGTTCTAGTTCATTTGAAGGAGTGCTTACCTCAGTAAGGCCTTTTATCTTCAGGTATCCACAAAGGTACGAGTTCCCCGTGTCCACATGCTGGAAGGAAAAGGACACACAGTCTGGTTACAAATGGAGAACCCCCTGGGACAAGCTGGGGATGCTGTGGAAATCCATGTGTCCTGCGGGCACAGGCTGGGTGGGCTAAGGGAAGTCTGGAGGTGGGTGCCCACCGAGCTCGGCCAGGGCTCACCGGCCTTCAAGACCTTCGGGAGTCCGCCCTACCCATGGGCCTGTTCAGACCAAAGAAGCTGATCCCAGGACCCTCTCAACCTCCTAAGCTGAGTATCTTGAGACCGAAGTGCTTTTCTGGAGCAGTGAGCCCATGCACACAGGCCTCCTGCCGGTCTCAGGAGTGTACTCCTCCCCTACACTCACACTAAGCACAATCCTGCATTAGTTTTTTTAGTTTTTTTAGTTTTTTATTTTATTTTATTTTATTTTTTTAAAGATTTTATTTATTTATTTGTCAGAGAGAGAGAGAGAGCAAGAGCGAGCACAGGCAGAGTGGCAGGCAGAGTCAGAGGGAGAGGCAGGCTCCCTGCGGAGCAAGGAGCCCGATGTGGGACTCGATCCCAGGACGCTGGGATCATGACCTGAGCCGAAGGCAGCTGCTTAACCAACTAAGCCACCCAGGCGTCCCCTGCATTAGTTTTTTTAAAAAAGATTTTATTTTATTTATTTATAAATAAATAAATCTCTCTGACAGAGAGAGACACAAAGAGAGAGGGAACACAAGCAGGGGGACTGGGAGAGGGAGAAGCAGGCTTCCTGCTGAGCAGGGAGCCAGATGCGGAGCTCGATCCCAGGACCCCAGGATCATGACTGGAGATGAAGGTTCAGATGCTTAAGGACTGAGCCACCCATGCGCCCCTGTGCATTAGTTCTTTATGAAATGGGAAGCATATTCAGGAAAGACCTCATACGAAGACTGCTTGGGCAAACATTTCCGTTATGAACCAAAATGCTGACCCCCAGATGGGAATATATTGTTAAGTGTTCACTCTGTCCATTTCATAGACGAGTACCCGTATTTCTTGGTGAAGAGTTGGGAGACTACAATGAACAGGGTTAACAGGCATGGGAGATTTTAAGACTGAGTAACTACCACTTATAGGTTGCTGAGACACTGCAGGGTGCCTACCCAACAACCAATTTCCTACCTTTACATGCTGCCAGAGCCCAGATCCTGTTCTGGCACCCACCCTGGCCCCACAGGGCTTGGTCAGCCCTGATGGACCCAAGACAGACACATGCCCCTGTTCTCTTGTGAGTCATTAGTTTAGGGGTGAGTGACCCGACCAATCAGGTATGTGTGTCAGTCTCCTGGGGGGCCTCTGGGAAAGATGCTGGCTTTTGAGGAGGCCCTCTGTCTTCCCCTGGAAGTGGCAGTACCTGTACGAGCACCCAGGCCCTCGGCAGTCATCTAGAGACCATGAGGACAAACAGGCCGGGAAATGCCAAGGATGGCAGTGGGGAAACAGAAAAGGAACGAGGCCCCTGAATGACCAATCTGGAACCAAGCCACCTCCGAGTTTCTTATAATCAGAAGTGCTAGGTTCACTCATTCTTTTTTTTTTTTTTTTTGGTTCACTCATTCTTTAAACTATTTTGAGGTGGCTATGGTTTACTTACAGCTTAGTGCACCTGAACTGGTACAATTCACCCAAATCTATACAGACTGGTCCTGAACAAGCAGATTTTCACATTTTATGATAACTTGGGCTCCCTTAAAAAGCAGACCCCTGGAAATAAAGCAAACCGAAAAGTACAATGCCACTGGCACGCAGATTTTAATGTTAAGCGAGGTCTCATTTTAAACAACTAGGAAAGTTTTGTGGTATTTTTCAGATTTGGAGACTTAACTACTTTCATTTACACGGTAAATCATATACTCCAGCAATCCTTAAAAACTGTAATGAGAACAGTCAGCCAGAGGAGGTCAGCACCAAAGCAAACGGGCTTCAGTGAAGCTGAAATGCTCTCACAGTTTGGACCCCGTGACAAAGGTAGCCCATGTGAAAACTGCCAAAGCACTTGAAATATCCTCATCGGCTGGCCTTGGCCTTGGATGTGATCTAAAGTGGTTGATCTGACTAACACGGTTCAGCAAAGGACTTTATTTAAAGGACACACAGCTCTAACCTGGGGCCTTAAATTTCATGTATGCAATTCTCACTGAATTCAATACACTTTGGGGTTTCACAGCTGCTGGAAAGGGTATCAGGTGGCCAAGATACCTGCTAATAAGATTAAAAACCGAACTGGAAGTTGGCTAACATTTTGCATGGATTATCACATGCTCAAGAATCAGAATTTCAGTTTGGCCTCCTTTCAACCATGTATCCCTCCCATTCTGCCCCAACTCATCTCGATGACAGTTGGTGAACTCAAACACAGTACAATGCAGAGACCTTACACCGAATGCCAGGCCAGCATCTTGATGAGAAAGATAACAAGGCAAATGTTTAGCAAGAACGTCTCACAGCACAGCTGTGTCCAACAGCTGCTCTTTCTAGTACCCCTTCACTGTGACCCTGGCCTTCACTTTGGTCTTGGCTCCTTGCATGGCAGAGGAGAAACAGAGTAGTTACAGTAACAATGGCAACAAGGGAAACCCAGCCAGAATCTCATGAAGGTTTGGGAAACTCTCTAAACTAGAATTAAGAGGAAAGAAAGAAGGAAAAAAGAAAGAAAGGCCCCAGAAAGCCCAAGAAAAGATGTGCAACATTGTTAGTCATTAAGGAGATTCCAATCAAAACCACAATGAGACACCACTTCACACCCACTAGCAGGACTGTGATCAAAGAGATCGGCAGTAAGTTAAAAGTGTCAGCAAGGCTGTGGGGAAACTGGACCCTCATGCGGGGCTGGTGGGAATGAAAACTGCAGTAGGCACTTCGGAAATCGGTGTGGCAGCTCCTCAGAGTGGTAAGCACAGAGCTGCCATTGGACCCAGCATTCCACTCCCACGAGGAATGAAGACGGTGTCCACATGAAAGCTCATACAGCAATGTTCATTCCATCGTTAAATGGCTTCCAAAGACCCAACAAAATGCTATATATCCATACAATGGATTATTATGCAATGATAAAAAGGAACAAAGCACGGCCACATCCTACGACTTGGGTGAACGTTGAGGACATGATGCTCGGCAACAGAAGCTAGACACAAAAGGTCCCATAGTGTATGACTCCACATGCGTGAAATGGCCAGAATAAGCAAATCTTCGGGAATGTGATGGCTAGGAGGTGAGGTTTCTCTAGGGGGCTAAAATTAGGTTACAGGGATGCTTACCCAACTCTGAGTACACTAAAACTACTGACCTGAACACCTTCAGTGGGCGAGTTGCGTAAGATGCGAACTGTATCTCAACAAGCTGTTAGGAAACAAAGCAAGCAAGCAGGAAAGAGGCTGAGGTATATTCTAAGAAGGTTGAGTCCAAGAAACTGGTCCTGGCTGAAAAACCAGGGCGACGATGGGCCAATTCACAGGCCACTGATGGTCTCAGTGATGGACAAAGAGCTCACCAGTCCAGATGTAGGGCGGCATTCCTGGGCATGGCCACAGCTCCCACCAGCAGACATTCTATTGAGGTTTGAGCCAGGCTTCTACTCTGGGCTGCCCTGAGACCAGTCAGTCCTGCAACAACTCAATCACCACTTCTATTGGTTCACAAGGACATGGGCACCCGATAGGATGTTGGAAACACACGAATGACAGAAGCGGGAAGCTGCTGAAGAAGTCAAAGACCACTTCTCTTTGACACTTAGCGACCCTGCTGGTCTACCGCATCAGAAACCGTCAAAATAAACAATCGGCACAAATTCACGATCATTCCAAACACGACCCACACCAAGGACCTCACTGCCAGAATTTTACGATGTTGCCCCCACAATAAAGAAAAAAGTCTTTACCTTTATACTAAATTCTCACATTTTAAGCAAAAGAAAAGAGGGGTCGCTACATGAGGCATATAATTATGAAGACTGAATGAATCAGTCACAACAGTTTTCCAGTTATAACAAATGCCACGGCTCACGTGAAAAAGTTAAGTTTATGGAGCAAAGATACAATTAAAATGAAGAGGCAGTTTTCTCCACCAAAAAAAGATGAAACTATTGATTCCCCCAAAACAGTAAGAAAAAAGAGGTTAATGGTGCTCTATGGTTAGGAGAAAGAAAATGTAGCTGCACTGTCTTTTGGGTGGGACACCCACTTGCTCAGAAGAGAGGCTGTCCAAAATTTACTATTTTTAAAGAGCCAAGGGCACATAAGGCAAAGACACATCTTGGGTTCTGTCCTCACGCATGGGAGCAGTAAGGTGGCACACTAGGTCCTCAGAGCTTTGGTAAAAGGCCTTTCAAGAGGGCAGATGGGCAGGGGCTTTGGGAGGTGGGGCCTCACACTAAGGAAAAAAGGGGCAAAGGGAGGAGGAAAGTGGATCCTGAGGCAGGCAAGGGTAGCTACACAGGAAGGGGTTTTGCAGGGAAGGGAGAGAAAAAGGAGTATGAACTACTGTTGATCGCTGCCTGGAGAAAAAAATGTCAAGTGTGTTTCTACTTGGATGAGAGGGGTGAAGTGCAGAAAAGGGCCAGAGTAGGTAAAGCTGTCGCTCCAAAGCTACCAGGGGCTGGCACCAGGTATTTAGAAATCCAGGTCAAATTGTTGGGGGCGGGGGGAGGTGTACACGGACAGCAAGGAAATACCGTGTGAGAGATAATACGGGGTGAGTTCAATTTCCCAGCACATGGCTATCAGAGACCAGGAGGAAGCCCTGGTTGTGTAGATAAAAGAACACAGAAAGAGGGTCCCCTGGAGCCGAGGAGGAGGAGGAAGATGAAGGTATGGGTTGGGGAGGCAAGCTGGGGAGACTGGGAGGGGCCTGGAGGTGGCCAAAGAATGGAAGCAGGGACCATGAGAAGCCTAGTGCGGGAGGCCTGGGGCTGGGGGCAGCTGGGGACAGCTGGGGGCAGCTAGGTGCCTGGGCCAGGAAGAGACTGGGACAGCTGTGCGGGGAGGGAGGCCAGGAGGCAAGATCCCCACAGACTTGGAGGAGCTCCACTCAGCAGCACCCAGGATGTGAGTGCCTGGTCTTGAGGGAGTAATTACCAGAGGCTAGGAATCAGTTGTGGGCTGGGGGGCGCTCAGGGGCTAATGGAGGGTGTGTGCGCCGGGTCCGAGGGGACTAACTAGGCTCTCTCAAGGAAGAAATCCTGGGAGGAGGGCCTCAGGGTTTGAGGATCTCTGGAACTTTGGAAAGGGGAGGGGAGGAGGACTGTCTCAGGTCTGAGATAATTTGACATGGGCCCAGACTCGGGTAGGGTCCCAAGTCAGGAGAAACCAGTGGAGAGCTCTTCAGGGTCTGAGAGGGACTGTAGGGGTGGGGGTGGGGGGGCTGATCTCAGGGCGACAAGTCCTGGGGAGGAAGGACTCAGGTCTGAGGGTGGCCAGTCACGGGGGGGCTTCCGGATCCCAGGCAGGCCGGTCACGGGCTTCGAGTCTGGGACAGTGTTCAGGATCTGCCAGGAGCTGCTCCCGACAGGCTCCGGTGTGAGGGGCAGGTCAGGGCTGGGGCTTGGAGAGTGTGAGACACCAGCTGGGCAGGTCCCGAGGGGTGAAGCGCCTGGTGCAGGAGGCCCGGCGGCGAGGGCCTGGTCCGCGGCTGCGGGCTCGAGAAGCCGGGGGCGGGCACGGCCCGTGAGCGCCGCGAGGAGGCCCGCGGGCCCCGGCCGGCCCGGCCCGGCGCTCACCTGCAGCACCACCTCTACGTCGTACGAGTTCCCCTTGCTCTTCTGGTGGCCGCGGAACTTGGAGCCGCTGTAGAGCAGGCTGGTGGCCACGCCGGGCTGCTGGGTGTTGATGGGCGGCGGCGGGATGAGCGAGGCCGCGGAAGCGGCCGAGGCACCGGCCGGCGGGGGACACTCGGTGCGGACCGGCATCGCGGGGTCCCCCGGAGCCAGGGCTGGGGGGAGGGGGAAAGGAACCGCCGCCGCCGCGCGGGAGCCGAGGGGGGTGGCAGGGAGGGAGGGGCCGGGGCGCGCACGCGCGGGGTGGGGGCGGAGGGGGGACCACCCGCCCGCTGCCTGCGGACCAAGCGCTCCGGCTGCCACCGGGACCCCGGGACCTGCGAGCAGGGCCTCCCTGTCCTGAGCTGAGTCCCCCTCCCCACTTGCCCTCGCACACACACCACCCTTTCGATTGGCTCAGGCGCGCCGGGGGGGAGGGAACAGGCTCACGCGGCGCTTCCACCCATTGGCGGGCGGAGAAAACACGTGGCGGGGTGTGCGAGGGGTCCTCTGGGACTTGTAGTCTTCTTCCCGAGGCGCGGCGTGGAGGGGGCGGGGCGAGGTGCGTTTGTGATGCTGATTGACTGGGGGTGTGCCAGGAGGCGCGCAGGAGCGACGGCGCGCCGCTGGTGTCAAGCAGAAGATGGCGGCGTCCAGGGGAGGCTGAGGGCTCTGGGGAGGTTGTGAGAGGTTTCCGTACAACCGGAGCGTGCGGCTTTGGGAGTCCCTTCGCTCAGTTTCCTGCTCTCAGGTTTCCCGCCGGTTGTCCCCCCAGGCTCTCGGGCGCGATGTGGAGGAGCTGCCTCCGGCTGCGGCACGCCGGGCGCCGCCTCCTGAACCGGCCCCGGGCTGCCCTCACCGCGTCCGCGGGGCGGGAGCCAAACCCACTGACCCCTTCTCGGGCCTACGCGCCCCCAACAGGTGAGGGAGGCCAGGGCACATTCTCTTTGGGCCTGGGCCCGAGACGGACTAAGGTGGGCTGAGGGATTCGGCTGTGTAGGGCGGGGTCATCGAGGCAGGGCTCAGGCTCCTGAGGTTACTCAGTTCAGTGGGGTCCTGCTATGGATCGGGGAAAACAGGCGGCCAGGCGAGGGCACACATCGCGTCGCTGCGTGAGACAGTAGTTGCCATTAGGGACGTGCAGTTTTTCTCAAAGCTTATGGGGTTTTTTTTCCAATGAGGAAAGCAAATAGCATTCTTGTTCGCAGACAGGGAAGTTCAGGTTCTTAGATCAGGACCACACCAAGGTCACAGAACAGACTCAGAAGTTTTTGGAGGACGACGGTCAGTCTGATCTTTTTCTGTGTACCCATGGCTGGGCATCCTGGAACCGGGGCATTCAATGGGTATTCAGTCTTCCATCCTGGACAATTTCTCTGCAGGTTCCGTGGCCCTGGGTCCCACTGTCCTACCACAGTCCCAGCAGTTTCTTCTAAGGAGTTGACCCTGCTGCCTCCTTTCACTCCTGACTGATAAGGCCTAGAAGGTAGTAACACTCACTGATTCTGGGAAGAGGTTTTAGGGTAAGAGAGGGAATGGTTCCCTTAAATGAGTGCAGATAGTAACACTCTTTAGTTAGTTTTTCTGTGCTGACAGCTGGAGGCATGGTGGTCTTCAAGGTAGGTGAGGTCCTACCTAATCATCACTGTCACTATAGTTCACTGCAGGTTATAATAGTCTGATTAAACAACAGTGTATGATACTCTGTGATAAGGGAAATACAAAGAAACTGTGACAACATAAAGAAGCACCTACTCTCATCTTGAGGATTTTGAGGGTCTGGAAAGGATCTTGGATGAAAGGACGTTTCAGCTGAGTCTTTTTAAAAAATATTTTATTTATTTATTTGACAGAGACAGAGCAAGAGAGGGAATACAAGCAGGGCGTGTGCAAGAGGGAGAAGCAGGCTCCCCACTGAGCAGGGAGCCCGATGCAGGACCTGATCTCAGGACTCTGGGATCGTGATCTGAGCTGAAGGCAGACGCTCAGTGACTGAGCCACCCAGCCTCCCCTCAGCTGAGTCTTGACAGATAAGTTAGAGTTCAGTGGAGAAGAGGAGGAAGAGTGTGGGGTGGACAGAACAAGTTCAGAGGTGACAGCAGGGTGTGAGAGACCTTGCTGTGACATTATTTACTTCAGAAAATCTAGAACTCTACAGACAGTTTGACATTGTGGCAGAAGTACAGACCTGGGGTCTAATGCTGCCTGGAGGTACAGCGTGATCTTGGGCACTGGACTGCTTCCTTTGGGCCTCATTTTCCTCTGTGGGTTGAAGGACCAGGTTGCCTATGAGGGTCCTGTTAAGTTTCATAATTTTATATACATGGGGGAGAGAGCTGGATGCAGCAAGGAGCTGACATTTTCCCTGTGGCGATCCAAGTCGAAGGGCATGAAAGTGGGCCATGAAGAGCCAGTAAAGAGGGAGAAGGAAGGGCACTTGTGACACTGTGAGTTATAGGAAGAAATATACAGTTGATGGGGCGCCTGAGTGGCTCAGTGGGTTAAAGCCTCTGCCTTCAGCTCCGGTCATGATCTCAGGGTCCTGGGATCGAGCCCCGCATCAGGCTCTCTGCTTAGCTGGGAGCCTGCTTCCTCCTCTCTCTCTCTCTGCCTGCCTCTCTGCTGACTTGTGGTCTCTGTCTGTCAAATAAACAAATAAAATCTTTAAAAAAAAAAAAAAAGAAGAAATATACAGTTGACTCTTCAAACAACATAAGGGTTGGAATACCACTACAACCCCCCACCACTGAAAAATCACATACAACTTTTGACTCTCCCAGAACTTAATTACTAATAACCTACTGTTGAACAGAAGCATTACGGATAGCATTCGAGTAACACACATTTTGTATGTTAGATGTTTTATTATTTATAACAATAAATATATTATTATATATTTATTGTTATAAATAATATATATTATTATATAATATATTTATATGTATTATACATATAATATATATAATAATTACTATTTATTTATATTCTTTTTTTTTTTAAGATTTTATTTATTTATTTATTTGACAGACATCACGAGAGAGAGAGAGAGAGAGAGGGAAGCAGGCTCCCCGCTGAGCAGAGAGCCCGATGCGGGACTCAATCCCAGGACCCTGAGATCATGACCCGAGCCGAAGGCAGCAGCTTAACCCACTGAGCCACCCAGGCGCCCTATTTATATTCTTAAAGTAAGCTAGATACAAGAAGATCTTATTTAGAAAATAAGAATAAATCATAAGGAAGAGATCAGGAGGAAGAGAAAATAACATTTACTGTACTGTAAAAAATCCAGGTTTAAGTGGACATGTCCAGTTCCAACCAACGTTGTTCAAGGGTCAACTGTCTCTTTTGGTCTCCCTTCAGTTCCTGGCACACATCTCTCTCTCTCTCTTTTTTTTTTAAAAGATTTTTTTAAAAAAAGATTTTATTTATTTATTTGACAGAGACAAATATCACAAGTAGCAGAGAGGCAGGGGGAAGCTACCCACCGAGCAGAGAGCCCGTTGCGGGGCTCGATCCCAGGACCCCAGGATCATGACGGAGCAGGAAGGCAGACGCTTAACCGGCAGCCTTCCAGGCGCCCCTTTTTAAAGATTTTATTTATTTATTTATTTGTCAGAGAGAGAGAGAGAGAGAGCGGGCGCACAAGCAGGCAGACTGGCAGGCCGAGGCTGAGAGAAGCAGGCACCCTGCTGAGCAAGGAGCCAGATGTGGGACTTGATCCCAGGACCCTAGGATCGTGACCT
This sequence comes from Mustela erminea, assembly GCF_009829155.1. Classification (NCBI taxonomy): domain Eukaryota; kingdom Metazoa; phylum Chordata; class Mammalia; order Carnivora; family Mustelidae; genus Mustela; species Mustela erminea. The sequence continues at coordinate 13,062,378 of NC_045631.1, read as the reverse complement.
GAGTTGAAAGCAGCAGCTTAACTGACTGAGCCAACCAGGCGTCTCCTGGCACACATCTCTTAAAACCCTTGTAATTTACTAAGCAATAAGAGCGATGGAAGAGGTTTTTATTATAATATTTGGTCTTTTGTCCTAAAATTGCTCCAGAGATATAAAGTTGAAAGCAGTATCTTATTCATAAGCCTCTTTCAACCACACCTGAGGTTATGAAAATGAGGTGGCTTTTGGAAAGCACCTAAGGATTGGGGCTGGTTGCCAGGGGAACCAACCACAAGATGAGAGGTTTGGTACTTTTAGGCCTACCCCCTGACCTCTGAGGAGGGGAGAAGGGCTGGAGAGATTGACTTGATTGCTAGTGGCCTGTGATTTAATCAATCATGCCTATATTATAAAGCCTCCATAAAAATCCCTGAACTTCGGGGTTCAGAGAGCTTCAGGGGTGGCAGACACTTGGAGATGCTGGAAGAGTAGCATGCTTTTCTCAAAGCTTGCTACTTCTCTCAGAGAAGGCACGGAAGCTCCACACCCTTTCCCCTATACCTTGCCCTGCACATCTCTTCATGTGGCTGATCCTGAGTTACATCCTTTTATAATGAGCTGGTAATCGAGTAAGTTAAGTATTTATCTGAGTTCTCTGAGCTGTTCTGGCAAATTCATCAAACCTGAGGAGGGGTTCTGGGAGCTTCTGATTTATAGCCAGCAGTCGGAAGCATAGGAGACCACCTGGGCTTGTGGTTGGCATCTGAAGGGAGCAGGAAATGCAGTTTTGTGGGACTGAGCCCTTAACTTGTGGCATCTGATGCTATCTCCAGGCAGATAGTGTCAGAACTTCACTGAATTGTAGGACACCAGCTGTTGGGTGGCAAACCCCCCAGAAGTTTGGAGCAGATAGTGTCTGTGTGAATGCATAAAGGAAAATGAGTTTCCTTTACAACATCCTGAGAAGGTACAACATGGCCAAAGGGGACATGTGCAAAGTTCACTGAAATTGGCATAGGCAGAGCGTTCATTTGGATCAGTGGTGCCATTTCCTGTTACTATGGCACGCAATCTACCATCTCTGTTTCCTTTCTACTGCAGACTTTACTACTTTAGGCTCTTGGAAGTAGCTGGCACGTGGAAGGTAGTTAAACATGAAAGAGAAGAGGAAATAAGAATGAAGCCCAGTGGGAGAGAGGTACATGAAACCAGGCCTGTGAGTGCACTGCAAAGACACTACCACTGAGATTCTGTTAGTCTTGGGAATGGTGGAATATTAAACCCAAGTGGGGGCCTTCTCCATGAAGACTCTGGCAGGCAGCTTGAACTTGGCTCCTTAGGAATGGCCATGCCAGTGAAGGTTGTCTGAAGAGGAGGGGTTTGGGAAAGGGTTGCTGGGGTGTTAGAGGAGATTTTGCAGCAAGGAGGCCTGTTGGAGGGTATGTGGTGGTCCAGCTCTGTACCAGTTGTCAGAGATCCATCAGCTGGTTTAGAGGAGAAGGTGTTTGGAGAGGCTGTATGTCTGGCTGAGTGCAACACCCAGTGAAGCCAAGGCTGGAAGTCTTGTCTCTGTTTTCACATTGTCACCTGGACAAGTCATTTGGCTTCTCAGAGTCTCTACTGCCTCAGAGGCATTACTTGGCCTGTCTTCATAGAGTGATTGTGTTGTGTTGAGGGAAATTCTGTAGGGTGGCAAACCCCCCAGGTGTTTGGAGGGTTTTTTCAAATAAAGTTTTATTGGAACACAGCCATGCCCATTCATTTTCATGTCATCTCAGGCTACTTTAACTACTGAGTATAGTAGTTGCCCAGTAATGTTATGTTATGTTATGTTATGGCCTGCCAAGCCTAAAATATTTACTCTGGCTCTTCATGGAAAAAGTTGGCCAACCCCTCCTCAGGATGGGTAGAACACCTTGGGAAAAAAAACCGTGCTTAGCCATTTAGCTCATTTATATTAATTGCTGGGGCAGATGCATTTGCCCCAAATAGTTTCTTAACAGCTTCATTGAGATTCAGTTCACTTATAGCTTACTCATTTAAAACATATAATTCAGTGGTTTTCAGTATATTCACAGAGTTGTACAACTGTCACCATAATTCTAGAACACTTTGATCACCCCAAAAGCACCCCTGTACCGTTTAGCTATCATCGTTCCTCCCTGCAGGCCCTGGACAACCACTATTTTACATTCTGTCTCTATAGATTTCCCTAGTTCAGACGTTTCATAAATGGAATTGGTCCTTTCTGGCTGGCTTTCTTACAATGATTTTGGCAAGGTTTATCCAATCGTAGTGTGTATCAGTACTCCATTGTTTTTCATAGCTGAGTGATATGCCATCATATTGCCATATGACATCTTATTTATCCATTCATCCACTGATGAACATTTGGATTGATTCCCTCTTTTGGCTATTCTTTTTTTTTTTTTAAGATTTTGTTTATTTATTTGACAGACAGAGATCACAAGTAGGCAGAGAGGCAGGTGGGGGCACGGGGAACCGGGCTCCCTGCTGAGCATAGGGCCTGATGCCAGGCTTGATCCCAGGACTCCACTGAGCACCCAGGCGCCCCTCTTTTGGCTATTCTGAATGCTGCCATAAACATTTGTGTACAAGTTTTTATGTGGGCATAAGTTTTTTTTTTTTTTATTTGTGGTGTTTTGGGTTGCATATGTTTTCATTTCTCATGGATCCATAATTGCTGGTCACTTGGTAACTGACTTTCTGAGGAACTGCCACACTTCCCCAGGGTTTAACTGACATGCTCTTCCAGTTTGCATTTCCACCAGCAGTGTATGAAAGTTCCAATTTGTTCACATCCTTGCCAGCACTAGTTATCTGGGTTTTTTAATATTATATTATTACAGCCATCCCAGTGGGTATGAAGTTTCTCCTGGTTTTGTTTTGGTTTCCCTGATGATTATGACATCCAGCACATCTTTTCATGTGCTTATTTTATATATTTTCTTTGAAGAAATCTCTGTTCAGATTCCTTAAACAGTTTTTAATTGGGTGTCCTCTTATCGTTGGGTTGTGAGAGTTCTTAAAATGAAGAATTTTGATCCTTGAAAACAGTTGGAGACGCCCTAGGATTATGGATGGAGGGATGCCCTAAATCAAATGTAGCTTTAAGACTTAAGGCCCACCAGATGGCACTGTTTAAAAAGATAAAGGTGTTGAGACTGTTTGGAGAGGACACTTCCTCTGTTCTTGGTGCACTGTGGGAGTCGTAGTTCTGAGGCTTTCAGTCTTTCCAAAGCAAAGGCCAGGCGAAAATTGAGGCTGGCACAAAGATCACTTGCTGGTCTGTGAAGCCTGGGACGGGAGGAGGACCAGGTTTTTTGAGTTGTTTTCTGCTTCTCTGCTTAAATAGCCTGTTTTCTTGGGGCCAGCTTTTAACATTCAGCACTTTTTCATGTACGTGTTTCTTTGTATCTTCGTAGTCCACACCTAAAAGGCACCGAGTGTGTTTTTGCCACTGAAACAGATGTTCTATAAATGGACTGATTCATACTGATAATAGACCTGAGTTCTGTGTGAGCCCACAAGGCTAGTCTGTTGATTTCATCTTTTAAAAGATGAGGTTCCTGTTGCTGTCAGCTCATCCCATGTTCACTGAGAACATGGGTGTTTCAAGGTTCCTGGTCTCATGATTTATCTTACATGACCCAAGGCCTTTGAGGGCCCAGGTGAAGAAAGTTGTTGGGAGCCATGGATTCCACCAAATGAATTTTCCAGATCCTGGCCTTGTTTGCCTCTGTGAATCCCTAACTTGACTGTGAGTCCCTAACTTGACTGCTTCCAGATCCTGGCCTTGTTTGCCTCTGTGAGTCCCTAACGTGAGTCCCACACTGTGACCTACCCAGCCCCTCCCCCAGATTTGGCCCCCACCCCCCTCCCTGGGCATCTCTACCCATCTTCTGCAGGGTAACTACAGTCTTGTCCTCCCGACGGTGCTTTTAGTTCTCCAAACTCTCGTACTCTCGTGAGGCTAAGGACCTTTGTGAAAGCTGTTTCTTCTGCTAGAAATGCCTTCCACACACACATCCCTCCAAGAAACAAATCCATCCAGGCAGATTGGCTAACTCCTGCCTCTCCATCTGGTCTCAGATGAAATCTGAGCACTTGGAGGTCTTCCTTTAGCCCATGGTGAGATCAGGCTTTCCTGCCTGTTGTGTGTTTCCAGTGATCCTCGGGACTTTGGCCTTCAGTGACTTTATTGTTTGCCTGGTTTACCATTCGCTTCCCAGTAGACAGGAAGTGCCTTGAGGGCAGGGACGAGCTTTGGTTCCAATCCCCAGGACTTACCCCACTTCTGGAACAGGATCAGTACTCACTGAAGTTTGTTCCAAGGCCAGAGTTTGCACCTCCATGTATCCACTGCATTCAGCAGAGCACCTGTCTGAAACAGGCCCCATGGGGTGCCTGCCCTCTTCAGAGGCCCTACAGCCTTTGTGGCCCTTTTGCCTGGGGCTATCCTTTCTTTTCACAGGGTATACTGCTGTTTGGAGCAATTTTGGTTGACCCATCCTGGCCCTTCTTTCCTTTGCACTCCCTTCTGTTTTTTCCCTCTTAATCAGGCATAGAGGGGGACCTGGCCAGGACAGAGGAACCAAGGGCTGACATGCAAAGCAGAGGGAAAAAAAAGACTTCCCTCGTGGGACACCTCAGTATCCCAGCCGCTTTAGGTTCTGCCCGTGCTATTAGTTTCTGCCCGGAATCTGGGTCTCTTGGGCCCATCTCCCAGGGCTGAGTCCAGCCGTATGCTAGAATGCTCTCCACTGGCACTTCCTGCCAATGGGGCCAGATCCTTCCCCCAGCGGTGATGAGTCAGCTTCCACAGCTCTTCCGGCTTCCTGCCTGGTCTGGCTCTGGACACGTTGCCTAGCTAGGGCACTGGAGAACATACTGGATGTGGTCCGGGTGCCTCAGTCCAGGCTTCCAAGCCTATGCAAAGAGGCCTCCAGATTTGTGTCTCATCCACTATCTGAATGTGACCAGGTGGCACATGAGCTTGGGGCATGAACTTGGTGCGTTCAAAAACACCAGGATGTTTTGAACTTTCCGTTTCCGTGTCAAACTCGGGAGAGAATCACTATGACGATTTCATATAAAGGTGGCAAGTCATGTTATAATAATACAGTATCATCTTGGGGGCCAGATCCTATCAGTTTTTTTTTTCCTTCTGAGCATTTACATAAAGATAGTGATTTTTAACGTTTTTATTGACAGATTCCATATACTTAGAATAGTACCTGGCATGTGGTAGACATGCAATTTTTTTTTTTGCTGGAAAACAGTTGGGGCCTTTGTTTAGTAAAGCACAGCTGTGGAAATGCAATTTGGGGCCCTCTTTGGGGAAAGTATCAATGATCGAGCACGAGACTAATGAAAAAACTGATGTGCTGGGGAAAACGGAAAAAACACCATGTTTTCACTTCAGCATGGTTTTTGTTCTTTGGGTTTTTGGGTTTGTTTTTTTCCCCCAAAGCATTAAAAATGAGTGAATCTCCTCCCCCTCCCCATGCTACATCAGTATTTCCAGCAAGTGACTTTCATCAAGGACCCAATGGCTCTTGGTACCCAGTGATTTTGTGACAGAACGAACAAGTGAGTGAGGCAAGGTTTTGTGTTGACCGCAAATGTCGCGGCCAGGTTATGGTTTTTAGCTTCCAAAATGTGACCTAGTTGTTCTTTATTAGTAAGAGGAGTCTGCGTAATTTCCTTAGGAGGCACGCTTAGTTTTAAGCCCTCCAAGTAGAAGAGGAGAGATTTGTTTACATTTTCGTAGAAGGTTATATTCAAGGTATTTTCAGATCTCACAGGCCGTGTATTTCCCCCTTTCTTAAAGGAAATGTTTGGAGCTTCTATTGAATACACAGACATGCTGGTTAATTAGGTTAATTAATTGGGTAGAGAGGATGAGAGATGCTCCTGGGATCTCTCCCCACTTCCTGTGTGCCACCCACGTGCACACACATGTCCACACTGGCTTTCCTCTCGTGCCTGTCTCAGAGGCATCATATTCTTCCTCAGAATAGGTCTCTGGCTTTCTCGGACTCAGACACCATCTTTGGACTGGGGCACATTGTTCTGGCATGGGGGCTGTGCTGGTGGGGGTAGTGTGTGGTGGGGAGAGCCTGCCTAGAAATTAAAGCGGAAGGTGCTAGAAAAATCTGTCATGTCAGATAGTCTGTGGCTTCGAGATGCTTTGCGATCAGACTGTCCCTGGGCTCAGGGGCCAACAGGGGCCCGACCAGTGCATCCTGTCCCTCCCTCATCCCTGCGGAGTAAATGCCCTCCTCCCCCCAGCTTTAATCAGGAGCCGTTGATTATGCTGTGTAGAGTAGGGCAGACCTTGAATAGTGATATGAAAATCAAGCCAATCAATCAGCATTAGCAGTAATGACACAAGCTGGTCTTGTCACTTCCTGAGCTGTCTCGATGTTATTTTAAATTGCCTTTTTGGAAAATCTCTTTTACAGAAAGGAAGAGGTTTTATCAGAATGTCAGCATCACACAGGGTGAAGGTGAGTGAAATTTTGACTGCCTCTTTTTCTTTCTTCTTTTGTGTGTGTGTGTGTGTGTGTGTGTGTGTGAATGGGTAGCGACATTTTTCATCTAGCTGGTTTCAGCAGTGAGATTACCCTGCGTGCTTTTGTTGGGTAGGTTTCTGTAAGCCCTCCGTGAAGGGACTCACGGTGTCTTTGTCCGCACCGATTCAAGTAGCTAAATATAGCAGTGGTCACTCGATTCCACTTAACAATCCCTGAGAGGTTTTCATTTGATCTTTCAAGGTGGCTTTGAGATAAACCTGGACCACAGGAAGCTGAAAACTCCCCAAGCCAAGCTCTTTACTGTCCCCAGCGAGGCCCTGGCCATCGCGGTGGCCACTGAATGGGACTCCCAGCAGGACACCATCAAGTTCTACACCATGCACCTGGTAACAAGTTCCTGAACCTCTACCCCAATGCCCACGGCTGGCTTCCTAGGGTACCTGGCAAAAATCGAGACTCCTTTCCAAATTTGGATAAGGGCCTTGGGGATGAACCCCTGTCATGCTCCCCTCCTTGGACATGCTGACCATTCCCTGCCCGACCCCCTGAGGTTCCCCTGCTCAGAACACTGTCCTGGGTAGCTGGTTCCTCCTCTGGTCTCAGGACAGGTGTCACCTTCCCTGGCTGCCCAGCTCTCTTATTTGCTGTCACGCCACCTGTTCATTTCTTTTGCCAACACATACGCAGTTGATAATTGTCCATTTGACGTTTGCACACTCAGCCTGTCTCTTCTGCTGCCTAGTGAGCCCAGAAGGGCAGGGCCACGTCTGTCTCACTAGCACATAGCCAGCCCCTCGCTTGAGGCTCAGTGGCACTCAGTATTGGTTGAGCGCAGGAACGCCTAGGGCCAGGGACTGAGGTGAAACAGCTCCTCTTAGAGCGAGCCATCCATACACACATGGGTGGGTATGGGCAGGCTGGAGCAGGAGCTGGCTAAACTCTTCGGGTTGGGGCTCTGCGGCTTCTAGACCGCCACCTTGGGTGAGCTACTGCGCCTTCTCAGCCCTGCGATCCCCATCTGTGAAAGGTGAGCACATTGGTCAGGACGGATGGTGTGACACTGGGAAACCTTTGGCTTGATTCCTGGCATAGAGTGAGCACTCAGTCAACCCTGGGAGCAGTGCTGTCATCCTGGTCATTCCCATGCTCAGCCTTGACATTCAGACCCAGCCAGGCGTCCTCGGCATCTTCAGAGCCTGCTGCGGGGCTGGCCTGCTCCGTCGGGTGTCTGAGGAAATGCGGATGACATGGCCATAAACTAATTGTCTTAGTACCGAAGCAGCCTTGCTGGGAAAGTCACCCTGCTTCTGGTTTAGCTCATTTGTTCCGCTGACTTCCTTCGACTTCAGTACAACAACAGTACCTCCTCCAAAGGGTGTCTCGAGGGTTCAGTGAAATACAGCAGAGCCTGGGGGTGGAGAGCACGAGACCTGGGGGAGGCTTGTTACTCCTGGGTGACTGTGAGACTCCCCTGGGTCCACGGGCTGTCATCGTGTTTGGAAGGGAGCCAAGCTGTCACAGGCACTCCGTAGATGGGCTACAGCTCAGGTTGTGGAGATACTGGGGGTCGAGGGCTTCCGTTGGGCTCCATCACTCCCGGTGTGGTGCTGTCTGGGTTCTCCGTGTTGCCGTGGGTCGGAGGCAGTATCCATCTGGAGCACGGTGCCTTTGCCTGGGCCCCAGTGGTGGTGACAGGGCTTCTGGCCTCTTGCTTCAGACCACACTGTGCAACACATCTTTAGACAACCCTACCCAGCGAAACAAGGACCAGCTGATCCGTGCAGCTGTGAAGTTTCTGGACACCGACACTCTCTGGTAATTGACATTTAGATGGGCATTCCCCTGGGATTGAGCGGGTCCCCTGGGCCACTTGCCTCATTTGCCCAGACCATTATCAGCGGAAGGAGAGGCAGACCCTTTTCCTTTATCTCCCAGGGCAGGGAGGCGGTCTGCCTTACATCACCACTTAGCTGCCCCGCAGCTCCTCCTCAAGCTGTCACCTGGTCAGAGCACCAGGCGCTCCTCTCCTGCACCCTGGCAGCTGTCCCTGGGTCTGGGCCGGGGTTCTCTGGTAGCATATGCAGCTCTTGCAGATTCCAGGACCAAGGGGATCACTTGCCAGCCCCCAGCAGGGACCTCCAGTCCTGGACTTCCGCCCATCCTCACGGAGGCATCCTTGTCCTCACTTGTCCGCTTGGACACGGGGATGGTCAGTGGGTGATGTCAGGAGCTGGCTTCTTCCACTTCTGAATTCTCCCCTCGTGTCTAGGTTCTTTAGCTAACTGGTCAGTGGTGGTGAGGGGAAGTTCAAGAAGTGGTCGAGCAGCCCGAGTTTGTGGCCCAGATGTTCTAGAATCCTGAGCTGCCTCACGCCCCCCTCCTCCAGCTGCCCATTTTCCTGCATACTCATGATCTCTCTCCTTCCTGTTGCACCACCACACTGCGGCTTTCCACAATGCCTACTTGTCTTGCCATCCCCTGAGGCCTTACATGCAGCTCCCCGCAGCTGACTCCCACTTCTGAGTCTCTTGGTCAAAACAAGTGGCATAGCCTGGCACCAGGTGGTGTGAGGCCCCGCTCCGGCAGCTGCATCGGGAGCCGCATGGGCTCACACGGTGTGCACAGGCAGTTTGTGGCCAAGGCACACAGTCCCTCAGAAGGGTTAGGGGATGTGGGGTGCAGTGACTGAGCTGGCACAGCACCTCGGATCAGGTGGGTGTGCATCTGGGGGTGCAGTATTAGTGTTTAGAATGGCATTGACCTAGGGCCGCAAGCCTTGGCCTGGGACATAGCGGGACATTTAGAACAGTGGTTCTCACACTCAGGCCTGCAGTAGAATCCCCTGTACGACTTGGTAAAGCACAGGTGGCTGGTCTCACCCCCAGAGGTTCCGCTTTCCGTACAGGTGGGGTGCGACCCGGGACCTGGTCTTTCTAGCAAGTTCCCAGGGAATGCTCTGCCGCTGGCCCCGAGGCTACCCTCTGAGAACTGCTGCTTTAGAAAAGGACTTGTAGAAGGCAGGGGGGTTGAGGTGGGTTATTTTGCTCTTGCCTTTTAGGTTTTTCCATTTTCTGTCACTGAATGAAGGAATTATACTTTTTTATTAATGAAGGTGATTTTTGCAATGAATTAGCTACAGGGTGGAAGAGCCAGCGACGTTAGTTGAACTGCAGAAGAACGAGTGGGACCCAATCATAGAATGGGCCGAGAAGAGGTAAGATGTGCAGCCCTGCGCGGTTGGGCAGGCTGGTGGGGTTGGGGGTCTCGCTGGGCCGCTGAAGCCCTTAGCTAGATGACTTTCTGAGTTCAGAGCATCCATGGGATTCAACAGCTCCCGGATGCTGAGGGATAGGGCCGGCCCCCTTGGGAAAAAATGCTCCTCAAATGAGCATCAGTTACCATGCACCCAATGCGCACTGTGTAGGGCTGGAGCCCCAGGCCTGCCACGATTGGCTGTGTGATCTGGGGCTGGTGACTTGAGCTTCCTCATGTGTGAGTGGACCTCCTCATCCCCACCCCTTAGCATGCTGTGAGGAGTAAACTAAGTGATGCCTAGCATCCTGCTAGGTAAAGGCCCAGATCTGGGCAGGATCATCTCTATCATTGTCACAATTGCTGCACTATTAAACTGAGTCCCAGAACAGCATGTATGATGTGTACATACATGAGGCCAAGTCTGGTAACACTGATCTACAGACATCAGTCTCCTAGGAGTTGATGATACCCCATATTTTTCCTTAGCAGAAAGATTCTTCTGTACAAAATTGCACAGACTCTTGATGTGGTGGTGAAATAAATTCAATTTCATTTCATTCCAGGGGACTTTGGGAGGGCTGCTACCTTGGTGCTACCTTGACCTCAGTATTTTGTAAGCTTACACGGAGTAGTGTTTGGCATAACATTTCTCAAAAAAGTGCTCTCTGCCTGTCTCATTTGTCCACGTTTCCCGGGTGCCCACAATGTGCCAGGTACCCTTGGGTTTTATAGTAAAAGGCACATCCGGTGCACTAAAGGAGCAAATAAAATGTAACGACAACAGTACGTGTAAGAGCTCTGAAGATACCGTGTCATTTCAGAGTCTAATGAAATATAACAATAGTGTAGGTGCCTGGAGATCTCTGCTCTGGGACAAAATTGTCCACTTTCTGTGGCACTCGAGATTCTCATCCTTAAGAGTTTACAGAACAGCTCGGCCATTTGCCGTGTTCCATTTGTACTATTAGACATTTCAGCAAGAATATTTCTAAACCAACAGGAAAAATGAGTTACACAGGAAAGAAAATTACAGAAATTGCCTTTAGTCTATTGCGTTTTTCCCGTCCTTTATATAGTTATTATTGTCCTTGAAAATGTGTCATTCTTGAAGCCAGCTCATGTCCCAGACCAAAAGCAAAGGCCTGTATGTAGTGGAGGCTTAATAAATAATTGAAAAAATGATTGGATAGTAGAGGAGACACACAAAGATTATTGTAAGGAAAATGCGGGGTGCCTGGCTGGCTCAGTCAGTGGTGTGTGTGACTTTTGATCGTGGGGTTGTGGGTTCGACCCCATGTTGGGTGTAGAGATAAAAATAAAATCTTTATGGGGTGCCTGGGTGGCACAGTTGGTTGAGCATCTGCCTTTGGCTCAGGTCGTAATCCTGGGGTCCCGGGATCTAGCCCCCTGTCAGGCTCCCTCCTAGAAGGCCAGGGGGTGTCAGCTTCTCCCTCTCCCTCTGCCTGCTGCTCTCCCTGCTTACCCTCTCTCGCTCTCTCAGTCTCCCTCTCGCTCAAATAAATAAGTGAAATCTTAAAAAAAAAAAAATCTTTTAAAAAATACTGTTGTAAGGAAATAATTTTTAAGAGGGGGAGGGGCAGAGTATCTTTTTTTAAATTTAAATTTGATTAATTAACATAGAGTGTATTATTAGTTTCAGAGGTAGAGTTCGGTAATTCATCAGTTTTATATAACACCCAGTGCTCATTACATCACATGCCCTCCTTAATGTCCATCACCCAGTTACCACATCTCCTCACCCCTTCCCCTCCAGCAACCCTCAGTTTGTTTCCTATGATTGAGAGTATCTTATGGTTTGTCTCCCTCTCTGATTTGGTCTTATTTTTTCCTCCCTTCGCCTATGTTCCTCTGTTTCTTAAATTCCACATATGAGTCAGATCCTATGGTAATTGTCTTTCTCTGATTGACTTATTTCACTTGACATAACCCTCTAGTTCTATCCAGGTTGTTGCAAATGGCAAGATTTCATTTTTGATGGCTGCATAGTATTCCATTGTGTGTATATATATCACATCTTCTTTTTTTTTTTTTTTTTAAAGATTTTATTTATTTATTTGACAGAGAGAGATCATAAGTAGGCAGAGAGGCAGGCAGAGAGAGAGGAGGAAGCAGGCTCCCGCTGAGCAGAGAGCCCGATGCGGGACTCGATCCCAGGACCCTGAGATCATGACCTGAGCCGAAGGCAGCAGCTCAACCCACTGAGCCACCCAGGCTCCCTATATATCACATCTTCTTTATCCATTCATCTGTCGATAGACATCTGAGCTCTTCCCATAGTTTGGCTATTGTGGACATTGCTGCTATAAACATTCGGGTGCACATGCCCCCTCGGATCACTACATTTGTATCTTTGGGGTAAATACCCAGTAGTGTGATTGCTGCTCTATTTTCAACTTTTTGAGGAACCTCCATATGGTTTTCCAGAGTGGCTGCACCAGCTTGCATTCCCACCAGCAGTATAGGAGGGTCTCCCTTTCTCTGCATCCTCTCCAACAGGAGAGAGAAGCTTAAGCAGGGCTTGATCTCACAACCCTGACATCATGACTTGGGTCGAAATCAAGTCAGACACTTAACTGACTGAACCACCCAGGGGCCCCAGAAAAATGATTTTTTAAAGAAATCTTCTATGTTCTCAAATACGAAAAATTTTCTTAAAGGGTTTAAAGAACAGATACTCTGTGGTTTTGATGGAGATTCTAGGCAAATGAGTTAGAATTTCAGGCAGCTGCATGGACTTTAGCTCTGCTCTGGGGCGACGGGAAATTATTAGGTCAGGAGGCCACTGACCTCAGTGGCAGCTGCTCCCAGAACCCCTAAGACTAGCCATCACGGGGCAAGTGCGTGCTCAGCAGTTGAGTACTTTGCTTCCGGGTCAGAGCTAGGCCACATGACACCATTGGTACATGCCGAAGCCTTTTCCTTTCAGATACGATGTGGAGATCAACTCTTCCACCAACATAATGGGGCCCAGCATCCCGGCCAGGACTCGGGAAGTGCTCGTCAGCCACCTGGCATCTTACAACATGTGGGCCCTACAAGGTATGCATGCTGTTTCCCGTGGGCCTGGGAGGCAGCATGATGGGCACGGGCATCCCAGGAGCACTCGAGGGGCTGGTTCTGATGCTGTCTAACCCGTCTATTCAGTCCCAGGAAGACAGCAGGCTCCCACCCCTGTAGGAGATAGCTGGCTTTTCCTTCTTCTTCAAGTCTTACTGGCCTGGCTCAAGTCACATGCCCATCTCCCCACCAGTCCCTGGACCAGGGGCTGGAGTCCTCCGACAGGCCGGGGTCAGATCAGGTGCCCCACCCCGGGCAGGAGCAGAAGAGGGATCACACCCCCAGTGGAAATCGGAATGCTCTTCGAGAAGAATGGGGAATGGATACAGAGCCGGCCAGAAAGCGCACGTCCCCTGTGACCATCGTCCCCCACCTGGCACCTCTGTACCTCTCTAGGGCTGCAGGGGCTCTCGAAGAGTAGGTCTGGCAACTACCCTGGCTTGGGGTGGGGGTGCCCTGGATCCTGATCTGGCTTGTGTCCCTGCAGGGATTGAATTTGTGGTGACCCAGCTCAAGTCCCTGGTGCTGACCTTGGCCCTGATGGACCTGCGCCTGACCGTGGAGCAGGCCGTGCTGCTGTCCCGCCTAGAGGAGGAGTACCAGGTGAGGAGCCACTGTGGCCCGAATCCTCGCCTCTCCCCAACGTGGTTCAGACTGAGGGCAGAAGTGGGGGGGGTGGGGGGGGTGGGCTAGCTAGCCCGTCTAAAATGTTTTTGTGTAGATTTGGCTTCTCTTGACTCCAACACACTTCAGAAACCAAAACTCAGGGCTCGTTAAAGTATCATCAAGAAGCAGTGATGGAATAGAATGGTAGTAAGCGCCACCGTGTTCCGACGTGCTTAGCTCTGCCCTCATCGCCTCACTGCTTCTGAAAAGCCAGGCCAGGTGGAGGCTGTTGTTATCCCCATTTTACGCAGGGGGAAACTGAGGCATGGGGTCGCAGCCCTGGCAAATGCTGGAGCCAGGGTTTAGAGCCAGGTCTAGGCGATTCCAGACCAAGGCGGTCACCGCACTCTGCGGTAGAGGTTCAGGGGTAGCTCCGGATCGTCTGCACACCTGCACGGTGGGCGCTGCCAGCTCGACGAGGAGCCATGTGCACACTCTCACAGAAGCTACGCGAAGCTTCGGCACCCTGGCTCACACTGTGGGTCATGTTGCTGGCAGAGCACACGTTGGGGGGCCGCTGTTTCTACACAAGTTTTCATTTAGTGGGTTTGAAATTAATACGGTTTTGGTACACTGTCATTTGCATTTTTTAACTCTGAGAATTATGGCGTTCTCTGCAGTCTTTTTACTGTTTTTTTTTCCTCCAACCTCAGAAGGTTAATTGCTATTACAAATGGGCTCCTAGCATGATGAAAATCCTTTTGTAATGACATTATTTCCCAAGTCCGTCTAGTCATCTGCTCAGAAAAATGCCAGGGGAAAAAACTGTTTCTCTACCGCAAAAGAGGCTAGCTCGAAACAATGAAATGGGCAGGAGCGGGTTTGTTGGGGGCCGGGGGGTGAGGGCTGTGGGAGGCAGGGAGCCAGGAAACCCGCTCTCCTGTCGGAGCTCAGTGTTTCTGTCCCGAGCCAGGCCCTCGTTCTCTGACCAAGGTTCGATCCACCACAAAACAGAGAACTTAACTGTTCCTCCAAGTATAAAATGCTCCTTCGATGACACATCAGTCACCCACATGGAGATGGTGGCTTGTGTAGCGTGGCAGATCCCGGGTGCCCGGACGGGCTGGGGCAGCTGGGCCTCTGGCCAGGGAGGGGCCAGCAGGGTCTGGCTGGAGTCCCGCTGACATCTGGACAGCCACACCGTGAGTCTGGGGCTCATCCCTCCCGTCGCCGGAGCCCTGGGGAGAGACCCCGCAAGCCTGCTCCAGCTGCAGAGCCCCGTTTTCTGGAACACCACAGCTCCCCCCGGGGAGTCTGAACTGAAGCTGCCATGTGGTCTTGGTTGATTTATTTATCCCACCCACGTAGGGGGGTGGGCACTGCAGCCCGGCCTGGTGAGGCAGCTTGCAGAAGGTGACATTTTGCAGGCAGCCTCACCCCAGCCTCGTGGGAGGAGGACAGCATGCACGTGGCATCCCCTCCAGGAAGATGTACGTGTGGTTTGGGGCCGGGCCCACCAGGCGGTTTGGGTGCTCACAGGCCCTGGGCCTGGACTGTTGCCCCCCCACCAAGCTGTCTGCGCCCCATCGGCCTGGGTGCCTGCTCTGCCCGCCCGAAGGTTCTCCCCTGTTGCCTCCCCTGAGTAGGGCTCATGTTTTGGCAAGGTCGGGCCCCAGTCCCCCTGCCCCGCCCCGCCCCAAGCCCGGCTCTGGGGATGGGATGCAACTGTGGCCGGGAGGTGCCTGGGCACCTGGCAGCCACCCAGCGGCCTGTCTTGTCCTCCGGTCAGATCCAGAAGTGGGGCAACATCGAGTGGGCGCACGACTACGAGCTGCAGGAGCTGCGGGCACGCACGGCCGCCGGCACCCTCTTCGTCCACCTCTGCTCCGAGAGCACCACGGTGAAGCACAAGCTCTTGCAGCAGTGAGCCCGGGCCCACGGGGCCCCCGGCGTTGGCGTCGCTCTGCCATGTCCCCCTGGGACCCAGAGTGGCTGCAGAGGTTGGCTCGAGTCCAGGCCCCACGCGCTTGCCCCTGCCGGCAGCAGCGAGTGAGCCGGACAAGCGGACAAGCATACAAGCGGCTTTCTCTCCAGCGGGTTTTTGTTTGTTTTATTTTTTTAAGCGTGTTTTATTAAATACCTCTCTGTCCCGGAAACGCGTGGAGGCCCGTTTTCGTTTGCGCCTTACCTCTCCTCCATTCCTCTTGCCATGTCTAGGCTTTACCAAGGTCAAACGGCTTCCCTCCCACAGCCGGTCCTGCTCTCAGCTACCCTTGGCCGGGAGCCTCACACAGCTCTGTGCAGCCCTCAGCCTGAAGACTTTCCTCCCCTGGTTTTTTAATCAAGCAGTCTTTCAAAAGTGAGTCCTTTTTGTCCTACGCTGGTTATTTCTATTTGTTTCTACTATTTTAGAAGAAAGCATTGACTCTTGAAAATAGAAAGTACAGGGGAGCACCTGGGTGGCTCAGTTGGTTAAGTGTCTACCTTCGGCTCAGGTCATGATCCCAGCATCCTGGGATCGAGCTCCTCATCCGGCTCCCTGCTCAGTGAGAAGCCTGCTTCTCCCTCTCCCACTCCCCCTGCCTGTGTTCCTTCTCTTGCTGTGTCTCTGTCAAATAAATAAATAAAATCTTTAAAAAAAAAAAAAATAGAAAGTATGCATTTGTTTATAGGTTAAAAGCCTGGGCAGGCAGGGCAAGGCCGCCTGCCTTGTAGGTGTCCTGCTCAGGAAGCCCCGAGTGTCCTCCCAACGTGACCACTTGCCCCACCCTGGGTGGCCGTTGTGGTCTCCTGGGGCCCATGCCAGGCGTTTGCTTCTCCACACTTGGAGGTTCTCTCCCTGAAGCCCTGAATGTTCAGATGGCGTACTGTCACCTCCCACTTCACAGATGGAGCTGAGGCTTCAGAGGTGACATGGGAGGCCCCGCCTGTGCTCTTAACCTCCAGAGGGTTGTCTGTGCCCTGCGGCCAACCTTAGAGACACAGGGAGCCATGGCCTCTGCCTTGGCGGGCCAGCCCAGGTCCCACGGCTATGCTGGAGCTCCAGTCTCCCCTGTGTCCCTCCTCAGCATGCGGAGGAGAGAAGGGTTCGGTCCACGTCAGCCGCCTCCGCCTCCTGCTAGAGGCCTGCCTGGGCGAATCAGCAGAGACGGTGGGCACACAGCCGACACGAGGCTCTAGCCCACTGGCAGCCTCCTTGGAAGTCTCAGTAGACCAGTCAGCTATAAAGCCAACTGATTATCTTAGACATTTTCTTCTGCACATACGTGATTAGTAGGAGTTCTGGTGGGGGTTTTTTTTGGTGGTATTTATTTATTTATTTATTTATTTTAAAGATTTTACTTATTTACTTGACAGAGATCCCAAGTAGGCAGAGAGGCTGGCAGAGAGAGAGAGGAGGAAGCAGGCTCCCTGCTGAGCAGAGAGCCCGATGTGAGGCTCCATCCCAGGACCCCAGGACCATGACCTGAGCCAAAGGCAGAGGCTTTAACCCACTGAGTCACCCAGGCGCCCCGTTGTTGTTTTTAAAAGAATTCAGAAAAGATGGGAGCACCTGGGTGGCTCACTTGGTTAAGCAACCAACTCTTGGTTGTAGCTCAGGTCATGTCTTGGTGTCGTGAGTTCGAAGCCCGCATTGGGCTCTGTGCTCAGTGGGCGGGGTGGGGGTTTCTGTTTCTCTGCCTTTCCCTATGCTCTTCCCCCCAGCTCATGCTCTCTCTCTCTGAAATCACTACGTAAATCTTTAAAAAAAAAAAAAAAAAAAGAAGAAGAAGAATAGAGAAAAGATGACGTGGTCCTTTATTTTTCTCTACATTTGCAAGTTTTCCCAGGAAGCGGGGAAAAATGGTGCTGGGGGAGGGGCTGTGGGTTGAGAGACTCCCAGTAACGCCTGCGAGATGGTCAGGGATGTGCATGGCGTGTGGGCACCGCAAGGGCCTGTGGCTGGGTTCCGAGGGACAGTGTGGGTCTGGCCTAATCTATGACATCACCACATTCCAGGTTGTCCAGCTCGTTCTGTATGTGGTCGATGTACTGATTGATCTCCTTCACCCGCCTGCGGTTCCTCATGATCTCATCCTTGTGGATCTAGGGGGGGAAGCCAAGCCCAGTCCTTAAGTCATAGAATTTGCTGATACTCTTTCCCTAAGTACAGTCTGGGGAAAAGGAAGTGTTCTTTGAAATCTGCACAGTTGCATACCTCGTTTACTTTAAAGTCTCTCCATTCTGCTCATCTCTGCTTTGAGGCAGGAGTTAGGGTGGGTTGGCATGTGGGTTCTAGAGTCTGTCTTCAGTACGGAATTTTACCATCCTTAATTTGACTGTATTTCGTGTTGCCCAGAGTATATGCTCCCAGGGGAAGATGGCTACTTTCTCTCCGCTTATAGCTGGAGAAACGGATGCAGCGTCCTAGATCCTTCTAGACCAGGGTACCGCCCACTCACCGTGTCCACTAAGTGTGTACACCAAGAGTTGGTCCTGGTCACCAGCTCGTCTTCTCGATTGTCGATCTTCAGGAGGTGGATGTCATGTGATGCCCCAACAGCGTTAACAATGGTGTCTTTGTCGACAAAAAGCTGGTGAGGAAGAAAGATCAAATGAGCGTTCGTGTCGTGTTCCTTGCCCTTGGGTACGCGGTCAGAGCTGAGGAGAAAGGGAACCAGCCAAGCGTCCCCTGGCTGGTGGAGGCAGCTGCCCGGCAGCCAGGGCAGCACCACCTTTGTGTCCTTCTTACAGCTCATCTTCCAAGGACACCTCCTCCCAGACCCCAGCTGTGACAAGCGCTGTGGGAGGGGGCCCACCAAGGCACTGACTTTGACTGAGTACCAGACTAGTTGGGAATGTGTTTCCTTCAGGGAGGATGCGGGGGGGTGTTCAGAGGTGAGCTCTGTCTGCTCCCACAGTGGTTCTCTCTTGCTGCTGGCCAGGTGGGAAGCGTGAGGCTGGCTGAGGGTCTCGGGTCTCCTCTGAGGACAGAAGGCCCTGTGTATCCGTGGCTGCTCTCCCCACCTTGTCTCTCCATCGCCCCTCACGTTAACCCACTTGCACTCGGATTATACTTGGGGTCTCCTGCCTTCTTGTTCCTGACCTTTTTTGCCTTGTAAAAAGTTGCTGAGAATGCCCACCCTCTACCAGGCCTGGCGGGCTGGTTCTGGTTGTCCATACTAAGGCTATCGGGTAGCTGGGACAGTTGGAAATCAAGTGGAATCATTTCCCAGAACAGGGCAAGGCTGCCGGAGCACTTAGCAAGTGTGCTTATGCTTTTGAGGAAAGGCAAAGGACGTGACTGATCTCTGTTGTTGAGAGGACTGTAGATAAATACTTGGTTTTTTCCTTTAATATAGCAGTGGTTCACTTAATAGTCTCTAAAATATGTTCTGTGCGATCTTGAGATACTAATATATCTGCAAAAAAAAAAAACCCAAAAATGTTTTCTTTGGGCTAAATACATTTGGGGAAGCCTAAGCCCCTTTTGAATTTTACAGGCCACAAACCAGAGAAGGCTCTGGAAACTAGAAATTCTTTTAACTTTCTCTCTCTTGATTTGCCAGTTTCTGTGGCCACAGCCTTCTTTTCAGAGAAATGGCTATGAGTACCATGTGGGGTGATGGGTTTCCACAGAACTTCTTGCAGGGAAGGCAGGCTGGCTGACGCAGCTGATGGTAGCACAGCGTGGGAGAAATGGCAAGAAGTCATGGAGATCTTCCTGTGTGCGAGAGGGGCCAGGCCAGAGTCTAGGAAGGGCTCTAAGGTGTGTACAACCTGCCTGCCCCTGAGCTTCAGGCTTGGAGGTGAAGACACGCCCCTTAAGACACATTTGTTTCAAAGCAACTTCTTGCAGGCGGAGGGAGGAGACACGACTTTTGTCACTTGAGCACAGTGTCTGGGGAATCACAGGTTCTCTCTGTGGCCTGGGGCTGAGTGGGGGCCCTGCCACTGCTGCTGGATGCTCACATGGATGCTCAGAGCATCCCGGGAGCAAGTCTGACCTCCTTGGCCCTCTGCATGTGGCAGCAGCTTGTCACAGCACCAGGCTCACTGCCCTTGGACACAGTGGAGGGGACTGGTGGCAGGCTGGCCGGCACACTGACCTTGCCACCAGTGGCTGTGGCTGCCAGCGCCGCTCCCGTCCCCTCCCTCCCTGGCAGCTCCCAGCTTCTTCCTTGAGCACCTGCCTTCTGCTTTTCCTTCCAGAGCACCCAAGGACTTCAAAAGACAGCTTTGGCCAGAACGGTGACGAGAGCAGATCACAATCACTCGACTGAATGAGAGGAGTTTTAAAGAGATAAACAGTCTCCTCTTTGAGACGTTTTTATCACGATCTGCTCCTTGATGATTAGATAAGAGAAACCCGGTTTTTTCCTTCACTGGGGGCCCTATTCACGCATCTGGACATCCCTGTCTTGCCACAGGCTCTGAGTCAAACTGCCTATGTTCAATCACAGCTCTGCCACTTACACGCTGTGTGTCTTTGTTCGGGTTACCCTCGTCTTTGTGCCTCGGTTTTCTCATCTGTAAAAGGGGACCATGATGGTAGGATTTTACTGCGTGGATGTGAAAATTAAAAGAGCAAATACGTGTCTGGTGTTTCTCAGATGGCTGGCCCTCTGGAGGCCCTCAGGAAATGCCAGCTCTTTGTTGTTAAAATTACTTCTTACAGTCAGGGCATCCTTTCCTCCACTGAGAGCAACATGCACCATTTTGTTGCTTAAATATAAGGAGAACTCAGGGCGTCTGGGTGGCTCTGTTGGTTAAGCGTCTGACTCTTGAGCTCAGCTTGGGTCTCGAGTTCAAGTCCTGTGTTGGGCTCCACGCTGGGCATGGAGCCTACTCAAAAACAACAACAACAACAACAACAAAAAAAAACTAGCTAAGGAGACCTAAGCCACAGTATCAAGGTCCTGGGGCTGTCTCTCGATGCGACTGCAGGCATTCCCCAAAAGACAGAGCTCACCCTGGCTGCAGAGGGCAGGCATCCAGGAGACTTTACCGCCCGCCCCATGAGGCCTCAATGATGGCACTCGACACTAGTCCTGCTGGCAAGCCCAAGGCAGAGCCCCATTTACCCTAGTGCCTGGGGCTACCAGCAAACCCAGAACGCCAGCCTGTATGTAATCCACAGGGAGTGTCTACCATCTCAGGCTGGAGTTGATTCCAGACTCTGGTCCTCCCAAGCGCGGTCACTTTTTGCGGCTTACCAAACTGAGCTGAGTCACAGTCTTACCCAATTTTCCCATCCATAAACTGTGAATGATAACAATGCCACTTTTGTAGGATTCTTTGCGGACATAAAGAAGATCCTAGGTGAGCCTCAGGCTTCTGTACCCCGACAGTGAGCGGAGCTCCCTGTCACCGGCCACCGTGGCCGGCCCCCACTTAGTCGGCAGGTACTGAGCATTCCTGGAACCACAGGAACAGGTGTCACATGGCACCAGGCAGAGTCATCCTGGCAGGAGAAAGGGCTGGCCACTGGAAGCACCAGTCCAGCTTGCTTGTCTACAGCTGAGTTTCGGGGCCCGTATTTTTCTGTGTCCCAGTTATTAGGAAGGGATGTTTCAGTCCTGTGCCCACTGAGTGTCACGCACCTGGGAGGCGTGTGGCGAGGGAGCTCCGTGACCCCTCAGTGGTACCCCTGGGGGATAACAGAGTGGGCTCTTGCGGGCGGCCTTATTTTAGGGCTCAGGGGAAGTGACATCTCTTTGGGTCTGGTCAGCAGCAGCATATGGCAGGGATTTAGGGAGGGAGGGCCAGCAACATGGCAGGCCTGCCTGCATGCTGCTGCCCCAGGCGTCTGTCTCAGCCTTCCCCACCCCCAAAGCTGTGGGAGTCAGACTGCTCGTCCCTTTCACGGAATTTAGCCAGCATCTGACAAAGCACGGCTTCAAGAACTCAGGGCACTTCTACTGGGCGGTGGCTATGTGGCGCAAGGGACATGGCGGTGAAGAGTCCATCCCTGCCTTCCCCATGAGTCTGGATTCACAGTGAATAGTCACATAAGCAAATCCACACACACACACATTATAGCCTGAACCCGTGATAAGGGCTGTGACAGCAATAAACAGAGTGTGTGATAGATAGTGAGTGGCTTTCCAGGAAAGCGATGCGGGAAGGCCTCTCCGAGGAGCTGCCGTTGGAGCAGAGAGCTGAACGAGGACAAGCCAGACACCCGGAGGCCTGAGGAAGGGCATGTCTGCAGGGTAGACTATCGAATGAAGGGAGCAAGCCTGGGAGCTTGCAGAATGGCTCTGAGGCTGGGTGAGGGGCGAGGGGGCTGAGGCAGGCAGGCCAGGCACGAGGGTCTGGTGGACTACGGTAAAGTGAAGTGCTTGTTCCAAGGCTCATGGGAGGCCATTACCATGTGCGGTGCACAAGCACAGAATGGTGAGGTTTGGGTTTTCTAAGGATCTCTGGCTGCTGTGTGGAGAACACCCTGTAGGAAACTATTATGGAGGTGAGAGAAGCTGAGAAACGGGGAGTGAGATGAATGATAAAGGAAAGAAAGCAGGCTCCCGACAAGGATCTCGTCTGTGTCCCTCCCACAGACGTAACACAGAGCAGCCACTGGACCCCAACACAAGACCCGGACAGCCTCCCGGGTGAGCTCAGGTGCTCAGGCTAACGGCTGATGTGGGACTGCCCATCATTGGGACAGGCAGCAGAAGGCAGCTCAAAGATGGTGCCTGGGCCTTCCAACACCTATTAGTGTGGCCCACCAGACCCAAGGGTGAGGAAGACCTGCCTGTGAAACCTCAGAACTTTACCTCTAGCTGCAACTGCCTCTCTCAGAAACTTCCAGAAGCCCCCCAGAAATGAACTTCTGGAAACCAACTTGTTGGCAAGTTGAAAGCATTTAATTATCATGAGCTCCTCTTTAGCTGCTCTGCACTGAGTGCCCACCAGGTGTTTTATTTGCTGGCCTACTTATCGGCCAACCACCCTGCAAAGTTATCGTTATGGTCCCTTTTGCAGGTGAGGAAACAAGCTCTAGCAGGATTGAAGGCTTAGGGAGCCACAGATGGCAACGGGTTGGCGCTGTGGCTGCGGGTCTGGCTCCCAAGCTGACCGTACTCGAGTTGGGCCCGCCTCGCGCCCAACCCCACCCACTGCCCTAGGCCCCGCCCACCAGACCCGAGCCCCGCCCACCGCGCCCACGACCCCGCCCACAGTGCTCACTGCGCGCAAGTTATCTGGCAGGTCTTCGTCCAGCTCGCCCTTTAGGATCTTCTCCAGAGTATTGATGGAGATCTCCAGGAGCTTCTCGTGGTGGTGGTTCTCCAGGTCCCGGCACTGGGCCATCGTGCAGTCAAGTTAAGCAAAGGCCGGAGGCGGAGCAGGCCAGGCACCTCTGCAGACTCGCAGAGGGCCGGGCCATTTCTTCCAGACAAGAACAGACTTTGCCGGGTGGAAGGGCACCCCTGGAGGTGCCGGTTCTTCACCACCTTCACAGCCGGTCCTACACATGCATGAAATCCCCGTGCCAAAACAAACATAGAACACACACACACTCACGCAGTCATCACTACTGCCTCTTGGTGCTGGGTCCCCTCAGAACACCTGTATCTTCCCTATCTCTCCCTCCCACCACTTCTGGACTGGACGGGGCAAGCCAAGTTCTGGCCTCCCCATTCTAGCCCTTTTCCCCCACAGCAGCCAGTGAGCTCTTAACCATGTAGCTAGACGACCTCATCCTTCCCATGCTCATGGCTCTCCAGGAGCTTCCCACTCTCTATCGCCGCCTCTCTTGGAACTGAATCTCTCTCAGAGCCTCCGGGCCTTTGCACAGGCTGCCTCTTTTGCCTGGAATGTCCTCCCCACTTTTCTGCCTTGTACTTCTGGCCCACACTCAGGGGCCCTCAGGGAGGCTTCCGGGCCCCCAGCCTCTGCTTACTTCCTGCCTCCCTAACTTCTGTCTCCTTGCAGGACTGTAGGCCCAGGAAGGCAGAACCAGGAGGTTACTTCTGGCGTAGGGCACAGCAGTTTGTGCGGCACATCATTCCCCATGGCAGTGCCCTGAATTCAGGTAGCAGAAGGGTTGGTCATGCCCCAAACACTGGCTCCTAATCCTGACATTTAACCTGACAATCTCATTATAAAGGATTTGTCAGTGTCTGCAACGTGGGTGTGGCCCCACTCCCAGGGCGTGTGTACTTGCAACACAGGAGGCAGGCAGGGATTCTGGGGTGCGGTCCCCCTGTGAACATCACTCATCTGAGAACAAATATGCCAGGGCTTCTACTGCAAACCAGGCCCCAAGCAGCAACTCGGCTAGGCATCCAAACCTTTACTCTAACAAGGCACCATTGTTCTGAGGGTCAGGGAAACTCCCTCAGACCCTGCAGAACATTCTTTAACATTCCAAATGGTTGCCAAATCTCCATCTTTTTTGTTGTTGTTGTTAAGATTTTATTTATTTATTTGACAGACAGAGATCACAGGCAGAGAGGCAGACAGAGAGAGAGAAGAGGAAGCAGGCTCCCTGCTGAGCAGAGAGCCCAAAGTGGGGTTTGATCCCAGGACCCTGGGATCATGCATGACCTGAGCCTAAAGCAGAGACTTTAACCCACTGAGCCATCCAGGTGCCCAAAATCTCCATCTTTTGAAGTCAAGCTTCTTCCTTGGTGAAAAATGGGAGGTTTTACATTCCTCTAATCTCAAAGGTGGAGAGTCCCACTAAATGTTATCCTGTGGTGGGCTTGATGGCACCCTGATGCAAGCAGAGATCTTTCTGTACATGAAACTGGGGCTCGGGTATTTCTGGTAAAGAGTGAAATACGATTATAAAATGCTGACTTTTCACTATCTCTGCCAACCTATTTAGAGCACTGGTGGCAGTGGCGGTGGGGGGGGAAGGTGTGACCCAAACGTGGCCACCTAGAAGGGGACTACACTTACTTGCATCTTGCTTAGTTCATGAAAGAGCTGTACTCTTCTCTGCCTTTTATTAAAAATACCAGCGCCAGCGTGCCTGGGTGACTCAGGTCATGATTCCATGATTTCCTGGGACAGAGCCCCGTGTCATGTTCCCTGCTCAGCGGGGAGTATGCTTCTTCTCCCTCTGGTCCTCCCTCACCCTGCTCCTGCTCTCTCTCTGAAATAAATGAATAAAATCTTTAAAAAAAAAAATGCAAGTGCCCCTCCTCTGGTTCCCCTGGAGGTAGGAGGAGCACTGATGGGGGCCAGGAGCACCTCCCCAGGGGGTCATCAAGGAAAGGATATAGGCTCTGGACATTTTCAATAAAGAGTGCCACCAAGTCCATGATGTTCCTTTCAAACATGTTTATGGTCTCCTGGAAATGACAGCGAACACAGTTAACATGAATATTTAGACATGAACTCGACTGACCTGGCATCAGAGCAAAAGGCTGATCTGTAAAACTTAGCAGGTGACTCCTCCAATCCCAGACCTTCAGGGTAAAGACCAACTACCTTGACCTTCCCAGGTAGAGGTCTACAAACTGGGCCCCTCTCCTGACCTCTTTCTCACAGCTGTATTCCTTTCCAGCCACTTCAGCTTACTCACCATCCCCTGAAAGTTTAATGCAAAGCTTTCTTTAGTTCTTTGCACGTGCTGGTCCCTCTGTCAGGAATGCTCATCCTGGTCTTTCCCTCCCACAACCCTCACATACACACATGGAGCTAACCCCCTTCCTCTGGGCCTCTCGGTGGCATCTGTCCATCACCTCCAGAGAAACAGGGGAGAAAGTCGCTAAGAGCCAGACTGCTGCTTGGGTCACTATTCCAGCTCCAGCACTGTGTCTAACTTCCTGGGGCCTCAACATCCTCATCTATGAAATGGGTTTTCTTTGTAATACCTGTCTTGTGGAATTGTGTTGAAATTTAAAGGAGTTACTTCACATGAAATGCCTTGCAAGGTGCCTCAGTAATGCTGGCTGTGACCCCTGACCTCTCACCAGAAGCATACAGCTGCGTGTCTGGCTTCTACCTCCCCCCGATGCACCCCCTCATTGCTGCATCCCAGCACTGAGCTGGAAACCCAGGGCCTAAATGGGACTTGAGTGAGAGAACCATGGGAGATGTGATAGTAAGGCCTGCTCTCCTGTGACCACCCCCCCAGGACGGGTCATGCCCCAGATCGACTACAGACTCCCCGGGGCCACAGGGGTGCCGAGGGCACCGGGAATCTACCCAAGTCTGAGGACTGTCTCCAGGCCGAGCTGCACATTTTTGCAATGTGTGTAAACACGGTCATAATGAATAAACATTGAGTCGTTGAAAAGCACGAGTGCACCTGACAGCTTTCGGGCTGCTGGTGATACCAGTATGCCAGAGCATGCACGCACAGGTTCCAGGGAACTTCTGGGTGTCGGAAAGGGGCTGTCCCCTCAGGGAGAGGTCGGAAGCCGCTGCCTGAGCCTTCCCAATGCTCCTTGAGTGGCCTTCTGCTGCGCTCAAGCCTTCACCAGCAGAGAGCCAGCATCTGCCATGTGCTGTGACGGGGAGATCTATCCGTGTCTGAGCTGTCACTTGACATGTGAGGGATTGATTAGGCGCTATCTCTTGGCCCAGCCACAGCAGCCTCCAATGAGGTTCGATTCATCACAGCCCTTCAGACTCCCAGCCTCGCCTGCTTTGTGAACACACGAGTCACCAGGGCTGTAAGAAATTCTAGAGAGCGGTGCGCTGGGCTTCCCCAACTTAGTATTGAATTGCAGGCTCATCGCCCAACCCTGAAATGCGGCAAACGCAGGCCGCAATGCGGAGGAGGCTTTGTTCCATCCTAGCGCAGGGGCGGGGGGGCACTTTGTTTTTCAAGCACCCAGACAGCTGCTTGGGTCTAATAAAAAAAAACCCTCTCCCCGCTGAGGCTCTGGATTCTTCCAGGATAAGGGTACATTCCTGAGGAATGAGCTAACCTCTCATGCGGCACAAGAATCACTTACGCTCTGAATGACTGAAATATATTAAAGCAAACACAGGCCTGATGAGCGAAGAAGGCTTTAGTCAGCTGTACTCAGTCACACGGGCGTTTCCAGCAAAGGAAGGCCCCAGGAAGGCTCTGGCTCGAGTGCCGTTTTGCAGCTGAATTATTGTGTTCTGTTTCCCGGGGGCCCGGCCTCACCTCCAGCTGCTCTACCAACTGCATCTCCAGCGTCATGAGCACGTTGAACAGCTCTGTGATGTCCTCGCCATATTCCACTATCCTCACCTCGATATTGGTCAGGTCGGACTCCTCTCGAATGGCATTTAGACTCTAGAAACAAAAGCCTGTGCTTTAGGAATCCATGACCCCGTGTAATTAGTTAATGACAGGCAACGGTTGGCTTTGTGGCTAAGAACTTAGACCCTGGGTTTGGACTGTCCGAGTTCAAGTGTCAGCGAGTCACTTGTCAGCTTCGTGGGCTTGTGGAAGCTACTTAAACTCCCTTTGCCTGGAGGTAGTTAGAGCAGATGCTAGCACTGGTTAGTGAGGGCTCAATCCACATTAGTTCTGGTTTTCACTAGAGATGGCTGGGCTAGGTGAAAGGAGCAATGGTTTCAGAATCAAGTGAACCTGAACTTGAGTCCTGTCTGGGTCACTTATTAGAAGTGTGACCTCGAGTGTGCACCCTTCATTCTCAAAGCTTTGGTTTCCTCATGTAAAGGGGGTGAGAAGTGTGTGTGTCACAAAGTCCTGGGGATTAGGTAGTATGTGTGAGCTCTTGACTCATAGCAGGGGCTTGGCGAACAGAGTCTCCAATAAAAGGTCTACAGCAGGCAGAGGTAGGGAGACACACTGGAAAAAGGTCCAGTCCTTAGGAAACCAGTTGGGCC
The DNA here is from genome assembly GCF_009829155.1 of Mustela erminea. Taxonomy (NCBI): domain Eukaryota; kingdom Metazoa; phylum Chordata; class Mammalia; order Carnivora; family Mustelidae; genus Mustela; species Mustela erminea. The sequence goes on along the minus strand of NC_045631.1, from coordinate 13,035,130 downwards.
CACAGAGCACCCCAGAGCTGGACTGTTTGGAATGAGAGAATGCTCACAGGCTGGAAAGCACCCTGGGTTTCAAGCCTGGCACTGAATTCCAGCCAATCACTAACAAACGTCCTGGGGACTTGGCCACCAGATGCATCGTCAACTTGTTTCTGTTGCTATATGGTATTAGTTGGAAAGGAAGAAAGAGGAACTTGGCACAATTCAATGTGATGAATGATATTTATAATAATGGCTACCCTGTATGGAGAAAAATCAGATTCAATCCCTACCCTGAAACTTACATAAAAACAAATTGCCCTCAGAGTGAAGATCTAAATGTATAAAGAAAAGCCGTAAAAGTCCTAGAAGGAAACATGGGTGTGTTTTCATAAATAATTTCAGAGTGGAAAAGTCCCTTTTAAGTATAACCAGAAAAACAAACTTGATATGTTATACTACATGAACATTTTAGAAATTCTGAATGGCAGACGTGCCACAGTGGGTTAAGCCTCTGCCTTCGGCTCAGGTAATGATCTCAGGGTCCTGGGATCGATCCCCGCATCAGGCTCTCTGCTCAGCGGGGAGCCTGCTTCCCCCGCCCCTCTCTGTGCCTACTTGTGATCTCTTTCTCTGTCAAATAAATAAATAAAATATTTTTTTTAAAAAAGGAAATTCTGAATGGCAAAAGCACCACAGATAGAAAAATGACAAGAAGAACCACAAAGTGGGAAATATATTTGCAAGTCATTGCACTGACCCAGGGCTAACTTCTCAGTCTATAAAGAGCTCCTATAAAGTAATGATTATTTTTTTTTTTAAAGGGAGATATAGACAAAAAACAAAATAGAAAAAAATGAGTTAGGACATATTGTAAGAACAAAGAGTTCACAGAATAAGAAGTATAAATGGTTATGAAACATGCAATGTTTACCCTCACTTAAGAGAAAAAAACACACCCCAAGTGTGCCAGATTGGCAAAGACAAGAAGCCTGGGAACACCGGTCTGACAAGGAGCAGGCAGGCCAGGTACAGCCTCCGTGGAGCACACCTGAGCCAAAACCAGCAGAGGTAGCCACGCACAGTTTTACTTCCAGGACCTCGTCCTACAGATGAAACCTGCACCGATTTACCCACTGCGACACTGGCGGGAAAAGATCGGAAAAAAATGAACTGTCCGTCAATAGGGCTGGCTTAATCACGGCTCATCCATGCAATGAGAGATTTTACAACTATTAAAAAAAAGGAAACAACTCAAGTTTTGGAAGGATCTCTAAGAGGCAGAACAGTGCATAAAGTGCAGAACACAGAGCACGCTACACTTTCATTCTGCGCGGTGCACGGACGCACACGCACGCATGCGCACACAGCAACTGGAGGCCAACGGACGGCACTCGCCCGTCTACAGTAGTCATTCTGCGCCCGTCCGAACTGTGAATGTCCTGTGTGTCCTGACTCTCGACTGCCCTGAGTGCTGGTCACAGTTCCGCTCTGACTTTTCTCCCCGCTGGTCTCCCCACCATAGTTCCAGGAGGCAGTTACCCCTATTTCTCTAATGAGGAAATGGGGGCTAGCAGAGGGTCACCAGCGAGGGGGCCACATGAGCACTCTGTCCACCTGCCCGCTGACCCCAAGCTGTGCCCCACTGGGCACTGGGAGAGCTCTGGGCTTGTGGGGGGTGGGTGAAGGGAGGACAGAACAAGCTCAGAGAGGCCCTGTGAGGAAACTCCCAGGCCGGGGTCTCAGGCTCATGGAGTCCTGTGAGCTTCTAAGCTAGCAAGGGGGCTCAGCTTGGGCTGTGCATGGGAGGAACCTGGGGAGCTTGGGAAAATCCCATTGCTGGGTGGGGACATCTGCCCCTTGTCGCGTCCCTGCAGAGTCTGGTGTGCCGGCTGCATGACACCACTGCTCTCGGTTCTAGGAAAGGAGTGCTAAAGGTAGTTTGCCCATCCCAGGCGGACTTTGCTGGTGTTGCCATGATGGGGGCCATGGGGACCCGTACCTTAGAAGCAGGGGGAGCTGGCGTGCTTGGAAGACCTCCACCCTGGACACCAGGGAGTCAGGCTTGGCGCCAGCAGGAGCACTGAAAGTAGCCTGGCCCATGTCGTCTTCCACAGGAGAGGGCGGCCCAGGCCTGGGGCTTCCGGAGGAGCCAGCTGGCTGGCATCCAGACCTCCCAAATCCAGTGGCTTCGGGAACCAGAGAAATGTCAGGGAAGATATGCAGGACAGGGACAGGGGGGCCTGGAAATGTGGCTTGTCCAGAGGGGACAACAGCCACTGAGGCCCTGCTGACAACTGTCTCCAGAGAAGCTGGCAACAATTTTTCTGTGAAATCTTCCCGTTTGGAATGTCAGCAGAATGTTCAAAACGTTTTAAAACCCTCTGCAGGCCAAACAAAACACACATGTGAGCCAAATGTGTTCCTCTGCTGCCAGGCTTGTACTTGGGGTTGAACGTAGTAACACCCTCCCCATACACTGAGGAGGAGGGTCTCGAGGCTTAAATCACATGGAATGTGAGGTTATTGGCGAGGCCAACCATACAAGAACATGGGCGGTAGAGCAAGGAGGTGAGGAGGGCAGGCAAGCATTCAGGAGCCCATCGCCAGCCCCCTTATGTCTGAACGTACCTTATCAGGGGGTTTTGCTTGACTTTAAGAGTTCCCAACCAGGAGTGGCTCCCTGGGTTCCTTCAAGCCCCTGATGTTGCAGGCAAGTGCTCACAGACTTGGTGTGCGGGGACAATTTTTTAAAAATAATTTTTAAAAGGTTTTATTTATTTGACAGACAGAGATCACAAGTAGGCAGAGGGGCAGGCAGAGAGAGAGAGAGAGAGAGAGAGAGAGGAGGAAGCAGGCTTCCTGGTGAGCAGGGAGCCTGATGTGGGGCTTGATCCCAGGACCCTAAGATCATGACTTGAGCTGAAGGCAGAGGCTTAACCCACTGAGCCACCCAGGCGCCCCTTTAATAATTTTTAAAAAACTTATTTAGAGAGAGAGAGAGAGAGAGTGAGCAAGAGAGAGCATGAGAGGACAGAGGAAAAGGGAGAAGCAGACTCCCCATTGAGCAGGGAGCCTGATGCAGGGCTCCATCCCAGGACATATCCTGACCTGAGCCAAAGGCAGCCGCTTAACCAACTGAGCCACCCAGGCATCCCTGCATGGACAGTTTTCAGAGGAAAAGGAATGTCCATAACTTTTAGAGACTCGGGAAGATCTGTGATTTAGAACAAGAATTGGTCTTTAAAAATAATGCTAACTAGGGGTGCCTGGGTGGTTCAGTTGGTTAACCGGCTGCCTTTGGCTTGGGTCATGATCCTGGGGTCCTGACATCAAGCCCCACATTGGGCTCCCAGCTCAGAGGGGAGTCTGCTTGTCCCTCTCCCTCTGCCTGCTGCTCCCCTGCTTGTGCTTGTGCACACACACTCTCTCAGGGAAATAAATAAATCTTCTAAAATAAAAATAAATAAATAAAAATAATGCTAACTAGGGGTGCCTGGGTGGCTCAGTTGGTTAAGTGTCTGATTCGACTTCTGCTCAGGTTATGATCTCAGCGTGGTGAGATTGAACCCAGCGTGGGGCTCTGCATTGGTGGGCGTGAAGACTACTTAAGCTTCTCTCCCTCCCTCTCCTTCCACCCCTCCACCCCATACACACTTGTGTGTGCTTGCTCGCTCTCTAAAATAATTCCAATACTGACTAAAAGAAACATGTCCCACCAAGCACACATGGCCGATGCTTGGGCTCGGCCAAGTGGCCTGGGATCAGCAGGTCCAAAACACCTGGGCCTGCTTCCTCAGCTGGAATGCCCTTCCTCCACCATCCCCGGCCCATTTCTCTTTGTCCTGTGAGCCTCAGCCTGATCAAGCCTACCGGCTCCCTGCTACAGTGGGGAGGGCCTGGGTCTGCACCCTGTGCTAGCTGGGAGTTCGCTAAGGGCAGGAACCATGCCCAGAAGGGGCCAGCTTCCCAGGACTAGGCACTGGGATGGGGCTCAGAAAATGTCTGCTAAATGAATGAATGAACAAAAGAGCAGTCGTATTGTCATTGTAACAGGAGTGGCAACAATAATACCATTATTAACAGTAATGAGGACTCTACCTTGAACCCCAGGTGTGTTTTAGGTGGAGGCCCACAGGCCTCACCCGGGGCTCAGCCCTGGCGTGCTGATGGAGCTGTGGCTGGTGGTGCCAGTGGAAGGCCAAACTTGCCTCTGCCACCGAGTTGTGTAACTGCTGGCAAATGGGGACAATGACCATGGGTCATAGGGGTCGTCAGAGGTAGACGGTGTGTATCCCCAGCAGTAGGGCCAGGCCGAGGGGTGGGGTCAGCATCTGGAGCAGAAGGCAGGGGGAGGACAGGGCAGGGCAGAGCCTACCAGCAAGTGCTTCTCCTCGAACTCGGCAATCCTGTGTTTGCCCTGCTCCTGGTTTTCCTGGATGGCCTCCTTGACACACTCATTGAAGGTGTCAAGCTCCAATTTCCGCTTCTCCTGCTGTTTCAGGCCATATTCAAAAATGTTCAGGCAGATGATGACGAATTTGTCCTTATAGGTGAGTGGCTGCTAAGGAGAGTGGTTGGCTGTCCTGGGGGCAAGGCTGCCGGTGGGGTGTAAGATGGAGGTGGTGGTAGCTCCTGGCACGGAGGTAGGAGTTGACATTCGGAGTCTACCGTGGTGCTAGGGCATTTCTGTCTCCAACCTGAAGGATTCAGGAATGGGACTGGCCTCAGGAAAGGAAGCAGGGGCCATGGGATGGGGGGTGGGGAACTACAGAGCAGAAGAGAGGGGGACCTCAAAGGGCCGGGAGCCCAGGGGGAGCCAGCCCCAGCCAGGGAGCTGAGTGGTGTGTATCTCTGTCTTCTGGTGTGTTTTCCAGGGGGCAGCTTTGTTGGAGGCCTGTCTTTGTGTTCACCTGCTGCAGGCGGGCTGAGGGAGCCTGCAGAGGTCAGGGAACTACAGGCTTGAAGCAGAGAGATCCAGGTTCAAGGCCCAGCTCTGCTGCTGCTTCTTCCTGCCCAGCTGCTTCACCTGGCCCCGGGCCTCAGCGTCCTCACCTGCAGCATGGAGTCCTTGAGGTCAGAGGTCAGGCAGGCTCAACAGCCCAGATGGGAGCCCAGCTGGCCCAGCTCACCCAGCTGATGGACGGTACAGCCCAGCTGGGAAACCATCTGTCACCTTCTGCTTAGCCTCACCCTTTCTAAAATGCTGGGTTTTTAAGAGAGAGTTTCTTTCTACCCAGGGATGGTGCCATTATCTTGCCCATAGCCATGATGACAAGTGCCAGTCACATTCTCTGGGCTCCACACACACTTGTGTGCATGGAAATGATGCAAGCTCTTAGCCCCATTGACAAGGGCTTGAATCCCAGCTTTTAACTGCATGACCTTGGACAAATCACCCTTTCCAAGTCTAGCTTCCCCGACTATAAAATGGGATTCATCACAGGACCCATCCAGTGGGCAGCTGGGAAATTATAAACTCGGTATGCAAAGCACACAGCAGAAGCAACTAAATACAGGTCCTGTGGCTTAGTGCCACAGACACACTCTTCAATTTTCCCTCTTGGACAACCTGGCTTGCAGAGCACAGCAGACCCTGTGCCATGCCAGTCAGAGACTCAGTGTGTCCCCTGAAATCTAGACAGCCCTTCCCCCAGGCTGAGCAGAAGGGGACCTGCCCCTTGGCGGTGTGGGGCCCAGGTTCTGTCAGAGGCGGCGGCCATGAACTTGGAAGGATATCCCTGCAGGAGCTCGCCAACGCCAGGCAGGTAGGCCAGCTTGTTGCCTTCTACGTCCTCGGTGTACATGCTGTCAAACAGGAAGGAGCCATTCAGGTGCTCGACGAACGCGGCCTATGGTCAGAAACACAGAAGGCTTGGAGGACTCAAACTCATCTCACAGGCCCTGGCGAGGGCTTAGTGGGCCAGGCCCTGCCCTGGTCACCAGAGTCACTGGACGCTGTGTAGAGAGTGGAGGAGGGGATGCTCCCCTGGGGCTTCAGCCATCAAAGAAGGCAGGGAAGGGCATGCTGGGCCAGAGGCTAGCACGTGCAAAGGTCCTGAGGCATCAACTGAAGGTGGCACGTGGCTCAGTATGGCTGTAGGAACGGGCCTGGGGCTGTGCTGAGGAAGGACTCAAACCTTCCTGGCTGCCAGGGAACTACCCAATGGGTTTAAGAAAAGGAACTGGTCTATCAGCTCCTTTCCCCAGCCCTCAGGCCGGAACCCGGGCCGCCAGTGAGGAGATGAGGCAGGTGGAGTCCAGGTCGAGCTAGAGCTGGCTCCAGGGGCAGGTGGCAAGCAGAGCAAGGTGGGGACAGGGCGCTGGCCTGTGGATGACAGACACTCTCCATGGGAGCGAGGAGAGGCAGCCCGGCATACATTCTCTGTCAAGACAAGTTTCCGGGGCCCGGACCCTGCAGACGTTCATCACATCAGGCCCATCCTGGAGCCAGGGCAGAGGGAGGCAGGAGACAGGAGGCAGGCGGCAGTCCCCCCTCCCCCAGCAGAGTACCTTGTGCTTCTCCAGCTCCACCTGCCGGGCCAGCTCATCATCCAGCCGGGCCTGAATCAGGTTCTCTCGGTGCTTCAGCTCGTCGATGCTATACTGGTGCTTGCTCTCTGCCAGCTCTTTCTGAGGGGGGAACGGGGAGCAGCACTGTTCCCGGGGCATGTTCAGGCCCTCCCGGCCACGCCGGCCTCTGCCATCCTGCAGCCCCTCTGGCATGGCTGGGGTGTGGACAGCCCCCAGTAAGACTGTGTGCGCAAGAATGGCTTGCTTCTTCAAGGCCTTTTCCAAGTATTCTGAGGTTAAGGGAAATTAGGGAAGGACCCCGAAGATGGGGGAAAGCAGCACAGGCAGACAGAGGATCTGCGGGACATGTCCTGGGGCAGGGGCCACAGGCCACAGGCCACAGTGACACGTGCCCCCGGCTCTCCATAGGAAGTGTTCTGGCTCTGGGATTCACCGTGGGGGAGAGAGGTCAAATGAGTTACCCAAGTCATAGGCCTGGGGACAAGGGCCTCTGTGTCCTGCCCTCTTGGCTCTCCTCCTGCCCCTCCTGCTCATCCCCCTGTAGCCACCAGGGACTGCTTGTCCTAGGGCTCAGTCCTCCCCCTTGGCTTACTCTACACACCCCAGGTGATCTCACCAGCACTAAGGCACTAAGCACAAGCATGTCTGATTGTTCCTTCCTCAAATGACACTCTGCTCTTTACCTTCAGCCCAGATCCTACCTCTGAGAGCCAGATGGAGCTTCTGAAGCCTTCTCTCCTCCGGCTGCCCCAAGAGCACTGCCGACTCACCATGTCCAAGATGGACCTCTATCCTCCCATGGTCCCACGGGGTGGGCAGCCCCCACGCATCCAGCACCCCAGCCAGAGACCCGGGAGACCTCCTGGACCCTTCCCTGCCCATCAGACCCTGGCTGCACCCGGGCCTGTCCCTACTAGCTCCTGATCACGTCTCCCCATCCTCTCTGGCCAGGACCCCTGCCTTAGCCTCCTTGCCGGCCTCCCCCGTGCACCTAGTCTGCAAAGTCCCCCCAGAGAGCCAGAGCCATTCTGTGCAATGCAAACCCCATCTTGTCAGTCAGTCCCCTGCTTCCCTGGTAGGCCTTCCTCTTGGGCATAGGGTGATGACATGCTCCTGCCGTGGCCTGCAAGGCCCCACCTGCCGCCATCTCTCACTCCTGAACACCAGGTCAGTATAGGGATCATTGTAGTTTTGTGCCATAATTTGGGCCTTGGCTGCAAAGGGCTTATATTGCAGAGCTGAAATCCTTCTAAAGATCTGCTATTTGGGGGCGCCTGGGTGGCCCAGTCAGTTAAGCGTCTGTCTTCAGCTCAGGTCATAATCCCAGGGACCTGGGGTTGAGCCCAACATAGCACAGGCTCCCCTCTCACCAGGGAGTCTGCTTCGCCCTCTGCCTCTCCCCACCCCCACCATCATGTGTGCACTTTCTCGCTCTCTCTCAAATAAATAAAATCTTTTTTAAAAAATGTTATTCATTGAGTTGCATGTTTATATTGTTTTCTTATGTATTGATACTTTAATAAGGAAATTTAGATTTTTAAAATTCTCTAGTATCTGACCCCTCTTCTCCTTTCCATTTCCCCAGCCCTGCCCTCTGCCTTTCTGCTTCCCTTCCCGCTGTCCCACATCTCTCCGGCCCCCATTCTCCACACCAGTCACTGGACCCCTGAACTGCTGACTACATCAGGAATTCTGCTGAAAATGCTCAGGGTTCCCCACAGGCCTCCACCTTTGCCTGGATTAGTCCAAAACCCCAACATGGCCCCACTCCCCCCACCCACCCACAAAGCAGCACAAGCTTACAGCTCCTGCCCATACTGTGTGCTTTGTGGGGACTGTCCTCTGTTCCCCCGCATTGAGTGGAGGACCTGCCTTCAGGTACAGTCCAGGGCCTCAACTGAAAAGTGGCTTATGAAACCAGGGCCTTCTGGAAGGTCCAGTGAAGGCCTATGAAAAAGGGGGAGCCCTCCAGGAGAGCTCCACAGAGCAGAGAGGCACCTCAAGAGCCTGCTCTTAGACCTCTGTCCTCCCACAGTCCCGCTGAGGGGAGCGGCATGCCAGCCATCCAGCACCCCAGCTGGAGACCCAGAGACGTCCTGGCCCCTCTCCTGCGTGGCCTAGGTCTGGGCTCAGCTGTTCTGGGGCCCAAGCCCTACAGCACCAAGAGGCCAGGGGCTCGGGGCTGGTTGCAGCTGGCCTCAGGGCAGACAGTCAAGTGACATGGGAGTTCCAGGTGTCCCTGCTTTGCAGACCTCTGCTCTGATACCCTCTGACTTATTATTTATCTTGATGCTTCTAGCCAAGTCTCAGAATTGTGAAAGGAGCCTTTGTTTCCTTGCTGCACAGTGGGAATGCCCAGACTCGGCTGTCTGCCCTTTATGGAAACTTCTGGGGACTGGGGAGAGAATGCCTTTGGAACTATGCTATGTTAGGCTGTCCCCTGGTCCTACAATGAGCTTTGAAACACACCCCAACAGCTCTCTGGCCTATTCCAAGCACTGGACCCCAGTCTGACCTTCAAGTTATTGTCTAAATGAAAAACAAAACACCAAACTTGAGAGTTTTAGAGTTCAAGCCTCAGGTTCTGGTACTGTCATGGGACAAGAGAAAGGCATGTTCTGATGACGGGCAGCTCTCTGACCCCACCCCATCTCTGTGGAACTTCCAGAAGGTTCTGGCAAACAGTGGGCCCCACACTTGGAAGGTGGCCCCGTTCACCTAGGCGCTGCGCTCTGCTCTGGGGCCCAGGCCTGGCAGGGTCAGCCCTGAGACCCGTGGGCTGGTCTTCCTCCCCGCTCCTGCTAGGCTCTCCTGGGTGCTCCCCATCACCTGAGTGCCCCCTAGGCATGGGCTCGAGCTGGGAGACCCCGAGGGAGACACTCGCCATATGGTCATCGATGCGCCGGAAGTCCAGGTACACGAGGTCAGGAAGGTAGGCACAGATGAACATCTTGTAATCCTCTGACTCTGCGATGGGGTTCCCAGAGAGGCTGAGCGAGCGCAGGTCCTTGAACCGCCGCAGGTAGATGATCTGGGGAGAAGGAGTGAGAGCAACCCATTTTCCCAGCGGCCGCAAAATGGAAACCAGCCCCGCCAGACTCTCCCCTCGGCTCTCTGCCTGAGTCCGCAGCCTGGCCATGACACTGTCGGTGGTGGGTGGAGAGACAAGCAAGGAGCAGGCTGGGGGTTCCAGGCTGGACAGCTGTCTGGATCAGCAGACCTGGGTTCAAAGACTGGCTGTGGGACCTTGGGCAAGTTGCCTTGTGGCTGTGAGCCTCCGTTTCCTCATCTGTAATACGGGTACAAGGATGTGTTCTGTGTGTCACAGGTATGGAGGGACCAAAGGAAATGAGCTCCAGAAAGAGCCCCTGGAGTGGCCTCTCACCCACTCCGTAAATGGTGGTTGTTACTACTGGTTGCTCAGGGTAGGCGTGCCTTTTCCCTTATAAACCGTGTGCCAGGGCCAGATCGTTAAAATAAATGGAACCCCGTTTCTAGTAACCTTGGATTAAGTGGATGACAGAGGGACACTTGCCACCTGCCATTTATTCTTCCCATATTTTATTTTAGTAAGGCAGGGAAAGTCAACAACATAGCCAGTGTTTCCCTTGGCAGGATCTTCTGAACGACCAGATGCCGTACTATGCAAAAGAATAAACCTAGCATGCTTTTCGGAAGGAATTTCTCTCAGTCCTGTGTTTATTTGTTCCACAAACTCTACTAAGCTCCTAACAGGCCTCAGGCATGCGCTAGGCCTTGGGGACACGGTGGGAACAAAGCTCACGCTGTCCCTTCCCTTGTACCAAGGGCTTACTTTCAAGGGGCAGGGAAAAGGAATGGTTTAGAGAGCAAATAAAATCATTACCATTTGGGGGTAAGTGTTATAAGAATATATACATGGAATATGAGGGAACATACCAGTCAGGGGACCCAGAGGTCCCCGAGAGCGGAGGAGAATGTGGCCCAGCCCCGGCTCACCTGTTCTGGGGGCGTGCAGTGGGGTCACCTTGCCTTCCCCCATATCGCCAATGCCCCAGGCTGATGCTGGCTTCTTGTCACCTCGTGTCTTGATTATGTGGGTGTGTGCTGGGCTCCCCCAAAGGGACCAGACCTTGTTTATCTCTGTACCCTTGAGCTCAGGCCCAAGACCCCATATCCAAATAGATCCTCATCTCAGGAAATGTTTAATAAGAGAGTGTGGAGGGGCACCTGGGTAGCTCAGTGGGTTAAAGCCTCTGCCTTCGGCTCGGGTCATGATCCCAGGGTCCTGGGATTGAGCCCCGCATTGGGCTCTCTGCTCAGCAGGGAGCCTGTTCCTTTTCTCTCTCTGCCTGCCTCTCTGCCTACTTGTGATCTCTGTCAAATAAATAAATAAAATTTAAAAAAAAAAAAAAAGAGTGTGGGGCTCAGGGGAAGAGGGAGAGAGGTGCGACCTGGCCTCCACCAGCGGGCTAAGTGTGGGTTAAACTTGGTGTTTAAACATGATCCAATGTCTGGTGGCAGAGTCTGGATTTCTGGCTTTTCTAGAAGGGGGTGATCTAGAAGGCTAAGTCTACATTTCCCCTGGCCATAGATCCCCCTCCCCCATCCCCGGTTGCTCAGATGCTCTAGAGAGCCCAGCCCTGTCCCCTGCCCCAGGCTGGAAGGTCAGCAGGAGCAGCAAGGGCGGCAGCTGCAGTCCCAGGCCGAGAACTCACATTCATCATGTTACCGATCTGGTTGTTGCCCAGTGACAGCACCTGCAGCTTGACCAGGGCGTCCATGGAGTCAATCTTGGCGATCCGGTTGTTGAACAGGCTCAGGTCCTCCAGGTTTACCAGCGTGTCCAGCCCCTCAATGGCCTCGATGTTGTTGAAGGACAGGTCTGGAAGGAAGAGGGCTGTGAGGGCCCAGTGGGTGGACTGTCTTGAAACCAACACGTCAGAGCTACTCACACTCTGGGGGACAGCACGAAGGCGACAGGCCAATCACAGACTCACTGTGTGACAGCTTACGGTTTTCTAGAAGCTGTGCCTGGATTCTTTCCTGTGGTCTCAAACTATTACTGCCTTCTCCCATCCTGCCACTTGTCTTCCTGCCTGGGTACATGAGGGCAAAGGCTCCTGTCTGTGCTCTGGGCTTGTTCCAGGATGGAAATGACGAATGGCAGGTCCAAAATGGTGCATCTTGGAGTGGAAGGAGTCTGCTGGGAGGGCCTCCTTCCCTCACTGCTGTGGGCATTTTACAAATAATGTCACCTGGGGCGCCTGGCTGGCGCAGTCAGTGAAGCAGTCGGTTCAGCATCAGGCTAATGGTTTTGGCTCAGGTCATGACCTTGGGTTGCATCAGGCTCTGTGCTCAGCGGAGTCTGCTAGAGATTCTCTTTCCCTCACTGCCCCAACTCCGAGCCCCAAAGGAGACACTAGGCCCTCTCTGGCAGGAACTGGTGTGAAAGCAGTATGTGGCCAGAGATGGCACTGAACTGGGATCTGCCATATGCCAAGGCCACCCACTCCCTTTCCCACTGCGTAGCCAGTTCTGTTCTTCAGAACTGCATGGGAACTGGCTGTGTGCTGTGTTTGACAAGGAGGCTGGAGAAAGGGGGAGGGAGGCCGTGAAATGCAGTGCTTGCCCATATCTGTGGTGTATATCCCCCCCATCGTGTCTGATTTCAAGCTAGCAGCCCGCCGTCCCAACATCTCTTTGGGACAAGATGTGCATACTCAGCTTTGGAGGGCCCATGCTAGCTGGTTCCAGGAAGCCTCAGCCCTGGGACAGCTGACGCGGTGGGCCACCAGCAGGCATGAGGTGGGGGCTGCCGAACCCTGGGGACACCATCTCCCCACTCCCCTGCACCCCAGGGCCCAGGTCTTCCTGGTTGTCATGCAGTCCCTGGGTGACTGGGGCTATGGCCAGACAAAGGCCAGCTTCTGACTCTTTGAGGAGGATAACCTGACATTTTACCAGAAATTTCCCCTCTGCCCTCTCACGCCCATGGAAGCCTGGGTATCCCTATGGCCAGACAAAGGCCAGCTTCTGACTCTTTGAGGAGGATAACCTGACATTTTACCAGAAATTTCCCCTCTGCCCTCTCACGCCCATGGAAGCCTGGGTATCCCAGGAGTGTCTCATGGGGACCTGTGGCACTGGTTTGATGGCAGCTGGATCTAGAAGCTCTCACCTAAAAGCCTGCCGTTGAGACACCCGGAAGCTGGCAGGCCTTCCAGAGGGGGCATGGCTTAGGGTCTGCACTGACCCAGCATCTTCTCCCCTTCATCTCCTATAGAGACAAGGACTCTTGGCAATGCAGGTGGACTGCCATGCCCAGACTTGGCATTGATGGGTGCTAGGGTACCAGCAGGGCTCACCTGGGGCAAAAGACCCGGCTGTGGGCCACCTCTGCTGCCTGTAGCCTCCCAGCGTCTGCGGCTCCAAATGTGACAACATGATCCTGTCTGTGGGGCTGCTGTGAGCTGGGGACTGTCAGAACCACCATAGCTGAGAGTCTTTAGGCAAATCCAGAGTTGCCAATGATGGGGAGCAGCCTGACAGGGGGAGCGCGGGCTCTGAGGTCAGGCACGTGCGGGCTTGCACGCCCCCTCTGCTGGAGAGCAAGTGCCTCGGTCTCGCAGAGCCTCACCTCTTCTTCTGCACATCAGGATTTTAACAACCCCTGGTAGGATTGCTGTGAGGGCAACATCAGCCCACAGTGTAAAGAGCTCCCCAATCAGCCCCCTCTCCTTGTTCATCAAAACCCTGTGAAGCCAGGGTGCCTGGGTGGCTCAGTGGGTTAAGCCTCTGCCTTCAGCTCAGGTCATGATCTCAGAGTCCTGGGATCAAGCCCCACATCAGGCTCTCTGCTCAGCAGGGACCCTGCTTCCCACCCCCTCCTGCCACTTTCTACCTGCCTCTCTGCCTACTTATGATCTCTGTCTGTCAAATAAGTAAATAAAATTTTAAAACAAAACAAACCCCCCGTGAGGTGTTAGCCATGTGGGCTCGAGCTCCAGAGTCAGCCTGAGAGAGCTCGGCTGGGAGCCTGATGCCCCCACTCGTCCCAGTGACCTCGGTTGGCTCATCTCTGCCTTGGCGAAGCTGTATGGATTAACAGGCCCATGCTTAGCAGGTGGTAAGTGCCCCAAGCACACTAGCAGCTGTGATAATTGTTTCTGGTTTGCTCTAGGCACCCTGGCTGCCAGGGCCCACTGAATCTAGAATAACTAGGGGGAGTCCAAGGCTGCTCTCCTGACCCTCTCCCAGTTGGGATGGTGGGTCAGAATATTCTGGCTTGGCATGTCCAAGCACATCTTTGCTGGCTCTGCCCAACCAAGGCCCCAGGCTTTTAAAAAGAGTAGCTTTCTTGTTCCCAGTAGACAGACCTTCTACCGTACCCCGGCTGATGCTTGGTGGCCAGAGGAAAATCACTGGTGAGGCAATAACCTTGGCCGGGCAGTCACCTTGGATTAGCATGGGCAGGAGGGGTCCTTACCCAGCCAGACCAGGTGTACGAGATGCTCCAGGCCCTCGATCTTCTCAATGATGTTGTTGTCCAGCTGTAGCTTCCTCAAGTTCTCAAACTGCCAGAGGCTGTCTATGCGGAGGATGTCTGAAACAATTGGAGAAGGTGCCTTGGCTGTTTCCAGCCTCCGGTGAGGGTAGATTTCAGTGCCAGCCTACTAGCACTGCTAATGCTAATGCCAATGCTATCCATACAACCCAGGAGTCTCTCTTTGTGCACAGAGGGCAGTGATCAGGGTTACCCCTGGGGACCGAAAGACCTAGAGGGTAGGGGGAAGTGTAGGGGGGACCTTGGGAAGGTGGGATGGACTTGCCCGAGCCATGGGACCCAGTCATGCTGCCTCTAGTGCCCAGCTGGGGTGTTGCCCAGGAGGCTCTAACACCTTGGGACACAGACAGTGCCCTGCCTCCCACAGTGTGACAAATAGAATCAAGGCTGCAGGGTGACTGCCTGTACCATGCACCCCTTGTGCACTGTTGGTGAGGGTGGCAGCCAACTAGTTCAGCCAACTAGTTCATTTTGAAGGGCAGTTTGGCCAAGTTTCCTGAAATATTTAACATCTGTGCCCTTTGACCCTGCAAAATTTCTCTATTTGGAATCTGTCCGTAAAGACACATTTGTGTACACTGCCCAAAGAAAGACCTATAGGCACACAAGAGGCAGAAAGATGGGGGGACCCCAAATGTCCCTACATGGGGAATGGGAGAAATCACCCATACAGCAGATAGATGGGATCCTGATGTCACTGAAACACCTGACCTCTGGTCCCTAAAGACCAGCTTCAGAGGGACACTGCCAACTCATGCCTTTTGCTCCTCAAACCAGGCCGAGTTCAGCTTCTGATACTGACAGCCAGAGGCGTTCTGAATTAGCCTTAAGTACAAACACTGTGTAACGTAAACTTCTAGATGCCTAAATTTATTCCCAGTTTTTCCTAGAAGCCTTAACACCCCCATTGTTTATCTGCCCCCTTTTTTCCTCTCTTTGCCTCTGTAATGATTTCTAAAACTTAAAAAATTAGAATATGCTTATGAAAAGCACTGAAATAATACAGAAGTGAAAGGGGTAAACGAAAAAAGTACATTTACTAACCACACATTCGGGGCAGCGGTTTCAATATTCATTCGGAGAGGCAGGGTTTAACCATGGTGTTGTGAGGACCTGGGGGAGGCTGGGCGATGCCCCTGGCTGCCCTCCCCAAGCCGAGTCTCGGTGGGCATGGGTGGACAGCATTACTCTGACCCAAGGCCCTGTGTCTGCCAGGTTCCTGGGGCCAAGCGAGAATGGTGTCTGCTCCCAGCAATATGAGGTCAGATTTCCCAGGAGGATACCAGCCACCATCTCCACCTACGCTCTCAGATACCTCCCATCCTGGTATGGATATTCCAGGAGCCTTTCTGGTCCTGGTCGCAGACCAACAGTTCTTGGCTATGGCTGACTTCCCACAGCTCCCATACTCTGGGTGCTCTGCCTTGCTAGCTTTTCCCAGGGCATCGGCAATTCACGTGGAAAAGCCACAACACAACAAAACCCAGGAGGTATCTGAGAGCTCTAAGTGAGGTACCAGCATACCAGGATTGCCCAAAGAGTCCATTTAATCTTCAACACAGATGCGGGATCTGCCTCCACTATGCCTGGCTTGGTCTCAGCCCATCGTCATTATTCCCTCGTTCACAACTGTCTCACTAGTCTCCCAGATCCAGCCCTGAGGCCCTCCACTCTACCCTCCTGCAGTCTGTGGGATCATAGGGAAACCAAAGTCCCATCCTGTCCCTTCTCTGCTCAGGACCCTCCCAGGGCTCTCATCTCACTCACCATAAAAGCCAAACACTGTCTCTTGACCCCCAAGGCTGATGCTAGCTGATCCCACCACCTCTCTGACTGGTCTCCATATGGGCCTGCCTGTCTCAGGGCCTTTGCACTGGCTGCTTTCTCTGCCTGGAATGCTTTCCCCGGATCTCTGAGTGGCTCTTTCCCTCACTTCCTTCTAGCTTTTGCTCAGTTGTCACCTTCTTGATGAGGCTTTTGAACACTCAATAAAACATGGCATTCCCCCTCACCCCTTTTCTTCTCTCCTTGATTTTCCTCTATAGCATGTATTTTTAGCATACGCTATTATTTTCCTTCTTTATTTCTCCCATCACCTGAATGTCAGTTCCATGAGGACAGGGTTTTTATCCTTTTCATTCACTGCTGAATCCCTAGTGCCTAGAACAGCACCTGGAGTATAACAGGCATTTGATAAATACCAGTGGAATGAACCTTAGACAGGGGAGAGGGTAAGCCAAGGGTGGCTAACGGTCCTCTGGAGACAGCCCTTCTGCAATCCCTTTAACCCTCCCTGACCACTGGGGTCACTGAGGCCCAAGGTCGCTCCCTGCTCTGGGTGGTCCTCCATGGAGGCCGCGCTCTGGGGAGGCCTGTGGGTTTCACGAGGCTTGGGCCATGGCCGGGCCTGCCTTGCCCACTGACGGGTCCCCATAGTCTTTCCCAGACTACTGGGGAATCTACCAGCCATCTACCAGCCACCAGTCATCTACCAGCCAACCCAGCAGGCCAGTGGAGAAACCCAGGACAGAGCAGGCCTGCAAATCAGCCCGGGGACTCCATTGGAACCCACCTGCCCAAGACATGCTGGCCCCTGGCCACCTCTCTCGCTCCATCTTGCACCCGCTCTGTCCTGACTCACTGGCCTCTTTTAGTGAGCCAGGTGCCGTGCACCTGTTGCCCCATCTTCTTCTTCCAACCAGCACTTGAGACATGGACTCTAACCTTCCCATTAGAGACAGTCTGATGGAAACAGCTATGGCCTTTGGGTTCACTTAGATGTGGAGTGGGGGAATTTGATATCTTGTCCTGTTATTCAGAATCGGCAGTGTTGGGGATAGGCAAATGCTAACAACATGCCGTATTAAGCTTTAAAACACTCTGTGCCATCCCTGCACCTTCTAACCCAGGCAGGCCCAGATGCTGAAAGGGGGTCCCGTGATCACAGACTCTATGTGGAATTCCAGGGCAGAGAAGCCTGGGGCAGGATGCTGGGCTGCCTGGTGCCCCTACCCCAGCCCCAGATACGCACTCTGGAAGTCCAGCCGCAGCGACACGACATCCTTGAACAGGATGCCCTCCTGCCTGGCCAGCTGCCCAGCCTCCTCCTGCGGCCCTTGTTCCCCGACAGCCAGCTTGAGCATGTCCTCATCCATCACTCTCGGCTCCACAGAGTCGTACAGCCGCTGCATTTTCCCTAAAAGACATCACGTTCCTCATCCACGGTCTGCTTCTCCCTTTGTCTGAGGACAGGGTCCTGCTGGGGTCTCTTTAAGGCATCGGGGAGCACAGTGACAGTCACAGAAGGTCTGGGGCTGCCCAGTCCCACTCCTCGTCCCACTCCACCCAGGGGCCAGTACTTTTGCACTAAGGCTGCTCCAGGCCTTTTCCAGCAACCATCTGCCCTCTCCTGCCTGCCACCCACCTGCAGGGGTGCATCCCTCGGTCTCACAACCACGGCTGTGACCCTACCCCCATGCAGCAGACTGGTGCCCACGCTGGTCTCTTTGGACCCTGGAGCTTGGCTGCCCTTGTGGCCGTGGCCATCTTCGGTCTCTGGCTATCCTCAGCCAGCCTTGTTCTGTGTCTTGCCACCAAATGCTGACCAGGATCCTTGGAAGCCCCTGCCAGGCAGAGCTGCTCCCCTTCTCTCTGAGATGCCCCCATCTTCCCACAAGCTGCCCACTGTATGGAGATCACCAGACACTGACCCAAACTGGCTGTTCCCATTCTTTCCATTAGAAATGTGAACTTGGACAATGAATACTGCTATGCTGAAAAGAAATAAAAAATTAAAAAAAAAAAAGAAAGAAATGTGAACTTGGGGCAGCAGGAAGAAAGTGACATCAGAGCTGGCTGTGTGAACTAGGGGGCGGGGGATCTGGGGGGTCGCCAGCTGGCCAGAGGTGTGTTAAGCAGCGAGAACAAGAGGAGGAGGAGGCAGATGGACAGAGAGAAACAGAGGTAGGAACCTAGGTGAACCAGAAAATAAGACCAAAGAGACAGAAGACTGATACAGTCTTTGCTGACTTTCCTGCCCCTAATGATCCTAATTCCAGGCGCTGTGAGAGTTTCCTGACTTCTTACATTAAATCTTATTTTACTTAAACTGAGTCCAGTAGGTTTCTGCTGCAAATGCGCCAAAGGATCTGGCTGAAATCCTGGAGGCAAATGGGGGATCTTTGGAGTTAGGGAGTCACAAACTGACCTTGGGCTACTGTTCCTGGCTGGACAGAGCCACAGCCCTGGGAAGCCTGGGCACCGTGACCTCATTCTCGTCCTTACCAACCTAAGAGTAAGAACATCCAGAAGGGTTGGACATTTCTGGGAAGGCGCATGCTATGGGAAGCTCCCAGATTCTGCCTCCTGAACCTTCTGGAAACTCAGTCCTCCCTTCCACTTCCCACCCCTGCTTCTCACCTCCCTGCTGGCTTCACCATCTACCTTTGCCCTCTTGGTCCCCGACACCCAGGCCTCTTTCTCGTTGCTGGGCAGCCCCTGTACTACTCTAATGAGCGCTGGTGGAGAGACTCCTGGTGTTGGGGTAATGGTGTCCACCGCAGATGGGGGTGGGCCTGGCAATCCTGCCACCTGGTCTTAGAGACTGCCACTGCCTTCCTCTGCCCTCCCCACCATCCAATTGAATGCAGCTTATATAAATATGCATCTGCCATTTCTGGGCTGTCTGTGATCAAATGTCCCTACGCATTTAACTGTCGTGTGTCCTCTCTTTCTGTCCCCAGTGCCCAAGGAGCCACAGCCTCCCCTAGCCCCTCTCCCACCCCCAAGTTTTACCACCGCCATGCTGCTTCTCTACCTGCATCTTCCATCTTCCCACTCTCTCCAGTCTCTCAACGCTGACTCCAAATCCTTAGAGTGAATGAGTCAACTTCCAAAGATGTTTCCAGTCCTCTCCCCCTCTTTCCATCTCCCGCTCTGTTTTTTTCTAAGATTTCTAAGATTTCCCAAAACCTGACACCGATTTGCCTTTGGGGAAATTTTCACGTGCAGTGTTTGGCAGATGTTACCTGTGAAAAGTTTGTGCTTTCTCAAAGAAAAGTGCTGTACTTTGGGAAATGTCTCTTAATTCTGATTTCAGAACCATAACTGACTTCTCATCACTCCTACTTCTTCTAGGTCTGGCACCTGGGATGGATCAGGCTTGCTTTCCTGTCAAGCCCACAATCACTACTCAGTGTGGAAGGGTTGTGAGGCACACTCTTTGTTAAGCACACGAGGGCAGGATTTGGAACCTGGGCGTGCATCTTTTGGCAACTAACCTCACCTTTCTAAGCCTCTGATTTCCTGTCTGTAAAAATGGATAACTCTTCCCTCCTACATTTGTTTAAGATCATTTACTCAGCCCACACACTTGTCATGAATAGCTACTACATGCCATGAATAAAACAGATCTCCTTCCCTCTTGTTTCAGACATGAATCAGATCATCATACAAATATTTAATTACAAACCATGACAAGTTTGTAGATGTCGGGAACGAGGACAGCATACATTAGGGGCACCTGGCCTGGCCAGGGGAGACAGGGCTGGGATCTGAAGGAGGAGTAGGAAAGAGGGAAGTGGGAACGGCACACCAAAGGCCTGGGGGTGGGAGAGAACAAGCCATATTCCATTTGGGCTGAATTGAAGCAAGGTTGGAGGGACCTACAGGAGTTTATTATTCTAGGATCCCTAGGAAGCTCCTGGGGCTTAACGAGAGCAGGGACATGGTCAGCTTTGGGTTTTAAGAGGCTCACTCTGGCTGTCGTACTGAGATGGGCAAGAGCCGTGATAAGATGTGGCTGAGAGAGATCTCCAGGAACTTCACTTATATGTAGGACTAATCATCTGCAGTTCCCAGACTTAAAAAAAAAAACAAACACAAGGGGTGCCTGGTTGACTCAGTGGGTTAAGGCCTCTGCCTTCGGCTCAGGTCATGATCCTGGGGTCTGGGGATCGAGCCCAGCGTCAGGCTCTCTGTTCAGCAAGGAGCCTGCTTCCTCCTCTCTCTCTGCCTGCTTCTCTGCCTACTTGTGATCTCCATCTCTCAAATAAATAAATAAAATCTTTAAAAAAATCACAAAAACGGAAGCTAGGTTGAAAGGTTAAGTAAGATGCCTAAGTTAATACGTCTATATGGCATACAGCAGAGGCAGGGGACCATGACTCCAGAGTCCATTTTCTTAATCACGACTCAGCTGTACCCAGGGCGCTGTAGATTTTTACGGTCACAATGCACAAGGTTTCTCAGCTGTTCTGGGTCAGGGCCGAGGTCCAACCACTCCTCTCCTAAAGAGGCTTTTATCAACATTTTACCACCCAACTTGGGTTCCTGTTGACTTGTCTGACACCAGTATTGGTGGTGAAGACCAGAGGTGGGAGATGAGGAAAGCAGCCACAAGTCCTACAACACTGCCAATGGAGCAGCCTCCTCACCGAGAAACAAGACCAGGAACATGGGATCGATGGAATCTGAAAAACATACCCCTACTGGCCATGGATTACTGAAGGAAAATCAACAATTAACGGAGTGCTTCCGGGGTAGTAAGTGCACACTCATTTCTTAATTGCATGTCGGCTCTGGAAACCACTGGAGAAAAGAGTCCTAATTCCCTCATTTCCCAGATGAGGCCCGGAAGGAGAAGGAAATTGTCCCAAGTCGTACAAGGAGCTACCGAGAAGAGAGAGGAATGGAGCCTTACTCGATACAGCACCAGGTGAAGAACACAGATACATTTTATCACCGCTAAGAGGTCGGATATGAGGGTTAAATACTCGGGAGAACTTATTGGTGGACCCGGGACCTCTGTTTCGATAACAGGGATGAGGCCAGGAGGTCGGGGGATGGAGCCCCTAAAAAAGACCTCTTCGGGCCCTGCTCCCCGAGGAAATGCGTCCTTATCAATCTTTCTGATCCGAAGTCCTGAAAGCCCAGTGTCTCAGCCCGCCCGTGACCTGGCTAGCAGAGAACCGGTGCGCTCATTTTACAGATGAGGAGGGCCGGGCCGACTCCCAGAGAAAAAGGTCAGAGGAAAGCGTTAAGTCGAGGGTCTGTCTGCCCCTGCGAGTCCTCCCACCGTCTCCGCTCCAACGTCTCACCGTCTCAGGAGCCAGCCACCCGACTGCTTCTACGCAGAGGACGCTTCGCCCAGTTACTAAGGGAACCAAGCGTGGCCAGTCGGTTGCTAAGGGGAAGTCGCGTGGTAGACATCCTGGGTGAAAGTTGACAGTCACGTGATAGCAGCTCTTGGGTGGGGAAATAGTCCTACAACCAACCAGCAGTAGAAAAAACAAACGTTTCTCCAATCAGCCCTTACTATGGGCAGGTATATGAGTAGCCCCGCCTCTTCCCCGCGCCCCCACTTGAATGATTGACTCGTCTCTTGTCCAATAATAGTAAGGACTCGCTAGATTGACCAAAATATAGCTGAATCAGAGCACATAGGGTCTCGTTCGGAGGCGGGCCAGGGAAGGTGCCGCTGCGCCTGACGGAGATTCCTGTGACCTAGCTCGCCGCTCCGTCCAATCGGGCGCCGTGGGGTGGGCGGGGCTTCACGAGAGATGTGTAGGGGCCAATCGGAGAAGGGCTGAGCAGACGCTGCCCAATGGGGACGCGACAGGGGGTGGGGTCAGGGGCCGGGCTTTCGGCGTTCGGGAGGGTGGGGCGGGGGCAAGTGTCAGTCAGGTCGGGAGCGCGACAAGGGACAGCGGGGACCCGGGCGGCTGACAGGGGGCCCGGGCCGCTGCCGTGTTGTCCGCTCAAGATGGAGTTCCTCCTGGGGAACCCGTTCAGCACCCCTGTGGGACAGTGCCTCGGTAAGGCCGCGCGAAGGGTGGGCAGTCTGGGTGGGCGACGGCGGCGGCTGGCGGGGCTGGTGAAGAGCGCGGGCCTTCGCCGGGCACCGGTGCCACCCCACGGGCCTCCCGGGCATCCTTGCCGTCGGGCCTCTGCCCACGGGCTACCTGGGCCTGCTCACGGCGCCGGTGCCACCGTGCCAGGCGGGTTCCCGAGGCCCAGCTTGGACTCGGAGATGCTCCGCGCGTTCCTCCGGATCCGGGCCCAGCCCCAGCCCCTCCGGCCTCCTGGAAGTGGTGCCGGCTGCTGGGGTCCGCTGGCCTCCTCGCGGTCTGCGAGATGCCACCGAGTGCGCTCTCATGCAGGCTGACGCTTTTGCTGCCACTGGCGCCAGAACCCAGTTCTCCCACACCCTTCTCCCTCCATCCTTGTCCCTCTTTTCAGTACCAGCAGCCCTCAGACCGGGCACTCTCCCAGAGAATACTCCCTGCTCTGAGACTTGCTAATTAGAGCTGCAACTCAGCTAGGCTGTAGGAGGGACTGGGATGGGGGGAAGGGTTCCCGGAGGGTGATTATCTTGCCAGGGGGATGGCATGCCTTCACTGCCTCTGGGAAAGACGGGAGGCTGTGTTATTTAATGATAAGAGCCCTGGTCTGGGAGTCAGGAAGCCCGGGCTCCAGGAGGGACTTTGCCAGTGACTCTTCCTATATGACCTTGTGCAAGTCACTGCTCTTTCTGGTTTGACATTTTACCTGTTAAGTGAGGTGTTTGGAGGTGAGATGGGCCAGGTCCCTTCAAGTTCCAAAGGTTTGATATTCCTTAGTCTCTGCGCATTGACTGTTGCTTCCTTGCTGTGTTAAATTTGCCCAAAGCTGAAGTCTCTTGGTGACAGTGGAGAGAGAGGGGTGCTCTGTAGTACCTGTTAATTCTATGTGGCTGCTCTGTAGTACCTGTTAATTCTATGTGGTACCTGGAAAAAGGGTACCAGAGACGACCGGTATCCTGGGTGAGGAAAAACTCAAGGCTGTGTGAGTGAACACCAGAATGGCCCCACTGTGTGGGGTTTCTTTACTAAAAAAGCAACTTGCCTTTTCACTCAAGACAGTAACTTTCGCCAGCTGATTAGCTGAGAATGTTGATTGCTTTCTTTTAAAACTGGCTTCCTGGGGCGCCTGGGTGGCTCAGTGGGTTAAGCCTCTGCCTTCGGCTCAGGTCATGATCCCAGGGTCCTGGGATCGAGCCCCGCATCGGGCTCTCTGCTCCGCGGAGGGCCTGCTTCCTCCTCTCTCTCTCTGCCTGCCTGCCTCTCTGCCTACTTGTGATCTCTGTCTGTCAAATAAATAAATAAAATCTTTAAAAAAAAAAAATAAAAAAAAAAATAAAACTGGCTTCCTCCTGGTTGGTGGAAGGACTGGTAAAACATCTTTTATGAGTGGGGACCTTTGGTGTCCTTCTGGGCCTGGCTGGTTTAGGCAGTAGTAATTTGTTTATTTCCTGATGTACTTAAGACTTTCTTGCTTACTCTTCAGCCTTTAGTGGGGTCTGGGAAATTATTGAGGCCTCTCCTGTTGGCTAACTGGCATTAGGAGCCTTTCTTTTCTTTATAGTGTAAAGCTTTTGGTAAAGGATAGGATGGACATGGGGCTTGGGGTGAGTCTCTCCCCACCTTTACAGACTATCGTGTCTATCTAGATTTTCTTCCTCATCTCCTTTCCTCAGGTGCATTTTCTTTTCCAAAACCTCATTTCTCAGTTGGGTATTGAATCCCAGACAGCTGCTGGAGGGCACTGGTAAACTTGAAGGGATTTATTTTCTTTTCTGTCTCTTTTACAGTAGGAAATGCTACACTTTGGAAATGCCACGGTAGTTCATGATGAGTAGAAGTTAAAGGACATTTAAAAATACACAAATATTATGGATACAGGGATACACAGTGAGTGGAAAGAGTGTGATACTTCTATCAGAAGGCCCAAGTTGATTTCTGCCTTACCCATTTTTTGGCTGTTTGACCCTAGAAAATTGTGTGACCTTTCTGAACCTTAGTTTGCTGAGAGAGAAGGAGAGAAATTCATATTGGGAGTAGTATAGCTTCAGTAAGATGACTGTTGCCCGGTACATAGTAAAGGCTCAGTAAATTGGAGCTGTCACTTCTGTCACAACAGAAGAGTTAAGTTAGTTTTGAGTGTGGTATCTGGAGAGGATATGGGGGACACCTGGCCCATCTCTGACCTGGGAAGGAACAGACCTGGCCCTTCTATGGCCTGGGAAGGAACAGACCCCCCCTCCCATTCACCAGCCCTTAGGCAAGACACTAAACCAGGAAGTGAATGAAGCATCCACACTGTCAATTTGGTCAACAGACAAGGCCCAGCTGATTTCACAGTTCAGCTAAATTAGAGGATAGAAGGAGGTTCTAATGTAAATTCTGTACTGTTGTGACAAAGTGTAAACGTGATTTTCAAGGCATTTAGTGTTGTTAGTATTCTTTGAAAAGTATTTCCAGGTGGTTGACCGGAGAGAAGGGAGACAGAAATAAAACAAAGCTGATGAGTATAAGAAACAGCACCTGTAGCTTGTGCAGAGCGAATCTACAGCTAATACTTGCTTCTTCCGGCTGCTCTGTGGAATAAGTTTTGTTGTCCTTCCCACTTAAGAGATGGGGAAAACGAGGTGCAGAGGAGTGAAGCCGCTGCTCAGCTGGGAGAAGGGAGAGCTGGGGTTTCGTGGCTGTCCTGGTCCTCGGGGATTTCTGATGTGGAGAGGGAGAGCAGAGATGCTTGGAATCACAAGCACTGACAGAAGGCTACTGCCTAGGTGAGTGCTTAGGTGTGTAGTGGAGATTGTCAGTGTTCTTAGGAGTCCAGAAGATTCCAGAAGAGCTGGGAGATAGGACTGGCTTCCTGGAGTCTAGGGGCTATTCACGAGGGTGCCTGGGAATTCCACAGGCAGAGAGGAGGACAGCCCGTGCCTGGAGGGCGATGTGGGCACATCTGTGTTACCAGTCTGAGTGGAACAGAGGTTGCGGTGGGGGACAGTGGCAAGCTGGGTTTGGGCCTGGGATATCAAAAGATGTCATCAAAGATGACATTGCTCAGCTGACTTCCAGGTTTTAGCTTCTCTGGCCCTTGTTTTACCCACTCATAAAATAACACCTCTCAATGGCTGCGTGGGGCTTGCACCGAAACAGTCCCACCAGCCTAGTTCAGTAGGCCTTCTGAGAGCCTGTGGGTGCCAGGCTCTGGGGTACAAACGTTTAGTAGCTACTCTCAGGGAGCCTTCTGCAGAGGTAACATGTTCATCAAAGGTGAGCCGGAGCCGCAAAAGGTTAGGGCAAAGCGTTAGGCTTGTAGTCTCAGGGCTTGGTCATTACTATTATTACTTTCTGTCTTTATCTGACAGCCTGGTTGATTCTCATCCGCATTAACTGTCTGTAGATTCATGAAAGGGGTGATGGGTACATAGGTAACAAATGTACCAAGAGCTTGTTGAGTGAATCTTCGTCTTCATTACGGTTTCCGGACAGCCGCACATGCTTATGGTATGGGACTTTCCTTATTCCTCTGGCCCAGACAGCTTTGTTGTCAGTGTGCACATCTGGAGTTCTCACCTCCTTCCTGAGAAATTTCTGGATCTTTTGGGAGTGTCCGAGAGCATGCTACTTGAAACCCGCCGCACGGATGTGTTTATGAAGGTTGATGGTGTGTTCTCTGGTCAATGCCTCATTCATGGCAGAACAGCCCTTTTCTCACCTGCTTTGGGGGAACCATTCTGCTGGGCCCAGGTTGGAAAGAGGTAGGGTAATTATTACTCTGTCATGCTTGGGGCCTCACACAGACATTCTAACTGGGGGCTCTTTGCTTGAACAGGCAGCTAAGCCCACAGTCTGACTTAGTTCCCTGTGTATTCTTGTAGCCCTCCTCACTGTCCTTGTGGAAGGTGGTTCCTGAGTAGAATGGATGACTTAGAGCAGAACAAGCAGTAGTATGAGAGGCTAGGAAGTGTGGAGGAAGAAAAAGTAGTACTTTTGTTTCTGGAGTTTCTCTTCTGAAACAGATTTCAAAAGGTTCCTGTCTTAATCTAAACCCTCCTGGACCACAGAGGGGTTAGGTATCACATACTAGGTTTTCCCAAATCAGGTCTATGATGTGGTGCAAGTGGTGACAGTTTCTTGTATTGGCTGGAAAATGCTTTCAGATTATCCTTTTTCTAAGAGTAAAGTTTGGATCCATTTAAATGGAAACAGTAGGGAGTAGTTCATTAATTCTGAGGGGAATGCTGGGCGGGTGAGGGGGGTTAAGGGAGGACTGTGTATTCTCTTCATGGCTCAGCTTTCAGGAGCAGGTAAGAAGTAGATACTCTGTTGTAAGTAGTAGTACTCTGTTGCAGAGTTTGTGCTTGTAGATTGGACATAAACAGCCTCCTCCTACCCTGGGAATGCTAGGTGTTCCAGAGCTGGGCTGTTTGTTCCAAGAATAATTATTTGTCCCTCAGATCTCTATTGCACTTGGCAGTTCACCAAGCCCTTTCACCTAGGTCCTTTTATTTTTTCTTTGCAGCCCTGTCCATACACAGGAAGACAACTGAAAGGAGCTTAAAATTATTAAGCACCTACTGTATGCAAATTCTGAATGTGGGATCTCATGCAATCCTCACAATATTTAATTATCTGCGTGTTACTGTCTGCCTGTATTGCTTTGAAGGAGGCTGAGGGTCTGAGAAGTTAGGAGACTGATGTAAGGTTTTGTGCCAGAGTTAAGCCTGGAATCTGCTCCTGAGCCCGCGCTCCTCTTACACTGCCATGTTGCCTTGCAGACCTCATGATTCAGGGTCAGCAGAATCTCTCGAAGGGCTTGTTGGAACGGGTTGCTGGACGCTACTTTTCAGAGTTTCTGATTCAGGAGGTATAGGCTGGAGCCTAGCATTCAACGTTTCTAAGTTCCCGAGTGATGTTGCTGCCGCTGCTGCTGCTGGTCCGGGGACCACACTTTGAGAAGTATAGCTCTAGATTAAAAGTTCCGTTCCCTTAATCTCCTCTTTACCTTTCCTCAAACAGTAAATATGGGTTTTCCTTTTTATTTTAAAAGGTTTTATTTATTTATTTATTTGACAGAGGGATCACAAGTAGGTAGAGAGGCAGGCAGAGAGATAGAGGGGGAAGCAGGCTCCCTGCTGAGCAGAGAGCCCGACACAGGGCTCTGTCCCAGGACCCTGAGATCATGACCTGGGCCAGAGAGAGAGGCTTAACCCACTGAGCCACCCGGGCACAAATATGGGTTCTCCTACGGACAGACTGTAAATGGGGTTATAAGAAATTGGTCATTTAGAGGCTCTATTGCCTTCTGTATATATATCAAGCTGAGTATTTCCTGGGATGCTCAGTTTAGTAAGGGAGCTAAAACAGGTACCTAAATCAGATGTGATGAGAAGTGGGGCATTAGACTGGACAGATAAATGAAGAAAGTGGAGGACCATAGGGGTTATTACCTCCAACATTAACAGTAACAATAGCTTTTTGTTTGTAAACAATAGGTTTATGTGTGTGAGAGACTGAAGTAGGTGCTTTCTAGATCCTGCAGCCTTTAATCCCCACAAGAAAACTGTGAGTCAGGTACTGTGTGATCTCCATTTTGCAGATGAGGACCCTGAGACAAAGAGAGAAGGTCACACAGGTAGCAGGGAGGGAGCTGGAGCGGAATCCAGCATTGTGGCTCTGGAACTGGTGTGCTGTTACTCTGTGCTGCCCTCAGCCAGGGAGGAGTGAGGAGCACCACCTTTGGAAGGGAGGAAGGAAGAACTCAGGAAGCAGTGGCCACTGAACAGAGCTTTTACGGATGAGTAGGGATGGAGAAGGAGGCTTGGAGGGTGTTCTCTAGCTGAGAAAGCGTCTTGAGCAAAGGCTGATATTAAGTTGGGGGAGGGCATCATAGGATCGGTTCTATTGATCTAGCAAGGGAGAGTGGTGGGAGCTAAGACTGGAAAGGTGGGGGGGGGGGCTTCAGATGTTGGCCAGATAGTTGGGACTCTTCTTGGGTGGTACTGGGAAGTCAGGAAGGATTTCTAGGGATGAGGGTAGCAGGGATGTCTACGGAGATAGGGAGGTTTCCACTTGGCAGTCACTGAAAGGTCATTCTTGACTATTCCCATCAAAGCTCCCATCTGTGCAGAGTGGGGGTCCTTCAGGGGAGTTGGGAGCGGGCACAGCCAATTCCTCCGAAGTTGGGGCAGGGCCCTTCCTATGTGCCCTGGTCAGAGAAGAGTGCTGAGGCAGGTTGGTGGACCAGGGGAGGAGGACTGGGGTTCTGAGAGCATTTGTCCTGAACTGCCTGGACAGCTTATAAAGCTCCCGTCTTGCGGTGGGGGTCAGCCTGCTTCTTGTTCTACCCTGCTTTCCATGTACCTGCACAGGAGCACACTCACGAGGACTTGACTGAAGGGCTGTCCTTGCTTACAGAGGACTCTTTGGGATATAAAGAATTCTTATAAAATCATGATTTTTTTAAAAAGTGTTTTCCATGTAGAAAACTTGAAAAATGCACACACACAAAATGCAAAGGAGAAAAAAAGATCACATAAAATGTTCTCTTACAAATTCATTGAGATTCTTCTCATTTCTTGTAATAAGTGGAAGGGGTGCAGTCCTTGTACATTTCACTCCCTGGTTTTTCTCTTGGATGGCAACATTGTATAAGTTCTCTTAGCATATTTCTGTGTAATCTACCTGTTTTTTTTCTTGGTGGGGGGGGGAGGGCTGATACAGTGCAAAGAAGGGAATCTGAGTAAAGTCCCCAGAGGAGCTTCAGTTAAGCGTTGTTGATCTTGACCTAGCAGATCCATCACTCAGAATTTTTAGGTTAACCTAGTAGTCTGAAGAGATATAAATAACATTCAGTCTTTTCTTTTCTTTCTTTCAATTTTTTTTTTCTTTCCCCTGACCCAGCTTGTAGTGGCTAGGAGAGGGGCCTTTAAAGAAACCATTTTCAGGGGCTCCTGGGTGGCTCAGTCGGATAAGCCTCTGCCTTCAGCTCAGGTCGTGATCCTGCAGTTGTGGGATCTAGCCCTGCATCCCGCTCCCTGCTCAGCAGGGAGTCTGCTTCTCCCTCTCTCTCTACCCAACTCCCACCCCGGCTGTCCTCTGGCTCACACTCTCTCTTGCAAATGAATAAAAAATCTTTAAAAAATAACAAAAAAACCCATTTTCAGACTTGGTGTCTATTTTAGTGTTCCTACCAGTCCTCTGACCTGGCTGAATGTCGTGAATCTTCTCTATCCAGTCAGCCTCCCTGCTCTCTGGCAGGCCGTGCCTCCTCCTCCTCCGGGAAGCTTTCCTAGATGGTTGATGGTGCTGAATCTCTTCTCTGAACTCACAGTGTTTGCTATCTCTGTTGGCTTGTTCCTCACCTCCAAAATAGCAAATTCCTTAGCTCTCCAGGTTTTCGTGGAGGTTAAATGAGAGAATGTATGTGAAGTCCCCGGCACAGTGTCCTGCAGTCAGCTACTCTGCTCAGACCTGTTGATCGCTTCCATCCTGCCTGGTGCAGTTTCCCGAGGTTATTTATTGTATGTCTCGTCACGTGTTTATTGCCTTATCTTCCAAATGAGAACAGAGGCTCCCCACAGCAGGATGCGTGCTTTCTCTTTCCCCGTGACCTTCACAGAATGTGGCAGAGCATATGCAGCACAGCGGCTCGCTCCAGAGGTTCCTTTCTGTCCATCTTATTTTTTAGCATCTTTCAAAGCTCAGAATACTAGCCATCATTTACCGATCCTTCAGCATCCTCCAGACACCCTGTCGCATGCATTATCTCGTTAAAATCTTTTTTTCCCTGAAAACTCCACTAAGTCCGTGGGATTATTTCTATTTTACAGATGAAGAAATGGCTTAGAGGAGCTAAGAAACTTGCCCAAGGTTCAGTGGTTCAGGGTCGGCTGAGCCGTGTTCCACATGCAGGGAGTCAAGCTCCCAGGCTTTTGTGCACATTGCCTTGCAGACAGCAAGTCTGGTCTGTTTCCATTTAGACAAGAAGGAGCCTTAACTGATTCCACATGGGAATTCGACGAAGCTCGCATAAGTTGCATCAAGGAATTCTAGAGCAGTATGGATGCCCACGGACCTCTCTCTGTTCTCTTCCAACAAGTGGCCCTTTTTTGTTTGGGTCGGAGTCTCTGTCTCAGGTGTGATTGCTCAGTGTGAGTTCGTTAACTGTTACAATACTCACTTCCCTGATCTGTAAACAGGGAAGGGGTGTGTATGTTGACGAGAACACTTGCTCTGTCACGTCTTACAGGACTGTTAAGAGGATCAGTGAGATTCCAGGCATAAGAGCGAAACCTGGTATTATGCTACAGGTCCTTCCCTGCGTCCTCTACACTCAGTGTTCCACCAGTGCACCTGTTTTTCATTGTACTTAGTGATTGGCTTTTAAAAACCGTGATAAATAGGCATAATACAAAATTTACCATTCTGTCCATTTTAAAGTTCAGTGACATTAAGTACGGTCACACCGGTGTGCAGCCATCACCGCCGTCCATCTCCAGAACTTTCTTCATTTTGCCTAAATGAAGCTTTGGATGCATAAAATGAGAACTCCCATTTCTCCCCACCTCCAGCCCCCGGGGAACAGCCTTTCTACTTTCGTTCTCTAGGAGTTTGACAGCTCTAGGTACCCTCACCTCGCATAAATAGAATCAGACAATAAATGTGTCTTTGTGACTGGGTTATTTTACTTAGCATAATACCTTTAAGATTCATTCACGTTGGAACACGTTTCACGATCTCCTTTCTTAATGCTGAACAATACTCCGTTGTATATATGTACCCCATTTTATTTTTATTTTTTTTTTTTTAAAGATTTTATTTATTTATTTGACAGAGAGAGAGGCAGGCAGAGAGAGAGAGAGAGGGAAGCAGGCTCCCCGCTGAGCAGAGAGCCCGATATGGGACTCGATCCCAGGACCCTGAGATCATGACCCGAGCCGAAGGCAGCGGCCCAACCCGCTGAGCCACCCAGGCGCCCCTGTACCCCATTTTATATATCTATTCATTTGTCTCTGGATTCTTGGTCTGCTTCAACCTTTGGCTATTGTGAACAGTGCTCCTGTGAACATGGGTGTGCAGATATCCGTATGTGTGTCTGCTTTTGGTTAGTTCGGATATATACCCAGTGGTGGAATTACTGGATCATACGGTAATTCTGTTTTTACTCTTTCATGGAAGGTCCACCATACTGTTTTCCACAGTGGTTGTACCATTTTTTGTGTTCCCATCAGCAGTGCATAGGGCCCCCATTTCTCCGCATGGTCACTGAAACTTAGTAGTTACTTGGTTTGGGTTTTTTTTTTTTTTTAGACTTTTTTATTCATTCATTTGGCAGGCAGAGATCACAAGCAGGCAGAAAGGCAGGCAGAGAGAGAGAGAGGAGGAAGCAGGCTCCCTGCCGAGCAGAGAGCCCGATGCGGGGCTCCATCCCAGGATCCTGGGATATGACCCGAGCCTAAGGAGGAGGCCCCAACCCACTGAGCCACCCAGGCGCCCCAGTAGTTACTTGGTTTTTTAATGGTAGTCTGCCTTAATGCGTGTGAAGTAATAATATCTCATTGCCATTTTGACTTGCACTTCCCTAGTCATTAGCGACAATGAACATCTTTTCATTTGCTGATTGGCCGTTTGTATATCTTTGGAGGAATTTGGGTTCAAATCCTTTGTCTGGTTTTTTTTTTTTTTTAATTTAAAATGATTTTATTTATTTGTTTAACAGAAAGAGAGAGAGAGAGAGATCACAAGTAGGCAGAGAGAAAGAGGGAGAAGCAGGCTCCCTGCCGAGCAGAAAGCCCCATGCGGGACTCGATACCAGGACCCCGAGACCATGACCCAAGCCAAAGGCATAGACCCAACCCACTGAGCCACCCAGGTGCCCCTCTTTGCCTGGTTTTTAATTGGGGAGATTTTTATTGTGGTTATCATTTTTGAGTGTTAGGAGCCTTCTGGATATGACCGATGTTAATTAGTAGCTACATGATTTGCAGATAATTTTCTCCCGTTCTCTGGGTTGCCTTTTTACTTTTACTGGATTGAGTCCTTGGATGCATAAAAGTTTTTCATTGTGATGAAGTCCAGTTTGTCTCTTTTTTCTTTTGTCGCCTGTGGCGTCATGCCCTAATTTTTCTGGAGAGTCTAACATGTGCCTTTAGAATAGTGACGCCGGCAGTACTAGTCAGCATGACTCTTCACCAGAAATTGGGCTAAGTACCTACACGCATCATTTCCTTTCATTCTCGCAGCAGCCCTGTGAGGCAGGAGCCTCACGTTTTCTAGAGCAGGAAACCAGGACTTCGAAACTAAGAACCTTCCCCAAGGTCTGTGCTAAGAGCAGGGATTTGAATCCAGGCCTGAGGACTCCAGAGCCAGTGCTCGTAACCACTAAGCTGGAGAGCTCAGTAATTATTTGTGGGACTGAATGAATGAACTTGGAGGCTGAAACTCTGGCAGTTGTTGTCCCTGATTCAGGTGTGCTCATGTTAGATATGATTCATCCAGTTCAGTCCTAGTGTGATTCGGTACCCAAGTGTCCTCGTCATCCCAGTGCATTTTCTGAGATCTCTGTTAAAGGATGTGCTTTCTTCCAATTCAGTGAGGCTCTTCTCGGTCATGGAAGACCTGTGTACCCCTGTATATTTACCTTCTCTTTGGATTTGCTTTGAAACTATGATCTTGGGGGGTGCGGGAAGAGGGGATTTAAACAGATGTTAAGTTGTCTAACTGACCAACTTGCTTTTAAGACATTACCAGCTGCTGTTTAAATCATTCATGAAGCACCAGCCTTGTAGTGTGGAAGGCATGTCAAAAATTCTGTTTCAGGTTTTGGCTTAAAACTGAGTGTAATGGGGAGAGACTGCTTCCTTCATCTCAGAGAATTGGGTTGTACATCTTTAGAGGGCTGGGGACAAGGACGTGGCCCTGTAATAGGACACTGTTGAGTCTTCTGCCACTTCTCAAAGGAGAAATCACACAGAGTCCTGGCACATCATTAGTCAAAATAGGAAATGAGGCCTGAGAAATTATGTGGCTTGGCGTTGGAGAGCAGAATTTTCTAGTGGCTTCCAGAGGGTGAGAATCCCTCGTGTTAACTCTGGAAATTCTTAAACCAGCAATTCAAAGACTCAATGAATTCAAGGTAGAAGGGTATTCGCAGCATTTGGTCCAACTCCCTCATTTTTATAGGTGAGGAAGCTGAGGCCCAGGGAGGGTGGGCTGTGCTATTTTTACCTGGACAACAGGTAAGACACCTAATGTGTGGTGGGTTGGTTGGTTGGTTTGTTTGTTTGTTTGTTTCCTGACAGCAGCCAATTCTTTTTTTTTTTTTTTAAGATTTTATTTATTTATTTGACAGACAGAGACCACAAGTAGGCAGAGAGGCCTGCAGAGAGGCAGGCAGAGAGGAGGAAGCAAGCTCCCCGCAGAGCAGAGAGCCCAACACCGGGCTCGATCCCATGACCCTGGGACCATGACCCAAGCTGAAGGCAGAGGCTTCAGCCCACTGAGCCACCCAGGCGCCCCATGCAGCCAATTCTGACACCAACTCCCTGTCCTACAATTCAGTTCAGTTCTGACCTGACTGCCTGGAGTTGTTACAGACCCTGCTGGTTAAGGGTTCAGTCCCACGGGACTTATCCCTGATTCAGACACCAGTCTCTAGTTCTCCGTTGCCCCCCAGTGGACTGTAGGGTTCCTATGACCCTGCCTGAGGTTCAAGAATTTGGTAGAAAGGCTCACAAAACATAGGAAAATCACTTTACTTACATTTACAAGTTTATTATAAAGGATACAACTTAGGAAGAGCCAAATGGAAAAGATGTGTGAAGTGGGGGAAGTGGGGAGGGGCACAGAGTGCCCATGCTCTCATGGGTCGGGGGGTACCACCCTCCCAGCCCCTCATTGTGTTCACTAACTCAGAAGCCCCTTGAACCCCACTGTGTAGGCATGATTGATTACATCATTGGCCGTTGGGGATTAACTCATTCTCTAGCCCCACTCTCATTCTGGAGGTTGGAGGTGGAGCGGGGGCTGAAAATTCCCAGTCCTCTGGTGTCCAGCCCCCACTGTGAAGCTATCTAGGGGCACAGCCTCTAGTCATCTCATTAGCATACAGCAGACACCTCTGATACTCTGGAGAGTCCAAGGATTTTAGGAGCTGTGTGCCAGGAACTAGGGACAAGGATCAGATACATATTTCTTTTTGTATCACAATAGGTGACTTGCCAAGTCCCATAGGGAGTCAGTGATAAACCTGGGGGCATCCCTTGACTCTTACCCAGGGCCCTTGCCCAGTTACGGATGTTTGTATATGGGCAAAGACTCTAAGAAAAGTAGTAGCAGCCTGCCATTTGATGAAGGGGCAGTTCTGTTTTTCCCCTAAGATTTTTTTTTTTAATAATCTTTGCACCAAGCGTGGGTCTCAAACTCACAACCCTGAGATCAAGAGTCGCACCCTCCACTTACTGAGCCAGCCAGGCGTACCCAGAGGGGGCCGTTCTTGACCTAGACTCACAAAGGCAAATATTTTTTTTATTTTCTGGAAGTTAATCACATTCACACATAATTTGGTGGGGGTGACTGTTTAGCTCTAGGTTTGAAGGTTGAAATGAAATTAGTTCATAAAATCACCTTTGGTACTCTGTTCCAGCTGCTTTTTCTGGCACCCATCCAGAACGGACCAATGGATCCCAGGCTAGCACTTGGGGAGCCCCGGATTGGTCAGCTCTGTGACTGATGTGCTGTGTGATGGTGGGTAGGTCACATTCTGCCTCTTTACTCATTTGGAGAGGAGAACTGAACAGCAGAGTCTCCAAGTTCATTTCCATGCCTAAAGTTTAAGTCCTGAATCAGAGTGGCTTTTAGTTTTTCTGAAGTTTAAGACCTTGAGCTTTCACAGAAGATTCTTTTGAATCTAACTTAAATATACGGGTTGTGGATTTTTAGTTTTACGTATGTATTATGCATGCACACACATTTTCTAACACATTTTTCCTTGAGATATAATTTATTTCTAGTGAACTGCACAAATCTTAATTGTTACAGTGTTCACAAATGCATTCACAGTAGTAACCCGCACCTCTGCCGAGATAAAGACTTTGACCATCACCCGAGAAAGTTCTCTCCTGCCCCATCCAAACAGCCCTTCCCTACAACACACCCCTTGTGCAGGTAACCACCGATCTCAACTTGGTCACCAAGGGTGAATTTTGCCTGTTCCAGAAGTTTTTAGGCATGAAGTTGTACAGTGTGTGCTCTTTTGTTTGATTCTGGGTGGTATTTTGAAGAGGTTTTCTGCTTTCTTCCTGCAATCCTAAGAAGTCCTGTGCATTCTTTTCTCCAGCTGCCGGCTTGAAAGGTCGTGTGGTCTGGGGTCCTGCTGGTCCCTGTGAGCTGCCATGGTTTGAGCAGTGAGGGCCCTCTGCCAGTGGGCCGCCATACTGTCTGCTGAGTGTGAGGGAAGACATGGAGAGAACAGCTTGACTCCCAGATACTGGGTTGGGTTTGTTTCTATAATTATTGGTGTCGCAGTCTTCTCACTTGTCAACTGGGCAAATTGGATCTACCAGCAGACTGAGAAAGAGACTAACTCTGACACCCGAAAATGTCACTTGTAATGGCACGTTTCTGACAAGGTGCCCATGAGAGACACTAATTTCAATTTCATAAATACTCTTGAACATAAAGGCAGATTGCTCCAGGGAGCAAGAGCAAAAGGAAGGGCGGTCTGGAAGGGCCAAGCAGGGGGACCCGGGTGCCAGACCGTTGGCGGTTCTGGGGGCCTCCTTTGGCCTCGAGCTTCACGTCAGTGGAAGGGAATTTGTTTGCTTTTCTTCATACTGTCTTTAGACTTTGTTTCCTCTTCTTGGTTTAGATCACCTCTAACTTAGACCCACCCTGTTCCTGGCCGGACCCTTGCACATACCTCCCAGCCTGTCTCCTCAGTTCGATTTTCCCTCCCTTTGTACACAGAGACCACTCAAAACCTGGGACAAATCTGCCAGAACCCTCCTGGAACTCCCTGTCTCCTTGTGAATGGGTTATAAACTTAGCCCGGCATTCAGGGCCTCACTAATTGGGCTGCTTCCTGTCGGACTCTCTATCAGACCTTTGCACACACTCTCCCGCCAGTGCTCCTCGTGCTCCTTCCTCCCATGTGACACTGTTTCTCATTCCAAACCTAGCTTAGGTCCTCCCACTGCTGCAGAGCTGGCCCCATACCCATGAACTAAAAATGACACTTTTAGTGTATACATATTTAATAATTATGTGACTCTTAATTTCAGTACACCATGAGAATGGGGTGGGATTTTGAATTCTGAAATGAATAATGTTCTAGCCTACCTGCCTGGAGAGGCGCTCTGTGTATTGGCCCAAAGGGAGGTGTCAAAGGAACGGAAGTGCCTGTGTGAGCTGGGAACTGTTCTGGGGGCCTTCTACCATTCTAGCTCACTGAACCCTCTTACCTTGTGAGCTCGGCCTTTTCACCCCACCCATGGTGACTTTCTCAGAATCAAACAACTAACAGGATCGAAACCCGGTGAGGTCTACAACAGCCTTTGTGCTTCCAACCACCCAGCTGGGCTCCCACGGTGTTGGGTGGAGGTGGGGACAGGTCAGGGGGTCAGAACTGGCTGGTCTGTACCCTGTTCGTTTGTCCTTTTGTGACTGGTTTATTTCACTTGACATAATCAAGATTCATCTATCTTGGAGCATGTGTCAGAATTTTTTTCCTTTTTTTTTTTTTTTTTAAAGATTGATTTGTTTATTTTAGGGATGCCTGTGTGGCTCAGTCAGTTAAGCATCTGCCTTCAGCCCAGGTCATAATCCCAGGGTTCTGGGATTGAGCCCCATATCAGACTTCCTGCTCTGTGGGGAGCCTGCTTCCCCCTCTGCCTGAAACTCCCCCTACTTATGCTCTCTCTCTCCTGTTCTCTGTCAAATAAGTAAAATCTTAAAAAAAAAAATTACTTATTTTAGAGAGATTGAGAGAGAGCATGCGAACAGGGGGAGGGAGAGAGAGAGAGGGAGAGAGAGAATCTCTAGTAGATTCCCCACTGAGCACAGTGTCCAATGCAGGCTCAGTCCCACAACCCTGAGATCATGATCAGAGGTGAAATAAAAAATCAGATACTTAACCAACTGACCACCCAGGCGCCCCATAATTATTTCCTTTTTTAAGGCTGAATAATATTCTGTTGTATGGATAGACCACATTTGTTCCATTCATCCATCTTTGGACCCTTGACTTGCTTCCACCTTTAGGCAATTGTAAATAATGCTGCTGTGAACAGGGGTGTGCAAATACTTATTTGTGTTCCTGCTTTTAGTTATTTTGAGTATATTCCAAGAAGTGGAATTGTTGGATATGGTACCACTATTTTTAAATTTTCTGTGGAACCTCCATACTGATTCCCACAATGGCTGCACTATTTGACCTTCCCACAAACAGTACCCAAGGGTTCTAATTTCCCCACACCCTTGCTGACTTCGTTGTATTGATAGCAGCCATCCTAATAGGTGTGAGGAGGTTGCATGGTTTTGGGGGGGTCTGTCATTAAGTACCCACATAAATCCAGGATCGTTCAACGCTTCTGTGAAGGGTGTGTATTTGGAGTAAGGCAGAACATAAGTCCTGTGGGGACCGTGTTCATTTCTCAGCAGGTTGTATTTGCTAAATGATGCTGTTTGGTGGTTGTTGGACAAAATTGCTTTGTTAGTGGCCACTTAGCCTTTTGGATTTTGAGGCAATGGTGGAACAGAGGGCCTTCACAAGTCACTTGTGGCTTCAGTGACAGAACAGAAATGAGAGCCTTCAGTGGGGCTGGTGGCATTATCGTGGCCCCGGGTGAATTGAGGTCCTCCAGGAGAAGCTACCTCCTGGCTTGGGGGAAAGCTGAGTGCTCTGGGTACACAGGTTGCAGTGTGATGGGGTTGGAGGGAAGTGGGACAGCCCCCAGGGTCTCTGAGTGCCTGCCCTGCTTGGTGCTGGTGAGATACAGTCACCACCCTTAGCGAGTTCCACTGACGGGGAGATAAACATGTCATTTCAGTGCCCAGGGCAGCCTGCGACAGAAGTCAGAACAAGGCCTAGGGAAGGCTCAGAATAGAGCAGAAGGCAGGTTCCTGAGAAGCACTGCCCGAACCTGGTTTTGAAGGATGAGTAGGAGCTGGCCTGAAAGAGAAGGGAGTTGGAGGCGGGAGCAAGCCAGGGGGCTTGTCGCTGAACTTCATCAGATGGGTGCTTTTGTTTGAGAGAATGTCCTAATGGCTCTTTGTTTTCCAAACTTGATAGACTTAAGGAGAAGGGTGTGGGAGGTTACCTGCTTCCAAGCCCCACCAGGGGGACAGGGTGGGGTGGGTGAAGGCAAAGGAAGCAACCTTTGGAGCCGTCTCCCAGAAGCCCCATTGCAGTCCCATGATGGTGGCGGGAAGGCTGACTTGGAGGAAGGCGCACCACCCTCCCGGCCCTCCTGTGGCCCAGGCTGAGGGGGAGGAGGGCTGCTCTGGGTGGCCATGGGCCTTCCCCGGGCTCCCCGGCTCCTGCCGCCCAGATGCTGCCGGCTCTTTGTTCTTTGGTGCCCACTGTTTGTTTGTTTGCCTTTCAGCGAATGGGCATTGAGCTCATTCTTGTTGAAAAATGAGACAGTAAATGTATTCTGTGTGAAGTGTGGGTCCCCGCTTTCCCACCCTTACCCTGCTCCCCAGAGGTAGCCCCGTCGCTAGCCCCGTCGGTCGCTTAGTGTGTGGTCCGTGTGCCACGAAGTTTCTTTTGTACAGCGGGATCCTGCCAGGGGGCTTCACTGTGCAGTTTGCTTGTCATGCCCCGGTGTGTCTGGGAGCTCTTCCCCGGGCGGCGTATTCTTACATACCTCCTTGTGCAGAGCGCCCTGTACAACGGACACACATTTACTCCACCGCTGTGCTCTGACTAGGAGGCAGTGGGGTTTTGTCCTTAGAAACAGCGCTGTAGCAATGTATCTTTGTGCACTGATGTTGTTGGTCTGCCTTCCCAGCAGTAAAAACCTGGGTCAGACTCTAGAAGCATTGGAAGCTTCAAGAGAGACTGCCAGACTTGGAAACTATGTTCCGCATGGGACTGTCATGACAGAGCCCGAGTTCTTGTTGCCCCTTCAGCCTCATCAGTGCCGGCGGTCTCCTGCATTTCTGCACATCTGCGGACAGAAAAGGTATCTGGCTGGTGGTGGTCCATGCTTCGTGGAAAACCAGCTCCGGGACGTGTGCACTAAAGCTTGCGGCCTCTGGCCGGCTCCCTTCGTCAGGCGCAAATGTGCCTGTGGCTGGGCTGCAGAGTCGCTCTGTTCCTCCTGCCTCCTTGGCCTGTCAAGTGCCTGCCTTCTTGGCGCCGCCTGCCTGCCTGCTGTGAGGGGCCCACAGCTGTCTGCTGCTGCGCCCGGGTAGTGACCGGGATGCCCACACTCACAGTCCCTGCGCATTACTGGTGACACACTAGCCTTGATAATCCATGGGGTCTCCTTCCTCGTGGCTAACGCAAGACAGTACATGAAAGCCAGGCATTTTGCACATCCTTTATTCAGGGTCAGGACAGAGGAGGAAAATTCTCTCTGCTCCCAATCAGAGGAACACTGTCAAAGGCTGGATGGCAGATTTGGGTCCCTGCCAGAGAGCTAGAAAGGGAGTTGGGGGAGGAGGGAACTGCCACTTATTGAAGGTTGCTGGTCATTCTCCTTGCAGCAACCTCTAAGGCAGTGGTTGATTTTTCTCTGATTTATAGCAAGGCTGAGTCACATGCCGGTGACCTCCCAGGGAGTAAGTGACAGAGCCCAGAGGTGAATCTAGGTTTGCCATGAAGCGCTACCGCAGCTTAAAAATCTTAAAAAGGAGGGGGTGGCGTGCCTGGATGGCTCAGTGGGTTAAGCCTCTGCCTTCGGCTCAGGTGATGATCTCGGGGTCCTGGGATCGAGTCCCGCATCGAGCTCTCTGCTCAGCAGGGAGCCTGCTTCCCACCCCCCCGCCTGTTTCTGTGTCTGCTTGTGATCTCTCTCAGTCAAATAAATAAATAAAAATCTTAAAAAAAAAAAAAAAAAGCGCTACCGCTGCTCATGGATTGGCCCCCAAGCGGATCCCAAGGGATGCCATCCCAGAGATCCTCCCCCTAGAGGCGAAGATGAACTAGGACCTCCTTACCAGTGGGCCTTGAGGGTCTCTTGGTCACCTGGAAAAAGACAGTGCAGTTTCTCCACCTGCATGGCTAGGCCCTGGCCTGGGACTCCCCAAATAATCATGGTTTCCGTGAACTCCTGGGGACCACCTTTGTGAATCTCTTGTATCCAGGGGTCATTTATGCTGCTATTTATAGAATATATTTATTTTTTATATCGAGTCATTTTTTTTACTTGGGCAAATTTACTTTTAAAGGACCTTATCACTACTGAACATTGAAAACCAGTTTCACTTGGCAGTGATCCAAAATATCATAAACATAATAAAAAATAAATAAACACAGTGAGACCAAAACAAGGTTAGTCCAGCTGGGGCCTGTTGCCATCCTAGGGCTCCCAGCTGAGGCCCCCTCCTTGTGAGATCAGGAAGCATTCATGGTGTTGGCACAGCCAAACTAGGGCAGAAGCAGGAGAGCCTCAAGAGGACTGATTCAGTGTTTGAACACCACCTCCCTGGCCCACTTAAAGTCACCCATTGGTGGTCCAACCCGCTCTTCGTGGAGTGGCCTGCTAACTTCTCGGATCATGCCCATTTCCAAGGCACCCTGCCTGTCTCTAAGCCTTCGCTTCTGCCCTTGCCGCCACCAGGATGGCTCCCCTCTCTGCCTCTCTTGCTGTCCTGGTCAGGTTCCGCCCTTCCTGCAAGGTGTGGCTCGAATGCCACCCTCACTAAGCCGCCGCCTCTGATGTCCTAATTACTCCAATTATATTTTTCGTAGACCCCTCCTGGCACAGATCAGATTATGGAAGGGGTGTGTGTGTGTTTCTCCTGTGTGACTGAGCTATGGGAAATGGTGCTTTGTGTGTGTGTGTGTGTGTGTTTCCCTTGTGCGACTGAGCTATGGGAAATGGTGCTTTGTGTGTGTGTGTTTCCCGTGCGACTGAGCTATGAGAAATGGTGCTTTGTAGTCTTTATTCTCCAACCCAGCAGGGAGCCCCTATGTGCAGGGACAGGCTCTTATGATAAGAACTGAAGTGTTGGAATGTGCTGTTCCCTGTGCTGAGCCCTCTGTTCCGCCATGCTAGATGTCCAGTGTTGCTGGTGAAGTGGGTGTCCCTGGCCAGTGCTCCACAACTGCCACTCCCCTCTCTAGAATAGCACCTACCACCAGGGAGAGGTGGGCCTGGGGACCCTGAGCGGCAGGTAGCACCTGTATAAGAAATGGTTGGCATGAAGCCCCCACTGTGGGGGGGGGGTGTCCTAATGGTACCAAATAGTATCAAAGCCAGGTCTTCTGCAGATGTCCAGGGACCCTGAACTTCTCTTGGCTTTAACCTGTTTTGCTTCCTGGCTCCAGGTCCCCATTCACCTGGTCTTCAGGACAACCTGCTCCCCATGTGGCCCCCTCTGGTGTTTTGGTTTTTTTTTAAGTATTTTTTTTTTAAATTTTTAAAAAGATTTTATTTATTTATTTGACAGAGAGCGAACACAAGTAGGCAGAGAGCCAGGCAGAGCAGAGAGCCTGAGGCGGGGCTCAATCCCAGGACCCTGAGATCATGACAGGAGCCGAAGGCAGAGGCTTAACCCACTGAGCCATCCAGGCGCCCCTTTTTTAAAAAGATTTTTATTTATTTATTTGACAGAGATCACAAGTAGGCAGGGGGCAGGCAGAGAGAGGAGGAAGCAGGCTCCCCGCTGAGCAGAGAGCCAGATATGGGGCTTAGGACCCTGGGATCATGACCTGAGCCAAAGACAGGCTTAACCCACTGAGCCACCCAGGCGCCCCCTGCTGACGTTTTTGTTTTTTTTTTTTTTAAATACTACCATATTCCCTATGCTCTACATTGCATTCTTCTTATAAGTAGAAATTTCTAATTTTTTTTAAGATTTTATTTATTTATCTGACACAGATCACAAGTAGAGAGGCAGGCAGAGAGAGAGAGGGAAGCAGGCTCCCTGCTGAGCAGAGAGCGCGACGCGGGACTCAATCCCAGAACCCTGAGATCATGACCCGAGCAGAAGCAGTGGCTTAACCCACTGAGCCATCCAGGCGCCCCTTTTTTTAAAAGATTTTTATGTATTTATTTGACATAGATCACAAGTAGGCATAGGGGCATGCAGAGGGAGGAGGAAGCAGGCTCCCTGCTGAGCAGAGAGCCCAATATGGGGCTTGATCCCAGGACCCTGGGATCATGACCTGAGCCAAAGACAGAGGCTTAACCCACTGAGCCACCCAGGCGCCCCCTGCTGACGTTTTGAGCCCTGTTTGGCACTTTCACTTTCTGGCATCGCCCCCGAACCACTGTGAATAGGCCTGGGTCCATACCCCAACCCTGCCCTCAGAGTCCGAATGCCCTCATCTCATGGCCTGGCTGGCTTTGGTCCAGAGGGGTTTGTGGGGGAGGCTCTGGCCAGTGAGGGAAAGAGAACCAAACACTCCATTGCTCTCCAGCTTCTTTTGCTCTCACTCATTGCAAGAGGAGGTGTGGACAGCTGAGTGGAGCACAGGGCTTCTGAGCAGGCTGTGTTCTGGGACTACTCCTGCTTTGAGATTGGGGAACCTTTGTCTCATTTGCTCGAAGCTCTATATGGGCCAGCAGCAGCCCTGAAGACTTGTGTCCTTCCCCTGCTGGGTTCCACACACCCTCCTAGGTAGGGACCAGGTGGCATTCCTCTTGGTATCCAGAGGGCCCAGTGCTGCTAGTTTCAATGCAAGGTCAAGGTGTAGAATTTATTTCGGAATTTACTTGGTCTATGTCGGCTTAAATAGGTGTTTCAAAGTGAAACTGTTAGGTTGGGGAACTTAGTGAAAGATAAAGGCGGTGCCAGGTTGCAGACATTTAATGTCTCTGTGCCTCACTTTCCTTGCTTATGACGACTATCTCTTCATTCAAACTGGATAATGCATATAAAGTATGTGCTCACTAAAGGGTCTTTTCCTCCATGAAAAATGGTTTTGAGGGGCACCTGGGTGGCTCAGTGGGTTAAAGCCTCTGCCTTCGGCCCAGGTCATGATCCCGGGGTCCTGGGATCGAGCCCCACATCTGGCTCTCTGATCAGCGGGGAGTCTGCTTCCCTTCCTCTCTCTCTCTGCCTGCCTCTCTGCCTACTTGTGACCTCTGTCTGTCAAATAAATAAAGAAAATCTTAAAAAAAAAAAAATGGTTTTGAGGGGGCACCTGGCTGGCTCAGTCGGAGGAACGTGTGATTCTTAATCTTGGGGCCATGAGTTTGAGCCCCACGTCAGGTGTAGAGATTGCTTAAGAGTAAAATCTTTCAAAAACTTGTTTCTGAAATGAATGCATTTGGAATTTGGAAGGTATGTTCTGGGAAGAGTACATACTGGTTTTTTTGAAAGTAGAAAAAAAGTTTTTCTTTATTTTAATAGTCTGATCTTTCATGCTGCAGAAAAGTTAAAAATAGATCACAGTCTGTGTACTTCTGGAAAGAACAAAAACTTTGAAATCAGACTTCATCTTGAGTCTCAGCTCTACTAACCTGTTTGAGCCTTAGCTTCCTCATCTGTAAAATGGGACACTATTCCTACTCTTTAGAGTGTGGGGGCAGTAGATGAGACATTTGATAGAGCTTCCGTAACAAAAAGCACAGACCTAGTGGCTTAGACAACATTTATTTTCTTATGGTTCTGGAGGTGAGAAGTTAAAAAAGATCAAGGTGTACAGGTTTGCTTTCTCTTGAGGCCTCTCTCCTTGGCATACAGATGCTGCCTTCTTGCTGTGTCCTCACATGGCCTAACTCTGTTTGCACGTATCCCTGCTATCTCCTGATGTGTCCACATTTCCTCTTAGAAGGATACCGGTCAGTTTGTATTAGGGCCCACTCGGCTGTCTTCATTTTACCTTTATAATTTCTTTAAAGACCTACCTCGGAATATAGTCCCGTTTAACATACAGATTTCGGAGAGTGTTGGGCTGAGTGTTAGCGCAGGTACAATTAACCCGTAACATTTGCAGAACAGCTTGACGCATGGTAGCTAGCTCTAACTGTTTAATTTTCTTGAATTCTCGACTCTTTCTTGCCACAGAGTGTATCTGCTGTGTGTGGTCGTCCCTAGAGCTGGTAGTTCTTTATATTCAGTGCCTTCCTAACCCCCAGGTG
This sequence comes from Mustela erminea, assembly GCF_009829155.1. Classification (NCBI taxonomy): domain Eukaryota; kingdom Metazoa; phylum Chordata; class Mammalia; order Carnivora; family Mustelidae; genus Mustela; species Mustela erminea. Next base: position 12,990,986 of record NC_045631.1, on the reverse strand, counting down.
CTTGCTGTTAATGGTAGACCAGTATGATTGGCGCACACGTAGAGACCATACAGGCTTCCTTGAGCTTCTGGACCAGCTAAGGGTCAGTAACTCATTGTTCAGCAAAACCCAGGGTGACTTTATTTTTTTTAATTTTTAATTTTAAGAGATTTTATTTATTTATTTGAGAGAGAGAGAGACAGTGAGAGAGAATATGAGAAGGGAGAAGGTCAGAGGGAGAAGCAGACTCCCTGGGGAGCTGAGAGCCTGATGCAGGACTCAATCTCTGGACTCCAGGATCATGACCTGAGCTGAAGGCAGTGGCTTAACCAACTGAGCCACCCAGGTGCCCTAGGCTTGACTTAACAAAGTTAGCAGAAGATTATGCTTTGGGGCACCTGGGTGGCTCAGTGAGTTAAGGCCTCTGCCTTGGGCTCGGGTCATGATCCCAGGGTCCTGGGATCAAGCCCCGCTCAGCAGAGAGCCCGCTTCCTCCTCTCTCTCTCTCTCTGCCTGCCTCTCTGCCTACTTGTGATCTGTCAAATAAATAAATAGGATCTTAAAAAAAAAATTAAGATAGGAAGGAGCAAAGTGCTAAAAAAAACTGGATTCGGTGAAACATTATGGTGAGTAAAAGAAGCCAGACATGAAAGGGCACATGTTACATGATTCGACTTACATGAAATGTCCAGGATAGGCCAGTTTATACAGAGAGAAAGCAGATTAGTGGTTGGGGGCGGGGCTGGGATGAGGGGGGCAGTAGGCAGCAAATGCCCATAGGTACAGCATTTGTTTTTGGGTGGAGGAGAATATTCTGGAATTAGTTGGTGGTGATGGTTGCACAATTCTGTGACTATACCAGAAGCCACTGAATTGTACCACTTCTAAAGGGTGAATTTTATAGCATGTGAATTATATCTCAATAAAGCTGCTATAAAAAATTTGAATTAGGGTGCTGGCAGGCTTCTGTGAATGGCTTTCCTTCTTTTTTCTGTTCCTCAAGTTTTCTGTAATTACCTTTTTTAAGTGGAGAAACCCAGAGTCCTAGGAAGATGACCTGGGATCCAATTTTGTGTGGTGCTGAATGCTAGTGATGCAAAGAAAATCCCCATGAAATATTAAGGGGTTGGGGCACCTGGGTGGCTCAGCGGGTTAAGCCTCTGCCTTCGGCTCAGGTCATGCTCTCAGGGTCCTGGGATCGAGCCCCGCATTGGGCTCTCTGCTCAGCGGGGAGTCTGCTTCCCGCCCCCTCTGCCCACTTATGATCTCTTTCTCTGTCAAATAAATAAATAAAATCTTAAAAAAAAAAAAGGAAACATCAACCACCAACTAGGATTTACAGGCCTATAAATAGAGAGAAAGCAGGTATATATGTGAGGAAGCTTAATGAATTTGATGAGTGTAATGCGGTCTCCTAAGAGAGAGTCTGTCCTCTCAGTAGCGGATCTGTGGGTCTTAGGTGTGTTAGCGCTTTATTGTCTCGTGGAGTCCAGCTGATATCGGGCGTTCAAATTCAGGTTTGTTTCCTTGTGTGTGGATTCTCTTAGAGAACTGCTCGCTCCCAGTTTGACAGTGTTTTCAATCCAAGAGATTTCTGAGCCATATATATTTTTAATATATGTTAAATAATTCACCAAGGAATGTATGTGTGTGTGTGTGTGTGTGTGTGTGTTGAAACATTGGTAGCTGCCTCACTTCCAATTTGCCCGTTTCTCCCCAGTTTTTAACCCCGCTGGTCCTAGAGACAGTCGGCTTCTTGGTTAATGACATCAAATCATCTTTGAAAGAAAAGCTAAAGACTTCTGCATTCTCTTTCGCCAGTTTTCTGCTTTAAATCTACCCTTTGGTATTTGCAAAGGTCAGATGAGCTATTTTGGTGTCCGCAGCCCTGATTAATGGGAAATCATACATTTCCATTGGCCCCCGAGGATGAAGGATTAGTGCGGCGGCAGCGGCGGCGGCGGGCAGCATCTGCTGTAATGTCAGAAGCGTGGTGTTGGGAATTGCAGGAGCAGCAGGCCCATGAAAAATGTAGGAGGAGGGAAGCTCCTCTAGCGCTAGCCCCTGACGCGTTTTTCTCCGTTTGCAATCATGCAGACATCTCCAGGAGCATTTGTTCTCCTCCGTTAAGCCTTGTCGGTAAGAATTTAATATGGAGAGTGCAAGTACCCCGTTCCTGAGAGGGCTGTGGGCCCCGTGCGGAGGTCTCAAGCAACCCTGCCAGAAGGTTTCTCCATTCCCTGAGAGTCGGCATGTTTGTGTTCGGCTTCTTACCCCTCCTCGGAGGAGACATCGGTTTTATTCCAAGTTAAATAAAAAGCGTTGTGTTGGCTCCCGGATTTTTGCAAAAAAAGCAGGTGCCTGGTGCGCTGGCAGGGGGGAATAACTGAACGCAGGGCTCCCTGTCCCCACCCAGGAGCAGATGGTCTACGTCAGTTCGTCTTGTGACCTTTTCTTTGCTTCTAAGACACCAAATCTCTGAGCCCATGGATCATAAATATTCTTTAGGTTTGTAGCCATGGAGGTAAGGGGAGTGTCAAGCTGTCGTTATCACTTCGCGTTGGTCGGGAACCTTTGGAAGGAAACCACCACCGCATTTTTTAGGCACTAAAGAAGCCTCCCGCAGCCATGGGCTTTACAGACACATGATGGGCACCGCAGCAAGGCTGTCTCAGCCAAGGTCAGAAACGGCCCTCTGCTCAGTGTCTTGCCATCTTCCCCTGTCCAGGCACTGGGCAGCCTGTTCCAGAAGCCACTTCATGCCAGGCACTGGGATGGCTGGCACAGCCTCTGCTTGTCTGCCCGGGGGCCCCAGTTTTTAAGACACGACTAGTGATAATAGCCATAGCCACCTTGTATTGATGGGGAGGAAGGAGAGGGGTGTCCTCTCCGTGCGGGGGAGCCCACGTTCTCATTGAGAGGCAGATCCAAACATGAGTGCAGCATGGGGGTGTCCTGATAATGGGGCTATGCTGGGGCAGCGTCCAGAGGTGACACCTGAGCTGGTCTCCTGCGGGAGCTTATAAGGAGGGGGTGGGGCACACTAGGAAGAGGGGACATTAGAGAAAAGGTCCTGGGGGAGGGGTGTAGGGAGAAGGCAGATAGCCCCAGGCTCTGGTGTCTGTGTGGGGACCTGGCGAAGGCGGAGGGTGCAGTGAGGGCGGGTGAATGACAGTCACCCAGAGAATCAGGTTGAGGAGAGCACACATTATCTGGAGTTAATGGGGGAGCTGAGGGAGGTTTTTCACGTGCACGGGGAGTATGTGATCATATTTTTGTTTGGAGGAGACTGTCTTAGGGTAGCGTGGAGGGTGGGCTGTAGGAAGGGAGAGCAAAGAGCCGAGCTCCTTCCTCCTCTTCCTTAATCCTCTGTTCTCCTTCAGATCATACAAGTCCTTTCCACACCCTGGTCTTGCTTTTCTTTTTTGGACTTCCTGGAAGTAGGGCTCCCCAACCCTTTTCCCCCAACAGCAGCATGGACTGCCACCATCAGACCAGTGGAGTGGAGACTGCGTGCCTCTCAGAACTCCCCAATTGAGATTAGCAGCCCTGGGGCTCCTGAGTGATGCCTGTGACCTCATGGGCCTGGACCATATGGTACAGGAGGGAAGGAGGAGGGCTTTATAGCGATTATGGCAGTGGGTTGAAGAGGACTCAGGTTGGGGACAGACACCCACCACCTCTGCCTTTTACATTCTCTAGGAGTGGAGATGATTTTTTTTTTCTTTGTACTTTTTGTTGTGGATAATTTCAAACATAAATGGGAGTAGGGAAAACAAGATGATGAACTTCTGTGTACCCATGACTCAGCTCTGGTGGTTCTCAACATCTGGCCCCTCCCATCTTGTCTAATCTTCCCACCTCCCCCACCCCATTATTTGGAGATTCCAGAGCTCATATAATTTTATCCATAAACACTGAAGTGTATGTGTGTAAAGATAAAGACCTTCTATGGCGCTGTCTGAGCCCCAGCTTTGTCGAGTATACAGTGGGAATGACGATGTCCACATCCAGGGCTGTTGTGGTGGGGGCCTTCCCCAGGATCGCAATGGCTATCTCTTCTTCACAACCTGCTGGGTGCCAGGGACCGTGTGGGCACCAAGAGCACAATGTCAGGGGCAGACAATCCCGGGGTCCTTCCTCAGCCCCCATTCACCTCCCACGTCTTTGGGGCATGGCGCTCCGTCTGAGCCTCAGTGTCCTCGCCTTTAAAATGGGCCAGTATTAGCTACCTCATAGGGTAGTTTTTAGGTTGAAATGAGCCTGTGTATAAGCACATATTAATAAATTTTAATACACAGTAGTTGTTATCTCAGACATCCTTTATTTATTTATTTATTGGAGATATTTATTTCACAGAGAGCGCACAACATGGGGAGCAGCAGGCAGAGGGAGAGGGAGAAGCAGGCTCGCTGAGCAGGGAGCCCAATGCGGGGCGCAATCCCAGGACCCTGGGATCCTGTCCTGAGCTGAAGGCAGACGCTAAATGACTGAGTCACCCAGGCGCCCCTAAACATCCTTTGAATGCAGATATTATTTCTGATTCTCATAGCCATCCTGCCAAGTTTTGGTTATTCCCCATTTTATAAATGAAATGACAGAGGCTTAAAACCAGGATGAAGCAGGGGAGCCTGGGTGGCTTAGTTGGTTAAGCATCTGACTCTTGGTTTTGGCTCAGGTCGTGATCTCATGGGTTGTGGGCTTGAGCCCCGCGTGGAACCTGCTTAAGATTCTTTCCCTACCTCTCCCTTTGCACAGCCCCCTGACCTGCGCTCGCCTGCTCACTCTCCGAAAAAAAGAAAAAAAGAAAAGAAAAGAAACTTGCTCTGTGGTCCTGTGAAAAAGAACGTGCTGAGCCTGGGTCAGGCCGACCAAGGTCATGCAGTCCTTACCTTGGTCTGTTTGAAGCCAGTCCTGGTTTTGCAGAAGCTGATGAACCATGTTGCAGATTTTCCCTACCCTCCTTTGTCCACATCTCCTGCCTTTTCCCTGCTTCTCATTTTGGGAGCTTATTAGTGGCCATCAGCACCTGCACTGGAAAGAAATAACGAGAGCAGGATGAGGAAGAAAATTCACATAAAAAGGTTCACATCAGCCCTATTGTGCTAAGTTTGAGTGAAAAGGGGCTGAAACTCTAAGGCAATATGAGGTTCCCAGGTTATCTGTGGATTTTTGTTTTTCCATCAGCCAAGATAGTGAAGAGTGGACAGGGCTAATTTGTCCATTTCAAGTGTAAAATTGCTCAGAATGGAAAATGAAGATAGTGTGGCCGAGGAGAAAATCAAAGGCAGACCTGACTAACTCACTGCCTGGCTGGTCCCATTGTTCCGCATTGCCTCTGGGGCAGACAGATTCCAGAGCCATGGGCAAGAGTGGAGGCCTGCCCTCCGAGATGAGCCCCTGGCTCGCAAGGTCTGGTCTGGTTCTGGCTGGATGGGAGTCAGCGTCATCAACCCAGTATTCAACATTTTGTCTGGCTTCCCCTATGTGTTTCTTTTCCCTGGTGCTGTGATGTTCTTCTCCTTTATCCAACTTCATAAACAAGGAAGCCAAACAGATAAGTGAGTTGTCTGTGGCCATCAGGGCAGAGCGAGGACTGGCATGGCATGTTTAGACCACAGCCAGTCTCCTTCCTGCACCACCGCAGAAGCTTCTGGAACGGACTTGTCAGTGGTAGCCCCTCAAGCATGCAAACAGCAGCATTGCCCGGTTGGAACAGGAACTCCGGGGGCCTGCGGCTCCCCGCCAAGGATCTCGGCGTGCCGTGCTGCAAGTTGTGACAGTTAGCAAACATATGAGGCTTTGCTTCTGAGATGGCCTGTGTCCGCCTGTTTACTATTTACTGGAGAAATGGTCTTCTCCTGGGGCGGGGGGTAGTGTGTTCTGGGGTATCCTGCCTGGACAGCCATCATCAGTAGCATAGTTAACCCCCCCCCCCCCCAAATAACCACCAGAACAGATTTCAGGGGCAGGATGAGAATCCCAATGGCTCAGATCTCACAGGTATGATTTGCAGGGTCCATGGAGAAGCCTTCCCTCCCTTTTGGGTAGGAATGCAAAACTGAGCACCTCCTTGCTGGAATGACAGCCTGGCTTTCTTGGGATTCAGCCAAGAAAACAATTTATGAGACTGACCCACACACTTAACTAGCTAAAGCTTTGGGCTGTGATCCAGAATCCTTATTATGGAAAGCAGAGTTAAAATTGTTCCCTCTGAAACCCTGTGGCTATTTATTTGAATTAGCGAGGTCACCCCAATGACAGCTGTGGAGACCAGTCTTTAATTAGAAGAAGAATTTGCCCTGAACTTCATCACAGTGGCATTTCTGAGGGTCTTGAGTGTTTTTCTTCCTTCCTGCTTTTAGCCTTACTTTATACCTAGTCTTTGTTCAAAGAGCTCATTTTCCCCCGGATCCTTTCATTCCCCACGTTCTCCAGCAGTCACGGGGCCCTTTCTCGCCAATGACATGCTCTAAGGAGCCCAGCCAGAAGCCTGCTCCTGAAATGCAGGCTCTCCCTCTTCCCGGCAGCATGACCTTCTGGACAAGTTACCTCACTTGTCTGAGCCTCAGTTTCCTCAGCTATAAAATGGGTCTAATAATACTGATTGCATAGCACTAGATGAAGCTGCCGTTTATTGAATGCCTTTGCTGTGGGCCAGGCAGTATTCTCAGTATTTGCTGTGTATAAGCTCATCTCATCTTAGTAACAGCCTGACGAAGCCAAATTCTTAACATTCCCATTTTAACAAGGAGGAAGTTGAGGTGTAGAGATCACCCAGCTGGTGGAAAGTGCAGGCTGCAGAGCCTACTATGTAATAGGCACTAAATAAATATTTATTGAGTCTAAATGTCTCCCTCAGCTAAATGTCCAAGAAATTTATGATTTATGCCCTGTAATTTTTACTTTTAACTTTTCTCTGAGAACACTGAATGTACCAATCTTACCTTCAAATTTGGGTTTACTTTTTTTTTTTTTTTTTAAGGTTGTATTTTTAAGTAATCTCTGCACCCTCTGTGAGGCCCGATCTCATGACCCGGAGATCAAGAGTCGCACACTCCTCTGACTGAGCCAGCCAGGCACCCCTGGGTTTACTTTTTAGACTTTGTATTATGGAAAATTTCAAACACATACAAAAATAGAAGGATCCTCCACTTACCCTTTCTATAATTTCAACAATTTTCAACTCACAGCCCTATTATATTTTGTCAATACACCAATCTACTTTCTTTTCTGGTCTATATTGTTTGAAGTAAATCCCTCAAATCAGATTAGTTCAGCCATATATTTCAGTGTGTATCTTGAAAAGGAAATGAACTCTTCATTTATTTTATTTAGTTTTTTTTAAAGATTTTATTTATTTGACACAGAGAGAGATCACAAGTAGGCAGAGAGGCAGGCAGAGAGAGAGGGGGGAAGCACGCCCCTTGCGGAGCAGAGAGCCCAATGTGGGGCTCCATCCCAGGACCCTGGGATCATGACCTGAGCCGAAGGCAGAGGCCCAACCCACTGAGTCACCCAGGCACCCCTATTATATTTTTTATATTTAAAAAATACTTTATCTATTTGGGGGGGGGAGAGTGAAAGCGAGCACGAGTGGGGGAGGGGCAGAGGGAGAGGGAGAAGCAGACTCCTTGTTGAGCAGGGAGCCCTGATGTGGGAGTCAATCCCACAACCCTGGGACCATGACATGAGCCAACGTTAGATGGACTAAGCCACCCAGGCACCCGGAATTGAACTCTTCTTAAAAAGAACCGCGGGGGGTGCCTGGGTGGCTCAGTCATTAAGCATCTGCCTTAGGCTCAGGGTCCTGATATCAAGCCCTGCACCAGGCTCCCTGCTCAGTGGGAGGCCTGCTTCTCCCTCTCTCACTCCCTGTGCTTGTGTTCCTCTCTCACCGTGTCTCTCTGTCAAATAAATAAATAAAAATCTTTTAAAAATAAATAAATAAACCCATAATACCATTATTGTACGTCAGAAATCAACAATTATTCCTGAACACTGGATATATAGTTAGTATTCAAATTTGTAGTTGCCTCATAATGTCTTTTTTATAAGTTTTTTAAATTTAAAAAAAAAATTTATTTATTTGACAGAGAGATCACAAGTAGGCAGAGAGGGAGGCAGAGAGAGAGGGGGAAGCATGCTCCCTGCTGAGCAGAAAGCCCAACTCGGGGCTCTGTCCCAGGACCCTGAGATCGTGACCTGAGCCAAAGGCAGAGGCTTAACCCACTGAGCCACCCAGGCGCCCCCGTATTGTCTTTTTTTAAAGAGATTTATTTATTTAGTGGAGAGAGCACTGGCGTGAGCACAAATGGGCGAAGGGCAGAGGGAGAGGGAGAGACTTCCCACTGAGCATGGAGTCTCACGGACTCAGGGCTCCATCTCATGATGCTGAGACCATGACCCAAGCAGAAACCAAGAATCAGACTTTTTTTTTTTTTTAAGTTTGTTTGAATAGAACCTAATAAGGTCCAACATTACAGTTAGTTGATACGCATCTTATGTGTCTTTTAATCTCATTTGCTTCTGCTCCGTATTTATTTCATGTGCAATTTATTTGTGGGAGAAACCAGGTCATTTGTTCTATGGAGTTCCCCATAGCTTGGATTTATCTGAGTGTATCTCCACGGTATCGTTGAATATGTTCATGTGTTTCTTCATTTCCTGTATTTCGTGGAAACCGGAAGTTGGATGTCCAGCCTGATCGTAGTCAGGTTTACGGTTTGGACAAGATGGCGCAGAGGTGCTGCATTGCTTTCTCGGGAGTCTCAGGAGAGCCAGGTTGTCTTTCTCTTGGTGATGTTTGCAGCCACTGTTGATCAGTGCCTAGATCCATGGATTCTTTAGGGATTGTGGAATGGTTTCCAAACTGGATTTTAATTACCTAGAGGGCCTGTTCCTCATGATGCCTCTCCCAGGGCTGGGCATAAAATAGACTGCAATAAGAATTAATGCTAATTAAGGCATTCTTGTCCCTCTTCAACATTCTTGCTCACTGGTTGGTCATTAAAATAGCCCTCCCTGGGGCACATGGCTGGCTCAGTTGGAAGAACATGTGACTCTTAATCTCAGGGTTGTGGGTTTGAGCCCCACGTTGGGTATTACTTAAATAAATAGATTTAAGATTACTTAAATAAATAGATAAATCTTAAAAAAAGAAAAGAAAGGAAGAAGTAGCCTTCCCTACGAAAAGGAATTAAATTGTCTCACCAACTTGGGGGCCCTACCACATTTTCATTGCTTTGTGGTTTTCCTTCAACCTTCAGTCATTCAGAGGGCACTTGGTGTGGGGCATGATGGGAAGGGCACTGAGGGGGTGTCAGCCAACCGAGGGGCTCACCTGGGCTCTGCCAAAGTGCAGTGTGGTGATCTCTTGCATGAGCTGTTAACAGCCCTTCTCAGAGGCCTCTGCCGAGGTGAGAGTTAGGGTTCCTTCCAGATCTAAAAGCCAGCTGCCAACTTTTTGCCTGGCATCAGTCTCAACACCAAAAGGAAGGCAGTGTGAAGGATGGAGAAGTCACCCAGAGAGGGCTGGCCTCACTTTGCACACCAAGGAAAGAGTTTAATTCAGATGGAAGATGCTTTTTTTTTTTTTTAAGTTTTTATCTATCTATTTGACAGAGAGCTCACAAGTAGGCAGAGAGACAGGCAGAGAGAGAGGGGGAAGCAGGCTCCCCCCTGAGCAGAGAGCCCGATGCGGGGCTCGATCCTGTGACCCTGAGATCATGACCTGAGCTGAAGGCAGAGACCCAACAGCCACCCAGGCGCCCCCCCCTTTTTAAAGTTTATATATTTAAGTAATGTCTGTACCCATTGTGGGGCCCTAACTGAATGACCCTGAGATCAAGTTGCATGCTCTTCAACTGAGCCAGTCAGGCGCCCCCAAACAGAAGATACTTTTTTTTTCTTTTTTTTCAGGTTTATTTATTTATTTGACAGAGAGATCACAAGTAGGCAGAGAGGCAGGCAGAGGGAGGCGGAAAGCAAGTTCCCTGTTGAGGAGAGAGCCCGATGCGGGGCTCGATCCCAGGCCCGAGATCATGACCTGAGCCGAAGGCAGAGACTTAATCCACTGAGCCACCCAGGCGCCCCCAGAAGATATTTCTCTATATTGGGTGAAAACAAATCAATTAGACGCTGTCCGTCTATCAGGTTCTTCATTTTATCCCTTACATCCCATCCGTGAGTAACTACATTATAACCTGGTACATGCTTGAGTTTCGACAGGACCAGGATTCTGGTCCAGATCCCACTGCTCGCTATGTTTGTGTCTGGGCAAGTCCTCTAGCTTCTCTGAGCCTCACCTGGGAGGTGAGAATAAAGAATTTCCACATCAGTGTCATGGCAAGGATTAACTAAAGTAGCAAGGTAAGACAGCACAGATAGTGTAAGAAATGAGTAAGGTTAGTTGGTGGCATTTCCCAGTTCTCTGTGTCCTGGAACGAGTCCCTGCACGCTCACATCGATGTGGGTAGAAGTGGAGTCTGGAGAGATTTGCAACCTCTTGGCTGATTTGAGTCTCGGAGGCTCCTGCAGACCAGTCAGCCCTCAGTTCCCAGGGGAGGAGCAAGTGGCTCCTGACCTCTTCCTCTGGGCAGGCGTTTATCACGCAGAACATCTGGTCAGGTGCAGGGTTGTTGTCTACGTTATGCTGCGAATGAAGAAGGCAGTGTTGGGCCTTCCGTGAAATCAAAGGCGCTCAAAGCCTCAGAGGTAGAAGGAGCCCTGTGGGTTACCAAGGGCAACACGTCTGGCAAAGCAGTCATCCCTTATAGAAAGTCCCACCAGTTAGCTCCCAGCCCAGACTCGAAATACTTAAAGTGCTGGGTAGCTGATGGTCTCACAGCCGGCGCATCCCACTGCGGGCCTCCTTTCCAGTTAAACAGCAAGGGCTTTCTTCATTCTATCTGAAACCTGCCTCCCTTTGCTCTGTCTCCACTTGCCAGTCGTGGGTGCTCTTTCGATGGCTCCGTGCCACTGTCGGGGTCGGGGGCAGGGTGACTTGGGTGAGGGGGTCACACGGAGGTGGTCTCTGCTCTTGGTGGCACTGTGTTTTGAGAGAGTCCCCTCAGGGCACATGTGGCATGCCTGTGGCACTGCCTTCGTGTGGATCAGGGTGGAGAGCTTTCTAGGAGCCTCAGGAATGGAGTGTCATTCTCTCTTGGGCAGTGTCTGATGCAGGTGGATTGGTGAGACGTGGAGGGGACTGATGTAGGCACTGCCTAAAGCTCACGGGCTGTGATTTGGAGCATGGTGTGGTGTATTAACCTTTGCACGCGCCCCCTCCACCCGGCGGCTCTCTCTGATGGACATTGTGACTCTCCGGTGTGAGTGGTACTCACCCCTGCGCTGTTTAGTGCCTTCCAGCCCTGCACTGGCCCATTCCTGTAGCTCATGGGAAAAGGCTCTGCAGCGAGTGGGCTGTGTGTCAGGGGCAGGCAGTTTGTCAGCCGCAGACAGAGCTGCTAGCGAGCCGAGCGCCCACGGCAGCAGCCGGGGATGCGGAGCCTGTACGCTTTGGGCACCTGCATCGCTGGGGATGGCCCTCCCACAGTGGTGACATGAGAAAGCAGCAAAGCATCTTTGTTTCCTGCCCCCGCTTGCTAAAGACCTTTGCCCCCGCTTGCTAAAGACCTTTGGTGCACACCTATGAAATCCCCCCAGTTCCAAACCCGAGGGACCAGGTGCTGTGTATGGAACGGGGCGGTTATTCAGCAGGGGTGGATGTTGACATACGGGCAGCTGTTTCCTTGTCAGTTGACTCTTATCAAAGATAAAAGTAAGAAGTCCGGTATTTCTGGAAGGGGATTATAGTAGAATGCTTGTTCTAAAGGGAGAACAATAAATCAGACTTTTCTGTGGGAGGAGGAGGTCTTGTTGAACAGCCTGCTTTGAGGTGACCAGATAACTCTGGGAATATGTTCCACTTGGGGGACACCTGGGTGGCTCAATCACTTGAGCGTCTGCCTTTAGCTCAGGTCATGGTCTTGGGTTCCTGGGATCAAGCCCCTCGTCAGGCTCCCTGCCTTTACATTCTCCCTCTGCCGTTCCCCCTGCTTTCTCTCTCTTTCTCTTTCTCTTTCTCTCTGTCAAATAAATAAAATCTTAAAAAAAAAAAAAAAATCCCACTGGGGTAGAGACAATCTGGCAGGTATTGCTCTCCTTTATCTTCGGGGTGCAGGGACTGATGGCCTCAGCCCTCCTTTTGCTCCGCTGGCATTTGTCAAAACATGCTGTAGGTCTAGAGACCCTGAGTGAAGGGTCCTAGGAGGTCAGCTCTGCTGGGGGCGAGAAGCGTGATCACTTGAACTGACCCTGAATTACAAGTCTGCTTTAGAGCAAGGTGGGAGATTCGGAGAGGTTGAATTTAGGCTCCTACGCCTTTTTCCCCCCAGCAAAATAACAGCATGAAGAAATACAGAGAAATAGAGAAAAATATTCATTATCCTGATACCCAGAAGTCACTACTGTAAACATTCTGGCATATTTCCTTCTTGTATTGTTAATGCATGATTCTTTGCAGAGATTATAGTGTAAATACAATTTGGTAACCTTTTTTCCAGTCACTTAACATATAATAAACATTTTTAATTAAAACACAACTTACAAGTATCACTTAAAATGACTGCATAATGTTCCATCATATGGATATACTGTAATTTACTTTACCAGTCCCTTAAGGTTGAACATTCAGATTGTTTCTGTTTCTTTTGTCCTTGTGGTTACAATTAACTTAGCAATAAACATGGTAGGGCTTAAATCTTTGTCAGCATCTTAGATTATTTACTTACTTTTTAAATAATTTCATGGATGAGTTTTTTATTACTTTTATTTATTTTTTAAATTTTTATTTATTTTTTTGTCTGAGTAACCTCTACACCAGTGTGGGGCTCAAACTCATAACCCTGAGATCAGGAGTTGCACACTCTACTGACTGAGCCAGCCAGGCACCCATTTTTAAGATTCTTACTCCAAGGAATTGATACTGCTTTTTATTTGCTCAGCATTTATTAGGACCCAACCTAACCTGGGTTGGGTTGGAAGGATAAGTATGTGGAATGGGGCTGGGGAAGGCTTCCTTGAAGATGGGTTTTTAGGCCATGTTCTCAAGGTATTGAATGTTAACTAAGGTGGAAGCAGATGGGGACAGTGGGGAGAGAATGTCCCAGAAATCCAGACACAGGGAATAGACCGTGCAAATGCCCCAGAGCTGCTCATGAGCACAGGCCTAGAGGAGCTGAGGCCAGAGGCCACGGAAGGTGCCGTGAGATGGGCTGGCGATGAAGGCAGGGCAAGAGACAGCAAGGCCTGGTGACACATTGTAAACTCGACTCTAAAAGCATTGGGAAACTAAAGGGGCTTTAAGCAGGCCAGTGACATGATGGGGCTTGTACTCTAGAAAGGTCGCTCTGGCCACAGTGTAGAGAATGGACAGAACAGGGCAGAAAAGGATTTCGGGAGACCGGTTAGGACTGCTGCACAAGAGGGGCTTCTCAGAGTTGGCTCAACTGTCAGGGGAGAGGACATTTCCTCTAAATTTCCATTTCTTTAATTCCTACCGAGGGTGGATGCTTTTATGTTGATTTGCCATTTCTGACCTAACGGCTCCTGGAGTGTTGCACACTTTGCGACGGTGTGGTCAGACCCAGGATTCAGCTTTGCCTGGGAGCCCTCGAAGATCCAGCCAGGGGAGGCCATGCCCTGGGTCCCTGGCACTAGGATTGTGGCTTCCAAGGCACAGCGTCCTCTGCTCTCTCCAGTCTTCGCAAAGCAGGCACTGTGACTGGGATGGTAGAAAACACAGCGTAACACAGGACCCAGTGACCTGAAAGAGGTCACTTCTCTGCCATCAGAGCTGGAGGAAGAGCCCAGAATACGGCCGACTCAGTTGTAATCGGGGCATGCTCAGTGACTGGGGGCAGCTTTGTTTCAGAAGAACCTAGCCATGGCTGTTTATTGCCAGCAGGCCATAAGCATTTGCTCTAGTGGAAAGGATGAGTAGAGAATAGAGCCTTAGGTGTGAAGTTTACCTCCCCAGACCCCGACTTTGCAGCTCAGCTGCCTCCCCAAAGTGAACCGCATCCAACTTGCAGATCTTGCCTATTAATATATTTATTAGCTTGCTCGTTTGATAGCCACAGGCTTCCTGAGGAAATTGCAGGCAGGGGTTTGCAAAGAACATAGCCTGATTGGAAAAACTTTTCTTACTAGCTGGATGCTTGCCATGCTGTGGGGTCTCGTGCCTTTTGGTGCCTCCCAGAGGGGGGCTGGCTTTGTATGCAGCGTGCACGGCACCTCGAGTTCCACCCTAATTGCTATGTGCAGGATGGCTGAGTGCAGCACGGTGGCTGAGTAATGACCCTGCATTTCTCTTTGCAGCTTCTCGATTAGGAAGTCACAGGGACCTTGAGCCTGTGTTTCATTCTGAGCATTTTCCCCTGTTAAATCAGAACGGTTGTGGGTTGTTAAAATGCTTCCATTGTAGCCAGCAGCCTTGTCCTGATACCCTCCGTACACATGGTCATGCCCTTGCTTTGACTAAAGTCCTTCTTATCTGCCATTAATTTTACACAAAGACGGAGATACAGCATAGAGGTAGATGAGCTGACCCACCAGAGGCCTTCCAGAAGTTATTTTCTCATTCCTGGTGACTGTATAGGTTGACACATTTTGAAAAAATCATAAATCTGGTTACAGAAGAAATACGTGTTTTTTGTAGACATTTTTGGAAAGTTACCATCCCTCCCCTCAAAGACCCAAACAGAGTAAAACATAATTACACTCACCAATAAGGTGTTTCTTGCTGTTACCAATTAGGATTCGCTTTCCAGGCTTTTTTCTTCTGCACAGCTGTTTGCTTCCTTCCTTCCTTTGTTTTTCTTTCTTTTCTTTTCTTTTTTTGAGATTGATTGATTTGAGTGAGAGAGTGTGTAAACAGGAGGAGGGGGAGAAGGAGGTAGAGTATCTTGAGCAGATTCCACACTGAGCACAGAGCCCAGAGAGGGGCTCGATCCCTCAACCCTGAGATCATGACCTGGGCCAAATGAAGAATCAAACACTTAACTGACCGAGCCACCCAGGTGCCCCTTTAACCATACACTTTTTAGTATAAAGTTATATATACTATTTTTATCTTGATTTCCCCCTTCCCCGACTTACACCATCACTTTTCTCCCTAACCCCGTGCTGCGAGTGTCAGTAGAGGGCAAAGAGCCTTTCCAGGCAGTGAGTCACCTTGTGGAACAGGGACTGTGTTATCATCTCAGTCAGGGTCTCATGGCTTCAGCCTGTTCTGAGCACCCAAGTCATGTTCTTTAAATATTACATCATGCTTTTAAGGATGGATTTGATTTTTTTTTTTTTAATTTATTTGAAAGAAAGAGAGTGCACAGCAGGGAGCGGCAGAGGGAGAAACTTCAGCAGACTGCAGGCAGAGCATAGAGCCCCATGTGGGGCACGATCTTCCCAGCCCAACATCAGGACCTGAGCTGAAACCAAGTGTCGGATGCTTAACCAACTGCACCACCCAGGCATCCCTGGATTTGATTTTTATTTTTTTAAGATTTTATTTATTTATTTGACAGAGATCACAAGTAGGCAGAGAGGCAGGCAGAGAGAGAGAGGAGGAAGCACGTCCCCGCTGAGCAGAGAGCCTGATGCAGGGCTCGATCCCAGGACCCTGGGATCATGACCTCAGCCAAAGGCAGAGGCTTTAACCCACTGAGCCAATCAGGCACCCCTGGATTTGATTTTTAAAACAAGTCAGTAACTTACCACACCCCAGTGTCCTCTGCCAAGCAAAGCCAAACTTGAGATGTGGCTGTAGCAAATGAGATTAGGCTTTTCTGGGTGACTTCTGGGGGGAAGGAAAGAGGATGGGTGGATGTTCATTGGACACCGGGATGGCCCCCCCAGGCTGAGCCCTTGAAAGCCCTGTCTGTATGTGCGGCAAGGGCCCTCAAGCCTTTCTGGGGAAGGGGAGGTTCAGAATCTCTGCAGGAGCTTGGTGCAGATACCCCCCAGGCCAGCATTGGTAGGGGCACAGCGAAGAGAGGGTCAAAGGGACACGGACCAAAGTACTGTAACTGCAGTAGACCCAGCTCATTTCCTATCCAGCACCCAGGCCTCCCCTCTCCTTCACTGACAGAAGCTTGATTTTTGTTTGGGGCGGCTGTGTGCCTAGCTAAAACATTCAGCCAGTCTCCCTGGCCCCCAAGTATGGCCCAAGGCCACAGTTCTGGCCTTCGAGGTGGAGGCAGAAGCTCCTAGGGAGAGCGCTCCTTCGTAAATAAAATGGCACAGCCCTTGGCCCTTGTGTCTCCTGGCTCCGTCTCACAGAAGCACGGAAGCCCCAGGCCAGGGAGGGCAGAGCAAGAAAACACAAAGATCCCAGGCCCTTCCCGTAATCGTCGGGTGGTTGCTGCCTGCTGCGCTGTACTGCCTGCTTCTAGATTTCTTCTTGTTCCATGAGAAAAATAACCCCCCATCTGTTTAAGCGACTGTTAGTTTTTTTAATTGCTTGCAGCTGAATGCAATCATAACTGATAAGGTAATGTTTTAATATTTTACAAGGGGGAAATGTATTTACATATTGTGTAATTAAAAATGAAAAATAATTTAAATCCCCACAGATTTCTGGGCCCCACGTCAGACGCACCGAAACAGAATCTTTAGGGATGGGACTCACGTATCTGTATTTTTAGCAAACTTTCCAAATGATTCTGGTGCACAATAAAATGTGGGTATCATTTCTGCATTCACTATTACTGTTAGCCCCATTTTATATATGAGAGGGTTGAGCCCCAATGAGGTTAAACAACTTATCGCAGTTTTTTTTTTTTTAAGATTGATTTATTTGAGGGTGCCTGGGTGGCTCAGTTAGTTAAGTGACTGCCTTTGGCTCAGGTCGTGAACCCGGAGTTTCAGAATCGAGCCCCGCATTGGGCTCACAGTGTCGTGGGGAGTCTGTTTCTCCAACTCTGACCTTTTACCCTCTTGTGCTCTCTCTCTCTCTCAAGTAAATAAATAAAATCTTTTTAAAAAGATTTATTTATTTGATACACAAAGAGAATGATCAGGAAGGCCAGAGAGAGGGAGAGAGAGCCTTGAGATTCTGAGCACAGAGCCTGACCGTGGGCTTGATCCCAGGACCCTGAGATCATGCATGACCTGAGCCGAAACCAAGAGTCAAACACTTAACCGACTGTGTCACCCAGATAACCTTATCCCAGTATTAAGAGCGCTTTACATCCCGGTGTGCCTGGTATCAGAGTGCATCCCTATCCTTCCCACCCCGGCCTGCTCCAGGGAGGCCTGGGTTTTGCCCCCATAACAGAGCCACACTGCTTCTGGAGGGAACTTCCAAAGTAGAGCATTCTGAACGGTTTTTTGACATAGTTTTACACTGTTTGCTGTCAAGGGACAGCATCACAGCACCGTATATATCCCCAGGAAATGGAGGGATGTATGGTTTCTGGCATGTTTTTGAAAAAGTGGACCCGTATGTTCTTGGTCTTACCTTCTGCTTGGAAACAAAAATTCTTTGAATTAGCTTTTTCCATAGACTTTCTAGGGTTAAGTCACTTAGGAATTACTAGAACATCTCACCCATGAAAGGTAATTATGGTTGTTTTATGAGTGTGGAAGACATATAGCTTGTAAGCGCTGGAGTAGTCTCTTGTGAGTTATTAGAACTCACAGTATTCGTGTTATACCAAATTAGCCATCAAGGGCTGATAGATTTTATCTCTAGTTCATCAAGGCATTGGTCAGCACTGTACATTTATAATAATTAAATACACACCAGTTCTCCTCAAATAGGATCTTTGCATAAGGTGGCCACTTCAGGTTGTAATAATGTGATTTGCATGGGTATTTGGAGACCTGTATGATAAGAATGACTTTCTGATGGGGGAGAGGGTTTTCATTGTGGGCAACAGGAGGTCAGAGTGCTTGAGACTGTCAAGGGGCTGGCAGCATCGTGGGGATGAAGTATGGCCCGGGAGTTAGCAGCTTTGTGTTTGCACCTGCGTCTGGCACTGGTCCACCACGTATCAACATTGCTGACGTAATTCCAAATAGACTTCCAGAAAATGTTCCGTTATCGAGGTCTTCCTATATGGAAGACATTTTAGGGGGTGCTTCTCTCTGTCACCTTTAAGGAGCTCCTCTTTTAGTGCAGGAGAGAAGACTGATACCCAAGTCTACAAAAGCAGCCATGGCCACCCTCCTTCTCCTCCCGAGGGCTGCTGTGCCCCAGGCCCCTTGCATGCCTTTATAGATGTTCAGTTCGTTCTTACAAAGCTTAGCGAGGTGTGGGTATTATTTCTGGTCTATAGACGTGAAAACGGAGGCTCAGAGAGCTAGTTACTTTTGTGCAGTCACACAGCCAATAAATATCAGCGTCACATTTGGGTTCAGGTCATCCTGGCTCCAAAGACCCTGCCCACCCCACCATACCTGTGTGACTGCCCGCATGGGGCTCTACCCTGCTGTGGTGGCAGCATGAGAAAAGTGTGCTAGGAGGAGACCTCTCTGACCAAGAGGGTTGGAGAAATCCTTGCACAGGAGGCAGGATTTAAAGAGTTTAGAATGGATCAGTCAGTAGAGCACAGGACTCTTGATCTCTGGGTTCTGAGTTCAAGCCTCACTTTGGGCATGGAGCCAATTAAAAAAAACAACAACCACCACCCAAGAGTTTAAGGTGAGTCAAGGTAAGTCAGGAGAATGTTGGGTGTGTCCTGGGGATGAGGAGTCTGCTTGGATTGAAATGTGTAGTTCCTTGTGGGGATGGGAGGAAAAGGAAGAAGGAAATGAGGCTGGGAAAGTAATTGGGATAGATTATGAAGGATACTCAGCACTAGACAAGGTTTTATAGGAAGAACAAATATTGTGTATTTTATATAAAACTATTGCTGAGGACGATTGGTAGGTATTATGCCACTTGTTTTTCCTTAATATAAGCATGAATTTCACCTCAGAACTTAGTGTCAGCAAAAACAATTACCGTCTTCCCTAGGAGAATGTCTTCTATTCTGCCTTTTATCAGAGAGTGAAGACTGTGGAACTTCCTGTCTTTCCCTTTTTTCCCAGGCCACCAGGAAGCCCAGGCCTAATTTATTGTCTAATCATAATTGCTATCTTATTTCTCCAGTGCTTGGTAAAAATTTCATCTTTTATTCCATGTGATTTCCAGTCTTTTGTTTCAGTTTATTTTATTTGTTTGCCTTGGGTATAAATTAGTATTAAAAACTACCTAAAATTCCTTTTAAAAGTAGGCAGGATAGATTTATGTATTTTAATGCTAACTAAGAAGAAACTAGACTGACTCATTGGCCTGTCACAAGGCAACAAAGAGCTGGAACAGGACAGTGAGTGATGCAAACTTTCGTGGCATACTGATGAGGTGTTTGCTAGAGGCTGCTGGGAAGGGTTAGGGTTAGGGACAGTAGATGGAACTAGTCCTTTCCTGGGAAGCCCAGGAGCCCTGAGGGTCCTCAGATCATCAGGAGGGGTCTGTTGGGCGTGTGTCTGTGTGGGGGCTCTCTCCAGCCCTCCTTGCCCCTTACCAAGTTTGAAGTCCTATGGCTGGAGCACCCCTTCTTCCGTGTTCACAGCAGTCTCTGATTTGATCATTCCCCAGGACCACCTGGGCCGATTTTTTGGCTCTGATTAGGACCATGGATGAAAAGTTTGTGTGTTGGCAATTCTCTGTACCCCACTTTCTGGAGCATTTACAAAACCCTCAGTAAAATGACACGGTGTAATGAGTAAGTAGAGTGTCAGCATCCCTGTCCCATCAGAAGAGGCTATCTCATGGTCCACAGGCCTTGATGATGTCGGGCTGGGCCATATGATTTCTGAAGATGTGGAGTGGAGAGGATCTTAGCTCTATGTCACCTTCCTTTGTGCACGCAGGCTTGGGCTCCGTGTACTTCTCCTGGTGGTCTTCGTAAAGCCACAGGACCCTCCCCAAAGGGTTGTCGCACATTGCTTTCTGAAGGCCCCTCACACATCAAAGCTGCCTTGCTGGTGTGGAAAGTCATGTTGTGATTGGTTTTCTTAAGTGTTCTTATTTAACAGCTGCAGCTGAAGCACCTGAGACACTCTAGGGCAGGAGGGGCATCTGAGCGGGGTCGGGGGTTCTCGAAGAACCTGTTGAAAGTCATGCGGAATTGCATATGTGTGTGCACTTTTCTGGAAAGGTCTTACCAAATCCAGAGAGGGAATATATTCTTCCGTTAGCATTCAATCCCAAACGAGTTCAGAACCCCTGTGATGAAAAATGACCTTCTATGGGTTTCTTCCCAACGTCCTCTAGTATCTCCATCAAACTGCTTCCCATAGAGCCTGCGACTCAAAGCAGCTCTGAGCCGAAGGGATGGAGAAACACCCAGACCGGGTGAGAGTTGGCCCTGGCAGGTCTTGGGGCTGGCCGTGCATCCACCCGCCGAACCCTTGAAACCCAAGGGCCATTTCCAGCCGCAATGGACAGCTCTTGTCCACGGCGTTTGTTCCCTGGCTATGCTCTCGCTCATGCCCTTCACCGCTGCGTGCGTCTCCAAAAGCAGCCATGGAGCATTCCCCTTTGAAGCGTGCTCCCAGCTGTACTTGGGGAGTCTCTCTGGACTTGGTATTAGGAACCACAGCCATGAGACTTGTGACGCGCCCGCCAAACAAAATGAGGCTTTTCTCTGTGCTCCCAGGAGGCTCCGGACCATAAGTCACTGGATTTTGTTTTGCCTTGCTCTCTCCACAAGCCCACAGTGGCAGAAACACTATGTGAAATCAGAAATGGAAGCTTTGTTCCCCGGTAATCACTGCGGAATGCCTTTCCTGAATGGTTACTGTGGGTGTGAATAGCTCTACAGAAAAAGAACAATAAACAAAGCAAAACCTAAGCCCCAGAGGGCGGCGATTGATATTCTGTTCCGGTGGACAAGCATTTATTGAACACCTACTGTGTGCTGGTAGAATTCCCGGTCTGCTGGAGAAGGCAGGTCCAGGAGGAGCCACCGCGTGGTGACAGAGGCTAGAGGAGAAACAGTGAGCGAAGGCTGCTGGTCCCAGAAGAGCACAATTAATTCAGCTGGTGTGTGCATGTGCGTGCGGGGTGTCCGGGCCTCAGCGAGAGGAGGCAGTGGAGCTGGAAGTTGAAGGAGGGAGCCTCCTGTGTTCTCTTTTGACCCTTTCCATTGCGTGAGCATGCATTTTACCTTGCGGTGATTAGTATGCACATAATACACGTTATGCAGCCTGTTTTTCACTTAGCATTCCTATACCGATTTCCACTTAGCGACTAGGCCAAAGTATTTATCATTTTAAAAAGCCACGTAGCATTTTTGCCTTATTGATGTACCCTCGTTGCTCAGCCATCCTCTCATTTGTTGGGAATAACAGAGTTTTTCCGCAATTAGGCAACTTTGCAGAATCAGCTCTCCCCTCCCCCTTTCTTATTTCCTTTGGGTTGTATTGCTGGGTCAAAGTTATGAATGGTTGGTTTTATGCCTTTCCTACTGAATTTTTTTTTAAATATCATGGGAAAGTTCCAACATGTATAAAAAGAGAAAGACTGTTAAGATGAACTTGCATGTATCTGTTAGCGAGGCTCAACTTCTGGCTGTATCAACTCATGGTCATCCACACCGCCCTCCCCCGCCGTTTGCTTTCCTGGATTATCTTGTGGTGAACCCCAGACATCATAAAATTTCACCTATAAATACCTTTGTATGTATTTACCCTTAAAGGATAAGGTATCTTTTTTTTTTTTTTTTTTTTAAGATTTTATGTATTTGACAGACAGAGATCACAAGTAGGCAGAGAGGCAGGCAGAGAGAGGGGGAAGCAGGTATCTTTTAAAAGTATAACCATAGCTGGGGCGCCTGGGTGGCTCAGTGGATTAAGCCATTGCCTTCAGCTCAGGTCATGATCTCAGGGTCCTGAGATCGAGCCCCCGTCGGGCTCTCTGCTCTGCAGGGAGCCTGCTTCCTCCTCTCTCTCTGCCTGCCTCTCGCTGAATTGTGATCTCTCTGTCTGTCAAATAAATAAATAAAATAAATGTTTAAAAAAAAATAAAAAAATAAAAGTATAACCATAGCTTCCTTATCACATCTAAAAAAATTAACCAAAAGTCTTAGTACCATAAAATATGTAGTCATCAACTGAAAAAATTTTTTTAAAGATTTTATTTATTTATTTGGCAGAGAGAGCCGAGCACAAGTAGGGGGAGCAGCAGAGGGAGAGGCAGGCTCCCCACTGAGCAGGAACTCCCCCAACTCCAAGTGGGGCTTGATCCCCAGGACCCTGGGATCATGACCCAAGCCAAAGGTAGACGCTTAACTGACCGAGCCACCCAAGTGCCCCATCAAACGAAAGTTTAAGGTTGCATGCCATTTTCTGTGGCCATTCTCTGGAGGCCAAATGGTTGTTTGCTCCAGCCTGTGCTCTAAGGAAGGTTTCACTTGCCCTGCCATTTGAAGGACAGAATGTCTTTATGGAAAAGGTTGCTCTTCCTGCAGGTCCTGGTCTGGGAGGAAGGGAGGGAAGCCTCCCTCCAGGGCCTCTGCTACTTGTGTGTTGTGATTTGTGCTGCCCTGGCTGGTGGGTACTCTTCACCCATTGCTCAGGCTTCCTGGAGTAAATCTGACTGTGCCACTATATCCACACACCAGCTTACCTCGGTGTGATGTGTGGAAAATGTCAGGCTCATTTCTCCCTTCGGACCCCGCTCCATTGAAGAATGAAATGCCCTCATGCTGTTTCTTCTGTGTGAAGGAAGCTAGATAGATACTATGTTTCTTTTTCTACAATAAAAATTCCAAGATGCTAGGAGAATGCCCATTCCCCACTGGATTCCCCACATGATCATCTTATTTGCATGTTTCCCTTGGCAAGCTTTGTTTGGTGTGATTCAAGGTGACCCAGTTAGAACCACTGTTTAAAGTCACGTTGTCATTAATAAGTTATACAACCTGTGTGTGATAAGTCTGTTAGCTCTGAATATTGTACAAGTATTGTACAAGTACATGCTGTGTCTAGTCTCTTCTTCAATTTAAATATGGTTACATTTAAATGTAATCTCCCTGTTTGTTCTCGCTGTTGATATTCCCGATTTTTCTATGTTGATGGATAGGAGCAATTTCCCAGATGATTCAGAACCCTGTTGTATTTGTCTTTGGAATGCTAATCACATGTGTATATTATGTCCGCCTTTCCCCTGTACCAGCCCAGATTGGCTCTGGGTTTGTTCCTTCTTAACTAGCTAGGGACCCTACCAGGTGGTGGAAAAAACAAGTCATGAGTAACCCACTGTAGGGCAAAGGGGGGCGGTTAATATTAATAGGAAGGCCTAGTCAGGATGGAAATGGCTTTTGGGAGATACTGGGGTAAGAGGACTTTTATTCTTGGGGAGCATAGTCTTTAGAGTCAATGAAAAGGCATACTTATGTTCGGGGCAGCCTTATGCCTGGTGCCTGGCTCTTTTTGATGGAAGAATTTAAATAACCGGATTGTAGTTAGGGTTATATGAGTTTACCATTTTATTTCTTTTTTTTCTTTTAAGATTTTATTTATTTATTTGACAGAGATCACAAGTAGGCAGAGAGGCAGGTGGGGGCGGGGGTGGTGGTGGAGCAGGCTCCCCGCTGAGCAGAGAGCCCGATGTAGGTCTCGATCCCAGGACCCTGAGATCATGACCTGAGCCAAAGGCAGAGGCTTTAACCCACTGAGCCACCCAGGCGCCCCTGCCATTTTATTTCTTAGTCTTTTGCAATACAGTATCCCCTGTTCTTTGTTTTTAAAACAGTGAAACAGAACAAATTTTTAAAGATTTGAGTCTGTGCCAAATGCTTCAACACATGGGTTATTTTCACTTTTTATTTTTTTTATTTTTTATTTTTTTTAATATTTTATTTATTTATTGGTCAGAGAGAGAGGGAGAGAGAGCGAGCACAGGCAGACAGAATGGCAGACAGAGGCAGAGGGAGAAGCAGGCTCCCTGCCAAGCAAGGAGCCCGATGTGGGACTCGATCCCAGGACGCTGGGATCATGACCTGAGCCCAAGGCAGCGGCTTAACCCACTGAGCCACCCAGGTGTCCCTATTTTCACTTTTTAAAATTTCTCTTCCAGGCATTATCCATATCCATCCCTTATTTATTTATTTATTTAAAAGATTTTATTTATTTATTTGACAGAGAGATCGCAAGTAGGCAGAGAGGCAGACAGAGAGAGAGGGGAGAGAGCAGGCTTCCTGCTGAGCAGAGAACCCGATGCGGGGCTCGATTCCAGGACCCCGAGACCACAGCCCGAGCCGAAGGCAGAGGCCCAACCCACTGAGCCACCCAGGTGCCCCCCTCTTTTTTTTTTCCAGAAAAAAACATTTTTCTTTCCTGTGCACCATCACAAAAGGTTTCTATGTGACTTTAATAATGGCTGTATAATATTCATTTAAGTTGATAAATATACCATAATTTACATAGCCATCCTTTGCTATTTCATATTTGAGGAGTTTTGTGAATTTTAAATAATGCTGTATTGAACGTGTTCCTGTGTTTAGCTTTTCCCCCTCCTTTGTTCAACAGCTTTGGTGAGACATAATTTGTATACTGTGCAATTCACCCATTTAAAGTCTACAAATGAATTTTTAGTGTATTTTCAGGGTTGTGCGGCTATCACTACTACCAATTTTAGAACATTCTCATCATCCCATGTCTACTAGCGATCACTTCCCATCTCCCTCAACCCTAGACTACTGCTAATCTACTTTCTGTCTCTATAGATTTGCCTCTTCTGGACATTTTGTATAAGTGGAATCACACAACCTGCGGTCTTCTCTTCACAATATTAAAAATATTGTAATGCAATATATATAGCATAAAATTAACCCTTTGTAAGTGTATAGTTCAGTGACACTAAGTACATTCACATTATTGTACAGCCACTTCCACCGTCCATCTCCAGAACTTTCTCATCTTCCTCAACTGAAATCCTGTCCCCACTCAACACTGACTCCCTGGTCCTCTCCCCTCTGCCCCTGGCAATGACCCTTCTGCTTTCTGTCTATGAATTTGACTACCCTGGATATCTCCAGGGTATTTGTCCTTCTGTGTTTGGCTTCTCTCCCTTGGCATAACATTTTCAAAGTTCATCTGCGCTGCATTATCCAAATTTCATTCCTTTGTATTGCCAAATACTGTCCCATGGTATGGATATACCATAGTTTGTTTATCTGTGCGTCACCTGAGGTACATTTGGGTGGTTCCAACTTTTTGGCTGCTAGAATAATGCTGCTGTGAACCTTTCATGTGCAAGTTTTTGTGCCGATATACGTTTTCAGCTCTCTTGGCTGTGTATACCTAGAAGGGGAATTGCTGCATGTGCAGCTTTTTTCCTTTGTAGTGTTTCTTTAAGCAGTGTCCCTTAGCATGATGAGGTCAAAGGATAAGAACTAAGAACCTTTTACAGCACACCCCTTGGTATCCTTGCCCTCGTTGTTTTTCCAAAGAGTTCTTAAATGGATGCTCCCTTCAATAATGTCACGATCTGGTTTCACATCAGCTTTCCCAGCAATGGAGATTATTCTGTTAAGAGTAAAGATTTCACTTTATTGTCTTACCATGGGCGTTTTTTAGTAGCTGCTGTTCCTCCTAAGATGAGGCCCACGGATGGGAATACCAGCTAATAGTTGAGCCTCACTCTATGGGTTGCTTTTGACTGCTCCCCACAAATGCCTTTGAATACTGCAAACGCTGTGATGGTGGCAAGGAGAGTGTGTCTCTTTACCTAGTTCTGAAGGACAGCTCTTTGCAGGAGTTAGTCAAAGCACTCTGGCTTTACTGAGCACAGCAGGTGTGAGCCTGGGGAGCTTTGGGGAGTCTTTCTCCCGGCTTGGAATTTTGTAATCCCTCTTTGAGGCAGAAAGGAGACCTTGCTTTTTAGCTTGGCTCAGGGTGATACCTGTGGTCTCTGGCTGGTCTCCTAGACTGATTGGTGCATTGCCAACAGAATGCAGCTCTGTCATGGTCCCTCTGGGAGGGACTTAAGGTGGCCTCCTCACCCTCTGTCTGGAGGCTTCTAAAAAAGCCTGGGAGAGAGTGACGGCCCCCCTTCTGCCCTCCCCACACGAAATCAGTGTTTCCCAAGGTCCAGTCCGCTTTAAGGCACGTATTAAAAATCATAGTTCGCATTTGTCACACACTCACTCTATGCCGGGATCCCCACGTCGTGTTCTGTATCGTTCGCTCCTTTAATCTTCATGGCCATCTTGTTGAGGAAAAGCAACAGTTTGGCCCATTTCATGGATGATGAAACTGTAGTTCAGAGAGTTCAAGAAATTTGCCCGGGGTCAAACCAGAACTGACCCCTAGAACATCAGCATCACAACCATGCCCTTGACCAGATGCTGGCCTGTCTCCCCTCTCCGCCCAGCAGGTTTGGTGACCTGGCCCTGCTTCCTGCCTGCAGTCTCCCGGCTCTAGTACAGCCTCACGTTATTCCCAGAGTGATCTGCGTCAGGCGCAAATGTTGTAAAGCCCTGTCCGTTTCCTCCTGCAGAAAGCCTGGACTCCTTACAGAAAGCGCTCGCCCAGCTGGCCTCCTCTCCTGCTTCCCTCCACCAAATCCCAGCCTTGCCATCCAGGCCCCAGCAGACCTTCATATCTCCCTGCCCCCACTCGCACCGCCTGTGAGGACCCCTCTTCCTCCTCCAAAGTTCTGCTCTTTCATTCCACCATGTCCTTTCCATAGCTTTCACAGACCCTTCCTCCCCCTCTCCAGCATGCTGAACCATTCCTCCATCATCTGTCGCCCATTAGTCTTTCTCCTCGGCCCCCTCCCTCTGATTAGAACACTCAACATATTCTGTCCCAGCTGCTTGTTTGCAAGTCTCCTGCCTGGTAACCTCCTTAAGGGCAGGGGCTCCGTCTTGCTTATTTTTCTGGCCCGCTCTAGCTCAGTGCCTGGCACAGAGAGGCCTCTCAGTTGCTTGAATTACACTGGGAAGCCTGTGGGTAGCTTTGCGTGTTCCCGCGCCCCGAGGACTGGCATTCAGTCTCCTCTGAACATGTACGTCTTCGTAGTCAGGAGTAGCTAGAGCAAGGGCTGAACTGGGGCCGTGCCCAGGGACATTCGCAGGCGCGCCTCTCTGCTCGCAGAGTGTGGTGCACAGCCCCCGCCGAGGCACTCTGGGGAAGAAGAAATCGGCAACATATCTCCTGTGTTTTAAGGCAGCTCTGACCTGAGCACCAGTTCCCTGGGGATCTTTTATCTTCTGGGTGGATTGGCCCGCCTGCCTGGCTGTTAGAGCAACCGGCTGGGCTGGCCAGCCTAGGCTGGGCCCAGCACCACACCCTCCTCCTGGCCTGGGCCTGACCCCTGCAGAGACCTCTCTATCATCAGGCCCTAGGTGCCCACTGCCACCCCAGCCCTAAACCCGAGTCTTCTCCCAGCTTCTCTCTTGCACGCTCATTCACTCCACACATAGAATATTCCAGTAAGTACAAAGAAGAGACTACATCAGACCAGTGGCTTTTCTTCTAGAGAACACACCCCAAATGCATTTTAAATCTGTGGATCCCTCTCAAGGGAATTCCAGTTAAAAAAGAACTTGGATCAGCAGCCCCGGGCCTGTGTGGCTAACAAGCTTCTATTTTCTCTGTTGTTTGGCTGGCCTGAAGGACTCCTTTGTTTGGGGAGTGGGAGGATGTGGTGTCCTAATTAGGCCAGGGTGTGGGATTGTGGCTCATACAGAGCTGCCCTTTGGAACTGAGCTCTCCAGACAGGAGAGTGAGTGCATGATTTTGTGAGTTTGTCGGTCTTTAAAGAAAACAGAAGACTAAAAAGAGGGTAAACCAAAGGCAGTGTGGTATTCTGGGTTGGATCATGGACAAAAAGGGGCGTGAGTGGAGAAACCAGAGAAATCTGAGTCAAGGCTGTTTAGTCCATAGTACTGTGCCAATGGTAATTTTTTAGTTTTGACAAATGACCAGTGGTTATGTAAGATGTGAATATTAGCAGAAACCAAGAAAAGGGCATATGGGAACCCTTTGCATGATCTTTGCGACTTTTCAGTACATCTACGATTATGCCAGTATTAAAAGTTTATTAATAAGAAAAGGAGAATGAGGGAGAAGGCTGACCCAGCAGCTTATTTAACCTGACCTTTCATTGGCACTGTGTTTTACACTTCTGCCTGCAGAGTCAGGGGGGTCGGGATCCAGGAACTCCAGAGCTGTCTGCTCTTGAGGGCAGGGTCTTTGCCCCACCAGACCTCTGTTTGGGGATGGGTCTGAGTCCGAGGCTGGGTCTACCAGGAAGATGGGGGTCATGTGGTTGGCTGTGCCGCTTCCTGCCAGCTGTGCACTGGGGGGCCAGTCACCAAGCCGGGATTCAAATTCCTCACCTATTAGAATGGGATAACCTGCCAGGAGGGGGAAGGAAGGGTAAAATAAGGTAATGTAATTGAAGAACCTAGTCCAAACCGAAAGTCGTGCTTGGTAGACTTCGGCTTTCATTCTCCCTTCTGCTTCTCCATTTTCAAAATTTATTTATTTAATCTATTTATGAATGAAAGGGGAGCTATTTCCATGAAGACTTGAGATCAGTCATTCCACGCTAGCTTTGAGGGCAAGAAGCTGTCTGTGGGAAGCTAGCAGCAGCATGGTGCACCCCCCCCTCCCCGAGACCCCACTTCCAGAAGTCTGGAAAGTGTGACATCTGTTTTGAGCAACTCATGAGGAATCTTCTTACTAGCTGCGCTCTAACACCTCTTGGAGTTTTAACATTTGGTCTCCTTAGGAAGTTGTGCTGTGGCGGTTCCTTTACCTTGCAGCTGGGCCAAGCTGTTTGGGGGCTTCCTTCTAGAATGGGAGCCCCTTTGTGGCTTCCGGGACTGGGGCTCCCCTGGCTCAGAAACGCAGAATCAGACTGGCTGGAGATGCTCCCAGGATCCCAGGGCACTGATCGCTGGGCACAGCCTGTGGATGGCTACTTACCTGTAGGTGGCAGTGGTGACACAGGAATGCTGAAGGAAGCCCCCCTCCCCCCCCACCGGGAGCGTTGGCGGAGTCTCTTTCACAGGAGCTAGAGTCGCAATGAAAGTAACAGCGACTGTCATGGCCTGTGCAGGAACGTACCTCTATATTAGAGGGCTCTGTCGAGTGCTTTGTTCTGTTGTTCAGTTTCGTCTCACAACAACTGTGTGAGAAAAGGGCTATCATTATTGCCGCATTTTACTGATGACTGAAAGGCTTGGACAGGTCACATGACTGCCCTGGGGTTGCATGGTGATTGGCAGAAGTAGGATTCAACGGAAGTCTGAGTTCAGACCCCTGTTCATGCTGTCTGTCATGATGTCCTTTCCTCCTGCTCCTGGGTCCAAGGGGAGAACATGGGGACAGCTGGGAACCTAGTTCACCTCTTGCCAGACTGCCAAGTGCCTGTCACCCCTTACATCCTCATCTTACTTCTGGAAAGACCCTCGTCAGCATAAGGTTGGACCTTCCTGAAGAACTGAAGACATCCTGCCTTTGTGCAGCTTCAGGTTTAGATACGGAGCTAAGAATCTTCTCATGGCTCATTAAGCCAGTAAGATTGGAAGAAATTCTTTTTTTTTTTTTTTTTTTAAGTTTTATTTATTTAAGTCACCTTTACACCCAGCATGGGTGTCGAACTCATGACCCCAAGATCAATAGCTGCATGCTCCTCCAACTGAGCCAGCTAGGCGCCCCTGGAAGAAACTCTTAGAATAGCATTAGAACGGGGGGTGGGGGGGTCGCCTGGGTGGCTCAGTTGTTAAGCATCTGCCTTCAGCTCAGGTCATGATCCCAGGGTCTTGATATCGAGCCTTGCATTACGCTCCCTCCTCAGCAGGAAGCCTGCTTCTCCCTCTCTCACTGCCCCCTGCTTGTGTTCCCTCTCTTGCTGTCTCTCTGTCAAATAAATAAATAAAGTCTTAAAAAAAAAAAAAAACCAGCATTAGAATGGTCTTGAAAGCTCAATCCTCGCATAGATTATGCCTTCAAGTGCTGGAAAGTTTGTCACAGGGCATCAATTGGAGATGGTGTGGAAGGAGCCTCTGGAGAGGATGTGGGATTGAAGCTAAGCATGGGCAAGTTGGCTGGTGTGAAGGCTTTCCTACCAGAGCAGTCTGAGGTGATTTCCTTGGGGCTAGAAGCAGAGATAGAAAAAGCCCCTTGGCTTGCAGAGCCCTGTGGATCCTGATGTGCTTCCTGCTTTCACGTGCCCCTCCCCCCAGCAGATAATCTACTTTCCATGCAATGAGGACTCAGATGGGTCTCCTCTTCAACTATGCTTGCTTTTAACGGTGTATGTTCAGGTTCTGTGAAAGCATATGTTAGACCAAGGATGCCCACTTTTACCACTTCTCTTTCACTTAGTCTTGGATTTTCTAGCCAGAGCATTTAGGGAGGAAAAAGTAAGAAAAGCTATCCAAATGGGGCACCTGGGTGGCTCAGTTGGTTAAGCGTCTTTTTTTTTTTTTTTTTAAGATTTTATTTATTTATTTGATAGACAGAGATTACAAGTAGTCAGAGAGGCAGGAAGCAGGCTTCCTGCTGAGCAGAGAGCCTGATGTGGGGCTCGATCCCAGGATCCTGAGACCATGACCTGAGCCTAAAGCAGAGGCTTTAACCCACTGAGCCACCCAGGCATCCTAGGCATCTGACTCTTGATCTCAGCCCAGATCTTGATCTCAATCATGTGTTTAAGCCCCTCATTTGGTTCCATCCATGCTGGGTGTGAAAGGGTACTTAAAAAAAAAAATCCAATGGGAAAGGAAAAAATAAAATTACTTCTGTTTGCAGATGACATAACCTAGTGTGTAGAAAACCCTAAAGATTTCATTTAAAAAAATACTAGAACCGATGCAGATTCAGAAGTAGAGGGGTACAGAATCAACGCTCAAAAATCAGCTGTTTCTATAAAATGAAGAATCTGAA
The DNA here is from genome assembly GCF_009829155.1 of Mustela erminea. NCBI lineage: Eukaryota > Metazoa > Chordata > Mammalia > Carnivora > Mustelidae > Mustela > Mustela erminea. The sequence goes on along the minus strand of NC_045631.1, from coordinate 12,960,050 downwards.
AAGGAAATGAAGAAGAAAACAGTTCTATTTATAATAACCTCAAAAAGAATAAAATCCTTAGGAATTATCAAAGAAGTAAAAGTCTTGTACACTGAAAAGTACAAAACATTGCTGAGAGAAATTAAAGAAGACATAAATAAATGGAAAGACAGCCCATATTCATGGATAGAAGGCTTGATATTTTTAAGATGACAGTAGTACCCAAAATGGTCTACAGATTCAGTGCGGCCCCAATCAAAATCTACCAACATTTTTTACAGAAGTAGAAAAACCCATCCTAAAATTCTTACAGAATTTCAAGGGACTCCAAATAGTTTTAAAACAACAACAACAAAAAAAAACCACCTTGAAGAGGAAAGGCAGTTGGAGGACTTATACTTACTGATTTCAAAACTCACAGTAATCAAAACAGTGAACGGTGTGGTACTGGCATAAGGACAGACATAGACCAATGGAACAGAATAGAAAGCCCAGAAATTAACCCTCTCACATATGGTCAATTGATTTTCAACAAGGGTGCCAAAACCCTTCATTGGGGAAAGGACAGTCTTTTCAACAGATGGTGCTGGGGAAACTGCATGTCCACGCACGTAGGAGTGCACTTGGACCTTTACCTTATTCTGCAGGAAAATCCGGAAAGATCAAGGACCTAAACACAGGGAGGGGTGCCTGGGTGGCTCAGTCGATGAAACATCTGAGTCTTGGTGTCAGTTCAAGTCAAGATTTCATGGATTTTGAGATCAAGCCCTGAGTCAGGCTCCAAGCTCAGTGGGAAGTCTGCTTGAAGATTCTCTTCCTCTACCGTTCCCTCATCTGGCGCACCCCTCCTTCCCTCAGTCCCTCTCTCTCTCTCTCCCTCAAGTAAATAAATAAATAAAATCTTCCTCTTTTTTTTTTTTTTTAAAGAATTTTATTTATTTGACAGACAGAGATCATAAGTAGGCAGAGAGGCAGGGAGAGGGAGAAGCAGGCTCCCCGCTGAGCCGAGAGCCCGATGCGGGGCTCGATCCCAGGACCCTGGGATCATGAGCTGAGCCGAAGGCACAGGCTTTAACCCGCTGAGCCACCCAGGTGCCCCAAATCTCTTTTTAAAAATGAAGAAAACCAGGGCACCTGGGTGGCTCAGTGGGTTAAAGCCTTTGCCTTTGGCTCAGGTCATGATCCCAGGGTCCGGATCGAGCCCCGCATCGGGCTCTCTGCTCAGCGGGGAGCCTGCTTCCCCCCTACTTCTCTCTCTGCCTGCCTCTCTGCCTACTTGTGATTTCTATCTGTCAAATACAAAAAAAAAAAAGAAAGAAAACACAGGGAAAAAGTGTCATGATGTTGGATTTAGCAGTGATTCTTGGCTATCACACCGGAAGCATAGGGAACAAATTAGAAACTTTTGTGTATCAAAGGCGATGATCAAGAGAGTGAAAAGACAACCTATAGAATGGGGGAAAACATTTGCAAAATATACATCTGATAAAGGATTAATATCCAGAATAACAAAGAACTTTATATGTAGAAAACCCTGAAGATTTCATGGAAAAAAAAAATCAGAACCAGTAAACAGATTCAGCAAGATTACCTCCTTCAGAAAGTGACTTGAATAATAGACATTCATCTGAAGAAGATAAAGAGATGGCCAGTAAACGTGTGAAAAGATGCTTGGGAGCTCTAAGTCATTAGGAAGTGCACATCTAAACCACAGTGTGATATAAATGACAGGTGTTCATGAGAACATAGAGAAGTTGGAACCCTCGTCTGTTACTGGAGGGAAAGTAAGATGCTTCAGCCTCTGTGGAGCGCAGTGTGGTTGTTTTTAAAAGGTTAAACATAGTATTACCATAAGATACAGTAATTCCATTTCTGGGTGTATACTTAAAAGAATAGAAAGAAGGGAGTCGGGGTGCCTGGGTGGCTCAGTCGGTTAAGCATCTGCCTTCAGCTCAGGTCATGACCTCAGGGACCTGGGATCGAGCCCTACATTGGGGTCCCTGCTCAGTCAGGGTTTGCTTCTCCCTCTTCTTCTACCCCTCTCCCATGCTCCTGCTCTTTCTCTCTCTCTCAAATAAAATCTTAAAAAAAAAAAAAAGAAGAAGAAGATGAAGAAGGAAAAGGGACTCAAACAGATATTTGTACACCCATGTTCTTAGCAGCAGTCACAGGAGCCAAAAGGTGGTTACAAGCCATGTGTCCATCCACAGGAGAGCAGGTTGACAATGTGTGGTCTCCACATGGGACAGAATATTATTCAGCCCTAAAAAGGAATGAAATTCTGACACCTGCTACAACATGGATGAAACATGAGGATATTATATGAAGTGGAGTGAGCCAGACACAGAAAGAGAACTATATGCCTCCCCTTATTTGAGGTTCCTAGAGTTGTCACATTCACGGAGAAAGAAAGTGCAATGGGGGTCGCCAGAGACTGGGGGGAAGGGAAGGGCCAGTGAGTGTTGAATGGGGACAGAGTTTCAGTTTGGGAAGATGGAAAGTTCTGTGGATGGATGGTGGGTTGCATAGCAATGTGAAATGTATTTCACTCCACTGAGCTGTACACTTAAAAAAGGCTCAGATGGGGATGCCTGGGGATGCCTGTGTCTGCCTTTGGCTCAGGTCATGATGGAACAGTCCTGGGATCGTGTCCCCTTTCAGGTGTCTTGCTCAGCGGGGAGCCTGCTTCTTTTTCTGCCTGCTGCTCCTCCTGCTTATGCTTTCTCTCTGGCAAATAAATAGAGAAAATCTCTTTTTTTAATGGCTCAAATAGTAAATTTTGTTACGTACATCTTACCACAATTAAAAAAAAAAATCACCATTGCCAAAAAAAGAAAAATTGCACGTAGGCCAACCTGCTGTTAGAGTTGGGAGGAGGGGATGAGGAGGGAGAGGCTCAGAGATCATCTGGACCCATTAGTTCATTTGTCAGGAAACCTAATGCCCAGAGTAGAAACGGACATAAATATAGTCCCAAGAGTTGAGCATCACCAGAGGCTGAGTCAGGACCAGAACCAGGATCACGACTCCCTGTCCTCCCATGGGCCAGGAGCTTCCTGAGGGCGGGGACTGGACCGTCTTCCCTTCCACTGTGTCCCCAGGGCCCCGCACTTCATAGCCGTACAGTCCACTGTCAGCTGGATGACCCTGTTGGCGCTCCTTCCCGTGTTCTCAGCCCTGGCTGCGTGTGGAGGCAGCTGTGGAGCTGTTAGAGCGTGTGGGTACCTGGCCTTGTGCCCTAGAGGCTCTGATCAGACCTTCTGGGGTGGGACCAAGGCAGGAATACTTTTAAAAAGCTTCCTGTTGAGGATCTGCTGTGTTGGCATAGGCGGTTAAGCATCCAACTCTTGGTTTCAGCTCAGGTCATGATCTCAGGGTTGTGAGGTTGAGCCCCGACACGGGGCTCAGCCCTCAACATGGAGTCTGCTTGGGTTTCTCTCTCCCCCTCCCCAGCTGCCTCTCAAATAAATAAATCTTAAAAAAAAAAAAAAAAAAGCCATCTTGCTGATTCTAAGCTGCAGCCAAGTGTGGGGAGCCCTGTGCTACCTCCTGCCCTCCCTTGGTGCTCTCTAGCTGGGGAGTGAGAGACAGAGGCTTGGTAGCTTCCTCTGGGACTTCACACAGTCACTGGCTGATTCTCTCTGGCTTATCTTGTCAACCTTTGTGTTCTGCTTAAAGAAGCATGCTGTTGTCTGTCACAATGTGTGTGCGGGAGGCCATTAATTTCGTCCCTGCTTCTTGGCACCAGGGCGCAGGTATCAGAGCCCCCCAGAGTGCCGTGGTTGTCGTCTGTCACAGCACAGGCTGGACCGTATCTTAACTGACTGCCCATCTGGGTAGGGTCTTAATCATCTCCCCTTCTCTGTCCGCAAGGGCAGTGCATGGCCCACCCCAGGCTCCGCCAACCTCAAGTAAAGGGCATGGGCACCGTGGGGCTTTATTTTTGCCTTAGACTTGGAAGAGAAAGCTGTCTCCCAACAGTGTACAGGCTGGCCAGACGTACTTTGTCTACCTTCTTCTTGTCCTCTTATCTTCCTTTGAGGAGGGGTGAGAGCAGGGACAACTGTCAGAGAAAAGGACATCCAATAAAATAGGGATGAGTACTTGGAATTCATTCTCTCCTCTCTCCAGTGGAAGGGGAGCCACTGCAATTAACATTCACAAAGCATGTGAGGAATTCGAAGCAAGAGGCAATAATGGCCCTGTGGAGAATGTCAGGATTGATTTTTCTTTCCACCTGACTGGTATATGCCAGCCTGCCTCATGAACGTATAGTAATCCAGAAGGTTCATTTCCTGTTACTGGTGCGTGTTATCAGCTGAGCTTGCTGCCCACCCAGACCCCCTTCTCTTCTTCCCTTACACCTGGCATAAAGCAACCCTGTGCTGTTCCTTTGTGCCACTGCCTCAGGGCGCCTACCCACACCCTTGATTGTTGGGGAGGTAGATAATTTGGCTGTTTTTCTCCGTTTCTCAGTTCTCACCAAAAGGATGTTGCTGAATGCAGAATGCTAAAGCTGGCCTTCTTTTTGCCTTCTGGTGCTGGCTGCTCTGAAGTCACTATATTTAACATCAAAGTGTAGACAGCAGCAGCCAAGGAACCATGCCACTGGCTTGTGAGGCCCCTCCCAGCAGGACGGCCTAGGATTTCAGGCAGTGGGGGTGGGGGCGGGGGGCGCGGAGAAACCAAGCTGGAGAGAGCGCTATCATTGCCGGCAGGGTCCAGGCTTCAGGGCATCCCCAGCCTCCACCAGGTTGGAGGCAGCCTTTTCTGAACGGGGAAAATGCCATGGCAACAGCATTAAGCTAGCCTACTGTCTTGCACTGAAGGTTTAATGGGCGCTGTTTCTGCCCAGCTCTGCCCAGTCCAGCCCAGCCGAGTCCAGCCCCGTGTAGTCATGCCCTGCCCTGCTTAGCCCAACCCTGCCCTGCTGAGGTCAGCCCTGCCCTGCCCTGCTGTGCCCTGCTCAGCCCAGTCTAGCCCAACCCTGTTAAGCCCTGCCGTGCCCAGCCCTGTCCTGACCTGCCAAACGCAGTCCAGCCCAGTCAGCCCTGTCCTGCCCAGCCCAGTCCTATCCTGCCCTGCCCTGTTTAGCCCATTCCAGGCTTGCCCTGCTCTGCTCAGCCCAGTCTGCCCAACCCCGTTCAGTCCTGCTCTGTTCTGCCCCGCTCTGCCCAGCGCTGCCCAGCCATGCCCAGCCCTGCCCTGCCCTGCCCTGCCCTGCCCTGTTTGGCCTAGTCCAGCCTAACCCTGTTTAGTCCTGCCCTGCACTGCCCTGCTCAGCCCAGCCCAGCCCAACCCTGCCCAGTCTAGCCCAGCCCAGCCCAGCCCTGCCCAGTCCAGCCCAGCCCTGCCCAGCCCTGCCCTACTCAGCTCAGTACCGCCCGACCCTGTTCAGTCCTGCCCTGCCCAGCCAGGTCCAGCCCAGTCCAGCCCAGCCCTGCCCAACCCTGGCCTGCTCAGCTCAGTTTAACCCAGCCCTGCACACTCCTGCCCTGCCCTGCTTAGCCCAGTTTAGCCCTGCCCCACCCTGCCCAGCCCTGTCCCGCTTAGCCCAGCCCAGTCCAACCCAGCCTTGCCTAGCCCTGCCCTGCCCTGCCCTGCCCTGCCCAGCCCTGTCCTGCTCAGCCCCTGGCCATTAGCATTTCACCAGAGAACTTGGAAAGGTCAGCTTTTGCAGCCAGGGTCACCGGCATTTTGATCTTTATCCGTCTAGAGGGCTGGCTGCTGGGAATGACTTGGCCCATTGCTCCCTGGAGCATTGTGTTTCTGCTGTTGCACCAGGATTTATCTTTGGTTTTGACGATTTACGTGACAAAAGAAATGAGATTGAATTTTGCTTCCTCTGGGCCAGGGACAGGGCCGAGTGAGGGATCCCGCACTGAGTGGCTGCCGTTGCAGGGACTATCAGATACAACTTTGTTCCCATTGCTGGGAATTCTTTTATGCGGAGAGCAAAATCAGAACTGATTTGAGCTCCTTTGTCAGCCTTACTCCCCTCATCTGTTTCAGCCGAGCTGAATACCCCCGGTTGTATTTATGTGGCATTTCCAGCAAAATGAAAAGAAAGCAGCATTCTTTTTGGGTTGATTCTTTATAATCAAAACGAGTATATACCTTTTAGCTTGGAAACTCAGAATCCCAGTAATTGAATAGAATCCGCTACCCGGAGGATAAGTTATCATGCCTTTGAACCCCTTCCCGGTATTATTAGAGGAAGGGAGCGGGTGAATATAAGGTTAATGGATTCTGCTGCTAAACCGAACTTGGAAATGAGGTTTCATTGATTTAATATTTCCTCCATTAAGCCTCCAAGACAGTGTCCCTATGGCCCCACCAAAGTGCAGTCACAGACTTTCTTCCTCGTGAGAGTCTGGTCCGCGGCCGGTGCTGTGACAGGGACAGATGCCCCACTCCGAAGGGCCCTAGGGCCGCTGTCCTCTCCCCGGGCTGGCTCAGAAAGGGGGGATTCCCTGCGGCGCACAGGCAGAGTGGCTCTATCTTGAGGGTGTGCTCTGCGTTTATGGCTGCAGAGATTTCCTTGCTTTTGGGGCCCTTTTGGGGAGTCACCTCTTCTGGGAGTGGGCACTTTGAAGGGGAGGGCTGTTCAGAGACAGCTGAGGGTGGCAGGGAGGGCAGTGGGCTGGAGGCACGAACCATTTAACCCACACCCTTGCCTGCTTGGTGCCCTGGATGAAGCCCGGTGCCAAGGGAGCACACTGCAGGGCCCGTTCCAGAAGCTTCCTCCTGCCTGTCCTCTCATCCTTCCTGTAGCCTCTGCTCTTAGTCTTTGCTTCTGCAGGCTAAGCTGACTGGTGTTTTGAGCCATCATGCAGGGGGCCTCAGCCCTCTGCCTTTCCCACCATGGCTCTTGTCCCCACCTCCGAAGGGGCTCTCCTGAAATGGCCCCTCTTTTCCACATGCATGCCGTGCACAGTGCCGGGGAACAGTGTCTCTGGGGTTCGTCTGCCTTGGCACAGTCTCGGACACGGGTTCTCATCCCTGCCTCTCCATCTCCGTACGCGCTTTCCTCTTCTTATACAGGGCACTCGCCAAATACTTCCTCTGTCCTTGCCAGCCTGGCACACTCGAGGACTTTGGGGACGGGGCCTCCAGTCTCCCAGTGCCCTGTCCAGTCTGCTGGGCATTCCAGCGCATCAGGGGTCTTTGGGTGCTGTGGTTGATGGATAAAGGGGGCAGAAAAGTTGGGGATATGTCTTTTTTGGCAAAAATTTAAAACAATGAGGGGCACCTGGGTGGCTCAGTGGGTTAAAGCCTCTGCCTTCAGCTCCAGTCGTGATCCCAGGGTCCTGGGACGGAGCCCCACATCAGGCTCTCTGCTCGGCAGTGAGCCTGCTCCTCTTCCTCTCTCTGTCTGCCTCTCTGCCTACTTGTGGTCTCTGTCAAATAAATAAATAAAATCTTAAAAAAAAATTTTTTTAAAACAACAAGGCTTTTAAAATGCAGACCAAAGCTGTCGCACAAATGTTTTGAGCAACAGCTATATTTTGGGAGTGTGTTGTCACTGCCTGGAAGTATAGGCTTTGTTTGGATGTGTGAGTTCTAGTATGTTATGTAAAGAACAAGGACACTTCCTGCATGTAAGCAGGTCATTGGTGTCATTATTTGAGTAGCAGCGGAAGTGTGGGTTGTATGAACAAAACGGTGGTGATGTTCTCCCCCTCATGGAGTATACGTTTGGGATGGGTCAGGTTGGAATTGGTCTGGATCCGAAATCCAGCCTGGGTAGTAGGCGGGGTGGTGTCATTCAACTGTTTAGGTTTTGGAGATGGGCAGACCTGACCTTGAACCCACGTCAGCCCCAATCCAGTAATGAGATCCTGGCCAATCACCCAACATTTCCGAGCCTGTTTCCTTCCTTTTAAATGCAGGAGGAAATAATACCTATCTTAAGGGGGCTGTGTTTTTTTTTTAATTTAATTTTTGAAAATTGTAATTGTGTTATAACCCATATCCCATAAAAATTGCCGTCTTAACCATGTTTTAAGCGTTAAGCACCTTCGCGCTGTCATGCGGCCAATCTCCAGAACTTTTCATCTTGGAAAGCTTGGGCCCAGATCTCTCTTTCTCTCTCTCTCTGGATTTTCCCTTGTGAAGGCAGCGCCCCTAGAACTGCTCTGTTGGCTCAGCCCATCTGCTTGGGAGGAGAATGTGGTGGTTCTGGGCCCTTCCTGTTTCCTGCCAGGGCCCCCTTATTCCGGGAGAAATGTAAATCCGTCTTCTCTCTGACTTTACAGAAAAGGCAACAGATGGCTCCCTGCAGAGCGAGGACTGGACGTTGAACATGGAGATCTGCGACATTATCAATGAGACAGAGGAAGGGTATGTGTGTCCCCCCTCCCCCTGCCATCTCCTGTGAAACTGGTCAGCTCCTGGGGGGTCACTCAGAGCCTGTCAGGGCTTAAGCGCGGGGGTGTTTGACTTTGTTTTGTTTCCAGGCTGTTCGCTTTGGCATTTAATAAATGGATACAGTTCATTATCTTTCTTCTTGCTGCCCGTACTTGGTGGCGACCCCATGAGCAGTGAGGCACTCTTTTAATTACCTGCTTTGAACCATCATGACAATGAAGTCTTCTGGTTACCTGGTCCCCTGTGCTGGTCATCCCCTCCAGCCCTCCTCCCTGGCTCTGCCTCCCTGTCACCAATGCCAGGCTGTCTCTGTCCTGTTTTGCTGGTCTGGAGGCTCAGGAGGGAGAGGGCCCACGGTGTTCATAGAGGGAGAAGGTCAATGTGAGGCACAGAGCAGCAGGTGTGTCTGGCAGGGTCCCCCCACCCCCGAAAACATCCCTCCCCTGCCGGGTTTGTTCTTTCTGGCTGTTCCCATATCCTCTTCGGCATTCCAGCTATGTTCTGTTTACGCTTCCTCCAGATTGGTCTTTGTTCGGCTTCTGTTCATGCCACACAGAACGGTGCTTCCTGTAGCCATGCCCTCCGCAGTCCTCTGCGGAGTGCCCAGGGGGATAGGCTGGACTCCAGCAGCCCTGGGCTTGCCTCTTGGCACTGGCCCTTGCCGCCTTGCCATGTATCAGCTGGGGCTGGTCCTGCTCTCAGTGAACAGATACTGACTGAGGGGCTACCTCATGCTGGGCCCTGGTGTGATGTGAGTGCCCAGGGCACGGCAGGGAGCAGGACAGACGCCCTGGAAGCCATTACACGTTCCATTACGTGGTTACATTACATGGTCAGCTGGTGACAAGTCTGGAGTGAAACGAAGCAAGGGGGGGGGTGAAGGCTGGGACTTAGCTTTTTTTTTTTTTTTAAAGATTTTATCTACTTTTTTATTTATTTAAAGAGTGTGCACGCTCGATCCCCGGTTTGGGGGCAGCGAGGCAGGGGGAGAGGGAGACAGAACCCCAAGCAGACCTTTTGCTAAGTGGGGAGCCTGCCGGACTTCATCTCACATCCAGAGGTCATGATCTAAGTCAAAAAATCCAGAGTCAGCCCCTTAACTGAGTCACCTGGGCGCCCCTGGGAGTCAGCGATTTTAAGCAGAGGAATCAAGGAAAGCCTCACTTGAGAAGGTGACATTGAAGAGCGCCTTGAAAGAGTTGAGGGGGTGAGGTGTGAGGATGACAGCAGGAAAGAACCTTCCAGGCAGAGGAAGCAGCAGGCACAGCAGCCCTGGGACAGAGGGCGGGCTAGTATGTTTGAGGACTAGCAAGATGCTGGTGGGGCGGGTGTGGAGAGAGCTAGGAGGGTGGGACATGCCCTCATCCAAACAGTGCAGGGCTCTGGCCTTGACTTGGAGGGGAGGGGATTTGAGCAGAGAGGGGCGTGGCTTACCACTCATTTTATCTATTTATTTATTTATTTGAGTGCATGGAGGGGGTGGCAGAGGGAGAGGGAGAAGCAGACTCCCTGCCAAGCAGGGAGTCTGATGCAGGGTTGGATCCCAGGACCCTGGGATCACAGCCCCAGCCAAAGGCAGACACCCAACCAACTGAGCCACCCAGGTGCCCCAAGTCTAATGCACATTTTTTTTTTTTTTAAATTCATTTGATAGACAAAGAGAGATCACAAGTAGGCAGAGAGGCAGGGGGAAGCAGGCTCTCTGCTGAGCAGAGCGCCCGATGTGGGGCTCGATCCCAGGACCCCGAGATCATGACCCGAGCTGAAAGCAGAGGCTTAAACCACTGATCCACCCAGGCGCCCCTCTAATGCACATTTTTAAAAAAGATTTTATTAGAGGGAAATCACAAGTAGGCAGAGAGGCGGCGGGGGTAGGGGGAGCAGGCTCCCTGCTGAGCAGAGAGCCCGCTAGGGGGCTCCATCCCAGGACCCTGAGATCATGATGGGAGTCAAAGGCGGAGGTTTAACCCACTGAGCCACCCAGGCGCTCCTCTAACGCACATTTTAAAGAGATCTCTCCTGCTACTGTGATCAGAGTGGCCTGGTAGAAAGGGCCGAGGGCAGAAAGAGGGGAAGCGAGTTAGGAGGTGTGGGATGATGGCAGTTTTGACGTGGACGACAGTAGAGGAGGGAGAGGGAAACGGTCAGCTTCGGGATATATTTAGAAGGTGGAACCAGCGGGGTGTGCAGAGGTGGCTGTGGGCGGGAGAGAAGAGAAGAGTCAGGAAGACTCCTGTGTTTAGGGCTGAGCCACCATAGGGAGGGAGCAGGACAAGGACCAAAGATCAGAAGGTCAGCTAAAATCCTACAGCTCCAAGCTGCCCGCTAGGCCCCAGCAGGGAAGCTGTCCATCTGGAGGGCCTGGGTATGGAGCTGGGGGCGGGAGCCTGTGCCGCAGGCGCAAGTTGGGGCGTCTTCAGTCCAAGATGGCATACTGCTGCCTCTAAATGCAGGTGTTCGGCTTGGTTCCCAGCACACAGCCACATCAGAGTGGTTGGGGGCTCTGCATTTCTAACGCCAGAGTCACGGGCTCCCCTTCTCTCTCATGCCCCCCTCTCCTGTCCTCCTTTCTGTGGTCGTCCAGCCACATCGGACCCCACAGATGGAGGTGGAATCAGTTCCAGGATGCCAAGGCTAGTGCGCCCCAGCTGCTCTGAGGGAGGGGTCCCCCTGGTGGGCCCAGGCAGGCTGTGGCCGAGGTATGTGCCCATCGCTGCAGACACGGGGCAGGCTTTGGGCTGGACCTCAGTGGGCCAGGAAGACAGGGTGGAGTATGGATGCGAGCATGAAAGGACAGCGTGTTGGGGCCGCGAGTGGTCTGGGCGAGCCTGGAGAGTGGGGATGTGTGAGAGATGAGAATCCTCCTCCCAGGGTCGAGGAGGCTGGGGCACCTTCCTTTCCCAACACTCCGCTCACCTTCCTTCTAAAGTGGCCCACGCTCCTGGGCCTGCAGTTGTGAATGAGAGCACGTCCGGGACACGTGGGGATTTTCTGTCACAGCCCTTACGGGGAGGTGTTTGTCAAATCTCTCCCTAAGCGGGAGAAAACCCTGATGTTCAGCTAACTGTTCGGGAGCCCCTTCAGCTCCTTCCGGCTTCGGGGCTTTGGTCCCTGTGTTCCTGCTGTTTGCCTCTCGCCTCTCCCTTTCACCGATCAGTTCTGCCTTGCCCTGGAGCTCAGTTTGAAGTGCATTTCCCTGCCACCCCTCTCTTCCTGATCCAGACAGGTCCCCCCACGTGTGATGTCACAGTACCCTGTATGACAGCAGGCCCATCACAGCGCAAATGTACTCCTCCGTGTGATGTTTGTGAGTGGCTGTCTCCCCTGCAGACCCCCTCGACTGTGCACCCCATGAGGGCATAATTCTGTTTCACATGCCGTTTTCTGCCAACACCTAGCACAGTGGACATATAACTGACTCTTGACAAGCATTTGGTAAATAAGAGCACAGCGGAGGGAGTCCCTGAGGGACTCTCTGTCTGCTGAGGAATGCAGAATGCAACCCCTGTGACACAGCGTGCCAAGAGACACTGCCTCTAATTGAGAGAGACCAGAGCCACGGCCGCTGACTGGCCCTGGGGCTGTCTGTGGCAAAGGCTGCTTGGAGGAGGGGATGCCCAGGTGGCATCTTGTAGCAAGGAGGGCACCCGCCGGGTGAGGCGGGTGGATGGCAGGTGGGAAGGCAGACACCCAGGCTGGTGGGCCCGAGTGGGAAGGGGAATGTTGTAGGATTAGAGGTGTGGAGCCCGGAGCCACCTGCCCAGGCTGGCATTCTAGGGCTCCCACTCCATTGCCGTGTGCGCCCCTATGTCTCGGAGTCCTCGTTTATGAAGTGCGGGTACCGCTAGTGCCTGTCACAGAGGCTTGTTGAAAGGATCAAAGGAATAAACATTAAGAAGCGTCTGGCTATGTGTGCATTCATGTCCGTGCTCTGCATAGGGACGTGCTCTTCATCCGTTAAAGACCTGCCCGTTAAAGACATCACCTGGCTCATGGTGTCCCTACCCACCTTCACCTGTAGTGTTCTCTGGCCAGTCCTGGGTGCTGATCCTTGTGGCCTGCTGGGCCCACCTCTGTCCGCCGTGCTCTGAGGGCTTGCTGTGTCTGCACACCAGGCCGCCGCGCGCCAAGCCTAGAAGGCAGAGGCAGGCCATGCTCACGTGCCAGAGTTCGTCACTGCCTGGCTGAGAAGGGCAGAGGCAGGATGCAAGCCCGAGCTGGCCTGATTCCAACCACCCAAACTCTGCCTATGCCTTCTTATTCAGAGCTTCACCTCTGTGATGTTGTGGTCCTGGGGGTACAGATTTGAACTGGCACATAGGCCCCTCCTTGGGCTTTCTCTAAAGTGTCCAAGGCTGAGCTGCCCTCCATCGTAAGGCCTCATGTGACAGTCTCTTGTCTCCCGCATCTTTAGCCATTAACGAGGAGTGCCCAGCTCAAGAACCTGGGAATGTTTTAGGCCCCGTTTACCAGGCCTTGCCCAGACTGACCTAGTTTGGGCCCAGGTGTATGGATTGGTGATGTGCTCCCCAGGGACTCTGGTGTGTGTGTCAGAGAAGGATCCACTGACCTGCTGACCTGGGGCATTTTCCTGACCACGTCTGGACCTTCCCTTGCTCAGGGAATCTTCAGCCTCTAAGCTGGGGCCTGCAGGGAGGAGCAGGGTTAACAGCAGAGAGAGGGCTCAGAGGGAGGGAAGACAGACAGGAGGGAGAAGAAGAGTCCTGAGTGGGGGAGGAGGGACAGCTGTGTCCTTGGAGGGAATAAAGAGAAAGCCGCTGCAAAGCAGTGGTTCTGGAACCACAGGACGAAATGAGTTCTGGGATGACTAGAAAGAAGGCTTCTTAGGAGCTTGGGGTGGAGGAGGCCTTGGGGAGGCCGAAGATGGCCCAGATGTCAGGTTCTGAGGCCCTGAGTGCTGGCCTTCCTGCTATGGGGGCAGAGGGAGCATTTCACAGGGGCCCTCCCTTCCTGGCCCTCTCCCGGCTCCATCTTGGCTCTTGACTCTTCCTTCTCTCCTTTTTCCCTGATTCCAGCTCCTTGCTGTCTAATCTGCGGCTGCTGCTTGAAACTTTGCAATTCCTCTGACATGACTTTGATCCTCCTTTCTGAAGCTTCTCCCCTGGGGAGAGAGATAAATACTTGCTTTTGTGCTCACCCAGTCACTCCGAGGCAGTACTTCCCTCTGCTGAATTTCCATTTTAACTCTAACCCAGGAGCCTGCTGACTCTCTGATTTCTCCCCCCGCCACCATCACCCCCACACTGGGAGAGCTCTGTGCGCGCTCTGCTCTCTGAGCTCTAAGTGATCACGGCCCTTGGAGGCTGTTCTCATTTTTCTGCTCTGTGGAAGTTCAAGAGGAGAGGGATGAAGCTCGATTGAGAGGGATGGTAGCTGGGGGTCAGGGCTGACCGTGGCTTGGCAGAGCCTTGGAGAGAGAGGAAATCAATCCACGCTCCTGGCCAGCAGCCACTGACCTTCACCAGCTCAAGTCCACAAACCGTCCTCGAAGCCAGGAGCTTGTCAAGTCCCATATTTGCAGAAATCAGCATTCCTGTTTGGAAACTGCAGCCATACTGCAAACACGCTTGGCAGGGGCCCATTCCCCAGAGAAACTCATCCTGTCAGCCTTTGGGCTCAGGAGCCAAGAATTCCTGCAGGCAGCCACGTTTCAAGTTCAGGATGGGAAATAGGTGACTCAGGGCATTCTAAAATTTCTTCTAGAAGTCTTGGCTGCCTCCTGTGTATTTCTGTCTCCATGGGGCTGATTGCCAGAGCTTCCAACCTCCCTTCCCCCAGCTTTCTCACACATATTTGAAAGGGCTTTTTCCTTTGGTAAAGAGATCATAAATATTTGAGAGCTATAGGAATAGGAGGTTCCTGACTTACAAACCTTCAGCTTTCGAAAGACCCAGATATTCTGACATGTTGATCAGGGGAAGGCTGGAGCCCACGTGTGTAGCAAAAGGCCAGCCTGCAGGCAGACTGGGGACTCCCAGGAGTGCGGGTGATGGGGCAGCAGGGGCCGGGGGCTTCATGCCAGACGTAGCAGAGTCCCGAAGCTTTATCCTGGCTTAGAATAAACAAAATAACTTGTTAGACCAAAGGGCTGCACCTTCTAGCTGCTTCTAGAGGGCTGGCTAGGGACCACCATCACTCCCAGCTCTAACTGTGATTTAAGGAAGAACATATTCCACGTTCCAAACAATCAGCTTATGAACATACCTTTGGGAATCCACATCAGCTCCATTACCTAAAAACACACACAAATCTTTGGGTTTTGAGGAGACTTAATTAAGTTTTCTTTCTTTCTTTCTTTCTTTCTTTTTTTTTTTTTTTTTTGAGACTTTCATTTATTTATTTGAGAGAGAGCACACGAGTAGGGCCAGAGGCGGAGGGAGAAGCAGACTCCCCGCTGAGCAGAGAGCCTGATGCGGGCTGGATCCCAGGACCTGAAGATCATGACCCCAGATGAACGCAGACACTTAACTGACCGAGCCATCTAGGTGCCCCTTACTTAAATTTTCTCAGGGCAAAAAGGAGCTCCATGGAACTGGGGAAGAGCATCCAGGCCTTAGCAAGGAGCTGGCCATTCTTTTTTCTGTGTCTGTCTGTTGTCTCTTCGGCGTACCCTGCATCAGTGGGTTAGTTATTGTTCTGAATAAAGAATATTTGCATGGGATGCAAAATGGAAAAGGACCGCAAAGAAGCCCAGTGACAAACCTCTCGCCCTCTCCTCTCTGCCACCCAGCTTCCCTTCTAAAGGGCAGTCAGAGTTACCAGCATCTTGGGGCTCCCTCCAGAGATTTTCTCCTCCTCCCTGCTGGGGTGTGTGTGTGTGTGTGTGTGTGTGTGTGTGATGAGTGTGTGTGTGTATTATGTGTGTTGTCTTTCCGTCCAGAGATTTTCTCCTCCCTGCTGGGGGTGTGTGTGTGTGTTATGAGTGTGTGTGTGTATTATGTGTGTTGTCTTTTTATAAGCCAGAGAGGAGCATACCTTATTGCTGCTCTGCACACGACTCTGTTCACAATTCTTTGAGTTGGCTTGGTATTAAGGAGTGTCTTTATTTTTTCCCGCGGCTATATCGTGTTCCATTGTGTGGATAAACATGACTTAAATTAACCTGTTTCAGGGTGCCTGGCTGGCTCAGTCAGAAGAGCTACGTGACTCTTGATTTCAGGGTTGTAATTTTGAGCCCCACGTTAGATGTAGAGATTACTAAGAAAATTTCAATGAAACTTTAAACAAATTAGAAAATCTTTCGTTTAAGTTAGAAAAATTTAAACAGATTTTTTAAAAGTTAACCTGTTTCACAATGACGAAGATTTCATTTGTTTCCGGTCTTTTATGTGTATAAACGTGCCACCTAATACTTTGTGTGTAAGCAAAAGCCTTGTATACATGCTGGTTCTCACCAACAGGAGTGACTCTGTAGGGTAGCGCCCCTGAGTGGAACTTGCAAAGATTTAAAAATTTCCTTCTCTCCAGGCCCAAGGATGCTATTCGAGCCTTGAAGAAGCGACTCAACGGAAACCGGAACTACAGGGAGGTCATGCTGGCATTGACAGTGAGTGCTGCCCTCGTGGGGGTGGGAAGGCCTCTGGGGACATCCATGTTCATGGCCCTGCCCTGCTTCCATGGCCTTCGCTCTGTCCACTCAGCACAGCCTCTGGAAGCCACGGCCTGTGGATGGCTTGGCGTGAGCATCACTGGGGTGTACCAGAGCCTTCCCATAGTGCCCTTAGGTTTTCCTGCCTTCCCCCAAAGTGGGGCATGAGCTGCAAGCTGATACATACGAGCAGAGGATCAGGCATGTGTGACACTGACTAGTACCGAAACCCAGAGCAGACAAGCCAAAGGCCTGGCTGTGGATGTCCTTCCGGCCACCAGCCTGCTGTGAAACATCCCCACTGGCAGCCTTTCTGGCTGTCACGTCCCTCCTTACAAAACTGCTGACTTCCACCCAGAGCCTGCCCGGGACTGTGCTGAGCTTTTCAGGTGTTAAAGCGATTGCTTACAGTAACCTTCCCAAACAGATGTCATAGTCCCCTCAGTGCATCCCCTCAGTGCAGACAGAGGTCTGTGGGTTCACCCAGACTTTGGGCTAGTGAGTACCCAGCTTTGGATTATGGAGATATAGAAACTGGTCATTGGTTCAGAGATTCTGGAAAAAGTCAACCTAGTGACTCCGTTCCGGAAGAGACAGACCAGATTTCTGCCCTTTCTTAAAATGTCAGGAAACTCAAAAGGACAACTTTGGGTGTTATTTCTGTCTGGAAAGCTAACAGTTACTGAGATGTGGCAAAATCTGGGCCACAGTGAGTTCTTATAATGAAAGCTGTAATAGGTCAGCACTGTGGGCTTCTCTGCAGGTTTGAATAGTTTATTGTTTATCCAAAACAGCTGTAACATGTTTCCTTTAAAGCAGAGAAACTGGATTTTACAACCAAGTGGAAACCCAAGACTTATTAGGAGAGTGTTCTCTGCCAGAGAATTGGGGTTTGGATAACGAAGATGAAAAAGACCAGCTGAGAAACAGTGACTTGAAAGCTTTGGTGTTGCTTCAGCATTTGAGCGATGGCATTCACCAAACCCAGAGTGATGCCCAAATCAATTGTTTTTAGTAACTAAAATCACCAGGGAATGAACTCTAAGATGTTGGGGCAGTTTCCTGGTATCTAAAACATATCCCTTTACACACCCAACTTCATGGTAACCATGTTGGTTGGATGGAAATCTTTCAATCTTTCTTCTTCTTCTTCTTTTTTTTTTTTTTTAAGATTTTATTTATTTATTTTAGAGAGAGAGTGCATGAGTGGACACGAGAGCAGGGGGAGGGGGAGAGGCAGAGAATCCCATGCAGATTCCACACTGAGCACGGAGCCCGATGTGGAGCTCGATCTCACGACCCTGAAATCACAACCTGAGCCAAAACCCTAGAGTCAGACATTCAACCAGCTGAGCCACCCAGGCACCCATGAATGGAAATCTCTAAAGTGGTCTCTGTCTTTACTTCCTTCTGAAAGAATATGGTGAACGTCATAGAAACTTCCCTGATGGCTAGGTTTATTATTGTCAGTCCCTCAGCTTTATGGAGTTATTGACATATAACATATGTGAGTTTAAGGTGTACAGTGTGACAATTTGATACACATGTATATAGCAAAATGATGATCACCGTAAAGTTAGTTGACATCTCTGTTACCCCTACATAACTACCTTTGTTGGGGAAAGGGGAGATAGCATTTAAAATCTAATTTCTAAAAAAAAATAAAATAAAATAAAATAAAATAGGATTGTTTCTCCTATTTCTGTGAAATTTATACATGGCTTTGGGTACTATGGACATTTTAATAATATTAGTTCTTCAAATCCATGAACATAGGATACCTTTCCATTTATCTGTAGCTTCTTTAATTTCTCTCATCGGTGTCTTATAATATTCAGGGTACAGATCTTTCCTCTCATTGGTTAAATTTATTCCTAAGTTTTTTGTTTGCTTATTTGTTGATGTGGTCAGGTCTTCTCTGCAAATCCAGAGATGTCTTTGGGAGCCTTCTGACATGTGCAGATCCCTGTCACTATACCAAAGGCCCCAGCCTGGTGCATGTTGTATGATCTCATGTCCACTTTTATGGCTTCTCTGTCTTTGTCTTCCCGTACTGTATTAGTTATTCTCAGTCCTCCTGCTCCTTGTGGACTTTGACAAAAATATTAATATTTACCCCAAACGGGAGTTTGTCAGAGGTCCAGAGAGGCTCTCTGCTTGGGTGTGTAGGCAGTGTATGGACTTGAAATGGACTTGAAATAGCAATTTCTGATTGCTTTGAGGGACCTTTTGTTACTCCTTGAGCTTTGGCTACTAGAAAATGGCTGCTGTGTGTTTCATGCTCTACAGGGACTCATTTACCAGGGCCATTTTTGGCAGAGTCCCTGAAGTAGCTGAGTGGCCCTTGCCAGCCAGGGAGGGCCTCCTGCATCTCTTGCTCTGCTAGGCTGCCAGGCTGCTCTGGAGCACATGCCACCTCTGTCCGGGGCATTTCCAAACCTGTGTCTGAGCCCCAAGGGTCAGCCTCAGCCACACTGACTTCAAAGTCTGCTGTCCTGGAAGACGTAAGGATGTGCTCCCAAAGGTGTGACAGGTGTCCTGGCCTGCTATTGCCCTGAGCGTGGTGGCAGAGCCACGGCTGCCCTGCCATACTGGCCTTCGTGCTCCCCTTTTTCCCCATGTCCTTTCCCACCACACCTGCTTTCTTCTCAGCATCTGTCCCTTCCCTTCCCCACCTGCTGCTCATAAAATAAACCATTCTTCCTGCCACCTGCCTTGGCCCCAGCAGACCGATGCCTGCAGAGTTAGGAGAGGGTGTTAGAGGATTCTAGAAAAAAGGGAAATTGTAAGTTCCCAGAGGGCAGGAAGAACCCCTCTCATTCCTCTCTGCAGTCCCCATGGTCACTGTGAGGGTGAGTGCTGGTTACTTTGTGGTCACCCAGAATCAGGCACACGTAGAGGCTGAGAAAGAGAATGCCCCCGTGGCTGAGGAAAACGTAGGTGACCCGAGGATGCTGAGCTGTGGGGATTCCTGGGCAAGCTGAGCAGAACCCAGAGCCTCCCATGGTGCAGGCAGGCAGTGGGGAAAGGCACCGTTTTGACTGGCTCTGTGGCTGCCGGGCTGGGGGCACAGGCCAGCTCTGGCCTCCTCAGTGAAGTTACCAGCATCTCCAGGCCTCAGCTTCATCATCTCGAAAATGGGATAATGCCCATCTTATGGGTGATTTCCAGGACCGGATGAAGGAACAAGAAATCTGGCACCCGTTGCCTGTCATCTGTGGGACTCCCGGTTGATCTTGGAGGAGAACTGTTGAGGGGTGGGGGTGGCCCTGTGGCCTCCTTGTGGGTGAGGAGACAAGGACTTTGGAGAAGGCTGACCACTTAAAGAGAATTAATTCTTGTGAGACTGGAATGAAATGGTGTATAACGTGGAGGCTCCCACATAGTGCCCAGCTCGTAGTCCGCTCTGTTTGTTAAGCATGTGGGCCTTTCTTAATGGCCATGCTTCGTCAGTGCCTCATCCTATGAACCCAGCCCTGTAGAATGACTGCATGAGGTCACCAGCGGTCAGCTCACTTTGGGCCACTGAAGATACCCAGGCAGCCAGAAATGTACCCTGTTGCCAGGCACATTCTGAGGAGGCATTTCCTGCTATTTGACCATGGCATTGGGGGATGCTGGTGTGGGAAGGACCAAGTGATTGTATGGGCTGTTTACTGAGAGCTGAGAAGTTCAGAAAGCTGTGTTCAAGGCCGGAGAGACTCTTCAGTGGGTACCTCGGAATTCTGAGAGGGCCTCTCCCCTGTCCTGTTTTGGGACTGGGAAATTTTCCCTTTCGTCAAGTGTACAGCAGCCTCCTGAACGGTAATCATGCCATCTTGGTCCTGATTTACTGCCCCCGCCCCCGACAATGCAGGGTACTGTGCTAGGTACCCTGTGCTTCAGACATACTCTGTCATCCTTACTATGGTCCTGCAAGGAGGACTCACTTCACAGATGAGGAAGCTGAGGCTCTGACAGGCTTGTCCTGGGCCATTTAGGGTGACAGAGCTGAGATTCAAGCCCACACTGGTCATCCGTCCAGAACACACATGCACTATGCTTTTGAGTGGTTAAGGCCTGGGTACCTCATTTTTCCAAACAGGGAAAGACCAAGCAGGGTTGGGAGTGAACATGGACCTTGAAGCTGACTGGCAGCGGAGGCCCACAAACCATTTATTTATTTATTAAAGATTTTATTTATTTATTTGACAGAGAGAAATCACAAGTAGATGGAGAGGCAGGCAGAGAGAGAGAGAGGGAAGCAGGCTCCCTGCTGAGCAGAGAGCCCGATGCGGGACTCGATCCCAGGACCCTGAGATCATGACCTGAGCCGAAGGCAGCGGCTTAACCCACTGAGCCACCCAGGCGCCCCCAAACCATTTATTAAGAGTAGAAAATCCTGAGTCACTGCCAATTGTGATTGCCGAGGTAGGGTTGTGTGGGGCGTGTATGTGTGTGTGCGTGTGTGTGTTCACTTGCCTCCTCACACGCAAGGGCCTATAATTCACGGGGCAATTCAGGCTGTCACAGCAGCCCTCTCTGTGACAGAGCCTGAGTCCCATTGGCTAATGTCTCACACCCAGAAGCCCGGAGAGAGGAGTTAAAATGCTAATTTTCAGGGACCGCTCAGTCATTTTGATCTCATTAAAACACCAGCATCCTTCTCATGCAAAACTGGTGCTTCAATTACCAACTAATTGCCTGATTATTGTGCAGGGACAGGCGACTTTAGTCAGCAAGGGACGCCGGAATTAGAGTGGAGGGAGGCAGTGCCATCCCGGTGTGACTCTGGAGGAGACGATGCGACTGATGCCACTGTGCGGGAGAAGCAAAGGCTGGGGTCGGGGTGGAAACTGAGCTGCCACCGCAGTGACCCTCCTTTCCTCTCCACCCACCTCAGGTGCTGGAGACGTGTGTGAAGAACTGTGGCCACCGCTTCCACATTCTCGTGGCCAACCGGGATTTCATCGACAGCGTCCTGGTCAAAATCATCTCTCCGAAGAACAACCCTCCCACCATTGTGCAGGACAAGGTGCTCGCTCTGATCCAGGTAGGCGAGCTCCCCTTGTCTGGTTGGCTGGGACCCGGTGAGGTGGGGCCCCTGGGCAGTGGGTCCTCATGCTTGCTTTCCCATCATTTGGAGGAAAGAAGGGAGGCCCTCTTGGGTTTAAAGACCTGTTGCAAAATGCTTATGTTTCTGTTCTCATACCACTGGAATAAAACTCTGAGGGGTAGCTGTCAAGCCGGTTGACAGAGTCTTCACTGGTTTTCTGGGTGCCTGGCTCTCTGTTGCCCACCCCCCAGGGGCAGGTTGGGGGCCTGGATAGGCCTCTGAGCCATCGGGGACAACGTGGAGCAGGAAGGGCCATACTAGAGCCAAATGCAGAACTGGCGGGGTACTGGTCGAGAACAGCTCTGTGACAGGCGGGGTGAGATCCAGGAAGATGGTGTTACAGAGTGATTCACTGAGAAGGTGACATTTCTGCTGGACCCTGCAGGACGTGGGGAGCTTGGCGGAAAGGGCAGAGCGTGAGAAGTAGTGCAGGCAGAGGTCTAGCATGTGCGTCGAAGACAGCAGTTGACATGGGTGGGCTGTATTCAGTATGAGCAGATCTGTAACAGAGTACCCCAGAACTTAGGGTTTTAACATAGCACCTGCTTATTACCTCCTTGTTTCCGTGGGTCAGGAATTCGGGAGCAGCGTAGATGAGTGACTGTGGCTGTCTGGAGGTTGTGGTCAAGACTTCAGCCAGGATTGCCTCCTCTGCGAGTTCGAGGGGCTGAAGGAGCCACGTCCAAGGTGGCTCACTGCAGGGCTGCTGGCGGGAGGCCCCAGCTCCTCGCTGGCTGTTGGTAGGAGGCCTGCGTTTCTTGCTGTGTGGACTTTTTGAGTGTCCTTATAACATGGCATCAGGTTGTCCCTGGAACAAGGGATCCAAGAGAGCTGGAAGGAAGCTGTGGTGCCTCTTGGGACCGACTCTCCAGAGTCACACACCATCTTTTCTGTCATATTCCATTTGTTAGAAGGGAGTCACCAGGTCCAGCCTCGAGAATCAAGGAATGAAACTGCATGTCTGAAAGAGAAGGGGATGCTTTAAAGCTGTCACGTGGCTCATAGAGTATGATGAAGAATGTCTGGGGCCAGGAGATGAGGCCAGAAGGATGGCCAGGGGCTCATGGGCTGTGCACGCCGTCAGCTGGTGCTCTGTCCTTTGGGCAATGGGGAGCCACTGCACTTGTCTGAGCTGGGTGCACATGGATGGGTCTGGGTTTTTGACCTAGCCCCCCGGTGACAGGGTGCAAGCACATTTGTGAACAAGCATGTTAGTGCTCTGGTGGAGGACAGATAAGGGTCTGCAGGAGCCAAGACGATGGGAGGTGGGGAGGGTGATGGCCTGGGCTGGGCGGGAGACCCTGTGACCGGGGGTGGGCGTAGGGGGCATTCAAGTTGGTGGTGGCACTTGAGCCTGGACAGGAACGTAGGACCCCGGCTGAGGTTCTCTCCTGTGTCCTCTGCCTGCAAGTCCTGTCCATCCTTCAGGTGGCTCTCAGAGGCCTCCCCACTCCTAGGTTTGCAGTGTTCCCTCTCTGCTATCACTCTCTTTTGTGGTCTTCTTTACTTCTGGGCTAACTTCTCTCTCATCTGCCTGGCTCTGAGCTCCCCAAGAGCCCATGGGCATTATATCCCAGGGGTCTAGAGCAGTTGATTGTGTAGAGTAGGTGTTCGATAAGTTGTTTTTCCTAACGAATGGGTGACTGTGGTTTGCTGAAGCTCTAAGAAAGGGGAGGAGTGAGTGACAGCAGAGCCACCTCCTTCTTAGGTGGTCCCTGTGTCTTCATTCTGCCCACCTGGCTGGCATGTCTCCATGTGTCTCCTTCCCTCCTCCCTCTTTCACATGCTCGCACACTCAGGTGCAAACCACCTCACCCGCTCCCCTCCCCACCCCCACTTCTGCCCTCGACTCCCCCATTCGGGGACTTTCCCAGTACACTGCCCTGCCCCAACACCCCCCGCATTTGATGTCAGGCCCGCAAATAGTGGCTTTTTGCTCACAATGGAGGGGGCACCCCAGCCTGAACCCCTTGTGCCCACCGGGCCTGGCCACCCCTTGACAGGCACAGCCGTGGCCAGGCTTGTGACCGCATCACCCTGTTGACAAGGGCTCTGGGATGCCTCATGAACTGGTCGTGGCTGTAGCTGTCTCTGGGGGCACCAGCCCAGCTTTCCCATCAGGATCTCAGCCTCCTCCCAGCACTGCTTCTTCCAGCTGTGTAACCTCAGCAGCTGTTTGAACCTTTCTGGGCTGCTACCTCCTTATCTGCAGAATCGGGGCCTGTGTCCCTGCCTCCCTACACCCAGTCCAGGGTCTGAGATAGCCCTTAGGGGCCCAGCGGCCGGCGCCCGTGTTGTGAAGGCTCCCCCTGCTGGCTAGGCGGTGGCATGAGCGCCCACCCACAGGGGCAGGAGTAGGATGGGCCCCTGAGGGCATCATGGGCTCGTCAACCATGATGTTCTGTATGGTCCCGCTAGGAGAATACTAAGAGCTTTGGATCAGGGTACTCTCTGAGGGGCTTGCTTATCTGCCTGGGAGGGTTCTTCCTCTCCGCGTTTTGAACCTTCCTGAGGAGCTTTTGTTTGAAAGCGGACAGCATTCAGAGCTGGCGGCTGGCTTGGCTTCTGGGATGGGGTGGACAAAAGAACAAACGGGGTTTTCAGCCTTTTCTTTTCTTTTTATCGAATTCTGTATGTGAGCAGGAGGTCACACATTAAACTAGCTCGTACAGCTTGCTAAATTTTTACAGACTAAACATACTCAGGTAAACCAGCCCTGGTATCATGACGCAGAATATGACCCACACCCAAAGAACTCCAGCTGCCTGGGAGGACCCCCTCGCCTCACAGCCTAGATGGAGTGCTCGTGTCCTTGAACTTCATGTGTGTGGCCTCTGCAGCAGCCCTCTGTTAAGTCCACATGTCTGACTGCGCCTTGTTTGCGGGTCTCATCTTATCACTGGGTATGACCGTTGGCCTTCTGTTCCTGTTGCTCACATCGCTGGGCCAAGTCCCTTTGGGTGAATGCACCCCACACTGTGTCTCCTTCCCACGGATGGTGGGCATGTGGTGTTCCCAGTTTGGGGCTGCTATGAAAAGTGCTGCTATTAACAGCCTGCAGGTGTCTTTGGGTAGTCATGTGGGTCTGTTTATATCAGGCCTGTGTTAAGTCGAATATGTGAAACTGCCATCTTTGTCGGTCAAAAATAGGAAAAAACGAGTGATTCCTTAAGGGTCAGCCTCACAGCTAGAAGCGGAATTGCGGGGGGATGCGGGATGGCCACACTCCAGGACTTACACTGGCAGGCCCTGCTGCTCCTTCCCGCCGGCCCTGGAGCACTGTAGTTGGGCAACTGTTCTCATCAGCACATCCTCGACAAAGCCTGACTGATGAGTGTGTGGATGTATGGCATCTTGTCAACCTGTTCTTAACTCCTTGGAGAAAGAAGATGACTTGATGTGCTTGTCGAATATACTTGTAAGAACTGGGCAGTATGCCCTGAGAGTCTGATGTTCCCCCCGGGAAGGGCAAGTGCTGCTTCCGCCATGGCACAGGATAGGGGGTGAGGGCGCCGGATCCCTGGCCTTCCTGCCAGCTGGAGAGGAGGCAGCAGGCCATCGTGGAAATGGCAGCGAGACCAAAAAGAGGAGCGGTCAGGTGTGTGGGTGCCAGAGCCACGACAGTTTCTTTCCTTGCCATCCTCACCATCTGGGTGTTTCCTTGCGCTCTTTGGAGCCCAGCTACCGGGAGTGGAAGTGGGCCAGTCCCAGCCCCGCCCCTGGGAGCCAGTGGTTTTATGGGGAGACAGAGGCTTGTTAGGTGAAAGAGGGCCAGGGCCTACCCAGGGAGGACTTGAGCTGGCTTTGGGATATTTGAATGACAGCCCTAAACTCTGAACATATTGACGCTTGAAAAGCTTTTAAGGCCAAGGGGTTAGACCGAGAAGCGCTCCCCACCCCGGCATCCACCCCCAGGAAACATGCATGGAGCTCTCAGCTGGAGCTGGGACCTTCGGCTCTGATGACCAGGAATGATCAGCCTTAGCCCATTGTCTCTCTGATCACTCCCCTACAGTGAAAGCAGGGAGGGGGCCTCTCTCCAAACTAGCTTTTCTTTCTTTTTTTTTTTTGTTTTTAAGGTCTTATTTATTTGACAACTCTGAGAGAGCAGGGGAACAGCAGGCAGAGGGAGACAGAGAAGCAGACTCCCCACCGAGCAGGGAGCCCGATGTGGGTTCAGTCCCAGGACCCTAGGATCATGACCTGAGGCAAAGGCAGATGCTTAACTGACTGAGCCACCCAGGCACCCCTACAAAGCAGCTTTTTAATAGTCTCCTGGTGCCTGTAGGGAGACGGGTGCTTGTCCTCGCATGTTCTCCTGGCTTCCAGCCCACCATGCCTTCTGATTCCTTTCCTGGGATGCTGATCACAGGCATTGTCAGCCTGAGATTGGACACACTGGGGCCATTGCCACTGGCACACGTTTGCTGTCAGCAGCCCTCTAGGGGGATTTTTCAAGAGAATCAGTGGATGCCTATTCCTCCTTCCCACATCCTGTCCCTCCTCTCATTGAGGGCATCTGTGTCCTCTGGCTGTCCTCTAGCCATCTGTGGCCACCCCAGGCCCCCCAGAAGAGACACCCCTCAGGCTTTTGTGCACCAGAGGCCCTGCCCTTCAGAACACCTGGGGAAGACTGCCCTCCATCTCCCCCAGCCCGAGCCCAGCGTATAAGCCGTGAGACAGGGCCATGGGAAGCGGTCACCTGACTCAGGTGTGCGGGCCCAGTGGGCTTCCCCATCGCAGGAGTTTCCCTTTGGGAGGGGAGCTGGTCCCCCAGGCAGCAAGATAGGAGGGACGTCAAGGGCACAGCAACCTGGTGAGCAGCTTTGCCGACTTCTTTGCTCCCAGCCTTTGAACTGCGTGCCACTTGCAGCCCTGGCTCTGTGTCTCACCTGGTCCCCAGCTGGCCTTTGGCTACGTGCCTTTCTCTGTCTTCGTGTGAAGTCCCATTTGTTCAGAAGACAAGAAGGACACTTGTGCCCTGTGCATCCCTCAGCCTTTCCCTTGCAGTTGCTTTCAGGAACAGAAATGATACCGTCCCGGTAGGGTAACCTCATGGCCGTGCCTCTCCTGCCTCCCGCCCCCTCCCCCCTGCCCCTTTAGCCTGCCTCCCCACCCCCTGCCTCCTAGCAATCGAATCTAAAAATACCCTCTTTCCACAGCAGGTTTTTCTTTCCACTGAAGAAAGTGAGCTGGTGGGGGCGGGGGGAGGAGGGGCTGGAAGTGTTGTATTCTTGGAAGGTGTCTGAGATGTGGTGGCCCGGCCTTTGGCCCCCTTCCACGTGGACTGGCAGTTCTCTGGAGACCCTGTCACTGGGACTAGGCAGTCTGGTCCAGAAGCTGAAGCAGAACATGGCAAAAGCCAAAAAAACAGGACCCATAGTCTAAATCAGCAGTTGTTCATTGATCTGAGATTGGATGTTGTAAAACTTCGTCAAAACTTGTGGGATACAGAAACAACGACAGTACAGTTTATGTTCATATAAGGCCACAGTCTGGTGTTTGGTGTGCAGTCCCAAGGAGCAAAGGGAAAAAAAGCATGAAAGTGTTTTTTCTCTCCCTATTCGACCTCCCTCTGGGCCCTTCAGCCCCCAGCACTGTAAACAGAGGCCAGAAAAGCACTTTGCTTTCCTAGAGGGCAGGTTGCTGGGACCAGCCTTGTGGCTCCTTGGCTTTAGGTTGGGGACCCGGAATGAACCAGACTTCCTGAGCTTTGCTCCCTCTCCTAGATTCTCACATCTCAGCTGGGTCAGCCGTCCAGAGGGGCTCCTGCTTTCTTTGTCAGGGTCACCTCAGTCCGTGGACAGCCTAACTGGCCGTCGTCCCATGTTCTCCCAAGTAGAACAATAAGGATACTTAGTAACCATGAGATCTGAAGTCAGTCGAACTTAACAAACGATGGCTGACTGCCTTCTCTGTGCAAGGGTGAGACTGGCTGTGTGCCTTCACAGGTGTGACCTCGTGGGAAGACAGGCATTTGGCCATTGTGCCAGGAAGATGCCAGAGGCCCGGCATCTCTGGATGGATCCCAATTCTGCGTTTCCACTTACGACTGTTCCCTTAAAGGTGCCCCCCACCCTGTTCCCCACTGACATCAGAATCTTGTTCAGTAGAGAACGCCACCACAAACGTATGCTCTGTGAGCAGCCGGCTCACCCCAAGCTGCACAGGATCCCCTGCAGGGGTTCAAATAGTAGCAGGCAGGAAGATTAGTCATGGCTGCTTGGCTATAGGTAACGGATGCCAGTTCCAGCTTGCCTAGGCAAAGAGGACAGTTTGTCATGACCAGGCAGGGGTTCCCAGAATGCTGGGTTGTGACTAGACCTGGGGAAGGGACAAGAAGGGATCAGGGAAACCCTCCAAATCCTCTCTTGGCTGCACCTTCCAACACATAGGCTGTCTCTGCTCCCTGGTCCCCACTGGGCACGTGACTGCTTCCCAGAGCCCCGCATCTATAGAGGACAGTGTCATTTACCCAAGGAGAGGAGCCCAACTCTCTCTCTAAGCTCAGGTCAAGCTCCTGGGAGGAGGGGAAGCTGACTGGCCTGACTTGGGATGTGTGTTTCCCTGCTGGTGGCACAGAAAACCAGAGAAGGGGGGCTTGTTGGCTCGCTGTCAGGCCAGGTGCCCCGAGAAGTATCCACTGCCTGGAGAACACAGCGATGGTTCTTTAATTTCCATTCTTCCTATCTCCGATCTGGCTGACATGGAGGGCAAGATGAATGAAAAGTGGTCCCCTGGAGCTGTTTGTCCTTCCTTAGAAATAGAGGCAGGAAGTGGCCCCAGGAAGAACTATCATGCTTTTTTCTCCCCAGCCTCCCCCAGCAGGCTGTAAACCCAGTCTTAGACCCTAAATGAACATGCTAGCTGCATTTTGAAGCAAGCCTCCCAGGACTCAGCTGGATTTTGAATCTGGTGGTGGCAGCCAAAGCAGCTGGTAGAAAACGGGGCTCTGGGGCACTCCCTAGGGGGACAGGCCTCGGTGGTGCTACTCTCCAGCTGGCGCTCCAGACGGGCCTCTGCAGGCACCTTGGGTCCTGCTCAGCCTCCAGAAGGAAGTGTTGGCCAAGAGGGGCCGTCCTCCAGCGGGCATTAAATCCCCGAGTGTGCAGATCAAGTACGTGGATCAAGGAAGCCCAGCTGACAGTAATGTTTGTGGCGAGACACATCTGTCAGAGTGAGCGAGGCTGTTTGGAAACTGACCTTTTAACTTCAAACGGGTCTGTTGGTTAGAGATAGAGTTTCTGTGGCTGCCTCAGGATTGGTTGGAACGCATTGCTAGAGCCGGGGAGGCACTTAAAGGCTTGTGACAGCAGCAGAATTGGCAACAGAACCGTGGGCGCGAGACACTGCTGCCTCCTCTGGGTATGTATTTGGTGGGTGACAGGACAGAGCTGAACTTCATTGCAGGGAGCCTTTTGGAGACCGATCTTTCTCTCCTTTGATAGATTCCGTAACTTTCAAAGAACAAAATATTTAAAAATCACTTAGGAGTTTCGCCAATTGATGAAAAGTGACAGTCTATTGAAATATGTGTTCTTTTCCTCTCTGCGGGGTGTTTTCATCGAAGGGACTCCAGTGGCCGTGCTTTGCGGTGGCTTTGGCCACGTGGGCAGGTATGCAGTGACGCTGTGGGCGGCACGGGTTCTCTCGCCCCTGGGCCACCATTACATTGCCTCTCCGGCTAGGCTAGGCGGTCTCCGCTTTTGCACGCTCCGATCCACGGAGGAAGCCCCACGTTAGCCTTGATTTCCCATCACACATCAGTTTCGCCTTTCCTCTCTGCCCCATCTGCCTCTGGCTCCTGCCTGCACCCGAGAGCTCTGCAGAGCTGAGCCGCGGCACTGCTGTCCCCCCAACGGTGTCCCATGGGCCCAGCAGTGGGGCCATGTCTTCATGCCCTTCCGCTCAGCACCACCAGGAATTGATTTCCTGGAGATTAGGGAAATGCCTCTGTTTTAGGATGCGCCACCGTGCTTAGGTGTTATTTCCCTGCATCTTCTCCAAGGAAATACTCCATGCTGAATTAAGTTTTGTGTTTTTGTTCACGCTCAACAGCACTATTAAAAACCCCCCATTTCGGGGCGCCTGGGTGGCTCAGTGGGTTAAGCCTCTGCCTTCGGCTCAGGTCATGATCTTAGGGTCCTGGGATTGAGCCCCGCATCGGGCTCTCTGCTCAGCGGGGAGCCTGCTTCCCCCTCTCTCTCTGCCTGCCTCTCTGCCTACTTGTGATCCTGCCTACTTGTGATCCTCTCTCTCTCTGTCAAATAAATAAATAAAATATTAAAACAACAACAACAACAAACCATTTCGCTTGCCGCATCATGGCAGCACTGGGCGAGGGGGGTGTCGGGGGACAGGAACAGAGCGGGTTTGGGCAAAGAGCATGGGCCTCTGCGAGGGCACATGGGCTGCTGTTGGTGAGAAATCCTTGCTAACAGGCCCTCTCTTTCCTTCCAGGCGTGGGCTGATGCCTTCCGAAGTAGCCCTGACCTCACCGGTGTGGTGCATATATACGAGGAACTGAAAAGGAAAGGGGTCGAGTTTCCCATGGCAGACTTGGACGCTCTGTCTCCCATACACACACCACAGCGGGTAAGCTTCCAGCTGGCATTTTCTAGAAAGACCTACTGCAGAACGGGCCAGCCACCACCACCACCCTTCTGCTGCTCCCTTTGAATTATTTAGCTTGTCATCATGCTTTCTTAAAGCTTGAGGGCATTTCTTTTTAATAACAAGGGGAATGTGGGAGTGAGACAGCTGGTTGACTGGTGATTAAGTGGCAGCGGTGATCCCCCCCTGTTTTCATCTGACTGTGGAAGGATATAATAGAGGGATCAGTTCTGACATTTTTGTGCAAATGGCCTCTTGGGTGGAGCCATCCATCTCATGAGGGCCACTAGCACCTACTTTGCAGAGGCCCCAGGAGTCCGGTGTGGGGATGCCGGCCTCTTCCTAGGAGAGCACCGAGACATCTCAGTGTTGGCAGTGCAAAGGAGCTAATGGTGTCACTGATCGTGAGACAAAGGGTAGCTTCTGGTTTTTTCCAACTGTACAGGTCAAATAGATCGAAATTTTATTTTGAGCTACTAGTGTTCAGCATCCATGCGGACATCCTTTGGTTCTGCCAGCCTTGGGATGCAAAGCCCAGGGGAGGCCCATTTAGGGGCCTGCCATGCAGCTCTTGCAATGTGGGGCAGCTCTGTGCTTCTGAATGGAAACCACGCCAGTGATGGACACCGTTCATCCTAGTACCTCTGTGGCTGGGAATCAGTCTTTGGCCCCACGGGACAGCCAGGAAGCTCCAGGATGTGGGAGAGGCACCTTGACCCAGCATGCTCTGCCTTGGTGGCTCCCTCTGCCCGTCTCTGAAATGGGGGTAAGGAGTCCAGAGCATCTCTCCAGATCCCTCGTGTGGATCACAGTTAACGTTCAAGAGGCTGAGATACTGAAAGGGAAAGCCTAAGAAATTGTACTTTGCAGAGCATTATTCTCATTATGATCCCTCCAAACCACTTGCTGTGCTTTGTGGGATAAACGTAACCCGTTTTATTCTTCTAATAATGACACAGAGCAGTGTTGTTGTGCCTGTAATTACAAAGAACATTCGGTAAATTGCATAATTACTATTTATATTAGTCTCCTCCATAAAGGCCAGAATACCATCTTCTGCTACCAAATAGGGATTCATGATTAGCAAAACTTTGCAGCAGGCCCCCTCCACTCACATTCTGAGGTGGTCCTAATAAGGGGAACCCTGACCAAAGCCCTCACAGAGCACCCTCTTTCCAAGTGACTTTGGTTGCCTGTGAGGTAAGTAGAAGGAGGAGCTGTCGTCGGTCGGCAGGCCGCTTTAGGGCTGGAGAGACTGGGAGCAGAGCCGGCAGAGGGATGCCTCCAACCTCGCAGGTCAGCAGCAGAGCTGGGCCCCCCGCCCGCCTGCCAGCTGCGGTGGCGGGAAGGGCTGCCCTGGGGTGGGGTAGGTGCCAGGCCCGGCCACACAGGCAGCCCAAGTGAACAGAGGACTTTGTTGTTGCCGTGCCAGAGCGTCCCCGAAGTGGATCCAGCCGCAACCATGCCCAGGTCCCAGTCGCAGCAGAGGACGAGCAGCAGCTCCTATTCCTCGCCTCCTGCTCCCTACTCCGCTCCGCAGGCCCCGGCTCTGAGTGTGACTGGCCCCATCACGGCCAATTCAGAACAGGTACTCAAAAGACTTCCGGGCCACAGGCAGGGCAGCCGACTGTCCTCATTCACCCTTTGGGGACATATACGGAAGCCTTCGCTGACCGGGTGTTGTGCTAGGTGTTGGCGGCCCCCAGATGGCAGGGCCCAGATCCTCTCCCGAGGGCTCGCCTTGTCACGGGGAGACGGGGTGCAGACCGCGGGAGCGGTAGCCAGGAGCTGAGCCCAGAACTGACGCTGCCGAGGCTCTGGAAGCCAGAGGAGGGCCTCGTCTGACAAGGTGCAGAGGGTTTGGAGGATCAGTGCAGGATCCAAGAGACGGGGGAGGCCAAAGGTCAGCGACCCAGTTGGGCTGTGAACAGTCTTGTGGGTCACGCAGAGAGGTCTGGATTGATCTCCCAGCGTCAGCTGTCAGAGGCTGAGGACAGGATCCGCAAGGTGCCGTGCAGGCAGAGGCCAGGATGAGGGGGGCCCTTAGGAAGCGCCCTTCCTGCCTTTATTCCAAACACTGCCCACCTTCCCTGAGTTACTTCCTGAGAGGCCAATGCCCTTTTAACCCCAAACTGGATTTTTTTAGATGAGTTGTAGGGACTGGTACTTAATGAATCTCTAGAACGTCCATTAGTGTAAAAAAAATTTGAGAATTGATCAGACTTGGGGAAAACAAAAAAAAAAATTCTGTTCCAGTGTTTACATTTTTTAAGTCCTTATTTAATATTTGTGACAGTGTCATCATGATGGAAACTCATTTAAACAGAGGGGTCAGGCGTTGAGGTGTGGTTACCTAAAGCATCGGGCCAGGGCCGCTCACGTTTCTGTTCTCTGCTGGCCCCAAGAAGGCCAGCTGGAGGTCAGACGGGCCTAGGCTTAAGTCTCCTCTCTGCCATTCGCTGTGAGGCTTCCGTTGGCTCATTTAACCCAACCAGGTCAGTAGAACCGGGCGGTAGTCCATCTCTTGGACCCTGTGGAGCCATTGTGGGCTTCACAGGCAGCAGGAGTGGCCTCGTGGTCATCACCTATGTGCTGTGTGTACTCATAAGGAGAGGAAGTTGAAACCCACAGCTGAAACACGGGCTGTATGATAACCATGGGCTTCATTTGCTCCCTTCTGCCCTTTCTCCTGACGCAAAATGGCCAGGACCTGTCCCCAGAAGGGAAGCCCTAGGGAGGAGGGTCTCTGGCGGCTGTGGGCTCTGCTTCCAGTAGCAGAACTGGGCCCGTTTCTGCTCAGAGCGGTCTGACACATTTGGAGACCTAGATACCTTCCACTGGTTCCTTGTCAGTGTGGTGCGAGCTTGGGAGGAGCTCTCTCATCGAGGCCAGAACGGTCTGGAATGGGTGAGAAGGCATGCCTCCTGCCCCTGGGGGAAATGGAAGTGGAGCCGGCAGGAACCCAGCCTGGCCTAGAGGGACCCCAGGGGCTTCTGAGCCCATGTGTTGTCTGTTGCATTCCTGAGCTTCCAGGGCCAGAAACCTCTTGTGGCTAAGATGTGAGAGGAGTTCATCTACCAGGCAGAACCAGAGGGGAGAGGAGCCTCTCAGGACCTGGCCCAGTGCCCTCATTGACCACTTGTCCTTCTGTCCATCCAGTATACATGTACTGAGGGCTCCTGTCCCTTTCCCAGTGCTGAGAGTACCAACCTCCACTCATTAGAGTCCCTGCCCCCAGGAGATGGGGGGCAGGGCAGGGCCGGGCCTGCGGTAGGAGGGGCCTGGTTGGTTCTTCCTCAGGGAGGGGGACAGCAGAGTCTGTAAAGGCTTCAGGGAGTACAGAAGATGTCATTTGAGCTAGGTCAAAGTGCAGTTGGGATCCGTAGTAAAATCCTGCGCTCTCGTTATTGTAGTAGAAAAGGGGCTGGATGCGTACCAGCACTGTGCGGGGTCTTCACTTCCGTCGTTCCTAGCAGCCCTGAGTCGTGGGCAGTGCTTCCCCCTCTCCATAGGTAAGGAGACGGAGGCCCAGGCAGGTTCAGGTCTGTCCCTTAGGTGTCCCTACTGCAGGAAAGATGGCTGAGGCCCAGGCTCCGGAGAGCTCTGTTGGATGGGCAGGTAGGGAGCTGGGGCAGGAGGGGGTCTCCCCGGAGTCTTCTCTTGGTCCATCTCCCTCATTCTTGCCACACCAGAAAAGTGCAGCTGACACCGCCAGCCCCTCAGGGGACCAGGGTTCTTCGATTGGAAACCCCTGGGGCCAGCGTCTGTAGCAATGAGGGCCCTTGGGGATCAATCACACGTTCTACCACTTTTACTCCAAAGAGTAGGGACAGAGGCCTGAGAGATGAACTCCCCACTTGAGCTTCTGCAGCGGGAGGGCCAAGCTGCTCACCAGCTCTGTCCACGCCGGATGCAGAGCTCTCTTCCATCCGAGTCGTCTGTGACAAGCTCTCGGTAACCAGGGCCTTTGTGGGGTGGCCTCGCTGCCTCATTCACGTCTCTCCCTCACCCTCACACACAGACCAGAGTGAGCCAAGAAGCCTTCGAATGCTGAGCACATTCAGAGGTGTAACCTAGATGTCACAGTGAAGGGGACTGTCACCGTACAGGTGCAGCTTGACTGACCTATGCTTCCTGCTTTCCTCTCCACTCCCACCCCCCTGGCCCAACAGATTGCCAGGCTTCGGAGTGAACTGGACGTCGTTCGAGGCAACACGAAAGTCATGTCGGAGATGCTAACAGAAATGGTCCCTGGGCAGGAGGATTCGTCCGATCTGGAATTGCTACAGGTGAGAGGGGGTATGTCCTTGTCTTGTGGAAGCTCTGGACCTGGGGACCCAGCCGTGAGGCAGGAGCAGGACCCGGGGGACTATTGTGGGAAGGGACCGAGTCCCTGTAGGCTTGCCCTCAGCCTCATGCTTCCTTCCTGGGATCGGTCAGAAGCCAGGACCAGGCTCTCTCTTTTATTTTCCTTTGTGACATTTTTTTTCCCGACTCTAAAATGCTGATCACAGAATACATGCCCACCAAAAGATAAAGGACATACAAAGAAGAAAATACTCATTTTCTTTGATTCCAGCACCCACAAATAACCACTGTCCTTGTTTTGATGCAAAAAGTCTTTCTGACTTTTTTTCCATGTTAGTTTTTGTCTCAAAAGGTAATTGATATACTATTGTGTGGACAATGTCATGTGTCGCTTCACTCCCTCAGCATTATGTGGTGAGCACTTGTGATAGGACCTCCTCAACCTTCCCCGTGTGCAGGAGCCCTTCTTTCTAGCCACACTTTGCCCCTGAGACAGTCCTGAGACCGAGAGGAGGTGGAGGCTTTTTTTCTTTTCCTGAATACTGAGGGGTCCAGGCCGGGGTTGGGCACCTGATGGTTCTTGGGCATTTGCTGCTAACTGGCCTCCCTGACCCCTAGGCACCCTGCAGATCTGGGGGTGAGGCAGGAAGGGGTCTAGGAGCAGGGCTGGCCTCCAGGGCCGCCCTCAGACTAGCATCAGGGATTGTGGTGAGCCAGAACAAGAGCTAGCAACCGATCTCCACCACCACCGTCTCCGACGACTCTGGCATTTGTAGGAAGTGGCAAACAGCACTGCCCTTAGAAGCAGTGACCTTCTGGAGGGGTGGAGAAGAGATGCTCTAAGCTGCAAATGCCAGATCTTTTCAGCGGGAGGCAAGATGCTTGAGTAAACAGGTCAGGAGCCAGACTGGCTTGGTGAGCTGGCAGGAGCACCTCACGACGTGCCTGCTGCCGCTCTCCTTGTCTGGCACTTGGAGCCGGCAGTCTTGGTCCCCCAAGTGCCACTCCTTCCAACCCGCTGTTGGCACCTACTTGCAGCCCCCGAAAGCCCAACCCGGGTGGTCCCGCCTGTCAGCAGTGCCCCTGGCCACAGTGACCAGGCCTGCTCCCAGGCCACTTCTCATCATACCCTCTTCCTTCCCTGGTGGAGACCTGCTCTGGGCCGGATGCCAAAAAAGCAGAGGTGCATGGAGCGTAGTCCTTGCTCTGGAGGAGCGCCCAGCCTGGTGCGGGAGGCCGACAGGAAGTGGGTCATTTCCTGAACCCATGACATCAGGTTGCTCTTAAAGCCAAGCCAAGTACCCTCAGCCAGCCCAAACGAGGAGCCCCACGCGGCCTCTCCCAGCCTCACTCCTGACACCTACAGCCGGCCCGGGTTGGCCTCCATTCAGTAGGGGCCAGCTGTCTGCATGCCACACAATAGGGGATCCAGTGTCCCTTTAAGGCACCATTGACCTCCATTCCCAGCCTATAGGGGGAGTTCTTCCAGGCCTTAGGCGCTACAGAGGAATCTGAGATCAGTCCAGAAACAATCCAGAAACTGCGACGGCCTCTTGAGGCAGCTTTGTGCTGTGTCAGCATCAGAATTCCTGCTGACAGGGGGTGGTTTGCAGTGGACAGAGCTGAGCTCCTGGCAGCAGGGGGGTGGGCTGAACAAAGCCAACATGCTTCTAGACAGCCAGAGCAGACCCAGACAGCAAGCATACTCTGTGTGTGTGTGCATGCTTGTGTGTGTGTGTGTGTGTGTGTGTGTGTGTGAGTGTGCGCGCGCGCGCTTAAACAAGCCCATCAGCCAAGACAAACAGAACCTAATCTCCTGGCGTCAGCTCACAGTTTTCAAAAATAGGTTGCTTCCCATGACGTTTTCCTTCCCTCTGTTTTGTTCCAACTCCAAACCTACCAACCCTCCCTGCTATCTTATAAATCAAACAGAGAAAGAATGGCTCTGGGTGCCAGTGGGAGGCTGGCCTCTCAGCTCGGGAGATTCAGGAGTTGCGCAGCTCTGTGCGAGCAGCCGCGGTCCTGCTGGCTCCCAGCCTTGCTTCTCAGTCATCCCTGACATCTCCCCTCGTTGTCTTCCCCCAGCAGTCGGAGGCCGGCGGGGCAGGGGCTCCCAAGGGCGGGGGCTACCCCAAACAGTGAGACCTCCTCGTGGGAAAATGTCACCAGCTGCTTGGAAAGTGATAGGATCAGAATGTGGCCTGAGGACCCTTCAGCTGAGCTGGAGGGCAGCCAGCTTGCAGGGCAGAAGCTGTCCAGAGCTCATGGTGCTGGCCGGGGCCATGGAAATAAACCCATTTGTCACCAACCCAAATGTTCACGCCAACAGAAGCCTCTCCCGACTCAAGTGTAAATTGCTGGGTAGGAGGCGGAGGAAACGCAAAGTGAGGAAATTGGAGGTGTCAGCCCCAGGATGCACCGGGGCTGGCGAAGCGCGGTCCTGGACGGTGATGTCCCTAATTGCTTCCTGTGCCTTGCATCGTACTTTCAGGAGTGGTCTTGAAGAGCCACAGGGAAGCTGGGCAGGAGAGCCACTAGCCTGAAGGGAGACTGGGGCCACTCCTTATAGTGTGCTGTCATCTTAGTCGGAGCCCCTGAGGGAAACTGAGGCAGGGGGCCCAGAGGGAACGTTGTGCCGGGACAGAGCCCTCCACTCCCTGAGCTGGGACAGACCTTCTAGGCAACTAGTCCAGCTCCACACACGTGCTCGGATTCAGCGGCCACCTCATTTTTCTTAGCATTTTCTTGACATGACAGGCTGTGTGAGCCCACGGAACACTTCATTTCCAGATGCATGTCCTGGTCAGACTTCGGGAACCACCACAGGAGGGTGGAAAGAATCACTGGGTTCACATCCAGGCCCGACCACTGACAGTCTGGGCAAGACTGGGAGACTGGGCAGGGCCCGGAGTGATCACACTCCTCTTGGAAGAATAGAAATTGTCCATGGGAGGGGTGCCTGCGTGGTTCAGCCGGTTTGCCGGCCAATTCTTGATTTCGGCTCCGGTCATGATCTCAGTGTTGAGAGATTGAGCCCCATCTCGGGCCCCATGCTCAGTACAGAGTCCGTTGGAGATTCCCCCACTCCCTCTGCCCCTCCCCCTGCTCATGTGGGAGCTATCTCTCTCTCTCAAATAAATAAAATCTTTTTAAAAATTGTCCATTTGAGGTGGCTGGCACAGTGCCAGGCGCAGGCAAATCATATGCAGGTTGGACCTCCTGCGATTATCGTCAGTACATCCTTGTAGAGGGCAAGCTAAAGTCTGTCTCCCTGTAACCGCTACCTTGGTCTGTCTGCTCTAACCACAGAACATAACAAAGTCCTCTTTCACAAAGGTCGGTCCTTAAATATTTGAAGACTCCTGCCAGGGCCTGGTCTGTGTGGTACAGATGTGGCTGTTGGCAGCCCACCTGGAAGATGAGTTCTCAGCTGGAGGCTATAAAATGGAGAGCTTCCATCAACCGAAAACCTTCCGTCTCTTTCTTAAGGGGCTGGGAAGCCATATCTTCCATACCCTGCATGTGGGCACTTGGGTTCAGGCCTGAAATTTGAGACCATTTCTATGTCTGCCGAAATTCATGTCCTTAGCTACAGCCTGGGAGTCCGGTTTTGGAAATCTTTAACGATCTTGAGGCTGTCATCCAGTAACTCCACGTCTCTCCCAAATTAGCCTCTTGAGCTTTGTTTTCAAATAATAATAACTTTTAATTAATCCAGTGATGTCCAAATTGGGCATTCCTGCCTGGCTACCAACACATCATAAAAGAAGCTCTCCTCCGCGTTGTTTCTTCAAGTAGCAGATGGCACGTCCCCTCCTGCTTCTTGCATCTCGTTTCAACAAAAACTGGGGTGTCCAGGACCATTTTCTCTAGAGATATCTAGTTTACTCTCCATGTTTGGCTTCATTATTCCCCCTTCCCTTCAACAAAGAGTTTCTTCTTCTCCCCGCCCTCCTTTGCTGTTGTAGAAAGATCTTCAGGACCTTATTCTGCATTCCTTAGAACTTGGAGAAGGTTCAGAGGAAACCCATAAAGATGATTAAAAGAGTGTTTTGCGAGATGGGGATGAGAATGTCCCTTGAAGAAAAGATAAAGGCATTGGGATTAATTAGAAAGAGGTTATTTTAGTAAGTTCTGATCGATGGAGGGCTTTTGCACAAAGAACCCTGACCAGCTGTTCCCCCTCCTCTGTTGAGAACCGGACATAGGAGGAGGCCAAAGCTAAAATCTTCAGCGTGTAGGAAATGCCTGTCCTGGCTGTTGCATGGTGGGAAGATTGATCAGGGCAAGGTGTGTGCTCTCATGACTTAGGATGAGAAGAAAGTCACTCTGTGTGGCTGCTTTAGAGGGGTACGTAGGCAGAGGAAGGTCTCCCAACTGTGCCTGCCATGGGTCTGGTTGCGGGTGACCCCACGGAGGTCCTGTAGACAGCCTGCTGGTGTTTGGTGGCAGAAATCTCAATGTGCTGTTCCTCTTCTCCCCTTTGATCTCTTTGTTTTTTTTCTCACTGTTTATTTTTTTTTAAAGATTTTATTTATTTATTTGATAGATAGAGATCACAAGTAGGCAGAGAGACAGAGAGAGAGGGAAGCAGGCTCCCTGGCGAGCAGAGCGCCCTGTGTGGGACTCGATCCCCAGGACCCCAAGATCATGACCTCAGCCGAAGGCAGTAGCTTAACCCACTGAGCCACCCAGGTGCCCCTATTTTTTTTTAAGGTGATTAATTTTTTTTTTTTTTTAAGGTGATGACTTAGTGGCATCTGGCTATTCAGTGGAGTGTGTGACTCTTGATCTTGGGGTTGTAAGTTCAAGCCCTCTGCTGGGTGTAGAGATTATTTAAAATAAAATTTTTAAGAAAGAAGAAGAAAGTAACTTAAAAGCTTGAAGGAAGGACATGGTAAAATTTTCTGCAGAGGCCCTAGGACATCCTTGATTTGGAAGCTCCAGGCGGACTCTCTGGGCCAGTTAGGAAAAGCTCTTTGAAAGACCCCTGAGTGCCCCTCTGGGATCAGAGCATGCGAGGCTCTGCCGTTGGGGTCAGGGCTCTCTTTCCCAGCGCCCCAAGCTGAGGGCTGTGGGGAACAAGGCAGCAAGTGCAAAGGGCAAAGCAGATGCTTCTGGTGCACACGGTCCATGAGATCACCACATTCTGTGCTCTGGGGTCTCATTCTTCCTCCACGCTGATAATATTAGAGCTATTAGAGGTCTCAGACATCATCTCGCACTTTCCAAACACTTCTGTGAGGTGTGGGGAGCTTTTATCCACAAATAAAATTGCACAGAGAACTGCAGTGTCTCGGAGATAAAATGGGAGCTGCCCTGGCTGCGGGGGTGGGGGGGGGCGGTGGGAGTGTCCCAAACCCCAGGCCATGGGGGTACCTCAGGGGCCCTCTGCAGAGCTTCCCCACTTCTCCGACCCCCTTTTCCTACCCAGGGAGAAACAGGCCCAGAGAACGATGGAGAGCTGACCTAGACATGGCTGCTTACTGCCTGCCACTTGGTTCCCAGCACCCAGGAGGGCCTGGGCTCCGTCGGGGAGATTGAGTCCATCCCTGCCCTTTTCTGTCTAGTGGCTCAGGTGCTTTGGAGACATATTTCTGAGGCATTCCCTTCAGTCTCCTGAACGATCTGGTTTGTTTCTCCTTTGACTCGGTGGACCATCCTTGAGGCCCACTCTTTCTTCCCAGGCTTCTAGGGATTGGGGTAGGGGTAAGAGCTTGTTCTCACTTAATGGAGATACACTCGAGCCAGAGATGCTAGGGGGAGGGAGCTCTGACCACATGGGGCGGCAGCGCTGAGTGGAAGTATGTCCAGTCTGGAGGGGGTACGGGTTGGGGGAAGACCCCAGGATCCTGGGTGGATAGGGAGACGGATAGCTGGGTGGACACATGGTAAGCTGGAAGTGTAAAATGTTAATAGTAGTTAGAATCCAGGGTTCTACTATAGCATTTTAAAATCTTTTCTACGTTTAAAAATGTTGTGGTTAAGCATTGGGGTGGGGAAACATTCCGGGGCCTTGAAGGATGAGTAGGAATTTGTTTGGTGAAAAAGAAGAGGAACATGGCAGGCAAAGGGCTGACTTGTTGGGGGCCCCAGAGCAGTAAGGGGCCTGAGGCCGTCTGCTGTTCTAGAAAGTCTGAAGGGTATTTGGAGAAGGCCGGTGGCTCTGGGAGGTGATGCCCCCAGCTTCTGCTAGGGTGGCTCAGGACCTCTTTCCGTCTTGGGATTGGCCTACAGTTTGGATAGGAAGTCACTGACCTTTCCTTTCCCTCCCCAGCCCAGGGAGCCAGGGCTTGCTGCTTGGCCACAAATACCAGACAGAGCCACACTTCCTGTTCTGGACCTGTCTGGAGCGGGAGGGGGCAGGGGGCCGTGGCTGCCTTTGCCAGAGGGAGTGGGCCTATGGCTGGGGCTCCAGAACCTTTTGCTCATCAGAGATTTTGTTTGCGGACACCTTGAGTGTTCATCTCCTTTGTACGGGGCATATACACATCCAGGAAGGGATCTAGGCGCTGTGCCTCTTCCCTCTGGCCGCCACCTGGCCGCCTGTGTCCCCAGGCTCTGGCTTTCCTGCTCTTTGTCCCCACGCGCTTTGGCTGGTCTCCAGCGTGTCTTCCAAAGCACTAGGCAGGATCTGCGGCCCAAGAATGGCCAAATGTCTTTTTCCTTTTGCTTAATGAAGGCTGGTCCTTTATGGTCCTTTAAAGTGAATCCGAATCCGTGCTCCCTTATGCGCCCTGAGAAGGTGCTCCAGGTGCTCTAACGATGTATCATAAATATGATTAGATTATTTTTATTGTGCACCTCAGTGCTAGCCATGGGATCCTTCCCATGATCTAACGTGATTGCTTTTTTCAGAAGTTCATCTGTGTGGGCTTTTGTTTCGTTTTTTTTTTTTTTTTAAGATTTTTTTTTTTTTTAATTTATTTGTCAGAGAGAGAGCGAGCGAGAGTGAGCACAGGCAGATAGAGTGGAAGACAGAGTCAGAGGGAGAAGCAGGCTCCCCGCGGAGCAAGGAGCCCGATGCGGAACTCGATCCCAGGACGCTGGGATCATGACCTGAGCCGAAGGCAGCTGCTTAACCAACTGAGCCACCCAGGCGTCCCTTGTTTCGTTTTTCGATTTTCATTCTAGCCCTCATTCATGAGTACACTTTGTTTCTGTAATTAGGATTTCCGCTGAGCCTTTGGCTTTCCTGTGTAGTCACTGTCCCTGTGGTGACTGGATTTGACCTGTGGGTGTCTACCAGCACCGTGGCTGGGATTGTGGCAATCCATCACCGAGTTCTGGCCAGGCTTCAGGTCTCAGGCCTTTTCCCCTTTTCTTCTCAGGGCCGGCCGGGGAATATGAGCCATTCACAATGGTGGAGAGTGGACAGTTCTTGGCATCTTACTGGATATGATATCCTGTGCGATTAATTTTTTTATATTTGTCTTGTGTTATTCTAATTCACGCATGTATGTTTATAAATGCTGACTTCTGGGGAAATGGGGCCTGGGATGAGTCCTAGAGAGGGAAAATTTGATTCTAGGTGAATGAGAATTGCCCATTCTCCTGAGTGGAGAGGGGGGCCAGCAACAAGACTAAGCGGGTATAGATCCTGAGCCAGGGCAATGATGGGGAGCAATTAGTTTTGCGTGGACCAAGGGTTTAGAGCATCGAAGAGTGGAGGTGTCCCCAGCCTTCCCCCTCCAGCCTCAGTCTGCTTCTGGCCTCCCCTCCTCTGTGTCATCTGCTGGTGGGAAAGCTACTCCCCATGGAGGCTGATTTGGCCAGGGGTGCAGCCAGTCCCTGAAACCCCAGGTCAGAGGGCGGGAGAGAGGAGTTGTGAATACCCAGTGATTTGCTGACAGACCCTTAGTTCTAGGATCACTCTGCCTTCTCCCAAACCTGGAATGGGAGTCGTAGGAGAACCAAGAGTGGGACTGTTTCCACAGAAAAAACTAGAAGGTCTGGATGTTGGGCTTGCTGGCCTCGTAACCCAGAGCAGCATTCTGGTTGTATGGAGGGCCAGCAATGGGGTAGAACGAAGACAAGGGCGGTGTTTCCATAACCAGACAGGGCCCAGCAATCCAGAGGCTCTCCAGTGAAGCTTTTTTTCTTCTGGTGAACACCAGACTCTTTTGGACCCAGCTGTCTAAATCTAGAAACCTTCTGTCTTGACACCCCTTCTGTAGTGGGGTGACTGTGGGCTGACCCATGTGGGTTGGGCTTCTTTCCTCAGCTGTCCCTGCTCTTGGGGAGGGAGCCCCCACAAGCTGAGCAGCCAGGGGAACGCTGATGGCAGAAGCAGTTTCCAGACCTGGTGTCTGGCTGGTCATGATCTGCTTATTCTGTGATGGGGAGGTCTGTCATCATCAGTACTTTGGTCTTACCTGCAGGATCAGGCTCAAGACACTCACCGTCCAATGGTGAAGGGTATGTATGTGCATATAAGTGTGTAAGGGAACACTATTTAGAGACCTTGGACTAAGTATGGATAGAAGGAAGGAAGCCTGCCTCCATCAATTATTTCTCTCCAAAGTACTTAGGGTGTAGCTACTATGTGTTGGTCAAGGATGCTGGAGAAATTGGGCCAAGAGAGGCCAGCCCTACCTTCAAGGAGCTTCGGTGTAGAGGGGGAGGCTGATAGGGGGTCCAGCCGTAATGCCCCTGCGTGCCAAGCTCAGTGTTACACGGCACTGGTAAGCCCCAGGATTCCCTGCTTCGCATCTGGCCACATCTGGCCAATCAGCAGATGATTACTGGGCCTTTTCTCCATGTGTGGCTCAGCGTAGGGTTTGAGGTCATCTCCGGGGTAGGAAATGATGGCATCTGCTTCTCCCTCGTGGTGTTTCTGGTCTAGTGGAAGGGGAAACCTAGTTCTGGCCAAGCTGGCCAGACGAGGAGACAGAATATGAAGCCGAACCTAGATTGTGTACATGTGCGGTGTCTAGAGCAGTTAAGTCCATCAGAAACATTTCCAAAGGAGGTGGTTTGGAGGCTGAGCTGTGAGAAGGAAGGACCAACCTCTGGTGCATCTCTCATCCCCTTCATGAACTGGGTCATCGGCTGCCTCTGGTGTTCAGGTGGTGGGGACAGCCTTCCTCTTTGTTTCACCCCCAGTGGGACTTGGAGCTTTTCTGTGGTCAGTTTGGCAGGTGGTTGAGGGAGTTCCACAGGCAGGTTTCAGCGAGAGCACGAGTCAGGCCGCGATCTGGAGCAGGGAAAGCCTGTGGAAGCCAGGTCAGAAAGTGGGAAGGGTCTGTTTTCAGGGGAACAGTTCTTCCAAGGGTAGAGCGGGCTCCAGTGGTGACCAGGGGGTCCATCGGAGTCTCTTCGGGAAGACGTGTCAGCTTGCTAGCTTCTCAGACCTCAGCAAGATGTCACGCATGCCACCAGAATATACCTAATACAGTCATGACATACACTCTTGCTGTTGCTGGGAGCGTAGATGACCTGATCTCATCTTTCTGGAGGCTCTTTTGTGATTACCAGTCTGTATTCTAAATGACCATGTACCATTTCACCCAGAAGTTCCACTTCTAGAGCTTGTCCTATGGAAGCACTGGTACAAATGTAGGAGCCTGTGTGTGTATGAATGTTCCTGGCCGCATTGTTTGCATTGGCCAAAAGGAGGCCTTAAGGCACATGCCCAGCAACGGAAGCACGGGGAAATGCTTCGTGGTACAGAGTGGTGAGGCCATATGAGGCAATGGGGAAAGGTTAACGAGAGTATAATGTTGAAGAGAAAAAGCAAACTGCAAAGGATCATATTTTTAGACATAAAGAACGCTCTGTACAAACTTGTGCCAATGTGCACGTGAGAGTATAGAGCTAAGAACCCTTGTCCTTCTGTTGAACAAGAGCTTGCTTCCTCTGGGGCAACAGGAGGCAGTGAGAGAGGGGCCTTCCACTTGGCATGCCCCCCACA
Source organism: Mustela erminea (assembly GCF_009829155.1). Lineage (NCBI taxonomy): Eukaryota > Metazoa > Chordata > Mammalia > Carnivora > Mustelidae > Mustela > Mustela erminea. The sequence goes on along the minus strand of NC_045631.1, from coordinate 12,916,163 downwards.
TCTGGCTTTCTTGGGCAAGCGTGCACTCTTTTTGTGATTTTAAAGAATTGGCTCCCGCTTGGCCAGAGGAGGTGGAATGGGACACGTAGTGTCACAAGCAGGCTAGTCAGAGGCGCATGTGTTCCCTAGGAGCTGAACAGGACCTGCCGAGCCATGCAACAGCGCATCGTGGAACTCATCTCCCGCGTGTCCAACGAGGAGGTCACTGAGGAACTGCTTCACGTCAACGATGACCTCAACAACGTCTTCCTCCGCTATGAGAGGTGGGGCCGGGGTCCCTTCTCATCCTGCCCAGAAACTGTTGCCAACAGAGGGATTTCTCTCCTGAACAATGGGGAGAGGGAGAGGAGGGTTGGAAAATGCTCATCAGAGATGCTAATTTCTTCTCGACTGACAGGGAAAATGCTTCTGGTTCTCCTGGGAACTGAGCAGCAGGAAGGTGACGGGCAGAATTAGGCTCTGCCCTTTGCAAGCCTCAGGCTGCCCTGCCTCCCCGACTCCCCCCAGGCCCTCTAGGGGAGGGCTGGGGCCCTGGGGCCGGTAGCTTGCACCTGCCCCTTTGAAGGTCCTTTGAGTTTGAAAAGGATTAAAGCGGGGGGGGGGGGGGGGGGTCCGCTAAGGAAAAAAGACTTCCTCTTTGCCATCTTCAAAGAAAGAAGAAAAAGAGATTTTCCCCTCCCTTTGGTAGCATTTCTAGAGTGTTCCAAAGAAGGCAGGGTGCTTAGGGAAACACACACACACACACAGACACACACACACACACACACACAGTTCATTTGAGTTTTTTTGCAGCCAAATCATTTTCAGATTTGAGGTAACCAGCTTGAAAATTCTTTTCCAAATCCTCCCCTGGGGAAGGAGTTGTCAGTAGGAGAAAATAGCAGGTGCCGCTCCCAGAGCATCACTCGGCGCCTGTGGCTCAGGTTTCCCCCAGCAAAGGCACCAGAAGACACCTTGCCCAGGGCCACCTTCTCCCAAGTCTGAGGCCCTCGACCCTCAGAGACTTGGGGCCCTGGTCCCTGCACTCACAGCGCGATGACCTGGCATCAGTTAGGGTCAGAGGGATAGATACTTGGGTCTGGTGGCTTAGACGTTTTGCTATGGGCGTCATGACTCCGGCCGGGCCTTGTCCCCACTTCAGCTGGGGAGCAGGCATGGGTGGTCCTGGGTCTGTGGGACAAATTTCAAAGAAAACTCTTTAGTAAGAATGTGGGGCCACCCAGGGGCCTCGTGTGTCCTTTGGAGATCAGAAACAGATCTGGGGTGCCTTGACTCCCAGCTTGAGACCCCTTGGTTTTGCCTTGTGGCTCCAGTTTCTCTACCTTAAGTAAGCCTGGCCTTTCACCTGTTAAAGCCATTTCTGCCCCTCCTAGGATAGGAAGACGGGCTCATGTGAGCATTTTCTCCCGAGTCTGCCACGGCCGGCCTGACCACAAGTTCAGAGGCAAGCCCTGAGGTGCCATTCTGGCTAGAGTGCTGTTGATAAGACTGCTAGTCCCTCCAAGATGGTGTGAGAAAGGTACTCCAGGATTAGAAACCTTTCAGGTCTATTAGCATTCTGCTTCTTCTGATAGGCCATGATTCATAAAAACACCCAAGTCTCTCTTGAAACCACAGTGGACACACACGGCCTAACCAGATTATCCCTTGTACGGATCCCTACTCACCAGGTTCTGAGCCCAACAGGTCTCAGTCAAGGCTGGTTTCTCCAGTCTCTAGCTGCAGGAGGTCTCTTAGCCACCTCTTTGCCCGTGGCATTTTGGAACTTTTAAATGCAAGGGCAGTCCATGTGCATGCCTCCTAGTTGCCCTTGGATTCCCCACCTGGTGGGTACGAGAGAGGAAAGGCTCTCCGTGGTTGCGCCTAGCCAGGTGCCATCCACCACTGCTGGGGAGTCTTGGGGCCAGGCCAAGGGCCTGTGCCTATCTCCCTCCTCTAAGCGTCTGCCCTGTGTGCGCCCCAGCCCCTTTCCTCCAGCAAGCTGAGCTGGGGGCATTTTAGTGACGTAGGCTAATCACACCAAGTACAGCTCTGTGAAAAGGGAGGGCATGGCATTTCTTGCCTGGCTTATCAGATCCATATCTGAACTACTCCCAGGTAAATGGTTGGGCCAGCCTCCCTTTCTAGGAAAGAGGAGCACTCTGGGCCCAGAGAGTGAGGGGACAGCTGGGGATGCTTATAATGACCGCCTTATGATGGCATGTGCCAACCAACACCTTCCTCCCTCACCTCCATGTGCTTGTGGGTGATCCTGGAGGCTGATCCTCTGGAGGAAGGCATGGCAAAGTTGGGGCGGGGGAGTCTGCTCTCCCTGGTCCCCCAAATGGCCCAGATTGGTTTCCTTTCCTGGAGCCTCGGTCCCTAGGAGCTCTTCACAGGACCAGCGAGCATCACTGTGCTACATCGTCCCTCCTCACTCTGCTTTCCCTTCCCCTGTTAGGTTCGAGCGATACAGGTCAGGCCGATCGGTGCAAAATGCCAGTAATGGAGTAAGTATTCCTTCAGAATTTTCTCCTCTCCAGATGCTGGGAGACCTGCCTCCCTTTGGTCTCACCTTTGGCATTTCTAAGTGGGGGCTAAATATGTGGGTCATGAGGGGCACCTGGCTGGCCCAGTCTCTAGAGCATGGGTTTCTCAGGGTCGTGAGTTCAAGCCCCATGTTGGGGGTAGAGTTTTCTTTAAAAAAAAAAAAAAAAGTTAGGATAATGAGGGAGCAAGCTCTGGCTGATGGGATACTGCAAAAGAACTAGCAGACACGTTTCTGGCGGGAGTGTGGCAAGCAAGCCCCAAGTTACATCTCCCCGGACAGCAGCTGTCCTGGTGACTGCTTCACTTGCCTCCTTTGGGGACAGCAGGGAGGAGCCAATGGGCAGGGGCCACCATGGAGCCCTGAAGTCCTGGTGAGGAAAACTGCCTTGTTCCTGGACTAGTGCAGCGTTGCTGTTTCTCCTCGGGCGCCCTGCAGCGGGCCTGCCGGCTCGTACCTAGGACCCCAGCTCGGGGCTCAGGGGCTCACCACTGTCTTATGTGCTGGCAGGTACTGAACGAGGTGACGGAAGACAACTTAATCGACCTGGGCCCAGGGTCTCCAGCCGTGGTGAGCCCAATGGTGGGGAACACGGCACCCCCATCTTCTCTCTCCTCTCAGCTTGCAGGATTAGGTAAGTGTCTCACAGGGCTTTCAAGGGCCTTCTTTTCAGTCCACTTCCCAGTTGTGAGTCAGGGCTGAGGGCCCCTTTGTCTCTCTTGGTGGGAAGGCCCAAAGAGAGCCTTTAGAGGGATCCATGGAAAAGTGTATCCCTGACACCCTGTGGCACTTTTAGTTGATGACTTCTGTCCCTTAACTTCAAAGTTTAAACCTGTGTTGGAAATAAGGGGGCAGTGGGGGGAGTTCCAAGCAACTGGAAGCTATTTGCCTTTAAGAAACAGTAGCTGCTGTGTTTATCTGGAATGTTCTCTGTGGTTGAAGTGATTGTTTTCTCAAATTAACTAGGACAAGGATGGCAAATAGGTTTCAGCTCATTGGCTGCTTGGGACAAGGTCTAAGAAGGATGCTGCTTGGGAGATGAGTCTGTGGTTGATTGGTGATGCCTGCCATGGGCTTGGAAATGGGAGGTGATGGTGCAGGTGTATTTGCTCTTCTTGAACTAACCAGCAGCCCAGGGTGCTGTCTGAAGCCTAAAACAAAAGAAACTCACCACTTTCCCGCTTTTCCATTCGCGAGTGTGGATATGATTCTAGATGCTACAAATAGACTAGATGATACGCCAATTTGTAATAGATAAAATTACGGTATTGAAGTGATAACACACAGTCCTCACAAAATTCTTTCCACCTTGCTTTTCTGTTTGCCTTTTTTTTTCTTAATATTTATTTTTAGGGGCGCCTGGGAGGCTCAGTGGATTAAGCCTCTGCCTTCAGCTCAGGTCATGATCTCAGAGTCCTGGGATCGAGCCCCGATTTGGGCACTCTGCTCCGTGGGGAGCCCGCTTCCCCCTCTCTCTCTGCGTGCTGCTCTGCCTATTTGTGATCTCTCTTTCTGTCAAATAAATAAATAAAATCTTCAAAAACATATTTTTCTTTATACCTTCATTCCATTTCAGTTGAATCGGGCTTTGATTTAGTGGCCTGTCCATTGCTGTAATTCTGGTTTCTCAGCATCTCATGAATCCAGGAATCCAGTATGGCCACTGTTTCTCTTTTGGAACAGATTTCTCTGCCTTCAATCCACCCAGCATATGGCCACCAGATTTAATATCTGAAAGTCAAAATTGAATTCTGCCTTCCATCTTAAATAAAGGTCTAGTATTGGGGCGCCTGGGTGGCACAGTCGGGTAAGCGTCCGACTCTTGATTTTGGCTCAGGTCATGGTCTCAGGGTCATAAACTCAGGGTCATGAGATCAAGGCCCATGTCAGGCTCCACGCTGGGCATGGAGCCTGCTTAAGATTCTCTCTCTCCTTCTCCCTCTGACCTTCCCCCCCACCTCTTGCACATGTTTGCTCTCTGTCTCTCAATAAATAAATCTTAAAAAAACAAACAAACAAACAAAAAACGGTCTAGGGGCGCCTCGGTGGCTCCGTTGGCTGAGCATCTGCCTTCAGCTTAGGTCATAATCTCGGGGTCCTGGGATCGAGTCTCACATTGGACTCCTTGCTCAGTGGGGATCCTGCTTCTCCCTTTGCTCCTCCCCTCTGCTCATGTTTTCTCTCTCTCTCTCTCTCAAATAAATTTTAAAAACCTTTTAAGAAAAAGGGTCTGGTGTCCTCCTCATTGGCTCCTTTACCTGGCTTTTGAGGCTTTTCACAGCCCAGCCACTGCCCACCTGCCTTTCTAGCCTTTTCATTCATCATTGTCTCCAGAAGCGTGGTTCACTCCACACACCCTGGACTTCCCGGCTCTGTGACTTGGTACCTGTCTCTCCCCCTTCTCCTCGCAACAGAGTCCCCCTTGTCCTTTAAGCCCCACTTGTGAGTCAGTTTTGAGGCTCTTCTAATTATCTCAAGCTAGGTCCTGCGGGTATCTGTCCCCCACCAGTGGGTGTGCCCGAAGGCTGAGGACCGCGTTAGTCTCAGTTGGGTCTGCTCACGATCTGGCTCTGAACGTGGTGGGTGCCTGCGAAATCTTTGTCAAGGAAATACATGAGCCAGGCGCTTAGATGTGTGACTGAGTCAGTGAGGAGCGTACTGATGAGAGCGCCACGGGACGTCTGCAGGGACACTGGCTCCAGGCTCCTCCTCGCTGTCAGCAATCTCCCTCATTCATAATGACGCTTTCCTGCCTTGAGCAGCTCTGGGGCTCGTGGTATCTGGGCCCCAACATGGCTCCTCCTGCATGTGGTGGGCTAGGGGTGCTGAGAAGAGGCCTGTGTCCCCGCTGCCCAACCTCCCCGTGTAAAACCCTAACCTACCCACCCTTCCGGACCCTGGGACCCTTAGTCCACAGGCCACATTTTATTCTCATCATCCCCTCCTTTGTTTTGTCGCTACAGACTTGGGGACAGAGAGCGTCAGCGGCACCCTCAGTTCACTCCAGCAGTGTAATCCCCGTGATGGCTTTGACATGTTTGCCCAGACGAGAGGGAACTCCTTGGCTGAACAACGCAAGACGTACGTGGCGACCGTTTCGGTGGCTCTCGGAAGCCATCGGGGGAGGATGGATCCAGGCCTGGTCACAGGCCAACACAAAGACGCCTTTTAGTTACCAAGTCCAGGGCTGCCAAGAACGCTGAAATATGTCTGTGAGGACTTGGCAGTAGACACAGATTTTGAATGAACACCCCCACCCCCCACCCCACAGCTCCCGCCTTAGGGTTGATTGCGGTTGGATTTCTCCTGTCAGTCACCAGAGAGTGCTGTGCGTTCTCCCGCTCCCTGTGCTGCTGAGGAGGAGCTGGGAGCTGGGGGGCCGCCAGGCACAGCATGGAGTAGCTTTTACCAGCGTAGTTTGCCTGCACGAGGGTGTGGGCAGAGGGTTCCCTGATGGCAGCGCCTGCCAGGAGAAGCCATATGAAATCCGGGACGTTGGTCCCAAAATAGACCACTCCCTGCATCTCAGGGAGGCACAGGAATATGGCTTTGAGCTTCTCGTTCAATCTTGAGGCAGGCCAAGAACGCTTTCCTGCCTCTCCCTGGGGCCCGGCACCTTGAGGCACTTGGCTTTCTGCGTTTCCATGCTCACGCATCAACAGGTTAACCAGAAACCCAACCAGGCCCCGTTCATGCTTCACCAGCTGTCACCACCTGCCTTGTCAAAGGCCACTGCGGCGGCTGCTTTTAAAATAAGAATTAATGTTGCCTGCAGTTTCAGGGCACCTTTGACGTCTTCTGTCATTGGGCTTTGGAGATGCCCTAGTATTGTTCCTTGAGAGGAATGTTGACAGTGGCCCAGACCCCAGAGGAAAGGAGGGGCTGAGGCAGTGCTGGAACCCTGGCCTCCTGGCTTTAGCTGCAGTCAGACGGTTGCACGAGCCCTTCAACGCCAGGGCTGTGGGGAATGGTTTTCCAGGCACCCGTGAGGGAGGTGCCCGGGCTGGAAAGTGATTCTGGGTTACCACCCTGTCCCCTGGGACCACTGCAGGGAACTCACTGTGCTGCTTGTCTCCAGGGTTACCTACGAGGATCCCCAAGCTGTCGGAGGACTGGCTTCTGCACTGGACAGTCGGAAACAGAGCTCTGAAGTGGTAGGTTTTCCAGTCTGTTTTTCTACCTGGAGTCCTCTGGAGGGGAAGTCGGGCCCGGTAGGAAAGCAGATGCCGGGCTGCGTGGGGGGGCAGGGCCCACTGGGGGAGACTGGCGGCGTGAGAGCACTCGACTGCCTCACTGAGGAGGTACAGTCAGCCTGCCCGTGGACCCAAGAGTGGACAGGCCCCGAGAGATGGCAGTGTGCTCGGGCCTCCCTCCTAGGAGGCCTGGCCCCAGAGCCACCTTCTCTTCCGACCTTGGTGGCCCCTAGCTCTCAGGGCACAGGTTTCCGTAGCCAGATGAGGTCTGTCAGCTGGTGCACTGCCCTGGGGCTGGGCAGCACTCTGATGAAACACGGGTCCGTACAAGGAAGGGAGAAGCTCATCTGAGCCACATCCGGGCTGCTCGTCCGTCGTCAGCCTCGCGACGCAGTACAGCAGTACTAGCAGGCAGTGGAGGGCCAGCATTTGGCTGGAGATCTGGGCTGGGGGTGGGTGGGAGCAGCCGTGGGGTGGAGGCCAGGAGGGTGTTCTGGAAGGGGCAGAGCTAAAGGCAGAGGTGCTTTGAAGTGGAGGGTGGTGCTTGTTAGAGCCCCAGATGGCAGCTGTGGATTCTGAGGTTTCAGGTCATTGCAAGAGAAAGGATCTGTGTCTTAATGCTTCTCATGGGATTGTCCCCTTTTTCACCCAAGGAATGTGTGTGGCAGTGTGTGAATGAGTGTCTGTTTGCAGGGAAGGAGAGGGGAGGGCGGATAAGGGTCCTGGAACAGTGGAACCTCCTTTCAGGGTCCCCCAGCTGGGTTAGAGAGGAGCAGTGCTCATCTGCCCACTGGAAAGAGAGGTTGGCTTCCAGAACAAGAGTTCCTGGCCTTCTGCTGTCCGTGTCCAAATGGGCCCAGGCCGGCACCGGTTTCCATGAGAAGGCTCACCTTGGGGAAGGGACTTGGCGCCTCTGTCCTGGCTCAGGCAACTTGGTAGCCGGCCTGTGTGGCCCTCTGCACTGGCCACTAGGGGGCACAGAAGAGCCAGCCCAACTGCCTTGGGTCTGGCTTTCCACACACCCCCACCCCTACCCCAGGACTGGGACTTCTAAAATCTATGCAGTGGTCATGTCTCTGTTTCTCCCATTACTTGGAATGTCTCCTCCCAAACTCAGAGGGCATCAGGAGGCCGGGCTGAGGGCCCACCAGCACCTCCCCTCCTTCCTGGCCCACCCCAACCTGGCGGCAGCCCCATCCCTCCCCCTGGGCCCACCTGGTCTGCTCCCCGCTGTGTCGCCCAGGCTGGCCCCCATCCACGCCCAGGGTGTGTCATGCTGCACCTCTGTCCTTATCAGTGTCCAGGCCTGGATCCGTATGTACAAGAGGTGGCCAGCTTCCTGCCCTTCACCCTTCAGGGTGTGTGGCTTGGCCCATCTCCCCGTTTTTAGAGATTTTGATGACTCCAGCATGATGGTAGGCAGATCGCTTTCATGTGTACTGCTGCATGGGGGGAAGCAGGGTTTGTGCGCCCTGTGTGTGTGTGTCTGGGTATGTCTCTGTGTGCACACACACTGACCCTCGTGCGGCCTCCGGCCAAGATTGCAGCTTCTCCTGTCCTGTGTCCTAAACTGTGCTGACCTGGAAGTGAAAACCGGGCCACAGGAGAGAAGGAGAACACAGGCAAGGGGAGAGAATTGTAGCACCACACCACCAAACAGCCAGACCCAAATCGTGACTTTTTACATGTTTGTACCTGTTCAGAAAGGCCAATACACCCAAATTCAGCGTTCGAGTTAAGAGTTTGGAAAAAGAACGCACAGGTAACTGAGGAGGAGGAAAAAAGCAGAAATAAGTTAGAAAAAAAGTAGAAATGACTTCGTGAAAGCTGGTTCTTTGAAAAATTGACCCTGTGCCAACCGCAGAGCCCTAATGAGCAGAAGCAGCATGATCAGCCTACCGTGACCTCACGGAGATCTTTCAGGTGTGCAGGGATAGTTGGCATGAGTACTTGGTACCCTGTTGGGATTCTCGGTTACTAAACTTCTCTTCTCTTTTTCAGGCAGGTAAGGGGGAACATGCTGACGGTGGGGGTGGGGAGCAGTGGGTCCCATCTCCTTGCACACTGACGATAGATCAACTCTGAACAGTGGCTTTTCTGTCTCCATGATACATACTGTTGCTTTCTTTATCCTGGGTCTTGCTGTGACTTTTCTTTCTGGGACTTTTCTGTCCTCGGCCCAGAAGAGGGGTAAAGGTGGGCACTCTGACCTGGAGCCCATAGACAGCTGGCTCATAACCCAAGGAATGGTGAGAAGTCACCAGCTGCGCCAAGCCCCCTGTCCTCCCCAGCGCTTATCTGTGTCACCTGCTGAGCCCTTGTGAGTCAAGACAGTACAAGGCCATTCTCTCCTTTCTGACTGGGTGCCAAATTTTCCCCTCCTGCGTTTGTGCGATCTCCTGAAGCCACAGACTTCCGGCCCTGGAAATACCTTCTCTGGTTTTCTGCTGAGATCCGTGCCCCTGAGCCTTAAGGGTCTGGGACATTTGTGGGAGTGAGGGGAGGGCTCTTTCCCTCCTTTTACTGTCTCTGGAGCTCTTGGCAGTATTCAGTTTTCCAGGATAGAGCACAAGTTTCTGTGGTTTTTGCTTTGATGTGGGGGGCATTTCTGAGAGAACAGACTCGAAAGTATCTGATGGGTTGAAGAAGCCCCCTCCAGACTATCAATTTGGCAGTCCTAGGCTGATGGGTTTTTATAATGGAGTTATTTGCGTCCACTACATCCCCTAGAAGAATTTGAGACATCTTTAAGATACACACAAACAATGGGAGCAGAGTAAAAAGAAAACAAAGCCAGGGGAGGGTTTTCTTTGTTTTGTTTTGTTCTTAAGGATTTTATTTATTTCTTTGACAGAGGGAGAGAGATCACAAGTAGGCAGGCAGAGAGAGAGAGAGAGGGAAACAGGCTCCCCACTGAGCAGATATCCCAATGTGGGGCTTGATCCCAGGACCCTGAGATCATGACCTGAGCCGAAGGCAGAGGCTTAACCCACTGAGCCACCCAGGCACCCCTGTTTTTTGTGTGGTTTTTGTTTGTTTGTTTGTTTGTTTGTTTTTAATTCAATAGCCAACATACAGTACAGCGTTATTTTTAAGCTGGGGGAGTTTTAATATCATAAACACATTTCTCATGAAGTAGAGTTTTTCCGCCACAGAGTCCTGGGTGGGTCTCTCCTGCCTCATGTGGTCCAGTGGCCCTGAGTCTGATACAGAACAAGAGGATGACCTCGTTCCAGGCCGCTAGCCTTGGAGCGATGATTTCATTCCAATTAAGCCCTGTCCCTCACCGAGCACCTCTGACCGAGAGCCCAAAGGTCTCTGCAGGCTGGAGCAGGGTGGGTTGCACAGAAGCAGGCTGAAGAGGAATCGTGACGCGTCAGCCCGTAGGGTGGACAGGGCAGACACTAGGCACACACACTAGGGGGAGGACGCATAACTGACAGCCCGTGGCCAGCGTGTCTGAGATGGGAGGCAGCATAGCGGGGGTCATCTGCCTGAGCAAGGTGTGGCCAGCATGCAAGGCTGTGGGGGCATCTGCCTGCCACTCCGGCTTGGAACTAAAGACCTTTGCATGGACACACTCGGGTCCCAGCAGCAGGCACTCCATACTGCCGTGTTGCTACACTGGACCATGCAGCAGTTGTGAGACAAGTAGGCTGCCTGGGCCCTTCATTGACTTCTTCAGGGACAGGCTGGGGCTTGGGTCCCATGTGCAGGTGACCTTAGAGTAGAACTCCTGGAGACCATGTCCACATCAATTCCAAATTGGGAGGATCCAGCCATGTGTCCTTGTGCCTGTTAATCCTGCAAAAAAGGATACTGCCCATACAAAGTACCCTGAGTGTGGCTTTGGCCGGTGGTGGCACCTGCCTCTGCCCATACAGAGCCCTCCTCTTCCGTCCTGTCCCCCTACTAGAGCTCCAGTCTCCAACTTCCCAGAAACAAGCCCAACTAACAGCTAACCCGGTATCTCACCTGCCTGACTGCAGTGTTGTTATTGTTTCTTTTAAACAATGTCTATTAATTGCTTTGCCTTATTTCCCATAGTGTAGAAACCCTGAGTCTTTCCAAACCCCCCCAAGTACAAATTCTTTACTTGGAAACTTTTTGTGCTATTGAGTGAGACTGAAGGGCTTCTAGACCGTTCCTCATGTTTTGGTGGCAGTGGGACACGTCATAGGGAGGCTTTCACAGTTCTCTAGAAAGAACACACCTGAACTTTTCAGAAATTGCTCCCGTTGGCGTGGTAGATCAGACTCGTGGGCTGCCTTGTAGAGTTGGGGCTCGGTCTCCTGGGACGCTGGGTGTCTAGGTGACCAACACCGCAGTTAACCGTCCCAGATTCGTTGGCCATCAAAGAGAACCCTGAGAGGCATGGTGAGCCAGCCTGCCCGGAGACTGCTGATGCACTGTGCCCCCCCCAACCCCACGCCCTCTCAGGAAAATCCCCTGAGAGGACTGAACATAAGTTCCGACAGGAGCAGCGGTAGTTTAGTGGGAGTGCACTGCTGCCAAAGCCCAGGTTTGGGCCTGGGAGTGGTGGGGTGCTCTGCTCAGCCCTGGAGAACCCCCAGACACAGCAAGGCCAAAGCCACAAAGGTATCTGGCTGTGGCCAGGCCTGCGGCACCGCCTCTCCCGCACTTGCAGCCCGTCGAAGGACAGTGGACAGCTCCCCCAGCATTCATGTCAAAATCTGCCACTTCTGGCTCAGCACGCCAGTTTCTCTTCGGACTCTGCAGATGGGCTGGGCACGTCTCCCCATTGCCTCAACCGAGCCAGCCCCACGGGCGCTGGTCTGTGTGGGATGGGTGGTCCTGTGCCAGCTTCCTTTATTTTTCTGTCTTTGCATCTTTTTCTTTCTGTTCCCCTCCCCCAACACCTTCCTCTTCAGACCTTTGGACCAGCCTTCAGCTCTGGATCATTGTCCAAGAAGATGCTAAAACCATGGCATGGCAGAGGCCACATCTCTTGGGGATCCGCTTGAGTCTCATTGGAGATGAGAACACTGGGTCCTCCCAGGGGCCTGGTGACGTGCCCAAAGCCACGGGGCAGTGACAGAGTCCATTGCCCTCTTCCTTGGCCAAGGCCTCTCCCTTCCCTTCCATCGGTGTGGACAGGAGAGCTTCCTCTTCCTCCCTCCCTGTTTCTGCAGTTCCTGTCTGGGAAGCAGCGTGCGTTTTTAATCTGAGTCCAGTAGTACCTGCGCTACTAGAAGGAACTTTGCCCGGCTGGAAGTCTCAAGGCATTGATTTATCAGGCTGGAGGTTTATATAGCTAAGGTGTTCTCTCCAACCACAAGGAACTCAACCCTTGCCCTGTGTTCTATAAGCTTTACTCCTAGGTCTCCCCATGGCTGAACGGGGATTCCCACCCCGAGGCCAAGTACCTTTCTTACTGGAAGGACTCAATGCCAGCTGTGTACGATATCGCTGGGTTTCAGAATTAGGAAACAGAAACCCTGACCTGGAAGTTAAGGGGTTCGGAGTCCTCGGTGGTGAAAACTAAGTATGACCCAGCCATCATCCTATTTCACAGATAAGGAAACTGAGGCCCAAGAATTGCCCAAGTCCCATCCCCATTCCTGCTCTGCCTTTTTACACAAAGACCTGAGGCTTCTTAGGGTAGCAGAGGCTCCAGGGCTCCCGAGCGAAGAATCAAATCCAGGGAAAAGTGATTGCTTGAAAAATGATCTGACCAGCCCAGCCCGAGGGCCCATCGCTGGGTGTCCTGGCTCCCGGGGCTTCGCCTATAGGATGTGCTTCCAGAAGCCCACTTTTTTATTAGGAGACGTCTAAGAGAAGGAGAAAAAGTGTTCCCATGATCCATCTTTTGGGAAGTTTTGTTTTGTTTTTTGAGGAGTTTCTCAAATGTCGATGTTTATTTTCTGAGTGAGCTGGGTTTCGGGATTAATCCTCAAGAAAGAAAACTGGTGCCAACCTCGAGGGGCTGACTTTGGAACAGGGACAAAAATATTGTAAACCAAATCAGAAGGTTGAAGGCCCGTGACCCCTTCATGGCTTTTTCTCAAGCTCCTGCCACACATCAGAAAGCTCTGCCCCTCAAACCTCCATTTCTCCTTGATAGGCTAAAGCTGGGTCGGTATAAAACCCGCAGTGCACACTCCCAGCCACTGACTGTGGTTGGGCGTTTTTTTCTGTTTGGAGATACCGCTAACTTTCCAGGCTGTTTCTGAGAACTGGGCGTGGCACACATTGTCCCAGACCAGGCATTCTGACTTAGAGAAGCATCAAGATAATGAAAATTGGCATCTCCTGTCCCACGAACAAGTCAAGACAGAAGTCCTGCCAGTGAGCGTGAAATCAGCAGGTCATGTCCCACGTGTCCTGCTGCCGTTTTTTGCTGTTGAGGGAGGCGGGTGCTGCCTTGGGTACCGTTAGCCCATCCATGCCAGGGATCTGTGCCCTCCAGAGGGAGAATCACTTGTTCCTTGTCCCTAGGAGCCGTCTCAGGATGATTTGAACTTGGCATTTTTTTCATTGCAGTGTTATGTTCCCACTTAATGACAACATAGATGGACTCTTCCTGATCTGATTGCCATTGGGCTTGCACCTTTACGAAGTTGCCTTTATGAAGACACTGCTGGGTCTCTAGTTAGGCCCAAGACCTGGGAAGCTACCCCAGGTGCCTGGAGCAAGGGGGCTGCTGCTGCGCCAGCTGTGTGGGTGCGCAGAGCTCCTGCAGGATCGCAGACCCCTGCCTGGTGCGCTCTGGTAGGCTTAGGAGTCCTCGCTCTTTCTCACACCGCAAAGCCCGTCAGCAGCAGGTTTCTGCCTCCAGGAGTGGCTTGTCTCCATCAGGGCAGGGCTGGTGATGGGAAATCTTTGTTCTTTTCCTTTGTTAAGGTCATGTTATGTTTTAGATTTTGGCAAACACGAAGGCAGCATGCTGATTGCTTATTTTAACTGTATTCTTACCCTAGATTGTGACGCTGGGGGACACAGAGACACAGTGCTAGTGAATTTTCTGGAAATAGCGGACACAGTGCTAGTGAATTTTCTGGAAATAGCGGACTTGGGAGCTACTCTTGTGTACTAGCCAAATGCAGGTTTCAGAATCACTTCTCACCCCTCTCCTGCCCCCCAGGCTTGGGCATGGCTGGGCCAGGCCTGGAGACGGCTCAGGTGCCCGTGAGACATACCTTTGTTGGTTCGGAACCCACCCACCCATTGCTCCCCAGTTCTCCGTTCTCTTCCCGAACTCCTTTCTTTTGGTTCCCAAAGCCCAGCCAGCCCTTGAGAGCCGGGAAGATGGGGTGAGACTTAGGAACCACCGCATACCGGGGCTGCTTCGTGATTCTCCCCTGAAGATACACAAAGCCGACTTTGGTCATCAAAGCTCTAGCTTACACCCATTTCTGTTGGCGAGAGATGGGCCTGCTGTCAGCCAGGCCTACCCAGTCCCCGGCGCTCCCCTCCTCCCACTCACCAGTGCACCAAGACACAGTCTGAAATACTTTCAGTGCCTGCCTGACCACCTGCACCCCCACTCTGGGCAGACTGCCCCTTAGCCCAGTGACATTGGAGGGGGCCCCCTGGTGTCTCCTCTTCTCACCCCTGGGAGTGAGGCCAGACAGCCAACAGGCAGGACTCTTCCAAGGGCCCTAACCTTATGAGTTCAAGTTCAAAACCAGCCTACAGGACCAGCGCATTTCCTGAGACGAGAAGGGGCTTTGCAACCCTGGGCTGAGAGTAGTCAAAAAGTTATCCATTTCAAGAACGTGTACCGCTGCCCTCCCGTCCCCCAACCCGACCCCCGGTCAGCCCTGCTTCTTAGAACTGGCCACCTCATTGCTTTCCTCACCTGCCATTTCATATGTGGCTGCCTTGTGTTGCCCGCGCCTGCTGTGCCAACGCGTTTTTTTGCTCTGTGTACGTTTTGATTTCGTTTGGGGGTTGCTTTTGACGATTTCCTTTGTTCGGTGTTCTGTCTCCCCTCACCTGGCTGTGGGGCTGCCTGACCCGCTGCTTGCCGCCTCCATAGATCCCCGTTGCGCAGCCGTCTGTCATGGACGACATTGAAGTGTGGCTCAGGACGGACCTGGTGAGACTTGACTTTTCTCTATCGTGCGCGGGCTGTGGCGAGGCAAGCGCTTCTGACGACAGGCCAGGGGCCACCTGCTGCTTCCCCAAGGGGTGGCAGAGGAGGGTGGCCAGCCGGCTCTGCTCGCATGCCCTCCTGCCCACCCTGGGCTGTGGCTGCCCCAGTGCACCTGCTCCGGGCACGGGCCCCGAACCCCGGCTGCCCCGGGGGCCGCAGCGGGCAGGGCTCTGGCTGGCTCCAGAGCACACACTTGTCCCCGGTTACTGTTCTGTAGCAGCTGTGTGTGTGCGTGGGTTTTTTTGGTTTTGGGTTTTTTTTTGTGTTTTTTTTTGTTGTTGTTGTTGTTGTTGTTTTGCTTTGGGGTTTTTGCTTTAGGGTTTTTGGATCTTAGCGGGGTTTATTTTTAATTTTTTTTTCCCCTTTTCATGTGAAATTCTGCACAGATGAGTTGGGTGTTTTGTTTTTGCTTTTGTTTTTCAATTTACTGTCATTCCCACTTCCCTAGTGTCTTCTGGTATCTTGGATTTAAAAGAACCCTTGCCCTAGAGACTGTTTAGCCGCAGAGCTAGGATAGGAAGGTGAGGACATGATGCATCTCTCAGTGGCAGCAGGTCCCAAGAAAGGAGGGCTGTGGTGGCTGGTCCCTCCCTCTGCTGCTTACAAAGCACTTCCCTGGCCGCAGAGTGGGGGTTGTGGGCTAGGGGGCTGATGAAGAAATGCACTCTGGGAGGGGAAGCAGCTTGCCCAAGGGCATGGCTGGGCAGAGTCCCAGTCCTGCAGATACCTCATCTCTTCTTTCTAGCTACCACCTCTTTAGGGTACCCTGTCCCCAGAACAGAACATCTTTAACCACAAGGTTGGCCTGGCTGGCAGGTGGCTGCTGACTTGACCCCCCTTCTGCACCCCAGGGGGCCACCTCCCCACAAAGCCAGGCTTTCTGAAACACTCATTGCCCAGCAAGGCAGACACCCAGGTGCCTTGCCAGGGAAGGAAGAGAATACCCCCGACCTCTTTCCCAAGGGAACGCCTAGAAAAGAAATAGCTCGTCTCCCAGAAAGAAGTGAAGCAGGAAGAAACAAGGCCTTCCCCTCACAAGGGGGGCCCGGGGTTCAGAAACAGGCAGGGACCCACCCAGCAAGGCTGAGTACCAGGTCATGGCAGAGCCAGGAAGGAAGCCAGATCTGCTGGCCGAGCCTAAGGCCTTGTCCACTTCCCCATCCAGCTCGCTTCTCTGTCGCTGTGCAGTGACTTCCCAGGGACCACTGCATCCTCCAAACAAGTCTTACCCACCACATTGCTAAGAAGTCTCGGAGCTTCCATGGCTTCTTGGGGACTGGCAGCAGGTGACGGAATCTGGGCTACAAGAGGCTGTGGGACACGGCTTCTGGCGGGACGGCACTCCAGCGGCCAAAGACTGCCTCCTTGTTAGCCCTGTGCCTGGAGCTTCGTGGTGCTCTCGCAGTTCCCAGCTGTGGGCATGGACAGTGTGTTCCCAGATCCGTGCGGCTGCTGAGTGAATGAGCACCCGAGGGGGCCCCGGGCAAGCTTTGGGCTCAGCCTCCCTGAGGTCCCTGCTCTGGGAGAATGTGGATGGGTGCGCAGCAGCCTGCTCTGGGCCTGTCCGGAGCTCAGCCCAGAGAGCCAGACTATGCCCTTTTTTTTTCTTCTTTTCTTTCTTTTTTTTTTAAATTTTTCTTCCTGGCTCTTCTGGAGGATCAAAGCCTAGAACTACTCAGTTTGGGGTTTTTGTTCTGTTTTGTGTTGGTTTTGGTTTTTGGAAAAACAAACGTCTGAGTCTCTGCTGGGACAGGCAGTCCTCAACTGTTGTGGAACTCCAGGAAGGGGAAATGGGAGGGTTGGCTGAACCCATGTCGCCAGGGTGGGACCCTAATGCTGCTCTCTTCTGCTCCCCCCGCAGAAGGGCGATGACCTAGAGGAGGGCGTCACGAGTGAAGGTACGACCTGGTCAGCACCTTGACAGCTCCCCACCCTCCATGGGTTCCTCCTGCCCGGGGCTCTTGGGGTGCACAGGGGCCAGCAGCCACGTGGTCTTGGGCCTCTCCTGGTGCCCATCCGTGCATGGCCTGGCCTCTTCTGCCATGGGCTGCTCTGCTCTGCCCCAGCCGGGCCCCGTGCTGATGGGGGGAAGTGTCAGAAGAAGGTCCCAGAGTTAGTGATGAGTGGGGCCGGACGGCCATCCAAGGTCAGCAGGGCCCCCAGACCTGCAGTCCTAATCAGTTTGTCCCTCCCCCCGAATTCTTAATCCAGTGGAGATGCAAGATATGTGCCCGAAGTCCACAGGGCACAGAGGGCACTTCTCAGGCCTGGTGTCCTGTGACCTCACTTCTGGAGGGCCAGTGGACCCCTTCCTCCTGGACCACCTGTCGGCAGCCAGGCTTCCTGTTTGCCTGGGAGGCCACAGAGGAGGGAATCAAGGCTGGGTCTTCAGGCAGCAGAGGGCCCAGAATCAGCCCCTGTGTGGGCTGGCTGCTCCCCTGCTCCCCTGCCCCTCCCTGCCCCTCCCTGCCTCCTTCCCTGGCAGACAGCCCAGAGCCAGGGTGGTGAGGGTGGGGACTTGCACAGGGGCGACTCCTCTTGGCACAGGAAGGGGACTCCATGGGGAGCAGGTGGGATATGGTCCTTTGAGCCTCACTGCAGGCCTAACCCCCTACCAATCCTGGCCCTTGCCCGGGATTTTTTTGTATTGCAGAATTCGACAAGTTCCTGGAAGAAAGAGCCAAAGCTGCTGAAATGGTCCCCAGCCTCCCCTCGCCCCCAGGGGAGGCCCCGGCCCCAGCCTCAAACCCCTCCGGCCGGAAGAAGCCAGAACGGTCAGAGGATGCCCTCTTCGCCCTGTGAGCTGGTCTGCAGTTCGGCTCCCCAAACAGCAGGTCACCTCCTATCTCCCCGGTCCACATGAGGCACTGGCCGCCCCTCCATCTCCAGTCCCCACTTGGTCCTGTGCTGCTGTGTCTCCATGGAAATGCCCCATGTTTGCTCCCAGGCCTCCCACTAGTTGGGACCAGCTTTAGCCACCTTCTTCTCTCTGGAGGGGTGGGACAGTGCCACGGCTGCCAGAGGCTCTCACCCCTGCCCCCGCCCCTCCTGCCCACAGGCTCCCTCTGCCTGTATGTCCTCCCTGGAAAAGCAGGCCGTGGGACCATTTGCCGAGGAGACACCTGGACTGTCTTTTCTCCAGTCCCCTTCCCACAGAGAAGGGGGTCAGACTCCAGGCCCTTCCCCCGCACAGCCCACCCCTGCCTGCCTCAGCAGGTCTCCTTGGACCGGCCTACCCTCCCATGCCCCTGTTCCAGAAAGGGCTTGTCTGCACCTGTGGGCTTGGTCTCCCTCCTTGGAATGCTGCTCCCTGACGCGTGTCACGCTGTGGCACTTGGTGTGCTCGGCACTTTAGAAGGCTGTGTGGGTGCCCGTGTGTGAGGCCTCTCGTCCTCTTGACCCTCTCTCCATCACTAAGCTGCTAGCCCAGGCCCCCGGCCACGCCAGCTCAGCGGCTGAGCCTGGGATCAAGGGGGCCCTGTAGGCTCCTGGGGTGCAGAGGGAGAGAGCCAGGGGCAGTTGTGAGGATGGCACGCAACCCGCAGATGGTGGTCATGAGGCACGTGGGTTAGCCCCGCAGAGATACACTACCGGAAGCCAAACCACCCCATGCCCACCACCCGCTGCCCTCGTGCAGTTGTCCCTGTGTCCTGACAGCCAGCCAGCCCTCCTCCCCCTGCCCCTACCCCAGACCCCCCTGGCCACCGACTTGTACCCTCTCTCCAAGCCGACCCAGAAGGCTAACACGAGCCTGAGGCTGACTACACTTGCTTCCGTTACTGGTGTGGCTCCTGGCCATGGGCAAGGTGCCCGAGCCAGCCGGACCCACCCCTGTTCTATGGTTGCCCAGAAGAAGGAAAGCACCGTGGCAGCTGCTTCCGTCCAGCCTGTGAGTCTCTGGGGCCCGGGTCAATGTCCCAGTATGCTCTGCCCAGGTGTCTGCGCCAGACATGTTCGCAAGCTGTGATGCCGTCAGCCCTTCCCACCTGGCAGCCGGAGCAGGGAGCTCCTCGGCATAGGCTGCCTTGACACAGGCCGACACCAGTGCCTTGGGCTCTGGGAGAAGCATCTGGGGCTGGGCCTGGACACCTCCGATGCAGAGCGAGGCGCCGCCCAGCCCAGAACCCCTTGCCCAGGCGTGCGCCGCAGCTTCCCCCGTAAGAGAAGGCCTGGGGTCTGGCTGGGGGCTTGTCTGGCAGGACCAGCTGGGGAGGTCACACTCCAGTTCCTCAGGGGACATGCAGAAGCTCCTCCTCAGAGATCAGAGCTCAGCCAGCCTAACTCCAGCCCTGCCCTCTCTCTTCCCCGCGCCCCTGTGCCTCGGGCCACCTGCCCCTCTCCGCAACATGGCTCACACGCAGAGCCCCCCGAGGCCTGCTTGCATGTTCACATGTCTGAAGTCAGCTGGCTTGACAGGAGCTGCAGAGGTGGTGGCCGGGATGTTTCAGCTGGACCCAGCGACCCAGGTGCCCGCCATGTGGCACAGTCTGGAGCACTTGTCTCTGTGAGAGCTAGTGGCCTGCCTTCGTAGTTGGGCCTTGGGGGTCAGTTCTGTGACAGCCACCGAGCCTGGCATCCTCTGAGGGAAGAACAAGCCTCCCTGCCTTATAGGAAGGGGAGTCCCCACAAGAACGGGTTCATGAGGGGAGGGGGGCACCTGGCAGTGAGTGAAGCCGAGGCCAGCATCTGTCTGGGGAGACCGCAGCACAGCTGCTCTGTACCCGTGGTCCAGAGCTGCCCCCCAACTTCAGGCCGGGCTTGAAGAGACCAGGTCAGCCCAGCGGTGGTGGTGGATCCTGTAAGCTGACAGGAAGGTGCCGGCCCATGCAGGGAAGTGTCACCTGCCTTCCCGTCCTGGAGCTGCCCCTCCTGCTCCCACACGCATCAAGTCCAGAAGCAGCCTGCCTCTACCTGGAGGCCAAGGTGACGCTTGAGGCTTGCCCAGAAAGCCAAGTCAGGGCCCCAGTGGCCTTAAAGGGGTGCTGCCCAGCCCTTCCTGTCCCCAAGGCAATAGGCCCCCTCAACCACAGACTGCTGGCTGCCTTCCACCTGGGGAGCACAGGCTACCTGCTTAGGGAGGGGAGCAGAGCTGTGGCAGGTGAGCTGGCCAGTGCCTGCGCCCCAGGAGAGGGAGACCCTCACGAGCCACCAGCCTTTCCACAAGTGTTAGAAATCACAGATACAGTATGTACTTAATTACACTAAATTATTGCTGGGATTCCTTATAAGCACTAATTATACCTGATTATAGGTTAAAATATTTATTTTGTCAAAATATTTTCTTGGGGATGTGTTGAACCTTTTCTGTGTTCATTGTGTGCTAAGACGAGAAAACTAACCATGGCTTCCCGCCTGCCTTCGGGGCCAGTGGCCAGCAGTAACCAGGGCCATGGTGGGCTTCTGGCTGGCCTGCCGCAGAAGGGTCCCTATCCGGGAGCCCCAGGCACCGAGCCGGCTGCCTGGGGCCAGGCCGAGAGGTGACCCGCCTGTTTATCTGTGCAGGGGACAAGGGCTTTCTCAGCTGACAGGGCTTGTCGCTGGTGTGGGCCAGAGGAAAGGGTGACTGTTCGTCTGTTGTCTGTCCTCCTGTCTTTTGTTGTCAGCCCCATCCGTGTGAGCGACCATGCTGTCTGCCGGGGCTTGCTGCCCTTCCCCTGCTCACCCAGGGGTCCAGAGCAAGGGGGCCTGCCCTGCCACGCAAGGCCCCCAACTGGGAGAGTGGTGGCAGGGACGCTAGATGGCTCCGGGGGGCAGCAGGCGCCTGGACTCCTCCAGCAGCCTGTGGCAGACAGCTGCTCAGCCTCCCACACACCCTCTCCTCCTCTTCCTGCTGCCCACCCCCACTTTGCCTCCACATACACCCGTTTCTGACTCAGTGCACCCAGCCTTCTGGATGGTTTGAGGGGGACTGTGGGCTCGCTGGGGAAAAGCTGCCGCCAAGAGTCCTGTGTTCTCAGCCCGGCCACCATGAGCCTCTTCTCCCTGTGCTGTCAGAACGCTGTCCACCCCTGTGGGGAGCAGCCAGCTTCAGCACCATGGCTCGGGGCGTGTGCACCTCCAGAAGACGCCCCTTGAGGTACCCGCCTGTCCCAGTGCCCACCCCCCGCCCTCCCGGTTCGTGAGGGTCCACGTCGGGCTTCCCCTGCAGCCAGCAGCTCCTGGGGACAGCTGTCAACCCCAGAGTTCCACTCCTTCTGTGTATAAGATCTCCAGACTCTTCTGGAGAACAGGGGACGGATATTTATTTCCTAAAGTTTGCACTTAATTTGTGAGGGTCTCAGGATCGTCGGGGGCTACCGTGAAGAGAACTGTGTTGCGTCTGTCGTCCAGCTGTCCCCGGAGTCTGGCGTTGTGTCACTGTTGTGCGTTTCTGCGGGCAGAGCCAGGTCTGGAGGGCGGGTCCGTGCACTTGAGCCTGAGCGCGTCCACCCACCCACTGGCTCTCCTTCCAGATGTTGTCTCTCTAGTTTGGGTTCTTGCATGTAAAATACTCCACAATAAACAAACAAACACAAACTGTTCCTCTGTGATCTTTGTGGAGTCCCCTGTGACGGTGCAAAGGGCCTGCCCGTTCTGGACACCTGCTTTCTCTAAGTCGGGGCCGCCTCGGGGTCCCCTAGAGGGATCAGCTGGGGGGGCTTGCTCCGCTCTCCCCTGAAGCACACCCAGGCTGCCGGAGCAGGGCCGAGGGAGTCTGGGCTAGAGGAAAATCCCCATGCCTGTCTCAGTCGGCTGTCCTGGGGCACAGCCTGGTTTGGGGCTGTTGCTTGTAGCAGCGAGAAACCTGCCACGGCCTCTGCCTGAGAGCTCTCCCAGGCTCTGGGGTTCTTCGTGTGTCTCAAGCCTGGTCCCAGGCCCTCGGCCCCGCCCAGAGCATGCCAGGCCTTGAGCCAGCAGGCCTGAGCCACTGCCTCAGTCCCCCACCGCCGGGCTCCCCGGGCTTGGCCTGGCATCCTCCAGATTACCCACACAGCTTGGGCTGGGCACTGAATTTGAGAGCCGCCACTCTGAGAACCTCTGTCCCCCACCCCCAGGTTTAGGAACAGCTTTCTCGAGATAAGATCCACATAGCATATAATGTACCCTTGTAAAGTACATGATTAAGTAGCCTATTTTTTGTTTTTAAGAGTTTATTTATTTACTTGACAGAGACACAGCGAGAGAGGAAGAAGCAGGCTTCCCGCCGAGCAGGGAGCCTGATGTGGGGCTTGATCCCAGGATGCTGGGATCACGACCCGAGCCGAAGGCAGACGCCTAACAACTGAGCCACCCGGGCGCCCCTATTTTTTGCTTTTCTTAAGGAGGCTGCACACCCAGCACGGATCCCAGCGCGAGCCTTGAACTCACAACCCTGAGATCAAGACCTGAGCTGAGGTTGAGTGCAGCGCTTCATTGAGACCCTGGGTAGTTTTTAAGTTTGTCACGGAGTTACACAACCATTGCCACGATCAATTTTTTTTTTTAATATATTTTTAATTTATTTGACAGAGAGAGATCACAAGTAGGCAGAGAGGCAGGCAGAGAGAGAGGGGGGAAGGAAGCAGGCTCCCTGCTGAGCAGAGAGCCCCATGCAGGGCTCGATCCCAAGACCCTGAGATCACGACCCGAGCCGAAGGCAGAGGCCCAACCCACTGAGCCACCCAGGTGTCCCCACGATCAATTTTAAAGCATTTTCAGCATCCTACGAAGCAGTAAACCCTCCCCCATTTCCTATACCCTCCAACCCTTTCTCCCTTTTAGAAAGGTTTCTGGCTGGCTCAGTCTGTGGAACATGCGACTCATCCTTGGGGTCATGAGTTTGAGCTCCATATTGGGTGTGGAGATAAACTTAAAAAAAAAAAATAGGTTTCTGTCCTCTCCACCCATCCTGGAAGCTGGCCGTCCTGCCCTGGGGTTGCTTCTGGGCCACGGTCCTCTGGGCTGCAGGCCTCAGCAGGCCCAGAGGCCCAGGGGTCCTTAAGGGGTGCAGCATGGGGGCCACGTGGTGCCTGCCTCTTCTCTGCACGGCTCAGAGGAGACTGGGAGCCCTTTGATCTTTACATGTTCCGGGGGTTTGAGGATGGACCTCTTGTGTGGTGGACTCATCAAGCTGCCAGTGAACCTGGGAAAACTGCAGAGACAGGGCTGGGAAGATCCTCTTGCCTAAGTTTGCCCAGGGCTTGGCATTGGGGGCCAGCGCTGCAACTCGGACCTTGGACCTCCAAGGCCAGGGCCATGGAGGGGTGGGTGGCAGGGGAGGCCGGCCTGTCCTCCTGGAACAGCAGCCCCGTGGGAAGGTAGCTCAGCAGGGGGCTGCCCTGCCTACTGATAGGAGGCAGGTGGGACCTTGTTGGGAGGCCACTTGGGGACCATCACCAGCCTAGGTCAGAAGCAGCAGGACAGCTCCCTTGAGCCAGTTGCCTCGATGGGCTCTAGGAACCTCTGCGAAGGCTCTGCCTGTTTCTGGCCAATCAGAATGGGATAGAGGCTCCCACACTAGGGGGAGTGTGGGGGTGGGCCTCTGAAGTGTGGGTGACCCCCAGTCCCCAGTCCCGGTGACTAGAAGGCGTGGATCCTAAGCTCTGTTCCTGCCCTGTGGGGAGTGGCTTGGCCCTGAGGATTTGCCAGGACGCCCTGTGCACTTTCAGCACCTGATCCTGAGACCCCGCTGTGTGCCAGGCTGGTGCCTGAGGGGAGGGGCTGCTTGAGTCCTCCCCTCGGAGAGCTCTCAGCCTGTTCAGTTCCCAGAATCAAGGACACTCTGTAGCCAGGAAGCCGTGGAGCCCTCTTCCAAGGCGTGCAGAGTGGGGGAGCAGTCAAGGCCCAGAGTAACTGAGCTGCGTGAAGTGGCAGTGAGCACGCCAGCCACAGGGGAGGGAGAGGCTGGTAAGGCAATTCTGACCTAACAGACAAGCCTCCTAGGAGAGACCTCAGGATCCCTGGCAGGCACTTGCCAAGACGCATATTCCCAGTTCATTAACAGCTGTTCCTAAAAAGGAGGGGTTCTGTGGGGAAAGATGTTTGGGAAATGCTGAAATAAAGTCACGGAGTGTCAAGATCTCTTTGTCCAAGATAAAGGTAGTTTATGGTCCAAATTCCTCATTTAGAGATGCCATATTAGAACTTTTTTTTAGCTGTGGTAGAAAGATGTTGGATTTAATCAGGAAGAGGAATTTCTTGGGTTATGGACTGAAAAGTTCTGATAGTTCAGCTTCAGGCATAGCTGGATCTAGGTGCTTAGGGATTTGGTTGGGAATCTGCCTCTGCTTCCTCTGGGTAGGCTCTTCCATGTGGTTGACAGAAGGCTGTCTGCAGCTGCAGGCTGACTTTCCACTAGAAGAGAGAGGGTACTGCTCTCTCAATAGTTGTAGCAAAGTTCCTGAACGCACTCTGAAAAACCAGACTTTTGGCAGAGGGGGCATGACATCTGAGAAAACCGGGCACCTGGCTGGCTCAGTCCGTGGGGCTTATGACTCTTAATCTTATGGTTGTAAGTTTTAGCCCCATGTTGGGTGTAGAGATTACTTAAAAATAAAATCTTAAAAAAATATATCCGAGGAGGCATTAGGTGGTCACTGCAGTGTGGGTGGAGAGGGCCAGAGATGGCAGTGCACAATGAGGGGCGGAGACTTGGACAGAGACAAGCTTCTGGATTCCTCTCTCAGTGCTCCCTCGTCAACCTTTGGTTGCCTCCCTTCACTGGAGCCTGGGAGGAGCTGCTTTCCAGCAATAGTTGGCTTCCCCAGAGATCTGGAGGGCGCCATGTGGGAACACTGTGGGTCTTATCATTGCTTACAGTCCCCCCTGCTCGCTGGTCACACTGAAGCACCCGAGGAGGAGAGGTTTTTCCCAGCCCACCTCTTTTCCAAGGAAAGGGTCTCTTTAGGGTCCCCAGGGACCAGGGGTGGGCAGAACAAGAAGACTTGAATAGGCATGAATCACCCAGAAATTCCAATTTATTTCAGAGGACCCCCTACCAGGTCTTGCCCTCAGAGGAGTCTGGCCAGGGCCTCCAAGCCCAGGCCCTCAGCATCCTAGGAAGCAAAATCTGTGCTGTCAGCACTGGAGGGGGTCCGTGGGATGTTTCTGGAAACTGAGTGGACTCCTCTGCCTGGTACCATCTCCCCCCTCCACCCCCATGTCCTCTCTAAGAGCACCCTACCAGGGGTGGCAGGCTTCCCTGCAGGTCCCTGAACGTGTCACTGGTCCTCTCTGGGGTATACTCCCCGATCTATAAAGTGGGATTACAGGTGGTCAGCCCAAGACTTACAGGGGCCTTTTTCTTATACTCATTTATGAGTGTAGTAGTCTAGGTCTGATACCCGGGGACTGACGGGGACAGCAGAGATGCCACAGCCCTGGCTAAAGGGGCATACCAGTTGCAGAGCCCGGTGTGGCTCAATACTCCCATTTTTCACGGAAAGCCAGAAATCCAGCCTTCAGATGACATCTTCTACATTTGACAATTAATTCAAAATTGGAACCCGTACAGCATTGGATTTGGCAGGTCAAGGTCAAGTGATGTCTGGGGTCCCCATTCTCCCTACTGGCAATTCAACCCACCCCATTCTGTGAGTCCCACTCAATCTACACCTG
This sequence comes from Mustela erminea, assembly GCF_009829155.1. Classification (NCBI taxonomy): domain Eukaryota; kingdom Metazoa; phylum Chordata; class Mammalia; order Carnivora; family Mustelidae; genus Mustela; species Mustela erminea. Next base: position 12,890,749 of record NC_045631.1, on the reverse strand, counting down.
GCCTCACCCCAGATAGCTGGTTGGCCCCCAGGGGACCCATGTCCCCCCTCATTCTTCATTTCCATCAGCTTCACCCCTCACAGTGCAGTGGAACTGGTGGGTCCGCCAGATCTTTGGTGGAGTGTCTACTGAATGGACTCCTTGATAATCCCAGAGGTCACCGCCATGAGTGAGCATCTTTGGGCAAAGCTGACCCAAAAAGCTCAGAGAGGGCTAGAAATATTTTGCCCAGCACACAGCAGAGGCTAACACAGAAGGAGAATACAGGGTCAACTAGGACTAGAATCATCCATGACAACAGCGATCTGGTTCTATTATGTCCAGAGAGGGGGAAATGAGACTGCAGCCTGGCTCTGTGCTCTTTGGCCCCCTTGGCTATCACCTGGGCAGGTCCTAGCTTAGCTACCAGAGAAATGAAGGATAAACGGGGTCAGGCAGGGTTGACGGGGGACTCCTGAAGTGGGGAGGGGTCTCAGCTTTATCCTAGTCAGTGCCCAGGGTGGTCAAGCCCAGCCCTCTTGCCCAGTGCCAGGAGCCCTGGCAACTCCAGTGCCTGGCCCTCTCCATACCCCTGAGCTCTGCCAAGAGAGCAGCCTGGAAAGAGGCCGTGCTGGCCTCCCGGCCGGACACCTACCCAAAATGTCTCAGAGCCCACAGATACCTGTAAGTCTTTGAGACGTCTGGAGAAGTAAGGGGGGAAATGTGTACTCCTATTTCACGGTTGGGTGACCGCGCGGAATGCCCCCTCTGGGAGTTGGGCGTGTCCCACGGTCCTGAGAGCCGAGGGCCCAGCCCCGGGCAGGGGGCGGGGCCGTCCCACGTCAGCCCCGCCCTCGTGGACGGCCCCGCCCCCGTGTCCGGACGCACACCTGGCTGCAGTCCCAGCCAGGTGTCTGGCCAGGAGGCCGAGCCGAAAAGAGCAGGCCCAACTGGCCCCAGGGCCCCAGACCCTGCCAGCCCGCACAGCGGACCCGCCCCCGGGTCGAATGGGCGCGGCGCATGTGACCCAGGGCCCGGCTCCCGGGAGTTTCGCGCTGACGCCGTGTCACCCCACTCCGGGCCGGGCGCCCATTGGTTGCGCCGCGGCCCGCGGGGGCGGGACTTATCTGGCCCGTTGCCCCAACTCCCCTGGGTCTCAGGCCGCAGCCCGGCCCTGGGTGAGGAGCCAGCACTGTTCCTCCGGCTGCCCCGATCGTGACCGTGACGAAATCAGGGGCAACAGCGCTGTGCGGACGTGGGGAAGCCGCCTTAGCTCCCCATGCCTCGGTGTCCTCATCTGTCAAATGCGAATAGCAGCCCAGTTCTCCGGGACTTCGGGGAGGAACACATGGCTATAGTTCTGGAAGCGCTCAGATTGTTGCTGCGACAGACAGAGCCTGCCATCATCGCAGTGGGCCAGCCTGGGACCCTGCCCCCTCCTAGCCACTCTGGGGCAGAGGGGCACACCGCCATGGCTTGCATCCCTCAGTGCCCTCGCACACACTCCCTTGTGTGAGGTCGGATCACGCCAGCCAAGAGGGACTTGGAGGGCTTGTTTGGGGGTCTCAGTCTCTTTAGGGGGAAGAGCCACCAAGAAAAGGTTTCCCTGAAGCACAGTGGCCCCCTTCCCATCTTTCCCCACTCTCACGATGAGAATTTCCCTGGTAATCTCATGCTGTGAAGCAAAGTTTTGTCTCTTTGGCTGCAAAGATTTAAAGCACCCCACACCCCAACTATGCCCCATGGCATTTCTAGTCTGGGTGGCAGTGCTCCTGTTGGCCTTGCCTTACCCTCTTTCCCCTCACCTCTACTTATGGCATGCATATTTACTGAATCATGCTCTTTACATATACAGTAAACTCATTTAAAGAACAGTGGGGCAGGTCTGCTGTGATGATGGCTCCAGCACACCTTACCTACCTCTGCAGAGTGACTGCAGGAAGGGTTCGTCTCATTTTCCAACCCAGTAGCTGAGACTCAGAAAAAGGAAGTGAGAGGTTCTGGGTCACACAGCCAGCAGATGAGAAACCAGACCAGCTGCCTGACTCTGGAAAAAGTGATCTTTAAAGGCCCTACTCAGCACCTGCTCCTCTCCCCACTCCCCTCCCTGGGAAGGGCTGTTAGGATTTTCAGGGAAGTAACCAGACTCCCAAGGCCTTCTGGGTACTTGGCTCCTCCTTGGGTGGTAGGGTCTGGGGTAGTGAGACAGGATGAAAGATGGCTGAGGGGAAGCCAGATACATCTGGGCTCCCAGGAGAAGTTCATCTGGATCCCTGGATGGATTCCCAGAGCAGGGCCACTTTGGGGGGAGATATGGTTTGGAGACCCCCGTGGCTCCTGGCCGCTTCTGTGCTGGGTAATTTTCCATAGCAGCCGCTTCCGGGAGGGGAACAAAGAGAGCTGCTCCTACAGGCTGAGCCCTTGGGAACTGGGCCTCCCAAGTCCTCTCCTGGCCAAGGCACCCCCTTTGAGAGTGCACCACTAATTTTACTCCCTCAGAAGGCGGGGCCAGACAGGCTATATCTGGAGTCTGAGCAAGACAGTGTTTGGGATGGCGTGACTCACTGAGGCCAGGGGCTAGGAGAGACTGGGGGGTCTAGACCTCTGACGGGTCTTCTTGGCTGCCCTCCCCCAAGGGTGCTTTTGTCTGCTTGCATAATTCCAGGGACAGGAAGCTCACTGCCTTTCCAGTTTCAGATACTCAAATGTTCTAGTTTATCTCTGTGTACTTAGGTGGGACCCCACCCCCACCACCTAGCTCCAACCACCATCTACAGGGCCCAGGTTTCAGTGTCTAGCCATTTTCCCAGCAAAGCTGCCTCCTCTGACCCAGACCCAGCCTGTCATGATCCACGGCAACCTGGCTCAAGGCTAAAGCACAGCCCACCTCTGCCGTGTGTCAGCCATCCTGGCTGCTCCCCGGGGTGGGGTGGGGGGCTGAGCACCAAGTTTGAAGTCAGAAGAGTCCTGGGGCCCAACCCTGTCGCTGTTTCTGAATAGCCGTGTGCCTGGGTAGTTAGAACTCTGGGTCTTCCTGTCTTCCTGGGTACTGAGGCCAGCCTACTTCTGGGGGTGGTCTGAGTCCATTGGCTCCCAGATCCCTCTACTGCCACCACGGCTGGATCTGGGAGGAAACCAGATTTAATCAGGAAGGGAAATTCACGTCTCTTCCAGGCTCCCTTTGGGCTACCCCTTATCGGGAGACCAATCTGATCTAAGGAAACTGGGGGGTGGGGGTGGGGAGCAGGCTGATCTCACAGGCCCAGCGGGCACCCCCCCCCCCCACAGTATAATCACTAACATCCCAACCAGCCTATGGAGAAGCCTCACCAAGCTCCACTGGTAGCTGGTGAAATTGAGGACAAGAGTTGGCCCGACAGCACACAGCAGATCATTAGAGCTATCACTTGGACAGATCTGTCCCGTTCTAAAGAGCCAAGTCTAGGAAGTGAGGTTTGTCCAGACCCACCCCGCTCCTGCCACAAGTCCAGAGACCTCTGGGATAGGCCCTGTCCTGGAGCTTCCACCCAGCCTCCTTGCTTGGTGTTGGAGAAACTGAGGCCCAGGGAAGACGCTGCTGTGCCAGAGGCTGGATAAAATGAATGAGTGGAGGGCACACTGATGGAGAGGCCGGTTGTGGGTAGGTTGGTGAGGCAGACCCTGAAGCCCGGTGCCGGCTCTCCCCAGGTGGGGTGGGGCCCCGGCTACCCCGGAGGGCGGGACCTCCCGGTAGGGCCCCGCCCCCGCCCCGCCCTCCCTGCAGAGCCACCGCGGGGGAACCCACTTTCCGAGGAACTTTTCGCGGGCGCCGGGCCGCCACCGGGGCCAGGACGGGACGTGAACGCGCGCAGCGGCGGCAGCGGGCCGGGGCCAGCGGACGCGGCGCTCCCTGCGAAAGTCCGTACGCGGCGGCGGGCCCGGCGGGCCGCCCGGAGGAGGCGACTGCGCCATGGACGAGCCGCCCTTCAGCGAAGCGGCCTTGGAGCAGGCGCTGGCAGAGCCGTGCGAGCTGGACGCGGCCCTGCTGACCGACATCGAAGGTACGTCAAGGGCCGGCCGGACTCCGCGCGAGTGTGGCACGCCGGCGGCGACCGGCGGCGACCGGCCTTTGTCTCCCGGGCCCGCTCGGGGCGCGGGCACCGGCTCCGTGCTGCGTGCGCGGGGGCTTCCCGGCGCCTCTGGGCAGTGCGCTGCGGGCCCCGGTGTCCAGACCGCGCCGAGCCTCCCTGCGCCCGCCCTGGCGTCTCGGGCCGCGCCTCGCCGGATCCCTTGGAGGCTCCCGGCCGGGCACGTGCGCCTCTGGGAGTCTGGGGCCCTGTGCGGCGCAGCCAGCGAGTTCTCAACCCAGTGGCGGTCGCCGCAAGCCTGGAGACCAGGGCGTCGCCGAGGCCCCGCCCCTGACCCAGCCCTGACGTCAGCGCGGGGTTACTCACGGTCATTCCCTCCGGCCCGAGAGTTCAGCTCGGCGCCGAGCTCCTGCGCATGCGCGCGGCACTTCCTCATGTCCCTCCTCCCTGTCCCTTTCCCTCCCGCCCCCGTCCGGGTCTCCTAGTCTTAGATGGGCATCGCTTGGGCAAACATTTATTGAGCAACTACTCCATACCAAGCCGAATCCTCGGCACTGGGGGTTCACACACCGACCTGGGCTTCTCGTTTTCTTGGAAGCACGGAAATCCTCAAGAAAACCCATAGACGGATATTTAGTTGCGCGTTGGGGTGGAGCGAGGGTGGGGTGAGACCTCTTAGAGCCTACTTTAGAGCTGAGACTTGAGGGTCAGGCCCGGGACCTACGGGGAAGGATGTTTTCCCAGCCAAGGATGTTTTCCCAGCCGCCGAGGGGCTGGGCGGAGCCGCGGCACGGGTTCACTCACATCTTTGAAAACATCTTATTTGCTAGACAAAGGAGGGGTTTGGGGACCCTGCTGCAGGTACCAGCTGGGAGGCTGTTGCCCCATTGTATAGACGGGGCCAACACAGACCCCAGCAGACGGCCCTGGCTAAGCGGCTCTTGGTCGATGGGGGGACCTGAGGCCAAGAGGACAGGATTCAAACCTCCCACTGCATGGACAGACGTGTCCATGGAACCTGTGGCCACCTGGGGTTGGCAAAACAGACACATCTAAGTCACTCGCTCCTACTGCAGCCTTGATAGGATTGTGGGGATTTTCCAAAGCAGCCTTCCCCATCACTGTGCCCTGGAGTGATGAGCCCCAAACCCCGGACCCTGAGGATATGCGAGCCTGACCCCACTCACAGTTCCACAAGGCCCAGGACCAGTAGTGCAGACTGAAAGGCACCATGACCAGGTGGTGAGGACCGGGACTTTGGGGTCAGGACTTGAATCTGGACACTACTCACATACTTTGCTGTCCTGCCCAAGCTCTCTAAACCTCTAAGCCTCAGTTTCCTACTCAGGATGTGAATGCTTCCCTTCCTGGGGGAGTTGAGACGGTGAAATCAGGGCAGGTGTATCTCTGCCATGGGTCTGGCATAGACCTTTCTCACTGACTCATTTATAGAAACATATGTCCTGAGGCCCAAAGATCAGGCCCCTGCAGCCCTTGGGGTATGGGGGCAATTATGCACCTGCTCTAATCTGGGAGAGAAGGGGGTCGACTGGGGCCTCTTGCTGGGATGGACCTAGAGTTTGCCCACTGCAGCAGGAAATTTCTTGGTTTTTATCCAAACTTTCCGTTTTCCCCCTAATTGCACAGTGAATCTCTGCGTTGTAGAAAAATTAGAAACTGCAGGTGAGCAAAAAGAAGAAAATAAAATCTTCCTTAAACCGGTCATGCAGAGATAGACTCTGTTAATTATGTGGGGATTGTTTTCTGGGGTGTGTGTATGTGTGTGTGTGTGTCTTTTTAAAAATTTTTTTGGAACGGCTGGATATTCGTGATCTGGTTCTTAAAAATACTACCATTGAGGTATATTTTACCTGCCCTAAGATTTACCCATTTTATTTTTATTTTATTTTTTAAAATTAATTAATTTATTTATTTGACAGAAATCACAAGTAGGCAGAGAGAGAGGAAGGGAAGCAGGCTCCCTGCTGAGCAGAGAGACCGATGCAGGGCTCAATACCAGGACCTTGGGATCATGACCTGAGCTGAAGGCAGAAGCTTTAATCCACTGAGCCACCCAGGCACCCCAGATTTACCCATTTTCAGTGTACAAGAAGTTGTTACATTGACCAAGCTGTTGGCCATCACCAGTTAGTTCTAGAACATTTTCATTGTCACAGTAAGATCCTTCCTGCCAACTTACAGCTACTCCCATAGTCCACTCCCAGCTGGTCCACACCCGGCTCTAGGCAGCCGCTGAGCTATACTTTTAAAAATCAGAACAGGGTCCATTGGCTCACAGCAGATTATAACCTGCTTGGTTCCATGTCAACAGCCAGACCACAACCAAGGTCCCTGGTTTATCCACCAAGTCCCCCATTGGTGAACATCCATGCTGTTTTGTTCTCATAAACTGTACTGCAGTGGACCCCAGCCCAATCTGTGCGTGTGTGGGTCCTCCTTTAGTTCCATAAGCGGAGGCTCTGGGAGGGGAATTGATGCTCAGACGCCAGGCCTCCTTTTGAGGCTCTTACCTGCCCTTGGAGTGAGGCAGATTCAAGATCTAGAGAGAGTGACTTGGGGGTGGGAAGGCAGGGCCAGAAGGTCTCCAGGTCCCCTAGGAGGAAAGAGGATTGAGAGGTGGGCCAGGCAGGGCTCGATCTCCTGGAAGGGTAGATGGACTGCGTCCTGGAGGCAGTGGGGAGTTTTGGGGGGATCAGAGCAGGCCAGTGCTATGCCTGGGTTATACGTGGGAAGCTTCCCCAGACAGCTGGGGTAGAGGACCACAACACAGAGACCACTAATGGAGCACTGACTGTATGTATCCCAGGCTCCTAGCTGACCAGTGAGTCCTCCTGACAACCCTAAGTGGGTAGACTTAAGATCTGCATCTTATAGATGAGTGCCTTGAGGCGCACAGAGCGGTTAAGTGACTTGCCTGAGGTCACACAGCTAGAGCATTATAGGGCCAGGATTCAAACTTGGGCTGTGGACTCCTCTAAGAGTCAGGGTGGGGGCAGAAAGCAGTAAAATGGGGAACCCCGGGGTATGTGAGTGGCTCAGTCAGTTCAGCATTGACTTTTTTTTTTCTTTAAAGATTTTGTTTATGTATTTGAAAGAGAAAGAATGAGAGAGAGCGAACACAAGAGGAGGCAGGGTCAGAGGGAGACGAAGACTCCCTGCTTAGCAGGGAGCCCAATGTGGGACCTGATCCTGGGCTTCCAGGATCGTGACCTGAGTTGAAGGCAGTCGCTTAACTCACTGAGCCACGTGGGTGCCCCTGAGCATACTGACTCTTGATTTTGGCTCCGGTTGTGATCTCAGGGTTGTGATCTCAGGGTCGTGAGATGGAGCCCGGTGTCTGCTCTGCGGGGAGTCTGCGTCTCTCCCTTGCCCTCTGCCTCTCCCTGAAACTGCTCACCTGCACCCCTGCTCTCTCTCTCTCTCTCAAATTAAGTCTTTAAAAAAAAAAAAGTGATCAGGGAACCCAGGAGGCTGCTCCACGTGGGACTCTGCTGGGGGCCTGACAGTAGGTCATAAAGGGGTCAGAGGCCAAGCGGCCGCCTCCCCCTCCCAGCCCGGAGCAGGCCCTGGAGTCATGAGACTGAGGACTGTCACTCAGGAGCCGGCCAAGGGCCTTAGCCCCACCCAGCCCTGCTGCCTGCCTTTGCCAAGCCCTCTGTCATGTGAACGGGTTTTGGGGTGGAGCTGCCAGCAGGAGCCCTTAGCTCTGTGGGTGAAGGCGTTAACCTGGCTACGGCCACCGTGACCTCTGGTTTGCATCGTCCCCTGGGGCCTCCTGTGGTTGCTCTGTGCTTTGGGGTCCCTGGTGGCTGCGGGCGGGCGGCGGGGACAGGAGGGCAGGCCTGTGCCATGTTGGGGGTTATTAAGCACCTGCCTCTTTGCTGATTCATTGATTGGATTTTGCACATGCTTTTAGGTGCAGAAGAGGCACACAGAGATGGGGTTCTGGCTGGGGGCCTTCCTGGCTACCAGGGGGGTGCTGGGCCCGACTGAGGAGTCGTCTTGGGGGCTCTGGTTTGTCTGAAGCCTTTGGTGGTGCTGTTTGTCTGTCCTCTGCCTGGATGCCTTCACCTTCGTTCTTTGTCATATACTGGGGGTCCTGCAGGCCAGGGTAGCCTTCCTAGACCTCAGTCCTCCCCCGTCCTGCCGTCCCTCCCAAGATGCCTGGACAAACCACAGGAGGGCCTGCTCCTAGGGCTATTATCTGGGTCTAGGCCAGTCCCCGACCCCACGCCTCTCCCCATGGTATCTCATGCCCAGTTCTTTTGCCCAGTCCCACCAAGCTTGGACCCTTTTTAGAAAACATCCTGAGGGGTGCCTGGGTGGCTCAGTTGGTTAAGCGTCTGACTCTTGGTTCCAGTTCAGGACATGATCTCAGGGTCGTGAGATCGAGCTCCTCATTGGGGCCCAGCGTGGACCCCAGCGTGGACCCCTCTGCCCAAGGACCCCATGCGCACTGCCACTCTCTCAAAAAAAAAAAAAAAGAAAGAAAGAAAGAAAGAAAGAAAGAAAGAAAGAAAGAAAAGAAAAGAAAACACAGCTCAGGACTGCTTACCACTCAACTCCCAGCTCCAGGCATATAAGCCCTCAGTTCCCAAACAAGCCATGGCTCCCCAGTGCCCCCAGGGCGATGTTCCCTTGTGTTGGCCCTGTCTTCCAGACCTGAAGAGTATGTGGGACCTGTCTCTTTGGGGAGTGGAGAAAAACACGCTGGGTTGAGGTGTCTGGGAGTTACCTCCTGCCCGATGGTCACCTCGCTGGACACAAACATCCTTGGTGACCTGGTCAGCCCCAGGCAGGGGTCACCGCCAGGCAGAGGCCTGGGATCTGGACTTCGCCTGCCAGCAGGGGCAGTTCAGATGGGACTGGCCACGCGTGCCAGAGAAGTGTCTGTGCCATTGTCTTCTGCCCACCACATGTGCATGTACATGTGCCCTTTGATCCCCAGAACCGAATAGGACGGCATATATGTGAGACCTATGTCCACTGCAGCTCCACGGACAGGAGCGGGGAGAGCCTTAGAAATGGATTTGGGGCTCTTGGGAAAGAGGGTGTTTGAGGCTGAATCCAGGCGTGTGGATCCCCCACTGGGTTTGGGACTTGGTGGGAGCGGGGGCGGGGAGGAGGCGTCCATCCCACCTGGCAGAGTTGGTGACCTTGGAAAGCCCACGCTGACCTGGGACCCTGCCCAAAGTCACCCCCTGCCCTCATATGACCCAGCAAGCCTTTTCCTCCCAGTCACATGCCAGGGCTACCCCTCCTAGGACTCTGGGGTTCCTGTTGGAGCTCAGGGGTCTTCGGATTCAACCCCTGTTGTGTGACCTTGAACAGGGGGCTTGACTTCTCTGAGCTTCGAGTTCTCATCAGTGTACTGGGAATAATAACAGAACCATCTTCTCGGAGTTGTGGGCCTCAGATGAGCTCATTTAGGTCAAAGGCTTAAGCAGCACGTAGTAGGCCCTCAACCAGTTTTCATCATTTAGAGCACTTACCTGGCACCTAATGGGTTTAGCTTAACAAATGTTGCCAGATTATCCAAGGATCCTGTGTTGGAAGTTTCTATAGGCTATGGTTTCAGGTTCTCAGAGGCCACCATTTGATTCTGGGTCTCTGCTTGGGAGACAAGGTGGGGCTGGTCAAGGTTAGTGGGGAGCAAGTGCCCTGTCCTTAGCTACCATCACAGATAGAGAGAGTGCGGGAGGCCTGCGTGGCTCGGTCAGTTAAGCATCTGCCTTTGGCTCGAGTCCTGATCCCAGGGTCCTGGGGTTGAGTCCCACAATGGGCTCCTTGCTCAGCAGGGAATCTGCTTCTCCCTCTCGCTCTGTCTCTGCTTATGTTTCCTCTTTCACTGTCTCCCTGTCTCTATCAAATAAATAAATAAAATCTTACTAAAAATGAATCTTTTAAAAAATAAATAAAGATAAAGAGAGTAGAGCTGGAAGGAAACTTCGAAATGCCTTTGTCATCTCCTCACCCAATGCACAGATGAGGACCAGAGGCCTTGAAACACCTGACTCACCATAACCCCCTAGGCTGCCCAGCCTGTGTGGCTCAGGCCTGGTGGTAACGGATGGGTGTGAAGGAGCTAGAGACCACCGAGAAGCAGCAGGAAGGCCAGACTCAGCAGGGATTGCTTCCCAGGCCAAAGAATCGAGCTGGCAGGTGTTTCTGAGACTCTGGTCATCCTTGATAGTTCACTGCACAAAACATCTCAAAGCAGGCAGCCTTGGAAATGCAAATTAAAACAACTTTGGGGTTCCAGTCACACAGCTTTCCGGCAAAGCAACCAAAAGTAAATAAAAATTATAAAACCCAGTGCTGGTGATGCAATGAGGAAATGGGGACATGTTGCAGGGGAGGTTGTAAAGGGGTTTCTCTTTTCCAGAGAGTAGCCCAGCAACTCTAAAACAGCGTGTTTGTTCCCTTTGAACCCATGTCTCCACTTCAGATTTAAAACAGGCTGCGGGGAAACAACCCCAAAAGGGGAAATAGATAAAATTTATATAAAGAAATGTGCAGCAGTGCTATTTAGACTGGGAACAGTTGCTTAGCAGTAGGGCACTACTCCCAGATTGCCACTGTCTCCAGCCTCTGGGTTGGTTTTCAGCTGCCAGAATGATAAGTGTGTGCCCCAAGCCCACACCTAGGACAAGATGTCTGAGTTGGGGCTGACCAGCATCTTTTTAATGGCCCTCTTACACGTCATGTCCAGGGTTGTTTGGTCTGGAGAAATGGGACCTAGTGTGTGGGGTGACACAGATGGGAGAATCTGAGAAGGTAACACCAGAGCAGGTTTTGAAAGAGGAACAGGAGTTTGGTGGGTGGACAGAGGGTAGTGGGAAGGACAGCCCTGGCAGAAGGAACAGCTTGGGTGAGAGCCCGTGGCTGTAGACCAGCAGTGGGGTGGCGGCTGGCTGGCTCTCATCCCCTCTAGACTCAACCTTGTGCTGAGCGATGCTGGGGTCACTTGCTGGTTCAGGCCCCGGCCCTTTCTTGAGGGGCTCCCTGCCAAGGCCTGGCTGCTAACAGTGGTCAGGAAGGCCTCTGGGAAGGGGCAGTGCCCAAGCGGAGCCTCACTGTGCTTCGTGCTGCCTCCTCTCCCGATCCTGCACTCCACACACGCCTCCTGACCGGAGACAAGTGCTGCCAGCAGGTTGGGGCACAGCCAGGCTGGAGCTGGGGCTCCCTCCCATCTCTGGCAGGCTGGAGCTGATGAGTGTGGCTCTGGGGTTGGTGGACCCGGGTTGGAGTCCCAGATTCTCTACTTGGCAGTGGTGGGCCCTCGGACACACACGGCCTCTCTCTGAGCCTTAGAGTCCTTGCCCAGCTAGAGGGCCCGTGCCCAGGTACCCCTGGGGCTCCCGCCATGGGCCCATCCCATTCCGGGAAAAGCCAGCACACGCTCGCACCCCCAGGCAGGCCTGAGTGCACAAAGAGCAGTCTGTCCCTGTTGCATACATGACTAGCTGAGGACATGCAACCCTGCTGACCTGAGTCTGCGGGAGGATGGCGGAGGCACTGGGAGGAGCAGCAGGCTCCCTGGGATGCCGGCTGAGCGCCCCACCCCTGCCATGTGCCCTTCATGAAGCAGCTGGAGGTGGAATGCTCCAGAGGTCCCATAAGCCCTGTCCCATGCCCTCTCCTGTGCTGGTACTGCTGTATACCCTTCATTCTTCTTCACACTTGTGTGACCCTTCGCGATTTGCATTGCACCGGGCGGTTTGCAAACTTTCCTGCCCATTTCCTGGAGGGTTGGCATCCTTGTGACAGATAAGCTTGTGTTGGATTCCCAGCTCCTTGGCTGCCTCCCCGACCTCTATCCCCTCTTTGCTTCTTCTGTTCCAGTTGCACTGGCCTCCTTGCTGTCTCATCTTCCTCTCACCAAGCTCACTTCTACCTCAGGACCTTTGCACTTGCTGTTCCTTCTGCCCCGGACATTCTTCCTCCCTCCTGCCCACTCCTGTCATTTAGGCCCCTGCTCGGATGTTGCCTCCTCAGAGAGGTTCGCTGATCATCTCATCTGTAGTGGCCCCTCACATTCTTTTTAGAATCAGTTTCTCCGTGGTGCCCATCACCATCTGCCCTTACCTTCCTCCATGTATGTGCAGACCGTTGGTCCCTGGAACATAAGCTCCATGAGGGAAGGTCTCTGTGCTATGTCCCTGTGCCCCAGTGCCTGGCAGAGACCTGACACACAGAGGACACTTAAAAGACAGTAGAGGGGCGTCCCGGTGGCCCAGTTGGTTAAATAGCTGACTTTTGATTTCAGCTCAGGTCACGATCTTAGGGTTGTGAGACAGAGCCCTGCGTCCAGCTCTGTGCTCTGCGCAGGGTCTGCTTAGGACGCTATCTCCCTCTACCACTCCCCCTCACGCTTTCTCTCTTTCTCTCTCTCTCAAATAACTAAATAAATCTTTAAAAAGTGGCGGGGGGGGGGAACGCAGTAGATACTGTCAGAGAAACAAATCTGGGCGTCATGGACCAGGCCAGGTGAGTAAGGTGGTGAGCTCCCTGTCCTGGGAAGCATGCAAGCAGAGCTTGTTTGCGGTTCAAAGCCTCATCCAGGCTGGATGGGCTAGAGGTTCCTGTGATGATCAGAGCTGGGCTCCTGCCAGTTTGTGGCGTTGGGTCCTCCCAAGATTCCCATCATGGCCTCACAGAATAAACAGGCCAGAGGATAAAAGGCTGCCCCATATCTGCCTTCCAAAGGAGGTTTGGAGGTAGAGCCGGGCGGGGGGGCGGGGGTGCTGCTCAGGTTTCCTGTTGGGCCCTGATAGAATCAGGGCACGACTGGAAAGGAGAGGATAAAGGAGGAATCCAGGCCTGGGGAGCAGTTGGGGTTGGAGGGAGTGTGAGGTGGGCCCCCTGAGGCCCACCGTTTATGCTCCCTCTTCTCTGTATTCCAGGAGGGCGTGCAGGAGCTGCACAGGCCTTCTGAGTCTCTCTCTGTGCTGGAAGCCCAGCGCTCAGCTCGCTGGACAATGGCCCATGAGCTGGGGGACATGGCCAGTCTTTTGGGGCCCACTGTCCTGGCTCCCAGGGCTGGGAGTGGGTACCTCCTTGCTTCACCCCTGTGCCAGGCCAATTTACTCTCCATAAAGCAATCGCCATTAAATGTGTATGGAGTTCCGACTTGAACATTGCAAGTATTGGGCAACTCACTACCTGTCTTAACAGTTCTAGACCATTCTGGTTGCTGCAAAGAGACTCACCTTTATTGAGATCTTGCTAAATGCTGGGTACTTCATGCACTTGCTTTTTTTTGGAGAGAGAGAGAAAGCGAGCTTGCGCAAGCGCAAGCGGCGGGAGGGGCGGGGGCAGGAGCAGACGGTGAAGGGAGAGAGAGAATCTTAAGCTGGCTCCACATCCAGTGTGGAGCCTGACACTGGACTCGATCTCACGACCCTGAGGTCATGGCTGGAGCCGAAATCAAGAGTTGGATGTTTAACCAACAGAGCCACCCAGACGCCCCCATACACTTGCTCTTTTATTATTTTTTTCTTTCATTTTTGTAGTTAATATGCCGTGTTACATGAGTTTCGAGTGTACGATATAGTGATTCAGCATTTCTTGACATTACTCAGTGCTCATTGTGCTAAGTGTCCTCAGTCCTTGTCACCTGCTTCACCCATCCCCCACCCAACTCCCCTCTGGTCACCGGGTCAGTTTGTTCTCTAGAGTTAAGAGTCTGTTTTCTCAGTTTGTCTCTTTTTCATTGGTTTGGTTATTTAAATTCCATATACAAATGAAATATGGCAACTTGTCTTTCTCTGACTTATTTCACTTTGCATTCTACTCTCTAGATGCACCCATGTTGTTGCAAATGACGAGACTTCATTTTTGATGGCTGAGTAATATTTCATTGTGTATGTGTGTACACACAACATCTTCATTCATTCATCATTGATGGACAACCTAGGCTGCTTCCATAATTTGGCTTTTGTAAATAATGCTTGCCCTTCTAGAACCCCAGCGCTGTTACCTCTGGGAGACGAGGGATGGAGGCTCAGAGAAGGGGAGTGATCTGCCTGGCATTACACGGCAAATGAGGCGCAGAGGGAAGGTTGGCCCCTGGGCTGTGTGGGGGACGAGGTGGGCTGTGGGGCTTGGTCTTGAATTTCCAGCCCCAGTGTTAGCTCGGACACCCAGCTTCTGTGGGAATAGGCTGACAGATTCAGCTCCGGGGGAGAGTGAGATGGGGGGTTAGGGAAAAGCTAACCCCTGCCTCAGAAGCCTTTCCTGACTCCTGCTACCCTCAGGGGGACCTTGACCCTTCTCCCTGCCACCTCCTCAGGATGGAAGGGGGGCAGAGCCCAAAGATGTGAGGAATGGAAAACAAAGGCGAGAAAATGTGTTGAAAGGAAGAGTAGGATGAGACAGGAAGGGGGTGGGCAGGGCTTAACCCCTCAGGGCTGCCTCTGTCTCTGGCCTGAGAAGTCTCAGGCAAGTGTGTACTTGTCGGCCCTGCTGTATTCAGGGCTCCACAACTGGGGAACGTGGTAAGGAAGAACCGAGCCATGAGGGTCTGCTCTTGAAACTCCGGCCTGGAATTCAGGCCTCGGTGTCTAACCTGTCTTCAGTTACCTGAGTGAGGTCAGAGCCTTTCCAACAGCAATGCTTTGTTTTGTGGTTTGGGGCATGTGGGAGAGTGTGAGCACCCACCAGCTGAGGAGAGAAGGAGGTGGAAGTGCTAGAGGAGAACTTCCTTATCGTTGGCGCCCCCTACAAAGCCATGGAAAGTTCCAGAAAGATTGGGAACTGGATGCGTGTGAAGGAGACGAAGCTCCGTTTCCTTGTTTAGGTTGGTGGAGAGGGAGAAAGATGGGGGCTGGAGTCCCTCCTGGCCCACACTGCTCAGTGGCCAAGCCCGCCTGCCCAGGATTCAGCACCCCCCCGCCGGGACCACAGGAGACTGGGAGCCAGAGGACGGGCAGGTTGAAGGCTGGGGCAGGACTTGCTGCAGGTCTGTTTGGCCACGAAAGCTCAAGCTGACAGTCTAGGCTGTTGGCTATGCTTTGTTCATCTGTGTGAGTTGAACTTTGACCTACTCAGAAGGGGGGGCAGTCCTAGGTACCTCCTCAAACGACCCCCAGAGCCTGTCACCCTGGGACTGACACCCCTGGCTTCCTCACCTTGTGTCCCAGGGATTGGGTTGCCTCTTGGTCTCCCAGGTCCCTACAGTGAACAAGTGAGTCACACGACCCGGTGACTGCTGGGGGCAGGTTGTGAGACTTGGAAGTCTGGACAGACTTTACTGACCCCCTTACCCCTATCCCAGACCCAGTTGTCTGCAAAAGGACAACTGTCCAAAGACAGAGGAATCAGGTTCAAGTATTAAGTGCATGTGTACTTTGGGATAAGGGTCTCCCTTCCTCACTCTGAGTCTCAGTTTCCCAGCAGTGACCTGTTATCAGGCGTCCATATGGTGGAGGGTGGCCTCATGCTGGGGCTGCCCCAGGAAGGGGAGGTCCCTGCACCCACCACCAGACAGCCCTTGGCCTTAATTCAGCGCTTCGTGGTACTGAGCGCCTTACCCGTTTTCTCCTTTACTTTTCCCATTTGAGGCCAGGGAGATTTGATTATCTCGTTGTCTAGAGAAATAAACTGAGGCCTAGAGGTGGGGACCGGCACGGAATGCCAGGGATTTGGGAAGAATTTTGGGGCATCCTTGCCTCAGTCGTCCCGGCCCCGCGCCCACTCCGCCGCACTTCGAGGTGCTAACGGAGGTGGTTGGAGCTAGCGGCGTAGGTGGGCCGGTGACCGCCAGTAACCCCGGCGGATGTCGGCGCGGAGTGGATTAAGGGCCCGCGCCCGCGAGTAACCCCGGCCCCATTCAGCGCCGCGGGGTGAAACCCGAGCCCGAGCCGCCGTCGGGGGTGGGGCGGGGGCAGGGGCGGGGCCCTAGTGAGGCAGCGGCGCGGACGCTGATTGGCCGCGCGCGCTCACCCCATGCCCGGCCCGCGGCCCCGGGGGGCGGGGAGGGGCGGGGCCGCCGGGGCGGAGGCGGGGCGGGGGGCGGGGCGCTCCGCGGGCTTTATAGCGCCGCCGAGTCCTGACAGGTGAAGTCGGCGCGGTGCGGAGACCGGCAGGCCAGCGGCCGGGACGCCCCGAAGGGGCGGCGGGCGCGGGCCGCGGAGCCATGGATTGCACGTTCGAAGGTATTTTTGGAGGAACCCCCCACCCCTTTATCACAGAGCCTCCACCTCCGCTGCGGGGTCACCATCCCCGGTTTCCTCAGAGGGGGACGTGTGTGTGCAGTGGCCGTGGAACTGCCGGCGTCCCAGCGGGAAGAACGGGTTCCTCAGGGGGCGGCTCCCGCTGGAGTTGATGGGCCACCCCCACCCGCAGTAGTTGCCCCCACCCCCGCGTTTGGGGTGAGCATGGCTTTCCCGCGACATCTGGCCACCGCCCCCCGCCCCCGGGGCAGCGGGGTGGGGGAAGAAGTGGGGAGGATCCCAGTTGTCCCCGCTCCCCAGAGCCAAATCCCGGACCCCAGTCCCAGATTCACTCAGCTTTTCTTTCAGGGCCTCAGTTTCCCCATCTGTCAGAGGGGCCCAGGAGGGCGGGGGTCAGGGGTGGGGGGCCCTGCCAGTGTAAGAACTGCAAGCCTTCAGGACCTGCCATGTCCCGGAGCGCCCATGAGGTGTTTCCTGTGGAGGGTCCGGGGAACGAGCCTGGCACCCCATCTCTGAGGCTGTCCCCTCTGGCAGGAACGGCCCTGCCTCTGCACCTGGCAGGAGGCAGGCAATCATGAGGTGAGGTCCGCTGTGGGCCAGCTTCCTGCTCTGCCAAGCCTCCCAGCAGCCCTGCCATGAAGGGCGTCGTCCTTTTTTGTTGTGCAGATGAGGAAACTGAGGCCCAGTGAGGAGACTTTTGCCCCAGGTTGCACATCAAGTGGGCAGTTGGGCAGGGCCAGGAGCTCAGGCTGGGGATCTTGCAGGGCACTTTAACCCAGTGGGTGGCTGTCCCTAGTGGGTTAGAGGGCCCCAGGCCAACAGTCGGGCAGCTAGTTGCCCGCCAGCTGGGGGAGAGGCTGGAGCAGGGGCAGGGAGTGTGTCCCAGTCTGTACGAGGAGGCAGGAGTCAGGACAGCCAGCATTTGCTTTCATGGAGGGGAAACTGAAGCCCTGAATGGCCCAGTCCCTGGCTTGGCTGTAGGCATAGTCTGGGCCTGTGCCCAGAACCTGCAGGGACACACTGGTTGGCACACACGTGGCTGGCAGCTGGGTCAGCCCCAAGCCTTGGTCTGTTCCACGGAGGAATGGGTTGAGGTTGGCAGTTCTGAAGTCAGCCATTTGGGGCCCAAACCCCAGTTCTCCTCAGCATAAGTGTGTGGCACTGACCTTGTCCAGCTCTTGTATGGGCTGCGGCGTACATGAGAAGCACCAGGCGTTGCTCCTGATGTCACAAGTGCCCAAGACGTGGCCGTGTGTCTGGGAGCATGAGTTCATATGGATGGCTTTCTATTTCTGCATCGCTGCCCCACACGTCCAGCTGTGTGGACCGGAGGCACGAAGTGTGTGAAGCCCGGTACAGGGGCCAGCTCCTGCCGTCCTGTCACTCACACAGCCTCTTCTCCTTCCTCCAGACATGCTGCAGCTCATCAACAACCAAGACAGCGACTTCCCTGGCCTGTTCGACCCACCCTATGCCGGCGGCGGGGCAGGGAGCACAGGCCCTGCCAGTCCTGATGCCAGCACCCCGGGCAGCTTGTCCCCATCTCCTGCCACAATGAGCTCCCCACTCGAAGGCTTCCTGGGGGGACCCAAGGCGACACCTCCACCCTTGTCCCCTCCCCAGCCTGCACCCACCTCCCTGAAGATGTACCCCTCTGGGCCTGCCTTCTCCCCGGGGCCTGGTATCAAGGAGGAGCCAGTGCCGCTGACTATCTTGCAGCCCCCGACCCCGCAGCCCCTGCCGGGGTCCCTCCTGCCCCAGAGCTTCCCGGCCCCAGCTCCACCACAGTTCAGCTCTTCCCCTGTCTTGGGCTATCCCAGCCCCATGGGGGGAGGCTTCTCTGCAGGTAAGGGGGGTGGTTTGGGGGGAAGGGGACCACAGGAGCACAGAGAGCAGGGTCTCCCGTGGCCTCAGTAGAGGAATTTGCAGGCTTTAGAAACGAGGCCTCAGCTGCCCATTACTAGCAGTACTTCTAGGGTGTTGTCCTTGTTGGGTAAAGACTTGCCTCCCACTCTGCTGCAGTGGCCCCCTCAGTGCCGCCCTTCCAGGGACAAATGCGTGGCTGGAAAGCTAGCACACCCACATCAGAGCCGCAGGCAGGGGTTGTCCCCACAGGAAACTGAAGCCATGAGGGCGATGACTCATCCCGGGTCATAGGGTGATAGGGCCCCGAGGGATGGGTTGAAAGTGGGTCAGGGCGGCCTGTGCCCGCAGCCCCAGCCTTTATCTCTGCAGGGACCCCTCCAGGGAGCACCCCGCAGCCGCTGCCTGGCCTGCCACTGGCTTCCCTGCCAGGGGTCCCGCCCGTCTCCTTGCACACCCAGGTCCAGAACGCGGCCCCCCAGCAGCTGTTGACGGCCACGGCCAACCCCACGGCAGCCCCTGGAACAACCACGGTGACCTCGCAGATCCAGCAGGTCCCGGTGAGGCAGTCTGGGCAGGCATCAGGGAGGGGGCAGCCCCCAGTCCCCGACTCAGCAGCTCTTGGCTGAGGCCGTTGCCTGTCCCAGGTCCTGCTGCAGCCACACTTCATCAAGGCAGACTCGCTGCTCCTGACGACCATGAAAACAGACATGGCAGCCACTGTGAAGGCGGCGGGTATCAGCTCCCTGGCCCCTGGCACAGCTGTGCAGACGGCGCCCTTGCAGGTGGGTGGCGTGGGCGGGGCAGGAGGCCGGGGCTCTGCACCTGAGCATGCCTGGCTGGTAACCTGCGCCTGGCCCTTCAGACCCTGGTGAGTGGAGGAACCATCCTGGCGACAGTGCCACTGGTAGTGGATGCCGAAAAGCTGCCCATCAACCGGCTGGCGGCTGGTGGCAAGGCGCCGGGCTCTGCCCAGAGCCGTGGAGAGAAGCGCACGGCCCACAACGCCATTGAGAAGCGCTACCGTTCCTCCATCAACGACAAAATCGTCGAGCTCAAGGACCTGGTAGTGGGCACTGAGGCGAAGGTGTGGGCAGTGGCGTTCAGAGGCACACTCCGGGGCGACCCTGGGGAAGCAGGGGACTGGAAGAACCAAAAGGCTTGGGACTGAGCCTGGGCCCTGGGCTTCAGCCTGTTTGGGCCCATGATTCAGCTGAGCTTTATGGCGGGTCCCCAGCATGCCAGGGGTGCATCGGGGCCCTGGGGACATCACAGGGAACAGGCAGACAAAAATCCTGCTGTTCTGAGACTGATGTTCTAGGGGGAGACAGAGATGATACACAGAGTAGAGAAGTAAGCATTAGAGCCGCCAGATGGGGAGAAGTGCTATGGAGGAAAACCACATAAGGAGAGGGACAATGAGGCTACATGTCTCAAGCACATCACAAAGGTGACATGACGGCAGCAAAGACCTGAGTGAGGGGAGGGAGTCAGCCAGACACTGTTGGATGCCCTTGACATAGGAATCCTCATGTCTGTCCTGGGCGATGGGTTCTACTAGGGGAAGAACATTCTACTTAGAGGGAATAGCAAGTGCAACGGTCCTGAGGCAGCGGTGTTGTGAAGTAGCCACCCCTTGCTTAGGTGCCCACACGCGAGGCCTGACCGGCCCCCCTGTGCCATCTGCCTCCTACCCCACGCAGCTGAATAAGTCTGCCGTCTTGCGCAAGGCCATCGACTACATCCGCTTCCTACAACAGAGCAACCAGAAGCTCAAGCAAGAGAACCTGAGTCTCCGCTCTGCTGCCCACAAAAGCAGTGAGTCCTGGCCTCACCCTGCCCCCTGGCTCTGCACCCCACCCCCCCAACTCCCACTCCCGCCCCTTAAGCCCTAACCCTACAAGGGCCTCAGCCCATCCTTTGGCCCCAACTTGGCCAACTCCCATTTCCCCCTCTCCCCTGCCCTAAGCTGATCTGGAGTGGGGTATCTAGCCTTCATCCCCAGCCCTGCTCCTTTCTGGCTTACAGAGTCTCTGAAGGATCTGGTCTCAGCCTGTGGCAGCGGAGGAAACACAGACGTGCCCATGGAGGGCATGAAGCCGGAGGTGGTAGACACACTGAGCCCGCCTCCCTCGGACGCTGGCTCGCCCTCTCAGAGCAGCCCCTTGTCCCTCGGAGGCAGGAGTAGTGGCAGTGGCGGCAGTGGAAGCGACTCGGAGCCCGACAGCCCAGTCTTTGAGGACAGCCAGGTTGGGCCCAGCCCTTTTCCCCACAGTCCTTCTCCCCTCGATATCTGAGCCCCAGGAAGCCCCAGGTCAGGAAAAGCCCCCTCACATAGCCCACCTCCCGTTTGACAGAAACGCTGAGGCCTGCAGCCGTGTGGGTCCCACAGTAAGGCCTGGCGGAGGGCTGATCCCTCCTTCCCTGTAGCGGCCTCTGTGGGCCACTTCTGCTCTGCCCTCACTGACCCGCCTACCCCTACCAGGTGAAGCCCGAGCAGCTGCTGTCCCCCCACAGCCGGGGCATGCTGGACCGCTCCCGGCTGGCCCTGTGTGCACTCATCTTCCTCTGCCTCTCCTGCAACCCCTTGGCCTCCCTGCTGGGAAACCGGGGTCTCCATAGCTCCTCAGATGTCAGCAGCACCTACCATGGTCCTGGCCGCAACATGCTGGGTGCTGAAAGCGGAGGTAGGACAGGTCCCCAGCACAGGTCTCCTTGGCAGGGAGGGAGGATGGGGGACTCAGGGAGTGTAGCTGGGGATCTGGATTTCCAGGGTGCTGTGTCCCCGGCCCTTCTGTCTGCCCCTAGACGGCCCTGGCTGGGCCCCATGGCTGCTGCCCCCACTGGTCTGGCTGACCAATGGGCTGCTGGTGCTGGTCTTCCTGGCGCTTCTCTTTGTCTATGGAGAACCAGTCACGCGGCCCCACTCGGACCCTGCTGTGCACTTCTGGAGGCATCGCAAGCAGGCTGACCTGGACCTGGCCCGGGTAAGGGCTCAGATCCCCGGGGGTGGGCTCAGGGGCTGGGTCAGGGCCAGGACCTGGGAAGCCCTTGGGAAGGTGCTGGGTGTCCCTTCTCTTCCCTTCCCTGCCCTGTCCTTCCTGCTCCTATCAACCCCTCAGACTCACGGTGATGGGGGGACACCAGGGTCATTGTGGGGAGCCCGAGGTGGAAGGATCTTCAGAGCAGGAGGGGTAGCGTGTGTTCAGATCCTCTGATCCCGCTTTTTCTCACCTGGAAAACCCTCATCGCCAGGGGGACTTTGCCCAAGCTGCCCAGCAGTTGTGGCTGGCCCTGCGGGCCCTGGGCCGCCCGCTACCCACCTCCCACCTGGACCTGGCCTGCAGCCTGCTCTGGAGCCTTATCCGCCACCTGCTGCAGCGCCTCTGGGTGGGCCGCTGGCTGGCCGGCCGCGCTGGGGGCCTGCACAGGGACTGTGCCCTGCAGGCGGACGCCCGCGCCAGCGCCCGGGATGCCGCACTTGTCTACCACAAGCTGCACCAGCTGCACACCATGGGTATGCCAGGCAAGGGACTGGGCGGGAGGGGCTCCCGCCACCGCACCCATGCCTCACGTCCTGCCTGTCTTCCAGGGAAGTACACGGGCGGGCACCTCGCTGCTGCCAACCTGGCCCTAAGCGCCCTGAACCTGGCAGAATGTGCAGGGGATGCCGTGTCCGTGGCCACGCTGGCCGAGATCTACGTGGCTGCCGCGCTGAGGGTCAAGACCAGTCTCCCACGGGCCTTGCATTTTCTGACAGTGAGTGGGTGGGGGGCCGGTGCAGACCAGGCCGGGGGCTCCCTGGGCAAGGCGCTCATAGGAGGAGGCAGCTAGTCACTGGATGGGGTGGGGAGGACTCCAGGCCCAACTGGGCTCTTAGCCCTGAGGGTGGGTTCGAGTCCCTGGCTGGGTCCAGTGTGACAGCCTAGCTCCCCTCCCCCACAGCGCTTCTTCCTGAGTAGTGCCCGCCAGGCCTGCCTGGCACAGAGCGGCTCGGTGCCTCTTGCCATGCAGTGGCTGTGCCACCCCGTGGGCCACCGTTTCTTCGTGGACGGGGACTGGGCCGTGTGCAGCACCCCGAGGGAGAGCCTGTACAGCTTGGCCGGCAACCCAGGTGCTCTCTCCCCGCCATGCCCATCCCTATTGCCCTCCGTCCTTTGTGGCCCATTCCCCTTCCTCATTTCTGCCCGGTCCCTAGTCCCTGCATCTCTGAATGTCCTTGCCCCAACTCTGCCCCCGCCACCCCGACCATTGTTGCTGTGGAGGCTGCAGGGGGCGGGAAGGCTGGGTCTGTCTTGTTGAGGCTCTTCAGAAACGAAGAGGGAGACAGGAATTTGGGGGTGGGTAGTTGATCTGAAAGCTGATCCCAAGCAAGACCGGTGTTGAGTAAGGAGATGAGATGGAAGGAACAGAGCTGGTAGAGGTGGGTTATTAAGCAGATTATATTGTCTGGGGTAGGTTTATCCTATCCAAGGGCACCTCGGAACACTTATCTGCCCCACTGGCGTGCCCAGGAAAGAGCCGGTGGTTGGAGAGGTGAATGTGGAGAGGAGGGGTGGGGCCCTTCCTGCCCCGGGCCCGCTCACCCACTCCTCCCCACAGTGGACCCATTGGCCCAGGTGACTCAGCTGTTCCGCGAGCATCTCCTGGAGCGAGCACTGAATTGTGTCGTTCAGCCCAGTCCCAGCCCTGGATCAGCTGATGGAGACAGGTGAGTGACCCTGAGCCTAGAGTCTGGGAGTGGCTATGTCCAGGGACATGGGTGGGGGGCCTGAGCCGGGCTGCTGTCCACCTGCTGTGTGGCCTGAGGCACATCTCAGTTCCTCCCTGGGTCTGCTTCCCCAGAGGCTTGCCAGGAAGAGACAGAGCTGGGAGGTCAGGCTGTGCTCTGGTGGGAAGGCGGGAGGGCTGGGGCCTTCCCAGGACCCCTGCCCCACCCACCCCCGTCCTGATAGCTGGGTCTCTCTCTTGCCGCAGGGAGTTCTCCGATGCCCTGGGGTACCTCCAGCTGCTCAACAGCTGTTCTGATGCCGCTGGGGCTCCGGCCTGCAGCTTCTCCATCAGCTCCAGCATGGCCACTGCCACCGGTGAGCCCCCAGACTCCCCGGGACCCCCGCCTCGGGCCCAGCTCCACACTGGCTCAGCCTCAGCTGCGGTGTGGCTCAGCTTCAGGGAGCCCCACCTCCCACCCCTGCTCCCTGCAGGCACAGACCCCGTGGCCAAGTGGTGGGCCTCCCTGACAGCTGTGGTGACCCACTGGCTGCGACGCGATGAGGAGGCGGCCGAGCGGCTATACCCAGTGGTGGAGCACCTGCCCCGTGCCCTGCAGGAGTCTGAGTGAGTCCAGGCCGGATTCTCCCTGCCTACCACTCCCACCCCGAGCACAGTGCTGCCCCCCAGCCTTTACTCTGCGCAGCTGGGGTCTTGTGAAGCCAGAACCAGGACAGTGGGAGCTTACTGAGGGCCTGGGCCCTGTCTGACCATTGGTCCTCTGCCCTGGCCCCAACAGGAGACCCCTGCCCAGGGCAGCTCTGCACTCCTTCAAGGCTGCCCGGGCTGTGCTAGGCCGCGGGAAAGCAGAGTCTGGCCCAGCTAGCCTGGCCATCTGTGAGAAGGCCAGTGGGTACCTGCAGGACAGCCTGGCCACCACCCCAGCTGGCAGCTCCATCGACAAGGTGAGGAGTGGTGCCAGGGGCCTGGCAGGGCTGGGCAGGGGTGGGGGTGTCACCGCTTTTCCATCCCTGGCCATTCCCCCTTGCGCTGCAGAAGACGGGTTAGCCCTGCAGTACTGGCTGGGCTTGGGGGCCGCAGTTTGCCTTGCTTTTCTGGCTGAGGCTTGAGTTCAGGGGAGAGTGGCTGTCCCCCTCTGGTCCCAGCCTCCCCACCCCCAGGAGGAGTGGGGTGAGGGGTCTGGCAGAGCCCTCCTTGGAGGCCGCTCCTGTGGCAGGTGGCAGGCGTGGGGGCCTGGAGAGGCGGGCGGCCCCGCGGTGCATTGCTGTTGCATTGCACGTGAGTGACGCGGGTGCAGTGCCTCGGCAGTGCAGCCCGGAGCCGGCCCCTGGCACCGCGGGCCCCCACCCGTCCCCTCCCACAGCCGGAGCCCCCCATGAGCCCTGCACTGCACCCCACCCCCATCCCAGGCCATGCAGCTGTTCCTGTGTGACTTGCTCCTGGTGGCACGAACTAGCCTGTGGCGGCGCCAGCAGCCGCCTGCTCCCACCCAGACCTCGCAGGGCCCGGGCGCTGGGGCCCAGGCCTCCGCCCTCGAACTGCGCGGCTTCCAACGGGACCTGAGTGGCCTGAGGCGTCTGGCACAAAGTTTCCGGCCTGCCATGCGGAGGGTGAGTGCCGTCGGGGCCCTTTCCCCTCAGGTGCGGGGAGAGTGGGGGCCCAGCCTGAACCCCGACTCCCCTGGCCCTTTCCTGCCCAGGTGTTCTTGCATGAGGCCACGGCCCGGCTGATGGCTGGGGCCAGCCCCACGAGGACACACCAGCTCCTGGACCGCAGTCTGCGGAGGAGGGCAGGACCCTGTGGCAAAGGTGAGTGGGGCCCTGCCCTGGTAGGGGTCGGGTTTGGGCCCCGCCCCGGGGTTGGGAAGGCCTGATGAACGCTGAGCACCCCTGTATGGAGAGGCAGAGACCGAGGAACTTCACGGTGGTTGCCAGAGGGCAGTAGTCTGAGAAATCCACTGGGGGCCACTGCCACCTGTGGGATAGGCGGCTGTGCCCGAGTGCCCTGTATGAGGCAGGTCCTGGGAAGGGGCTCTGAGGCTCCACTGGTGCCCCTGAGGTGGGCAGGGCTGGAGGGGCGGGGCCAGGTCCTGAGCCCTGACTCCCGTGTGCGCAGGTGCAGGGGCGGAGCTGGAACCGAGACCCACGCGGCGGGAGCACGCTGAGGCTCTGCTGCTGGCCTCCTGCTACTTGCCTCCCGGCTTCCTGTCGGCGCCGGGGCAGCGCGTGGGCATGCTGGCCGAGGCGGCGCGGACGCTCGAGAAGCTCGGCGATCGCCGCCTGCTGCACGACTGCCAGCAAATGCTCATGCGCCTGGGCGGCGGGACCACCGTCACCTCCAGCTAGATCCCTGTCGGCGGCCCCAGTGGGGCTTGTGTGCCGGGCCGGAGCCTCGACGGCCAAAGGCAGCGCTGGAGACCCCAGGTGTCCACGGTCCACCCATGTACTGCACTGTCTCCTGGGCGGATGGGAGGTACTCAGGGGCTTTTGCTGCCTCGTGACCTGGGAGGCCGGAGGGGGCGCGACCCTACCACCCCCACCCCCACCCCCACAACCCCCCCCACTGCAGCCCAACCCGATGGGCCACGGCCTGCGTGGTGCTGACCTCTGGTGGCCAATCGGGGGATTGCAGGGGCCGGGACGGCCGCTGTGACCTTGCTGTGCAAAAGCCCCAGTGGCTTTTCCCTCTCCTGTCTCGCAGAGGAGTACATTTCACTGAGCTGAGGGGGGCCTATTTGGCTTTCCCAGCCAGCTAAGGGGGTTCTACTCCAAGGCGCCTCTCTCCCTTCTGGGGAGATATGTACATAGTGTAGATCAGGGCGCACCAGCCTCCTGGCCTCTGAGGCTCAAGTGTTACTTTGCCTTTTGCAAACTTTATTTTCATAGGTTGAGAAGTTTTGTACAGAGAATAAAAGATGAAATTATTTATAATCTGGGTTTTGTTCCTTTGGGGAGGAGGGTGTATACTTTAGCTGATAGACTAGCCCAGCAGAGGGAGGGCCTTTGGGCCTCCCCATCTCTTCCCACCACAGCACCCAGGCAAAGGATTCCTATACCCATCAGTCCCAAGGGACCAGAATTTCCCTTCGATGTGGGAGGCCTGTCGCTGTGACCTCCAGGTGACCTGGATTCCACCAGTTTATGGACCACACGGTTGGGCTCTATCAACCCTTAATCCTGAAGGGCTGTTGTGGTCTGAGCTGTCCCTTTCCACCTCCCTGCTTCTACCCCTGAGTTCCCAGGGTGACATGAGAGGATGTCTCCGTGACCTGAAGGATCTATTGTGACAGGAGCCAGAGCCTGGTATCCCCGTTTGTCGGGGCAGTTGGTCTCACCTCCCCCACCCTGTCTGGGCTCTCCCTCTCCCATGCTTGGGGAAGTCTTGGGTCCCCATCACAACCTGAGACCCTGGGGCTGCATGAGGTGTGGGTGGTTGGGTGGGTGTCCACGCAGCAGGGGCCTGTCTTGTTCCTGCCCAAAGGGTAACAGTTAAAATCCTTTGGCTGCCCTTGGGCCCCGCTGAACCTTCTTCTCCATTCCCACCCACCCCACCTAAGGCCTGGCCCCCTCTCCCAGCGGAATCTGGTTAGAATCCAGGGGCTGCAAACTTCCAAAACAATCGTTGTATCTTTATTGACTTTTTTTTTTTTTCTGAATGCAATGACTGTTTTTTACTCTTAAGGAAAATAAACATCTTTTAGAAACAGCTCGATACACACAATCTTCAGTGTGAAGCAATATACTAATAAGAACACTAGTCGTCTTAACATTTACAGTCTTCATATATATTATATATATGTATATGTATACATATATATACACTATATAACGAGGCCAGATATAATACACACGTTTACCATTTTACAGTCATATGTACAGGAAGTTGCTAGGGCGGCCCCGTCTGGGGGCTGCGTCAGGCCTATCGAAGCGTGGACAGAGCTGAGGACACGGACAGACAGGCGGACGGACTGGCAGGGACTGGCTTGGGCCGGTGGTGGCTGCGTGGGGAAGGCGGGCATCTCCAGAGCCCCCTTCCCGGCAAGGGCCCCGTGCTGAGAGACGCACGACGCACGGCGGCGGCGACACACGGGAGAAGCGAGCATGTTCCCAACATATATACATTCTATGTAACATATATATAGAGGGGTACACAGGTTTGTACACGAATCTAGCGCTGTCTCTGCTCCCGTGCCGGGTGGGCGCTGCTGTTCCTGGAGACGGGTGACCACCCGTGCAGAGGGACGGTCACACATCCACCTGAGGTGCGCTGTGGTCACCACTCCTTCCTTTGCGTTCCCAGGTGGCGCTCCAAGGGTGGGGCGGAGAACTGGAAAGGGGACGACAGAAGCCAAAGGGGGGGGCAGCCCCACCCACACCCGGGGAGCCCGCATCCCCTGAGCATGGGTCCCGGACTCCCCAAGGCTCTGCCCAAACCGCACGAGGCCAGGTGTGGGTGGGAAGGACACAATTCGAAAGGTTCCTTTCAAAGCCTCCGGCCTAGTCCTCTCCAGCAAGGCTTCGGCTCCCTCCCCACCCACCCTTCACCGCCTTGTAGCCTGGAGCCGCCCTCAGCCACTTCCAGGGACCTCTGGACCCCCCACCCCCACCCCTCAGGGCGCCCAAATGCAAGCCACGCCGGCTGCGGTAGCGGCAGCACCCACGTGGAATGTGTGCCACGTCCTCTTAGAACTACCCGGGGAGAAGCGTGTCCCCAAGCTAAAGGCGTCCCAGCCGGAGGCTGGGTGCCCCAAGGAGTCTGGCAGCTCCGCGGGCTCCCTTTCTCCGAGCCTGGCCCCGGGGGTGTGGGCGGGAACGCCCAGTGTCGTCCTGTTCCGGGAGCAGGCGGCCCGGGAACGTGTTTTCTTCCCAACCCCGGACCGCAAGTTTCAGCCCTAGGCGGCCAGATCCAAGACCCGGAATCCGGATCAAGGATCGGCTCTGGCCCCGCGCTGGGAGCAGCTCAAAGGCCCGGGGGCTGCGCAGGAGGCTCCTCTCCTTCGGCGGCGGGCGGGCAGGCGGGCTTCCGCGGCTTCTCCGGCCGTTGGGGTGTATTACAGCGGCAGCCTCTGCAAGACGAGAGACGCCCGAGCGCCCGTTATTGCCGGTGGTGGACGCGTGCTAGGGGCTAATAAACCCCAGCCCCGCCCCTCCCGGCGTGGCCCGGGCCCAGCGAGAGGCTCCGTCCTTTCCCGCCCTGTCCGCACCGCGTGTGCTGCGCGGAGTCTCCTAGGCTGGAGGTACCCCGCCTCACATTAGACCTTAATTTTAGTCTAGCTTGGCACCGGCACCTCGCTCCGCGTCCATCGTCCTGTGCCCCTGCTTGTCCTTCCTGTCCCCCACCTGCGATGGCTCCCTCCCTCAGGACCGTCTCCTTACTGTAAGGCGGTCTTTATGACCACCGTGTGCCAACCTGCCCCTAAGGACGCAGATAAGCCATGGAGTGGACAGATGGGGGCTGGGTCCTGCTGAGAGTCGGGGGGCGGGGCTCCCCTCCAGCCTGGACCCCTTCCAAGAAAGACTCCTCGTGGTCACCTACCTTATGTTTGGGACACTTCAAAGAAAAGTTCTCTTCGATGAATATGCAACCTGGCACCAAAGAGAAGTGCGGATGGTTAGGACCGCTGCGGGTGTCGCGACGGGGCCCCCGGCGGGCAGCGCACCTAGTGCCCCCAAGCCTATGGGCTACAGGGCTTCTTTGCAAAAAGTAAAGCCGACCTGCTGGAATCCTACAGGGTCTAAACTCCATCCGGGTTGAACTGACCTTCATCTGCCCCCAGCCCCTCTGGCCCAATGTGTTCCTGTTCTCCCCTGGATAGAAGGGCCTTCTTGTCACTTGGGAGGGCTTCCCTGACTCCTAGATCTAGCAGACCCCCTGTGCCTGTCTCTCCCCTGCCCCTGCCTCACTTCGCTTGGCCACACTTGGCATTTCCTCCTAGTGGTCTATATACCAGTGACTTGCTCATGGTCTCTGCCCTACTGGAAGGCAAGCTCCATGCACCTGCTTTGCACTCTTCCCTGGATGCATGCCCAGCCCCGGAAGGCCTTGATACCGAGCGGGCTGATGGACTGGGTGGTGCAGTCACAGGTCTGGATTCAAGTATCAGCTACTTCTTCGAGCCTCGGTCTCCACATCTGTAAAATGGGCCTTTATGCCACCTACCGTGTCTCTATCCCAGGGACTGATGAGAGCCATGTATGCAAGCCACCTGCATGTGTGTGGCTCAGAGCAGGCACTCACGATATGGGTTTGTCCCTGTGGGGGCCTCGAAGGGGAGGCAGACCTGAGTCTGGGGGCAGGGGAAGACTGAGGTCTTGGATCTGGGTGAATTCCAGCAGGCACGTGGGTGCCCACAGCACTGGCCACCCTGGGGGAACAGAGAGGACGGCTGTGCATGGCCAGTTTCTGCTGCCCGCCGCAGCCCAGGCTTGCACAGGTATCTCAGGAAGTCCCCACTCTGGGGCCTGCTGCCACCTATGGAGGCCCCAGCTTCCCTACCCGCCCCCGCCACCAACCCTGAGTCCCTGTCCACCACCCACAGTCCCTCCCTCCCATGCCCCACAGGCCATTGTTCTGAATAAACCCCAAACCCATAAATAGCCGGAGGCCTGAGCCGACCAAGCAAGTCCTCTCCCTCCAGCACATTCCTCCTGCTCATGCTGTGGCTCTGTGCCGTGGCATCACAACAGCGACAGCGTGGTGGCTGGTAGGCAGGGCGGGGAGGCAAGGGCAGATCCGAGGGCCTTAGAGCAGGGTGGGGAAGGCTCCGGGCCTGCGGCTATCTTCCCTTTTTTTCCGACCAACAGCTGCCAGAAGCTGGGGAGCCTCAGACTGCAAAGTGCCGTGTGTCTCTGCACTTCTGGGCCAGCGGCTGGGGGCACGTCATCAGTTTTTCGTCTTCCCTCTGCTCAGACAAGCCAGACACGGCATGGGGACCGAACGCACACCTTCCAAAGAGCACAGAGCTCAAACCCCAGGCTGACTGCACACATGGTGTCCTCCCCGCCCCACATCCCACAGCAGGCCCTATAGTCAAGGGCTCGGGTCTCCACATGTGAAGGGCAGGAGGTCACCAGGGCCCAAACCAGCTTGCTCAGTCACCACCCCCAGCATCCACCTAGGACGTGCGGGGACCATAGGAAGGAGCCAGGTCATCGATTCCCCGTGCCTCTCCCAGTGTCTGCGCCTGGGGGACCTGGGGGCCTGGCTGCCAGAGGGGGCCTGCGGCCTGAGCATGGAGAGGCTCAGATAGGACCCATGGCACGCTGGCTTCTGCCAGCAATTCTGAGTCACTTAGCCCTGGGAGGTGCTCCTTAATGGGGTTCAGTGGATGGGGTCAGTGGGCCAGGGCGGCGGGGAAGGGCAGAGGGGGACAGTCCCGGTGCCCTGCGATCCGAGAGCCTGTCCCCTGGACAACCAGGGCTTGGGTAGGTGCCCGGTGCACCCGGAGGCCTGGGGCTCCCGCCTGCCACACGCTGGATGGCCTGCCCAGCCCCTGGCCTTGATTCCTCTGCCCTCGACCCCTCTTGCCCGCTGCTGGCTGCCAGGCTCACTTGTTCTCCCAGCTTCTCTGGCTGTCGCTCCTCTGACACCCAGGGCCCCACCCCCGCCCCCCCTGCCAGCCGTGAAGTGCTGACACCCACTCCCCGCACACTGCCCCCTCCTGCGCTCTGATGACCCCTTGGGCTGACGGCCAACGAGTTTCTGTCCACAGGGAAGCAGCCGCGTGTGGCAGACGACAGGTGGCCAAAAGATCTGCTCCAAGAGCCCTCCCTGGATCGCCAGCCTCCTCAGCAAGGTGGTTCTGCCGTTCTGCCCACGCAGAAGAGATTGCCAGTGTGGGAATCTGGGTGGCCTGGGGGGACCTGGTGGGGTCAACGGTGGGGGGGCTTGGCCGAGCCGCTGGGTGGGAGAGACTGCATGGAGCAGGGCGGAGCTGACCCGACACCCAACCAGAGCCCCCCCCCACCCCCGAACCAGTCGTGCGAGCAGCACACACACCCCCCCCCCCCCCCCGGCCTCTCACCTGCCTCCCAACATGGGGAAGTCTGAGGTCGGGCTCCACACCCCCCTCCCCCTCAGGCCTGCGCATTCAGTGCCAATGTGGGCTCTGCACCAGCAAGCCCCTTCTGATGGAGTCAGCTTCTCCTCCCGCAGCTTCCAGGCCCCCTTCCTGTGGCCATCCCTGGGGCTCTACAGACATCTCTGTTACATTGAGAATCTTCTGAAGACTTCATTCAAACCAGAAGTTGTATCACTCCAAGCCTGGTATGTAGGTCCGCCCACTACCAGCTGCTGAGCTCCTCCCCTGACCCTGTGGGGCCTGGCAACAATGCCTCCTCTGGGAAGTCCTCCTGCATTCCCTCCCAGCTCAGACAGGATCAATCTCTCTCACAGCACACACACTCTACCCTGTCTGGGCTCCAAAACTTTGGGCAAGCAAGGATCATGATTTCCCCGTCTGTCGCACTCCCTGGTGAGCCCCCAGGAGGCTGGACCGTACTTGGGGAGAGAGAGAGAGCACAGGATGTGGAGCCAGACAGGCAAAATCTGTCCGTGCTGCTCTGTGTGGCGGCGGGGGAGGCAGGCTATCTGTAAAGACGTAACTGGGGATAGAGCCAGGGCCAGACGCCGGGCCTGGCACAGAGAGGGTGCTGAATTAATCCCCATAGAAGGAGGGGTGCAGCTTGCAGTAGCTATTCCTGGGGTAAGGCCATGCGTCTGGTTAAGTGGCTGAGTCCACATTAAACTCGGGTTCATGGTGTGCAGAGTGGGGAGTGGAGCCGTGAGCAGCCCAGCCTCACGCCCCCCTGCAGCCAGCCTTCTCCCTGCGCAGTCCTAGCGCCCCAGCCCTGGCCAAGGACCTGTCACCACTCAGTCCTGCGTGAGCTCCTGTGGTGGCTCAGCTGGGGCTGCTGCTGGCCTGGGACCAAGTGGGCAGGCAAGGGGGGGGGCAGTGAGGGGGTCCCTTTGGCCCACGGCAGAGCCAGCAGGCCTTCAGGTAGGGAGGAGGGACCCCAGCTAGTGGGAGAGCCTGCTGGGGGCTGTGTCTGCGCTGCCATCCGTGAGGCAGGAACACTGATAACTTCCCCCCAGTTCTAGGCCAGAGGAGTCGGGGAGGGGAGATGGGGGAGGCAGCCAGAGTTGGGGGCAGTTTGGCCCCTAACAGGAGTAGGGCTGCATTTTCTGGGCAGTGTTCATTACTTCTTTCCCTGCCCCGAAGAGAAGAGATGACCCATCCCAGGCTCCGGGCAGCCGAGGGCAGAGGCGTCCTGAGCCCAGATCCCCTCGGTGAGAACGCTACTGCCTGGGAATGCAGACCAGAGCGGCCTCTGTGGCCGCCTAAAATCCGCCCTCGTGGGGACTGCCGTTCCACAGTGAGCCATCTCTTTCTTTGGACGAAGGGAGGACTGTCTGGGAGCCTGAGGTTCCATGCCTGCTCAGTGAGGTTTGGGGCTCCCGGACCCCTCCGGCCCATGCGGTCTGCCGTTCTGTGCGCCCGCTACTGGCCCCGGGGACAGGGGAGCGAGGTGAGAAGGGGACAAGGGGGAGCGGGTGCAGACGGGCCCTCCTGTCCCCTGGGGCTGTCTCTTACCCGCATCGCTGGCACACGGGTAATGGTAGGTATGGCTGCACCCTTTGTGACCGCACCCGATGGTGGCCCCGGCTTCTTGGCAGCTGGAACAGGTCTGGCGAAGAAAGAGGGAAGACGGGGTGAGTCTGCAGCTGAAGGCCTGGGTCCCCCACGGGTCCCCCACGGGCCCCACCTCCCTCCCTCCCCGAGAGGGTCCCTGGAGAACAGCTGGGAGGAGGATGCTGGTGGCCTGAGGGCTGATTCTGTGGCAGCCCCGGGCTAGGATGTGGGGACCCTCTTGGGGCAGGGAAATGTCGAACTTCTTGGATAAATGTTGAACCTCGTGGGTTCGCATCCCAGTTCTGCCATTCTGCTCTACGTGACCTCAGCTGGTCACCCGGACTCCCCAGGCTCCACCTGGGCAAGGGGGACGGGTCCTCCCCCTATGGGGCGGTCTTGAAGATCACACAGGAGACGCTATGTGCCCAGCAGACAAGAAGTCTTGATGCCAGTCACCGCTGTGGCTGTGGCCATGGGCTGGCGCCGTGGGGGTGGGGTTCGGTGTGCAGGGCACAGGGCGTGTCCTTACCCACTGGCTCCTCCCAGCAGCCCTCGACTGGGGAGAACTGTCATGAACCCCACTTTCTAGATGGTGAAACTGAGGCCTGCACTCCAGGCGAGCATGAAGGCAGTAAGTATCGTCTTCTACCCTTTCTAGCAGCCACGAGGGCACAGAGCCCAGGATGGAACCGTCCCGCCCTCTGAGGGGCCCCCCCGCCCTCCCTGCGTGCACGGAGGAGGGGACAAGGCAGAGTTGCTGTAGATGTCGTGCAGTGCCCCACACCTTGCCCAGCTGTCCTCAGAGGGATGTGGTTGGGACAGCTGGGCCACCCCAGGAAGGCCCTCTGAAGATCGAGAGCAGCCCTGGGGCCTGGAGAGGGACAGGCTGGGCCCCAAATCACCCAGAGTCTGGAACTAGGGCCCCCTATGTGAGTTGGGGAGTAGATACCACGGGCAAGCAGAGCAGTGGTAGGCCCAGGCCCCAGTGCTAAGCCACTGGGGTGGGTCATTCATGAGGGACCCTGGGGCCTGGAAGCAGCCACTCTCATAACTTATGATGTTGATATTATCTCAATTCTACCCAGGTTGCCAAGGAGAGCTCAGAGAGGCCGAGTAACCTCCCTGACAGCACACAACAGCCAAACAGCTAAGCTGGGCTTGGAGTGGGCAGTCGCCACCTGTACTGCTCGGGGCCAGGGGTGGGCTTCGTCCCAAGTCCATGACTAAGAGAGACCCCACACCCAGCATCTGGGAGAGGCCAGGAGTGAGAAAGTCTTCTCCCACCTTCCCTGGGGAAATGCCTGGGAGTGCTCTCTCTGGCATCAAGCTGGTAGCGGGCTGGGTATATTCTGGAACATCAGGTTTCCATGCACGCCTTTAGATGGGCAGTTGCCTTCGGGTCAAGGCTGAGAACTCCTGGGGCTCTGGGAGCCAACAGTCCCTGGATTTCCGGCCCAAGAAGATGTGACGGAGCAGGAGTGGGGGCCTAGCCCAGGCCCAAGCCCTCAGGGAAGGGGAACCGCCAGAAGAGCGGCTTCATACCCCCCCGCCTGCATGGAGGCCCCCCCAGAAAACCAATGAGGGGCGTTCTGGACATGAAGAAATCAGGGTGCAGAGACACAGAGGCCTTGAGCCCTTCCAAGCCTATCCCCCTGGCTCTGAGCCCCAGCTCCCCCAGCCAGGCTCGTGAACCTGCCAAAGGCTCCCAGGCTGGTGGAGGCCCAAACTGGGGTCTGAGCCCTTGCTAGCAGCTTCCTAATAACACCCAGCGAGAAGAGCGCGCCCCCATACTCGGCATCTGTGGCCAGGCCTCACCTGGATAGGAGACGGGGTCCACAGTGGTTCTGGGCAGACTGAGAAACTGAGGTCCCAGGGGGTGGCATGGGAGGGCTGAGGGACAGCAGTTTGTGTGGAGGTTCTCAGGAGGGGTCAGAGGAGAAAGAGGGCTGTCCCTGAGGGCCCCCTCAGAACTTCTGTCCCCCAGAGAGCGAGAGTGAGGCCAAGGTACCAACAGGTGTGCAGGGGCTGGGAACCCTGCTGGACGGGGCCCCCCTGTGAACTGGGGAGCCCCACCACCTGCTAATGGAGGGCAGCCTTCCAAGGCTCCCAGAGGGCAGTGACTTTCTGGAGTCTCAGAACCTACTCTTGGCAGAGCTGAGATTTGAACCCAGGTCTGTGTGTCGCCAAGGAAGCCAAAGCAGTAAGAGGTGTTGGTGGGGACAGGAGGCCTAGGCTGCAGGAGGGGAGGGCATGGAGCCGGGAGCCTCGGAAGTCTCAGAGCCTGACCGTCTCTCCAGAGTGTTCTGAGGTCATGGTCTGCTCCTTTGGGTGGGTGGGGGGCGCTGCTTTAATGGGCCTCTCTGAGGGGCACCTGGGTGGCTCAGTTGGTTAAGCGTCTGCCTTCGGCTCCGGTCATGATCCCAAGGTCCTGGGATCGAGCCCCACGTTGGGCTTTCAGCTCAGCACAAGCCTGCTTCTCCCTCTCCCTGCTGCTCCCCCTGCTTATACTCTCTGTCAAATAAATAAATAAAATCTTAAATAATAATAATAATAATGGGTTCCTCTGAGGCTCACAGCCCAGCTGCCAGCCCTGGCCCAGCCCAGGACCATCCGTGGCAGGGAGGCCTTTTAGATCCCATCTGAGCTGCCCTGGGGGAGGTAAGAAGATGTGGCTGGGGAGCAGTGAAGCCTGCTGGTGTGTGTCCTCACCACCCCCCAGTTCCCTCCCCAACCCCGTCTTGACCTTCCCAGGGATGGTGCCAGTGGCAGGAGGCCACGAGGCCATTTTGGGCATAGGGCAGGTCCCCCAGGTGAGACCAGAGCCCTGGAACAGACTTAGGCTTACCCCATGCTCGATTAGCCCACCACCATGGAAGAGACTGGATCGGGCCCTGGCTCAGAGAAGGATGGAGAAGCAGCACAGCTTGGCCCAGAGCCATGGAGGCGGGGAGGGCCTGGATGGGGGGCCTGGTGGGGAATATGCGTTGGAGGAGGGAACTGGTGATCTGAATGTATTACTTTCTAATGATGGACGTGCCCTGAGCCCATTTCAGGATGGCTGGGAAGGAGCCAAGAGCAGTGACAGAGAGAGAAAAAGAGAGGAAGGGATAGACATGGAAAGCGGCAGGTGTCCTGTTGGAGGTGGGGTTTCCTCGGGCCTGAAAAGGTCTCCCACCATGGCCCACGGCAGTGGAAGGTGGCTGCAGGAAACCAGGGGAGGCCGAGGCCCTGGGGCACAGCGGCTGGGCAGGCAGTGGGAGCGGATGTGCCCTGGGGCTGGGCAGAGTGTCCCGTCTCAGGAGCGGCTGTCTGTCTGTGTATGTGTGTGTTGGTGGGCGGGGCAAGAGCACAGGCCCCAGGAAGAGACTGCTGACCCTAGCCCCCAGTCCCTGCCTGCTCACTGAGGCCGCCTGCACCCTTGGAAGGGAGCGTGACGAGCGAGACCCACCCCGTAGCTGGAGTGGTACTAACAGAGCTCGCGAGCCGTGGCCCGGCCGTGTTCTGCGTCCTGGTGGAGGACCGTCGGTGGGCGTTCAGACAGGCCTGGCAGCTTCACGGGCATGAACTCACTCGGCCCTCACAGTCCCCCGGCAGTGGCAGCCACCACCGTGCCCACGCCTGCGATGAGGACGTCGGGGTACAAAGGGGTGAAGCCCCATGCCTTGGGTTGTGCGGGGAGGGATGGGCCAGTGTTGGGATCTGAAGCAAGAAGGCAGCCAGAGCTCCTGCTCACAGACCTCAGGGACCGGAGGTCCTCCAGGAACACGGTATGACCGGTGCGGAGAGGTCCCCAGACTGCCCTGCCTTTGGGGAACACATCCGACCCACCATGCGCAGAGAGCTCTCTCCCTAAGCCCCAGCTCCACCTTAGAGCCCTAGGGGACCTGTAGGTACTGGACGGGGCAACCTGCTTTTTTAGGCTGCCCTGCTGTCCCTTCTGGGAGGCGGCCTGTTTTCTGGGGCCCCCTGGCAGTTCAGCTGATCGCACAGCATTGGGCCGGAAGGTGCCGGGTGCCGGCCTAGGCAGGCCAAGGGGCCGAAGTGGGAAGTCAGGGACGGACCGAGCAGGCGAGCATGTCCTGCCCCGGCCTCCGCTCCACCCCAAAACTCCCCAGAGAGGAATCTGTGACGGCGGCTGTGTGTGGCCCAAACCGCGGCGCTGGCAAAGAGGAGGGGGCTTCCCGATGGCCCTCCTGCCTGTCCTGTGGACCCCGAGTTCCCCGCCCCAGCCGGGCCGGCCTCTTACCATGTCCACGGCCACCTTCATGGCCTCCTGTAGCCCAAAGAGCTTCCCGGCTACCAGGTAGATCCCGCCCGTCCACACGGCGCAGGCCTCGTGCACCCAGTGTTCCTGGGTGTCCCCGCCAGGCTCGGCTGGTGGCTCCTTGCTGCACTCGTGCTTACGGCTCTTGTCGGTGGGGGCCGCCTCCTCACCACCGTCCCCCCGACCGTCACAGCAGTAGCAACTCTGTAGCCGCCGGGACAGACCCCGAGCGCTGGTGCGCAGCGAGCCCTGTTTGGCGGGGTCGGCCGGGCCCTCGGGCCGCGGGGGCTTTCCAGCGGCGGCTGTGGCCGCGCACTCAAGGTCTTTGAGTGTTCTCTCAAGGGGTAGCGAGGCTTCCTCGCAGGCGCCCTCCGGCCGCACCTTCTCCTTGAGTTTTGGCTTCTTTTTGGGGAGGCAGTGTTCGGGGTAGTAGGGCCCACAGAGGTCCCCGAGGTCCTTGAAGTTGGCCGGGTTTTGGCAGAGGCAGCAAACAAGGCAAGAGGTACTCAGGGCCTTGGAGACCACGGGCCCCAGATGCATGGTGGAGGAGAGGGGCAGGGAGGGCCGTGGCTGCAGGACAGAGCCTCCAGGGAGCGTGGCCAAGGAGGCCCCGGTCGCATCCAAGGAGAACGAGCATGAGGATGAGGAAGAGGAGGCGGAGGAGGAAGGCTTCCTGTGGGGCTTGGGCTCCTCCCCAGGGGAGTTGACCACAGTGCATATGGTGGTGAACGCGTCTCGCTTCTCTACCCGCACAAAGGGCGAGAAGGCCGGGGTGCGGCTGTCTGCTCGAAGCCGCTTGCACGAGGAAATGTACTTGAGGCGGATTTCAGGCTCAGCGGGGTCTAGGGGCAGCACCTGCTGCTGCCGCCGCCGCTTGGCACGTCCTTTACAGGGTGAGGAGGTGGTGTTCTTGGCCCGGCCCCGAGTGAGACGCTTTCGCTTGGAATAGCTGCTGTAGTTGGCGTGGCCCGGCTGCTTCTGCGCCCTTGTCTGGGGCTGGCAGGGCCGGCCCTCAGGGGACTGGGAGGCCAGGCCCAGCTCCTCCGTCTTTGGCTTCTTGCCTGCACCACCAGAGCTGTCCTCACTGCCCCCCTGAGTGCCATTGGCCCTGTCTCGGGGGGTCAGGAGCAGAGCCGGTCCTAGATGGGGCCGCTTCTCCAGGGGACCTTTGGGGAGTCCGAGGGCTCCAGCCCTGCCTTTCCGGCTTCTCTTCTTAGGTGCCAGGGCAGTCCCCCCAGGCAGCAGGGCCTCTGGGGATGTGAAGGCCTCAGTTTTGAAACAGTCAGTCGAGGACAGTTTCTTACTGTTTAGGAGTTTGCCTTTTAAGGATCTGTTGGTTGGATTTCTGCATAACGAGTCGGCCCCCGGAGCTGCCGGGAGCTTCTGCCCAGGGCCCACATTTAAGAGACCTTCTCCTGCCCCAACTGGGCTTCCCCCCGCACTCTTGAGCCCACGGTCCTTCTCAGGGAGAGAAGGGCTCAGGGGGTTTCCGGGAGGGGCCCCTGGCACCTTGCACGCAAACTTCTTCAGGCTGGGTGACGTGATCTTCTGCACGATGGCCTCCAGCTTGAGGCCCCTGCCTTTCCGGGGCGGAAGCACCTTGGTCTTCATGGCCCCCTGGAAGGCCGCCCGCGAGGCGAGCTTCAGGCAGGTGTCGGGGGTCTCCGGGGGTAGGGGCTTCACGGCAGGCTCACCATTGCCCTTGGAGGGCTTGGCCTTCTTGGGCGAAGCCATCCTCTTGAAGAGGGGGGAGGGGTCCTCAGCCCCCTCCTCCTTCACGTCCCCCCCGCTGCCGCTCCGCAGAACCAGGTTCCGCTTCTTGGTAGGAACAGGCGCCAGGAAGGCCGACTTCCTCTTGAGCGCATGGAGGGGCCGGTCGGAGAGCTTGCTGCCTGCGCCAGGCTTGGCCACCCGGGCCCGCTGGCTGGCCCTGCCCTCCTTCTGGGGGCTGCCGGAGACCTTGAACGGGGCAGGCAGGTGGTTGTTAGCCAGCAGTTTCTTGGTGGCCCGACAGCTGGGGAGACGGCTTTCGGAGGGCCGCCGCCTCTTGGAGTGGAAGGCCTCCTGGGTTTTCGTGCGTGACCGCAGGATCATGGAGCGCTGGTCCTTGCCTGGGGTGCTGGGCGAGTCTGTCTCCTTGGTCTTGGAGCCCATGGGGCTGCTGTCTGAGGCCACGGGTAGGGCAGCTGGGTTACTGGGGCTGGAGGCCGCCTTGGGTGACGGCTTACCCACCCGCTTGCCGGACTTGAAGGCGGCTCGCTGCTTGCCCCCTAGTTTGTCTGGGGGGGCGGGGGTGGTGGTCAGGCCTGGGGGTCCAGGCGTGCGGGGCTCGCTCAGGGCCGTGAAGGAGCGTGTGCACATCCTCGGGAGCCCTTCCGAGGCCCCCCGGCCCGGGGCTCCCGCTCCTTCCATCTGTCCCTGTGGGGGGCCGGTGCAGGATTCCGGGAGCAAGAGGTCCTTAGGTAGCACGGGCGCCCGGCATGGGGAGTCCTCGGCCTCCGGCAACCCCCGGTGCACCCGCCGGCTCCGTAAGCTTTTGCCGCGTGGCACGGGCTCTTTCTTAGCAATGGGCGCCTCAGGCACGGCCGGCTTGCTGGGCTTCTGGGCCAGGGAGGCCTCTGGGGCCAGGGTGGCAGTGTCACCGGGTGCCAGCACCCCGTCGGGGCCCTCTTCGCCCGACTTCATGTGCGACAGGGAGGACTCAAACCAGCTCTGGACCTTGGACTCGGCGCCCACAGTGGGGCCCAGCAAAATGACAGAGTCGCCGGACAGGTGGCACGGGGAGCCCCAACCGGTTTTGGAGTCCAGCACCTCCTCCACCTCCTCCTTGGTGCACAGCAGGGGGGCCTTCGGCGACAGCGGGTCCGGCAGGCCTGGCCTCTGCTCGGGGCTGCCCAGGAGCTCGCACAGGGAGGAGTACTCCTCCTCCGCCTCCAGGTCCTCCTTCCTGCCGGGTGGCGGCAGCAGGGGCAGGTCCCCAAAGTCCGCGGCCGAGCAGCAGTGCCGGCTGTCCTCTAGCCAGCGGTCGGCCTTGCCCACCTCGGGGCACTGCAGCAGCCCGCCCACCTCCTCCTTCACCCCGCCCGTCTCCTCCTGCACGGAGTCCCGAGGCACGGTGGCCTTCTCCCCAGGCGGCACCTCCTCCTGGAAGCCTGGGCAGGCCGAAGCCTCGTGGGCATTCTCCTTGCCCACGCCGTCAGAGGCCTTCCCGCCCTGCTCCAGGCCCTTGGTGAGCTCGCTGGGGTGCAGGCCCCACCGGGGACAAGCATCCCCCAGGTTCTCTTCAGGCCAGGCAAAGGGGTTGGCGCCGTCTGCCGAGCTGGCGGTGCTCGCGTCCGGGAAGCAGTCAAAGGCGGCCGCAGCAGGGTCCGATGTGGCAGCCCCAAGTGTGGCCTTGGTGCTAAAGGAGAGGGGACCGGTCGTCTTCTTGGGGTCCGGGGCGGCGAAGGCCACAGAAGGGTCTTCGAACAGCCCCGGGCTGAAGTCCTTGGCGCTGCCACCCTTGTCCAGCTGCAAGGACTCGGGCAGGGCCTCTGGCTCCCCTGGCCGTGGCCACGCGTTCTTGGCCACGGAGTCCAGGCAGGCGCTGTGGTTCTCCAGCGAGAAGGGAGGAGGCTTGCTGGCGTCCTTGGCCAGGCCGGGCGCCTCGGCCCAGGTCTTCTCAGCCTTCTCGCCGATGGCCTCCTGCAGCCCGAGGATCTCAGAGGCCAGGTCCTCCTGCGCCAGGGCGCTGAGCAGCAGCCGCGGGCAGTCCCGCTCGCCTGCCACGAACTTGGAGAAGCTGTCGAGCGGCAGGCTGCCATGTAGGCTCTGGAAGGAGTCGTCGGACTTGGTGGACATGTCGTCGGGCGAGGTCACTGAACAGGTGGACACCGACTCAGGCTTGGCCTTCGAGTTGCTGTTGACCCTGGCGGGGCTGCCACGGGCCTGGTTGCAGTAGAGGAAGCTGCGCTCCAGCGGGTCCTCGGAGCCACTCAGGTAGTCGGCCTCAGGTGGCTCAGCGTGCGTGGACTGCGGCGTGCTGCTCAGCGGCTCGGATAGCGGTGTGCCTGCTGGCTCGGCCGAGTAGCCGCTGCCTTCGGGGCTGCAGTGCTGGCTCCGGTGCTGCTCCGGGGTCCTGGACACCAGGTTCTTGCCGCCCTTCTTCTGCGGCACGGCGGCCTTGGAGAGCAGCAGCTGCTGGACCGTGTTGGAGATGTTCTCCACCTGGGAGGTCAAGGCCGTGAGGCTCTGCAGGCTGAGGTCCGACAGCAGGTTCTCGGGCAGCTTGTCCTTGGGCGGTGCCTTGCAGTTGCCAGGCTGGGTGTCCACCGTGCCGGCGGCATCAGTCGGGGAGGGGTTGAGCAGGGGCATGAAGTGGCTGTGGTCCGTGATGCCCGCGGGGAAGGCGCCGGTGCCGAGCGGCTGCTGGTTGTAGGGAAAGTTCTCCAGGTTTGGCATCAGCGGCGATGGGGTGGAGCTGTAGGAGGGTGAGCGGCCCACGGAGCGTGCGGGCGAGTGGCTGGAGCTGGGGCTGAAGGTCTGGTAGTACTGCTCCGGAGTCCGCACGGCCGCGTCCGGCTGGCAGTAGCCCGCGCCCTGCTGCCCATAGTGTTGGTACTTGGCAAGGTTTTGGTAATGGAGGGTTTCCTGGGCATGGTGCCGGCTCTGGAGGGCCGCCTGCTGCTGCTGTTGCTGCTGCTGCTGCTGCTTCTGCTGCTCGTAGCCCATGCGGCCGGACTGGTAGGCGTGAAGGTTCTGGACCCGCTGCCCCGGGGCCAGGCTGGTGTTGGCGGCCAGTGGCCTGTCGTGGGGCGGCGCGGACGGCGCGGTGCAGCTCTTGTAGGAGTGGGCCCCCTGCCCGCCCCCCTGCGTGCCCTGACCCCCGGAGGAGTAGGTGGAGGAAGGGGGGAAAGACTGTGAGTGCTGGGGGAAATGGCCACCCTGGGGGAAGGGCAGGGGTGAGGCCATGTCGTTCTGCAGTTTCTGCCTTTGGAGTTTGGGGTATGCCAGGGGCTGCTGGGGCTGCGGCAGCTGCGGCTGGACGTGCAGAGAGTGAGTCCGGAAGGGCAGCTGGGCACCCTGTTCTGGGTATTGCCTGCCCGGGGGCACCGCTGCCTTTTTCATCAAGCTGTCATCATATTTGCCCACGCCCCCTGGCAGGGGCTGCGGCTGCGGGGGCGGCGGCTGAGGGGCCCCCCAGGCCTGCAGGCTCTCCTCGCCCGAGTAGCGGCCGGGGTACGGGCTGCTGTCCGGCACACTATAGCCCGAGAAGGCCGGCCGGCCCTGCAGGGACGGCTGGGAGGCCAGGCCCTTGCTACCCCGCGCTGAGCCGGTGGGTGCGCCGGCGCCACCCTCGTAGGCCGGATAGGGCTGCGGGTTATAATAGTCCTTGGCCAGCAGCCGCTGCCGGTCGCAGCTCAGCCCGGCCTGGCCCGGCTGTCTGTAATTCTCCAGGCGAGATGTCTCCTGTGAGGTCTGCTGGTAGTTCTGTTGTTTGCCATGGAAACCACACCTTTCTCGAAAAGACTGCATGACTCGGGCTGGTTATCTGTGAAAAGAGAAAGGGAGAGAGGGAGGGCGGGGAGGGGAGGGGGAGAGCGATTCAGAGGGGCCATTTCCCTTCCCCTCCGAAAGCCGGCCTCCCACCCTCTCCCGCCTGCCCTCTCCCCTGCAGCTCTTAATGGTCTCTCCTTGGCCTGAGCCCCCCCACCAGCTGTGCTCATATTGACAACTTCTGTGTCAGGGAGGTGTGCTCTGTAATTCCTGCTCCCACGTCGGCCCCCGCTGCCCGGGCAAGGACAGCCACTGCAGCGGGGAGGTGCAGACCTGCCGCCCCCTGCCCCCCCGCCCGGGTCCCCCTGCTGCCCCAGGGCCCCCAGACCCTGCTGGAGGGGGCAGGTCCTCCCCTCCACCTCACCCACCACTCCCCGCGCCTCTCTGCCAGCAGAATCATTTAGCAGAGAGATTCCCACTCCCCTGTCCCCTGGGGCCAGCTGGGTCCTGCCGGGTCCTGCCATCAAGTCCCAGGGCAGCAATGTTCGAGTGTGACCCAGCCGTGCCAGGACCAAGGAAGGGTCGCCCCTGCCCAGGGAAGCCACTCACCAAGGCCAGCAGAGACCGCGTGTACACACACACACACACACACACACACACACACACACACCTCTCTATCACTGCCATGCCATCTGGAATCTGTCTGTTCCTCCTAGCAGACGTCGATTAGGGACTGTGGAGCCATTGTAGGCATAAACGTCCCCCTTCTCCGACTCCCAGTAACGCAGGACGGCAGCACCTGCCTTCTGTTTTTGATATCATAGGTGCGTAAACAGATTACGTGGCCCAGAGTGAGGGCGTGCATGCTAATGGGGGACAGAGCCGCAGTCCCTTGGCCACAGAGAAGCACCCCACAGCTGGGCATGAGGCCGCCCAGGCCCTCCTGATCAGCCCCTCCCATCTCCAGCTCCACAGGGTCAGCACCCGGGCACGCCAGGCCAAGAGCCCATCTGTTTATGATTTCAGGGGCTCGGGCCCCCCCTGGTGAGGTCTAAGCAGCCCCAAAGCAGGATCTCGGACCAGGAAATGACCCCGAAGAAGGGGTGGGGGTGCTTCAGGGCAGAGCAACTAGATTCACACAACAGGCCGGCCTGCAGCGTCCAGGCTAAAGATGCCCCTGACCGGAGGCCAGGTCATCCCAGAAGGCCCTCGGAGGAGGGAGGTGCGGGGAGCAAGGAACATTCCAGGCTCAGGAGATATCGCACGGAGGAGTCTGGCACTCAGCCAGAGGCCCAGGGGGATCAGGATTTACCCCCAACCATGCCACTGGTCGGGGGGCCAAGAGGCGGAAAGAGAGGCCTGGGTCCCCCAGAGGGAACGGGGGATAGTCCAGTTCTCAGCCATTCCCAACAGCGACAGAGGAAGGGGTGGTCTGCTTCGGGCCACAAGACTCCAGGGTTACAGGAGGGACCAGATAGGAATAAAGAGGCACCGAGGACAGACGGACTCAGACGTGAGAAAGAGGACAGAGATGTGGAGTGGGGCAATGGGGGGCTCCCTCCTCTATTCTCCACCTGGATCCCACTTAGAGCCTTTCGCAGTGCTGGGACTGACCACGGAGGGGGACAGGGAGGGGCTCCATCCAGCTGAGCGGGGCGAGTCTGGGGAGCCAGAAGCCCCCAGGAGCCCTGTTAGCACAGCCCGGGCCCACCTCCCCTGACCTGGGCAGTCAGCTGACCCTGACTCAGGGCTAGATGTGCCTGGGGCTGCTGTGAGAGGGGACCCGTGTCCCACAAGGTGAGCCCCTGCCCACCAGGCCCCATGATGAATGAACACCACCCTGCGGCCTTCCCTCCTGCCTGTCCCCGGGGTTTTCACAGGCATCCCCAGCAAGGAAAAACGTGCCCGCCCTTCTGACCCACTTCAGTCCCATCCCTGGTGGCGTGGATCCAACATTACGTGAGGTGCCTGCTGTGGTGATGACGCCTCGGCCCAGAGGAGCGGGAGGCAGCACTCGGTTCTGGCCTGGTGGCTCAGCCAGGGAGGCAGCTCTGCGGACAAGGGTGCCAGCAGGCCCCCTCCCACCCTTGGGCAGAGGAAATGAGTAGGTGCACAACCTGGCTGGCAAGTCACTTTTTTTTGGGTGTCACCGCCCAGCAGCAGCCCCTGGCCAGCAGAGCCTGCTCTAGGGGCC
Source organism: Mustela erminea (assembly GCF_009829155.1). Taxonomy (NCBI): domain Eukaryota; kingdom Metazoa; phylum Chordata; class Mammalia; order Carnivora; family Mustelidae; genus Mustela; species Mustela erminea. The sequence goes on along the minus strand of NC_045631.1, from coordinate 12,846,348 downwards.
ACTGCACCGCGCGCCCCGCCTCCGTCCCCGGCCCGTGTTTATGAGCCCGGAATGCTCCCACCCAGACCCCGCTCTGGAGACGGGAGCCTCGTATATCTGCACAAATTACATTTCGGCTTTTATTAGTCCCAGATCGCTCCCATTTCCTGCTGAGTGTCCTGTGGATATCATTAACATTTCTCCGGGTTTTTTTATTTTTTATTTTTTATTTTTCTTCACATTCTCCAAAATGCATTACCAGAAACATTACTTAAAAAGAGAGTGCTATGACCAGTGTCATCCTTCCCCCCCCATGCCCCCCTCCCGGCTTTAATCAGTCCAGCTGCTGTGTCTTTTAATTTAGCCGAGCTGTATTAAAGGCGGGTTTCCCAATACACCCGAGCAGCTGGGTGCGGAGGAAGCATCTATCTCTAAGAGAAGACAGTTCAATTAAAATACGAGAAGCCCAGTGCCTGATGGAGAATGCAGGCAAAAATGCTCACCCCATCACCACCCTCCAACCCCGGGGGGGCGGGGAGGTTGCGGGAACAAAGGCATGGCATCAAAGCTGGGCTCCCAGAGCCAAGGAGGCCCACCAGCTCTGCCAGGAGAAAATGGGGCGCTGCCTCTTTAAGAGCTGCCTCAGGCCTGCCACAGGCTCTGTTGTTATTAATTATTATGATTATGATTACTTTTCAAGAGCACTAGGACAGGACAAGGAAGAGGGTGAGAGGCAGGCAGCAGACAGAGGTGGGCGGCAGCAGGAGGGGGTCCCTTTGGCAGAGATGGTGACCTCTGAACCTGGGCAGGGGAGGAGGGGGCAGAGGGGGGACAGACCGGGGGTTTGGCCTCAATGGGTTCAGCTGGAGGGAGAAGGTGTGGGGTTTGGGGAGGACACCCTCTAACACATCCTCTCGGGGCTCCTTCGGGTCCAGTCCACCTCCCCATCCTTGCTTCCCGTGTCCACTTCTTGTGGACACTGGGTCCGCACAAGGCCTGATCTCTGAAGTTCTTGCGGGGAGGGAGGAAGTCAGCCTTGAGCATCCTCTAGGCACCTGATAAACAGTGCTTAGGACACAAGTCCCTTATGAGGACTCCTGAAGGGCAGTCGTCCCAGGCCCTGGACCAAGGGAGCAGAGCAGACCCCAGGCTACTGGCTGATGCTCACTGCCGCTCCCCACAGGAGGCAGGAAGTGGGGGGTGGCGGGGGGGACACATGCCGTGCCCAGCCCTCTGTCCTCTCGTCAAAGGCACTGGAGGTAGGGGGTGGTAGGGGCACCATTGGCATTGGCCAGAGTGCTTACTCTGTGCAGGTCTGCTCAGTAACACTTTGTTCTGCTCTTCTAGGGAAAAAAGATGAGGTTCAGAGAGCAAGAGACTGACCTTTGAGCCTACCCACAGTGCAGTTCCTTTTGCTGGATCACTAGACCCAGAGTGCACGTTTCCTTCCCCCGGACCCCACACCAAGAACTCCCACCTACAAGAAAGCATCTTAGAAGGGCGCCTGGGTGTCTCAGTGGGTTAAGGCCTCTGCCTTGGCTCAGGTCATGATCTCAGGGTCCTGGGACCGCGCCCCGGATCTGGAATCTCTGCTCTGCAGGGAGCCTGCTTCCTCCTCTCTCTCTGCCTGCCTCTCTGCCTACTTGTGATCTCTCTTTGTCAAATAAATAAAATCCTTAAAAAAAGCAAGCAAGCAAGGAAGCAAGCAAGCAGGCATCTTGGAGCATGGCAGCAAGAAGGTGCTGGAAGGGGAGGGCAGAGAGGCCCTCTGCAGTCCCTGAGGACTGAAGGCCAGGCCAGGACCCCCACACACACACTTATTCAGGGAGCCAGACCCCACAGGGAAGTCCACTCATGAGGAGTGGTGGTCACTGGCCGCCTGCTGTCACCCAGGTAACTGCTGTCCCTGGGCAGCCTCAGAGAGAGGTCCCTGGGCCCACAGGCCCTCCAGTACCCCGGGCAGGGTGGATGAGAGCTGCCGCAGCTCCCATGGGAACCCAGTGGAGCCCAGCTGCGAGGCTGTGACTGGAAGTCTCCCTGAGGGAGAGGGCTGGTGGGAGACAGAGAGGAAGAGAGGGAGAGGAGGAAGAGAAAAGGAAGCTTTCCGTTCTCCAGCAGCAGCTGTGAAGCCGCTGGTTCCAACCCACCCACTTACCCAAGGTTGTTTTATGACCCGGTTTCTTGATTTGTAGCTGCAGGGGAAAATGTGACAACCCAACCCACTCAAGGCCTGGGAACTAGGAAGAAGGAGAAAGTTACCCAGGTCAGGAGGCAGGGGATAGGGTGGGGGATGTCCAGTGAGTAGTGAAGAAGGTAGGACCACCCTGGGCCTCCCCATCCCTCCGTGGTGAGTGCTGAATACTAAGTAGGAAACCTCGATTAAAATGATAAATCACTGGCCAGCTTTCCTGCTGTCCTGCGGGGTCTACTTTGAATCCTAAGGGCTGGGCTTGAATAGGGGAAGGGAAGAAATCCATAAGACAAACAACTCAGTCCTTGCAGGCCCTAGGGAAGGGTTAGAGTCCTTGGCCCCCCAGGGCTGGTGGGGAGGGAGGGAACCGAGCCTGCTAGGGCAAAAGGGGACCATCCTGGGGGATAAAGAATCCTAGAGAACAAGGCAGCCCCCACCTCAAAGGAGGGCCTCTGAAGACCACCCCATATGGGCAGCAACCCCAACATACTTGACACGCACCGCTCCTCATTCACGGGCACCCACGCAAGCTCCCTGGGAGAACCCCACAGGGGTCAGCATACACCCCAGCAGGGCCTCCTCGGGTGGGAGGGCCTGGGGGCTCAGGTCCTGAATACCCAGTGGCAAGTTACAGGGAAGAAGAGCAAGCCTTGGGAAGACTGCCTTGCCTCTCTCCAGATGTGGGGCGAGCCCCCAGCCAGCCTCTGTCTCTGAGGCTAGGAACCCCAGGCGAGGCAGGATCTCAGGGCTCTTTGGAGGAAGTCTCAGTAGGGAACAGAGGCTTCTGGACTTCCCAGACATTTGGAAAGCCTTCCCTTGAAGCCCACCAATGCGGTCTCCTCCAAGGCCCCAGCTGCAGAGGCCTCTGAGACACTCCTAAGGCCCGTGAAGGTCCCATCCTCGGGGTCTAACTTCCAGGAGGGTGCCCCTGGGGCATCGCAGGGTGTGTGGAGTGTGGACTGTGCTAGTGTCTGGAAGTGCCAGGCCCAGTTAGGAAGCCACAACACCATTTCCAGGAGGAGTAACCTGTGGGAGTCCCACAGCCCAGCGACAGGGCAGCAGGTCTCCCCAGAAGGCTGACTTCTAAAGCTGAGGGCCACTCCATAGCCACACCCCAGTGCCCCACATCCGGTTTCGAGGTGCGGCAATCAACAGGGCCCCGGAGCTGGCCTCGCGGTCTGGGTGGCCAGGCAGCCGTCTCCCGCTGGGAATTGTGGGGTAATAGGACAGCAGGGCAGGATTCAGCATCAGCTGCGCTGTTGGCCTTCCAGAACCCGGGCCCCCACTCCCGACCAGAGCAGGGGGAGACTGGCCTATCAGCTCGGTACTTACCAGTCTCTTATCGACAGTAATTGTTTTTAGATCATTTTATTCACCATTCAACAAAAAAGAAATCACCACCTCTCCCCCTCGCTGTCAAAATGAGCACAAAAGGGGACCGGGTTGGCGGGGGCAGCGTCCTGACTCCTAGGAGGGCTAGGGTCTGGTTGCCCACCCATTCAGGGACCCCAGGGTCAGCAAATCAACACACTGATTCAGAGGCTGCTGTGGGCATCTGAGGGGACCCACAGGGCGGGGCGGGGAGGCCTCCAGGTCTGTTCGAGATGCCCCCCACCAAGCCCCCAGATGCTCCGAGACTTGCGGGCAGCCACGCAATGTGGATTAGACGGGATCTGCGTGTCTGACAGCTCTGAGGGCAGGAAAAGGTGAGAGAGAGCCCAACCCCTCACCCCAGCTGGTCCTTGAGGGCCACCCCGCAGGCCCTGAGGGACCCTGACTTCCCTAGAGAAGTGGTCTCATCAGCTACTAGCTTGTCTGGCTGCTTCCTGAGCTGGGAAGACCGTTCTGATCTATGCGTGCCTCACTCCCTGGGCTCCAACAAGACTTTTGCTCGTGTCACTTTCCCAGGGACCCCACTCTGACCACTGTGCCTGGAAGAGTCCCCTTGCTCTTCTATCAAGTGTTCCTCTCCTTGTCATAAGCCACGTGGCTGGCTTTACAGCTGGTCTCTCCCTTAGATACGGTTCCCCGAGAGCAGGTGTTTTGGCCCGTTTTGTTCACAGCTCTATCCCCATATCCCCGCACAAGAAATATGTATTGAATGAGTAACGTGTCTGTGTCACATTAATCCTATGGAAATATCCAGAACCAGCCGTCGATGGCAGCGAAGAGAGCAATGGGGTGGGCAAGGGGGGCTTATGGCCACAACCACTCATTCATTTGGGCCTGGCAGGCCATGCACCTGGGTGAAGCCAGCAGGTGGGGATGGAGACACAGGGAGGGTCCCAGGTCCCAAATAAAGCGAGGGGCGCCCTGCCGAACTGGGGCCAACTGCTGCTGCCTCGTGGGAACAAGGGCTCCAGTTTTGGAGATCTGTTTTGTTTTGTTTAAATAAGAAGGGAAGTCTCTCATTTTAATAAATGTTACCGACCAAGTAAAAAGTTTAACACCCCAGAGCTGGAGAGGGCCGGTCTGTGGGCTGCTGCTCATGACAAGCTCCTGGGTGTCAGACGCCGACATAACTGGTCCGCACAGACCTTTGCAAGGGCAGGGCCAGGGCCTGGTCGGGAGCAGAGTCTGGGCACCTAGCAGGTGGCCAGGGCGCAGGCAGGCGTTCAGTGTGAAGGAATGAGAACAGTGGGAGCAGCCAGAACCTTCCCTGGGCCCTGGGAGAAGTCCTGAGACCAGGGAAGCGCGGAGTGGAGCTGTAGGTTGAGTTCCCAGGCCGGGCTCAGGGAGGAAGTGGGGCCTGAGCGGCTTGGGCCCTTTGGGGAAGTTCAAGTTCAGAGGTGCTCAGCGGTGGGGAAGCTGCAAAGGCTGGGAGGCAGGAGGCCTGCCTTCGGGCCATTCCACCCCAGGTGCCAGATGAGGCCCTGCTGCTCCCCCCTTCCCTTTGCTGGGTCCCTGCAGGGCTCCTTGGTGGCACTTATCACAGTGGTAATTACATAATTAATGGCATAATGAGCTGCTTTACATGCACCGCCCTAGGCAGAATGTAGCCTGATGAGGGCAGGGGCTTCTTCATCTGTTTGGTCCTACGCCCTAAGTGCAGAAACTGTCCTGGCTAGCTGCCGGTTAAATATTGCCCAGATGGCTGGGCAGATGGGATGGGTGAGGGGTTCGGCGCTAGCCTGGGTGCATCATTTAACCTCCTCACAGCTCTAAGGGATGCTGCCCAAAGAGAGGCCTGAAGACCCGCCAGGACTGATGCAGTAGCCAATCAGGAAGGAAAGACCTATAGCTTCTGCTCTGTCGTCCACACCCCCTGAGTCACAGCCACTCCCTCACCAAGCCCATTTCTATACAGCTTACAATCAGATGGGGTGGGGTGGAGTTGGGGGCTGAAGATAGAGGAAAAAGCAGCACGGCCCCTGTCCTCCCAAGGCAGACAAACACCCAGGAGGGTGCAAAGTTGGGGTAGAGGTGGTCAGGGGGGGCTGGCAGGAGGGTGTAATTAAGTGAGGAAGGGTGAGGGCCCACCAGATGGAAGGAGCAGCCCAATGAGGCTGGAGGCAGAAGAGAGCAAGTGGGAGACCTGCACTTATCTCCCCTCCCCCACTTCGGGGGGGCCGGCTGCCAACAGTCAGATGCCCCCCACCCCCGTTCTCACGGCACCAATCCCTGGCAATCCTGCAAAGTCACCCTGATTTGTTACCTGCCCATGTGGCTGCTGGGGGGCTGGCACGCTCCCATGTGCCTTTGGGGCCCACTGGTCTGCGGCCCAGGCTGGAGAGGGGTTTTTTGACCTGGTGCTGCCTACCTCTCCCTCTGGCTCCTGCCCACAAGACCAGCTGGCAGCAGCAGTGAGCCACCAGAAACCACTTTCTTCAGAGCATATTCTAGGTCAAATTTCCCCCCTCGTTTTGGAGAGATTAACCAAAGCCCAGAGAGGGACGGTGACTTGTCCAGGACATCCAGCAGGTCTGAGATCCCTCTACAGCTCTAGGCCCCTTGGTGCACCAGAAAATGAACTGTGGAGCTGGAAGCCAAAACAAGAGAGGTCAAGTTTCTCCTGTTGGACACCCCAGCTTTCTGGAGGAGCCAGAGAATGTCCCCCTCCTTCCCCAGCCTGGGTAGGAATAACCCCTCCCTTCCCTGCCTTTGACACCCACTCTGCGCAGCAACCTCATGTTGGGGAGGCTTAGCAAGCCAGCCCCTCCCAGCCCCGTTCCACCTGGGGGAGCCAGGGAATTGGCGCCCCCCCCACCAGCCCCCAGGGGAGGAAGCCGCCTGTCAGGCCGCCACGGCGTGTCAAATCCTCTTGCTGCCTAATTGTGAGACGGCGGCGTTTAAAGAAACGCTTTTCTGGCCGCCTGCCACACCGCAAACTGCTTGGTATAATTTTATTATTAAGGAGAGAGAAAAAGAGGGAGGGGGTTGGGAGAGAGAGAGAGAGAAAGGGAGAGAGGAGGAAATTGCTTAGTCCAAGTCAGCTGGTGGAGTATTCTGCTCAATGTGAAAGCGGGGACGGCGTTCCAGTTGGCAAGCTGACTTCGTTAATTGCGCATTCAGTCTCTACTTAGGGTAATTGAAACGAAGCGGGGCCCAGGTCTGACAATTAGGGTCTGCGACTAGGCCATTAACCCTTTCCGCCACCGCCCCCCGATGGATACCACGCGGCCACTGAAAGTCGGGGGAGGGCCGCTGGGCACCCCCGCGAGAAGCCCCTCCGAAGCCGGGGGTTAGGGGGTCCCAGGCGGTGAGGCGCCTATTGCGGCAGGGGGCTTCCGGGAGGATGTCCCAGCGCTAGCAGGGTTAACGCGGTACCGCGAGGCCGGGAGCCCGGCTAGGGCCGAGCTGGGGACGGGGGAGCCGCGCGGGGTGTGTGGGGGTTGTTTGCGGCCTCGCCGCCCCTCTGCAACAGATGTTCCAGCCGTGTAAGACAAAGGCAGAGCGCCTGCTGCTGCCGGGAGAAAATCCGCAGGACTCCCTCAGGGGCAGGTAAAATTTCACCTTCTATTTGTGTTCCCCCCTCACACCCCCCGCTCGCCCCCGCCCGCTTTCCCGGCCTCTGCGCCAATCCGGAAAGCGCCACCAAAGACGCCGCGCCGCCTCCTCCGCAGCCCAACCCGCTGACCCCAGCAAGGTCACGCCGACCTCGGGCTCCGCCAGCGGCGCGCCCGCCAGTCCTCCGCCCGCGAGAGGTGCCTCTCCGCGCCCGGCCCCCTCCCGGGGCGCCCCCCGCCCCCGCGCCCGCGATCCGCGGTAATTGGAGGCGCCAGGAGAGACAGGAAGGGGGCGCTGCGCTCGCCACGAGGCGGAGGCGGCGCTGGACGCTCCGCGCCTCCCTCCTGCCTGCGCTGGGACCCCGGGGGGCTCTGCCCCCCCAGCCCCCATCATTCATCTCCCTGATTCCCGCTGTATCCGCCCTCGGAAGTCAGCCGAGTGAAGCAGCTGTTCCTTGCACACTCCACTTGACCAAAGATGATGATAAATGAGGCCCGGGCTGCGTCGGGGACGCGGCGGCGGCCGCGAGGGGCGCGCAGGGCGGGGCTTACGGCCCGCAGCCCCCTCCCTACGGCTCGGAAAGGGCGAGGACGCGGAGGACAGAGGCCGAGGGGCACAATCAAAGGGCCGCACTTCTCCGCCGGCGCCCGGCGCAGCCTCAGCACCCGGCCGCTAGCAGGCGGCGGGTGGAGGTGCGCCCGGAACGCCGGGGCCGAGGCGGGGACCTCTAGCCCGCGGCCCGCGCCGCAGCCCCGCCTCCGCCCTGCCCCCTCCCTCCCCACCCCTTTCCCTAAGGCCGCGGTCCCCACGGCGCCCTTGCCCCCCACCCTCCGTGCCTCAAACCTATTAACGCTCGTAAATAATGAATAATGGAGCGCTTCCCTCCAGCCGCGCGGGGCTGCGGGCGGGGGCCGCTGCCAGCTGCGCCCGGGCCTGGGGAGGGGGCGCCCCCCGGCCGGGTGCAGGGGGCCCGGGCGCGCGGCCCCGCACACGTGCAGCCGCGGCGCGCAGGCGGGCACCCCGCCCCGCGGAGGAGGGGGAATCCCGCGCTGCCCTCCCCAACGCCACCTCCCCTGGAGTCCTCTGGCACCGAACGAGGCGAGAGAGCGCGCGCGAGCTTCCCAGCCGGAGAGGGTTATTTTTAACCTGCCCCCCTTTCTATATCTGCCTCTCGGGTTTGCGCGCCCGCCCGCCCGCTCCACCAGCCGAGGACGCGGGCTCCTCACCTCGCTCGGCGGCTCCGGCCTCTGAGCGCCTCCCCCGGCCCGCGGCCCCCGCCCCTGCGCGGGCATCGCGCGGCTAAATCTCAGCCTGGAAAGGACCGATTAGGAGCCGCGTGCCTTTCTGCGAAATATTGGAACCGGGTGGGGTGGGGGCGGGGAGCCCGGCGCTCTCGTCCCCTCGCCTCCCTCCCTGCTCGCCGTGACTGCGAGAGGCGGCTCCGGCGCTCCCTCCGCAAAACAGGGGGCGGCCAGGCCGGGGAGCCGAGCCCCCCTTTGCTTTTCGCCCTTCACTCCTCAACGCCCACCCTTCAGTCATCGACAAAGCTGGAGCTTCTAACACACCGACCCTCCGGCGGCGGCGGCGCCAAGTGGGGCGCTGCCTCCCCCATCTCGGCCTCCTCCCTGAGCCACTCCAAACAAACACACCATTTAAACAGCAGCGGGCTTGCACACCAACTTCAAGGCGAACCCCGCCCATGCCCGTGCAGAAGGCGCACGGGGGTGGGGGGGCTCTTTCCCCAGCCTTGTCTCCCTCCTCTCGGCCTTGGCCTCCTTAAGGGCCCCCCTCGCCCTCTCGCTCCCATTCCCTTCCCCCTTCGCGCCTAGCAGCCCTGACCCCCCACCCAACCCCCCTTCCAGGGGGACTGAGGCAGCAGGAAGTTCATGTCCATTCCCATTACCTTGGTTTCCAAAAGGCAACCCACCCAAACCCCAGCCTGTCCTTACCCCCAAAGGAGGGGGCAGCAGAGGAACTGGCTGAGCTCAGAAACCCCCTCCAGGCTTTGACTGGATCAGTCACTTGACATTTTCCAGACTCTGCTCACGCCCAATCCTGGAGACCCACAGGCACAGGGCCCCCTGAGGACCCCCCTGCTGAACGAGGTGGGTAAAAGACAAGCGGCTGCAAAATACAGGGGAAAACTGCGGAGAACTGGTGGGCTGAGGAGGGAGAAGGGCATTCCAGCGGCAAGGAGCCGTCTGGCTTAGTGGCAGGAAAGAACACAGCGTATTTGGGAATCCAAGCCGGATTTCTCTCCAGAGCTTAGCTAGAGGGTGGGGGAGGGCTGGGCCCCCACCCCAAGGGAGCCGCCTCTGGCTGGGATTATGGTAAGAAAAGGGGCAGGCTGGGGCGGGGGTGAAGATGTGTGTGGACTACAGATGTGAGGACAGCAGGTGCCAAGGGGTTTATCTGATGACACCTCTGGGCCAGGAGCTGGAGCTGGGGGGCCCAGCCGGCCCTGGAGGTGAGGCAGGTCCAGGAGGCAGGAGAGTAAGGACCCCCTAGCACACGCAGGGCCTGGCAGGGCAGACTTCGGGTTCTCCACGGGATTCTCTCTAAACCCCACCCCCCCCCCCCCCGCCAGCCTACGTACTGAGCCTGGGGCCACCCTCCGATCTAGAAAGTTCTTGGTAACCTCAGACCATCTGATGGGGTGTAACAGCAGCAGCAGCAAACATGCTGGCTGGCCCCCTCCTATGGCCAACGTGCCTTGATAGATTTTACTTCTAACCCTCAAATTGCCCTTCTAGGAGGTGACGTCACCTCTCAATTCACAGCCGTGGAAACTGAGCTCCAGAGCGGGGGAAGGGGCCATTCTGGGGGCCTTTCGCAGTCGGCCCACCTTCCCACTGGGCCTGTGGGTAGGGCCTCCAGCTTGTTTGTTTTGCTTCCCGGCAGCTGGGCATGAGGGAGGTGCCCAGGGGCTTGAGGGCACGAGATAATGAGGTCCTGGTTTGCTCCCTCGGAAATTTCTGGAAACTGGTTTTCTCAGGAGAAAGAAAAGGGCAGGGAGTTGGGATGGTGGGGGAACCGGAGAGAGAAGTTACAGTGCCCACCATCACCAACTCCCCCCACCCAATTCCTCCCGCAAATCCAGTCACCTACCAGGCCCCCTGCTGAGGGACCCCGGGTGGGGGTCTGGCTCCTGAGGCTGCATATTGTAAGGGAGGTCTGGAGTCCACACATGGGCCTCCCGTACTCATCTGTAGCCCAAACAGAAATCTCACAACACCACGTACCACAGCTCTTCCAATGCGCACTGCTGTTGTGGCGGAGAAGTTACAAATTCATTTAGGGCCTGGTAGCTCTGGGGGGTTATAGCCCCCTGCCCCCCCAAAATACACTAACAGCCCCTATTTTGATATGAAAAGCATCTCTGCCCCAAGACTGGCTGCGGAGTGGGGGACCCCGACCGGATGAACAGCTGGGACCACGGGACCACCCTGTCCTCCTGGCTACCACTGCCCTCCCCTTCCCCCACTACCTTGGCCGCCCCCCTTGCCAGGAAGGGAACTTCCATTTCTGGGCAAAGCTTGGACGAATGGCCTCCTGCCCCCAGTAATCCCTGGGTTGTGGGGGGAATCCTGACCAGCCCCCCACCCCACACACATACACATAGCCTGGTGACCAGAAGCGATGACCTCTGGGGAAAGTGAACCACCAGTCACTGCCCCAGAGGCCGGGCCGGAGGTGGCCTGAGCCTGCTTGCCTCAGGACGGAAAATATTTGCCTTTGGTTTTCAGCAGCCGCTGCCTCCTGCCTGATCTCCCTCCCTCTCTTCCACACAGTTGTGAAATATGGGGGTGCTTAAGGGTAAAAAGGGAGGGAGGGCAACTGTCCGAGTCCAGCGGCTGGTCATTCTGAACAGCATTCTGTTTCTCCCAAGGTGAAGAATCCTTTCCGCCTGCTGGCCCGCACCCCCGCACCCGGAGTTCCCTCCGCCCAGGCCCAGCCTCCTCGGGCCTCACTTCCAGCCAAACCAGGCCCCGCCAGAACTACCCCCCTCCTCGCCATCGGGGCAGACAGCCTCTTCCAGCTGCTCACAGCTAACTCCGTCTGACCCCAGCGCTGTCTTGTTCTGGAAAGTTGTTTAGGAGAATCCTTCCTGGCTGGTTCCGCATGGGGAGCGGCAGGCCTCTCTGGCTCCCGGGAGAGGTCAGATTCACAAGGGCCAGGCCCCCACCAACTGGGAGGGCTCCAGGCAGCCGGCCCTGTGGCTCTGGGGTGCAGAGAGGCGACATTCTCCCCTGGACCTACCCTGACCGAAAACACCAGGACCCTGATGCCGCATTGCTCTGGGTTCAAATTCCACTCCTGCACGTCATCTGCTGGCTGGCCCTGGGCAAGTCACTGACTGGCTCCACATGTCCGTTGGCTGAAACCTTAATACCACCACACTTACGGGGCTACCGCAAGATGGGAGGCTACGCTGAGCTTCGCACTTTGCAGCCCCCACTGGCACTGTCGAAGTGGGATGAGGGCCAAGTGCCATACTCTGTATGTGTGTGAGACAGACAGAGCATGTCTTCTGGTGTGTAGGGCTTTACAGGGGATGATGATACCACGCACCCCCCCCCCCCAGCTGGGGAGGCTTCTGGGACTGAGAATTAAGGTCTGTCCCCAGACTGTGTCCTGTCCCCCATGGCAGGTGCGTCATTTCCCAGCGGGAGTTCTGATGTTTCTCACACAGCACTGTGCACGTCTTAGGAAGAGGCAGGTTCCGATGTGGGGGGCCAGGGCTGCGGCCGGGGATCCTGCATCTGTAAGAAGCATGGGTTCCTCCAGCTGGAGTGAGAACTCAGCCCTCAGACACTCCTCTTCCCACTGAGTCCTGGAGGCTGGGGTTGCTGAGGGGCTCTGGGTCTTGTCCTGTCCTGAGGACCTAGGATCAGGCTCTGGTTCGGCAGCTCTGAGCCTCATTTCTCAAAGCTGAGTCCCTGCAGGGGCGCGGCAGCCCCTAGGACTCTGCATTTGGCCTGGCTTCCAGGCAGCGACACAACCGATAAAAGACAGCTTCATGGTGCTAAGCTTGTGACCACTTCCAGGCTGGGCTTCCTGGGCCTGGGTGTCACCATCAGTACAGTGGGAAGCCGGAATAAAGTGATTCCACTCTTTCCATCGAAGGTTCCCCACACCTTCTTCTGTTCCCTGGCCCCTTCAAAAGGTACTGCAGATCTCAATCCAAGTACTGACCCCAGGGGCAGACCCTAGCAGCTGCCTTCCTAGGGACCCAAAGGTCCCCAGACTGACAATAAACAGCACCCAGTTCTTGTGGCTGGCTTCCCTCTTGTGCCAGGCCCTGTCCCAATAAGCACTTTGCATTTACATACCTCATCCTCCTGACAGCCCCCCAGTGGAGATGGGGGTGGGGTGGGGGTGTATGTCATTCTGGAAGCTCCAAAAGCTGAAACTCACTGCCTGAGGTCACACCAGTGCTCAGGAGTGCAGGGCCCCCACAGTAACTGGACTCCCAATCTTTCAGGACCGGGCCCCCCAGTCATACACAGCTTTTGAGGGTTTCCTTATGGGAAAGAGCCACATTGATTTCCTAGGCCCAGGGCAGGCGTGGAAGAGGCTCACTGTGTCTACCTGGCCAGTCAGGGGGTGGGGAACGAGGGGATGTAGGGAGCAAGCCAGCACTATCTCTTCTGAGAGGTTTCTGGCCATACAGACCCAGATGAAAACTGCATGGGCCCTCTGGCGGTCTTGCTCCCAGCCTGCCTGGAGCCTTCTTCGCAGGGCAAGGACCCTGGTGTCCTTTGCAGCAGTGAAACCCTGGAGGTCCCCTGCTGTGTGTCCACGTGAGGAGGATGAAAGATACACACTCGGGGAGTTCCACACAGCGGAGTCTGGAGAGTAAGGAAGGGCTCCGTGCATGGAGGGGTATAGCCTTCAAGTTGGGGAGCAGAGCACAGTGTAGAAAGGGTGCAGAGGGGTGCCTGGGTGGCTCAGTGGGTTAAAGCCTCTGCCTTCGGCTCAGGTTGTGATTCCAGGGTTCTGGGATCATGCCCCACGTGGTCGGGCTCTCTGCTCAGCGGGGAGCCTGCTTCCTCCTCTCTATCTCTGCCTGCCTCTCTGCCTACTTGTGATCTCTGCCTGTCAAATAAATAAATAAAATCTTAAAAAAAAAAAAAGTGTGCAGAGATGTATAAAAGGGAAGAGGTTATTCTATTTTTTTTTATTTTACCATGAGCTTATAACTACTACAAAAAGATTTTAGAACTTATATGGCTCATCTCCATCCCCTAGGCTAGCCGAGGTGGCTGAGGAAAAGAGCCTTGTTTTGGGCTCCAGGCTGGCAAGGCTCGTTCCAGCTGTGGGATTATAGGCCAGATGGTCACATGACCGCAGCCTCCTCAGTAGGGTGGCCTGAGGCCCCACTGCCAAGAGGACTCAGCATCCCTGCGTCCCTCCCTGGGCAAGGGGCGCAATGGGGATCGTGCCCCCATTTCACAGGTGGGGCAACTGAGGCCCCAGGTGGTGGGATACGAACTGGAATCCCCATATAGTCTGCACCGTCACTTCTGGGCGCACAGGCCCGGGGAACCCACAGGCCAGGACTGGCTCATGATAAACCTGCGGCCTACTCCTGGTGCCATGTGTCACTGAACGTCCCAGTCCCTTCCCACCCCATCCTTCTGTCATGAGAACAAAAGCAATGCACATTCTACAGCTTGAAAGCAGAGGCTGATCTGGGCTTGGCTGAGACAGAGGTGGCCCAGGAGTGCCTGTGGCTAAATCCGGGCTGCGATGCCACTGAGCTGTGTGGGGCCCCAGTGGGCAAGTCCCGCAGCGTGCCTCAGTTTCCTCGTCGGTGAAGCAGGAGTAAAAGTAAGCCCCTCAGAAGGTAAGAATTAACTGAGAAAGTGGACGGTCGTCCAAGCCATGCCCGGCAGAGGAGGGCCCAACAAGTGAGCTGTTATTTCTAAAGGGTAAATATTTATATAATTTTTTATAACAGAGGGAAAGTTCAGGAAAATCCCTGACTGGTCCTAGCTGGCTTGGGAGGTGGGGCCGGCAGGGTGGGGGTGTCTGTGTGTGTGGCGGGAGCTCCTTGGAGCGACAGGAACCCAGGTCTAGCACCCCGGCCCCAGGAGCAGCTGGTGCCTTCCCCAGGTGAGCAGACACGAGGTCCCACCACTGACAGGCAGCGGCCAGAGCAGGCTCGGCGGTCTCTGTGTTCTCTAGCTGGCTGGTCGGGTGGAGCAGACTTGGCCGGAGGCCCCTCCAGCCCCAGGCCCACGGAGAGAGGGCTCAGAAAGGGCCCTGTGTTCCACCCTGCTCCAGGGCTGGCTTTTTCCAGACCAGAACCTCGTGAGTCTTTGGAAAGAACATCCAGTCCCTGAGATCCTACACTGACTTTCTGTGTGACCCCAGGTGAATCACCTCACCTCTCTGGGCCTCTGTTCCTTTCCTCACAGGACCTGAGGGGAAAACAGCCATCAAAGTGCTCTGTCACCGCCACAGTGCTCATGCTCATGCTCACAGGGCCCTGGTTTAGGAAGCAGCCTACACATCTGAACTCCTCTTCCAGATGCAGCAACAGAAGCACAGAGAGGTAAGGTCACTTGTCCAAAGTCACACAGCTTGTAAGAAGCCAGAAGCAGTAACAGGAGGTCAATAATGGGTAGTCGGATACTATTATTACAGTCCATGACTGTGAGGTCAGGCCTAGGATCTGAAAGCTCTGAACTCAGTTCCTGGAGGCAGCTTTGGCCAGGGTAGGAAGGCCCAGGAGGGAGCACTGTGTTGTGCTTGGCTATGATTTTTCTGGAGCAGAAGCTGCTGCCCAGGCACTGGGATTTTACATCCCATATTTCCTGGGTGCCCTCCACAGGCTGAGCATCGAAGTGCCTTCTTCCCTGCCACATCATTTTAATTCCAAAAGGAACTGAACTGTGCAAGGAACCTAAGAGCATCCCCATTTTGCAGACCGCACCATTAAGGCCTGGAGGCCAAGGGCATTTCTTGGTGAGCAGCAACATTCAGACTTCCAGTCAGCTCATCGGGCTCCAAGTCTGCCACTCAGGGCAAGGACCCTGGGCACAAGTATGGATGGTGGGCACCAGAGATCCCCCCAAGGGAGACTTTTGGAACCTATAGGGAGTCCCTGAAAGCTTGCTCTGCCTCCACACACCGTTTCTAGAACATGTGCCCTGCTGTCTCTGGGCCTGTGCCTTTGCTTCCGCTCACCCTAAGCCTGTCTAGCCACAGGTGTGGGCAGGACCATCTCACAGACAGGGACAATGGGGAGCCACAGAGGGCAAAGAAGGGAGTGAGTGGCACTATTGCACACATGTGCTTTACGTTCCCTGCGCTGCAGGGATGGACGACGGAGTGCTGAAGGTGGGGATGGGAGGCCAGGGAGCTAGGACAGTTTCCCTGAGAGCAACAAGGGGAGCCAGAAGCACGGCGTGGAGGGGTGGGGTAGCTGGAAAGGACGGGTGAGATTCTAGAAATGTCAGGAACAGGGCACCTCGGGACTCAACAGCCGATTCCAAATACTGCAGGGGGAGAAGAAGGGACAAGCCGCAGGGCTCGCCCAGAGCCCATTCTCCCAGCCAACCCGCCAATACCGGCCCCTCCTCGGCTTCGCTGCTCCTGTCACACTTGGGTCCCCAAAACCTCTCCTGTACATACCGCCAGCCCGAGTGTGGTTCATGACAGCCGGTGTGTCGGAACCCATCAGACCTGAGGTGGCAGACCGCGTGTCTGAGTCCCAGCAAGGGCAAGGAGGCCAGGCAGCAGAGAGGCTCAGAGCTGAGTCCTCCAGGGCTGCAGGGTGGGCCACCTCGCCTCTCCCTGGCCCGTCTCTGCCGTGCCTGTCACCCTGGCACTGCTGTCCGGCTGCCCTGGGGCACAGCGTGGGGCATGGTGCTGAGAGGCCGGTGCTGGGGCCTTGGCGGGCTGGGGTGGGGGCGGACTGTGATTCCCATGGGAAGGGGCTGGCTTTGGGCCCTACGCCCTCCAGGCCAGCTTTACTGGCAGAGAAGCCGGGCATCTGCCCCTCACTGGTAAACAAAGGCAGCGGCAGGCGGTGGCCGTGGAAACATTCGCAGGCAAGCCCCCAAACAGCCCGACCTTGCCCTCCTTCTGCAGAGGCACTGTCTTTATTCCTGTCCCTCCTTCTCAGGCCAGCACGCCCCTCTGGAGGACTGGATGGGCCATCAAGTCTACACATCAACCCCCCCATCCCCTGAGCTCCTTTGTCACTTCCCCTCCGGCCCTCAGAGCCACCACTGGAAAGATTTTGTCTTTCTAAACGGAGTTTAGAGATCACCCACTTGTTCTCTCTCATTGGGTCCAGCAGCTAATTGGGGCCTTTGATGGACGTGAGGCAAGCTGGGGGTTGTGGGCTGGGTGCCTGTAGAATGAATGAGTGAGGGGGTGGGTGGGTGGGTGGTGGATGCAAGGCAATGCTAGCCCCAAGTAAAGCCACTGCTATTTTTGTTAGCTTGAGCAAAATAGGATTTCCCTAAGGCTTGTAAGAACATGGCAGGTCATTCCTGGGGTCCCACAGGTCCCCTCTGCAGCCATCTTTCATGACACCTGGGCTGGGATCCTCAGAGGGGAGCAGGCCTGCTGGGCCCCACAGGGAGGGGCCACTGGACCACCCTCCTTCCTCCCCCTCCTGCCTTGTGATTCCCACAGACCCCCCGGGGAATTCCCTGACCTGTAAGTGTCCCCAGGCCCAGGGGTCCCAGGGAGCCTCTCCTTGGGGGCCAGAAGGGCGTGTGAGGAAGGAGGGGAAGGTGCCTGCCTGAGACCGCCCGGCAGCTTTGCAGAGCTGGAGAGAGCTGAGCGTTTGTCATCTGCTGAGGACAGTGGGGATGGTTTAAGGTGAAATTTAAGCCCATTAGTGCCTGGCTAATAACATCAGCAGAACAGCGAAAATGAAGGCAGGGTGTGTGAGCGTCCATAAATTGTCAGAGCTCGCGCCGCCTCCGTCCTTGGGCCTGGCTCCGGGGGCCCCTCCTCTGGCCTGGGCCAAGTCCCAACACCCCCCCCCCCCCCCCCCCCGGCCACCCCGCAGGCCCCTGTCCCCTCCCCCTTCTCTGTGTCGCTGGGCGGGCCCTGCCCGGGCCTGGCCAGGCCATGCAGGCTGGGGCCCCGGGGTCAACGTGCGGCTGGGGCCTCCGCCAGGGCGTGAGAAAAGAATCGGCCAGGGAGCCCAAGCGTGGAGGCAGCATCTTCTTAATCTCCCTCCTTTTATAACTTCTGTCTTTTTTATGCACACGCAAGGATCCCGGCTCAGCCACTGGCATCTCTTCCCCGGGCTAATCCCTGACAGCTCTGTTTATGTCTCCCATAATTCTCCAGTTTTATGGTTTTTTTTCGGGGCCATTAAGCTCCCAGCCACAAGCTCCTTCCCCTGCCCCCGCCTGCCTTTGTCCTTGAGGCTTGGCAGCCCCACTGGCCTTTGGGAGACAGGCTGTCCTTCCCCAGCAGGTGGACAAGGACCTCGGCCAGAGGACTCGCTCAGGACGGCCCTGTGCCTGCGGATTTCTGGTCCTCAGGCCCTCCAGACCCCGACTCCCCTGTCCCGCCCATCACAGTCTTGTCCCTCCTGTCCACACCACGGTCCAGGAGGGCCTAGCAAAGCAAAGCAAACCACTCTGGCCCTGGGCCACGCCCACCTCCCCAGTGTCACTGTTCCTCAGTCATCCCTTGACCTCTCTTCCTGGCTGACCTCTTCTCCTCCCAGGGTCCTGGCCAGCTCCTGAGAACAAAGCACCCCACCTTCCCCGTACCCCAACTACCCCTGCAGTTCCGGACTCCTGGGTTCAGTGAGGCCCTCTTTGCTCCAAAGACCTTGCTTTCTGCCCATGTCCTTCTACGGCTTGTCTCTGAGGAGGCTTCAGTGTCCTGGGGGTGCGGGGTGGGGGGTGAACCCTGCCCAGGGTCTCCTTATCGACCCCGCCTTCCACCCTTAGATCCACAGCCCAGAATCTGGCCTCATCACCTCCCTCTGGGAATTCTGTGCCCATCTCCAAGATGGGTTTCTGGGTTCCCAGCCTCAGCCCCGTATGGCCTCTCATAAGCTCTGCTAGTGGAATGATATCCCTTGCGATAAAGCCCTCAGTGGCTCCCCAGTACTTTCACCTGCTTGAGTCCCCATTTGCCGTGTTGGTGCTCAGATGTCACCATCCGCAGTCTGCCCTGCACCGCCGTCTGAGATCAGACCTCAGCTGTCCCAACAAGGTTAGTTCCCGCATCCCGGGCTACCCTTCCCCATTGCTGCAGGCCCATACACAAGGCAGCGGAGGCCACTTAGAGCCTTTCCTGGTTTCCTCCCTAGAAGCAGTTCGCTTGCCTCTGGATGCACACAATCTCTTTCTAGGACTCCTACATCTTATGGGGTGCCTCGTCCCCTCAGAATGGATATGAGGCTTCCTGTGTCAGTGTCACCCCACAAAGGCCAACATGGGGTGTTTCAAGGCAGAGCCTCTCCTCGACTCCCTCTCCTTTCTGGGTACACCCCCTCTCCTGCTATTCTCACTCTGTAGCCAGCACCCCCTGGGGGCAACCCAGCTCGGAGACCGCAGGTACCCCCTCCCATACCCAGGCTCCTTCCTGAGAACACCTGTGCCCCTTGGGAATCTCAGTCCGTCCTGTCCTCCTGTCCTCTTCTCCCTTCTGCTGAGCCGCCTTTAGCAGCCAGAGGCCCCTGGCCCCACCAGCCCATCCACGGTGTCCGGGATGCCCTTTCCCTGAGCACGCAGGCGGCCCAAGTCCCACCTGTCCTGTGGCTGCTGCCTGGGCCTCTCGCACACCACGTGGCCTGGGCCCCGCTCCCTTTCCTCTCTCCCCACCTGGATAGGTGCTGGGGGGCAAGCCCGCCTCCCTGAAAACGGAAGGAAGGAAACAGAGCCCGGAGCGCCTTCGTGCTGGGCGTGCCGCCCCCGCTCACGTGTGCTCACAGCGGCCCCAGTGCCTGGCTGGCTTTCAATCGATTCCAACCTGAGTCGTCTTGTGTCTCCCCAGTGTGTCTGGCCGCAGCCCGACAAGCCCCCTGCTCGGCCCTGCCCGCCCCGGCTGGCATTCCACCCAGACAGCTTCCTGCCCTTGGCAGCCTTCACCGCTGCACTCGCAGCCCCTGGCGTGACGATCGGAGCCCTCCTTGGCGCCTGCCTCTGCGTGCGCCCCAGGCCCAGACCCAGACCTCACGGGACAGCGTTCCTCTCTGAACGGGGGCGGGGAGAGCCGTCCTGGCCAAGAGCTCGGAGCACGGGCGACGTGTGGGGTGCCAAGCCAGGCGAGCCCCTGGGCTAGTGCGAGGAGTCCCATGAAGTACAGGGCACGCTTTGTGATGAGCGAGGCCCCTGCTCCAAGAGGATGAGTCTCAAGACAGCGATGCCCAAGCATCAGAGCGAGCACAGGGCATTTGAGCCCCGGCCCCATATGGCTGCACAGGTCACGGGCCCATGAAGCCAGCCCTGGCTCCAGGAGAGGTCACGTCCCCTAGGCCCCAAGCTCCCTCCAGAATGCTGCAGGAAGACTATGATTTAATCCACCAGTCACACCAGAGAGGTCCCAGATAATGTGAATGGCTCCCAGTGACTGAGCACTTACTATGCGCTAATTGCTTGGCGCAGAGTAGGTCGACAGACTATCACAGCTCCCCTCCGCCCCTGTTCTAGCGCCACTGAGATGGGGGTTTGAAGAGACAGTGCCATTTGCCTGAGACCACATAGTGGGAAAGTGCTGGAAGCAGGAGGACCCCCTACCCTCGCCCAGTCCAGGCAGCTGGACTCCATGGGCTAGTCCCACTTGCCCCCCACGCCAGGCAGGAGGGCCAGCCCTGTGCCCACCCTGCCCCAGTTGTCACCGTGCTAGGGGTCAAGCCTGCAGCAGACAGGCCACCGTGGCCGATGAAACATCTACACTCCTGAGGTCATCTCTGAATGGAGCCTGGTCCACCGCCCCCAACCTCTCCTTGTAGAGACGCAGAAGCCGGCTCAGGGAGGGCGGCTGACCCTTGCAAGGTCACGGAGCACAGCGGCACCCCCACGTCCCAGCCCCCAGCAGCCCTGTTTCCGTAGATCCTTTACCGCCCCTCCGGCAAACGCTCACGATCTGATGCATGAGGAGGAACACGGCAGGACGCGAAAGCGGGTGTTCAACATGATCCTAATTTTGTTCCACAAACTGGGCGGCAAGGCACAAAAATGTTTCGCACACCAGCCTCTCCTCCTCCGAGAGGCTGGAGGGGGACTTCTGTTTTCTTCTCCTCGCTCTTGGGTATTTTCTGTATTTTCTTCAGTGAGGTAAGATTTTTTTTTTTTTTTTTTAAAGACCAACAGCTCTGAATTTTTTAGAATGAACAGGACCAGGAATCTGTGGCACCCGGTTCTGGTTGATGGGAGAATTCCCGTAGATGCCAAGCAGGGATTTACACACTCCCCAAGAACCAGAGCACAGCAGACTAGCTTCGGGCCATGCTGGTCTCTCTTTCCTTCTCCCTGGAGGGATCAGAAGGTTCCTCAGGACCCAGAGACCTGGGATTATTCCTGGGTTGTCCTTGCCTGGCTCCCTAGGGAAGTCTGGGTGGCCTGGATGGGATGGGCTTCCAGAAGCTGGGAGTCTTGGCGTCACCCCAGTTGGCTCTGAAGCGAGTCCCTGTGTATAACCAGACCAGGAGACTGGCCCTCACTGGTCCCCACCTCCCTCTGTCCTCCTATCCCAGGCCTCCCTCAACCTCGAATTCCCCTCCTCACGCATCACAGCCAATCAGATCCCCATGACCCCAAGATCCAGGAGACCAGACTCCTGCTCCAGCCCCCACAGCTGGCCTCAACCCCATGCCCCTAGTGCTCTCTGGCCCCTCAGAGACCTTTACTCGCTCCCGGGCTCCGCACCTTTGCAGTCGCCTGCCTGAACACCGACCCTCACCACCCTCTCCGCCTGGAGCAGGTGGCCGAGCAGGTGGCCGTGTCAGTCCTTCTAGGTTCCCAGCCCCTGGGGGCCTCGTGCCGTGCTGGAAGAATCCATCAAGAGTCCCCTGTGCCCTTCGGAGGTGGGGCCCCCAGCACACCCTCCGTTGACGCGGGGCCTTCCGCAGACAGTGGCAAGCCACCTCCTGCCTGGAGAGCCCCCTGGGTCTCTGGCCTGAGGACAGCTGACAGTTCCTTAATAAAAGCGGGCCACGACGCGCCTGAGTGACACCGCGCCAGGCGGAGAGGCGGCGGCTTGCTTCAAAGCCTCATTTTTCTCCTTCCTGTTAGGCACCGAAACAATTTACATAAAGAGCCCCACATGTGTCTGTGACAAAGATTCATTTCTTCTCACGACTGGCCAGTGTCTCCCCCGTCCTCTCCCTCCCTTCCTTCAGCACCTTGGCCCACTTCCTCAGGAGTAGGGGTCTCAGGAACCACCTCGTGCCTGGGTCACCCACACTCAGGCCAGGGGAGGCCGGCACAAAGAATGACCGTGCCATCTCTTTAATAAACAACATGAAACGAAAACCCCACCAACCTCTCAGGGCTTGGGGGTGGGGCCGCCGGGCCAACCGGCCTGGTCTGAGGATCTCAGCAGAGCCTTGTTCTGGTCTCAGACGGATAAAGGGGTTTGGGCAGAACGAGGGCTGGCCACATGCAGTGGCTTCGTGTGCACCTGTGAGTTCACATGAGAC
Organism: Mustela erminea; assembly: GCF_009829155.1. Taxonomy (NCBI): domain Eukaryota; kingdom Metazoa; phylum Chordata; class Mammalia; order Carnivora; family Mustelidae; genus Mustela; species Mustela erminea. The sequence continues at coordinate 12,824,596 of NC_045631.1, read as the reverse complement.
ACCCGTACCTCCCCGCCACTGAGCAGGTCATCTGTCCAGCCCTGTGGATCAGGCCAAGAAGCCACATCTTCCCAGCGCCGAGGCCCAAGCTTGGAGCCCACGGCCTCTGCTCAGCTGTCCTGAATGCTGAGGCAAAGCCCCCAGCTGGTCCTGTCTCCCTATGGCTGAAGCCTAAAACCCCACTGTTCTCCTGGTTTCATCTTGGACAAAGAGTGACCCTCTCTTGGCTCCTCTATTAAGAATTGTCAGCCCAAGAACTAACAGGGCAAGTCTCACCACCCTGTGAGCAAATGACCCGGGCCCCCGGGTCCTATGCAGCCCAGGGCAGGGAGTGGAGGGAGGCCCCATGAGCCAGGCTCCCTCTGCGGACTTACTGGATGGCCTCAGGTTTCTTGCGTGTCAGGTGGGCGAGGAGGCAGCTCTGGGTGACTTGGGGGTGTGGATGCGCCTCACACACGTGGCTGACAGGTGTGAGCTTTAAAATACGATACGATTCCTCTTGCCTGAGTACTAGAATGTGCTATGTCGCCGCCTGACTCCCACAGTTAAGACCTGCAGGCTTGGGCTGAGTGTGCGGCCCCATGTGCGGGGCCTTTTTTAAAGGGATTTTAGGACGTACCGACTATACATGATTTTCTTTTTTTTTTCCATTTAAAGATTGTATTTCTTAGATTGCAGAAAGAGAGAGAAAGACAGTGGGGGTGAGGGACAGAAGTAGAGGGAGAAGCAGACTCCCCACTGAGCTGGGATCCCGATGCGGGGCTCCATCCCAGGACCCTGAGATCATGACCTGAGCCAAAGTCAGAGGCTTAACTGACTGAGCCACTCAGGTGCTCCTATGTGATTTCCGTCTTATGTTCAGGATATAGAAGGCCCAGTGCTGTGGACGATAAGGCTGTACTGGGGATGTTTCTGGTTGAGGAGCCTAAGGTCTGGCCTGACCTCTGCCCATCTCCTTGTTTGGTTCACTCTCTTGGGGTCTCCCCAGTGCCCCTGGGGGCCACCTTAGGTACCACACGAGACTGTGATAATTCCACTTCCAGGCACACAGCGAATGCTATGCAGGGGCACCAAACCATGCATTCTAGAATGTTTGCAGCAGGTTTACTCCTAAGATCCTCAAACCGTAAACTACCCAAATGGTTGCCAAAGGCAGAAGGCTCACACTGGAAGACTACACGGCCATGCGACAAGACAAATGCCATGCACAACACAGGCAGAACCGCTCGCCGAGTGAAAGAAATTGGGCTGCTGACACTGACGTGGGATGAAATCTGCAAGCTGAGGGATGGATCCCGGGGCAGCCGATGCCTGGCAGGGGGCACTGGGACTTGGTGGGGGGCTGGTGCTTGCTGTCTTTAACGTTGCTGTGAGTGCTGGTTATATACACGTGCGTTCAGCTGGTAGCAATTCCTTGGGTGTTTCTTTGTGCCCTTCTCTGCATGCAAGTCAATCAAGGGCTCAAAATTAAAACAGAAGAGACTCCAGTCTCCTTTCCTCAGTGGTCCCTGAGGCTCCTCACTTGGCTTGGGGTGAAGTACAGAACCTGCTTTGGCCTGTGTGATCAACATCAGCACGCCACCAAATACTTCCTGGTCTTCTCGGCCACAGGTGGCAAGTGCGACCCCTCCCCCGCAAGAAGTCAGGATGGAGGGGGGGACACGTTGGTCAACGGAACTCAAGTGACAGTGACAAGCACTGCTTTAGGGGGGGCTGCACAAGCCCATATGGCTCTGTCTCGCTCCCTCCATGACACGCAAGTGTTCCAGAAGGCTGCTGGGCCGTCTGCTTGGATCCCTCAGTGACAGCAGTGAGCGGTCCCTCCGCTGTCTGGTCACGGACACGGCGCCAACGACGAATAAAGCCTGTTGGAAGGCACCGATCTTTCGGGGATGTTCGTCATGCGGCACGACCAGTCCATCCTGCCCAGTACACCGGGCTTTCAAGGCTCTCTGTGGCCTGTTCCCCGCCAACCTCTCCGGCTTTGCGAATCAGAAATATTCCTGCTGTGAGCGCGCAGGGACTTCAGTTGTACAAACGCACTGAGTTTTTTTCCTGTTTGTTTGTTTTTTTTTTCATGGCCTGTGTCTTTGGCACTCGCCGGCATCCCTCCCCTGCCCTGCCTCCCAGGCAGACTGGCCCACGTGGCAGCTCCCCCTCCTGGATCCGTGGCCCCTGTCTTGCTGCTGTCAGCGGCTCCTTGAAGGCAGGTGTGGAGTCGGTGAGCCATCATTATTCCCATGAGAACAAGTAAGGAGGGGAGTGAAGACACACAGGCGTGACCTCAAAGGCAGCTCCCACGTGAGTGAGCCATCACAAAGCTGGAAGGCTGGGAGCCTGGTGGGTCGCTAGGCCCCCTCCCAGCAGAGGCCACGCTCCTGGGCCAACTCCTGCAGCTCCCACGGCTGGTCTTACATCTCTCCTCCCTACTCACGTTTCCACAGGGCACCACCCCCGGCTGGGGGCCTCCTGCTGGCTGGGGAATGTTGGGGTACAAGGAAGGATCTGGGGGCCCCCGGGGAGGGTAAGAGTGCTACCGATTAACCTATTTTAGAGGATACAGATCGGCACCCCAGGGAAAGTACATTTTTTTTTCTGAAAGGCCTCCATCTGAGGCCACGTGGTAAGTGATCCCAGCTTCAGCACTGGCCTCGGATTCCCAGCTACGAATGCTGTCAGGGAACCTCCCAGAGCTGCAGGGTTTCAGAGTGGCCCATCATTGGGCAGCCCTGGGGGAACCTTAATTGTGTCTTGCTCCAGCCCGGTGACAGGAGAGGGCCGAATGGGAGCCGCGTGGACAGGAGTCTGGGATGCATCAGGGAACCAGTCGGCCATGGAAGCAAAGTCCTCCTGGACCCCCCGTGTCCCTAGGGCTCTTAATTCCACTGAACTGTCTCTACCTGCTCCCCCCATGAGTCCCAAATGCCCAGCCAGTCATAGCAAGGAAGGCTTCAAGCCAGCACCTGTCTTCCTCTCCATTGTCCCAGGACAGCTTGGAAGCTCAGAGAGGGTGGGCAACTTGCTCAAAATCACACAGGAGAGCTAGTATGGTGGGCTAGCTTTCCTGCCTTGGTGGGCGGGGGGGGGGGGGCGCTCCCTGGCTGTCAGGGATGTAGAACTTCCCCTCGGACCAGACTGAACCCCTCGGCTCAGCCTGCACGGTTCTACGTGATGCCACTCCTCTCTAGCTCCAGCTTCCATCCTTTGCCCCACGTGCTCTCTCCAGCCACTGGCTCCCACTGGCTCCTTGTGCGCATGAGGCCCTGACCTCCAAGCCTTTGCACACACATTCTTCCCTCTGCCCGGGACCCTCTATCTTCTCTGCTCAAAAGCCGTCTCTTCCTGGAAACCCTCCCTGACTGCCCACCTAGGGGAGCCCTCCACCCCCACAGCTCTTACCACTCTCTGAAATCACCACCCTCATGTATTTGGTGACTCACCTTTGGTCCATCTGCCCCAAGGATGGTAAGTTCCATGAGGCAGGATCCTGTCCATCTTGCCAGGACACACAGGAAGCACATGCGAAAGGGACTGTGGGTGCTGGTACTCCCAGTCCTGAGCCAGGCACAGGGCCCCGGGGCTGGGAGTGAAATCTGTGGCTAGTCCCAGGTTTCGGGACATCCTTACATTCAGGAATTCCTGGTTCGGCCAGCAGGCCCTTGGGCACTGGAAGTACTCCCTCCCCTCCCCCTGCACCTGCTGGCCCACCTCCTGAGCCCACTCTGCCTCCCCTGCCCTCCCTTGTTCCTTGGACTCCGCTGTCTTTCTCCCAGCACCCCACCCCCACCCCCTCAGACCCCTGGCACTCGGGAGACAATGTTCCTACCTCATTGGCCTGGCATTCGGGGATGACCTCCACCACCTTCCTAGCTCCCAAACCTCATGCCCCAGCAACTCAATATCCTGAGGAGCTCCCTGTACCTAGCCGCTCTTTCCTGGCCCCCAACCTTGGGTCACACCGGACACAATCCTGGGGTATGCCTCCCCATCCTTGTCTGCCTGGCACAAAGCTAGCGGGCCTCCTTACCTCGGCCCAAGATTGCCAACTCTCAACTCTTGCTGTGGCTTTCCAACAGACAGCTTCCCGGTCTCCCTCCCAGCCCCCTGCCACCGTCCACTGTCACATCGGTCACTTGCCCGTTGGGACCTGCCGCTTTTGGTTCCCTCCCCGTGCCCCCTGTGCTGGGCACATAGTAGGGGCTCAGAGAAAGCCAAGTGTGTGTGCTGGAGGATGGACTGGTGCCACGTGACTCCAGAGGTAGAAGCTGGTAGCTGGACATGTGCCAGGGCCCGGAGAGACGGGTGAGGGGGCTGCCACCCCCACTGCCCGGGGCAACTGTCTAAGCAACCATAGCTTTCGTGAGCTGGTTAGGCCCTATGATGAGGCCATTCACATACACATCTCCTCTCTCAACCCTCAAGACAACATGGGTGTTGTCACTATCCTCAGTGCAGAGATAAGGACACTAGGCACAGAGAGGGTGAAGAACTAGCCCAAGGTTACACAGGCAGGAAGTGGGAGAGCTAGGACTTGAACCCAGGACTCCAAAACACATGCTATTTCACTGCCGTGGGCCACTGCCATTCAAGCACGCAGTTCTAGGACGCTCCAGAGGCTCTGGGGATGGGGTCATCTGTCAGGGCTCCTCTTGCCATCTGCCTACAGCCATACCTTGTGGCCGAACCACTCCTCTCGTAAGTCAATCCCCAGATTCTGGAAGGTGAGGGCTTCTCCCTGGAGCCTTTCTCAGTGTGGTCTTGGGTGGCTGGGGCCAGGCAGGGTGGATGGTGCCACCATTTGACAGTTGAGGAAACCAAGGCTCAGAGAGATTAAGGGATCTGCCCCGGGCCACACAGCTGGATTCCAGCTCCAGCTCTGAGAAGCTATATGGCTTCTGGGTGGGAACTCTGGGAGTGGGCACTGGGCTGCAGGGGGCCCTCTCCAAGGCAGGGAAACCTGGGACCAGGGTACCAACTGAGCTGTCATCAACCCCCAGCATCCAGAAGCTCCCAAAAGGCCAAGGGGGTATTGGACTGAGCCAAACTTTTGGGTATAGTCTGCATGACTTTGGCCTTGATGCCAACCAAGCCTCCTCTGCGTCTCTGGTTCCTAAACTTTTCTTCAGAGTCGCTGGGCCCTCATTGTCTACCTCTCGGTCACCCTAGTGTTGAACATACACCCATGTGTCCTGGGCACTTGGGACACTCTCCCCCAAACCTGACAGCACTGTGGGGGCAGAACCCTGTCAAGGTCTCCAGGCCTGCCCACACAGGGTTCTGGCCAGGAGGGAGGAACCCTTAGCAAGTGTCTGTTAGATGAGCGAATGGACCATTATGTGTTTCCTTCCCTTCTGTAATGTTCCATGGGCCGCCTCCTCCAGGAAGCTCTCCCTGAACCCCCTACCCCTCTACCCTAAGTAAGCACAGATCTCACCCCCAGACTCAATTTAACCCCAGAGCTAAATGAACTGTAGCATCCCCATGGGCTCCACCCAACTCCTGTTCACTCACCTTTGGGGATGGAGTGCTCACTTCTTTCTAGAATTGTTCACTCGGCTCCTACTGGGTGCTAGCCTCTGCACTGGGCGCTGGATGCGGCAGCAGGACAGCCGAGGCTTCTGCTCCCGAAACAAGCACTGGACATTCTAGGTCAGCTGGGTCCCCTCCGGGTGGCTCAGCTCTTGGCAAACTTCACCCGTGGATATGTGAGGACATGGGGAACTATTCCCAATGCATTAAGTGAGAAAAGCAGGTCACCACAGGGACACAGCAAGAATATGATGCCACTCTGTCTCAAAAAAATCTGTAACTGCCTGCTTCTGGAGCAACGGGCCCCAAAATGGGACCCGGCCACTGGCAGGTGGTAAAGGTCCCAGGGGAGCCTTATTTTCCTGCGCCTCTTGTCTATTTGCTGAATTTTCCACAATGAACGTATATTATCCGTCACTAGGGGGGAACTCTGCCAATCAACGCCTCCTCTTGGCTGGGCTGAAGTCAGCGTCCCCGTTTGTGTCCTGCTTTCTGGAGCAGCACAGAGCAAGGGAGAGAACTTCTTGCGGGAAGCGGTCTGTAGTCTGTAGGCTCTCCCTGCCCCCACCCAGGGGCTTATCCTTCTCCAGGCAATCCCCCAGTCCCTCACCTGGGCCCTGGCTGGCCCCAGGGTCTCACACCTTGTCCATACTTTGCTTCCCTCATGGAATCCGTACTGATCTGTCCCCCAACTGCGATGACAAGTTCCCCACGGCAGAGCCCACAGGCCCAACGTGGGGCTGGGCATACAGTAAGTGCCTCATAACAGCTTGCACAGAATGGCCTCTGCTTCATGCCTGGCAAGTGGTCTCACCTCTCCAGGATGGCGATGAGAGGGCTAATGGCAGCAGCTAGTAGAGGTTCACCCGCCCCAGCACCCCTAAACTGGAACCAGAGAGAGGACATCTATGGCTCTTCTGTAGGCCCCAACCTGACTTTGTTCCTCCCCAGTCTAAAATCTTCCATAGTTCCCCTGAAATAACCACTCCACCTCAGAGCTTTGCATCCAAGGTCTTGTACCCTCTGGCCCCTGGTCCCTTCCCCAGGTCCTCTCCTCCTCCAAAACACTGCCTATAATCCACTTGCCAAGGGATCCACTTCATGCCCCCCGGGCCTTTGCATCTGTTAGTCCCTCTATCCACAACAGGCCAACCCACCCCTATTCACCCTTCAGAACCCTGCCCAGGGGCCAACTCCTGTGAAGAGCCCTTCCTGATCCCTTACCCTCCCCCAGATCTGGTGAATCGCCCCTCCCGCTCCTGCTCTCCAAACACACATTGATTATCGCACTCAATGCAATTAGGGGTTGACAAGTCTGTCTCCTACCAAACCGGACGCAACGGGGACTGGGCCTTTTGTCTTTGTTTTAAATCCTCGGTGCCCAGATACCGCCTGCAGACAAACAGGCACTCAGGAGCGTCTAGCTGACAGGTGGGTGAGTCAGTAAACAAATCTGCACGGCCCTTTACAGTTTACGAAGCCTTTTCCCGTCCTCCATCTCACTGGGCTCCTCTCATCAGGGCGGCAGGGAGGGGAAGGCTCCTGGAGCCTTCGAAGGGCCGTAGGGGCCCCTCCTATCCGCCTGGGCAGGAGCTGAGGTTTGCCAGGCACCTCCCACAGGGCTCCCCAAGAGCAAACCGGACCCCCTTTCAGCAGGAAGCCAACAGCCTCCCCTGCTGAGGGCCCTCCTGCCCACTCCCCCCTCACCCCGCCTCGGGGGAGCTGCCAGCAGGTGCCCAGGTGGCGGCCGGTTGGGGAGAGGCTGGGGTGAGGCTGCCATCCATCCCACCCGGAGCTGTGGGATGCGGCGGGGCTGGAGCTCAGCTCCACCAGCGAGGCTTGGTAACAGTTGCTATGTAAAACGCTCGGAGGGGGAATTTACTGTCAGCGTTAATAATAGATGAAGGTTTCAGAATTTTTGATGCCTTACGTTCTAAGCCGTTTGATTTATAATGTCTCTGGAAAGGGAGAGATGAGGGTGGGGGGTGAGGGAGGAGGCCCAGAGGCATGAGCTGGGAGCTTGTGTCCCCCCTCCCTACCCCTTCCCCATCCCCACCCCTGCCACCACCACCTTTGACAGACGGGGAGGGAAACTGAGGCCCGAGGAAGAAGCCACAGAGCCACGTGATCCGGATGCCCGTGGCCACCCCGAGTCCAACGGGAGGAGAAACTAAGTCCCGGCCCCTCCCGCCCCTCCCGCCCCGCGCCTGGGGTTGTTTTGATGGATTACTGCTTCTCCTTTTAGCTCGAGCAGGTGTATCTGAAGTAGTCTCCGGAAACGGCACTGATGGGCGCCTGTGGCGGGGGCTGTGTGGGGCTGATTACAGGCGCGAGGAAGGCAAAATGCAAGTCCCAACTTCCCTTCTGCTTAGCTGCAAGTGGCGGCTGTTGAGTTGGGGGAAAATATCCTCCCTGGGAGAGCAGGCAGTGCGGTTGGGCAGGAAGCAGGGCTGTTTGTCTGTCCTGGCTCCTGAGAGTCAGAGGGGCTGGAGGGGGAAGGGGGGGAACCAAGGGCATGGGGGAGGGGGTCGGGGCTGTCCTGGATGCAGGAGGCCCGGCCCCGCGGTGGCCACCGGGTCCCCGGTATACACGCCCGGACACACACCGAGCGTGGGCTCCGGCCACCCCCACGTGTGGCAAGGCAGCTCCCCCGCTGAGGTGACCCCAAACCGAGCTGGTTTTAGAGAGGGTGCTTTCCCTTAGGGCTTTCCGACCAAGCCTCTGCTCACGCTGCTCTTTGCATCTGGAATTCTCTCCTGCCTCCTCTAACCCTCCTTGGCCTCTTACCCCAGGCTAGAAACTCTTCCCTGACTCAGCAGCCGAATGGGCTCTCTCCTCCCTGGATCCCCAAGACCCCACGGTCTTTGGGCCACAGAAACTGGGCCTGGGGTTCCCAACACCCAGATGACACCCCCCCGCCACCTGACAGCTCTGTCCCCAAGAGTCACGTCATCTCCCAGAGCCACAAGCAGCCACGGGGCTGTAGGAGGAGAGTGACACCCTGTCCCTCACAGACCTCCTCTAGGGACAGCACGAACTTTGCAGAGCTTTGGGGATGCTGTTAATAACGGTGACCAGAACCCCGTTCTTGCCGGCTACGCCCATCACCCAGAGAGAGAGGCCTGCTCTGACCGCCTCTACAGCAGCCCTCTCCTCCTGGCCCCCATCCCAGTTCCCTGCTTCATCACTGGCTCACCTGCTTTTTTCAGGGTCCCCCATTCACATATCCGCTTCACAGATAAGGGTTTTTGTGTGTGCTGACCACCGCTGTGCCCTTACTTAGCACCTGGAACAGTCTGGCACAAAGCAGGTGCTCGCCAATGCGTGAAGGAAAGAAGGGATGAACACGGCCTGTGTGTGCGCGTGGGGCCCTTCCTGAGCCCTCCCAGAAACCAGGCCCGGCCTGAGGGCATGGGGCTCGGCTGCAAAGTCATGGGTACAGTCACGGCTTGCCCCCCCAGCGCTTCTCCATCCCCTCATTCATTCACTCATGCTGCACCCCCTGACCCCGGGCACCCCCCAACACCAGTCCTGCACTGGGCTCTTAAATGTCCCAGGCTCCAGAATGCCCTCAAGTGGGGACCCTAGAGCTCCCATCCCAAGGGGCGAGGATATACAGGCCTACCCACAGGCTCTTAAATAATCACCCACAGCCCCAGCGGAGGTGGCCTGGGCCCTCCTTACCCTCCAGAGTGGGTGGGATTCATGCAAGCACTGGGGGTCATGGAGGGCTCTTCCGTGATGACAAGGCAGCTGAGCACAGTGCCCCAAGGTAGAGGCTCCCCCTGGGAGGTAAGGAGGCCTCCTGGGAGGTCTACCTTGCCAGATGCCACCCCCTGCCCACTCTTCCAGGAAGTCAGCCCCTGTGGGAACCCAGGCTGTCACTCACTCATCAAGTACTCTAAGGCCCTCCTCTGAGCCAGGCCCTGTGGAGCCCATACTGGGCACACGGAGGAATAGGACATGGTGTCCAGATGGAGGGGACCCCAAGAGACACATTGAGAGGCATGAGAGGCTGGGGGGGGCAGGTGTGCGGAGTGCCAGGTGCCAGGTTAGGAGCTGGGCTTTGTTCAGAGAGCCATGAAGTGACTCAATCTTACCTGTGGGTGAAAGGCTCAGGGAGGGCATGGCTAGGCCCAGGCTAGGAGGGACGAGCAGGGAAGAAGAGACGGGGTGGGTGGGGTGTGTGTGCCCCCTGCCTGATGGCAACTGAGATTGCTGCCTGGGGAGGGGGCCTTAAGCCATCATGGACCCCTGACATCTTTAGTGCCCAGAGGGCAGGATCCCTGAAGAGGTTGTGTGCAGCCTATAGGTGGGGAGGGTCTCAGGGTCTCCAGTAGAGAAAGGAACTCTTTGTGGAGAGCTCAGCTTCAGTGTCAGGCAGCCTCTGGCCTCCCCGAGCTTCCTGGTCTGGGCTCTGCTGCCCTCCGGCAGGCTGAGCTGGGATGGGAGGTCACTGAGGGCCGCTGGGACCTTGGCAAACAGGAAATGCCAACTCACCCTTCGGGTCGGCTCCAGTGCCCGAAGCTCCCCTTGGCCTGTCTAACCTCAGGCCTAAGCCTCTCCTTCCTGCTCCAGCTCCTCCCACCCCAGGTCTCCCAGTCTGGCTGCCCTCACTGGCCCCATGTGCCAGGACTTCTCCTCTGGTGGTCTAGAAGCCAAGCTGCTAGGAGCCTTGAGCCCACTTCGGCAGCCACTTATCACACCACGTTCATTCAACAAAGCTGCATTTTACACCGTGTGCCAGGCCCTGGGTCTACGGCTCTAGGCTGAGTGCTGGGGTGCCGGCAGGCTGTTGGGGAGACTGCACAAACAGGCCTGCCAAGCTCGGGTGGCAGCACTCTGACAGGAAAGCCCGGGCTGGGTGAGCCCAGAGGAGGCCTCTCACCAGTCCAAAGGTCAGGGAAGGCTTTCAGAAGGCTGGCTGCAGGGTCTGTGGTGCAGTCAGGCATGGCCAGAGGGACTGCTCCTCCCCCTCCTTGGCCTCCTTTCTGGCCCACTCCAGAGCTTTTGCCCATCAAGTCTAGATCTTCTCCATCCCCAATGACCACCTACCTCAGTTTTCCTGATATACAGAATGGACCCCATGAGTCATTCAGTCAACTGGGTAATTATTTACATAAGAGGTGCTCCCCTACCTACTATTCTCCTCCCCACTCTCTGCTGAGACACAGTCCTAACTGCCCTGACCATTTTCCTATCCCAAGTGAAGCCTGTGGGTAGCTTCCTACCACTGCTCAGTAAAAGCCCAGGATTCTAGAAGCACCAGGAGCCAAGCATTAGTGGGTGAGGGCTGCTGGGTCATTGGTTGCAACTTTATTAATGGAGTTTATGGAAGGTCTTCTAGTCAGCAATAATGTGCATAATTTCTGTAACTTCATCAGTGCCGCCAACCTGAGCTGTCCTGGGAGGCAGGCAGGCAAGTGAAGATGAGGGTTAGGGCATGCTATATGAAGCCTTTGTACAAAATAGAGAAAGACACCCCAGATGCCAGTCTGCACAGCTTAGCTGGATTTCCGCCAGGAACCCTTGTGCAATGTACAACCCATACAATTGTGCCCTTTGGCCCTAGGTTCAGGAGAGTGTCAGCATGGAGGCTGTTCCCCAAACAGGTCACTCCTGCTTTTCAGACCACTCAAGCCAGGTGTGAGAACTCCCTGAAACAAAATGCAAAGTGTGTGTGTATGTGGGTACAACAGGCACACTTTATCTGAAGACAATACAGAACTTTTTTTTTTTTTCCAATTCCCCAAGGGTTCAGAGTTTGTGGAGTCTAGACTTGAATCTGGGCCCGGGGTCTGGGATAAAGAGTGGCAGAGGGGTCTCGCTAGAGCCTGGGAAGGGGTTTGAATGTGTTCAGAAACACAAACATTTCTTATTCCATTTCTCAAAAATTTGGACTTAAGATTCTACTTTTTTTAAAGGATTTCATCCTTTTTGGGGGGGTTGCTGAGGAAGAGGAGTGGAGGGAGAAAGAGAGAATCTTAAGCAGGCTCCACACCCAGGTCAGAGCCCAACTCTGAGATCATGACCTAGCTGAAATCAAGAGTCAGACGCTTAACTGACTGAGCCATCCAGGCGCCCCTGGACTTAAGATTCTGAGCAGCAAAACCACACAGGCTTGAAAAAGGGATGATTCCTGGGCCCCACCCCTTAAGATCTGTAAACGAACTTGCCCTTGATACAAACTCCAAAGTTGATGAAGCTCTGATTTAATACTATCTTCTTGCTGGCTCTGCTGTAAGCAGTATTTTGGAGGGGGGGGGGGTGTTAGTGGGGAATAACGTATTTACCCCAAAGTCTATCAAAACTCCACAAAGGATATCCATGGATAACTGTGTAACTGATTTCATGACTGCAGCTCCCTCTTCCTTGTCGGAGTGCTGTGGGGGTAGAGCTGTGGAGGTTTCATCTAGTCCACCCCCTCAAGCCAGGGAAGGGCACCGGCAGTGTTCCACAAAGGGGAAGTCAGATATCTGGGCCTCCCAGGAGTCTCTGGCCCAGTGTGCTGAGCAGCCCTCACCAGCTCATTTCTGTTTCTCTCCTGCTTCCTAGGGCCTGCCCCAGGGCTCCCCATCTGGCCAACACAGTGGACCATTCACCAAGGGCACACACCAAACCAGGCTCCTCTGGCCTGGGGTCCAGGCCAGACACTCACCCCACAGCCTGGCCTTGGACACAAGCTCTTCTGTGTCTGGAAGTGAAGGAGCATCTGTCTCCCTTTCTCCCAAGTCCCAGCATCCAGCACTGGGCCTGCCAAGGAGGACTACGGGGCAGCCTGATGAATGGATTCATTCAACAATACAAATTGAGCACCTACTGTGTGCCAGTCTTCAGGCAAGCCCCCCCACCCCCTACCCCACGGCGTTCTGTCTGGTGCGTGAGGAGGCGCAAATAAAGGTACAACTGCAAGGGAGACGAGCTGTTAAGCAGAACAGGGCAAGTGGTCTACAGCGAAAGCTTCCTGAGGAGGAGTGAGGAATGGGCCAAGAACAGGACAGCGCGTGAGAATGATGGTCAGCCCCCGGGACAGGTAGGCCACTAGGGACAGGTCGGCAGGGGTAGACCACCGAGTGCTGGCCCACTCGGGCCTCATTCTCAGACACCGGGGAGGCCAGAGAAAACTATAAGAGGCAGAGCCGCTGGCACGAGGCGCCCTTTGTCGGGGGCCGCCATCATGGCGCACTCACCCCCAAACCAAGCTTCCAGAGCTGCTGTTCCGGAAGCCCCGCCCTTTTCCAGCAGCGCGCACCCGCGCCGGGCTTGTTAATCACGGGCCGTGCACGCCTGAGAACTGACAGGCCTCGCCCCGGTGCCCCTCCCACACGCCTTAGCCCCGCCCATTTCCGGGGCCGGGCGGGGCTCCTGGGGCCGCCCCGCCCCTCGGCAGCGTGACGGCTAATCAGGGACGGCGGCCCGGGTGGGGGGCTGGGGCTCGTGCGAACACAAAAGGCAGGAAATACAAGGCGTCTGAGGCGCTGTAACCATGACTACCTGCGCCCTCGCGCCGCCCCGCGCCCTGTCGTGGGACAGGCCCTCCGACAATGAGAGCCGGATGCTAGAGATTGGCAGATATTCCTCCCGCACTGCGCTGGGCCGTCCCTCACCACGTGGCCGCGAGACCCCGGGCCTTCATTCCTTCGTCATTGAAATGGGGTCACAATCTGCCCAGGGCTGAACTCACTCATTAATTTCAACACTTATTGAGCGCCAACAATGTTCAGGGGCTAGAGATCCACTACTGAACAAGACAGATTAAAAAGAAAAAATCCGGGGACACCTGACTGGCTTAGTCGGTGGAGCATGCAACTCTTTCTTGATCTTGGGGTGGTGAGTTCCAGCCCCACGCTGTGGGTAGAGTTAACTTTAAAAAAAAAAGAAAGAAAAAAAAAGTGCAGCCTTGGGATAGGAGTATACTGTGGGGAGGTGGGGAGAAGGAGGCAGCCAACAAGCAAAAACATAAATAAGCAAAGTGTACAGGTCATTAGAAGGTGACTATGTGCTTTGGAGAAAACACAGAGTAAGGAGAGTGGGAATGTGAGGGAGATGGTTTGTAGTTTTAAACAGGATAATCTGGTAGGTCTCATTAAGAGGTGACATTGAGATAAAACTAAAGGGGAACAGAAATCAGCTGTATGGCTATCTGTGGTGAGACCCCTGGAGTCAGAGCCAGAGCAAACAGCCAGTGCAAAGGCCCTGAGGCATGATATGTGAATGATGGAGAACAAGGAGGCCACCGTGTCCATAGCTGAGTGAACAAGGGGAGAAGAGAAGAGGCCTGAGGTGACAGCAAAAAGATCCAGGCCCCTTCAGGGCCTCAGCAGGTGCTCAGCCTTCTCAATATTTGCTCCTTTTCCCTCCTCACCTTCTTCCTTTCGTGGTGTCCTTTCCTCCTCCTTCTTCTGCCTCTTCTCGTGCCTCCTCTACTCCTCCACAGACTGGAAGACATTCCCTCTTCAGCATAGGCTGGAAGGACCTGGGTCACTGGTCTGGGCAACAAACCTGGCTCTAGGGGTGAAGGCAGAGACAGGAGCCAAGAAGGCAGACTCCCTCAGTCTTTGCACAAGCTGTTACTTCTGCCTGGAATGCCCTTCCCATCTCTCAATCTGACCAACTATGGCCTTTGCCTTCAAGGAACAATCAAATGTCACCTCCTCCAGGAAGTCTGGGCTACCTGGCTCGGGAGGATGCCACTTGCCAGAGCTATCCTATCCTCCATACAGACCCGATCACAGCACTGACTGGCCTCTGCCTGCACCATTCCCACCAGGGGTATTTGTCCTTTCTCTGCACGGGGTGAGAGGCAGGGGGCTGCTGCTAAGTGGCAGAAAGGACAGCAGGAGAGCAACTGCCAATCATAAGGGGCTGGGAGACAAAATGCAGAGTGGACAGCCAATAGTTGGTGACCACGCTGTATGCCTTCTCGCTGTGTCAGAGGGCCAGTCCTACTTTACCCCACCAGCCACAGGTGGGGCACGGCACAGGCCTGGAGCCAGGGAGGTGGTGAGGAACAGAAACCCTCCAAAAACGGACAGCTGAAATGATGGAAGAGTGCTAAGCCTACAGAGAAATGTGCCCCCACCCCATCCCAGGCAAGAGCAAAAACCTGCACAGACCAGGGCAAAGGGAAGCCAGCAACTGCTGTTCAGTCTGCATACAGTTCCTTTCTTCTAGACACTGGCCTGCTTGCTTAAACACCTGTGTAGAGGCTTGGGAAGAAGAGTCTCCCCTGGACACCGGTGGTGTGTTTCTAGGAGAGACTTCGGACAGGTAGACTTGAAGGAAGCAGGGCAGGGTCCTTGAGTGCGCTTTGCCCCTTCACAGAACATGTGAGCCCCAGCCTCCTCATTTATGAACAGGGACAGTAACGCCCACCAGGCAGGGATGTTATGCAAATGAAATGAGCCAATGCGAGAAAAGCACTTACAACCATGAGAAGGGCTCGGTAAAGGTTGACGCTGGTGGTTAAGCAGACCAACAGAGTAACCCTAATGGGAAGCTTTGGAGTCGACAAAACCTATAGTGGGCCGCAGAGCCACATCTGGACTACATTCCCCAGCCTCCCTTGCAACTGGACAGGTCACATGACTTGAATTCTAGCCAATGGAATGTGAGTAGGAGTGATGCACCCATTCCAGGCGTGGGGAGTAGGGAGGTCACAGGGGAAGACTAAGGCCTTTACCCCATGAAGGAAACCGTCCACCAACCAGAAACTCACTATCCTCACGCATGGAGAATAAATTAATAGAAATATTAGGGTTTGTCTGTTACTGCAACTAGCCTTCTCCTAACTAGCACAGGGATCCACTTACCCATTTGCTCATTTACTCATTCAGTAAATATTTTTGAGGGCCCGTATGCCCCATATTGGGTGCTAGGGATACAGAGGGGTTGAATCCTGACCTTGTGGAGCCTACTCAGTGTGCAGAAGAATGCCGTCCTTAGTAAATACTAAGGGCAGTGGTGGTGGAACATGGAGGCTTCCCCGAGATGGGATCTAAGAGAGAGAGAGAGAGAGAAGGGAGGATAGAGCTCCAGGTAGATCGGTAGTGGTGAAGGTCTTGCGGGTGTGAGGGAACACGGGCGACTTCCTGGAACCAAGAGGAGGAGGAAAGATTGAGCCTCAAATGATCTGTCTTCATCGTGGCTCCCTTCTAAGTGTCACTACTCTCATCTTTAAAATGGAGACCACACTAATAATACTCTCACAGGGCATCTGGGCATCTGGATCCCAGAGGAGAAAACACCACTGGCAAGGGGCTGCTGGGTGCTTGTGCATTCCAGATATTACCCAGAGCGGGCAGAAAGGCCTCTGCCTGATGCCTGGGGGCAGGGGAGGTCAGCTCAGAAGGTGAGCAGGGCTGTCTCTGGGGCTCAGGAGGCAGGAGTGGGGAGGGAGAATTGCTGCTATTAAGGCTTCTGCCACGCGGGCTAAATATTAAGGATCGTCTCCAGCCGAGAGAGCCATTAGGCAGCAGCGGAAGTGCTGACTCTCTGGGGAGGCGGGCAGGACCGTCCCTGGAGGCAGCTCAGCGAGCTGGTGCTAAGAGCGGGAACTCTCCACTGACGGGCAGATGCTGGCTGCCGTTCAACCTCTTTATGAACAGGGACAGTGGAGATGGGCACTGCAGGATTTGAGGAGAGGTCCAGGAGGCCCCCGGGGGGCTTATGTGTTGGGCATTTCCCTGATGCTTGATGCCAGCCTGTCTGCTGTCTCCAGAGGTCAGAAGCAGGAAAAGACGTACCAGATCTAGAAAGTATACCAGTCACCAGGTACCTAAAAGGAGACAGGCAGGCAAGGGTGCCTCTTGCAGTGGGACGCTGCCCCAACTCACACACCTGCTGTGGCTCTCCAGCTCTCTGCCATCAGCATTCAAGGCTCTCCATGACTCAAGCCCCCCTCTGCTCACTCCAGCATTACACACCTTCGTGCCCCAGCAGCTCCCACTGCCGTGCCTTTGCCTTTGCTGTTTCTTCTGCCAGGGACGCCAGACTCACCTCCCATTCCCTAACATCTCTTCTCTCATCTTTTAAGAACCACTTGGAGTTCTAATCCTGGCTGAGTGAGTTGGCCAAGCAACCTCCCCTCTGATACTTAGCTTACTCATCGAGAACATGCGGAAGCTATTTCCTACCTCACAGGGTTGTTGGTGCAAATGAAACACGACAACGTATGTGAAAAGCACCTAATGGCATGTGGCGCAAACCAGTTATTTAAAAAGCAGACCGGAAAAAAAAAAAAAAAAAAAAAAAAACCCAAACCCAAAAGCACTTAGCAATAGTACCTCCTCCAGGAAGGCTTCCCTGACCACACAGCCCAGTTTAGGTTAGGTACCTTCCCGTTGGTCCCTACCTTCCTGGGCAACCCGTGGCTTGACACCACACAGGACAGCCATGACTTATCTGGGCATCTGTGTATAGCCCCACTAGACTATGAACACCTTAAGGTCAGGGACGTTCCTGGTGAATGGCAGGCCACACGGTCAGTGTTGGATGAGAGGGTAAAGAAAGGGTGGATGGCACTGGCCCAACCTCAGACTTCTCATGTATCCCAAGAGCTAAAAATGTAAGCTTGATATACCCCCTGGGAGGTGAGAGGATAGAGTCTCAAATGCTCTGGAACCCCAAGATTCTCAGCTTCTGTGTCCAGGACCAGCTTGCCAGGACAGTGCTCGGTCATCCGCCCTCCAGTTCTGCCCACAACAGTCTTGACCTCAGCCCAGGCTCCCATCTCCATCCCAGGCTGCCGCTAATGGCAGCTTCCAGGGATGGGGACAAGCCTACTCCTTCTCCCTCATCCTCTGCCAAGCCGTCGGTCAACCAGTGGCCTAGTGCCAAGCAGCCAGCCAGAGCTCAGAGCTGGCTGGAGAGGGGGTGATAAAGCATCCCAGGTGGCCCCAGGGGCTCGGGGAGGAGAGGTGCGGGGGGTCCGTGAGCTGTCTCTATTTCTTCTAGAAACCTCAGGGGTACTGTGCATTTACCCAAACAAGGCCACAGTGACACAAATCTAGCAGTCCTCCTGCTCTGGGCCAGAAGGCTGTCAGCTCGAGGCCCTGCTGGCTATCTCCCCCACCCAAAGCTCAGATAGGCAGTTATGGATGTCTTTGATTAATAAGAAATGGGGGCAATGAATTAATCATTATGTAATAAATGCAGTTTGTTTGGCAGCCATATCTTTCAAAAAACATGGCTTGTGTGTGTGAGAAATAATGAAGGGGTCCCTCGATAAACACATATGGCACTCTGGGGGAGGGTGCAGTTTTTGCCCCAGGAGCCCTTTACTTGAGGGGAGGCGGTGACAGCCACCGGCATCTACAGGGTGGAGGAAGCACCAGAAGTCCACAGAGGGACAGAGGCAGGCAGGCAGGCCAAGTGGCAGCAGGTGGGTGGAAATCGGACATAGAACGGTGGTGGCTTGTTTTAAACCCCTCTGGGCGGGGGTCCTGGGCTCAGCTACGTTCTCCACCCTCCTGGCCAGCGCCAGGGACAAGCCCGGCGGCTTCCCTCGTCCTGGGTCGGCTGCCCGCCTCTCTCTAAAAGAAGAGGCATGAACAGATGTTTCCTTGAATCGGGAAAATAACGTTGGCTCCCAGATGGGCTGCGTCGCGGAAGCGCGTCCTCTCCCTCCCTCCCTTTGTGACAAGGTCTTTCTTTCTGGGGAGCAGCTGAGCGTCAG
This sequence comes from Mustela erminea, assembly GCF_009829155.1. Lineage (NCBI taxonomy): Eukaryota > Metazoa > Chordata > Mammalia > Carnivora > Mustelidae > Mustela > Mustela erminea. The sequence continues at coordinate 12,806,391 of NC_045631.1, read as the reverse complement.
AGGGTGGTGGGTGGCGGCAGTGGCACCAGCGGGGCATCTGCCGGCTCGGTCATCACCCGCGTCCCTGGAGGAGGACTTGGAAAGCACAAAGGCCTCCGCCCGCTGCTGTCTGCAGCGCGGGTCTGCCAGGTGCCGGTGGAGGGCATGCTGCCCGGAAAGGGGGAATGGGGGGCCGGAGGGCCAACGCTCCCGAGCTAGGAGCCGGCCGCTGCCTGGGCGGGAGGAAGGCGGCGCCAGCCCGCCCCCCCACGCCGCGCCCGCCCGCCCACGTCAGGAGCCGCGCACCGTCCATTCCGGGTCCTCGCCCCAGACCCCGCCCTCCCCGCCCGCGTCCAATCGCCGGCGGCGGCACAGCCGCTCCCACCCCCGCCGCCAGGCCCGCCCTCCCTCCGGCCACGTCCCGGCCACCAGCGCTGCTCGGCGGCGCCCCGGACCACCGCACGCGCCTCCGGGGGGGCTCCCTGACCCCCCTCACCCTCCTGCAAGCTCTGCCGGAGGGCGCTTTCAAACACACACACCGGACCAGGTCATTTCCCTGCTTCAAAGCCTGCGGCGGCTCCCATGACTTCCAGAAGAAAGCCGAGGCTCTGGCCCCGGCGTCCAGGGCCCCGCGCCCCCCCCGCGCCCTGTCCCCAGCGCACACACGCTGCGCGCCGTCGCCAAGCTCTCACGGGTGGCTTCGCACGGAGGGGCCGAGCCAGGCAGTCCTGCCGGGATCCCAAAGCCCGCGTGTCCCCGGCCACCTCCCTCCCTCACCCCGAGGGCTCTTCCCGCTCCCCGGGTTTTCTCTACCTAAACACTTCCAAGCGTTTGTGCAGGCCCAGTTCAAAACCTGCGACCCCGCCAAGCCCTTGCCGCTCCCCCACCCGACCCCACCCCGCACCCACAGTGAGCTCCTGCCTTTGTGCACCCCCTCTTACCTCATCGCCTTACAGCGGGCTCCCCATCAAAGGCTAATTTATCAGGTTCCAATCAGTCTCCCCAACAGGACCCAGAGCGCCCCCTAAAGGCAGAGCCGGGGTCCGAGTTGTCTCTAAATCCTCAGGGTTCCACACACAGTAGGCTCGCTATGAAGATTTAAGTGTGTGTGCGTGTGCACAAATGCTCGCGCGTCCACGCGCAAGCACACGCGCGCGCGCGCGCGCACACACACACACACACACACACACACACACACACACCATCCAAAGGCGCACATTAGATAAGGAAAAGTACTGGCCTCCAAGGAACCTCTGTGCTGAGCAACTCAGACCGATTCATGTACCTCCACTACTTCCTTTTCTACTTAACAACCATCACGTTTCGTCTTTTGTAATTAAAAAACTATTTGGAATAAAAATCACACCAGGGCCACCCTGGGGAAATCACCTGGTAAGGACCCGGTTCTGCACAGGGGCTCGCCTCCTTGGCTACCACCACTCATGGCCACCACCCTGGGTGTGCCAAGATGATCAGACCCAGTTTACAGAACAGCCAACAGAGGCTCAGTGCAGGGAAGGTCACCCAGGTCAGAGGGGCTGATATTTGAACCATGGGGAACCTGAAACCTACAATACTCCAGACTGCAACTGGGTCCCCCCTCAAGACAAGTTGGCTATCAGTCAGAAAGGGGGTGATCCTGGCAGTCCCAACGGGACCCTAAAGTCAGCACAGACACAAGCATCACCATTAACAAAGTCACTAGTGTCTGTAAGCAAAGTCTCTTCAGCATTCACTGTATGCCAAGAACTGTGCAGGGGACAAAAAGGTGACCTATGTCACCACCCAAACCAGAATCTTAGGAAGCAATATCTCCTGCTGGTCCCCTCCCCATTCTGAGCCCATCAGCTCTCCCACCGCCCAGCTGCAAAAAGGACCAGGCCCTGGTCACCCTAAAAGATGTCCCTGATATTGCTATGCCTTGTATTGGTTCTTGATCCAGGCTGGCACACAGCGGTCCCCAAGGGGTTTATTAGAGTTCTAATTCCAGACCACCCCCAGGGACTGTGATTTGGGCAGGCCCAGGGAAGGTATGCTGGGCATTTCTGTGTGTCTCTTCCCAAGCACCCAGCCAGATGAGCCCCAGGATGCTCCCACGTCTGCTGGCTAAAGTAGAGCACACGGTGCCTGGGACATGGATGTGGGGCAGGGAGGGGTTGGGAAGGGTGCCTCCATGCCTCCACACTGGGGTCAGCCCCAGAAAGGATGCTGTGTGTGAGATCTGCTTGCCAACATGCCCTGGCATTTCCAGTGGCATAAATCAGTCTGACAGTACCCAGGTGCTGGCAGTGATGGCTGCTGAGGGGCGGGGCAGCTGGGCTCCTGATGTTGTTGCTGGGGGGGTGGGCAGGGAGAGGCTCCCACCCCTCTGGAACCATGGGGGTCCCTGGTACACTGAAGGGGTACGAGAGATGTTTGGGTACGAGTCCAGATTTGTCCCAAATCACAAAGGCTACCATTGATCAAGTGCCCACCTGTGGTATGTATTCTGCCTACACAAGCTTGTTTAAAACTGGGACTGGAATGAAGGTATTTGTAACAGCAAAAAAACGCTGTCACGCTGTCCCCATGTCCACCCTGCAGAGACAGGGCACTTACGTGAGGCCCTACTGTGTGCTTCCTGTGGCCCAGGCTGGGGAGCGGGCCAGGGGAGGACTGACTACAGAACAGTGTGTGTGGAAGGTTCCCCCTGGAGGAAATCCCAAAGTGGACCCAAGGCACAGAATTCCCAGGGAAAGGAGCAAGGGCTCAAGGATGGGGCCCCTGCCTCTGAGTCTGGGGACTCGGACATGGAGCTCTGGGGACCTGAAGTTCCAACTTTACACACTTCTGTTTTGTCTTAAAAAAATAAAATAAAATAAACACATATTTTTTAAAAAGATTATTTTGGGCAAGTTTCCAGTGAATTCAGTGCCAGGCGTGGTTGTGGGGCGGGGGCAGGCTGGGGAGCTGCGAGTGGTACAGGGTTGGTAAGTCCTTCCAGATAGGTGACTTCAGACTCCGGAGAGCACAGATTTCATCCGTGCACTCATGCGTTCATTCATTCGACAAAGATCCAACCCTCTGAGCATCCTGCCAGCTACCCCAGGCCTCAGCAATAAGAATTCATGCATTCATTCATGCCACAAATATTTATTAAGTGTCTGCTATGAGTCTTGGGGCCTTGGTGGTGAGCCTGGAACCATGGCTGGAGGCCGGGCTGGGGGTGGAGAGCCCACAGCACTGCCTGCCATCTGCCCCCGGGGTCCCCGTACAGAGTCACTTTTGGCCACAGGAGCCCATCCCCTAGACCCGAGCCGGCAGGCACCCAAGATGGGAATTATGGTCTCTGCTAAGAGACACTGACATGAAGCTGGTTACTGCCTTTTCAGCAAACGTAATTCCTTTTTATTAGAAAATTAAAGGGTAGGACCAGCTTGCCAAAAGCCAAAAGAGCTGAAATGTGCTTTCCTAAGATATGCAGCGTCTGATAAAACGGATTTGCTTGTCTCTCTCCTTTTCCACCGTCATCTCCCCTTGGCCAGCCTCGCCTCCATTCACGCCCCTTCTATTGGCACCGCAGCGATGGCCGTGAGCTTGGTGGAGGCCAGCAGGCCCAGCACCCAGGGAAGGGATGTGGGGAGCGTGCCTTTGTTTCCCTGGCACAGGACAGGGACCGGGTGCTCCACGCTGGGCCCTACTCCCCAGGTTTAAGCCTTTTTAGAATCACCTTGGGGATTCTCTAGCTTTCCCGAGATATGAAGGCTGCCCATGGCCTCTGCAAAGCTGAGGATGTCAGGAGGGAAAGGCAGGAACAATAATGGCCCCGGCTCCCAAGAAACGAGCTCATCCATCTGGAGACCCACGAGCACGCGGAGGGAGCAGCGGAGGGAGGCGGGCAGGGCAGGGCGCCGAGGAAAGGACCAGTCCCTCACTGCCCACACAAAAAGCAACTATTCAAAACCACCCAGGGAGTTCTCTCTTATTGAAAAAGTCCTTGATTCTTCCCTTTCTGCGGCAGAACTCATGAACAAGGGCCCCATCTTATTAATGGGGTGATGGAGGGGCCCGGGAGGGAAGATCCTCTCTTGCGCAGGAAGGTGGCCGAGCCCTCCCCACGGAGCCGGATTTTCTTCCCACTAATCTTTCTATTTCTTTTTCCCTTTCTCCTTTTTTCCCCCTCTCTGCTTCCTGGCTTGGAGGGGACCTCAGAGGGTGGTGGGGAGGACGGGAGTGACACGTGTGAGTGCATAAAAGTGTGTGTATGTGTGAGAGCGTGTGTGCCTGTGTGTGTGTGTGTCCACGCATGTTGAATACTAAAATGACCACCAGGCTCTTGATGTTCTAGTGGGTTAGTGAGAAATCCGGTCTCAGGTGTGTTGGCCCCTGCCCTATCCTTAAGCATTTACCCACCCCCCCTTCACCCCCCCACCCCCCACCCTGGTCTCCCTCTCCCCTATTCAAGGGCAAATCCATTCCCTGCACTCCTTCCTTAAGTAACAAAAGGCAGAGATAAAGTTCCCTTTCACCTGCTCTGACTGAAGCTTTGGCTTTGGCACATCTCCTAGAGACTGCTTTGTTCTGAGCGAAAACCAAGAGAGGGGGGTCTGCCCTGAGGCCTGCCAAGGTGGGCCAAGGGTTGGGGGGTCAGAAATAAATCCCAGAGCACTGTGCCACAGGCCTGCACTGCCTGAACCTCTCTTCCCCGGGAGCTGTGCTCTGCGGTTGCCGGTTCGAATCCCAGCCCAGGCAGCCCCATGTAAGTCCTTCCACTCTCTGGTGGCAGGGGTGGGGGTGGGAGGCGGTTCCTGGCAGACATGACACAGTGTCAGGTCCCTCTCCAGGCTGGCCATCTCCAAGGCTGAGAAGGGGTGAATGTGGCGCATCACGGGGGATAGTGACCCTAATTCTCCAGGTTAGGGCTCAGAACCTCGGGAAGGTGGTGCAGAGGAAGAAAGCACAGCACTGGTACCTGGGATCTCCAGGGTTTCTCTGGATGGAGGAGGGGAGGAGAGCAGCTGGCCACAGGACTACAAAGGTATGCATTTCTGTGTCTGCACACTCTCTTTGCTCCTAAACACGGAGGTCCCTGAGGGTCTCCCAAGGCTCCAGGTGGACACCAGAGCAGCACGGGGTCTGACCCATGCAGGTGAGCGATCCCACGTCCTCTGGGATGCTTCCTGCTTCCCCTCAGTGGGTAAAGGGAGTTGTCTGTGACCGTAAGGTGACTCATGATAGCTCTGCAGGCTCTGTGCTCGTGGGGGAGGGGCTGCCCTCTCTCTGGACCCAGGGTGACGAGGTCAGCTCAGCAACCGACTGACGGGGCTAGACTGGCGCCTGGGAGCCACCCCAGGTGGCCTCTGGGGTGCCCCTGCTGCTGCTCCCCTCCACTCCCTCTCCCCCACTGCCAGGAGAACCCAGCCCAGCTCCTGGCGGATGGAGGCTTAAGGCCTCAAAATCCCCAAGCAGTGGGCCAAGGCAGGCCCCCATGGCGGCGGGAGGTCAGAAGGGGCAGGTATTGGAGCTGCCTGGAGCTGAGCCAGAACAGAGCTCCCCAAGGGGGCCATGACCCAGGCAAGTGGCAGCCATTCTGCAGCTGGGTCAAGCTCAGGCTCCAGGGCCCTCCACCCCGACCCCTGCTGCCAGACTGTCTCTGCCATCCTCATCCCTCCCCCATCTCTCCCAGCGTCTGTCCTCCTCCTCCTCTCTAAGAAAAGGACTACGAATGCGGTGGCACCTTCTTCCCTTCCTCAGCCCCTGGAGCTGACTTGTCCCTTCCACACATCTGCTTTTCTCCTCTTCTCCTTGGAGAACAGCCACAGACCCCTGCCACCTCCATCCCTCCCACGGAAGATGTGCTGTGAGCTTTGCCATCCAGGGGTTAGGCGAGACACAGGGACATGGACTTGCTGAGCAAGGCTCTCACCTCAGTGGGTTTTCTGGAGAGCTCTTTAAGGATGTGTGATGCCCAGTGTGTGCGCGTGGGAGCCACATGAGTGGAAAAGGCAGCCACCTCCCCATTCCTCTCCAGGTCCTGTCCTTACTCCAAAAGGCCTTAGCCTCCCTTGTCACAAAACCTGCCCTCCCAGGGGTGGAGGAGGCGCCAGGTGGGGAGCTCCCCTGACAGCCACTTCTGGGTGCCGGGAAAACAGTGTCAGTCCCAACACAGATGACAGCGCTGCCATTCCCTGGGCTCCTACTGCTCACAGGGGGCCGGCCTGGCCTGCTCAGGCTGAGGCACATTTCTTCGTAACCACAGTGAGCCTGGGACAGCCTGGGCTTGGGGTCTTGAGCACCTGGCAGCTTCTTTCAGCCCTGAAAGCGAGCTGACCACAAATCCCATTTCCCAGTTGGGAAAGACTGAGACCCTGAGGGCAAGCACCAGGGCCTGGGGGCGGGGACGGCTACAGCTGCTCGCTTGTGATGGGGCCTGTTTTGGCCTGAGTCTGGACAAATGTGGGCAGAAGCTGAAAGCCTGGACGCTTAACCTGAGTACCTCAGAGCCGCCGCTCAGAAGCTCAAAGAGGGGTGGACCCTTAGCCTGTCTGGAGCCCATAGCTTCCCTGCCCCCCTGCTTCCTACTGCCCCCCTCTTCCACCAGCAGACAGGCCTCAGGCCCTGTGGGGTAGCAGGGACCACCCAGGTAGAGAGAGAGGAAGGGGGGGGGGGAGAGAGAGAGAGAGAGAGTGTGTGTGTGTGTGTGTGTGTGTGTGTGCGGTGACCCAGCGCCCAGCCCGGATGCTCCGCCCAGCCTGACCGCAGCTGGGAAAACAGCCTCCTCAGCTGCCCCCACCAGCCACAGCCCACCCCACCCCACCAGGCCAGCTGCCTCACCCAGGCCTGAACCAGGAACTGGGCCTGCCGCCATCATGGCCTGCCCCGCCTGAGTCACAGCCCCCCAGGCCACCCCCTCAGATCCCTGCCAGATCTGGGAGGAGGCAGTGGCTCCCCCCAACCCCAGTTGCCCACTCCCTCCTGCCACCCTGGCTCAGAATCGGTCAACACAGGCGGCCGCCCATGGTACACCTGCCTCAAGCCAGCCGTCCTCTTCCTCTCGACCTTCTCCCCAGCCATCAGGTGAAAGGTTCAGCTTTTTAACTGCAGTTTGCCATAACCGGCCTGAAGCAATGCCCCCCACCCTGGCCCCCGTCTCCCCAAGTGGCAGCCCTCCACCCCATGCCCACCACCAGAGTTTGGGGCCTGGAAGCTGGCACTGCCTCCCAGCTTCTGGGGGCAGGCAAGAGGTCTCCCCACCCTCTCCCACCCCACCAGGCGCCCTCCCCTACCTCACACTTCTGAGGCAGGATCACTGAGGCTGAAATTTCAATTAAGGAAGAGAAATAATTACTCCGGGGCTCCAGGCCGGCTCAAGTGGCGACAGGCCTCTATGGCCGCCTCCTTGGAGTTTGGGGGGAGGCGGCCTGGCACACCTTCCCCCGTACCCCCCCCCGACGATCAGCCTAGGCTAGAGCAGGAACCTTGGCCTTCACCCATGTTCAGCCTTGTACACCCCCACCCCCCTGTTTCCTTCTGTTGAAGCAAGGCCAACCTCAGGGCTGCTTTAAGGTGGGGGGGGGGTGTCGGATACTGGCTCGAGAGAGGGAGGAGGCTCCTGGCAGAGCGGGCTGGGGAGCAAGCCTCAGATGGCTCCAAAGAAATTGAATTAAATTAAATTTAACCATTCAGTCACTGCCTATTCCTGCAGTGAGCCTGGAGGCTGCCAGGGCCCCACAAGGATGGGGGTGGGGGCCCCAAGAACAGGACTGAGAGGGCTCTGGCCTCCCTTGGGGAGGACGACAGCACAAGGCTGGTAGGGAAGGGATTGTTCTGGAAAGGTCCTCAGAAGGTCTGCTCCGCCACTTACAGGAGGAGTGGGCCTGGGCAGGAGCCTCTCCTCTGGACCTCAGAGGAGACCTCATCTCCTGCGAAACAAAGGTCACAGGTAGGCGGATGTTCCTGGGCCCTCTAAGAGACGCGCCCCCATCTACTCCTCAAAAGGCAAACAGTCAGCTTTAGCAATGGCCCCCTCATCTCCAGAAAACACCACCTCCAGAAATATCCCATCTTCGGTACCCTCTGAGAATGACAAATTTCCTCTCCAGAAATGCTTGGTTCGAATCCAGAAATGTTCAGCTCCAGAACATTCCATCTCCAGAAATGTTCCATCTTATCTCAAAAAATCTTCTCTCATCTTCAGATACAATCCATCTCCACAAATGCCACTGCTCTGTATAAAGGCTCCATCTTAGCTCCAAGAATGTTCCATTTCCAGAAATATCACATCCCATCTCTAGAGATGTTCCACTTCAGCTCCAAAAATATCTCAAATCCAGAAATGCCCTATTTTATTCCCAGAAATACTCCTGCATCATCTTCAAAAACACTCCATTTCTAGAGGTACTATAGTTTATCTCTAGAAATAGTCCATTTCCAGAAATGTTTCATCTCTAGCAATGTCTGGAATCCAGAAAGACTTCAACTTTACTCCAGAAAATGCCCTCCTCTATCTCCAGAAATGTTCACACCTCATCTCCCAAAATGCCACTTCCTCTTCAAAATTGTGCCTCCCCTTAAATGGTTTCCATCTCCTCTCTAGAAATGTTCACATCCTGTCTCCAGAAGCGCCATGTCTCGTGTTCTCACGTTCTCAAAACATGCCATCTCTGGAGATGCCCACGGTAGCTCCAGAAAGGTCTCCCTGTCAGGGAAGACAGGGATTCAGAGACTCAGAAACCCACCTCCTGCAGGACCTTCCAGGGAGGGGCTGAGTAGTGACCAGGAGGCCACCTCTTGCTCTTTTGCTGTTGTCCTTATGGTCTCCTGAGATCCCTTAGCCACATGCTGGGCCTGCTCTTGTGCCCAGAGCAAGGATGAGGTCAAGACCAGGGTTGGCAGGTGTCAAGTTCCCTGTAAGTGGAGGCGTGGGATTTGGGGCAACTGGGAGCCCCTGAGTTCTGAACTGGGGGCAAAGGTGGTGATGGGGGTCTGGGATGGGGAAAAACAGACCAGAAGGAGTTGGCGGTGGTGGGAGGGGCTCTGCACGCACCCCCACAGACACACCCTGGCCACAAACACATCCACCGGCCCAAGTGCATTCGTGCGCATCTGATGGTAAACACCTGCGTAGTGCAGACGCCTGTGCCCCCAGCCCACCTGCCTCGGCTCAGAGCCACGTGCACTGCACACTCTCTGCACGGACACTCACACTCCGCGCTTGCAGCCCTCCCCACGTGAGTGCACGGCACACACACACAAGCACACACACGGCGCAGACACACACACACGAGTTCAGCGTCACACATACGCTGTGACACAATATCAACCTCATCCCCACGCCCTGGGTCTCTCCAGGCCAAGTTCAAGGGGGCAGAAGCCCTTTGTCAGTCCCTCCAGTGAGTCTGGTTTAGGAAGATGGAACAGTCTTGGGAACTGCTGTGTGTCAGCTGGGGGAAGGGGATGCCCCATGCCAGGACTTGGGCTTAGAAGGAACTGCAAGTGACAGGAAGGTACAGACAGACGTCTGGCCTCTGCTCACCAGAACTTGGGCTTAGAAGGAACTGCAAATGACAGGAAGTTACAGACAGACGTCTGGCCTCTGCTCACCTGTTAAGATGGGGCACTCCTGGCCCCTTGGAGCATCCCAGGCCTCCTATGGGCAACTCTATTTTTATTTTTATTTTTATTTTTATTTTTTAAGATTTTATTTATTTATTTGACAGAGAGAAATTACAAGTACACTGAGAGGCAGGCAGAGAGAGAGATAGAAGGAAGCAGGCTCCCCGCTGAGCAGAGAGCCCGATGCGGGACTCGATCCCAGGACCCTGAGATCATGACCCGAGCCGAAGGCAGTGGCTTAACCCACTGAGCCACCCAGGCGCAACTCTAAATGACACAAGTTCCTCTTTGGGTGGAACCCAAACCATGCGCTGTCACCTGTGTCCACACCACTGCTTTCTGGAGTCCCAAAGCCCATGCCCTGCTGAGAATCCGCCTGGGGGGTTCTCTTCTCTCTGTCCCCAGACAGGTAAGGAAATAAGGGGCCTGGAGGTGGCCCAGTACCAGCACACACATGGGCACGCTCACATTCACACTCACACATGCAGGCACAGAACACACCTCCATGCCCCAAGCCCACACACAGGAACAGAGGAAGCAGCCCCTGGTCTGCAACCAGGTCTGCCCTGATGCCTCTGGGCGGAAGGTCTCGGAGCCTCTAGGTGTGTGGGAGAGGCAAGAGCCCAGAATCCATGATCTCTACTCCCAGCAGCACTGGTAGTTCTGGTCTGCTCCCCCAGGACGGTAATTACCATTTCTTAAGCCTCCTGATTTAGAATCAGCCTCAATTAACTGAAACCTCCCAAGCCCCCTTTTGGGATCCTTCGGGACCAAGGGCAAATGCTGAACAGACCTTGAAGGTGCCTTTCAGTCTGCCCTCAGCATGGACCCTTTTGCCTTACCACCTCACCAACTGGCCAGCTCTTGCCTACAAACGGGCTCCTGTGTCTGTCCCACCATCCCGCTCACGGTCCCTTTGCATCCTGGACACCATTCCAGACCTCCTTCTCTAGGAACTGAGACGCTCACTCAAAATGTGAGGGAATAAAAAAGGCCAAACAGTCCAGCATGATCTGAACAACACGTGGTCTCCGGGCACAAGATGGGAGAGCACTGGAGGCCTGGCCTCAGCGTGGAGAGGTGAGCCCCCACAACCGCCCCCGCCCCGCCCCCGCTGGCATCCCAGCTCCCAGGAGCAGCAGGCCTTCTGGAGAGGTCTGCATTGGTATTCTCTGTCCCTCACAGCCCAAATTACACCAACTCTCCTGGGACCCTTTTATAGCACGTTGTCGCTTCAGCAAAAGGTTATGTACGAGCACATCGAAATCCCTCCCGCATATTAACTAAAAGAGCATTTTTTAAAATGCACAGGAAAAGGCAGCTCACCGAAGAGGCAGTTTTTAGAGCGTCTTAGATCAGAACGAGCCCCCGTGATCCGTCGTTGAGCATCGGAGCCCTTGTCCAAATTCCGCCCTCGCTGGGACCCAGGGCAGGTCACCTCACCTCTCTGTCCTCTGCTTTTCTCCGTCCAGTGAGAGAAAGGAGAAAAGGCCCCACAACGGTGCACTAGTCAGGGATGCTGCCAGGGCCCTGGGAGTGAATGGAATGAATGAATCACGTTATGGGACCAAGACAGTCCAACTGGCCTCATGTTCAGGCTTCACCAAGCACGCAGGCAGCAGGCAAGGAAAGCTCCGTATTTCTCAAGTATCCTGTGCCCTTTTGGACCTCCCTATCTTTCCCCAGGCAGTTCCTGCACCTGGGCCACCTTTTTTTTTTTTCTTTTTCCCCTGCCTGGAGAATTTCTGGAGAACACTTTCAAGACACAGTTTGGAATCAGTCCTTTGGTTCTGACATTTTACGGAGAAGGTTCAAAGATGGAATCTGCCCAAGAGTGGAGAAAGCCGGGACGCCGGGATCGGAACCGAGGGCTAGGCAGGGGGGCAACTCTGCCCCGAACCAGGCAGAAGGTGGCAGCCCATGTCGGCTCTGTCTGCAGCCCCCTGTGGGCGTGCGGGTTTTTAGTTTCAGAGAAACAAAAAGTAGATTTTTTTAATGTGAAATCCCAAGTTGTATTTAAGACCCTGGGCGCAGCTGGGGCTAAGCGTCAGACTTGGTTTTGGCTCAGGTCGTGCGTGATCTCAGGGTCATGGGATCAAGCCCCCCCGTCAGGCTCTGTGCTCAACGTACAGTCTGTTTGAGATTCTCTCTCTCTCGCAAATAAATAAATAAATCTTTAAGACCCTGTGCTGGTCCAACAGCGCCCGTCTGAGGCCGTCACCAGCCAACAATCTCTGGTCTGGGTTCCCAAGCCCTGGAGAAAGGGAGGTCTGGTCACAGAAAGGCGGGGGGCAGTGAAGGGCGGAGTAGGGGGAGTTAAGTGCAGGGGCAGAACCTGATCTTGGGCCTCTCTCCTGTCACACAGGGTTGATCCCTTTGCCCACCTTTCGCTAGCACGTGAGAGCTGAAGCCCCCCTCACACGGCAAAGGGCTCGGAAGGTCCTGCTGGGATGAACAACGGAGGGCGGGTGCAGAAATTCTTGACGGTTACCTACCTCCGCTGTCAGGATGTGCCCTACTGGCCAATCCAATGGTTCAGGCTACAAGGAACCCTAAGATTATCCGAGCCTTTTACTGATGAGGAGACGCTCCGGAGAAGAGCAGCTCTTGCCTGGCCTCCCAGGGCAGGTAAGTAAGTGAATGACAGCGTCAGCCTCGGATGGCTGACTCCCTTCAGTCACCGCGGTGTGACCCATGATTCTCCTGCTCCTCCCACAGACAGAAGACCTCAAACATGGGGAGCATCAGGTAGGGTGCCAGAAGGTCTGCCCTGCTGGGTCCCCCACCAGAGAAATCCAGCAAGAAGGGCCATGCTCTGCAGGGGCCTGGAGCCTGAGTTAACGGGCTGCTGCCTCCATTTCTTCACCGGTGAAATGGGGATGGCAGGACCTAAGCCCCGCAGAAAGGGGTTGAAGACTGGAAATAATCAAGTGCTCAGGGCCCAGCACTGGGGAGGCCTTGCACTGAGTCACAGGATTCCAGATATCACCCGGATCAGCCTAGACCACGGGCCGCCCTCATCCCCCGTGCTCCTCCTCCTCCTGTCTTCTGTGGGGTTTCCGGGTACCACTCCTCCCTCTCTGTGCCGAGCCTTCTTTTAGGGAATTACAATCTGTTGGGCTTTAATTACTGGTCCCTGAGGAGTTCCACCTCTTTCCCCAGCGAGAGGTAATAATCCCTCCCAGGGCTCAGACAGGCAGGGATGGGGGGAGCTGCTCGGAACCCAGGCAGGAGTCTGGAAGCAGGGTCAGGCCCCAGCTTCCCTCGGGAGCAGGTCCAGGAATAGCTCCATGCAAGGAGGGCCGGGTCAGACCCCACCACTCAGAATCAGAGGCCTCGGTTCTGGGGGGGGCATGGAGGCCCAGAAAGGCTCACAGCAGGCCGAAGGTCACAAAGCCCCACGGTGGGGGTGGTTGGGGGCGCTTTTCTGATACTCCCTGCCTTTTCACCTCATGGGCTCATTTTCCGCCTCAAGCCTGGGCTCCAGCTGTGCTCCCTGCCTCCAGGATAAAACCCTTCATGGCAGTCAAGGCCCCAGGCTCCTTTTCAGCCTCCACTCCTGCCTCTGTCTCCCACCTCTGACCTTCTAGATCTCTTCTGACTCTTTCGTGCCTCTAGGCCTCCCAGCTCGCTGTCCAGGACTGCAGTCCCTTCTGTGGTCAAACGCTTCCCCCTCCAGACCCAGGGTCCACATTCCCTTGGCTGGGAGGCCCACCCCCGACTCTCCCGGGCATGGCCTGAATGTGCCTCATCTGGGCTGTCAGCAAACGTCTGCTGAACGCTGAACGAAGGACTGAAGGAAATGAAACTCGACTTACAAACCAGGTGCCCGTCAGATGCCCGCTGCCGCCCCTCCCTGCTGAGCCCCGTCAATGGCAGCAGCTGTGGGAAGTCGGTCGTGCGTGTAGAAGACGGGTCAGGCTGACCTGTTCCCAGCCAGGCTGCGGCACCCCTGTGTGCGAGCTCTCGGCGAGAGCTCCTACACCCTCACTGCGAAGACCACTAACGAGGGCCAGGGCGAGTGTGGGTTAGGCACAAGGCTGGCACCGTGCATGCTTCTCAGGGCCCTGCGGACTGAGGTTCAAGGCCGGGCACAGCGGGCGGTTGTAGAACCCCCTAGGCTCTATTCAGGTGACAGGCTGGGGCAGGGCTCACACTCGCGTGTGTGTGTATGCGCACACACGCATGTCTGAATTTGGCCACAGGTGGGTGGCTGGATTAGGTGTCAAGAGGCACGAACCAGGAGGCGTGATGTGAACATCTGAATCCTGGTTCCTAAGAAGGTGGGTGACAGGCACACCGGGCTACAGCCCCAGATGCCGCTCTGGCAGAGCTGAGCGGCTGCACCCCGCGAAGGCCAGATGGCCCCCTCATTAGCTCTGCCCATGGGCCCCGCGGGACTGAGAGGTTGCCGGCCCCTGCATTATGCAAACATGAGTTCAGCCTCTGATCACTCCCACAAGGTAATAGGTTTGCATTTTAAGCAGGGCTTTCAACACTTTGACCCTGGGCTGTGACGAAAGGAGTCATTTCAGGCCCTGGGAAAGGGTTTTTGGGGAAAGCAGATATCCCAGGAGTCACAGTGCTCCCGGGAGGTGGTACCTTGCAGGGTGACCTGCGGTGGGCACAGCCTCTATGTGCTTCAGCTCAAAGGGTTTTTGAGGGGATAAGGAACATCTGCCCGCCTCTCTTCCAATTGTGACCTTGGGAACAAGTGGCTGCTGAGTTTTTGGGTCCCATCTGCCTCATTCTAATGACATCATTTCTGGTCCTGGCACCCTCCCCTTGGACAAGGTCCCCCTAAGAATGTGAAACTTGGTCCAGGAGTACCATCCCCTCCCTCTCCCCAGACACTCTACCTTTGAAATGCTTTTGGGGGGGGGGTTTCCTATGAAAATCTTAGCTCCCTGGAGGTTTCTATTGAAATGACAGTCACCTCAACCCCAGGATGCCTCCCAGGAAGCATGGAAAGAGTACAACATGTCTCTCTCCCAAGAAGCCAGCAAACCCAAGGCCCCTGCCGCATTAACACACAGGTGCCCTGAACGGACAGACGCACAGATGAACGCTGATCGAGCCCCTCTGTGTGTCCCAATGCTGGCAGACGTTTGAACAAACTTGACCTGGTTTTCCTTACTCTTCTGGCAGTCCTGTCAGGACAGAGCATGACCCCCATGGCCCAAAGGAGAAACTAAGGCTTGAAGAAGAGGAATAAGTCCCTGCTTGTGGCCAGCGCTCTCACGTGCTTTTGGGTGTGGCTGCCCTAAAGCGGGGTGTCGCTGCCCTAAAGCGGGGTGTCCTCCTCTCTGAGAAGCCTGGTCTGGGCACACATAGGTGTGTGGAGCGGGACGGGATAAGGCAGGGGGCCACCCTTTTGGACAGCTGGGTCTCCACACATGCAGAGCTAAACCAGTTCCCGCAAGCACCTATCACTTACAAACCAAGACAACACTTGATCCTGGGGCATCAGCTGAGGAACCCTGGCTGATTACTACTACGGGTACTTTCAAGTCCCACAGCCTTTGCAAGGCTGATTGAGGGTGAGATCAGTAAGGCAGAGTGTGACAAGGCCCAGATTTTTTTCCAAAAAGGTCTTGGTGGCACATACTCAGGAATATGGGTACACGGTGGCCAGCTGCAGGCACTAAGGGGCACCTGTGGCTGGTCTGCTATAGAATTGTCAGCCACTTTTCTTTTTTTTTTAAGATTTTATTTATTTATTTATTTGACAGACAGAGATCACAAATAGGCAGAGAGGCAGGCAGAGAGAGGGGAGGAAGCAGGCTCCCCACTGAGCAGAGAGCCTGATGCAGGGCTCGATTCCAGGACACTGGGATTATGACCTGAGCCAAAGGCAGAGGCTTTAACCCACTGAGCCACCCAGGCGCCCCTTGTCATCCACTTTATGGGGAACAGTGAGAGGGAGGGGAGGCGGCCCTGCCCAGGATGGCGAAGGTGACACGAGCCAGACCAGAGCTGCCTAGGGCCAGCGAGTCATCTGGCTCCCCACATGAATGGACACCACAGACTTATGCCTTGTGCAGCTTGGACCTCAGGAAGGAACAATCTCAGGGGGACAGGGAAGATAAGAAGGCCTGTCTCAGGTCCCCAAGGTCCTGCAGAGGGAGGACCCCTCATCATAGGAGTCGGGGGCAGCTGGGAACTAGGTAGTGGGGGCTGGGGGGATCTGAGGCTTAGGGTCAGAGAACTGGGTCCAGCCTGGGGTCCCTAACTCCTGGCTCTGTGACATCAAGCATATCACCACAAGCACTGACTTTCAGGATCCGTGCAAATGACAGGACCAGTGCCTGGCACATAAGTGGGGATCTATGGAGCCTGGTGGCTGCCAACCAGCCCCTGGGAATTTGGTGGTGGTGGCGGCCTTTAAAATTCAAAAGAGAAGCTCAAATCTGCCTTGGGCATAGAACCCCAACACCTGACCACTCAGTCCCCCCACCCTCCCCAGGTGTGCTCCCCTCCATGGGCTGCACCCTGCAGCCAGACCCTGCCCCAGTCTCCATCCTCTGGTCTCAGTCTCAGCCCTCCCGGACGGGGGATGTAAGCAGGAATGGCTCAATCAGGATATAATCGTTTTTAATTAACGTGCGGATCATTTCACAGGCTGATCTCCTTGGAGACCAGAGGGAAGACGGTCTTTTAAGATTTTCTCTTGCCTCCCCCCGCTTCCCAGTTGAAGGCCGCCCCCCCTTCACCCACCCAGCCGCAACCTTGAAAGGAGCACAAAAGCCTGCTGCCTGGATCCCTCTTGGGGCCATTAGGGGGAAAGTGTGTGCTCACACACACATAAACACGCACGTGCCCAAGCTCAGGGGCGTGCTCTCCCCCCACCGGAAATGCACAAATGGGATCAGAGGCTCACAGACATACGCGCACCCCCACAGACGTGGCACACACAGGGATACACACAGATTGGTGCACACACACACATATAGACATGCATGCAGGCACACGTGCCCAAGCTGGAAGACACACAGGCCCCTTAAGAAATATACAAACAGGGTCCAAGACCCATGGACAAGGGCACACGCGTGTGTGCGCGCGTGCACACGCACACACCCAGGCTGGCAGGCAGACCGACCCCCACACAAACAGGCTCAGACACACATACACAGACACACACGGATGTGTATGCGCGTTCACGAATGCGTTCCAAAGCACAGACACACACTGCAGAAATGCCCAAACTCCCCACACTCATGGGAGGGGTGCGCTTAACCTCCACAGCCAACTGGTGTCCCGGCATTGGGAAACAGAAGGTCCCTGTCCTGGGATAGGAAGCACAAGCCACAATCACCTTGCCCTCTAGAAGCACCCAGGGCCCCAGCCCTCTCCCCGGGGGTGCCCTGCCGCCTGCCCCACAGGGAAACCCAAGAACACAAGCCTTGGAGGTTTTGCCTCCCTGCCACCCACCTGGTCTGGATCCTTCCGTTCCAGAGCCTGGCCAATGGCTGTTTCACTCAGCTCTCGTAAGAGCCCACCCTGGACATCCAGCCTTTCCTGCCAGCCAGCATGGGCTAGCCCTGACACCGGCAGTGGGAGAGCTGTCCCCCAGGCTCTCCCAGCGTGGGGGGGCGGGTGCTGCCCAGTGAGGGGTGGGGGCCAGCTCTCTCCTTTCTTTCTTTGCATTTTCTTCCCTCCTGACCTCCCCTCCCTCTTTTTTTTTTTTTTTAAGAATTTATTTATTTATTTGATAGGGAGAGATCACAAGTAGGCAGAAAGGCAGGCAGAGAGGGAGAGAGGAAGAAGCAGGCCCACCGCCAGCAGAAAGCCCAATGCGGGGCTCGATTCCAGGACCCTGAGATCATGACTGGAGCAGAAGGCAGAGGCTTTAACCCACTGAGCCACCCAGGCGCCCCCCCTCCCTCTTTTCTAATCCCTCCCTATCTCCTCTTCCTCCTCTCCTTCCTTCTGTTCCCCTTCCTCCCCAGGGGCCCTCCTGAGGTCAATCTAAGATCAGAATAAGTTTAAAGATGACCCTGATCCTTCCCTGCTCCCCCACGGTGGCTATCTGGGCCAACACCTGCCCCCCTCCCATCAAGCTCCTGAACAGACCCCAAACTATGTCTTTGGAAAAGTAAACTGAGGCACAGGGGTAAGGGCACAGTCATGGGATCCACGATTTGGATCCTCAAATTTCCTTCTGGAGAATGGGATGGCAAAGAGGAAGAAGGAGTTTTTTTGTTTTTTTTTTTTAAAGATTTTATTTATTTATTTGATAGAGATGACAAGTAGACAGAGAGGCAGGCAGAGAGACAGGAGGAAGCAGGCTCTCCAAGGAGCAGAGAGCCCGATGCGGGGCTCAATCCCAGGACCCTGGGATCATGACCTGAGCCGAAGGCAGAGGCTTTAACCCACTGAGCCACCCAGGCGCCCCAAGAAGGAGTTTTGAGGAGGGGCAACAGGGCGCCCACACCGGCCAACGACAGCCTAGTAATTTCAGTGGCCCAGGAATCCGTGGACAGGGCCAGTGTGCGTGACACAGAAAGCATGTGACAGTTTTAGGAGCCTATCTGGTGTTCCAGCTGACAATGCCAAGGGCAAGCTTGGTGCTTCTCCTCTCTTGGGGTCTCAGCCCCCTCCCCACCTGCGAAATGGCCAAGGTCAGCCTACAGGATCCCTAGGAACTCTTCCTACAAACAGAGACCACAACGGCAAATCAGTAGCTGGTTCTTGGCTGCTGCAAGGCTCAGCAGCTGCTGTGTGACCTTGGGACTCACTTCCCCTCTCTGGGCCCCGGTTTCCTCCCCTGTCAAAGAAGGGGACTCAGACAGGTGATTCACTGCCAAGGCTCTTTTCAGTTCTGACAGAAGGTTCTAGACTGTGAGGAAGCAGAGCGAATAGTGCCCCACTTCTGGAAAAATGAGAAGCCCATTTCTTCCACTGCAGGCATGCCGGAGTCTTCAACATCGGCCACGTCATTTTGAGGAAATCAGCTCAAACATCACACAAAAAAGTGCTCTGTGCAAATACACTCGCTACCTCGTTCATCAGGAGCATCCTGAATGTTGAACAAAAGGGGACTATTAAGTAAATGATGGCACGTCCACCCGATTGGAAAAGCCCGAAGACATGAACCGGGGTGTTTATGCTGGTTACAAAACAGGAAAAGGCTCCTGTTCGCCAAGGAAGAAAGCAGGATATACATCTGAATACAGAGAATGGCCACAAAGTCTTTAAAAAACAAACCAAAGGCGGGAGTCGAAAAAGACTGTGAAGCACAACATCAAAATATTAACATTGTCATAGCCCGCTGACAGTAACCTTGTTTCTCTTTCTCTCTGTTTCAGGTTTTCTCTGAACCACATTTTAAAATGTATATGTCGGGAAGGCTTCTTTTTTTTTAAATGTCTAAATGCCTCCAATTGAGAAACTTTCCCCTTTCTAGTTCATTCATTTATTCATTCATTCATCAGGGATTCATTCACTCCTGTGTTGGTCCAGCCAAAGCTGAGTGCCGGTCGTTTGCCAGACCCCAGGGCTCTAAGATCCGCAGGGAACACTTCTCACCTGCAGGAAACAAATGCGTGTGTGTTGGGGGCTGGGGGAGGGGGAGACAACCCCACAAATAACTCTACACCAGGGCACTTGTCCCATAATGGGGCCCACTGAGGGAGCAGAAATCAATCCTGTCTCTTTCAGCCCTGCCTCCCCCTGGCCTCAGCCAGGTCTGCCCTCAGCTGCTGGGGTCTTACAGTCTGGCCTATGGATCAGACACTCACCCTTAACTGCTAAGCCTCCAGCTGTGGGTGGTTAAGGGTGGGGGGAGGTGGTGAGCGGGGCAAAGTGTAGACCACCCCCCTCCCCGCCAGCCCAAGGGCGATTCCACTTCAAGTTCCCTAACCTGACCCCTAATCCGGCTCCCTGGCTGCTGTACCCTCCCTCCGCTGATTTCTGCTCCCCCCCCCAACCAAGGTCCCTAAGCAAGGCACCACCCAGCCAGGTCTTGTCCCGCTGCCTGCGGCTGCTGAGAAGGAAAGCACAGAGTATGGAATCTGCTAGCTCCTGTCAGCCAGTGTCACGCTGTTAGCACGTCAAAGGGTCCGACAGTGTGTCCCTGCTGTGTGGGGGCTGACAGATTTCTGGGGACGGTTAACTCTTTATATTCTTGGACCAAGCCACAGAACAGCCTGAAAACGGTCCACCACCCACCCCCACAAGGTGCCTCCCCTCTCCCCCCAGGAATTCCCTTTTTAAGTAGGGAGAAGGATTCCCTTCCCCTGCCTGGGTTGCCAGCTTGGGGGTCCCCGGGCATGGCTCCCTACCCTGGAAAGAGAAAGAGGAGGCGCCCCCTTTAGCTCCCTCCCACGCTCGCCTGGGAATCCAATTAAGGCAGATTTCCATTGACTCTTCTCGGCCCCCACTCCTGTTCCAACTAGCCCTACACCCGTTCCACAACCCCCCCCCCCCCCGCAAAGGAGCAAAAGGATTTTAGGCGCTTAGAGTGCCGAGAAGCTTCTGACCCTGCGACCCCTACTTGGCGTTGAGCAGCACCCCCCCTTCAGGACTGCGGTCCCCAGAAAAATCTCCGGTCTAGCAGTCCCCTCCTGCGGCCCCAGTGGGAAAAGGAGAAGTTCCCACCACTCCCCTCCCCATCCCTGAGGGAGGGGGCAAGGCGTCCGGATCTCCGGGTCACGGGAGCAGCGTCTGCTGTGGATCGCAGGAGACAAACACTCCGTCACACACACACACATCACCCTCGGGATCACCTCTGAAGCCCGCATTGTACAGGAGGGGAGGAGGCCGAGTTGCGGAGAGGAGGCTGAGGCTGGGGGGGGGCCCTCCGACGTGCCTGAGGTCACCAGCCAATCAGCAAGCCCAAGAGGGGCTAGAATCCACGACCCCCGGCCGAGAACCCCACCTTGCCCCCGCCCCCTCCCCCGCACAGCGCCTTCCGACGTCAACGTCTCTAACCCAAACAAGCCCCTCCCCCAAGAAGTCCTCCCTCCCTTTCCCCTGCTCTGGGTCAGCAACCCCCAGAGAGACCCAGCTACGACCCCCACCCCCGACGGCAAGGCGCGAGATTTCATTGTCAGCCCGGCCATTCCGGCGCGCGTGAGGCGGGGGTGCAGGGCAGGGGGGCCGTGTGGCAGGCTATGGCGCGGGGAGTGGGGAGGGGTCTCCAGGGGAAGTGTTTGAAGCTGCTCCTCCAGCTCTGTCCAGATCCGGAAGCTGCCGGGGGAGGGAGGAAGGCGGGGGTGGGGAGAGCGCGACCTTAAGCGCTCGCAGGCGGCGAGGAGGGGCCTCGGCGGCCGGAGGAAGCGCCGGGAGGCGTCGGGGGCGCCGAGTCCCTGGGGAGGCAGCGCTCTCGGGAAGTTTCCCACCGGTTGCCCGGAGCAGGACAGGGTGCGCAGACGGCCCTCTCCGGCCTGACCGGCTCCAGCGCGCAGATTGCGAACTTGAGCAAAACTCCTTCCGTCTCCGGCGTCCCTCACCTTCCTATTAGCGGCCACCAACCCCGCCATCTCAGCCCCCTGCCTTCCACCAGTGCCACAGACCTCTCATCAGTGTATTGTGGAGAAAAGGGGAGGGGGAAGTCCCCAACACAACCAAACTGCGGCCACACACACACACACGCACACACAAAGGAAAAAAAAAAGGAAACAAACAAAAAAAGAAAAAAAGAAATTCCTTCTCCTGAGACCGATTCCCTCAAACGGCGTGGAAAACCCCCAAACAGGCAAATCTGCAACTCCAGCCAAGATCGCGGCGCGGCGGGAGGGGTGCTCGCGGCCGGCGGCCACCACCGCCGGCAGCCCCGGCTTTGGGGCAGGTCTGAGCGCGGCGGCGGCCTGGGGGCTCCGGGAGCCCTCGCACCCCGGAACGGCCCCCCAAAGACACAAAGCTCTGCCGCCAACAATACCTGCGGGCTCCTCCTGGATCTCCCGGGCGCCGGCGCTGCGCGTCTCGCCGTCTCCCTTTCCCCGCGCCGTCTCTCTCCTCCTCCTCTTGCGCGCGCTCTCCCCCTCGCCTCTTCCAGAACGCGGCGGCCAGATGAGATCCTTGGGAGAAAAAAATGTGAGCGCTCGCACGATTCCTTTCTCTCCGCCCGCCGCTCGCGGCGGCACCGGGCTCGCTCCTTTCTCCCTCGCGCTCCCGCGCGCGCCGCGCCTCTCGCGCCCCGCGTTTCCGTCTCAGCAGCCCCTGCGAGCGCCCTCAGTAGCCATTATTCACGGGCCACCGGGGGACAGGAGGTAATTAGAGACCGCCCCGTGGCCGCATCCACTCGGCAAGCGCGATGCGGGCGCGGGGTGCGCGCGGGGAGGGGCGCGCGACGAGGGGGCTTGGCTGCGCGCAGCCCGCGCCCCAGACGCGGGGGAGGGGAGGAGGAGGAGGGGGCAGGGAGGGAGGAGGCGAGGGGAGGAGTGGAAGCTCGGGTAGGGAGCTGGAGGAGGGGGCGCCGGGGAGACGCTCCCGCGGCTCTCACCGCGGGGGCTCGGGGTCACCGGCTAGGAGGCTCCGCGGCGCTTTGGGGGCGGGGGTGAGTGTCTCCGTGTGTGTGTAAATGTGTGTGTACGCGAGCGCGCGCGCGCGTGTGTGTCAGAGATAGAAGGGGAGGGAGGGAAACGCTTTAATATTTTTCCAGTGACTTACGAGCCCGTGGGTGAGCTCTTGGCGGCGCGATTAGGTCCGTGTGTGCATCGGTGTGGCTGTATATTTCTGGTCTGTCCTACGTATGAATGTCATGGGGTTTGGGGGTCTGGCTACGAGCTTGTGAGTGTGTTGCTGGGTCTCAGAGGAACTGAGTGATGCGGTGTCTGCGTGGAGTTGTGCTTGTGTGAGATCATTTATAGAGGGTTGTGTGACTGCGTGGGTGGGACTGCGCCCATGTGGGGCTGCGTGTGTCCGAGGGGCTGTGTGTGTAAGGCTGTGTGTATAGGATTGTGTCTGCGTGGGCCCGAGTGTGTCTCAGGGGTGTTGTGTATCTGTGTGGGCTTGTTTGCGAGTGGGATTGCGGTTGCTGGGGTTGTGGGTGTGCGCGTGGAGGGGGCAGTACGCCGGTGCAGGGCTGTGGGTCGACGAGAGGCTGTGGTGCGTGTCGGCAGGCGGTCTTGTGTGTGGCTGCGTAGGGCTGTGTTCTGCGTGCGGGTCTGAGGCCTGGCTGGCGCGGGGGGGCTCCGCGTGGTGTCGGCGACGGCACCGCCGCAGAAGAGCCGCTTAAGGCGCGAACAAGCTACGCTGGGGTCGGGGCGCAGCGCGAAGAGTAGTGGCGGAGGAGGGGCGGGGACAGAAGGCGGAGACGAGGGGGCCTTCATCCCGCGCCCCCCCCCCCCCGCACCGGAGACGCAGCTTGGAGATCCTGGTACTTGCCGGCTCCGCGGTCCTAGAGGCACTGGGTTTGGGGGACCCTGCTGGGCAGGGGAGACGCCTATGGGCTGGGGGCCACGGGATCTGAGACTCAGAGATCCGCAGAAGCCCAGAAGTGCGCGGCGAGGGCTATTCGAAGCTGGAGACGGCAGAGTATGGGCCAAGACAAAGAAGAGTGGGGCCGAGGCCTCGAGGCGGGACCGCACCTCCAGGTTCCCCCCGCCGCCGAGGGGCAGCCCAACCTGCGCGCTAAAGGCTGTCGCGCGGAGCCCCGCGGCGGTGGCGCAGCCCCTCGTCGCCCCGGTCCGGGAGCAGCCACCGGGAGCAGCTCCAGAGCCCTAGGGGCACGAAATTAAGAGCCCGGGGAGGGGCCGCGGTGGGTGGGGGGGGTGGCGGTTTCAGAGCGTAGCGGGCGGGCGGGCGCCGCGCCCCGGGGCTGTGATTGAGCGCTCGACTGGCCCGCCCCTCGCCAGGCGGCTCACCGCCCACGCAGCCATTCATTCATTCATCTCTCTGTCTCTGCATCTACCCACCCTTCTATCCATACACGTGTCCGACCTATCGTCCGTTCACCCAATTATCGCGCCAGGGATCATACAGACACGTCAGCCCTGGCTCTCTCCACTTTCTCCTGCTTGCCAGTCTTGTTTGCCTCGCTCTCCTAGGCCTCCCACCTATGTTCCCCGCTCAGGCCCCTCTCTGTTCTGCCAAGAGGGGAGGAGCACACTCTCGACCTCTGTCGCACTTCGGTTTTGCTGTTCAGTGATTGCCCGACTTCCTCTATTAACCCCCACCCCCCCCCCCCCCGCTGCTACCAACTCTCCATACATCCTACACTCCACTCCCGCAGCAATTATCAGCCAACTAGGTGTGGGGAGCCTTCCCCCCACCTTTCGGGCCCTCCCTGGGGCCTGGTGGCTCCTTAGAGAGGGCTGTGGCAGGCAACACATCTCTAGCCACTGTCTGAGCGTTTCCCCCGGGCCCAGCCTCCTCCAGGCTGGGGTGAGGGAATCGGGGAATGGACTAGAAGGGGTTTCATGGATTGCTGTGCCTCAAGGTCTTTGGGTAAGGGCTTGAATAGTCACTCCCAGACTTACCATGTGTGCAGAGTCAAATGGGAAACTAAAAACACAGATTCCTGGGCTCTGGCCCAGACCTAACCAATCTGAGTGCCCAGAGCCTTTGCACATGCCAGGTTTGGCAGTCACTGGCCTGGAGCATCTTACAGCCTACCCAGACTCCTGAGTGTGGCTTCCCGGGGGCTTGGGGCAGGCCTCTCTCCCAGAAATGGGCCCTAATGTGCCCTCTGGGCTGACCGGTAGCTGACCTGGTAAGGAATCAGCAGAAACAAGCCGCCTGTGGGAACCCGCTCCCAGCCAGCAAGCACTAGGCAGCCCAGCTCCTCTGGAGTGCAGGCTACTTAGTCCTGTCTTCAGTGATCTGGCCTGGGAACCAGGGTCACACAGTCCTGAGGCTGAGGAGAGGCCCAGGGTGTGCATCATTAGACAACAAAGCCCAAATCCCTGCTGGGGACCACCAATCCAGTCACAGACTGGCCTGCAACCCCTATCATGGTGACCCTCAGCCTAAAACTGTCCCTGTCACATCCTGATTCAGCCACCTTGTCCACACAGATGGCCACAAGGTCCAGATTGGCAGGTAGGGGTGTCAAGATGGTAGTGTGGGGACAGGCTCCCTTCTCCTCCCTGGCTTCAGTGATCAGAAGTGTCTGATGAGAGCCCATCCAGTCAGGCCCCCCTGCCACCTCTCTGACCTCATGCCCATCCCCCTTACTTACCACTCTATCTTCTAGATATTCTTTGAGTTCACCAGACACAGGGCCTTTGCACTTGCTTGTCTCTCTGCCTGGAATGCTCAACCCCACCTTCTGATGTACCATATAATGTATTTATTTAGGTACCTTGTGGTTATTTTTGTCTGTGTGCTCACTGGCACTCCTTCCTGTACCTGGAACGGTGCCTGACACACATTTAGTAAGTGTTTGTTGAGTGAATAAATGAGTACATGAATGAATGAATGAGGCTGACCCAGCCCAGGACTTTCTCCTCTTTGAACCAACGGCCCCTCTGGAGAAGAATGCGGGAAGGGGCTGGAGAACATCAGGGCAAGGGCAGGTCATGTGACTGCCACATCACTCAGGGAACACCCTTTACAGATTCTGGATTCTGAGCACACATCCTAAGGGTCTGGAGGAATGACATGGTAGTGGGATGGCTTGGCCCAGAAGAGAGCCGAGCCCTTCATCTGTTCCAGGGGCCTCAGTCATTCTGGGGGCCGTGTGGCAGGGAGGTCTAGATTCACATCCGCCGAAGGCCGATGGAAACCTCTTCCACAAGTGTTATCAGAGGGTCGTCAAGATAGCCCCCCAAGAGGGGATCTGCTCATGTCCAAAAGGAGAACCCCAGGGTGGAGGGCCATCAGAGGACCAGCGAGAGCACACAGGCAGACATTCTGATCCCCACCTGACTATGTTTCTAGAGAAATCTCACTCATCTTGGCCTGGCACAGAATAGGGGCTTGATACACATTTAGCAAATGAGTGAATGAAAAAGACACAGTGTCAAGATTGAAACTTAGGTCTACGTGGCCCCCAAGCCCTTGCTTGTTCCATCAGACCCTACTGGCAGGATGCCATGGGATCGTGGTGCTAGTACCCAGCACACAGCAGGCGCTCCATAAATGCTGGGGGCATGACTGGCAGGGGAGGCTGCCTGCCTGGCAGGCTCCCTGCTCCAGGCAGGGGTTTGACACCACGTGAGTCCTGCCCCAGGCTCCGAGGAGAGAGAGGATCCCCCATGCTTGGTTGGTGGGAGAGTTTTATGAGCTGGGGGGTAGGAGTGCTCACAGGTCTCGAAGGGCCAGATGCCTCCTGGTGAGGGGTGGCTGTGTTCAGGAGAGCCTGTCCTGGACAGGTTACCCTTTTGTTGGCCTAGAACCATCTGAGTAGCTGCTTTCCTGCAAAGTGTGTCAAAATACAATTTCAGTTCAAATAATAAACAGGGGCCCGGGGAGTCAGCAGGGCAGTGGGGGTCAATGGAGCTGCCAGATGTTAGGCTGAAAGGCCACCAGGGACAGGGGGTATCCAGGGGCCACCCAGGTGGGCACAAGAGGCAGAGAGAAGGGGTCTGGACTCCGCAGACCAGGCCAGGCAGGTGCCACTTAAAACAAAGAAATCGCATTCAAGGTTAGCAGCCTCGAGAGGCCTTGGGTCAGAGGTGCGCCAGGCAGGTTTCAACATCTCCTTTACACATATTTACAGAGCAGTCAGCCAGCAATTTCAAATCTCCATCTTTCCTTCATATCCTTCATGCCCCCCCTCCCCCCATTTCAGACTGGGTCACTGAGTCCAAACAATGCACCAAGGTCACAGAGCTTGCATACAGCAGACATATCCGTCCATTTGTCGGGCGGATGTTCACTGAGCATCTACTATGTCCAAGGCCCTGTTGCATGTGTTAAGGATTCAGAGCAAGGCACAGGACAAAGCTTCTGTTCTTTGTGGTCATGAGTCAGACAAAAAACAGAATGAATGGGTAAATTACATAGTATGTTACATTTAGGCACAAAAATAAATAAAGGGAGCATCTGGGAAAGGGCTGTGTTTTCACACTGGGTGGTCAGGGAACTTGCACTTGGAAACATCTGAGAATTGACTTGAGAGACTAAGGTGGTAGGGCACATAGCTATGGGGGGGGAGGGGATGTGCAGGCAGAGGGGACAACAAGGACAAAGGGCTTGAGGCAGAAGCAGGGTGAGAGTTTTCATGGAACCGCAGAGGCTGGTGTGGCTGGAGCTGAGTGAGCAGTGGGGCAAGTGGGAAGAGATGGGGACAGAGAGGTGACAGGAGTCACAGGACCTCAAACCCTTTAGTAAGAGCCTTCGCTTTTATCCAGGGCTGAGTTGTCTCCGCAGGGTTCTGAGCAGGAGAGGGACAGAGGGACACGATCTCCCCGAGGTCCTCACAGTAGCCCCAGCTGGTGTGAAGAGAGCAGACATGGGGCCCCGGGCGGGAGCAGGGAGGCTGGTGAGTCAGCCCCCGAACCGGTCCAGGTGGAGGAAGACAGGGCCTGGCCAGGGTTGGGGTCATGGAGAGCTGGGAAGGCAGGTTTGTGAACTTCAGTTCAGACAACAGCTGAAGTGGCCCCATTCTTATCGATGGAGTGGGAGAGTGGCTACCTTCCCTCCCTTATGTCTCCTCTTGTTCCCCAGATCGACAGACTGAATCCATTCTGCAGATCTCTGCTCTGGGGTGCCTTTCTGGGGGCACCCACCAAGTGCCAGGCGTTGTTGGGGGCACAGGGGAGATAGCCATGAGTAAAACAGACAGCTCCCCCGCCCCACGCTTGTAAGCTGGCATGGTCACTGAGCCATTCTAGTACTGTGACTTTCTGTCCCCACCCCCCCAAAACCCTCCACAGCCTAGCACGTCCTAAGAGCTGGGCCACCATGTGAGACTAAGAGCAAAACACTTGAGAAAATGTTTTTCTTTGTAAGCAAAGAATTTGATGTTTCAGCTGGGGGTGGGGGGATTGGCATTCTACATAACCAAGTTCCCTTAAACTTGCGGAACGTTTCCAAACACGCGGTGTATTCCCCCGCCCCGCAGAGCCCAGGGAAGGCAGTGGAGGTCAGAGGAAGATCTGGGGTCTCCCCATTTAGGTTCTGGCCAGAGCCAGGGCAGGAGAAAGGTCTGGGGGCTAGGGGTACGCACTTCACTTCACGAACTGCCTCGGGCTGGCCCTGCCCGCCCTACAGGGGCTGCCCATCAGGGTCTGCAGAGACCAAACCAGTTTCTGCCTTTGATCTGCACGACCTTTGATCTCTGCTGTCTGGGGCTTTCTCTGCCATCTGTCTGTCCATCCATGCTTCTTTACTAGGCTGTGGGAGGCCACCACCCGATGAGGTCATACAGCTTCAGACTCAGACAGAGGCAAAACCACCCACCATGGGATCCCCTTCACTGGGTATGGGCTTCGGAGGAGAAACATCGTCGGGGGCGGGGGTATCCTCTCAACCTATTGCCCCCTCAACCTCAGATTCCTGGGCAGTCCAGGCAGGCGCAGCCCCAGCCTGACCTCCACGGGCGTCCCCTCCCTTGCTCGGCATGAGTGCTTGTGACCCTGAGCTTGGAGGAGCCAAGGCCCTGGGGTGGCGATGGCAGCTGAAGGCAGGGCTGGGGGTGGGGAGTACGTGGGAAAAAGAGGAGGGTCACACAGCTGGAAAGACAGAGGAAGGACAGAAGGAAGGAAGACAGACAGAGGCTGAGGAGTAGGAGATGAGTGGAGGCTACTAGAGCGAATGCAGGGGAGAGGGAAGGAGGGATGCTGGAGCAACGGGGATGAGGGGCGGGGAGAGACCCAGGGAGAGGGGAAGAAGCACACGGACCAGCTAGCAGAATCCCCCCGGCCTGGGGAGGCCTGCCCCTGCTCTGTGCTCCCCTCCTCAGTCCTGGGTGCAGAGGACACCCCCTTGGTGTCCTGGCTATGACTAATGGCACCAACTCCCCGCACATGCCCCCTGGATGGGATCCTGTCACAGTCATGGGAGCAGCCCACGGCAGCCACGGAAGCCTTCTTGCCTCTGAGCCCACCTCTCCAGTAGCTGCAGCCCAGGGCTCAAACCCATCTTCCTGGCCAGGGAGCCACCAAGGGGCTGGGCATCCTGTCCGGTCCTCTTCGTCAATGCAGATGGCCCTGCCTAAGCCCAACCACTGTCTGACTCTTTACCCCAGTCACGCTGTGTGTCCCCTGCCCCGACCCCAGCCCTAGACTGACCCCCCCACACTCTGCCAGGAATGGACTTCTGACGCTAGCCGCAGTCCCTAGCCACAGACCGACATCTGGGCCTTGCTAGAGACTGACCTGTGACCCCAGCCCCAGCTCGAGCCTGAACCTGATGCTGACAGAGGCAATCTGCCATGCTGGACACATTCCACCAGGCCACTGGGGACCGTGTGGGAAGAAGAGAAGCGTCCCCGAGGTAAGGAGTGCTGTCAACCCCGGACACAGGCCATGCCGAGGCCTCAGGGTCAAGCAGTGACCAAGGAGAGCCCAAGGCCCCTGACACTTTCCCCAAGCAGAGCTGACTGGCACTGAGTAGAAGGCCTGCCTGGGCAGAAGTGAGCAAGCCAGACACACGGACATACTCAGAGCCTGACGGACCTACACACACAGTCAGGCCCACCCGCCCAGCCCTGAGACCCTTGCACACAAAAACGTACGTGCAAAGACACAGAGATGCAAACCACGGACACACAACCAGACTTGGTCGTGCACAAATGCACACCAGCCCCACCCCTGCCCCTTCTCACTGGGCCACACAGCTCCTCTGGCCCAGGGGTGCTCAGGGACTCCCCAGAGTCCCAAGAATGGGAATGACAACAGCTCCCTCAGCTTCCTCTCCTTCCCAGAGGATATGGATCTGACCCTGAGCCCCAGTGGCTTCACCTGCATGCTTCAAAGAGAACTCGGCAAGAGGGCAAGGATGACCCCTTCCCCCAAACTCAGGGCAGGTACCATTTTTGACAGAGAGGGCCCCCACATCACACAGCAGATGGAGAGCAAAGCCGTCAGGACACGCATAAACACACAGGCTCCCCAAGGTGAAAATATGCGGGCACACACATCCATGTGCACACACACAAAACCAGAAACATATGTGTGCCTGTATGCTGGCAAGGAAGGGGAGACAGTGTGCCCAGGTTAAGGACACACAGGACCTCCTCACACATAGCCATGCCTGCATGTACACCTGGGTGGCGGCCACCTGCCTCCAGACTTCTTTGTTCCCTGACCCCAGAACCCATGGCTATCTCGGGGGGGCTCGGACATTCCTCAGTTGACCCCTCCAACCCCTTCCCAGCTCAACTCAAGGCTCTGTGGGCCTCTGCCCTCCCTTTACCTGGCAGCCCTGGGGATGCTGCCCCCAGGCCTTCTCTTGGCCTCCAGTTCCCGACCCCGGCCATGTGAGGACCCCGGGTGTCCTCCTGACCTCGTCCCATATGATGGCTGTGGCTCCCACCCAGACTGGGGTTGGCTACCACATGCCCTTTGTCTCTGGCACTAGGAGGCCAACTCCCTCCCTGCTAAGGGACAAGCCGGTCCTGTCACCTTGGCCTGTCAGCCTCAGAATGGGATGAGAGACCCAGGCCAGCTTAGCTTCTCCCAGGGAGAGTGAGTCCCCGGGAATGTTCTCATGGAAAGCCCTTTTCAGGGGTGCTGCCTCCATCCGCAGAGATCACCTCTGGAAGCAGAGAGAAGAAACTGCTGATCAAGAGGAGAGGAGGGGTGGGAGGGATGCTAATTGTGCTGTGTGAATTTTTTACCACATGAGTGTATGAGGAGGAGGAGGGGAGTGGGGGGACGAGGGAGGGGAGGGAGGAGGAGGGGGTTATTGTTCTTGTGCTTTCCCTCCCAGTTTGGCTTCATCCCCACATTCCCAGTGGAACCCAGGTGACTGTGCCACGGGGCACAGGGGTGGCGTGTGGAGAGGCTGCTCACTCTGCCAGGCACCCCCATGGAATCTGCCCAGAAATCCTCTGAGGGAGGTGTCTTTAGCCCATTTTGGAGATGTGGAAACAGC
This sequence comes from Mustela erminea, assembly GCF_009829155.1. Lineage (NCBI taxonomy): Eukaryota > Metazoa > Chordata > Mammalia > Carnivora > Mustelidae > Mustela > Mustela erminea. Next base: position 12,775,890 of record NC_045631.1, on the reverse strand, counting down.
CTCAGAGAGCACAAGGTCTGAGTGACTTTGTGGGGAGCCCGACCCACTCACTCCTCGTCTCGGGAGCTGCTCTCATTCACCTGTTAGACCCCAGGGCCCAGGTTGGAGCAGTCTAGCCTGGGCACAAGTGTGGAGGAAGGGCGTCGAACCCCTGGCTTCAGAAGCCCGCCTGGGCTCTGACCTCTAGGAGAGTTAGCAGGCGATGGAGTCACGGCTCCCATCCTCCCCACACACCTGAAACCAGAAAAGGCGCGGCCTTTGCTCTCCCCCAGGGCAAGCCCGGCTCTGCCACATCTTGGCTGTGTGTCTCTGGGCTGTTCTGCACCCTCTCTGGGTGGAGAGGTGATGCTTTTGCTCCTGCTTCCCTCACGGGGAGGTGGGAGGGGGCGATATGGGCTGGAAAGCGGCCTTCTAAGCTGTGATCTTTCTCCCCAAATTCAGCACAAAGTTCACGGTCCGAGACCAGGAGAATCCTCCCAAGCCTAGCCCCCCAGACGAGGGAGCTACAAGGGGCCTTCACTCTACTGACTGACAGGGCCAAGAGCCAAGTCCAACCCAGCACTAACAGGATGTCTTCCAGCCCTGCTTCCATACCTTTCTGTGGTGGAGAAGGTTGCGGTGACTTTCTTAGACAGCCCACAGCACTCCCAAAACATGTGAGGAGAGATTCGCACCCAGCCACTCTGCATTGTTTCTGAGCCATTGTCACCTTGAAAATGGGAGGCTGGAAAGGCCTGGGTTGTGTTGAGGACTAATGGAAATTTGCATGTGAAAGTCACTGCGGGGCTTTGCCTCACCATGCACCTTGACAAATGCTGGTTCTGATGTTATTATTCCCTCCTGGTCTATGGAGAGATGGGAGTTTTCTTTTGATCGCTGGGATAAGGACCAGGTTTCAATTTCGTGGTGATGGTCTGAACTATTCATTCAGAAAGCCTGCTTGCTTGTGCTGCCTGGGGCCAAGGCCCGCCCATGCTCTCTCCCCAGTACTGAATGACCACTGACTTGTGCTCTAGGCTACTCATGCCCAGATCCCTTTACAGCCTCCCAGCAGCCAAGGGAGGGGCCTGGGGGCCCCCGTGCTGCAGACCCAGAAAGTGGGGCTCAGAGAGGGAGCTTAGGAGCAGTAGAAGCAACAGGAAGACAGATTTCACCTCCATATAAGGAAGAGCTTGCTAACAGGCAGAGCTGCCCAGAAATGGAATGAGTGAGCTGCCTTGGGAGGTGGTGAGCAGCCTGTGGCTGAAGGCGTGCAAGCAAAGAAAGGGGGTCTCTGGGTGGAGAGGGCACGCAGGCAGCTCAGACACTAAGATGGGGGAGGACCATGGGGATCTCTGGTCCTGTGACTTGACCAAGGTCATGTGAGCAGGAATGGAATTCCAGAAGGTCGGAGCTGGGGGCCAGAGCAAAGGCTCTCCAGCTCCAAACCTGCCACGTAAAGGGCCAGCAGAGAGAGCTCAATGGGATGGGACGAGAGGCCCAGGCCTCTGAACCAGTCCCCTGCCCGCCCCCCAGATCACACAGCACTGATGTCTCAGAAAGAAATACCTACTTTTAATTTTAGAACTTGGAAAGTATACAAAAGTAGAAAGGAAAAACACCCCCGAGTCCCCCAGTGATAATTACTATTACTGTCTCCTTCCAGTCTTTTCCATGGGCATCCATTTTGGTGAGAAGTCCTGGTAGGTTCTGAGCAAAACGTTTTCTCATTGAGATACAATCCTCATACTGTACAATTCACCCTAGGAAAGTGGTTTTTGGTGCATTCAGAGAGTTGGACCATTGTCCCCACTATTTAATTTCAGAACATTTTCTTGCACCCCCCCCCAAAGGAAACCCATGCCCATGAGCAGTCACTCCCCATCCCTCCACCACACCACAGCCCCTGTCAACCACTATCTGCCCTCTGTCTTTATGGACAAGTGTAGTGGCCTCTTCTCAGCCTCCTTGTGCCCACACTCAGCCCCATTCAGCCCTTTTGGTGTCCAGAGGGAGCCTGCAGAAACTTAAGTCAGATCTATTCCCTGCTCACTTGGAAACCTCCAGACCTCCCACCTCACACAAGTTAAAACCAAACTTGAACCACAGCCTACAATCACCGACACAATAAGACCACTACCACCTTGACCTACCCCCTCCCATGCTCCCCCGACCCTTGTGCTCCTGCCACAGGTTGGGGGGGTCCTCCTCCCCAGCTCCTCAAATACCTCAAGCACGGGCCGGCCTCAGGGCCTTTGCACAGGCTGTTCTTTCTATGTAGAACCTGCTTCTCCTAGATGTCTGCTCAGCTCTTCTCACCACTAGTCCTGAAGCCCTGCTTTTTCTTCGTAACACTTATCATCTGACACGTCTGTCTTTCTGTCTGCTCTCTTCTCCTCCACTAACATGGCAGCACCGTTGCCTGGTGTCCTGTTTGTGCCTAGCTTGGAGTCGCGGTTCAATGACTATTTGGGCTGGCTCCAGTAAAGCAAGCAACGTACGAGGAACAAATGCAAAAGCCAAGCGCCCCACAGAGCAGACGTTATGAACGAGGCCCTCTGCCTGTGGACATGTGTGGTTTCAACCATACTGTGCCTTTTGTTAATTGAGCCAGGCGGGTTCACATAAAAATCCAAATTCCGGTTTCTCTTGAAAACACAAATCTGGTCTTCTAGGGCCACACGCCCAGGAGACAACTGTCAGCAGGCACTGAGAGGTGTGGCCCTGGAGTGTTGGGGTTCTGGCTCTGGGGGTGCCTCTGCCAGGGCGGGGGGCCCTCCCCAGGTCAGAGACTGTGAGGTCCTGAGGGGTGAATGCCTGTGGTGCCTTGGAGCTGTCCAGATGTGCGGTCTAGAAGCTGGCCTCTGTCCGCGAGAGGCATGAGTTTTACCCCGTAGCTGCTCCTGGCATCTGGGTCCCTGAGTGACCCCAGCCTCATTTCCTACCCACCTTTAATATCCCAGCCATGTCAACTAGCAGGACAAGCCCAGGCTCCCCAAGGCCTGTCACCCTTAACAGCTACTGTGCCCGCTCTCAGCTTCATCCTTAGGTCTTAGAGTTTCACCTGCCCCCAAAGACCCTTGAGGCCCCCCCTCTGTGCACCCCCCTCTTTGGACTCTGAGATGGAGCAGCGAAGGGCGGCAGCCGCTCCTCCCGGCCTCCCCAGCCCTGGCAGTACCCAGCGCACAGTCAGCCCTCAGGAAGCTCTGCTAAAGGACTAGATGACTGGAGCCCACCCCTCTGGGCTGGAGGAATTAAGGGATAACACCCAGAGGGTCCAGTTTGGGGCACGCTCTCCAAAGACAGAAAACCTGGGGAAGGCCTGCAGTGGGGAGGCTGGTCTGGGGAGAGGGTGGCACGACTGGAGCCTGGGTGTGTTGCTGCAACTGTGCGTGTGTGCGTGCGTGTGCACACGTGCCTGTTCGTGCTGATGAGGGAGGGCTCCGCAGCAGGCAGGCTCCGGTGTTTTCCTATGGCCTCAGTCTCCCCACCTGCATGCAGGGCTCCCGCGATCACCAGCCCCTCTGGCCACATGCTTCAGGCCTGTCTCCCCACCCTGGGGAGGTTTCAGGGTACTGCAGCCCTGCCTTCCCATCCATCAGGATTTTGCTGCATTCCTGTGAGTCATTCTCCAAACAAACCCCTGCGTGCAAAGGAAAGGAGGGAGCAGGGGAGGGGGAGAGGAGAGGCTGGATGCAAACCCAGCCCCGCCTCCTCGCTCCTGCCTGCTCCCCCTCCATGGCCCTCCCAGGCAGGCTTGTGTCCCAGTCCCTGGTCCCAGGAGAGCTCTGGAATAAGAGTCTGGTCAGCTTGTACCACGGACTTGCTGTGTGACCTTGGGGAAGACCCTGCCCTCTCTGGGCCTCTGGAGATGATGATCCTGGAAGTCCCCACCTACAGGGTGCATAGGCTTCCAAGGCAGATGGTCTCAAGGTGTCGCATGGGACGGTATGCCATGGATGTCCTCAAAGCAGCCTGTGCCCACTGCCTTGTCTCAGTTTCCCCACTTCTGAAATGAGGAGAGGGCAAGTCCCTGGTAGGCCCAGGGGCTAGGGGACCCACCTGACAGGTGCAGCTGGACCAGGGGCCTCAGCATGGGTCCAGCAGCCTGTACCAACCAATCATGGGGCCCAGGCCAGCCTCCAGCCCCAAAGCTAGGGGGCGGGGGGAGTGCTCCTACTGGTACCGGAAGTCCCAATCTCCTGCACTGAGGCCTCATTGTGCAGGCATTTCCCTGGGGAGTGGGGGAGGGGGGCACTGGGTGTCTCTGAGTCACAGAGCCAGGGGCCAGGCCTGCAGGAATGTCTCTAGGGGCGGACCCCAGCTCTGGGAATGGGGGATGAGACTCTGGTGAAAAAAGGAGGAAAAATCCCCACACCAGCAGTGAAATGGCTGTGGCTGTAGGCCCGTGTGTGTGTGTGTGTGTGTGTGTGTGTGTGTGTGTGTGCATGTGCGCACACGCGTAGGCATGGGCGTGTGTGTGTTTGTGTACATGGGGAAGGGGTAGGTACGACAGGCGTCTGTGGCTACAAGGCTCAGGTGCTGGGACCTGCTGGTCCAAATCAGTAAAGACTATGGGCAAACATCCGTGTGCCAGGACGTGTCTCCACGCATGGCACGCAAGGGAAGGATCGGGGGGTGCAACGGGTCTCCCTGGAATGCTCTGTCTTGGGGCTAAAGCGTCCTCTGGGCTCGGCTTGTTGGTGAAAATCCGGATTCTCAGTCACTCTCCCGGCAGCCATGAACTCTGCCGGGGGGCTGTGTGCACTGGTCCGTGTGCCCCGTATATGTGTGTCTGCGTGTGCTGGTGTGGCCTCAGATTCTCCAAGCGAGCTCTGGGAGTGGTCACGGCTGAGGGCCGGCTGGCGATGGAAAATGTGTCTGTGCGTGTGTGACAGGTTTTGGAGGGTGTGAGCGTCCACGGATGCGACCCCAAGTGACGGGGCTGTGTGGGTGTGTATCAGCAGTGCCCCAGTGGGCTGGCGTCGAGGGATGAGCGTGTGCGTGAGAGGATCTCCGCCTGAAATACCAGATCCTGGAACTGCCCCAGCCAGTCCCCAGCTCTGCCTCTGCAGGGGCGGAGCTGCCCCCTTAGTGTGTTCCCTCCCTCTGGCTCCACAAGTAAAAGCAGGCTTCCAGAGCCCCAGGAGCTTTGCACACACCTCCGCCCCCCCACCCCGCCCCCGGCACAGGGCTCTTATCTGGGGGCCCCAGAGGGTTCCAAGCAAAGCTCCAGGTCAGTGTCCAGACCAGTGCCCCAACACACCTCACCTGGGACCTGGTATTGGGGTTCAGAGAGCCCGGGCAGGGGTTTCACCTTGACTTAAGCCCAGCAGGCCTGGAGGCTACCCAGGAGGGAGATGGGGGCCAGTGTGAGGCCAGGGGCCTGGAAGGGTCTGCTGTGATGAGAGGGGAGGTGGGGCCTATGGGTGCCTGGGGGCAGGAAAGGGGGTGTGTGGGAGACTGCCCCGGATGGTCACACAGGACCCACGCACGGGACATGGCAGACCTCACTGCGGGGAGCTCAGAGAGCCCCAGCTGGCTCCCAGCTCCACCTTTCAGCAGCCTGAGCCGCTAACTCAGCCTCAGCTCCCCCTCCACGGAACATGGACCCTTTCTTCCTGACAGGGCACAGCAAGGGGCTGACACACTTCAGACTCTCCAAAAGCGGTCACTCTTATTAGGGCAATGGTCCCTGGGGTGCTGCGACAGCACGTGGGAAGCCCAGGCCGTGGGCTCCTCTCATGCACTGAGGGGACTTGCCCTAAGTCCCTTCTGCTCACCGGGACTCGGTCTTCCCCCTTGTAGAGTGGGGGTGACGCAGGCCAGCGCACCCAAGGGTAGGAAAGGTCTGCGGAGGAGGACAAAGCACTTCCTTTGTGCCTGGAGTGAGGGCAGCAGGGGCCCCCAGCGCAGGGCTCCACCTGGCAGTTGTAAAGCTGGACAGCTCTGGGTGTGTTCCTGGGGGTAAAGATTTGCACCCTGAGGTGGGCTCTGGTTCACTGGCGCCTGGCCCAGGACGGGGACCTGGTTCTTAGGCTCGGGGCCTCTGCTCTGTGCCCTGGCCATGTACGGAATCCTTCGGTTGTCAGAAGGGGAGTACGGGTAAGGGATGGCCACCGCTGAGGGATCGGCCCTTGAGGACAGGGAGTGTCCCAGTCCCAAATGACAAGTGATGAGCTGCCCGGGGACAGCACAGGAGGCATGCGAGGGGGTGCGGGAGACAGTGACCCACTCAACCACCGACTCCAGATCCCACCTGGGGGGATTTCACGATTTCATGGGGGAGCCTTTCCATGCGGTCCCCTGGCCTCACCCACAAGAACAGCCCAGAGGGGAAGCCACCAGAGACAGTTCCTCGCTCATTTACTCTGGGCTGATGAGCCCTGTGTCCTGGAGAAAACAAGGGGCTTGCTAAGCAACGAGCTTCTTGGAGTTCGTGAAGGGGTCTCCTCCTGGTGGTGGGGGGGGCTGCCCTCCTCCCCTCCACCCCCCCTGCTGCCACCTCCAGGTCAATTTACACCTGGAGAGGACCCAGAGAGACCCAGGGGCTGAGGAGTCATTACAGGGAAGCAGGTGGGGGGCAGAGGGAGCCAGCAGGGTGTGAGGCCAGGGACAAGGATGGCAGGGGTGACACCTGAGAGGCTGGGAGGGAGTGGGGGGTCAGCGGAGCCCACAAGCTTGTGGCCTCTGAGGCCTGTGCCAGACTTCGGGGCCTGATGGATCCAGGTACCTCCTTCTGCTCTCCATACTCTCTGTCTGGGCCTCTCGAGGGTCCAGGGAGCCTGGGAGCTCCTGAATCTGCTCAGGACTCTGCTGGCACCTCTAGTAGCCCCCATGTCAGTCAGAATGAAAGCTGACGTCCCCGGCTGCAGATCACTCCCGGGTCCCCTCCCTTCCCACCACTGCAGTCACACGGGGCCCTTAGCCGTTTGTGCAACACGTGAAGCACGTTCCTGCCTCAGGCCTTTTGCACAGCCATTCCCTCTGCCTGCAGTGCCCTTCCCCCAGACATCCACCAGGCTCACTTGCCTCCCTCACACAGCGCCTGGTCGCGAGGCCTTTCCCGATTCCCGATTTTAAAACTGCAAACATCTTCCACTTCCCAAACCTCTTCTCAGCTCTGTATTTTCCTCCTTGCGTGTATCGCCTTCTAGCACACTCCATGGTACTGTCCCCCAACAGGAAAGAAGTTTGCTGCAACAGGGATTTCTGCTTTGTTCACTGCTGTGCACTTAGAAAAGTCCCAGACACATAGTAGGGGATCAGTAACTGTGTGGAAGGGACAGCACACCGTGTTATTCAAGAGAGAAAAGCCTCCATTTGAGGGCTGAAATCTTTATAAACCTTCCCCCTGTGGGAGTTTCAATTCTTTTTTTCTCCAGAGGGTGCAGAGGAAACTGGCACCATCGGCCTGCAGCTCAGGCCTCGCCCCCAAATCAATGGTTCACTCTTGACAAGGGGGTGGCTCTCATTTTCTCCAGTGTTTGGTCCACTAACCAACCCATTTCCTGGGCAAGCTCCTCTGGAAGTTGCTAGGGTACTGGATCCTTGGTGATCTTCCCAAACCTGCTGTGTCGCTGTGCAGGGTGCCCCAGCCAGCCCGCCGCGGCTCCCCCAGGCTGCAGGGGCTTGCCCACAACTGCTGGCCACCAGCCCTGGGCTCTCCCTGGCCCTGTGCTTCCTTTTCAGATCCCCGGTCCTCATCCTTCAGCCCAAAGTTCGAGGCCAAAGTCTCCCTCCAGCCTGGCCAGACCCCACTGCCACCCCCTCAGCCTTCACTCAAGTGGGACCCACTGCCCGGAATGCCGGTCCTTCCCTCTGCCTGACTCTGCAGATCTGATGCCCACCGGGTCCCCTCTGGGCTGTGTGCCGTGGTCCTGTAGAACCAACCCCAAGCTCCCCTGAAGAAACAGGTGCTCAAGAGAGCTTCACCGAACGAATGGAGGAGGTAAACAAATTAGCAAGCATGTGAATGAACGAAGTGAGAGTCCGAGTGGAACGAGTCTAGAAACAGGTCAGCAATACAGTTCTGCTTTTTGTCTGGCCTCCTGCACATCCCCTGGTTCTCTGATGTGGACCCCTGGTGTGTGGGGATCGTGCGTGAGTGATAATGATGACGTCTGTCATCACTGCAGTCAGCCAGCCTCGGCTAGGCTACCTTGCTACGACAAAACCCCCACATCTCAAGAAGTGTATTTTTTCTTGTTCACACCACGGGAGGTTCCTGCTCACTAAGAGGTCACCACTTTGGGCTGTCAGAGGGAGAGAACGTTCTGGCACGTCTCCCTCAGTGGTGAAGTGCTCAGCCTGAGGGCTGTGCAGGTCACCAACCAGACCTTGTCCTGAGACCCGACCCCACTGCAAGGCATCCCAGAAGTTAAATCCCTACCACAGGCTTGGGAAGATGAGGAACTGGAAGTTCTGGCCAACAGCTCTAATGACACCTTCAGAAAGACCGATGGCACTGTGAACAGTGGAGGCCACTTATCAAGCAGTTCCTGTGTCCCGGACGCTGGGCTTAGGACCTGAAGTGGAGTTTCACTGAACCCTCGGGGAATCATCCTGAGTTCTGAGGCCACTACCAGGAATATCCCCATTTCCCAGATGAGACAACTGAGTCCAGACTATGGAGCGACTCACCAAGGTCACATGGCTTGGAAGGGGCGGTGACGGGGAGATCAGGACTCACGCCTGTGATTCTGGGCCCTCATGCACCCCGCAGCCCAGCTCGGGCTCTTCCTTCCACTGAGGCTGGCTGGGGCTCAAGGATGGCCCTCAGACCAGAGGTCCCCCGTGCAGAGGGCCATAGTGACCATCCCTACAGGAAAGAGCCTCCTCACCCTGCCATATCCCATTCCCAGACTTCTCCAGTGTGAGAACTCCCGGGGGTAACGAGGCCAGTCCCAAATTTTACTGAGAGAGAAAAAGGCTCAGAGGGAGCAGCGACTGAACCAAGTTCACACTGTTGGGCTGTGCAGGGCTGAGACGAGATCACAGGTCTCTGTCCACCATGCTCGGAGTGTCCCCAAGTGTCTCGACAGCACTGGGGGCCCTGGGGCACCCTCAGTCTCAGACGCGGCCCCTCAGGAGTGAGGGTGGTCATGTGCCCTCTTCTTTCCTGGCAGGCAGGTCCACTGAGGAAAGGCCCAGTTCCATCCAGACTTCCACACGGCAAGCCTGTGGCCCTGACCACTGGGGCTGCCCCCTTGAGGAGCTGGGCTGAGTGGCCAGTCAGCACTGGCTGCTTCCTGCTAGAAGGGTCAGTCCCCAGAAGGGAGACCAAAGAGGGATGGAAAGAGGTAGGTCTCTACACCTAGGATTTCTGAAAACAAGGTCTTGGGTCTCTGAAGCCCCTTGGGGGTCTGTGGACAAGGTCACGGAGCAAAAAATAAGGAATCAGTGAAGTGTGAAAACGGACCTACCTGGAATCAGATCACAGCTCTACTCTGTGATCTTAACTTCTGAGCCTTGGTATTGTCATCTGTGAAATGGGTTGTGATCAATATAGCAGAATCCATAGCCTGCACCTGACACCTAGTAGCTGCCCAGTGAACACCGTGGCTCTTCTGATTGTAAATGGTATTTTTTTGCCCACCAAGTTCCTCCCTTCCCATCCCTAACCTGAGCCCCAGACCATGATTAACCCTTCCTGAGCTACAGCAGAGCACCCATACCAGAAAGGTTATGGCTAATGACTCTTGCTCTGGCTGCCCCAAGAAGGCACTGCCCTCACATAGTCCGTCCCTCCTCCCAAAGATTTGATGCTGAGCAGTTTGGTCAGAAGGAGCCCCCACCCTGCACCCAAACCCTGCTTCACATCCATTCCCAAGGAGTGTCAGTGACTCACAGGGTGGCGGGCCCTAGCAGCCAGACTTCAAGGGCAGCCCATCCTCCTCATGTGGACGGGAAGTCAGGGCCTTCCCAGCCTCCTCTGAGCCCTCTCTCTTCGACGAAGCCTGGAGTCTCCAAGTCTCCTGACCCCTTCGCCCCTGTCCCCAGCTCCTGGAGTCTTCCCCCTGCCTATGAATCCTGTGTATAGTTCACAGTCCCAGTCATCTAGTCCAGAAGCATTTACCCAGCACCTACCCCGAGGAGAGCATTGCCAACCACCACTAGAGAGGCAGGGTCTAAAGGGCACAGCCCCACCTCCCTGTGAGCCCAGAGCATAGTGGAAACCTATGCATTCATGATGCCCCATAGCCCAGTGCTACTAACCCAGGTTTTGAAATTGCACAGCGCCAGTCTGAGGCCCAGCCCTGCCACCTCCCAGCCCAGAGACTTTGGACACACTAACCTCAGTGTATCTATCTGCAGAATGAAAGAGTAACACAGAAGCTACCTCACGGGTGAGAAGAGTTACTGAGTACCAAGACCTTTGCACAGAGCCTGGCACTCAGTAGGAGCACAACCCTTGTAAGCCCCATTCCTTGCCTTGACCGGGCAAGGGCAGAGTCCCGCGGCATGCCAGTGCAGACCTCCCTCCAGGCTTCCACCACCTCATTAATCAGAGAGGACTGTCCACCCGGCTAGGATGCCACCTGACGCCCCTGGCAGCCTGCCCATTCACCTCCATCTTGTCTGCAAGGACATCTGGGGATGGGGATGGAGCATGCCAGATTCTGGCTGAAGGCCAGGCATGCTGGGACCCCAGCAAACCAGAAGAGGCCCAACCAGCAGGCCCCACTGCCATCGAGCTCACATAAGGTCATTGCCACACATCACACACACACTGCATGCACACAGTAGGTCCACAACAAACACCCTAGGTGGAGTGGGGAACAGACTGAGGCTAAGCCGTGCCTGGAGTGGGGGTGGGTAGTTCGAGCTCGCCATCAGAGGGAGTGAAGCTGGTGTCTCAGCCGCCGGGAGCCACTGAAGGTTTCTGGCCAGCAGAGGGACCTCTGCCCACCTCCCCGCCCTCTAATAAGCTCAAGTTCTTTGGGGTTGTCCCTTACTCCTCCCACCCCCAATATGAGTTAACGTTCTGCCCCAGGCCTTTGGTCCCAATGTTCTCCCCACCTAGAAAACCCTTCCCACAGCCCCTCTCGTCAGCTCCTCCTCCTTCCAGGTTGAGCTCAGAAGCCTCTCCAGACCTTCTCAGTCTGGGCTCAAAGACCCTTCTCTGCTTCCTACAAAATGATCGTTTTTACATTAGAGCACAAGAATTCCGTTCTCAGGCCATCTCGCCCAGACAGGAGTCCTTGGAGGGTGGAAACCTGATCTGACTCCCCTCTGCACCCCAACACTGGCTGACACAGGGCAGGGCAGGGATCCGTGGCTTCCTGATGGACATCATTTTAGGCTCTCGAATTCTGTCTCTGAGATGGCACAAAGGGAGGACAGTGGAGCCCACTTGGGAAATGCTGTTGGTGCAGACCAGAGGGGAAGAGAAACTGGGGGGCGGGCAGCAGAAAGGAGGGGCTGGTGCACAAGGGACAGTGGAGAAGGGGGCCATCTCGGAGAAGCCACATGTCCAGCACACCTGCTCCCTCTCCCCTTTCTCCTTCCCTCTGCAGAGAGTTGAGAGGGAGAGAGGGGAGGACTGGGGGAGAGACAAGCGGGTACAGGCGCCTAGCTGCACGCCCCTCCCAGTGGCTCACCTGGTGGGGTGAAGGGATGCAAAGGCAGGTCCCACAGAGAACGCCTTAAGTCTCAAGGTGTCCTGACCTTCCTGACATTCCCTACAGCACCCAGGGCCCCCAGTCCAGCCAGTGGGCTCAGGGCAGCACTGCAGCCCACAGCCCATGCCATCCCCTGGCATGCACGGCTAATCAGACCAGACTGACCTCAAGGAACTGTCCATCTAGGGGAGCAGGACACACCAGGTAACTCCACATCTCTGGCAGCGCCTTCCCCCAACAGAGGGAGCAGAAGGACAGAAGCTGCCTTGTTGGAGGGGACAGGGATGGATTTCAGGGCGGGTGGGAGAGGTAGGAGAAGGGTCTTTGTTCCAGGCAGAGGGAACAGCTTCCAAAAGGCAAGGGAGGTGAGGCAGAGAAAGGCATGGAGGGGGTGCTCTGAGAGGTCACCCTGATGGCCCTCCAGGGGACCTGGCACACACTGAGTGACCACCATTATTGCTGGAGCAGAGCAGGTAGCACCGGCCCGGTCAGGGGGCAGGGGCCGTCCCCAAGGGCCTCGAATGCCAAGCCAAAGATGGCCCAAGGCGCGGGGCCCGGGTTCGGGGGGAGCGCCGAGGCCGCTGGCGGAGCAGGTCTCCGCCGAGGCAGGGCGATAAATTAATTAAATGAACCTGCCACGCCAGCCTCTCCCCACCCCGCGCCGCGCTCCGAGGATGAGCGGGATGAGCGGGGCCGGGCCGCGCCCGCCGAGGCCCCCGGCGCTCCCTCCCTCGGTCCCCTCCCCGCCCGGCGCCGTTTTCCAGGTAATTAAGGCCGTCCGGGCGGGCGCGCAGCTGCTTCCGCGGCCGGCCGCGCCTCTGGCCCGGGCAGGTGCAATTAAACCCGCGCGTTCGCGGCCATTAAGCATTAATGTAGCTCATTAGCATAAGAACGAGAAGACGCTTTGATGGCGGCAACCCCGCAGGGGCAGCCGGCGAGCGCCGGAGGGGCGGCAGGGTGCGGCTGCTGGAGCCCGAAGCCCGGCCACAGGGCGCCCCGCCAGGGAAGGGGATTGGAGGCCTGACCCCTGAACCAGCCCCATCCCAACAGTAGGACTTTGGAGGGCCAGGGAGAGACTCACCAGCGAGGGTAGGGGTCTCCTTCCCAAAGACACCAATGGGTAAACTGAGGCCTGGAGGTGCCACGGGTCTCACACAGGGGGTCCCACCCGGGAGCTAGAACCCAAGTCTCAGCCTCACAAGTTGTTCCTTTATTAACAGTAACAGCAGTCAGCACTTAATTCCTGTTTCTACGCACTTATCAGAAATTCTCTCACTTGATCCCACTCGCCCCCTCCACCAAGCAACCCCAGGAGCTACTGGGTACTTGTAATTGTGACCCGCATTTTACAGACGAGGGAATGGAGGCTTGGAGAGGAACCTGAATTGACCTCAAGTGTCCCAGCTGGTAAAAAGCCAATGGGCGGATTTGAACCCAGGCAGTCTGGCTCCCGAGGCTGGGCCCATAACCAGGAAACCACACTACTGCAGTAACACAGACAGGGAGGGGTGGGGGCTGTGGCTAGGTGGAGGCTGTGTCATCCCACCCCAACAGGGGGTCACGCCATAGTCATGGCCTTGGGGGAAGCAGGTTGTAATAGTCCAGAGGACTGGTGAACTAGAAACTGGGGGTAAGCCCGCCCAAGGATTACTCACTGGCAACTAACCCCCAAACACTGGGTGGGCCTTCAAAATGGGTCTGGGCCAGATTGGCGGGAGGACAATCAGTTTGCCCCTTTGGTCTAACACCTGGCAATTCAGTTCATAGAAGTTCAGGAAACGCTATCGCTAAGCAAAGGAACAAGTGAACACGTGGGTATGTGCCTCTCTCCACAATGTGGCGGGAAACCAGGGACTGACTCAGTTTTCATCTCTTCCAGGCTTCCTTTGGGCCCGGAGGTGGCTCTATGAGAGCAAAAGGGCTAAGACGAAATGGCAGGTGGGGCCTGAGGCAGCCTTGCTGCGCTGTGGCTCCCGGCGTCCCCTGGGGCAGTGCCTCCGGCGTTCCAAAGTCAAGGTTGTTCCCGAAAGATGTCTTGAGGGCCCTGGTGGGGCAGGCAAAGAGCACAGCAAGAGGAGACACAGGCTGCCCGAGTTCCACTCAGAGATGATGGAGCTAGAAGGAAACTTCTAGCCCCTGTGGAGCTCAGAGAAGGAAGGCCGTTCCCTGGGGCCACACAGCAAAACTCTCCCGACTCATTCAGTCCTAGATGTGCCTTTATCACGTGTCCTGGACAGTCTGTAGCCGAGACACAGGACTCCTCTCTCCACGAGTAGCTTTTGCAATGTACTCTTCAAGCCTCGGTCTTGGCTTGTGATAAATGTGCATTCCCATACACGAATGTATAATGACACCAATAATTTGATTATTCGGTTGCTGTCTTTTCCCCCTTGGCCACCCGTTTCCCAGGGCAGGGATGACAAACACCCAGATCAGGGCTGATTTCAGTCCTGGACCGCAGGAGGCTTGAAAACATATCTGTCTGTCAGATCAAGTATTATTAATACAAGTAGTCACAATGCCTAAGAAAAATGCATTCCGGGGTGGGGGCTTTCTTGCCTCCCCAGCCCTCAGATACCCCTCCATCCACACACATACACACTTCGCCTCATGGCTGGCTCGCGGATCTGGACAGACCTCCGTGCCTCCACAGGCAGGAGAGGGGCTCAGCCCTCCTCTTCCCAACCTGACCCTGAGGCCAGCCCACCCCCTCAGCTGCCAGGCTGGCCTGCAAAGGTATCTGCCCCAGGGGGCCCTCAGCTGCCTCATTAGGAAAGTAGTGACAGACGCATTAGCTGCTAAGGGTGTGTGTGTTGGGGGGCCGCTGAGGGCTGTCACAAGGCTGAGGAAAACCAAATGCCTGCCACTTCCTGGGCCTCTGGGCCCCATCTGGGCCAGGGGCTGTGGCTGGCGAAGGGACAGAGACAATGGTCCAAGTACAGAATAGCCCCCTGAGACTCAGGTTGGATCTCAGCGCCCAGAGCAGAGATCTCCCAGTCACTCCTTGCTGTTCTTGCTCCCAGCCTCTTGGCTGGACTAGACTCACTGATCCTTGACAAGCCCCTGCTCCCTCTGCCTGGGCCATTACAGCCCCGATGCTCTGTGTGAGAGGGACACAGGGACCCAAGAACCTACTCCCGTGTAACAGAAGAGGAAACTGAGGCCCAGAGAGGTGCTGCTCCAGAGCAGAGGACTAGAGCGGGTGCTGGGCTCTGCATGAAGGCCCTGGCTTGGCCACTGACAGGCTGTGTGGCCTCTGGACCTCAGTGACCCTGACCACAGTTTCCTCTGACTTCTGAGCTCCAGGAAGGCCCAGTTCTGCTGGAAGAGGGTCAGGGATTATCAGTGTCCCCTCAGCCCCCAAAGCCAGTCCTTCCTGGGGCCTGAGGCACAGCTACCCACCGGGGTCACCGAACTCAGATCTCCCCGGGGCACAGAGTTCCGCCCAGCAACCTGGTCAGTGACCCCGACGGCCTCTACCATTGATAAAAAGCAGGTGGGAAAAGTCCTACACCACACTCCACATGCACACAGGAACAGGCCTCACACCACAGGATAAATGCATTAACAAGAAGACAAACACTCAGCCACATACACAGGTCCCCTGCCCACAAATGCAGACATACAAACCACACACACACACAAAGGAGCATGGCCCCCCTCCCCCGTTGAACCAGTGTACCTGAGTACCCAAGACATGCTAGGACAGACCAACCCCCTCAGCTCATTTCTCCAGCCCAGACACACACACACATACATACACACAACCACACATCGGTCCCAGTCACAAACACAGACACCCCCCCACCCATATGCACGAATCGCACACATGCAGGCACATACTCAGCAGTCCAGTACAGACAGACTCACACACGTGCCTGGATGTACCAGCCACAGAAGAACCACAACCCCCTCCATGTACAGAAACCTCCCCCACCCCCGCACCAGTCAATGGACACAGCCACATGCTGCCCACACAAGCCCCCAAGCCCACGAACACACAGATACACACCCATCTCGCCACTTGGTTAAATTCCATACAGTAGGCGGCGCCCAGCCCAGAAGAGAAAATCCAGATAAATAAATCATGTTCGGAGCATCAATCTCGGCCCCAACCTGGCTGCCTCCTTGCTGCAGGTAAAGCGAGACGGGTCTTAAATATTTTATAAATGAATAAACCTGTTAAGAGAATATAATTTACAGGGCCATTGGCTGGAGGCTCACAATAGCCCTCCCACATCTTTTCATTTCGGAGAGCACGTGGTGGTGGCAGGTGGCGGCCACTGGGGCATGGTGTCTGGTGCCCCACCCGCTGCCCTTCTGCCAGGGGTGTTATTCCCAGGGAAAGGGGCATTCTGTGATTTTCCATCCACTAAATCCAGCTGCTGCTCGGAGACAGGGCCCTGCATTCTCTTGTCTTTTCAGCTTTTTTCCCCCAAGCCTTGGATGCCTTTTAAATGCCAATCCATCCCTGGCAACTGTGATTTTCCAAGGCCTGTTTCACACAGGACTTGGAAGTGTTAAAACTGAACTGTTAGGGAATGGGGAAGAAGAGGAGGCCAGGCAGCGGGGGTGAGTAGGGCAAGGACAGCTTGCAGCTGGGCCTGAGGGGCAGCTGGACCTAGGGAGGTTGTGCCTGATGCCAGCCCTGCATGCCCCGAGGAGGAGGTGGAGGAGCCTAGGGCAGCAAAAATGGCTCCTAGGACAGACGGAGGCAACAGAAAGTGCATCCCAGGACCAACAAAGAGTCTTTGGGTCTGAGCACAGCTCAGGAAAAGGAGGCTGGAATGAGGCTGAGGTCGGAGCCCTCACTGCAGCCTCAGGCAGCTGGGGCCAATTAAAGCCCCTTGCTGCTGGGACCTGCATCTCAGCGGGGGGCAGGAGTCTTCAGTGTCCCTGAGCAGGCTAGGTGGCCTCCTCTGCCCCCAGCTAGCAGGACCCCCCTGGCTCCCGCTGCTTTTATCAGAGGTAAGTGGCAATGACGAAGGGCTTCTCTGAGGGTCTGTCTGCCCGTGGAGAGAGGCTGAACAAAGTCAGGAAGGGATCATCCAGTCCGGCTGTTTTCTGAATATCTCACAAGAATGTGGTTCCGGTTCTCTCAAGACTCCCACAGATGCGGGGAGAAAGGAGAGTGTTACACAACATTAAGTGGGAAAAGCAGGATATCAAATGGTACACACAGGAGGAATGATGGCATGCTTAAACAACAACAACAAAAAACCCGTGAACAGGGGGCGAAGTCAGATGTGGCTGCCTTTGGAGACTGGGAGTATGGGTGAATTGTTTTCCTTTTAACTTGTCATATTTTCCAAAAGTCTATAATAAGCCTGTCCTCCTTTTATAGTGAGAAAAAAACCCCACCAAGTGCCTTACAAAACCAAATACATAGAATGGTCCCATATTTTACATTTTCTTATCATAAATTCTTTATCATCTGTCTAGAAAAAAAGTATGTTGACAGTGGTTATGTAGGGGTAGAGATGGAAACACGGGCTTTTTACTTATTTAACTGTATATTTAGATCTTTCTAAATTCAACATAGTAACATGATAATTTCATTAAAAACAAAATGCTTAGGTCGGGGAAGTTCTCTGATATCAAGCCTGAGTGCCTCCTGCTGCATCTGAAAGCCCCTCCTCACTATCTCCATTCGAGTGTGCATCGCGTGAGGCTTGAGAAAGGCCAAGGGGCAGTTGCTCAACAGGCACACAGCCTCTCTTCCAAGACCTAAAGGCTGGCATTCAATTTTGCTTCCTGCCCAATCCAGGTGTATGTGTGTGGGGCTGGGGGACAGAGGATCTGAGGAGTCGGTGCCTCTGAAAAGACTGGGGGTCAGAAGGCGGCCCTGGAGTGACCAGGTCGGGGACTTAAGGCACTAGAACGAAGGAGGAGTGGAGGAACGGCTGGGTTGGCAGCAAAGCTCCGGAAGGGGCTGCCCCCAGGGCAGGCGGGGTGCCCAGGCTCGGGAGGGAGGAATGTGTCTCCTGGCCAGACAGCCCCAATGGCTGCCAACTAGGGGAGGCCCGTGCTCCTGGGCTGGAGGGAGGCCGTCTGGGTGGCAGCGTCCAGGCTTGGACGACGTGGTGTGTGTCAGGGGTGCCTTCCTCGCCCCTCCTCTTTCTTGCCCTTAGTGGGGAGGTAGGCCCGGCTGGCCCATGGGACAGAGTTGGAGGGCCCGAGCATGCTGCGCCGGGACAGCGTGGCCTGGAGGCCAGGCCCTACTTTCAGCGACTTCCCTGCTTAGGGAGTAGGGGCCGCAGCCTCTCCAGGAGCCTGGGCCCCAGGAGGCGCTTCCTGCTGCCCCTGATGTGGGGTTGCGGGGCTTGCTCACAGAGCCCGTCCAGAAGTTAAGTCGCACAGGATCCAGTCGCAGAGTTAAGCTCGATTGGAAGTCACTGCCCACAGCTCTGGGTTCCCGGAAAGACACCGACTCGGCGAGGGGGCGGGGCCACGCCAGCCCCGCCCAGCGGCCCCGCGGAGCACGCCGGGACGGGGCGCTGCCATGGCGACGGGAGCCGGCCGCCCCGCCCCGCCCCGCCCCCCCGCGCGGCCTCAGAGCCGAGAGGCTCCCGACCCCTCCCGGCGTTGCCCGCCCGCCGGACGGGGCTTGTCAGGCCGGACGCCGCGGAGGAGGCCCCGGCGCGGCCAAGATGGTGGGCGCCGCGGGAGGGGTGCGGAGGGGAGGGCAGGAAGCGCGGGCGTTTGCCCTCTCGCCGCCCCCTCTCGAGGTTGAGGAGAGGAGAGGAAATGGCCCCGGAGGCGATAATCGAGCTGCCAGTGTGTCTGGCCTGACAGCTCCTACCTAAGCCTTTACCCCCGAGGCCCGAGGCCCGCCCTGGCTCCAGAGGCGGACCGAGCAGGGGCTACCCGAGCTAGGATCCTGAATTTGACACCCGTTCCCCACTCCCCACCCCCCGCGCCACCCCCACCAAACGCCCCCTCAGCGTCTCTGTCTTCCGGGCTCTGTCCCTTCCCCCAGACTGCTGCGCCTCCACCCTCGGGAAGCGGGCAGGGCAGCATTTCGTTCCCCAGGCCTGGGGGCCTGGGATGCCAGCCTCTACCCACCTACACCCCAAGCGTCTGTTACGGAACAGCGAAAACCTGTTTCCCCTCGGTACAGCTGCCATCAAGGTCCTCAGAGCGCCCATGGCTCTGAGCAGCCATCCCTGCCCTCCCTGGAGACCCAGCTAAGGGGACAACTACCTCAGGAGACCCTGATCCCCTTACCCTGTGTTCTCCCAGCAATAATGGGGACAGGAGTAGGATAGGCACTCACACTGACTGGGCCAGGCCAGTCGGGACAGATGACTTAGCTTCCCAAGTCCTGCGTGAGAGTGACTCTGCCCAGGTTTTGTGGGCAAACAAGCCCAGATCTGTTAAGGAGTGAAGTGGCAGGGCTGGGACTCAGCCAGGCTGTGACTCTGGATGCCTGTCCACACACAGTGGCACTCCCTGCTCCCTGGCCGCCTAGCCTGGGCTGGTCCAGCCGCCTATCTCTGGCCCAGAGCAATGGCCTGGCCTCCCAGTACCTCCTCCTTCCCACTACCACAGGCCTGGCTTCCCTTCTGAGACGCCAATCTGCAGCCACACAAAGCCCTATTTGTTTGCTTTCTCTGCTGCTCCCCCTGGATCCGATGTCTTTCTCTGCTACCTGCCGGCCTGGCTTCCTCTCCAAGCTGCCCTCCCAGCCAGCTGAAGGGAAGGAGGAGGCAGCCATTCCAGCATGCCCTGTCTCATAGCTACCCCAACGTTCCTCGAATCCACCTCCCCAGTGCCAGGACACCCAGCTGGGGCAGCCCGGCCCATAACAGTTTTGCAGCCCCCTGGCTGCCTCTCAGAATGTAGGGTGTCAGCTGGTGGAACAGGAAAGATGCCTGCAGCCAGGGGCTGGGGCAGGGGGAGGGGAGCCCAAGAGGCCCAGCCAACCTCCCCTCTCCTTTTGTGAGCAACGCTTGTTTTGTTCGTCAATCAGGAAGGCAGCCCCTGACTTCCCAGCAGCCCCCGGGCTGCCAGGAGATAAGGAGATGAATGGGGCCAGGAGCGCTGAATTGGAGAAGGCAGAGGGACACCCTGCTTTTATGGCCCTCCCCCACCCCTCACTCTCTCTGGGGGTTCCTGGGTATCCCAGGCTCTGGGATGAGGGTTTACAGGCTGCACTGGGAACCTTACGTGGTAGGTGCCCTCTCAGTGCCGACCCTGGGCAGGCACCTGAGCAGATCCCTCTCTGCATGGTGGGCACCCCAGAGTGTACAGCCTTGGGCACCCTCCGCAGTGTCTTGGGAAGCTTCATTGGCCTGAGGTGAAACAGGGCTTTCACAGGCAAAGAAAAATAAACACCCGCATTCCACACCACCTTCTCTACCTGCAGAGTGGGGGCTGCCCTCTCTCCCCGTTCAAATAAAGAAACCCAATACTGATACTGCACCAGATCTAACAATCTCTCCCGGTTCCCTCTACCCAGGGCTCTTTTATTGTACCCTGCCACGCTGGGTGGCCCAGGGCAGGTCCTAACCTCCCTGGGCCTCCCTCTTCCCCTTCCTGTCCCCTCCATGCAGAGTTTAACCCTTACGGCAACTCAGGATAAAGGCATGATTATGCCCACGTATTGCAGGAGGCTCCATGAGAGAAAGCCACAGAGACAAACTGCCCCTGACAGGATTCAAGCTCATGTCTGCCTGACTCTAAGCCCAAAAAACTTCCTACCAGGGCTGCAGTATCATTTCACAGCAGTGGTTCTCAGTTGACTCGATGAATGACCACAATGAGAAGGGGAGCAAGGAGTGGGCAGAGCCAGGGGATGCCGTATCCTCTCAGCACTGCCACTTGGTTGCTGTGTGATGTCCAACAGGTCACTTAGCCTCTCTGGGCTTCAGCTTCCTTGACAATCTGTATAGGGCAGGTGATAAGGCTTAGAGAGGACGGACCACCCAATGCCCATGAAAATAGCAGGCACTTGCTAAAGGATGGCTTTTCTCTGTGATTCCTTTCAGCAGCCAGAGAGACAGGCGTCCATTTCTTAGAGGAACCAGACGTCTCCCACTGCTGTTCTCACCCATGTGGCCCTGCTGCTGGTCGTCCCCCCAGTCACCATCTCTGGCCCTCCGGAACACTCAGGCTAAGGCCAAGGGCTTCCAGATTGAGCTCCCCAGGCTCCTGTGCTGCCCAGGAGACCAGGGCCTCTCTGCTTAATTAGCTAGGGCGAGGGCCCCAGGGGACAATGTCACCCTAAGGGAACAAAGCCAGCTCCCATCCATATCCTGCTGGACTCAAGAAAAGAGAACCACTCAATTAAGTCTGATTTGCCAAAACGTCTGTTTTTAGTGCTATTTCGGGCCACGGTGGGGATTTTCTGTGCTTGTCTCAAAGGTATCCTAAACCAGATTCCTTCCTACCTCCCCCACCCCTACTGTGTTTGAAATGAAAATATGTTCTTCCTCTTCTCTCTCTTTCCTTTTCCTGCTTCTCTCCCACCTATCAGAGGGATGCAAAGGAGAGAAAGGGTGGAGGCTGGGGCCCCAGGGAAGGACAGCACTCCACGCCCCCCACTAGGCCTGGGCAGGTCCCCTCAGGCCCCCAAGGTCCCGCACTGGGAGCTATGGTTCCCTGAAACCCGGCTGATGACGGCTCCTGTGGACCTTTATCTTCTCCCTGCCTCTGGAGGCCACCAAAGTTGGATCATTTTCTGCTGTCTTGCCAGACACACACCAGGCATCTGCCCTTGCCTCCACACACCATAGTCTTCTGCGTCTGAGCTACTGCCTGGGCTGTGCCCTCCCCAAGGTCTCTCCTTTCTGCACTTTACCTTCTTAGCTTGCAACAGGACAATTAACCCCACATCTATGCAATCACGTCTTTAACGGCTGCCCATCTCCCAAGGTAGAAGCTTCAAAAGGACAGGGGTGGCATCTGCTTGGCCAGTACCAACTCTCCGGGGCAGGGGGTCAACCTCCTTTGGTGCCGCTGACATCTTGGGCCAGATAATGTGTTGTGGGGCCTATCCCGTGCACCCCAGGATGTTCATCACGTCCGAGCTTCTGCGCACTGGAGGCCAGCACCTCCCCAGTTGAGACAACCAAAAATGTTTCTGCACATGGCCCGCATGACTCTGGAGGGTCAGACTCGCCCCCAATGAAGTAGCACTGCCCTAAAGCCTGGCACAGTGCCCTCCCAAAAGGAATGAATGCAGGACCCCTCCTCCTTCCCCCAGAGAAAACAGGTGAGTTTTATTTTCTCTCTTTACCTCTTATCATCATCATCTTGTACAGATTTAATTTGCCCTATCAGACCAGAAGCTTCCAGAAGACAGGCCCATGTGACCTCAGCTGTGTATCAGGCTGACTGCCCGTAACTATCGCTGGACGAGTAAGTCTCAAAGCGTCAAAAGCACCAGACCGAGGCCTTGTTCTGGCTTCCCCTTCGCCAGGGCGCTGGATTACTGTGTGACTTTGCTACGCCAGCTAAACTTCTCTGGGCATCCGTGTCTCTCCAGTCACTGT
Organism: Mustela erminea; assembly: GCF_009829155.1. Taxonomy (NCBI): domain Eukaryota; kingdom Metazoa; phylum Chordata; class Mammalia; order Carnivora; family Mustelidae; genus Mustela; species Mustela erminea. The sequence continues at coordinate 12,753,791 of NC_045631.1, read as the reverse complement.
CACAATTCTTTGTCCTGCGGGGCTTGTGGACACCCCCACCCCCCACCCAAGAAGATTCTGTCAGGTGGTTTTCAATTTACATTTTCTGAGACTTTTTATTATTACAAACGGGACACTGATTCACCACTCCGCGAGTTACCAAGTGCAGCTCAGTGCTCTAGAGGCAAAATCTGTTTTAAAACTCCTCTTTAAAACAAAACTATGAAGAGGGTGCTGTGATTTTTGTTTCTTGGTCAGGGAGGAAATCGAGGCTCAGATGGCTGGAGGGAGCTGCTAGAGGACACCCCGACATGGTCTGGCGGCCTGTGGTGCCTGGGGATGCCTTGGTCAGCGAACGCTGCGTGATCCTGAACTCTTTCCTAGTCTGCAGCCGGCCTTTCCCAGTGAAGAAGGCTCTAGCAGGGCCTCCCTACCGTGAGGCCTCACCGCTGAGCTCTCCTGACAGAAAGAGCTCCGGGTCACCAGGGAAGGGTCCAACAAGGCCCGGAGGTGGCAAGCGCTGATTCAAGAAGTTGGCCTGTCTCGAAGGGGCTGGGAAGGCTGCCCGCCACTCCCTTCCCTTCCCTTGTCATTCCTCCCAGGAAAGCCCTGGCTGGGACACACTTCCGCCAGCACAGAGCCCTTCTGTGCCATTCTTCAGGGCGCGAAGCAAAAACAGGAGGAACCATTCTCTAGCACCGTCTATGTACCAGCGCTGTTGTAAGTCTTTTACGAGCATTAACTCATGAACTCTCCCAACAGTCCTATGAGGAAGGTGCTGTCACCTTCTCCATCTTACAGGTGAGGCAACTGAGCCAAGGAAATCAGGACCTCGTCCAGGTTAGCAGGGGGCAGAGCTGGGATCTGAACCCGGGCGGCTAAGCTCCAGATCCCCGTGCTCCGCCACGAGGCCGAAGCAGAGATGCCGTGGCTGTGTTCCCAGCGCCCTGGGGGAGCCACGGGGCCTCCATATGTGATTCAGGAATGAGTGAGCGAACGGGTGAGCGCGTGGTTACCCGGGCACAGAGCCGCCGAAGTCCCCAGCTGCTGGAGGCTTTCTCGGGGCCCACCCACGACACTGGGACAGAGCCACTTTGGAAACAGAAGCTCTCGCCAGGAAACTCTCCTTCTCACCTGCCCCACTGTGTAACAAAGACCCACTCAACCCATCTCCTCAACCGGAGCCGGAAAAGAAACTTGGTTTTGGCCCGTGTGCCGGCCAGGAAGGTTTAGAGGCACAAAGCTGCCATCTTTTCCACGTGCTGAGTCTGGGAACAGGAAGAGGAAGAGCCCCGTCTGCTGCGTGCGATCCGGAGGGGCTGCGGACGATGCCTACTGGACAGGTCGGGGTACGGGGCCTCAGAGAAGGCAGTCTGTAGCTGGACTGTGCCCAGGCTGGCCTAACCCCAAGTGCGGAACTCCTCATTCCCAGATCCCAAAACAGCCCGACACTGGCCTCACACTTAACGCCTGCAGAAACCAGCGCTCCCACCACCAGCACGAGAGGGAGGTGACCAGCCTGGGGCAGCGGCAGGAACTCAACCTCTCCCCAAATCCCGACCCACCCGTGCTTCTGCTCCCCCACCGTGTGGCCGGGTGCACAGTCTCCAAGGGGGAACTCGAGGAAACAGGGGCATGGTCCGCTCCAGTCCGCAGGTGCCTCCTCAAGACCCCCCAGCCTGGGGCCTGTCCCCGTTCGTTCAGCTCGCTCTACTCAGTCCTTTACTTTCTAAGCCCCAAGATGGTGACTCCCCCAATTTACAGCTGAGACCGAGGCCTAAGGGCGGAGGGGAGATGTCCCCACAATTCCTAACAGGTGGCCCCCAGTGCCCACTCCCTGGCCTGCTGACTCTGTTTCCCCTCCCAGGACTCGCTCCTGGCCCTCCATGGTGTCCGGGATGCCTGCTCCCTTGAGGCCGATCACTTTGTAGAGAAAGTGGATGTCCACTGCCCCCCCTGGTCCTTGGACTTGGAGGGCCTGGAAGGTCAGACCACAGGCTGGCTGGTCTCTGGGTCACAGGGTGAGCACGAGGCTGAGGGCAAAAACCCGAGAGGGAGTCTGCTGAGGGAAGGAAGGAACATTCAGCGTCAGAGCCCTAGTACTCCTGGGTATTTCCTTTTCTGAGTCTCCGCATACTATTTAGCAATAAGAGCATCTCCTTCCCTCCTCCCTCCCCGCTTCTCTCTCCCCCCACCTTCTCTTCTCCTGCCTCACCTCCCTTTCCCTCTTCCCTCCCTCCCTTCTGGAGGAGGTTTCCTCCCTCCCTCAGGAGCATGGTTTGCTAGGGTTCAAGAACCAGCAGAACAAAATCTCTCCTTTGCCAGCAGAGCCCCAGTCTTTGCCTTCAGCCCCTGGCACTTACCCTCGCTGTCCCCCGCCACCCCCCCACCCCGTGTCAAATTCCAGTCTTGGATCCCCAGTGACCTACCCAGGCACAGGGCACAGCTCTGCCTCACACAGTCTCCTCAATCCCCGGGGAAACAGGCCGAGCCAGTTTCTCTTTGGGCCCCCTCAGGGAGCAGCCTGGGGGTTCTGGGCCCCTCTCTGGCCTCACTCTTCTCTCAGAAGTCTGGCAGAACAGAATCCTCTGACCAGGGCCCTGAGAATCTGCAAAGCGCCAGCAGGCGCCTGCCCAGGATCTCCGGGCGCACAGAAACAGTGCCGGGACTCTCACTCGGCCCACCGCACCTAGCCCTTCCTGCCAGGAAGCATTTCCAAGTGTCTCCCGTGTTCCAGGCCTCGCCCTTGGCACTGGGGCCAGGAGAGGAGGGAGGTGTGTTCTTGGGCCTGGATGCTTCAGCCCTGTGGGGAGGACAGACACTGACAGAATTCCCGATAATGCCAGGATAAACGCTAGGCTGCGGGTATAGACAAAGGGAGATGACTCAGTCCGCCTCACAGGTCAGAGGAGGAGGAGACAGGACGCGTCTGTTTTGGTCTTGGGAGGCAGGGAGGAAGGTGAAGGGCATCTAGGTGGAAGCCGCAGCCCAGGCACATGTGCAGAGGCAAGGATGAATCCCGGGAAGAAGGCTGTGCTGTGGCTGGAGGGGATGGAAGGGGGTTGAATGGGGCAGAGCAGGCGGAGGACACCAGAAAGGGACCCCGGTACGGGGGAAGGACCACGGGCTAGACCTGCACTCAGAGGGCAGCAGGACCCCTGGAAGTATCTGCTGCGGTTGAGAAAGATCACTCTGGGAGTGTGGCCCACGCTGGGAGGGGGTGGGACGGAGACAGGGAGGCCCCGGGAGGCCCCAGCAACAGCCCGGCCTCTCCCTCTCCCGTCATCATTCTCTCCAAGCTGGCTCCTCCCCTCTTGGCCACGGGACACACGCCACGTCCGTTCCAGCCTCCAAACACTTGCTGGTGTGCTCCCTCCACCAGGATCCCGCCTGTTGTTCTCACTTACCCGTGCAGAAGCACCTGCTTTCCAAGCCCCCTCTTCCACGAAGTCCCTGCCCCCCTAAAGCTCCCAACTTCAGTCCAGATGGAATCCTGAAGCTCAAGTGATCTGTTGGGCCCGTCTCGGAAGGGAATTCTACATGGTCTCCCTCTGCATGGACAAGTCTTCCCAAAGACGCTGCGCTACACTCTGGCCCTTATCATCCCCATAACACGTGGGCCCTTCACAGGGGGACCTGTTTTCTGCCCCCCCGAAACCTGGCTCGACTCTCATAACAATGTGGGTTCCCCTGGGTATTTTCTGGGTCTCAGTCACCCACTGGGCTATGACCTTCCTGGAGGCGGGTGCACCAAGCACGGGAGGTCAGAAATGGTGGGTCCTTGGAAAATACCTGTTCCCTTGGGGTCAGTGAGCCCAGGTACCTCTCCCACAGAAACCCTGCCCAGTGTCCACTGCTCCCCCCATCCCTCCCTGTGGAGCCACACATTTGAAAGTGGGGGGTGGGCATCCACCTCACAGCCACAGGTGGCCATTAAAAGGAAGAAGATGGGGTGCCTGGCTGGCTCAGTTGGTTGAGCAACCGACTCTTGATTTCAGCTCAGGTCATGATCTCAGGGTTGTGGGATAGAGCCCTGCACTGGGCTCTGCGCTCCACGGCGAATCTGTCTGAAGATTATTTCTTCCTCTCTCTCTCCCCCTTCCCCTGCTTACACGCACTCTCCCAAATAAATTAAGTAAAAGCAACACAATGCATGCACGGACTGTGGCGGAAATAAACAAGCACTGATAATGGTGATAGTGCCAACCAGCATTTGGTGGGACAAGTACTGTTCTAAGCTTTGTGTGTTTACACAGAATAACTCATTCCACCTTCACTAGAGTCCTTTGGGGCCAGTACCCACATCATCCCCACTGGGCAGACAGGAGTCGCAGATGCAGACACAGAGAGGTAACTCATTTGGTATGTGGCAGAGCCAGGAGTCAACCCTGAGCCTTGCCTTGGGGCACCTCACCTTACAGCCTCCCCAAGACAATGGAAAGGAGCCAGGAACTTAAAGAGCCCAAGAGGTATTCTCATCTGGGGTAAAAGAAAACTAACTTTCGGCATATAGGATACATACATATTCATGCAAGCGAACAGCAGAACTGTCTAGGAGGACACATTCAAACTCTTAACTGGGGTTACTTGTGGGAGGGGTGCAGAGGACACTTTCACTCTCTATACTTCTGGGTTATTTGCGTTTTTCACAATAAGAATGAATCCGAGTATTACTTGAGTGATTAAAAAAGAGAGAACTTGTCAGAGCCTCAAGTAATGTTTGTGGAATGAATAGAAGCCAGATTCATTTTGTAGGACTGTTTTTTCAAACTCTGGGTATGACCCATTAGTGGATTATGAAATCAATTCAGTGGGCTGCAACCAGCATTAAAAAAAAAAAAAAATTCAAATAGGCTAGAACAGAAAGTATCCGCTCAGCCGTAAAGTAGAGGAAAGAGCTATTTCACTAAACTTTTGTTTCAGTTTTATATAGTGGTGGTGAAGAGAATTGTGATCTAAAATGTATTTCTTATACATTTTATAATGTATCCTTGAATCAAGTTTCTGGCAGAGTTTGAAAGCCACCGTTCTAGACTTGGGGTCTAAAAGGAAAATGCTGGGGGAGGGCACCTGCAAGGGACTCTTGGTCCAGTGGAAGAGAGATGGTTTTGCCCAGTGGGTGAGTTTCCTCCATTTAGGAAGAAGCCAGAGGGGTCCCTGACTCTTGGAAAATGTCCTATTTAGCCCACTCTAGAGTTGGCTTCTGGGGCCTGGGCCGTCTTGATACCTCGGCTTCCTTCCAAGGCTTTTTGCCTTGAGAACTGTGATGGAGCCTCTCCCAGCCCAGAAGGTCTGTGCTCACTCCTGTGGGTCACCCAAAGCTCCTAGGGATGCTCCTGGGGTCCCACATACCCCTTCTGCTGTCGGGGGGGGGGGGCACAAGATTCCTTTCCAGCTTCCAGATCCCCAGAACCACATCCCAAGGAAGCCTCTGGAAACACAGCTGTGTGGTCAGTCGGGAGGGGCCTCCACGGAGTCCACAGCGAGGGCTGCCCCCACACTGGGTGAGCCTGACCTAGGCAGAGCAAGGTCTGCCTAGGGTGGAGGAAGAGAAGCAGAGCCCCCAGCCTGGGTCTCCCACGGCGCTGGCGCCTCCACTTCGGAGCTCGTCTAACCCACCCCCGCCTCCCCTCCCAGGGCAGCAGACAACTAAAAAAAGATAAAATAAAAAGAAGTAATTCCCCTGCTCTGACGTCAGCGCGAGGTTTTAACAGCCCGGCAGCGGCCTGAAACCGGATTGCAACCAGATGTAATGCCCTTGAATCCTCCACACACCGCTGCGTTGGAAGAGAAATGAAGCGGGAGGGGGTTGGGGGGGCGTCACTTTGGGTGGGAGGGAGCCGTGCGGGTCCCGCGTGGGTCCTTGAATCAGCCTGCTGAAAGCATGGGAAAGGCGCTGCGGGAGGGAGTGCTGCGAGCGGGGAAGCTCAGGGCCCGGGTCCGCCATGCAGGCGCGCTGCCTCCCCTCCCCCAGCCCCCCAATAGCGCATTGTTACACTCGGTTTTGTCCGCTCCGAGGCGAAATCCCAGCGCTCCCCCCCCCCCCGCCCCCCCGCCTCCCGGTCGCGGGCTCCCAAGAAGGCACGGCTCGGGTCGGCACTCCCGCCCTCGGCGTGGATTTGAGGAGGACTAAGAGCCCCAAGAAGGGCAACGGCAGGCTGGGAAAACGGGCGTCCCAGGAAGCTGGGGCCGCAGCGGCCTCGGGCCTGGCTGATGTTTCGCTTCCCCTCCGCCCCTCCTCCGAGGCCCCCGGCGCGACCGAGCCTCCAAATGTCACCCCCGCGTCCTGACACCCCGTCGCCCCCGCCGCGCTCCGCGACGCCGCCTGGCGCCCGGTCCCCGAGCCCTCCTCCCGGGCCCCCTGTCTCCCAGGCACCGAGGCCAGGGAGCTGGCCGGCTCGCCGCGGTCCGGGGACTCGGGTCTCGCGTGTCCGGTGCCCCCGACCGTGACGTCACCCCCGAAGGGCCCGTGCGCCCGAGGCCTGGCCGCGTCGGAGCTCCCCGGGCCTCCGGGGCCGCTTCCTGCCGGGTCGCGCGCGGGGCCTGTGCACAGGCCCGGGCACCGAGGCCCGCGTGGGGGGCACCGCAAGGAGCCCCGCGTGCCCCGTCTCCCCACGCCCGGCCCTCACCGCCCCCCCCGGCGCCCTGCCTCCCGCGCCGCGCCGCACGCCAGGCCCCGGTCCCCCTCGCACAAGTCGGCTCCCCGCCCCCCATCCAGGGCGCACTCACAAAGCTCCCCTCCCGCCCCGGCGCCAGGCGAGTGCCCCCCGCGTCCCCACGCCCCGCGCGGCGGCACTCCGGGCCACCGCGCACGCACAGCCCCGGGCACACGGACCCTCGCCGCTCGCGCCCCCACGCCGCGAACCGCCCCCAGACGGCCATCCGGTGACCTCGCGCACCCCCACACCACACAAAGCCGTGACCTCGCGGACCCCCACATCCCGGCCCGCGGCGCGCTCGGCCCCCGAGCCCGCCTCCATTCCTCACCCTGCCTCGGATCCCGACGCCTCGCGCCGCCCCTGCCCTGGCAGCGGCCCCCGCGCCCCAGCGCTCGGTGCTCACCTCGGCGCCCGCGCTCACTCGGGGGCCCTGGGTCTGGCGCTGCGACTTCGCGGCCCGCAGGCCCGGGCGGCCATGGGGGTCAGGGCGCGGCGGCCCGGCCGGCCAGCGGCCAGGCAGGAAGGAGGGTGGGCCGCGGCGCCCCCTCCTCGCGCCGGCGCTCGGGCGGCTGGCAGGGCGGCCTGCTCCGCTTGCCTCTCGCCCTCGCAGCCGCCTCGCTCTCCGACTCGACTCTCCGAGCCCAGCCGCGGCGGGGGCGGCGCCCGGGGGCGCGGGGAGCCGGCGGCGCGGGGAGCGGGCCCTGGCCGCGCACCCGGCCGGGCCTGCCTGGTGTCCGCGGGTGCCGCGGGGAAATGCGATCCCCTCCGCACAGGAAGAGCGAACGGGCAGGCGGGCGGGCGACGCGCGGGGGGAGAAGGAGAGCGAGAGCGGGAGGAAAAAAGTTCCCGGGCGGCCTGGCTGCGCTCGCTCGAGGCCCCGGGCGCCAGGTGGGCCGTGCGCGCCCCGACAGCACCCCCTGGTGGTCCGCGCGCCCCACTGCGCGTCCCCCCACATCTCCCCCCGCCTACCCCCCCCCCACCAGGCCCGCTCGTCCTCCCTAGCGTCCTAGGGGTGGGGGAGTGCACCTTGCGTGGGATCCAGGTGGAGCCCTCCCAGACTCGCACGGCCCGTCCCGGGCCAGGGGACGCGGTGGGACTGGGGGCCGGGTGGGGGCTGGAACCTCGGGCAGAGGATTTGGACTGGCACCCTGCCCTCAGATGCTTCCAGTCTCTGGCCTGGTTGCTAGGCCAGGCTCCCGCATTCCCTCCACTATCGGCCGTCCCTGTGACCTCGTCTTTTCGGATTGGGAAACGTTTTTTTCAATTTCTGAACTTAATAGGCTGGACAGAAATCTCTCCACATACTGGGTTCCCGGCACCTTGCTGGACGCTAGGGAATGAACAGAGACATGCGGTCTCTGCTGTCATGGAGCTGACATCCTGTTGCGGACTGACAGACAGCAAACGAATGCTTACGTACACGAAGAAGGTATTTCAGGGAGTTATGATTTCTAGGAAGCAAATTAGCAGGTGAAGTGTCGGGTAGGGGCTATTAAGCTGGAAGTGAGAGAAGGGGGCCTATCTGAGCAGAGAACTGAACAACAGGAAGGAAGCCTGCTCTTTGTAGAGTCTGGGGAAGAGCATTCCCGGCAGAGGGAAGAGAAAGTGCGAAGTGCAGAGGCCCTGAGATAGGGGAGAGCTTGGTGGGTAAACAACCAGGTGACCAACGGTGGGTGCACCGAATGCAGAGCCTTAAGGGAAGACCTCTGTCTTCAATGCTACAGAGGGCCTGGTGAGGAATTTGGATGCAAAGTTCTGGTGCTCTGGGAAGGAAGCCGTTGGCAGAATTTATACAAAGGAATACTGAGTAAATGAGTGAGTGAATAAGCCTATGAACTTAGAGGCTCCCTAAGCAACTGCTTCTCCAAGGCTTTGACTCACCAGGGCTCAGGCAGAAACCCACAGCCACCTGCTCTGGGAACCTCCTCGCCCCCCCAGGACCCCAGCCTCTGGGGTCTGTTGGTCCTATGGTGGGGAAGGGGGAACATTAGAGCTCCCAGGTGCCCTGAGACTACCAACGTCTCCTATCAAACCGCAGCTTCGTCACTGGTAAAAGAGGGACAGCGGTAGGTAAGTTCCCCTTACTCTGTGCTAGACACTGTCCTTCTTTCTATGGGTTGTCCTGCTTGATCCTGGCAGCTCCTCTGGGAGGCAGGCTCACAGAGGAGACTGAGACACAGAGGGGTGAAATCACCTGTCCAGGTTCTCAAGTGAAAGTGACAGAGCCCAGACCTGCAGCCAGGGCCCTTCACTGAGCTCAGCCACCTGTCTCCCATGGAGAATGGTGAATGGGAGAAGCAAGGTAGAGGCAGACACAAGGTGAGCAGCACTAGTTTTTTTTTTTTGTTGTTTGTTTTAAAAGATTTTATTTATTTTAGAGAGAGCAAAAGCAATCACAGATGGAGAGGGAACGCAGAGGCAGAGGGGAGAAGCAGACTCATTATTGAGCAGAGAGCTTGAAGCAGGGCTGGATCCTAGGACCCTGAGATCATGACCTGCGAGGAGGGCCGACGCTTAGCCGACTGAGCCACCCGGGTGCCCCAGTAGCACTGTTTTAAGCTAGTTCTAATCTCATGTTCTTGAGTGGATGAGACCAGGTTTCTAAGACTTGCTGGGTCTCTGTTGCCTCATCTGTAAAATGGGGATAACAGCAGTCCTGACTTCCTGGGATTGTTGAGAGGACTGAATTAAGTCAGGTGTGTGAAGTGTTTAGCCCCAAGCCTGGCATGCAGTAGATGCTGCTACTGTTTTAGGTCAAACACTGGCTGAGTGGGTATGGTCCCTTTCATCTAGCTAGCAGCTTCCCAGCCCCCACCATGGCCAGTGTTCTCTCTCGCTGCCTTAACCTGCCTCTGGGAGAGCCGAGGGGAAGGCCTGACACCAGGAACCTCAGTGGGCAGCTACCTCCCTGCGCAGGGCCCCACAACTGGCAAGTGTCATTGTTGAGCACCTACAGTAAAAAATGTAAGTGCGGTGAATGACCACAGAGTAGTGGCTTGAAATGACACTCATGTGTTCTGTATGGTTCTAGAGGTCAGAAGAGCCTGAAATCAGTTCCTTGGCGCTCCAGGCGAGGTGTTAGCAGGGCTAGTCCTTCTGGAGACACTGGGGCAGAATCCGTTCCCTGCCCTTTCTGGCTTCTGGAGGCCGCCTGCATTTCATGGCTTGTGACCGCCTGATGACCTCCAGAAGCACGAAAAGGCAGGAAGACAATAGCTTCTGTTGTCCCACCTCCTACTTTCTCTCTTAACCTTCCTGCCTCCTCTTATAAGGACCTTTGTGATGACATTAGGGACACGTGGATAATCCGGGATAATCTCCCATCTCAAAACCCTTAATTTAGGGCGCCTGGGTGACTCAGTGGGTTAAACCTCTGCCTTTGGCTCAGGTCATGATCTCAGGGTCCTGGGATCGAGCCCCATATCGAGCCCCACATCAGGCTCTCTGCTCAGTGTGGAGCCTACTTCCCCCCCCCCAACTCTTTGCCTGCTGCTCTGCCTACTTGTGATCTCTCTCTGTGTGTATCAAATAAATAAATAAAAATCCTAAAAAAAAAAAAAAAAAAAAGAGAGACCCTTGATTTAATCACATCTGCAAGGACACCTCCCTCCACCCCCCCCCGCTCCCCCCCCTTTTTTGCCATGCACAAGAACAGTCAGTTTCCAGGAATTAAGACCTGTATTTCTTTGTGAGACATTTTTCAACCACACATTCCATACCTTCTCTGAATCCTCCCTCACTATAATGCATTTTACAGTTAAGAAAATCGAGGCTCAGAAGTGATGAAGTCACTTGTCTGAGGTTGTACAGCTGACAAGTTTATTTACCTATTCCCACTATGGTTCAGACATCAGGTAAGAGTCTGGGTTGCGATGTAAAAGTTTCCTGGGAAAAGCGTGCTGTGGAACACAGGCATGGAGTGTAATGAATGACCTGGTCCTGTTGAGGAATTCAGGGAAGACTTCCTGGAGGAGGTGACATGTGAGATCTGAAGAGTGATTTTCCCCTGGCTGTTTTTGTCAGGGGAGGTCCTGGGGCTTCTCAGAAGAGAACCTGGAACTGATCAGGGGTTACTGTCAGCAAAGCCAGCACCCAAGATTTCTGCTGAGAACTTGCTTGTCATTCTTAGCTGGATGCAGGTAAGAGGGCCAGAAGGGAGGAGGCCCACTGTGGCAAAAGACGCCCCCCCCAGTAAAGACAGTGTTGGTACAAAAGTCTCAAACTTGGTGGCTTGCATGTGAAATCCTGGCTGCTGGGTGTGTCTTAACTGGAGGGGAGAGCAAAGTGTTTGAGAATTTGGAGTTGAATACCTTTAAGGAGGCTAAGTTCTTGAGGAATTGAAATACCTTCAAGGAATGTAAATTCTACCTATTGTTCCATACCCACGTTTAAATCACCCAGCTGACCCCCAAAAGCATCTGTGTTTGAGATATCCTCATCTCCCCAGGAGTCTTAAGACTCAGTTCTTCATCTGTGTGGCCTTGACCTTGAGCTCCCCCTAGTTCTCTCCTAGTTCAAAGGAGACAAAGACCTCTATTAGAGAGAGAGAGAGAGAGAGAGAGAGACTCTTGTGGGCTGGAGGACAGGGGAAGGGGGAGGATCTAGGCTTATCATCTGCTCACTCAAAAGAATAGGAAGGGAGCATTTCACTAAGCCTCCACCTGGTTGGGTAGACATCCCCCTTCCAATAACCCCCTGGTCCACACCAAGAAACTGAGGCCACGGAGGGGAAGTACCTAGAGCAGAAAGTGCAGAGCAAGATTCAGCTGCTTCCACGTGCCCAGGGGAGCTTGTCCTGGGTTGCCAGCCTGCCTTCTCTGGGACCAAAGCTCCTGGGAGCTCTGGGCTGTTCCTACACAGCACGTCTTCTGCAGCAGCAGGCCTCCCATGAAGGAGTAGTTAGCCCACAAGTACTGAGCACTCCCTGTGTGCCAGGCAGGCCCTGTGCATTTTGGTCATTGATGCGGAGACTCAGATCCGCCTTTTGGAGAGGAAAAAATAGAGGCTCAGAGAGGTGAGGAAGCGTTCCCAGAGCAGGCCAGCTCAGTGTTTGTCCCCGCTTAGTTAGTAACCGGGGGAGCAAGATGGAGAAGTGGAGGGAAAAACCCATCCCAGCCCTGCCTCAGGGTGAACAATGTGACTCCGAGCCCATCGTATCCACAGGGGGAGATGATGACCTCAAGGGCTTATCCTGAGAAGTTTAAAAAGCTGGGAGCTGGGAGCTGGGCATGGCCACTGAGGCTCTCTTTCCCTCCCTGCCTCTGTAAAGTGAGCCCATCGTGCTGCTACCTGGAAGGCAAAAGGGAACAGAGCCATTTCTTGCAGAGGTCCCGATGGTGTTCATACCTCTTGAGAAAGAAGGCAGGCCAGGGAAGAGAGGTAGGGCCCTCTATTTCAGAGAGGAGGGGGTCAGTGGGGGGGGGGCACGTAGCAGCGAGACACCCACCCCCCTCTCGCCCCAGGGCTTCCTGCAAGTCTTCTGATCTCCCACAGAAAGACTGAAAGGAGGAAGTACCAGCCATGCTTAGCTCCAGGTGAGTCTGAGCACTGTAGGGTCAGGGGGACTCTGTCTAGTTCCAGGATGTCCCTTGAAGGGTCCCCAAGCCGCTGGTCCAGGGCCAGACAGGCATCACTTGGATCCTCCACTCACTCACTCATTAGTTAGTTAATTCAACACACAGTAGTTGAGCGAAAGCTCTGTTCTAGATTCCATCTCCAGGAAAAGGCGCTGCAGCCCCCCGAACCCACCCCACTCCACCCCACTCCCATGATTGCTGAGCAAGACAGACACATTGGACCTATTCTGAAGGCCTTGTCATCTCAAGAAAAGGCCATTTTGACCACGTATTCCTTTAAATTGGGAATGCACACTTCTTTGTTATTAGAGAAAAAAAGTTTAATTTTAATTTTATTTTGAAAAAAAAAAAAAAATTAGGGTCGCCCAGCTGGTTCAGTTGGAAGAGAGTGCAGCTCTCAGTCTCAGGGTTGTGGGTTCGAGCCCCACAGCGGATGTAGAGACTACTTAAATAAATAAAACTTAAACAAATAAAAAAAGTGAAATTAAAGCTCAGAAAACACATAGAAAATACATATATATTATCTTCTATGCAACAAAATCTAGGTTAATGTGCTAATTCTTAGATTAATGTGCTCACAGTTAGAATGCAAAAAATTGACTTTGGGGAGGCATGGTTCTTCCCACAAAGTCTCCCAAAGGTCTTAACTAGACCTTCTGGGCACTAACTACTCAAAGGCTTTATCAGGTCCTGGCATTCCTCAAGCCACTGAGTTCCATGGCTTTCAAATCCTGTCCTGGGGGTACCTGGATGGCTCAGCTGGTTAAGCATCCAACCATTGTTCCCAGATCAGGTCTTGATCTCAGGGTCGTGGGTTCAAGCCTCACATTAGGCTCCACACTGGGCGTGGCGCCTACTTAAAAAAAAAAAAAAATCCTGTCCTGAAACGCTTCTTCACATTTGGGGTTTTCATTGTTTAGATGGGGGTGACCCAGTCAGATGGAGCCTCGGTTTGTCAGCCACAGTGCCCGGGACCCCAGGAATTCTCTAGTGCTCCTGTCACCAACTCTGTGAAATTCTACAGTTTTGGTCAAGATTTGAAGATTTCCTTCACCATCAGCTTGCGGAAGTGAACCCACCAGAAAAAATAGTAATAAAAGGGCAGAGAGAGAGCTGGTGTGAAACAGCGGAGATGTCTGAGTGAGGACTAAGTTTGTAAGTGGCAGGGACAGTAACAAAACCGGTCACGTTTTTAACAATCTTGACTTCCAACGCAGATAACAGATGCTCAGCTGCCACGGACCCCCACCATTAGGATTAGCCGGATCAGCCTGGGAATGGTTGCATCAAGAATTACATGAAACAGGGATAGAATTCCATCCTGTCTCAGCCATTGTGGACCTCCTTCCAGAACCTTTGTGCTACCTAACGCAACCTGTCTTTTGGTAGTAATAACACATTGATTTTCCTGTGGGGAACATTCTTTCCCACTTTCAGCCCCCATGTAGTCCTGCTCAGGCTGACCCTACCTCTGGGAGGCAGAGATGGTCCTATGACTCAGATTTAGCCAATCAGAGTGCCCCATTTGCCCAGTCACCGTGACTGGTTCCAGAATTGCCATAGGATCCAAGCCCTCTGGGAGTTTTGCTAGAGCTATTGAGCTTTCCAGGCCCCTCCAGGATTGGCTGTGGGCATGAGAATAAAGCCAATATGGAGAAAAGCTCTATGGTGATATACCCAGAGATGCCCTCTGGGCACCTGGATCCAGCTATACCTGAAGCTCAGAAACTCCTAGACTTCCAGTTACACAACCAATAAATTCACCTGTTTGTATAAATTAGTTTGAGTTGATTTTCTGCCTCTTGTCTCAGAGAGAACCGAAGCTGCTTTACCCAGAGAAGGAAAATGAGGAACGTGAGAACAGCAGCATAACCACTGTCTCCAGAGATCTGGAAGACTGCCCTGGCCTTGTATACCAGCATACCGAGTGTGTGGTTCCAGTGGGTGGGGGGACCTGGAGCAGGATGTTGACTCCATGAGGAAGAACTTTCCCACAGTTAGAACTGTTCAAAGAGGACCACGTACCACCTGGAGAGAGAGTAAGTTTCCTGTCTCTGGGGATATGCAAACAGAAGCAGGATATGATGAAGGGATTCAGGCTGGCTAGGACAGCAAACTTATTACTGAATGTGACTCAAGACCTCAGACCTGCGTTAGTGGAGAGCTGGTGAATAGCAGTCACCCCCCGTTTTTCACGTTAAAATATTCAAGAAGGTAAGAGAATAATTCAGTGATGGCCACTGAATCCCTTCTCATCAGCTCAAGAAAGAAACCCTCACCAATACAGCAGCATTCTTGATCATAGAGTCCCACCCCCACCGCCGCTGCCCCCTTGCTGGCCTTTAAGCTTTTACTATGTGTGCAGTATTCCCAAGGGATGTGCAATTCACAGGTCTATCTTAAATAGAGGGGGTGGGATTGCCATACTTTCGGGCCCTCCAGATTTTTTTGTTATTGTCAGTGGTGAAAATAATGGGTAGCGCTTAGCTACCCATAAAACATGTATTTTCCTCCTTCCTTTTTTTTAATAATAGAAAAGTCTTACAAAAGCAGTCTCCAAACAGTTTTTCATCTTGTTTTTATAAAAACAACTCCATTACCTCCCCTCTCCACCTCCGACGCCCCAGCCTCCTCCGCCTCCCCTGTTCAGGGTTTCTGAGTCGTGGGGACTGAGACTGAGAGGAGGCGTAGCAAGCACTTTGCTCGCTCGCAGGCATGTAGTAAGTGCTCAGTTATAGCTCTGGAATTATTGCTGTTATGCCGGGAATGGCTTCCAGCCACCGCGCCACACCCCCCACCCCCACCGCTCTCCCCTCAGTGGAGAAACCATCACCCTCCTCCCTTTGCTTCCCTCCTCCCCCAGCCAGGGTGTCATGAAACCCTGAGGGTTTTACCCTTTGGTCCTTCCCCAGTGACGGCCTCTGTGACTGGTCTCTGGTCCTCAGTTGTAAGCCCCCTATCTACCCTCCTCGCAGTGGCCCCAACAGTAGTTCCCCTCCAGTGTGTGACTCCCTGACTTGCCCCCCTTCTTCCTCCCAAAAACACACCCCAAGTCTGGCTTGGCCCTTACGCGCACCCTTCCCTGCACAATGACTTGCAGGTCCTTCCGAAGGCTCATCCTTGACTCCTCTGGGCATCCTTCCCTGTTGTTCTCTCTGCCTGAGGCACCTTTCTCTATGGCTCGGTCTGGCTGCTCCCTTCACACCCTTGTGGCCTCAGCTCAAGAACGGACTCCTCCAGGGTGCCTTCCCGGAGCTCCTCAGGCAGATCAGGCCTTGGCTCCCTCAGCTGTGCGCCTGGACCCTACGGTCCGATGGCATTCTCCGCGATCAGCGTGTGTTACGAGTCTCTCTTGCTCTGGGTGGAGAATTTCTTGAGGGCAGGGGTGCTGTCCTCTGTGGGACCTTGTGGATGGTATTTGCTCAGCAATGATTAAAAAGAGTACCATTTCCTTTCTAAGCTCTCTGAACCCACCAACTCATTTAAACCTCGCAAGAGCCCCGGAGGGGAAGTACCGTATTAGCCCATTCTGCAGGGGAGGAAGTGAGGCTTGGGGAGGGTGTGTGTGTGTTGCCTGCAGCTGCCAGCCAGTCACCACTAATCTGGTGGCTGAAAATGACACAGATGTGTTCTCTGAGTGTCCTGGAGGTCAGGAGTCCAGAGTCAGTCACTCGGGACAGAGCTGGTTCCTTCTGGAGGCTCCAGGGGGAGAACCCATGTCCTTGCCTGTCCAGATTCCAGGGGCTGCCCCCACTCCTCGGTTTGTGACCCCTTCCTCACGTCACTGCTACCCTTGCTTTTGTTGTCACCTCTCCTGCCCTTCTTTGTCATCTCTCCTGCCTCTTTCTTCTACAACACTTGTGATGACTTTGATTAGTCACCAGGTAAGTGATTCCTCTCCCATCTCAAGACCCTTCCCTTAATCACACCTGCAGAATCCCTTTTGCCCTCTGAGGTCACAGGCACAGGGTCCCGTGATTGGGACATGGATATCTTTGGGGGCCATTATTCAGCTGACGCAGAAGGGCCCCGGACCGGCAGAGGTGAGACTCAGACCCCGGAGGTCGGGTTCCTGTTCGGGGAGGTTTGCTGACCAGCTGACTGACCACATGGGGCGAAGCATTCCCAGCAGAAGGAAGAAAGTGGATTCTGGCCTGGAGACAGGGAGGCAGAGGTGTGGGAGGGAAGTTCACACAGCCCTGCGGTCAGACAGGGCTGATGAGGCATCCAGGCCACCACCACAAGAGTCCCCAGAGGGCAGGGCACAGCTGTTCTTCCCACCTCCTCCTGGTGGTCAGCAGGGCCCAGATCAGGGTCCTTCCTGAGAATTCGGTGTTTAGAATGTGCCGGGCAATGAGCCCAACTGTGTGCATCTCTCATTTAATATTTATTTATTTACTTATTTATTGAGAGTAAGAGATAGCAGGGAGACGGCAAAGGGAGAGAGTGAATCTTAAGCTGGCTCCACGCCCAGCACGGAGCCCAATGAGGTGCTTGGTCTCCCAACCCTGAGACCATGACCTAAGCTGAAATCAGGAGTCAGATGCTTAACCCACCGAGCCATACAGGTGCCCCATTTCATTTAGTTTTTACGACCGTAATCCATCATATACCCATTCTATGGATGTGCAGACTGAGGCTTACCAATGAAGGCTGGTATTTCTTGGACATCGACTGTTGGCCATGGCCACAGCCATACCAGCGCCCTGTGCACTGTACTTCCCAGGTTCCTGCTGAGCTGGCGCTCACAGCGGCCCTATACCAGAGGTATTGTGAGAGGAAACTGAGCTTAACAGTACAGTGACTAATCACAGAATGCCGAGGACATTTGGGGGACGAGGCTGCAGTTTGGAGTGGAAAGGGAGGGCCGGCAAGTTCTGGTTTGGTGGGGGGAGCCAGCTCCCAGGCCACTCCCCCTCAGCCAGGCTGCATCTAAGAGGTGTAGGGCCTCTGTCCAGCTGCCAGACAGCAGGGGGTGGGAGAGAACAAGAACACGTTGCTCTTTAGGCTGTGGGGTGGGAGCAAAGGGAATGTGTGTTGTGGGTAAGCAGTGGGGCGGATGGGGTAGGGAGGGAATGGAAAATAGGGAGTGGGGGTACAGTGGGGGAAGTGGGCAGTGAGGGGAGTGGGGGAGGAGGAGAGCTCAGTAGTGGGAAGCAGGGATGGGGGAGGAGGGATGGGGTGCAGGGAGAGGGGAGATGGGGAGTGGGGGAGGAAGGAAGGGGAGGGATTAGGAAGTGGGGAGTGGGGGATGGAGAGGGGGAGATGTGGGGAGGGAGTGGGAGGGACTCAGGGAGGTCCAAGAGGGTCGCCATAGTAACGGGAGCCCGTGCTGCTCTGAGGCTGAGCTGCCCCTGGGGAAGGAGATAAAATGTTTTCTATCGATCTCTGTCGGGAAAGTCATCAGTGATAAGCTCCTCCAGCCAAGACAGGGCTGGAGGGGCCTGGCTGGTGGGAGTTTGCGTGCGGCTACATGCCCCTGTGCCCGTGGTACCCAGGGTGACCACCAGGATTGGGGTCAGATTGGGAAGTGACAGCCCCAGCCAGGGTGGTGCTGGGCAGGGGGCCACATTCATCTGCTCTGGCCTCTTGGCTTAGGCTCCCCTTCTGCTCAATGGGGGCAGGGACACCTGGGCTGTCTCTACCTCTCTTGGGGCTGTGATGAGTCAGGGATGGGGAGGCAGGAGGAGGAGAGTGGGCTGGGGATCTGGCTGGTGCGCTGAACACTGTGATGCCATTCTCTGTGTCTGAAGGTCCAGCTGCAATCAGCTTGTCCTTTCTTTTCCAGGAAACTGGTGAGATTAGTCAGGTGCCCAGCGGGGGCATCGGCAGCCACGGCTGGGGCAGGACTCGGTGGCCCCTGGTGAGGACAAACACTCCATCTGCCTATGCTGGCAAGGCCAGGGCCTGTCTGCTGTCCAGGGCCTGATTGGAGCAGGAGACCGTCTGTGTGTGTGTGTGTGTGTACACATGCGCACGTGTGTGTGAGGTCACCAGGCCTCACTGTCCCATGCGCACAGGCATGCACAGCTCACCTGTCCCGTGCATGGCTCAGGTCTCCATGAGTGTCCACCTGTGTCTGTCTATGTGGTTCCTTCACTCTGTAGGTGTTAGCGCCTGCCATGTCCAGGGACTGGGCTGGGCTAGGCAGGGGGACAATGGTGACCAAGGTAGGCACAACTCCTCCTCACAGAGCCAGTTTTTGCAGGGGTGGAGAATCAGACTGAGAAAATGGATAAGTATATACACAGGCTATGGCTGATGATGTGGCGGGACCCTAGAAAGGGGCAGGAGAGTGGGGAAGTGGCTTCTTGGATATGTAAGGAACGGTGGAGAGCAAAGGAAGGGCATGCTTGGGCCAGGGAAATAAGTGCAAAGGCCCTGAGGCAGAGAGCATGGCGGGACCATTAGCCCCTGTGGGGCTGGAGTGCGAGTGAGGGACAGAGAGGGTCAGGAAGGGCTTGGGGGACCACCCGAGACCTCGGGCTCTGACTCTGAGTGAGGGGCGCGATCTCCCCGAAGCTCTTGCTGCTGGGCCAGGGCAGTGGCAAGGGGGTCTGCAAGGCAGCCACCACAGGAGTCCAGATGGTCATCGCCAGGGCCTGATCGGGGCACGAGCTGCGTCCGTGTGAAAAGTTGCCAATCCCAATTACATTTTGAAGGTGGAATTGTCAGGCTTTGCTGCTGTGGGAGAGCAAGAGAGGAGTCCTGGACACTCCAGAGTTTTGGCCTCAAAGACGGGCTCTGTGCTAGCCTGAGGCGATGGGCTCGTGGATCTCTGTGGGGGTCCGAGGATAGCCCTTGGGCCCTGGTGTGTGGGGGCAGGTCTGTGTGGGGGTGCGTCTGCACACGTGGGGTGTGGGCATGTGTACCTGCACGTGCCCCTGCGTGAGGCCTGAGTGCGGGCCCAGGGGCTCCGCCGGACCCCGTTCCCACCGCACTGGCTCCCAGCCTCTGGATCCTCCCCGCCTCCTTCTGCCGGCCCAGGTGCATGGGCAGGCACAGGCTCTCATCCCTGCTGTTCCTCCCTAGGGAGCAGGCAGGACGGAGAGGAAACACAGGGATGGAGGGACATGGCAGTCCTGGAGAAACATTTATGAGTAAGAATGGCCTCTTTCGATCTACCGCCTCCCTGGGGACCGCTCGTTGGTGGCCTCTGTCCTGCAGGGCCTGAGAGGAGGCACCTGCTCAATGGCAGAGATGCTGGTCCCCACCCTGCACATATCCTCCTTCTGGAAACTAGAGAGAATCCCATAGGTCCATTCAGCTCTCAGAAGCCATCCACCCTCTTTCTCCACTCCTGGAATCCTGTCTGTCCCCCAGGACTGGCTCAAACTCTGGCTTCAAGGAGTCTCTTGAGACACCAGGAAGATGGGTTTTTGGGTCAGTCGGAGGGTACGTAAGCTTGCCATCTGTTGCCGTGTGACCTGGGGCAAGTCACTTGGCCTCTGTGAGCTGACATTCTTCCCTGTGCAGCTTGGAGCTTATAACGCCTGTTCCGTGGGGTTGTTCAGCCTTTATCTCTGTGAGCCTTACTTTCATAGTCTATCAAGGAGGGTTGAGGGAAGATAAAAATGGGACACTGTGGAGGTCCCCGCTCAGTGCCTGGGCCATAGGACACCTATCCCTGCATTCATTCCTTTCTCCGCCCCTGGAACTCAGCCCTGTCTCCCCACCCTGCTTCTTTGGTGCACCCCCCCAGCCCCCCGATTCTAGGGCTCTTTCACTGGGCTGTGACTACACAGCCCACGAGGCGCATGATGTCAGCACCAGGCAGGGTCTCCAAAGGCCATCGCCGTACGTGGCCCCACTTGATCACCTAGCTGATCAAAGCCAGAGCTGGCTCTAGGAGCTGGCCACAGAGTGTCGGGGGCTCTGGCTCAGATCCCATGGGACTCTCTGAAGACTGTGGCAGACTGAAAATGGCCCCCCAAAGATACCTATATACTAACCCATGGAACTGGTGGTCCCAAAAAGTGTCCTTGCTGGTGTGATTGAGTTAAGGATCCTGAGATGGGGAGATTGTCCAGCATCATCTGGATGGACTCTAATGCCGTCACAAGTGTCCTTCAAAGAGAGATAGAGGAAGATGTGACATTTGCATGGGAGGTGGTGACATGTGAGGTCACAATCCTGAGCTAAGGGAGACCCCGCAGACAGCAGAACTAGCAGAAAGAAGGATGAATCCCCCACCGCCACCCCCTAAGCCCCTGGAAGGAACATGCTGTGGCAACATCACCACGTCAGCCCACTGGTACTGCTTTCAGACTTCCAGCCTCTAGAATGGAGAGAATCAATGTCTGTGCTTTCAGCCCCCAAATTTCTGGTGATTGCTTACTGTGTCCTGGGAAACTCACACATGTACATTTCAGGATGTCTTCAAGGATCACCCTGAACCCCCTCCTTGCCTACCTTTCACCCAGAGTTGGGTAGTGAGTGGGTAGGGTGGGTGGATGGGTGTTGCCTCGTTCCTTAGGACACCAGGGTCCCAGGGGCTAGTGGGAGGCAGGGCAGGTGCAGGGCAGGGAGGTGGCCGGGCTTCAGGAATCTGGACTGTGTGGGTGTTCTGTGAGAGCCTGCCCCTAAGAGGCTGGGAGCAGTGGCTGCCGTTGACCATCCTGGCTTGACTCTGTCTCATCTTAAATCAACTGAAATCTTCTTCTAAGCCCCCATCCTGCTGACCGGTAGAAATGTGCATCTCAGCCATTCCTGGGACTCTTCTTCCCCTCCAGAGTGATGCAAAGGTCCTGGGACCCCACAGTCTGGCCACCACCTTTGACAAGGCAGGTAACGGACACTTCCTGGCTGGCAGAGGGCCCAGTGAAACTCCCTTAGAAAGGAATGCAAGGAGCCTGCCTGGAATTGGAGCGTGGGGTAGGGTTGGGTAAAAATAGAACAAAATCCAGATTAATATCTGGTATTCATCTAGAACCCTAGAGTTGCATTGCTCAATATGGGCATTGTTAGCCATGTGTGGCTATTTGAATTTCAATTAATAAAAATGAAACAAGAAAATGTAACGTAGTTCTTCTGTCACGTAGCTATACATTGCAAATTTCCAGTGGCTGCGTGTGGCTATGATCACAGAAAGTTCTACCACTGACATGGGTACTGCCCTTTTGAATGGAGTAATCCACCCATCTTATAGATGAGAATGCTAGGACTAGGCGGGCCACGCACAGTAGCTGGAAGCTTTGAGCCCCACGATGCCCGCGTGGTGTAAGAGTTTGTGGCTGTAGTAAGCCCTGGGCTCCCAGGCAAAGTGGGCACCAGTCAGTGCTCAGTGATGCCCCTAGGCCATCCTCTGCATTCCTGGCGGAAAACTGCCTTCAGGAGGACAGTTCTGTCTTTGTTTAGAGGTACGGTCTCCTGAGCTTGGCTTGTCGAGGAGCTGTGTGGCTCTAGGCCCTGACTCAGGCGTGATGCCTTGCTCTTTTGTGAGTCAGGTTCACCATTCATGAGATGGAGATTATGACTGCCTCATCAGCCTACCACGGAATTTCTGTGAGTTAATTTTGTAAAGTGCTCAGGACACTGCAGGGTGCCCAGTATTGCCAAGTCAGAGTGCGTCCGAGTGTCCTCTCCCAGAGGCAGGGGCTAGGATTCACTTAGAATTAGACCTCCAATTTTATTTGTGCTTCTAGCATTCACTTGACAAACACTCACTGAATTTGCTTTTGGGGGCTGATAGGCTTGTATGATGCAAATCTGGAGCTTGTGGGGGCCACCCTGGGGGAAGGGAAAGCTGGTCTGAGAATAAAGTGAACGCAGAGGAAGTCTTCTGTTGATATATGAGAGCTGGATCCAGCTGTTCCTGAAGCTGGTCACTTATCAGTTATGTTTGCCAATAATTTTTCCCTTGTCATTTGCAACTCAAAGATGAATGGGAGGTCATCTCATCTAACTCCTTGCTTCCTAATGCCTGATCCTTCAGAGAAGCTCTGACAGCTTCTTCTTGAATGCTGCTCCCAATAGGAAATTCACTACCTATCAAGCTCCACAAGGATAGTACCAATTCTGGCACTAGTGAG
The DNA here is from genome assembly GCF_009829155.1 of Mustela erminea. Classification (NCBI taxonomy): domain Eukaryota; kingdom Metazoa; phylum Chordata; class Mammalia; order Carnivora; family Mustelidae; genus Mustela; species Mustela erminea. The sequence goes on along the minus strand of NC_045631.1, from coordinate 12,731,546 downwards.
GGCTGAGGGTCGATTGCTCCTGTCTGGAAAGCATGTGTGTGAAAAGACAGAGGAGGGCTCAGATACAGTGCAGGGAAGTGGAAAGAAGATCCTTCACAGTCCGGCAGACCTGGGTTCAAATTTTCACTTGTGTTGTTGACTTGCTGTATGACCCTGAGCAAGAGGCTTTCCTTCTTTTATCCTCAGTTTCACCACCTGCAAAAAGGGTTCCCTGGCAGCATTCATCTGGTAGGATGTTTTGGGAATTATGGAGGGGGGATTGTGCATGAAGCCGCTGGGCACAAGAACACACCTGGCACAGGTGGGCACTTAGGAGTGGGAGCCATGTCTTTTATGCGGATGACAATGGTATGTGTTCTATGCACATCTGAAAGGGTCTGCTCTGTGCGCACAAGGGGCTGACACTAGGGGTCTACGAGGAGCCCGGGGATGCTCCTGTTCTGGGAAACATCCACTGTGATGCACACCCTTCCCCTGGCCGCTGCTGGCAACCCGAGATGCAGGAGCTGCCTGTTGTCATGGTGACAGAGGCCCATTGGCGTCCCGGGCCCGTCAGTCACCTAGGCCTGCTGCTGTGGGCGCGTGGGCACAAGGGTGTGGGAGCAGGGTGCACATAATTTGTGTGCCTGTGTGTGAATGGAATTTCTAAGTGTGCAAGGCTGTGTGCCTGTGTGTATGGGTGTGCAGAGAATTCCTGCCTGTGTGGGGCTGGGTGTGTCTACATGCAGGTGACCCTGCATGTAGGTGGCATTGGAGTGGCGTGTGGTGTGTGTGTTTGGAGTGTGTGTCTCTGGGACGCTGGGCCCGAAGCAGGGTGGGCAGGAGGGTGGCTCGTGGGGAGGGGTGTGGGCTCAGGTGTCCTTTGCTCTGATCGTGTGGCCCCGCCGTGCCACCGTATCTTTCCGAACCTTGGTTTCCTCCTCTGGAAGCCCAGCAGCGTGTGAAGGACAGTCACATTTGGTATTTCACATTATCCTCGTGGGTCTTGTGTAGCAAATGTATTCACCTAACATGTTATTTATTGATGGCTGACGATGCGCCAGGCCCTGGGGTTACAGTGTGATCCAAGTTCCTTCCCTTAGGAGCTTGGCAGAAGATGGACACTGTACACAGAAGCAAACAGAAACACAGTGATGTCGGATATGGGCTGTGAGCAAGAGCCAGATGAGGGTGCAGAGAGGTGGGAGTGAATTCTGAAGATGATGTGGTTAGGGAGGTGACCTTTGAGCAGAGGCTTGATGGAAGGAGGGGCAAAGGCATGGGAAGAGCATTGCAAGCAGATGGGATAGCAAGTGCAAAGACCCTGAGGCAGGTCTGGGCTTCCGGTGTCTGTGGGAGAGTAGATGTGCTGGAACCATGTGGGCTCTACAGTGAGAAGGCTGTCAGGTAACAGGTGGTAGATGGAGAGAGAAGAGAGAATGGAGCTCTGCACAGGGTCTGGACAGGCTGGGGACTTGAATTCTGGGCCCGGGGATGGGGTTTAGGGCCAAGAAAGCCTGGACAAGTCTTCATATTGAAAAGGCCCTGTAAGTCTAAGGACTGGTGTTGAGGATGCACAAAAGGCCCGGGAGGTGGGTGACAAAGGGCATTGGTGGCAGCTGACGTCCCTCCCTTCTTGTACAGAGTGATTCTGCTCTGGCCCCTGCGTGTTCTCCTTGGCCAAATCTAGAACCCTCACGACTTGATGATAAGAAAACAAGCCAATCAAAATGAGCAGAAGATCAGAATAGACACTTCTTCGGAGAGGTGCCGCGGGTCTGAAAGCACATGGAAGGAGGCTCCATGTCATTAGCCACCAGGAAAATTGCGTCGAAACCACCGTGAGATACTGCCACAGCCCCACGAATCTGGCTAATGTGTAAAAGTGGGTAATGCCAAGTGCTGGTAAAGGCCCCGGGACAGTGGGGACGCTCAGACATCGCTTGGCAATATGAAATGGGGCAGTCACTCCGGGAAGCCGTCTGGTGGTTTCTTATGCATTTAAATATGCACTTGCCGTATGAGGCAGGCTTTCCGCTCCGAGGTGTTTACCCAGGAGAGATGCAAACAGACGTCCATGCATATGCTCAGGACGCTTTTATGCATAATTGCCACAACCTGAAAGCAACCCAAAAGCGCATCAGCTGATGATCAGAGAAGCAAAATGTGATACGCTCATACCATGAAATATTATTCGGTAATAAAAAGGGTGGAGCTCTTGGTGTAAGGATGGGCACAGGCAAAACCAGTGGTGAATCTCAGATGCTTTGTGCTGAGCGGGAGAACCCAAGATCACAGAGCTACGTACTACGATTCCCTTTACGTGACATTCTCAGAGTGTCAAGATTATAGGGACAGAAAACTGATCAGCCTTTGCCAGGGGCTGGGGGTGGGGAAGAGGTTGACTACGAGGGGGTGTGAAGGAACTTTTTTGGGTCTATGAGAGCGTTCAAGGTCATAATAGTGGCTCTGGTTTCGTGGTTGTATACATTTGTCAAAACCCATTAAGCAGTACACTAGGAATTGGTGTCTTACTTATGCGTAAATTATACTTCATTATATCTGGCCACAAATTATGATATCTGGCTCTGCTGGGTGTAGCTTCTCAATAAAAACATATTTTTATTTTTGATTTATTTTTTAAAAGATTTTATTTATTTATTTGACAGAGAGAAACACGGTGAGAGAGGGAACACAAGCGGGAGGAGTGGGAGAGGGAGAAGCACGTTTTCCACTGAGCAGGGAGCCTGATGTGGGGCTTGATCCCAGGACCCTGAGATCATGACCTGAGCTGAAGGCAGACTCTTAACCAACTGAGCCACCCAGGTGCCCTCTCTGATTTGGAAATTGGCTGATTTGGAAATGATTCCCTCCTAACATAGAGGCTCCTTGCTCTTGACAGGAGAGGGAGGAGTGAGCAAGGACTTCAGGGGCTTGCTGAGAAGTGTGGGCATGTGGGAGAGAGATGGAGGGTTTCTGTGCAGACCACCGCAGAATACGGTGATCTGCGCCCATCAGCAGCACTGGGTTCTCCTCCTAGCACCAGGCAAGATAGGGTGCACTCTGGGCTTGCTTTGAAGTCAGGGCTGGGAGGCGCCTTGCTCTGGCTAATGAAATGGAAACAAAAGTGAGCATATCACTTTTAGGAAGCAGCCTGGAGGGCAGGGGTGCAATTCTTCCCTTTGCCTTTGCCCTGACCTGCTGACCCCGTGGTAAGATAGTCTTGATCAGTGCGGATCCTGGCGTGACTCTGACATGTGTTGTCTTCTGGCTCTCCTCGGTCAGGCGTGGGGCACGAGCAAGACAAATCAACTGTTTTCCTCCCTTCCTTCCTTTTTTAAAAAATTAGAGTGGGTTTATTTATTTTTTCCATTTTAAAAATATTTATTAATCAGAGAGAGAGAGAGAGAGAATGAGCAGAAGGGCAGAGGGAGAGGGAGACTCTCAAGCCCATTTCCCCGCTGAGCTGAGTGTGGAATCCAGTGCGGGTGGGGATCGATCTCACCACCCTGAGATCATGATCTGCACTGAAACCTAGAGTCAGATGCTTGACTCTCTGCACCATGGGATGCTCCTAGAGCTGTTTCAGATTCACAGTGAAATTGAATGGAAAGTACAGATTTCCTGTGCACCTGCCCCGCCCCCTAGCACCCACATCCTTGGGCATTTGTTACAGCTGATAAGCATACACTGACACATTGTTATCCCCCTAACCAGTCCCTGGTTCACTGTTAGGCTTCACTCTTAGTGGTGCCCATTGCAAGGGTTTTGAGAAATGCAGAATGGCACGGAATAGTTTTACAGAAGAGTTTTCCTGCCCTGAAAACCCTCCTTGCTCTGCCGATCATCCCTCCCTTTCCTCAAAGCCCTGGCAGCCACTGATCTTTTTACTGTCTCCGTAGTTCTGTCTCTTCCAGAATGTCATGCAGTTGGAATCATCGAGTACGTAGCCTTTCCAGATTGGCTTCTTTCACTTAGTGATCTGCATTTAACTTTTCCCCATGTCTTTTCGTGGCTCGATAGCTCATTTTCATTTCACGCTGAATCATATTCTGCCGGATGGATGGACTATAGTTTGTTTACCTGTTCATCTAGCAGAGGACATCTTGGTTGCAATCATGTGTAAAGCTCCTATAGCCATCCGCGTGTGGGTTTCTGGGTGGGTCTGAGTTTTCGAGTCATGTGGGTAAGTACCAAGAAACGTGATGGCTGGATTGCACGGTAAGATTATGTTGTATTTGGTTAAGAAACTGCCTGTCTTAGTCAGCGAGGGCCACCATAACTCAGTACCACAGACTGGGTAGCTTATAAAACAGCTATTTATTTTTCAAAGTTCTGGAGGTACACCTTCTTGGTGTGACTTCATATGGTAGGGGTGGAAAGAGAGAGAGAGGGAAGGGAGAGAGAGAGATGGAAAGAGGCAGGGAGAGAGGGAGAGAGACAAAGAGAGAGAGAGAGAGGGAGACAGAGAAGGACAGAGGACAATAAGGAGGGCTATGTAGTGTCTCTCCTTATAAGAATATGAATTAGGGCCCCTTCCCTGATCACCTCATTTAATCTTAATTATCTCCATAAAGGCTTTCTCTCCAAATATAGTCACACTGGGGGGTTGGTGCCTGTCTTAGTCAGCGAGGGCCATCCATAGGAATGTTCCATCCATAACACTGCCAAATTGTTTTCCAGAGTGGCTGAACTGTGTTGCATTCCCACAAGCAGGGAATAACGGTTCCCGCTGCCCCACACCCTTGTCGGCTTCTGGTGCCTGATGCCTGGGCTGCGGATTATCCATTCGTTCATTTGTTTGTCTGTTTATTTAAAGATTTCATTTTTTAAAAAGGATTTATTTATTTATTTGAGGGAGAGAGCGAGGTAGGAGAGGCAGACAGAGAGGGAGAGAATCTTAAGCAGACTCTCCGCTGAGCGTGGAGTCTGACGCGGGTTCTCGATCTCAAGACCCTGAGAGATCATGACCTGAGCGGAAATTGGGAGTTGGACACCGAACTGACTGAGCCACCCAGATGGCCCTGTGCTGTGCATTTTAGTCATTCTAATGGGTGTGTTGTTTTCATTTGCATTCCCCTAATGATGTATGGTATGGAACATTTTCCTGCATGTTTATTTTCTATTGTTGAGTTTTAAGAGTTCCGTGTGTGTGTGTGTGTGTGTGTGTGTGTGTACATTTTTAAAAGAGTTCTTTGTATATTTCGGATACTAGTCCTTTCTCAGATATTTCCATTGTGAATACATTCTCCCAGTCTGTGGTTTGTCTTCTGTAGACCAGAAATGCTAAATTTTCGTGAGATCTAACCTATTCCCTCTTTCTTTGATGGACCATGCCTCCGGTGTTGTACGTAAAAAGTTGCTGCTCTGTTGTTATTCTTTCAAGTTTTAACAAGCGCTGAGATGTGGGGGATGGTTGTTACTGCAGCATCACCATGCCAGTGCTGACTAATGCAACAATGAACAACAGAACCAGGCTGCAGGACTGAGTGTCCTGGAGAGCTGCTTGTTCTGCAAGAGTCTCAATGGTGGGGAATCAGGAACTGGCCCTGTAACCAAGTCAGGGCACAACTGACGCCAGGGCAACCTCTTAGTCCTCACAAAGCAGAACGCTTAAGCCTGAAAGACTGCAGCAGCAGAACATCTCCCCAGCAGGGAGATGTCCCCATCTCATTTCCTCCCTCCTGGTCTGTGTGTCAGTGCATTGAAAGGCCGTGTATCTAGAGTTGATTTCCTATCCTAGGTGCAAGGGATCCAGGAATGCAGTTTCAGCTTTCTAGCCTCACCGGCCAGAGAGCCATGAGAGAAGGTGATGGGCATGGGTGCTAAGAGTCACTTGACCAAGATCCACACAGTGAGGGGTGGGAAGGGGGCGCACCATGGAGAATGAGAAGAGGAGGCTCAGGGTGGGCAGAGGGGCAAAAAGAAGGGGTTGCCAAGGGGAAGAGAGAGGGAGAGAGGATTGGGGAGGGGGCCAGAGACAGAGGAGAGAGGTGGGTTCTGGGTTGATCTCAGCTATAGTGGGTTGAATAGTGTCTCCCAAAATTCAGGGCTACTGGGCTCCTCAGAACATGACCTTATTGGGAAGTAAGGTCTTTGTGGGTGCAGTGACTTAAGGATTTCAAGGCAACATCATTCTGGATTTAGAGTGGGCCCCAAATCCAGTGACCGGTGTCCTTGTAGGACAAGGGGAGGACACAGAGACGCATGGAAGGCAGCTGCAGAAAGACAGGGGTAGAGATCAGAGGGATGTTTCCACAGGCCTGGGAATGGCAGGAGCCTCCAGGGTGAGAGAAGGTGAGGAGGGGCCTTCCCCTCGTGCCTCCAGGGAGAACACAGCCCTGCAGACACCTTGAGTTCAGACACTGGCTTTGGAAGGGGGTTGATGTGTCTGTCCTTAAAGGGTTTCTTGGCCCTGGCTCCACACAACTTGGCTTTTCCTAACTTGCTGTGTGCAAGTGGACAAGTCCCAGCCCCTTTGGGCTCCTCGGAAGACCCAGTATAAGGCGAGACAGGCCTTTAGAGGTCCTGAGGGCAAGGCGGGGCTGAGGGACATGGTCACTGTCACTTTTGAGAAGAGGATGAGGGAAGACATACAGAAAACATGGTGGAATGTAGGGGAAACTGAGGAATTCTTCCAGAATCCTGGCTTCCAAAGCCTGGGAATTGTCCTAAGGGAAGAGAATGCTTCCATCCTCAGTTCCAGCTGAGGGTTAAGTAGGGTGACGATTTAATCCAGAGGTCGGCAAACTATGGCTGACCATCCAGATTCAGTCTGCCACCTGTTTTTATGAATAAAGTTTTCTTGGCGCCAGCTAATAAAAACACTCACTCGTTTATACACCATATGGTGGCATTAGGGCCATGAAAACAGGCTCAGTGAGGGGAGACTCAGCCGTTGTGCACAAACTGGGCTGTCCCGCTCAGGCCTTGGGCTCCCTGTTAGTGACATCCGTTCCTGCGTGTCAGTTCCAAGGTGGGATGAGGCAGCTACATGGGACCTGCTGGTCAAAGTTACCGCAGAGCTCACCAGGGCTCCCCAGACTGGGACTGAGGCCTTGGGACCCGAGTGGTGGCCACATGTCGGTAGAGCCCCAGAAAGCCCCATTAGGAGGAAGGGGAGAGAAAATGGAGCTTACCAGTGTCTGTGGGCCTGAGAGGCAGGGCCTGGGCACACGTCTGGGTGAGGTCCTGGGCCGTTGGGGTCTCTGATGTCTCTCTCTGCAGCCCTCACCTGGTGCCATGTTTGTCCTTGAAGTTCTGCCCACTTACTTGCAAACAAGGTCCCTAACCTCGTTCCCCAACCTGCTGCTATTGTCACCCATGCCCCCAGGATTGTGATGTTTCTATCTTTCCCCCAAAGTCCACACAACAGCCAAAGTGCTTAAGAAGTAAAGCAGGCTACATCATTCTGCTACTTAAAACCTCACACTGCCCACCCCATTTCCTATCATCCTTAAAATAAAATCCCCATCCTCCTGTGGCTAGCAGAGACCTGCATGACCCAGCCTGCCTACTCTCTCATCTCATTGCCCCCACAATCCCCCTTTCTTTACTACATTCATTGCTGGTTCTAGAAGTTGCCAAGTTTGCTCCTGCCCCAGGCCATTTGCACAGACCGTTCCGTCTGCCTTCCTCTATGCTGGCTCCTTCTCAGCCTTCACCTCTCAGCTCAGGTGCCATCTCTTCAGAGCAATTTTCCTGAGTAAGTTTGCAAAAGCTCCTGGAACTTTTTTTTTTTTTTTTCCAAGATTTTATTTATTTGGGGCACCTGGGCGGTTTAGTCAGTTAAGCATTTGCCTTTGTTTCAGGTCATGATTGCTGGGTCTGGGATCGAGCCCTTTGTTGGGCTTCCTGCTCCATGGGGAGCCTACTTCTCCTTCTTCCTCTGCCTGTTGCCCTCCTGATTGTGCTCTCTCTCTGTCAGATAAGTAAATAAAAATATTTTTTAAAAAACATTGTATTTATTTATTTGAGAGGAGAGAGAGGATATGAGCTGGGGTAGGGGCAGAGGGAGAAGCAGACCCCTTGCTGAGCAGGGAGGCTGACGCTGGGCTTAATCCCAGAATCCTGGGATCTTGACAGGCCTGAGCTGAAGGTCGACGTTTAACCAACTGAGCTACCTAGGCGCGCCTAGTGCTGCTGGAATTCTTAACCAAGGTCTTGTTCGATGATGTCCATTTTAATTTTTTAAAAAGATTTATCTATTTATTTTAGAGAAAGAGAGAGAGAAAAGGTGGGAGGGGTAGGGGAGAGGGAGAGACACAGGCACACTTTGTGCTCTGCACAGAGCCCAGCGCAGGGCTCGATCTTACAGCCCTGAGATCGTGACTTGAGCTGAAACCAAGAGTCGGTTGCTTAACCGACTGAGCCACCCAGGTGTCCCTGTCCATCAACTTTTATGTCAAAATTATGCATGCCTATAGTTTAGGGAGTACAATAGTTTTAAAGGTTTATTGGGAATAAGAGCAGTCTCTCTTCCCTTCCCCCAGTTGAGTCCTTCCCTGAGGAAGCGGCTCCCTGCACTTTTTAGCAGGTTCTTTTGCTGTTCATCTCCATGCCTCCAAAACCCGTTCATCTTGCGGCATCTTGGGTTTTCAACTTTCGGTATTATCTACCAAATTCCCACCCCAGGAGATGAAGGTTTGAAGCTCTCCCTCCTCCCTTTCAACATGCATATGGGCCCTCCTGACCCCCCACTCTCTATTAGAATGAGTCATGACTTTGATCAAGGGCAGGGGGTGATGGGGCACTGCTCGCATTGCTGTTCAAGTAAAAGTTTGCTCTGCTACAGGGAGTGTGGTCCTGCTGTGGCTTCCGTTGGCTTCAGGGCAGCCTTGAAGCCGAAGCCATGCTCTCCAGGAAAGCCTTCGCCAGATCCTGAGCTCTGGGGGTGGTATGCACCAGAGGGTGGTATGCACCAGAGCCAGTCCTGCCCAACATGGGACTTCTGAAATGGGCAGTCTTTGCTCTAGGGCCCCTGATTGGGTTGGCCAAGACTTTTCCAGATTTGCACTGGAGTCCAGTGGCCTCCCTGCCCAGTTCTGCTTTCCTCCCTTTCATCTCTCCCAGGCGTTACTCATCAACACACTTCTGTGCTCACAGCCTCTTGGCGGCTGCCCCTTGGAGAAACTGAGCCCACACCAGCCACAAGTCAGTGTGGCCGTTAGCACGCCAAGGAAATGCCATTGGCAGCCGAGCTGCGCAGTCTACAGAGTTGAAATGTGCTTCCCTGCACAGCATGTTGCCCTCCCCTGCAGCTAGACTGAAGAGCTTTTGTTTCATTTTGCGTGTACTTGTCATGAACTCGACCCCCAACCTCCGCCATTTGTCTAAGCCAACTTTCACTTCTTATCTGCCGTGGGTGCCGTTAGTTTTATTTTGAAGAAGTCCCTGCAGAGCCTTCCGCTCTGCCCTGATCTGGTCCGGCCACCCTCTCTGTCTGATGCACAACTTAAGATCACCTTCGGGTCACTACTTATCTCTCTCCCCAGGTGGAGTTCCTGTTTCCTGTATCCGTGATTTCCTCTTTCTTGTTTCTTGTGTTGTTTTTTTCCCTCTTATTTTGGTAGAGCTCATCTTCCACCCTTCCCAAGAAAGAATATGTGGAAGTATATTTATTAAGACTTTTTTTAAAATATATATTTTTTTAAGATTTTATTTATTTATTTGAGAGAGAGATCACAGGTAGATAGAGAGGCTGGCAGAGAGAGAGAGAGAGAGGGAAGCAGGCTCCCCGCCGAGCAGCCGAGCAGAGAGCCCGATGTGGGACTCGATCCCAGGACCCTGAGATCACGACCTGAGCCGAAGGCAGCAGCTTAACCCACTGAGCCACCCAGGCGCCCTTATTAAGACTTTTTGTGTCTGAAAGTGCCCTTATTATTTATTTAATTTATTTATTTAGAGAGAGGAGGGGGAGGGGGGAAAGGGAGAATGAGAGAGAATCTTAAGCAGGCTCCATGCCCAATGTGGAGCCTGATGCAGGGCTGGGTCTCACAACCCTGAGAGCAGGACCTGAGCCAAAATCAAGAGTCAGATGATTAACTGACTGAGCCACCCATGTGGCCCTGAAAGTGCCTTTAGTCTATGTTGCTACTTGGTTTCTAGTTTGTCTGGGTATGAAATTGAAGGTTGTAAGTAGTTCGTTTTCAATGACGGGGGCACTATTTCATTGCGCTCGGGTTTCCAGTGCTGCTGTTGAGAAGTCTGAAGTGAGTCTGATTTCTGATCTTTTGTATGTGACCAACTCTCCCTCTTTTTGTGAAGAAAACATTTCATTTATTTATTTGAGAGAGTGATGGAGAGAGAGTACAAGTTGGGGGGGAGGGGAAGAGCCAGGGGGAGAAGCAGGTTCCCCACTGAACAGGGAACTCGATGCTGAGCTCTATTCCAGGACTCTGAGATCATGACCTGAGCCGAAGGCAGACGCTTCACCGACTGAGCCCCCCAGCATCCACCCCCACCCCAACCAACTCCCCCTCTCCTTCCTCTCTCTGGAAGTTGTAGGAACTTCTCTGTCACTAACCTTCACAAGGATGTTTTGATGTGATTCTATTTTCATCCATTGTTTGGGTTCTTGGTGAGCCCTTTCAGTCTGCAAAGGACAGAAAAAGCCCTTTGGATCTGGGACATTTTCATAACTTCTATGAGTGATGATTTCTTCCCTCTTTTTTTTTTCTGTTTTTACTTTCTGGAACTCCTATAACTCATATGTTGACACTACTATATGAATCTGGTACATTTCCTCATCTGTTCTATTTTCCATCTCATTGCTCTCAGAAATTTCAGTTTTATTTTCTCTCACATTGATGTTTTAATTTCTGTACCTATGTATGGAGGTATATGGATATATATTCTATAAGATAAAATATATTACATAATACATTATAAATATATTTTACCAATAATATAATATATACTATGAATATAACCTATAGATATAATTTTCACAGACGCTTTTCTGTTCTCAGAAGAGTACTTTTTTTGTTCTCATTTTGTGGCTGTAGTTCTCTTATCTCTGTGAGGAGATTAATGAGGTTGTCACTCATTTTAATTAATTATTAATGATTTTCTTTATTTGAGAGAGAGAGTGCACACAAGTGGGAGGAGGGGCAGAGGAAGAGGGAGTAGCAGACTCCCTGCTGAGCAGGGGGCCTGACATGGGGCTGGATCCCAGGACCTGAGTCATGACCTGTGCTAAAGGCAGACGCCTAACCAACTGAGCTACTCAGGGACCCCACTGGTACTCATTTTTAAAGTTTTCCTCTTCCTGTAGAGTCTGTTTCTTTTTTGCCTTTTCATGTTTGTTGATGTGGTTCTCTGCCCTTCTCCTCAGAGGCCTCCCCAGGTTTCGGGTGGTCTCTGGAATCTTCATGGGCCTTGTGGCTCCCGGAAGAAAGTACCAGCGGAGCCTTCGGCAGCAGACATTTATTTCTCATGCTTCTGATCTTGGGTTGGAAGTCTGAATCAAGATACAGCAGGGTTGGCTTCTCCTGAGACCTCCCTCCTTGTCTTGTGGAGAGCTTGCTTCTCTCTGTGTGTCGGTCATGCTTGTGTCCAAACGTCCTCTCATGAGGACGCCAGTCAGATTGGGTAGAATGAACTCTAATGGCCTCCTTTTACTTTACTCGCCTCTGTAAAGGTGACCCCCAGACGCAGTCCTATTCTGAAGGATGGTTTAGGAGTTCAGTATATGGGGGAGGGGCCGCAACTTAGCCCAGAATACCTCCCGTGCTCCCAAACCCCTGAACTTGGCCCAGTTCCTGCCTTCATGGAAACAGCTTCCCCTGGAGTGTCCACCAGGCAGAGGCTGCTCTGTCTCCATCCAGCTGGGCCTTTCTGCAGCATGGGCTTCTAACGCTCGCGTGCTTCCTCCTGAAATCCAACCCCCCCTCCCACCCATGCTTTGGTTTTCTTTCTCACTCCATGTACTTTGGGCAACCCCTAGGCTTTTTCATCCTCCTTCGATGTTGCCAGGGCCGTGAGGGGGCAGGTAGGATGCCAGTTGGAAAGCCAGATTACCAGGTCTCATCAGAAACCATCTGAGCTGGAACCTGGGGGTACGGAGTCTGGGAAGCTTCCTCTTGAGTCAGGTCCCTAAGTGACCATCGGGAGCACAACATCGTAGCTGCCATTTCCTGTGTGATCCACGGGCACCTGTCTAAGCCCTGGGCCACCGGCCACTGTTAGCTCATGGGGTCCTCACAACCTGTGACAGCAACTCTGACTGCCTCCACTTCCCAGGCAGAGGAGGAGGCTTGGAGGGATTGAAGCCACATGGCTCATAAAGGGCAGTGCTCCGTGTTACTGGAATATACTAGAATTAAAAAAAAAAAAACAACCAAAAAACAAACAAACAAACAAAAACAACCCAAACCAAACCAAAACAAAACAGTGCTCAGATTTGAGCCCAGACCATGAGCTTTGAGAGCCCGTGGTGTGAAGCACCCCTATGGGTTGTCACAGGTTTGAGAGCCACTGTCCCAAGTAATCTCCTCCATTGGTGGTCTTACTCCCTAAGCAGGTCCTCCTGGACTGCTGTCACCTGCCCAGACTTTCCCGGATGTTTCTTGGGCACCTCCAAGCCAACACATTATGGACCTGTTCATCGTCCTCCCAGAGTGCTCCTGCCCTGGTGCTCCCCACCCTGGGTACTGTCACCCAACCTAAAACCTGGCTGGCAACCCAGGTCGTCTCTCTCTCTTGCCTCTCCTCGTGCTGTCCTCCCGGGCCTGGCCTCCGACGGGCCTCACCTTTCCTGTGATCCTTCTGTCCTCCCCCACAGATTCACAGTCCCTCACCCCCTGCAGCCTCTGACCTTCTCCTACCTCCAAGCCCAGCCCTTCCCTGCTTAAGACCCACCATGGCTGCCCTCTGGTGTCCCACTCAACCCGAAACCCCTTTCCTGGCTCTCAGGGTCACATGCCAACCTCTCTTGCCATCTGCTCTGTGCATTTCAACTCCTAGAAGACAACTTGTAGCTTCAGGTCTTGAGGCCTTTGATGTCACTGGTTCCCCTACCTGCTAGGTCCCTTTCTGCTTTTCTTTTCTTTAAAAAATTTTTTATTCAGAGATGCCGGGGCGGCTGAGTTGGTTAAGCGTCTGCCTTTGGCTCAGATCATGATCCCAGGGTCCTGGGATCGAGCCCCAGGTTGGGCTCTCTCCTCAGTGGAGAGGCTGCTTCTCCCTATCCTCTTGCCACTCCCCCTGTTCATGCTCTCTCTCTCTCTCTCTGACAAATAAAATCTCAAAAAAAATTTTTTCAGTGGTATTTAGTATATTCGCAGTGTACAACCATCCCTAACTAGTTCCGGAATATTTTTATCACCTCGCAAAGAAAGCCCATGCCTGCTTCTTCTGCTTAGGATGGTGTTTTTGTTTTAAAAAAATTTTTTAAAGATTTTATTCATTTCTTTTGCAGAGACAGATCACAAGTAGGCAGAGAGGCAGGCAGAGAGAGAGGAGGAAGCAGGCTCCCTGCCGAGCAGAGAGCCTGATGCGGGGCTCGATACCAGGACCCTGAGATCATGACCTGAGCCGAAGGCAGAGGCTTTAACCCACTGAGCCACCCAGGTGCCCCTGGTGTTTTTCTTTTTAAAGATTTATTTATTTATTTATTTGACAGAGTGAGCGAGCGTGCAGGGGGAGGGGCAGAGAGAGAGGGAGAGAGAGAACCTCAGGCAGACTCCCTGTGGAGCACAGAGCCCAATGCAGGGCCCAATCCCAAGACCCTGAGATTGTGACCTGAGCCAAAACTAAGAGTAGGACACCCAACCTATTGAGCCCCCCCAGCCTCCCACCCCACCCCGTTCTAACAGGATCTTGAGTTCAGAAACTTGAGTCTGTGGCCTGGTTGTGGGTGGCCATGGACGAGTCACACCCACTTCCAGGCTTGGCTTTCTCCCCTGTTAGTGGGGATCCGAACTCTTGCCTGTGGTAGTTTCTGTGGATGCCTGTGTTAGCTTCTGAAGCCCACCGTAATGAACCCCCACAGGCTGGGGCTTACACAACAGAAGCTTCCTGTCTCGCAGTTATGGCGGCCAGAAGTCCCGTCAAGGTGCTGTGGACTGGTTCCTTCTGAGGCTGTGAGGGAACAGGCCTCTCCCCTTGGCTTGCGGTTGGCTGTCTTCTCTGTGTCCCTTCATATTATCTTTCATCTGTGGATGTTGGTCTCTGTGTCCAAATTTCTTTTTGTAAGAACACGAGTCATACTGGAGTAGGGCCTGCCCTCATGGCTTCATTATGACTAATGAAATTACTACTAAAGACTTAACTTGATCACCACTATAAAGAGACCCTGTCTCCAAATAAAGTCTCATTCTGAGGGGCTGGGGTTAGGACTTCAACACATGAATTTTGGGGGACACCAGTGACCCATAACAACCTTGCAAATTAACTACTTGACCTCAGATCCTTGTCTCGGGGTCTACTTCTGGGGAACCCCCCTGGAGCCCCAGCCTGGCTTTGCTCCCAGACTTGGAGAGACTCAGGTGAGCAAACGCAGTGTTTACGGATCATCTGCTATCTCGGGGCCCCCAGACTCAGCACCTAACAGACAAAGCCCTTGACATTGTGAGGTTCGTGGGCCAGGATGGAGGTGAGGGGCCAGAGGGCCAACATGCAATGTAGTTGTAGATAGCAAGAAGTCTGAATATTATCAAGCAGGGGATTTGCAAAAGTGTGACTGGGGAGGCTGTTAGAGCCTGGGGTGGCCAGGGAAAGCCTTGCTGAGTAGGCAACATTTGAGCTGAGACCCTACTGGTGAAGATTCCAGCCTTGGGAGGTGTTGGGGAGAGAGCATGCCAGTTAGAGGAAACAGCTAAAGGACTGTGTGCCTGACACTTCCTTCCCACTCCCTAAAGGCCAGCCCTTAAAATGAGGAGAGCAATGCTGGGCGGAAGAGCCAGGTTCAGGACCCAGGAATGATGAGGGAGGAAGCCCAGCCCAAGAGGAGATTCTTCTGGAAGTCTGAGAGGCTGTCTGAAGGGCGAGGGGTCAGATGAACTCTTTAGGGAGGTCAGTGGAGAGCTGGATGTTATAGTGGATGTTATAGTGAAAGAAGGGGAAGAGCTTTGTAAAGAAGACACGCACAGAGTGAGCGCCCCATCCCTGGAGGTATTTAAGCCCAGGCGGGGCGATCTCTTGGCAGGATACTGTGGAGGGAACTCAAGAGTTGAGTTGGATGCTTGAGCACCTCCGAAGTTCAGCTTCCCTGTTAAAAGCACCCAGGAGGGACCAACTCTGATTTTCATCTGTGATAGTACACTGGACCCTCACTCCTATCCCTTTTATGAGTTCAAAGAGAACAACTCTGCCCTGGGCTTTGAGTCTCATGGACACCTGGGACGGGGCTCGCAGCGCCTGGGGTGTCTCTGCTGTCCACCAGGTGGCACTGTTCACCCGGCGTTAGAGCTGAATTCAGCTCACTTTCCCGTTTCTTTCCAGCATTGGCAGCAAATGGGGAGAGACGGGGGTTTCAGTTCTCAAGAATGGCCAGAGTGTGGAAAATCCTGCAGATCCCAGCCACGCACTCAGCTGTGAGGAACCCAGCCTCTCAATGTGTAAATGATTCCCAAGAGTCTATGGTGGCCCCTTCTCTTATCCGAGTCCCTCAGTATCTGGATGGGACCTTAGAGTGCCTGAAATAAACAGGTTTTTAAATTCCTGGAAGGTCTTACTGCACTGTGGAGGCTTCCGGACGTAGTTAGTTTCACTCGGGGCGGTAAGTGCTGTTAGGAGGTTGCTGTGAATGTCCTCAGGAATTTTTTTTGTTTTATAAGATTTTATTTATTTGACAGAGAGACACAGTGGGAGGGAACACAAGCAGGGGGAGTGGGAGAGGGAGAAGCAGGCTTCCTGCCAAGCAGGGAGCCTGAGTGGGGCTCTATCCTAGGACCCTGGGATCAGGCCCTGGAGGCAGATGCTTACCCGACTAAGCCACCTGGGCGCCCCAAGAATTTTTTAAAAAGATTTATTTATTTATTTATTTGACAGACAGAGATCACAAGTAGGCAGAGAGGCAGGCAGAGAGAGGGGAAGGGAAGCAGACTCCCTGCTGAGCAGGGAGCCCGATGCGATGCAGGGCTCAATCCCAGGAGACCCCGGGATGATGACCTGAGCCAAAGGCAGAGTCTTAACCCACTGAACCACCCAGGCGCCCCTATTTTTTATTTCAGAGAGAGAGAGGGAGAGAGAGAGAGAGAAAATGAGCGGGAGGAGCAATGGAGAGGGAGAAGGAATCCCAAGCAGACTCCAAGCTGAGCGCTGAGCTAGAGGTGGGACTCAATCTCACAACCCTGAGATCATGACCTGAGCTGAAACTAAGAGTCAGATGTTTTAGCCGACTGTGGCCCCCAGGTGCCCCTCAGTATTTTTTTCCCTAACCATGCACCCAAACGCACATTTATATAAAAATGATTATTACATTTAGGAAGTGAAAATGTACCTGTTCATTCCTTCAGGCATCTGTCCTGTGCCGTCCCATGCTAGTTCTGGGCCCACAGAAAACAAGGCACTTGCAATCCTGCCCTTGTGGCGCCCCCGTTCTCGTTGGGAATGACACACATGCAAGAAAGGCTAGCGTGTGGGAAAGCGGAATGGGGGTTAGAGGTTGTGTTTGTGCCTGGTGTGAAGCATTGCTATAAGCCACAGATATGTACTCTGTTGCGGGGTGAATGCTGGAAGTCCAAATCAGTGTGGCCAGGCTGAACAAGGTGCTGGCAGGGCGGCAATCCCCGCCTTCCCCCACCCCCAGGCTCTAGGGGAGGATTCATCCCTCATTGTCTCTTCCAGCTCCTGGTGGCGGCAGCCTTCCTTGGCTGGTGGCCACATCATCTCCATCTTCAAAGCCAGTGTCTTCTCATCTCCCTCTGCCTCCCTCTTATAAGGACACATGTGGCTGCATGGAGGGCCTACCCCAATAATCCAGGACAATCTCTCTACATGCCTGCAAAACCCCCCTGCCTTTTTTTTTTTTCCTTTTTTCCATACGAGGTGGCATTGGTTCCCAGGATTAGGACAGGGACATCTTTTGGGGGCCACTTTTCAGCCTGTCTGGAGAGTGTCCAAGAGGGTGGAGGTGCTATTTCAGGAAGGGGACATTGAGGCAGAGGCCCGAGACAGATGACAGGGGGTGGTGCGGGCTCAGCCTCAGCCTGACACGTGGAGTGGGGACACGGTTGACCAGCTTATCCATTGCTCAGTCCCCGAGTGTGGGAACGGGATGCTGACAGATCTCCCTCTGAGGAAAGAAGCGTGTGCCCTGCCAAGTGCTGAATACTGTTTTTCTGGCTAAAGCTGCGCATCGGGCTGCTGGGGGCCAAAGCTGGTGTTGGCCGGCGCCTCCTGACCCTGGCCGTGGGCACCTCTGTGTTAATTCTGTGTACATAGGGACGCCCCCCAGAAGGCATGCGGCGGTCAGGGAAAGAAGGGGACCGTGGTGCTGGCAGGACCTGGCTTCTGTCCTTGCTGTGTGGCACAGGGAGACCCCCTCCCCTCAGGTCACCAAATGCCAGCAGCCTCCCAGGCCAGTCTCTGGGGAAGCAGCGGAGTTAGGACTTGGGCGGGGCCCGCTGGCACCCAGAGCTGCCCCCGTCCCCCGCGGCGCGTGCGACCCCTGGCCCTTGCATTCCCTGGGGTTCTCTCAGCCTGGGTGAGGGGCAGCCCGAGATGCCAGGAGCTCTAAGGAGGTGTTGGGGGGAGGTCCCCTACCACATAGATGACTGCTCTGGCATCCTCATCTCGGGGTCTGCTTCTGAGGGTGCTCAGCCCGAGACACCGCTGAGCCCCCAGTGGCCGGAGCTGGTGCTGGCCCCTTGCATATGTGGTGTCGTTTACTCCTCCACGGTCCCTGAGGCATTCCCAGCCCTGTCCCCCAGTCCAGAAAGGGTGTTGGCCACCTGCTTACACAGCTACAAGGCAGTGAGCTGGACTTCAAAAAGCCGCAAGGTGCATCGTCACCCCCCCCACCCCCCCATCCTTCATCCCTGCATTGGATCCCCCAGAATGTGCTCAGGATGCCTGGGCTCAGCAGCAGGGTGTACTTTCCTGAGGGCCAGACCCAGCGGGGCAAGGTGCCCCAGGGCACGGAGGGGAGGAGGAGCCACCCACTGTTCCAGGCCTGGGAGCCCGCAGACCACTCTCTTCCCAGAAGAGGCTCTTCTTGACAGGCACCGGGAGGCAAGGGCAGCTCAAGCCATTCCAGCCGGGAGGCCCCTTTCGAGGGCCAGCTGAGACCCTCCGTGCCTGTCCCCAGCACACAAAGCTTTAACAGAGAGAGTGCGGGCCTCTTGGCTTGGCGAGCACGCTGGTAACTGCTGTCCCCAGGGCACCCCACCGCCTGCTCAGCCACCCTGGGTCAGGGACCCGGCCAGACCCAGGGTCACCTTTGGTGTACCCCTCAGTGCAGGCCGCCTGCCCGAGTGACCCCAGAAGTTAAGGCTCCAAAGGAGTCAGGGTGGAGGGAGGGGCAGGGGGAGAGGGAAGTGCCACGGAGACCTCTGGTTCTCCTGTGTGCCGTGGGGTGTCATTTTCATTCATCTAAGGGGACCTGCTTGCAGAGTTAGGTGTCTCGTTTCTTTTCTTTTCTTTTTCTCTTTTCTTTCAAGAGTTTATTTATTTGAGAGAGAGTGAGAGAGTGCGCATGACCAGGGGAAGGGGGAGAGGCAGAGGGAGAAGCAGGCTTCCCGCTGACCAGGGAGCCCCACGCTGGGCTCCATCCCAGGACCCTGAGATCATGACCCAAATGGAAGCAGACGCTGAACAGACCGAGCCACCCAAGTGCCCATCAGCATCCCTTTTTATATATGGTAGGAAAAATATATGTATCTAGCATCAGAGGGGATGGTTGGAACGTTATAGCTGGGGGGAGGCTCACTTTTAAGAAATGAATCAGATTAAGAGGATTAAGTGACTACGAGACCATTTTTTGTGTAATAGATTGGAAAGGACTAAGAAGTCTGATGAGGCCAGACGTTAGCAAGGATGCTGTGTCACGGGACTCCCCTCTCTCCCCATGGGGGTGCACCCAAGTAGCAATTTGGGACCACAACATGTTCTTACTTAGTGGAGTCAAAGATAGGCATCTTGATTCACAGACCTGTACCCCTGGGGCTAATAATACATTATATGTTAATAAAAAAATGAAAAATTTAAAAAAAAAGGTATGCATCTCGGCTTCAAGGAGCGGATCTCAGAAGAGAGCTTCTGGAACTTGATGTGGGCACGGATGACCTGCGGAGCCTTGTCAGGAGGCAGAGTCGGCCTGAGGAGGTCCGGTGAGCCGACAGTCCATGGACTTCCGCATGCATGCGTGCTCTGGAATGTTCTCAGCTGGGGCGCTGGCAGTAACGTGGGTTACAACAACATAAGCAGCAGTGCTGGGGGCCTGGAGGGGGAAACCGTGGCAGACCTGCACACCAGAATGCCACGTGGCCCAGAAGGGGTTCTGGACCCGCCCTAGGAGCTCTGCGGACTCTGGACAGAGCCAGGTTCTCCCACCCCAGGCCTGGAACTTTCCCAGAGTCGCTTGGTGGAGGGGATGAAGGGGGAAAGCCCATGGCCCTGCCAGCCAGGCTCCTGGTAACATTTGCATGAGAAACATCACCAAGCGGCTAGTGTCCAGTTCCCGGGTGGGGAGAGCATGTGGCTGCTGGCCGGAGGCAGACCGTGACGTCTCCCAGGCCCCGGCCCAATTGCTGAGACAATCATCCCAGAGGAACCGGCCTGTGAATCCCAGCTCCGCTGTGTGACCTTCTGCAAACTGCAGGATGTCTCTGAGCCTTAGTCACCTCATCTGTAAAATGAGGATAATAGGAGCTCCTAACAGCATAAGGGCTGAATGGTGACCATCCTCAGCAGGTCCCCCATTCCCCCCACCCCCAGCCACCCTGCCTTGCAGTGGGGTCTCTATGTCTTCGCTAGCCAAATCTTGGGGCGGGGGGCACTAAATGACTTGGGCAGCCCATCCAGGCTCTTGGGGCACCTCATCCTGATAACACCGGGTCTGCACTGGCGTGGCCCCAGTACCTGGGGGCTCATGGAGATGGCTCACCCCAGAAAGCAGACGCCCGTCAACTTTGGGCTTGGACCATGCACGGGCAGGTCAGGGTTCATCGGCAGCAGACACTCCTTCTTCATCTGACTGCCCTCTCCCTGCCGCCCTGCTCTGCTCTCAGTCTGGGGCTCAGCTCCAGCCCTTGGCTTTGTCCCCCTGCCCCACTCCTGTGTCACTACCTTGCGTCTCTCCCACAGCCCTGCAGCCACACCGGGTTCCTCTGGGTTCCTCAGAAGATCTTTGTTCCTGCCTCCGTGCCCCTCTGTGCCTGCTCTTTCCCCGTCTGCGATCTCTGCCCCCACCACTCTGCAAAGCTGGTTTTCTGGCCTGCGGGTCTCAGGCAGGAAGAGAAGCCGGAGAGAGAGAGCGCTCGCCAAGCGGGAGGAGACGGAGAGAGGCCTGTGTATCTGAAAACCCAGTACATGGAGAGGTGGGGGTCTGCAGGGAGAGACCCTGGGCTGGGAGGTGTGGCTCCAGGCCGGCTCACTGAGTTCAGCCTTTCTGCGGCCTTAACTTCAATGTCTATAAAATGGTCGGTTCTCTAAGGGTCCTTCTTCAGCCATAAAGTAGATCCCCTGGCAGGATTTCTTGGAGGCAAGTTGAGCTTGGGGCCCGCTCTGGTTGGGAAGACACAGGCCTCATCTGCCCCTTGTACCTCGAAGCCCATCGTCCCGCATTTGGGGCCCTCAGACTCGGGCTGTGGCCCCCACGGAGCTCCTCGTGCTCACTGGGGTCATCCGTCCTGCCCTTTGATTTCTCGCCATGCAGGAGTCAAGTCTTTGCACGATATCATCGCTGGTCCGCTGGAGACCACCTCTAGGTTAATTTCATTGTGTGATGCGTCCCTTTGTCTCTCCAACCCCTGCTCCTTGTCGTCCCCCCCACCCCGCTGCCCAACTAAGGCTCCCGCTTAAGAAAACTGAACTTTCATCTATTGCTTGGTTTCCAAGCAGAGCTGGAGTTTATCTCATGCTGTTCCTTATCACTTTAACTGGGCCTCGTGATCTGTCCCCGGGGCTAGAAGTGCTCTTAGCTCACAGTTTTTCCCGGGCTACATGGACTGCCCCTCCCCCCACATCCATTCCAATGCAAAGGAATGTTATGGGCATGCGCGTGGGATATCCCAGTGTGGGGAGAAGGATGGTGTGATGAATGAAGGCTGATGGTTCAGCCTGTGAAGCAAGGAGGATCCCACCTCACAACAAAGCAAAGGAGGGGTCCCTTGCATGAAAGATCCAACTCTAAAAGGCTAATTGCATATACTGTTTGTAAGAGGGGAAGCCAAGGGTAAATGTGGGTCGATAGCTTTGTGATCATGGGATGGGAAAGATGAATCTCAAATGTCCCAACATTAAATATGTTCCTATGCATGAGAGACAGAGAGAGAGAGAGAGAGAGAGAACACGTCTGTGCAAAGCAGAGAGCAGAGTCTCTGACTACAGAAAAACAGATTTCTGCTTCTGTGCAGAGGAGAGAGCAGAGAATCTGACTACAGAAAAACGGATTTCTGCCTCTTGAAGGACAATGCATACAAAAAATAACAAATGACAGACGTGGAAAAAAAATTTTTTTTAAAGTTTTATTTATCTAAGTAACCTCTACACCCAATGTGGGGCTCAAGCCCATGTCCCCAAGATCAGAAGTCACACGCTCTTCCGAGTGAGCCAGCTGGTGCTCCGAGAAAATATTTTTGGTAACTGGAAACAACAAGGACAAATGTTGTTGAAAGAAACTGAAGAAGACAGAAACACGTGGAAAGGCCTCAGGTGTTCACGGGGTGGGAGGCTTAGGATTACCGGATGGCAATCTGCAGATCTCATGCCATCCCAAGCCAAATCCCAGCGGCCGTTCTTGCAGAAATGGAAAAGCCAGTCCTCAAATCCATAGGGAGATGCAAGTGGCCCCGAATAGCCAAAAATAATCTTGAAAAAGAGGCGTTTAAAGTCAAAGGACTCATGCTTCCTGGTTTTATTTATTTTTTTAAATATATTTTTAAAGATTTTATTTATCCACTTGACAGAGAGAGAGAGATCACAAGTAGGCAGAGAGGCAGGCAGAGAGGGAGGGGGAAGCAGGCTCCCCACTGAGCAGAGAGCCCGATGCGGGGCTCGATCCCAGGATGCTGGGATCATGACCTGAGCTGCAGGCAGAGGCTTAACCCACTGAGCCACCCAGGTGCCCTTTGCTTCCTGGTTTTAAAACTGACAACAAAGTTATAGCGATCAGCACAATGTGGTGGCCCCACGGAAGAGTCATGTAGACCAACAGAATAGAATTCAGAGTCTGTGGCCAGCTGATTTTCTTTTTTAAGATTTATTTATTTATTTTAGAGAGAGAAACAGAGAGCAGTGGGAAGGGGGAGAGGGAGAGCAATTTCCAGGCAGACTCGCTCAATCTCATGACCCTGACATGGTGACCTGAGCCAGAACCTAGAGTCAGACACTCACCGACTGTACCACCCACGGCCCTCGCCGTTGATTTTTGACAAAGTGTCAAGACCACTCCATAGAGAAAAGAATAGTTTCTTTAGCAAATGGTAGGGGGACCACTGGATAGCCACGTGTGATAGAATGAAGATGGGCCCCTATCCCACACCATAGGCAAAATTCATCTCCGAACGGATCAAAGATCTAAACTTAAAAGCTAAAACTATAAAACTCTTAGAAGAAAATATAGAGATAAATCTTCATGGCTTTGGACTCCACAAAATGTTCTTAGATATGATACCAAATGTGCAAGTAACAAAAGGAAAAATAGATGCATTCCATCAAAATTAAAAGTTTTGTACATCAAAGAACACCATCTGGAGAATGAAAAGACGGCCTACATAATGGGAGAAAATTTCTTCAAATTATGTTTCTGATAAGGGTCTATAATCTGGAATCTATACAGAACACCTACACCACATCACCAAGAGAGATAATCCAATGTAACAATGGGCAAATGATTCCAAAGCGGATATACAAATAGACAACAAGCAATGAAAAGATGTTCAGTATCATTATTCATTAGGGAAACACAAATTGAAACCACAGTGAAATATCCCATCACACCTCCTGGGATGCCTGTAATTTTAAAACATGGGAAATAGTGGAGATGCACAGGTGGCTCAGTCGTGTAAGTGTCTGTCTTTGGCTCAGGTCATGATCCCAGGGTCCTGGAATCAAACCCCACATCGGGCTCCCGGCTCAGTGGGGGGTCTTCTTCTCTCTCTCCCTTTCTCTCAAATAAATAAATAAATAAAATCTTAAAAAGAAAATGGGAAATAGTAAGTGTTGGTGAGGATGTGGAAACCTGGGAGCTCTCCTACGTGGCTGGTGGGGATGTTGTTGCAAAATGGTGTAGCCTCTGGGGAACAGGGTTGACCAGTTAGTCAGAAGGTTAAACATAGAATTACCATATGAACCAGCAATTCCACAGGGAGCTGTAGGCTCCCAAGAATGGACAATAAGTGCTCAAACAAATCCTTGTCTGAATATTCATAAAGCATGATTGACAATAACCAAAGTGAAGACAACACATACGCCCATCAATGGAATAATGGAAGCAGGAAATATGGTATGTATACGATGAATATTATTCACCCGTATAAAGGAAAGAGCTACATACTACAACACGAATAACCCTCAGAAACATTGTGCTACGTGAAAGAAGTCCAGCATGAAAGACCACACTTTTTGAGGTTCTATTTATGGGAAATGTCTAGAAGAGGCGAGCCCAGGGGGACAGAAGGCTGGTTGGTGGCTGCCAGGGGTTGGGGAAAGGAGGCAATGAGGACCAAAGGGAGTGGGATTTTCCCTTGGGTTGATGAAAATACTTTGGAAGTAGAGGTCATAGTTCTGCAGCACTGGGAAGGCACTAAATGCCACTGAATTGTACACTTTCAAGTGGTTAATTTCATTGCATGTAAATTTCAGAGCAAAGCGTTCCAATAAGGAATCTGTATTCGCCACTTTCAAAGAACACCTGCAAGCCAACTAGAAAAAAACTGGAAACCCAATAGAAAAATGGGCAATGTACATGAATGGGCTCTTAATAGACGGGAACCCAAACTGACCGACGAGTGTATGAGAAGGTGCTGGGGCTCGTTAATAACCAGAGAACGGCCCGCTAAGACATCAGTGGGGCCCTCCTTTCTCCCGCCAGACTGGAGTGACCAGGTGTGGACAACAGCCGTTCTTAGTGGGCGTGGGGGAAATGGGAATCACCCTCCACACCAGCCCCTGACTCGCCTCCCTCCTGGCACTCTGCCCTTCCTTGCCCCTGAACAAAGAGAAAGGGAGAGAGAAGCAACAATGAACAAATGTAAACGTTGTCACTTCAGATTTGTACCCCCCCCCATTTATCTGTGTTTCAGATATTTCTCTTTACTATTTGAAAAAAAAAAAAAAAAGATCCAGTGAGAGTGACTGGCTGAGGATGGGTATTTACAGGAGGATTGTGACAGCTGGCTAGGATTGTGTGTGTGGACGTGTATGGCAGCATGTGTGCCTGCAAATGGCATTACTCAGTGCATCGAGTGTGAACTCTGGCCTGCGAACGGCGAGAAGACACAGGAGAATCAGACTTTGTGGAATGAGAGAAAGACACACACACAAAGTGCTCCCTCCGAGGGGATCTCACATGGCTGTGGTTGGGGGCCTTCCAGAGGTGAGGTTCTCCCCCAGGGGAGCAGAGGTGGAAGGAATCTTGTCGCTGCTTCCTGCAGCTTAGCAGGAGAGCTATGGACCCACAGCCAGGGGGTCCTGCTGCCAGGACCCACAGCCCCTCTGCTCTTTTGTCCTTCCTCCTGAGAAGCAGGAACATGTGATGCTGTGTCCTTTTCCTGTCTTTCTGTCTCAGACAGCAAGGATTCCTGCCCCTTATGCTTCCTCTAATCCGCAGACCTTCATTTCCTCATCTGGGCAAGAGGAAGCCCCAGCGGTCAGTGGGGTGAGGAGTGAGGAGTGAGGTGGGGCGGAAGGGCATTGCCTTATTTCCACCATCCGGGGATGCCTGCCTTTTAGGACTTCCTGTGTGATAGCAAAGGGCTGTTCATCATTCTCTCCACTGGTCTGTATCTTAGAGATCTCTCCTAAAAAAGGAAGAACAGAACAGTCACTAAGCCTCCCTGGCTCAGGATGGGTATATCGAGGATTTTGAAACCCGGCTAGGATTCTAGACGTGAATGTGTGAGTGTGTGAGGGGGTGTATGTTAGTGTCTCCCCCTGCCTCCCCAAGAATGGGTGCAGGGATCATGACAAGGATTATCAGAGCCCAGACCCTAAGATTGGCCAGGGACCTGCCACATACCCCTCCTCTGTCCTCTCCAGCAGCCCCAATGGGTCCCCACTTTGCAGAAGAAAAAACTGAGGCTCAGGGAAGTGAGGCAACTTGCCCTAAGTTCCCACGGGCAGCCAGGGGCAGAGCTGAAATTTGAGCCCAGGTCTGGGGCTTTCCTGACCTGGGCTCAAAGCTGCCAGAGGATAGGTCTTGTTTGCATGGCTTGCCCTAGGGATCCCTAATACGCAGGGCACAGCCCACATGGCCCATCCTGGCAACCCAACCCTGGGAGGTTGTCTGTTGCTCCCAAGATTGAACAAAGCAGGGGTCCTCCCTGACCCGAGAGGAGTCAGGTCCTGTGTGCACGACCTGGGGAGCCTCCCACTGCCCCAGAGAACACGGTGACATAGCACAGCTCATCAGGGGCAGGCCTGTGTGAGCCAACCGGGTCTACCTCATAGTTGACATTTCCCTGGCAAAGCTTTTGTTCTTAGAAAGAAAACACAGGATCTAGGGCAACTCCAGCTGCTGTGTTTAAATGCCAGAGTCCATTTGACCTTCAGAAGCAGAGAAAATTGTCATGTTTCTCACAAACATTCCCATCTCTTCTCAAGGGAGCCCCGTTATTTACAAACACAGCAATTCCACAATGATCATGACTGCCAGGCAGCACTGTGCAGGTTGCGTACTACCTAACTCTAGGGAGAATGCCAATCTGTGTAAAAAGTACCCTTTAGGTGTTGCACAGTGCCCAACCTATGCAACAGTGCATGGCGGCCCTGAGCCTCCAAAAACATTTCCACTAAGCAGACAGGTGAGTGGGTCCCCTGAAGCTTTGAGAGGATGGTTGCGCTTACCTTCTTGTTGATATACATCCCCTGGAGCAGGAGAAACTGACCAGTTCCACACAAGGGACCTGGAAGTGGAGGGCTCACCCTCACTGATGAACATTGTGCATGTCTTCAGCTCAGTATCTCACTTAGCTAGCTCCCCCTCCTCCCACCTCACTCTGATGTTCATGTTCCAGATTTGGCTTGTGTTACAAGTTTCTGCAGCAGCTCTTCTCCTGTACCTGACTCTAAAATTCTTGAAGGGACTTTGGGTTACTTGGCTCCTGTGTCTTCTGCCTCCTCTCCCAGTCTCCACCATCCCACTCTGCCACGACCATGGTCCCAGCTGCTCAGGCCCTCCCTGAGTCTTCAGTGTCCTTCCCTGGCAGGGTCCAGGTGTAGGAAGTCCCGGTGGCCGTGCTTGCAAGATGCACTTGGGTCCCCTCCTTTCTCACCAGCCTACCTCCTACCTGTCCTGACCACCATCATCCCTCATCTGATGGGGCCTCCAGCCTCCTCCTTGTCTCTTTGCCTCAACCATGCCCCATTATGAGCCCTCCTTCTCCTTGGGGCAACAAGAGGGGCCTCTAAGAACTTAAATCGAGAGACACCAGACATCAAACGTCACCTACTGTGTTATTCCGCATATGTGAAATGTCCAGCAGAGGCAAATCCGCAGAGAGAGAGCAGGTTGTTGGTTGTCAGAGGCTGGGGTGGGGGGGAATGAGGATGGGGAGGGACCACCCAGTGGGTTCAGGCATTCTTTTTGGGATGGTGACAGCACTGTGGAACCAGATAGAGGTAGCGATGGCAAGACACCAGAAGTACCAAATGCCACTGCATCTGTATATCGAGAACATGGCCACGGGGAATTTTATCGTAGGTGGATTCTGTCACAATAAAAATAAAATTAAATCAGCCCACTGATGAAAACCCTCACCGGCTCCCCAGATGCCCTCACAATAACCCAGAATTCCCAAGCCCCTGGCCCTCATTTGCATATTCCCAGGCTCCTCCTCCAGGTCTGGGCCTGGCAGGTCCCTCCCTTATCCTCAGACCTTCTGGGGCTGCCTCTTCCCCACCTCTGAGCCTGAGCCTGCCCACCCCCGCACCCATCTCCTCTGGGGCAGGACTTCCTGGTCCACAGTCTATGCTTCCCTTCACCCCACTTCCAGTTCCCGGGCCCTGTTTGCTTCTGAGCTCTCAACATCACTTGAAAGGATCTGGTATTTATATCTTGACTTGCCGATTCCCTCTCTCCCCCTGAAAGATTCATCCACGAGGGGCAGGGGCTTTCTCTGTATCTCTGCAGCTGACTCCTGAGTGCCGGGGACAGAGTTGTGGTCTTCGTGGGCCAGCTGGTGGAAGCTCGGTAGCTGCATGGGCTGCTCCTGCCCTTGGGGCTTCTGCCTGCTGCCTCCCAGGGGCCTCCAGCGGGCTGGTCAGCCCTTGTCCCCCTGGGGGCTTGCCAGAGTGGAGCCCAGCTTCCTCTCTGCCCTTCAGAATCCTTTCTTCTTCACAAGATTCATGAGCAGTGTTGGTTTCCGCCTGCTGCTTTCTGCTTCTCAAAATCCTTTGGGGCTTCCACGCTCCTCCCTGCTTATATCTGTGTCCTTGAACTTGCGACTTCCTCTGAGTTTGGGGTGAGGCTACCCCATACCTATATACTCGGCCCAGGTGGTGGACTAGATGGTAGGGAATGGAATGACCACAGCTGATTGTGCAGGTCATGGGGTGGGAGGGGGAGTGGGAGGGGCAGCCCTGGGACTTGTTCTGAGATGTCCCTGCCTCTTACCCAGGATAGTTCCTAAGTTGAAGATCAAGAATGTCTGTACCGTGTCAGCTGGTATGGCTGCCTCTATACGCCCCAAAATCTGGATTTTTGGACTGGACCCAAAAGTTACCTTCTCAGTGAAGGGACCTTTTTACTTAGCATTGCACCCCACAACACCCTGGTGCCTCGCTTTTTTGTTTTGTTTTGTTTTGTTTCCAGAGCCCTCCTCACCATCTGATGCCCCTATGTTTTAGCCATTCATCTCTTTGGGACATGTGAGTCCCATGAAAGCAGGGACTCGGTGCCCCCATAGCCTGGATCCTGGGGCAGCACCAGCTCAATCCATCTGTGAAGGGAGTGGAGATTTCCTAGTCCATCACTTCCTTTTCTGAATTGTTGGTGTGATGCTCAGAAATGGTCAGAGAACAGCCAGGCGGCCACCCACGGGCTCCTCCAGCACTCAGTGCCCTCTGGGACTCTACTGCCTTGCCCCCTGCCCAGATTCCTGCTTCCTGCTCCTGGAACCTGTCACCCGGCTGTACATTTATCAATCTTGGTCCATTTTGTTTCCGGCGAACCTACCCATCCCTCTCTTTGGCTGCTTTGAAGCGAATCACAGACATCATATTATTTCATTTGTAATTATTCCAACATTTACTTCTGAAAGGCAGAGGCTGGGGGTACCTGGCTGCTTCAGTTGGTAAAGCACGGGACTCTTGATCTTGGGGTTGTGAGTTTGAGTCCCATGTTGGATGTACACTTACTTTAAAAAAAAGAAAAGAAAAGAAAAGAATTTAAAAGATAAAGACTCCGTTTTTATCAAAATAACTGTGTACACAGTCGCTGCTGTTGCTTGGTTGGTTTGGATTGGGGTCCAAATAAGGCCCAGCATTGTAATCAGTGGACATTCATGTGTCTTTTTCTTTTTTTGAGAGAGAGAGAGAGAGTGGGAGTGAGGCATGAGGGAGGCTGCAGAGTGAGAGGGAGAGAGAGAGAGATGTTTGGCCCACATCTTCCAGCACAGTGGTCTTCAGATGCATGGTCCGCGGAATGGGGGCCTCCAACAGAGGCGTGTTTAAACACTTTTGTCTCCCCAAGGTGGTCAGCCTAGAG
This sequence comes from Mustela erminea, assembly GCF_009829155.1. Taxonomy (NCBI): domain Eukaryota; kingdom Metazoa; phylum Chordata; class Mammalia; order Carnivora; family Mustelidae; genus Mustela; species Mustela erminea. The sequence goes on along the minus strand of NC_045631.1, from coordinate 12,702,535 downwards.
CGGGAGTGGTTTGGGAGGGTCCAAGGGAAGAGAAAGCCGCTGTGGGAGTCAGTGACACCCACAGAGGTGGGTGGGAACTAGCAAGTTAGGGTGCTGCTAGGTGTTATGCTAAGCATTTTAACATTAGTTATCTTATGATAAGAACTCTATGAGGAAGGAAGTGTTATCGACATTTAACAGATAAGCAAACTGAGGCTTAGGACAATCAGTGCTTAGGACCATCAGTGATTTACTCTAGTCACTAAGTGGTATAAAGGTGTAATTCATACTGAGTTCTGGGTGATTCTAAAGAGGATGCTCATAAGATAGAAACTGCAATTGGCAGTTAGAAAGAGATAACTGACTCGAGTGCCTTAAACAGATTAGGGATTAACTTTCACGTTAAAGATGACTGGAGGGAGGTAGGGTTGAGGGCTGGGCTGGCAGCTCCACAAAATTACCAGAGACCCAGCTCCACCATCCTCAGTTTATGGCTTCCATCTCCATAGCCACCTCATGGTCCAAAATGGCTGCTGGAGCTCCAGCCATCTCATCTGTTTTATAGGCGAGAAGAAGAAAAAAGAGGCAGAAAGACCTGACTCCTAGTTTAACTGGCTCTTTAAAGAGGGTCTTTCTTAGTCCCACTCGAAAGCTTCCACATCATTGGCCATCCCAACTATGAAGGAGGCTGGGAAGCGTAGTCTTTTAGTTGGGCCACATTGCTGTGCAAAGACCAGAGCTCCATAGTGAGGAGGAGGAAGATCATGTTATAGGCCCCCTTCCACCTTGCCTCCCCTGCAGAGGAGCCATATTTCCATGCCTTCCAGTCTCTCCAGCGACGCATGTATTACTGATGGGAGTCACTCGAGGCTTGGAAAGTCAGTCACCCACTCCCTTCTGGACTGCTTTGCTGCGGGACACAGGTGCAGAGAGGCACATCTGGGCCACGTGCTGCTGACGGAAGTGTTACATTCTCACTGCTCACCCTTGGCTGTGCCTATGGTCTCCTAGGGGACCTGCTGTGTGTAGAATGTGCTGTTTTGTTAATTATGCCAGTGGCTCTTTGGCGTCCCGCTGACTGGCTGGTGGTTTAGAGCATGGATGGCAGTGCTAGAGAGACCTGGATTCAACCCTTGGCTCCCCCTTTTGACCACTGGCAAATACATAATTGTTCAGGAATTTTCCATTCCCCTACCTGTCAAATGGGCATCACAATGGTTGCACACATGCATCCAGGATTTACTCCGTCCCAGCACTTCTGAATACTCTGCACACACTAATATACTGAACCTTCCCAGTGAGCCTGTGAGGTAGGAACTACTATCATTCCCATTGTATAGATGCGGGAACTGAGGCACAGGCATTTAAGTGTAGCTGGGGAATGACCCAGCTGGGAAAGAGAGGTGATCTGACCAGAACTCACATTCTGGACAGTACTGCAGGCAACTCTGTGAACCTCTGTTTCACTACATGCAGAATAAAATGGGGGTGATAACAGTACTTCCTTGGGCTGACCTGAAGACCCAGCAAGAGACCGATGTCATTATGTACTCCATTTAGTACCTGGTGTGTAGCAGATGCTGGGCGCATGTTGGCTGATACTACCCTGTTTCCTGGACTCCTTCCCTGGATTCCCACATTTGGCTAAACACTGTCTGCCTGGCCACTTATAGTTCCATTCCCTCTTTTGGCTATTTTTATTTCTATTTCCTTGGAACTCTAGATTCAATACGTGAGCCTCAGTGGTTCTTTGCAGCTTGCATGGAAAGGCCAGGGGCTTTGGGGAGATGAGACAGCTTCCCAGATGGGAGTAACTGGGAATGCTGTGTTTATTCTGCTGGAAAGCACTGACACAGCTGCCTTTTCTGGGTGAGTGACCCTGGGGACAGAGTCGAGCTTTGCCAGAGTGACCAAGATGGTCGCTGCTGGGAGAGGCCATCTGGACAGGGTGTGGAATTTCTGCTGAAGGCTTCCTGGGAAGAAACGCCAGGACGGAGCCACAGGCAGATCTGGGCAATTAGGCAAAGGAGCCAGGAACCTTCCTGCTATTTTATCTTCACAGAGGCTCAGGCCTGGAGGAGGCCAGGCATGGTAGCCCTCTCTTGGTCTTATGAGAAGGGGACTTTCGGACAAAAATGGAGATGGACAGTGTCAGCCAATTTGCCAAGACCTATTCTCTTTGTTCTAAGAAAACATTGATTGGTTTTTTAAGTCATGGTCTAAGCCAGTCATGGCCATTTTGTTATCAAATTTCCCAGCGTCTCATGCTGATCATATGACCCAGATCTGGCCAGTCAATCCTAAAGTGGAAAGTCTGCTGGGGACATTTCTGGGAAGCTTTTGCTCTCCTGATGAAAAGAGACAGGAGTACCTCGTGTGGCCCTTGACCTTTCCCTCACCATGGGCTTGTCCTGCACCCAAGTGTGAGGACTAGAGCAATAGCAGTCATCTTGTGACTCAGAGGCCAAAACCTCAGGATGGAAATGAATTATGTTAGGGAAGGTGGAGTCATGGTCCCTGATGCTAGCCACTACCTGCTTCTAGTTATGTGAAAAGAACCCTCTATACATCTGCTTAAGCCTCTTTTGGTTGCATTTTGTTTTTTGCAGGTGAATGTGTTCCTTCCTTTCCAAAGTCAGTTTAAACCCCACCTGAACGTCCACGTGCCAAGCTTAGCAAAAACGACAAAAGAGCATAATGGGGGCAGAAGGAATTGCTCAGACTCACCAGGGATCTTAAGGCTCGGTCAGCCCTAAAATTATTGAAGGGGACTTTTGTCTTCCAGCTTTCACATTTCGGCTGACCCAGTCTGATGTTAGTTTAAAAAGACGAGCGGCTATGACAAGTAATCCCCGGGACTCAGGAGACGGCACAATGAAGATGTAGGGATTGTTCATCTTAGTTGGACGTGGGCTGGTGGGAGGCAGCGAGCGCACTGGGTCCGCTTCCCACAGACATTCAAGGACCTAGACCCCTTCTATCTTGTGGCTCTGCCTTCCTCTAGGTCTTCCTCCAGGGCTTCTGGGTACTCTCATTCAGCAGGGAGGTGGGGAAAGAGAAATGAGGGTGGCACATGGGAGGGTCTTCGCTTCAGGCCTGGGAGCAATGACATCACTTCCTCCCACATTTCATTGGCTGGAACTCGGTCATGTGGTCATACCTAACAGCAAGGGAGGCTGGGAGATGGAGTCTCATTGTGTGCCCAGAGACCCTGTGGAAGCCTGCACTGCCCTTCAGAGGTGGTGGGCAGCAGAGTCCTTTGCTTCTCTCTCCAACGCCCTTTCTACAGTTGTTTCTTCCCATCTTTTGTTCTACTGTGTCCCAGCGCCTTCCATGTAGTAGGTGCTCAGGAAATTGCACGAACGGAGCGATCTAGCAGTACATGAAAAAGCTGAGTCGGAAAGGATGCCCTATACCAGCCGGACAGGACTGGGGTCTGGTTTGTGCAGGAAGGAGCCATTGCAGGGTTTGGAGCAGGGCAGTCACTTGCCGTTGGAGTGGAGGCTCTGGAAAGGGTGGAGGCAGGGACGCCAGCCCTGGTGACCATCCAAGTGCAAGCTGATGAGGCCTGAGCATAGCTCTTTCAGAGGAACAATTAATATGGTTGTTGATGACTGATTCGTTGTGGCAGGGAGGGAGAACACAGGGAGGAGTCTGGGTGGAGCAGGGAGGGCTAGCCTCGGTCTTGGACAAGATATGGAGGGGTCTGGAGGTGGGGTGGAGGGGTAGGTGTTCAGACGGTGGAAGGAGTCTGGAGCCTGAAAGGGAAGTTTAACTGAGAAATAGAAAATTAGGAGTCATTCATGTGTAGTGCCTGGAAGAAAAATCAGGTAATTCTGTTTTTCAGAAGCTGGTTGTATTTATGCATACGTACAAGACAGCAGCCGCAGTGGTGTTTAGAGAAGAGCAGCTTTTGTCTGGAAAAACATTCTAAAGGACTCTTGATTGGGTGAAAGGTCTTGGGCTTGCCTAGACCTAAGCTCGTACGGGAAGGAGTGCTCCATTCCCCCCCCCCCCCAGAGATGGGGAATGGGGGTTTGTGAAAACGCTGTAGGGCGCTGGAGCAGGACCTTAGGGCAGGGACAGGGGTTTCCTTGGGGGCCAAGCCTGACACCCTTGAGAAGCAGAGATCGCCAACATTCCGTTTTAAATGAGCATGTAATGACCCTTTCTCTTAGAACTCAACAACAGAAATGCAAATAACCCAAATAAAAACAGGCAAAGGATAGGAACAGACCTTTCTTCAAAGGAGATAGACAGATGGCCAACAGCACAAGGAAAGATACTTAACTTCATTCATGATCAGGGAAATGCAAATCAAAACCACAATGAGAGGGGAGCCTGAGTGGCTCAGTGGGTTGAGCCTCTGCCTTCAGCTCAGGTCATGATCTCAGGGTCCTGGGATCAAGCCCCCCATCAGGCTCTCTGCTCAACAGGAAGCCTGCTTCCCCCCTCTCTCTGCCTGCCTCTGTGCCTTCTTGTGATCTCTGTCTGTCAAGTAAACAAATAAAATCTAAAAAAAAAAAAAAAACCAACAAACCCACAACGAGACACCATTTCCCAGCCTCCGAGGATGGCTAGTATCAAAAAGACAAGAAAGAACAAGTGTTGTTGAGGCCGTGGAGAAGTTGGAGCGCTCATGAGCTGCTCGTGGGAGTGTAAAATGGCAGCCACTGTGCAAAACGGTCTGGAAGTTTCTCGAAAGGCTAAGTATAGAGTTATCCTATGACTCACCAATTTCACTGTTAGAGAGCGCCCAAGAGAAATGAATTGAATCCATTAAAAGACAACAATAACGACAAGCTGGCGGGCGTCTGGCTCGTTCTGTCAGTAGAACATCTAACTCTTGATCTTAAGGTAGTGAGTTCAAGTCCTACACTGGGTGTGGCACCTACTTAAAAAAAAAAAGTTAAAAAACCCAAACTTTACATAAAATGTACACACAGCATTATTCATGACAGCTAAAATACAGAAACAGCCCAAGTATCCATCAGCAGGCAAACGGATGGACAAAATGGGCTATGACCATACCATGGCGTATTACTCAGGTATAGGAAGGCACGAGGTACGGATACATGCTACAGCATGGATGGACTCGAAAATATGCTAAGTGAAAGAGCCTGGGCACAAAAGGTCACACTAATTGCATGAGTCTTCTAGAAGATGCAAATCCATAGGGATGGGAAGTTGGTTACCAGTTGCCAAGGGCTGGGGGGCAGGGTGCAGAGCAATAGCTGATGGGTACAGGGCTTCTCTCTGGGGTGATGGAGAAGTCCTGGAATTAGATCATGATAACGGTCACACAGCATCATGAATGTGACTCAAACCACTGAACTGTACACTTTAAAAGGGTTAAAATAGTTCTTTGGGAAAGAAAGACACAGTGGCTGCTGTAGGGAAGGTGGGGTCACCTGTTCCTGCCGCCCGCCCTGTCATCGCTTCTTAAGATACCTGGAAGACATCCGTGGGACCCGAGGTGGCAGCTCACCGAATCTGAATGACTCTAAGCAGAAGCAATGGGGAAAGTCTTTGGAGAAGATACGAGCTGACTGGGTCAGAGCCTCCAAGGCAAAGAATCCTAGTGTGAAGGGACCGGCCTACCAAGACTGTGAGAATCACTCCAAGAAAAATCTCCCAGTGCTGAAGGTTCTAAGATTTGAGATCTTTGCCAGATGAGGACCCACGAACGACTCATGGATTAGCACCGTCTCTATGTGCTGCCCAGCAGATGCCCCACCCCAACCCTTGGTAGTAAGCCAGCGGTTAAGGTTGAAGTCACCATCACAGATGGTTCAAGTGATTATCTATTGTTAAAAAGTAAAAGAAGATAAGGTGGTTAAAATAATGACATTTATCTCAATACAGTTTTGTTTTTTTTTTTAATTAGGCTCCATGCCCAACCTGGGGCTCAAGCTCGTTACCCTGAGATCAAGATTTGCAAGCTTTACTGGCTGAGCACCACCCCCAATTTTTTTTTTTTTAAAGTATGTGGGAACTCTCTGTACTCTGTGCTCACTTTGCCAAGAAAGTACTCTAAAGTGTACTGATTAACAAAACAAAACACAAAACATGAAGCGGCCAGGAGGAGACGAAATCTGTGCCCCTGGGTCCCATGGTACCACCTGCAAGCTGCTAGGCATTGGGAACCCTCCCCGTGAATTCACTGTTGTGGCCACCAGCCTGCACCTCCCCGGCCCCTCTGTGTTCATCTCTTCCTCTTTCTGAATGACTGAGTTTCCCGTAGGTTTGCAGAGGCCGCCCACAGAGGGCTGGTCAAAGGGCCTGTTGCCTTTGACCCCATGACAAGCCCATGAGGAACTCGAGGCTCGAGGAGGTCGGGACATTTGCCCAGGATGAATTCGTGGGTAAGTGGCAGAGCTGGGATGGGACCTCAGAAGGGTCCGGCCCAGGAGAGGGGTGTCATTGTGAGGTCAGGTCCCAGGCAAACCTCTGAGTTTGGGAACAGCTCACCCATGGCCCTGGAAACACAGACCAGACACTAACACCCACGCCCCCATGAGCGCCTGGGCTCTGTAGCTGGCCTGTCATTTAAAAGTGCTGGTTTTCGAAGGCCTGGGCTGAAGCAGGGGAAATAGGCTTGCTCTGAGTTTTCCATGGCCTGTGGGTCACTTTGACCTGGTCGGCCCTCACCAGCAGGCACTTAGCCGTCTGGTCCCCAAGGAGCCTATTCAAGTGCTCACCTGGGGGAGTCCAGGTCAGAGAGGGGGCAACTCAGGGACAGGGCAGAGTGGTCCTGGGGGCCATTCCTCTTCACCTAGGACTGACTCTCCTTTCTGTTCATTAACCTCCAACTGTCTAGTCCTTGAGGGTGAGGTGGTTGGGGTCCTTACTGGATCCGGAGGGTCACTACTTATGGTAACACTAGCTGCAGTGGTGGACAGTGTAATATAACCAACACGGGACTAAATACTTTCTGTGCTCTGGGCGCTGTTCTGAGAGCATTTTCACCTTTGAGCCTCACAAGCAGCTTATAAGATCAGTACGGTATGATACCATTATACTGATGAAGCAAAGGCCTGCAGATGCTTCTAGGAGCTGCCCAGGCTGGTCCTCAAACCCAGAGTGTATCAGTCAGTTCTCGCTATAGTATTGCTGCGTTATAAACCTCCCCAGACTCCAGGGCTCACAGCAGTTGTTTATGCTCGTGTACGGATCTGCAGGGGTGAGGGTAGGTTGGTTTGTCTAGTTTGAACTCGGCTGGGGGCTCTGCTACAGTCTGGGGTCAGCTGGGCCAAACTGAGTTCAGGTCTCCCCCACGTGTGTTGGTTCAGGGGCCCAGGCTAAAGGGGCGGCCGTCACCGAGGATGTGTGCTTCTTGCGGGAGGTCACGAGAGCACGAGAAATCAAAGCAAACCACACAAGCTCATTTGAGGCCTCTGTTTAGGTTATGCCTGTTCTCATCCTGTCAACCAAAGCAGATTACACAGGCCCAAAGTCAACGGCACAGAGCAGTCTGCTCTACCCACGATGTGAGGCCCAAGGAGGGGTGGAGGCTAGACCAGGAGGTGGCCCTGGGGTCCTCTGTAAACACAGCTTGGATGCCAGGACTCAAGGATGCAAGGACCAGGCAGCAGGGCCCCCTGGTGACAGGCTGGGATGACTGTCCCCCTGGGCCCTGCTGAAGCTGGCTGTGCCTGAGCTGCCCCCGCTGCCTGCCCCGAGCTGGGCTATAAAAGACCAGGGTTTATGAAAGCAGGAATAACACACCAGCAGCCAATGACAGACCCATAACTCAGAAGACAGGACACAGACCCCGCACACCCCTCCGAGGAGAGATCTGACGCTCCCGGTGATCAAAGCTCACGCTGGAGGTCCGAGGTCACTGCAGCACTATGGTGATGCTCTGGCCCCTCCAGGCACAGCCTGTGGGGAGTCATGGGCGACAAAACCTATCCAAGGGGCCATCTGCACAATCCTCGGGGCTCTCCCCAAATGTCAATGCTGTGAAAGACAGAGTCAGAGTAAGGGACTTCCTGCATCAAAGTCAGATGTAGGAGGTGAGTGATGGACCCCGGAGCCTGGACCTCATGCAAAACACAGCATGAAGGATGGTCTCAGGGTAATCGGTAAGATTCGCATGTGCCCTATATGTTAGACACGCACCTGTGGCAACAAGAAACTTCCTGATTTAGGTCATTGTTCGAGGTTTTGGAGGAAAACATCATAGTTCTTAGGAAATACGCCCTGAAGTATTTAGGGGCAAAAAGTCTGCAACGTACTTTCAAAAGGTAGATTTAAAAAAAAAAAAAATTACAGGACACCTGCATGGCTCAGTCCGTTAAGTGCCTGCCTGCCTTAGGCTCAGGTTATGATCCCGGGGTCCTGGGATCAAGCCCCACGTTGGGCTCCCTGCTCCACTCCCTGCTCCTGCTCTTTTGCCCTCTTGGTCTCTCTCAAATAAATAAGTAAAATCTTAAAAAAATCATTACATATAAACAGATAAAGCCAACACTGGGAGACGGTCATTGGCAAACATAAATGGAGGATATATGGGTTTATGGTACCGTTCTTGAGCGTTTTGGATGGGTTGGAAAATTTTGCAGGTCAAAAACGTTTTTTAAACCCATAAAATTGACAGCAGCCTGATTCATTTCATTAAGTAATTTCAAGAGATGGCTGAGTCAGGCTCATGAGTCTTTGAAAGAAGGCACAGGAAGTGCATCGGTAAATAGGGCAAATAAAACACTATTCCAGTCAGAAAGGAAAGCACACGGGAAAATGTCCAACATCACAAATAATGGGGGGGGGGAGCCAAATTAAATAAAGCATAATTATTCAACTATTAATGTTAACTGTTTGGAGTAATCATACTCTAGGCTGACGAGTCAGGGAGATGGAAATTCCACCTTTATTCACGGAGTCACTAACCTTCACGGGTTTATGTTTTTACTGACACATAGCTGAGACACAGTGTTACATTAGTTTCGGGGGTACAACTCGGTGATTGGACAAGCCTGTACATGACGCCTTGCTCACCCCAAGTGTAGTTACGGTCAGTCACCCCACAGCACTCGGACAACGGCCTTGTGCTGTTCCTTTCATCCCCGTGACTTCCTCACTCAGGAGCTGGAAGCGTGGTTGTCCCTCTCCCCCCAACCCTTTTGACTCATCACCCCTCCCCCTCCCCCTCCCCCTCCCCCTCCCCTCTGGCAACCATCATTTTGTTCTCTGTCCTTATGGATCTGTTCTGTTTTCCTTTTTGTTGGTTTGTTCCTTTGTTTTGCCTTTTAGATTCCCCATAGGAGGGAAATCCTATGGTACTTGCCTTTGTCTGACTCCGTTCACTCAGCACAATGCTTTCTAGGTCCCTCGGTGTCGTTGCATGTCGTGCAGAGGGACAAACCTTCAGGAAGGGTTTTTTTTTTTTTTAAGATTTATTTATTTATTTGTATGTATCAGAGAGAGAGCTACATAAGCGGGGAGATGGGGAGAGGCAGAGGGAGAAGCAGACACCCTGCAGAGCAGGGAGCCCCATGACTCAGGGCTCGATCCCAGGACGCCAGGATCATGACCGGAGCCCAAGGCAGATGCTAAACAGACTGAGCCATCCAGGTGCCCCAGTCCTTAGTTCTGACTGCTTCTGGCCCTTGCTTTCCTGTCTCCTTCCTGGGCATAGCCCTGCTGTGCAGTTTTCACGGTAAGGTAAAGAGCTGCTGATGCTCTGGTCCCCTTTGAATGCCTTGGGCAGGGACTGCTTGGTCCTGCTCTGCTGGCCCCGCCGCCCCGTTAGGGTCTGTAATGCTCAGTGGGCTCAAGGCTGTGCCTCCCCCCCCACCCCCACCCCATGTCAATGGGAAATGCCATCTTCTCCTGGAGTCTGGACACTCGCCACTCCCCGGCCACTGTGGCTTGACCGGGATTGGTCACCTGACCTAGTCTAGCCAGGTGTAGTGCTCATACCATCTGCTGCCCTTACTAGTCCATGTGGAGCCCACGGGATCTCATCTCTGGGGTTTATTTATTATTACTTTTTAAGATCTTATCTGTAAACAATCTCTACATCACACGTGGGGCTCAAATTTATGACCGGGAGATCAAGAGTCACCTGCTCCACCGACTGAGGCTGCCAGGCGCCCCTCATCTCTGGGGTTTCAAAAACAAATGTATTCTCTCCTTTCCAAACATGGGGAGATGTTGTAGTCATCTTCTTGTTTGCTAGCTTAATCCCAGTGTTTGGGAGGATAAACTATGGGATCTCAATCCCTTGAAATGTTTTGAGATTTGCTTTATGCCCCAGCATATGGTTGATTTTGGTAAATGTTGTCTATGACCTTGAAAAGAATGTATGTTCTGCACCTGCCAGAAGGACAGTTCCGAGGAGAATGTGGTAGAAAGTTGGTTCATCATGTTGTTCAAATCTATGGCCCTACAGGGTTTTTCCTACCTTTTCCCTCAGTTCCCAAGATAAACATTCTAACCCATGAGATATTTTTATTCTTATGAACATCTAATACTCATCTAATACCCTTCATTTCTTCCTGTGTTCTTGGGCTTCAGATTGGACTCATTTTCCTCTTACCTGCTGGTGATGAATTCTCTCAGCCTTTTTTGGTCTGAAAATATTGTTACTTTGTTTCCATTGTTGAGGGATAACTTCCCAGGGCTAAAATTCAGTCTTGGCCTTCCTTCACTCATCGATTCCTTTGGTAAATTCGATGAGTGCCTGGTACAGGTGCTGGGTGTGTGCCAGGCGCCAGAACTGCAATGGTGGCCAAAACAAGAAATGTCCTTGCTCTCCAAGAAGAGAAGGGAAGAGTGTGTCTGACAGGGAACAGGAGGTGCAAAGGCCCTGTGTCTGGAAGCAACTGGCAAGAGGTCAGCGTGGCGGGAGTACAGAGAGCAAGAGCTAGAATGGTGGGCTGTACCTGGGCCATACAGGACCTCAGGGTCGGGGGGGACATGGTGAGGAAGAGTGCTTTGTCTTAGTCCTTAGAGGAGTAGGCAGACTTCTTAGAGAAGATGAAGCTTATCTGGACCTTGAATGATGGATGTGATGAAAAGAAGCAGAGAACGGAGCAGAAGCATGATGCGTTTTGAACACTGAATATTTGAAAAACTGTTGAGCCTGCCCTGAGCTGCGTGCTGTTTTTTTTTTTTTTTTTAAGATTTTATTTATTTATCTGACAGAGATCACAAGCAGGCAGAGAGGCAGGCAGAGAGAGAGAGAGAGAGAGAGAGGAGGAAGCAGGCTTCCCGCCGAACAGAGAGCCCAATGTGGTGCTCGATCCCAGGAACCTGGGACCATGACCTGAGCTGAAGGCAGAGGCTTTAACCCACTGAGCCACCCAGGCGCCCCTGTGTGCTGGGTTTTTGATGTTATTTCCTCCATCCCAGGGAAGCAGGATTGCATAGTGGGAAAAGGCCGTGTGTGGCTTTGGGCTGGCCAGCCTGAAACACATCACTTACTCAGCAGTCTGACCATGGGCCAGTCCCTTCCACAGAAGTCAGTTCCCTTACCAGGAAAGCTAGAATAACACTGCCCACCCCACAGGGCAGTTTGGGGGCTTATGCAGGGAAATGGTGCCGAGAGCTGAGCTGACAGCTTTGCAAGAGCTTGAAAAGCTTAGCAGTTTGTTTCTCTGGGTAGAATTTTCTCTTCTGCTGAGAGACACAGAGGTAAGTCAATTGCCCCAGACCCACAGCCAGAGAGTGGTGGGGTGGGGACTTCATAACTCACGGGTTGCTTTGATTTCCTACTCACTGATCCTGTCACCCTCCCCTTTCCATAGGCAGGGTCACTGAGGCTCAGAGAAGTGGTTTGCCCACGGATACCCCAAAAGTTAGGAGTGGTAGAACAATTAATTCATTCACTCATTCTTTCATTACTTAGTGAGAGCCTGCTTCGTGCCAGGCATGATCCAGGTGCCACAGAGAGAGAGAGAGAGAGTTGTGTATAAAGGCATGAAAAAGTTCCATCTTCAAGCTCACATTCTACCCCAGGGAGACTGACCTACAGGGCATGAAGAAGTGGGGGAGGGGATGCATTGTGTAGGGGGCTGTTGATGTTTTCCACAGGCCAGAAAGGTGATACCGGACTGGAAGGAGGGGAGGGAGGGAGGGAGTTGGGAGGACTTTGGAGGGAAGAGCATTCCAAGGTAGAATGCTCATCGTCTGTACAAAGGCTCTGAGGTGAGGGTGTGCCTGGGGTGTTCCTGGAGCAGCAAAGAGGCCAGCGTGAAGGCAGGGGTTGGCTGCTCCGTGCACCACGGAGGGGTCAGGGAGTCTTAGCCAGTCCCCACTTCTTGCTGGAATTGCCGGGGCCTTAAATGGCTGGATTCAGGTGAGTCTACCGCTGAGCCCTCTTCCCAGCCATAGGAAGTTGTGGGGGGGGCCGGCCTCCTTTCTGACTCTGGGGAGGAAGGGAGGGTTTACTCATTATCCACAGCTCTGTCCTGCCCCAGCTTCCTCCCAGCCTCCTGCTGAACTTGCTTCTCTCCTATTCCTGGACCCTCCTTGGGCCAAGGGGGGGATAGTGGGGCCTGAATATAGGAGGGACGTGCGGGGCATTATGGCTGCAAACCCATCAGTAACCCATGGTTACTGATAACATGCTCCTTGTGTACCACCTGCCACTCCCACCGCCACCCCCGCAAGCTGTCTGCTCATGCTGGATTCTCATCTCATCTCTTCCTGGGAACTCAGGGCACCCCTGAGCTGGGCTGGCCTTAGACGCCAGCGTGCCCATGAATGTTATGAGTGTGACCGCAGTTGTGGCGTCTCAGTTACATTACAAGAGAGGGAGACAAACATTTATTGAGAACCTACTGTGTGCTGGGCACGTTTGCACATATTGCTAACTCCAATCCTTATTTCAGCCTTGCTCAAGAGGTATCGTTAAACCTATTTTATGGACAGTAAATGGATTCAGAGTAGGGAAAGGTTTAGGTTTTACCCAAAGCCACCCGATAAGCAGATGCTAATTTTCGTAATAAAAGCCCACTATAGTAATTCCTGGGGGCCCCGGCAGCCAGATCCAATGCCAGTGGAGGCAGGGGGAGAGGGAGGGGAAGGCAATGAAGAAATGGCTTTTAGTTTTGATTCCCTCAGAGCAAGTGTCAAATTCCTGGCCAGAGATGGCAGCAGAAAATGTTTGCCCTGGAGCTACCTGGGAGATAGTCTGTGATAATGGCTTCCCATTATCTGAAGAATAATCAAGGGGAAAGGAGAGATAATTCGGAGGTTAGAAAGGAGCTGTATTTGTTAAACCTTAGGAAGGGTGGCTTTGGGTCTGTTTCATAAATGAAACACTGTGTCCAAGACTGGAGCAGGCTACCTCAAGAAGTGGTGAGCCTCCTGTCACTTGAGGTATGTAAACAGAAGTGACTTTGCTACTTGCTAGGGATGCTGAAAAAGAAATATTCCAGCAGGAGAGGCTGGCTTTGACGATCCTAAAAGCTCTCAGACCTGGGAGTTTTCAAATGGCCCGGCAGAGACTTCTGCCCCAAATTATCTTGGGCAGGAGGCTTTTGATCTGAACCACTCCCATCACATTTGAAGCTGCAGTCTGCCTTCTCCAGATCTGGGTGTTTTCACAGAAAGGGGCAGGGGGCGGATTCAGGGTGGAGAAGTGGATTCCTCTAGTTGAATCAGTTCTGGTGTGACCTCTGACATTTACCTTTCTTTGTTCCCAGATACACCAAACATGCACACAAACTCATTTTTCTGGCTTAAAAAAAACAATATGAGTGGCCAGGAAGGTCAGGAGACAACTGCGGCTTGGGGAAGGTAGACATGGGGTGGGGGTCGTGGGGAATGCCCTCCGGAGCACTCTGCCTTGATGGGCTCCCCAGAATTGACTCTGGGTCCGGCAGGCCCTGCCTGGACACCCTGAGAGGGGGAGCACTCCTGACTCTTGCGACAGTGGTCTGTATGCAAACCAGCTTTTCAGCCCCTACTGTGTACTCAGCCCTGTTGTGCCCAATGGTCATTACTTCACGTGGGTCAGATGTGTACTGAGTTTTACTGATGTGTATTTCCCTTTTCCTTTTTTTGGTTTGTTTTTAAAGATTAATTTATTTATTTGTCAGAGAGAGAGAGTGCACACGCAGAGGGAGAGGGAGATGCAGACTCCCTGCTGAGCAGGGAGATCCATGCGGGTCTCAATCCCAGGACCCTGGGATCAGGGCCTGAGCTGAAGGCAGATGCTTAACCAACTGAGTCACCCAGGCGCCTCTTCCCTTTCACTTCTGAGGAGACTGAAATTTGCCCCTAGCCAGAGACCTAGGGCCTGCTTCAAAGCCAGAATCCTTCCTGTCCTCCCTATCTCGTGGGTGGGCTGCCCCACCCAAAGGATGTTGTAAATGTTGGGCTATCTGTAAAGGGGTCAGAGAAGGGACAAGCACACGGCGACTGCCCAGCAAATGCTGGAGGATGTAGGTACTCAGGGCTAAGCTTGAGAGAAGCGAGAAGCAGGGCACCTGAATGAGGAAGCCGCCCACCTTGCAAAAGTCCAGCCTGGGCTTGCAGCTGGCTGGGAGACTGCGCAAATCTGGGACTCTGAGTCTGTTTTCCCATTTAAATTAACACCCAGCTGCGAGAGGGTTTCTCTTGGACCTGACCATCTAAAATCCCACCTGCTTTCCTAATCTCCTTCCCTCCCACTCTTCTTCCTCCGCCACTACTCCACAGATGATAAGCTGTTTCTGGATTCTGTAAGGACGCCTAATTCTGCCCTGTCTCCTGGCCTTTGCACTGCTGGTCTCTCTTCCAAATCTGCCCTGGCCCTACACTTCCTAGGTCTTGCACCTTCTCTCCAATCGTGCCTTCCGCAAGGGGATCCTAAGGTGCTTTGCCTTACCATCATCTGACCTGGCCCCCAGTTTCTTTCCATCACAGTACTTCTCCAGCTTATAATCCTTTATTCATGTTTTGTCTCTTCTGTTAGGAGACAGTGAGGGCAGGGACCTGTATTGTTCCCTACTGTACCCGCAGCACACACTCGAGTTCAGCAAGTACCCGGTGAGTGAACCAGAGAATGAATGAACAAAGGAGTGGAGGAGGTGTCTCTGCCCGCGCCAAAGAATAGGGAGGCCGTGGGGGCGGGGGCCCAGGGTCCCAAGGAGTAGCCTCTGCAGGAGGCTACAGGGTGTGATCGGCCTGCACCGCCTCTGGCCAAAAGCAAATCTCAGAGGGGGGCGGGGGACCCCGAGCCTGGGCCAAAGTCCAAGTCCGCAGGGGGCTGCGCAGAAAGCTACTTAGACCTAGGACCCGCAGCCGCCGGCTCTGAGCCCCGTCGCCAGCCAAAGACAGGGAGGCCAGGTCAGTTGGCGGGCCGGGTCCGGGAGCCGGAGAGGAAAGGGTCTAGGGGAGAGTCCCCTCGGAACTGGCGGTCACCGCGGCGTACGACCCTGGGGCTAGTAGCTCTCGGCTCCTCGAGATACCGTCGCGAGCTCCAGGACAGTGGCGGCTCGCGGGGACGGGGAACTACGTTTCCCAGAAGGCCGAGAGAAACTGGGGTCACAGGGAAAGCGCCCCGGGCGGCACAGCTTCCCGGTACGACAGGGCAGCTTTGGGGGGTGAGTCGGCGGCCGCGAGGCCCCGGCGGAGGCCCCCTAGAGGTGGCCGGGCTTGGGGGACGTGGCGGCCGGGGGCAGAGCTGATGAGCAGCTCTGTGGCGGGGCCCGACTGCTGCGGAGGCCTTGGCAATGTTGACTTTAGGCAGGTACGGACCGGGCCGCGGGGCGGGGGAAGCGGGGAGGGCTCGCGCGGCCGGGTGGGTCTTCCGGCCAGCAGCCGCGGAGGCAGCCAACGCCCAGTGGGCGGGGCTCCTGTTGCCAGGCAACGGGGGGCGGGACGGGGCGGGGCTGCGTGTTAGAGGGCGTGGCGCGCGTGTGTGCGCGTGTGACAGAGGGATTGTGTGTGTCAGAGAGTGAGTTCCTGAGTGTGCATGTGTGCGCGCGCCTCTGGCATTGTGTGGTCAGAGTTGTGTGTGTTTTGTGGTCGGAGAGTGTGTGTTTTGTCTGAGTGGGAGGGTGTGGAGCTGGAACTGGGCGTGGAGGCCTGTGAAGGAGGCCGAGCAGGTGTGTTTGGGAGTGTACGTGGTGGCAGCATGTGGGTGCGTGGGAACTGCGGGGCCCCGGCCGCAGTTCCGTCCCCCTACCCGGGCTTGAGGCCAGCTCTGCGGAGGAGGCCAGAGACAGGTTTGCGCCTGTCCCCTGGCCAGAGTTGGCGTCAGCACATCACCTCCTAACCGGGTGGATGGGTGGAAAGAGTGGACGACCTCGAAGCCTTGCGCCAGGATGGGGTGACGGGCCCTGCCGTCTGGAGAGCCCCCTGCCCCGGGCGGCGGACCCTTGACAGACTCATAGGCCAGAGGGTTTATCTTTTCCTGGTGTCTCTCCCCAGGCCCAGGCTCCCCTTTCCAATGGCTCGTCCTCTTCTGCATTCTGCCTTCTATCGGAGTTTCCTTTTTCGCACCTTTCCACCTTCGTCATCAGTCAGCGGCTCTTCGTGGAGCCTGGGAGCTCCGTCGCTGCCTGGAGCAGCCTTTCTTTAATCTAGAGCGTCTCTCCCCTTTATTTATTCACTCGTGACAGCCAGTCTTTGAGACCAGCGTGGGAGCATGGAACATTCTCTGAAGGGAGTAAGACTGGTCAATGTTTCAGAGAGTAGCTGGCAGAAAGGTGGGATGGAAATCCCTGTATCTGTGAGGAGGTGACCTGTGGTCTGAGACCTAGTGATAAGCTCTGGTCAGCAGGGACAGCAGGCCAAAGGCCTGAAAGGCGGGGGTGTTTGTTCAAGGAACAAAGAGAAGGCGAGCGTCTGACCCTGAGAGAGTGCAGGGTGAGTTGACATTGGTAAGTGGGAAGCAGGAGAGAGGAAGAACAGCTTCCCTCAGGTTGATGGTATCTCATGGAATCCTTAGAATCTTAAACCACAAATGGCCATTAGAGAATCTCTGGGCCCACATGGTCAGTGGTGGGACTTTAGGTGTTTTCTACCAGAGCAAATCTTGGATGAAAAGAGCAGTTGGAATGCCAGGGGGACCCTCAGCATTGCCTGGCTTAGGGAGTGGTTGCTTCCTGGATGAATGACTCCATGGGGAACGGTAGGTCGCCATTAACTTGAGGTGGGACGTCCTTGAGCCAGAGGCCACAGTGCAAGGGGACAGTGGGCCCAACACAGGCCCAGTGGAGTGTTAGGGTGCTGCAGGGTCATATGAGCAAAGGCCATGTTCTAGATCTAGCAGCAGGAGTAAGAATCAGCCATGGGGAGGGGAAGGTTAACTGGGTTTACGTGGGACAGGCTTTTCTGCTCTCTCCCTTACTCCAGAGTGTGATGGGACTGTGGGGTTGGAGAGAACTGGGAGTGCTCCTGGGACTAGGTCAGGGTGACCCTAGCTGACTAAAATTCGGTTTTTTCCCACTGCTGCGTTAGTTGGCACAGTTAAGCTTCCTGTTACCAAAGGAATTTTTTCTTAACAACAACAACAACAACAACACAACATTATTATTATGTATTTGTCTGTGGTCATTCTCCTCCTCCTTCAATCACAGTCTCTACTTTTATTTATTTATTTATTTTAAGATTTTTATTTTTATTTATTTATTTGACAGAGATCACACGTAGGCAGAGAGGCAGGCGAAGAGAGAGGAAGGGAAGCAGGCACTGTGCCGAGCAGAGAGTCCGGCATGGGACTCGATCCCAGGACCCTGAGATCACGACCCGAGCCCAAGGCAGAGGCCCAACCCACTGAGCCACCCAGGCGCCCCCTCAGTCTCTACTTTTAAAAGATCTTTAAAAGATGCCAGTCAGTCGCTGACCCAAGTGAGCATCAAGGTTTCTTTTCCTCCACAGGCATCTGAGCGGCAGGATGTCAGCCTGCTTGTCTAGCACCATCGATAGGAATGCAATGTGTCCCATTTATCATGTAAACTTCTCTAGTAGCCACATTTTAAAAAGTGAAAAAAAATTGGTGACATTACTTTTTTTTTTTTTAAAGATTTTATTTATTTATTTGACAGACAGAGATCACAAGTAGACAGAGAGGCAGACAGAGAGAGAGGAGGAAGCAGGCTCCCTGCTGAGCAGAGAGCCCGATGCGGGGCTCGATCCCAGGACCCTGGGATCATGACCTGAGCTGGAGGCAGAGGCTTTAACCCACTGAGCCACCCAGGCGCCCCTACTTTTTTTTTTTTTTAAAGATTTCTTTATTTATTACAGAGAGAGAGCATAGGAGTGGGGTGGGGTTGGGGGTGGGGTGGGGTAGAGGGAGAGAGCCCCAGCAGACTCCCTGCTGAGTGCAGAGCCCCACGTGGGGCTTGATGCCATGACTCTGAGATCATGACCTGAGCTGAAGTCAAGAGTCGAAGCTCAACCAATTACCACTGGGTGCTCCAGCGTTCCTTTTAAGAGTATATTCTGAACAGTATGGCCCTTGGGTACAATGCTCTTAACCAGCTATTTGCTGCACCTGTTCCAGCTGATACGGAATTTTGGTTTTGTTTTAAAAAAAAAAAATCACCCTTTGGGATGAGGAGTGTATCTACTGTGGCCTTGCTGGCAGTGGCCCTTCATAGCCCTTTGCCCTCCCTGCCATGGGATTCCAGAGCCTTGCTCCTTGGCCTGCCAGCGGCATGAAGCAAGCTGGCTTGTAATGGATCGCAGCAGGGATTTCCAGTTTGCTGTCCCCGGGCAGAGATGCCTCCAGGACTCAGAAGATGGCTCCAGTGGGGCCCAGGGGTACTGGCTCCTTGGAGAACCCAGTCTGGCCAGGCATAGTCACGTGGGCCCCTGTCATGCCCTTTTCTGTATGGACTCACCTTTTCTCATGAGCAGATGGCTGGTTTCACTTAGTGTATGTGTCAAGAGGTGCCCTTCAGTTTCTTGATCTGTAAATCAGGGATAGTAAATGGGGCTTATGAGGAAGCCCAGAATGAGCCAAGGGTATGGAGGAACCTTACAAATTGTCAAAGGTGGTGTTCAGAAGGTAAGCCCTTGTGTTCAGGAAGCTTCAAGGCCACGATGGCAGACAGGCCTGTTGAGTTGTGCAGTTTCCATTTGTGCTGCGAGAGCCTGATAAACCGTGGGAGGTAAAATCCCAGGGACAGACGTGGGAGATCTTGACTGGCTTTTAGGGGAAGATGTTTGCCTGCTATACAGCTTGTTTAGAAGAATCTTTGGATGCTGTTACTTTATTAGAGTAACTATCAGTCCGTTTGGTTGGATGACTGATTTTGCAAAGTTCTCAAGGACCTAATTTTTGTCATCAGTGTTTTGGGTCAGAGTCAAGACAGCAGGGCAAGGGCTTAACTCAGGCCCTCGTTATAACCTTGGGCAAGTCACTGAACCTTCTAGAACCTCGGTTTCTTCTGCTCCCGTTGAGATGATCACATGGCTTTTCCTTATTTGGCTGTTAATGTGATGAATTACATCAATGCTTTGATGATCGAACCAGCCTTGCATTCCCAGGGCCAAGCAGGGTCCTGAGGTGTTATCCTTCGTCTGTAGTGCTAGATTTGCTTTGGATGTTGTTGTTAAGGATTTGGATGGCTCAGCTCATGGATAGGGTTTGTAGTTTTCTTGCTGTGTCTCTGTCTGGTTTTGGTGTTAAAGCAATGCTGGCCTCTTCGTGTGAATTATGAAGTGGTCTCTCTGTTCTGTATTCTGGGAGAGATTGTGTGGAATGGGTGTCACTTCTTCCTTAAAAGTTGGTAGAATTCATCTAGTGAAATCTTCAGGGCCTGGGGCTTTCTGTTTTGGAAGGGCTTTAACTGTGAATTCATTTTTTAAAAAATAGATATAGGACTATATGTTGAATGAATTTTGTTAGCTTATGTCTTTCCATGATGGGACCATCTGATCTGAGTTGCTGGCTTGTGGTCGTAAGCTCTTTTATTACCCCTGTAATGCTTGTGAGGTCAGTGTTGAAGCCCCCGTTACATTCTCAGTATTGGCAGTTTGTGTCTTCTTATTCCCTTGCTTGGTGTAACTGGAGGTTTATCTATTTTATGTTTTTCCCAAAGAACATGTTTCGGATTTGATTTTTCTCCCCTCTCTGTTTTTCTGTTTTTGGTTGATTGATTTTTGCTTTTATTTTTTCCTTCTGCTTGCTTTGGGTTTATTTTACTTTTCTTTCCCTAATTTCTTTCTTTCTTTTTTTTTTAAGATTTTATTTATGGGGCGCCTGGGTGGCTCAGTGGGTTAAAGCCTCTGCCTTCAGCTCAGGTCACCATCTGAGGATTGAGGCCTGAGTCGGGCTCTCTGCTCAGCGGGTAGCCTGCTTCTCTTCCTCTCTCTCTGCCTGCCTCTCTGCCTGCTTGTGCTCACTGTCTGTCAAATAAATAAATAACATTTTTTTTTTTAAAAAGATGTTATTTATTTGACAGAGAGATCCCAGGACCCTGGGATCGTGACCTGAGCCGAAGGCAGAGGCTTTAACCCACTGAGCCACCCAGGTGCCCCTCTTTCCCTAATTTCTTAAGGGTGAAGCATATATTACTGTTTTGAGCCTTTTCTTCTTCATTAATGTAACTCTTACCTCTCAGCCTTGTGTCCCACAATTTCTGATAATGTTGTATTTTCATTTTCATTCTGTTCAAGATATGTTAAAATTTCCCTTCCGACTTCCCCTTTGACGCATGGATCGTTTGGAAGTACGTACTTTAACAAGTATCTTTCTGTTCATGTGTAGTTTAATTCTGTTATGATTTGAGAACATACTTTTATGCTTTCTGATTCTTTTAAATATAAGATTAGTTTGGGGTGCCTGGGTGCTCAGTTGGTTGAATGTCTGTCTCTTGATCTCAGCTCAGGTCTTGGTCTCAAGGTTGTGAGTTCAGGCCCCCACTGGGCTCCACACTGGGTGCGGAGGCTACTTAAGAAAGAAAGAAAAAGAAAGATAGATAGATAGTTAGATAGATAGACAGACTGATTGATTTGTTTTGTGGTCCGGACCGTGGTCTGTCTCCATGGATGTTATGTGTGCCTGAGAAGAATGTGTCATTTGCTGTTATTGTGGAATGTTCTATAAACATTAGTCAGGCCAAGTGGTTGGTGGTGATGTTCGGGCCATCCCCGTCCTTACTGATTTTCCACAGACCTACTCTGTCACTTCTTTTTTTTTTTAATTTTTTTTATTAAAGATTTTATTTATTTATTTGACAGAGAGAGTGAGCACAGGCAGATAGAGTGGCAGGCAGAGGCAGAGAGAGAAGCAGGCTCCCTGCTGATCAAGGAGCCGGATGTGGGACTCGATCCCAGGAGGCTGGGATCATGACCCGAGCCGAAGGCAGCTGCCTAACCAACTGAGCCACCCAGGCGTCCCTACTCTGTCACTTCTAAGAGAGGAGTGTGGAGGGCCCCAGCTGCTGTCGCAGATTTGTCTGTTTCATCTTTTAGTTCTGTCGGGTTTTTCTTCATGTGATAACCTCAGTTTTTTAATCTGGAAGATGAGCATGCCCCATGGTGTTGTTGCGTGGCCTGAATAACGCTAACATTTATCCAGCCTTGCCAGGTGCCCCTCACTGTGCTATAAACGCTTTCCTTGCCGTCTCATGTGCCACTCTCATTCAAAGCCATCAGAGTGCATGTGACTTTCCCAAGTCAACACAGGGTTCCTCAAGCTGGACTAGGCTGGGGTGCCATGGCTCAGGGCTGTGCTCTGTCCTGCCTCATTAAAGCCGGGGCTTGGTGTCCAGTAACTTCCCAGGGGAGGTCAGCTGGCTTATTGTTACTGCTTTTAATATATAACATGTATTCGATAAAAGTAAGCTGTAGCATCACCCTAGTGGGGTGGTCCTGAGCCCTCGAGGGTGAGTGTAAAGAAAAGGGGTCCGCAGCTAATGATCACGAAGTGGAGGGGGACCCAAGGCGGAGGAGATGAGGGCCTTGATGAAAAGCGCAGGACCTGCCTGTGGGTGCCACTCCCAGGAAAGGGGCTCGCTTTGGCCCCACTGACCAGGGTGCACAGGAGCTGTCAGAGCCTTTTTTGCACCTGGTGCAGTTGATTGATGGGTGAATGAATGTCTTTGCCTTTCCTGGAAGGAGTTACAGATTTGGGGAATTAGAGCAGCTGCTGGCTGTTTCTTCTTACCGTGGGATGTAGGAATGCCTCAAAGCGACATTTTTTTCCGGAAATTGGCTGTGGCTGACTACCATGGTGTTGTGACATTCCAACAAACCTCCTGTCTTGAGATGGTTTCCAAAGCTCGAATGCCCTCCGATTCTAGCGTGGAGCCTACAGTCCTTGGATCGGTGTCCCCTCTCCACCTTTTCCGTAGAATGCGTGTATCCCCAGAGGGCCCCTCCAGAAAGGGGTGAGGTGTCCGTCTGCGCTATTTAACAAACAAAGGGAGAGGAGAGAACAGCCTCAGCCTGGGAGCACCCTCAGCACCGTGTACTTTCATGCCCGGTCTGTCCTCCGTTCAGAATGTCACCTCGGGGACTGGAGGGCTGCAGTCTTATCACCCCCGTGTCATCCAGGGGAAACCCTAGGCTGCAACCGGTCACAGAAAGCCTACCTGTGGTCCCTCTCGGAAGGTGGGAGTGATCTGACCTCAGCTCGCACTGTGAGCTGCCCGGAGACCTTCTTCTGAACCAGATGCTCCCCCACCCCACCCCATGCAGAGAAGAACAGACGAGGTTGGGTCCTGCCTTAGTAAAACTCTGAGACTCTAGCATGTTCGTTCTTGTGTCTGTGTCCTCTATGACACAGAGCTCTAACCAAAAGTTACCCACTCTGTAGAGAATGCCGGGAGCGATTTGAGGGTCCCCTGGGAAAGGCAGAAGAGGCTGTGGTCCCGAAGACATACTTGACACTGGTGGAGAGCTGGGCTGGAGGACCCCAGCCCCTCTGGCTTCCTCCCTCACCCAGCTCCTCTTGCCCTTTGCCTTATGTGCTGTGTGGATCCCACTTACGATCGATGCGACTTTGACTCTCTGGGCCCCTACTGTTTGTTTGGATGTCACAATGTTACCCTGGGTGCTGTTGACCCGCAGCAGATCGTCCCCCTAAAGTGTCCTCCAAGCCCGCAGTAAAGTGAAGTTGCTATGAGCCGCTTCCTCAACCACCCGTAGGGTGTCAGTAGCCGAGCCTATTCGTCGGTGGCCCGCGTGGAATTATTCCCGGTTTCGGTAGGTAGTGCCTGTCCTCTTTTCAAACACAGAACTCTGCCGTCTGTGACCTTGGAGCGGGATTCCATTCTTAGAATGACCCGGGAGAGAAAGCCAGGGCTTTTGCTGCTTTAATACGGTTGGGGGAGAGGAGGGGGGAGGACCCTCCCCTTAGGTCAAGGCAGCCCACTGGTATGCAGGGGTGACCGAGGGACCTGGGATCGGGGATTTTTGGTTCTTTTCGGCTGAGCCGCTTTGGGGAGGGAGGTTCGCCCTTTCCCGTGAGTTCTGGGAGGTGACAGCAATCAGGAAAGGACGCTCAGGCCTTTGGAGGAATACCCCAGTGGACATTAGTCATTCTTTCCTGCCAAGCAGGCCGTTCTCCAGGCAACGCAGATCCCTCGCACTCAAGGTGACCCGGGTAACTGGATGCTTTCCTCCCACCAAGACAGGTTGACCTGAGGGCACTGGGACCTGGTGGGGGCTGAGGTTCCAGTTTTAACCAGTTCAGTCTTGGGAGACTGCTGGATATCCCTTGGCTGCCAGCTTTGGCTGGTGTTGTTGGCTTGCTAACCTGTAAGTGCCTCAGTTTCCCTTCCCCTCAGCTCCCACCGAAGGCAAAAGCAGCAAATTTGACCTGCTCATTTGCCCTGTCTCTTTGGGAGTATTTGAGGCTTTTGCTGCAGCATTTCTAAGACCTGACAGAAAGCCTCAGTTTCGGTCTGGAATCTGGAAGGGCGGGTCTGGCCGTGGCCTGGCTCTGCCCCCTCTTGCCTGTGATCTGGGGGCTTTTTTGAGCTTTTGGCTTTCTTATCTGCAAAGTAGGAATAGCCACAGTGCTTGCCAGGATGAGGTATGCCAGCCTTAAATAAAGCCTCTTTGATCTTGTTATCTACACTGGAAAGTTTCTTGCCGGAGGGTCGGGTTGTAGTCCTCAGACTCCCCCCAGAGTGTCACCTCCCTGGTGGCTTGCTCCCAATGACATCGAGTTGAATCCTTAGAAATGCCTTTGGCATTTCCAGAGGCTACGGTTTCCCCCAAGGCCAGTGGGGAGACAGGGGACACAGTTCACAGTTCCCAGTGAGGAAACTTTCCTCTCTGGGGAGGTGTCATTTACACACAGTGAAATGCGTAGACCTTTGTGTCCAGTTGGAAGGTCTAATGTGCAAGATCCAGGCTGGCCAGGCTCCCGCTGAGATGGCAGATACTTCCATCACCCCCGAAAATGCCCTGTGCGGCTCCTGGCCAGTGCCCCACCTTGTTTCCCAGGCAGCCACCATCCATGTGCCTGCACCTTCATGGGCCTGCCCTGAAGCACTGGTCTGGTTCTCTCCTGCTGGCATCCCCGGGTTTCTAGCAGTGACCCTCTGGCCATCACCTGCACCCTCTCTCCAGCTGGATGGGTCCCTGCTCTGGACCTCACACTTCACCATCTTTCCTCCGTCTCGGTCACTGGGGATCCTGAGACAGCCTTGTGTGAGCACAGAGCGGGGCCTGGAGAATCAGGCCTGCGGATAACTCTGCCTATCAGTAAAACGAGGCTGCTGATAACCATGGAGGATAAAGTCGGTGGGAGGCTCTTGGTGGGGAAGTGGGGGGATATTTCACGTTCCAGGTGTGCTGGCCCTATGCTCCGCTTTGTGATGTTTCAGAGGGCAAGCCTGGGTCTTAGAGGGCCGTTTGTGTGCAGCTTCTGGTGGACGGGTGGTGCGGGTGCCCAGCTTACGGTGTAGCTGAAGGCTGCAAGTAGGATCTGGAGGGGATGATGGGAAGTAGAATTCGGGGGAGGGGGCAGGGCTTCAGGACTGCTGATAACCCCCCTGGTGCTCCACCCGCACTCTCTCCACCGAGCTGCACACCCTAGGGACTGAACTGCCTTGAAGAGATCCCAGCCCTGGGGTTTCTAAGAACCTTAGAAAGCCCTATCCCGTCCCGGGTCTGGCCATCCCGCCTCCCGCCAACACTTGTGAACACTACTTGATTTCTCAACCTAAAAGGTGCCATAAAAATATTGATGAAGCACAGTGCTTGGGCAGCTGGTGAATCTGTCGCCTCAGAAACAGAGGGATCTGCTGGCCGCTGTTGGCCGCCCACCTGCAGAATCTCCACGGCGGCTGCTTGGGTAGTTTCCTGACTCCAGTTTGAAGCCAGAAGGGAGGGTATCAGAGTCCTAGGAGCCCAGGCAGTTGAGCTGGAGGGCCCTTCCAGACCTTTAGCCTCTGCTTTTTACTAATGATGCAACAAGGGCCACCGTTCACTCAGCAAACATTTACTCTTTGTGCCGGGTGGAAGACACAAAGTTGGAGGAAAACATGGCCCCTTGCCCGGAGGGATGAGTATGAGATAGGGACAGATAACCAGATAATCACAATACCGTGTGCACTAAGGACACAGAAGAGAGTGCCATGGGTGAAGGTAGAGGAGATGCTCCCCCCGGGTCTTCAGGGGTGAATAGGAGTTCGTCTGGAAGTGTCAGAGGGATAGAGAGTATTTCAGACACGTGCGGACCCACCGTAAAAGAGTCTAGAGCATGATGTTTGGTGTGAGCGATAGGGTGGGCAAGAAGGATCACAGGTGAGGTGGGTGCAGGTGAATCATCACCTGTCAGTGAGTCCTGGAATGGGTGAGCCAGCCCAGTGCAGGTGAGGACGCCCGGGGTCCAGAGTGTGGCAGGAAATAAGGCATGGGAGGCTGGCTGGGGCGAGGGTGCCCCATCCTGAGGGCAGTGGGAACAATGGGGTCAAGGCACAGATTAGACTCCTCAGTGAGAAGGGGGAAGGGTCAATGGCAGGCAAGCTGGGTGTTGAGGGTTGATCTGGGGACCGGGGAGCGGGGGCAGTGAGGCAGGCACTGCTCTGAAAGTGGCCAAGCAGGACCAGAGCAGCAGCCTGGTGGCTCCGCAGGCCAGCTCTCTTTCCATGCCTCTTGGGGTTCCTGCTCACCAGTCAACCCCTTCGCAACCTCTCAGTGGGCCTTGCAATCGGGTGCTTAACAAACATTTCCTTTCAAACAGAAGATAGAACGTTCTTTGGTTCAGTCCCAGGCTTTAGGGGCTTTGGGGCTGAGATGTACCTGTCTCAACTCCAGGGGAGGACAGCCCGTTCCGAGGCCTTTTCTAGTTGTTTGGTCCTTCACGAGCGGCTTTTTCTCTTCTGGTGTGTTCTCCAGGGCAACTTGGAATTTCCCATGAGGGCCCCAGGCTTTGTGAGGTGCCCACCCCCCAACCCAGAGCCGAGAGCCTGCGGGACCCACCGAGCCTCCACTGTTCTGCCTGACAAGCTGGGGGCCTCTAGGGGGCGTCTGACCTGGGACTAGAAGAGAAGGAGGCTGGAGGGCAGGGGGTGGGGTTGCCTGCCTGCTGGGTGTCGACAAGCACCCACAGGGTGCCCAGACACTGTGGTCAGCATGGGGCAAGACTGTGCTTCCATTGTCACCCTTCGCTATTTGCTGACTGGTTCCCCCTTTGTCATTTGTTTATTAATAATGTGCTTGGGCACTCATGTGGCCACTCTGTCCCTCAGCCATTTCATCCCATGTTCCCTTAGCAGTGCCTTTGTTGGCTCATTCATTCTCAGCTCTGCCCTTGGCCCCTCAGAGATGAAGATTGTCTTTGACTGGGACAGGAGGCCCACATGTGCCAAGGACACGCCTGGCCACATCTTCCGTGCTTAGTGACTTTCCAGAGTCTTCCCACCGTCTCTACAGGAAGGGTGTCTCAGTGCTGTCCCTCAGGGACATTGGGACCATGTATGGAGACATTTTGGTGCCACTGGCCCCGAGGGGGTGGCGGCCAGGGGTGTGGGGGACAGTCCCGCCACAGGGAGCGCTCCATCCTTGAGTGTGGATGATAGAGGGCTAGAGGAAACTCTAGCCATAGATGTGGCTAGTAGCATGAATCCAGTGTATTGCTCTCCAGGGTCTTTTTTTTTTTTTTTTTTTTTAAAGATTTTATTTATTTATTTATTTGACAGAGAGAGAGAGATCACAAGTAGGCCGAGAGGCAGGTAGAGAGAGAGGAGGAAGCAGGCTCCCTGCTGAGCAGAGAGCCTGATGTGGGGCTCGATTCCAGGACCCTGGGATCATGACCTGAGCCAAAGGCAGAGGCTTTAACCCACTGAGCCACCCGGGCTCCCTCCAGGGTCTTTTTAAAAAGACATACACAGGAAACACTTAGTACAATGTGTGGTTATGTGTTATTTTCTAAAAATGTATATATGTGTATATGCTGTGGGAAGTCTGCAGCTTGCTCTGTTCATTGGACATTTTTAAAAGAATATCACAACTTGACATATAATGGCAAGTTTGTTTGAATTCAGTAGCTTTGCTGCCTTAGGAATGGGCCTATTCTATGTGGCCATTCTTCCATAGGTGGACGGCTATGCTTGTTTTTTTCACTGCAAGCACATGCACTTTGCACACTCGATGTGAGTTTCTCTGGAACAGGCACTTGGGAGTGACCTTGCTGACAAGGGGGAGCACGCCTTTTTGCTTCACGCCTTCCCCAGCACTCAAGCCTGGCCCTCATTCAGGTTGCCCTGGAGGAGGGACAGGGCTGCTGTCTTAGTTCGCATTTACCTGATTACTAGGGAGGTTGAGCGTGTCTTCCCACGAAAAACAGCCCCTGGGGTTTGCTCTGGGGCCTCCAAAGCCCTCTGAAGGTGTGGCCCCAGTCACAGCAGGTGGTGACCCAGACCTGGGTCCTGGTGGTGTTCCTTCCCCATCAGGGTGCTGGCTGCTCATGATTTCCTGGCCGAACGTCCCCGCACACCACTCCTCTGCCACTTGCCCGGCCACCCTCTGACAGGGCACGATGCGGCTGATTGGGTTTTGGCTTTTTATCTTCAGTTTTATGATTACACTGTAGTAACCTTTGCTGGACTTGCTTGTGCCCGAGCCTCCCGGTGTGTTCCCAGAGGGTAACTATGTTTCTGAGTTCTGGGGGCTTTGCACTCCATGTCCGGCAGGCGGGGGCCGTCGGGGGACTGGGCGGGTCTTCCGCTGACGCTGCTCTGTCCCTGCAGGCAGACCTCTACGTTATGACCCGGCTGTTGGGCTACGTGGACCCCTCGGATCCCTGCTTCGTGGCTGCCATCCTCACCATCACTTTCAATCCGCTCTTCTGGAATGTGGTAAGCGCCCTAGCCCGGCCCTGTGTGGGCTGGCTGTGTGCACGGACAGACGGACGGCTCTTCTCTCTCTGCATCCGTCTCTGGCCCGTTCGGAATTGTCCTTTCTGTTTCCCCAGTGAGGTCAGAGCCCAGTTAAGGGATGCTGGCCAGGCCAGGATCCCATGATGTGCGGGCCGTGACAGTCCTGGGCTGCTGCTGGGCCGGGCCAGCGGACTGTCCCGTGATGAGGCTGCCCACATGGGCCCGACGACCTCGGTCTTCTAGAGGCTGCTGGAGATGGCCTTGGCTTAGAGGCTCCCTACCTTCGCTGCCGCGCTGCGCAGTCAGGTGGCTTTCTTGGGAACCCTCACCCTCTCTGATGTGCTCGAGAAACTTGATTTGTTTTTCCCAAACGAGGCTCCTGGCGAAATGGGTTTGCACGGCACTGGAGTGTGCATGCCAGGGAGTAAGAACGAGCGAGCAAGAAGTGAACACAGAAGGAGACAGAGCAGCACCCAGCTCGTCTGTGGGTACGGGTATGCTCAGGACCCAGAACTGTTGGGGGGCAGGCTGTGTGGGAAGGGGGCCCTGAGCCCTCTGAGGAAGGTGTGGGAATGGCGGACAGGCCCTCCTGCTACCGTGTTTCTCTGCGATGCCCCCTACCTGCTGGGAAGCTCTTGGGATTTCTGCAGGAATGGAAGGGGGTGGCGGTAGTGCCCCAGGGCCTCTTCCCGAGGCTCCTGCCCTGTGTCAGTGCCCGGGTTTGCTGATGCAGAGCCACGGACGTCCTGTGATCGCCCTTGAGGGTAGCCTGAGGAGTAAGGCCAGCCTCCCGGTTAGCAACACACTGTTCCAGACTGTTTTTATTTCTGGTGGCCACTTGGTCCCAGGGGCGGAACACGACATGTTTGTCACCTGGTTGCTGAGTTAGAGTCTTTTCTTTGTCTGGGGAGATGGGTGGTGGGTGGGAGTGGGGGTGGGGCGGGACTGCTCACTTCACAGAGGCCACATTCGGAATGTGCTGTCCCTTCTGTCCTGAGGGGGGGGGGACGACACGACACACACCCACCCTGAGATGGCTGGTGCAGGCCCCTGGCTGGAGGGGCCCTGAGGGGAAGGAGGAGCTCTAAGGGTCAGAGGTTCCGGCTCGCTTCTTGTAAAACTATTCTTGAGGCCTCCTGGGACTCCTGCCTCAGTCCATAGAGGAAACCCAACTACTACCACAGCCCACCATGTCTGAGATGACCCTGACCTGACAGGGACCTCCCAGCAAGGGCTGGGCTCCCGGAGGGCCTGCATCTCCCTGTGCTCTTCTGCTCGTCTTTCTTTCTCCCCCAGCCCTGCTCCCCACCCCCCAGCCTTCCTCCTGCCACACAAGATCACGGTGGGTAAAACAGCTGGAAAATGGCCCTCAAAGACGTATGTCCATGTCTTGTCCTTGGAACCTGTGACTGTTACCTTATATGGCAAAAAGGGGAGCTTTGCAGGTGTCAGGGATCTCAGGATGGGGAGATTGTCCTGGATTATTGGGGTGGGCCCTCAGCACAACCCCATGTGTCCGAATAAGAGGGAGGCAGAGGAAGATGAGAAGACACTGGCTTTGAAGACGGAGATGATGCGGCCACCAGCTAAGGAAGGCTGCGGCCACCAGGAGCTGGAAGAGGCAGTGAGGGATGGATCCTCCCCTGGAGCCTGGGGGTTGGGGGAGGGGTGGAAGCGCAGCCCTGCTGGCACCTTGATCTGGCCTACAGACACTGATTTTGGACTTCTGGCCTTCAGAACTGGGAGAACATAAATTCCATTGTTCTAAACCACCTACTCTGTGGAAATGGGCTACAGCAGCCACAGGAAGCCGGTGTAGGGTCTCAGAGAGGCTGTTAATCCGTCCTAGGAGAGCTGGCTTGTGTTGGGAGTGTGCAGTGCTCTCCCTGGTTCACTGTCCATGCCCTGTGGGCCTGGCTGGTCCCCAGTGCTGAGGGCTCAATTTACTGAGTGCGCGGCAGGTCCTGGGGACACTTCTTCATGTACAAGCCCCTTCCTTTATTTCCTGTAGGCTCTTCTAATGGTGTATTCAAGTTCATTTTTTTTTTTAAGGTTTTATTTATGTATTTGAGAGAGAGAGAGCGCTCATGTGCACAGGAGCAGGGGGCCAGGGGCAGAGGGAGAGGGAGAAGCAGGCTCCTCCCCCAGCAGGAAGCCAGACGGGGGCCTCAATACCAGGACCCTGGGATCATGACCTGAGCCCAAAAGCAGATGCTTAACCGACAGAGTCCTCCGGGCACCCCTGCAAGTTCATGCTGAAGTTGAGCCGTGGCCCACAGCCATGTAGTCAAGGTGCTTAAGATTCGGGCAGCTCAGAATCTGTGCACTTGTCATAGGTTTTTTTCTTTGGTTGTTGTGTTTGATTGGCCTTGCTTTTTATTTTAAAAAGTTATTTCACTGGAACAGTCTGTGGTCATCAGTGGGAGAGAGGCTCAGAATGGGAGCCTTTAGGGGAATGCGCTGTGGTTTAGTGGGCTGCTGTGGGCCAGACAGTGGCAGAACAGGCAGAACTGGTCTGAGTGGCCTGCCTCCCCCTCCCCCAGCTCTGCGTGAGCAGTAAGCGAGAGGGCACCTGTAGAAGAGCATACTGAGCATTGACTCAGTGGTGACAAGAGGGACTTGCGGCAGGGACACTGTGCTGAGTGTTCCAGGTAGCGTTTTAGTTGCTTGGCAGGGCGAAGGCTGTTATTAACCCCTTTGGAAACTGCCCAGAAGAGGTTTGCTCATTTCTTCAGCTGCTTATTGATGGCCCACCACACATGTGCCAGGCACAGTGTTCAGGTTCCAAAGGAGCTGACATCCTAGGAGGGGGACCCTGAATAAACTCACAACCGCCATCAAGGGGGGTTGGGGTTGACAGAGAGTGAAGCTGGGGAAGCAGGTGGCCCCTGAGCCAAAACCTGCTCCCCCTCCAACATGGGAGGGAGCTCCCCAGGTATCCCGGGAGGAGGAAGCAACAAGTGCAAAAGTCCTGGGTGATTTCAAGGAAGGGCTGCTGGCTGGAATGCGACCCAGCGAGAATGGAGAGCAGCAGGTCAGAGAGGGGGCCGTCCTAGCAGCACTGGCCTTGTAGGCCGTGGGGAGCACGTGGGGTGGGGCGTTCTGAGTGGGGAGCCGGGGAAACGTGCAGTTCGTGGCGTGGCCTGATCTGACTTGGACTTTCCAGGCAGCTGTGGGCTGATGAGAGCAGATGGGGGGGGGGGGTGGAGTGGGGGGGGAGAGGGCGGGGCTGGAGGCTGTGGTGGGGCCTGAGGCCCAATGGTGGCTTGGACCAGAGTGGCACCAGCGGAAGTAGGAGAAGTGGTCAGATTCTGGGCACAGTTTGAAAGCCGGAAGAGTCAGCAGGATTTACCATAGTTTGGTGGGGAAGTGCCAGAGAGAGGAGGCACCGCCAGGTGCAGCTGGGACCTGAGTGACTTCTCAGAAATGAGGATTTGGTCACTCTGGCATATAGTTCCCCAAACCCTTGAAATTTCCTAGGGTTGAAGGCCCGTAAGGTGTCTTTTGTTAGGTTAACGAGGTGACCTTAGGCCTGTCCCCAACCTAAGAGGGGGGGTGCGGGGGGTGGGGGCGGGACATGTTGCTAGAGGAACCAACCACGTGATGTAGGAGGGGGCGGAGCTGGAGGTGGAGTTCAGTAGCCAAGGGCCAATGATTTAATCAGTCACCTATGTCATGCAACCTCTGTGAAACCCGGAAGGGATGGCGTTGGGAGATGGGGCGCCTGGGTGGCTCCATAGGTTGGGTGCCTGCCTTCCACTCCAGTCATGATCCCAGGGCCCTGGGATGGAGCCCCGTGTTGGGTACCCTGCTTGGTGAGGAGTCTGCTTCTCCCTCTCCCTCTGCCCCTTCCCTGTGTTTGTGCGCATGCCTGCGAGAGCGCGCTCTTAAATAAATAAAATTTTCAAAAAAAAAAATGGGGTTCGCAGAGTTCTGGGTTGGTGGACACATGGAGATTTGGCGAGAGTGGCATGCCCAGAGAGTGGGCGCTCTGCATCCCTTACCCCTTCCCTCGCCCTATTCATCTTTTCAATTGGGTGATGATTCCTGGCCTTTAATTTCCTTTATAATAAGCTCATAATCAAGCAAATAAGCTCGTTCTCTGAGTTCCGTGAGTTGGGCAGATTGGGTCAGAAGCAAGCTGAATTGTGGGACACCCAGCTGGTGTAAGAGAATTGCCTGGGTGTGTGGGGACGAAACCCACACATCAGAACTGGGTGCAGAATTGTAGAGGCCATGGCCAAGGTAGGGGCTGAGGCAAGAGAGCTCCAATCTGAAGGTATTTGGGAGATTCTGAGGGGAGACCTTGTGAGTCTGGAACTGAGGGGAGCAGGATGGCTGAGGTTGGTGATAATGTGTGAGGACGCCATGGACAGTGGCCCAGGCTGAGTGTGGCCTTGGACCACGGCCTTCTGGTTGTTCTAGGGCCCGCTATCTGCCTCCCCAGGGCTGTAGCTCTTTGAAGGAGCTACAGCATCCGCTGGAGGGGCCTGCCCGCCTATCAGGGCCAGCATGTGGATGAGGGGTGCCCCCTCCCCACCAGCCCCCAGCCCCCATCTCTCTCTTCTTCCCTGTCCTCTATCCCCAAAGTCAGTTTTCATCTCCTCTGCTCTGTTAGAATTCTGCTTCTAGAGCTTCAGAGAACTTTCTTGCCTTCTGCTGTCCTCTTGATGGATCTTTGGGGAAACCACTGGTGAGCATCACATTTTCTTGTAACTCTGTTATCCCTGGGCCTCAAACTGTTCTTCTGGCTCAGTCTGCTGCTCTTCAACAGTTACTCATTCATTCATTTATTCATTATTCATTCACCCATTCATTCATGCAACCAGTGTTTGTTGAGGGTGCCTGGGTGGTGCTGTCAGTTAGGTGTCTGACTCTTTTTTTTTTTTTTTTTCTAAAAAAAGATGTTATTTATTTGAGAGAGAGAGTAAGTGAGAGAGAGAGCACATTGCAGGGCCAGAGGGAGAGGGAGAAGCAGGCTCCCCTGCTTGGCAGGGAGCCTGATAGAGGCCTTGATCCCAGGACCCTTGGATCGTGACCGAGCTAAAGGCAGCTGCTTACC
The DNA here is from genome assembly GCF_009829155.1 of Mustela erminea. Classification (NCBI taxonomy): domain Eukaryota; kingdom Metazoa; phylum Chordata; class Mammalia; order Carnivora; family Mustelidae; genus Mustela; species Mustela erminea. Next base: position 12,669,271 of record NC_045631.1, on the reverse strand, counting down.
CAACTGACCAGGCCACCCCGGCGCCCCTAAGCATCCTACTCTTGATTTCAGCTCAGTCATGGGGTCCTGAGATCATGCCCCATGTGCTGAGCCGGGAGCCTGTTTAAGATTCTCTCTCCTTCTCCCTCTCCCCCACCCCCACAGTGTTCACACTTTTCAAAATCAAGAGAAACAAAGTAACGAATATTCATTCCTCCAGAACCTTTTGTGTGCCAGGCACAAGAGCTAGGGAATAAAGCCCCTAGGCCTCCATTGTTAGAGATCGCAAATAGGTTTGTAATTGAAATGGTGAAGAGGTCAGGTGCTACAGAGGGGCTAATTGGGGCTTCTCCCTTTGTCATCTTGTCTCTGTCCCTGTCCCAGAATCTTCTCAGTACCAACACCTCAGGTCCAAGTTCCGTGGCCCCACCTGGGGATGTCCAGGCCCCAAACGGAGCTTGCTCTGTGAACCCTGGCCAAGATGGGGGATGTGGGCTGTGTGCTCCCCTTCCAGGGGCCCTGGGCAGAGATCTAGCCAGGGTCCCCAGCACTCCCTGCACCTCTCCACCCATCTGCACTGCGTACTCCTTCACATGTGAACACAGGCCAAGGCCAAACTGCCCAGTGCCCTAGCACACTCTCAGTTGCTTAAAGGCACCTCACACCTTCCAGCACGAGATGGGAGCCCCTTCCCTGGCCTCTGAGGCCCACCCCTCTGCCAGACTTTCTGTTGCCTGCAAGCCCTGTGGTTCTGGTTCCTGCCTTTCCCCGTGACTCCTCCCCTTGCCAAGGGCATCTTACATACCTATGCCGCCTCTTCCAGGCAGTAGTCCTTGCTTTTCACAAACCCCCTTCCCAGCCCATCCTCCAGGCTCAGGTCGCTCACGTTGGCATTGTTGACATTTTGGGCCATCCTGTCCACTGTGGGATTTTTTTTTTCCCCCAGGATTTCATTTATTTATTTATTTGACAGAGGGAGAGAGAGCACAGCAGGGGGAGCAGCAGGCAGAGGGAGAGGGAGAAGCAGGCTCATCCCGAGCAGAAAACCCACACGAGGCTTGATCCCAGGACCCTGGGATCATGACCTGAGCCAAAGGCAGATGCTTAATGACTGAGCCACCCAAATACCCTGACTTCGGGGTGTTTGATGATATCCCCTGCCTCTAACCACCAGGTGTTCCGACAGTCTCAAAGGTCTCCAGATGTTGCCAGGATCCCTGGGGGGCAGAGTGTTGCGCTGGTTGGTGTGAGTGAGGCGGCCCTCTGTGCCTGCTGCATGTGTCTCACGTTCCCTTTGGCATCTCTGCTTGCCCCTTGACCTTCCCCTTGGCCTTCCTCTTAGCCTGGGTGTTCCAAGAGAGCTGGAGCAGCCCCTGCCTTGTGGCCCAGTACCCCGCACCCTGGCCTGTGCTGGGGGCTGTGTGCTGTTACGAAGGACAGAGCCCCTGCCTCCAGGCCCACAGCCAGTGCCTATTGGGTTCTCAGCAGTTGGCCTCTTCCCTAGTTCTCCAGGGAGGGGGCCATCTCCATCTGTGCCATTGCATACTCTGACTCTGCAGAGGAAGGGGGACTGCAGGGGAGGGGAGAAGCGGGCCCCGCTATTCTGGCATCCCAGGAAAGATAAGATAGACGCAGCCCTGCGCTGTTCTAGCTCTGGGCACGTCCTCCAGTGTCAGAGCACAGCGAGCCCGCGCCGGGCTGTGATGCTGTAGCCTTGAGCTCGCCCATTGTTTACAGAAGAAAATTGGCATGCTTTGGTGCCTTAGCTATTATCGAAGGCAAATTTCTTGTTAGGACGTCAAAGCTGATTGAGACTATCGCACGTCTGGACGTCCTGCTAAACGGGATGTGTTTACGGACAGAGAGCAATGAGGGCGCGCTTCTCATGATCCAGCTGGGATGGCAGGTGTCTGTGGGGACTGTCCTGGCCAGCGGGTTTCTTCAGCGTGGAGCGTGCCTCTGAGTTGTGCGTTCTTGCCTGCCTGGCCCAGCTCTCTGTACCCCACCGCCCTGGGTGTCTGCTGTCTCACACCCTCGCCTGCTTGCCTGGCGTCTTCTGCCTGAGACCGATCTGGGTGTGTGTGCAGTGCCCCCCACCGCCCCCAGCTCTCCACAACCCCCTGCCCCAGGCTGTGTCCTGGCCTCAGACTCCTCTCTCTGGGGGTGGATACATAGCCGGTGTCCGGGCAGCCCGCGCTTATTGGCTGGGGTCTCTGGGGTTCGTCCTTATCTTCCTGCATCCCCTGGGCTGGTCACCCTTTCTGTGGGGAGACACAGCCCCCCAAGAGGGTGCGTTGGGGATGAGGCAGCTCTTCCCCTCCAGAAAGTAGGGGCACTCCGCACCCAGCAGAGGGATGTCTGGCTGGCTGAGTGCCTGAGGCCCCTGGGCTGGTGGCGGAGGGCTTTGGTGGGAACCGGGAAGGCTTGGACAGTAGATGGCGCTGTGGGTAAGGCCAGCACAGCCAAGGGCAGGTGGGCTGATACCTTTAGTGTGCATTTGCTTTGAGGCCTCATTTTCTGGTTTCAGATCCCCAGCCAGCAACCTGTTGGCTAATTTCAGGTGCCTCAGAGGCCCCCTCCCCCAGGTGCCAGGAGGCTGACCCTGCAGCTGTCACTGGGCTGAAGCAAGGAAACTAGTGTGGCACCTGGGGGGAAGACCCAGGTCCCATTCCCTGTGTTCCCACCCGCTCTGGGGCTTCGTGTCTCCATCTGTGAGGTGAGGATCCCCAGCTGAGGTCCTATAGAGCTCTGAAACACAGGGACCCACCCACTCTGCCAAGCGCTGCCCTGGGATGGCCCTTTGCTGTGCCCAGGGGAAGAGGACACCCCTTGCCCTCCTGGCACTGGCACTTGGGCCACCAAGGTAAGGTTGTGTTTCATGAGTGCCATCTGAAAGTAAGGGACCGACTGCTAATAAAGCTTGCAGGTAGTGGACACATCTGGAAGACAGGAGACAAAAGAGGGGTTGTGAGTATCCTAGCCTTGCCGGCTGCACAGGGCCCGCTGAGGCGTGGCTGGGCTTTCTGAAGAACAGCAGAAGGGTAGGATGGGGGGGGGCGTCAAGAGTTGAGGAGACCAAAGAAAAGGGGAGGTGTGTGGAAAGAAGGTGGACTGGTGGGCCCGGGGCCCCCGAGGGAGGACCCTGAACATTGGCTTGCAATCCTCGATTGTCTGCTCCAGGGCAGGTGCTGAGTGTGTGTATGTGTGTGTGTGTGTGTGTGTCTCATTCAGACAGGCTGGGGAATTGGGACGGGGCATGAACCCAAACCATCTGAGACCCTGGGTCCCATCTGGCTCAGGACTCTGGCTCCCTGGGCATGGCCATGGACACACTGGGCTCCGAGGCAGTGTTTCTGGGTGAGAAACGTCACCCTGTGCCAGGGGTGCATCTTGCCGAGCTGGGCTTGCTGGTGCTGCCCTGGGTGCAAGCAGGAAGCAGGGTTTTCCACTGAGCCGAACTGGCTGGTGGGCTGGGCATGACCGAGACCTTGGCTGCTAGAGCCAAGAGAGCCCAGAACTCTGGCTAGCTAGCCACTTCCTTATCTCTATCTACTGAGGTCGCCTGGGACACCATAGCCCTCCCCCGGCCCTCGCCCCTCCCCCCCAAGATGTGCTCAGAGCTGGAGTTGACACAACTCATGGCACATCTGGTCTCGGCTTCCCAGCTGGGGACAGTCAGCTCCTCATCACCAGGGACCCTCTGTGGCTCCTCTAGCATCTCCGTGTGGGCTCAAGGGCAAGAGGCTCTGTGTATGTGTGTGTATGTGTGTGTATATGTGTGTGTGTGTTCTTTCTGAGCCCGGGAGGAGTCACACATTTTTAGCAGGAGGTAGCTTTGGCCGCCCTTTGTGCAGCCCCATCCCTATCCGGATGGAGAGCGGTATGGGCTGGCGCGTCGCTCCGTGGGGCTGTGGCCCTGGGCTGGCAGGGGCAGCCTCTTGCCATCAGCCGGGGCTAACTTTAGACTCTCCGTGTCTGGGCACCATGGTGATCGAGTGTCCACAGCACCTGGAACTGGGTCAGCTCACAGCCTTTGCCGGAATCCCTCGGAGCGACAGAGTTAAGAATAAAAGGGAGGGGAGCAGAGGAGGCTGTCGCCCCCCGAAGCCCAGGCCGAACCCTGACCTCCTCCTCGCCCTCAGCCTCCTGACTTTCTGGAGGTGTGATCTGAGTTTTCGTAGAGAGTCTGAGCTGGATAGGGGTGAGGTGTGGTGCTGAGGGGGGATGTCCAAGTGCTTCTTCCTGCTATGATGTGTTTTGGGTTCTGGCCTCTGGGGCCTCGTGAGGACATCAGGCACGGTCAGCACGCGTGGGATTGAGAGGCACACACTGGAAAGGGCTGCTGGCTGAGTGGTTTGGCGAAGGTGACCTCTTGGGATCCTTCCTGCACGGAGGGACCCAGGGTGGAGTTTTATTACCCCAGCAGGGTCTGAGCCTATCCTGTCCTCCTATGCCAGCCTTTAGACCCTGCTGGCCTTCAGGCTAGATGTGTGGTTTGGGGGTCATTCACCACCTGGACTCATCCGCTGGCCTCCTTGTGACCCCCTCCCAGAGTGCTGGCCATCTTCCCTCTGCTGTTCTGCAGACCCGATCTCTCCCCTCCTTGTATCTTGGCGCTGTGTTCCTTCTTCCTGGAGGGGCCTGCCTTCCTCTTCACTCAGCTGGCTCCAGTCTCCTCCACAAGCCTTTGCAGGCCCTTTAGCCAGCCTGCCCTGAGCCCTAAGCCCAAGCGGACATGGCCGAACGTCCCCTGCGTGGCTCCTGACTCTGCAGCAGGGCTGACCCACCGCTCCATGGACTATGTTCATTGTGCGCTCACGTGTCACCTCCTCCCTCAGACTGAGTGCTCCCGGAAGCTAAGGACAGTGTCTTGGGGCCAAGGAAGGGGCCTCGCCTGGTGTTAGAAGAGGTGGATGGAAAGGTGTCCTTCCTTCATCGGGGGGGAGCCCCGAGTGGCTGGGGAGCGGTGGGCCAAGCAAGGTGGTGCCCTCCTTTCTCCGTGTGTGAGAAGGGTGCCAGGTCCTTCCGCGGACCCCGCCGGTGCTGCTGTGAGAGCTCTGTCAGGGGGCAAATGAGACGCAGCCTGGAGTGTTTAGCTGCCTGGGGTGCAGCCTGGATGTGCTGTTGGCTTTTCCCCATTCCTGGGTCTGCTTCAGAGGCCAGCCAAGATTCCATGGACAATTTCCAGGGTTTGAGGTTTTGTCCACTTTTACCTCCCACTTGCTCTGTGGCCTAAGTCAGTCCCCTCCCTTCCCTAGATCTCACTTGCCTCATCCGAGGTCTGCTGGGGCAGCCTTTGCCCGATTTCCTCACCATATGGCAAGGAGGCTATTGGGGAGGGAATGGGTGCAAAAGGGTTTGGAAGCATAAAGTGCCCAGTGTCATATTTGGCTCGAGGGAGGAGCCGCTGCGGGAGGCGTCTGGTTGTAGGCACGTCTAGAAGAGCACTTGCATCAGTAGAAAGGCCCGGAGCCTTTATCCACCCTGCCACCGCTACCCCACCCCCCAGGCTTCAGGCCAACTGCTTTCACTTGTTCCAGAGTCTGCTGCCCCTGAAATTTAACCGTAGCTTCTGGCTACAACTTGGAGAGTAATTGCTGTAGCTGGCGACCCCTCACTTGTCCCCAGGAGTCAGGAATGAGCCAGAGAGAGACTTCGACTCAGGAGGCGATGGGCATGCCTGCAGTCGGCCAATGCCGTGCGTGGAACCACGCATCACCAAGTGGTATGGTCAGGCTCTCCAGCATCACCAGGCACCACGCCAGGCTGTAGAGTTCCAGTCCACCAGTGGCCCAAGAGGCTGCCCCTTCTTGGCCACCTTTGTCTCTGATTCCTTCCCTCCTCGTTCCCTGCCTTGACGAAGTCAGACTCAGGAGGGCTAAGGGGGGTGCTGGTCAAGTGCCAGTCTGATCAGTGTGGGGCTTGGGTCTGAGGACCCGGGGAGATGCCCCATTGCTTTTCAGGGAAGGCATCCAGGCTTGTGAGGCCGCTGGATGTGGGATAACAATGCCAGGGGAGTTCTTCAAAGAGGGGACAGCATGGGCCTGGGGTGCCGGGCTCCTGAGGTTTTGGGAGTCTGGACTGCCAGGGGATGGAAAGGCGTGCATTTGCAGGGGCCAGAGATCATGAATAGAGTCTGGAACCAAAGATGAGCTGCTGCCCCGGAGTGTCCTGGCTGGGGAGCAGTGGGGAATTCAGACCACCTGATAGAAAATGAGGAATTAGGGGTGGGTCTTGGACCCAAGGGTGGGAGGTGGAACCTATATAGATTCCCCAAGGGTAGCTTCCAAAGTCAAGTGCTCACTGTCCGAGGCCCGGGCCCAGCCTCAGAGGCCAGCCCCCATACTCAGGTATAAGGTTCTGCTCACCTGCCTTTGCTGCTCTCCACTTTGTCCCTATGGCCCTGTTGAAAATGCTCCTAGCTGGGCTGGCTCGTGCTGGCTGGTGCGCAGGGCAGTGGGGGAGGGTGTGCGTAGAGATCTCTGCTCCCAAGGAGCCCAGCCTGCCCTCCCTGCGGAGGCAGCAGGACATCTGAATTGACCCCAACTGGTCATGCGCTGGCGCCCACAGCAGGTGCGACGTTCTCCAGCCTTCCAGGGCTGAGCTCACAGGCTGAGGGGCCTGCGGTGAGGCCAGCATGGATGCTGGCTCTTTGGCCACATGACTGGATGGGCTTATCCATCTTCAGCGTTCTCCTGAGGCTTAGGTAGGCATAGGGCGTGGAGGGCCGGTCAGGACATCACGAGAATGGCAGCCACGAAGCGGGTTTGTAAGCGGTACGGCCAAGCATGGGAGGAAGGAGCTGTGTGATTTATAATAAACATGTATTTTGTCTTCAATCTGTTCCTGGCACAGGCTTCCTAAAGCTTGCAACTTCCCAAGAGATGGGAGCCGGAAGATTCTTTTGTTATGTTAATGAGGTGACTTTCAGGAGGCCTCTAGGTCGGGCGACGTCTGGGTACCAGCTGGGTACCAGCGGAGCCAACCATGTGTACACAGTCGGAATCCCTGACCTCCCGGGAGGGGAGAGGGGCTGCAGACTGAATTCACCGCCTGTGTACTGCAGCCTCTGTAAACCGCACCCCATCTTCCCCCGCCCCCCAGCCAGCTCCGAAGGCGATGCTAGGTGACTTGGAACCAGCCGTTGATTCCCAAGGTCCCTCCAGAGTTCAGTGTGTCTGCCACAGGCTGGGGGAGCGGCGGGGTGTCTAGGGAGGTGCAGTTCCAGCATCCAATTTGTGCTGAAGGTCCCGGGAACCCTCCTGGGGAGTGCTGCCCCCAGAAAGGCAGCTTGGGCTGTGCGGTCGGCGGGGGTGTGTGTGTGCTCACAGCCAAGGAAGGGCATGCGTCTGAGCCTAAGTTATGTTTCCCCCGGCTCAGGGGGACCCTCTGAGCTGCCTTGGGGAGGGGAGTACGGAGCCCTCCCCACCACCACTTGTGCCCAGCAGGGGACGGTCATGACTTTGACAAGCCCCTGGGAGCTGTGCACCCCCATCTCCTGGCAGGGTGGGAGGCTGAGTCTGCCCCTGGTCCTGCTCTCGGTTTTCCCCCATTGCTGCGAGAAACACCACCCAGCAGTCTTTCACAAGGCATCAGAGGCCTTGTTCAGTGAAGAACATTGGGAAAAGGGTGCTCGGGGAAGGGGTGAGGTGGCACCGTCCTGCCCAGACTCCTCTGTCGCCAGTTCTGTAGATGCTATCTCTCTCGTTGTGTAGCTGGGAATCTAGGACTCGGTCACAGATGAGGTGGCTGGTTGGGGGCGGCCTGCCCTGGTCACCAGCTGGCTAGATGTGGTGGCATGGCTCCCTATCTCCCCACCAGTCCTTGAGGGTGGGGACCAAGGGATGGTGGCCCTCAGTGAGGGGCAGAACAGCCCCAGGTGGGAATAGTGCCGTTGGTGGAGTGCACCACCCCAGAATCTTCCGAGGCAGCCGCCGAGGACCAGAGAGGGTGTTTGACCTGCCCCTGGTCACACAGCTGCGGGAGCAGAACTGGGCCTGGCGGCTGGGGCTTCTGCTCCTGGGCATTGCCCTGCTCCCCTATCCATCCCATCCCCTGGAGGGCCTGGGGGGTGTAGGCATAGCCCTAAGTGCCAGCGCGTCCCGGATGAGGCAGAATGCTGGGGGCCAGCTGGTGGGAAGAGGATCTCGGGACGCCTGCTGGGGCTCTTGCCCTGCGGCCCCCTCCCCCGGGAGCCTGGGATGCACAAGGCTGTCCCGCCCTGACCGCTGAGCAGCTGGGGTTCCTGGCTGATGTGTGTTGTCCCTGTGTCAACATTACGCCTGCAGGTGGGCTTGATGGGGGCCGGGCTGCAGGTAGGTGGCCGTGAAGGCCAGTGACCTGGAAAGGATGCCTCTGCCGGGGTAGGGCAGGCACAGATGTCCTCATGGGCCTTCCTCGGCCTGGTTGGCCTCGGGGACCTGGTGTAGTCACATCCCCCTGAGCCCGCAAGTCTTGCTGGCCTGTCTCGCTGGGCGGCCCAGACTTCTCAGCACGCTAACCTGTCTCGTGGATGGTACCCCTCAGCCAACAGTCCCAGGCAGGATTTTTGGCTTCTCTGAGCCTCAGTTTGGTCATCTGTAAAAGGGGCACAGCAGTCAGGGCCTCAGGGGTTGGGCAGGAAGGTTGGTGGGACCAGCCCTGGAGCCCCCTCAGCAGCTCAGTTGTTCTCCTGGTCCCCTTTGTCCCTGGCGGGTCCTCGTGGCCTGGCTGCTTCAGGGCGTCTGTTGTGGAACTGTGCTGTGGTCTTCGTCCTTCACGGGGCCAGCTGCTGACTCCGTGACCTCAGGCAAGGTCCTCCACCTAAGCTCCGTGCCTCAGTGTCTCCATCTGTGAGACAGCGTAGGTTGTGTCCCGGGGCTGTGAGATTCGTGAGGTAAGCCACGGGGTGCACGCAGAGGCCAGGCTTGGTAAATGTGAGCTGTCACTGTCCGGGTCGCGGCTGACCGGAGCCCGGGAAGAATTTGGTGATTGGGCTGCCTGTCGGTCCTGCCAGTCATGTGATGGGACCTCGGGGTCTAGAGGAAGGGGCAGGGAAGGTTGTGGAGAGAGAGAAGAGACGGGAGAGGTTGCACACGGGTCCACATGGCCTCCCACTGGGCGTGGCCGCTGGGTTATGCCCAGCGGGTGCCCAGGTGTCAGGGCCCAGGGAGATGGCCGATGAAGGGCAGTTCCGGAGCAGAGGGAGGGAGCATGAGGACAGTTTCAGTGGGGGAGAGGTAGGAGGAGAGTGGGCCGTACCTCATCAGAAGTGCAGGGAAGGTTGGGGGTGGCTGTGGGAATTGAGGTTGGGCAGGTGGTCTCAGGGGCCTTCTGGGGAGTTTGTACCTGCTGCGGGGGTGGCAGGGAGCCAGTGGAGGAAGGGAGGTGTGGCAGTGACTGGACCTGTGGGCCCATCAGATGGCCCGGCCCAGCCCCTATGTTGTTTCCTGGCTGTGTGTGGCTTTGTGCCAGAGGCCACGTGGATGCGGTCCCAGCCCTGGCCACCTGCGAGCCTCTGGCCCGGTCCAGCTATGTCTTTGCTGTCATTGGCCAAGAGGCCGGGTCTTGGCAGGCCCAGTGAGATCTCGGATGGGTCAGAGTGGCCAGTAGGGCTCAGAAGCTTTGATCATCCAGGAGGACCCTCTGAGCCCCAGGAGATTGTGGGTGATGGAGCCTTGCCGTGGCTCTAGCCCAGCCACACACTGACCGACTGACAGCAGGGGCCAGGCATGTCAATCTCTCTGAGCCTCAGTTTCCCTATACAGAAACCGTGGAGTCCACGGTGGTCTTTTCTGTTTCCATGTATTTGAGGCTGTTCTGAGGCCACACCCTGTGCCCTGGGTTTCCTGAGAACCCCAGCCGTGACTTGCCGACAGCCCCGAGTGTTCACTACCCTGCCCCGACTTCATACCTGTGAGACTGTGGGACTGTTGCGTGAAGGCTCAGAGGCCCAACTCTGACCTATTCCTAGCTCAGTGGTCTCCATCCCTCGCTCACTCCAGGCTCCTGGCCAGCTGGCCCCCAGCCCCAGCCACTTTTAGCCGTGGAGTGCCACCGAGGGGCAAGCAGGGCCGTAGGTAGGCTGCTTGAGCTCCAGTCCTGGTCCCACCTGCCCTGAGCAAAGCACGGAGCCTCTCTGAACCTCGGGATCCTCTTCTGTCAAGTAGGCCCTCTCCCGCCAACAGACCCTCCGAGAGGCAGGGCCAGCTCTTGCCCTGGGGTGCCAGCCCATTTGCCAAGGACTGCCTTCCCCAGGTCCCCGCCCTGAGGGAAACCTGCCAGTCCTGGGCCTCTGCTTCTGCCTAGATCGGGGAGCGTGGCCTGTCATGGTGCCCAGCTCTTGCAACACCATGCTGTGCCACTCCACCCACCGGGCCTTCCCACCCCAGCCCTGCCGAGCTTTACCTCGGACCTCTCCTTGTCCTGCAGACTCCCTCACACTGGGAGGTGTTAGAGATGAACAGGAAGCCAGCCCTAGGGCCTGGTAATGAACCTTCGGTCTGTTGTTCTGCTAGAGCATCTGTCACAGGACCAGAATGGGCCATGAGCCACCCGAGACTCCTGGAAATGCCTTTCCCGTGGCCATGGCCTTCAGGGCTCCGGGCCAACTCCCGGCTCTCTGTGCACCTGCAGCCTGGCCCAGGCGCCTCCCGTCTGTCTGCTGCGTGCATTTTTGCAAGCACTCCATGTCTTTTTCATAATGAATCACAGGGTAGAGACAAAGGCCAGTGGAGCGCCCAGTGCAGGGCATCTGGGCTTGGTGCTGGAGGTGTGGGCTCCCGGGAGGGGCCGTCACGGGAGGCATGGGTGTGTCCTCTTTTAGGGTAGGCTGGGCAGGTGGACAGGCTGCACTGAGGCCGGGGATTAGAGGGGATTGGTGAGTGCCAAAGGCTCTGAGGGAAACCAGGGGTCCTGCGAGGTGGGGGAGGGGACACAGGGCAGCCATCTGACAAGGATCAAATCCTTTGCAGTGCCCAGTGGCAGCTCACCGATGCAAGAGAGATATGAGGCATAGAGGCAAGTTGTAACTCCGGTGGGGCCCTTGGGACCTGCCGGAGGGCTTCTTGGCATCTTTACAGTGCCCCGTTTCCTGCTGCAGACACACCGCCTTGCTTTCCTTTGCTCTGTTCGAGGCGCAGCCCATGGCCCCCGGGGACCATGGCGGTCTGCAGAGCCCTGGCTGCCCCCATTAACATCACCAGGGTCTTCCCTGCAAACGAAGGGCGTATTCTCATTCTCATTCTCATTCTTTGAGTGTTCTTGAAGCTTCTGGAAGGAAGGAGGCAGCTTCGGCCAGCCCACAGGAATCCCCTGGAATTGACCCGGACTGGTTCCCGCTGTGGCTGGTGCCCTGGCCAGGCCCCGCTCTCAGAACTTTCCCATCTAGCCGATGGGGCTCCTGAGGCTGGACGGCCCTCCTGGGGGCCAGATGACTGTGTTGTTGATTTGAAACACTCCCGGCCCCGTTGTCAGGGATCACAGTCTCAGAGAGCCTCCTTACCTGCCTCTCCCTCCCCTTGTCATCTCCCTGCCCCCCTGTCCGGGCAGGCTGTGTGATGGGATGCCCCGTGCCCTCTTTTCTCTCTGAGAAGGAGATTGTTATTTGCTCGCCTCTGAGCCCCGGTTCCCCTGCTGAGGTGGCCGGCACTAAGAGGAGTAAAGCATCTGGCTGCCAGCTTTGCTGCCAGGCAGGGCTGGATTCCCATCTCTCTGCGGTCGCATATAGACAGTCCACCCAGAGCATGTTTTCAGAGGACCGGAGGCAGCAGAATGCCCTGCTTCAGCCATGGAGAACAAGCATTTCTGGAGGGCAGTTCAGGGTTCTGGGGTGGTCATGTGAGCGCGGTCCGTCAGCACAGGTGGGACGGGCCACCCTCAGGTCCGATGTGACCAAATCAGCCCTCAGAGAACCTGGGAACGAGCTCTGAATGGAACCCCAGTACAGGTCCTGCGGGAACCAGAAAAAGGGGAGACTCAGACACTCAGCTCTAAATAAATCTCCACGTCAACAGGGAGACAGAGTCCCCACTCTCTTTTGTGATGCATGCCTAGACAATTGTGGTTCTGGAAAGTTCTTCCTCACTTGTCAGAGAAAGAAACTGTCCTGGGTGGAGGGTACTTGTCCAAGGGTGTGCCACTGCCCATTGACAAAAGGGTGCTGGGGCCTTGCGCAGAGTTGGGGTGTCCTGGAGCTGGAGGACATGGGCCCTTGCTGAGCTGCTGAATGGGCTTCCTCTGGGGGCAGGAGGGAGTGCAACAGCTCAGACTTCAGCACACACGTGGTCTGTCTGCTTCTGCACTTCCCTGTTCTGCTTTCTCTTTCTAGACAACACCTGTCATTTTGGGGGAGGTGCTCAGTAGGGATCCTAGCTCTACCACTTCCCAGCTGGCCTCAGTTTCCTCCTCTGTGAAATGGGCATAACACCTATAGGGGCCCTATGAGAAGTCAGTGACTTGGTCCCCAGGCACGGTTTGGAATGGTGTCTCTTAGTACTCATGCAAACATGTGCTGTGGCCACTGGTAAGTCCCATCCCCAGAGGCTGTTAAAGGCCATGCACGGTCCATAAATGTTGGTTGAATAAATGCACGGATGTATGCCGCCTTTTCACTGTGGGTTCTTTTAAAATACCTGCTGATGCCGCACCGGTCAACAGTGGTACAGCCGTGCAGTGCAAGGGCTCCATTTGCTAGGGCCTGGCTGGAGGCTAGCTTCCCCCACCCCTGCCAGCAGAGCACCCTACCTGTCAGGACGTGCATCTGTGCCGTTAGCCATCCTCAGGGTGCCGTATTTATGGCTCTGAAGCCCAGAACAGTCAGTTCAAAAGCAGGATGCAGGAGCAAGGTAAATATCTGGGATGTTGACATCTGTTGGGGCCCTCATCGACCAGCACATGCTTTCCCTGTTTTCTGGAGGATGGAGGCCTGATCTCACCCACTGCCCCCTCCACCAGCGGGGGGCAGAGCTGGAGCAGTCCCCAGCTCCTAATGCTGTCTCCTTATACGGAAAGCCGAACCCAGGCCATGCCTGGAGAGAAACAGACAGGAGAGAAGGGGGAGATGCTGAAGGCCTCTGGGCTTGCTGTGGCGGGCAGGATCCTGCTATGAGACCCTTGGCTTGGCCTCTCAGCTCAAAGAGTTAATGCCCCCTCCCCCAGGAGCCTGCCACCATCCCTCCTGGAGGCACCCCTGCCCCCTAGCAGGGTGCATGCAGTGTGGGAGGGACAGAGGGAGGAAAAACCAATTCTCCAGAATGGCAGCCCATCCCCAGCTGCGGTTAGCATATGACATCTTTCAAGACAGGCAGAAGTAAAGGGGGACCGGTAGTGATGCACAGAAGTATCTGAGTTTTGCTAGACTTTCCAAATAGATGCAGAGTGGGAGGGATTCACAGGGCCTCACTTTACTGAGTGGCCAACAGCGATGGATGCTGCAGAGGGCCCAGGAGGAGGCCACACAAGATGAGCTGAGCGGGGGCAGGGCCCTTCCCTGCATTATATAAGCATCCATGGGCTTGCTAGGGGGGCTCCGGAGGGGGCATGATTTCATCTGAGGAGTCCCTCTGACACGAAGCCCAGATCACAGCTGGGAATGGCGGTCACCTGTGCACATCAACCTTCTCTCTTGCTCTCCCTCTGATTCTCACAGCCTCCAGGGATAATTACAGGGATAATTATGGGCGAGAAAATGGAAAGTGCAGGCGCCTTCTGCATTCCGGAAGCTGAGCGCTGTCAGCACAGCTGGAGACCTGGGGGGCCCCCCCTGGGGGGCTGACAGTAAAAAAAGGCAGAGTCTGGGGCCATTGCTCTCCAGCCACAGGTCTGAGCCATGGCCTGTGTGGGGGACGGCTCCTGGGTCCCTGAGAGCCTGGTCCGGGGGCCCTCCCAGACTTTCTAATCTCCAGCCCCTCATGCGCCCTCACACCTCAGTGGAACCCTGCATGCTGGCTGCTTTGGAGAATGGGTTGAGATGGGGGTTTCTGAAAGTGGTAAGTGGAGAGTCGGGACCCTGGAGCCTCCCGGGTGAGGGACCCTCGGAGTTGTCCCAGGCACGCAGCGGGACTGGGAGTCCTCCAGGCTGGACCTAGCTGGAGCAGTGTGTTCAGAAGACACTGTTCCCGGAGCGCGGATTTGACACCTTCCAGGGTCAGCACTGAGATGGGCCCCCCACCCCACCCCGGGGAGCTTGGAAAGTCAGGTGTGAGATCCAGTGGCCTAATTTTAGACCTTGGGTCTCTATGTCAAAACAGGAGCAAGATAATTAAAAAAAAAAAAAAAAAAAAAAGAACAGTGACCAGCCTGCTTTGACCTCTTGTTAATTATGAAACAAGCCGCTGTGCATTCCTCCTGCCCAGGGGGCTCGGTGGCACCCAGACCCTTCACCTGTGCGGGCATGGGTGGCTGCATGGCAGCACCCCAGATGGGAGGCACACAGAGGGTGACCCCCACCCCGGGGCACCCCCCAGTCCTTGATTTGGGTAGGCGATGGCCCTTGGAGCGGACACCTGTGAAAAACTGTAATCTTCATCACCTTGGTTGGCCTTGAAGATCAGCCATCTGGGGTCCCTACCTGGGGTGTTACGATGTTTGCAGTTTTAAGTGTAGGTGAGACACCCATGGGAGAACGATTCCAACAGTGCCCAAAGGGATCAGGTAAAAATGTCTCCCTTGGGCCCCTTTCCCCTGCATCCCTTCCTGAGGTGTTCTCTGCATTGTGGGGGGTGGGGGTCTCTCCTACACGGATGGCCACCTCTGAATGTCCTACTCCTTTTCCTTCCTGAAAGCTCAGCGTGCTTACCTTGGAACAGCAATGGGAACTAACCTTCACCAGCGTTTGCTCAGACTAGACCCTGTTCTAACTAACCCTCCAGGGAGCTCTTAGTGGGCTTTGGAGACGTTCCCTTTCCGGTCCACAGAGCTCCTTTCTTTTCAGTGGCTACATAGTATCCCATTGTGTTTACTGATCTCATCCATGAGGGGACACTGAGTTTGTTGCAGACTTTTACCGCCCTAAAGGGTGCTCCTGGAAACGTTCTTTTCCTACTCATTTCACTCGAGGGAAATTAGGTGTCGGATTTGCTTCTGGATCTGGAATCCCTGGGTTAGAGAACCAGTGTGGCTGTGACCACACTGGAGATCCGCCCCAGACCCTGCGTCTGAAAGCAGATGCCCCTCCTCCCCGGGTGGCTGGTGCACCTGGCCCTTGCCCCTGAGGGCCATGGGAGATCCCCCGCCCTGTCTCGGCCAAGCATCGGCAGACCCTCAGGGACTCCTGTTGGAGCTCAGTGTGATCAGCGGCAGCGGGGAGCTGTACGAGATCATCCCCAGAGAAACGGTGTTGTGCACAGAGATCGTGCCGTTCTGGCTCGCCCTCCCTTTGGGGGATAGAGAGCCACACATGTCCCCGTCCTCAGAGGTCACGGGAAATGTTCTGGCGGGGTGGGTGATTTGCACAGAACACAGTATTTTGAACCCAGGCTGTACCCTGCGAGAAGAGCTAGTCCTCACGCTTAGTGCTTTGTCCCCTCGGCTGTCAAGAGACCGTTTCGGGGACAGTCACACCACTTTGTGAAGGGGATTGGGTTTCCTCGGGACGCTGCTTTTTTCTGTTCTTCCCTGCTGTTGGGTGGGGTGAGCTCCCTCCTCTGAGCTCCCACTGCCCCCCCAACACCATCCTGTTCACAGCCCCTGGGAGGGTGAGTGGGCATGGCTTGGGTGCGTGCGGGCTCTGGTGTCGCCGCGTGGCAGGGACAAAGACCTCCCTCCCTGCCTCCCAGGTGCTGGGATGGAGAGCTGACCAGTGCTCACACCCAGCAGACTAGAACAGCTTCTGCCAACAGAATGGTCTCAGCTGTGTTTGTGACAAACAGACCAGGGGTCCACCCGCATGGGCTCTCTGCTCGGCAGGGAGCCTGCTTCCTCCTCTCTCTCTCTCTCTGCCTGCCTCTCTGCCTACTTGTGATCTCTCTCCATCAAATAAAGAAATAAAATCTTAAAAAAAAAAAAATACCATGGCTGGTTGTCAGTCCTGTTGCCAGTCAGTAAGTCTAGGGGACAAATGCCACTGAGTCCAGGCCTGTGTGTGGCCTGTGCCACCTTGGCATTCCACTGCCTGATATCGACTCTGGGACACATCTGGACACAGACTGCGGAGCCTCTGGGTCCCCGGAGGGCAGGGGTGAGATAATCCTCAGTCCTGCTCAGTGCCTCATTGACCCCAGCCCCCAGGATTCCCCTGTCCCAGATGCCGGCGAGCCCTGCAGAAGGCCTGGCCTGGCCTGGCCTGTGTGTGCAGCTCGGCTGACTCCCGAGTCTTCTGATTGTGGACTGTGGGTCTACATCAGAGGGTCCTCATGAGGATGGGTGAGGTTGGTGGCGCCCTCTGTGCCTGTTTTCCTTTGGGTGTCATTGGTTGGGCTCACGCGCTGTTGCTTCTGATCCCACAACAGTCAGAAGCATCAGGTGCCTATCTTTCTCTGAGTCCCTTGGTTCTGTCTCCTCCACTTTTCCCCCCATCCCTGCCGCGGAGTTTGGAATTCTTCCCTTCTGAGCCCCGTCACCGACTAGCATGATTTAGGTCTGCCTTGTCCCTCCCTAGTACCTCCGGCTTAGATCGCGAGGACAGAGAGCACCATGCCATGTTTCTCTGCTTGGAGGAACCTTCCCTGTGTTTTGTGTGGGTCTCGGTTTTGTGTTTCAGGCATGGAGGTTGGCCTGCTGGGGAGGCTTCCTTGACAACCCCCCTCCCCCAACAAGTATTAATTCTGCCAGCCCCCGTTCTCTGCCGATCACATCTCCGGCACATTCGCCCCACTGGGGGACCTCCTAGGTGGTCTAGGACCTCCTCCGTTTGCCTCAGTGCCCAGGAGATGCTCTGGGGCTGGCCCAAGAGCAGACACCCACAGGTGTGAAGGCTAAGGCTGCCCTTTGCTTGCGGGCAAGCCTGGGCAGCTCCATGAACACTTGGCATCCGCAGGTGTGAGATAGCATAGCGGTGCTCCCTGCCTGGGGAATTGTTTTCTGTTGCGTTCATTATCCCAAGTGTTTGCAGACGCTGCTGTTTTAAGAGCGGGGCTAATAGGGAACATTAGGTGCTGCCCAAGGAGGGGCTGTGCTTGGCTCTGAAGCTGGCTTGCAGCCAGAGCCGCGTTCAGCTCCGGCCCCCAGGAGAGGCTGGCCCCCAGGAGAGGCAGGAGCCTCTGCGCATCTCCCGCATCTCCCGACCTCATCCCGTGGGCCGCTGAGACTCGTGTGGGCCCAGCCCTCTTGCCCCCTCATTTTTGCCCTTTAAAAGGAGAGAGAAGAAAATCAGACTGGTGGGCAGAGGCCCCAGCAAGTGAAGTAATCCTAACTTAGCTTTGATGCCGGCTGTGAGGATAATGGAATGGCCTTCGTCCCATAGAAGCTCAGCAATTAGCGGCAGCTAATTGGGATTTCGTGGCAAGCCTCCAGATTGTGCACACTATCAGGCCACCAAGGGCCACCCTGCCCCTTTGAGCCCTCCCTCTGTGAACAGAAGCCACTCCTCCCTCCTATGCCCAGACCCTCCCCCCTACACCAGTGGTACAGTTGTAGCTGCTGACCCCTCCCCCCACCAGGAGGAAGGGTGACGTCCCCCTGGGACTGGACACAGTGGGCTCCGGAGCCCCTTTGTGCTGTGTGCATGAGCGAGGGGCCCCGGGGCCTGGATGGGGTGTTTGTATGTGTGTGTGTGTGTGAGAGAGAGAGAGAGAGAGAGAGAGAGGGAGAAAGGGGCAAGTCGGCTCTGTGCTGTCGTTCTCAGCCCTGTAGAAGCCAGGGCTGTCTTTTTTCTCTCTGCACCTTTAGCAAATTTAGCAAACACGACAAGGGTTCTGGCCTGTTGAAATCCTATCACGCTCAGCACCCCCTGGCCTGGCTAAGTGAGGCTGCCAGCAGCCTGAAGCCCACTTCTGCGAATGTCTCAGGGAAGGTCTGGCTGCACCTGGGAGGGAGCCCAGGCTGTCTGCATGTGCACCGGCTGGGCCCAAGACTGCCGAGCTGGCACTGGGGGCCTGAGGGCGAGTGCAAGCTGGCCAGACCAGGGTGTCTGGTGCGTCCTTGCCCCCACCCTGTCTGCAGCACACACTCTCCTCCCCCATCCCCCCCGACCAGTGCGGTCATCTCCTTTCTTCCCGCATGACTGGGCCACGGCCAAGGCAGAAATGGCACTAGGCCTGGGCACTTAGCATGTGGGGGATTCAGCTAGTGTCCACGCACAGGGCCTCTGGGAGGTGTGGAGCAGAGCAAGGCATAGCCCCTTCTGCCCGGGTTAGAGGGTGCTGGAGGGGGTAAGGCGGGTAGAGAGTTCAGGGCCCAGAAGATGCTACGCTGTGAGTAAGGCACAGGCCTTCGAGAACGGACAGAGCAGAGCAGCCAAAGGCATCGACCCCCTGAAGGAAGGGAGGTTTTAGCAGGAAGAGACAGGCAGGAGAGGGAGAGGCTTCTCAGACAGAGAGGGCCTTTTTTTTTCTTTTTTTAACTGGCAAAATTTAAAATGCATACAGCAGCAAAGAGGATGAACCTTCCAACACTGTCACCTACATTCTAGAACATCTTGCCGTCTTTGCTGGAGGCCTGGATGCTGTGACACATGCCCCCTCAAGCCTCTGGTGTAGCGTCTGTGAGACTAAGGACATTTCCTACCTTAGCACAACTTCATTATCACAAGAGAGAACATTTTGCGCAAAAGTTGGGAAGAGAGCAGGAGTGGGGTTTGCTCTGGAATGGAGTGAATGAATGAGTCACTGGATGTGCCTAGCCCCTGGGTATTGCTGCTGACAGTCTGGTGGACGAGCTGAGACCAAGAACCACAACGCAGGACAAACGGGACTACTCCCCAGGCCGGTGGGAATGGCTCCTGGGGACCGGACCCACCAGGGACGAGGTCACAAGAGGAGAGTCTTCAGCTTGGCAGACAGCACAGCTGTGATGTTAGCAGGCCAAGGGCAGGGACAGCACTTCTGGGTGGCCAGAATGTTAGGAGAAAGTCCTAGAATCCAGGTGGAATGCATGTGCTAGGGACACATGCAGGTGCATGGCCTCTCGGGGTGAACAGGGACACCAGGACTGTGCAGGGCTTTCCAAGTGGCCTGGTTGGATCTGACCTTTTGCGGGTCACCTGCATGGGTGGGTGAGGTCTCTCAAAACATGGACTGAGCCATAGCCTCACGGCCTGAATGCATGGCTGAGGTCCTGTCCAACTCACCCAACATGCCCAGGAGAGATCAGGCTTTCCAGAGGTATGGGACGGGCGCACGTGCAGGCCACATAGCCCCACTATGCGAGCGGAGGACACCGAGTGGCTCTTTGGAGTGGGAAACACCCTGAGAGGTTCCTGAGGGCCCAGAGCCAAGGTGGGCTGGCTTGGGAAGGAACGGCACAGGAGGTGTCCCCTAGCTCCTTGGCGGCTGCAGCGAGCTGGCCAGTTGGTGCCCCAGCTTTGGGCGGGGAGGGAGTTCCTGGCCTGGTGCCCATGCCCGCTAGCCAGAGGGGAGGAAGCAACCCCACGCTGCCGGCATTCACGGACCTGCTGGGTGTCGCAGCGGGTGGGGATGTTAGAGGCTAACCCCCTGCCCTTTACACGTGACCAGACTGAGGTCGTGATTATGTCCCAGCAAATCATGGGGAGAAAGCCAGAAGGAGAGCAGGCCTGGGAGCTTAGTGATGAGAAACACAGGTTCCGGGTTCAAGGCTGAGCTTTCCTATTTGTCTGCTGTGTGGCTTTGAGGGGGTCACTAAACTACTCTGTTCTGAATGGGTCAGGTGAAGTGGTTTTCTCATGAATGGTGGTAAGGG
This sequence comes from Mustela erminea, assembly GCF_009829155.1. Taxonomy (NCBI): domain Eukaryota; kingdom Metazoa; phylum Chordata; class Mammalia; order Carnivora; family Mustelidae; genus Mustela; species Mustela erminea. The sequence continues at coordinate 12,649,498 of NC_045631.1, read as the reverse complement.
CTCTCTGACGATCCGTAGGCCAGGTGCTGCACACAGTAGGTCTTCTGCTTCTCCTGAACCCTACCCAGTCCACTCCCCAGCCTCGCCAGCCTCGCCAGCCTCCAGCCAGTTCCCAAAAGACGCGTGAAGACTTTTTCTCCTAGCAAGGCTGAGTTGCCGAGGTCCTTCAAGTGCGGAGCTGGACCTCTGAGCTCTCCCCAGCGCTGTGGTGGCAAAGCCTCACTGTTGTTACAAGGACCCGACAGGCCCTGGGCTCACCTAGAGAGAAACGTGTGCGTGGTCAGGCTCTGAGGTCAAAAGAAGGCATGAGCTTGACTTTGCCCTCTGCCTGGCGAGCTGCCCTGGAGGTTCAGAGCTGCTGTAGCTGTGCTCCAAGCTCTGGGGCTTGGCTGGGGGGTGGCGGGCACCGTCTTCAGTGACTGTTTCAGAGGACAACCGCTTGTCGAGGGAGGGCTTCCCGGTGCCAGGGGCCTGGTGGAGGGCCACCGTGCCGAGTTCAGACGCGGGAAGTAACGCTCACCCAGTGACGTGGGATTCCAAGGAAGTTGAGGAGGGGTTATGACTCGTGAAATTAATGACACTTGTCGAAAACAGGAGCTGCCCAGGGAGAGCTTATGGGAGAGTTTTCTGGCAATGAAACGGTTTTAGGATTGAGTCAGTAACCAAGTGGCTGTGTGAGGGTCCTCAGAATGTTGTGGAACAGCGTAGCCCTTCTTGGCAGTGCCTGGGGATACGATTTTATTTATTGAGTTGAGAGAAAGTGAGCACAAACAGGGTGAGAGGCAGAGGGAGAAGCAGACTCCTCACTTAGTGGGGAGCCCGATACGGGGCTCAGTCCCAGGCCCCGGGGTTCATGACCTGAGTCGAAGGCAGACACTTAACCGACTGAGCCACCCAGGCGCCCTGAGGGTCTGCATTTCTAACAGGCTCCCAAGTGTTATGGGTGCTGCTGGTCTGGGTTTAAGGGACTGGATTGGAGGTGGCGAGGCCATCCTCGGAGGGAAGGCAGCTGGAGAGGAGCAGAAGTGAGTGTCCAAACCCGTCTGGCTTCAGGATGCTCCCGACAGGGCTGTGTCTCCAAGGAAGGGAGACAGCGCCCTGGCCCCACCCCCCGTCCCCCTAGAGTGTGGTGCCGGTGGCCTCGGGCCCTGTCCCGGTTCCCAGATGGCTGCCCACGGGCCAGACCTCCACTCAGTCTTGGTTCCCACTCATGGTCCCCGCTCATGGACCTGCTGAGGGTTAGACAGACAGCCGTGGACCAGCCTCAGAAGCCCAAGGGGTGCCCACGAATGCCAGGACTGGTGTGTGTCTTGGCGAAAGGTCCAGAAGGTGCCCTTGCCTTCCTTCCATCAAAGACAATCCCACCAGAACACACAGCCCCAGTCCCCTTGACCTGTTTGTGTCCTTACTCGAGTTCAGCCCATTCTCCAGAAGGCTGACGATTGCCTCAAGATAGGCTCTTTCCAGCTCTGGGCACCCTGAGAGGCGGCCAGCATTAGCCAAGGTAGGTCACCGGAGGTGTGCAGGGGTGAGGCCCAGAGAGGTGATCTGGGACCTGGGTGAGGCGAGTGCCCTCCTCTGGGGTCACCTGAGCAGGCTCTTTGAGCTGTGTCACTCCAGTCCACGGAGACCGGGCCCCTGTTCTGGATTAACTTCAGGGGAGCCCAGTGAGGCAAATCACTTCGCTAGGCTCAGTGCTGGCTTTAAAGAATAACAAAATTAGCAGCCCCCTTTCTGGCCCAGACGCTCTCATTCCAATATTCACTAACGGCTTCTCTGGCCCTGAACTCCTCCTTGAAGGCAGTGTGGGACGGGGGCTTCCTGGGTGCTGGGCCCACGTGGCCAGCACCTGTTTGGGTGGTCTTAGAGCTGGGGCTGGCGGCCCGTTCCTCTCTGGGCAACGGGCTCCGAAGATGTCCTTCTGTGGTTGCAGACCAAACCGGTGGCCTTGGGTACCCTTCTCACCCTGTCACTTTTGTGTTTTTGGGCAGGTCACTGCCCCTCTGGGAACCGGAGTCCTCCCCTGGAAAATGGACGTGTCTGTAGTTACATCTAGAGCCCTTGACAAATGTGTTCTGGGTCCTGCTTTTTAAGTTCCGGCTGACTTTTCCAGACCAGTGAGTGGCTTCCTGCCAGAGTCTACCTGTGCCCTGCTCACTGGAGCCGGGGACCAGGCCCCTGGGGACGCAGGCCTGCCCACACCCTGCTGCTGCCATGGCCCTGCTGGTTGCTCTCAAGTCAGCTCAGACTCGTTTCCACGAGGGGGGTCTCCGTCCCCTCAGCCCCCCAGGCCTTGGCTCCTCGCTCTCTTAAGCCCCATTCTGCATCCTGGCTATTGCCCCCACGTTTACAGGCTTGTCCTCGCACCTGCTCCTCAGCCTTGGGCTGTGGAGTTTGGGAAGCGCTCTCTCCTCAGTGTCTGTGTGTCTGTGTTCCTGTCATCCCGTGCCCGGTCCGTTTCTCCTGCCCGCCCTCCTGGGGGCTCGTGCTGCAGTGCCCACAGGCTGGGTGCCCCGGGGGTCTCAGTTCCACGGGCTCTGTCCACTAAACTTACCCTGCAGGCCAGCAGACCACAGGAGCAATGACCACAGTCACATGCCCGCCAAGCCCTGGAAACACCTGTCGGTGGCCACTAATTTACAGTAGCAGAGTCCTGTGACTTCCAAGTGGCCTCCACTGGGGGTGGGGGGAAGATAAACCAACTGTGGTCCATACCCCTGTACCATGGACTCCCTCTGTGGCAGCCCCGGAGAGGAGCCCCCCACTGATGTGCACGGACTCTCCTCCATCTCCCGGGCCGGTTGAAAAGGCTCTCTCTGAAGGCAGTGGGTGCCTTGGACCGCAGGATGCCACGTGTAGGACAGGGGGCAGAAAACAGGTCAAGGGTTGCTGGGGTGGGGGTCAGGGAGGAGCCTGGCTGCGAAGGCCACCAGGAACTTTCCAGGGTGACTGAAGTGTCCTCTGTCCTCATTTGGCTGTGGCTGCCTGACTGCGTATGTTGGTCTGAACTCAGAACTCTGCCTTTGAAAGGGTACATTTCTATCAGATGTGAACTTTATGTTTCCCTCTATAGGTTGGATCTCAGAAACACCTCTCTTCTAAAATAAACAAGTAGTGTTGCAGGAAAAAAAGAATCAAGCTGGCTGACGGTAGCTGCTAATATTACAGCGATGGGGACAGTGACGATGACATTGTGTCTCGTACCTGGCCTCCCCCTCCCCCAACCCCAAGAGGTCTGGGAAAGGCCCCAGCTGCTTATTGAAACCCTGTGTATCCAGACAACCACTCTGGCCACGAACCAAATACTTTAGAATTTCCTTTCTGAGTCAGGCTGAAGTCCATGTAAATATTGACCGAAGAAGGCAGGCTAGACTTTGCGCTATATTTGGTTAGTAGCTGAAGAGTCACTCACTCCTGGGCTGTTTTTCCAGTGGCTTCTTACAGGTGGGCCTTGTTTTATTGAAAGTTTTAAAAAGATCCTGTAAAGCTTTGTGTAAACGAGCGTGGTCAGAAAGCCCGCATATTTGCATGACTCTCACGGCAGTTACCTCTCCCTGCCCCTTTAAGTGTATGTATTAAGTGCAGTTTAAAAATAGATACTTGGTCTGCTTAAGCGAGGACTGTATTATTGAGATACGTTGTACCGCCTTTCCCTGGCCTGGGGCAGGGAGCTCTCTAGGCCACGTGGCGACCCTCTTCTTACGAGGAGCCATCTTACGAGGAGCCACATGGTGTATCGAGTGAGTGACAGGAGTTCCGGGGACTGTCTCGTGGAGAACTGGGTGTCCTCCCTGCTTCCTGTCCGGGCGAGGACAGGTGGCATCCCTTTAGCATCCTCCACTGGGGACAGGGAGAGCAGATGAGACAGGATGGGCTTACCCTCTGGGTCCCTTACAGCCAAGCTGTCCCCTCTGGAAGGTAGGGGACATCTGCGCGGTTGCATGTCTGGACCCCCTCCAGCTGCAGGTTGGACACCAGGATGAGGTCCCACTCCTGCAGGGGCAGAGCCTCTGGGTCCTGGAGCCAACCATGGTCCAGGCTTTTCTTCCCTCCCTCCCACTTCTCCCTTTCCCCCAAAACAAGTATCAGGGACAGGAGAGGTGGCCACGAGGCAGAGGGTGAGGAGCTGTACAAACCATGATCATGTTGGGGGCCGGTGCAGGGAGAGGGCTCTGCGGCTTCTGGCACCTGGGGTGGCTTGTGGCTCCCATGTGGGGTTGGGGGTGGGTGAGAACAGTTGTGTCAGGTGGGCTGTGTCCCTCTCTGGCCAGGTGACTTCTGCGTCTGGCTATGGTCGCCCTGTGGGCATGGGGTCTGGGGTCCTGCTGGGATGGGGTCTGCCCTCTTGGGGGTGTCAGCAGCAGGGCTAGGGGGAAGCACAGGATCTGGGGACCAGGAACAGGATGGGGGCCTGGTCATGGGATCTGGGGACCAGGAACAGGATGGGGGCCTGGTCATGGGAACTGGGCAGGCAGCCACGGGGCTCCCTGCAGAGCTGGGCCCCAGGGATTCCCTCTGTCCTTCCCTTTTCTTAAAAATATTTTTTCTACCTATCTTTTCTTCACCCTTTTTTGGGGGGGGGTGGGGCAAAGGGAGAGGGAGAGAGAATCTCAGGCAGGCTCCTTGCCCAGAGTAGAGCCTGATCTGGGGCTCGATCTCATGACCCTGAGATCATGACCTGAGTCGAAATCAAGAGTCAGACGCTTAACCAACTGAGTCACCCAGGTGCCCTTTCCTCTCTTTTTTTCTAGCGTTCAGATGCACATAACGCAAAGTTTACCATTTTAGACACTTCTAAGTGTACAGTTCGCGGTATTAAACACATTCATGTTGTTTGTGCCGCGAGCATCACCATCCATCCCCAGAGCTCTGGATCCTGTAACACTGAAACTCTGTCCCCATTCAGCACTACTTCCCCATTCCCCTGCTCCCGGCCCTTGGCAGTCACCCTTCTGCTCCCTGTCTCTGCATTTGAGACTCGAGGAATTTGAGATAAGTGAGATCATGTGCTATTTGTCCTTAGGTGTTTGGCTTAGTAATGTAGTGGAAGGTCCTCGAGCATGTTCAGCCACGTGGTGGCGTGAGTCAGCATTTCCTTCTGTGAGGATGAGGCCTGGTCCCGTGAATGGACATACCACACTCTGCTCACCTGCGCATCGGTCACCGGACGTTCAGTTGCTTCACTGTGTTAGCTGTCAGGAACAAGGTTATTGCAAACGTGGGTAACCAGATGGCTCTTCAAGACCCTGCTTTAGAATTCCGTTGGGTGAGGGGCGCCTGGGTGGCTCAGTAGGTTAAAGCTTCTGCCTTTGGCTCAGGTCATGATCTCAGGGTCCTGGGATCCAGCCCTGCATCAGGCTATCCACTCCGTGGGGAGCCTACTTCCTCCTCTCTCTCTCTGCCTGCCTCTCTGCCTACTTGTGATCTCTCTCTGTGTCAAATAAATAAATAAAATCTTAAAAAAAAAAAAAGAATTCTGTTGGGTGCATCCCTAGAACTGGAGTTGCTGGATCATACGGGAATTCTGTTTTTAATTTGTAAAGGAAACACGGGGGTGTTTTCCACGGCAACTGTGCCAGTTTACACTCCAGCCGAAGGTACGCAAGGGTCCATCCACATCCTCGCCGATGCTCGTTGTTTTCGGACTCTTGGTGGTCGCCGTCCTAGTGCGTGAGCGGGGATTTGTTTGGTGTTTGGATTTCCTAATGATGAGGGATGTTGAGCATTCTTCCATGTGCTTTGGGGCCGTTCCTTGGAGAAGCATCTCTTGGAGTCCTCTGCCCATTACAGAATGAAGTGGTTTGTTGTCACTCTTTCCTTCTTCCAGGGACAGCATTGGCCCAACGTTCAGGATGTGGCCATCATTGTAAACAGGCGCTTTGAGGCCTTGGTTTGGAACTTGGGCAGATCCAAGAAATGTAACCAGAGGGACTGTCACTGTCCAGCCCCGAGCTGCCCCAAGGTCTCTCTGTGGGCATCCCCAGCTACGGAGGGCCTTAGAGGCGGGTCTCCCTGAGGAGTCAGAGGACCCGCTCCCTGGCCTGTAAGGGCTTAGTTTTAGCGCTGTGAAGGGTGGATTGTCCATGGATTTGGGGGTGCAGGCCTTATGCTTCCTCCTCAGGCTCAGAGAGACCGTCAACCCAGCGAATGAGAGCAGCTCTGAGGAGGAGCTGATCCTGCCATGTGTGGCTGGTACCGGGGCTGAGCTGCCAAGCCCCGGGTGTTACAGGCCCCCAGGTGTTACAGGCCCTCAGGAAGGGAAGGTGGCTCCGAGTCACCCCCCCCGACCCCGCCCCATCACCACTGCCCCCCACCTCAGCCCAGGAATAGGCATCCATCTGTACACCCCTCACAGGACTGCTGTGAAGACAGGGGCAGGAGATAGGAAGCAAGCGTCTGCCATCTTTGTGAGGGCTCGCCCCACGGAGGGGAGACTGTATCCTAGAGGCCACGGTCACGTGGGGAGAGAGGCTTCCAGGAACCGCAGCCACTCACCGGGCCAGACCCGTACCAAGGTCCCACAGAGCTCCAGGGAAGGGTGGGGTGCCCTCACCCCAGGAGCCTCACCCTTGGGGTTCCCTGCAGCAACTTTTTTTCTTTTATGAATGATACTTTTCATGTTGTATCTAAAAAATGATTGCATAACTCAAGATCATAAAGATTATCTAGTATGTTTCCCTGTAAATGCATTATAGCTCTGGGTTTTATGTTTAGATTTATAATCCCTTTTGAGGTCATTTTTGTATATGGTCTGAGTTAGGGGTTGAAGTTCACTGTCAATGTGATCTCCAGTGCCACTTGGAAAACTTTTCCTTTTTCCACCGACCTGCCTTTGCACTTGGTCACAAATCAATTGGTCTTCTGTGCGTGGGTTTATTTTTGGACTCTCGTTCTGTTCCAGGGATCTATTTGTCTGTCCTTACCATTCGCACCGGGCTGTCTTGGTTACTGTTGCCTGAGAATACAACTGGAAATCTGATCGTGTTAGTGGTCCAATTTTATCCTTTTTTAGAGTTGTCTCGGCTATTCTAGGCCCTTGCATTTCTATAGGATTTAGAATCAGGCTGTCAGTTTGCAACAAGAGGGTGGTTGCTATTTTGAACCTGGGGGGTGAGTAGCATGACTCTGTAGACCAGTCGAGAGATTTGACTTTGTAATAAGACAGAGCCTTTGAACCTGTGGCCACAGTATCTCTCTTCATTTCTTTATGCCCTAAGTTCTCACAGCAATGCCTTCCCACATTCAGTCTGCCGGCCTTACAGCGATTTGTAGATCCCCTCACGTTTCCACATGGGTGATCATGGGTCCACTGGGAAGGATGTTTTACTCTTTCCTTTCTGATTTTGAAGTGTCCTTTCCTGATCTGATTGAATAGGCTAGAACCGTCAGCCCAGCTTTTTTTTTTTTTAAAGATTTATTTATTTATTTATTTGACAGAGAGAGAGATCACAGGTAGGTAGAGAGGCTGGCAGAGAGAGAGAGAGGGAAGCAGGCTCCCTGCTGAGCAGAGAGCCCGATGCGGGACTCGATCCCAGGACTCTGAGATCATGACCTGAGCCGAAGGCAGCGGCTTAACCCACTGAGCCACCCAGGCGCCCCTAAAACCGTCAGCCCAGCTTTTAAAGCAGACCGCTGTCTTGCACCTGATCGGAGGGGAAGGCTTTCGGGGTGGTGCTAGCTGTGGCTTTTCATCGATGCTTTTTGTCAGGAGGAGGAAGTTCTGGGCTCCCTGGTGTGCTGAGTTTTTGTCAGTAATGTATATTGGATTTTGTCAAATGCTTTTTTGTATCTGTTAAGGTGGTCATCATGTTTTTCTTACATATTTTGTTTATATGGTGAATTCCATTGATGGGTTTTCTTTCTTTTAATGATTTTTTAAAATTTATTCATTTGAAAGAGAGAGAGCGCGCACAAGAAGGGGGGAGAGAGTTAGAGTTAGAGGGAGAGGGAGAAACAGGCTCCCTGCTGAGCAAGGAACCCAACGTGGGGCTTGATCCCAGGACCCCAGGATCATGACCTTAATCAAAGGCAGCTGCTTTAACCACTGCACCACCCAGGTGACCCCCATTGATTGAGTGTCAACTGTTAAATCAACTTTTCATTCCTGGGATTAAACTCCACTTGGTCATGGTTTACATTCCTTCAATCTATCACAAGACCCCATTTGCTGATTTAGTAACATTTCGTCTAGAATTTTTGCATCTCCGTTCAGAAGGGATACTCATCCCTAGTTTTCTCGCGATGTCTTTGATTTTGGTATCAGGTAAGGCTGGCCGCATCGAAGGCATTGAGAAGGGTTCTCTCCTTTTCAATTTTGGGGAAGAGTCTGTATATAATTGGTATAATTTCTTACTTACATGTTTGGTAGAGGTCTCCAGGGAAGCCATCTGGGCCTGGAGTTTTCTTTGTGTGGAAGTTTCCAGCTATAATTTAAGATATTTAGATGGATATGGGGCTAGTCGGGTTATATACTTTTTCCTTTGAATGAACATCGGTGATTTGTGTCTTTCAAGGATATATACATTTTCTTCAAAGCTGTCAGACTTACTGGTGTAAAGCTGTTCACATGTTCCCTTATTTCCCTTTTACCATCTTCTGTATCCTCTGTAGTGATACCATTTCTGTCACTGTTGGTATTGAGAATCTGTCTTTACTTTTCTGGTGAGTCTGGAGTGACATTTTACTCTTCTGTTCAGGGAACCAGTGCTTGGCTTCACTGACTTGTCTCTAGTGTTTTCTAATTTCAAGTTCATTGATTTCCACTGCAAACTTCTACTGGCTTGGGCTCCATTTTCCCCTCCTGTATCTAGTTTCTTAAAGTTGTTGAAACCAGTGATTTCAGACCTTTATATTTTTTGAAAAGATTTATTTATTTATTTTCAAGAGAAAGAGAGTGAGGGGGAGGAGCAGAGGGAGAGGGAGAGAATCTCAAGCAGACGCCACTCTGAGCAGGGAGCCTGACATGGAGCTCGATCTCACAACACTGAGATCATAACCTGAGCAGAAATCAAGAGTCAGGTGCTTAATTGACTGAGCCACCCAGGTGGCCCTCCTCTCTTTCCTAATAGAAGTGTTCAGTGCTATAAATTTGCCCCATGTGTGGCTTTAGCGGTGTCCCACATGTTTTGGTATGTTGGGTTTTCATTTTCATTCAATTAAAAATTTCTCTAATTTCCCTTTTGATTTTTACTTTTCCTATGTGGTTTTTTCGGAGCTCTTTCTGTCATTACTTTATAATTAATTCTATTGTGGTCATAGAACATACTTTGTGTAACTTGAATTCTCTTGAACTTTTTATGACTTGTTTTATTTTCCAGAATGTGGTCTGTTTTATGTGCCCAGTTTTTGTTCTCTGCTGCAGTTGGGTGAAGTACTTTATAAAATAGGCTGATTTGGTTGATAATATTCAAATCTCTATCTTTACTTGTTCTATCAGCATTAAGAGAGAGGTATTGAAATACCTGAGTGTAATTGAAGGTTTATCTCTTTCTTCTTGCACTTTTTAGTTCATGTGAGCTCTGATTCTGGGGGCATGGATGTTTAGGATTGTTACGTCCTCTGAAACTTACTTAGTTTGATATTAATATAACATGCCAGCTTCCTTTTTTAAAAAAAATTATTTACTTATTTCTTAAAATTGCAGCATAATTAACACATTGTGATGGGCACTGAGTGATGTACAGAATTGCTGAACCTCCGTATTGTACACTTGAAACTAATACAACACTCCAGCTTTGTTTTGACTCCTGTTAGCCTGTTGTCTCTTGTACTGTCCTTTTACTTTTAACCTATCTGTATCTTTATAAGTAAAGTATATTTCTTTGTAGCCAGCATACAGTTAGATCTTGCCTTTTTTTTTTTTTTTTTTTGTAAACCCAATCTGACAATCTGTCTTTTAATTGTGATGTTTAGGCCATTAACATTTAGTGTGATTATTGATGTGGTTAAGTTTAAATCCATGTCCTTCCCTTCCTTTATGTCAGGTGTCTGGAAAACTATTCTATACTTGTCTGTCTTTGGTTGTTTGAGGTGAGAGGCTAAACTCTATCCATCTTGGCTGGAAGTGGAAAGGACAGCCCATGTTTAACACTCAGTCCATATTCATTTGCCCCTCATGGTGTCAAAAGTATCTATTTACAATTGGTGTGTTTGACTTGGGATCCAAATAAGAGAGACGTTGCATTTGGTTGCATTCTTAAGTCCCTTTTATTCAGAGTAATGTCCCATGCCTTCTTTCCATGTCATTTATTTATTCAAGAATAAATGTCATTTATTTATTCAAGAAACAGAGTCATTTGTCCAGTGGAATTTGGGTTTGGGTGATTATGTCTTTGTGACACTTTTTCACATATTCCTCTGATCTGCTATATTTCCTGTAAACATAGATATAAAGAATATTCATAGAATCTGGTGCATGTTCAGTTGTAACACATGAAATTGCCAGTATTTGAATATTTGCCCTGAGTGGCAGTTCCCTGCTATCAAATCTCATACTTCCTGTTGCATCATGTCAGGAAGCCCCACTTTGAGTGACAGAAATTGGCTCGTGAATTCTGGAGGTCAACCTGGCCCTCCATTGGCAAGTTCCCCGCATGTTCCCTGCTCATTTTGGTCACTGATGCATGTAGCCTAGATCCTTATCTCATTTAGGAGTTGTAGAATGGTAATGTTCATTCTTTCCCTCTTCTTGCATTTATTAGCTGTGAGTCTTCTGTAAATAGAAACTTTTCCTCATTAGTGATGTGGTTACTCTGAGATATAGTTCAGTTAGTAATGGCGGGATGAATGCTTAATTTTTCTTCATTTAAAAACCAATTTTCAGAATACTGTGTCAGTATCCTAGCAACCTCCAAAGAGATTGGTGATTTGTGTGTGCATATGTATGTATTTATGTGTATGTGCATATATTTGACCTATTTCAATTTGCTGTCATTGCTTTTGTTGCTCAACACCCCTTTTTAGCCAGCTGGGGACACTTGAAGATTTTATCAGTGCTCTGACATTTGCATATGTATCTTTGACAGCTTCTGTTCCCAGATTCAACGTCATGTATGTTTCATATTCTAGACCTGGAGTTGAACTTTGAACTAAGGAGCTCTTGGAGACTTTTAGTTGAAAGTGGCACTTAGAGACCACAATCTGAATGCTAGAGGTGCTCATTGCAAAGGGAGAGGCCTCTTTTGTGGATAGGGCTAGGAAAGATGAATTTATTAGAAAGAAAGAAATCATAATCATATCATACTGATATTTTCATTCTGAAAGTTTTTGCTTCACTTTATTTATTTATTTATTTATTTATTTATTATTATTATTATTTTTTTTTTTTAAGAGGGAAGGATGGGTGGGGCAGGGGGAGAGGGAGAGAGAAAATCTTAAGCAGGTGGCTTGATTTCATAACCTTGAGATCATGACCTGAGCCGAAATCAAGAGTTGGATGCTTAACCCACTGAGCCACCCCATCCAGGCACTCCAGTTTTTGCTTAACTTTAAAGAATTTATTTTTGTATCTCTTCTCATATATGGGAAGTGTGGCTCCTAAATACATCAATGTAGTTTATACAGAGTCAGAATAACAATACTGCATTATTACTAATGATATCCTTACTGGATGCAGTTTAGAAATTCTTTCTAGGTTTGTTGTTTTTTGTTTTTTGTTTTGTTTTGTTTTTTGTCCTTAGGCTATATTATGTGTGAGGGAGGATTGGTGAAAATACTGTGTTTAAAATTACTTGAAAGCAATTTCATATATAGTTAAGTTCCTTTATTTGATTTTTGGATTTTTAGTGATTTTTTTAATGCTTTTGTAAAACATTAAATGGTCTCATGGTCAAATTATCAAACAGAAGACATTCTTAAATATCTAGCATTTCTTCTCTCCTGCTGCTCCACCCCTCACCTATAGATACTGGTTTTTGTTAGTTTTTGCTCTCTCCTTCTGTTATTTCTTTTGTTTTTGAAAACATAAGCAAGTGTTCGTACCCCCATTTTTTACACAGCAAGTAGGGCGCACGTTCTCCTGCACCTGCCTTTTGTCCACCTAATGGAATATACTGGAGCTCACACCATAGCAGCATGTAGAGATCTTCCTTCCTTTCCCTCTGGGCCATTCTGCAGGGTCAGGCTCTACCATGGTGTTTCCCCCTGTGCCCTGCCGATGGGGACTGCGTTGGGGGTCTTGGGGTTAACGAATATCATAGGCGGTGCTGAAGCCACAATGTGAACCCAGAGCCTCTGCGCCTGATGTCTGCTGGGACTCGTTCCCTGTGACTCTTTCTCTGCCCTGTATCTGGAAACAGCAAGAGCGGGGCGGGCTGCCCGTCCCCTCTTCCTGCGCTATGGCCATTGCAAATGAGAGGGAGAGGTTGTTGGGCTCCAGGCAGCCAAAGAAGCAGGAATGTCAAGCGCAGGCAGGAGACTCTCTGTGCATCGTGGCCCCCTCGGGTGTGACGTGAGCTCATGCTGCTGGGCTGGAATCTTGCAGATTGCCTGGAGGTGGGTGGCTCCTGTCAGTTTAACAAAAGTTTTTCTGGCCCAGCTTCCAAAGTATGACTTGGGGAGCCCCTCCCAGGCAGTCAAGTCCACGGGTTAATTCACTGCAAGGGGGATGTCTTAGATGCTTTGAAATTTATTTATTCGCTGGATAGGCCGGTAGGAAGTGTACGGTGAGCAGGTCATGACAGAATGAGGTTGTGTGCCGCACTGAAGGGGCATGGAACTATGGAAGCCATCGGGCATGGCCCGGTGCACCTGGTTGTATATCATGAAAGGGTGGTTGGCCCGGGCTCAGGGTGCCGAGAACTGAGAGAGCCCTCTGGGCAGATCACAGAAGACTTCCAAGCACCATGTGCGGTGTGCACCCAAAGGACAGGGCGAGGCTGCGTGTCCAGGAAGGGCAGGTGTGAGCCAGCCTGCACCGCTGCCTTGGTGGCCCAGGGCTCCCTGGGGGAGGGACGGAGCTAGCTGGCTGTCTAGCTGACAGAGACATACACCTTGCCTTCCTCAGGGGCCTTCGGACCCCTCCCCTCTTTATGAGCTCCCCAACCCACAGTCAGTGGCTCCCTCCTCCTCCTAGTCCCTCCAAGCCCTTGGAATGGAATCACCTGGGGGGGTTGCCCACTGAGTCTCCCTATAGGGTGGCAGGAGCAGAGGAGAGAAGGTCAGAGAAGCTCCTGATGGTTGTGTTGAGTTGGAGGCCTCTGTGCTTTCCTGTGTTCTTGGAGGCCCAGTGTCCTCCAAGATCCTCTTTCTGCGCTAGGTACAATGCTAAGTACAGGTAGAGGTGGGATGGCACGTGAAGGGTGAAGCCAGGTCCAGAATCCGTCAGTGAGTGCGTGACTGGAGCTCAGAGGAGTGAGAAGATTCTGGTTGTTGCTGGGATGATCTAGGACATGGGGCGCAGTGAGTAGTGGGTAGAATTGAGGAGGGGGATGCTGGTGGGGCCCAGTTGCAGGCAAGGGGAGCTTGAGGTACGAGCAAGAAGGCAGAAAGGTAGCAGAAGCCCCTGCATGGGTCTGGGCGGGGAAGTGGACGACGTAATCTAAACGGAAGGAGAAGAGGGGCTGTACTGGTGGTTCTCACACTGGGGCTGTGAACCCCTTGGAAAAGCTCTTAGAAACTCTGGCTCCTCAGCAAAAAGTTACAACGGCATTTGCTGCACCATTTGCTTCAGCTGTGGGATGTTCCCTGAGCCCTGCAGTGTGCCCCAGGTCCCCCGGTGGGCGGGCCTAGACTAGATGCTGGGGGCCTGACTCTGGCTCTCAGAGATGCTGATGGCTGCAGTCAGGGTCTGATGGGCTTCGCCAGTGAAGCCTGCCAAGAGTGAGAGGAGGAGCCTCGGTGAACGCGGATGGCTTGCCGGGGCAGAGAGGGACTGCCCCGTGAGTGGGCCTGGTGCCTGCTGTGATACAGGGTCTTCGTGTCCTCTCCCAGGGATGCTGGTCCACAGCAAACTTTCTCCATCTGCATCTAACTCGACCTTGAACCCAGAACCTAAAGCTGTTCACCAGCCTACCGTCCTGCTGGCCACCGGGGTAGATGGCCGACAGTCATTTAGTGAGTGTGACAAAGCCTCTGTCTCATTGCAGATGGGGTATTTCAAAAATCCACCCTCGGTGACCTTCTTTCTGAGGACATGTGGGAAATGTGAGAGGCAAAGAGGAGTATATGTCCTGAAAAGGTCTTCATCAAGTTGGGGAGATGGCTCTGGAGGCCCCTGCATGGACTCTTGATAGTCTCCAACCACGGCCCTTGCTTTTGTCCTGTGGATGCCCCGAGGGAGGAGCTGGTGCTTTTAGTGACTGAGGCATCTTTGGCCTTAATTATTGTTATTAATTTACACATTTTACATGAAAACAAGCACTGTTGTTATGAATGATTTTGTATGGTTTTCTCCCCATTTTCTTTCCAAAACATTCTACTGTCTAAAGCAGTATCTGGTCTATAGTAGATCCCCCAGGAAATGTTGGATGAATAGGTAGATGGTTGGGTGAATTGGTGGATGGGTGGATGGATGATGGGTGGATGGGTGGTTGGATGGGTGTGTAGGTGGTTGGATGTGTGGATCGGTGGGTAGATGGAGTGGAAGGGTTTTCTCATAGCCTTCCAGAGCTGAAGACTTTCCCCGGCCTATCTGAGAAGGCATTCCGGATAGCACTCTTTATCACTTGTGGCCACAGCCACATCCCTCCCGTCTTCTCAGTTGTTGTCACCTACGCTCACTGTGTTCCCAGTGAGCTGCTCAGACAGCCACAGGATGCTTGGCTGTCCCTGGTTCTGGGATGTCAGAGCTCCCGACTCTCCCTGGTTCTAACAGGTGCCCCCAGCTTGCCGGCATCCCTGAGTCAGGGTCTCCCAAGGACACCCTTATTCTTCTCCGGCCCTGGGCTGAGCGCATCACGTAGGTCTCATATAATCTCACAGCTCTCCGTGCTAGGTGTTACTTGTATTTCAGTCAGAGGAAATGGCTCAAGGGCACATAGTCTGCAAAGACTGGGGGTCAGGATTCAACTCGGGCCTGCTGAGCCTGGCAATGACCTTGGTGGTTTCCACACAGGCATTCCCGATCCAGAGTCACCGACGTTCCTAGTTACACACTCGCTTCTGGTGCCTGGACCTTAAACACAGCATGCCGTGGGTCTGAGTGGCAGGGACATGCTGCTGTGGGATGCTGTGACTCCCTGCTTTGGGGACTTGCTGAAGGCGCATTTCCCCTTACTTGTGGAGGCCGATGAGGCTTCTCTTGCAACTAGTGGGGCTGCCAAGCTCAGGGACCCACAGTGTGTGGGGCTCACACACTGGCAGCCTGGAATCTGAAGTCACTGTGTTGTGCCTGCTGGAGGCTGCGTGGGCAGGCGTGCCCCTTGTTTAACTCTGCTCACTCACACCCTGCCGGCTGTCAAGAGCCCGCGGCTTACACGCATACAGCCTGCTGCGATGGCGACTCCCACCGCTGCCCCGTCTGCCAGGAGGTGGCCTCTGTTGCTGTGGGTTGCCACGCAGGGCAGCAGGCCCTCTGTGGCCTCGTTGTGCAGACTTTCCCCCTCATACTGGATGCCAGGGTTTTAATGTAAAGACTTTCAATGTTGGATTGTTGGCTCAAACGCTTTTCAGTTGCCGTGAGTTTGATCGAGGCACTGCTGGGGCTCCTGGTGATGACCTCTGTCTGAGCGGAAGGATGCAGTCCCAGGGCATACCAGGAACAGAGCTCTGGAAGGTGCCAGAGAGAAGTGTATACCTATCGGGAGCTGTGGGTGCTTACCTCTGGGGCAGACATGGTCAGCCCCAGCCCCAGCAACATGATCCAGTGTGATCCAGAAGGAAGGAAGAACCAGAGCCTGCTCCAGGCGCTAGGGACCCAAAGAAGAGACATTCTCATCCCCCCAGACAAGGCTGTAGGGCCGACACGTTGTCGTCCCTGCCGCTCCACTAGCCTACAGCCTGTCTCTTCTATCCCCGCACAGAGCCTGTGGGAGAGATTTGCCAACAAAGAAAGAAAGAAAAGAAAATTAATCCATGTTAATTGGAAGAGGTCTCCCCGTTACAGAGCTGAGGCAGGTGTCGGGTGCGGGAGAGGCAGGGTTGCCACATGTAGCATTTCTACTGAAATGGATTTGTTGTTGATGTGAAATTCAGGTTTACTTGGGGGGCCTTGGATTTGTGGGGGGACCTTGGAGAGAGGGACGTAGGGCATGAGGTGGGCGGTGGGGGGAGTGTTGGGAATGCCCACGAGCATCTCGGGGATTCTGGGAATCTACAAGACAAGCAGGAGCCGTGACAGTGGAGCGTTGGGTCATTCCGCCTCCCGCGCCTGTGCCCGTACAGCCCGCAGGACAGTGACCTGCGTCATCCCACAGCCTGGCCCTGGGCATCCAGCCCCCTGCGGGGGAGCCACACCGCCCGCTTCCGGCCCCTTAATTGGATGAAGTGTGCAGCTGGGTGCCTGAGGAAGGGAAGGTGTGGCTGCCAGGCAGGGAGGAAAATTAAGCTTGGACTCAGCGAGGCCACTGGCTGCTGATTTATTGATCGCCTTGAAATAACAGCCCAATCTAATACCGGCTGACCGAAAGTCAGATAGATAGTTGTTATTCATAGGATTCCTTGTTTCCTCTTTCCCACAAGGCCCGTCTCGGGCTCTGCCACCTTCTGTTATTAGATTACTCAGAAAGTACATTTATCACGCCCGCTCCTGCCCCATTGCCCAGATGAAGGCCCAGGGACGTTGGGGCCCAGCTGGGATGTCACGGGTGGCAGAGTTGTGCCCAAAGGGCTGGGGCATGGGTCCCTTTCCTGGCCTCCCAGGAGTGTGCTGCGGCTACGGAAGTGGAGGAGTGTGGCCTCTGGGCTGAGGTCTGGTGTGTGTCCTTGGACACATCAGTCAGCCCCCTGGAAGCAGGTGAAAGCCCCTCCTTTGGAGGATGGACTCAGGAATCTGGGGTGTCACATGCAGAAGAGTCTACCAGGGTACGTGACATTGGGAGCTGTTCTCGTCCCTAGAGCTCAGGTGCAACAAGGATTGGTCTTAAAAATCAGCTTCACTGAGGTGTAGTATACATACGCTACAAGGCACACATTTCAGGAGCACAGTTTGAGTCCTGACCAAGGTGTCTGCCCGTGTGACGCCCGCTCCCACGGAGGAACAGAACATGTCCTTCCCCACAGCATCCTCCCCTGTACCCTCCCACGTGGCTCCCCTCCCTTCCCCGGCCCCGCCCACTCTGCGCTCTGGCAGGTTCTGCCTTCCAGCGGGTTTTCTGCCCTGGCTAGAACTCCACGTCAATGGAAGGAGGCAGAAGGCACTCTTACATCTGGCTCCTTCTGCTCAGCATATCGTTGATGACAATTGTCCCTTTGCACAACGGGACATGTTTTGTCTCTGCGTTCCGGACGGTGGTGGTGGCGGGGGGGGGGAGGGTTTCTGAGAGCCAGCGCCAGCCTCAGGAGTGTCAGGGTTACCTCCTCCCATGCCCGTGTCCTTTCACAGCTGGACAAACAGCTCCAGGGAGAGAGAGAGACAGAGAGAGAAAGAAACTGGCCTAGAGCATGGAGGGTACACCGGCAGGTCGGGGGCCAGCATCTAGTGGGCCCAGTGGTTCTCCCTCTACGCTTTCCAGACCGGGCCTGCGGGGACAGTCCCAAGCCCCTCGGGTGGAAGTCGGTGACGCCTTACATCATTTGTAACTGATTTCAGTGTCCTTTTGAAAGCATTATACCGTCAGCTGGGAGGGGGAGAAATCAATAGTCTTTCTAGCTGTATCTTAAAATCAGTCACAAGGAACAAGGTGTGCGAAAGAGAGAGCTTGTTCAAAAAATAAGTAGCTCATTGGAAAGAGGGGCCTTCCGTGGGTGGAGGGAGCACTGGATCAGGAGCCCAAAGGTCATTCTGCTGCTCTTTTTTCTGGCTGTGTGACCTCACCAGTCTCTCTGAAAGGACTTCTCTTCACCCCTTCGTCTGTACCCCTTGGTTGGCTGCTTCAGAGGGTGTCTTCCCGGGGACCTTCGGGAGGAACCCTATGCCGGCCACACAATCTGTCTTAACGTCTGACCACCCCAGACACCCTCCAGATTTAGGACCAGGCACACAGATGGCAAATCTACTCCATGAGCTCCCTGAGGGCAGGCCTGTTGGTTTACCGACTTCCTGAGCCCCTCACTCAGCAGTGGGTTGAGTTGGGTTGAAACCTACAAGCAAACAACGTGATTCAGCTACATAAAAAGCCTTTGTGCATGAAAGGAGATTAGAAAGAGAGTGAAGACTATGGACAGAATGGGAGAAGATATTTGCGAATCAGATATCTTATAAAGATCTACTACCCAGAATATATAAAGAATACTTACAGCTCATTAACAAAGATTATCAGCTCAATGGAAAGAATGGCAAAGGACTCCAACAGACTCTTCTCCAAAGGAAACATACAAATGGCCTGTAGGTGCTCGAAAAGATGTTTCCATTAGTCGTAGTCCATTAGTGTGTGGGGATCCCAAATGAGGAGGCTTGCCACTTCTCCCCCACTAGAGTGGCTACAGCTTTTGTTGTTGTTTGTAAATGGGAAATACCAAATGTTGGCGAGCATGGGGAGAAATCGGAACCCTTACACTCCCAGCGGGCATGGAAGAATGGTGCAGCCACTGTGGAGAAACCTGTGTCCACACAAACTTAGATGCTGGCGTTCACAGCAGCCTGGTCCCTAGTAGCCAAAGGACAGAAATGACCCGAATGTCCGTCCCCTGCCACACGGGTAAACAGAATGTGGTCTCCACACACGACGGGATGTCGTTCGGTCATGAAGTCGCATGCGACAACGTGCATTAACCTCAGGAACGTTATGCTGAGTGCAAGCCAGCTGCAGAAGGCCCCAAGGTTCTGTTTATCCCCCTTTTGGAAGAGGAAAACCCACAGACACAGAGCGTAGACGAGAGGTTGCTGGGGGCTGGATAGGGGGAGGCAGAAAGACAGCTAACAGGTACGAGGTTCCGGTGTGGGGTCTGGAATTAGACCCTGGTGATGGCTGCACAGCGAAAAAACACTTTGAATTTTATCCTGAAATGTTTTTTGAAAACCTCGAGTTGCCCACAAGAAGTGCACCCTGTGCCTGGCCCTGCCTTCCTCCTACCAGGCCACCTGCGGGCCCTGGGTGCAGCCTGCCGAGCCTCTGGAATGCTCAGCCCTCGCTTCCGATTCCCAAGTGAAGCCTGAGCTTTCCGTGGGGTCAGCAGGGGCCGCCTGCCTGGAGCCAGACAAAGGGTTTGTTTACCTTCCGGGAGAATGGGGCGGGGCATCAACAGCTGATCAGCAATTGCAGGGAAGGCCGAGGAGTAAACTTCCCATAAACTCCAGCCATCCCCCACCCCCGCCCCCCACCACTCAGGCTCTGAGGACAGGCCCCAGGAGCCACCTCCTCCAGGGACAGAGTCAGAGTCGGTGGCCCTGGGCCAAATCATAGGTGTGCCTGGAACCGCCAGCCACTCTCCGGGACCCAGTGCCGGGAAGGGCTGGTGCGAGGCGGGAAGCGGCATTGGGCGGCAGAAGAAGAGCGGCTGAGGCCGTAGGGGAGATACTGGCCCAGGAGCCCCCCGGACCTCATCCTCCTGCAGTCCTTCTGGGACCATAGCGGGCCAGCGGGGGCCCTCGAGACCCTCCGTGTATGCCACACGTACACATATGTTCAAGTTCAGGGCCCAGGTGGGTGACCTGCTCACATAACCACAGAGCGACCACCTCGACTCCCCAGCATCCCTGACTCTGGATTTGCCTCTGTGCGCCCCGCCCCCGGCCTCCACCCGCAGGTGCAGGGGAAGCGCCCCCACCCAGCCCCTGACCTCCACCTGTGGGTGGAGAGCGCCCCTCCCCACTCTCCGCCCACAGGTGCAGGGGAAGCCCAGCATGTCGGCCTGTGCACGTGAGGAAGCTGGGCTGGTGGAGACAAGCAGAGCTGGCTGTTCACCGTGCTCTGTGTGAGCTCTTGAAGGTTGTGAGTCTAGATATGATTAGTGCAAAAAACTGAAACAAGGATTCTGTGGCTTAAATTAAAAATTTGGAAATCTGTGCCTGGCTGGGTGTTGGAGTAGCAGGGGTGATGGTGTGGGTTGCCTCTCTTGGGCTCTCTCTCCTCCCGGGGGGTATGAGCATCCAGCAGGTGGGATGTTGGCCCCGGGGCTGTGCTTTCCCCTTGGCAGCTCCTGTCTGTACCCTCTTGGCCTGGCGTGGACTTTGGGAACAGTGTTGGGCGGGATGCTGGCTTTGCAGCAAGGCCCAGAGGCTGGTCCGAGCCCTGCTCCGACCTGGGTGTCTCTTCTGGGTTCGGCTCTCCTTCCGCTGCTCCGTGTGTGTTGTGTGTTTCCAGAAGGACAGCGCGGTCCACCTGGCAGGGCTAGAGGAAACCCCTGCAGGGCTGGCCCAAGTTCCACAGGCACCTGCTTCCTGTAACTCTGCCTGCTGGACATGGGGACCTGCCCCTGCGTCCACGTGGGTCCCGGATTCTCTGCAGCAAACGTCTTATGTTGCCTCCTCTCTTCTGCGCTGTTTAGGTTGCGAGATGGGAACAGAAAACCCGCCAGCTGAGCAGGGCCTTCCGATCCCCCTACCTGGCCTGCTACTCCCTGGGCACTGCCATTCTGCTCCTGAACGTCCTGCGCTCACACTGGTAAGCTCCCCCCGGGGCCGCCTGGCCAGAGTCAGTGTCATCGTTGGCATCCGCGGCGTGCGAATGGGCGGCCACTGCTGGTGGTATGAGGCTGTCCACCGAGATGCGGGGAGCACTGGGTCTGCACCCGGGGAATTCTCTCCAAGCCCTCTGGCCATGGCAAGTCACCCTTCCCTCGCTGGGCCATTAGACGCCTGTGGGCAGAGAAGTCCTCGTGGCCCCGGGAAGGGGACAGTAGCATGTGCCCGGGATCCGGGCGTGGACGAGTGGGGTGGACAAGGCCAGGTGGTCCCCAGGCTCACATCCCCAGTCCCCAGTGTGTAGAGAGAGCTGCTGTGGGAGTCTCCACCGGGAAGGGCCGGGACAGAGGCAGGTGACACTCGGGGACGAGGCCTCATCCAGGCTCGGGCTGTGCCAGCGAGCTGTTCTTCTCATCGGTGGACTTGATGTATTACCTTCCTGCCACCCAAGGAAGAGGAGAGAGCAGGCGAGCTCCTTCTAGATGATGAAGCGCCGTCCCCAGGCCGGTGGCGAGCACTCGTGCTCAGATGGGAGACACAGCACCCTGCGGGCTGCAGGAGGGCGGTGAGAGCTCTGTCAGAGGTGGCCCAGCCTGGCCTGGCTGTCCTTGAGCCTTGCGTTCTCCCCCCTCGGTTCTGTGAGAACCGTGGTGGGCAGCACGCTAGCTCCTGAACTAAACCTTGGCTCATGCGGTGCTTTGAGAAATGGAGACAAAACACAGGAGAACCCCCATCCCTGACTTGTCGTGACAGATGAGCTCTGGGGGCACCAGCCCCCACCTGGCAGTAGCCCTGGGGAGCTGAGGGTCAGCTGGTCCCCAGGTTCCCCTGTGGGCCCTGGGGTGAGAGGGGGTGGGGTGTGCAGGGTGTGGCCTCAGTAGATGCCAAGGACGAGGGGGTGCATGTTGACTGGGCCCTTCCCCACTCCCACCCCGAGAGAGCCAAGGCCCCAGCCTTTCCTCTCTGTGTCTGGGACACCTTTGCTACACACCCCTGCTGCCTTTCTGCCATGGTGGGCTTGGGCTTCTTGGCATAGGGAGAGGGAGTGTGGCCAGGAGGGGCCCCGCCAAGGCCAGCCTTCCCCATGGATAGTTGCTTCTTGGCCTTTTGGGCTCCCTGCGCATTGTCACGTTACAGTGACAGCCCCAGCCGTGTCCGTGGGCTCTGGGTCACCTCTTCCCAGGCCCCTGGCAGGGACTGCACCCCATTCTCTTGCCTCACCTCTGGTTGGGTCTGGCCTCTTTTTGTGCGTTAGTCCTCGGTGTCCGCGGCACCTGCCAGAGCCCCAGGTGACCCCCCGCCCTCCTCCAGCCCAGCTCCTGCAGAGCCCCGAGGCTGTTCGTTGGTACAATGTAAGACCATGTGACAGTGAGCCCCAGGAGTGTCAGGCCTGTGTCTGTCCTGGGGGCCAGTCGATGGCCAGGGCCAAATGCTGCGCCTTGCTCAGAGGCGATCAGTGAGCACTCGGGCTCAGTGCAGAGGATCGAGCCTGCACCAGGAGCCTGGCTGACCCCTGACCCTGGGGAGAGAGGTCACAGGGTGGCTCAGATGGCCAGTGCCAACCTGAAAGTGGAGGAGTGCTCTAGATGTGGAAACAAGAGGCTCACTTCTTGGCCCGGTCCCTCTGTCCCCTGGGCCTCCTTTGAACTGTGCTCACGGTGCCAGGACTCCGGGAGACCTGGCATTCTCTCTTGCTGCACTCTCCCACGGGCTGTGGCTGCCCAGGACGCTGGAGGAGAGGGGGGCTGGCCCACCCAGGCCTGTGCCTGTGCTGCCCACCGTGGCCTGCCGTGGCCCGTCGTGGCTTCCCAGCCTCAGGGTCCTCAGCTACCCAGCAGGAGGAGTCTCTCCTAGCATGGCTGGCACAGGGGGGCCCTTGTCACCGCCCTCCCTCCCTGGGACGTCGGTTACCTGTTCTTGGTGTCTTCTGGGAGGCTGCTTCCATCCCGTGAGCAGGGCCCACGGTGGGGCTTGCTTAGCAGAACCGGGTGGTGGCTGTCTCGGAGCAGCAGGCCTGGGTCCGGTCCCGATCTTGTCACCATGCAGACTCATGTGTGTGTCACCACGCTCGTAATCTTGTGTTTCTGGACCCTGCCACTCTCGGCCCTGACCAAAGCGCTCCTGTGAAGTGGATGGCAGGGGGGTGGGGGGCGCTGCCACTTGCACGTGCCCGTGCACCCCCAATGATCCTGCAGTGTCCCTGGCCTGGCGGGGCACGGGCTGGGTGGGGGTGGCCTGTGGGGTCAGGCCACAGCTGGGATGCAGTGGGAAAAAAGGCGCCCTGAGGTTCCCAGAGCCAGGGCAATGACATCATGGATTGGGTTTTTGATTCACAGGGGCTACTCTGCTCTCCTAGCTAACTTCCCTCACCATGCAGCTTAGGGAAACCATCACTTCGGGTCCCCGCAGCAGCCAAGGGAGGGGACTGGGAGGGACAGGGTCGTGGAGGAAGGTGCCCTCCCAGCAGAGAAGCTGCGTGGGTGGCTGCCAGCCCCTTCGTGTCTGCTCTGGGCGAGAGGCCCACATCCTGTCTTGGCTGCTGGGGACCTTTGGGCGCCCTGTGCTGTGTGCTAGCCTTCCCCCCTGCCCATGGGGTCCCTCCCTCAATGACTCTCAGACCCCGCCGACCTCCTTCCTTCTTCCCCAGCCCCCACCCTGGCCTGTAGCCTAGCCCTGTTAGCTCCTTCCCCGCTCAGCAGATTTCCCTTTGCTTTCTTCCCTCAGGAACCTTTGCCCACAGGGCCTGCAGACACTCTCCCCCTCTGGAATGAATGAATGAATGAATGAATGAATGAATGAATGAATGAATGCCTTACCCTCTCTGTTCTGCCTCCCAGCTGGTGTTGAACTCGTCTAGCATTGGAAGACTGTGCTCCCAAGGCCCACCCCTGCTAGCCACCTGCCTTTTTATGTCCCATGAGCTACGCTAGAACCTCATACTAGTGGAATCACACGGTATTTGTTCTTCTGCATCTGGCTGACTTCCTCAGCAGAAGGTCGTCAGGGCTCCTCCCGTTGGAGCACAGGTCAGAGCGCTTCATAATACCCAGCCAAGTAAGCCAGACACAAGAACTCGTCCTGTGTGATTCTGCTTACATGTGGGGTCTGAAAAAACCCCAACATGCAGAACAGAGGTCAGTTTGTGGTTGCCAGGGCCTGGGGGGTGGGAGGCGGGGAACAGGGAGATGTTGGCCAGAGGGCATGAACTTCTAGTTAGAAAATGACTAAGTTCTGGCAAGTTGAATGCACAGTGTTCAAACTATAGTTAATACCGTCTTGTATACTTGAAAGTTGCTGAGAGAGAGATCTTAGAAATTCCCACCCCCCCGCAACACGCACACGCACACACACATGGTGACTGTGTGAGGTCGTGCTCCCTAACCGACCTTATTGTGGTCATCATTTTATAATATATGCATACATCAAGTCATCACGCCATATGCCTGAAACTCACCCAAAGTTAGGTGTCAGTTATATCTCAATAAAACGGGGACAAAATCAAGGCACTTTGAATTTTTTTTTTTAAAGAGTGTCCTTCTGTAGTTTTGCATGTAACTGTTTGGGGAACTGTACCGTTTCCTCCAGCCGCTGTACCATTTTCCCTGCCCATCCACGGTGCACAAGGGCTCCCATTTCTCCACATCCTTGCCAGTGTTTGCAGTTACTATTTTTTCTTTCTTTTTTATTTCTTCTTCTTCTTGTTACTATTTTTTCTTTCTTTTTTATTTCTTCTTCTTTTTCTTCTTCTTCTTCTTCTTCTTTTTTTTTTTTTTTTTTTTTTTTTTTTGAGGGTAGGGCAGGGGCAGAGGGAGAAGGAGAGAGAGAATCCCAAGCAGGCTCCAGAGTCAGCATGGAGCCCAACACGTGGCTCGATCCCACAGCCCTGAATTCATGACCTGAGCCAAAGTCAAGAGTCAGACCCTCAATCAGCTGAGCCCCCCAGGCTCATGTTATAATTTTTTCAAAACAGCCATCAAGAGTATGAACTGTTTTCATTGGCATTCCCTTGAGCATTTTTTTTTTCATGTGCTTATTGACTATCTGTCTATTTTCCTTTGAGAAGTGTCTATTCAAGTCCTTCGCTCATTTTTTAATCGGGTTGTTTGTCACCATTGAGTTATACAAATGCTTACGTTTTACGTGGTTCTGTGAGCCTCTACAGGATATCCCAGGTTTTGCCTCTCAGCCTGAAAATCTTTATTCTCTGGTCTTTTGAGAAATAGTTTGTCAACTCCTGGGCTAGTTGCTGACTGAGGTTTCTTCTATCTCATTCAGAGGCATAATTTTAGGATTTTCCATATCAGGTGTCAGCAGACTTTTTCTGTAAGGGCCGGATTGTAAGTGTTTTTGACTCAAGGGCCACAGAATCTCTGTTGTGACTCCCGGAGATGGCACGTCAGCGCATAAAGATATGCCCGTGGCTGGGTTTCAATAGAACGGAATTTACGAGAACCATTGGCAGGGCCAAATTTGGCCATAGGCTGTGGTTTGCCTGCTCCTGCGCTCCATGAAAGGCAAGTCCCATTGCTGCTTTTGCGTATCCATATTCACCTGGTGGATGCCATCCCGGACCCCGGGAGGGAGCGTGAGTCAGAGCAGCCTGGGGAAGGGGCAGGTGCCCTGGGCTGCCTCAGCTCTGCTTCCAATGGGCGGGCCTGGAGCAGGTCACTTACACTCTCTTGGTTTCCTGTGTGAAGTGGAGCGGGAGTCTGGAGTCACCCGTCCTCACTGACCAGATCCTCTCTGAGTGTCTGGCCATGCAGGGGAATCCTGGGCCGAGCCGATGCCATCCTGCCTCGGGCACCATTTTGTAGTAACATGGATGGGGCGGTTATGTGGGCAGAAATCCATGCTCCGCTCTGGAGCCGGTAGGAAGTGGGTAAAGGAGGGACCACTCTGCCTGGATGCCAGCAGGAGGCAGGACACTCGGGGGCCCCGGTCTCTGGTTCCCTGATGGGGGCACCTCCTTCCTGCAGGCCTCCAGCCCAGCACTGTGGGTTCCTAGGAGACCAAGGGGACAGGCCCCCAGCAACCCAGCTCCAGACATGTAGACACCCGCAAAGAGCTCCCTGCCTCATTCTTGCATCCGGGGCCTGGGGAGAGCTGGGAAGAAGTCCTCCCCATGCCCCGCTTCTTGTAGCTGATAGCTCCTCCGCTTGGCCTCCTTCCCGGCTTCTTGTTCTGGGCACTGGCCTAGCCCGAGTCTGACTTCCGGCCCATGACTTTTCTCCCCGTTGGACCTGCCACACCAGGAAGTTTCTGGGACGAGAGGG
This sequence comes from Mustela erminea, assembly GCF_009829155.1. Lineage (NCBI taxonomy): Eukaryota > Metazoa > Chordata > Mammalia > Carnivora > Mustelidae > Mustela > Mustela erminea. The sequence continues at coordinate 12,623,566 of NC_045631.1, read as the reverse complement.
AACGTGCTCGCAGGCAGGACTGCTTTCTCCGCTCACCTTTCCCAGTAGCAGGCACTTTCCCTCCTCCCGGGCCCTCTCCCACTTGTCCTTCCCTCTGCCGCATGGAGTGATGTCGGGGCGTGAGGCTTCCCGAAGACGCTTGTGAGAATCCTGGCAAGACGCCCTCCTGCCTGTAGCCTTCTCCATTCCCCACCCCCTTATTTTCCTGAGCGCCCTTTCTCATATGTGCCTTTGTCTGATTCCCGTGTATTTTCTTTTTCTTTTGTGGTAAATAATACATATAACAGGAAATTCACCATTTAGCCATTTCAGAGTGTACAGGTCTTATAACAGTGATGTTTAGAACACTTGCGATGTTGTGCAGCCCCTTTTGTCTAATCCCAGAACTTTCTCACCCCAGATGAAAACCCTATACCCGTTAAGCACATGTCCCCCCACTCCCCATTCCTGGGCACTGGAAAATCCAAATTAGCTTTCCAGCCCTGCGGGTTTGCCTGTTCTGGCCATTTCCAGTGTGTCTGTCCTTCTCTCCGTAAGCCACAACTTCCGTGGTGGGGTGGTGGGCGGCGAACGCACACATGTCGGTGGGTGGGTGGGGGGCCTGTTGAATGGAGCACAGAACACGTGCCTGGTAAAACCCTGTGCAGGGGTGTCAGGAGAGCCCTGGGCTGCGGGTCCGCCAGGCATGAAACCAGGGCCCCGCAGTGGTGGCCGGTCCAGAGGGGCAGGGCCAGGCATCCTTGTTAGCTGGTGTGCCCCAGCCAGGCGACCAGAGGTGGTCTGGGGGCCGCCAACAGGATGCATGGGCTCCTTATTGGGAAGCCATCGGTGGAGACCTGTTCACTCTGGCTGTGGAGCGCGGGGGAGATGGAGGCCTGGAGAGCCCCTGGGGGACATCTGTTGAAGCCCCCGCCCTTCTGGCTGCATCCCCTGCAGAGCCTGGTGGCCCGGAGCCAGCATAACACAGCGTGTTCCCCCCACACACACCTCCTCCTGGGGGAGCGGCCTCAGGGCACCAGGGAGCCTCTGCCGTACAGGCCAGCCACTCAGTGGCGCCCGTGTTCCAGCACGCTGCAACACTGTCTGGGGTCCTGTGGAAACGAGGTGGGGGGAATGTGCCAGCATGGGGGCTGGCAAGCAGGAGCAGGCGGCCTCCTCGCACAGGCTAGGGTACACGTTCGGCAGAAACAGGGCTGGGCCGTGGCCAGGGGAGCAAACTACCTGCTCCTCCGGGTAGCAGTTGCCTGGGTGCAGCCCCCACCCCACCCCCGTCTGTACATGGGCCGGCCACATCGCTGGGGCATCCCCGCATGGGTGGCTCTCTGTCCTGGTGGCGTCCGTGTGCTGGTCATTGCTGCATCCAGGGCCCTTCAGGGACTGCTCACAGGATGAGGTCGGGACAGGCCCAGTGGCCAGGTGGCCACACTGAGGAGCGCACCACGGCTGCCCCAAGTTCACTGCCGAGGGGGCCTGTCAGAAGGGCCAGTAAAATGTGGGGGCTCCCCCAGGCTCGAGGAGTGTTATCCTGGTTGCTGGAGGCCCTCCATTCCTAGTATCTGCACTGCTCGGGGGCATGTGGGGCTCAGCTGCTAGGCCAGCGGGAGAAAGTCTGACTTCTTTCTGACCTCCAGAGCCTCTTTGAAAGGCTCCTCCACTCCATCCCCACCTGGCCAGCATAAGTCTCCTTTTCGATGAACTGCAATTACATCTGGAAATGCCCCTCACCTATGTTCGCAGGGCCTGCAGGGGGAGGGATTCTGCGGGCCTGCACGCTGAAGCCCCATGGAGGTCTGCCTGCCCCATGGTGGAAGGGAGTTCTGGGTGCAGGGAGCAGGTGGAAGGGAATTCTAGGCAGAAGGAACAGGAGGCATGGCTGGGGTCAGCCTTGGCTCTGCAGGTGGTGTGGGCACTGGGGTTTGCCTTGGGACAGGGCCTCAGATAGAGGTGTGGTTCAGAGTGGAGGCGCTCCAGAAGGAGGCAGGTGAAGACGGAGGTCAGAGCTGGGAGCCCCAGAGGTCCATGCAGACTTAGAATCCGGAGATGGGGCAACCGATGGATGTGGGAATGAGGGGTTTCCCTTAGACACCTTTTACCTCCTGATGCCCAGTGTTCTGTTGTATCCTGCCCGGCCTATGAACTGTGGCCAGGGCCTGTGCACGGTGCCCCCCAACCCCCGCCTCATCAGCACAGGCAGGAGAGGTGGGAGCAGCTGGAGAGCTGGCTGCCTGACCAGGAGTGTGGCCAGACAGCCTGGGTTAGGCTACCCTGAGGCAAAAGGGGCCTGGCTGTGGGATTTCGAGTAGGTTGTGGGTGGGTGGGACACACAACCCTGCATTTCAACAGGGTGGGCCCAGATGTTGGGGTCGGGGCCCAGGTAGAGGGCCCTCTCCCCTCCAGGGCAGTGGGGACCAAGGACTTAAAGCTGAGAAGGCAAACACAGGACCCTGCCCCTGCCCACTCACCTCCCCACTGCCCCACCCCCACTCCATCTGTTTCCTTATTTGTAAGATAAGACAGACCCTCTCTTGGCTGTGATGGGTTCGGGAAATGCTTTGAAAAGGTGCTGTGTTCATTCAAGGTACAGCATCCTGGCCCTAAATTCTCGCTGTGTGACGATTTCATAGGGGGTGACGTGGGTGAGCGTTTTTGTTTTCTTCTGTTTTAGTATGTATAGGTCTATTTTAATGTGGATTAGGGAAAAATAAGTCAACCAGAGGCCCATGTTCATGGATAGTTTTGCGTAACTGGGCTGAACCACCCGGCGTGAGCTAACCTAAGCCTGGAAGGTAGAGTCTGAAGGCTGTTGCCGCTCAGGTTTGCCTGGACGACCCGGTGAGGACGCCCTTAAAGGACCGGAGTCTGTCAGTGGCAGTCCGTTGCAGACAGACAAGGGGACAGGCCTGTCGCGGGGCTGTGGGCGCCGCATGTGGCCAAGCTGGGTGCCTGGTGTGTGGCGGGGACACAACGGGCCGTGACACCCTCTCCTCGCCTCCACCCTGGATTCCCGGATTTCAGGAGAGCAGAGCGCAGACATCCTCAAGTCACACGGGTGACCGAAAGCTCAATCCAGTTTTATAAAAATAGAACCCGAGACAAATGGATGAGTCTCTCCACTCCCACCCCCAGTGCGGAATCTTTCCGAAGGAAATTGCCTCCTATTACTTCATTCTATTACGGAGAGCGTGGCTCACAGAGCCACTCATCCCTCCATTAATTTTCCGTGGGGAATGGACTGTGCCTTCTGGCTTAATGGAGGAGCTGGAACACCACGGGTCACCTGATCGGGGCCGGGCCCTGCCATTCCAGGAACCCTGACGCCCGTGGGGCCCGGTGGCACACAGGGCGTCTGAACAGAGCTCCTGGGAAGGGCATCGCCTGCTGTCTGTGCTAACCCCAGACAACAGCCCCCGCGTGCTTTGTGGGGAGTGGGAAAGTGCTTCCCCGTGGGCCCTTCTCTTCCTCTCTTCCCACTGGTGAAGGCCTACAAGAGGGGCCACGGGTGGGCCCCTAGGGCCAATCTGGGGCCGTCCCCCACACTTCAGGGCCTTCTCCTTCCCATCACCTGCCCGAGATCTGCCCTTTCTTAGGAATCTCCATCTGCTTCCAACCAGATGGCTTTAACAGCAAGGCCATCCCCCTGCCCTGGGACGCTGCTTCCGCCCTGCACGCCAGAGGTCAGAGTAAGAACTTTCCATTTTCATCTGCCGCTGTGCTAGGCGCACTCAGGGTCAGGGACTTGCGTGCTTCTTGGAGGATGCGAGGGCCTCTGGCAGAGGAGGTGACACCGAGGCCGGCTTCTCTGGAACCCCGTATCTGGTCCCATCCGGGCTGTGGCTGGGCTCGGTGCCCCAGCCTGGAACTGCCCCCGCCCCCGCAGCTAAGGCGGCCGCTCTCCACTCTGCGCCCCCACAGCCGTGACTGCCCACTCGGAGGGCACCGCCCGGGCTGGACAGCCCCAGGCTGAGGTCTCTGTGACAGGCTGCTTGTACCCCAAGCTCCTGGGCCGGGCTCTGTTCCCAGCCTCTGCTGGGGCTGTTCCTCTTTCTGGAATGCTCTCCCCGCCCATCATCCCCTTCTCCTGGGGAACGTCTTCATCAGATCCCAGCTTCAGCCTGGATCTGGATCACCCTGTCCCCTGTGGCCGTCGTGTGGCACATGGTGTTTCATCACATGGTGTCACCCTGCCTGCACACCTCTGTCCCTCCCGCTGTGTACAAGCCCCACAGGCAGAGCCTGACAGGTTTCGTGCTTACCAGAGTGGGCACAGCCACTGGCCGAGGCTCTGAACGGGACGACGAGGGCTTACTGTTGCTTTCACACACAGGCAGACGCCAAAGCTCTGGGCACCCAAGTCTGTCTGGGCATGAATGCTGTTCTGCCAGGAGCTCTTTCGGTGGGCTGCCATGGGGGGCCCGCCAGAGCACTCGAGGCAGATGGGTGTGCTGGGCTGGTTAGAGGGTGCCCACCCCCATGCCTCATGTCCCTAGATTTGGGGGCCGGGGGTCAGCCCAGGCAGGGAGGAGCAGGTGCCTGAGCTATGTTGAGGAAGGTGGAGCCCAAGAGCCAGGCAGGGGTTAGGTACCCCAGTCCAACCCCTCCCGTCCACCACCCCCATGCGCATATATACACATTCTCTCTCTGCGGGGAGGGGTGGGGGGGGGTGATCCTTCATGCCCTGGTTGCCAAGGAGACAAGGGCCTGCAGGTGAGCCCCTGGCAGGGCCCGCACCCTCCTGCAGACAGCAGGGATGGGGAGGGTGCCGAGGCCCAGTGCTGAAGCTGCCTGCTCTGGGACCTGAGCTGCTGGGTCTGTGGGATCGAAGGGGGCCTGGGTCACGGGGCTGCCCAGTGCATGAGGGCCAGTGGTTTACCAGAAAGTCAGGTGAGGGCCTTCAGGGATGGGGCATGGGTGTGTGTGTGACCCTGAGCCGTCCCAGCAGCTCTGCCTGGATCTGCACAGTGGCCCTGAACCGGGGCAGCAGGGAGGCGGAGGGAGGGCAGTGGTGGGCAGAGAGCTGGGAGTGTGGGCAGCGTGACCAGTGGCCGGGTGCTCCTTGATGTACATGCTGCTGCTGGACGGGTTGCCCCGCCAGCCTCTGCCGCAGGCAGAAGGTAAGACCGTGGACTTGGGGGCCGCTTTTCCTCCAGTTGGTGAAAATGTATCATAACCCATCCTGCCTGGTATGTGCCAGATGCCGGGGTGATACTCGAGGGAAGGAGAAGCCGCCTCTGTTCTCCCAGAGCTGAAAGCAGTTGGAGGAGAATGTTCTGGGGAGGGGGTTTTCCGCTCAGTATCGGGATAGTTTGACAATAATTGGGATTTGCCAATGGAACGAATGAGTGAGGATGGCAAATTTGTTCTGCTTGCAAGAGCCTTATGAAAAGAGTTGCTTTGTGATGGATGGATAGATAGATACAGGATAGCTGATGGACAGATGCACGGGTGGATGGATGCACAGATGGATGGGTCAGACAGATGGATAGGTTCATGGATGGCTGACGGGTGGAAGGGTGGATACATAGGGGATAGATTAATGGGGAGGTGCATGGATGGATGCATGACGGAGAACAGACTGATGGTTGGGTGGATGGGAGGTGGATGGTTGGAAGGAGGGGTGGATGGATGGATGGACAGAGGATAGACTCATGGATGGGCAGGTGGACGGATGGAAGCGTGGATGGGTAGAGGCTAGCCAGGCAGTCGGCTGTGTGGGTGGGTAGGTGGACAGTGAGCGGCCCTGCTAAGAGGCCCCTGGTACAGAGTGGGTACAAGCAGTTGTCCTGCAAGAGGCAGGAGACCTCCGTGCTCTGAGGGTCACGATCATGGGGGAATGGGAAGTGAATGTTAGTGGTACATGTATGCCCTTGCTCCCACACACACCCTTTCCTTTGGGTGTGTCCTCCCACGAGCACCAGCTCCCCGCTAGCGAGGCAGAGTCCCAGCGTGCTCCTGTGCGTCACCACGAGTCCCGTCTGCAGCAGCCACACAGGGAACCTGAACCTCCAAACCCACGAGCGTGGTCACCCGCCTTTGTCACTTGCTGGTCAACAAGGCCTTCGATGGCTTGGCCCCGACAGGAGCTTGCTAGGGCCGTTTGGAGGTCGGGGGAAGACATAGGGAGCCTCTGAGGGGCCATCTGGGATGTGGCCAGCCCGGCACAGGAAACGTGGGGGCCATGGAAGGGGTGAGCGTGCCCCAGGCTTCCCAGGGGCACTGGGTCCACCAGGGGCCTGGGATGCCACCTGCCCATGCAGCATATGCCAAGCGCAGGGGGATACGGGTGCAGCCAGGGGCACGCAGCCGTTCCTTTTGGAGCCACAATGACCTCTGAAGTCCCTGTTGCTAACTGGACAGGAACCAGAGTTTGCAAACTGGTGGGCTGGACCTGGCCCGCGGCCTCGCAGAGTTTAACATGTTGTCATTTTCACCTGTTTCTAATAATTAGGGGATTTTAAAAACAAGTCACGACTTCTGGCTTCTCGAAAACCAAAAATGTTAGCGGGTCCCAGGTTCCTCATTGTGGTCACTACCCTGCTGGCAGCAGTGGGGCTGGGGCTGGAGGGAGCCCCCGTCGGGCAGGGCTGTGCCGTCCACGTCCCCTGCACCCCACCTGCAGCCGACTTCGCTTGGCGTCACCTGCCCAACCTCAGCAGACTCTGAGTCTAAGATCCCTGGGTCGGCTATTCTGGGGGTCACCCAGGGGACGGGGTGGGGGAGGGGAAGGGCAGGGCAGCCCCTGTCCATGGCAGTGACCTCCTGACTCCCCCTGCCCCACAGCTTCACGCAGGCCATGCTGAGCCAGCCCAAGATGGAAAGTCTGGATAACCCCACGGCCTACCGTATGGGCCTCGTGCTCCTGGGAGTGGGGAGCACCTTTGTCCTCTCCAGTTTCTTCGCCCTGGGCTTCACTGGGACCTTCCTAGGTAAGACGCCGAGGGCTGGGGGGCCATGAGCAGATGCCCTCTGGGTCCTGGGGGGTCGGTGCCCGGCTGGTGTGTTGCTCTGCCCCTAAGTCTAAGGCTCTGGGCCCTTTGCTTCTGCAGGCCCCTACCTGTCCATGGTTAGCCAGGGAGGCTCGCTTGTCTCATCTGGCCAGTTGGCTGCCAGGCCAGGTGACATTGCCATTTGCTGCCCTTGGGACACAAGCCAGGGCTGGTGCAGGTCTGGAACGGGTGTGGGTTGGGGGGACGCCACTGTCCCTGCTCTGTGTTCCCCACTGCCTGTGGCTCAGGGGCTTTTGGGCTCCAGTCCTCATGACATCAGCAACTTGCCCAAGGAGTGCAGCTGGGGGAGGCTGCCAGAGCAAGGCCATCTTGGGGACAGGGACAGAAAGGAAGAGGGAGCCCAGAGAAGGAGCCCAGCAGGCAGGGGCACATGGGAGGTGCCCACCCCTCCGATGGGCTGGGTCAGGGCTTCCTGGGTCCTTCCTGGTCTCAGCCCCTGGCCAACTTCACCGAGCTGGCTTCAATTTCCTCCAGTGCCGGGGCAGTCCCCAGTGCCCTCCTAGTCCGCCTGGGGGCCTCTCTGTCCACAGGCACTTGGGGCCTGCAGGCTGCAGGGGAGAGCTGGGAGCTCTGAGGGCGCTGTGCTCACAGGCAGGGGAGACTCACGGGAGCAGCACGTGCAGGGGGTGGGAGCTGCGCTGGTCGCCCACCTGCAGCAGCGGGACCCTAGGCGGGTTACGCCTCATGTCCGGCTGGAGCTTTAGGTGCTCAGGGCCCGGAGAGGGGCAGTAGGCGGGAAGGTGGGAAGAGGTGTTGGGAGCTCCTGGGTCTGCCGGGAGGGAGCAACGCACTGGGGTGGACAGGAGGGAGGCCCAGGAGCAAACCACAAGTTCCAGGCCAGGATGGTGGGCAGGTGGGCCTGTGTGTGGAGGTCCGGTCTGACCAGGGGTGGAGGTCAGGTGGGGGCCACGTCACAGGTGTCCCTGAAGGCCAGGCAGGGGCCTGAGGCTTCACTGCTGGGTAGGAGGACCTGGAAAGCTCTCCCAGCGACAAAGAGGTTGCACTGCTGGGGTCGTGGGGGAGGAAGGGCCACGGAGGGAGGAGGGGTACTGTCCTGTCTGCCTTGGGTCCTCTGAAGACCAGGGTGAGTAGCCCAGCAGCACACAGGTGTGGCACAGATGTGGGCAGAGAACTGGGAAGGGGCCGGTGTGGGAGGTCAGGGTCGGGGGTGGGGGGGAGTTGCCTGGGGGAGCCAGTCAGGATGAGCAGCCAGTGACTAGCCCAGCAGCCCGGGATGTAGGGCACGGCGGCCGCGTCCCTCCCATGAGTCAGCCCCAAAGCGGGTTTCTGTGCCATCCACCTCTGGGCCCACAGCCCCTTTCCTGCCTCCTGGGAAGAAAGCCTTCCGCAGCTTCCCGGGTGCCTCCTGTGCCCCTGGAGCCCTTTGTCTCCAGATAGCGGACTCCTCCCGCCTGCGGCTGCCCTACTTCTGTCTCCAATGAAGCTCAGAGGCATTTCTGGGGCGCGGAGGCGGGGAGGATGCGCCGGTGCCCTTTCGTGAGCAGCACGGTGCCCGCGGGTGTGCAGGCTGCCCGTGGGCCCGCGCCCAACAAGGCATCTGTGCCTCTGTGCCCCTTAGAGCGGCCTTGGGGGGAGGCCACATGGCCACGTTTCGGAGTTGCCGGATGCTGGGCCAGGCTGGGGTCAGCCGTCTGATGGTTGCACTCTCCGCTGTGACCAGCTGCTCTCGGCTCCTTGGCGGCCACAATTCCGGGGCTGCCCTCTGGGTGGTGGGCGGTCCAGGGTGGGGGAGCGGAATGGGCCCCCTCATTTCCCCCCACATGGGAGGCGCTCACCCAGGCCACATGCTGGGTGAGAAGGGAGGATCTGGGGGCAGAAATAGTGGGCAGCAGGCAGGTCTGCTTTCGAGAGTGGAAGGGTCTCTTTCAGGAGGTGACATGAGCTAAGGGAGAAATGCCAAAGGAAGAAAGCCGCTGGCTGGACAGGGAGCAGGGAAGGGCATCCCTAGCAGAGGGAACAGCATGTGCAAAGGCAGGGGAGAGGAGCAGATGGTGGGTGGGAAGGTCCTTGAAGGCGTCTGCATGCCTGTGGCCTGAGTGGGCCCAGCACCCGAGGTGTCCCTGGAAGGGGTTAAACCTAGCCCCCAGCTGGCCTGGCCCCTCCGGGAGGGCAGATCCCAAGGTGCCCACCCTGGGGTCTCCCTCAGGAATGGTGTGGCCAGCCTGTGAGCCTCCGGTCCTGCCCTGCCTCGTCCACAGGTGATTACTTCGGGATCCTCAAGGAGGCAAGAGTGACCACATTCCCATTCAACGTCCTGGACAACCCCATGTACTGGGGCAGCACAGCCAATTACCTGGGCTGGGCCGTCATGTGAGTACTGGGCCTGCCCCCGCAGGCTGCCGCTTGGGGAGGCGGGGACAGCCTTCTGTCATTTGCGGGGCTGAGGCGATCCCCGGACTTAGCGAACTTCCTCCTGAAGGACGGGAGAGGCGAAGCCCCCAGGCCCACATCTGTAGCTCCCAGGCAGCTGGGAGACAGTGGGTAAAGGAGGGACCGTGGCCGGAGCCAGCACCCCTTCATATATGGATATAGAAATTTCAATTTCATGTACTTCCCATGGGTCATGTCATACTCCGTTCCCTTTTTTTTTTAACCACTTAAAAAATGGAAAAACCATTTCTGGCGTACAGACCATAAGCTGCCAGCCGTGCACTAGAACATGAGGGCCAGTGGGCCCCCAGCGCCTCTAAGGCTCAGGCTGTACAGAGACCTCGGGTGAGGAGCCGGCAGCAGGAGTGCCGCGGGCTCTGGGGTTCCAACCGTGCGCCCCTGCAGCATGCTTCCTGTTTGCCCATTTTGGATGTTAGGGCTACTTCCGTGGGATGTTTTCCTGTAGACAGTGTTCTGCTTTTACTGAACACTTGAAACCGCGTGCCTGGAGTGTTACAGTCGCTCCCAGACACCAGGAAGTTACAGGACACAAAGGAATGAATCTCAAATGGGATGTCAGGAGCGTGATCCTTCCTTGAAACCCCCACCTTTCAAGGCAGCCCAGATCGGAGCACTGGGCTTTGAGTGCCAGGAGCTGAAGGGGGATCTGTGGGTCTGGCCAGGACGTCTTCCCCTGCCCCAGTCCCACTTGCAGGCCAGACAGCCCCCTTGCCTGGACTCGGGCAGCAGGATCCCGGGGGAAGGGTCCGTACCCCTAGAGTCACTACCCCTGCCCCCACTGAGCATCTCCCCGCGGCCCACCCTACAGCTTCTTGATTCTTCCTGCTGACCTCCTTTCCCTACCCGCTGCCAGCACACCCGCTGTTCTCTCCTATTTCCACCCTCATTTAGTCTTTCCAAACCCAGCTGTGTGTCCCCTCCTCCAGGAAGCCCTCCCTAACCCTTTGCTCCTTCCCACCCCCCCACTCCAGCTCCCTCCTCTGTGCTCATATGGGCCCTCCAAAGGCCGAGCTCACATGTGGGTCCCCTCTGTGCCCCAGTGGGGTGCCTGGTGCCTGGGTGAGATGTCACCTCCACCTCAGGGCTGCTGGGCCATGGCTCTCAGGAAAATGAAGCCCTAGAGAAGCCTGGGCTCCCGGAGGCCCCCTCAGGAGGACATCAGCCACATGGTGATGAGAGAGGGCCTCTTCTGTGGCTCAGGATGTGGCCCGGCATCTTGAGAGACGTTAGAGGCCATTACCTGAGCTGCCAGATGCTGTCCTCCACCAGGGGCCCCATGGATGGGGCTTCCTGGAGCTGCCGGGTGTGCTGGGCCCCTGGTGGGCCTCGCATCAGGATTCCCGGGGGCACGAGGCACCGGGGCCTCCTGCTCCGTCCAGGTCTCACCTTCTTAGCTCCCTTGCCTGAGTGGGACGCCCCGTCCCCAGGGTGTGCCGCCGGTTCCGTAGGACCAGATCTGCCACCGCCTTGGGCTCAGGGCCAGGCATGTGGCTCCATCTGGACCTCAGTCTCCCCATCTGCAGAAGGAGATGATCCTCTCCACACCGGTTGTTAGCGTGTCAAGGTCAAGAGCGGGGCAACACTTGGAAAGGGGTGGAGTTTCATGTGCGTGGAATGGAGAGGGGGTGCCCGCTGGGCGCATGGGCCAGGGCCCAGTGTGGGGGCATCTCAGGGGTCAGTCTGAGCAACACTGACTATAGATCCCTGGCCCTGTCTTCCTGAGCTGGCTGCTGGCAGGTCCACCCAGGTGGGAGCCCACCTGCTGCCCGCCTCCTCCCCAGCTCCTGGGGTGCCTGACTTCTGAGTGCGGAGGCTCTGCTCGCTCTAGAAAACCAAACCAGGGCCAGTGTGTAAAGCTCTAGGAGAGCAGATTTCATTTCAGTCCCAGAAGGGTCTCTGTTAGGTGTTGGCATCTCCCCTGGCCGTGGCGAGGGGCAGACAGCCTGTGCGGCCCTGGGGGATGATTCGAACAGAGTCCACAGAATGGGGGGGCCCATGAACCCATTTCCCTCTCTCCTCCCGGCCATCCAGATGCTGCAGCCCAGCCCCTGTGGAGCCTTGGGGATCCGAGGGAGCTAGAAGAAGGTGGGCCCACAGCTGGACAACAGGTGCCCCCCGGCCCTTCCAGCAGGGAGCCCACGGAGGGCCCACTGGACACTCCACATGCCCTTGGGGACACCAGACCCATTTCTAGAAGACAACCTGAAGACACTATCAGTGAAGGGCAGGTCCCCTGGGACCGCCCTCTATGCAGAAAAGGACCCGCTTGGCCACCCGGGCGACTCTGAGAGGGCATTTTTTCCTTCATGATTCATCCCCGCTGTGTCCTGAGCTGGGGGACCAGGGGCGTGAGAAGAGGGGTGCGGGCCCCTGTTTGAGGATGGAGCCAGCCCAGACATGGTCAGCAGGCAGCCAGTGTGGGTCAGGACTCTGAGAGAGAAGGCTGGGCTCGGCATCTGACGCTGTCTTCTCCGCAGGCACGCCAGCCCCACCGGCCTGCTGCTGACCGCGGTTGTGGCCCTCGTCTACATGGTCGCCATCCTGTACGAGGAGTGAGTAGACACCTGTCACACACAAGGAGCACAACCGCCAAGCTGGGCCGGACTCCTCGTCACTGCTTGAAGCAGCAGGCTTCAAGCCGGCTCAGTGGAGCTTGGGGGTGCTGGACGGGAGGTGCCGAGGGAGCCCAAGCCTCCTGCCCCACGAAGACACCCCCCTCCATCCACGCTCCGGTGGGGTGCATGGCCTGAGCTGGTGGCATCACCCCTGAGACCTGACCAGAGCTTCTCTCCCTGCCCACAGGCCTTTCACTGCTCAGATCTACCAGCAGAAAGCCTCCCCGTCCCACAAGAGGAGCTGACCGGGCCTGCGCCACGTTGCTGAGCATCTGCTGCCTCCGGCCTGCCCCGAGTGCCAAGCCCTGCAGTGGGGAGAGGGGCCCCGGCTGCTGCTCGGTGTTCGTGCCTGGCGAGGGCCACTCCAGTGCCTTGGAAACCTCTGCCTTGGGGGCCCTGGACATGCTGTTGTCTGGCCACTGAGTCCCCACCCCCGCCCTGCTGCTCCCAGTATGTCCTAACTCACCAATAAAGGCGCCCTGATGCCAGCGTCCCCTCCAGCTCTCTGTTTGTGTGTGTGGGGGGGTTAGGGCTGTGGGGAGTGGGGCATTCCCCTGAGGGCTCCAGGCCATGCTGATGTGGCTCTCCTCACTGAAGCCTCTCAGCTTCTAGGTGGGCACCACCATCCACACTAGGCAGGGAAGGGACTTGCCTGGATGTTTGGGCTTTCTGTATGGCCTGCCTCACCCCTGCCCCAGTATCCCGTCTTCTGTCTCTTTCCTTTGGGGAACCAGCCCAGCCTCAGGGTAGGGGTAGCATCATACACCCAGCAGCCCAACACCTCCTCGTGCCATGGAGCTCCCAGCCTCTGAGAGCTGGCATCCAGGTAAATGATCAGAGAGCAAAAAATATGGCAAAAATTTAAAACCAACATGGAAGTACGTGGTGGGAGTGGGAGCCCCTGTTAGCCATGGTGGTGGAGGGCTCTCTTGACGAGGTAACATTTGAGCTGAGACCCAAATGAGCAGAGGGAGCAAACTGGAGGATTCCAGGCAGTTGGAATGGAAATGCGAAGGCCCTGTGGTCAGAACAAGCTTAGGGGCCCAAAGCAGCAGGCTCTGAAGGACCGAGCGAGAGAGGAGCAGCAGCCATGAGGTGCCTGGCCCCTGGGGGTCAGACCAGTGGGTCGGCCCAGTTGGTGCCCCTTGGGGCATGACCACATTCTCAGAAAGCTGGGCCGTGACCTCATGCTCTCTGAACCCCAGGCCACCAGGTCCATGCTAGATGAGCTGGCCTTGGAGACAGATCATCTCTGTGGAGTGATCTGAGAGTTAACAGAAAAGTCCAGATGCAGTCACATTGCAAAACCCCTGGGCCTATGAGGGGTCTGTGTCTGGATAGGACCTTGCATGCCCCTGAAGGTGGCCATGGAGTGGGGGCGGGCTGTGGGAAGGCGCTGTGGTTGAGGAAGCAGTGAGGCCTCATGGTCTGCCCTGGACTTGCTAGCACTGCCCGAGCCTGTGGAGGGAGGGGAAGGGCCGGGCCGGGCCGGGCCGGGCCGGACCACGGACATTTGGCAAGCAGCTGCTCTGGGGCCCTGCCCTACACTGGTGTCTCCAGACGACCACCCAGGCGGGGATCACCCCTGTTTGGTGGTTGAGGCTGGGTGACTTGTCCAGGAGGCATAGGTCTGTGCTACCCCAACCTCAAGGTCCCTCTCTCTCTCGCCTAGGGAGGGGGAGTCGAAGAGAGCTGGGGGCTCCCCGGGCCCTGGGCCCTGGGATGGGGCTTCCTGGGTGGGACCGGAGGACCTGGGCCCAGCACCTAAGTCTCCCCCCACACTCCTGGGCTGAACTCAGTATCTCTGGTTAAGGCTGACATTTCTAATTCCTTATGGGCCTCATCGCCAGGAGGAACGGGCCATGTGATCATCTGGGGCCTGTTGGTCAACCCTGACTGCAGGGCCGAGTGTACCGGGTATGCCCCTCCTCCGGGCGCCTGCCTTATCTGCAGGCCACCAGCCCTCTGAGGACACAGGCCAGGCCTTCCCCTTGCCACGCAGACTCCCCACCTGTGCATGCAGCTCTCGGAGCGCCCGCCCCCCGACCCTGTAACAGGGCCGTGATATTCGTGCCTGTCTGTGTATGAAGCAGATGTCTAGGCTTTGCAAGCTGGACAGCTCCTTCATCACCCAGGGAACTCCTTGAGCCCTTTTCTTTGATTTCTGGAATCCAGAGTCTATCTCAGGCCTTGACAGGCCCCAAGAGAAATCTAGTCTGATCATACTCAGTGCTTCACTCTCTGTGTCTTCTTGCACACCCCTTGGAACGAGAGCTCACTCCTCCACAAGGACCTCTGCGCACATTGCCTTTGAGGATATGCTGGCCTCCTGAAGGCTTTGTCAGGGCAGAACCGAGGAGCTCCAGGAAGCTTGCCTCATGGGACCACATGGCGGTGGGAGGAGGGGCCCAGGGTGGGCTGAGTGGGCTCCCCTGTGAGGATCTGTTGTGACGGGAGCAGAGCTCAGTGCTGAAGAGGAAACTGAAAGATGGCTGTGACCTGGGCGTGATGAGGGGAGGCTGTCAGGGGAATACGAGCTCTTTGTCACTGTGTTCCCATTCAGGTGGTGGCTGTGATGGGTATGGGGCTCGGGCTGGTGCCATGGCACCTGGACATGCGCATTCTCGCGGGAAGTGTCCACTCACGTCCACCCCCGGAGGGGGCCTACCCGGTGCTCTCCCCAGACGGCTTTCAGGAACTGTAAACCGCTATTTGCCACCAGATCCAGATCGGCTGCTGCAGCCAGATCCTGCCTTGGGGGCCAGCTGTCCACCCTCCAAGGGGCCCTCAACACTTGGTAAATATTTTTAAAGTTCCCTTTCCTCTCTAAGCGCTGCAAGTAAATAACATGTAGGAGGAGGCTTAGCCCCACAGATGCTGTTTGTTGCTTTGTGCCCAAACATCCAGAAAACAGAATCATTTGTAACTATTGTTAACCTGGACAACATGAAAACAATGCCCCCGGCTGGTGGGGTGTAGGCGATGGGAGTGCAGGGAAGGAGTGTGTGCCTGTGTGTGTGGGAGGAGAGGAGGTGTGGATGCCTCCCGCAGAGCGGGCCTCACTGTCCTGGGGAGTGGGCAGAAAGCGGGGGGTCTTGCACCTGGTTCCTTCCACTCTGTTCCTTTCTTAAGTTTGGATGCTTCAAAGGCATGAGTGTGGAATGGTGGGTTCAGAGAAAGCCAGACGGGACATCCCAAGCTAGCACGCATCACCAGGGCTGGCATTCTGTGGGAGTGAGGCCCCACAGGCCGCCCACAGGCTGTTTTGTGGGGGCATCTGTTTGGGGAATGAATGACACACGCACTCAGGGATTAACTCGGTGGGCCTGGGAGGACACATCTTACAACCTGGCATCTGTGAGGTGGGGTGACACTCCCAGAAGGGACTGGTAATGGTGGTTGAGAACCCAAGCTGAGCTCAGTACCTGCCACGGGCGCTTTGGGCCGGGGGCCATGATGTCAGTGCCGACCTTAACTTTGAGGGAGGTTCTGAATCCAGGCTGGGGCCCAGCCCACTGGGTCTCCCGAGGGAGAGCTGGTTCAAATCCTTCCAGGACTGGAGGCCGCATTCACTCTGGCCCTCTAGCATGGGCCATCAGGAAGGATCCAGAAGCCATTGTATTTCAGAGAGGCCAGCTGCCCATACTGTGCCTTCACAAGAGGCAGAAGGAGGGCCCCTCATCTGGGGGTGAGGCAGGCCCAGGCCATGACCAGCCCCTGCTTGCGTCCTTGTCTGGTTCCTTTCTGCAGTGAACACCCCGCATCACCGTCCACAGCAGCCCTGGGTGTTGGGCATCGGCTCAGTTCCTTCTCATCTCAGATGGGGAATGCAGGGGAGAGCAGCCACAGCAGGGTCAAGAGGGGTGGGGAAGACCCATCCCAGCTGGCCTGTCACACAACTCCTGCATAAGTGACACCAAGAATCAGAGCCTAGTGGTAAGCTCTTGGGGGCTCATCCATGTGAGGTGTGCCTCTGAAACACCTCATCAACAGTAGACATGAGGCTTGGGGACAGGTATAGAGGAGCAGGGAGATCTGAGGGGTATGCTCTGAGAAAGGGGGCATGGATATTCCACAGTGGGGAACAGAGCTATAGGAGGAGCACTATGGGTGGGTAAAAGCCAGGACCACAAGCCCACTGGGTTCAGGCCCCAGCCCTGCTGCCACCTCCTGTGGACCCTGGCCAGTCATGCCCCCTGCCTCAGTTTCTCCACCTGTAAAATACAGACTATAATAGTTCCTACTCCTCAAGGTTGCTGGAAGGAAGGACTTAGAACAGTGCAATGGCGCAAATGGCACTTTCAGCAGGTGTGACATTCTGCGGGAAGGCCTGTCCTAGAGGGTCTGGCTAAGATGGAGTCTGGGAGCCCACAGGTCCTGTGCCAAACCAGGGGTGGCAGGCTGGGGGCCCTGACACTGGCTGGAACACCAAGGCCCGTGCGGATGGGTGGCTGGCACCAGCTCATGGCTCCCCGGGTTTCTCCCAAATCGAGCACAGCCTCGCTTTTTGCTGTGAGGATCTGTGGCTTCTTACTGTGCTCCAGTCCTTTGAGCCCACCAACCCCAGCCAGACCTGCTGCCTCGGTCTTGGCTCCTGCTGCCCTGCACCCCCACCCACAGTGCTGTAAGCCCATGAGTCGTTGAGCCTGTGGGTTGGTTTGTTTTCTTTTCTTTCCTTCTTAAAATTTTATTTATTTATTTAACAGAGAGGGGGAGAGGGAGAAGCAGGCTTCCCGCTGAGCGGGGACTCAACTCAGGGATTGATCCTAGGATCCTGAAATCATGACCTGAGCTGAAGGCTTAAGGACTGAGCCACCCAGGCACCCCAAGCCACGGGCTTCATCACTCACACCGGCTTTGAGACCCAGCCCTCACCAGTTGCAAAATGGGACTGTTGGCCCAGAAGACTCCTGAGGGACAAAATGCTGTGGGGCAGGGAGGATGGCACGTTGGTCCAGCCTGGAGCAAGCAAGCAAGAGCAAGTCTCTGGTCCTTGGAATGCCGCCCAGGAAAAGGATGGGGTCAGCCCCTGACTGAAAGCCTTGGCTGGCTTCAGAGCATCTCTGGCTGGGCGAAAGGAGACGCCGAGGCCTGCCGTAAAGCGCGGGGTGGGGGACGGCTCCTGCTGGGTCTCGGCCTGGGTCCAAGGCCGAACCTCCCCAGACCCCAATCTGGAGGCTCTCCCCGCACTCCAGCCCCGGAGATTGGTGCCTGCGGCCTCCCGGCGCCGCCGGCGGGGCCTCTGCGGCCCTCTGGTGGCCAGAGTGCGCGGCGCCGACCTCGGCGCTAACACGGTCGCGGGGGAGCAGGCAAGCGCCTGCGGACGGGTAGGGCGCTGCCGCGGGGGCTCACTCTCAGGACGGAGGAGAGAAGGGAGGTACGCAAGGCCCCGTGCGCGGTGCTGGTAAACACCTGCGATTACGCTCCTGCTGTGCCGAGATTACAGTTGTTACTTTCTGGGTAAACTGAGGCCCCAAGAAAAGGAGCGTGAGCGTGAAAGTGCGTGTATGAATGTGCGAGTGTTGCGGGTGGGGTCCTTGCCCCAAGGCGCGGAGAGTCAGAGCCACTGGAGGAACTACAACCCTGACGCCCCTGCGGCCGCCCAGCCCCGTGCCGTGGAGAACGGGGTCCGCGCGCCCCCTGCCCCAGCCGGACCCGGACTCAGTCGCTCCTCGCGCGCGGCGGGCAGAAGCAGCGGCGGCCGGCGGAGGTCGCGGGAGGCGGCGCGCGGGCCCGCGGGGCGTGACGCACGGAGGCTGGGAGGGCGGGGGGCGGGGCGGCCGCTCAGGCTGCTTATAAGGGCGGCCTCCGGGCGCGCAAAATCAGAGCGAGCGGCTTGGTCCGAGAGTCGTAGAGCGGAGCGGAGCTCGATCCGGAACCCAGCCCCAGCCCCACCAGCCTCGAGCACAGCCACCGAGCCGCGCAGCCCCGCGCCAGCTCCGCGCCCCCGGCCGCCCTCCGCGCTTCTCTCGGCCCGGCTCCCGCCAGTGCGGCCCTCCGCCAAATGAAACTGGCCGCGATGATCAAGAAGATGTGCCCGAGCGACTCGGAGCTGAGTATCCCGGCCAAGAACTGCTACCGCATGGTCATCCTCGGCTCGTCCAAGGTGGGCAAGACGGCCATCGTGTCGCGCTTTCTCACGGGCCGCTTCGAGGACGCCTACACGCCCACCATCGAGGACTTCCACCGCAAGTTCTACTCCATCCGCGGCGAGGTGTACCAGCTCGACATCCTCGACACGTCCGGCAACCACCCGTTCCCCGCCATGCGGCGCCTCTCCATTCTCACTGGTGAGCCGGAGGCCGGGCCCGGCGGCGGGCGGGTGGAGGGAGCTGCGCCACTGGGGCGGGGGACAGGGACCCCCGGTCCGAGGGCGCCCGGCGACCCCACGTCCCGCCCCCGCGCGCCGCGGTGCGCGGAGAGAAGTCGAGGCGCCCCGCGCGCGGCGGCTGGAGCCCCGACGCCTGGCGGCGGGGCGTCCGCTCCCCGGTCGGTCCCACTTTAGCTGTCCCCTTGGCTGCTGTCCTCCCTGGCTCCTTTAACGCCCTTTCTGTTCCCCCGTAGGAGACGTTTTCATCCTGGTGTTTAGCCTGGACAATCGCGACTCCTTCGAGGAGGTGCAGAGGCTCAAGCAGCAGATCCTCGACACCAAGTCTTGCCTCAAGAACAAAACCAAGGAGAACGTGGACGTGCCGCTGGTCATCTGCGGCAACAAGGGGGACCGGGACTTCTACCGCGAGGTGGAGCAGCGCGAGATCGAGCAGCTGGTGGGCGACGACCCCCAGCGCTGCGCCTACTTCGAGATTTCGGCCAAGAAGAACAGCAGCCTGGACCAGATGTTCCGGGCGCTCTTCGCCATGGCCAAGCTGCCCAGCGAGATGAGCCCGGACCTGCACCGCAAGGTGTCTGTGCAGTACTGCGACGTGCTGCACAAGAAGGCGCTTCGGAACAAGAAGCTGCTGCGAGCCGGCAGCGGCGGTGGGGACCCCGGCGACGCCTTCGGCATCGTGGCGCCCTTCGCGCGCCGGCCCAGCGTGCACAGCGACCTCATGTACATCCGCGAGAAGGCCAGCGGTGGCAGCCAAGCTAAGGACAAGGAGCGCTGCGTCATCAGTTAGGAGCCTTCCCCCACCCCAACCCCCCACCCCCACCCCGCGCCGGCGACAGAACCTAAGGAGGACGTTGTTGTTGAAAAGTCACGTCTGACGTCCGGGCCAGCCCTGGGTCGCGCGCGTGAACTGGCATCTTCCCTCCCCGCGCCCGGTACTCACCAGGGGGCCGCAAACGATGAAGGAATGGCCCTCTGCTCTGGAAGGGAAGAGAACTGGCTCAGACCGGGACTCCCGCCCCCGCCGTCCCCCATGGGTGCCTGCCACCCCCACGGGTTGGGGGCACAGGCCCGGCAGAGGGGGAAGTTGTCTTGTGTGTGACAAAGACAAGAATAGGGGAAGGGGGGGGTGTAAGTTAATCAGCCTCTGTTAGGCTTTGGGAAACCTGTTCTGACCCCTGGAGGGTCTAGACGGGACAAATGGGGCATTAACTTGTCTGTGATTCTGGGTTGCCATGACAGCTTAGGAAAGCTTCTGCCCTCCTGAGAATAAGGGGGTGTGGGTCAGATCATAGCCAAGTGACTTGTTTACATGTGTGTGAAATTGCACAAAGGAAAACAAAACACACAACTTGCACTTTAATAGTTCTGAGGTCATCATGGACATGAACAAACTCTTACTCAGCTGTTTGTACTGTGTGTGACAGTCTTTAAAGTTATTGCTATTGTTTTTTTTTATATATAATACCAAATAAAATAATTTAAAACAAAGCCACATGCTTGCTTTGCTTTTAGAAATGGCTGGAAGGCCGAAGGGTGAGGAGGGAGGGGCGGGGATTTACTTCTGGGGCATTTGACTCACTCTCCCCAGACTGGCAGATGACCCTGGCATTCTGAAAATGGCCTCAGTCCCCCATGGGCTGGGAGAAAATGCTCCAAAAAACCTGCAGATGATTGGACCAAAGCCCTCTCTGATTTGGGAACGGCTCCTCAGAAAGCCAAGATAACAAAGGGGTCCAGATTATTCCTAGAGCTGCATCTCTCCAGCCACCAAGGGCTTCCGGGCTGTGCCCAGACTCACTCCAGGCAGAGGGTGAAGCGAGGGCCCCAAACTTGCAACTCGCAGTCGGCTCAAGGGGTCACTAGGGTCCTGCTCTCACAAGGGAAACGGAGCCTTGAGAAGAATCCGGTCAGGCCCGTGCAGGACCCTCGCCCCCCGACTCTGGTCCAGGGTCTGCCACATGGCTCTCAGCAGATAGCTCAACACGCCCCTGCCCCCAGCCACCTGTTCCCTCCAGCCTTAGGAAGCACTTGCCACCCCGGGGGTAGGTCCAGCACCTCCTCTGCCTCATCGAGGGTACCCATTCCTGACTCCGGAACCAGCTCTCTGCCACTTGTAACTGCAAGCTCAGGCCAAGTGACACCCGCCAAGCCTCTAATTCTTCACCCGTGGAATAGCTTTCTGCGTGGGGGTGCTGTGAGGACTAAGCGAGGTGTCTGCAAAGCACTTAGTGCGAGTGTCCACCGCCTAGTAACCCCCTAACAGGTGGCTTCAGTGGCTTCGAGAGGGTGCTTGGCCCCGGGAGGGGTTCCGTGTTGTCTCAGGGAGGGATTTCCATCCTGTGCTGTGAGGGCTGCTCCCTGGGTGCTGAACTCACCCCTGGGCCTGGGGGGCCAGTCACAGGTGCGCAGGATGACCCACCAGGCCCACTGGGTCCTTGGGGACAGATGTCACTCCCGAGGACAATTACCCTGTTTCTCATGCTGGCTTTGCTGTGTGGGCTAAGGGAAGGAGGTGCATGGTGGGGCCTCCCACAATTTGTTCTCTCTCCCCTGAGCAAAATGAACATCTTCCTTTCAACTATGCAAGAGGGACATCTTATGATGGATTTCTCCGTACAAAACCCAAGATGTCCTGAGAGCAGAGCACAAGTTCTTTTAATTATACTCTCAGAGAATGTCACCAGTCCAAAGCGTGGAGTACAGGGAAGGCTCTGTCTCCCTCGGCCCCGAGAAGAGGTCTTCAGCCTTGCAGAAGGGACGGTGGTCTTGTTATCTCTATGTGCTTCATGGTTCCCATTTGGTCAGAGCCTTAAAACCGGCCCCATGCGACTCTGAAATGTCAAGGACATAACTGGTTCAGTTAAATAACAGTCCCAGGGTGGGCTGGCCTAGCAGGTGGCCGCCCACTTCAGTTCAGAGCGCACTCTTCTGTCCAAAGCCACTGAAACCAGATCCGCCCCCACCACGTCCTGCACTCCCCCTGTGCCAGCCCCGCTCTGACAGGTGGCTGCGGGTCAGCACACACGGAACCCCTGCGAAGAACACCTTCGACCAGTCTTGCTGCCAACAAGGTCAACTGGCGGGCATCTGTTAAGCCCCTGACTTGGTCTGGGCAGGTTACGCACCCATTTCGAGATCTAAACAATACGCAGTTACTTCTCGCCTCACAGGAACAGGCGAGGGGAAGGGCTCGGTCTGACAGGCCAGGGAGGGGCATGCAAATCAGGAGGAAAAAAGAGGGGCATCACAAAGCAGAACTGGGCCGTGGAAACTGCAGGCGTGGTTTGTCACACGGTGTCAGAACGGACCCCGAACAGCACTGTTGCAGTCTGGTGATGGGTGAGCGGAGCCGTCACCGAGGGCACATCAGGATCCCCTCTATCTGGGGTGCAGTGAGGGTTCGTGGCTGGCTCTTTAGTGAGAAGGCCAGAGGGGTGACTCATTATTTAAACCAGGACAACAGGAATCTGAACTGCTAAGAGGCAAGGCCCGGTCCCCTGGGAACCGGCCATAAGCCTGCGTAGAGACAATGGTGCCCTCTGGCTTGTGGGAAGCTGGGGGAAGGAGTCCGGTCAGCCTCCAGCATGAAGTGGCTGGATGAGCGGACGGAAGGGGGCAGGAGACAAAGGGAGCAGGAGCTAAAAGTAACAAGAACATGTAGGCGGCAGAGAAGCTGGAGACCGGGGCCACCTGCCCCGCTCTTGGTCCTGCCCTACTCTTGGTCGACACCCCCACCACACAGTTTCATTCATTCACTGGCTCAAACATAAAAAAAAGAAAAGTATTTCGGGGGGAGGGCGGGGGTGGGCTGACGAGGGAGGAAGCCATCCTGCTGCCTTTCAAAACACTATTCTTCCTCTGCCAGGTTTCTTTTAGCATTTGAAATGCGTGCCATGGGGGTGCAGACCCAGTTGGTCAAGGGACTCCTATGCCCGTTTCATGACACTGCTGTCGCAGAACAGTGAGCACCCAGGGCGCAGCATACCTAGGGGTGGGAGCAGAGGGTGGGGGGAGGGCAGGAAGCAAAGGGGAGCCGCCTCCTTTCCTCCTGCGCTCAGCCGCTCTGCGGAGCCTGAATGCACAGCAGATGGCCCCCTCCCCAGAAGAGGGGCGGCATCCCCGGCCCCCTCCCCAGCCTCCAGGAACAGTCTTCCTTCCACCAGCAGGCACTCCGGTTATTATGCATCTAGACATATGGACACATCCTCTACAAGGAGGCCCCAACAATCCAAGCCTGAGCGCTGGCTCCCCACACAGTCGATGCCAAGTTTGGCTCTGGAAGCAGCTACAGCAGCCCCGGATTAAGGATTACAGAGTTCACAGCTGGAGTTCGAGGCACTGGTTGGGGGAGTCAGGGAGGCTGTGTGTTCTTCCGCTTCTTTCCCGGGCCTTCCTGGAAGCCGGCCTCGTCTACTCCTTGGGGATCTCAAACATGCAGAGGCTCTTATACTTCTGCAGAAGCTCGTTCTTGGTCCTGACCTGCTCCCGGAGGCTGTGCAGCTGCTGCTGCTGCTGCTCAGGGCTCAGGTGGATGCCGGGCATGGCGCTGATGACTTTCCGCATCTCCTGGAACTTGGTTTTGAGGGCGTTCAGGTCCTGGTGGATGTCCGGGCTGTCCTTGTCCATGCTACAGGGGGCAGAGGGCAGTCGTTAGCATTCATGGCTCAGACTCACCCCCACAGAATCTGCTCTCTTCTGACCTTACCTTTCAGCCTGCCTTGTTTGCATGTCTCCTTCTGAGGTCGTGCACCCCCCAGGGGACAGCTGGCCAGTAGAAGCACCCGCGCCCAGCACTGCCACTGCAGCCCCCCTCAACCTGCTGACACCATTCGAGGCCGAAACCCCATTAGCTCAGAGGACAGGGACTGTGTCTGCCTTGTTGGGACACATACCCCTGGGCCCAAATTCGCCTTTGTTGCCAGAATGAATGCTTGGCAAGTAAGTACATAATGTTTGTTGAATGACTGAACATACCACTACCATTGTGAGGTGACGAATGGCCGGCAAAACTGGCCGAAATCCTACATTTCTTCTAACTGGAGACATTTCCAGGCCAATCAAGAAACTTTATCAGTTAGCCAGAGCTAAGTTTAGCTGATGTTTTGCTGTCTGAGCCTGTTAACGTAAGCACTAATTTCCACAGGGCTGGTCATAAATTTTACAATAGTTACAAGCTATTGGAAATTTTTCCAGCAGGTACGAAGTCTCCCCTACCAGTCCTGTAAATTCCTTGCCTTCAGGTCAGGCAGGATCATTCCCTCCATCCCACTGCTCGCTATCATTAGCTGCCCGAAAATCCGTACTCCCAGGCACTGCTAAAATAAAAACAACAAGAACAAAACCTTCACCTAAGATCAAAGAAACAGCTTGTCAGTTGCTCCTATACATTTTTTACAAGTTAGCAAGTGGGGGAGCTTTTGCAAACAAACAGCTGGGACTAAAACTAAAAGCCAATTCAGTGGGGTTTTCTAAAAGTCACCCATTGAGGCCTGGGGCGGGGGCGAGGGGAGAACTGTCAACGATCACTTATTTTTTGAAATAAATGTCCATTCCTGATGAGGAGTATCAGCCCAGATGGTGCTAATTCATGTCCTTTATTCATCATTTCTGTGCTTACGCAGACAGAATATCCATCTTCCCTGGCAATCACTTGGCAAATGTGATGGGCCCTGCTCCCTGTGCTCAGAGGCAAGATCTGGAGAATCACTCATTCTAGGGAATGTTAACCAGCCAAACATTTCTTGTTGTCATTTGATACCCTCACTTTAAATATCCAATGAATGAGATCCCTTACCCCGGTTTCTAGAGAGGAGTAATTGGTATTTATGAGAACTGTGAATTCTTTAGAAGGGAGCAGACAGGGGGCATCTTTTATTTTAACGATTTTAGATGTCGGGCTCGAATCTACAACTTTGGAGGGAAACCATCTGGGTTTCTGAAATTGTTATACTTGCACGGCATATGCGTTAAAACGTCGTACGAACACAAGTCCCAAGAGAGCTCTGAAAGTGAACTACAGTTTTAAGAACACTGATCCACACCAATCTGAAAGGACAAAGTAAAAGCAAACAAACGAAAACACATAGAATAAGAAATTGGAAGGACGTTATGATCATCCAGTTATGGGAGCAAGCATGACCCGGCCCCGAAGAAGACTGAGTTCTGAAGGAAAAAGTGGGCCATGCTTAGGGTGTTCGCTTTTGAAAATCCCCCGCATCTCAAGATTGTCCATTATTTGCTCAGGGAACTCTCAGCGAAGGAGCCACATTAAGGCTTGCCTGGAGGGAAGCTACAGGGAAAGGGGGCCATGTGGCCCCCAGCAAGGCCCTCTCGGCAAGCTTCTCGGCCTGCCCTAGCTGGTGACGGTAAACGTGGAACTCCTGGAGCGAGGAGAACTCTCTATTCAGGAACCGGCTCGAACCAGGCGGGAACCTGCTAGACCAGGATGACTGTGAAATGCTCAAGCCAAAAGAAATGAGCCAGGCCCAAATAGTGTGTGAATAAAAGCAGAAAGCTCCAAACGGGCCTGCTTTGTGCTCAATGTTAGTCATCAGCCAACTTTAGAAGAAAAAAAAATGAGACTAGGCCAAGGTCGATAGGCACGAAAATCATACAAACAAGGGCCAGGTTAGGGCACTTTGGTCCTGCTTATAAGAGTTTCTGAAAGATGGACAAAAATACTGCTGCTCTGGCTTGCTTGACAGGCCACTTCTTCTCCGACTCCTGTGCACATCCTAGGTGATACTCAGCATCCCGTGGACACACACGTTCGGTGTTCCTGGCACCAGACCCAGGGCAAACTTCACAGGCCTATTAGGCAGGTGGGTTTAAGACAATGCCTTGTTTGGGTGCTAAATACAGCCGCAGCTCCAAGTTTTACTACGGGTGCCTCGGGACTTGAAGATGCCAGCTCGCCTCAACTGGGCAAGTGTGTCCACCAGGAACTTAGAAGCAAAAGGAACCCACCTGGTTCCTGAAGCCAACCTCCTCCCAAACCAGAGACCACGCAGTAGCAGGCCTCTGTTTCCCACTTCCTCCTCCTGAGAGTTTCCGTGACCCTCAGTCTGGCGCCCCCACTGTCCTGGCTGACCCACGCTGGGACCAGTCCTGCCCTCCATCCCTCCCTCTTTCCACACTAACTCACTAACTTCAGTGGCCGGCATCTTTCTAAAACAGTTGGGGGGGGGGGGTGTTGCTTTTCCTGTGACTATAATAGGTGCTTGAGGGAAAAACTTAAAAACAGCAGACACCGAGGCTTAGAAAAGGAAGATCCCTCTAAGGCACATCCCAGAGAAACCCGTTAACATGTGGCATATACATTTCAGACCGCTTGGAAATATACAATATACGGTTACAAACACACATGTACTTGTTATTTGCTTTGACAACAATGTGACCATTCTTGCTTTTTTCACTTAAGTTGCACCTTGGATGTCTTTCCATGTGAACGCACATACGGTGAATCAGCTAAAATTCTTTGGCTACTGCTGGCCATTTGGATGCTTGCAACTTACCATTTGTAATTGCAATGGCAATGAACGTTTTGTACCTACATCCCCAAGTACTTGTGCAAGTATCTTGGTAAGATGATTTCTCCCAAGTGAATATCTAGGTTAAAGGTTATGTACATTCAAATTTTTGACAGGCTGACAAAATGCCCTTCAAGAAACCTGTATAGTGGCTGCAGACACGCTTGTCCCTTACGGACTCGAGAGCACTAGCCGACCCACCGGCTGTTAGAGAGCCAGTGGCTGTGTGCACTTCTCTGTTCCACTTCTGCCAGCACCTGAGATGTCCTCTGAGAGGGGCTCTGGGCCTCAGACCCTTGATTTCATCTGCTCACAGGGTTACAAGTGGAAAAGATTCCTTTTAGGGAGGGGCCACAAAAGGTTCTGCTAAAAGAAGTTCTAAAAAAATACTGCTCTATAGGACAGCCCAGAATGGGTTTGTCCACTTCTGTCTCTTCAGAGGCCAACAACCCCTAGCCTGTCCTCCTTCCTGAATTTCAGGACCCTCATGCCAACAGTTCGCACTGTTCCCAGTTCCTTAGATTCTGGGGAGTCCTGCTGACATCCCAAGTGCACCGAATGCCCCTGTAGCATGCCACATATCGGAGGCAGGGCACTCCCAGGACTGAGCGCAGCTGGAATGCTGCACCCTTAGAGATGCGTCCCTGTGCCGCGCTTCCTGGTGCCTAATGTGCACCCAGGCGCCGGTCCAACCTGCTCCTCCTCCCTGCCAACCTCCTCCTCCCACAGGCCCGATTTCCAGAGCTGGGTCCTCTCCTCCTTCTGACCCCCTCTGCCCTACCTACCTTTACAAAACCCAAGTTTGAGCTCCCAAGCTCCCAGACACCTGTCAGGCCAGTTCGCACTTGCAGGGGGCCCCTTAGGGCCAGCCACCAGCAGCCTGTGCCCCTTCCAGGCGCACTTTCCCACTTTGCTCCAGACTCTGCCTAAATGCGGCACTGTGGCTCTTCTCCCGCTGTACTAAGTGACTGTGGCCCCGTGTGCCTGTTTCATGGAGTCTGGGTTCCAGTGGGTGCTTGGTAAGTGAGGCCAAATGCACAGAGATGAAGTGGCAGAGGAGGGAACAGGCTTGTAAGCTGGCCCAGAAATAATGCTTCCGAACAGGCTATAAATATTCCCTATCTGGGCCCTCATTCTTTTCACCGGGATTCGGTTGAAGGAGAAGCCAAGGGCAGAGAGGACTACAGTCAGATGAGGGCAGACAAGCCCCACGGAGCCAGGGGGCTTCTCTCTCAGACTTCTCCACTGATGTGGGGGCCGCGGCCTTCTCCATCTGAGGACAGGCCTCAGCTGGCGAAGGGCTGGTCAGATTAAAATAGATCTTGTGTAGAAGAGGCAGGTCAGTAATACCATTTCTGTGAAGTGGTGCTGCCTGGGCTCTCAGGTCTTGCTGACCTGCCTGGACAATAAAGAGACCTGCTGTCAGTGACAGGGCCCCAGCCTGAGAGGTGAAGGGCGGCACCGTGTACTCCTCACTTAAACTAGCTCTGCAGTGTCCCAGATGGCTCCCCTTTTCCTACCCGGTAACATAGAACCTTTTAAGGAACTAAAAAAATTACCAAACCGAACCAAAAAAACATTTAAGTACCCATATTGACAGAATACTTTTACTGAACGAGCCACAACCAGCAGGCAAGGCAGTGACAACCACAGCTCAGAATTCCTAGGCTGGGACACTAGTTCCCAGACTCTGTAGATTTGGCAACTTTGAGGGGGGAAAACACTGAATTCTTTTTGGTCCTCATTTCTTTCCTCCTTTGTTCTACACACACGTCTCTAACGTGATTTCTACACGTAAGAGAGAGGCCTCAAAGAGTTGGGAACCCTAACATTTCTTACACACATGAAAATGACATTTTTCTTTCTCTTTTTCCTCATTCTCTAAGTTAACACAAATACATCATTTGGATCATTCCTTCAACTAAGGGACGGACAGCAGGAGGGAAGAGCAGTGGAGCTTCTCTCCAGCGCCAGGCAGGGTGCATCCTAGCCACAACGACAAGAACTGGGCGCTCTCCTGGTGTGGGAGGTGGCTTCTGAGCAGTTCTACAAGGGCAGGTGGCATTTCCCTGGGCAAAGATGACGCATGCGCCCTGGAGGACTCCATGCACCCAAAGGGCACTGGCAACAGAATGACTCGCTCTGGGTTTTCTGTGGTCCAGGCAGGCCTTTGAAGATGGTCTGCACGGACTCCTGAATGGAGGGCTACCAGTGGGGAAGGACGGAACGGAAAGAATAGGGAGCCCTAGAGATTTTTCAGCAGAGAAAAATTCAACTGCTAACATGCACAGGATGAATTAGAGAGACGAGAGGATAAAGGCCAAGAAACTATTTAAGAAATGACTGTAAGATCCCAAAAGGAGGTTAGAAGACCTGGACCATGAGTTTTACCAACAGGCTTGGCAGTAAAGGGGCAGATTAAAGCCTGAATGTTCCACTAACCTAATCTCAGCATCTCTGCACCTCCTAGCATCTCAGCCAGGCTACAGAAAACAGGCCGGGAAAGGTCAAGGTACTAAGGGTAAATGTTGCCAAGAGAGAAGGAAGAAGGAAGGCCAGCCTGGACAGATCATGAATTGTGCCAGGAAGATTTCACAGTGCTGGAGAAGAACAGAATGTCCAGAAGCAGACGAGCAAACATATAGGGACTCTATGTATATGGTGAAGGCGATGGCTCCAGCAGAGAAAATAATGAATATCTGATAAGAGCAGTGGGATGATACAGCTCAAGGAGGGAAAGTGGGGGTGTCCCCTTCCTTCTTTCATTAAAATACATTCCAGAAGCAACACAGAACTAAAAGTGAAAGGAGCACCTAGGTGGCTCAGTCAATTAAGCATCGGTCTCCTGATTTGGGCTCAGGTTGTATCTCAGGGGCCTGGGATCTAACCCTGAGTCAGGCTCCACACTCAGCGTGGAGCCTGCTTAGGATTCTGTCTCTCCCTCTGTCCCTCCCCCTTCACTTGCTCTCACTCAAATAAATACATAAATCTAAAAAAAAAAAAAAAAAAAAAAAAAGAAGTGAAAAACGAAACCATAAAAGTCCTAGAGGAAAAAGATTGATATTTGTCACTTTATTAGAGGGGGAAGGCCTTGCTAACTAGGACCAAAATCCAGAAGCCATTAAGGAAAAGCGTAACAAATCTGCCTGAATAAAACAGTATGTTTCCAGATGACAAAAACAAACAAAAGAACCCAGGAACAAAGTCAAAATTAGTCATAGCTCGGGGGAAATATTTATAATACACTAGCCCGGCAAAGGCATATTTTCCTTACATACAAGGAGTTCATTAAAAGAGGGATGACCTTATAGAAAATGGGCAGTTTACAGGGGAAAAATACAAATGACTTAAGAAGATGCATATGAAAAGATGATTTATCTGATCAAATGAGACACAGACCAATACAACACATCATTTCTGACCTATCAGATTAGCCTGAGTTAAAAAGTTTAAAGGTGATGGCAGGGGTATGAGGAAAAAGACACAAATACATGGGGCACCTGGGTGGCTCAGTGGGTTAAGCCTCTGCCTTCCGCTCAGGTCATGATCTCAGGGTCCTGGGATCGAGCTCTCTGCTCAGTGGGGAGCCTGCTTCCCTTTCTCTCTCTCCACCTGCCTCTCTGCCTACTTGTGATCTCTGTCAAATAAATAAAATCTTAAAAAAAGAAAAAGACACAAATACACTGCTGGTAAAACATACACTGGTGTATTCTTACTTATTTGCTAACAGTGATTGAAATGTTAAATTCACATATCCCTTTGCTAGAAATTTACTCAGAGTTTACAAACAGGGTGGCTGCAGCACTCACTGCAGTGGCAAAATGCCAGAAACACTGGAAGTGTCCTTGAGCTGGAAGTGTTGAAAGAAATGGTGGCATAATCATGAAACGGAGTATGACGCAGTTTGGAAACAAGGGAGGGAGCTGGGAGGAGTGGAGGGAGAGGCTCACTTGCCATTTTGTACCTTTGGGGTTTCTTTGAATACATCTACAATTGAAATTTCTCATTTCTTTTTTTTTTTTTACAACTGCAACTTTTATTTTTAAGATTTTTATTTATCTGAGAAAGTACAACCGGGGGGGGGGGGTGGTGCAGGCAGAGGAGGAGAAGCAGGCTCCCCGCTGAGCAGGGTGCCCCAAGACATGGGGCTCGATCCTAGGACCCTGGGAGGATGATCTGAACTGAAGGCAGATGCCTAACTGAACCACCCAGGCGCCCGTACAGTTTTTAAAAAATACTTTCAGGATGGCAGATTTCTGGCCACGGTGGGTTAATCAAAGCAGCCCAGGCCACAGAATTGTGTTCTGGACAAAGCTAAAACGATGTAGCACTCTACATTCAGCAACAGCTATGAAAATGAGAAATGCCTGTACCCTCCACTCCAGCAATTCCACTGCTGGGGATTTACCTCATCATAAACGTACTCCAGTACGAGGATGCTCACCCCCCAGCAAGGCTGGCAACAGCAAAAATTAGAACAACATGTAAACGTCCACAAACAAGACTGGTTACGTAAGTGATGGTGCTGCCACCTTACTGACGAAGGCCTTCATGGGTGAGAATGAAAAGGGGTCCAAAACAGACTCATGAGGGGAAAAGAAACAAACAACAACAAAGTACAGTATGATCTCAAATTCTATACATTTTTTAAAAGACATGCATACATAGGTCTTGGAAGGATACTTAAAATAGTAACAGCAATTAGGATTGGTGACGGAACTTCGCTTTACAGGATTCTGAATTTGCAACTGTTACTTACTTTTAAATAAAAATTTTCTAGAAACCTAATGATGCAGGAGTCCACATTCTTTATGAGAACAAGAAAGGCTGAACTCACTTCAGCTCCTTTCTCATTCATCCCCTGGGCAAGGAGTAAACAGATAATAAAGGGGTGCATGCAGACGCTACAGGAGAGGGAGAGATCAAGGGCCTGCAGGAGCCAGCAGGTCTTGGCCCTCATTCCGTCCGGCCAGGCCGGCCTGCCGGGACAGCGTCCTCACTGGCTTCCCTGCCTGGGGGCAGGGATACCATCTCTATCTCGAGCATGAATCTGACTGAGGCCCAGTGGTTTTAAGTTCTCACTGGCTCCCCACTCCTCAGAGGACAAAATCTCCCTCCCTGTGGGGGATGCGCTGTCCTCTGTATGTTGACTCTCTCCCTCTTGCCAGTTCTCCCTTACTACCTTACATTTACGCCCCAGCCCCATCACACTGCGAGCTGGCTGCATGAGTTCAATACTGTTTCTGGGCATCACGTCCTTATCCTTGTTCTTCCTACACCACTCCTCCTACCTGCCATAATTTAAGACTCCACACGGGCACCAGCCCTTAACAAACCTTCTGACTCCTCCAGGCTGCCCCAGGGCCCCTCTCTTGTGGCCATTCCTACCACAGTCTGTCTCCTTCCCTTATTAGCCTATTAACACAAATACATACCTACACACATATTTGAAAATCACATCCTAGCTCCTTTTCATGGTGATAGGATCTTTCCTTCTCTCAGTGAGTTTCCTCCAAGTGGAGTTTTGCTCTTCTGTTTTGTTTTATCCTCTGCTACGGTTTTTCTTCACATGCTTAGTGACCCTGGCTGCCGGTCATATAGTTAAGAGTAAAATACTGCTTGATTTATGTGCATAATTTACTGCGTTCAGCATTCTAGATGAAAGAAGAAAAAGATGTGATCCTATGATAAAGAGGATGTTCATTATTTTGACTTCCACCAGATGTGGAGGAAGAAGCCAAATGCCAATAGAAAATGTAAATACTTTATATTCCGTTAGTAAAAAGCAGGGTATTAATAAATAATGGAGAATATTGGAAAAAAAGTATAAAACATTAAAAGGCTTAGTGGAAACTCTCTTTTTTGGGGAAGATTTTATTATTTGAGAGGGAGAGACAGGAGGAGGGGCAGAGGGGGAGAACCCCAAGCAGACCCTGTTCTCAGTGCAGAGCTCGACCTCATGACCCTGAGATCATGACATGAGCTGAAACCAAGAGTTGTATGCTTAACTGACTGAGTCACCCAGGTGCCCCTGCCCCACTTAGTGGAAACTCTTAATGATGCTTCTTTATTTTCTTAGAATGAACTAAGTTCTTTCTTGGGGAGCCCCCAATGTCTTCCCTTTTGGGCTCACCAGACACCCCAGAGAAGGGATCTCTGTCTCTCTGGCTGCCCATCTAGAAGCCAGATTGGGAAAGAAGGCTAGGGTTGTGAAGTACTTCAGTTTGTGAAGTTTCTCTTAATCTGTCTTTTCAGTATGGCTCCCTTTCTCCAACTCCTGCCATGTGCCTGGTGTTCCCCAGTCCAGAGACTCTCTGGCTTATCTTTAAAAATAAATCTTGGGAGAGAGTAATGCTTTAATTTTCTGCCAAGATGGAAGAAGGATAGTCGCCCACTGTCGCCCACTGGAGTGAGGAAGACGACTATGAGCTCTGATTCTTAAACAGACTTCAGAAGTCCCTGGCATTGTCAATTCCCAAGATGTAGGGAGAAGCCATGGTCTAAGGCAGCTGCTTCTGGATGCTTCTTCCGGCTGAGAGATGGATTAGCCTTTGGCCATCTGTGACAATTATCTCCTCTCCTGTTCTTTCTGGTTTTATGCTTAAAAAAAAAAAAAACAACTCTTCACTGTCCTTTCAGAGGGTACAGAAATAAACACATGTGATCAACCCTCCATCTTTCACAGAAGGCTGCTCTTGAGTACACTTTACAGCAATCTTAGGATTTAAAGTACTGTTATTCCATTTCACAAGAGAAAAGACACTCAGAGAAGCTAAGTCATTTGACCAAGATCTCTTAGCCCATACACCATAAAGCTGTAATTTGAACCCGCTCTTTGAGGTCCACTGTTATTATTCACGTATTAGAGATAAGAAATTAATGCCTAGAAAGGCTACATAATTTACTAAGATTACAAGGCAGTGACTATCAGTATGTGGATTTGAATCCAGGACTACCTGACTTCAAAGCCCGTGTTCTTTCTAGCGTACCTTACCGCTCCATGTTTAAGGCCAGTCCAACCCAAATGCTCTACTGGGGTGCAATATACTCTCAGGGGTCCGGGAACTGTCCTCGAGACTGTGTACATTTTATGTTTTCATTTTCCTCTATTTTTCTTAAAACCAGTGTATTTGGGTTACTTTGGATAATCCATTTATAATCCAGCACTGCCCTGGGATTTTGTGGTCTGCACTTGTGTTTGTTTGCTATCTCACTGCTGCCTAGCAGTTCTACTTGAACTTCTACTTCTACTTCTAGTTCTACTTGAACTTCACAGGCTAATGAGAATAGAACAGAGTCTGCCTTACCCTATAAACAGTATGTTCACACCAAGTGAAGCCAAATGAAGGCAGGGTCTAATGTGAGAACAAAGGCTTCACAGTTGTTTAAAAAGTGGTAGAAGCATGAGGTCATCCCACAGCAAGTTAATCCAGCCTGGCTGAACTTAAAAGAAGCCGGGCCATTAACAAACAAGACTTTCACATCGTGGGTAGCAAGTTCATTTCAGCAAAACACCCAAGAGTGCATTAATGCCCACTTGAATGTTACTGTAAGAGTGAGTTTAATTTACTTTGTTTTGGTTTTTAATGGTTTAATAGTTATGAGCCTAGTCTACCCCATTAATTTGGATATAAATAACAGTAAAAATAATTGAGGCAAACATGGGGATCAAGAAGACTTTTGGTTGTACTGTTTTTTTTTTTTTTTTTCTTTTACAGGGTCAGCTGAAAACTCAGGCTAATCAGAAGATTGGCCAAAATAATGACAAACCCGGGAGCCTGGGTGGCTCAGTGTGCTGCGTGGGTGGGACTTTTGACTTCCAGTCGACCTCAGTCGATCTCAGAGTCATGGGATCCAGCGGCCCCGGGCTATGTGCTCAGCAGGGAGTCTGCTTGAGATTCTCTCTCCCTCTGCCCCGCTTCTGCTTCCATGTGCTCTCTCAAATGAATAAATAAATCTTTTAAAATGAATGACAAATCACCCTCTTTGGCACTGTCCAAGAACATGCTACCACAGGGCAACTTGTATCTTTGTTTCTTTTAATATTTTCTATCATCAGCCCTCCAAACTCTTTGAATTATGGGTAATTCCCAAACCTGCCTTTTCCCCCTTCAAACTGGTGTGCAATGTGGGGGTGAGAAGTTGGCCCTTTTTACTGTGTACGTCCCACAGCACTTAGCAGTGTGCCACACAGCGAAGATGCTCCATATATGTGGGATATGTTGA
Source organism: Mustela erminea (assembly GCF_009829155.1). Classification (NCBI taxonomy): domain Eukaryota; kingdom Metazoa; phylum Chordata; class Mammalia; order Carnivora; family Mustelidae; genus Mustela; species Mustela erminea. Next base: position 12,589,449 of record NC_045631.1, on the reverse strand, counting down.
AAACAGAGAATCCAAGGGTTACTCCTCTATTACAGGTGAGAAAACTAGGGCTCAGAGACGCTTGACTTGCTCCAGATCACTAAGGTGCAAACTTGAGCAGTTCTGACTACAGAGCCTGTGCGTTCGGTCTCTAGTCTGCCTTCATTCATTTTCAAGAATACCGCCTGGCCCTCATGAGGTCTGGCAACTCTCTCAGGGCTCAAACGTCTGCTGAACGCATGTGCGACTGGGTGTGGTTTTGGAAATGCCTCCTCCCCCGGGGTCTGTTTCCCCATCGGTAAAATGGGGGTGTAGCCAACAGCACCTAGGCTTTTGCAGCTCGGAAACAGGAGACGAGAAGCGGGAGGGCGTGTCGTGGCTGGTCCTCTCTTGGACTCTTACCATTTGATGATGTTGTGAACCAAAGGTAAAAAGGAGTAATTCTCCTCTTCCTTCACGCCGGCGGGTGACTGAGGCCTCGGCGCCGGCGACTGCTGCGGCTGAGGCGCGGCGACCGGAGGCGGCGGCTGCGAAGGCGGCAGCGGCTTCGTCTCGGGCAGCGGCGGCTCGGCCGGCGGCGGTAACGCATCCTCGGCCTGTCGCCCGGCGGCCACTCCGGCGGAGGCCATGGCGCCCGGGACCCGCCGGTCAGTCAGCAGGACCCCAGCGATCAGCTTCTCAAAAGCGTCGCGGACTCCAGACGTCACCACCGTGCGCCCGCGGGGGCGGGCTCTGGAGAAAGGTTGTGCGCGTGCGTACTAGGATGTGGGCGGGGAAATGGGGCGGGGCAACGGTCGGGGGCGTGGTTTCTGTTGCTAGGCAACGGGCTATTGACGTATTTCGTTGTAAATCGAGGCAGCTAGTTTATTAGTCAGCAATAGATTTATTTCAGAAACATTTTATTATTATTAACACGACGAAGAGGGTCCAAAAGTAACTAATACAGGAATGCTGAGATACGTAAGCCTCCGCAGAGCCCACCCTTGCCCTCGGAGAAGGCTTCCCAAAGAACCACCTTGACCCACAGGCAGAGTAAAAACCCACCCAGTGTCTGTTACATGCAAAGCACTGGGCTCCACGGGCATCAAGAACCCGGAGAGGGAGGACCCACAGCTCCCCCACCGTGCAGAGGCCTCCAGGAGGACAGGCGGCAAAGCCCGACCCAGCCTTAGTGTGACACTCTGCTAGCCCAAACGGTGCAGAGACAAAGAAATTAAAAGCCCCGCATGGCTAGATGGGGAGGAACTAATAATTCGACATGTAATATGCATCATCTGGATGGTAGATGCAGTGTTAAATGTGGGGGTAGGGGGTGGGAGGGCTCTCCCGACTTCAGTGGGAGGCAAAAGGGGATTGACTGCTGGGAAGAATAAACGTATCCTACAGGAAAGGCAACTCTCAGGTAGGTACTCTCCAAACCTGCTGGCCAGTTTCTTCAACCCCTAGATCTCAGTTTCCTTAACTGTAAAATCTTTTGTTCAGATTCACAGCAGATCCTGAACTGCTTTCTAACTTCAGATACATGGCTGAGCTCCAAAAGTCTGGTTTGCCCCTAGGATCCTAGGCCAAAACCCTGGTGGTTTTGTAATTATATTTCTCAAAACAAGTGTGATATGGGAGCTGCATAATAAATTTCTGGGCAATGTGACACCCATCCTAAGCTTAGTTAGTGAGGGGGAGAGGACATGAGGTAGGAAAGCCTCAGCCTTTCAAAGTCAACCATCAAGGGTCTTAAAGAGAGGCAAGGAAGCCCATATTCAGATAGCAAGATGAGCCGGAGTACTTAAGAGTGAGGTCGCTGATCCCAAGGAAAGCATCGATACTGACGCTACTATTTGGATGCATCAGGAGAGGATTATGGAGGCAGACCCTAGGGAAGCCAGACTGCAGAAGGAAGTAGGAAGTTGGAGACTGTGCTGGTAGAGGCTCTTTAGTGATGGGCCTTAGCACAGCTTTCTTCAGCAAGAACTGCATAGAGTACCCTCATGGGGCTGGGGAGGGGGCGGGGAGAGCAAGGGGAGGGGGATTCTGAAGGTTTTCTTCCTGCTAGCCACGGAGCTCTCCACCTCAGGGAAGAGTTTTAAGAGTCATGGTAGAGAGCAGAGGGGAAAGGCCTGCTGGAATCAGACCAGGTGTGCTTGAAGAGGCTATCCCCTTGCAGCCGTTTGGGGAAATATCGATGGTGCAAGAATTAATAGTAATTACCACAACTGCCGTGGAATAAAAGTAGATACAAGGAAGAGTCACAATCGTTATCACACTTAATCCACAAAAGAGCTCTAGAAGGCAGATGCTGGCATCTTATTTCTTGGGTGAGGAAACTGAGGCTTATGATGGTTGAGGTACTGGCCCAGGGCCACACAGCTTGCCTGACACCAGATCTATGGTCTTGACCAACACCTCGGGTCTCTGCTGGTTCTGTAACTTTATGATTCAAAATCTTAAAGTGATGGGGCATCTGGGTGGCTCAGTGGGTTAAAGCCTCTGCCTTCGGCTCAGGTTATGATCCCCGCATCCTGGGATCGAGTCCCGCATCAGGCTCTCTGCTCAGCAGGGAGCCTGCTTCCCCCTCTATCTCTGCCTGCCTCTCTGCCTACTTGTGATCTCTGTCTGTCAAATAAAAAAAAAAAATCTTAAAGTGAGGTTTTTATTCAGAATTCGAAAAGCAATCTGATACTCATCAATAATATCCCCATGGCAATTGCCCATCGTTCCCCCCAAGCCCCTCCGGTGTGTTTTATAACCTAATTACAAGTCTCAGCTTTATCACTGGCAGAATAAAGAGGACATCTCTTTTTGGAAAATGAAAAATCACTGCAGGTATAAATAGCTGTGGCTTAAGAAAACAAATCGAAAGCAGAGGAAGTGTGAACAAGGAGGTGCATTGACAGTTGGCCCTAAAAATAGTTAATACGCTTAGTGGCACAGAGTAAAGCTGACTTCATAACACTGCAGGCAGATATCAGAGGAATCTGCCCATGCTGGCTTCATGAAAGCTGAAGTGGGAGACCTCACCAAGCTAAGCCACCAAGTCATCGTTTCTTGGGCAGATTTATACTATTTCTCGAAGAGTCTTTCTAGTCAAGTTGGTAGTTTACAAGTTCAGCCAGCCCGCCTGCCTCCAGGCTCAGCTTGACCTCACCTTGTGCAGCCATGCAACTTCCTAGAAGGACTGAATGGTTATGCTATTTTCAATTTTCTACTAGCCACATTAAAAGAAGAAGAAGAAGAAGAAGAAGAAGAAGAAGAAGAAGAAGAAGAAGAAGAAGAAGCAGGGGAAATGAATTTCAGTAATATATTTTATTTCTTTTGGTATCTCCTGAATATGATCATTTCAACATGTGATCAATTTTAGCAACTATTAAAGAGGTAGTTGACTAGTTTTCATCCTATCTGTGAAATCCACTATACATTTTACTCTGAGAATGACCACCATTCAAGAGCTCATCGCCATGTGTGGCTAGCGGCTGCATAGCTGAATGGTACAGATCAAGAGATAAATATGCATCAAAACAGAAGACTCGTAACCATAATGGTGAAGGGAAAACAGCAAGTTTCCCAGAGGAAACAGAGCGTATTATTCTTTATAAATGTCTGAAATGTGAAAATGAACACTATGTATTGTCCATAGCTTCAAGATTCTTATATAAAAGTGTTTCTCTTTATTAAAAAAAAAAAAGATTTTATTTATTTACTTGAGAGAGAGAGAGAGCACAAGTAGGGGGAGATGCAGAGGCAGAGGGAGAAGCAGGCTCATTGCTTGACCTGGGGCTCCATCCCAGGGCCCTGGAATCATGATCTGAGCTGAAGGCAGATGCTTAACCTACTGAGCCACCCAGGCACCCTTATAAGTGTTTTAAAAGGAGCTAAAGGCTATACCTCACATGCACAGGACAGGGAATTAGCATTTAACAGCAACTTTCTTTCTTTCTTTCTTTTTCTTTCTTTCTTTCTTTCTTTTTTTAAGATTTTATTTATTTATTTGATAGAGATCACAAGTAGGCAGAGAGGCAGGCAGAGAGACAGAGAGGAGGAAGCAGGCTTCCTGCTGAGCAGAGAGCCCGATGCGGGGCTCAATCCCAGGACCCTGAGACCATGACCTAAGCTGAAGGCAGAGGCTTTAACCCACTGAGCCACCCAGGCGCCCCAACAGCAACTTTCTGTATAGTGTTAGATTTCTTTTATAAGAGGATTTAAAGCAAATAGAAGTATGAACAATTGCCAAATGTAGGAGCAAGCAAATATGGGAGTTTGGTACATTAGAATCCCGGCTTCTGTTTCTTTCTGGTTGTGGGAACTTGGACAAGTCATTTCACCTCCTGTGCCTCAGTTTCCTTATCTGCAAAATGGAATCACAACAACACCTACTTAATGGGGCTAATGTAAGGGTTACAGGAATGAATGTGTGTAAAGAGCTATTTGAAGTGGCCCCTGGTAAGAACTATGAAGTTTTAGCTAGAACCGCTGCTTTTTAAATTTTTCCCAAAAAAGCCTTATCATTATTTCTTATAATAATCTCCACAAACTGTTACTACAAGAAGAAACAAACAAACAAAAAAAAACAGGCTGCATCCAAGAAGGGCACTTTGGGCTGCTCTAAGTGGATCTACGCCACAAATACCTGTGAATATGCTTGTGATACATTCCTTCTACGTGAAGTCCAAAAATAGTCATTCCTCTGTCAGACAGACATCATGGGGATTGTTAAACCCATCATGCCATTGAATGATTGGGGGCTTTTTCATCAAAGCTATATTCTTACATATGATTCATCCTTTTCTCTCATTGCTTGGAGCCTCGGGTAGGCTGGAAAAGCTACATGATATTTTGATTTTGTGAGTTAAAAAAACAACAACAACAAAAACCGGGCAGCGATCATTGCTCAGGCCAAACGTAGTTCAGCCTCTAGCGGGAAGAGGGCCCCTTTAGCCACAGTTCCCTGCTTCACCGGCAGGACAAAAGCCTTTTCCTCGCGTGCCTCTGTCCTGCAGATGGTCTTTCTTCTCTCTGAACGGGATTTGATTCTCTTCTTTGTATTCCTTTCAACCCATCCTCTCCTTACTCTGAGACACTCCGTGATGCCCAGTTTCTCAAATCTCTTACGTTAGGTTTCATTTCTCGGAAGCACTCATTTGGGAACATTTCAGCACGCAAACCTGACTGTGTTTCATTCAGACTCTGAATTTTCTCTGTAAGACTTTTCTTTTAGTCCTTATTCCTTCTTCTTGTTTTTCGTCAGACATCCGCCAGCTTTCTTTCTTTCTTTTTTTTTTTAAAGATTTTATTTATTTATTTGACAGACAGAGATCACAAGCAGGCAGAGAAAGAGAGAGGAGGAGGCAACCTCTCCGCTGAGCAGAGAGTCTGATGCGGGGCTCGATCCCAGGACCCTGGGATCCTGACCTAAGCCAAAGGCAGAGGCTTTAACCCACTGAGCCACCCAGGTGCCCCCGCCAGCTTTTGACAGAATAAAAATGAGAGGCAATCCATTCCCAGAAACTGTTTTTGTTTAAAATGGTCACTACCGTTCTGATTCCATATTCTTTCCAATGTCTTTACTAAGTCATTCTCTAATTATTTGTTAGCCAAGGTTTTTGCTTGTTTGTTTGTTTGTTTTTTCCCTGCCAGCTACTTCCGCATAGCCTCAACTTTAACACCTTCTGTTAATCCTTTTTTTTTAAGAAAATGTCCTTTTTCTCATGATGGCCTTTCCAGTTTTTCTCACTCTTCTTTTTCTTTTTTCTTTCTCTGGAAGTTACTTTGTTTCTTTCATTGGATTTTCTGTAAGTCTTTTGCCCCTTGGTTACTAACCCCAGTTACAAAAGTATAGTTAAAAATTACTCTGTGGGGCACCTGGGTGGTTCAGTTGGTTGAGCTGCTGCCTAGGGCTCAGGTCATGATCCCAGAGTCCTGGGATCGAGTCCCGCATCGGGCTCCTAGCTCCACGGGAAGTCTGATTCTCCTTCTGACCTTCTCCCCTCTCATGCTCTCTCTCACTCTCTCTCTCTCAAATAAATAAATAAAATCTTAAAAAAATTATTCTGTAACTGGAATGCTGAGGCGGATAGCATGTGTGGCTGGTGTTCATAGTTTGCTCCTGGCTGGGCTTCCAGACCTCCTGGCATGGGCGGAGATATTCTATAACTACAGACATTTGGAACACCCTCAAACTAAAGATTCTAACAAGTTCCAAGCTGGAAAATGGAAGTAGCATGGAGAGGGAGCAGCATTTGTCCCCTGTCCTTCATCTTCTCCTTATAACATGCCTTTGAAATGTGGCTCTATGAGCTGTGAACATTCCTGCCAGGTCTTTGGCTCGAACAAACTGTGCGATCCTGGGAGCTGTCAGGAAACAGCCGTGGCCTGTCCATGTATTATGTTTTGGGCACCAGCTTGTGCTGAGGACTGTGCCAGGATGCATGAGACAGGCAGGAGGAAAGAGAAGGCTCCAGGCTAAACCGCAGGAGAACGGATGTGTCGGTTCAGAGTTAGAAGGGTCCTGGTGCTTGTCTCCCTTGATCCCTCCGTTTTGCAAATGAGGAAGCACGGCCCTGGGGAGAAAGGATGACTCACTTCAGGCCTTGAGGCCCATTGGTAGAGGAACCAGGACACAGACACGGGATTAAGTATGTCATGCTGACATTAGGAAGAAACCAGAAAGCCGAGGACAGATGTAACGTTGGAATTTCCAGCCTATTTATGCTAGAACTCCCCAGCACCTTAACAGGCTTTAAGTCTGCAGAAAATACACGTTGTTGTTCCAGCTTTGGAAAAATCCAGGGCTGGTAGTAAGGAGACAGCTTGAACGTAGCTCCCAAGTTGCTGGGAACAGGCGTACAAGGGTGTCGCGCCTCTGGCAAGCCATTGCTGGTTTGCGTAAGTCTTGATTTTCCAGGTGGCCTTGGTGACAGTTGGCAAGGGGGACTGCTTATGTAACCGCCTGACTAGGGATTGCAGCAACCGCAGGAAAACAGGCAAGTGTGGGAAGAGCCGCCCCAGCTGGGGAGCCAAGGAGCCTCCTGTAGGTGAAGTTCACTGCTGGCTTAGGAAAGCTTGGCCGCCAAGCCTGTGCCAAAGCCAGCAGGGGTCTGAGTGCTCCCAGGAGGCAGGAGCATCCTCCAGGTCAGTCCCAGGACTGCGTGCTGGAGCCATGCTCGTTTCCTGGCTCAAAGCTTGGTTTTCTTGTAGTGTGATTCAGTGCAGTAGGCATAAAGGTACAAAATGAATTTATGGAGCAGTGAGGGGAGGCCAGGAGCCAAGAAGCCATCCTTAGTAACCGGGCAGCCCCTCATCTCATAGTGTCAGGCTGCCCGCGAGGACAGATCTGGAGAAGAGGCCAAAACCCACCTCTGCCAAGTTCTAGCTCTGGGACCGCGGGCGAGTAATTCACTCACCTTGTACTTGGGCGTCTCCATGGTAACCTCTCCCCACCTGGGCATCCAGGGTTGAGAGAACACCCTTGGCTGGTGCCAGGCACTGTGCCTGGAGCTCAGAGGGCTCCAGGATACTGAGTCAAAGTATGATTCCTCCTCATTTCTTCAGGTAGCTCCCTGTTCTTGCCCCTTACGTCTGAGTTTCCATATCTCTAGAGTTGTCCACATGTGGCTCCGAATCAGCCAGGAGTACAGGAAAAGAAAATTGGAAATCAGAGCTGATGGAAGTCATGTTGCACGTCTTTTTTCCCTCCACGCCTTTGTATTTCAGCCGTTGTTTTGATAACCCGCAGGCTCGCGGCATCGCCGTGGCTCTAACGCTGCTCTGATGAGGAAGGTTAGGTGTTTGCCGACATTGAAGGATGCCTGCCCGGAACCAGGCCAGGGGCTCCGAGGAGGTGAGGGCTGTATGAAGCAGTGTGGGACTTGGGAAGCTTTGAATCACGTGGGAGAAGCAATATTGCACAAGCGTCAAGGCCCTCTGGCCTTAGCCAAGAAAATGCATTTCTGGAAAGAGATGCTTGCTTACATCCTGTCAGCTCCTCTGCCGGGCGGGTGCCACCGAGCCTGGTCTGAATGGTGTGGGTCCTGCCGAGGAGCTCCTGTTCCAGGGCCAGGGAAGACAAATGCGCCCAGAAAGCACTCTTAAAATGGCCTTTGTGGGAAGATAGACAGGAAGACAACTGCAGATTGTTTGCTAAGGAAATGGGAGGCCACACCAGATGGCAGGATACAGCTGAAGCAGATCTGGGGATTGGCACAGCTCATTTTAAGAAGCTAAAAGCACACAGATGACAAAAGGAAGTTTTCCAAAAGCTGAAGTTGAAATCCCAATGGGTTCAGCCTGCCCTCCTCCCACCCCACAGCTAAACTTCTAAAAAGCAAATCAAATCGAAGGAGAAAGCTTATAAGTGAAGGAAGTTACCTCATAGTGGTGGAGAAATCTCGGAAAAACTAGTAAAACCAGAGAGAAAAGCACATCCTTCAGGATGGCGCTCCTTGCCTCCCCCAAATCCTTGCTGGATGCTGGACACACGAGGGCTCTCTCCCTTTTCAAAACTCGCCATTTGTCTGAAACTGTATTTGGCATTTCAACCAGCTGCTAACACATCTGCCCATCCTTCATGCACCCAACTATGATTCCCAAAGAACCTGCTGCGTGCAGTGTTCATGAATGAGACAGGCTTGCAGCTCTGGGAGATCTGACAGTGGGCAGGGGCCCCGGGGTAGGGATGGGGGCATGAGCAGGTGGAGAAGAGAGATTTGAAAATAATCTACAGTGCAAGGTGAACATTTCTTGCAAAAAACATTTTTTTCTCTTTTTGGTCAAATATTATCCATTGCCTACATGTGCTCTACGGGGCCTCTACTCCAGCTCTGGGAGATAAAGCATGATGGAACTGAACTAGTCTAGGGAAATGGTCATCTCATTCCCCTTGGACGGTGACTGGTCTGGAGGTGGTCATGTGACGTTGTTTTGATCATAAGTATATCAACAGAAATCTGCTGAGTGGGGTTTCCAGAAAAACCTGCATTCTTGTATGAAAAAGGGAAAAAGAAACGTGACCGAGGCTACTAGTTTCTTCCTTCTTTCTGGATGGAATGTGGATGAAATGCCTGGCGATGTGTAGCCGTTTTGAGAACATGAGGCCACAACATGCGAGAGTGGCAGAAAGCATATAAAGAAAGAGTATGAGTCTCTGACAGCATCATTGTGGAGTTGCAAAGGCCAACGTCCAGGCTTCTTAGGTGTGAAAAAGAGGCCATTCTGTTACTAGCCTCTAAATTCATCCTTACTGATAATTTCCTTAGGTAGTTTTTTAACTTATAAAAATATCTATTATTTTTAAATCTATTAACAAAAAGTATATTCAGCGGAGGAACTTTTGAAAGTGCAAAAGTACACAAAAGAAAGCAAAAATTTCTTCAAACACCTGAGGATATCGATAATGAATATCTTGTTGTCTCTCTTTTCCTACAGCATAGATGTATATGTGTGCTTTTAATATAAATTTGGGATCATATTGTTTTATAATCTGTTTTTTTCCTCTTAATAATTTGCCATGAATGGCTTCCCCTGTCAGCTAATACTTATTTACAACATGGTTTTCAATAAAAGGATTCATGGAAAAAAAAAAAAAAAGAATAAACTAAACCAAAGAGAAAAAACCAACAAATTCCTACAAAAAGCCAATACTACTCAGAATTGTTTGTGAGACCAGGCACCTGGAGCAGACTTGCAGGGTTTTTGGGAATCATAGCGATGCTGGTCACCTTGGGTACCATTTTTATTGAAATGAATCCATTTCTAGTTCCCCTGAGAGTCCTATTTTTTGAGTTGTCCTGAAATCTCATTTTAGTCTCTTAAAAGTTTTAAGAAAGGAAATTGTTTATTATTGGTTCCTTACTGTTTCTTTCTGCCAAAGGGCAAACGTATTAGATCTTCAAAATTAAGTATGTTTATATACACATTGCGTGCATGCAAACCGATGTGTCGCACACAGTTCTCTCTCAGAGACGTGGCTGCCTTACAGACATTGAGCAGGCTCTGAGCATGTACCATGCTTTGGCAGCCTGGTCTCATGGCCTCCTTCTGACACTGGTGTTTCCATCGAGTATGGACCTGGCCAGACCTTGCTTTCACCCCTTCCTCTACCATGGCTTCATCCAAGTTCAAACAGTAGGCAGTGGAGTCTTACCTTGAAAAGACATTGGAAAGGGATGTGGCCCCTCCCTCTGCCTGGTTACAATACCTGTCTGTTTGCTTCACTGCCACGGGCAAGTGCCCCCACGCAAGCAGCAAAACACAAGTTTTTCTTGTGGGGAGGGGGACTTTGAAGGGCATCTTTGTCACAACTCCATCCGCCTCACAATACAGAACTGTAAACACAGCTTCTACCAGGTGAGCTTGTAATCTAAACACGCACCCACAGACGACAAGGGGGAGATTAGAAATTACAGTCAAGGGCAGGATTTATGTTTTGTTTTGTTTTCCTGGAATTAAAAAACAAGCTATTAGAATTCCCAAATAGGCTTCCAAGAGGTCAGTTACCAGGGTTACCAGATAAAACTCCACGTTTTGAAATGTGAAAATGAGGTCCAGCAGAGCAAGAGGGAGGGAAGAAAGGAGGAGGAGAGAGAGAGAGAGAGGGAGAGAGAAAGACAAAAGGAGAGGGAGAGGAAGGGAGAGAAGCAGAGAGGGAAGGAGAGGGAGGGGGCGAGGGGGAGGGCTGGGAGGCTTAGCCCAGACAAAGGACGCTCACTGGTGTATCCACTCCGTGAGTTTGACAGACAGCTCCTGAGTGCCCCTACATGCAAGGACGCAGCAGTAAATAGGGCAAAGCCCACGCTCTCACACAGCGTTTGTGCTCTGCGGAAGACCCATTCTATTCGGCTCCCACAATTAAAAAAAAAAAAAGCCACCATTTAAAAACCAATAGGTTTTATGGAAAAAATTCCATATTTGCAGCTTCTCTTGAAAAATCCCAAGGTGTCACCGCGAGCCCCACATTGCACGTGGCCACAGCAGACTGGGAGGGGAAGTGGAGCCTTGTCTAGAGGGGCGAGGGCTGCCCACATCTCAGGCCCCCAGTGCATGCACTGTGGTGTTCGCTTGGCCTGCTTCTGCCTTCCGGGACCCCAAGGACATGGGAGCTGATGCCCCCTGCACCAGCCCATCAGAGCCCTCTGAAGTTGCACATCTCATCTTGGCTGCCAGATGGGAAGCAGCTTCGGAGGAAGGGCAAAGTCCACGTGTCTGGGTCAGGCTCCACATGGGCACGCCCCCTCTCCTCTCAGCCCCACCCACTGCAATGCCCAGCTGTTGCCAGCTCGCCCCATCTGTCTAGTTCTCCCCTTGGGCCTGCACAGCATTGTGCCAGCCACTGGGGTCTCGCCAATCTCTCGGTGCACGGCGTGCTGGCGTCCATCATGCACTCACACGTGCAGCCGAAGGTGCAAAGCAGTTAACATCAGTGAGGATGCATCTGGCCACCCACTTGTCTTAGAGGAAGAGTCTCGAAGTGCAGGCCATAAGAGCCACTAGTCCCCGGTAGGATGGCCAACTTCATCACACGTCCTTGGATCCTGCTGTGCCTCCCTCCCCTGTCTCCTTCCTGGTCCTCCCCCTCCCTGTCCCTCACCCCTCCTTCCTGGGCTTACCTGCCCAAATGAGTCCTCAGGCTCTCCTTTTTGGGGGAACCTAGGCTAAGAATGAGGACCCCAAGCATGGCCGTGGGGAGTGAGTCCTCAGGATGGGCCCCCATGACTGACTGTCCACGGAGCGGTGACAGCTGTGACACAGGCAGTGACAGAACAGTCCTGAAGACCCAACCTGTGACTGGTAGGAGCAGAATCCAGGAAAAGACTTGAGGAAGCCGCAGCCGCGGTGCTGGAATGGTCTGGAGGCAGTGATAATGGCCATGATTATCACCTTGAATGGATGCTGTTACCTGCTTTGGAGACCCTCAAGAAGCATGGCAGGCCCAGGTCAGCCGCTCATCAAGGAAGCTGTGCCATCCGGAAGCCGTGAGCGTCCAGGGCAGGGCATGAGGAGGTTTCCCACAGTCGGGACCAGGGCTTGATGGCAGAGTGACAGAAGCTGCAGAGGAGACAGAATGTCAATGCCCCTCAGAGGGGCCTCCTGGGGCAGGGTCGGGTGGGGGGAGGGGAGCAGGATTCTGGTGGGAACAGGCGCACCTCTGAATCCTGGGAAGGAGATGTCTCGGGCAAACCTGGGAATCTTGGAAATCTCCCATATCTCTCTGAACCCTCCCATGGCAGCAGCCTCTCTGCCTTTTTGGAAGGGAGCAGCCAGCCTCCCACAGTCCGGAGGCCCTGTGAAGACTGCCTGAGGCAGGTGTCTCACAAGACAGACACATCCTCCTCGACACTCAGTCCTGCCACCCTTTATTGGGTCCCTGCTCACAACTGGGGCTAGGTGCCAGTGCGGTGTGAGGGGATGCAGACCCTGGTCCGGGAGGAAGGAGCCCCCACACTGATGGGATCGGGGACTGAGCAGCGTGACCAGCAGGGACTTGGGGAACAGAGGTGGGGTTGGGTCAGCTGGAGAGGAGAGGTTGAGTGACACAGAGATACACATCTGTGACTGGGGATCCCTGTTACAAGAAAGTCCTTTGGGGCCCGTTTTACCCTGCCGGGATATCCCTAGTCATATTCTACAGGAAATAAAGCCCAGATGCCAGAACCACTTTGGTACAGGATTGAGGAAGGGCCTTTGAAGGTCAGGGTCATGGGTTTATGAATATGGATATATTCGGTGAGACCAGGGCTCCCATCCCCTGCTATGGTCCTCAGGAGGACCCAAGGGACACCACCTGCAAATGCAAAAGGGTGATTTTTCAAAGATTTTATTTGTTTATTTATTTGACAGAGAGAGAGAGAGAGCAAGCACAGGCAGGCAGATCCGCAGGCAGAGGGAGAGGGAGAAGCAGACTCCCTGCTGAGCAGGAAGCCAGCGTGGATCCCAGAATCCTGGGATCATGACCTGAGCCGAAGGCAGACGCTTAACCAACTGAGCCCTCCAGGTGCCCGGGCACCTGCATTTTTGAGAAACTCATGGCAGCTGTCCTCTATAAGCCGGGGCTGGTGTGGCGAGTTGCTGCTGTGAACTTGGGCTTCCCGGTATCGATGGGGATCACAGAGACCAGGAGGCAGCCCTTCCCTGTCAGGCAAGGAGAATGTCATTGTTCAGTCAGTGACAAGGCTGGAATGGCGATGGCAGGATATATGATGGAGGCCTCTTGAGTGGGGTTCTCCAAGGACAAGGTTGAGAGAAGCTGCGCAGGGGTTACTTGACTTGTATAATTAAAAAATAAATGAATAATTAAAACAAGAAGAAAGAGGAGCGCCTGGGGGGCTCAGCTGGTTAAGTCTCTGCCTTCGGCTCAGGTTATGATCCTGGGAGCCTTGGGTGGAGCCCCAAGTTGGGCTCCCTGCTCAGCAGGAAACCTGCTTCTCCCTCTCTCCTGCCCCCCCCATCCCCCGCTTGTGCTCTAGCTCTATTTTACTCTCTCTCAAATAAATAAAATCTTTAAAGATTTCTTAAAAAGGAAGGATAATGGCTGTGAGGGATTGGGGGGCAACTTTAAAGCAGCAAGTGTTTTTTTTTCAATTATCAAAAACATTAAAGCAGTGAGTTCATATGTAGAAAGGATTTCGTTAGTAAACACTCATGCTAACTGAAATCGAGATAAAATAACTTAATAGAACCCCAAACAGATGTGATTTAAATGAGAGGACAGGAAATTCCTTGAGCTAATTTATGCCAGGTGACCGCACAGAAGGAAAAGTTATTTCTAATTCCAAAGCAATTTACGTAAATTTCTCTTTGGTTGTTCCATGCGGTAAGAGAACATAGAATGTTTAGAGTAAATCTTTGAACTTGGTGAGTCTAAATTGGAAAGACTCACTTGGAAATCATCTTAATAATATATTTGTATTATTTTAGAGTTCGCGGCAAGCTTCTATGAACCCGTAATGGCCCATGTGTACTTACCTCATGATTCCTCCCTTTCTCTCCCTGACAATGATTTCTGTCCAGCCTCTACACTCTCTTCTGTACTGTGGTCTGAGTGCAGGTTTGCACACAGGGTGGGCGGGGCGCCTGAGTAACTTTCACTGAACTTTCACTGAACAAATGATGTGTTTTCATCTTAACACATGATGTGTTTTCAACTTCACACATGACACTGTCTCTTCGTAGACAGCTGCGCTCTCCCACAAAAATTTTTATTTTTTCCCTCTTCACGGAAAGGTGATAAGACCTGAGGTGTACAGCTCCATCAGTTTTCACTTGGCAAGCACAGCCACGTACCTGACACCTTGATCAAGAAGCAGAACTTGGCAAACATCTGAGAAGCCTCTCACGTCTCCATCCAATCACTCTTGTCTCCATCCTCCTGACCTCTGAAACCATTCTAGATCAGTTTTGTCTGCTTTTGAACTTTAAATAAACGGACTCCTACAGCAGGCACTTTTTTCTAGCTTCTTTGGCTACATTTTGTTTGTGAGAAGTACCCCCTACTGGGACAAGTGGTTATAAGTTTCATTGATATAAAGTAACCTATTACGTGAATATCTAGTCATTCTACTGGGATGGACATTTAGGAAGTTTTATGGTTTGGGGATAGGGAATGCTACTGTGAACCTTCTTACAGATGGCTTTGGGTGCCCATTTGTAGGCCTGGGAATGTGGTCCCCGGGGCCCCCAGTTTGCACGTGCTCCGTATTTGTAGATACAGCCAAACAACTTCCCAGTTGGGCTATTCCAACTTAACACGTCAGCCGTGTATGAGAGTTCCAACTACTCCACATCCTCGCCAGCACTCGACATGGCCTGTGTTTCTCATGCTAGCCGTTTTGGGGGTATATATTTTGCGTTGCCTTCCACAACCTTTTACAAGATAAATTGGGTACGAAGAGAAAGGTGTTACAATAGTTGGTGATTTCCGAACATAGTTGCCACAATCTCTTGTCCCAAAGTTGTTATCGTGACTTTGACCCTCCTCCCTTCAAGAGATGAGATCTGTGCTCCCTCCCGTAAGGCTGGGTGGGCTCAGGGTTCTGGCTTACATGACACTGTGTAGCCTCTCAGACTGTTGTAAATGTGAGACAGCCCTCATGTATGTTGTCACATGGTCTTGGATAGGGTGACAAGACCATTAAAATGGAAAAAGAGGGTCTCTTCACCATTTGGTATTAGGAAAATTGGATATTCACATGCAAAGTATGAAGTTGAACCCTCTTCTTACAGCATCTACAAAAAATACCTCCAAAAGGAGCAAAGACCTACACATAAGACCTACGACTATGGAAGGAATTTCGAAGAAAACATATAGGAAAACTTCCTGACCTTGGATTTAGCATGACTTCTTGAATAGGACACCAGATGCACAGGCAGCAAACACAAAAAGACAAATAGGACTATGCCAAACTTATATTTTTGTGCATTGATTTTTGCGCATTTGTGCAAAGGACACAATTAACAGAATGAAACATCCATAAAAAAGGAAAAAATAGTTGCATATCTTATGTCAGACTCGGGTTTAATATCTAGAATACATAAAGAGCTTGTATAAATCAACAAGTAAGTCGATTAACAAATAGACAAAGGGCTCAAATACACATTTCTCCAAAGATGATATGCAAACAGCCAACAAGCATATGAGATAATATTCAGCATCGCCAGTCATCAGAGGAATGCAAAATAAAACACCCACTAGGACGGGTATTGCTTTTTTAAAAACTTGGAGGGCGTTTGGGTGGCTCAGTTGGTTAGGCATCTGCCTTTGGCTCAGGTGATTATCTTGGGATCCCAGGATCAAGGCCCATGTTGGGCTCCCTGCTCAGTGGGGAGCCTGCTTCTCGCTCTGCCTCTGTCCACTCCCCCTACCCTGCCACTTGTGGTCTCTCTCAAATGAAAAAATAAAGTCTTTAGTGGTGCCTGAGTGGCTCAGTAGGTTAAGCCTCTGCCTTTGGCTCAGGTCATGATCTCGGAGTCCTGGGATCGAGCCCCGAATTGGGCTCTCTGCTCAGTGGGGAGCCTGCTTCTCTCTCTCTCTCTCTGCCTGCTGCTCTGCCTACTTGTGATTTCCCTCTCTCTGTCAAATAGATGAATAAAATCTTTAAAAAAATGAATAAATAAAGTCTTTAAAAAAACTTGAAAGTAAGAGTTGGCAAGGATGTAGAGAAATTAGAACCCCTGTGTGCTGTGGGTGGGATTGTAAAATTGGGCAGCCAAAGGGTCAAAGCAGCTGGGTTAAAGTTATGGAAAACAGTACCATGCGAGCCTACTTGGAAAAAAAAAATTAGAAATTGAACTACCATATGATGCAGCAATTCCACTTACAGGTATATATCCAAAATAATTGAAAACAGAGTCTTGAAGAAATATTTGTCCACCTCTGTTTATTATTATTATCATCATTATTATTATAGCTGCATTATTCAAAATAGTCAAGAGACAGAAGCAGCCCAAAGGTCCATTCATGGATGAGTACTTAAACAAAACTATGCAAACAATGGAATATTATTCAGCCTTAAAGGGGGAAGAAATCACATGGAGGAACTTCAAATGAATGTTACCAAGTGAAAGAAACCAATCTGAAAACACACTACATAGTGTATGATTCCAGCTATGGGACATTCACTGAGGAGACAGTAATAAGACCAGTGTTTGCCGGGAGTGGGAGGGGAGAGGAGGGGGGATGTGTCAGCGGAGCATGGAAATCTTCAGGGCAGTGGAAATACTCTGTATGATACCGTAATGATAGCTACATGTCACTATACATTTGTCCAAACACAAAAAATATACAACACCAAGAGTGAGTTGTAATATCAACTCTGTATTCGGGGAGATCATGGTGTGTCAGTGCAGGGGGTCAACTGTAACAAGTGTAGCACTCTCCTGGAGGATGTTAATTGTTGGGGGGGCTGTGCACGTGTGAGAGAGTGGGGGTATTTGGGAAATCTCTGTACCTTCCACTTAACATTGCTGCGAGCCTAAAATCACTCCCCCCAAATCTTAATTAAAAAAAAAAAAGAAATAGGGGCGCCTCGGTGGCTCAGTGGGTTCAAGCCTCTGCCTTCAGCTCAGGTCAGGATCTCGGGGTCCTGGGATCGAGCCCCGAATTGGGCTCTCTGCTCAGCTCTCTCTGCCTACTTATGATCTCTCTCTGTGCAAAAAGAAAGAAAGAAAGAAAGAAATAAACCCTGTCACATGCTACAACACATATGAACTTGAAGGCAATACTACATGATTCCACTTATATGCAGTAGTATCCAGAGAAGTCAAATTCACAGCAACAGAAAATAGAATGGCGGTCACCGGGGGCTGCAGGGAGGGGGGACAGGGAAGCTGTTATTCAATGGGCAGAGAGTTTCAGATTTGTGAGATACAGAACTTCTGGAGATCTATTCCACATGGATGTAAAGATCCTGAACATCAGTGAATGGTATATTTAAAAATGGCGACAATAGGCAATTTTATGTTATGTGGGGTATCCCCCCCCCGCCATGATTTTAAAAAGTGATACAGCTTCTGCCTCATTCTCTAGGGACCCTAACTCTCAAAATCCTGCAGTCCTGTTGTGAAGAAGCCCAGACTAGTGCTGGCCTCCAGATGTAGGCTCCTGCTGAGGTCCCAGCCACTGACCAGTGTCAACCACCAGACTGTGAGTCAAGGCAACAGGGAGTCAGTCCTGACATCCGGGCTCCCCAGCTGAGTCCCCAGCAGGATGGAGCAGAAATGAGCCAATCCTCTGTACATACCCTAGTTCAGCACCTGACCCACAGAATCCACGAGCACAACAAAAGGATTATTCCGTGCCATGAAACTTGGTGGTGGTTTGTTTCCGCCAACAGTAGCTGAAACAGGTGTCTTAGAAATCCCTTCTTCCTAGGAGGTCCTTCCCTAATTCTTTGCAGGGTTTTCTGAAAGTGAAATTGAAGGGGAGCCCTTGTAGGTTATGGAAGACTTTAAAGCCTCATTCCCTTCTGGTTCTTTATAGTCACTTTCTGAGGACAAGTCCTGGGTCAAGTTCCTGAGCTTTGTTCCTCCCAGTCCAGACAGCCCTCTGAGGTTTTTCCTGTTGGCGACATTGATTTTGCCCCAAGGTATTTCGAGTTTTTTAGGTCAGGAGGCACTCACCAGCACAATAACCTGTTTGTGCTATGGTGACCCTGAGTGCGTCTGGTGGATCTTAGCATTCCCTTTCAGCCCTTCCAAGGACGGAGGAGCTCTCTGGGTTTCCTTGTCTGGAGGGAGCAGGAACAGGAGGGAGAGAGGCCAGGGGTAGCTGCAAAAGGAGGTAACACAGGTGATAGCCAGATCTCAAACATCATAGGGACTGGGAGGGAAGGAGGCCCAGTACCAGCTCATTCATTCAGCAAATGCTCGAATGTTCACCACTTCTGCAGCCCTGCAAGGCTTAGCCTCTAAGACAGTCACACCCACCAATAAGAACCAAGTACTCAGACGTCTATGCCGTCCACTTAATCACTGATCTTTCCCCTTCCCATTTTAAAATTGGTTATTGTCAGTAGTCTTTGTAAACGTTTCCTTTTAAGTCTGATTTTCTATGAATCTTTAGTTGATTCATTTGAATTTTCTAGATAGTCAACCCTACTACCGAAAACTGATGATGGTTTGGCCTCTTCTTTTCTAATCTTTTTTTTTTCTTTAAGATTTTATTTTTTTATTTGGTAGGCAGAGAGGCAGGCGGGGAGAGAGAGAGAGAGAGGGAAGCAGGCTCCCCGCTAAGCAGAGAGACTGATGCAGGGCTTGATCCCAGGACCCCGGGATCATGACCTGAGCCAAAGGCAGAGGCTTTAACCCACTGAGCCACCCAGGCGCCCCTTGTTTTATAATCTTTTTAATGCTTACTTCCTTTTCTTGTTGTGGGGTTGGCTGGGACCCCCTTCACAATGGTGGGTGATTCCTTAGCTCTTGCCCTATTCTTGACTCATTGGGAACATAGCAAGTGTTTTCCTGTTAAATATGATATTTGCTGCAGGTTTTGGGTAACAACTCTCAGTGAAAGACATTTCCAATTCTAGTGATTTCCTTGTTCATGATTTTCCTAATAAATTTCATTTGTTGTTAAGTTTGACTTCAGTCCAACCGACAGACTTTAAGACTAAAATGACCAAAACTCTATCTGTTGGTGAGTGGGTAAAGAAAGAATGGTTTGCCCAGGCAACACATTCTCCCTGAGACTGGGGAATGCATAGAGAATGTGAGCAGTGGCTAGACGGCCCATCAGGGAATCACACCTATTCTGTCGTGTAAAATCCCATCACAAAACTCCAGGAACATCACTCCCTTTCTCAGTAAATTGAGAGAGCTAGGTTAAATTTCTGGCCCTAAGATCCTATGGTTGGGAGTCTCTGAGGCTTCAGAAGGGACAGTAAGCTGGAAGGTAATAAATATTTAAACCCCAAAGTAATCATTCAGTGTGGGATTAAAGGTAGTCTTTATTTTCCAAAACTCTTCAGTGTTGTCGTATGGTCTTGTTCATGAAGAAGGCTGTCAGGGGGGTGCTGTGTTTGCAGGACAAAAGGTACAATACAGCATCCTGGGTTTTGGCTGCAGAAAGAAGAACTGAGAAAACTGGATTTAACAGTCTGAGTCTGAGGATTACTGAGGGGTAAGCATCCATGACTGACCTTCCGTGGCCCAGCTCAGGTTGTTTTTCCATCATGTTTCTGGGACGTAAGCAAGCTGCTCTTTGACAGAACAGAAGCCATGTGCATGGAGCCGTTGCAGAACTGGACCAAACTGAATGAAAAAGTCTGCTCCTGTCTGATTTACCAAAGTCTTTCATCCCGACCCAGCAGCTGCCAGATGGCAGCCTCCCTCCCTCCCTGCCCTGACTTCTTGAAGCCATGCTACGTGAGACCAAGTGCAGGGCAGCAGTTTTCAGAAACTCATTCTGAAAACTCAGTCAAGACATATTTCCTTCAACCCTTCAGCTGCCTCTACTGCAAGGTCTTGGCCAAGTGGTCACAGTTCCTGAAGCTGGACAAACTGTGTTCAAATTCCAGCTGCACCACTTGCTAGCTATGCGCCCTTGGAATGTATGTAACCTCCATTTCCTCATGAGTAAATCTGGAATAATAATAAACATGTCTAGGCTTGTGAAGATTAGCTGGATTAAGCCATGGAAAGTGCTTAGCTCTGTGTCTGGTGCACAGCAAGTGCTCGGTAAGTGTTAGCAGTGGTGATGGTCATGAAGAGGATGATGAGGGTAGTGATGGCCTTTGGGGATGGGGATTTTGGTGATGATCATGGAGATGATGATAATGACATTGATGGTGATGATGATGTTGATGATCATCACGGTGATAATGGTGTTAGTGGTGATGGTGATGATGATGGTGGTGGTGGTATTAGTGATAAGTGGTGATGATGTGATGATGGGGTTGGTGATGGTGGAGTTAGTGAGATGGTGATGGTAGCAATGATGGTGGTGATAATGATCATGATGGTGGTGATAGTGTTAGTGATAAGTGATGATGATGATGTGATGATGGAGTTAGTGATGATGGAGTTAGTAATGGTGATGGTAGTGGTGATGGTGACATTGATGGTGATGGTGGTGGTGGTAATGATCATGATGGTGATGATGATGGTGATGATGGAGTTAGTGGTGATGGTGATGGTAGTGATGATGGTGATGATGGCCGTGATGATGGTGGTGATGGTGATAATGGTGTTAGTGATGATGGTGGCGAAGATGCTGTTTTTGATGATGGTGGTGATGGTGTTAGTGTTGATGAGGGTGATGGTGATTGATAATGATGACAGTAATAGTGGTTGTTCTGTGTTGGTCTCAGCCTATCAGTGGTGGTGCTACCAGTTAGGACACTCTGGGGTATTCACCTGGGCCTGTATTACTTGTGGTGAGATATTTTCCTCACCATAGCCAACATTGTGGGTGGTTCTGATGATTGTAGCCCTGTGGTTCTTATGATTGCAAGACACAACTCAACAATAATCATTTGGGGAACTTGGAAACACAAGGTTTATTTCTCACAAGTCCTGGAAGGTACGCTCCATACCCAGGCCCACACAGCAAGGTCAGAGAGAGAGAGAGAGAGGACTGAGAGCAGACCTAGAGCTCTGCTTTTTTAGGGGGTCAAGGGTGGGAAACCTAGGATTTTTCAGATAACTGTTTATTGACAGATTTAAAATAAGGGAGCAGGGATTAGGCTGCCAGAAGGGAAAAACAGAATGACTTAAGTGGTTGGTGATCTAGGTCACCCAGGGCTTTCTAAAAGAGGAACTTCCTGGGTAGGACAGCCTGGCTCTTTATTTTATTGTGTAGCTGATGACCATGCCACGCAGCTGGCAATGTGTTGCTCTGATGTGGGTGTGTATGAAAGAGATGCCTCAGCCATCAAAAGCTTAGTGTCAGGCACTTACATTATAACCCAAACAGGGTCTTCTCAGGCACTCATGCCACAGTGATGGTGATGATTACTAGTAACACCTGTCGGCCTGTTGGCTGGAGGGAGGGGGTTGACTAATCACTCTCTAAGGCCCATTCCTGGTGGTCTTCTACAGAACATTTTATTCTCCATAGAACCAACCCAGAGGTATTAGCAGCCAGACCCCATGTCAGCAGGGCACTGGGGTCCCCTCTTCAGCCCGAGGTTAGCTTTTGTGGCTCACTTAGACCATAGAACAAGCAACCCAGGCCTGACTTCTACAATGATGTGCAGTCCTGCAGAGGATGAACTGCATTGCTTTGTATAATCTGGCATATCCACGTACACTCCTGGCCTAGGGATTTAGGACACCGTGACCCATGAACCCTTCTGTCTCTCTAGAAGAAAGAATAGATATTCCCTGTACCTTCGTGGAGGAAACGCTGCCTCCCTACGTGCACCTGCTTTATCAGTAGGTTGAGTCCCAGAAGGCCTGAATCTTGTCTGTCTTGGAGTTAGCGGATTTTACAAGTTTGCCATCACATGGCAGAACTTCTCGTTCTTTGCTCCTCACCAACAAACCCTGGAATCACTTGCATACTAACACCGATACTAGTCTCTAACTTTATCCCCGTGATTTCATGGTGATGCTGCAAATCTGGGGATGGTTTTATTACCTGTGCGGCAACGACCCACCATGATGGCTAACGTTGGTGGAGCACCGCCCTCGGCCAGCCCAGTTGTGGGAGAGGGATGGGAATAGCACTGCTCTGTCTTCACTTTTTATTTCTGGCCATGTTGATGACTGCGTGTCCCTGAAGGCGGAAGAGAGGCACAGCAAGGCTGAGCCTCCCACACTCATGGCCACACACATCACGGTGGCACTGCAAAGGGAAGGCCCCCGGAAGCTGTTCTTCTAGCTTCAGATACCCTGGCCTGGTTCCCACCAGCACAGCCTTGCGGAAAGGGGTATGGGTTCAGCTGATGGAGTAGCCAAGGGCTGAGATTGGGAGATCATCTTTGGGGTGAAAATCTGAGGCAAACCCGTGAGTCTCTGACCCCCGATTCTCAGGAGGCTCCTTCCTTATGCTCCGACATCTTCATTTCATTAAGGGGTGATTACTATTTGCCGTCTTTTAGAAAGTTCTTTTCCTTTCTTGTCTATTCCTCACACAGGAACCTCAGAGATGGATGTGCCCAGGGATTAAGCCAAGGTGATTCTATGAGAAGAGCATAGTGTCTGCTTTTGGATGGAGTTTAAAAGAAAAAAAAAGGAAAGAACTACCCCAAAGCATCCTGATCCGTGTTTAGCCCCTCCTCAGACTGAGTACAATCGTGTCCTGCTGGGTATAAGCAGCCTTTCCAGGCAGAATGATTATAAAACTAAATGCACTTGACACCTTCTCTGTGCAAGAAGTCTTCTTCATCCTCCAAATCCATTTTTCCCCCTAATAATGGAGGTTTGAAAAAAAAAATAGGTCTCAACTCTAAATACATTTTAATGAGCTCCTCATTGGGCATGACCTCGCAGATCCTCCCCATGTGTTGTTCGGAGCTTTCTTTGAATGTGTGGGTCAAGGCATCCCTTGAAGGCAGAATGCTCAAGGTTTTATTAGCCAGACTGTCATCCCCGGAGCCAGTCTCCTGGAGGGCTGCAATGAGGATTCTATTGATGACTAGGAGATGAGAAAACACAAAGAAACAAGTAGCAAGAGGGCTTTAAAACTCCTAACAGGAAGACACAGGCCAAGCGCCACCTCCTGAGCGAGTGCCCTGAGCGCTCCCACCCCAGCCAGACCTTGCCGAGCACTTGGCTGAGCACTTGGCCTTGCATATGCTGGCTGGGGATGGAGGCTGGAGGCAGGGCCAAGGAGCTCAGGAACCAGGCGCCAGGCTGTGTCTGACAGCTGTGGCTAGGCATGCAGGCGCCCTGAGCGGTGTGGGAGTGGACTTGTTGGACCTGGAATGATGGATCAGGGCTGCAGGCACCCGGAGGTGACTGAGGAGGCTGCTGAACAGGGGCGGTCCACCCTGTGCCTCGCCCCCAAGGAGAAGGACTGCTGTCTCCACCCCCCACCCCTTGGAGGCAGTAATTTGATGCTGCCAAGTTAGTCTTCCTCACATGAACCTGTAGGGTCCCTAAGCACCAAAGACACACACAACTCTCCTCCGGGTACTAGGATGCTCCGGGTCCTTCCATAACACCTGCCCCAGGTGCAGAGACACTAACCAGCTTGTTAACCAATCGATTTCTACCCCCTCGCTCCAGAACCAAACTCCCCAGCAGTTACTCAACTGGCGTATATTTGTCTCTGCCACTGTTCTAGACACAAAGGATGCACTAGGAACAGGACAGACAGGTCCCATCCTCTCCCGGAGCTGACTCTCCTTGTGGGGAAGAGAAACAACAAGGAAACAAATGCATGGGACGCTTTCAGCGAGGCGTAGGAGCCAAGAAGAATGGTGAGGTCAGCACTGGGACCGATTCATTGGATCCTCTTCCCCAAGGAGGTGAAGTCGGAGTTTCCACCTGAATGTTGAGAAGGCAACAGGGGCCAGGGAGCTGTGGGGTAGTTGGGGGGAGGGAGCAGAGGGGGAGCTCTGTGGGTTCTCGGGGTGCCCCCCCATGGGCATGGCTGCAAGGTGCACAGTATGGAATGTACAGGGACTCGGTGTGCTGGCGGGTTGCTCTTCCTTTCACAAAGGGTTCCCACAAACACCTCGTCTCCACTGGCTTCTCACAATAGCTCCAGGAGGCAAGTAGGTCGGGCAAATGAGATTCAAGAATTAAGGTTTGCATTATCAATAAATTAAATGAGCCCTCCTCGCCTTCCCTATCTTTGCAAGAAAAAAAAATGAGGCCAGTTCTTTGTAAAGATTTGCTTTACTCTGAAATATTCCATGAAATTAGGAGTTTTGGTAATTAGGACAGTTACATCCAAACAACACAACAGGGGCTATTGTCTGCTGCAAAACTCAGCACCAGGCTGTTCACATCTGAATAAGCCCATTTGCTTTGGTGCAGAGGTCAAGATGTATGTTAAATTGGATTTTTGAGGCTGCGTTAGTGTGCGCCACTTAGCAAGGGAAAGCAGCCTGCGCACACAGCCCTCCCGCTCTGCATCCGGTCTGACCCACTTAGGCAAAATCAGGGTATCGCAAAACTGAACATGGGACCAGAGGACAGGTGCCCAGTGTGCGGAAAGCAGGGTCGCCAGAGTTCCCGGGACCCGCACTGACAAAGAGAAAGCTTGAAGGAGAAAGAGGAGAGGCTGAAGCATGCTGGAGCCCCAGGTGGGGACACACATCCCACCAACTGGGGCTTGGAACTGGCTTGGTTCTCAGGGTTTCAGGGTTGGACATGGAATGGTGATGTGAATTTTCTTTCTTTACCCATCCAACTGCTCACCCAGGCTGTGACTGGCCGAAGAGCTCTCCAGACCCTATCAAACAGCACCGATGACCTTGAAAGCCCACTGACTTTGAAAGCCCAAGGATGGGCCCGGGTCAGGAAGTGGCACTTGCTTCAAGCAGACAGGGGATGGCAGAGGGAATTAAAGTGTGAGAGAGAAACCCTGATGCCAGCCAGCTGAGCCCGGTCCGAAGTGGCAGCAGCCACATTCTGAGGACACTGTGTACCAGATTGCTAATGGGTTTATTTCCATATGGCTTCTAATTTAATCTATTTAAACTTTACATTAGATGACAAATATTGATCTCCTCCACTAAATGCCACGCACTGTTCTAGGCACAAGGGGGTGGGGAGCAGCAGGGAGCAGGAAGACTTTCAAGAGGTCTTGGTCTTTGTGGGACTTCTAAAAAGGGGAGACAAAAACAACACAGAAACAAAAATGTAGTATAACTTCAGGTGGTGAAACTATCAGCTCTAGGTTTGATTCCCAGTTGTCCTTTGGGGTAGACACTACCTAGTTTGCCCCAGTGTCTACGTTTTTCCATAGCAGTAGAGCCCCACATTTCACTTGCCTGTGTGGTCACTCAGGACAGTGATTTTATTCTCTCAGCCCCTCTTTCTGCTAGGTGAAGCAATTGACTAAGTTGGGGCCAATATGATGTCAGCGGAAGTCCTGTATAAAATTTTAGGAAGTATCCTTAAAGGCACAGGGTATGATCTTCCTCCCTTCCCTACTTTATGCTGCCTGGAAGGTGGATACTATGGCTGGAGCTCCAGCAGCTATCTTGGACCATGAAGGAAAATTAAACTATTTTGCTTAGCCTTGGTACTTTAGGAATTTTATTTCTGTTATTCACAGCTGGATCAAATCTTTTTTTTTTATTGATTTTTTATTTTTTTGTGTGTGTTTTTTAATCAAGCTCATAAAATATGTACAATAAACAAACATGATTCAAAGGCCCATTACATGTTGAAGCAAATTTTAATAAGACCATAAATTCAGTGAACATTCATGAACACTTTCTGATAATGAAAATAAATCTCTAGGGCTACTGATAGAAACATCAAAAGAATTGCCAAATCTTTTCTAAACCTTGACTCTCTTTTTCCATTGTAATTTATATGTCTGGTCATTCTTTATGCATGCATGGATTTATCAGCGCCTTCCCCATACAAATTCCCTCTTTCCTATAACAATTAAGAAACTCAAGAAAGGGGCGCCTGGGTGGCTCAGTGGGTTAAAGCCTCTGCCTTCAGCTCGGTTCATGGTCCCGGGGTTCCGGGACCAAGCCCCGCATCGGGGGCCCCTCCGCTCAGCAGGGAGCCCGCCTCCCCCTTTCTCTCCGCCCACCTCTCTGCCTACTTGTGACAGCTGGATCGAATCTTAATGAACATAGTCCCTCTTGCTAACTGTGTAACTTGCTAAGGTTTAAGGTTGGCTTAAACCTTCTGAGTCTCCCTATTTCATATAGTTGCATGTCAGTGGCCTTCAAATTAGAGCGTGCATCAAAATTACCTGGAGGTTATTGAAACAGTGCTGTGCCTTACTTGCAAAGCTTGTGATTCAGTAGGAACTCAAAATTTTGCATTTCTAGCATATGTTCAAATGCTGCTGCTGCTGGCCAGGCACCACACTTGGTAATTGCAACCCCCTATGTGCACCCCCACCTTGTGCTGTGCACTCCCCCCGCCCCCAGGAAGGGACACAAGGGAGGTCTAGACTGTATACATCCTAGGGTCTTAGCATTTTGTCAGACATGCCACCGGTGACTTCTCACCTCTGTGCCTGCTTTTGAGTCTCTGGGTCTCTGACCCCCAATTCCTGGAGGGGTGAACCTGATTCAAATGCTATTTACAGAGGGCTGCCCTGGAAGGCCTGTGCCCTGTCCCTAGGAGGGAGCTCTGAGAGGGCCTGGCCTCTTGCACACTCCTCCACCTGTAAGGAAGTGACCCCCGCTCCAGTGAGTCACAGGGTGGCTCATCCCTTGGGCCACTGGGCAGCAAGTACTACCTTCTGGGCCCTCTCTTCTGCCACCATATGTTGTCCTGCTATTTGCAGTGGCGAGTAGGTGGGGACGGCTCCCTGGCCCAGAGCTGCCAGATGGTGAGCAGGACTGGGACAGGCTCCAGACATGTGCACCTGGCACGGAGATGTCATTCCCATACTTAGGAGCCACGCGAGAGGTAGAGGGTGAGTCTCGAGGCTGGGATGCCCTCTCTCCCCAGGCCACTCTAACGCTGCTCTGCACAGTGGAGGTGCCCACCCTCTCGTCTGAGGGCAAGCCCCGTCCTCCCCCACGCACCTGTCGAGGAAGCCGGGACACCAGCTGATATCACAACCATGCCTGGGACAGTGGGACTCCGCAGCTGTCTGCCCACTCCCTCCATGCTCCGCCAGCTTCATCAGAGGAGTGGGTATTAACTATTAAATTGCTGCTTGGCAGGAAAACAGACCGAGAGGACTGGAGATGCACACGCATCCCGGTACTTGTGGCTTGGAGGTCAGGCTCTGGTCCAAACCCCAACTCTGTCTCTTGTTAGTCATGTGACCCCAATGAGCCTCAGTGTCCTCTTCTGTAAAAGGGGATAATAATAACAGCGTCTGCACACTGCGTCAGCCAAGGCGCTTGCCGTAAGCAACATAAACCAGCTCTGCTAATAAAGGCAGGAATTGTAATCCCTAAGAGGAGAGTGATGTCTGCCTCGATGCCAAAGGACGGGCACGGGAATATAGCAGCATTGTTTGTCACGGTCCCAAACTAGAGACACCAAGGGCCCGCGCCCAGTAGGATGGGCAAACCCATTGCAGTCCGCTCATGCCACAGAGCGAGGAGGAGGAAGAAACCCCAGCAACGTGCAAGAGCATGAAGGCCTCTCACCAACATGATGGCGAGTGGAAGAAGTCAGACACGAAGAAAGCATAACCTGTGCGTTTCTGGAATTCCCACGGTGACTGCATTTGGGAGGAGGGGTCCTGGGGATCCTCCAGGGCACTGGCCATGTTCTGTTTCTTAATTTGGGTTCTGGTTCAGGGGGGTTCACTTTGTGTGAATTCACCGAGTTGAGTACTTAGGGTGTGTGAACTTCTGGGGCCAGGCTGGCCAGGTTCAAATCCTGGCTGCTAGTCCTTTGTTCTGGGACCCTGGATAAGTCCCTGGACCTCTCTGAGCCCACATCTTCAGTCTGCACCGTCACCGCTGTCAAAGCTGGTCAGCGCCCCGGGAGGCTGGGCCATTCGCTGCCGAATGGAGCCACCAGGGGGGTCCCACTCCTTGGCATCACAACCCCCAACTCAAGGCCAGCGTCACGTGTCTTCTTGGCCAGCCCTGGACACAGGCTCATGCCCAGGCTGCACGGAGAGGCTAGGAGCAGGGCCTGGCACAGGGGACTTCTGCAGAGCCCCGGAAGCTGAGCTCTAGCCAATAAGGTGGGTGATTCCCCAGATGCCCCCCCCCCCCGAGATTCTGATTAACGGATCTGGGGGGGAGGCTGAAACACAACATTGTTATTTTTAAGCTCCCCCAATGATTCCAGCGTGAGTCAGAGTTGAGAATGACTGTCCTGAATCTTTATCTTTGAATCTCGAAAACATTTTTTTTTTTTTTTTTTAAGAGAGGAGAGAGAAAGGGCTTGAGAGTGGGGGTGGGTGGGAGGAGCAGAGGGAGAGGAAGAGGGAAAGGGAACCTTGAACAGATTCCCCACTGAGCACGGAGCCGGCCATGGGGCTCGATCCCACAAACCCTGAGATCATGACCTGGGCCCAAATCAAGAGTCACTGACTGAGCCACGCAGGCGACCCTGAATTCTCAAAAGTTTGTTCTTTTAAAAAATTTCAATTGTTGATTTGAAAGAGGGAGAGAGAGAGAGAGCACGAGTGGAGGAAGGGAAGGGGGAAGGGAGAGGGACAAGCAGACTCTGTACTGAGCATGGAGCCCCACATGGGCCTCGATCATGACCTGAGCCAAAATCAAGTTGGATGCTTAAGCTTAACCAACCGAGCCAGCCAGGAGCCCCCAAAAAACTTTTTAAAAAAATATTTTATTTATCAGACATTTATTTATTTATTAGAGAGAGATCACACAAAGGCAGAGCAGCAGGCAGAGACAGTGAGAGAAGCAGGCTCCCCACTGAACACGGAGCCTCATACGGGGCTCGATCCCAGGACTCTGGGATCATAACCTGAGCCAAAGGCAGCCGCTTACCAACTGAGCCACCCAGGTGCCCGCCGCAAAAAAAAAAAACTTTTTAGAGGGAAATGATGAAATTATCTAATAGCCCCAGAACCTTCAGATTTTCTTTCCACTCAAATCATGTACTAGTATACCTTGCTTTAAATTTGCTTCACATGTGGTCGTGGAAACTTAGCAAACTCAGCCCTGGGAGATTATTTGCAGAAGGGCTTGTTAGATGAAGTCTGTTTTCTAAGTGGGGTTTAGGTAGTTAAACTATGACCCTGTTTTGTTGTGTCATAACTGTTTCAGATCATTTCCAAACAGGGCGGAGTTAGCTACAAATAGAACCTCTGTGTTTGGGAGCACGAAGGTGCCGTTCCGGTGATTCTGATGGTCGGGTGTTCAGCCAACCGCGCAAGGCCAGGTGCCCTGCGTCTCGACTATGTTTGGGTTTCATGGAGCGTTAAAAAGAAATAAGGAAATG
The DNA here is from genome assembly GCF_009829155.1 of Mustela erminea. Taxonomy (NCBI): domain Eukaryota; kingdom Metazoa; phylum Chordata; class Mammalia; order Carnivora; family Mustelidae; genus Mustela; species Mustela erminea. Next base: position 12,560,019 of record NC_045631.1, on the reverse strand, counting down.
AGGAGGAAAGTAAGCTAATTCTGGGAACAAAGCTAAGATTGCTGTAACTGGGGACTGGCCAGTCATTTCCACATTCTTGAGCCATTTTTGGCCATTTCCTCCTTTCCACAGTCAGAAAATGCCACCCGTATTAGTTTCCCAAGGCTGCCATAATCAATGACATAAACCCATTGGCTCACAATGACACAAAATTATTCTCTTGCCGTTCTGGAGGCCAGAAGTCTGAAATCAAGGTGTTGGCAGGGCTGCACCCACTCTGCAAGCTCCAGGAAAGGGTCCTTCCTTGCCTCTTCCAGCTATAGGTGGCTCGGGACATGCCTGACACGTGGCTGAACCGCTCTAGTCTCTGCCTTTTATCTTCATGGCTTCTCTGTGCCTCCCCTCTTCTCTCATAAGGATACCGCCATTGAATTTGGGGCCCACTTGGATAATCTGTGATGCCCCAAGATCCCTCATTACACCTGCAAAGACCCTGTTTCCAAATATGGTCGCCTTCATAGGTCTGGGTTGTGACATATCTTGGCAGGGTTGGGTCAGGGGTGCTATACCACCTTTGTTCAAAGTTCATTCCTACGTAGAACCTAGATTGCATCAGGGTTCTGACTCCGAGAGTGGATTCCAGATCTGGATTCCAGATCTGGGCAAAATATCTGCTTCTGAATGGCCATGTTTAGAGATGGCCTCCACTGACCAGGGTCAGTGCTCTGATTCTGGAAGGTTAAAATAAAAGGAAGGGGAAAGTGTTATTTGAAGGCATTGAAAATGCAGATTGCAATTGAGTGGTCCTGGGGTGGTGCTCGATGGTATGTGTTTAGAACAAGCTTCCACGTGATACCCACGCCCAGGCCCAGACAGAGCCCAGCCACCCTTCTGCTGTTCCCAAGAGGCCTTTGGAATCCTGGAGGGGGTCTCCTGCCTTGGTTAGGGATTCCAACGGAGCCAGTGACCTTTCAGAAAAAACGTGCACTCTCTAGCCCGTCCCTCCTCCAACCTCTCTCCTTTCTCCCCTGTGAGTAAGGGCGCTCAGACAAGCCCGTGGCCCCGCCCTCTGCCTCCTCACCCACACAGAAGGGACACCCAGGGGACAGCACATCTGGCCTTTCTCCCTCCGGGAAGCTGGGGGTGTAGTCTGGGGACAAGCACAGGGACAGCGAGAGCAGCAGGAGGACTGGGAAGAGATCACTGGGTATTTTAAGAAGCTCCCAGAAAGTCATGCCATTTCGTTAGCTGAGGAAGCGAGCGGAGAGCGCTCCACAGTGTGGTCAACGTGAGCTCTCCTTCCTGGTGGGCGGAAAACTGTGGTGCCACCGGAAGAGGGAGACTGACTGACTTACCTCAAAAGAGCCACGCGCCTCACTTAATATGACCCCGCCAGTGACCAGCTGTCCATCACCTTAACCTGATGTGAAATGCAAAAGTGGAATCTGCCAACAGTGACAAACTCCTTTAGTAGGCGGTCCTGCTCCACAGAGGGTATGTCCGTTCAGGACACCTACGTGTGTGTGGTCCAGGGCCCCTGTTTTGGCTTTCCTCACCATTCTGTTTACACTGCGTGAAGGGCCAGCCGGAAGTGCCTTGTCTGCTATGTTTGGTTGATGTCGACATTGACCTTTCCAGGAATGTGTGCAAACCAGGCATGTCTGGATGGCTTACCACGTCCCTTTCTCCGCTCCCCCACCACCCCGCATCTCCCAATAAGGAAGTGGCTATTTTAGGCTAAGGGAAAATGAGATGACAGGATTTCCCCCCAAGGCAGCTGTGCTGGCTTCAGGGCGAGGAAGCTCTGCACCAGGAGAGCAGGACAGAACACAACATCTCCCCCAGACAGTGCCCCTGTATCCAGTCCATCCGTTGGTGACTTATGGGCAAAGGCAAGGAAGGGAGGGAGGAGGAAACATGGTGATGGGTGGTTAGGGTTCTTTGATATTAGGCACACTGGCCCAGTGGGTGACAGTCACAGAGAGGAAACCAATCCCATAATTGGAATTGCTTCTGGAAGTGATAAGCTCCCTGTCACAGAAAGTATGCAAGGAGAGACAAGAAGAAGGGATCCTCTTCCATTAGTCTCTGCTATGAGAAGCATAAGAAATGGAGCCTGACCTTGAGGCACCTAAGCACCCCCTGGACAGGCAGAATGAGACCCAACATGGGGGTGAGTACCAAGGGCGTGCTGAACAAGTGGACTTGCTGGTTTTCAGATGAGTTCCCAGCAGCCCTCAGCCCGATGAGAGGAAAGTGCCTCTCATCACCTATGCGGCCCTAGGGGACAGCCCTGCCTCACAGGGCTGCTGGGGGACACTCTGAGGAAACCAGAGCCAAAGGAGTGTCTTGAGCCCAGAACCAGGGGGTCGCGAGAGGCTGTGCGAGTTGGTGTTCCTTTGACTTGTAGAGTCCTGCTTTGTACTCTGGTGAAACACTAAATTGTGTGGCACTTCTCTCAGTTACAGGGGTTCAGAAATGGGGGAGAGGGAAATGGAGTCTTTTGGAAAGTTTCCAGCAGAACCCATGACGGATGGTCATGTCTGGATCATCGGGGAAGGAAATGGGCACACAAGGGACTGGACAGGATCTGAAATGAGCCCCATGCAAGGCTCCTGGGCGTTGGAACCCAAGCGACTGAGGGTTTGTAGAACGGTGGGGGAAGCTCATTTGGAAAAGCAGGGCAGGTGACCAGGCTTGGAGAGTCACACTGAGGGACCAGGCGTGGGGTCTGGGGTTACCATAGGTCGTCAGTGTGGAGTGGGGCATTTGAGGAACCGGCTCAGGATCTACCTTTTGATTCACCCTCCCTTGATTCTACTGTCTTGATTCAAATGGCCCACCATCAGGCTTCCATGAATTCTAGCTTGCCTGCTAGGACAGGCAATGCTGCGGCCAGAAGCCCACTGGAAGGACTCTGTTGGGGTTCCAAATCCAGGGACTCTTGTGGAATCATGCAATTGCTCTGTGACTGTCAGGGCACATGCCATGAATGCTCAACCGACAAATCTTGAAGGCATCCTTTCCGTTCAGATCTCGACTCCTTCCCTATCTAGTTACAGGAGGGGGAAGTACCAGTGTAAATCTGATTTTTTAAATCCACAAACCCACAGTGTTGAGACAGAGAAGCCCTGTAATATCAGTACAATTCCAGTCCTGACATTTCAATTTTATAGCAATTACTAATACGGTCATTGAGAAGTGTTTTGAAAATGACACAAGGAGGGGCGCCTGGGTGGCTCAGTGGGTTAAAGCCTCTGCCTTCAGCTCAGGTCATGGTCTCAGGGTCCCGGGATTGAGCCCCGCATTGGGCTCTCTGCTCAGCAGGGAGCCTGCTTCCACCTCTCTCTCTCTCTGCCTGCCTCTCTGCCTACTTGTGAGCTCTGTCTGTCAAATAAATAAATAAAATCTTAAAAAAAAAAAAAAAACCACACACCAAACCAAAACAAAAAAGAAAATGACACAAGGAAACTGTCTCAATGACTCTGTCCCTGTGAAGTGAGGCTATCTTGACATGGCTGTATCAGTTACCCTCTGCTGTGTAACAAATCACCCCAAAACTTAGTCTTTCAAAGCAACAATGAATAGTTATCATCTCATACAGTTTCTGTGGGTCAGGAATTCAGGAGGGGTTGAGCTGGGTGGTCCTGGCTTGAGGTCTCTCGCGAGGCTGCAACCAGGGTGTCAGCCAAGGCTACATCATCTGAAGGCTCGAGTGGGGCTGGAGGACCTACTTCCAAGGTGTCTCACCCACATGTCTTGCTAGTTGGTGCTGGCTGTTGATGGCAGTCCTCAGTTTCTTGCCATGTGGAGTGCTCCACACAGCTGACTTCTACAGAGAATGATCCAAGGGAAGCATGGCCACAGCCGCAATGTCTTTTATGATCTAGCCTTGGACTCATTTCTGCAATATCTTGTTGGTTCCCGGGTCAGTTCTTGTAGATAGGGAGGGGACTCCTCCAGGATATAAAAGCAGTCAGGGGATAAGGCTCAGTGGGCACTGTCTTGGAAAACCTACCACCATGTTCTATGTTTGGCCCCACTTAGGAATACCTAGTCCTCACTCACCTGGTTTGATTTAAGAATAGTTAAAAACTTCTCAACTTCGGAATGCAAAGAAGGCTGACTCTTCAGAAGCATGCCAGACCCACTATTTTAAACACATCTGGGTGAAAGGCCAATTTTAAAGTCTCCATCAGAGGCTCAACCCAAGCGCTTGGAGTCTATTCACACTTCATACCAGTAGACCAGGTCGCCGATATAGGCAGTTGTGTCTGCCACACATCCTTATCTCTCTCTCCCATGTGCATCCTGTGGGGCTGCTGGCCACACCACCATCCTCCAGCTGCAAGAGGGAGTATGGGACTTGGTCTGCCTACCTGTGGTGCCCCATTTCTCTGCCCAACGTTATTGGTCCAACAGCAGAGCAAATCACCAAGCAAGTCCACCAGAATCACCACCCCACCCTCAAATTCAATATGCAGATGCTGGGAGAGAGAGAAGCTTTCTTAATCTGAGTCATGAGCTAATGGCTTACCAGAGAAGGAAGTAGAAAAGGAGGGAGGGGACTTTTTTTTAAGCACCTGGATCCAGCTATGACTGAAACTGGTGAGACCCTTCTTTGTCCTCTCCAATTTCGGTACCCAATAGATTTGCTGAAGTTCATGTGACGTGGAATTCCATCATCACAACTAAAAAATAGTGGGTTTTGAAGAGATGAAAAGCAAATGCAGCAGATCTCAGTTCTTTATTACAGCATTAAATGAAACAATGACCCACTCCCTGCTGTCTCTGGTCCACAGAAACAGCCAGCCATCCTCCCCCACTTAAGGAAAGAAGCGAGCAAAGATTAGAAGGAGCATAAAACTTTCAAGTGAAACACACCTGCCACCTGGTTTGTTCCAAACACTCCAGCATCAAACTGACCAGGCCCAGATTGGTTCACTCAGCATCCTAGCTGTTCTCAAGCTCTTTGAGGGCAAAGACCATGCTTTCCGGGTTCACAGCCAGCTCCTGCATGGGCATTTACAAACAAACACTTGAAAATGTTTTCTTAAATGCACTAAAACACATAAAGCGTGTTCTTTTAATAATAGTCAATGTTGAATGAGTTCTAACTAGGCTCCAGGCATCAGGCCAAGTGCTTTACCTGCAATATCTCATTTAATCACCACGTCAGAGGGAGGTAAGTTTCTATTATTATCCTCATTTTACAGTCGCCAAGACTGAGGTCCCAGGCATTGGTAACTTTCCCAGCATCACAGGCTGTGGGTGGTGGGACCTTGATCTTAACACTAGTGTGTTTTACTCCAGTTTCTTCCCCTTAACACATCAATACACACACTCACAGGCTCACTCTTCTCTTGCTGCTGTGGTGATCTGGCACTGGCCAAGGACTTGAAACCAAAACACAATGTTCTCTCTGTGTTATTAGCCATTATCACCCCTAACGAGCCCAAGCAATGTTTTCCTGAGAAAGCCCGGGGTGGAATTTTCGGAGAGCTCAAGTGCCCAGTGCCCGGCCTCGTATTTCAGAGGCCACTTGTGCATGTCTAATTGTGCTTTCTGTGTCAAAAGGGCGGGCTGTGCTCGTCAGAAGCTCGTTAGGACCCCAGCCAAAGGCTGTTTGTGATTTCAGGGTCGGTGAGGAAAGTGCAGGGTGACGATTTTGTCTCCAAATGGGCCTCTTGCCAAGAAGCAAATCAGTGTTCAAGTCAGCTTCCATGTCCTTCCCACTTTTCGTGTTTATTTTCTCCAAGCTTCTGTTTATTTTGCTGCTGCAGACAGAGAGAATGAGAATATATCGCTCTCAGTGGGTGTGGGAGCTGATTTTTCTGGTCCTTGTAGAAGTAGAGGAAGCCGGGCTAGTCCTTTTCTCAGGGGAGTGGGGCGCAGGATTGAGCTGAGCCAAAGCAAAGAATCCCCTCACTTCCCAGGGACCGACAAGTGGCAGCCCTTGGTCATGCACCTGCCATGGGAGACTTATGCATTCTTTCGCAACCACCAAATTCCCACCCCGGGCTGCCTATGGCTTGACAAGAAATGCTAGCACTTTGCTTGCAATTAGGGCATCTGGCCAGCAGGAGGCTGGAGGCACTTGGGACAAGACCAACAAAAACGGCAAGGCTTCTGCCTCAAGAGTGATTGAATGTTGGCAAGATATATTTTCTTTTCCTGTCATGTTTTATGTACATTGGACACTCTGCATAAAGCTGCCTCAAACCAGCGTAGTATTTAGAAATACCTGGCTAACTTTAAAAAGAGAGAAGACCGACTACTTAACCTAACCCCTGGTTATCCGGACTTCAGATCACCGATCTCCAAACACCAGGGCTCCTGGAGGCTTGTGCCTCCCTGGCTGCTGGGGAGTCATCACAAAGAGCCTCAGGATCCCTCAGAAACCCAAGATGTGCCCTCTGCAGTAGCAAGAAAAAATAACATCACCTCCAACTGGGTTTCGGTATTTACTGTATTTTATGTTTAATTTTTTAATTTTGTCACCCTATAACGTGGCATGTAAGTGGATACTTCCCTCCCCCAGGGGTGTCTTCACCAAAATGCCCCCACCTCCTGGTTCTTGTGAATAGGGGAGGGCAGCATGTGGGACAGAACCTAAGGGGTTAAGAGAACTGCAGCCGGAGAGGAAATGAGCCACAGCCAAGTGTGGGACCCATCCATCTCTTCCTTTCATGGTTCTACGGACCGTGTCATTTGCAGCTCCGACACAGTCACAGAGCCCGGGCCGCCTCATTTCCCAGCTCAAAGCAGAGAAATGCTATTTGATGTGGCAAAGACTTGGTAACCAGTTTGGCTTTGGAGGCTCAGGCCATAACTTGGCCACCAGCTCACAGCACACTTTTGGGGACCAGGGATGGGCTCATCATCAGGCTGGATCAGCCCCTAAGAAGTGACTCATTCACACGCAGATTGGAGACTCTATTCCTCCCAGAAGCAATAAAGAGCCTGGCCTCTCCCCTCCGCAGGCAGAATTCTTATACTCTCAGCCCTTTGCAGGCAAAATTTCCTTTTCTCCAAGTGTGTCAGACAGGGTGACTCATTCTTCGTGACCTAGGTTAACCCAAACCCACGCAAGAGCCGAGTGATAAAATCCTAGGGCTCTTGAGCAGAGCGGGAGGGGACAGCCTCAGAAAGTGGGATGTCATGAGTCAGGGAGGGTCTCGCATCAGAATTTTTGTCTGCTCTCAACGGACAGTGACTTCGAGGGTGTCCGTCCATCCCCCAGCCGTGGACGATGGCTGAGCCCTTACTGCACACAGGTGCTGTGCACAGGATATGAACGGGCTTGGCAAGGAATTCTTCTCCAGCAAGCCCACGGTCTAGTAAGAGAGACAAAACCAAACAAAAGGAGGAAAATGATCTTGTCTGAAGAGCGGTGCCTACTAAGTGTGGCAGAGTCTATGGTTACCTTCCCAGCATTCTTCCCTTCCTACTGATAGAATCCTGATCTTATGCAGGGTTGGAGCAGAGATTGCTAGATTTCAGAGAAGGTGGTCTTTGTCTGGAGGTGGACACGTGGCCGGATTCTGCATGATGGAAATGTGCCCGAGGGCTTTTGGGAAAGACTTACTGCGGTCATCATAGCCTCCCGGCTTTGAAGGTGGCATGATGGCTAACACCACAGCAGCTATCTTACAACCAAGAGATAACTTGAAGACTGATAGACAACACAATGGGGATGATGAATGAGAAGGAAGGAAGGATTTGCCTGGATCTCTAATGACTCCTCGGAGTAGCTGCCCACCTCCCAGCTTCTCAAGGTGTGGGGAAAACAACCTCCAGGGATTTTATAAGGCTATTGTTGGAAGGGTTTCTTGGTCTTGGCAGCTGCCGGCATTTCTGACTGGTACATATGGATACCTGAGGAGTATGGGAAGAAAGAGAAATCAATTCCCGGTTGAATGGATTAGGGAAAAACGTTGAAAGGCATGTAAATTGAGCCTTCACAATATGATCTGCATCGGGAGCCAGGAGAAAGGGCATGCCGGAGGAAAAAGCTGTCTAATAATGACATCATTTCTTTAGTAGCTACTATGCTCCAGGTGGTGTTTAAGGCTGCTGTACTCGTATCATCTCATGCAATCCTCCCAGCAAGCCAGTGAGAGAGATATTATTACCGTGTGCACTTTGCAGAGAGGTAACAGCTCCAGACAAGTTCAGTAACTCTCCTCTTAAGTGAAGGAGGGGAGATTCAAACTCCCAACTGGTCTGAATCTGGACCCTTTGCTCTTCATATGCCCATACTTATCTCTTTTCTGAGAACATCGCTCAGATAAGATTGTATCTAATCTCAGAGTTGAAGGATGAGCAGGAGTTGGAGAGGCAAAAGTCTGCGGGAAAGGAGGCACGGTGGGAGATGTTATTTGGGATGGAGGGGACGTGGGGCAGCAGGTGGGGCAAGAGAAAGGGGGAGGGGACAGGAGAAAGCTCTGGAACTGATGTATGCGTGTGCTTCCTCACCATGGCGCTATTCGCAAGAGCAAGAGATTGGCCGTAATCCACCAGTCTCTTAACAGCAGGCAGGTGAAGTAGGCTGGGTCGTACAATAGGATGTCACGGGGCTGTGTTGATGATGTTACAGTGCACTGGTCAGAAATCCTCTCCAGAATGGGGTAAGTGAAAAGACCAAAGCACAAGGCAGCACATTACTGTTGCTACTGTTCTGTGTAAAAAAAGCAGATGGGGAGTGAGTGTCTGTTTCTGCTTACTGTAGATGCATAAAAGTTCTGGAAGGAGAGATAGGAAACTGAAACTGTGATTGCCTATGTGCATGGGGCCAGGCAAGGGAGGGCAAGCCATTGCGGTGTGGCCCCGTGTTCTTGAACCATGGGAATGTCACCCATCAGAAAAACATTTTTAAAAAGGTGGGGGGAGAGAAAGCACAGACAGTCGGGGGACCTGCCCTGAAGTTGGTCAGTGAAACTGGGAAGAAGGAAGTTGGGGGGGCAGTGAACATAAGCCAGGATAATGTGGGATGTGCCTCAGAGACCCCAATGCTGAGATGGAGAGTATGGGGGGTGTGGTCAGGATGCCCTTTCCCCCCACCGCTTTTTATTAAGGAAAATTTTACATGCACAACTTCCATGTCGCTTTTACTGAGTTTCAAAAGTTACCTGCAAGTGGTTAGTACCCCAAGCCATCATCACATCTAAAACGATCCCTTAATATTGCCACGCTTCCAACCAGCATTTAAATTTCTGTGATCGCCTCGTAAATGAATGTTTTCCAGCTGATTTTTTCCCATTCATGCCAACTCAGGATCCAAACAGATTCACCCGTTGTGTTCACTTAGCCCAACGGAAGTCCTTTGTGGTTGTCGATTGTCTCTCCTCTCTGCCTGTCTTATTGTGCTGGAGAAGCCACGTGGTTTGACCTGTGTCTGGCCAAGCAGGTGGCCACAGTACCATTTCACATGTCCTCCTGTCTGTCCCTGTGTTCTCTCTACATTGGGAGCTCCAGAGTCTGACTAAATCCAGATCTGCCTTTTTTTTTTTTTTCCTTCCCACCTTTCACTTTTGCAAGATTACTTCCAAGATGCTCCTGGGCACAGCCCCAGGTCCCAGCTGGGGTGTGGGGCTTGCGGCTGTCTCTTCACAGTTGCTGATACCGGTCAGCACTTCCCCAGGATGCCAACAGCAAGGTTCTTGGCAGAGGAGAGCCACGGGCAGATCTGGACTTCGAAGGTCCCCTATGGCTGTGCTCTGGAGAACTCTCGCTTGACCTCATCTTTAAGATTTGGGGGAAGAGGCTTCTGGGTCTGGCCTGAGCTAGTGGCCGTGGGGCAGAGAGAAGAGGAAGTCTTCGCGAGGACATTAAAGACAGAGGTCACATCATGGGCCAGTGATGGGCTGAGCGGCCAAGGGAGGGCTGCAGGTGGAGGGGCAGATCAGGAGGCATCAACACCAGCTTCCGACTGAAACAGAACCGAAAGGAGAAGGGCCATGTTTTTGAGTCCCGAGCCACGTGCAGAGGAGTCCACCCACTAAAGACTGATTGCAGTCTGGGTGGGGTGACCTTCAGCTAGGGGCAGAGCAGGGGCAGAGCAGACAAGGCAGGTGCCGGGGGCTGAAAAATAAAGCAAAAGCATCTGATGTGTTTGCCAAACTGCACATCTGATTAGAACCCTCCCACGGGATTGGTACAACCCCTCGGAAAACTGGCAGGATGGACTGCGGGGTAATGTGTGTCTATGACACAGAACTCACTGATGGGCAGGCTCCTATACATCCCGCAGAGCCCTCCCGGCCTTACCCACAGGGGAGGAAGGTCCAGACTTCTCTCTCAGCTGACTCTACTTTCAGGGACTGTGAGGATAAAGACAAACCCCTCCTCATCCCTCCGCCTCCTCTGTCCCCCACCCCTACCCCCCACGTCAGCCCTTGAGCCGAGACACCTGCTTCCGTGTTCGCTGTGGAAATGTTTGTCATTCTTTGGCCCCACGGCAGGCCAAACCGTGTGGAAAGAGGTGGGGCCTGGGAATTTCTAAAAGATTGTGATCTCTAGAGGGTCAGGGACAGCCAGCAGCCTGGCCCATGCCTCTGGGTCCTTCAGCTCTCAGGGTGAACGTCACCTTCTCAGAGGACTCACTAGAACAGGCTATTTGGCTCCACTGTGACGAGCAGGGTGCCGGGGGCTGGGCTCAGGTTCCGCTCTGCCACTCTCTCGTTGGCAAGCCTGGGGCAAGCCACGTCACCTCTCTGAGCCTGTTTCCCCATCTGATAAATATGCCTTCCTGTGTGGCTGTTGGGAGGAATCACAGGACTTCAAACACGTCACCCAAATATCCTTGGTGCTGTCTTTACCACAGATCCAGCATCTGGGCACGTCTCACATTCCCCACCCTGGTGCAAGCACTACCATCGCTTCCTGGACCATCACTGGTCTCCCTGCTTCCTCCTTTGCCCCCACAGGCCACACTGCTCATGGCAGCCAGGGGGATCAGATCGTCCCCCAGAGCCCTGACATCTGGGGTCCTCTGGAGCAAAGCCAAAGTCCCTGAAGTCTCCAAAAGACCTGCCTGGACCAGTTTCCTGCCACCTCTCCACCTCCTCCCACTGTCCCTCTCCCTCGCTCCACCTTAGCCACACTGGCTTCCTCGCTACTTTTTTGAACAAGCCTGGCACACTCCTATCTCAGGGCCTTTGCACTTACGGTTCCTTCTGCTCACAACATTGTTCCTCTAGCTATTTGGTGGCTCTGCTCTCTCTGTCTGTTAGCTTAAACATCACCTTCTCTGTGAACTTCTCAAGGTACAACCACCATCCATCCTGGTGCTCACTGTCCCCTTCCCCAGCTTTGCCTTCCTCCCTAGCTCTCACCGCCATCAGCCATAGCAGCTACTGTATTTACTTAGCTGCTTTTTGTTCTCACTAGAACGTGGCAAGGATTTGGACTTTTGTTCACTGGCACATGCCCAGCATGTCGAATAGGGCTTGGCATACAGTAGGTGCTCAAGGAGGGCCTGGTGGGTATCCATTCTGATCGCTCAAGCCTCTTGCCATACCAGTTATTAAGTGTTTCTGGATGGGAGACCTCTGGCAGTACCCAGACAGCCTTGGGTCTGTGGAACAGAGCAGAGACGAGCCAGCACGGTAATGGGACATTTGGGGTAGGAGGCTGAGAGGAGCCCCTTGCCGCCAAAATATCTCCTTATTCAGTTGTCACGAGGCTTCCAATTCCACCAAAGCTCCCTTTCTTTGGGATTTAACTCTTTCTCTGTGCTTCCTCCAAGTGGAAATATTCCAATGCCAGCATTCCAGTCTCTGAAGGCTGCTCCAATCAGACATAGCAAACCATCCTGAATCCTGAGACTTCAAAATAGCCATTTACCATTGTTTAAGAGTTTTGGGGTTGGCTAATGGTGCTTCCGGGGGTGCTGGGCTCACACACATTGCATCGCCCCTGACTCCTCCATGAGAGTCCTCCCCCATCCCCTAGCCCGGAGATGTCCTCCTAAATGCCTCAGGGGTCCCAGAGCCAAGGGACACTGTGAGGCCTCTAGAGGACAAGCTGGGAATTAATACCCTGTGTCTACAAGATAGATGGAGTCCGAAGGTGGGTGGGTTCCATCCTTTGATGGGAGGGATTGCAAAGTCACGGTCCAAGGATGTGGATACAGGGAGGGTGGAGAATTATGGGCAATTTTTGGTGTCAATCTTTTGCACTGTTTCCAATCTACCATTTAAATTGAGGATTAGGCAGAGGGAACCAATAATAAGTAAATAAAAACATAGTTAAATGCCATGACTAAGAGCCGGTTTCTGGGGTCCATTTCGTCTCTTAGAGCTCTGAGCTGTTGGGAAGGATGATGGCTCTTCGAAGGAAGCTTTAAAGCCACGGCCGCGTCTTTTAGAAATGAGAACGTCCACGACAGTGCTGGCACTGACCTTGATGGCCTGTCACAGGGCCCAGCGCCCCCACCCTCCCCGCTCCCCACTCCTCTGGGCGTGCACCTGGGTTTCTGGTCCATGCATCTGACACCCAGCATTGCAGAGTGCAGCCGTAGGGACACCCACCGCCACCTTGCACGATGGCCTATTTCCTTCACCCAGCTCAGATCTGTCTGCGGAGCAGAGTGCAGTAAACTCCGTGGGTTGCCTGCCTACTGAAAAATGCAGTTCTCTGCCCAAGGCTCATTATTTAAGCCTTCCCTGGAGATGTCATTAGTAGCGTGCATAGCTCCTGCTGAGCCGAAGCAAAGGTGAGAAGGCAACACGGTCATGACCGCAGTGACTAATTACTGGCTTTTGTCCTTGTTCCTTTGTATCCAAATTGTATCCACAGTTTAGAGCTCATTTGCTTTATATTCAAAGAAAATGAAAGCACGAAACACAGTAGGAGGTATTCTGCGACTCCATTTGCCTGCTTGCCCTGTGTATCTGCCCCACAGCCAGATGTGTATGGGACCCAGAGCTTTTGTCTAAGGCTCTGAGGTGGCAGAACCATGCAGTCACCCCCTCTGTGTTGTTGGTACGCCCCAGGTTTACAAGCATGTGTGTGATTTCCCTCTTCCCTGCCTCCACATGACTCCGCACTGTCCTTACTTCAGCTAATGCTGTTTTCAAACCTGAAAAGCTGTCTCGGACAAGACTTCCCATGAGAATTCCCCATGAAGGTGCGGCCACTGGCCCTAGGTTTAACCCACAAGTATGTTCCGTGTATTCTGTCGGGGGCTTTTTTTTTTTTTTTAATGAGTCACCATTGAGAAATTAAGATGTCATTTAAAAATGGTGGCAGACATTAATAATGGTTACCCACTCAGGATCTGTTTACCCTGCTTCTTCGGTTATGAACCCTGGTTTCAGGGCAACAATGTACCCAGATCAAAGACTACATTTCCCAGATTTCCTTGTGGCAAAGTAAGATCATGCAACTCTGTTCCCCGCCCACCCCCCCACGCTTGACTCAGTTCTAACCAATAAGATGGGAGTGGTGGGCCCCTTTGGCACTCCCCTCCTTTCTTCCTGCTGTCTGGAAGAAGGATGAGTGGCTGGGGCTCCAGCAGCCATCTTGAGCTATGAGTTGACCTTGGATACCACATGCTGGAATGGTGCAGGAGGGAGAGAGAAAGGGCCTGAGGCTTCTTGGTGGCTCTCAGAAGCTGGGAAAATAGCCCTAAACCACCTGCCTCCTGACTTCTTTTCATGAATAGAAACAATAAGCCAAGCAAAATAAAACCTTTCTTATGTAAGCCACTGTACTTGTGGGTCTTCCGTTCTGGATAGCAACTTAATCCTGGGACAGTGCTTCTCTTGAAAAATTGAAATATCTGGTAATCTGGATATATACTCTTTTTTTATAACGGCATCACTAAGATGTAATTAACACACCAAACAATTCATCCATTTATAGTGTATGATTCACTGGTCTGTGGGATAGTCACAGAATTACAAGCCCATCACCACCATTTACTTTCCATCACCCGACAAAACATTTTCATCACCCCAACACGAAATCTAGATGCCCTAGCAGTCATGCCTCATTCCCCCACCCCAGTCCCACACCAGCCACTGTGGATCTATCTGGACACTTCATATAAATGGAGTCCTACAGTATGTGGTCTGTAGAACTTCTTTCACTGAGCATGTTGTGTTCAAGGCTTGTTGGTGTTGTAGCATGCACTAAAACTTCATTTCTTTTAACGGTTGGATGATATTCAGCCTCATGGATCTGAGAAAGCGTAGGCAGAAGCAGGAGGGACTTAACCTCCTATAAAGCCACTGGTTGGAGGCAGGGGTTGAAGATTTCCAGAAGCTTAGAGACAAATACCTCTTTCTGGGAAAGCAAACACGTAAGAGAGAACAGTTGTAGGGGAGTTATGGTTGTCTGAGAAAAATCAGAATAATTGAAAGCACGCTTGCATAAGCATTTCTATTTTTCCACAGCCCTAAAAGTGTTGATCAGGAAGAAGGGCATCCTATGATTGTCTTGTGTCCACTAAAAATTAATGACCACATGGTCATGACCGTGGGACTGCGGGACACTTCCCCCACTCCCAGCCCCTCACTCCTTAGAAAAGTGCCTTTAGAAGCCTTGCATGCTACCCCTCTGGAGAGCGACGCTCCTTTTTCTTGCCGATTCTCTTGTCTACAAGTTATCTCTCCAATAAACTCTGCTTGCTTTCTCTCAAGTTCAGAGCTCTTTCTGATGGCATTGAGACTCAAGAACCCGGTTTTGGGGGTCCGGCGATAGGAACACCACTCTTTGTTGATCCATTCAAGGGACGCACACTCCTGACAGCTGCTCACCGTCCCCTTCCCCAGTTTGAGTCAGGGCAGGAGCTGAGTCAGGGCTCTCCCCCAAGATAGGGTGCAGCTTCCAAGTCCTCCCAGCTGTCTCCCCTCACCGAGGCTGTGGGTTGGCGTTTATCATTGCTCTCACACATGCGTTTTCTTATGGAAGAGTATTTCTCGGTTTCCAGGTCTCTAATAAAAGCAGAAGAAAAGGTCAACAGAGACAGTCATGTACTTCTTCTCTTCCGTGCAGCCAGCTGCGCCCATAAGTTCCCACCTGGACCCTCTGGGCATATGGAATTGTGGTTCCTGCTCTGGTTAAGCTCATCATTTAAAAAATGACATTAGGGGCGCCTGGGTGACACAGTTGGTTAGGCGTCCATCTCGTGGTTTTGGCTTAAGTCATGATCTCAGGGTTGAGAGATCGAGCCCAGCATGAGGATCGGCTCTCAGGATGGAGTCTACTTGGGTTTCTCTCTTCCACTCCAACTGCTCCTCCCCCCCCCTTTGTTTCCCTCTTTCTCAAATAAAAGAAAATAAGTCTTAAGAAAAAGAAAAAGACATGGGCAGAGGCATGTCTGCTTCCCTCTCTGACTACTCCCTAGCTAGCTGGTGTTCCTTTTGAAGAGGAGGAGGGAAGGAAGGCAGTCAGGGAAGGAGATGGTGGCAGGTTGAGGGGGCCCAGTGCCCATGGGAGAAGAGGACACATTCCAAGCTCTTCCCAGGAAGGAGGCAATGGAGTCACTGTCTTGGGGCTTCCCTTCCCTCTCTATTGGCTGGGAGTGAGAAGGACCCAGACCCCCACTCTGGATGGAGCATGTGCCCAGAACTCCACTCGATTCTTACAGGCAACCCCCACGTTTGGAACAGAGAATCCCTTTCATGGAGGGAGGCATAGTGGGCTAGGACTCCAGTCCCAGTTCTTCCTGCTTGGGTTTCCAATCCCATGGGCTCCCAAAGACCCGTCCCTGATGAGGGCTCACTGGCGCTCCCAATTAAGGGCCACATGATGATCTGCGGTGTACATGGCTGTTTACCTATGTCTTTATAGTTTGAGACTATATCCTACAGTTGGGGTTTCTTCGGGAGTTGGGTTATTTAAAAATAGCTTCTTCTCCTGCCCTATACTGATAGCCATGATAGGTAGTAATCTGATTTTTAACCACCTTAATTAATGATGCAAAAAAAGTGACAGCCTTAGGCAGTCCCCAAAATGTTTGCTTTGTTTCTTCATTTTTGTGATCCCAGAAACCCCCAAACTGGGAGTCACCCCCTACCACAGAGTGCTTCAAGCCTGTCTCATTTTGATCCTCAGAAGAAAACTGTGCCACATGGAGGAGAGTGTCTACCATTCCACAGTATCATTGTAGATAACCATTTCACCAACATCTTCGAGGTCTGGGGACTTGTAGACCAGTGATGAAGTGACAAATCAGGAGACTTCATCTTTGTCTTCTGTTACTGCCAAGGCAGCTGAGCACTGCCCTGCCCTCCACTGTCCCATGATGGGGACGCAGTCACGGCCAAGGGAGGTGAGTGCTGACACAGGAATCCTGGAGGTAGCACCCCATGTCGTGGGTCACGCTGGTCCATTCAGGAGATGTGCCGAGAACTCGGTCTGGCTTTGTGGCTCATGGGGGAAATAAAAGCGAAACCCTTGATTCTGTCTGAGACTTGCAAATTGGGATGCATTATTCCAGGGTACTGGGTTCCATTGAAACCTCTGGAGCATGGAAGTAGGTAACCCTGCAGGTCCCCAGGGACTGCTGTGCCTCATGGTGCAACTGGCTTTCACTGGCAGAGGGACAGCCTTCTCTGCCTTGTCCTAACTCCTGGTGTTTCACAGGCTGAAAAACACCAGCGCTGAATCAGAGTTAAATGATCGCCCACTCCTACGGCCCTTGGTGGGCCAGGGTTGGGGTAGAGAGAAGTAGGCACGAGCTCTGAGCTAGTCCTCCTATTGGGGTCGTTCTGGGACAAACCGATGGGATGTGTGTTTCCATCCTTCCTTACAAGCAGCCCAAATTCCTCTTTGGCCTTTCTCTTGGAAGTGCTGAAAAGCTCCGGCTGAGGATTTTCCTGGCTGGTCACTGTCAGGATGGCAAGGGGCCATGGATTCCAACTGAGAGCTTAATCCATAATTGTTCTCTTTCTTCTGCCAGTGGCCTGACACAAACCCCAAGTGGGAGACAGGAAAAAAGAATCCATTTTGAGCCTGTTCTGTGAGATGCCTGTTCCCGGTCCACAAGGCGGGGTGGAAAACAGAGAATAAAGATGGTTGGAACTTGGTCCCCCAGTGATCTTGCAATGCCAATGCTGGGAAATAGGCTCCCTGGGAGGACCAGAGTGTGAAGGGTGGCCCAGGAGGCAGCATTGTCTCTTCCGGGGAAATGAGGGAAAGCTTCCTGGAGGAGGTGGTATCCTGGTGGAGTCTGGTGGAGTCTGGAAGGGTGTGAGGAAGATTTCCACAGGTGCCACTCCAGACAGAAGCAAGAGCTTAAACCAGAGCAAGTGGCTAACTTCCGCTCAAGAAATAGCAGTGGGAGAGAAATCGGGAAAAATAACTGCTTAGAAAACATGAGTGGTGAAGAAACACACTAATCGGGGAGATGCAAATGAAGACCAGAGGAAGCTAACTTCTTACTCCCACTAAACTGGCGAACACAGAAATCTACCACGGTTTGGCAAAGATTCGGGACAACAGGAATGCTCACCCACAGTCAGTGGGTGTAAATTGTTAGGGGCACATTGGAGAACAACGTAGCATTGTGCTGTCAGGGAGGGGGGAATGTTGCCATTCCCGGTAACCCAGCGATTCCTCTCCTGGGTGTTCATGTGCTTTGGGCAGCACCCTTGAGAATGTTCTTGGCAGCTCCGATTGCCACAGTTGAGACTAGAAACGCCACACGTGTTCATTGGCGGGAGGGATGGTCACACCTGGAATCCGAGACAGCAAGGAAATGAGCCTGGACTTCTCTCCCCAAACAGATCCTGGGTGTGCTTGGGCCCAATCCGAAGTCAATCCTTTTGATGGAGGGGGCCGGCTAATTGCTTAAGGCAGGCAGGACTCCCTTCTGCGGCTGCATCCAAACAGAATGGCTGGGCTGAGGTTGGTGGGGGGGTGGGTAATGGGTCCCGGCAGGAAGGCAGGAGGACGGGTATTGTAGAGGCCACTATTGGTGCCCTCCCAGCACCCTCCGCATACTGTTAGGGTCCCTCTGTGCTCCCCACCCACAGTCGCAGCTGCTGTGTGCTCTAGATCTCCCACTGGGGCTCCTGGAGCACTTTCCCTCCCAGGGGAGAGCCGTCCCTGCTCCTCTTCCCAGGGCAGCCTGTGGCCAGTGACCAACCAGTGAGGGGAGGGGAAGCCCAGTTCCCTTGCTTTGGGGCAGGACAAACGGGGAGGGGAGTGTGATTTGCACCTGAGAGCTGCCACAGGGTCAGGCTGAGGCAGGGACTCCCCCAAAATCTCACCTTTGGTTTCCTCCCTTCCTTCACTCCCTGGCCAGGTTTCTCCCAGGAGGACCCTTTGATTCTTTGCCTCAGTCTCTGTGTCTTGGGCGTCCAGGTGCTGTTTTATCAGAAGAGAAGTGATCAGAAACTGAGCTACCAACGCGACAGATGGCAGGAGGAATAGCGGCGCGAACACGAGTCTGTAAACATGGAGGCTCTGCCAGCCTCTCAGGGCTTTAGCTGCCATCATTTAAAACCGAAAGACGGGGCACCTGGGTGGCTCAGTGGGTTAAAGCCTCTGCCTTCAGCTCAGGTCATGATCCCAGGGTCCTGGGATCAAGCCCCATGCCGGGCTCTCTGCTCAGCAGGGAGCCTGCTTCCCCCCCTCTCTCTGCCTGCCTCTCTGCCTACTTGGGATCTCTCTCTCTGTGTCAAATAAGTAAATAAAATCTTTAAAAAAACAAAAACAAAAACCCGAAAGACACAGTCAGGCAGCTTAGAGAAGAAACTTCTGGCAGTGGCCAGGAAACATGGACATCCAGCGTCGCAATCAGAGAAACTGAAACCTTTCTCATCCGTCAGAAGGCAGGGTTCAGAGGGAACGTTCTCCCCAGTTTAGGCAGGGTGTGTGGAGGAGGGCCCTGTCCTGCTTTGCTGATGGAAATATAAACTGGTGTCATTCTGGGGGAGGGTCGTTGCGTAGTATCTATAAAAATGCTGAGGGGGGAAGGCGGGGTACCTGGGAGGCATAGTCAGTTAAGCATCTGATTCCTTATCTCAGGTCCGGTCTTGATCTGGTGGTTGCAAGTTCGAGCTCCGGGTCCAGCTCCACCTGAGTGTGGTGCTTACTTAAAAAAAAAAAAAAAAAAAAAAAAACAACGGGGGAAAGAAAGAAAAAAAGCTAAATGGGAAGAACCTTTGACCTAGCAGTTCCACTCCTATGGATTTATGACGCCGGCAATATCTGCACAAGAATGCAAAGACACGTGTACAAGTATGTAAATTCAGCCCTGTTTGTGATACAACCTAAATGTCCTTCCGTTGGGGGGTTGGTTGAAAATGGCAGAATAGGGGCTCCTGGGTGGCTCAGTCCGTTGAGCGGCCAACTCTTGATTTCGGCTCAGATCATGATCTCGGGGTCGTGAGATCGAGCCCCGCGTTGGACTCTGTACTGGGCACGGAGCTTCCATAAGATTCTCTCTCTCCTCTCCATCCGTCCCTCCCACCACCTTGCTTTCTCACACTATCTCTTTCTCTCAATAAAATAATAGTTAAAAATAAATAAAAAAATAAAAATGGCAGAACATTCCTAAGGTGGGACACTAGACTGCCATCAGGAAGACTGTGGCCGGGCTCTGGGTCCTGGTGGATGAAACTCAACCACGACATACAAGCAAGTGAAAAAAGCCAATTGCAAAGGAGGATAGAGAATGCCATTCCATGTTTGTAAAAAGTACTTCTAAACATAAATATTATAAGTTAGCAAATGCACAGAACACGATCTGGAGGAATATATATGAACCTGTTTTAACTCTAGTTCCTCTAGGGAATAAGGCTGGCAATCTTTTAGATAGTTCTTGGATTCCTTTGTAGCATTTCTTTGAATCTTTTTAGGCACATGGGTAGCTTTTGCCATTTTTTTGAATTTAGAAATTTAAGATAGGAGTGCGTGCCTGCTGAGAGCTTGACTACAGATAACTGCTCTTTGGTCCTCACAAAAGCCTTACTGAAGGAGGAGTCGCTCCTGCCCCATTTTACGGAAGAAGAAACTGAAAGCCAGAGAGTTCCAGAAGTCACAAGTTACAGAGCCAAGACCCAACCCCAATGGCCTGACCCCAGGCCTTGGACTCTTAACCATGATGCTCCCTTGCCTCACCAAAGAAAAATGAGAGGTGATCCCACTTTAGTTGTTAGGACCAGAACCCCTTTCTTCAAATAAATCCCCGATTAGAAGCCCGGTTTGTCAAACAGATGAGAGAGAACTGCTCTGGTAAAGAAGCGAGGCTGAGAAGCCATTCTGTTCTCTTTGGCCCCTTCCTTCACCACACATCCCCTCCCCAAGACCTGGGGGGTTCCTAGGACCCCAGTTTGAAAATCGTTAAGCTAGGTGACTGGGAATCCCTTTCTCTTTTTTCGACATGCCACGGGGATTCTAATAATACTGTTTCCACTGAAAGGGATTGAAAGGGAAGATAGAAATGTGTTACCAGGTCATTTGAAGTCAGGAGAAGAGTCATCGTGCTTTAAATAAAGAAGTGTCAAGTTGCCTGTGATTTAGCTACAACACAAATACAACACAAATCAATGAAAACGTTGCCCTCCACAGAAAGCTTTTATGTGGGCGACACTCTTAGCTTGGCGAATGCTGTTTTGATTAAAAAACAAAACAAAACACAACAAAGCAGACCCTCACCTTCACCAGCCTGAAATAGAACCTCCCACCACCCACCCCTCCCCCCACGCCACACACCCTTGATTTTTTTGTCTTTTCTCAGGACAAGTGGTAATTTTTGTCTTGTTATGTTCACAGCTATGTGTCGGCACAGAGCAGATGTACAGTAAATGCGTCTTGAATGAATGAATGAATGAATGAATGAATGAACAAACAAGTGAACACAGGTTTGATTTTCATGCAAGCAGGCACTGGCCGACAGTCCTTAGCCACACTGGCTCTGAGACTTGAGCAACAAATCAATAGTAGCATTGGGTTTTAACTCACTGGATAGAATAAATATCCATGAGTCCATACCAATATACATGGATGATGGCATAAGGAAACGGGGGAGAAGGGACAATTTTTCCTTTCAGAAGATTTCCACGTAATAAATGTAGAAGGAATGAAGGAAACAGCAGGTCACCATGGGAACATCGCAGTATTAATGGCCGAGGAGGAGATCCACTCATGGATGCAAATATTGGTGGTAGAATGTTTAAGGAGAAACAAGATTTGTACGGTTGTAAAGGATGTCTCCTTCAAATATTTACTAATTACAAAGGAAAAGGATAATGACTCTCCAATGGGAGAGACCTGGCAGGAACCACTTTAACCGAGTGGTCAAGGTTAACATCCTTAGCGATGAGACACCCCCATAAGGCATCAAGAAGGATACATCATCACGTCTGTGACACTTTTCCCAATAATGCATATCCTCAATCTAATCATGAGAAAACATTAGACAACATGAGTGCCATTTTACAAAATACCTGACCAGTACTCTTCAAGAATGTCAAGGGCATGAAAGACAAGGAAAGACTGAGGAAATTTTACAGATTGGAGGAAATCGAGAAGACTCGACATCTAAAGGCAGTGTGAGATCTGGAAGAGAAAAAGAACATGGTATATAGGGCTCAGGAAACACAGTCTATGCACCAAATGTAGCCCTCTGCCTGCTCATGTAAATAAAGTTTTATTAGCACACATCCAATCCCATCCATCTCCGTAGGGTCTATGACCGTGTCTATGCTACAACAGGATCGTTAAGTGATCGCAGCAAAGACCACATGGCTCACAAAGCTGAAAAAACTATCTGAAAAAACTACTTTCCTTACTGAAAGTGTTTGCTGACTCTTGCATTAGAGGAAAAGCTGATGACATCCAAGTAACATCTATGGTTAATAGTATTTTAACAATGTTGATTTCTCAGTTTTGAGAATTGTGTGTTAGGCAAAACTCGGTCAAGGATATAGGGAAACTCTATCTCTGAAACTCTTCTATAAATCCAAAATTATTTCAAGGGCTGCCTGGGGAGCTTAGTCGGGTAAGTGTCGGCTTTTGGCTCAGCTCCTGATATCAGAGTCCTGGGATCAAGCCCCACATGGGGCTCCCTGCTCAGCAGGAAGCCTGCTTCTCCCTCTCCACCCTGCTTGTGCTCTCTCGCTATCTCTTTCTCTCTCTCAAATAAATAAACAAGAATATTTTAAAAAATAAAAGAACATTATCTCAAAAATTTAAAAATTGTTATGAAAAATAAATAGCCCAGACGCTTGGGCAAGATAGACGATATGTGGGCAAAGGAGGCCAGGCTCAAAGCCGGCCCTGGGGAGCCACTGTGGGTGTTGGAAGAGGGACTTACCTCATTGGCTTGGGTTGCAAGACACAGAAACCCTTCCTAGATTACTCGGGGCCTAGAAGTTCCAAGACTGGAACCAGGACCTTGAAACCAGGACAGCCACTGTGTAAATGTGTGTAAGTGTGTGTGTGTGTGTGTGTGTGTGTACGCACTCTCGCGCGTGGGCAGGGGTACATGCGCATACCTCTGAGTATCTTTCTCTGTATCTCTGTATCCCGAGGTCGCTCTTGTTCTCTGTATGTCTCTTTCACTCTTACCTCTGCTGGTTGTCTGGGTCTCTCCTTGTCCCTTCCTGCTCCTTCCCTCTTCTCTGGTCTCTTCGTGTCTCTCAGTGTCTCTCTCCTGGCCTTGCTTTGTGTCCCAGGTTCTCTGTGTCTCTCAGTGTTTGCTTTCCAGTGTATCTCCCTATGCCCCTCTCTCTCCCTGTCCTCTGTCTGCCTGCACGTCTTCTTGTGTGTCTGTGTTTCTTCCTATTGTAGTTCCATTCTGCCCCAGTCTGTTTTCTGGTGTCTGCTATGTCACTCTTTTCTCATGAGGCTCCTCATCTCTCTGCCTCCGTCTGGACACCCCCAGCATCCCTCTCTCCACAGATTGTGCGTGGCACCCAGTGGGGCAGAGCCACAGATATGAGGCCCCAGTGGCACTGCTGCACCCAACTCAACATTCCCCAGAGACACGATCTGGCTGCCTATCCCAGACCGGAGTTCATCCCTGGCCCAGTCATGGGGCACAGCCTGACCACTGGGGCTGTACTTGGAATGGGGATTATTAAAGCAGAGAGTACCTCCAGGGCTGGCCCAGCCAACACTGTGGTGTGGAAATGATCAAGCCAGCAACAGGTAATGGATCCATCAGAGGGAGGGGAGAAGAAAACAGATGTTTAATGATCACATAGTCTCTGCAACAAATGACACGCTTAGTGGCTTATGACAACAAACATTTATTCTCTTACATTCTGAAGGTCAGAGCCCAACACAAATAGGCAAGTTTATGCTCCTTCCAGAGGCTCTAAGGGGAATCCATTTCCCGACTTTTTTCAGCTCATAGACTCTGCCTGCATTCCTTGGCTCCGGGACCCTCTCTCCATCTCCAGAGCCAGCAGTGGTGCACCTTCTAATCTCTCTTTCAGAGCTCTGCTCCTTTCCTTACCCCTCCTCTCTCTCTCTCTGACCCTCTGTCTTCTAAGGACCTTTGTGATGATGTTGGCCCCACCTGGATAATACAAGGTACTCTTCTCATCCCCAGCCCTTAACTTAATCACACCTACAAAATCCCCATGTAAGGCAACATATTCCCAGGTCCCAGGGATTAGAATGTGGACATGTTTCAGGAAGAGAGGCCATGGTTCAGCCCCTGACGCTGATTGTCCACTAAGGTCAGACATTTTGCCTACAGGATGCCTACCCTGCCTCTGGCCTCATGTGCCCATTCCAGGAAGGAAGATGAAGAAAAAGGAGGGAGAAGCAGCTTTGTTAGATAAGGAAACCTTTCCCACAAATCATTAAAAGGTTTCCACTTGGGTCTGAGTGGCCAGAATCTGCCCATGGGCATTAAATTTGGTCAATACTTTTTCTGCATCAATTGAGATGAACATTTGATTCCCCTACTCCCCCACTTCGTTCTACTAATGTATATTACACTGATTGATTTTTCACATGTTGAACTGTCTTTGCATTCTGTGAATAAATCCCACTTGGTTATGGTGTATAATCTTTTTTTTTTAAGATTTATTTATTTATTTGAGAGATGGGGAAGACAGAGGGAGAGAGAGAGAACCCTAAGCAGACTCCCCACTGAGCACAGGGCCCAACTTGGGGCTCCTTCTCATGACTCTGAGATCATGACCTGAGCCAAAATCAAGAGCCAGATGCTTAACCAACTGAGCCACCCAGGCACCCTTATAATCCTTTTAATACAGCAGTGAGCTCATTTGCTAGAGGATTTTGTTGAGGGTTTTTGCACCCAAGTTCATGGGAGATGTTGATCTGGAGGTTTCTTTTCTTGTGGTGTCTTTGCCTGGCTTTGGTGTCAGAATAAGACTGGCCTCTTAGAATAAGTAAGGAAATTTTCTCTCCTCTTCAATTTTTGGGAAGAGTTTGAGAAGGATTGGTGTTCTTTGAGTGTTGGGTGCAATTCACCAGGAAAGTTGTCTGACCCAGGCTTCTTGTTGTTGTCGGAAGAGTTTTGATTACTGATTCGATCTCCTTGCTCAAGATGTATTGTACCAGAATTTGAACCCAGCTTTATGTACTTCTACAGTCTTTGGTTTTATGACTCTGCTTACTCTTTGTGTGTGTGAGTGTGAGTGTGAGTGTATGTGTGCACGCAACTCACATGTGCAGCCCTACATAACAAGGTGTAAGGAGCTATTTTCTGCTTTAGAAAAAAGTCCCACTAGGAATGTGTGTGACTTAAGGGTACAGGCTATCTTATTCACAGATTTACCCCCAGTAATTAGCGTTCAGGAACTATTTGCCTGGAAAGAAAGCCATTTTTCCCAACACCTTGTGGGAAATGACATGTAGTCCTCCAACATTTATGGGACTTCTTTTACCACATTCTAGGTTAGGTTTCACCCAAAGCAGAGCGTGCAACAGGGCCCTGGATACAAGGAGTTTATCCGAAAGAAAGGGATCCCAAGAAGGAAATGGGGAAGTGGGAGAAGCCCACTGTGTTCATGAGTACGCAGTAGCATGAACAACTGGGGAGCATTCCCGCTAAGAACACTCAGGGACTGTGTCTCTGCACAGTGAGGAGGCTGGGACACTCGTTCACCAACTCCTGATTCCTGATGGTGGCCCCCAGGGGCATTATCTGTCCTGATTTTCAAAATTGGGCCTGTTGGGCCGTGGGGTGAAGGAGAGCTGGCTAAGATAAAGAAAAGAGACTCAAACACTTGCCTTAAGGTTCTAGCTCTCTACTGCCACCAACAAAGCATCCCCCCAATAGTGCCTACAATGGCAAGGGTCGTTTTGCTATAATCTCTTGCAACTCTAGAGGTTGTCTGGGCTCAGCAGGGCGGTTCTTGCTCAAGATGTCTCCGGGGGTGACAGTCAGGTGGAGGCTGGGGCTGGGAGTGTCTTGAAGGCTTCCTTACTAACACATCTGGTGGCAG
The DNA here is from genome assembly GCF_009829155.1 of Mustela erminea. NCBI lineage: Eukaryota > Metazoa > Chordata > Mammalia > Carnivora > Mustelidae > Mustela > Mustela erminea. The sequence continues at coordinate 12,534,652 of NC_045631.1, read as the reverse complement.
GTGCTGGCTCTTAGCTGAGGCGTCCGAGGAGGCTGTCGGCCAGAACACCTTGTGTGGCCTCTCCAGGTAGCTAGGGTTCCAGCAACGAGCATCCCAGGAGAGCCCGGCAGAGCTGCCTCATGACCTGGCCCCAGAAGTCACATTGCATCCCTTCTGCTCAGCTCCCAGAGCCTGTAGATTCATGGGAGGAAACAGAGCCCACCTCTTTGTGGCGTAAGGGGTGAGGACATCTTGTGAGGAGAGCATATCAAGTGGGAAATCATGTGCAGCCATTTTGGAGCCGCCATCTTGGAAGGCTCGATTACCACAGGCAGAGGGCTGACCACCTCATCTACTGCCCCTCGTGCGGGGTCTCACGTGTTTTCATCCCTGAGCAGGTCTGCTGTCCACGGATGCAGTGTATCTTTGTGTCACCAATAGTTGCCGAACATGTGGATGAACACGGGAGTGGCCAGGTCATCCCTTTAATTGGCATGGTGAGGTAGCAGCGGCACCTGGAGGGGAGGGGTGGTTGTTATGTTCCGGACATTTCTCCAGAACATGACAGGTGTGTGCAAATGAGGAGCTAGGAGATCTGGATTCAAAGTGACATGAGGGAAGGATCCAGCAAGCAGGAGACCTAGTTCTCACTCCAGTTCTGACCGTGGATGTGGCCATGGCCATTCTGCACCTCCTGGCCAGACTTGAGGCCTGAAGCCCCTTCTAACCTCTAATACACTCGATACTGCATTAGCAACTGAGAGCTACTTGGCCCCAGAAGTTCTGATGAGCTCACAGTGGGGCTGGGTTATTTTGGGGGGCGGGGCTTGGTGGTCACAGAGCCTGCAGCTCTAATTACGGATGAAGAAACCGAGGCTCACTGAGACCCTTGCTTGTGATAGCCCCTACAGGAGGGAGAAAGATGTTTAAGCATTCCTCCATGTGTCAGACCCCAAGCTTGGAGAGTCCGAATACCAACTGTTCAATCCTCATTGAACTCTGAGAATCAGATCATGTGTCCATTTTACAGATGGAGAAATTGAGTCTCAGCCCGTTGAAGTGCTAGTGCCCAAAGTCAGGCAGGAAGTAAGGGGTGGAACTGATGTTCGTTGACCTTCAGGCTAATTTCATGACTGTGTGTCCGGGTTGGCTAACTCCCTCGAGCTTTCCTCTGTACGCAAGTCCCTCCCAATTCCCAGAGGAGCAGGCCACCCCCTGCCAAGTTGGTTCTTTCCCCATGTGCCCACAGAGAGCTGGGGCAGGCGTGGGAGGCAGGGAGGGCATTTCCTCCCCGGAAGACCGGTAAGCAAGTCCCCCTCACACCTTGGGGATTTTCCACTGGAACCTGGGACCCAGCTATTTCGGGAAAGCGCTCTACATCAGAGCAGAGGGGAGTGAGCGCAGCTCTGTTTGTTTTGCTTTTTGTCTCCTTTTTCCCAAGATGTGTTTGGCAACACATATGAGCCCCGTAATCCTCAGCACAGCGTGTCCCTAAGGACACCAAAGGTCGCCAGACAGACGTGGGGTGGGGTTAGCTCTGGGCTGGCCAGGCATAGGGCCTCCGATGACGCTGTCTGGAGTTACATCACGGGGACAGGCAGGTGCCTGCAGACAGCACTGGGCCCGGGGGAACTCAGGAAATCTACCTCTGCCGGGGTCGGCGACACCCCGGGGAGCCCCGGATGCCCCAGAGAAAAGGCCATGGCTCTGCGTACCCCAGCTCTGCCTCTAGCAGGCTTCTCTGCCTTCCCGGCTCTTACGAACATCTGTGTATGTTGTGTTCGAAGACAGAGTTCAGGGGGGGTGTGTGGTGGAGTGGGGGTGTGAAACCCATCCAGTCTTCATCGAATCGCTCCCCTGGACAGGATAGGAAGCAGCCCAGAGAGGAGACAGGCTTGCCCAAGGTCACAGGGAAGTAAGCTCTGCCCTTCACACCCATTCGCCCACCCACCGGAAGCAGACCCACGTTAGGGACGACCCACCAAGCTCATCCTGTTCCTGACTTGTCAGAACTGACTCTGGTTTATAGCAATTTGTACTTTGTGGACCGTCTCTCATCGAGAAGCAAAGCTAGGTCGCAGGGAGGGTCGACGAAGCATCTCAAGTCTGCAGGAGCCCACTAGTGCTTCTTGGGGCAACCCTGCAGGAGACCCGTCTTCCTCTTCCACCGCATCGCGCGGTCTCCTGGTTCCTTATTCACCCCTCCCTGCGTGTTCCAGAGAAATGTCCAGAACAGAGGAAGCACTCTCACTTCTGCTGCCTCTGCTGTCCTCGCCATGAGGGTAAGAGGGGTCATGCAGCCGCACCCGTAGGCCTTCCAGTGCTGGGCCTTAATCTCCCATCTTGGAGTCGGGGACTTGGACACGAGTCATTAAAATGCTTCCCATTTCCTGGATGCTGCCAGCTGAGTCCGGGACTCCTTTCCCCATCCACAGTGTCATGGATCCTCAAAACAAGCAGGGCGTGGGAGGGAGGTGAGGGAAACGGTCCCTCACCGAATGCTCACTTGGTCCCTGACCCTCAACTCTGCACCAGCCACCTGCTTTTTACCCTCATAACAATCCCTGAGGGGGGCTACATGCCCTGTTTTCCGGCTGGGGATCCAAGGCCCACAGTCGCCATGCTGCCGTGGACTCGTGGGACAGAGTTTGGACGATGCCCAACCAACGCCTCCACCTCTTGTCCTGACTCTGGATTTCCTCAGGGACAGCCGGAAGGACAACCAGAGGGGTTTGGGATTAGGAGATGGAGATGGGGCTCCAAGCCCAACTCTGACACTGCCTACCTTCCAGATCTTGGGCCAGTTCTGTAGCCTCTCAGACCCTCAGTCTCTTCATCTAGAAAATGGGAATGACAGTGCCCTTTTCTCGGGGGGTCGGGCAGATTAAGCCCAAATATATAACATGTTATGTGGACAGACTTCAGCCCTGGCCCATGTTGTTGGATGGGTTAGTGTCGCTGGTCACTGGTGACTGTCTGTAAGGGGCTGGCTAGGCACAGCCCCGGAGACCCTGGCGACAAGACCCAGAGGCAGCCACTCTCTTTAAGGAGCCAGTCCTTACCCACCAGGGCACTCACGGGGCCAGCAGGCAGGGTCCTGGCGGGGAACAGGGAGCTCACACTTGCAACGGGTGATCGTGGAGAGTCCAATAGGGCTGTACCAATAAGCACCACCAGAGGAAACCAGTGTGCCCAAGGGCCACCGAAAGTGGGGGCTGCCACTGGCACCCCAGAAGAGCAGCAGTCTTCAGCAGAGAACGCAGCCCCCACCGGCCCTCGGCCTGGCAGGGAGAGGGTGGGTGAGCACCCCAAACTCAGCACATCCCACACTCATCCTTCCCCTGCTCAGACCCCATGGGCCTCCAGAGTGCAGGGGCGTCTGGGGAGGCCAGCCTCCTGGGGCACATGGACGGGCGCAGGAGGGGTGAGGTGGGGACAGGGCCAATGTGCCCCCACCCACCCCTGACCCTGGGGTTCTTTCATGTCGCTGCCCCGGGAAGCAGGTGGCTTCGCCAGGCCGCCAACGTGCGGCTTGTTTTTCTTCTCTCTCTGCCTGCCTCTTTCCCCTAAACCCCTATTTCGAATCTGCAGTGTTAATTGAAAAGCAGCAGCTGCCAAATTGCCCTCAGAGTGCAGAGAGAGGGAGGAAATTTGCCTGCTGCTGTGGTGGGGGGGTGGGGGGGTGAGGGAGCGTGCAGAGAGGCGAGGCGCTCAGCAGCCACTTAGCGCAGAATGGGCGGGAGACTGGGGCTCTGGGGCGGCCGCCAGCTGGGCCAGCTGCAAACATCCTCCAGGACCCCCTAGCCCAGGCTTCTGATGTTTCCCCATGAACACACCTGAGGTTGAATGTGGACACAAGGAAGTTGATTTTTTCCCGTGCATATTTTTAAAACCTCTGTTTGGATGGCCTGTTGCTATTCTGGGCACAAGAGCCCCTTTTCCGGCTGCTTCTGATAAACACAATCAGAGGCCGGCAGACCAGCTAGATACCTGCCATCTGAAGCCTGCCTCTCAAGACCTGGGTTCTTCACGGTTTTTTTCATTTCACCCTGTGCTGGGTGGGAAGCCTTGGCTCTCTTGGGCCGCTGGGGACGCGGAGGTTTGGGAACCTTGGGAGACCGGTCCACACGGCCCGAAGGTAAAACAGCTGAGCCTGAATCCCCAGCCTGGCTGGAACCATGACTTGTCATGAATCCAGTCCCCCTCGCTTGCTGGTTCAATCTGCAGCATTCTGAGGCCCCTCAGTCCTTTCTCCTGCCCAGAGCCCCTGCCCAGGAGCCTGCCTACAGGGAGTAAAGGCTGGAATATGTTCCTACTTAGGATTTCATAGCCCAAACCTGAAACCAGAGCCCCAGGGCTTCCCGCTTCCCTTCAGGGGCAGTGCTCCTGGGGTACTAGCTGGTAAATCATTCGAACACCGCCCCTGCCCCAGTCAGTGACTAGCTCTGCAGAGTGCTGGGGTCCCTGGTCATTTGCTTTCTTGATCAGTTTTTAAAAATGAGATAAGATTCACACAACATGAAATCAGCCATTGGAAAGTGCACGACTCAGCGACATTTCAGGCATTCGCCCCCGTGATGGGCGACCAGCAACCCCATCTAGGTTATCGAGCGTTCCCTGCTAGGAACATCTCACAGCCACAGAATCACACAATATTTGGTCTTTTATGACTTTGTTCTCGTCTCTCACTTAGCAGAACATCTTCAAGGTTCGTCCTTCTCGTGATCCGTCTTCCCGGATCAGAGTGCAGACCCTAAGCTCCTGAGCTGTGTTGTACCCACAGGAGTGAGTGTGTGGCCCTCAGCCCCAGGTGTGGGGGTGGGGGTCGGTCTGTAGCCTTGCCAGGCACGTGTGACCCCTGGGACGAACCGGGCTTCATGTCTCCAGGCCACTCCAAGATGCACCCGGGTCCCTCCAACTCCCACATCCACACCAGAGCCGATCTTGGTCCACGTGTCTCCATGAGCCCGGCACCCCCAGGGAGGTCATGTCCATCCGTGTGGGTTGTGCCCTGCCCAATGGCATCCTTCCAAGGCGGCGATGGCTGTGGAAATCTAGCTCACACTCCCTTCCAAGCTCCGCCCCCTGGGAACAGCATCCCACCTTCAGGGGATGAATTTTCTACTTCACATGTGGGCAACTCGTGGGCTAACGGCAACTTCTGGCACTGGTGGGCTGTGGCCCTCTCTCACCCCCCTGGTCCCTAGGCACGCTCGGCCATTCCTCCACATTCGCTTGTGACCTTCCTTTTCTCCTGTGGATCTTTACCAGGCTCCAAAAGTTATGAACGCTGCTCATGGCCATGGGTCACCCCCCTGCCTACTGGTGCACCTGCCAGTCCCGACCCCCCACCACGCAGCTTCTGGTCTTGTTCACCCTGCCCCCACACTCAGGAGTTCTAGCCTCAAGCTTTCCTGGAGGATGAGTACCTTCCAGTGGCTTCCGAGAACCCCCTTCTGCCCTCCAGACCCAGGATTTGGAGCTCAGATGCACAATCAGGCTTCTACCCACTTCCTCCCCTGCTCCGCCCAGGACACTGTTTACCTGGGACGGATCCCTGTGGCCTCTCGATCATGCTCAGTACACATACGTGTGCCCTGTCACGGAGCGGAGGTTCCTGTGTAAACCCTCTCCATCTGGACTGCGCTCACACCCACACACACTCACATGCTCACAGTGCATAGATTACGCATGCACACATGGGCCTGGTCTCTATTTCCCTTCACACTCACTTGGGGGTGTCTGTTGTTAAATCTGATGGCGAGACAGAGCCCACGAGCATAAGCACACCCCTCGGCAGAGCTGGGAGGCCCCGCGATTCAGGTGCATTGGCCTTGTGGACATGGTGTTCTGGAAATTGTGAGCCTCTTAAAGCCCACTCGAGAATGACACTCTGGGGCCGGGAACTTAGCAACTCTGGGTCCTGGGGAAGGAGGGGAAGCCAAGGGGTGGGTCAGGAGCCTGGGGAAGCAAGAAAAGAGGTCTCAGAAGCTCCTCTGGCCTGATATCCTCAGAAAGGCATGCCTACCTTTGCGTACTATGGTGTTCAGGGTCTCCCATGAGGAGCTGATTCTGGCTGGTCTTCCATGAGCTGCAGACCCTTGGAGGGATGCCCTGACCGTGCACAGGGGATGAGAACAGGGCAGGCCACATCACAGGCCTCCTGATGGCAGTCCCCATGCAGGCTGCCTCTTTTCCTATGTGAGGTGAGGGACAAGCTCTGTGGATGTCTCATGGGAAAAGCATGGCAGAGTAGGGAACAGCCGATGCAAAAGCCCTGCAGTAGGACCGTGAGCTCTTGGGCTGGAGCAACGTGCAGGCAGAACAGGTGTGCAAGCAGACCAGAAGGAAAATGGTGGCCAGGTCTCCTCAGCCTGTCTGGCCAGTGTGAGGACTCTGGCAATTCCGAGGGAGGTAGGACTCTGGGAGGGCTTTGTGCAGGGGAGGAAGGACTCTGTTTTTAACTGGACCCTTTCCTCTTCTGGCATGGGGGCAGGCTGCAAGGATAGGGCAGGGGTGTAAGCAGAGAGACCACATAAGGATGTGAGGAGAGGGACCTCAGCAGCTTTAAGATCCAGAGCCCACAGGTTCAGGACCCAGAGTCAGGCTCCTGGGAGAGTGTGTGCAGCACCGAGGGTTTGCTGGGAGGGCAGGGTAGAACAGTGGTGAAGGACACAAGTCCAGCATCAGGCCACCTGAGTTCAAGTGCAGAGTCCCCTAGCCAGCTGTAGGACCTGTCAGCCAGCTTGTGTGTCTTTCTGCATCTCCGTCTTCCCATCCCCCCCAAAACTAAGCAGTGGTAGATAAGACAAGGTATCAGCCCCCCAGAAGCTGGTGGGTGGACATCTGGGGGTCTGAGTCTGGTATTGTCCCCAGCTTTATAGAGCTATAACTGACAAATAAAATTGTAAGATATTGAAAATGTACATCAAGATGATTTCATATGCATAGGTTTGATTCTAATTTCAGGCGAACATATTACAGGTGAGGGGGGTCAGGGGCAGACCTGGGGGGACAAGGAGGTGCTCACTCTCGAGGTTGTGCAGATCCAGGGTGGGTAGAGGCTCTGGTTTTCTCTGCTCCTCCTCACAAGCCTTTGAGCTCTTAATTCCTCTAGATCATCCTTCAAGGGCTCAGGCATTTTCATTGTTCTTCATGAGGAGCCCCCCTTCTCCTGCAGCTGTGGGGAATATAATAAGAATAGCTTTGTTTGTCCCCAAACATTAGGTTTCCAACTGGAACCCTGCCTACTTGTTTTTCTTAAAGGCAGCATTATCTGGTTGACTTGAATTTATCTTGTGGTCCACTGTGACACTCAGATTTTTTTCTGCTTTTAATTGCAGCCTGGGTTTACAACTTCTAATGTGTTTTTTGGAAAATGAGTCTTACGTTCCCATTTTGATGGGCTGCTCACCCCCGCAGCAGGTGAGCTGTGCCCGGCAGCCTCTCCAGAACCATGTGGAGACACAGCCTGGAAGGGAAGTTGATACATGGTGCTTATGCCAGAACCTGGGCAGAGAGGAACGACACCGGCTCACAAAATGGTTGAGCGGAACTCGCCCCCTACCAGAAGCCCACCTCTTGCTCTGTTGATGGACGATGAGAGTGGGGGCTAAGGGAGGCCTCCATCTCTGAAGTGTACTGGATGCCCTCCCTGCGCCCCACCCCCCAGAAGTCCAGGGTGACCTTGGGGCAGGTTGGGGAATTCAGTTATCCTCTTCGAACCTTCGATCCTTCTAGAAAACTGGAACTAGTAAGTGGAACGCCAAGCCCCAGCTTCTCTGAACAGCTTCATTCCAACACGGGCCTGTCAAGTGTCCAAGCAGTTCGGAGAACAGCAGAACACTAAATGCCAACCTGTGGCTCACAATTATTATTACTATAGTTATTTCCCCTAAAAGGGGATAATTGCTGTGACCTACTTAGGGGAGCTATTGTAACTAATGGCTTTGGAGGGCTGCAGAAATAGCAAATATCAAGTGGGAGGCAATAGACTCTGGGCAGAGTGATGGCCTGTGTGCTTGGAAACCTCTCATCTCCCTTCCTGTGTCTTGGTCAGAGGCCTGGGGAGCATTTCTGGGCACAGTGGCCGCAGTGTATCTGGCCACTTCTGGGCACTGCTCTGCAGTGGGCCGGGGGGTGAGCCACTCACTGTGGCTGGAGACCCACGGGACATTTTCAGATAGGAGAGGTCTTGTGGTTCTGAACACGAAGGCACGGATGAGGTCAGGCCTCCCTCTGGAAGGCCCCAGAACCAGGGCCTCAACTGGCAGCAGAAAGCCCCAGTCCCCTCTGCGGGTTACAACAATCATTTGTTTTTATCGTTACATACAACAAATACACAGCTCAGAGTGGAAAAAAACACAACGAACACCCACCCACTCACTGACGAGTTTTATCTTCTTCCTATTTTCTTCAATTTTTTCTTTTTTAAAGATTTTATTTATTTGACAGAGAGAGAGACAGACAGACAGAGCTAGAGAGAGCGTGCATAGGCAGGGAGGAGAGGGAAAAGCAAGCTCCCTGCTCAATCCCAGGACCCCGGGACCATGACCTGAGCTGAAGGCAGACGCTTAACCAACTGAGCTGCCCAGGTGCCCCTTTGCTTCAGTTTTTTGTAAAGAAATTAAATCCAGCGGCGGCCCTTCTGTGCCCCTCCCAGCCCCAGATCCTCATCCCTCTGAACCTGGACATGACCACTGCTGGGTTTTTAGCATTTGTTATTCTCCCGAGTGCCTTTGTGCTTCTACGTTGAGTACCTACATGTCCGCAAATGTTCCTTCATGTCCCTCTGTGTGTTCCATACACCTTATAAAGAGCTTTGCACTTGATTTATCCTCCTGTAGCTTCTTTCCTTTCCACATTCCTCCTGTAGCTTTTTTTTCTTTCCACATTCGCTGTGGGGGATCGCTCCAAGCTGGTTGAGATGGTTGTAATTCTTCAGGTTCGTGACTGTATTGGACTCGGTGGAGTGACTGTGCCGCTATGTTGCCAGGCCTCTGTTGAGGGACATCAGATCGTCCCCACGTTCTCATTGACCAACCTGTCTGGGCTGGAGCTTCCTCTGAAGGTGGAGGAGAGGGGCGGGGAGGGCTTGGGTGCAGGCGGCTAACTTGGGAGGTGCCCTTGGGAAGCCCACGTGAGGGTGTTAGGACCTGGGAAGAGTGAAATACTCAGTTTCACGATGATCCCCTGCTGTGTCACAAATTACCTCAATGTTGGTGGCTTAGAACAATTACCAGCAGCTTAGGGAGCCCAGATAATAGACCCTCAAAAATAAGAAGTCATTCCAGATTGACTGGTTCAAGGTTATGTTCATGGTCTAGGTGGAAATTACATTTAAGTTAGATCTTAAGTCACGTTTCTCTGACGAGGGGCTGAGCACGATGGCTCTGTTTTGAGTCTGTTGCTTCTTTGTTAATAATATGTGTATAGTTAATATGGGTATAAACCACGGGCTTACATGGAAGCCTTCATTTCCAAGTGTAGGGGAGGAAAAATTTAATGCTTTTCCCCCCTCCACCTTTCCAGGTTTTCCAGCTGGGGCCCTGTAAATTAGACTGGCAAAAGACAGATTAACAAGAAAAAAACAAAAATACCCCAAACCACCCCCCCCCCAGGAGTTTGTTTATTTATTTAAAAAAAATTTTTAAGATTTTATTTATTTGACAGAGAAAGAGACAGCCAGAGAGGGAACAAAAGCAGGGGAAGTGGGAGAGGGAGAAGCAGGCTTCCCGCTGAGCAGAGAGCCTGATGGGCCTTGATCCCGGGACTCTGGGATCATGACCTGAGCTGAAGGCAGATGCTTGATAACGGAGACACCCAGGTGCCCCCAAAACTGGAGTTTATCAGCAGGTGCGTCCAGCCATCAGGCAGCACCTCTAGAGATGAGTAACAAACAGGCTAGCTCACGGGGCTAGTGAGGCAGGTTAACAAAAGGACAATACAGTTTCAGAGAAGTGACAAGACAAAGGATAAGGACTTTGAACTTCAAGGGCCGGGAATTGTGGGAGGGCAAATATATGGGGGAACAGGGAGAAGATAAGGCCTAGTTAGTGAGGTTTATTACGTGATTCCTCTGGTGGCTTCTCTGGACTGAGAAGGGTCCGGAGTTGTCTCCGGTGATGAACTTCTCGTAGAGAGGGGAGACGGGCGCCTTAACAAATTTGTGTGCTACTTTCAAGCAAGGAGGGGATGGCAGAGCGCGTTTTGGTTTCCGCCTCTTCTACGCTGTCTTCAGCTCTAAATAATCCTTCTCCCCAAGTGGCATATTTGGGGTGCCATGCTGTGCGACCCCTCACAAGCCAGCATCTCGGGGTTCGTGGGGGTTTCTCCCTTTGCACATTCCTAACTCTGTCCTCCAACAACAAGGCACCTGGCTCCCCGAACCCTCCCACTGCTACGTATCATCGCGTCCAGGTCCCAGCTCAGCCTCTGCCCCCCTGACTCTGCTGTCACTTAGACACCCATGCGGGCCGCCCCTCCACCTGCCACCACATCCTTGGGCTAGAAACTGCTCCCGCATCCAGGACGCCAGGAGGCCCTTGGCCAAGATACCCGAGGAGCCGGCAATGTTCCCTTCCTCCAGCTGCCATGAGCTCTGGGAACAAATGATCCCTGGGGAAGCTAGCTTGGGGGCAGCGAGTTTAGTGTTTGAGGCAGACAGAGGATTGGAATACATTCTCCCCACCTTCCTGAGCAAACAAGAGTGTTCCCTGGGGAGAAGTGTGTTTAGGCAACTGGTTCTGTGCTTTCCCCACACAGAATGTGCTAGACACCCTGCTAGTCGAATTCTAAACTCTACCCTCAGAGAACCCTTTGGGTTCCCTATTAAAATGCAAATGGGCCTAAAGAGAGGCGGTTTTTGAACCCAGTGGAGGCAGTGGAGGAGAGTGGCAGTGCAACTCAGCCCCCCACTATGAGCTCCCCAGAAAAGGGTCGAGAGTTAACTCCTGAATTGAGTCCTGCTCAGAGCTGGGGCGGAGATGCGGGGGTGTGGAGGGAGGTGGGAGGCGGTCTGGAGCCCCCTGAGGCTTCTGTTTCTGGGGTCAAGAGGTGCCGCCTTGCCTGCTCAGCCACCACCACTGTGGGCCTTGCCCCACGTGGCCTTATCCAGCTGTAAAATGGGGATGGTAGACCCCTTTGAGCCCCCGTGTGGTTCTGCTTCTATTGCCTGGGACCCAAACCTCAGGGCGAAAGCCCTTTCTCTGAACCAGTCAGGCCACTGGGCAGGGCTGTTGGGACACTGTCCCCCCAGACCTGTCACAGGGAGGTCACGGTGTGCCATGCATGGTGGGTGGCGTGTGGCCTGGGCACCGCACCCTTGCAAGGGCATTCCCCTCAGCGGGGAATCTCTCAACCATGATCCGGCTTCTATGGTCTGTGTGGAGCAAATAAGCAAAGGGAGGGAGAGGATTGAGGGAGAAAGAAGGATGGCTGTAAACCACGCCACTGTCAGGGAAAGGCGGGTGGGGAGGCAGAGTCATTCGCAAGCCTTTGATTTATTTTCTCAACAGTAGCATCAGGATATCATTCGCATACCATACAATTCACCCACCTAACACGTACGATTTGATAATTTGTAGGATATCTACAGAGCTGTGCAACCCTCGCCAGTTTTATAACATTTTCATCACCCCAAAAAGAAATCCCACTCACAGTAGCTCTTCCCATTCCCCCCCCCCCACAGGAACGGCTAATGGACTTTCTGTCTCTGTGGATTTGCCTGTTCTGCACGTTTCGTATGAATGGAGTCACGCCACTGCGTGGGTTTCTACGGTTGACTTCTTTCACTGGGAGAACTCGAGTTTCATCCTGGGTAGCATGTGGCAGGAGTTCCTTCCTTTCTGAGGGTATCCCAAGGGATAGACCCCCTTTCGTTTATCCATTCACACGTTGATGGACATTTGGGTTCCTTCCACCAACATTTGGCTCTTTTATTGCAAATAATGCTGCTATGAGCATTTGTGTACGGATTTCTGTGTGGTCTTTCTTTTAAAATAGTTCACTGTTGAATAGATCCTACACGCAGCTTGGACAGAATCCAAGTGTCTGCGAATGGGAGGTCCGGCTCAGGGTGATGGAGCCCTGTCCTCACCCCATTCCCTCCCTCCTCTCCAGGAGCCAGATCCTGAGTCTCTCTGGGGCTCACATCCTCAGACAGGACTTCACTGCACAGCGGACGGCAGTACCTTGACCACACCTTGCTGAGGGCATTCCATGTGGGCTCCTTGTCCCTGAGGGACCAGTGGCTTCATCTGTCCGCTCTGTGTGGACAGGGCCTTGAGCTGAGCCGAGATGGAGACCCTAGTATTGTGTGATGATGAGACGCCCATCAGGACAGTACGTCCCTCGGCCCATATCCTCACGTCTCACAGAGCGTTGGGTCCCGTAAGGACCTGAGCAGCACCAGGGGGAGGATTCTTAGCCCCATTTTGTAGCCAAAGAAGTTGGCAATGGCTTCACATGTTCGTCCCAGGCTCTTACCTGCCTTGAGTTGTGAAGAGGGGGACGGCGTCCTGGAAGGCGGACTTCAGAGGGGGCATATCTGGCTCTCTGTGACAAGTCTCCGACGCCTGGCTCTCTCCCTTTGTGACATGCGCCCATCATTGTGGCCATCATGACGATGAAACGAGACAGTGTGGGTGGAAATTCTCAGTGCACGTTGGCAGTACAGTTCCTCAACACATGGAAGCCGGGGTCACTGGAAACCCAGCCGGATATGGAAGGAACCCGTGTGTACAAAGTATCCGAAACAGGCAGCTCCATGGGGAAGGGGCTGGGGAACGGGGATGGGAAGGCTGCTAATGGGGACAGGGTTTGCTTTTGGGATTGTGAGGACGCTGGGGAGCTAGGCACAGGGTGCTGAGTATCTAAGAGTGGTTCACCGTGAAATAGTCAAAGTGGTACCTTTCATGTCATGTGCATTTTACCTCCATTTTTTAAAAAGAAATCCAAACCAGAGACAGAACTGCGTGTTCCCAAGGAATCCATCTTTGTGTGCTTGGAAGCCACGGACAGATCCGAGTGTCAGTTCTAGAAGCTGTTTTGAAGCATGTGAAGCAAATCATGCGGCTGCTGTTGGAGACCCGGGGACCCGTGTCATCTGTTTCTCATGTTACTGGCAGGACTGACCAGTCTTGCTGGTTTCTTTGTAGTATAGATCCATTCAGGGGCAGAGGATCGCACTGGGCCCCATTCACACCCCTGCCACGAGCCTCCTACAAGAAGTCATGGCCCCACACAGCCCCCCAGGGCGGGTTTAAGGCCCCCCTCTGTCCACCACCGTCTCTCCATCTCTCAAGTGGGAATGGGACTTTTTCTTCTAAGTCTCTTGTTGCCCCACATTCTTGCCGCCATTTCCATGGGCAGACCTCATCCCCGCACTCTCCAAGCACCAGGTATCGCTGGGGCTCTAGAAAGGCACGCACTGGGGGGTAGGGACCAGCACACACCTCCAGGGCCCGTGAACTGCATCCGGTCAGAAGGGCCTCTGCTGTCCCCATCTTGAGCAAGGGGCCCCATGGGCTCATTTCTCACTGGGCCCCAAAGATGACACAGGGACTGAGCCTGTTTTGCCCAACATTGTCTCCCTGACACACGGGACACTTGCATGTGGTAAACACGGCCCATTGCTTGAGTGAATGACTGAACTCACAGGCCCCCCGCCTGAGGCATCCCTGGCCTTCTTCCCCTAGTTCCGCTCAGTGTGGTCTGGTCCATGGGCCTTTGGCTGCATTCCCAGTGGCAGGGAGGTTGGGTGGGTGTGGACCTGTGCAGGGAGGTCCAGTAGTACCCCTTATCTGCTTCCAATCAGCCGGCCAGGCTGTGTGTGTCCCCATCTCTGGCGGGGACCCCCGATGGGCCAGAGGATGGCCCTGCTGGGAGGAAGTTGTGCCCTAGGGACCAGAAGTGGAAGGGGAAGGAGGCTTGGTTTCCCAAGTTGGCTCTGCCAAATGCCTGGCGTGGGAAGGGACCTGGCAAGGCACAGAGATGATTGTGAAAGTTCAGTGACGCTGTTTCACTCTGTCCCATTCAATAAGGTGCCCCGGGCATTGCAAAACCATTCTCCATTCCATCATCTGCGTCCTTGGTTACAACCCAAGAGTGCCCAATGACAGCTCCCCAAGAGCTGGCAGTTCCTCAAGAAGTTAGACACTGAATTACCGCATGACCAGCCGTTCCACTCCTAGGGAGAGATCCAAAAGAATTCAGACCAGGTGTTCTGAGAGAAGCGTGTCCACAGATCTTCCTAGCGGTGCTGATTGCCAGAGCCAGAAGGCGGGAACAAGCCAGATGTGCTTGGTAGATGCACAGACGGACAGAATGAGGTCCATCCATCCATGTGACGGATAGTTACCCACCAATAAGAAAGGAAGAAGCACACACCCCGTCACTGCAGTTTATACGGACTTTCTGGAAAGGCTTCAAGGAGAAGACGCGGGATCTTGAAAGACAAATGGAATTAAACCTGTGGGGAGAGTGGCGCCGCTGGGTGCCTCAGTGGGTTAAGTGGCCCTCTCTTGGTTTAGGCTCAGGTCATGATCTCAGGGATGTGAGACTGAGCCCCTCGTCTGGCTCCGTGCTTGGCTTGGAGCCTGCTTAGGATTCTCTCTCTCCCTCTGCCCCTCCCCAACCCCGGCCGTCCTCCCCTCCCACCCTGCACGCATGCGTGCGCGCTTTCCCTCCCTCCTTCAAGAAAGGAAGAAAGAAGCTGAGCATTTTACATCTCTTCTCTTGGGGACGGGGGGCTCCCCGACATCCCTCTAGCTGCTGCTATCCTTGTACTAGTTTACAGAAGAAACCAAGCGCAGCTTCTTTGACAGGCGGATGGTGATCAAGGGAAGTTTCTGCAATCCGGGTATCCGCACTTTTTTTTTTTTTTTTTTAATTTGATTGCATGAAAGACGGTCAGTAATTCTACTCGTATTTCCTCGAGAGAAATGCAAACATATGTCCACACGAAGGCTCGTGCACAAATGTTCACGGCAGTTTCATTCAGACTCGCCCCAAACTGAGAACATCTCAGAGGAACGACAGAAGAGTGGGTAAAGCAAAGGGAAGCTATGGCGCCGTGGCGTACTATTCAGCGATAAAAAGAATGCCCCCTGAATCCACGCGGCGACATGCCTGGATCTCAAAATAAACCCGCTCAGCAGAAGCAGCCAGCTCCTCCACCACCACAGCAACAAAACACACACACTGCACAAGTCCTGGAGCAGGAAACAGCCAGCAACCGTGGGAGAGATCGGAGCAGGGGCTGCTTTCGGAGCAGGGAGCAAAAGGGGAGGAAGGAGGGCAAACCTTTCCGGCAATGCTAATGCCCTATGTATTGAAGGAGCTCGAGCTACACCGGCGTGTGCATTTGTCAAGACTCACTGATGTCTTTCTTTTCAGGGTAGATTTTAGCTTTGTCCATTTCACTGCCTGTAAACATCACCTTCACAAGAGAACTGTTGGGGGTGCCTGCGTGGCTGGGTCGGCTGAGCAGTTGAGAGTCTGCCTTCAGCTCAGGCTGGGATCTCGGGGTCTTTAGTTTTCTCAACAAAGGCTTCTTTGCCCCCGGCTCTCCCCCTGCTCATGCTTTCTCTCGCATTCTCTATAATAAATAAATAAAATCTTTAAAAACATACAGAAGAATCGTTAGCAAATACGGACCTCCAGTTAATGACTGGTGTATAAAGTGTCAGGGGGTAGAGTGTCCTGACCTCTGCAACTTCCTTTGAAATAAAAAAATAGGGGCACCTGGGTGGCTCAGTGGGTTAAAGCCTCTGCCTTTGGCTCAGGTCATGATCCCAGGGTCCTGGGATTGAGCCCTACATCGGGCTCTCTGCTTGGCAGGAAGACTGGTCCCCCCCCCCCCCCCCCCCCCCCCGTCTGCCTCTCTGCCTACTTGTGATCTCTCTCTTTCTGTCCCCTTCTCCTGCCCATCAGCTAGGACGGTGTTGTAGCTGGGAGCCCAGACACCGGACTTCCTCCATCCCTAGGTGTCACGCAGGACGGGACCCAAGCGTGTCACCTGACTTTGGAAAAAGCCTTCCTTCAACCTCCCACCGCCCTGCTCGAAGCCCAGGATTTCTGCCTCCATCTTCGGGACAATCAGGGATTGTGGGGCCTGACAGCGGCAGCTGAGGTCTCCTCTTCTAGTCAAACATCCACATTCTGCAGATGGGAAACTGAGGCCCACGATGGGGCCTCATCTCTCTGTCCTCTTCCGATACCTGGAGATAACAGACGTGTCTCCCTCATAGTGTTGCTGGGAGGATAAAATAGGGCCTGGCCGTGGGAAATGCTCACAGACACTTGTTTGAGCCTGTGTTGCTGTTGCACCCGTTTTGCAGATGCGACTCAGAGAGGTTGAGGCACACACTTGCCCAAGAGCACATACAAAGCAATAGAACCAGGGTGAACCCTGTGCTGAAGGGACCTGAAGGGCAGAGGGGGTGGTGGGTAAGGTGGTGGGTAAGGTATGGGGTGTGCAGTAGCACAAGCAGCTGCTGGGGCCTGACCTGCCCTGGCCCCAAAATGGGGAGAAGGGGTGGGACAGGCGGGCAGCGAGGAGCCTGTGCCCTCCAGCTTAGGCTCTTGTCAGCGGCTGACATTTATAACTGTGCCTAATGTTCCTGCTCAACCCGAGGGAGCCTTTCCCTCCCTAATCTGCCTAGCATTACCCAGCCTTGAAATGATGGCAATTACCCCTAGGGCTGGATAAATGGCTGTGGGAGGAGGTGAAAAGCTTCATTGCTCTGAATCAGGCAGCCCGCCTCACCCCGCCCCACCGGGCACCCCTGCTGCCTGCCTCTGTGTCTCTCTCTTTCTCTGTCTCTCTCTCTCCCTGGATCCTACATTACAGGCTTCAGCAAGGGGCATTAGAGGCCCCTCTGGCCCCCGATCTAGAAACTCCAGCCCGGCCAGCATGGCAGAGGGCCTCATCCACACCAAGAACACTGTTCCCATCCTCATTCCCTCCTCTGTCTGCGCTTCGTAGCAGACTCATTATTTGTCCTCTGGGGAGACTGAGGCTCAGACTTAAACAAGGTGCCCAAGGTTCCCTGGGAAGGACTCAAACCAAGACACAGATCCAGGAGCCCTGGCTCCAAGCCCCCCACTCCTTCTCCGGAAACAGACACCACCCCCCCACCCGCCTCTTGATCGGTGGTATCACTTGGCCTCTGAGACAGCCAGCAAGGAGGCAGAGAGTGCCCTCCCTGCCAAATGGTCAGTGACATTGCCCAGGTTGCGTGGCTATCAACCTCAGTGTCTTCATCTGTAAAATGGAACTGCTTGTGTATCAGTGTCCACAGTGACACAAACCATGCATGATTCCCCACCCCCTGCAATGCAAACAAGCCAAGTGTCACCCACAGTCCAACAGATCTGCAAAATGGGGTCTATCCAATGATGGCAAGGCATTCTCACCCAGAGAAAGGTATGAAGGGCTGACATACAATGTCACGTGGACCAACCTTGAAAACATGATGCTGATTAAAAGGAGCTGGTCACAAAAGGTTACATGTTGGATGGATCCTTTTAAACGAAATGTCTAAGATGTTGGCGAGGATGTGGAGAAAGGGGAACCCTCTTACCCTGTTGGTGGGAATGCAAATTGTGAGTGCAGCCATTCTGGAAAACAGTATGGAGAGTCCTCAAAAAGTTGAAAATAGAGCCAACCAATGACCCAGCAATTGCACTACTGTGTATTTACCCCAAAGATACAAATGTAGTGATCTGAAGGGGCACATGCACCCCAATGTTTATAGCAGCAAATGTCCACAATAGCCAAACAATGGAAAGAACCTAGATGTCCATCAACACATGTATGGATGAAGAAGTCATGGGAGAATAGATAGATCAGTAGATAGATAGATACAATCTATATCTTTATCTCTATCTATATCTGAATCTATCTATCTATCTATCATGAAATAATACTCAGCCATCAAAAAAAAATCTGACCATTAGGAAACTATAAGGAACTAGTGAAATAAGTCAATCGGAGAAAGACAATTATATGATCTCACTGACAACGTGGAATTTAAGAAACAAAACAGAGGATCATAGGAGAAGGAGGGAAAAAGAAAACAAAATGAATTCAGAAAGGGAGACAACCCATAAGAGACTCTTAATCACAGGAAACAAACTGAGGGCTGCTGGAGGGGAGAGGGGTAAGAGGAATGGGGTGGCCGGGTGACGGGCATTAAGGAGGGCATGTGATGTAACAAGCACTGGGTGTTATATAAGACTGGCGAATCACCTGCCTCTACCTCTGAACCTAATAATACACCCTATGTTAAGTAATTTAATTTAAATAAAAGGATTTCAAAAAATTAAATGAAATGTCCAGAAGGGGCACATCTAGAGAGAAGGTCGTTTGCCTACAGAAGGACCAGTGATGGCTAAGAGGAGCCGCATCTCCTTCGAGAAGGACGAGAATGTTCTAAAATTGACTGTGGTGATGGGGGTGAGACTCTGAATATATGAAAAGCCTTTGTATATTTCCAGGGCACGAATTCTATGGAATGTGAATTATGTCTCAATAAAGCTGTTCGGAGATAATAATTAACGTCTACCTCTTGGTGCTTCTGGAAGACGAAATAAGACACAAACATAGCACTTGCTATGCCCACAGTGAGCTCTCAGTCAACGAATCTACAACCTTGCTGCTTGGCATGGTCTGCGGACCAGTGGCAGCCTGGGGACGGTGTCCAAAATGCAGACCCCCAGCTGCATCAGAATTCACCTTTTAATTTGAGTCCGGTACACGGTGAAGTTTGAAGAGCACTGAACTATAAGGATAATTCTATCATTATTCTAGGGCAGGGATTCTCAGATATGAGAGCACATCAGAATCCCCTGGAGGGCTTGTTAAAGCATATATTGCTGGGCCCTCCCCAAGAGTTTGATTCCAGAGCTCTAGGGTTGGGCCTGAGAATGTGAATTTCTAACACATTGCCAAGGGATGCTGAGGCTGCTGGTCCAGAAAATCCACCCGAAACCCACGGCTCCGGGGGTTAGGGAGGTGTATCTGCATGTCTCCCAGCTGCATACAGGAGGCTAACCATGCAAGAGAGCAGATCTAGGACAGGCCTTAGGGACTAGTGGATCTCAAGCCTGCATATGGAGGCACCATACTAAGTGCCCACAGTAAGGCACTGCTGCAGACGGACAGCAGATTTTCCAGGTGCAGCCTGGACATCAGCATTCCGAAATCTTGCCTCGTGATTCCTGAGAGGTGCCTTGCTCAGGTACTGCCTGGAGGGGAGGCCTTATTAACAGTTCTCTCTCCTCACGGGGGAGGGGGAGCAAGGGGAAAGGGAGGCACGACACAGGGGTGTGACCAGGGTCTCACACTCATGCTCCATCCAGGACCTGGACCCTGGGCCTCCTGCGATGAGGGATGAGCAGGCCTGACTCCCTGTGCACAAGCAGAAATGCTGCCCAGCGCATAGTGCAGCCTTTCTCGTTCTGAATATGAAAGAGACCCGGGGCCAGGCAGAGGCCCTGGCACAGAGGGAAACAGAACAGGCTGAACTGAAAGCTGATGGCCTCCACTGGCCTACCTGCAGAGCTTTTCAACGGCCCGGCTGCTTCTCCAACCCACTTATTAGAAACTCCCACTAAGAACTGTACTCTTGCCTGCATCGGTGGGATTTTTTTTTTCCCTCTTTATGGAACAATTTATATTAAGTTGCCTCTAAATAGAGCTCTTTAAGGCAGGATTTGGTTGAAGTCACCCTGTGTTTAATGGGCTGGGGGTTGGATGGGGACCCTCTGGTGCTAATTGCCTATTAGTCCAGTTGGAGGCCAAAGCCATTATTTCTGCAGCCGCCCACGACTGGTTTCTCCTGGGCCTGACCACTCACTTGCTGTTGTCTGCCCCCATCTATCAGGAAGATCAGTGGCTCTGGTGCTCAGGCTTACTGGAAACTTTCCTGGAAGCCCTGACCTGGCTGGTTTCTGCATGCCTCTCTTAAGGGACTTCCTGGGGAGCTACTGACTCCTGGAAGGCAGAGAGGAACTAATGAAAAGGAAGGTAGGTATTCAGGGGGCTGGGAGGCAGGACATGGGTAGGAGCATGGAGTCTCCTGTGTGAATGAATAAAAACTAGGTTTAGAGGTAGAAACCCAAGGAACCACTAATTTATGTAGCCCCTTTGAGCAAATTAGGAAGAACACCTCTCTCTGTTAGACCAAGCATGATGGGAGAGCACAGGCTGATCTGAGCCTTGGTTTCCTGAGCCAGGCAACTTTTGCAGTCCACACCCTGAACAACTGCAGAAGGGAACCCATGGGTACTCCTACCTCTTCTCTTCCTGGCAGCAGGACAGTACTGCACACTGGCAAATGGGACCATTAACTCATCAAATCCTCATCAAGTGTGTTGAGCTCTGTGCTAAGCTCTGGGGATACAGCTAAGAAAGGTTTTTAGCATATCAGATCCAGTCTGTTGACAGAAACAGACTAAAAAATCATCCCTTGTGAAATAAGGTGATGGTGCATGCTTGGGAAAAGTAATGAGTTAAAATGAGGCCAGTCAGGCGCTGTGCTAAGGGTATTATCATGAGTATGCTCATTTAATCCTCTCAACAGCTCTGGGCTGTAGAAACAGAATTCACCCATGGCTCCAAGGAGACATATTAACAAGGTGACTATGGTGCCTTAGAGTTAAGGCAAAATCAAGAGGACCCCAAAGGACCGCCACAGTGAGAGGCTGTTACTATCCCTAGAACTGCTCCTCTGTAAGACACATGGCCCAAGCCAAGGAAGGGGAAGGAGCCAAAAAGCAAGTACCTGACTGCTCTCTCCCTCTGATCTCTGATGGCACTGGCACCTGCCACTGAAGCCAGAGAACACAGCAATGCAGCCTGAAGCATGAACGTCCAGGACCGCAGACAGAACAGAGGAGAGTAGAAGCTGAACCTGGAGCAGTATACCTCATTAACCTTATTTTGCAGATGAAGAAACAGAAACTAAGGCCCAGATAGATTCAGTAACTTGCCTGGGGTCACACAGCTCATAAGTGGCAAGGACTGAGTAGGTAAGCATGATGCTGAGCTTCCAGAGGAATAGGGGACTGTAAAGATCCAAGAAAGAGAGGGTCTCCCTAAGAGGAAAGATCAAAAATGACTTCCCCAGGATCTGAGAACTAAAGGCAAAGTAGGCGTGAGGGAAGAAAAGGGTGTAATAAAACTACAGGCAGAAGTGCACAAGCAAGAACCCTAGGGCGGGAGAAATGATCATTATTCAGATAAGAAGAGGGGCGGGGCCAGCAGGGGTTTGGGAGAGCTCAGGGAGGCCACGCAGGAAAGGTTTCCCTGGCAAAATTCATCAACTAGGGGGACAGGCACTGGAAAGCCTCAGTGAGAGGCTACCTGAACTAGTCTGCATTCTAGGAAGATCACTCCAGAGTGAGGGTGGGAGCTTAAGGAATAGTCTACAGGTGAGGTGGCGGTGGCATGGGCTTGAAGGCTGGCCGCAGAAATGGTGAACTGGACAGACTCAAGCGATGCAAGAAGTGGAATTATCAGTAAGACCCAGGCCCTGGGATGGAGGGGGAGGGTGGAGGCCAGGGTGCCTGTTGGATTCAAGGCATGGGCAAGTAGAGAGAATCTGTTGCCTTCTACTGAAAAGGGGGGATGGTGGGGAGCAAGCTTAGGGAGGGGTGCATATCAGGCAAGGTTCTTAGTTGCAAACGACAAAATCCATGCTGAGCAATTTATTCAAGATTATACAGGGATAGATTTATTTAAGTGTAAAGCCAGTTCGCAGGCTTTTCAGGAGAACCAGAAGCTCTGTCCAGATTGACGACCCTGAAGAACATAGCACCAGTGTCCAGGGCCAGATACTGAGCTGCACTGGACATTACAGCTGGTACAATAGACCCTGGGCATCCTGGTGGCCACCATCACTAAAGTGGCTTCTGGATCTACAGCAGCACCTCACACAGGGTTGTGTGACTGGCCAAACCCAGATCACATGTAGATGCCTGTTTGTAAGGAACTCTGAGAAACGCATTTCTCTCTTACCACATGGGATATTCTCCCAACCTAAGAAGGATATCAAAAGTGCTGGTCAGCCAAAAAGTATGACCATTGTTGACCAGACACAGGCAGATGCGAGTTCTGTTTGGGTCATGTTAGACATGTAGTGGAAGAATCAGTAATTCTGGCTACAAATTCTGGCTGGAGCTCATGGGGAGGTCTGGACCATGTCATTTAAACCACTTTCCCCCTCAGAGATGTTAAGCAAACTTGAAGTGTTATTTACAAATTGCATGATGAGTTTTTTTTTTTTTAAAGATTTTATTTATTTGTTAGAGAGAGAGATACAGAGCGCAAGCACAGGCAGACAGAGTGGCAGGCTAGAGGCAGAGGGAGAAGCAGGCTCCCTGCCGAGCAAGGAGCCCGATGTGGGACTCGATCCCAGAACGCTGGGATCATGACCTGAGCCGAAGGCAGCTGCTTAACCAACTGAGCCACCCAGGCGTCCCGCATGATGAGTTTTAACCCTTGCTCAGGTATGGTTAAAAAATGTTGCCGATACTCAAGATCTATGGATTTAAGAAATCGTGTTTTCAGTTGTGGCCTAATTGATATATTGGTCTGTTTACTTTAAAAAATGTCAAGATTCACTAGTATCTGCATTTAGGGTGGGCTGGACAAATTTGAATCTTGAATTTGAATTTGGGAGTCATAGAATTTTTCATCTGGAAAGAACTTCATAGGGTTACACCCATAGGCACAGGTTTGCCCCCATCAGGTCTGGATCAATGCAGAATGTGGCACAGCTCAGTCCTTAGTCAGCCCCTGCCTCAGACCTGGCTCTACCTTTGAGGTTCAGTGTAAAATGGGGAAAAGAGTCATATGTCCAAGGGCTGCTGAGGAGCAAATGGGAAAATATGGACAGTACTTGGCTTGGGCCCTACCTGTACATACCAGGGAAAATCAGTGACCAGCCCTCTGCTGCACATAAAAACTCTTCAGGTATTTGCAGGGAAGTATCCAAATTAAAAAAAAAAAATCTATATCATTTATGACAGCAAATATCATTCACAATGGTGAAAAACTGAGACCTTATTCCCTAAGGTCAGGAATATAGCAGGAATGTCCACTCTCACCACTGTTGTTCAATATAATACTAGAAGTCCTAACATCAGTAATCAGACAACAAAAAGAGATAAAATGTGTTTGAATTGGCAAAGAAGTAAAGATGAAGTTGCAAGAAGTCACAGATGACGTGATACTCTGTGGAAAACCCAAAAGACTCCACCCCAAAATTGCTAGAACTCATATAGGAATTCAGGAAAGTGACAGGATATAAAATCAATGCACAGAAATCAGTTGCATTTCTATATATAAACAATGAGACAGGAAAAACAGAAATTAAGTTGATCCCATTTACAGTTGCACCAAAACCCATAAGAAATCTATGAATAAATCTTACCAAAGATGCAATAGATCTATACCTAGAAAACTATAGAACACTCATGAAGGAAATTGAAAAAGACACAAAGAAATGGAAAAATGTCCCATGCTCTTGGTTTAGAATAACAAATATTGTGAAAATGTCTATGCTACCTAGAACAATCTACATATTCAATGCAATCCCTATCAAAATACCATCAACTTTTTTTACAGAGCTGGAACAAACAATCCTAAAATTTGTATGGAACCAGAAAAGACCTCAAATAGCCAAAGGAATGTTGAAAAAGAAAACCAAAGCTTATGGCATCATAATTCTGGACTTTAAGCTCTATCACAAAGCTGTAATCATCAAGACAGTATAGTACTGGCATAAAAACAGATGCATATAATGGTACAGAATAGAGAACACAGAAATGGTCCCTCAACTCTATGGTCAACTAATCTTCGACAAATCAGGAAAACACCTGGGAGGCTCAGTCAATTAAACGTCCAATTCTTGATCCCAGGGTCATGAGTTCAAGGTCTGCATTGAGATCCACACTGGGTATGGAGCCTACTTAAAAAAAAAAAAAAAAGGCAGGAAAGACTATCCAATGGAAAAAAGACAGTCCCTTCAACAAACGGCATTGGGAAAATTGGACAGTCACATGAAGAAGATTGAAACCAGGCTATTTCCCTATACCATACCTACCCACAAAAATAGACTCAAAATGAATGAAAGACCTAAATGGGAGACAGGAATTCTTCTAAATCGTAGAGGCAACAATCTCTGTAAGCTTGGCCACTGCAACTTCTTGCCAGACACGTACCCAACGGCAAGGAAAACAAAGGCAAAAATGAACACTGGGATTTCATAAAGATAAAAAGTTTTTGCACAGCAAAGAAAACAGTCGACAAAACCAAAAGACATGAGATGCTTGGGTGGCTCAGTCAGTTAAGCATCTGTCTTTGGCTTAAGTCATGGTCCCAGGGTCCTGGGATTGAGTCCTTCATTGGGCTCCTTACCCAGTGGGAAGCCTGCTTCTCCCTCTGCCTCTGCCTGCCACTCTCCTGCTTGTTCTCTCTCTCTCTCTCCCTGACAAATACATAAATAAAACTTTATTAAAAAAAGACAATGGTCAAATGGGAAAAGATATTTGCAAATGAAAAATCAGATAAAGGGATGTATCCAAAATCTATTAAGAACTTATCAAACTCAAAACCCAAAGAACAAATAACCCAATCAAGAAATGGGCAGAAGAGGGGCGCCTGGGTGGCTCAGTGGGTTAAGCCTCTGCCTTCTGCTCAGGTCATTGGAACACTACTCAGCTATAAAAAAGAAATCTTGCTACTTGCAAGGATGTGGCTGGAACTAGAGATTATTATCTTAAGTGAAATAAGTCAATCAGAGAAAGACAAATGTCATATGATCCCACTCGTATGTGGAATTTAAGAAACAAAACAGAGGATCATAGGGGAAGAGAGGAAAAAATAAAACAAGACAAAATCAGAAAGGGAGACAAACCATTAGAGACTCTTAATCATAGGAAACAAACAAGATGGGTAACTGGGTAATGGACATTAAGGAGGGTACGTGATG
This sequence comes from Mustela erminea, assembly GCF_009829155.1. Lineage (NCBI taxonomy): Eukaryota > Metazoa > Chordata > Mammalia > Carnivora > Mustelidae > Mustela > Mustela erminea. The sequence goes on along the minus strand of NC_045631.1, from coordinate 12,509,672 downwards.
TAATGAGCACTGGGTATTATATAAGACTGATGCATCACTGACCTCTACCTCTGAAACTAATAATACAGTATATGTTAATTAATTGAATTTAAATTAAAAATTAAAAAAGGACTTGCTGTAAATTTCTATTCAGTGAGATCGTGTGGGCTTGACACAAGGATGGCCAAATACACTGAAAGAATAGAATTGAGTCCAAAAACCAAAACAAACAACAACAACAAAAAAGAATTGAGCCAGAAACAAGTACACATACAGGTTCCCTAGGTTGTGATAAAGTGTGATGGGAAAAGGTGGTCTTTTCAATAAATGGTGCTAAGTCAATCGGATATCCTTATAGAAGAAATATTATCTTGACTCTGACCTCATACCAGATTCGAAAGACAGGCTCCAGATGGACTACAGATACAGACAGAAAGTAAAACATTAAACCTTTAAAAAGAAACCATGGGAAACATATGCCCATGCGGGAATTTTTACATAAATGTTCAAACCAGCCCTATTTATAGTAGACAAAATGTGAAAGCAACCCAAGTGTCCATCGAAAGATGAATGGGTAAACAAAATGTGGCATACGCATGCAATGGAATATTATTTGGCAACAAAAACGAATGAAATTCTGACTCGCATTATCACATCGATGAACACTGAAGACATTATATGAAGTGAAAGAAGCCAGATACAAAAGCTCACATATTGTAAGATTCCATTTACATGAAACGTGCAAAATAGGGAACTCTATTGAGACAGGAAGTAGAACGGCCACTTAGGCCTGAGAGTGAGGGAGGGATGAGGATAATGGTGTGATAGTTTAAGGATTTAGGATTTCTTTTTCAGGTAATGCCAATCTTAAATGGACTGTCATGACAGTTGCACTACTCTGGGAATATCTTACAAGTCACTGAATTATACACTTTAGATGGATGGATTGTATGGTATGTGAACTATTTCTCAATAAAGCCAACTTTTTTAGGGGTACCTGGGTGGCTCAGTTGCTTAAGCATCTGTCTTTGCCTCAGGTCATGGTCTCAGTGTGCTGGGATCAAGCCCCACATCAGGCTTCTTGCTCAACAGGAAGTCTGCTTCTCCCTTTCGCTCTCCTTCTGTGTTCTCCCCACCCTCTCTCTCTCTCTCTCAAATAAATAAAATCTTAAAAAAATAAAAATAAAAAATTTTTTCAAGGGAGAGTATTTTCATGGTCTTGGAGAAGGTAGTGGTTTCTTAGGACACCGAAAGTGCTAACCATAAAGAGAAAAGTGATAAATTGAACTAAGCTAAATTAAGAATGTTTGTTGATCAAAGGCACTATTCTGAGAATAAAATGGCGACCCATAGCCTGGAAGAATATACTGCAACTCATATCCAGAATATATAACATATCCCATTTTTAGGCTAATTTTTTAAAGTATTGTATTTATTTATTTGAGAGAGTGAGAGAGAGCATGAGAGGAAAGAAGGTCAGAGGGAGAAGAAGACTCCCCATGGAGCTTGGAGCCTGATGTGGGATTTGGTCCTGGGACTCCAGGATCATGACCTGAGTTGAAAGCAGTCACCCAACCAACTGAGCCACCCAGGCACCCCTAGGCTAATTTTTAAGTCCCTTTGTCTATTCTGTGTATGTCTTGATTTTGAATCCCTTCACCAACCTGGTTGTGTAGACACTGCTGATGGCTATGCCAAAACCCACCAGCAGCCCCTCTTTCTTTGCAACTTCCTACAACAGAGCCTGGGAAGCCCCCAGGTCACTTCCCCAGTCTTCCTTCCAGTTAATGTGATCATCTTATCTCATTTTCCCGGGCTTGTCCAGTCTTAACACCAAAAGTCCCTGGATCTCCCTCAGTCCCAGGCAAACTGAGATGGTTTGTCAACCTACCTACAAGTTCAAGGACCCATATAACCCAGTTCTGGACCAAGACCTAAATGAAATTTCTTCAGAAGCGTCTGGAAAGTCTCCTGCACCCAATAAGAAGGATGGTGTGGGAAGGGAGTCTGCAGGTTTGATCTGTACCCCATCCCCCTGCTTGAACATAGGTATTATTTCTGGGGCTATGACAGTCATCAAGCAATGAAAGAATAAAGGTAAGCACACCAAGAGTGGAGACGCAAGAGTACAGATGGAGCCCGGCTCCTTGGGGGAACGTTGCTGGACAGTTCAATTGTGCCAGCCACTGGGAGATCCTAGGCTTCTGTCTATTTTATTCACTGTTGGTTGCATTTTCTGTGATTGGCAGCCAAAAACATTTCTAACAACTATACCATTTTTTTTTCATTTGTTGTGATATCTCTTAAAATTCAGCACTCAGAATTGATCTCAAATTCCATTTCCCTTCCCTTCCTCTCCAATAATCCCCGGTTGCAATTGGGATGCATATGGTTCTGGCTCCACACCTGGATCCTAGGGTAAAACTAATTATAGGACTCCATCTATGCTAATTAGAACATTCCATCCCCAGCCAGTGTCAAGCTAGTCCACCTGAAATCACTTCTTCCTGGGAACAGTCCTTCTGAAACTGAGCATGGGAACAGTCAGCGCCCATCATAGGGCCAGGAGGAGCTCCTCCTCCTCCCTAGAACAGGTCTCCACACAGAAAGGAGGACAGAGAGACAGGGAGTAGGACCTCAGAGACCTCACTGAGCTTGGAGCATGCCCTACCTGAAACAACACTGTTCGGTATTTTCTTTCAAGATAGTTGAGACAATGAATTCCCTTTCTTTTTACTTGAAAGTAACATAACAGACACAGCAGCCCCACCAACTTCTTTGATAGAGGTAAAATACCTAGAATACCTAGCTATGGTCACGTTAGACTTTTAGCAGTTGTGTCCTTATTGAATTATCTCCTAGAACTTCACCCCACTTGGGACTCCCATTTCCTCCCATGTGAAGTTAAGAAGCCTGGATTAATCCTTCCCCTCCAGGGGTGGGTCACCAGGGCCCCAAGCCCCACAAGTGATAAGGGAAGCCTGCTTTCCCCTGGATTGCCCTTCTCCTGGGTCCTGCTACCAGTCATAGCACACCACCCCAGGACAGCCCTCACTCCCCTCCAGGCTTTGTCTCTGCAATGCCACTGCCTGTAAACCCCTCTCCACCCTGCCCTCCTGGGAGGTCCGGCTCAAAAGAAGTCTTCAGTTCCTCTGTGCAAGTATTTACTCCCCACTCTGGCTTCCTATGACATTTTGTTCAACCTCTCCTAAGACCACATTCATCGATACATTATATTTTAAATGTGTCACACGTGTAGGTTTTTCCACAACACCATGGGCTCATATGTTACCTTGTTATTTTTGTCTTGTGAATTTTACATATACATTTTCACTATGGTAAAATACACATAAATATTTTACTATTTTAACATTTTTCACCTGTTCCATTTCTGACCTGGGTAGATTCAGCTCTCCTTGCACAACCTATGGCTTCTGGACTCAAACCCTCCTGCCCCAGCCTCTCGGATTGCTGGGACTACAGGTTTGCAGCACTGGGCCCGGCTTAACTAATTTTAAGTGTATAGTTTAGTAGAGTTAAGCACATTCACATTTTTGTGCAACCATCTTTATCACCCATCACCAGAAGTTTTTGTACCTTCCCAAACTGAAACTCTGTCTCCATTAAAAACTAACTCTTCCTCCCATTTTCTCTAGCCCCTGGCAACCACTATTTAACTTTTTTTTTTTTTAAAGATTTTATTTATTTGACAGAGAGAGATCACAAGTAGGCAGAGAGGCAAGCAGAGAGAGAGAGGGAAAGAGGGAGGAGGAAGCAGGCTCCCCGCCTAGCCAAGAGCCCGATGTGGAACTCGATCCCAGGACCCTGAGATCATGACCTGAGCTGAAGGCAGAAGCTTAACCCACTGAGCCACCCAGGCAGCCCCCACTATTTTACTTTTTGTTTCAGGTGTCTCAGGTAAGTGGAATCACACAGTATTTGTTTCTTTCTTTCTTTCTTTTTTTTTTTTTTTTTTACTCAGTATAATGTCTTCAAGGTTCAGTCATGCTGTAGCAGGTGTCAGAATTTCTTCCTTTTTTTAAGGCTGAATAATATACCATTGGATTGTAGGTCCTATTTTGTTTATTCATTTCTCTATCAATGGACACTTGCATCATTCCCACATTTTGGCTATTGTGAATAATGCCTCTGTGTACAAAAACCTGTCTGCGTGCCTGCATGTAATTCTTGTGGGTTTTTTTTCCCTTTGTTCTGTGAATGTGTTATATTATTTTGACAGATGTTTGTATATTAAACCATCCTTGTATTCCTGGGATAGATCCCATTTGGTCATGGTATATAATCCTTTCAATATGCTGCTGAATACAGTTTGTTAGTATTTTTCTAAGGATTCTTGCATCAATATTCATCAAGGATATTGGTCTGTAGCTTTCTTTTCTTGTAGCTTTTCTTTTCTTTCCTTATAGTTTCTTTGCCTGGCTTTGGTTTCAGGGTAATGCTGGCCTCATAGAATGAGTTCCCTTCTCTCCAATTTTTTGGAAATATTCAAGGAAGGTTGGTGCTGGTTCTTTAAATGTTTGGTAGTATTCACCAGTGAGGCCATCAGGTTCAGGGCTTCTCTTTGACGGGAGGGTTTGGGGGTTTTTTAAAGATTTTATTTATTTATTTGACAGAGAGAGACACAGCAAGAGGGAACACAAGCAGGGAGCCCGAGGCAGGGCTCGAACCCAGGACCCTGTGAACATGACCTGAGCCAAAGGCAGACACTTAATGACTCAGCCACCCAGGAGCCTCTGACAGGAGGTTTTTGATTACTGATTCAATCACCTATTCAGATTTTCTATCTCTTTGTGATTCAGTACTAATAGGTTGCATGTTTCTAGAAATTTATCCATTTCATCGGGGTTATCCAATTCATTATTGTAAAGTTTTTCATGGTTCACAGTACTCTCTTATGATCAGTTTTATTTCCCTAGAATCATACTAATGTCCTCACTTTCGTTTCTGATTTTAATAACTTGAGTCCCCCCCACTTGGTCTCTCTCAGTCCACTTAGCTAAAGTCTTGTCAATTTTTAAAAATTTCTTATGTTTTAAAGAACCCAGTTTGGTTTTACTTATTTTCTCCCTTTTTTCTTATTTCTTATTTCTATTTTATTTATCTATTTCTATTTTATTTTCTACTTTATTCATCTATCTGTTTTATTTATTTATATCTAATCATGTTTCCTTCTTTCTGCTAGCTTTGGGCTTAGTTTATTCTTTTTCTAGTTCCTTAAGTTGTGAAGTTCTGTTGATGATTTGAGCTCTTCCTTGTTTTTTAAGGTAGTCATTTACCACTATAAACTTCCCAATTAGTCTTGCTTTTGCTGCATCCCACAAGTTTTGGTCCGTTGTGCTTTCGTTTACATCCATACCTCTTCAAAGTCATTTTAAATCCTATTTCAGCTGTGAGTTGCCCATAGATAAGAGGAAGTCAGAACCAATTAATGTTGGGATCTCTTCACTCCCAGACGTGCAGAACAAACAAGAACTTGGTGCTCCAGGACCATGGGCAGGTCCTGACTCTCAGGTGAAGGTTTCTCCATCACCCCATGCTAAGGCCGCACTGAATGCCTGGTGGCCTCCAGTTCTCCCAGTCTCCAAGTGCCCAATGGCCCAGTCTGGTTTAGTCAGGTGCCCGTGGGCGACGGGCAGCAGAGAGGCAGAAAGATGAAAGGTGTCATGGATGCTGGCACCGGGCAGGAGTGAGGCTCGGTGACTGGGGCCCAGCCGATGTGCAAGGGGCTCACTCACATGGCACACGGTCACAGTCACTCTGGCAGGTGCATGCCAGACAGTCCCTTCCCGCCCAGCTTTCCGTGCTGGCCCCCGAGGCCTGTCCTGGTGTGCACTTCTCCCACCTGGAGGGCAGACGATCCAGGCCAGTCCAGAACTTAGGGGGTTGGGGTTGAGCTCCGGTCTGCAGCACCCACCTCTGGAGCCCCACCTCCTGGCTGTGAAAGAAGATGCTTCCCCTGCACCCGCATTCTGCTTCTCCACTCTAGCCCCTGGGCCCTAGGCCCCCCACCACCCAGCAGCCCTCAGCTAAAGAACAATGAGTGCTGAGGGGCAAATCCCCAGCTCCCTCCCTTCGGGGTTGGGACAACTTGATGCACGCTGAGCGGTCTCCCAGAGGTCCGGGGAGAACTGAACCCCAACTGCACACAGCAGTAACTGGCTAGTGCCTACACACTATAACTGAACCCCCCTTTCTTTCCCATCTCATTTCCACTCCCATATCCATGCTCCTTGGAATCACTTTCCAGATACACTTCTTGCATTCAGATCTTTGTCCCAGCATGTCCCAAGATAGGCAACTGGTATTTTAGTAAGAACTAGCATTTAATTGAATGCCCACAATGACTCAGACTCTCAACAATACCGTGAGAAACCTTTATTACTGTTGGTTTTTATCAGTGCATCAGTCAAGATAGTTACTTCATGATTCAGTAACAAACCACCCCCACATCTCAATGGCTTCATACCACAGAGGCTGGGCTTAGTGGGAAGGGTCTCTCTCCTTACAGAACTTCACAGAGTAAGAGGTGTTTGGTGTCTTGTGACACCATCTTCGTGACATGAGTCCAAGTCGGAGGCCATGGAGGACCACACGTGGGCGTTTCCTCAAGGATGTGTCAGCTGTCACTTTTGCTTTGGTTTCCCTGGTCAAGTCACGTGGCCATCCCTCCTCCAGGGAGCGAGGTAGGGGGGAGGGAGGAAAGTTCGGGTGAGCACCAGTAAAGCTGATCACAACCACCATCTTGCCATCACTCCCTTGATCGAAGAGGCTCCCGGAGCCCCAGAGAAGCCAGTTCAGCAAGGGGTCCACAGCTACCCAATGTCAAAGCCACCAAGGAATTAGAAAACTCATTGCCTTTTTTGTCCTAAGCTTCAGATTGCTTTGCACATTCTATTGCCCCTAAGCGAGTTCACGTTCACCCAGATTCAAGGGGAAAGTTGAGGTCACTTTGCAGAGAAGATGTAGGAGAGAGATATTGCTGTGGCCACCACATCCTGCAAAGGAAGAGGTCATCGGGGTGAGCCCTTACCCCATCCTGGCGACTCCACCCCCACAAGGGGAACTGAGAGGAACCACTCCTCCTCACCAGGATGACCTCAGAAATCACCTTGCCCAGGTAGCTGCCCCCACCCCGAGTGTCAACTCTCACGAATTTTTCGGTACCTGAAGTGCTCCGTTGGTATCTGAACTAGAGTACATGAAATTTGGTGGCATTGAAGGGACCCTCAGTCTCATCAACTACATACATTTTTTGTGACACTGGAGTCCCACCACTACTATGTAAGGTAAGCAGAGTAGGCACTGTTATTCCCCCCCCCCTTAGGACAGATATGGAAACAGACCCAAAAGTTTGCAAGGTCAGTATTAGGACTTGGGAGTGCCGATCTCTGTCCCCCAGCCTCCCAACCCACCACAAGGGTCTTGGCAGGACCTCGCTTCCAGGGTAAAAAGTGAAGTTTTTTTAGGGGAATTAGTCAACGGGATGGAGAAGGAGGGGATGTTGAAACAGAGAAAGGAAGCTGCCTCCCCATCACATCTGTCTCCCGCAGGGAAAAACTTCTTGAATCACCCAAATTTAAACAAGAATCAACTTGTCCAAACTTCTTTTTATTACATAATGGAAACTGAGGTACAGGACAGGAAGGGGCTTGGCTAAGGTCACACAGAGGGTGCATGGCAAAGTAGGTGTTTGAACCAGGTTTCTGAAGCCCCTGGGCTCTTAGGGTGGGGGTTGGGGGCAGGGATAGTGTCCCCTCCCGTGAGACAGAACACAGATGTCATCCTGCTTTCCAAATAGAACAGCTGGCAACCTGATTTCTAAATTTTTTAATTTTTGTGTCTCTTTAAATGTTTTCGTCAGCCATCCCCAGGACTGTAAAAATAGAGCTGCACAGACGCAGGCAGGGCTGAGCCAGGAGCCAGCCTGAATATTCAACTAAGGGGTGCAGAGCTTCAGAAAGCGGCAAAGCCTGATGAATTAACCAGTGTCCCTGAGCAAGGCGACTGCCTTGTTCCCACTTCCTGTTGCTCCCTCCCAGGCCACAGACCAGAGGAGAGGAGTCCCTGCCAGAAAGCGAATGGGCTGGGTCTCTGGGTTCAAGGGAGAGTGGGTCAGAAGCCCAGTGGGGCAAGAGGAGCCAGCTACATTGGGATCGTCTCCTCCAGGGACCCTCCAAGTTTTCAAGGTGTTTCTTATGAAACCTGATTTCTCTTTCTCCCTATCTGGCTCCTTCCTTCCTTCCTTCCTTCATTCATTCATTTTTAAAGATTTTATTTATTTATTTGGGAAAGAGAGAGACAGACAGACAGACAGAGTGAGAGAGCAAGAGAGGGGAGGTCAGAGGGAGAAGCAGACTCCCCATGCAGCTGGGAGCTCGATGCGGGACTTGATCCCAGGACTCTGGGATAATGACCTGAGCCGAAGGCAGTTGCTTAACCAATGGAGGCACCCAGGCACCCCCGTCTGACTCCTTTAAACACTCTCTTTGGCGTCTGGAAGCTCCAACCAGGGGGCTGCCCTATCCATTCCAGGAATTCAGGGTTATAGCAGGGACACGGTTCCCTCAACCTCACCTAATCCTGGTTTTTATCTCTCTGTGAGATTGGATGGTTCCTTCGAACATCTATTTATTTATGGGTCCTGTAGAAATCACCAGGCGCCAACCAGTCCCCGTGTCGGGTACAGATGAGGCTAAGAAGGGCAGGCTGACCTGGAAGACACTTACAGTCACCCAGGGGGATAGGGTGTGGGCGGGTCACTGTAATAAGCTGGCTGATAGCTAAAGGTGCCATAACAAGCTAGGGACCAAGTAGGGACACAGCGGAGGCTCTGCCTACCCCTGCCTCTTCCCCCACCTGTTTCCTGTCCCTGTCTACACTAGTCGCTATACGGGCCTTGTTTCAGGGCCCCACCCACCAAGGTCATGTCCCTCCTGCCCCGGCGTCTTCACACATCATCCCTTTCCCATCCCCATGACCACCTCCTCTGCCGAGATAACTCCTTCTCCTCCTTCTTGTCCCAGTTCATATGTCTGTCCCTCCCTCCCGTTGGCCCTCGTTCCCTCTCACGGAACCCACCAAACAGTGGGTGCCCATCAATCTCTCCACCATCAGGAACTTGATCTTCAGGTTCTCGGATCCAGAAACCATTTTCCAGAGGCTCCAGTGGGGAGGAGTTTCCGGGGCCTGGAACCTGGGAGACCACTATAACCACAGGAGAGCCGAGGTCCCCCAGCCAACTGGATGGCTCAGGTTCAAGGTCCTGATGTCCACTCAGTGCTGGCATATTTGCCCTGGGGCTCTGGGGCCTCTTGAGCATCCTTGATGTCCACCCCTACTCGGAATCCATACAGGGGAGAGAGTGGGGCTCCTCATGGCCAACCACCACCTTCTCCTTTGCTTGTGTGGCCTATGCTCAGGAAGGCAGGGTTGGGGTCTGTCTTCCTACATGATCCTGCACCTAGGACAGGGCTCAGCATACTGAAGACCTCTTTTTTGCCTTCCGCCTACAGGGATCAGCTGGAACCTGAACCAGAGCCCAGGCTGAGAAGAGAGCATGAGTCCTGGCTCAAGTCTAATGCAGCCACAGACGAACGCCAAGCCTTCCTACCAAGGAAGAGGAGGAGGCCCACCAAGAGGCCAGTCACTGCCCCTGGAGGCTGGTTCTTCATCTGGAGGAAGGGCTTGTGGAACGGCCACCAGCTGGGTGTTCGTGTTGTGTTCAGGCCCGGGCACATGGACATGTAGGCACGTAGGCACCCTCTCCCACCTCCATGCACTACCTGGGTCCTTGATGGGGCTGTTGGGGTGTATCCTTTCACTCACAGCCTGCCAGTAGGGATACAAACCATCTCACCAAGAAGTCACATGTTGTGTCCCAGTCACACTGGAGAAAAATCATAATCTCAGCTATCTCTCAATTCCCCCCAGGCTCAGCAGACCCTTGAGGGCCATAGTAGCCAGGAAATATGGGATCTGATGACAGCTGGCCTGAGAGGACCCTCACTCTGACCTCACTACTCCCACCCACCCAGAGAGAGACACTTCTCTCAAAAGCCCTCATCTCTCCAATATCTGCCCAGGTCCTAATCTCTGACCTTTTTTTCTGAAAGAGGGATTTTCTGTTGTTCCCAGGAGCTCAGTGATCTGTCTTAACTCCTGAGGAGACAGACTGCTTGTTTCAAGCCCACACTCCACCCCTTACTAGCTGTGTGGTCTTGGGCAAGTGGCCGAACCTCTTTGAGCCTTGGTTTCCACATTCACAAATGGAGACAATACTAGTACCTGCATCAAGCCTTGCTGTGACGATAAGTGGGACAATATGCATAGTTAGACCAGCAGCACACAGTAGGTTACCATCCTTACCCTCATGACCTGTGGCCCAGGTGCCAGCCTGAGGCGGGGGCTTGTCACCTGCTGGGACCCATGCTGTAGCAACACTGAATGTCGGAGAAAAGAGGCAAGCACAGTTGGAGCAGATTTGAGAAAGACAATGCATTTGGGAGGTCCGAGGGGTCATGCAGGCCCCAGAGGTGGGTCTGGAGCCCAGGAGAGCAGGTGGGGCTGCTGGAGGCGGGGGGCGGGGAGGGGGGGTACTGTCCAGGAAGAGGGTGCTGAACGCAGAGAGGAAGGGCCAGGAAAAATCTGGTCTGTTGTGGACTTCAGTTTGGTGGTTCCTCAACAAGTTAAGCATAGAGTTACCTTATGACTCAGGAATTTTGCTCCCAGGTATACGCCCAAAAGAACAGGTGTTCAAACAAAAACTTGTACATCAGTGTTCATAACAGCACTAGTCACCATCACCAGAAGATGGAAACAACCCAGGTGTCCTTCAAGAGAAGAATGGTAAACATTAAAATGTAATCTATCCACACAATGGAATATTATTAGGTCATAAAACGGAATGAAGTCCCGGTGCGTGGCATAGCACGGATGAACCTTGGAAATATGCTAAGTGAAAGAAGACAGACATGGAAGGCCGTTGTCGGATTCTATTCACATGAAATCTCCAGAATAGGCAAATGAGCATACAGAAAATAGGTTGGTGGTCCAGGGGCTGAGGGAGGGAAGCATGAACAGTGACAGCAAATGGGTTTGGAGTGATGAGAAAGTTCTGGAACTAGATGGTGGTGCTGGCTGCACAGCATGGCAAATGTACTTAATGCTACAGAATTGTGCATTTTTTAATGGTTAAAATGGTAAATTTTATGTTATATGTATTTTACCACAATTTTAAAAAACCAACCCATTTGGCAGCAGGATGACCTATTCTTCTGGTCCCTTTGCTGCCTCACAGGTTCCCTGTAGAACTGGATTCTTCCTTCAGCCCTGGATATCACATCATCGGAGGAGAGGCTGGGCCATTGAGATCATGGCAGTGAGATGGAAGGGTGTTGACTACTCAGCTGCTGTGACCATCAGCCACTAACCAGCTATAGGACAACTGGTGACTGGGGCACCTTCTCTGAGCTTCAGAGGCCTTACCTGTGATGGCAGGGTTGGACTAGAAAGAGACTGTCAGAGAGTCTGTCTCTCCTTTCTCTGAGAGCTTAAATGGAACCATATGTTCTGTCCTGACCCATGAGAGCATGAGAACAGGCAGCACAGTCTATCCCAGGACCTCTTGCCCAGGCTTATAGTGGCCCCAAGGGCTGTGAGGCCAACACCCTCCCCCTGCCAGGCTCTCAGAGTTCCTCCTTTCAAATTCTGGAAAGTAGCCCAACATGGGAATCGGGGATTCTCAATATTTCCTGGATCATAGACTTCTTTGAAAGTCAGATAAACCCAACAGACACTATCCCTAGAAGGGTACACAGAGCATGGTTAAAAGCACCTGTTTATGGGATTTATATTCTTCATATGGTTTAGAGATTAAGAGCAGTGTCGGTATAAGATGGACCAAGTCCAAATCCCAACCCTACTATGATTCACTATCCCTGTGTACATCCTGGGGTTTCCATCTGCAAAATGGATGTATTAATAGTACCCACCTAAAGATTAGATAATTCATATATATCACTTGGGAGATGCTTGGCACTCACTAACCATTGGCAAGCCCAGATTCATCTGCTCTGCGCCTTCCCTTCACTTGGGAGACAATCCCTTCCAGCTCTCACCTCTTCAGCCAGAAAAGGCTTCCCTTTGTCCTCTTGTCCTCGCCCTCCTAGGCCCCTTTCCCTGCTTTCCAAATGTCATCCCTCATAATTGTCCTGCTTTTTCCCTTTCCCACTGCCAGGGAATCAATGGTTCTCGCATGTGGTCTTACAATCCAACAACTCTGCCATTGGGTCTTTCTCCCTTTTCTAAGAAGAAATATTGTCTAAAAAATATTGTCTAAAAAATAATTTGCTTTATGTCTTCTTTTTCAAGACTTCAATTTCATTCCCAGCCATTCCATATATATTTGAAAATAGTGTAATTTCTTTTTTGAATTCTCTATATAAATGTATGTGTAATATACATATATTTTTGCCTCTTTGATTTGTCAGTTTCTGAGAAAAGTGAATTCAAGTTTCCTGCTCTGATTGTGAAATTTCCAATTTCTGGTAGATTGTCTCTTTTAGCAACATGAATCCAACTTTGTCCCCTTTTAATGTTCTTCTTTGAATTTTGTTTCATCTGATATTGATGTACACTCACCAATAACACTTTGTTAGGACTCATGCAGTATGTCTATTATCCTATGCAGAAACTTCCTGGTCATTACCATTTATATGTGTCTATTGAAGGCAGGATTGTATTTTTTTTAGAGTTAAAAAAAAAGAGTTTTATTAACATGTAATGTATTATTAGCCCCAGGGGTACAGCTCTGTGAATTGTCAGGCTTACACACTTCACAGGACTCACCATAGCACATACCCTCCCCAATGTCCATAACTCAACCACCCTCTCCCTACCCAGGATTGTATTTTTTATGTGGAGATTCTTCTTCAAATTTTAATCCATTCACATTTATTGCAAATATTGAAATGTTTGAAATTATTCCTGATATTGTTTTCTAGTTATGTTTTTTTTTCTCTCAGTTGCTAATATCGTGATCTTAGCTCCAGATTGTGATTAATTCTTACACAATCAACACTTACTTAAATTTAATAACTTTTATTGGTTCTTGGTTAATCATTGTTTCTTGTACTTAATTTCTTGGATTAATTTTTCTTCTTGCTAGAGCACATCAATTAGCATTCTTTTTAATAAAAGGGAGTTTTTTCTTACATTTAGCTGGGTATAGAATTCTGAGTTTGAAATTATTTTCCCTTAGATTTTGAAGATAATTACTTCATTTTCTTCTTTTTTCTAACATTATGTTGCTTACATGTAGCCTGGTTTTTATCCAGAAATATTTAGAATATGTTATCCTCAGTGTTCTAAAATTTCAATACTCTGTCCAATAGTCAATCTCTTTCATTCATCCTTCCTGGCACTGGTGACCTATTTTACTTAGAATTCTAGGACACTGTCAAGCCTCAACCCTGGACAATTTCTCCCCCACATTCTTGTCTTCTTTTGGACTAGGAAACATAATCTCATTCTTTGTATCTCCTTTTATTTTATACCTTCCGTCTCTTTGTCCTTTTAGTGTTGCATTGTAAGAGTCCTCAGCTTAATCTCCCAACTCACTATTTGCTATTCTGCGATGTCCACTCTGCTATTCAACCTATTTATTGAGGTTTTTTCCCATGACTAGATTTTAGATTTCTAAATTCATTAATTTATCTTTTTGAGGGTCCAGTATTCTACAACATCTCTCTAAGGACATTGACCACACCTGTTCCAAATTGTTGTTCTGGCTACATAACTCTCCTTCCTTGGGTCTCAATTCTCTTGTTGAGGAGTGTGATGCCATCATTCATGGACTCATCTTTGTATCTATATTTCACTCTAGCTGAGGCACCACATCGACTTCCCACAGCCTGCCTTCACTCATTTGGGGGGAACAGAATGTACCATTATGCGATCCCTAGTGTTCTGCGTTGGGGGGTCTCCATTCACCCTGGATGTTACCAGCTTTCTGGGACACGCCTAACTCTTCAGCTGCAGCACCCACACTTGCTCCTCCACACTTCCCCAAAACCCAGATACTGGAGTTCTCTGTTTGGCCCAGTTGTGTGCATGTGTGCATGTGTGTGTGTGTGCGTGTGTGTGTGAGAGAGAGAGAGAAAGAGAGAGAGAGACAAGCATGTGGGTAGTAGGGAAGAGGGTTCAACTCACCTGGTGGCTCCCACTGAGGTACCCTAAACAGTTAAATAGTTATTCTGCCAGGAGCACAGGGCCCTCTTGAGCCTGCATATCCCCCCTCCAGGACCTCTGGCCACCCCTCTTCCAAGGCTCCCTCCTTCCACAAGGCCCAGCTACCTTCCACCTTTGAGGTGTTAGGCATGTCTGTTTCACCAGCAGCACCACTCTTGTTTTTCACATCGTTGGGATTTGGGACCATGCTGGGAGGCTTCGGTGTGAGTCAGCTGCCACTTGACTCTCCACTGGTGTGTGCCTGTGGGTGTTTTCCTTTCTACTCAGAGCAGCGGCTCTGGATAGCAGGAATGGTATGGCCTTCGGAGTTGGACAGAACCCAGGCTCCACTTTCGCAGCTTCAATTTTCACAAAATTAAAACCAGATTATCCTGGTCTGACTTCGTAGTCATGTGGGAAGATTAATGACGTGATAAAGCGTCTGGAGTACACTCAGTAAATGTGGGGTCCTTTCCCTCCTCCCGACTCTTTCATCTGCTAGACAGGAAACGCCTCCCTAGAGCTTAAGTTTGAAGCTTGTGGTTCAGGCGGTTAGTGCTGAAGAGGTCAGAAGAGGGCGATGTCCCTGCAGGGCTAGGGCAGTCTGTGAGAACTTTCTGGCGGGGGGGTGGCAGAGACAAGCAGGGGTGAACTGAGTGGAGAGGAAAAGGGGGGGAGTTGCAGGCTGTGGGGGTGGGGGGGAACAGGACAAGGTCAAGAGTGGGCATGTTGGGCAAACAATGGTAAGCCTTTTTAGGGTCAGAGGCCAGGGGCTCAACTGCCACCAGGGGCCAGGAGATGACTCAAATGTGTGGACAGGCCTGGGTGGGTCATGGAGGGAGTGGAGACAAATCCTCCAGGGCACACAGGCATGAGCCCGTTCATCCATCATCTCTGCCCAGCACTGCCCAACCAGGACAGTCGCCAGCTGTCCCTGGTCAGGCTTGGGGCACTTGAGTGGGAGGGTATAAAAGCTCCCCTGAAAAAAACACCGTTAGCCAATAGCACGTGCCTCAAGACTCCAGACTGTGCCTCAGGTTTGTGTGGGGCACCTTGTGAAGGAGAGAATGCAGCAAGCTAGGATGGGATCCCGCAGCAATGCCATCTCCGTGGGAAGAAAGGCCCATAAGGTCTCTCAGCACCTGCATTCTCCCCTAGCCAGGCCTGCCCAGGACTACAGTCTCCCACCTGCTCTCTCCCTGGAGCTTGAACTGCTGCCACTGACTCTACTCTCTTAGGTCAAGGTTAGAGCAGATGCCATTGACCCATCTACTCAGTAATCAGTAGCTGAGGTCCCCTCCGTGCACAGCCCAGGCTCAGCCCACAGGAGTTTCCAGAGCGTACAGGGGTTCAGAAAGAGAGGCTGGTGGTTGGGAACACCAGTATGGGACCAGAATATGGGAAAGTCTGGTCCAGGAGGCCAATGTCTCTCTTGGGATCCCAGGGAGGCACGGAGCTGTCGGAGCTGGTCCTCTGGCTCCATCCTGTGGCCATCTGTGTGAACTGCAACTCCCGCTCTCCAGCCGGTCTGAGCCCTAGAGGATCTCAGCCAAGGAGGACGCTGCAGAATCGGGTAGAACACTGAATGCATCACAGGCTTGGTCACCTCAGTCCCGCTTCTCCCCTGGCCTCTAAATTTTAAGTACCCTGATGATGTCTGCCCTTTTTTAGACTCCATCCTATGCTTCTGAACCAGCTTCGTGGAATTTAACCCAGGATTTAAAAAAATTTATCCAAATTGCCAATAGGGCTGAGGTGTTTGCTGGACAGGTGATTTGGTTCCTATTTCTATGAATTTCTATCCTAAAGAGTCATTTTGTCAGTCTCAACCTCATCCTTGGATGGCTGCCACTCTGGGGCTTGGGCTGACACCTTCGTCTCCAAGGCCTGGCCCCCAGGGCCTGGGCAGCTTTGGGTAAAGACCTGCAAATGTGGTGGGGGGTGCCTTGGTGGCTCAGTCAGTTAAGCATCTGACCCTTGATTTCCACTCAGGTCATGAACTCAGGTTCATGAGAACTCATGAGATCGAGCCCCGCTTTAGGCTCCACAATGAGCATGGAGCCTGCTTAATACTCTTGCTCTCCCTCGCCCTCTGCCCACTGCTCACAGTTCCCCCCGCCCCCTCTCTCTCTCTCTCTCTCTCACACACACACACACCCCTGCAACTGCAGCCACCAGCTCAATCCAACCCTTCATTCCTGCAGATGGTGCAGGGCTGGGAGAGATGGCAGTCTGCCTCCCCACCATGAGGTCAGAGGTCAGGGTTGGCCCAGAAACCCTCCAGCAAAGGGCAGCAAACAGCACGTATGAAGACACAGATAAGATGCATTCCAGGAGCTGCAGGGGTCCATGTATCTGGGAGATGCAGGCAGAGGCAGGTGAGGAGGGGTCTTTCTTGAGCTCCAAGGAGTCTCCCCCGTACCCTCAGGGAGCCAAGGCTGACTTGGGATCTGCACAAGCTCCTGACTCGGAAGCAAGATGACTTTTCTCTTTGGGCCCCCTGAAGTTCTTGAGGGTGGTTAGTGTTTGAGGTTTGTGGCCTGAGGGTATCCTGCCTACCAGGCAGGCTGGACAAGGGTCCTCGGCCTGACACCCAGGGCTCCACCTTGTCCACAACAGCCCAGGAGGAAGGGGCAAGAAGAGCTGGTCCAGGAGGGATCAGGGAGTTTAGGGAATCTGGCCCTTCCTTCCCCCCACGCCCCCCGCCTCGCAATGGCCTGAGTACTCACTAATCGCTAGCAACCCGTCCCTGCCCCGCCACCGAACCCCCAACAATTCCAAGAGTGGGCTGTGCTGCCACCTGGTGGTCAAGCCAGGATACGCGCCCCTGGATCCCATTCAGTGTCCAGAGCTCACACCTCCGCCCCAAGGTGCGCTCCCCGCTACCCACTACCTTGTTTCACGGAGCAAGTCAGTTTCCTCCAGGGACCAGAAGCATCGTGGAATAAACGTCCCTATTCCCTACAACCCTTTCTCATGCCATCATGGAAGTTGACCAACTCTGGAACAGTTTGAGAGAGACGTGGCTTTGCAGAGCTCCCACAGCAAGTGGGTAGCAAATCCACGCTCCAGATTCCCTGTTCCCAGGCCCTCCTGCTGCCAGGCTGCCCTCTGGCTCTTTCCTGCAGGCTCTGGGAGCTGCCTTCAGAGCCCATCTCCGCCCACTGGCTGGCCCAGGGCTTATCAATTAGCCTCTCTGAACCCTGCTTTCTGGGCAGATTGTGGGAAAAACCAATTAAACCAAATATCTATAGAGCTAAAACTCTATAGATAAGCAGACACATATTTGTTATTAACTATAACTGATAACCATTTTTTTAATTGCCAACTAGAACTAACTCAGCCTCTTTCCACCTAAAATGGCCTTCTTTGGTGTCATCTAACTCAAAGTCCTCATTCCTCGGAGGGGCTGAAATCCCCCGTGGCTTTTCAGAGGGTCTCCCTCATTTCTGTCCTAGCCAAGAGGACGTCTGGATCCAGGAGCTGGCTTCTGTGTGGGGCAAAGGTGAGGTCTCATGTCTCCTGGTTTCAGGTCATGAGCCTTACCCTACCTTTCGGCCTTCCTGAGTCCCTCCTTCAGGGGTAATGAGGGTCTGCTCTGGGCCCCAGCCAGATGGGGGGGTCCCCCTGCAGCCCTCAGCCCTGGGGCCACTTGGTCCCTCCTTGGTGGCTGCCTAATGAGCTCCCAGCCAGGGTCCTCCTCCATCTTCTGTATAGGCATGCGGGGACCCTGAATTCATTCCTTCCTGGGCCACAGGGAGAGCCAGGATCTTGGGGGCCACCTTGGCCTCACCAGCTCAATGGCTCCCCTGCTTGTGAGACTAGCCTCCTCAACCAGCTGGGTTGGCTGCTGGAATTGCTATCATGTCTCTCCCACACCTGACACACATTTGCTAGAGGGTGGGGGGGGGGGTCCCTTTCCAGGAACCCTGCTCATCTTTGCTCTATCTGTGGTCACTTTCTCCAGCAGGTCACTTTCTCTCTAGTGGGGACTGACCCAGGCCATCTCCTCCTTGCTCACATCATGCGTTTTCTGATCTAGACAACCTGTGCCTGACTTCCCTTGGGACAGTGGGACTCCAGGCATTGCCTGAATGCCAGGATGTAGAGGGGGACCACAGGCAAATCAGGCCCACAGGTCATGTACCAAGTGTCACACATGCTATGTTATTCGTTCTTCTGCCTGGCTTGCAGGGGGATCAGTGAGCTCCCCCTCCACCCTCCCCTTCCTCTTTCTCCTTTTCTTTCTACCTCTTCCTCTTCTCCCCTCCCCAGCACCCCTTTCCTTGGGCTTGTGACTGAGGGCCAACTTGGCCAACTCTTCTGACTTCTAGGCAATGCACAGGCCTGGCCTGATCCTTTCCCACCTCCCATCAGGTCTACTCACCTTCAGATAGAGGCCCATCCCTGGACCACAGACACGGCTTTCCCACGGACACCTGAGCCCTTAGAGAATTCTGGATTGGAGTATGGTGTTATGTAGAGGTCACAATCCCCAGGGCACAGTCACCTGGGCTACAATCCTGGCAGCACCAATGACTCTACACAGCCTCGGTTGGGATCCCGGACTCTGCTGAGACCACAGCCCCGTCAGTCAAGTGGGAGTGACCCTAAGGGTTATGAGGCCACAGAATATGCCCATCAGCTTCTGGAACAGGGTCAGTGCTGAGGAAATGATCATTACGACAGTTATGATAGTGGAATGTGTCCCAGTGGGGATAGTGTGACCCAGAAGAGTGAAGGAACTGTACTGAGTTTTTTTTTGCCTAAAACCCCTGGCTGACCCAGAGGTCGTCACTCCTTCCAGGGGCTCTAGTCCTAGGACCCAGACCATTTCCAATATTTTCAAAGGGGTAAATCTCCACTTCTGACCAGGGCCACCTCATCTCAGGGCAGGACAAGCTGGCTTTCCTACTGGGAGGGCGGACTTCCTTCCTTGTAGGCCATGCAGTGGTTCAAAAGCAAAACATATGCCTCTCAGGCTTCTAAGAAAGTCACCTTCATCCCAGTTGTGCGTCTCCGTTCGGCAGCAAGAACAAAATCACAACGCCATGCAGTCCTGGTGTCTGTCATTGGCTATTGCAGGTGTCCCCCGCCCCTCCTAGCATCATGATGGCGGCGGCCAGCGCCTTGGCAGAATGAGAGCCACCGGGTGGGCAGCCATCCGTGCTGGTTTCAGCCCAGGTTCCACCTCCCACCTCCCCTTTATCTTCTCCAGCTCCCCGTTCTGCGGATTCCTCCCTCCTGTACTCACTCCTGCTCTTTGGCCACACTCTCCAGCCCCAGGACCTCTGCACGGCCTTCCCTCAGGCCAGAGGGCTCTAACCTCAGCTACCCAGACCCCAGCAGTGCCCCCTGCCGAAAGGGGCCTCTCCAGGACATCAGGCAGACCAGGGTCCCACTCTGCTTGACCCCGCGCGATGCCCAGGCCTCTCCTGGACCGCTGGCACTAATTACAGTGAGCTCTGGATGGCCTGGGGGTGGGGGGAACTTTCCCAAGCACTGACTACAGCAACTTTGCCCCGCAATTATTTTTTCTCCTTTAAACGAACGAGGCATCTGAAGTGGTGAGTGTTACCTCAGGGCGAGTGCGCCTTGAGGAGCCAAGAATGGATTCAGCCATGTGTAGCTCTGGAGTTTTTGGACTGGCCTTTAACGCTCCTGGTGCCCATCAGCTGAAAAGGGAAGGCTCTGGAAGACTCAGAGCTCTGCGCTCTTGCCGTAGCTCCATGAGGAGCAGACCTAGAATCAGGCCTCCCACAGGCTGGGAGCGGACAGCAGGGGCTGGCAGATGCAGGGGAGGGAGACCCTGAGAGGAGGCTGTGACCGGGCCTCCAACCCCACCCCTCCTCAAGCCCATGGCCCTAGATCTCTCTCTAGGAGCCAGGAGCAGGGGGAGGAAAAGCTGCAGGAGGTGAGCAGGCAAAGGGGTCTCCCTGCCCCCAGCAGGGTACAGTCGGGGCAACTGTTTCCCTGTGACCGAGATGGCCCATCCCCCAGACACGGGGCCCTAAAGCTGACTTCGGGGAGACAGGCGATGCCAGCACCAGCACCCATGGGTCCATTGACACCAGAACGAGGATGAGGAGGGGGTTCCCTTCACTGCTGCCACCACTACACCGAGAAAAGTGCCCCCACATCCAAACATGCCCACCACTCCATACTGGGGCCACTCCCCAGAGAATCTCAGATGTGGTTGAGAAAAGCCTGATGGGGTTATGTTTCCGTCCTCAGCAAAACAAAGCCCCAGGACAGAAATGAGCAAGTGGCTTTTTTGTTTTGAGGGCACTGGGCTGGCTGGGTCTGGTCCGCTGCAGTAGCCTTGAGCTAGCCCAACCCCACGAGCGGCAGGTGCTCTGCGGGTCCTCCTCCCAGCCAGAAGGTCAAGTCCAGGGAGACGGTGGTTCTTGCCAAGCCAGCAGCTGTGATGCCTTTCCAGTCCCGGGCCGTGGAACCCCAGGGGGTCCCTGCCCGACCACCAAGTTGGGGAGGATCTTAGGAGAGGGCATGAAGGCTCAGTGGGCAGGCCTCTGCCTGCGACTGGGGCTGGAGGCCACAAGCCCCAGACACAGGCAGAAAGTACATCATGCAGGTGACATCGTCTCACGGCTCTTAGACAGTGGCCTGGTCCTCGAGTGGGCAGCAACGGAGGGTCTCCGGGGAGCAGCTGGGAGCCAGCCTTCCGGGTCTAAGTTCTTCCCAGAGCCTCAGGCTGGCCAAGACCTGCCCACCCGCCCCAGACGCTGCCCAGCTTGGTCAGGTGACGCAACCCTGAATACACTCCTCATAGGTGGGGACCTGTAGAGCCGCTCGCCACTGCCGGAAGGATACAGCCGACGTGGGGTCAAGGTGAGGCCGTGCCACGGAAGACTGCCTTTGACCCAGCAGACTGTGCTTCCTCCTCATCAGGATGGCCAGGCTGGCCCAAGAGCCACGGAGCCAAGACGGTCAGCCAGCCCGAGACTCGGAGACTTTCTCTTGATGTCACCAGAGACGCCACCCGCTGGGGCAGCCCAAGTGTGCCCGTGATGGGACAGTTAGGGGTTCTCTGCAGGGCAGTGATGGGGAGGATAGCAAGGGAGCAGCAGGGGGGTGGCAGGGCGAAGGCCTGAAAGCCTGGGCAGGTGAGGATGGGTTCAAGTTGCCACTTCCCAGTGGGCTGAGAAGAGAGGCTGGAAAGAACAAAAGGAAGAGAATAACATCACCCAGACCCTCCCCACACAGCTCTTGGGATCTCAGGAGGAACTTGGTATGGGAGGGGAACAGAGAGAGGGGGCCCTGCTCTGAACCGGGTAGGGCAGGGGAGCTGGAGGCTGGAGGGCGGGGCATGCATGGGAAGGAGGCATGTTGGTGGGGGAACAGGTCAGCGTGGTGGGGAGACAGGTCAGCGTGGTGGGGGGCCTACCCAGGGGACCACCATGGCCACCAGCTCCTCCTTCTGCCGCTTCCTCCTTGGTCCCCCGCAGCACCCGTGGCGAAGTGGGCGGTGAGGCCGCACCCTGCTCAGCCCCCTCAGGAGTGCAGGGGGCCACCCAAGCACTTACAAGATGTGCAGCGCAGTGCCCGGGGTCCAGATGTCAGGGCAGGGACTAGAGGGGGCCACATTATGGGGCAACACTTGAAACCCATTTATTTTGCCAGCTTTCGACAAATGTACAAGGCTGCTGACTGCTGGGCCCAGAGCAGGGCCCCCGGGACAGGGGTACGAGAAACTTCTGAGCAGGTCCAAGGCAGGGCAGCCTGTGGTGCCAGCACAGAGCCTGGCATGCCCTGGAACTCAAGGAGTGTTTGCTGAATCCATGGTGGGCCCCCGCGGGGAACGGAGACCGGGTGGGAGGGCAGGGGAGGAAGGGGCCGCGGCCCAGAATGTGAGGGCTCATCCCATCCGCTCCTGCTTGTAGCCCTCTCACCCCGGAAGCACCTCACTGCTGGCTCCCTGGCCGAGGGGCCACAGATGGGGGGACTTCCCTGAGGGACGGGAAGAGGCCTACCGGCCCTCCGCTCCTTGAGGTCTGGAGCCCCTAGTCCCAGCCTGGCCATGGCCTGAGGTCGGCCTGAGCTGCCTGGCTGGATGTGTCCTGTCCAGGGACCTTGGGCGAGCCAGCCCTGCCCCGAGATCAGTTTAAGGCCTGGCAGGGCTGGGGAGAGCGGGGAGACATGCAGGGCCTGGGCCATGTGAGAGGGAGCCCCCCGCCACCCAGGGTCCAGAGTTCTCGGCGCCCCCCACCCCCACTGGGGCCCTGAGCTGGGAGCCCTGAGGTCCAGGGCCCCCTGGAGAAGCCCAGAGCACAGTGCAGCTCAGCGGGGCCGCTTGCTGTCCAGAACGGCCTTCCAGTCGTCTGCCCACGAGTGCAGCCTGCGGCCGGGGGGCTGCAGCTGCACGTGCCGGTTGTGGCAGGCCGTGAAGAGGATGTGCTCCCAGCTGGGGTTTGGCTCGGCCCCTGTGGGCAGGAAAGCAGCGCTTCAGTCCCCCGAGTACAAAAAGTGTCCTCTTCCCCATCATGAAAGTGGTGACTGAGCTCGCACCTGTCTTGTGGCAGGTGGCCCGGAGTATGGGAGCTGGCCCACGGGAAGCAGGGGGCTCGGGGAGGGCTGTACCCAGCGGAGGCACAGCACACGGGGACTTCTGCGCCAGCCACCACGGCGGCCAGCATCAGAGGCTGAGCCCCGCTGATGCCCGGCCCGTCCCCTCTGGCAGGCTCAGCCTTCCTGCCCCGGCCAGGGCCAGCTCCCGCAGCTTCCCTGCTCTTGGTCATGAGCCCCACGAGCCCCCCTAAGCTCCCATCCCTCATATCCACCTGTCTACACTGGCAAGCCGGTGCTGCTCCTGCTCCTCTCGTTCTGACCTGACCCCCCGCCCCCATCCCCACCCCCATCCCACTCCCCATGGCTGCACATAGAAGCGGCTCAGGGCGCTGTGCGCCCCATGTGCTCTGACTCTCCTTGTGAAACCACGTGGTTTGGGAGGTCACGAGTGGGCACACCCATGAATTATCCCCTCTGGACACTGTGACTAGTGCAGAGATGGACATGCTTCCAAAAGCCATTAGGGAAGCAATATTCTGGAATCTTCCACTGAGGTGTCCAAAAGAATAGGATTTATCCCCCAAACTGCTAATGGCTGCCGGGAGGAGAGAGCTGGCCTGCGTACAAAGAAAGCAGAGCAGAGTTGGGAGACAAAGAAACTGAATTTAGACTGATGTTGTTTGAGCTCCTAGATTCATCGTACCCAAAGCCTTCCTACCTCACCTTGCCAGGTAGGTGCGCTGATAACTTTCCCTTCTCCTTTCTAAGTCAGTTTAAGTTTTGTTTGTTTGTTTGTTTGTTGGGAAGGAGTCACCTATAAGGGATAAATACAATTCCAAAACCACCTTCAACTAAAGAAATGAGGCTTTGGGGGCGCCTGGGTGGCCCCAAAGTGGGTTAACCCCTCAGTGGGTTAAGCTTCTGCCTTGGGCTCAGGTCATGAGCCCAGGGTCCTGGGATCAAGCCCCGCATCGGGTTCTCTGCTCAGCAGGGAGCCTGCTTCCCTTCCTCTCTCTCTGCCTACCTCTGCCTACCTCTCTGCCTACTTGTGACCTCTGTCAAATAAATAAATAAAATCTTTTTAAAAAAATTTTTAAATGATGCTTTGCATTTCCATTTTATACAGTAGGTTCACTCCAAATTGCTCTTGGGGGGGAAATGGCTTTGAGGCTAAAACCAAATGTTTGGAAGCCAGTCTGGCCCTCATTTTACATAAGAAAGGCAAGGCCTAGAGATATAAAGGGAACTCATCCTAAGCCACCCAATGAGTTACCCCAGGAGCTAGGACCTGCTTTTCCTGACTCCTAGGAGCACCCCTTCCAAGGCTGGATGCTGAGAACAGCCTTATCTTCCTGGTAGGGAAGGTGGTCAGTGCTGGGCTGGAGGCTGGAGGCCCACTACACTGCTGGTAGCCAAGTGGGGACCACCCAGGACAGGGGCCGTGAGGCCAGCCCCATGTGCTGTTTGTCCCGGCGGCTCTCAGCTCCACGCTCACTCCTCACCTGCCGCAGGCCACTTGCCTGTGATGTCTGGCCGGTCATCTATGAGAAGGTCGGCAGAGACCACAGTCTTGTCTGCGGCCAGCACGACGTGATCCAGAAAGTCAGGGCCAAAGTGCTTCTCCACCCAGGCATACTGGAACACAAACAGGTAGGGGGAGAAGAGAATGCCATCAGACCTGGACGCAGAGGGAGCGGGGGCCCAGCCAGGCTTTCTCCAGGAAGAAGGGCCGCTGTCTAGGATCTGTGATGATCCCACTGGCAGCAGAGCAAACGGACACTCCGGAGATGCTGTGACTTGTCCATGGCCCCACAGTTCCAGTCCTACACAGCACCATCTGCCCAGGCCTGGTCTACACAATCCAACACTCATGCCAGGAGTGCCTCCTCCATTCCCCATGTGTATGCACTCTGTTGAGCTCCAGGGACAGAGACAAGGTGGGACAGAGCTTGAAGATACATTGAAGCATTTCATTAGATGACACAACGGAGACTGCCGCCCAGCAGTGTGGGGCAGCATGGTGGGAGGCAGTCATGGCCTGGGGTCCGTGTTTCCAGCATACCTACTCCACAAACTCACCTCCCATCACCGTATCTAAGCCTCACACAGCCAATACAGCAGGCAGCGCTCTCTGCATTCCGTCCTTATGCACTAGTGCCTACTGGGCATCCACTTGGACGTGGGAGCCCATGGTGTGTGGGAGAGATGCTCTCACACAGTCCGCACTCTAAATGCAGGAGACACGGCACAGAAACAGACAACCAAGTTCAGGTGGGATGAGGGCTCCAAAGGAATACAGCCAGGAGCTCTGACAGAGGGAGGCGACAGGAGGCCTCTCTGAGAAGGGACACCTGCCATTGACTAGGCATGACACGGTGGAGACTGGGTATTAAAGGTCTAGAAAGTTCCATAAAGAGAGAACAACAAATGCAAACGGTGCAGGGCAGGAACATACTTTGATGTTTATCTGAGTGGCTGGAGAGCAGCAGGAGGAAAGAGAGAGGCGGGGGGAGGGGGGGCAGGCCAGGTCCCGTGGGGCCTCGCAGGACCTGTGGAGAGAGACCCCTTGTTCTAAGTCTGCCAGGTTATCTATTAGAGCTCCGTTTCACAAACTGCCTATGGCCGAGGACTGGCTGTTTTCTTAATTCCCAATTTCTTGTGGACCCCTTTGTCTGTGAGATATGAAACCCATGTCTTCTGCCCATTTCTTGATTGGACTTTTTGTTTTTTGGGATGCTGACTTTGATAAGGTCTTTTCTTCAAAGAAGACACACAAGTAGGTCAACAAGCACATAAGAGAATGTTTCACATCACTCGATCAGGGAAATACAAATCAAAACCACAATGAGATAACACCTCACACCAGTCAGAATGGCTAAAATAAACAAGTCAGGAAATGACAGATGCTGGCGAGGATGTGGAGAAAGGGGAACCCTCCTACACTGCTGGTGGGAATGCAAGCTGGTGCAGCCACTCTGGAAAACCATATGGAGGAGGTTCCTCAAAAGGTTAAAAATAGAGCTACCCTACGACCCAGAAATTGCACGACTAGGTATTTATCCAAAGGATGCAAGCATAGTGATCCAAGGGGGCACTTGCACCCCAATGTTTATAGCAGTGATGTCCACAAGAGCTAAAATATGGAAAGAGTCCAGATGTTTATCAACAGATGAATGGAAAAAGAAGATACAGGGTGTGTGTGTGTGTGTGTGTGTGTGTGTGTGTGGCTGGATACAATGTCAACACACAATAACTACTTGTATTTCTATGCATTTGGATATTGAAATGAAGGAAATAATACCTTTTATAATAGCACCAAAAATATGAAATAGGATGATTACACACTTAGAAATAGTTCAGATGATACATTCCATGTTATATGCACTTTGCCACAATCATCAAACATTTGTGGGGTTTTTTTGGAGATTTTATTTATTTATTGTAGAGAGAAAGAGAGTGTGAGCAGGGGGAGGAGCAGAGGGAGAGGGAGAGGGAGATAATTTCCTGCACACTCTGGGATGAGTGCGGAGCCTGATGTGGAGCTGGATCCCCTGACCCTGAGATCATGATCTGAGCTGAAACCAAGAGTTGGATGCTTAACCGACTGAGCCACGTAGGTGCCCTGACAATTTTTAAAATGAAGAATAAAGCTGGAGAATTCACACTGTTTTTAAGAGTCGCTATAAAGGGGCACCTGGGTGGCTCAGTCAGGTAAGCATCTGCCTTTGGCTCAGGTCAGGTCCTGGAGTTCCAGGATCAAGCTTGGGAATCTGGCTCTCTGCTCAGCAAGAGTCTGCTTCTCTATCTCCCTCTGCCCCTCCCCCTGCTTCTGCTGTCTATCACTCTCTCTCAAATAAATAAGTAAAATCTTTTTAGAAAGTCACTATAAAACTACAATAACCTAGAAAGAGTGGGTCTCACAAAAGGATAGGCATTTAGATCAAAGGAACAGAATATATTTAAGAAACAGACCCAAAGATGTCAAGGTAATTCAACAGAGAAAGGGAAGGCTTTCCAACAGAAGAACAGCTGGGTACCCTTGGGCCAAAAAAATAAAACATAAAACCACACACATTAAAACATCTATTTTTAACTCCTACCATGTATAAAACGTAACTCAAAATGGACCGTAACCTAAATATAAAACCCAAAATTATAAATGCTGCTCTTCAAAGGCCATGGTTAAGAAAATAAAAAGATAAGCCACAAAAAAAACCATTATCTGACAAAGGACTTGTATCTAGAATAAAGATTCCCCCCCCACACTCAAACTAAGACAAACAGCCCAGTGAAAAAATCAGTCAAAAATCAGTCAAAAGGACAAATAAGCCCATAAGAGATGATCAACATTGCTAGTCTTTAGGGAAACACAAATCAAAACCACAGTGAAATATCATGAGGAACCCACTAAAACAGCTGCAGTAAAGAAGACTGAAAATACTAAGTGCACATAAGAATGTGAAGTAGCAGGTGCCTGAGTGGCTTAGTCAGTTAAGCAGCTGAGGTCATGGTCATGATCCCAGCATCAGGGATCGAGTCCCGCATCGGGCTCCCTTCTTGGCAGAGAGCCCGCTTCTCCCTCTCCCTCTGCCTGCTGCTCTACCTACTTATGCTATCAGTCAAATAAATAAATAAAATCTTTTTTAAAAAATGTGAAGCAGCTAGACATCCCATGCACTGCTGGTGGGCATGCAAGATGGGACAGTTGCTTTTAAAACAGCTTGACAGTTACTTTAAAAGCTAAACACACATCTATCATACAAGCCAGCCAATCCCACTCTCACTATCTGCCCTAGAGAAATGAAAGCATACATCCACCCAAAGATGTGGACCTGAATGTTTATAAGAACTTTATTCATAAAAGCCAAAATCAGGGAACACCCCCAAATGTCCATCCATTAGCAGATAAACAAATGATGCTACAGTCATACAGTAGAATTATATTCAGCAATAAAAAGGAATGTGCTACTGATATTTGCAGCAACAATGAATGAATCTCAAAAATATTATGTCTTTAAATGAAAGCCAGGGGCAGACTGTATGAGTCCATACTATATGACACTGTGTAAAAGGCAAAACTGTAGCAATGGAGAATACATCAGTAGCTCATTCATACCAACAATACCCAGAGAGGGAAAGCACAGGGAAAAAGGCTGATTGAAAAAGACACAAACGCACTTTATTTTTTTAATTTTATTTTTTAGAGCGGTTTCAGGTTCACAGCAACTGAGCACAAAGTACAGAGAGTTCCCATATAATTCTTATCCCCAAATATATACAACTTCCCCCTTACTGACATCCAACAACAGGGTGGGGCATTTGTTCCGCTCAAGGAACCTACACTGACACATTGT
The DNA here is from genome assembly GCF_009829155.1 of Mustela erminea. Taxonomy (NCBI): domain Eukaryota; kingdom Metazoa; phylum Chordata; class Mammalia; order Carnivora; family Mustelidae; genus Mustela; species Mustela erminea. The sequence continues at coordinate 12,481,566 of NC_045631.1, read as the reverse complement.
TATCACCCAAAGTCCATAATTCATATGGGGGTTCCCTCTCAGTGTTGTACATTCTTTGGGTTTGGACAGAGGTAAAAGGACATGCATCCACCATGAATAATTTCACTAATTGGAAAATCTTCTGCTCTCCATTTATTCATCCCTCCCTCCCCACTAGTCTCTGGCAACCACTGATCTTTTTACTGCCTCCATAGTTTTGCATTTTCCAGAATGTCTTATAACTGGAATCATACAGTATTATAGCTTCTTCAGATGGGCTTCTTTCATTTAGTAATATACATTTAGGTTCCTCCATGTCTTTTAATGGCTTGAGGGTGCATTTCTTTTTAGTGTTGAAAATAGTTCACTACCTGGGCGTAACACAGTTTATTTACCCATGCAGGACATCTTGGTTGCTTCCAAGTCTTGGCTATCATGGATAAAGCTTCTATACACATCTGTATAGAGAGTTTTTTTGTTTTGTTTTGTTTTTTAAAGATTTTATTTATTTATTTGACAGACAGAGATTACAAGTAGGCTGAGAGGCAGGCAGAGAGAGAGAGAAGTAGGAAGCAGGCTCCCTGCTGTGCAGAGAGCCCGATGCAGGGCTCGATCCCAGGACCCCAGGACCTGAGACGAAGGCAGAGACTTTAACCCACTGAGCCACCCAGGCGCCCCTGTATACAGGGTTTTGAGTGGACATACATTTTCAACTTAACTGGATAAATACCAAGGGGTGTGATTAGCAGATCATACAGTTAAGAGCAGGTTTAGTCTTGCTAGGATGTGCCAAACTATCTTCCCAAGTGGCTCCACCATTTTGCATTCCCACCAGCAATGAGGGACAGTTCCTGTTGTTCCACATCCTCTCCAGCATTTGGTGTTGTCAGTGTCCTAGATTTTGGCCATTCTAATAAGTGCACAGCAGCATCTCACTGCTGTTTTAATTTGCAATTACCTGACATAGGATATTGAACACTGTTGTGTGTGCTTCTTTATCATCTGTAAATCCTCTTGGGTAAGGTGACTGTTTAGGTCTTATGACCACCTTTTCATCAGGCTGTCCATTGCCTTGTCGTTGAGTTTTCAGAACGCTTTGTATATCTTAGGTAACAGTTGCCTGTCAGTTGTCTCTTGCCAATATTTTCTCCCAGTCTGTGACCTGTCTTCTCATTCTCTTGACATCATATTTGGCAAAGCAGAAGTTTTTTCATTTTAATGAAGCTCAGCTTATCGATGATTTCTTTCATAACTTGTTCCTTTGGTGTTGTATCTAAAAAGCCATCATCATGTCAAAGGTCATCCAGACTTTGCTATACATTGTCCACTAAGCACTGCTTTCACTGCACCTCACAAACTTTGATAAGTTGTTTTCATTTTCACTTAGTTCTAGATATTTGTCTTATCTTCTATTGAGCTCCTTCTTTGAACATATGTTATTTTTAAGTGTGTTGTTTAATCTCCAGGAATTTTTGGATTTTCCAGCTATCTTTCTATTATCTTTCTATTACTGTCTCGTTTGAGAACATGTATGATTTCTATTATTTATATTTGTAAGGTGTGTTTTGTGGCTCAGAATGTGGTCAACCTTGATGAATGATGGTGCCATGTGAGCTTGAGAAGACAATGTATTCTGCTGTTGTTAGATAAAGTAGTCTATAAATGTCAATCATATCTAGTTGATTGATGGCATTATTGAATCCAACCATATCTTTACTGATTTTCTACCTTCTGGATCTGTCCATTTCTGATAAAGGGATGTTGAAGTCTACAACTGTAATAGTAAATCCATCGAATTCTCCTGAAGTTCTATCAGTTTTTGCCTCACATATTTTGACACTGTTGTTAAGTGGATACACTTTACACTTTAAGGATTAGCATGTCTTCTTGGAGAATTAACACCTTTATCATTATATAATGCCTTTATTTATCCATGATAATTTTCTTTGGCCTGAACTCTGTTCTGTCCTAAGTTCATATAGCTACTCTCACTTTCTTTTTTTTTTTTTTAAGATTTTATTTATTCCTTTGACAGAGACAGATCAGAAGTAGGCAGAGAGGAAGGCAGAGAGAGGAGGAAGCAGGCTCCCTGCCGAGCAGAGAGCCCGATGCGGGACTCGATCCCAGGACCCTGAGATCATGACCTGAGCTGAAGGCAGAGGCTTTAACCCACTGAGCCACCCAGGCACCCCTCTCACTTTCTTTTGACAGTGTTAGCATATCTCTTTCACTATCTCTATAGTTTCAATCTGTCTATGTCTATATATTTAGACTGTGTTTCTTGTAGACAGCATAAATGTGGGTCTTGGTTTTTTTTTTTTTTTAAGATTTTATTTTTTATTTGACAGACAGAGATCACAAGTAGGCAGAGAGGCAGGCAGAGAGAGAGGAGGAAGCAGGCTCCCTGCGGAGCAGAGAGCCCGATGCGGGGCTCGATCCCAGGACCCTGGGATCATGACCTGAGCCGGAGACAGAGGCTTTAACCCACTGAGCCACCCAGGTGCCCCTATTTATTTATTTTTAAGGATTTTATTTTTAAGTAATCTGGACACCCAACATGGGGCTTGACCTCATAACCCTGAGAGCAAGAATCACATGTTCTACCGATGGAGCCAGCCAGATGCCACTAGTTTATACCTTTAAAATTAGGTTTCCAGGGCGCCTGGGTGGCTCAGTGGGTTAAGCTGCTGCCTTCAGCTCAGGTCATGATCCCAGGGTCCTCGGTTCGAGTCCCACATCGGGCTCCTTGCTCGGCAGGGAACCTGCTTCTCCCTCTGCCTCTGCCTGCCTCTTTGTCTCCCTGTGCTCGCTCGCTCTCTCTCCCTCTGTCTCTGGCAAATAAATAAATAAAATCTTTAAAAAATAAAATAAAATAAACAAATGCAAAAAATACAGCAATAAAGGCAAATTTTAAGGCAATTGAGATCTCTGCTAAATTGCCACCCAGAAAGGTTTTATATTTATTTCCATCAGCCATATCTGAAAATGCAAACATTTACCTAATACTAGTTATTATAATTTTTAAACAATTATCCCTAATAGCAAACAAACAAACAAACAAACAAACAAAAAAACGCTTGAAGTGTAATTTCTTTCTTAATAAAGTTAAGGGCTCTGTGTGTAAGTTCACTGTAGGTTTTTGCTTTCTATTCACCTCCACAGCCCATTTGTCTCTAGGGTGTTCACTGTTCATTTTTCTCTATGGGTGTAAGAAGCCTCTCAAGTCATCCCCATGGTAACAGTTAAGTCTGTGTGGGTCGTTGTCACTGTCTTAGCTTGGGTCTTCCTTATAGCCCATCTGGGTTACTGCAGCAAGCTCTATGTGGCTTCACCGATGAATCCCCTATACCACTGCAGTGAGTGTTCAAAGACACCCATTACAACAGCTTTGCATAAATATCCTTCAAAAGCCTCTCAGATCCTGTGGCCTGAAGTACAAACTCTTGATTACCAAAGGCCCTGACTCTTAGTCTCATCTCTAGCCTCTCCCCTCTCAACCCAACTGCTCACCCCTGCCAGCACCATCTCCTTCCCATGCCTCTCTGTCCTTAGCCCTGCACACCCCATACCCACACCAAGATCCCTGGAATTCCTCTTTGCCTTTGTGCGTGTTGTTCCCACCACTCAGAGCTCGCTCTCCCACTTCTTTGTCTTCTTATCTCCATGACTCAACTCAATTCTTCTTTTCCCCAAGAAGCTGAGCCTAGCCTCCTCCTCTTGGATGACCACAGAACCTGTGACGCAGTGATAACCACCTATCTTCCTAAAGCAGAGACGGAGCATTTTGTAAGCACTGTAGCAGATTGCTCAGTAAATGTTTGCTGAATGAATGCCAACCAAAAAAGCATTTACATTTTTTTTATTGCAAAAATAATGGCTTATCAAAAAAAAATTTGGAAAATCAAGAAACGTTAGAGAGAGAAACATCTATAGCTGGCTGTACTTCCTTCCTTCTTATTATTTATTGTTTTTAAAACACAGCTGTAATCAAACTATATAGACAACAGACAACTATATACAGAACTTGGAGCCAAGAATGCAGAAAAACTAATCAACCATAAAATTGTTTGACTTTCTGGTTTGAGAAATGTATGTTGAAGTTCATTCTTTCTTTACTGCTGGGCAGGAGCATTTGGGGACAGACAGAAACAAGGGGACGACACCTACTGCTATCAAGCATAGTGCTAGGTGGCTTGTGCAAATTTCTTCTTCGGCTTTGTTTTTTTAATTTATATTTATTGAGATATGATTGGCATGTAACACTGTACAAGTTTAAAGTGTATAATGTATTGACTTGATATATTTATATAATGCAATTTGATTTCCAGTCAATTTTCTTTAAAAATGCCCATGAAGGTATTACTACAACTGTGCTGACAAAGAAGCCAAGTCCCAGAGAGGTGAGTTGAGAAGTTCACAGGTAGGTCCACAGACCCAAAAGTGACAGTGTGATGCTCAGGTTCAGCCAGGGTTCGGCAGGGTCAGGTGTCTGAGGGGCACCTTTAAGGATAAGTCAAGGCTTGGGCAAGCGTCTTTCATTACGTTTACTAGCTGCTGTTGTGGAAGAAAGGCATTATTCACTAGTCACCTGATCACAACTTCAGTTCCTAAAAATACTTGGGGGATAAAATATTTCGGCCCAGAGGAATGTAGAGGTATCCAAGTATAAAACTGTGTTGCCATTCCTAAATCAGAATCTGTCAAAATGACTGAAACTGAATCCAAACTACATGTTAGCAAAAGAAACACCAGAAGGATCTCTCAAGACATAGGTTATGAGCAGCAGGCTCATAAAACTGGCCACTGCAGGAGTGAAGAATTCAGTGTGAAGATGATAAAGGGGGGTGCATGGGTGGTGACGAGGCTGGTGCTGAGAAAGGACAGGGGGCAGAACATCCAGGGCAGTGACAGGACCTGGAGCAGCTCCATGACACCTCCTCAAAGCCCTCTCAGAGCCATGTGGGTCCACATGGCTCAGAAATGAAGATATGAAAGTAAGACATGGTCCTTGCTCTTCAAATGTTGGGTGGACTTCCCCCAAAGTCCTCCTCTGCTCAAATGAGCAGATCCCAGGACAAGCCTCAAATGAGGGAAGGGATGCAAATCTTGAGAGATGGTGGGTACATGCCATTACCCAATGACAGGTGTCATCATTACCAGTCTACTTCATTTAGTGGAAGATGTGAAAAATGTTGCCATTAAGCCCAAGATTTTCAGGGAAATTGGCTTGACCCAGGATCCTGCACTTCTGTCCACAAACCTAATTAAGATGATAAAATAACCACATCTAAACAGAAGAATAGAGTTGGTTTTGGAACTATCAGCCATTTGAATGGCCAAATTTCTTTAGATATAATTCATATGCCATAAAATCTACTTATTTAAAGTATACAATTCAAGGGCTTTAGCATATCCGCTATACCAAAACATGGCTTATCTTGCTAAATGTTCTGTGTGCACTGGACTAGAACAGGTATCTACTGTTGTTGTGTGAGGTGTTATATAAATGCCAACTTGGTCCAGCTGGTTGCCAATGCTTGTTCAAGGCTTCTACATCCCGACTGATTTTTTTGGGGTGGGGGATGTCTACATACTCTATCACTTATAAAAACAGACATATTAAAGTCTCTATAAGAATTATGAATTTATCTATTTCCCTTTGCAGTTCTATTATATTTTAATTTTTTTAATATTTTATTTATTCATCGGACAGACAGAGATCACAAGTAGGCAGAGAAGCAGGCAGAGAGAGGAGGAAGCAGGCTCACTGCTGAGCAGAGAGCCCGATGCGGGGCTCGATCCCAGGACACTGGGATCATGACCTGAGCCGAAGGCAGAGGCCTAACCCACTGAGCCACCCAGGTGCCCCTATTTTTAAATTTTTATTTAATTAAAATAAAACAAACAGTTCACCCATTTCTCCCACCCCTCACCTCCAACCTCCAACAACTGCCAATCTGTTCTCTGCATTTATAAGTTTGGGTTTTTTTTTTCTTTTGTTTTATTGTTTGTTTGTTTTTATTATCTTTTTTTTTAAAGATTTTATTTGTTCATTTGAGAGAGAGACAGAGAGAGCACAGGCCGGAGAGAGACAGAGGGAGTGGGAGAAGCAGTCTCCCCACTGAGCTGAGAGCCCAGCATGGGGTTTGATCCTAGGACCTGGAGATCATGACCCAAGCTGAAGGCAGATGTTTAACCATCCGAGCCACCCAGGAACCCGTTTGTTGGTTTGTTTTCAGATTCCACATATAAGACATCATACAGTATTTGCCTTTCTCCGTTTGTCATTTCACTCAGCATAATACCCTCGAGGTCCATCCATGTTGTCACAAATGGCAAGATTCCATTCTTTTTTATGGATGAAATCACATTCCTCTGCATATAGTAACAAAATTTCTTTATCCATACATCCATCAAAGGATTCTTAGGTTGTTTCCATAGCTTGGCTATTGTAGATAATGCTGCAGTACACATAGAGGTGCATATATCTTTTCAAATTAGTGTTTTTGTTTTCTTTGAAAAAATACTCAGTAGTAAAATTGCAGGATCATATGGTAGTTTTATTTTTAGTCAGTTGAGGAACCTTCATTCTGTTTTCCACCACAGTGGCTACATCAACTTATATTCCCACCAACAGTGCACAATAGTTCCTTTTTCTCCTTATCCTCACCAGCACTTGTTACTGCTTGCCTTTCTGATAACAGCCAAACTAACAGGCATGAGGTGGCACCTCATTGTGGTTTTGATTTGCATTCCCCTGATAATTAGTGATGTTGAGTTTCTTTTCATGTACCTGTGGGCCTCTGTATACCTTCTTTGGAAAATGTTTATTCAGATCCTTTGCCCAAGTTTTACTCAGATTGTTTGGTTTTGGGGTTGTGTGGTTTTTGCTACTGAGTTGTGTGAGTTCTTTATGTATTTTGGATATAAGCCCTTTATCAGATATAGGGTATGTAATTATTTTCTCTCACTGAGGAGGTTGCCTTTTAATTTTGTTGATGGTTTCCTTTGCTGTGCAGAAGATTTTAATTTGATGTAGTCCCATTAGTTTGTTTTTGCTTTTGTTGCTTTTGTTTTGGTGTCAGGTTCAAACCACTGCCAAGAGCTATGCCAAGGAGCTTACCACCTATTTTTCTTCTAGGAGTTTTATGGTTTCAGGTCTTATATTCAAGTCTTTAATCCATTTCAAGTTAATTTTGTGCATGGTATAAGGTAGAGGTTTCATTCTTCTGCATGTAGCTGTCCAATTTTCCCATCATCATTTCTTGAAGAGAATGTCTATTCTCCATTGTATATTCTTGGCTCCTTTGTTGTAAACTGACCATAGATACAGGGGTTTGTTTCTGGACTCTCTTAGTTCCATTGATCTATGTGTCTGTTTTATGCCAATACTATACTGTTTTGATTACCACAGCTTTGTAATATAGTTTGAAATCAGGGAGTGTGACATCTCCAGCTTTATTCTTCTTTCTCAAAATTACTTAGGCTATTGGGGTCTTTTGTGGTTCCAAATTTTAGGATTGCCTGCTCTAGGTCTGTAAAAGTTACTACTGAAATTTTCATAGTGATTGCACTGAATCTGTGGATTGTTTTTGGGTAGTATGAATATTTTAACAATATGAATCCACAAGTACAAAACATGTTTATGTTTATTTCTGTCTTCTTTAATTTCTTTCATTAATGTCTGATAATTTCTAATATACAGGTCTTTCACCTCCTTGGGTAAATTTATTCCTCAATATCTTATCCTTTTTGATGCAATTATGAATGGAATTATTTTCTTAATTTCTCTCACAGTTCATTATTAATGTAAATAAATACAACAGATTTTTGTGTATGGTTTTGTATCCTGTAACTTTACTGAATTTATTAGTTCTAATAGTTTCTTGATGGAGTCATTAGGTTTTTCTATATATAATATTATGTCATCTACAAATAGTGCTAGTTTTACTCCTTCCTTTCCAATTTGGATGCTTTTATTTTTTTTCTTGCCTAACTGCTATGACTAGAATATCCAATATTATATTGACTAAAAGTGTCTTATTCCTGATCTTAGAGGAAAAGCTTTCAGCTGTTCACCATTAAATATAATATTAGTTGTGCATTTATCATGTATGACCTTTATTAAGTTGAGGTACATTTCCTCTATATCTGCTTTGTTGAGAGTTTTTAAAAATTAAAATGGATGTTCAGGGGCACCTGGGTGGCTCAGTTGCTTGAGCGACTGACTCCTGGGTTTCGGATCAGGTCACGATCTCAAGACTGTGGGACTGACCTCCATGTAGGATTCTGAACTCAATCTGGAGCCTTCTTGAGGTTTTCTCTCCATCTTCTTTTGCCTGTCCCCCTGCTCACACTCTCTGCTTCAAAATAAATAAATAAAATCTTTTAATATAAACAAACAAATAAATAAATAACAAAATGGATGTTGAACTTTGTCAAATGCTTTTTCTGCACCTATTGAAATGATCATATAATTTAATCTGTTTTGTTAATGTAATTTATCACATTGATTGATTTGCAGGTGTTGAACCATCCTTGCATTCCTGGAACAAATCCCACTGATTATGGTGTATGATCCTTTTAAAGTATTGCTGAATTCACTTTGCTAATATTTAGTTCAGGAATTTTGCATCTTTGTTTATCAGGGATATTGGCCTTGAATTTTCTTTTTTGTGGCATTCTTGTCTGGTTTGGGTATCATGGTAATGCTTCATAAATGTGTTTGGAAGAGTCCCTCCAGCCCCCTTCTATTTTTTTGGAAGAGTTTGAGGAGGAAGGGGATTAATTCTTCTTTGAATGTTTGGCAGGATTCACCAGTGAAGTAATCTGGTTATAGATTTTTATTTGTTGGGAAGTTTTTGATTCCTGACTCCATATCCTAGGTAGTAACTGGTCTGTTCAGATCTTCTATTTCACCATGATTCAGTCCTAGAAGGTTATGTTTCTAGGATGTATCCATTTCTTCTACAATGTCCAATTTGTTGGCATATAATTATTCTTAGTAGCCTCTTATGATCCTTTGTATTCCTGTGGTATCAACCACTGTTGCATTAACTCTCTCATTTCTGGTTTTATTTGAGACCTCTTTTTTTTTAGTGTATCACTTTTCTATACTATAAAAGGCTGTTTCCTTTTATTTCACTTTATAGTCATTTTTATATATAATTTACATACCATAAAATTCAGCAACTTAGAGTGCACATTTCAGTGTTTTTTTTAAGTAATCCTCTATGTTGTACAACGATTGCCTATCTAATCCCCAAAAGTTTCCATCATCTTACAAAAAAACCCTATGCCGATTACCATGAACTGCGAATTATTTTATAAATAGTAGTTTGAGCCAAAACATAGCATGAGCCCCAGTTTTAGACACTGGGTAGCACACAAAGTGGGAGGTACCACCAGAGGAAGTTCCTGGAAGGCTGGAGTGTGGCTCTCACTGCTCCTAAAAGAATCTATAGTTTCTGCTGGTGGCAAGAGAAAGTGATGCACATTTTAGTGTAACTCTTAAAAGAAGGTTCAAGTTCTGGGAGGAGATGGACAAGTTGGTGTGAAATGTATGATGAAATTTAATTCATTATCTACATTTTTTTTTACTTGAGTTTAAGTGGAGAGGCTTGATGATGTGGTGGAAATGCTTAACATTTATTCTTCAATCCAAACACATCATCTGGAATACATCATCAGGAGACCAGATTTCAAATGAAAAGAACATGTCCCACTGTTACATCCAAGCATCTCACTTAATCCCACTTGTGATCACTCACTTGTGGAATCAGGGAAAGGAACAGTAAAATGTCATGCTCAAGTATGGAGAATTTAACATGGATTTTAAAAAAATCTCTTGGGGGGATAAACTAGTAATATCATGCAAAGTTCTGATTGAGGTGGAATCAGAAAAGGGGGTCAGCATAGCACAGAGGTGCAGAGCACAAGCTCTGGAGCCAGACTGCCCAACCCTGACTCACCATGTCTTGCTGCCAACCTTGGGTAAGTGACTTAACTTCTCTGTGCCTCAGTTCCCTTATCTGTAGAATGAGGATAATAATAGCACCTACTTCAAAGGGCTATTATGAAGGCTAATGGATCAATACAGGTGAAGCCGTTGCATATATTACTAACTCATGAGTTAGCTACTACCGAGCCGGTTTGGCTTTAAAATGTCAGTAAGCTCCAGCCAGAAAGAAGGTTCTGATAAACCAAATAGCACTTAAGTCTGACTTCTTGGGTGTAATAAAGAAGCTGAACTCTTAGCAATTAGGATTCCCTCCTTTGACTGCGTCTCAAGAGGAATCAACTAAGGAGAAAAACTCCCACTTCGGCTGCCCAAGGCTGATGCTGCTCTGGGGGGCAGGAGCGGAGGGAAGAACTCTGTGAGAGGTCTGGTCTTGTGCCCCCACTGAGACCACCATGAGAGCAAACATCCATCTTCAGCTGATGTCCTGAGAACCAGCCCAATACTCCCCCACCACAAGTACCAGGCAAAACAATCCTCAGCCCCCATCTACGCCCAGCCCCAACTAGCCAAGGACACAAGGTCTACTAGGGATGGGAGGGTGCATGGATGGTGGGAGAGGATGTGGCTGGGGCTATTTTCATCTCTTCACAAGACACCCTCCCTCTGTCTTCTCCACTGAATTAGTTCCAGTGTATGTGGGTCGGGGGAGGTGAAAACATGGCTGGGAGAGACACTTGCAACCCAACCTGATCCCAACTCCACAGGCTCTAAGGCCAACACAATTCACCCAAAGTTCCTCAAACATACTCCGCATTTTGCTGTCTTCATGTCTTTGTTTGATGTCCCACTTCCTCCACTGACGGACCTGGTGGCCGGTCTGGCCCCTGGGTGGGGAGGGTGCTCGGCCGGCCACCAGCACAGCGACAACAGTATATGCACCTCCCTGCAGTGTCACGATGTGCCTTCCTTGTGGGAGCCAGGAATCTGGCTCAGAATCTCCTGGAATCTGTCCTATGGACATAATCGCACGAAGATGTTGGTACAAGATGACTTCAGCTCTTAGCAATCAAGTTTTTGAAGAATATTTGGGGACAGAAAAAAGACTAAAACTCCATTAAGGAGAAAATGGGTGCTAAGCTACATGAGTTTCAAGTTTTGTTAAAATGTATGCATTATATTTAATATGCATCAAAGAAAAACTAGAAAGAAACACCTCAAAATGCCAACAGCGTTTCTAATGCTAAGTGGTAGGTCTGTAGCTGGGGTTTTGTTGTCCCCCCCACGCCCCACGTTCGGTCAGGGCATTCACCATCCACGATCACTGTGCCCCTTCCTCCGATCTCAGCACCTTGATTTTTCTCTGCAAAGATCCCTGTCCTTAATGGGACATCAGTCAGGATGCCCACCCTCCCCTGGCCAAGGGCTGGGAGTGTGACCTGAGCTCAGCTGGTAAGCTTCCCTCCTGGGAACGTGAATCCCAGGCAGAGACACCCGAAGATAGAGAATGAACCAGTCTGCGGTCTTCTGCGAGCACGTATGCTTGGGGAGACCGCCTACCGGCTCTGGCTCCCAACCTCCTTGTCAAGGGGCTGCTCCCTCAGATTCTGTGATTCTCTGAGCAAGCCAACAGCGTCCTCATAATCTCTACTTTTGTTCAAGTTGGCGGAATGCCATTCCTGTTGCTGCATCTTAGGGGTCCCAAGTGAAATCCTCTTCCCACGTGTTCACTGGACTCCAAACTCTTGGCAGTGAGCATGCGCAGCTCGTGGGAGGGGCTCAGGGCGCAGGCTCGGGGATGCATGGGTCAGGACGAAACCCCGCCACCTGTAGATCACTAGACCCAGGAGACCAGCTGCATTGCCCCTCAGGGCCTCCTTCCTCCTCCATCAGACCAGAGGGGTACTGTTTCACAGGGAAAAGTATAAAGCGGGGCGCCTGGGTGGCTCAGTTGGTTAAAGCCTCTGCCTTCAGCTCAGGTCATGATCCCATGGTCCTGGGATCAAGCCCCGCATCCGGCTCTATGCTCAGCAGGGAGCCTGCTTCCTCCTCTCTCTCTGCCTGCTTCTCTGCCTACTTGTGATCTCCGTCTGTCAATAAATAAATAAAATCTAAAAAAAATAAAAAGAAAGAAAAGTATAAAGCTTGGCACATCGAAGGCATTGGATAAATGGCAAACATTCTTACTAAGATATGTTTGATAAGTGTCTGTTGAGCTAATTAATCTATTCATTTGACAGCATGCCAGGCACCAGGACCAACAAGACAGACATGCTCGCTGCCTTCATGGGGGTTGCAGTCCACTGGGGAGACAGATAGGTAACAGGACAGAGACAGAGATGCAAACCCATTTCAAGTGTTTATACAGGATACAAGGGCTGATGGCTGGAACAGCAAGGCTGTAAGCTTTAAGATACGGTCAGGAAATGGGGCTGGGGCAGCTGAGTGAGGCCCGAGGGATGAGGAGGAAGGAGGTACACAGAGGTTCCCACAGGTTTAGGGGTACAAAGCATGTTCAAGAAACAGGAACATGGAACATCATGAAGGCAGAATCAGGAACTCCGGTGATGCGAGAGGTGGCTAGGAGAGGCCTTGCAGGTTTTGGTGAGGAGTTTGTGTGTGTGTATATGTATATGTTTTTAAATTCCATTTTAAGTGCAGTGGGGAACTGTTAAAAGGTTTTCTAGTAGGGGGCTGACATGATCTACTTTAGGAAAGACCTTCACTGGCTCTGGGTGGGAATGAAATGATCAAGCAGTGTAGAAGGCTCTCTTAATGGTTCTGGGAAGAAACGCAAAGGTGGTGTGATGGAGAGAAAGTAGGCAGACACCAGGTACTCTGAGCAGGACACACAACTTGCTGATGCACTGGGTGTGAGGGGTAGGAAGGGTGTCACCAGGATGGCTCCCTGGCTTTCAGCCTCAGAGGCTGATGGACAATGTCAGTCTACCGAGAGGGGAGGGACGGACATGGGACGGGACATCAGGAGCCCAGGGACAGACGCATCGGGTTCGAGTTGTCCAGAGCTCAGAGAGCAGCCCTGGGCTGAACTGCACATGTGGGATCATGGGCAGAAAGATGGAACCTGGATCCACAGAAATGCCTGGATGACAACCAGCGTGTCCCTCTTCCCTCAACAAGCATGGGCCCCACTACAACCACAGCAGAAGCAGGTGCTCCAGCTCGACAAACACTTACACTCAAAGGTGCACCTGCGGGACTTGTTAAAACACACCTCGCAGCTCAGACGTTCCCAGGAGGGTCTAGAGAACGTCCATTTCTATCAAGTGTCTGGGGGACGTGGATCCCACTGGTCTGGGGACCTGAGTTCAGATCACTGCTCTAGTAGAAAACTAGGACCAGGGAGGACCAGGCCTCAGTCCCCACTCCACACTTACTGATGGTAAGTCGTTAACTCCCCTGAGTTTAGCTAACTCCTGTGACAAGACACAGGAAATGGGCATGGGAGCATGAGATGACTCAGTGGCCGCCAAGCACCTCTCCAAACTCTCCGCTTTTAACTACTGAGTGAGGGGGAGTCCCCATTCCAGTCAACGCAAACCAAAGGCATTAAACATTGGCGGACTGTGTGCATTTTGTGGAGTTGGAGAGAGAGAGATCATATGAACGCACTTGAGAAAACTCATGCCTAGAGGTCTGTGCTGAGAGAGCTCTGCCCCAGTCTCCCAGCCTCGAGAGACTGGGACCCTGAGACCCTCTCCAGAGCAGAGGGGTTGTGGGGCCCCCAGTCCTGCCTTCCTGGACTGGGAAGGCTGCTCCCACTTCCCTTGAACCCACCTCTGGTGCAAATGCCCATCTCCTGGACAACACACCTTTCCTGTGGGCTTGGCAACCAAGGAATTTATGGAATTGATTCCCAATTTCCATAAAAGCCTCAGTTTTACGTAATTCTATTTCTTTTCAATGAAGATGAGGGCATGAGTGTGGAGCAAAATGCAACATAACCATTTCACCTTTGTTAAGACTTTTGCATAAATAAATTCATGCATAATGTCTGGGTTTGGCTTTGGGTGGCTTCCAGCGCCTCCCGCCACACATTTTCTCTCCTTGCCTCGCCCTTCGCAGATGATCCCTCACTACCGTGGGCGTGGACACCTTCCAGAGAACCTGGCATCCTCGCCAGGCTCCCTGCAGAGAACATGCTGGAATGTCAGACTGGTGCTAGCGAAGGTCTTTGGGAGAAGAGAGCCGGGCACAGACAGAAGGGACAGACGGGAAAAGAGGCAGCAATGAAGCCACCCCAGCTGCTGCAGGCGGTGCTGTGAGGGTCTGCACCTCTCCCCCCAGGGCGTGCTGAGTGTCAGCACCCTTTACCCGCAATCCATGGGGTCAAGGTGAGAGGAGGCTGCACATCTTACCTTTTCATAGGGACAATACTTGTATGTCCTCATGGGGCTCGTACAGATGAAGACATCGGTGCTGTGAGAGAGAGGAAGGAGAGTCAGACTGAGCCCCCACGTCTGCTCAGCCTTCGCCACCCCTGCTCCCCTGCTCCCCTGCCCCCCTGCCCCCCTGCTCTGCGGGCGTCAGGCCCTCCGGGTGTGCGCCCATTACTGGAACAGGAAAACCCACTGCCCCACACTGCTCTCCCAGCCAGACACATCCTGTCCCCCAGCCCTGAGCAGCCGCGTGTGACCTCTCCTCTGGCCCAGCAAGCAGCTCGGGCATGGGCGTCCATGCACGGCAATTCTGCATGGCCGGAGCCCGAGCTTAACTGGGCGAAGCACCCGTGCTCTCTGGAATCTGAACAGAGAAATATGGAGAGAAAGGAGCATCTGCCGTAAGAGAGGCATGAAAGGGGTGCACAGCAAGTCACTTGTGGGCCTCGTGCATTGCAAAGCAAAGAACCCCGTGAGGGACAGTCTTCTGGTCAAGTGTGCCCGCTAAGCCCGCTGGCAGAGGGGGAGGGAGGAGGAGCCCCCTCCTCTCGGCCAGGCTCAGCTCCCTCGCAATGGGCAAGGGGTCTGCTGAGGACCACCCCCTCCCACAGTCTGGTGACAGAGGGGTTGCTGACTGCGAGGGCCCCAGGCCCCAGAACCTCACCAACAGAGCCCTCTGGTCCCCAACACCCACAGAAAGCCGCCACGGACGGCTCCGCACACTCAGCCTGTGGAAGGCTAGATTTTCCAAGCTCCTTTGCTCTTTGGCAAATTAGTCCCCTGAGAGTCCTGCCTACATCAGACTGCCAGGTCCCTCGGCGGAGAGCACGGGCCTCCTAGTTACCCCGAGACTCGGTTCTCTCGGCCTCTGCCAACCTCACTGTCCCCTCCCGTGGCCGGTCCCCTAGGTCCTCGGCCTCTCCTCCCTGTTCTCTTGCCTCCTGCCCATGCTGAAAGCTGGCCCCACACGAGGAAGCCGCCTCCCCTGTGCGCATTGGAGACGAAGCTGTGTTTCCCCCCATGCCCCACCTGCTAGAGACACACAAGGTGTGGAGGGTCTCCCTCGCCCTCCCTTGTCACTTCCAGACCATTCCTCCCGTTAGAGTGGGTGGTCAGTTAGGACTTAATGGGATGCCTGGAGGCCGGCCGAGAAGACGACATGGTCAACTAGGAGGAAAGTCAGAGGCCTGTCCGGGCAGTACTCCAAAACAAAACCACGAGAGATCGGATCCAACCAGACAGGCTCCAGACGGCTGACAAAGCATCATTCCTTCATCATGCTACATAACCATAGTCTATGAAGCCTTTCTCCAGAGGAGACCAAGAGCGTCCAGCGACATTGTTTGGTCGGGTCACCCCGGCCCCCCAGTCCATCCAGCAAGTCCTTCAAAATCCCTGACTCGGTGAAGCCCGTGCCCCGTGACTACGTGGGCTGAGCCTGGCCGAGAGGAGGGGGCTCCTCCTCCCTCCCCCTCTGCGTGTGGCCATTCCCCCTGCTGTCACCACCCTGCCACCTGCCGTCCTCCGCTAAGGCTCAGCGTGCCTCCATCCTCCCTGGGGCCCCTGGAGCCCCACTGTCATCCCCCTGCTGCTTTTCCTCTTCCTCCACTGGGAACGGAAAGAACCTGACTTTCCAGCTTCTTCGACCTGCACCCAAGCAACCACATGATGCTGGGGGGTAAAAACCAAAACCAAAACAAAACAAAACGATCACATCATCAGGTTTGGGCATTTTCACCTTAAATTCATAACCACAACCCCAAGGCAAGGGTGCCATCGCCAGGCAGCCTGTCCCCAGGGCCCTGGCATGTGATCGCCTTACTCGTCTCCAGCACAGCCGCCACGCACCACACCCGTGACCGCCACCTTCTCGGTTCTGAGACTCCCTGGCTTCTCATGGTGGAATCTAGAACCACGTCCATGTCTGATCTTCCTTCTACCTTTCCGCTGCACGGAGGAACAGCCATCCCTCCCGGCTGTCAAGGCAAGCCCTTCATTTGTGCGCTGGATTCCATCCCCCCCTCTTCACAAGGAGGAGCTACCCATCCATATTCCTTTTTCCGGGACTGCTCTTCCCCACAACTCATTCAAACATGTGCTGCTCTCTTGCATCTCAAAACATACACACACACACACACACACACGACCTTGACCTCATACCCGCTCCCTTGACCTCCCATCTCTCTGCTCCCAAGACATCTACCAAGCGCCCTGCACCTGCTGACCCCACTTCCTCACCTCCTGTGTGTGCTTCGATCCACCACAACCTGGGGTCCATCCCCTCCACTCCCCAAAAAGTGCCTGTTGTCACCAAGGACCCTCACGTTACTGTAGCCAACGCACACTGCCCTATCCTTCTCTGGCCCACCAGCACTCAAGTCGCCCTGCCCTCCTCTGTGGGAGCTCCTATCCCGGCACACCTGCCTGCCCGTCGTTAGCCACCTCAGCATGATCTCCTGGCCTCCCTGGTGATTCTGAAGAACCACTCAGGGGTTCTTCATCTACACTCCCTGCTCCGTGATGTCATCCAAGGCTTTACACAAGGCGCCCCCCCTCAACTTTACCTTCACCATTCAGCCCTGTACCCAAGGGCCAGCCTTATGTCCTTAATATCCTGCCGAATATCTCTGCTTGGGCACCTCACCAACACTTGTTTTTTCCAAAATGGCACACGACGTTCTCCCTTACTCCCCAAACCTGCTCCTTCCCCCGTTGATGGCACTATTACATAGAGCCAGCTGCTCAAGGAAAAACCCAAAGATCACCGCTTTTCTTACCCTTCCCCCAACTCTCAGTATCCATCGCCAGATCTATGGGTTCTTCCTCAACGTGTGTTTCATTCCATCCACTTCCTTCCGTGGTCACCACCCCAGTCTTAAGGACTGCCCCCTCTCATGGTTCCTCTCCTTCCAATTCTGCCCCCGCCAAGCCTTTCTCCACCCAGCATCCAGACTGATGATTTTTTTTTTTTGAGATTTTCTTTTTATTTATTCGAGAGAGAGAGAGAGCGACTGTGTGAGCGGAGATGGAGGGAGGCAGAGGGGGAGGCAGAAAGAGAGAGAATCTGAAGCAGACTCAGTGCAGAGCAGAGTCCAAAGCAGGGCTTGATCTCACAACCCTGAGACCATGCCCTGAGCCAAAACCAAGAGTCAGACGCTCAACTGACTGAGCCACCCGGGGCCCCTGGACGGATTATTTTTAAACAGCTTCTCTGAGGTGTGATTAACATGCAGTAAACTACACAGGTAGAATGTGGTAAGTTGCATGGGAAACACAGATCTCCACAATCGAGATAATAAATAGTCCCCTAAATTTTCCGGGCCCCCTCCTGTATTCTCTCCACCTGCTCCTCCTTGTCCCTACCCCGGCCCCAGGCCCCAGGGAACCACTGAACCGCTCTCTGTCACCACAGATCAGACTGTATGTTCTAGAATCTTATATAAACGGAAACACAGAGTATATGCTCTTTTTGTCTGGCTTCTTCCGGAGTGTAAAGGTATTTCTGGGACTCACTCATGTTATTAAATTCATCCAAAATTGGTTGTTTTTGTTTTCTTTCATTTTTGGGGAGACTTGTTAAAAAAAAAAAAAAACCAGCTTCATAGGGGCACCTGGGTGGCTCAATCAGTTAAGTGGCTGCCTTCAGCTCGGGTCGTGGTCCCAGGATCCTGGGATCGAGCCCCGAGTCAGGCTCCTTGCTCAGTGGGGAGCCTGCTTCTCCCTTGCCTGCAGCTCTCCCTGCTTGTGCTCGCTCTCTGTCTCTGTCTCTCTCTCTTGTTTTTTCTCTGTGTCAAATAAATAAATAAAATCTTTAAAAGATAAATAAAAAGTAAAAAACAGGGGCACATGGGTGGCTCAGTGGGTTAAGCCTCTGCCTTTGGTTCGGGTCGTGATCTCAGGGTCCTGGGATCCAAACCCACATCAGACTCTCTGCTCAGCGGGGAGCCTGCTTCCCCCTCTCTCTCTGCCTGCCTCTCTGCCTACTTGTACTCTCTCTCTATCAAATAAATAAATAAAAATATTTTTTTTTTAAAGTTGGAAAAAAAGTAAGAAAAAACAACTTCATGGAGATTTAATTCCTAAATCTTAACAGCCGCCCATTTTCAGTTTGTAATCCAATGGATATTACTACATTTGCAGACTTTGACAACAATCACCAGAACATTTCCACGGCCCCAAAAGGAACCTTGCGTCCACTAGCAGTTACTCTGCGTTCTGCCCTTGGCCTTAGGAGAACACCAACCTACTTCCTATCTCTATTCCGGATATTTCACATACATGGAATCCGATAGTGCACGATCTTTGCTGCTGGCCTCCTTCATTCAGGAAAAGGTTTCCAAGGGTGACCCACACTGTAGAACGTACCCGGGCTTCACGCCTTTTAACTGCTGAGTAATATCCCAGTGCGTGGGGACGGATGGACCTCATTTGTTCACACATGTATCAGCTGATGGGCATGTGGGTTGTTTTTACATTTTGGCTATTACGAACAATGCTGCTAGCAACATTCATGCACAAGTTTTTGTGTGGACGCATGTTTTCATTTCTCTCAAGCATACGCCCAGGAGTGCGACTGCGGGCTCATATGGTAACTCCGTATTTACCATTTGGAGGAAATGTTTTCCCAAGTGTTTGCCAGAGCAGCCGCACCATTTTTCCAATCCCATCAGTGATGATAAGGAGTCCAAATGTTCTCCATCCTTGGTAACACGATTGTCTTTTTTTTTTTTTTTTAAGATTTTATTTATTTGACAGGGAGAGAGAGACAGCGAGAGAGGGAACACAGGCAGGGGGAGTGGGAGAGGGAGAAGCAGGCTTCCCGTGGAGCTGGGAGCCCGATGTGGGGCTTGATCCCAGGACCCCGGGATCATGACCTGAGCCAAAGGCAGGCTGTTAATGACTGAGCCACCCAAGTGCCTACCCCCCCACCTTAAAGATCTTATTTATTTATTAGAGACAAAGAGAAAGTATGAGAGGGGGGAGGGTCGTGAGCAGGGAGCCCGATGTGGGACTGGATCCTAGGACCCCAGGATCATGACCTGAGCCAAAAGCAGATGCCTAATTGACTGAGCCACCCAGGTGCCCCCTCTTTTTTTTTTTTTTCATTATTGTCATTCTAGTGGGTGTGAAGTGGTATCTCATTGTGGTTTTGATTTGCATTTCACAACAGACTAATGATATTCGGGCCAATTTTCATGCATTCATTGGCCATTGGTTATCTTTTTTGGAGAAATACCTGTCCAAACTTATCACCCCAAGCCCATATTGTTTTTAAAACCTAAGTTAAGGGGCGCCTGGGTGGCTCAGTCGTTAAGCGTCTGCCTTCGGCTCAGGTCATGATCTCAAGCTCCTGGGATTGAGACCCACATCCGGCTCCTGCTCAGTGAGAAGCCTGCTTCTCCCTCTCCCACATTCCCTGCTTGTGTTCCCTCTCTCACTGTGTCTCTCTATGTCAAATTAATAAATAAAATCTTAAAAAAAAAAAAAAGAACTAAGTTAAATCACATCATTGTCTCTGTCCGTCCCATCCCTGTCAAGCTCACTGAACTCTAGCCATACTGGTCTCCTCCAAAATATTACTCAAGTAAGCAAAATCCTTGCCCATGTAAGGACCTCTGCACCCTGGCTTCTTAATAACTAGTTCATCTTAACATTAAGTTCTGAAGTCCCCTGTCACATCCTCAGAGACACCTTTCCACCCCGCCCAAAGTAGCCCTTTCCCCCATTTAGTTTCAAACACATCGCCTATTTCTTTCATGAAGCTTGCTGCAAACTAAAATTATCTTTCTTCTTACTTGCCAGCCCCCCCCCCCACTTCAGTGAAAACTCCTCAAGACCTGAGACCTTAGGTTGGGTCTCTTATTTACAAATAGATCCCCAGGACTAGCACAGTGGCAGGGACATAGTAAGTGACACAAAACAGGGTGAATGAATACATCGCCTGCTACACCAGGCTCCTGTAGGCGGGCTGACAACACTGACTCCATCTTGTTCCTGTCCACATAATGACCTCCCTTAGGGGTACGTGTTCCAGGCCTCTGGGAGGTTAACATGTGCCCTGACCGGAACGCGGGAAGGCTTTTTCTGATCTCCCTAAAGTTGTTTAGATAACTAGAAGAGGTAACATAGTTTCTTCCCCACCCTCTTTCAGCACACAGATGGCACCATGAGATCTGTCAAATGTTTGACTCCACGATCCGCTCTGTACATCCCCTTGCTCTATAAAATCTGTGGCTTAAGATCAGGACTTTGCAGAGAACAACAGCACAACCCAGGATCCTCAGCCACCTGATTCCCCGTCAGTGTTACCCTGAATGAAACTAGTAAACTGTATGGAGTCCCCAGCGCCAAAGTACTTGCTCAGGGCACCCAGGGGGCTCAGTCAGTTAAGCGTCCACCTCTCGCTTTCCGGTGTCATGATTTCAGAGTCATGACCTCAGGGTCATGAGATCAATGCCCTCATCAGGCTCTGATCAGCCGGGAGTCTGCTTGGGGAGTCTCTCCCTTGGTCCCTTCCCCCACTCGTGTGCACGTGCTCGCTCACTCTCAAATAAATAAATATTTAAAATAAAAGACTACACTTATGGGAATGAGCCTGAGTAACGTATACAATTGTGGACTATATGGCCCACCTGAAACTAAGAGAACTCATGTGTTAATTATACCTAGACAAAAATTATTTTTAAATGCATAGGCCTTTGATTCAGCCAGCCCAGTGTTGCACAGAAACACTTGCACACATACGTCCACGCTCCCTGCAGCTCTGATGCACAGGAAGGAGGAAGAACTAACTTCAGTGTCTCTGCGGAAATCATTACCTTACACAGTACACGGTATACAATAAGATGCTACGCAGTAGTTACAAAGAATGAAATAATTCGATAGTGCTGTTATGGAAGGATAGCGAACACATATTGTTAACTAAAAGAGAGAAAGCAGTGTCGTCCTATAGACGAGAGCAATCCTATTTTATAAGCAACAACTATGATGCTGTGATGTGAATGTCTCTTCAGCAGATGCCTGAGTGTGTGCCACATGCCAGGCAGCACTCTAGGGACCAAGATGATCCCTCAGGGAGCTGACATTTGACAGAGGAAGGGACAAACACACACACACACACAACTTTGGCTTAGCCGGGGGCGGGGGGTGTTGGTTGGTTACGGGGAGTGCGGCAGAATGACTAGCTGGGGACAGCAGCGCCTTTAGCTACGGCAGGATGGCCTCTCTGAGATGGTGACACACAAGGTGTTCAGAGCGGAAGGATTAAAAACAATGTGGCAACGTGCCAAGTACTCGGGGAGAAACATTCCAGGAGGGTGTGTCAGGAGCAAAGGTTGTGAGATCAGAAACGAGCCTGGCGCATCCACAGGCAGAAACTCAGCCAGCGTGGTTGGAACAGGTGCAGAGAGGTCAGAGGGTAGCACGGCCAGGTCGCAGACCACCTTGCAAGCCTGGCTGAGTTCGGGTTTTATTGGAGTGTAAAAAAGAAGCCAAGAGAGAGTTTTAAGAGGGGACACACATCAGCAGAATTCCGTTTAGAAATACCGCTCTGGCTGCCGGATAGAATGGATAAGTTTACAAACCTACATACAAATACCTATGTAAATGCATTTGAGAAGGTCTAGAAGCACGTGCCCTGCATTGCTCACCAGGACAGGAAGAGCAGGATGGGGGGAGATGTGCATGGGGAGAGAGGGACAAAATGGGCAACTCACATTTTTTCACGTATGTTCCTACTGTTGGAGTGTTTCATATGAATACACTCGTATATACTGAATAAAGGGTAGTCGCCCCTGAAGATGTTCCAAGGAAGCTCTTGGACATTAGATGAGGCCCAGGGAGACGCAGCCTTGCACTGAGTGCTCCACGAGCCGGTCCACAGCCTTCCAGGGAGGCGGTTCTAGGACAGCGGGCAGATAAGGTGTTTGCTCACTGTTCCCCTCCTACCGGGAACCCCTTTGCCTTCTCCACCTGGCAGATCTCCAAGGGCTCCAAGGTCCCTGCCTTCCCCCCGCCTTGGGGAGCTGCCCTGCCTGTCTCCATCCGCATACATCTACCACATCGCTTTTGTATCTATGTTCTATTCCTTGGTTTCCTAGCGAACTCCTCGAAGGCCAGAACTGCGTCTTACCTACTTCTGTATCTGCGGCATCTGGTAGAGGGTCCTGCCCATAGCAGCTGCCTTACAAATATGCCTTCAGTAACATTTTAAATCTTGGTTTCTGACTACATCAGCACCAGACACAAAGCTATCCACTTAGTTACAGACTAGACCTCTGTCTCTGTCCACACTTTGGGCGTGAACTGACCTTGGGAAGCCACCCCGTTAAGAGCCAAAATGGAGGTAACAGACCGCTGGTATGGTCTAGACTTGCATTTTCACAAAAGGGTTCACAGGGAAGCTATGGGAAAGAGAGTTCTGGACTAGAACTAGAACTAAAACATGTGAAGAAAAGCTTCATCCTCTGCTTGTGAAGAATCACAATGCATACTAGCAAACCTGAAGCCCTTCGAAGTCCTGTGGTAAAGAAACCTTCTAATCCAATGTCCCTCACACTGTTATACTTAAAGAACGCTTTTTTGTTGCAGACCTATTAAATCTTGCAGAATACTAACAACTGCAGCTAATGTTTACTGAGCACCTACTATGTGCCAGGCGCTATAGTGAGGCTTTTTTTGTTCCCCTCATTTCACAGTTGAAGAAACTGAGGCCCAGAAAACTTAATAATGTGCCCAACGTCTGAGGATTAGGTTCTAGAAAATCCCAGGCTCGAGCCTGGGCAGTCTCACTCCAGTTAGGACATAACCTCTACCACTATGCCATCTAGCGCCTCAGGATACAGTTGGCTGAATGTGGTCCAGGAAATGCTAATCCAGACACAAATAGGGTTTTGAAAAACTGCAGTGCAAATACACTGATTTGCCTCTCTGGGCTCTTCCTGCAGCTGCAAAATGTTATACAAAAATACTCCACTATAAATCAAGTTCGAATCCTAAACCAGAATGAAACAGACTACTCCACACGGCCTGACTCAAGTCTAAAAAATAAATTGCTGAACAAGTCCACAATTCAACTCAAACTCTAAGCATTTTGTGTCCCACTGATGCCAATTTATCAGGTCAGAACTTTGAACGCTGATGATTTTTGGAGGCATTTATATGACACAATAAAGACCAAGCCATACCTTATATTTCATTGGTGTTTCAGATTGGTAAATTCAAGCAAAACTGTGACCAATAAAAGTATATACAGACCTAAAAATAAATTCTAACATTGATGGGCAGTCCATGTTTGCCAAGGAAACCAAAACAATTCAGTGGGTGGGGTGGGGGTGGGGAAGAGTCTTTTCAAGAAATGGTACCAAAAAGTGGGTCTCTACATGCAAAAGAATGAGGTAGGATGCCTTCCTCACACCATATTGAAAAATTAACTCAAAACGGTTCAAAGACCTGAATGTAAGAGCTAAAACCATAAAACTCGTACAAGAAAACATAGGAGCAAGTCTTTGTGACTTTGGATTAGGCAAACAATCCTTAGATATGAAACCAATAATACAAATGACCCAAGGAAAAAAAAACAAACACAGGGGCCCCTGGGTGGCTCAGTCAGTTCAGAGTCTGCCTTTGGCTCAGGTCATGATCCCAAGGTCCTAGAATCATGCCCCGTGGCAGGCTCCTTGCTCAGTGGGGAGTCTGTTTCTCCCTCTCCCTCTGCCTCTGCCCCTGCTCATTGCTCATGCTCTCTTTCTCAAATAAATAAATAAAATCTTCAAAAAAAAAAAAAAAAGAAAGAAAGAAAAGAAAGAAAGAAAGAAGAGAATGCCTGCGTGGCTCAGTTGGTAAGCATCTGCTTTCTGCTCAGGTCATGACCCCAGGGTCCTGGGATTGAGTCCCACATCGGGCTCCCTGCTCAGCAGGGAGTCTGCTTCTCCCTCTAACACTACCCCCCCATGTTTTTTCTCTCTATGTAATAAATAAAATCTTTAAAAAAGAAAAAAAATCATGTAAATTTAACATCCACATGAAAACTTTGGGTTTCAAAGGATACCACAAAGAGATTAAAACAACAATCCACAGAATGAGAGAATATATTTGCAAGTCATATATCTGATAAGGGACTTATCATCTAAAATATGTAAAGAATTCTTCGTGTGCATGGGTGGCTCAGTCAGTTAGGTGTCTGCCTTCAGTTCAGGTCATGACCTGGGGGTCCTGGGATCAAGTACTTCATCAGGCTCCCTGCTTCCCAAAGAGTCTGCCCTCTCCCTCTGCCCCTCCCCCTACTCATTCTCTCTCTCTCAAATAAACAAACCTTCTTAAAAAAATAAAATATATAAAGAGCTCTTAAAAATTAGCAATAAAAAGATAAATAAACCAATTGAAAAAAATAGCAAAAAAAAAGATAATTCTCCAAAAAACAAAAACAATGGCCAAAAACACAGAAGATGCTCACATCATTACCCATCAGAGAAATGCAGATCAAAACCATGATGAGATACCCCTTCACACCCACTAGGATGGCTAGAATAAAAAAGACCACAAGTGTTGGCAAGGGTGTGAAGTTGGAACCTCACACATTGCTAATTAGAATGTCAGATGGTACTGTCACTTTGGAAAACAGCTTGGCAGTCCCCAAAATGTTAAACAGGAATTTACCACATGACCCAGTGATCCTTCTCCTAGGTTTATACAACCTATACATGACAACAGACATTCATAAAAAAGACTCATACATGAGTGCTTACAGCAGTATTATTCTTAATACCTAAGAAGCAGAAATAAACACAGTGTCTACCAACTGATGAACAGATAGACAAAAATGTGTCATGGCCATACAGCAGAATATTACTCAGCCATGAAAGGGAATGAAGTACAGATTTGTGCTATAAAAGAGATGACCCAGAAAACACAATGTTGCAAAAAAGAAGTCAATCACAAAAGACCACATAGAGTACTATGTGAAATGTACGTGAAATATACACAATATGTTCAGCGCAGGCAAATCTACAGAGCTCTAAAGAAGACAGCAGCTGCCTATGGCAGCAGGGGAAGGAGGGGGAAGAGGTAGTGACTGCTCATGGGTACAGGGTTTCTTTTGGGGCTGTTGAAAGTTTTTGGAAATCGACTACAACTCTGGGCACAGACTTAAAAATCACTGAATTGTACACTTTAAATGGGTGGAGGGTATATGAATTATATCTCAATATGGCTGTTGTTTTTTATGTCGTCCTCCGGGAAGCACATCATCTGTAACTGCTAATGGGTTTTAGTGAACAGTTATGGAACTGGGGCTTCAGCTCCCAGAAGCAGCGACTTCACTAGAACGAAACAGAAATACCTCACACACTGCTCCTTCAGCTGCATCCTCACCATGTGTTGTTAGGTCTTCTGTTAGACCTCATTGTACTCCTTCCTCTGTTCCTTTTCAGCACTTATCACAATCCGTGCTTATCTTTGCTTGTGAGATTCTTTGTTTAATATCTGCTCTGTGAGCTCCATGAGGGCAGGACCACTTTGGTAATCTCTGAATCACTTATGTCCTATAGCATCTAACAGTCGGTTCTCAGTTATTTGATGAATAAATGCATGTATGGCACCCAGTCAACCAGGTCCAGTTAGACTCAATATTTTCTCCTGTTACCAGATCAAAACGCCTCACTTGCTTACCAGCTGAGTCCGTTTCACTCAGGGTTTTACCAGGTTGAGCACCAAAGGAACAAGCATGGACCTGTGCAGGGGTGAAGAGAGAGGAGCAAGAGATGCGGTGGATGGGGGGGGGGGCAAGAAGCAGAAGACTAGGGTAGGCGCTGACAAGAGGAAGGCACAAATGCACAGGCAGGAAGACAAACTTACTTTTCTAGGTTGGCCATCTGCTTCACAGCTTCCACAGCCCCTGGGAGAGGCTCCAGGTCAAGAAAAAAATTTTCTGATTCCCATATGCTAATGGCCTTCTCCTAAGAAGACGAGAGAGAAGTGGGTGACCTCAGGGGATTCCGCACATTGCCTCACCACAGAGACGATGTCACAGCTGGGAAGAGCTGTTGACAAGAAGAGTGTGAGCCTTCCACATTCCCCCCCTGCAAACACACACACACCCAAGGTCGTATCCTGGGGGGAGCACCTGTGTGTTCCAGCCCCTCTCCAGGGGGTCTGACTTCTGCAAGGATCCAGCAGAGACCAGGTAAGGGATCAGGAGCTATGGATTCCAAAGCCTGCTCTCCTTTAGGCATGGCTAGAGCTGTCTGGGACCAAAGGCAAGTCATCGTGAATTGTGTGCTTGCTTGATTCTAACGGCTAGAGGCATCTCACTCAGGGCCTCTGAGGTAGACCAGGTCTTGCCATGGCTCTAGAGTCCTTAAGTTCAAGAGCTGGAGAAACTCAGAGATTCTTAAGAGCCCCGTTGTGCCGTGTGGAGTAAGGGTGGCCCGGGGCCGAGTGGCAGGCCAGATGAGCAGAACTCTAGGCTCCTCCCCCACATCAACTGGAACAGCTCTTATATCTGTCTTCCGCATTGGTATATCATTAAGTACTTTGTTTAAAAAGCATTCTACTGCTTTTAAAGTCTGAAAGCCAAAAACCCAGGCCCTCATTGTTCGTATGAGAAAATCAAGGCTCTGAATGGGGAAGGGATTTACTCAAGGCCACACGGCAAAACGTTGCTTAGAGCTGAACACCATCTCCCAGCTACGAAGCTACAAGGTTCTGCCTTATGTCACTGGGCTAAAATTGAGTTTGCAGAATGTTACACTTTTCCAGGCCCAGGACAAGGGGAGGGAAGACAGACCCTCCAGACTCCGAGGAACGGGACCTAAATCCCATGTGGGCAGCTGGGGGTGTCTCTGCCAGGCCAGAAACTGCACACTCTGGAACAAGCACCACCACCATGTCCCCCTTAGAGGCGGAGTGCCCTGAGATCACACTGGCATTATGCCTGCGAACTATGTGGGCTGAAGCAAATGAGCAGTGATTGCTAATAGACGGTCTCTCTTGTTAGGCCGTCACCTCCCGCAAGGGGCAAGAATCACTATCCCAGTTTACTGATAAGGAAAGAGGCTTACAGAGGATTGTTTACAAGGCCGCTTACCAGTGATACTATCAGAACTTGACTCAGGGCTTCTGACTCACAGGGAGGCAGTGGGACTCAGGGGAAAGCGTACATGATGCAGGATTAAGTCGGGTACTGCATGGCCCCAGCTGCATGACCTTGGCCTCACCGCCTTTCCTCAGTAATCGGTGTCCCAGCATCCCCTCACTCCCTCTATCACTAACTTGGCTCTGAAACCCTGCTTAAGGCACTTCCTCCCTCTGGGCTGAATTCCTCAACTGTCTTAACACTGCGGGATTCTAAGTCGGTTAAAATAAGCTTTGCCTTCCATCTCCGCTCTCTTTACCTTTCCGAGCCCTGAGAAGATCAAAGGGGATACCAATAGAGTGGTATTTTGTAAAGCAGAAATGCCTTCATAATTAAGGTGGGTTGGCGCATCAGCTGTTTTTAACTCTAAGTGCTGGGCCAGCTCAGCCAAGGGGAGACCCAGGGACATCTGCTGGGAGCTTTGCTGGGAACCAAGGGGATGTGTTCATCTATGAAAATCTTGCAGGAGCAGAACTGCCTCCTTCGTGTCCCAGGAGCCCCTTTCCTTTGCCTCGCCCTTAGAAAATAGTGAACTGATCTCCTTAGATGTGGAGCCTGCATGTCTGTACAAAGGACTACAAAGACTTCTGTCCTTTTCAGAGTTGGGGTGGGCTTTATGTCCTCACCTCAGTATACTCCTGGGAGGGAATGAGGTGCCCAGACTGTCGGCACTGTGTACTGTCTATATACCAACACCCACACGGAGCAGGGGAGTCTGTTACTGAGGCTACAGAAACCACGAGGGTATTCTCTCCAGCTTGAAGTTGGTAATTGGGTGTTAGAGTTGGGAGAAGCAAGCATGCAGAGCTCTGGGAAAGTCACCTTCCTCAAGTACCTGGTGGTGAGGAAGAGCTGTGGCACTTGATTTTCTGTTTCACACCTGCCAATTATGGTTAAGTTACCTTTTTTAAGTCAAAAGAAATGCCACTTGTTAGAGCAGGACAGAGAAGAGGACTTTGCGGGTGGGGAAGGCTAAATGTGCTTGGGCAGGCAGGCAGATGGGTTGGAATCCTAGCTACGGGGCTTGGGACTAGTTTCCTCATCTGCATAATGAAGATAACAATGTCTGCCTCACATGGGAGACAATGCAGTCAACCTGTGGTACAAATTAGGCTCGAATATCATCATCATCAAATTTCTGGTGGTGACCCTGGGTAGGCAAGCAAAAGATGCCGGAAAACACCCCGCCTCTTTAAGTTTGTGCAAGGCAAAATTCCGTTCCTTTCCCGAAATAGTTTCAACTAAAAAACTAAGCCATCTGTCTAGAAACAAGCCTGGATATTTCCCCTCCATCCATCCTGGACTTGGAGAGCAAAGCACAGCTGGAGTCAGGGGGATGTGATGGGCTCAGGTTCAGCAGGGCCACCCAAGCAAGGGGGTAAACCAAGGAGTTGAACCCTCCCCATCCTGACTACTGACTCATTGTGTGATGTCCAGAAAGTCATTCAACGTCTCTGGGCCTCAAATACCACTGGGAGCTATGCATTCACGGAAAAAGGACAAAAAAGAACAGCAAAGACACTCATCAAATTCGTGAGGATGAAGAAACGGGCTAGTGACTGTGGCCGGGGTCAAAGAGGACTTTACTTGTAACGTTTATTTCATTTAAAGAATTTCAGGACTTGCGGCCAAAAATTAAAAAGTCAGCTAAAGACAGAGTTCGTATTTTACGCTTCGCATTCTCCTGACTTTTGAGAAGCCCTCGATGACAGCCAACAGTTCCCGCGCGTGGGGCTGCGCGGGGCGCGGCGCCCTGGGTCCTCCCCGGACCCCTCCCCAGGCCCCCCTGTCTTACGAGAGGACCACTCCCGAGGCTCGGGGAGGTGACCCACCCAAGGTCACGCGGGCTCCCGGTCCAGGACCGGGAAGGAGGGCCGCAGTCCCGCCGGGCTCGGCTGGGCTCGGGGCCCCGGAGCGAGAACGGCGGCCCCGCGGCGGGCGACGAGCGGGGCCAGGGCGGGGGATGCTCACGCTCAGGCCGGGCTGCAGGCGGCCGTACTGCTCGGACAACCAGAAGCCGCGCCGGTCCTCCAGCGCGATGAAAGGCTGGTCGGGGAAGCGCGCGCGGAACTTCCTGAGGAAGCCGCCCTCGAAGTCGGCCAGGACGCCGTCCATGTCCACCAGCACCCGCAGGGCGCGGCCGCCCGCCAGGCCCGCCGGTCCGCCTGACCCCCAGCGCTGCCCCGCCGGGCACGCCGCGCTGCGGGGCCGCCGCGCACACCAGCCGCCGAGCCGGATCATGGCCCCAGGCGGTCGCTCGACGCGGGCGCCGGGGCCTGGGCCGCGCCACCCCGCCGCGGCGGGCCCGGAGACATGACAGCGGTGGGGTAGGAAGGGAAGAAACCCCCGCCGGCCGGGGCGCGCGGGGAACGCGAGGAGCGCGGGGGGGCGCGGGGCGCGGGGCGCGGGGCGCTCGGAGCGCGAGCGCGCAGGCTCTGGCACCAGATCGAGGCTGCGGCACGCGCCCGGGCGGAGGCGGGGCTCGGGGGCGTGGCTTTGGGGACTGTCCACAGTCCCAGACTCTCCACTAGCATCTTCTGCCTGGACCGTGGACCTGGGCTCCCTCCTCCCACTGCAGCAGCGAGGCTGCGGGAGCTGTGCCCGCTGATGGAGCAAGGCTGTGTCGCTGAGCACTTACCGTATGGGGCTGCGGACAAAACGGACAAGTTCCTGCCATCCTGGAACGTCCCTCTTAGAAGAAGAGACAGGCGGGAAGCAACCAAGCGTACAAAACAGGCAAAAAAGATGACAGTAGTATGAAGGAACGAAAACAAGGACGAGGTTCACTCGGAGAGCCTCCCTGCTTTATAGTGAACATCTGGGGAGAGACTGATACTAGTAGGACAAATAAATACCTTGCAAACATCATGAAGCCTCAATAAAACTGGTGATTTTCAAATAAATCTATAAACATATTGTTTGGTACCCTGGTATTGATTGCTTTGAGTGCCTTCTTCTTCTTCTTTTTTTAACAGAAAAGAAAAAAAAAACAAAAAGCAGGATGACATGACGTTGGAGAGGTGGGGAGACAGGCAGGACGCTCAGGGAAGGCCTCTTGCAGGAGAGGATGCTGGAGCGAAGACGGAAATGGTGAGAAAAGAGGATGCAAGAACCAGAGAGACCTAGGGGTCCAGACAGCTTGAGCAGCAAGCCCCAAGGCCTCAGAGAGTGGAGAGGCCAATGAAACCACAATTTTCATTCTTATATTTCTTTGGCGCAGACTTGCTGAACATCTCCTATGTGCTCCGTGGTGGATATCAAGCGGTGAACAAAGTCCCCACCCTCACGGAGGGATAGTTTTGGATCTGTCTGAAACTATGGTGAAGGAAGGGTAGGGAGGTGCACTCTCAGGCCAGAGAGATAATGAAGGCCACAAGAAGCAGCGCAGCACAGTTTGAGAAGTATTTGGGGATGCCTGGGTGGCTCAGTGGGTTAAGCCTCTGCCTTCAGCTCAGGTCATGATTCCAGGGTCCTGGGATCCAGCCCCACATCGGGCTCTCTGCTCAGCAGGGGGCCTGCTTCCTCCTCTCTCTGCCTGCCTCTGCCTACTTGTGATCTCTGTCTGTCAAATAAATAAATAAAATCTTTTTTTTTTTTAAGAAAAGTATTTAAGCTGTGGTGTCCCACGGACCCATGCTCCAGCTGAAGCACACAGTAGGTCCTCAGCACCCTCACACAATGGTTACTCTCATGGAACCAACTGGATTCAAGGGAAGAGACCAAGTGTGATTCATCCCTGCACCCTGAATGAATGAAAAAATGAATGTGATTCTGGAAGGAACCTTTTCTGGTTATTCTCTGACCACCTAGCTAAGACTCCCCACTGTGTTTCTCTACCCTGATTTTATTCTTTAATTATGTCACCTTGTTTTTCTTCTTAATTGTATTACGAAAGTTTTCACACAGATGAGTTGAAAGACTTGTATGAGGAAGATACGTGTACCCACCACCTGGATTCTGTGGTGAACAGTTTGCTATATTTGCTTTACCATACATCAGTGCATCTCCCGATCTCTCCATCAGTCCATCTTATTCCTGGAGGCATTTCAAAGTAAGCTGTAGACATCAGTATATGTTACCCCTAAGCACATCAGCCTCTATAGCTTAAAGCGAGTTCAATGTAGTTATTTTTTTAAAGATTTTTTTAAAAGATTTTATTTATTTATTTGACAGAGAGAGATCACAAGTAGGCAGAGAGGCAGGCAGAGAGAGAGGAGGAAGTAGGTTCCCTGCTGAGCAGAGACCCCGATGTGGGGCTCGATCCCAGGACCCTGGAATCATGACTGGAGCAGAAGGCAGAGGCTTAACCCACTGAGCCGCCCAGGCACCCGAGTTCAATGTATTTAAACGTAAATTTTACAAGTGAAATGCAAAAATCTTAACATCATCATTCTGTGACTTTTGACAATGATCCCCAAGGGATGCATCCTTAGGAAGATGTGGAACAACGCTATCCAGATACAGTAGCCACTGGCCATATGTGGCTGTTGAATAATTAAAAGGTGCCTACTGCAGCTCTGGGACCAAGTTTTCCATTTTAGCTAACTTTAAATAATTTAAATAATCCACATGTCTGGTCAGCATGTCAAACAGTGCAGCTGTAGAACATCTCCATCTTCCCAGAAAGTTCCATCCCGCTTCTTCTCCTTCAGCCCCGTCTCCCACTATTCTAATTTTTTTCACTGTGAATGAGTTTTGCCTGTTCTAGGACTATGAGTGGCATCCTATGCTGTGTACTTTTTTGTGACTGACTTCTCCCACTCAGCATGTTTTTGAGTCACTCGTGTTGTTGTATGTATCAGAAGTTCCTTTTATTGCTGAGTTCTATTTAAATGCGTGAATATATGTCAGCTTGTCCATTCTCCCATTGATGGGCATCGAGCCGTTCCTAGTTTTGGACTATCATGGATAAAGCAGCTATGAATCATACAACTCTTTGTGTAGATTTTTCTCTCTCTCTCTCTCTCTTTTTTTTTTTTCATAAAACAAACTTTTATATAACTGAAGGATCCTTCCTGGGACTAGTTAATTGCCTTTACAAAAAAAAAACCAGAATAGAATGAAATTCCAGTGTTCCAAATCAACTTGTTACACATCAGTATAAACCCACAGTGTCCTGGCAAACAACATGCGTTCATTTTCTGTCTCATCCTAGAGTTCAAATCCTGATTCGTTTCAGCAGAGACTCCACAGGCAACAGGAAATATTGTGGCATTAAAATATTCATTTATACTTTTGTGGTAGTTCAACAGTGGTCTTATTTCTGGGCAAGTTTGCAAACCATACAAGGTTGGAAGCATCATAACTTAAATGGGTGCTAAGACTCAAATGAGAAAAAAATAAAGAAAAAAATGAAAAGAAAGGAAAACCTTTCTTTAAAAAGAAACCATAAGAATGCCAACAATATTGAAACCCCCTTTTTTAAAAAGGGGAATTTTTTTTTTGCTTAAAATATTTCACTATAAATGAATTTATGTCAGCTGTCAATGAAAGAATGTCACTAATACACTGTGGACACCTTTTGCAATGTAAATCCATGCCCCCCCCCCTTTTTTTTTACGTGGTGAAACCTAGCATGCTTCAACCTAGCAATTATTACAACAAATGTTATAGTCTAAAGCTCAAACACATTTTAGCAATTTTGAAATTGAATTGCGTACAAACCAAATAAAATGTACATCATGACACATATTGCCGCCTAAGACTGTGGGGACACTTGAGCCTTCCGCATCGATCTCAGTGCCTTTTCACGCAGGTGCTTTTCTAAGTCGTCGAGGTTGTCTTCAGGCTCGCTTTCGGTCTCCTTCTTAGGCTCGGGCTCTGCCTCCGGTTCCTCCTGTGCTGATGTGGTCGTGGGGGCAGTGGGGGCCGCAGGGGTGATAGCTGCTGCTGCAGCGGCGGCTGCCGCCACGGCCTTTTCCTTCTTGTGTTTTTTGTGTTTCTTGTGCTTCTTATCCTTTTTGTGTTTCTTGTCCTTCTTTTTCTTCTTCTTCTTTCCACCTCCTTCTGGGTCTGAGTTCCTCGCTGGAGATGGGCTTGGTGTTGGGCTTTTAGCCTTTTTGACCGGTACCGCTGGTGACCAGTTGGTTGAGGGGGACTGGGACTGGACAGGAGACTGAGGTGCTGGGGGCTTTTTAGCTGCTGGCTCAGGAGGTCCTGAGACAGATCGGGAGAATGAGACCCTCCTTACAGACTGAGGGCTTGGTGAGGCAGCCTTTTTTGTCTTTTTGGGTTCCAGAGTCCTGGAGACTCTCCTAATGGGCCTAATACTTGGAGAAGGGGACTGCCTTCTTTGGGGTGATGACGACGCTCCTCTTCGAACAGGTGGAGGGCTTGAGGAATTTGAGGAGCTCGAGGCCGTGGTGAGGGCGAATGCCTTTTGTTTGGTTGTGGTGACCGGGGCTCACGCACAGAGCGGCTGGGGGAAGACCCTTTCCTATGCTTTGATGATAATGAAGGCGAACCTCTCTTGGTGACTGGGGAGCTTCTTTGTTTGGGAGGTGGAGAATGGGAGACCCGACACTTTGGTGGTGGAGATGGTGATGGCCTTCGTTTAGGAGGGGGAGGGGGAGAAGCTGTTCTTCTCTTTGGAGGCGGGGAAGGAGAGTATCTCCTCTGTATTGGAGGAGAGTATCTTCTTGGAGAAGGTGAGTGCGGGCGGGGTGGTGGAGGAGTCCTTCGTCGTGGTGGCGGTGTGGGAGATGTGCGCCTACGAGGAGGAGGGGCAGGAGAAGGAGAACGTCGCCTTCTGGTGGGTGGTGGGGAGGGACTCCTCCTCCGTCTACCACGAGGGGAAGTCTCCTTCTGGCGCTTTCAAGGTGATGGAGAGGCACTCCGGGAAGGGGAATGTCTTCGCCGCCTGCCTACCTCACCATTCTTCACATGGGACCTCTTGGGTCGCTCATCTTCTGAGGAAGAAGAGGAGCCAGAATCAGATGAAGACTGCTGGTTCTGTCGTCTGTACTGACGTCTCTGCTGCACAGAATCTGCCGCAGCCATTTTGCCACCTTTATCTTCTTCCGATTCAGGTAACTCTACTTTTCTAGGCTTAGGTGCTGGTGAGGGGGACTCTCTTTTCTCAGTACCTTTATGTTTTGTCACTTTACCTGAAGGTCTCCCTGGAGAGACAGAAACACGACTTTTTCTTGTACGGTTTGACTGCTGGGGTGTTGGGGAATGACGAGTTTTTGGCGGTGGAGTTGCTGGAGGTGATGGCCTATGCCTTCGCCTGGGAGGACTCGCTGAAGGAGATAACCTACGAGTTTTTCGAGTGGGGCTGGATGTCCTCTTAGGAGGCTTCTTTGGCGGTGACCGGGAACGAGACAAAGAGGATGATGAGCTACTTCTAGACAAGGATGCTGATGAACGCCTTCTTTGTCTCACTGGAGATCTACTCCTTCTATGCCTGGGTGGAGGTGGCATTCGTCTTGGTGGGGTTCTTCTTCGAGGAGATGGCCACCTTCTCGGACTTGGCCTCCTTCTAGGTGAGTATGATCTTGATCGGGATCTATGACGTCGTCTAGGTCGAGTATGAGAAGGAGAGCGAGACCTTGTTCGGGATCTTGATTTGGAACGTGACCGAGATCTTCGTCGGGTCTTCTCCTTCTCCATTTCTTTTTTGGAATTTTTCTCTGGAGAAGGTTCTTTAGGCTCTGGTACAGGTTCAGGTTTGGGAACTTTCAGGATGTCACTAGTAGAAGTGGCCTCTTGTACTGAAGGTTCTTTTACTTTCACTGATGGTTCTGGGAGCTCTGGAGTTTTTTCCTTCTTTTCTGGAGCAGGGGAAGGACTCCGGCTCTTGGTTCTGTGACGGGGAGATCGAGAATCACTGAGCTTTCCCTCTCTCCTGACAGGGGAAGATCGTCTTCTAGGGGAAGGACATCTGGATTTGCGTCTTCTTGGGCTTTGAGACCTCTCCCTTTTTTTTTCTGCTGCTTTCTTTTTCTTCCTTATCCCTCTTATCCTTGTCTTCATCTTGCTTTTTCATAGAAGCCAACTTTTCTTGTTCAATTTATCTCTGTTTTATTTCTTCTTTCTTCAGTTCTAGAAAAGCAGAAGGGATTCCAGCGATGTTTTCTTGTGCACTTAAGAGGAGGGGCCACAGTTCTCCCATAAATTCTCTAGAATTTTTTCCATTCAAAAACCCAGTCAGGTTGATTTGCATCATTTTGGAGTCTGGATTCTTCACTTCCAGCTGGTTGAATATAAACTCAATCACAACATCATCTTCAAACCCAAGGATTTCCGTTACTCGTTTTGTTATCCAAGGCTTTATAACCTCCAAATTTACTTTGCTCATGTCCACCTTTTTTTCTAGGCATTCTGCAAATTTCAGCTGCTTCAGTAGCTTCTTCTGTTTATTGCTGAACCGATTATCCTGCTCTGCACTTGTTCCGCGGAAGAATCCCGTGTCCATCTTGCTGCCTCACTTGGAGATCGCCTTTTTTTCTCTCTTGAGTAAATACCTAAAAGTGAGATCATTGAGTCCTAGAAAAAGATTATGTGTTTAGGTTGTTTTTTTTTAATCTTATTTATTTTTTTGACAGACAGAGATCACAAGTAGGCAGAGAGGCAGGCAGAGAAAGAGGGAGAAGCAGGCTCCCTGCTGAGCAGAGAGCCTGATGTGGAGCTGGATCCCAGGACCCCAGGATCATGACCTGAGCCAAAGGCAGATGCTTTAACCCACTGAGCCACCCAGGCATCCCGTATATGTTTAGTTTTATAAGAAACTGCCAGAAGGGCATCTGGCTGGCTCAGTTAGTGAAGGATACCACTCTTGATCTCGAGGTTGCGAGCTCAAGCCCACATTGGGTATAGAGATTATTTTATTTCATTTTATTTTTTAAAGATTTTATTTATTTCTTTGACAGAGACAGATCACAAGTAGGCAGAGAGGCAGGCAGAGAGAGAGGGGGAAGCAGGCTCCCTGCCGAGCAGAGAGCCCGATGCGGGGCTTGATCCCAGGACCCTGAGATCATGACCTGAGCTGAAGGCAGAGGCTTTAACCCACTGAGCCACCCAGGTGCCCTAGAGATTATTTTAAAATAAAATCTTAAAACAAACCTGGCAGATATTTTTCAAACCAATTGCACCATTTTATACACTCACAAGGAATGTATAAGAGTTCTGTTTGTCCCATATACTTGCCAACATTTGATGCTGTCAGTCTTTTTAGTCATTCTGGTGGGTGTGTTGGTGGTATCCCATTCTGTTCTATTTTGCATACATCACCATGTTTTTTATTTCTAAAGTGGTTTGCTTTAGGGGTGCCTGGGTGGCTCAGATTGTTAAGCGATTGCATTCAGCTCAGGTCATGATCTCCAGATCCTGGGATCAAGCCCCACATCGGGCTTCTGGCTCAGCTTCTTGCTCCCTCCCTCCCTCTCTCTCTCTCTGTCTCAAATGAATAAATAAAATCTTTTAAAAAATAAAATGATTTGCTTTATTGTTTACTTATGGGTTTTTATTTTTTGTCTCTACTTTAGAATGTATGTTGCACAGGGATAATGTGTGTTGCATGGTGTGTTTGGTTATATGTCCCTAGTGCTTAGAACAGGGCCTGGCATACAGTATGTGTTCAATAAATTCATTCGTGTAAGTATTCAACAAATAGTTTTTGTGTGCCTTGAACACAGCAGATATTGCTGATCTCATTTGATAGGTGACAACACTGGGACTAAGGGACAAGAGGTACAGCCATGTTTGAATAGCTGATAATAAATGGTAATCAGAGCTAACATACAAATGCTTACCTACTCTTGTGTCAGGCACCATCTAGGCTCTTTGTGTGAACTGTCTGACTTAATTCCACAAAGTTGCCATGAAGAATACTAATATTAACCCATTTTAAAAGATAAAAGCACTGAAGCACTGAGAGATTAATAATTGCCCCTTGGTGTGGTCATTTGAAACAAATGATTTTAATATTTTTTCCTTCAAAAAATGGAGCCGAATTCCTGTGCCCTTAGATATGGGCTGGATTTACTTCTGATTAATACTATGGTGGAAATGATGGTTTGTGACTTCCAAGAATAGGTCATATAAAACATTGTGACCTCTCTCTCTCCCATTTCTCTCCCTGCCATGCTTGTGGACACTCAAGGAGACCCATGGAGAGGTCTTCATGTTAAGGAACTCTGACCACCTGCCAACATCCAGAGAGGAACGGAAGTTCCCCTGATGGTCACGTGAGCAAGCCATCTTAGAAACAGACCCTTCCACCCCAGTCAAGCATTCAGATGATGCAGCTTCAACTGGTATCTTGACTATACTCTCATGAGAGACCCTGAACCACCCACTTCATCTGCTCTCAGATTTATAACTCAGAAATGGTGAGATGGCAAATGTTCTTTGTTTCAAGTCTCTAAGTTTGGGGGTAATTTTTACACATCGATAGCTTGCAAATACACTAGGTCACCAGCAAGCATTAGAGCTGGGATTCAGTTCAGTCCAGTCAGACCCCAAATGACACAGTGGACATAAATGACGTCTACCCTTAAATGAGTTTCTCTCATGCACCAGGTTCCATGCAATGGTCTCTCTGTATTAGTGACTTTGATTGGAGCCTGGCACCTGATGATTGCCCTGCAGTGCAGTGACTGGGGACTGCAGCCTCTGGACTTCAACCACCTGGGTTTTAATCATGATTCTGGCACTTTGACATGTCTTTAAACAGATTTCCTCATTTACAAAACGGGAATAATAGTAGCATCCATTTCCTAGGGTTCTTGTGGAATCACATGACTTTTTACACTTACAGCATTCACAACAGAGTCCTGTACAAAGTAGACACTCGGTGTCTATCATTTGTGTTACCTTGAGAGTTGTTGATCTTGTGTTACCTGATACTTGATTTCTATCAAACGTGATGACCTACACACAGCATACAAGCACTTTATTTTGTTGTATCTTCACGATGACCCTATGAAGTATGTATCATCATTTCACAGGGTAGACATAGCCTCAGAAAGGTGATGTAATATTTCCCAGGTCACACAGCTAGGAACTAACACATTTGACCTGTGATTCAAGCCTGTATGAATTCAAACCAACCCTTCCCATCACATGATCTTCCAATCTCTGCATTAACCTAGATTTTCTGCTAACTGGTTAGGGTGGAACAGAGAACTGCCAAGGGTGCCTGGTGGGGGTGCAGTCAGTTAAGCATCTGACTCTTGATTTCAGCTCAGGTCATGATCTCAGGGTCCT
The DNA here is from genome assembly GCF_009829155.1 of Mustela erminea. Lineage (NCBI taxonomy): Eukaryota > Metazoa > Chordata > Mammalia > Carnivora > Mustelidae > Mustela > Mustela erminea. The sequence continues at coordinate 12,442,889 of NC_045631.1, read as the reverse complement.
GGGATCGAGTCCCGCATCGGGCTCTCTGCTCGGCAGGGAGCCTGCTTCCTCCTCTCTCTCTCCGCCTGCCTCTCTGCCTACTTGTAATCTCTGTCTGTCAAATAAAATAAATAAAATCTTGAAAAAAAAATCTGATTAAGCAGTTCCTTTTTCTATGCCTAATCTTCTGAGAGTATTTTTTTTTTAATCATGAATGCATGTTGAATATTGACAAATGCTTTCTCTGCATGCATCAGTTTATATGATCATATAGTTTCTCTCCTTCAGGCTGTTAATATGATGGGTTACACTGATTTTCAAACAATGAACAACTCATGCATTCCTGAGATAAAGCCCGCTTAGTCATTGTATGACTTTTTATCTATTGCTGAATTCAATTTGATAATATTCTGTTGCGGTTTTATGTGCCTATGTTCATGAATGATATTATTCTGTAGTTTTCTTGGAAGTTTAAGTTGTTGATTTAAGAACTTGTTTTATAATACAATGTGTAATGCCATACTATTTTCTCTAAGCACTGCTTTAGCTGCATCTCAGAAATTTTGATATATTATATTTTAATTTTCATCCAGTTCAAAATATTTTCTCGTTTCCCTGGAGACTTCAACTTCAACCCATAAACTGTTTATAAGTGTGTTCTTCCGTGTCCAGGTACTTAGAAAGTTTCCAGTTACCTTTTTGTTCTTGATTTCTTCTTTAATTCCATTATTTAAAGAACATGCTTCGTTTGATTCCAATTTGTTTAAATTTGTTAAGACCTGTGTTATGACCCACTATATGGTACGTCTTGCAGAATGTTTCATGTGCATTTGAAAAGAACGTGTATTGTGCTCTTATCAAATAAAGTGTTGTATGAAATACCAATTAGATAATACCAATTAGATAAAAATTGTTTGATGGTGTTGTTCAGTTTTTCTATTTCTTTTTTTTTAAGATGTTATTTATTTATTTGTCCAAGAGAGAGAGCACAAGCAGGAGGAGTGGTAGGCAGAGAGAGAGGCAGGATCCCCATTGAGCAGGGAACCTGATGTGGGACTCTACCCCAGAACCCTGGGATCATGACCTGAGCTGAAGGCAGAGGCTTAACCCACTGAGCCACCCAGGGACCCCCAGTTTTTCTATTTCCTTGCTTATTTTCTGTCTATTTGTTCTATCAGTTACTTACAGAGCAATGTTAAAATCTCCAACTATAACCATGGGTTTGTCCATTTCAACTTTTTAAAATCAATTTCATTCATATATTTTGAGGTTAAGTTTATACACATTTGAGATTGTTATGTCTTCTTGATGAATTGACTCTTTCAGCATTATCTTTATCTCTGTTAATTTTGCTTGAAAGATACATCACTACAGAATCTACAAATACTGTAAGGGTAATAACAGAATACTATGCACAACTCTCTTTACACAATTTTACTATGTTTGACAGTAATACAGACACCTCCAACTTTCTTTTGACTAGTGTTTCAAGGCATATCTTTTCCTACCCTTTTATTTTTTTTCTTTGCATTAACTTTTAGGTGAGTTTCTTGCAGGTAAATTATACTTGGATCAACTTTTTTTTGTAAGTTTTTTTTTTAATTTAACACAGAGAGAGAGAGATTACAAGTAGGCAGAGAGGCAGGCAGAGAGAGGGAGAGGGAAGCAGGCTCCCTGCTGAGCAGAGAGCCCGATGCGGGGCTCAATCCCATGATCCTGGAATTATGACCTGAGCCGAAGGCAGAGGCTTAACCACTGAGTCACCCAAGCGCCCCTTGGATCAGCTTTTTAATCCATTTGGACAATATCAATTCTGTAATATGTATGTTTAAAACATTTATATTTAATGTAATTGTACATGTGATTGGATTTAGACCTACCATTTCATTACTTGTTCTCTGTTTGTTTCTTCTGTTTTTCAATTCTCTGTTGTTTTATTTCCCACCTTCTTTTGGATTATTTGACATTTTTATTATTTTTCATGTTTCTATCAAGTTTTTTTTCACTTTTTAGTGGTTACAATATATACTCCAGGATTACAATATTTATTTAACTTTTCATATACTACTAGGAATAAATATTTTACCCCTTCAAGTAGAATATACAAATCTTACCACTATTTGGTCCATTTACCCTCCCCTTTTCCGTTGTGGTTGTCACATTTTACATCTACAAACACTGGAAACCCCATCAGACCTTACTATACATTTTTTCCATCATGGTAAGTACACTATTTAATCCCCATCACCTATTTCCCCCATCCTGCAACCAACCTCCCTTCAGCTAAGAGTCAATTTCTTGGTTTCTCTCTTTTTCCTTTGCTCATTTGTTTCTTAAATTCCACATATGATTGAGATGATATGGTATTTGTCTTTCTCTGGCTGACTTCCATAGCACAGCATTATACTCTCTAGCTCTATCCATGTTGTTGTAAATGGCAAGATTTCATTATTTTTATGGCTGAGTAATATTCCATTATATAAAATATACCACAACTTCTTTACCCATTCATCTATCAGTGGGTACCTGGGCTGCTTCCAGAGTTTGGCTATTGTAAATAATGTTTCAATAAGCATAGGGGTGCACATAGCCCTTTAAATTAGTGTTTCCGCATTTTGGGGGCAAATACCCAATAGTGAGGTTACTGGATCAAAGGTTAGTTTTATTTTTATTTTTTTGAGGACTACCCATACTGTTTTCCACAGTGGTTCCACCAGTTTGCATTCCAACCAACTGTGCAAGAGGGTTTCTTTTCTTCTACATTCTTGCCTACACTTGTTGTTTCTCGTGTTGTTGATTTTAGGCATTCTGACAGGTGTGCAGTGATATTTCATTGGAGTTTTGATTTGCATTTCTGGGGTGATTAGTGATGTTGAGCATCTTTTCATGTGTCTTTTGGCCATTTAGATGTCTTATTTGGAGAAATATCTGTTCATGTCTTCTGCCCATTTTTAAATTGGAGTATTTGTTTTTTAGGTGTTGAGTTGTATCAGTTCTTTATATATTTTGGATACTAGTCCTTTATCAGATAGGTCATTTGCAAATGCCTTCTCCCGTTAAGTAAGTTGCCTTTTAGTTTGGTTGATTGTTTCCTTCATTGTGCAGAGCTTTTTATTTTGATGTAGTACCAATAGTTTGGTTTTGCTTTTGTTTCTCCTGCCTCAAGAGACATATATAGAAAAATGTTGCTATGGCTAATGTCAGAGAAATTGCTGAGTGTTCTAGGAGTTTTATGGCTTCAGGTCTCACATTTAGGTCTCTAATCCATTTTGAATTTATTTTTGTGTATGGTAGAAGAAAGTGGTCCAGTTTCATTGTTTTGCATGTAGCTGTCTAGTTTTCCCAATATAATTTTTTGAAGAGACTGTCTTTTTCCCATTGTATATTCATTCCCCCTTTGTCAAAGACTAACTGACCATATAGTTGTTTATTTATTTATTTCTGGCTTTCCATTTATTTATTTATTTATGGCTTTTCCATTCTATTCCATTGATATAGGTGTCTATTTTGATGCCGATACCATACAGTTTTAATTACCATGGCTTTGTAACTTGAAGCCTGGAATTGTGATACCTCCAGTTTTGTTTTGGTTTTTCCAAGTTGTGTTTGCTATTCACAGACCATATTATAAATTTGGTTTTCAAACATTATATATATTTTAAAGAATCTAAGAAGAAAAAATTTAAAGCATTTAAGAAAAAAAAAAAGGCTTTATCTAGATAGTCACCATTTCTGTTATTCTTCATTCCTACCTTTTCAGGTTTCCCTCTGGTATCCCTCATTTTCCATCTGAAGAACTCTTTTCAGATTTCTTTTTTTTTTTTTTTAAGACTTTACTTATTTATTCAACAGAAAGACAGTGAGGGTGGGAACACAAGCAGGAGGAGTGAGAGAGGGAGAAGTGGGCTTCCCACCAATCAGGGAACCGGATGTGGGGTCAATCCTAGGACCCTGGGATCATGACCTGAGCCAAAGGCACTTAATGACTTAACAACATAACGACTGAGCCACCCAGGTGCCCCTCAGATTTCTTTTAGATCAGGTCTATATGTGATAAATTCTGCATTTTCTTTCTTCCAAGAATGTCTTAGTCTGCCTTAATTCTTGAAAGGTATTTTTGTGGGATGTAGAATTAGGTGTTTGCAGTTCTTTTCTTTCAGCACTTGAAAAATGTTGTCCCACATCTTCTGATCCCCATGTTTTCTGATGAGAAATTTGGAATTATTTTAATCATTCTGTCCCTATACGTAGTTCTTTGTTACTCCGGCTGCTTCGAATATTGATTTTGTCTTTTATTTTCAGTTGTTTAATTGTGATGTGTCTGGGGATGGATCTGTTCATCCTGTTTGGATTTTGGTGAGTTTCTTCAATCTGTAATCTCAATCTGTTGCCAAATTTGGAATGTTTCAGACCATTATTTCTTCAAATACTTTTTATACATAGTGTTTTTCCTACTGTTTTTCTGGAATTCAAATGACATAAACATTAGACCTTCTGGGTATTGTTCTATAGGTCCTTGCAACTTTTTTTGTTTTTAGTTTAGGTTTTTTTTTTTCCTCTCTCTGTTGTTCAGCTTAAACTGTTTTCATGTTCACCAACCCCTTCCCCCTTATCTCCATTCTATTAGTCATCCAGTCTAGCTTTTTTTTTCTTTTTTTCAGTTATTGTGTTCTTTAACTCTATAATTTCTTTTTGATTCTTTTTGAAATCTTCTATTTCTCTGCCAAACCCGTCTATCTTTCCATTTGTTTCAAGTGTGCTCATCCTTTTTCTTGAAGCATGGTTATAATGAACTTAAAGTCTGTCTGATAATCCCAACGTCTGTGTCATCTCTGAGCTGACATGATGACTGTCTCTCCTCTTGTTAGAATTTGACATTTTTGGGGTGCCTGTGTGGCTCAGTCAGTTAAGCATCTGCCTTCAGCTCAGGTCATGATCTCTAGGTCCTGGGATGAAGTCCTGCATCATGGCAGGGAGCCTGCTTCTCCCTCGTGCTCTACCCCTCCCTCCCTCTCTCTCTCTTTCAAATAAGTAAATAAAATCTCTTTTTAAATAATTTGATATTTTCATGGTTCTTAATATGCAGGCAATTTTGCATTGTATCCTGAACATTTTGAATATTGTGTTATGAGACCCTGGGTCTATATAAATCCTATGGAAAATGTTGATTTTGTTTATTTGTTTGTTTGTTTGTTTTGCTTTGCTTTGTTTTAGCAGGCCATTGACCTGCTCTACATGTTAGCTCAATTCTCTATTTTCTACCAACTTTTTGGGCACTACAACTTCATTAGCTCAGTTTTCAAAGCTGCAACAGTGCTGTTCAGATCTTCCTGTATGTGCACCACCTAGTTGTCAGTCTCAGACCTGGGAGGTTGTCTACCCCATAGTTCAATTTCCAAAATTTTGGTGTACAGTTTAGGGTGGAATTCACACGTGCATTACTTGGAGGTGAGATCATGAATTCATATACAGCTTTATGGGATCACTTTTTTGGTGTCTATGATTTCCTTAATACCTTCGCGTCTCAGGGGGATATCCCTTGGTGTAGTTTGCTTCATCTATTTTGGGTTTGAGGTTCATTGAGCTTCTTGAATCAGTAGGATTATAGTTTTTATCAAATTCAGAAAGTTTCCAGCCATTTTTTTTTCAAATGTTTTTCTGCTTCCTGACCAGAAGGACCCTAACCCTATGTTGTCAATTCTATTGTTGTCTCTATGTTATGCATGCTTGGAGTCCCTTTGATTGGGGAAACAAGGACACATCATATCCAAATTGCTTAAAACTAGTAATAAAGAGAAAATCTTAAAATCCTCCAGAAAAATAAAGACACATGATTTACAGAGGAACAAAGATAAAGTTGACAGCAAGTTTTGTGTCAGAAACATTGCAAGTGACATTGAAGAATGGGAAAATGATATGAATAGACATTTCTCCAAAGAATATATACTGATAGCCAAAAAGGATATGAAAAGATACTCAGCATCACTGATCATTACATAAATGCAGATCAAAACCACAATGAGATACCATGTGAGAGCCATTAGGATGGCTATCACAAAATTTATTTTTAAAATATAAAATAAAAAATGTTGGAGAGGATATGAAGAAATCAAATTTCTGTGCACTGCTAGTGGGAAATGGTATTGTAGTACCTCAAAAAAATAAAAATAAAATTACTGTATAATCCAGCAATTCCACTTCTGGGAATACATCCCAAAGAACTGAAAGCAAGGACTTGAACAAATATTTGTACACCCATGTTTAAAGAACATTACTAATAGTAGCCCAAAGGCAGAAGCGATCCAAGTGTCCATTAATGAATGAGTAAATAAACAAAAGGTGGTATATCCATACAATGGAGTATTTTTCAGCCTTTAAAAGGAGGAAATTCTGACACCTGCTACAACATGGATGAACCTTGAAGACATTATGCTGAGTGAAATAGCCAATCACAAAAGGCCACTCAGTATAGGATTGGGTTTACAGCAGAAAATAGGCAAACCTACAGATATGGAATGTAGATTACTGGGTGCCAGGGGTTGGGGAGGGTAGAATTAGGACTAATTGCTAATACATATGTGGTTTCCTTTGCAGGTGATAGAAACACTCTGAACTTAAATAATGGTGATTGTTTGCACGACACAGTGAATATACTAAAACCCACTGACTACACTAAATACACTAAAATAGTGAATTCCATTAAATGAATTATATATTTGTCTTTAAATGACTATAAAACAGATAAAAGAAAACAGCTTCTTATAATGTATAAAGCTTCAAGGAAAAATTCACAATTATTGTCAGAGATTTTTAAATATCTGTCAAAAACTGATAGAACAAGTAGACAGAAAACCACAAAGGATATGAAAGACTTGAACAGTGCTATCAACCAATTTAACCTAATTAACATTTTTGTAACACTCTACATAAACAACAGTAATGTATGCATTCTTGTTCAGTGCGCATGGGACATTTATCAAGATAGGCCATATTCTGGACTGTAAAAGGATCCAAGTCATACAAAGTGTGTTTTCTGAACACAGTGGAATTAAATTAGAGCTCTGAAAAATCTCCAGGTATTTGTAAACTAAAAGCACATTTCTAAATGTCCACAGAGCAAAGAATAAATCAAAAGAAAAATTAGAAAGTATTCTGAACCAAATGAAAATTGAAATACAACATATCAAAATTTATAGAGTACCATTACAGCAGTGGTGATTACTGAAACAGATATTTCATTCAAGAAGATCTATAGATGCCAATATGCACACAAAAAGATACTCAGCCTCATTCGTCATCAGGAAAATGGAAACTAAATCCACAATTAGATATCACTCCATATCCACTAAAATGGCTAAAATTTAAAAAACTGGCTATAGCAAATGTTGACAAAGGTGTGGAAGAACTGGAACTCTCATACACTGCTGGTAGAGAAGAAAAATTGTACAAACACTTTAGAAAACCTTTTGGCAGTTTCTTAAAAAGTTAAACATACAACTATCTTACTATCCATCTATTCCGCTCCTGGCTTTGGACCCAAGAGGAAAAAAATATGTTCATATGAAATTTTGCACATGGATATTCAGAAAAGCTTTATACGTAATAGCCCCAAAATGGAAATAACCCAAGTGTATCCATCAACATTGTGCTACATATAATGTCGTATATCTATATAATAGAATATTATTTAGCACTTAAAAAGGAACAAACTAATGACAAATGTAAAACATGGGTGAGTCTTAAAGTAATTATGATGAATAAAATAAACCTGACAAAAAAGAATATGTACGGCATGATTGCATTGATATAACATTCTAGGAAATGCAAACCAATCTATAGTTATTGAAGCCAATTAATGATGGGGAAGAGAGAGATTACAAAAGGTCACTTTTGGGGGTGATGGATATATTTACTCTCTTCATTGAGGAGATAGTTTTGTAGGTGGGTACATAAGTCAAAATGTTTTATCAATTTTTATTTGTTTTATCAGATTTTTGTCAAACTTTAAATGTGTGGAATTTTTTGCAAAGTATACCTCAATTTAAAAACAAAAGTTTTATCCAAGAAATGGAAAGTAAGAAAATGTAAGTGAAATGGAAACAATATTCAGATTGTTATTCAACATTGCCAAGTATTGTTGTTGTTGTTGTTGTTGTTGTTGTTATTATTATTGTTGTCATTGTTGTTGAGTCTTCAATTAGTTCATCCCTTGAAGTTCCCAGGGACATGGGCTGGTAAATTCGCTTCTAAAATTAAAACAGCTTAAATTCTGCTTTCTGTCACTTGCGACTCAAGAGTGCTAAGTAGTACAATTCTAACCTCTGAAAGAATAAGATACAGCCTAGAGAAATTAAGAAAAAAAATCCTATTTACAATTGCACCCAAAATAATAAGATACCTAGGAATAAACGTAACTAACAAGGTGGGAGACCTGTCTTCTGAGAACTACAACACATTGATGAAAGATATTCAAGACAACACAAAGAAATGGAAAGACGTTCTATGTTCATGCATTGGAAGAATAAATATCATTAAAATGTCTATACTACTCAGAGCAATCTACACATTTAATGCAATCAGTATCAAAATACCAACATAATTTTTAAAAAATTTTTTTTTATTTATTTGTCAGAAAGAGAGAGAGAGAAAGCATACAAGCAGGCAGAGAGGCAAGCAGAGGTGGAGAGAGAGGCAGGCTCCCCGCCAAGCAAGGAGTCCGACATGGGACTTGATTCCAGGACCCCGGGATCACGACCCGAGCTGAAGGCAGCGGCCCAACCCACTGAGCCACCCAGGCATCCCCCAACAGAATTTTTCACAGAACTAGAACAAACAATCCTAAAGTGTGTATGGAACAACAACAGATCCCAAATAGCCAAAGCAATCTTGAAAAACAAAGCTGAAGACACCACAATCCTGGACTTCAAGTTATATTTCAAAGCTGTAGTAATAAAAAAGCTTGATACTGGTAGAAAAATAGACACATATATCAACAGAACAGAATAGGAAACCCAGAAATGGACCCACAACTGTATGGTCAATTAATCTTTGACAAAGCAGGAATGAATATCCAATGGGGAAAACACAGACTCTTCAACAAATGATGCTGGGGAAATTGGACAGCAATATACAAAAGAATGAAAGTGGACCATCTTATCACACTATACACAAAAATAAATTCAAAATGGATTAGAGACCTAACTCTGAGACCTGAAACCATAAAATTTCTAGAAGGGAACACAGGCAATAACTTCTTTGACATCAGCAAATTCTTTCAAGATATGTCTCCTGAGGCAAGGGAAATAAAAGCACAAATACACTATTGATATTACACCAAAATAAAAATCTCTGCACAACAAGGAAACAATCAACAAAACTAAAAGACAACCTACTGAATAGGAGAAGATATTTGAGAATAATGTATCCAACAAAGGGCTAGTATCCAAAATATATAAAGAACTGATATAACTTGGAACCCTGGGTGGTGCAGTCCTTTGGGCTTCTGGCTCTTCGTTTCTGCTCAGGTCATGATCTCCGGTAGTAGGATGGGGCCCAGGATGGGCTCCAAGCTCGGGGAGGAGTCTGCTGGGGTTTCTCCCTCCCTTTTCCTCTGCCCCTCCTCTCTCTCTCTCTCAAATAAATAAATTATTAAAAGAAAACAACAACAACAACAACAACTGATACAGCTCAATACCTAAACAAATAATCCAATTTAAAAATGGGCAGAGAACATGAACAGACATTTCTCCCCAGAAGACATCTAGAAAGCCAACAGACACATGAAAAGATGCTTTTCATCACTTATCATCAGGGAAATGGAAACCAAAACTCCAATGAGATATTATCATGCCTGTCAGAATGACTAAAATCAACAACGCAAGAAACAACAGGTGTTGGCGAGGATGCGGAGGAAAAGGAACCCTTGTGTCCTGTTGGTGGGAATGCAAATTGGTGCAGCCACTGTGGAAGACAGTATGGAGCTTCCTCAAAAAGTTCAAAATAAAATTACCTTAAAATCCAGCAATCACACTGGATATTTATCCAAATAATTCAAAGGTATACAGGTCTCCCCAGTTTCCCCAGAACCACATGGATCTCCAAGTAGAAGTGGAGTATGTGGATAGTGCTTACACAAGTGCCTGACATTGCTTTTTCTCAGTATTATCGACTATTCCTTTCCTTTTATTTATTTATTTATTTTACTATTCCCTTCTTTGAAGTTACTTCACTTGATAAAGCTATTTCAGTGAAGGGCATGTGGCTGGCTTAGTTGGTGAGTGACTGATCAAGTGACTCTTGATCTTTGGGTTGTGGGTTCAAGCCCCACATTGGGTGTAGAGATTACTTTAAAAAATTAAATATTTTAAAAAGCCATTTCAGTGATGAATTTGCAAATATCTACTGGAATTGAAAATGCTTTGCAAATTGAAAACACTAGACAAATCTCTGAGATTATTACTATTGTTATAGACAAGCAGTATTCAATTGAGACACGCCAGCATCTTCCTCATTCACCGTATTTTAGCCACAGTGGCATTTTTTTTTTCTTTTCCAGAAACACACCAAGCTTATTTAGGTATTAAGATCTTTGTATACCATGTTTGTTTCTCTTTCTTTTGATTTCTATTCCCCTGGTTTTCTTTTGACTGGCTCCTGTCACCCTTCAAACTTGAGAATATTTCCTGACCTTTCTATGTTCAGTCACTATGTGACTTTCTTCATAGCATGTGTTAATTATCTGAAATTATTTTGTTCATTTGCTTGTTTAGTGTCTTACTCTTCAAATCAGAACTTTGGGTAGGCAAGGACTTTCTGTCTTGTTCACAGACATATCCCCAGCATCTAGCACAGGACTTGACACATATTAACCACAAAGGAGATGTGTGTTCAAAGAGAGAAGGAACAAATGATTAAATGTAACATCTCCACCAACTGCTGGGCCTCTGTTTGTTGTAAGGTGTGTCTCAAGTAATTGCCAGATTTTACAAATGACTAGCTTTTAAAAAGACACAAAGAACATATTCAAGGCTACCCTTGTAAGCACATCTCTTCTAGTCACTTCATTTTGGAGAGGAAGAGAGATGGGTAGAAAGTTTTAGGTGTTTTTGAAATTAGTGTAATTTGTCTTGTGGTTTCTCTGTTTCAATTTAGCATGCATCGAATTATCTGCTTATTTACCTCAGATTACAGGGCACGACCTCAGAGTTTCTGGTGCAGTAAATCTTGAGTGGGGGTTCAAGGATTTGTATTTCTAAGAAGTTCCCAGATATTGCTGATGCTACTGGTTGCAGAACTACGTGGGGGATGAGCTACCACAATATAAATGGACAACACATTTTAAAGTAGGATTAGTATCTGCGGCTATTTTAAATTACTGTAGTGCTTTACTCCTCTGCAACATTTTTTGACTTTCACTAAAATCCATGTACATACATAGACGTGTGTCCTACAAGTCAAAATATCTGTCTTGTGTGTTACAAGATCAAAGAATAAGGACCAAATGCTGCCAGAGAACATTCAGGGTCATTTCCATCTTAGAGTGCATGTGTTAAAGCCATTCATCTAAATATGTCCCAAATTCACCAATTTATTTCAATCCATGCTTTCAAGATACAATTATTATTATTATATTTCATGTCGACTACTACAATATCTTCCTAAATGGCTCTCTAACATCATCCATATGATGCCAGACCACCTTTTCTAAATACAGATCCAACGATTCTACTTGTTTATAAAACTCTAACTTCCCAATCTTCTCAAGAAGTCCTGTATCTTTAAGACAGCTGACTTAATGTGGTCACTGTCTACCGTGTAGCCCCATCTCATACCACTCCCCTTCAACTCTCATGAGCTCCTTTCAGTTCGTTGATGTCAGATAGCAAACTGCCTCCCACCACAAGGTCTGACCATACGCTGTTTTGCAGGAAAATTCTATTTCCCTTACATTACTAACTCCTAGTCTTTTTTTCAGAGCTCAGCTGGTATCATTTCTTCAAGAAAGCCTTTCCTATTGTTCCCAGGCTAGGTCAGTTTCTTCTGTTGCATGATCCTACAGAACTTTGCTCCATTCCTTCAGAGCACTACCCCCTTTTTTTGGTCTCTATTTGTTCATTATCTTCAGGGAAGAAGGATCATGACTGTTTTTACTCACCAGTGTATCCCTAGCACCTAGCACAGCACATTGCTTATGCTTACTAAATGTTGGATTAAATTTATTTATTTATTTAAAGATTTTATTTATTTATTTGACAGAGAGAGATCACAAGTAGGCAGAGAGGCAGGCAGAGAGAGAGAGGAGGAAGCAGGCTCCCCGCCAAGGAGAGAGCCCAATGTGGGACTCAATCCTAGGAGCCTGAGATCATGACCCCAGCTGAAGGCAGAGGCATAACCCAGTGAGCCACCCAGGCGCCCAATGTTGGATGAAATTTAAAATGTATGCTTATTTTCTCAGTCCCTACTATGCACCAAACGCTATGGTAGGCCCTTAGAGGATACAGAGGTGAGTAGGGCAGATGCTCGAATTTAAGGAACTCCATGACAGTTAAGAGCAATGGATATGGTATGGACTTTGGAGACAATTTTCTGCAACAGACTGGATCTGCCTATATGAGAGGAACAAAGTGCTTTGGGAGTCAACTGGAGGAAGGATAGATCAATTCCAGACGGGGAGACTCATTCATTCAACATATACCTTGAATGAAAACGCAGTTCTCACTCTGTGCTGTGCACCGTTCTAGGTGTTTTCCGTGCCTGAGGTCATTGTTAAGAATCTTACAGATGAGGAAAACAGGCAGAGGACGGCCAAGTTACTTGTCCAAAATCACACAGCCGGTAAGTAGTAGGAAAGGGATTTGAATCCAGTCTACCTGCCTGGTTCCAGTCTTCGTGACAGGAAGAGCCTCATGGAAGAGGTGGGAATTAAGCCAGGCTGGAAGGATTTGGCCGGGTGGAAAATGGGACGGCCATTCCGAGCAAAATGCGAGAAATATAGGCCTAATTACAAGTTTAATTTCTTCCTTTGCCCATCGCCCCATTAAATACCAGGAGAAACTTTACAAGCACACGGGTTAAAGAGAAAAGAAAGCAAACTTCCGGCTACGGGGAGAAGCGGAACTGTTTCCATGGGAACAGTAACTGGTTCCCAGGTAGGTGTGCTCTCGCGGTGCTTGAGCCGGCGGAAGTGACGTCGGGTCGCTGTTGAGGCCCTGTGGAGGATCGGCGCGGCCCCTCCTCCCAGAGCGGCCGCCTTTTCCCGCGTGAGCTGCCTCTGCTGCTCGGGCCGCCGCGGGGAAACATGGCGTCTGCCCTGGAGCAGTTCGTGAACAGTGTCCGACAGCTCTCGGCTCAAGGTGAGGCCCTGGGCCGCTGGGCTGGGCCTGGGCGGGCCCTCCGGGCTGCGGGGACGGGCTTGCAACCCCAGCCGCCAGCGCGGACGGCTGGGACCTCTCCCTGTCCCGAGCCTTGTCTCCGGGGCCGGGCTCGCGGTTGTGGCGCTCAGACCACGGAGGGGTCGGGCGCGCTCTCGGTCTCCGTTGCTCTCTCGTCTGCCGCTCCGTGCGCTCGGCGACCTGGCCGCCTCCCGTCCCTGGGGCTGGCTGGACCCTCCTCCCCCCGGCCAGGGCCCCTTCCACCCGGGCGCTTCTCTTGACAGTTTTGGGGGCGTGACTTCCGCTGGCGCCTTCCCGAGCGCCGGTTGGCCCTTCGACCTCCCTTCTCTGTGGTGATTGGTGCACAGCCTCGTCTGTCACAGTGGCGCCTGGCCGCCTCTGGACTAGGCCTCGGGCAGCGGGCGCGAGACGAATCCTTTCTGGGTGCTTTGGCTTGGAGGCTTGCCTTGGCCGGCCCCTCAGCTGCCGGCCGGCGCGCCCTCGGGAAGCCTCCGCGCCTGTTTTAGTCCGGCAGAGTGCCGAGCGAGCTCTCGCTTGTAGGGCTCCATTTCCAGGGGTGGAGTGGTGACCAGTATTACTTAAATGTTCATGCCCTTTGGTTCATTCATCTCATCACCTGAATAGAGAATGCTGCACTCAGAATTAAAGTAATTAGCTGCAGGCTGTGAGGGGCCCTTTAACCACACCGTTTCTTCATCTCTAAAATAAAAATATGTCCCTACTTCAAAGAAGTGTTGGGATTGAATGAGAGGAAGCCTGTACAAACATTTGAAACAGTACCTATTATATGCAGTGCAGTAGATGCAGTTATAAATTATGGCCAGCAGCTGTTAACTGTAAAGTTCTAGGAGCTACATGACCTTGGACATGTCACCTTTAATCTCTTGAGTCTCTGTTTCCCCTTGTAAAAACGGAGGAGTGCTCTCACTGTTACTTTAAGTTAACTGATAGGGTATGAAGCCATGCTTAACGAAATATTTCTGGTTTCCCTTAATGATGGAAACGAGGTTCACAGGGAAGGCACAGACTTGCAGTCTCTGGGAATGAAGAAACCGTTCTTTCATTCATTCATTTATGCCACCAACTATTTGGCTTCTGCTTCCTGGGATGTACTATAGCTACTTAGATTTGGGTTGGAATCTTGTCAGTCACTTCCTATGTGAGCCACTTAATTTCCCTGGGCCAGTTTTCTCACTTACAAAGTGGAACTGTTTAGCGTCAAGTGAGATTTCTCTGAAAGCTTTGTATGCTTGCTGTGCAAGTCACTGCTTTAGGCACAGTCTGCCAGGCAGAGATGAACATGATACTTCCACTGCCTGTGGCTTCTGTGCCTCATGCTCACTGCATAGTAAATGTTTATGAGGTTTCTGTTCTTACTCAGAATTTTCTAATGTGGACCTTAAGCAAAGGGAATTTCATAATATCCAGCTTTCTTTGAGTAGAGGAAATCTCATTGGCCACATCTGATTGGGCTCATGTCAGAAGCACCTTGTGGCACTGAACTACCTTTGCCTCTCTCCTTGGCCCGCACTAGTTAACTGTCTTAGGATTTCATAGTGACCCAGCTTTTAAGTCTCAACTCTGCATTTGTTATTTAATTGGGGGAAATAATGGACTGAAATGCTTATTTCTGTGTGTTTCGTACCATCTCAAGTTTTATTTAGAGTAGTGAGTAAAAAAAGGGAGGCAGATTATTTGACTAGAAGAAGCTATTTCATATTTACCAGTGAGATTTGTGATAAAATGATGGCATTTCCCCTATTCAACTTGTGTTATCTTGAAAGATGATAATTAGATCACAGGTTGATTTTGTTTTGTTTTGTTTTGTTTTTGCAGTGCATGTGATATAGTATATTTCTTTATTTTTGGTGAAAATTTTAAATTACAGTAGGGAAGCCACAGAAACAAAATTACCAAAGTTCTTAGCTATAGTCACTTGGATTTTAAGTATTATACTGTTTAAGTGCTTTTGTAGTTTTTGATAAGGAAAAAAAGTCCCTTGGCTACTAAGTACAAATAGCTGATGTGTATAGCTTGAAGTTCAAAATGCAAAAGAGAACTATAAAGGAGGAGACAAGAGGCTGTTGCCCATGGACTTATATAAACCCATACATGCCAACCCCCTTGCCCCGGAAAGACAGCTAGTAGCATTTGGAAGTATAGAATGTGGCCATGGTGTCTGTTATTCGTATAACCCATCGAAATCAGTGAGTCTCCTGCAGAGTACCAACTCAGGCCTAATTAGATTCTACACCTTTTGTTAAAACAACATTTTGGGATGTGAGAAAAATTAGTGGATCAATTTGGAGATTAAGTAACAGGCTGTTGATTGACGGGCTGGTAAGCACTGTATTCTGAAACTGGAGAAATGACACGGCCCATCGGCCTGACTTTATGTTAAATGACCTAACCACCACAACCCCAGGTGATGCAGAGAGGACACAGAACACATTTTCAAGTTAGCAGGGGGAGAGGGAATGATAGGAGGGTCCAAAGAAGACCCAGACTGATTGTTGAATGAAGTGTATGAATTGGTAGAGGAAGACCCAGGGGAACAGAGTGAAGGAGGGAAGACCAAGCATGGAGAACAGGATGTGTAGAGACATAAAGGTTAGAGAACATGACATGTTGTGTGAATTTTCTGAGCTTGGCATGACCAGAGTAGGTGTGTGTGTTGAAAGGAGGAGGGCAGCAGGGGGTAAGGCTGGGGAAGCTCAGGGCCCTGTTAGCTGGCTGAGGGATTATACTTCTTAAAGCATTTGGAGTTATTTGATTGAATTTTACATTTTGGAAAGATCCCACAGGTACAAGTATAGAGAATGGATTGGAGGAGAGAAAGAGCGAAGCAGGGGGACGGTTTCAAAGATTTATGATGTAGTCCAGGCCAAGAAATAATAAGGGTCTGAATTAAGGCAGGGGAGAGAAAAAGGAATGGAGCTAAGAGACTTAGGAAGTAAAATTAAAAGTAAAATTATATTTGGTGACGTTTTGGATACAGAGAGGGAGATGAGAGTAGTGGTGATAGTAATGTGTACATTTCTGACTTGGGTTATGGAAGAGAGAACGGACGGAACGTGCAAACTTTCAGGGGCCAGAGGGAAATCGGAGGTCTAGTTTTGAGGTCATAGTCAAGGCCATTTCACATCTCTGGCCTTTCTGAGTCCTCGTCGGAAATGAGGGAGCTATAAGAAATCATTAAGTTATAGCTTGCTGGGGTATGAAATCTGTGGTTAGAGTTTCTATAGTTTCTTAGTGCCGTAACTGAATGATAGTGTTATTCCTGTTTTCCAGGGCAAATGACTCAGCTTTGTGAACTGATCAACAAGAGTGGGGAACTCCTTGCAAAGAACTTATCCCATCTGGACACTGTGCTCGGGGCTCTGGATGTACAAGAGCACTCCTTAGGCGTCCTTGCTGTTTTGTAAGGGGCATCTTCTTTTACAGTTCTGTGCTTGCTAAACCTGAGTGCTCTGCACTTTCTGGCTGTCATTTTTTTTGGTGTAGAAAAGTAAACCGTGTAAACAACACTGCGCTCTTTTGCACAAGTATGCATTTAAGTCACCATAGTTAACATTTTCCTCATCCCAGCTAATCATGGTGTGTTGTATTTTCAGTTTTATAATTTTTCAATTGTTGTTTATGTTTATACACACTTTGAAATTTATTTTTAAAAATCAAACAGCTATCTCAATTGTGGGCTCTATGGTTTGCATGTGTCTGAGTACTTTTCTTCATGTAATCTGTCGAATTGTTCACATTTTTTACCTCAAAAAGCAAATAGGGAAGAGTGATAGCACAGGGCACGGTGTCGACACAGGGACATGTTGAGTGAAATTACCAATGATCCAAAGCAACATTGCTTCCAATTCCCTTCAAACAAGGCCAGGCTGGTCAAGACCAAATTAAATAGATCTTATTTCATTTAGGGTTCCTTGTAACTCCGTGTGCTTGACAGAATTCTTCTTCTCTTGATGTTTTAGTATTACAAATTGGGATGTTATGGTTGTTGTGAAAGTTGAAAACACTGTAAATAAACCCAGAGGAAATGGACTTCAAGCAGGGGTCTGGCTCACTGGCCCAGCAACTCTTAGGCAAAGATGTGTTAGAATAGAGTTTAGAGAGGAGACCGTCAGAATAAGGCTGGAGCTGTGGGCTACAATATGGTAGCCATTAGCTGCATGTGGCTCTTGAAACGTAAATTCATGAATGTGAACCCTTTGGTTCCACTGACCATTTGTCAAGTACCCAGTAGCCATACGTAGCTGCTGTGTTGGACAGCACAGTTCTACCGTTGCAGAAGGTTCTTTTGGGATGGTGCTGGGAGGTGAAGATTTCTACTGTGTGTGTTTGCTGGTTAAAACCAGATAGCACGCATGTTTTATGCACACACATACTTCCATGTTGATGAGTATCAAGGGAAGTCAAGTATAGGAAAGCATTTCGAAACTCGAAGGTATATCTTAAAACCTGGAGAGAACGCTGAACTTGTTTCTGAGTACCCTGGATTTGAATTATGAGCTTTCAGTTACAAAGTGTGGGGCCCTGGGCTTCATATTTGTACTTAATAAAATGGAAATCACAGGGCCATACGGACCAATTTTGAAGCCCAAATGAGATCGTTTGAGATACATTTTGACAAGAAGTTTGGTTACAGATGCGTGGTGACACAGTTAAGTCGGGTAATAAACACATAGACAGGAGAACAAATGGAAACATGTAGAAGCAGGTGTGTTCAAGCAGTAATATCCATCTCATTTTTCTTGAAGTTAGTTTCAGCAATTCATTTATTTGCAAAATAGAAGAGCTTGTAGATTACTTGTACGCAGTGCAGGAGCAGTAGTAACGTATCTGATTTCCTCCCCAAACCTGTCTCTGACCCGCTCTCAGAGTGTCGTTGAAAGGTCCCATCTGCCAAGTGACTCAGGGTGGATCATCCATGTCCTCCCTCCCCCCCCTTTCTGGCCTTCCCATCAGCTGGTTCTTTGTCCCAGATGGACCACAGAACCCCGTGACCCAGGGCCACAGCCCCTAGCCAGTCTGGCGCTCTCAGTCCTTGTCCCCCTTCAGTCTGTCCTCAGAGCAAGAACAACAACAACTGCTTTTCAAATGAGTAAATAGCCCTAAGCGCCTTGGTGCTCTAAAAAAAATGGTTTTGAAAATTTAGGGGTAGAAATTTATATTCAGTTCCCTCGTGAATATTAGACCACATGGTGTTTGGCCTCATTTGAGGGAGTTTTCTGTTCTTGATTGTGCCAAGAATTAGGTCAGTGCATTTCTTAGTTTTTTAAAAGACTGTGGCTCATTTACCTTCATCGAGCACTGGAGATAGGCTCACCTTCTGGCCTCAGTTGCTTCTTTGTTTCCCCAGTGAAATATCAGGATGGATTGATGCTTTTCTCTTTCTTCCAGATTTGTGAAGTTTTCCATGCCTAGTGTTCCTGACTTCGAAACGCTGTTCTCACAGGTTCAGCTTTTCATCAGCACCTGTAATGGGGAGCATATTCGATACGCAACAGACACTTGTAAGCTCAGTAACACTTCGTTTACTTCCCACCGAATGCATTTCGCCTGACTAGCCATTGATGTTGTCAACATTTTGTCATTGCTCTTTCTAGTTGCTGGGCTTTGCCATCAGCTGACAAACGCACTTGTGGAAAGGAAACAGGTAAGCAATGTTATTCAAGTATTTCTGGTTACATTTTTTTTTAAAGATTTTATTTATTTATTTGACAGACAGAGATCACAAGCAGGCAGAGAGGCAGACAGAGAGAGAGAGAGGGAAGCAGGCTCCCTGCTGAGCAGAGAGCCCAATGCAGGGCTCAATACCAGGACCCTAGGATCACGACCTGAGCCGAAGGCAGAGGCTTTAACCCACTGAGCCACCCAGGCACCCCTCTGGTTACATTTTTTAAAAACAGTTTTATTTATTTATTTGACAGAGAGCAAGAGCTCACAAGTAGGCAGAGAGGCAGGCAGAGAGAGAGGGGGAAGCAGGCTCCCCACCGAGCAGAGAGCCTGATGTGGGACTCGATCCCATGACCCCAAGACCATGACCTGAGCTGAAGGCAGAGGCTTAACCCACTGAGCCACCCAGGTGCCCTCTGGTTACATTTTAAGATCTAACTTACACAGTGAACTGAATTGTTAAAGTTCCAGCTTAGTACTGAGCACCCTGGCAAATGGGTGTAGTAGCCAAGCATTGGCTGTGGGGACAGCTAGCTCCTCCATCGGGTGAGGCTCTGAAACCCAGGGAGGAGGAGTGCCTCAGGGCAGCCTGCTACTGCAGGTGGATGTTTCTGGAATTACTATACTAGCGCACATTTTATTGTAATATACTGGGGTTTTGTTTGTGCGCCCGTTTTGTTGTAATATACTGGGGTTTTGTTTGTTTGCCAGAACTCTTAACTTTTGGTTATGACATTTTAGCTTTACAAAAAGTGGCAGGATAAATATGAAGAATCCCCATGTACCTTTCACCCAGATTCTCCAGATGTTAGTATTATTTTACCGCACTTACTTACCTTTTCTCTCTCTGGCTTTTTTGTTTTGTTTTTTGAGCCATTGGAAAGAAAATTGCAGATACTTTGCTGCTTTTTCTAAAACACTTCAATGACTGTTTCCTACAAATTAGGACATTCTCATATATAACCAGAATACAGTGATTGGTGTCAGGATCCTTTAAACAAATCTACTGATCTTATTCAGATTTTGCTGCTGGTTTCCCTGACGTCCTTTACAACAAAAGAAAATCTCCGATCATGAATTGCATTGGGTTGTCCTGTCTCTTTCATCTGCTTTAATCTGAAACAGATCTTTGGTCCTTATTTAACTTCCGTGATACAAGTTTTCATTTGGGTTTTTTTTTTTTCTTTTAAATTATTATTTGAAATTGAACTTTCAGATAGTGCTTGGAAAGAGATAAGACAGGAAGAACTATTTGGTGTTTTGTCAGAATATTAAATTGTGGTTTGAAAGAAATGGTTAAAAAAAAAAGTCTTTATTGAAAAAACCCACGTAGGTTATTTAGTGATTTTAGAGTCACATCTCTTGTCCAGAAACTGACTACCTCACTTGAAACTCGGTCTTATTATTTATAATCAAGGCAAGAAATGGTCTGTTTATAAGTTATGGTATTAGTTTCAATAGGAATTTATTATCAGGTAAGAGATGCTGATGTTGGGCTGATCCCTAGACTGCCCTGTGGGAAGATGCCGACATCTTTCTCTACAGCTAAGTTTACTAAGCCATAGGCTCTTTATTGTAAATAACTTGGAATTTTTTTGTTTGTTTCAGTATAAATATAATGAACTGTTGATAAAGTAATACTCCTTTTTTTTTGGCAATACTGCTTTTGATTATTAATTTGCATTGAAAAAAAAAGCTTTATGATTTAAAAAATGGTGCCGAATTACTCTAAAATAGCGTAAGAAACAGCTTAAGAAAACGTTTACTGATTGACTAGGGACAGAAATTTCCTGAAAGAGTATGGAAACCTCATATTGTTATTTAAAGGAACCTATCAATTAGTGTTATTTTTTATTTGTAAGTGACAACATAAGATCCAATGTGCTGCCATCTTTGAGAACTTATCTGAAAGAGATGTCATTTCTGACAGCCCCTGCGAGGAATTGGCATCCTAAAGCAAGCCATAGACAAGATGCAGATGAATACAAACCAGCTGACCTCAATACACGCCGATCTCTGCCAGGTGAGCCACCGAGGAGTGCGAGTCACCCTGAGGCAGAGGTGGGAGGTTGGTCATGAGGCATTATTGGTGGAGACTGTGATAGGTTCTAGAAGTTGAAAAATATACTCACTAACATTGTTAGGAAGGGAATTTTCAACTGGCGGCTGCTGAACACACACTGTAGAGTGGGGCTCAGCCAGTAGGTTTGTGATGTGAGGAAACTGAGTCATTATTGGGTTTGATGTTAAGAATGTCCCAAGTCATTTTCTTTTTAAGGCATAATGGACCCTGAGAACAAATACAGGTAACTTCTTGCACCTTGAAGTGTTACTCATTTTATTTTGTGTGGTTATAAGCCCAGAAGGCAAAAGGGAAGATGTGGAATAAAGTCTTCCTGCCACCCTGCTCGCTAGCCACCCATCTCTTCTCTGCAGAGGAAATCCGTGTTCGTTTTTTGTGTATCCTTCTGAAGATATTTTGTGCCCACATAAGCAAATGTGTGCATTTTTTCTCTCTCTCTCTTTTTTTTTTTAACACAAATAGCAATTGATCTGTATGAACTCTTGTCTTTTTTCTACTCACTGTGTCTTAGAGAGGACTCCACTTCAATGCTTTACAGCTCTAGAGTATTCCGTAAGACCGGGGTGGGGGGGTTTCAACCAGCCCCATGGGGTGTAGATTGTGTCTTTAATAACATGGCACCCGGATTATTCCAAACACATAGTCTAGTATCACATCAAGGTGCTTTTCTTTACTTTTTAGCTTTTAAAAGCCTGTGGTGATTGAGGTATCACGTACACACAGTAAAGTGCGTGGTCCTAAACGCACAGCTCTGTATCTACACCTAGATCCGCCCCTGTGCCAGCATTGCACAGTCACAGGACGTTGCCGTGTGCTTGCCTTCTTGAGTTCGAATTGAGCAATTCCCTCTACTTACATACAGAATTTAGCAATTGAAAAGAAATAATTGAAGAGAAACTTCCATTTTTATCATTCCATACTGATCTCTTTCTCTTCTCTTTAAAGAGAAAAAGGACTCACTTGTCTGGGCATCTGTGAACAGAATGGGTACTAGGTGGGCTATGAATAGGTGCTTCCATTCATCTGTGGAGTGCTTTATCTCATAGCTGCTTTGTCCTTGTATAAAGAAATGCTGTTTTATTCTGAATGCTTAAGAAAATGGGGTACTGTGTCAACATTTAGAACATTTTTAATCAATAAAATGGTTTAAAATATTTTCTTGACCTTTCTGGAATCATGAATTTGCTCCTTCTGCTATAGCCTGCCAAGTACAATTAAAATGATGATGTAATATAAAATTTTTCACAGCTTTGTTTGCTGGCAAAATGCTTTAAGCCTGCCCTTCCATACCTTGATGTGGACATGATGGATATCTGTAAAGAGAATGGAGCCTATGATGCAAAGCACTTTTTATGTTACTATTATTATGGAGGGATGATCTACACCGGGCTGAAGAACTTTGAAAGAGCACTGTACTTTTATGAACAGGTAATCATCTCTCTAAATGCCCCAAGGTTGTGTTGAACTTGTGTGATCAGAGATGTATACAGCTGTAGTGGATTGACCTTGGGCCTCTGAGTTTCGGGTAGAGGTCCTTTCAAACACTGTTTCTCTGTCTTCAAGTAAACAGTGGTAAACTGTTCCTTAAGTTGAAGGGCAGTGGCAGTGGAGGGAGGAGCTCTGCTGCATGGGGTCTGATCGAGGCTTGCCGTTCACACCGTCTGATTCAGGTTAAGTTCTGTACATCACCTGACCTTTATAGCTCTGCAGAAAGGGGAGAGAGC
Source organism: Mustela erminea (assembly GCF_009829155.1). Lineage (NCBI taxonomy): Eukaryota > Metazoa > Chordata > Mammalia > Carnivora > Mustelidae > Mustela > Mustela erminea. The sequence goes on along the minus strand of NC_045631.1, from coordinate 12,420,027 downwards.
GAACTGAATGATGTCCGAAGTATCTTTTTGTTCTAAAACCATGTGTGGTGTTCTGTTGAGTGTTATTTATTTTCATAAGTAAAACATACTCTTCTTTTTTTTTTTAAGGTTTTTCTTTATTTATTTGGCAGAGATCACAAGTAGACAGAGAGGCAGGCAGAGAGAGAGGGAGAAGCAGGCTCCCCACAGAGCAGAGAGCCCGATGCGGGGATCGATCCCAGGACCCTGGGATCATAACCCAAGCCCAAGGCAGAGGCTTTAACCCACTGAGCCACCCAGCTACCCCATAAGTAAAACATTCTTATGTGGAAAACCCTTTCTTGCTTTGTGTCTTTATAATGGCCACTGGTGTGTGCCATTATTTGGTAGAACTTTTTAGATTCTGAGAAAGAGATACAACATTGGCTAATACTAGTATTTTAAGAAATTTGTCAGAAGTTTATATTTTTTTTTTTAAGATTTTATTTATTTATTTGTTAGGGACAGAGGGAGAGAGAGTGAGCAAGCACAGGCAGACAGAGAGGCAGGCAGAGGCAGAGGGAGAAGCAGGCTCCCTGCCAAGCAAGGAGCCCGATGTGGGACTCGATCCCACGATGCTGAGCCACTGGGCCACTCAGCCAACTGAGCCAACCAGGCGTCCCAGAAGTTTATATTTCTTATTACATTCATAGCACACATTAAGGTAATAAAGGATAAAGGAACTCACAATTTAGTTGAAATGTTAACACATAAATAGGCATGCGTGTCATGTGTCTCTGATGGAACATTGCCTCAGTGAGTGGGGGGGTTGATAAATACTTAAGGGGACAGAGGGAAGAGTCACCAGAAGGTGCTGCTGGGCCTAGATGGTGTCATTAAAGGATGTGTATTGTCAGGGGCAGCTGGCTGGCTCAGTCAGTAGGATGTGCCACTCTTAATCTCGGGGTCTTGAGTTCAAGCTCCATGTTAGATATAGAGCTTATTCCAAAAAATGACGTCTGGTCAGGTAAAATCTTCAAGGTAGGGGTGCCTGGGTGGCTCAGTGGGTTAAAGCCTCTGCCTTCAGCTCAGGTCATGATCCCAGGGTCCTGGAATCAAGCCCCGCATTGGGCTCTCTGCTGGGCAGGGAGCCTGCTTTCTCCTCTGTCTCGGCCTGCCTCTCTGCCCACTTGTGATCTCTGTCTATCAAATAAATAAATAAAGTCTTTTAAAAAAAAATCTTCAAGGTGACTTCTCTTTTAGAGTTTCAGAGTACAGAGTCAAAAGTTTGAGTTCTTCCCAAAATGATAAAGACACCTTGCAGCCACTGAGTGAATGATCGTTTTATAGCCCAGGATGGTAGCTGGTAACATACTGATGAGCCAGAAATACCAAGATGATGAGGGCCTTAAAAAGGCAGGCAAGTAACTAGTGCACTTGGGAAAAAAGCCCTAGCACAAGTAGTTGAAATGTTAAAAACAAAACATTTCTGATATAGATAGCTGCCTTTTCCCTGAAAGCGTGTTTATATCCAGATTCTGCACGAGTGACAAACATTGTCTAGTGTTCATCGGCTTCATGCAGCTGTGTTTGATTAACACACAGGCGGCTATAGATGGCATTAGTACCTTAATTTTAGAAGATGATACAGATTTTTTATTTTTTACTGCTCAAAAAAATTCCAAAAGGAAGATGTGCTTACTGGAAAAAAATCAGATCATGCAGCATTATAGAAGCAAGAAGTGAAAGCAGCTGCACCTTCTCATGCCACATCACACGTTGACCTACTTGACTGACTAGTCCTTGATTAGCGGGAATGTACGTTTCACTGTCAGAGCTGTGTTGTGGCAGGAGTCCTTGTACGTGTATGTGCATGCACTTAGGTGACTGTTTCTGTAGAATCTCAAATTCCTCACAGGCTCAGCGGTTTGGGTTTTGATTTGAAATATTTGCACTGACTTGGGTATGATATTATAACCTTCATAAATCCGGGCGAAACGATGTGGAAAGTCAGCCACAGAATGGAAGAAGATATTTGCAGATTCCATTTCTGAAAAGAGACTTTCAGCTAGAATATACAAAGACCTCTTACAACCCAACAATAAAAAATTTAAAAAAAAATTAAAAATGGTCAGTGGATTTGAATAGGCATTTTTCCAAAGGTGATAGACGACCGATAAATGCAAGAAAAGATACTCACCATCACGGGGCCTCTGGGTAGCTCAGTGGGTAAAAGCCTCTGCCTTCAGCTCAGATCATGATCCCAGGGTCTTGGGATCAAGCCCCACATCGGGCTCTCTGCTCAGCGGGGAGCCTGCTTCCTCCTCTCTGCCTGCCTCTCTGCATACTTGTGATCTCTGTCTGTCAAATAAATAGATAAAATCTTTTAAAAAAAATAAAATGAAAGATACTTACCATGGCTAGTGGTCAAGGAAATGCAAATCAAATCCACAGTGTGGTATCAGTTCACACCCAGTAGGACGGCTAGAATGAAAAAGAGACAGCCAAGAATAACTAGCGTTGACCAGCAGGTGGGGAATTTGGGATCCTCAAACTGCCCATGAGAGTGTAGAATGGTGTGGCCACCGTGGAAAACAGTCCAGAGTTCCTCAAAATGTTCAGCCTAGACTTAACACCACAACCCAGCAATTCCACTCTTAGGAATATACCTGAGGGAAGCGAAGACAAAGGGCTCCAGCAGAATCTGTACACTGATGTTCACAGCTGCCTTATTCTTAGTGGCCAGGCGGTGACACAACCCAAATGCGCATCAACCGAGGAGAGTAAACAAAATGTGGTCCAGCCATGCAGTGGTGTATGATTCAGCCACCAAGTAACTGCTACAACATGGATGAGCCTTGACAACAAGTGAAAGAAGCCGGTCCAGTCACAAAAGCCCCCATATTTATTATCATCCCATTTCTACAACATGTCCAGAATGGCAAATCCATAGAGACAAATTAGAATGATGGTTGCCGGGGGCTGGAGGGAGGAGGGAATAGGGAGTGACTGCTGAGGAGTGTGGGGTTTCTTTTTGGAGAGATGGAAGTGTTCTGAAATTATGTAATGGTGATAAATTGTCGGACAGCATGGTGAATATACCGAAAGCCACAAAGAGTATACCTGAAAAGGGTCATTTTACAGCATAAGAATCACATCTCAAGAAAGATGGTATTAAAAATACAGGACGTGGAAGAATTGTTATTTAATTCAAGTGATACATATGGCTGATTCCCTTTCTGCTGTGTTGTGCTCTCTCTCCTGTTGCTCAGGCTATAACTACTCCTGCCATGGCGGTCAGTCACATCATGTTGGAATCCTATAAAAAGTATATTCTAGTTTCGTTGATATTACTTGGAAAAGTACAACAGCTACCGAAGTATACGTCTCAAATTGTGGGTAGATTCATTAAGGTGAGTTTTTTTGAGTTGATGTCTTAGGTGGCTTGTTAAGTCTATAAGGAGATTATAATGATAACTAATTCTGTAATTTTCTTTCATAATGACATAGCTCTCCCAGCAACTTCAAGTTAGCAGACTTTTGATAAACTTAATAGCAGACATTTACTGTCTGGAGCCATACGCCCTCTGATCACCTGACTGGGGTGGAATGTTTCTTAGAAATTTGTTTTCAACCTTTAGCTTTGAGGGATTATTGCCATAGATGTTTAGGCTTCTATAAAGGTTGTTTAATTTTGTCATTGTTATTCTTCATTATAGTTTAGCAGAAATGCTAAAAGGGCAGTTTTGATTTTATTGAACTCAATCTGCCCAAGCGTGGGAAATCTTTGTAGAGCCCCTATATGAAAAACCATAAGTTCTGTTCACGGAACTTTTGTTTTCACTGAGGACCCAGGTTTGGAATCACATTAAAAAACAATTATTTTTTTTTAAATGTTTTGAAATACATACTCATGGTTTATAATAAAAATGGGTAGTTCAAGAGGTCGTGAGGTCACAGTCATTTGGATAACAATTTTAACCCTGTTCTTTGTTGTATAGAACTCAAAATTTCAGGATATCAATTAGAAAATCTTTCAGTGAGAAGATTTTTATGCTGTCTTGTTGAAGATAGCTCAGTGTTCTTTGCTAAAGACCCTTATTGTGGTTCTTAGGGCTCTAGGGTGCCCCGTCACAGATTGGGGTGGGGGAAGAGGTGGTTAAGAGAGGTTCCTCGAATCCCATGGAAGAGTGATGGGCAGGGTAGGTTTAGGGTAGCCATTCTCAGATTGTTTTGGAGAACTACATGGCCCCTTCAGGTGGCCCTTGAGCTGGCCTGTTTTAGTGAGAGTGTCATTGTTTTTTAAAGATTTTATTTATTTATTTGACAGACAGAGATCACAGGTAGGCAGAGAGGCAGGCAGAGAGAGAGGGAAGCAGGCTCCCTGCTGAGCAGAGAGCCCAATGCGGGGCTCGATCCTAGGACCCTGAGATCGTGACCTCAGCAAAGACAGAGGCTTAACCCACTGAGCCACCCAGGTGTCCCAGTAATAGTGTTTTTATAAAGTGATGTCTTCATGACTGCAGGATGTCATTCACAAGCATTAGTAGTTTTTTTATGAGGCTGTCATTTTCGGTAAAGAGCACAGACTTCAGAGTAGAGACAGAGGTTTGAACCCAGTTTCTGCCTGTGCCCCTCATGACCACCCCTCATTCTCTCAGACCTCTGCCCCGATTTCTTAATATTTCAAATCGAGTATAATGTCTGTAAAATCCCTAAGGCAGCTCAGGGTCTTAGTAGGCCCTCAGCCGCTGTTAGTTCTCTTGTTCTGTCTTCTTTTCTCTTATCAAAAAAGAACAGATGGTCCTGTTGCATCCAGTGAGAGGGGGTGTGTGGGTGTGTGTGTGTGTGAGAGAGAGAGAGAGAGAGAGAGAGAGAAAGTGTGCAAGAGATTTGAGAGTGCTGGAAGATTCTGCCTTCTTTTTTTCCCCCAGTGTAATCACGTATTAAAACTAGGCATTCACCTTGGGTAAATTATAACTTGTTAGGGAACAGAAAATGATATTGAATGTACTTGTTCAAAACATAGTAGCGTCTTCTTTTGCTTCCTATACGAAGTGCATATCTCTACTGCTTTAATCCAGTTTTTTGCTTTAAACCTGTAGCCTCTTAGCAATGCGTACCACGAGTTAGCACAAGTCTATTCAACCAATAATCCCTCAGAACTCCGCAACCTGGTGAACAAGCACAGCGAGACTTTTACTCGTGACAACAACATGGGCCTGGTGAAGCAGTGCCTGTCTTCTCTTTATAAGAAGAATATTCAGAGGCTAACCAAGGTGAGGCAAGTGGCGCCCTCAGATAGCCTCTCCTCTTCCCCTGGGGCCTCCCCCTCTTCTCTCCTTCTCCTCAGGACTGAGGAAGCAGAGACAGGGACAGAGTGTGGCAGGACGTCTCTCCTAAGCAACAGCTCTTACAACTGATGACTTAGAAAGTGTTTGATTTATACCTTTTGGTCTTTCCAGGGCTAGAGCAGGGTATTTGAGAAGAGGAACAGGTGACGAGGAAGACAGGTAGGAGATACGGCTCCATGGGGAGGCAGAGAAAGGTAGCCTGAGAGGTAAACAGTGCCGTTGGTGGAGGGCGTGGAACTAATGATGCACACTCGAGTCCCCTGTGACCAGTGTGGAGCCACCTGGGCTGTGTAATCTCTGTTCAAACTTCTTACCTGACGTGGCACTACCTGACATTGCCACTTAGGCACAGCTGAATGGGCTCTGCGCAGAAGGTAGGCCAGTCATGCCATATTTGGTTTGAAAATGGAAGTAAGCTGATGGTTTCAGATGGTAGGAAACATGCTGATTACCAAGTGTTGAAACAGTACAAAAAAGTATAGAGGAAACATGAAATCTCAGGTGACCTCCAAAGGCCCAGGCTTACAGGTAGTAGGAAACGGAGAGCAGCTTCAAGCTATAGGATTGCTTTTATCTCCTGAGAAGGAGTTTAGTCAGATGCAGCAGTGGGACAGGGTGTAGAGGCAGAGGAGCCAGAATAGGGGGTGTCTGTTGCTAGGCGACCTAGTGGTGGGAGGGCTGCTGGGCTCTGGGTGGAGGATATGACAGTGGGAGGACCTGGAGAAGCCAGAGAGTGGTAAGGAGGGGACGGTCGTGGAGCCAAGTAGGCCAAGCAAGGATATAGGAAATTTAAGTCTTCACTTGGGTTAAACTGCTGTGTACTTCTTTAAAAATTAACAATAATTTCATTTTCTTGGATGCTACTCTCTGAACTAAAGTAGATATAGATTTAAAGTAGATGTAGATTGGCTTATTACAGATTCTCAGCCTCGTGGTTTTAACATGCCCTGCTCTGAAAAGGCCATTGCTATAAATAATGCCAGCTTTCCTTAAAAAAGAGCTCTCTTAATGTGTTCCCAAAAGGCGACATTTTCCAGTCCCCAATGGAGCAGGGGTAAATACTGACTTCCTCCTAATCTCCCACGTGGTTTACACATTTTAGCTTTGAATCTTGAAGAATGTCTGTGATATTGTCAATTACATTTAATAGGCAATACATTTACAATACAACATTCAAAGATACAAAAACCTCCATCCGGTTTCCATACCCTAGCCCACCCCTCTTCTTTCTTCAACCTGCATTACCAGTTTCTCGGGTGGACTTCTAGAGCTTTTCTGTGCACAGAACACACATGCGCGCACACTGCCCTCTCTCACAGATACACACACTCTCTTTCCCTTCATTTACACACTGCGCCTTGCACGCTATTCATTCTCCTTTTTTATATTTAATGGTATACATTATCATCTCAGATTCTCTTTCAGTCCATGAGAAGTACCCTTGCTTTTTCTTTCTTTTTTTTTTTTTAACAACTGTGTTGGAGTCTGTTGGTGCAATTATACCGGACTGCACCAACCTGCCCTCTGTTAGTGGACATTTAAGTGGTTCTAGGCCTTTGCTCTCGCAGACGGTGCTGTAGTAAATAACTGAGTGTGTACGAGTGTGTAAGTCTCTCAGGCACAGAGGGAAGTGTGTGCAGGACACATATCTGGAGGTCATGACTCCTCTAGGAAACTGATGACCACAGCCACAGGCTTCATCAACTTCAAGTCATCTTCACAACAAAAAATTACTTTGCACAGTCATGGAAAGCAGGTTTTCAGTGATTAAGTAGAGTTCTGTACACATTTAATAAAACGTATGTCCTCAGTTGTTTTACCTGTGATTAATTCTACTTCTGAATTTCAGACCTTTTTAACATTGTCGTTACAAGATATGGCAAGTCGTGTGCAGTTATCTGGACCTCAGGAGGCAGAGAAATATGTCCTACACATGGTGAGTGTGCTTTCACTTTTAAAAACTGAATTAGTGAATTTTTGTCCCTATAAAGGTCATAGATATTCATTATAGGAAATACTAAAAAAGAGAGAGAGGGATGCCTCTGGTTCAGTTGGTTAAGTGGCTGCCTTCAGCTCAGGTCATGATCCCTCAGCAGGGAGCCTGTTTCTGTTTTTTCCTCTGCCTGCCACTCCCCCTGCTTGTGCGCTCTCTTTCTGGCAAATAAATAAATAAAATCTTAAAAAAAAAAGGGGGGGGTGCCTGGGTGGCTCAGTGGGTTAAAGCCTCTTTCTTCAGCTCAGGTCATGATCCCAGGGTCCTGGGATCAAGTTCCATATCATGCTCTCCGCTCAGCAGGGAGCCTGCTTCTGTCTCTCTCTCTCTCTCTCTCTGCCTGCCTCTCTGCCTACTTGTGATCTCTGTGTGTCAAATAAATAAAATCTTAAAAACAAAAAAAAGAAAGAAAGAAAGAGCGGGACATCCAAAAGTCAGAGTCAACCTCTGGACGTTTTGGTTTACTTCCTTAAAAGCTATGGGGTTTTTCAGTCTTATGTACTCATATGATACGTGATATGATATACATGGAGTGTCCTGTTAAAATTTTAAAACACTTGTGAAATAGTTCACATGTACCAAGAGTCATAAAGCAGTGCTGCTCAACGTGCTGATCCATGAGGAAGTCATGAACTTGTGCCCCTGTGTAGGGCGGGGCATTGCTGCCCACATCAAGGATGTCCTGTTCAGCTAGAGGGTGACAGCCGTTGACTGGGATCTGACTTGAGCCCCTCCTTGTGGGCCATCATCCGTTCGTGATCACACTTAGAGCAATGGCGGCAACAAATGGGGCTAAAGCAGGCCCCATCTCAGGACCTGCCTTCAGAAATCAGATATTACGGTTATCCCTGCTGGTAACGTCCCAGTTACATCTCTCCACTCCCCAAATTTGGATAAGCATCATTTAAATGAGTACGTGGTAGGGGCACCTGGGTGGCTCAGTTGGTTAAGTGTCTGCCGTGAGCCCCAGGTCAGGCTCCCTGCTCCGTGGGGAGTCTTCTGCTTCTCCCTCTACCCCCGCTCCCCACTCATGCTCTCTCTCTGTCTCTCAAAAAATAAATAAAATCTTTAAAAATAAATAAACAAGTATATGGTGATCCAGCAAGTTGATACATTGTAATCCACCTCCCTGTTCAGTTTTGAAAATATGTGGCTCTGATCGGATCCATCAAACCAGACTTGCATCCTCCGCCCAGGTCAGGCAAATCTTGAGTGTTGCAAGGCAGCAGTTTACATTTTTCTGCTAATGATCTCCCCTCTGATTTCAGGAGCGCTGCCATATCAGGATTAGGATAATGGTCATAGTAAAACGATTTTCCCTTATGATAATGGAGTATTTTACTTCCATAATGCAACGTACAGATGTTGAGGTATTTTTCTTCAGCCCAGTTCTCAGAGCACACACACGCGTCCCAAACAGACAAAATCTGTCTGACATGACCAACCTTGGAATGCCTGTCAAGAACACCTTGCTAACTAAACCCCGCAGGGCTTATACAGACTGAGTGCGCATAGTGCCCCCAGGAAACTCATTCTTGGGTGGGTGAGAAGAAATACACGAATGTGTATGACACCTGCATGGACTCATGAGCTAGGGACATGCTTTGAGGGATCAAAGGAGAGGGATGGGTTTTGAACCCTGTGTGACCAACCCAGACAGAGCCTCACAGGCTCTGGATCAACCAGGAGTGTTTTGTCTGCCAGGGGACATTTGCCAGTGTCTGAAGATATTTTGGTTGTCACAGTTAGGGGTGCTAACATCTAGTGGGTAGAGACCAGAGATGCCACTTTCCATCCTGCAATGCGGAGGACCATCACACAGCAGACAGCGATCCAGCCCAGGAGATCCATACTGCCCAACAACGGTGTGAGCCCAAGACTCGCTCTAGAGTATAAAGTCTATGAGGGCGGGGATTTTTTTTTTTAAATAAGACAAAATATTTTTAGAGCAGTTTGAAGTTCATAGCAAAATTGAGGGGGAAGGTAGAGATTTCCCATATGCACCCCGCACATTCTCAGCTTTCCCCGTTAACAGCAGCCCTCACAGGAGTTGCACTTGTGTTACAGTTGCTGGACCTCTCCAGACGCATGGTCATTCAGAGTCTCTACGTGAGGCTCACTCTTGGAGGTGTACATTCTGTAGGTTTGGACAAGCGTATAATGACATGCATGGAGCCATCGTTGTGGTGTCACGCAGAGCTCTGTTTACTGCCCTAGAAATCTGTGCGCTGCCTTTCAGTCCCACCTATGGCAACCACTGATCTTGTTATTTGTCTCCATAGTTTTCCTTTTTCCAGAATGTCATGTACTTGGGATCCTACAGTATGTAGCCTTTCTGCATTGGCTTATTCCATTTAGTATCAAAATTTAAGGTTCCTTAGTGTCTTTTCATGGCTTGATAGCTCACTTCCTTTTAGTGCTGAGTAATGTTCCATTGCCTGGATGTGGCACAGTTTATCCGTTCACCTCCCGAAGGACATCTCGGTTGCTCTCAAAGTTCGGCGATTATGTGTAAAGCAACTGTAAACATCCATGTCAGGTTTTGTGTGGATGTATGTCTTCAGCTCGCTTCCGTAAATGCCAGCAAGTCTGATTGCTGGGTCATGTGGTAAGATTATGTTTAATTTTGTAAGAAGCTGCCAAACTGTCTTCCGAAGTGGCAGCACTATTTTACGTTCCCACCAGCAATGAAAGAGAGGGCCAATTGGCCCTCTTCCTCGGTAGCATTTGATATACCTTCTTTGGTAAGGTATCTGTTTGGGTCTTTGGCCTATTTTTTAATCTATTTGGTTTTTTTGTTGTTGTTGAGTTTTAAGAGTTCTTTGTATGTCTTTTTCTTTCTTTCTTTTTTTTTTTAAAGCTAATCTCTGTGCCCAGCGGGAGGCTCGAACTCACGACCCCTGAGATCAGGAGTCGCATGCTCCACTGACTGAGCCAACTACGCTAGTTCTGTGTGTATTTGTATATAACAGTTCTTTGTCAGATGTGCCTTTTGCAAATGCTTTCTCCCCATCTGCGGTCTGTCTTCTCATCTTGACATTGTGTTTTTCAGAGAGAAGCTTTTCATGTTAATGGAGCCCAGCCGATCAATTCTTTCTTTCATGAATTGTGTCGTTAGCATTATATCTAAAAAGTTACCATCACACCCAAGGTCATCTGGGTTTTCTCCTACATTTTCTTCTGGGAATTTTGCAATTTTGCATTTTACCTTTAGATCTGTGACCCATTTGAATTAATTTTTGTTAAGGATGTAAGGTCTGTGTTTTTGCATGTGGATATCCAGTTGTACCAGTATTATTTGTGGGAAAGGCCACCTTTGCTCCATTGTCTCGCCTTTGCTCTTTGTCAGAGATCTGTTGACTATTTACATAGGCCAATTTCTGGACTCTCTCTTCTTTTTTTTTTTTTTTTTAAGATTTTATTTATTTATAATAAAGAGAGACAGAGATCACAAGTAGGCAGAGAGAAAGCAGGAAGCAGGCTCCCTGCTGAGCAGAGAACCCGATGTGGGACTCGATCCCAGGACCCTGAGATCATGACCCGAGCCAAAGGCAGAGGCTTAACCCACTGAGCCACCCAGGTGCGCCTGTATGGTTCTTTTTGATGCATTGTTGGATTTGCTTTTATTTTGTTCAGGATTTTTACATGTGTGTTCATGAGAGATACTGGTCTCAAGTTTTCTTTCCTGTAATGTCTTTGGTTTTAATATTAGGGTAATGCTGGCCTCATAGAATAAGTTGGGAAGTATTCGCTTTGCTTCTGTTCTCTGAAACAGACTACAGATGGGTATAATTTCTTCCTAAACATTCAGTAGAATTCACCAGTGAATCCTTCTGGGTCTGGTGCTTTTTGTTTTAGAAGGTTATTACTTATTGATTCAATTTCTTTTTTTAAAAGCTTTTATTTATTTATTTGACACAGAGAGGGTGAGCAGAAGCAGGGGGAGCAGCAGGCAGAGGGAGAGGGAGAAGCAGGCTCCCCACTGAGCAGAGAGCCCGATGCGGGGCTCGATCCCAGGACCCTGAGATCATGACCTGAGCCAAGGGCAGACACTTAACCCACTGAGCTACCCAGGTGCCCCAGATTCAATTTCTTTAATAGATATTGGCCTATTCAGATTGTATGTTAGGGATTTTTTTAAGGAAACATTTTTTTGAAATACAGCCTGCACAGAGAAAACTTACACTGCAGTGTATAGCCAAATACATTCCACAAAAAGAAGACATCGGTGAAACTAACACCTAGGTCAGAAAGCAGAGTGTTTCAGCACCCCAGGAACATCTCTCCTGCCTGCTTCCAGCCCTGCCCCTGGCTAGAAAGGTATTACCCTGACTTCTCACATCTTAGTTTGTATTTGTTTTTTAGCTTTATACAGAAGGATGTGTACAGGACATACTTGTTTGGGTCTGGCTTTTTTTGCTTGATATTATGAGCGAAATGTTGCATGTGGTTTCCTTCATTTTCAGGGCTACAGTATTTCACTGTGTGAGTATACTTTCCCGTTAATTAGATGGACATTTGGGTTGTTTCTAGTTCTGGTTACTACGAAAAGAACTACTGTGGTAAACATAGGTTTGCGTTTTATTCGGGTATAGTCCACCCACGTTTTTGTTTTTATTTTGTTTTATTTTTAATATCTAATGTATTATCTGCTTCAGGGGTGCAGGTCTGTGACTCATCAGTCTTACATAATTCACAGCGCTCCCCACAACATGTTCCCTGCCCCGTGTCCCCCACCCAGCCACCCCCTCCCTTCCACCCACTCCCCCAGCAGCCCTGTTTGTTTCCAGAGATTAAGAGTCTCTTATGGTTTGTCTCCCTCTTTAGTTTCATCTTGTTTCAGTTTTCCTTCCTTTCCCTATGATCCTCTGTCTTGTTTCTCAAAATGCTCGTATCAGTGAGATCATAGGATGATTGTCTACCCGTGTTTTAAAGAGGCGGCTGTCTGTGATCACACAGAGAGTGATGTATTCTGTTGACTACGTGAGCCTGGTTGCCGTTGCATAAGTAGCATCTGTCCTTTCCAAAGCTTAAATGTGGAGCAATGTGTTAAGAATCCTAATAATACCTTCATGAGACTTCCTGGTTTCTCACTGTCTAACTTTCTGGACAGGATTTGGCTCTAAGGGCCAGTCAAATAAATCCACAGTCACTGAGGCAAATAAACGAACATAGACCTTGAAAATACCTTGGAATCAGCGTTAGCAGAAAAATTTTCCTGAAGGAGCCAAAGAGAATTTATAGTAGGGTATCTTAGGGTTTCGCAGGTGAAGATGCAAGGCCCTTTGCCAGCACTGTGCTGGGTGATGCGGGAAACAAAAGAAGCATATGCAGTCTGGTATGATATGTCCATGTGTCTTATACAAAATGTCCAAAGCAGGCAGATCCACGGATCCACAAGTAGATTGGTGGTTGTGAGGAGCGAAAGAAGATGAGAAAAGGAGACACTATTCCAACGGATACAGGGTTTTTTCTCTTGGGTGACGAAAATGTTTTGGAACTAGATAGAAGTGGTTGTTACATTACAAATTACACTGTATTGTTCACTTTATTATTTTTTTCAAGATTTTATGTATGCATTTGAGAGAGAGCATAAGCAGGCAGGGGTGGAGGTGGCAATGAGAGAACGAGGGAGAAGCACACTCTCTGCTGAGCAGGGAGCCTGACGCAGGAGCCTGACACAGGGCTCCATCCCAGGACCCCAGGGTCATGACCTGAGCTGAAGGCTGACACTTAACCGACTGAGCCACCCAGGCATCCCTGAATTGTTCACTTATAAAATGGTTAATTTTATATTATGTGAAACTTACCTCAATAAAAAAAATTGCAAGGGCAGATGTGTGTGGATGTGTGTGTGTTTTGCACCCCTTAGCATCTATAGTGGTGCTAAGCACGTAGTAGGTGTTCAGTAAATACTGAATGAACAGATAGTGCTTAAAAATACATACAAATTTATTGCTATTTGTCCTTTCCCCTGATTATATTGAAACAATCTAGATCTATAAAGTATCTGCGTCTAAACTACTTTCCTGATTTCTTTTTTGACAGATAGAGGATGGTGAAATTTTTGCAAGTATTAATCAGAAGGATGGTATGGTCAGTTTCCATGATAACCCTGAAAAATATAATAACCCAGCCATGCTTCATAACATCGACCAGGAGGTAAATATGAACACCAGATTTTGATTTGTTTGTTTTGATCGATGTTTGAGATGCTCTATTTGAAATACTGCCTCTGTGCTCCAGGACAATTTTCGTTTTAACTACAGGTAGTTCCCAACTAGCTTCTAGGAACATCTTCGTTCCTAGAAAGTTACTTTGAAAACAGGCATTGCTTCAACTTCTCCCAGATTGTATGATTATAAGTAAATGGTGGGTTGGATTTCCCGTCAGCTCACCAGAGCCTAGTTTAGCTACTAAAACACTTTAGGGTCTTACAATGGGTACAATTTTATTCACACCCAACCACCATTTATGATGTAGAGCCTCATTCCTGCAGGAAGGTGCACTGAGATTCCTGGTCCAGGTGGGAGGGAGCGGGGCAGCTGGGAGAGGAGGGCCATGCCGCCGTTCCCAGGCAGCAGCCGAGGGCTGGAGCAGGGTCCCCTTTGTGGCTCTTGAGATCGTGCTGCTCTGAGTGCCCCTCTGGGTTCAAGCCATGAGTTGGGACTGTGTGGCCAGTCTGCATTTTTTACGTCTGACATTAAATCTCAGAAGCCTAGGGGCGCCTGGGTGGCTCAGTGGGTTAAGGCCTCTGCCTTTGGCTCAGGACATGATCTCAGGGTCCTGGGATTGAGCCCCGCATTGGGCTCTCTGCTCAGAAGGGAGCCTGCTTCCCTTCCTCTCTCTCTGCCTGCCTCTCTGCCTACTTGTGATCTCTGTCTGTCAAATAAATAAATAAAATCTTTAAAAAAATTTTTTTTAATAAATAAATCTCGAAGCCTAAAAGCAATGAAGAGTAACATAGTATACTCCCACACTCCCTTTTTTGCAGTTTAAAATCCAAAAGCCCCTGAAAACTGAAGGTTTTTGGTAACTCAGTGTGATGGCACATTTCACCCGAAATGATGTATGGTCTTTATCCTGCTTAGTGTGCATATTTTTAGGTTTCACTGCACAAAATATTAATGTGTTTGATTATGGGGTGCCTCCCTAGATCCTGCTGGGGTGTTAGTTAATATGTAGAAGTTATATTCTGTTAACTTTCTGCGTTCAAAAAATTCTGATTCCAAAACCTTTGTAGCCCCAGTGTTTCAGATCATGAGACTGTGAACCTGTAGGACCCATATTAATACTCAAGGTTAAAAAGGAGGTAAATGGACCTAAACTCACTAACAACCTTCAAATGTGTCTCTCACCAGATGCTGAAGTGCATTGAGCTGGATGAGCGACTGAAGGCCATGGACCAGGAGATCACCGTGAACCCCCAGTTCGTACAAAAGGTGACTAGCGTTCCCGTCATTAAATCGACTTGGCTTGGGTAGAAAAGGAGAGGTATTTCCTCATCAGGAATGTGAACTTGATTTGAGGTTAAATGTTTAATTGGCCAAATTTCTTGAAAATCTTTGTCACTAAGTTCACAGAGAGATTCACTGAGAGCATTTTCAAACTACAGTCTGGAAGTTTGTAAACTACAGCCTCTTCATTTGCACACAGGGTGACTGTCCTTGGGAAGGAGTGGGTGTGCTTGTTCGGGGCTGGTGGGAAACCTTTGACTAGAGCAAACATAAATGGATTGTCTCTCTCCTTTACAGAGCATGGGATCACAAGAAGATGATTCTGGAAACAAACCATCTAGTTACTCTTGAAACTAACATCCATCCTGAGTTAGATGAGAGAAATTTATCACCTTGGCCAGTGGCACGTGTTAGGAGGGCAGCAGGGAGGACCAAGCCTGTTTGACCTGGACATTAAGAGATTACATTTTGTTTTGACATCTTCAGTCCTATGTGCTTTAAGAAAACCATTCTCTCTGCCACGAAAGGAAAAAAAAATCCAAACTTCAAAGTCTGTTGTGGATTTATTTATCCTCAGATTAATGTTGTTATTGCATTAAATCTACCTTTTTGTTTTAAATTACTCGAACATTGATGTGTCTTCTGTATCACTTTTCCCCCCTCTGAAAGTTTTTAAAGGATATATTCTGAAAAGTTTTTAAAGGATATATTCATTGTGAACAGAAATAGTTTAACTTCAGGGATTTTTGGAAGATTTGAATCTGAAGTTTGATATTGGTTGCCTTTAAAGAGGAAAAAAAAAGTCTGGGAGAGTTCATAACACAGAAGCTAATTTTTCATAAATAGAATCAACATGCATTTTGGTGACAATGAACTCAATTCAGGAGATGCTATTGCGCTAAACCTGTGGTGTGTGCTACTCTTCTGTAGTCTTGGGAATGGCTTTTTTTATGAAATCAATGCCAGACTTTCTTGCATTTTCTTCCGGGAGCATTTTCAGTTAAGCTACAGGGCTGCCTTTTGATTATTATGTTCAGAGTCTCTTGACAAAAGTCTGAAAATGTGTCTGATGAGGACTCACTGATTAAGCCGGGGAACGGTGTGGGGTCTTCGTAAAGTGTGATCAGATTAAATTAGAATTTGGTCCTTAAAAATGTCTGTCTCTTGCTAGAAACATTCACTTTTTAAAATGTCAATTTGTCTAATCAGTCACGTTTTCATTTTTCACAGAAAGTGACACCTCATGAGTTGCGTAAAAAGTCCCTAAAGAGGCTTTGGGGTCATATGGTCTGGGGCGGCACCTACTCTGCTTTGCGGCAGGAAAGAAGCCACAGACCGGGAATGCCAATAAATCAGATTCGAAAAGAGACAGATGGCTGGATTTAACCCTTCATCAAAACTGTGAAATCCTCTAGCTCAAATTAGTGCCACTTGTGGGCCACGTCATTCCCGCTTACATTTATGTGGATCTATAGTTAGGAAAGGAAAAATATTTCAGGAAATTTTCTTTTTATCAGCCTAGTGAATTACAGACTTTTTAAAAAATAAATTGGACAACTTTCTAATTTACCTGGATCTAAATTAAAATCACCTAAAATGTGTTTGAGAATCCTAGTAGTTATGAGTCATGACGACTTTAAGAATAATTCTCTTGTGGGATTCTAATGAAGTGGTCATGGTTCATTTTTTCCTAAAATAATTCATTAAAACCCCGCCATCTGTGAACCACACATCCTTGCCCCTCCTTAGTGCTGCTCTTAGCTTCATACCCACCTTAACAAATTGTCTGATTCTGGGGCAAGACCTCTGCACACCACGTTTCTATTGCCAGCAAGAGGCAGAATGGAAGGCTAGGGAAGAAAAAAGCATGGGCTCCCCGCTGTTTGCTTCCCGTTGAAGAGTAAAACCCCAGCAGCAGCTCTTTGCCCCTGGTTCGGTGCAACAGTGAGGCCCCTGTTGTGTTTCCTGTGCTCCTAGAATTAGGCTCCGCATACCCACTGAGAGATGCTGACCTCAGAAAGCACGCCTCCCTCACCTGCCCATGTAGCTTGGGGACCCAGCTCTGCTGGGCACCTCCAGCCTTCTAAATGCTGTTAATGCCAACCTCTTCCCCCTGACCCGCAAACCCTACAGGTGGGATCTACTTTCTGCAGTGTCTACCTCAGTGAGATGTTTTCCCCGCTTCTCCAACACCTGGTTAAGGCATCTATTAAATTATTTCTGTTAAACTAGGGAGTGGTTTCTCTTGACAGGAGTAACTTCTGAAAATCTTGAATCAAGGAGATGAGTGGCCTCATTTGTTACTAAGAGAAGACTTCACACAGGCTGCCTCTGGAAAACATGTGACCTGGCTATGCCTGTGTTTTGTTTTTGGAGTTAACCGAAATCTGTTTGCTGAGTAGTCAGCTTGCTGAAACTGTTTGCAAGAATAGTTAAGATACCCTTAGCTGTTTCTCTGAGTTAATTCTCAGCAGCCAATTATTTTGTGAAAAGGTTTGCTTAGGAATACCTGTTGTGTTTTGATGGCACCAGAAGATGGTGAGTTTGCACCCAGGGAAGTAAGGCAGGGATGTAGCCTTGGGTTGGTGTTTATTAGCAGACCTACCAGGTTTCTGCGGACTTTCCTCAAGTCCGTCTTTTCGTGGTCATATCAAATGTTAATACTCTGGCTTAATGAGAACAATTGCCCTTAGATGTCGGTATTTGCTTTAGGTATTTATTTATGCTTCTATTTCTACTGGTACCAAGTAAATCACCTAAAGGGACGAGTTTTAACTTTTAGTATAGAATTTCTTAAATGTGTATGCTTAATCTGCATTAGCTCCAATTTGGGATATACTAGCACAAGGTATTATTTAAAGAAACACCTGGTTGCATGTTTTTAAAATGGTGGCAGATGTTTTCTGAGCCTCAAAATGGTACCAATGGGCAATAAAGCAGTGGGATTTTTCTGCTTGTATGGATGGCACCTCCTTTTTTTTAGCAAATTAAAACCCCAAACAAAAGTAGGTGATAGAATAGTACTGTAAAAGGTGCCTTAATAACAGAGAAGTGCCTTGTAATCTAATCAGGGACAAATACTTTTCTAAGAAACAGTTTGGGAGAGGGGGAAACCTAAGTCCTGGGTTTTTAGGAGCTGAAATGTTGGTGTTCATTCAAGTTCCCTCCTCAAGTTATGTGAAGGGTCCGTTGTATTCTAATTCTCTACCCCCTGCTTGCTTTTCAAAGATGCAGTTTGGGCTTTCTGCATTCTAAGTTTCTGGGGTGCGACTTGAAATGGTAACCAATTTGTAGAAGAAAACATTATTTGTACACAAGTCTGAGCAATTGCAAAAGGCCTGGAGAAAATAAATGAATGGGTTAATGTCTGTGTAAATCAATTATTGTGAAAAGGAAAAATCAGTGGTAGCTTTTATAGGCAGTTGAAATAACGGTGGTAAACAAAGAAAAATCCTACCCTTTCCTAAAATCAAAAGTTGAGAGCAGAGAACTTCTGCTAATTGTAAAAGGCATTTAACAAGTGTGAATCCATAATGACGTGGTAAAGTTTATTATTAGATGGAAAGGAAGCACTTGGTATTTAATATTTAACAAGCAACTAGTATTAAATTAAAACACCAAAGCAGATTTGTATTTAGCATTGCTGCTGTGGCCATTTTCAAGGTGAATCCTGTCCACTCTGACAAATGTTGAAATGATGTTTTCTCTTAGAAATTGTAAAGGCCCAGCCACACCAGAAGGCTGCAAACAGTTTTTGCACCTTTCCGCTAAGGCTTTCCAAGAATTTTTGCAAACCCAATAAAATTCAAGTATCTGAACTGTTGACGGCAAAAATAAAAAACAGAATTCCAAATCAGTATATCCTTGCGGGTTTTCTTTGTTTGGTTCAAAAATTATCTTGCGACTTACAAGCCAATATTAAGTCTGTGCTGTCCAATATCACGAGAAATTGGATTGGTAAGACTAAACATATAAAGACAACGACTAGCCGCCTAACTCCCACACTCCTTAATCTTTTATCACACCACTAAAGGAAGACAGAAAGCAAATTGCAATTTCATTGTTTCCTCTCTTCAGTGTAACGCGGAAATTCAAAGAAAGAAGTGACCGCGGTGATTAAAAAACAAAACAAAACAAAACATAACAACCGGCTACTTCTACTTCCTAAAGGTGGGGGCTTATTTCCCCAACACTCGACGACAACCACCTCTGGACACCGCCTGCGGGAGCCACAAGCACCAGGACTCCGCGGACAGGCGCCCAGAGCGGAGGTCGGCGGTCTTTGATCCGACCCGACACAAGGTGGCAGCACCGTCTCGCAACTCAAAGGAATTTCCTGCCGTCCGGAGTGCGATTCAAGTCCCTCTAGCTCTTCCCTCAGAGGGCCCACATCACATCATGCATGCACTGAGGGCTTCAAAATTAATCTTTAAGTGGACAGGCTGACTAACAGGCGCCCAGGTGTTAAAAAATATGTATTACTTAATAACTGACTCATAGTTTTAAAAACCTCGGACGGATTATTGTTCGGGTAGGCGTGTGCCACGCACATGCGCAGTCAGCCGGCCCCCCACAACCCGAGTTACCCACCTAGCTTCCCAACCGCGTTGCCCGGTAGCCTCACGTCACGTGACGGCCCCTCCCGGCCACCTGCCCGCACGTCCCACAGAAGACGGGTTTCATAGGCAATTTAATGAAAGCCAAAGGTGAAACCACAAGCTGTTGCCCCGCTCTCTATAAAGTCGAGACATTATGTTTCTTTTCCTAATCGATGTGGACCTCGTGTACTAGGCTGACTACATTTTCCCTCAAATCTCTTTTTGAAATGTTTTTTTAATTTTAAGTATTCCCCCCCCCCCGCGCCTT
This sequence comes from Mustela erminea, assembly GCF_009829155.1. NCBI lineage: Eukaryota > Metazoa > Chordata > Mammalia > Carnivora > Mustelidae > Mustela > Mustela erminea. The sequence goes on along the minus strand of NC_045631.1, from coordinate 12,400,399 downwards.
GAAATGGTTTCCTCCACTAGCCCGGCCGGTGCGGCTGGAACCATTCCGTACTTCTCGGTGGGTGGAGGCGCGGAAATCGGGCGGCGGAAGAGGCCGGTGTCGGGCAGCCGCTTCAGGTTCCCCGCCAGAGTTCGGAGTTGTCCGGCTCTCGTGGTCTTCTTAGGTGTGCGGGCTGGACAAGGCCTCCCCTCGCTTTGCGGTGCAGATCCGCGCCTGGCCAGCCCGTGGGCCCCCCCGTGGGGTGGGCGGATGGTACGTCCCGGCCGAGTCACGCGCCTCGGGCTCCGCGCCGAGGCGGTCCCGGGTGAGTGAGGCGGTCGGGACCTAAGCTGAGACTTCCCGGGCGGACGGGAGGTGTGGGAGGCTCGCGGGGCCAGGCTGGCGTCCCGGCGGGGCTGGGCGCCCGGGGAACGACAGGCTCGAGGAGGACACGCTTGGCGAGTCCTGTGAGGAAGACGCTGTCAGGTGCGCCGCGGCCGGAGCGCTGGAGCCGGGCTCTGAGCTCTCCCCGCAGGTGGGAATTCGGCTCTGCCGCGTCCGGGGGGTTGGGTAGTGCCCGTGTGGGAGCGAGTCCCCGGAGCGGCCACCTGGCTTGTCCAGGTCGTTCGAACCCGGGCTGTGAAGCGGCTTCGTGGAGGGTGAGGAGAGCCTGGCTTCCGGGAGGAGGGTTTTGGAAGGGACGGGTCGTGGCGGCGGGCGGGAGTCGCCGGGGCCGATGAAGGGGAATGGTTCGGGCCTAAGGGCCTTGGATTAAGCCTGACAGCCTTCGGGGTAGCTTTGGGGCACCACCGCTCTTCGAGCTGGTGTGCGGTGTTGGCGACCAGGGTGCTTTGGGACCAGAGTCGAAGGGGGTGGCTAAGAACCTGAGATGTAGGGTGGGGGGCAGATCCACGGACGGTAAAGGGATGAGGAACGTGACCTGGGTTCAGACCCCGTCAGCGTCGTTGATTCGTTCCCCTCCCCACCATTTTTTTTTTTTTTTGAAGATTTTTGTTTATTTGACAGATCACAAGTAGGCAGAGAGGCAGGCAGAGAGAGAGGAGGAAGCAGGCTCCCCGCTAAGCAGAGAGCCCGATGTGGGGCTCGATCCCAGGACTCTGGGGTCATGACCTGAGCCAAAGGCAGAGGCTTTAACCCACTGAGCCACCCAGGTGCCCCGATTCCTTCCCCTTTAATGTTACCAGGAGACTGAACCCTCCGCCTTCCCCCCAACCCAGGTTTTGCCTTGCCTCTGGTTTAGGGAAGAGGGTGTGTGTCAGGACTTCTTTTCTCCCAGGCTGGTGTTCTGAGGCTGGCACTCTGATGAAGTGATAGGCCCAGATCAGTGCTCTCCATCGCGAATAGGAGACCACATTTCTCCAGTTTGCGGATCTCTTTGGACACAACCTTATCACCTGGAGGAAAGTATTTACCCAAAGACTGGCGCATTGTGGGTTGAGGTTCCAGGTGATCAGCAGCAGCCACTGGAGGCAGAGAAGTAGGAGGAAGGAGTTTGCTGAAAAGAGGTGCTGCTTCTCCAGCCCCTGGACAGCTGGCACCACCCATGGTGACGAGCCAGAGTGGCAGTAGGGACTCCCTGGCACAGCAGGGAAAGTGCTCCCGGCATTGGATTGTCAACGTTGTTATGAAGAGATTGAGAAATAGTGGTACGTGACTGTGTTTGCCCTTCACGTGTCATCAGGGAACTTCGTGAACAGAAATCCAGGTGAAGCTGGTAGAAATATTGGAGCCACCGCGGTGTGAATGGGTTTGAGTTGGAAGTCATCCCCTGTGGAACGTTTTACCTTGGACTTGCTGGGATCCAGCTGCTGACCTAATGAGACTCTCCTGAAGAAGACTAGGTAATGAAGCAGCAGGGAATTCTGGGGCTCGTTGCTGGCTAAGAGCCGTTGTGATGCTGTGTTTATTGGCAAAGTACTCTTTGAACCTCCATGGTCCTATGAGAAGACCACACAGGAAGTGAGAATGAAATAGATGCAGGGCCAGGCCAGCACCATGGAAAGGGCCCCACCCCTTTGACGTATTTGGGTCTTGCTTTGAGTATAAAGTTGAAGGGGTGGGGGCAGATTACTGCTGCTGCTTTGGATTCTGGAAAGCTCGTTAGAAGGAAGGGAAGAGGGCGCCTGGGTGGCTAAGTGGATTAAGCCGCTGCCTTCGGCTCAGGTCAGGATCTCAGGATCCTAGGATCGAGTCCCACATCGGGCTCTCTGCTCAGCAGGTGGCCTGCTTCCCTTCCCCTCTCTCTGCCTGCCTCTCTGCCTGCTTATGATCCCTCTCTGTCAAATAAATAAATAAAATCTTTAAAAAAAAAAAAAAAGAAAGAAGGGAAGAACTGTTAGGCATACTCAAGCCAGTTTATTTTCTTCCATAAACATCTGGTACAAATTGGAAGTGGGCTGGGGAGAGGAACTGACCACCTGCTACTCAGAATTCTGTTGCACATGTTGTGGGGTTAACCTGATAGAGGTGCGGATTGGCCTCTGTTTCTCAGCTTAAGGGTAGTTATCGGGATAAGAAAGATGTTTGACATCATCTGGCACATAAAGGCTGGAGACAGACTTTTTTCTGTGTGGTTTTGGAGTTAAGTGATACCTCCCTGTCTTCCACTAGCTGTCTGAGGCTGTGGTACTCGTGATTGGAACTGCTTTTCTTTAAAAAAACAAAACAGAACAAAAAAACTATTAATGAAAGTCTGCTGTGTTAACCATGGATGCTGAGAGGTAGCTTAGCGACCTCACCTCTGGTCTGTCCATCCCATTCCAGGAGGAGGGAGACTCGTAGGCCTAAGGTCTGAAGGGTTAACTTGGCATGGTGTTGGTGCTGCCAGGGCAGTCCCTTGTAACCTGAAGTAGGAAGGATGAGGACCTAATGTTTGTAAATATTTTGTATTTTTAAAAGAAGTAAATATATTTATGTTTAAAGACATCCTTTATGAAATAACGCCATAGGGGTGCAGAAGTTCAGCTCAGAGTTCGGCTGCAATGCCAGTTTGCTGTCACTGAGCAGAAGGCAGGAAGACTGCTAAGCCATTCAGAGCCTCGGGAACCCCCAAACCGGGTCTGATTTTAAGTTGGCAGTAAGCTGCTTGATGGTGGCTCTTCAAATAAGCTGCTAAGTCCGTTGCTCTTAGAATCTGCTCTTTTTTTTCCCTCTTACCTAGAAAATGTCAGGCCTTAGAGCTGCAGTGTGGCCGCTGCTGCCGTGCACGACTCATTTGGACATGGCCTTGTGTGCTCTTGTCTAGGCGGGATGGTACACACATAATTTTGCTGAGCATAGAGGCTCGTGTGGGTGCTCTGCGGTAAACGGGGTGCGCCCTTCGTCTCGTGCCACGTTCGCGCAGGTGTTTTGCTGGAGGGAACCTTATTTCCCTTTTATGCCTCTGAAGGGAAGACGTGGCCCCTCTCCAGGGTTAATGCCTCTGCCTTTGGGTCTCAAAGCTTCTTCCTCTGGGATTCTTGCTCCATTGTTGGTTGCCTCGCTCCTCTTCCACAGCACATGCTTAAACCGTCATTTTCCTTGATCTCACCAGAGTGAGCCTGGTGGAACCTCTGTTTAAATTTGGCTGTTTGATAAAATCTTAAAAAAAAAAAAAAAAGTGAATTTGGCTTGTTTGGGTCTCATGACACTAGGTGCTCAGAATCCGGTGTTCCCATGCTTGTGCTCTTGAAGCTGTTCTGCCCATAGGTATCTTTGAGGACCTCTCTGCTTTCTGTGGCAGCAACTGTCCTCTCTCTGTGGGCAGCTCCTAAACCCACTCATCTTCAGTACACACCCCCAGTGTGTGTCAGGAACTAGACCCCCACCCCCCTCTTAGGGAAGGTTCATGCAGGGAAACACGAACAATACAGTTTCTAGGAGAACTGAAATAAAGCGGAGGAGGGGAGAGAGTGATGCAGTGTAAGTGGGCAGCTGCTCCGGGGAGCTGGTTTGGGAGGCCTTCAACAGGGACGTGTGAGGAAGAAGTGAGTGGTGAGATGGTGAGTCAGGCAGGTCTGTGGAGTGTCCTGGACCTTCGTCCTCTGCAGCCCTCTCTGCTTCTGTAGTCCAGAATCTCCATGGAGCTCTCAGGATTTTCCAGCTAAATGTCCTGCTGTCTCTCAAACTCTGTCCACTGCCCACCTCTCTCTAGCAGTATCTTGTGCCCCAGCTCTCCCTGCGTGCCAGGCACCCGCAAGTCCCCCTCTGATCCGCCTGCCGGACTCACATCAGCCCAGCTGACTTTGTCTTGAGTTGTCTGTTTTGTGTTGGCCTCTGCTGTTCCCATTGTCACTCGAGCTCCAACCTCTTCCTCAGGAGCACAGACGGGAGCAGTGGTGGTCATGTCAGCTGAGAGGTGGTCTGCAAGATGCCGGGTGGGTGGCAGAGTTAGCGAGCAGCCTGGAGAAGGGAGGCTGCTGGGAGGATGCGGTGACAGACAAACCATGTGGGGTTTTGAGGATGCGGTCACCTGCGACTCGCTCCCCGACATGGAGCACTGGGTTCGGGTTTCTGGGCAGGTATGTCTGACTGTCACGCCTTGGTCACACCCATGTCGGGGAATGAGGACAGAAGATATCTTCTTTGGCTCCACAATGCGGGAGAGGGTCTCCAAAAGAGAAGGGTTGAATCCTGGCCACTGTCTAGTACTCACATTTATCATATTTTTCATCAGAACCTGTCAGAGACTCTCCAGTCTGAAGAAAATCAGTGTTCACTGCGGCCTAGAAGGGTCTCTAAAGTCCACCTGCTTCTAATCTTCTGCCCTTATCCCCCAGCTGTAGACACACCCCTTGACATGCCCCCTCCTTGGCCCCATGGCTCCCTTCTTCCCTTCAGCTCTCACTCAGAGAGCCCCTGCATCCAAAATCACATCCCACCTCCTCCATTGAGTCTCCCCCCACCCCCACCTGCCATACATTTCTTCCCAAAGCTGTCACCACAGGAGAGCAAGCAGTTTGTCGTGTGTCCCTCCCCTCCTAGAAGGTAAGCGCCATGAGGGCAGTATCATATCACCCAGCACAGCAGCTGTTGATAGAATAAATGAGTGCTTCCAGATCCCCTTGATCTGTGTCATATTTGCCGCATTGTCCCTCATCCTTGTGTTCTTCCCTGGGCTGGCCACCTCCTAGCCCTGTCACAGCTCTAACTGAAGGGTTTTCTGTGTGATCCTTGATCATACTCTCCCTCCTCTACTGCACCCCCTAGTAGGCAGGCACTGTATTCTGTCTGCTGAGGCCGGCTGGCTTGCTGGATAGCTGGGTGACCCGCCTTGCTGGCCGGGAAGCCTGCTGATGACACCCACCCAGTCCCTGTGCTCCAGAGCAGCGGGTGCGTTCTGCAGCGTGAACAAAGGCTGGCCAGCTGATGATGTTTCCTCTCCTCCCCCACACAGGCCTCCTGCTGTCTCCAGGACACCATGAATGCCATTGTCGCTCTCTGTCACTTCTGTGAGCTCCACGGCCCCCGCACTCTCTTTTGCACGGAAGTTCTGCACGCCCCGCTTCCTCAGGGGGCTGGGAATGGGGACAGCCCTGGCCAGGGGGAGCAGGCCGAGGAGGAGGAAGGTGGCATTCAAATGAGCAGTCGGATCCGCGCTCACAGTCCCGCGGAAGGGGCCAGCGCAGAGTCCAGCAGCCCAGGACCCAAAAAGTCAGACATGTGCGAGGCAAGTGTCCCTCAGGGTATTGGAGACGTTTCTTTCTTGACTGGGATTCATGCTGATGTGAATTTGACCTGGAGGGTGGGCAGAAGACCCTGTGGAACTTAACCGTGGACATGACCTCACAGAAAGGTGTGCGCTTCCCATGATGTGTGCAGACCATTCTTCGTGGGCCCTATGGAATGTGATCACTTCTCTCTGTGTCCCTGTAGTTCTTTCCCGTGATCCCAGCTTTAGCTTTTTTCACGCATCCTGGGCCAGCAGTTGACACAATTGACAGTTGGCATTTGCTTTTCGGCCCTTCCCTCTGCATGCTCCCGTCTGCACACTAGCCCATCCTCGGCTCCACTTCCCTCAGTCCAGTGTCTTGGAAAGCGTCCTCCTCATGGGGGCCTGGCTGTTACTTTCAGTGTCATTGTGTGAGCTCTAGGGAATGAAGCTGAGGTTCCCTCAACAGGCTGCTGCTTTGTGTGACAGACCTGGGTCGGGCCCTGAAATCAGGAATGGTGTTAGACCTGCCACTGCAGGGTGGAGGGGAGTCTAGCCACTGTAGTTCGGTTGCACTGAGGCAGACTGCATGCGCAAGATTGCTCTTTTTATTGCTGGACACACTTGTGAGGCAGTAGAAGGTCGGGAGAGCCTTGCCGCTTCGAGCCAGTCTGACATCTCTGCAAGAGAGGAAGGAAGGAAAGAAAGAGTGCTGGATGGAGAGAGTCCTTGAGCTGGCATTGCCACAGGAAGGGTCCCGCATCTCACAGAGAGGGGCTGGCCTCATCCCATCTTGTGCATTCTCTGGGTGGGGGTAGCCTCTGGGATGCATGGCCTCAGTGCCAGTGTGGTGGTGGCTTCCATGGGGGGCAGCAGCCAGGGCCACCAGTCCAGTCCACTCCCTAGCACAGGCTCTGAGTTTATGTTCTCAGGGTGCCGCACCCCAGGGAATGCAGGCGGCCTCCTGAGGCCCCTGCAAAGTGGCTGTGTCAGGACCAGGGACAGAGGCTAGCACACTCCCTGTGTGAGCCACTTTTCAACCCTGGTCCTCAGCTTTGCATTCTGGAAAGTGAGGATTCTGGCTGTAATCATCACATAGGGTTGCACTGTTGATTAAACGAGACGGTGTATGCAGAGCCCTTCATAACAGCTGCTACGTAGTGCCCAGGAGATCCGGTCTCTTCCTCCTACTCTGACATCTCATACCCATACATTGATGGTCTTTGTGATCGGTGTTCGGTTTTCCTATTCGGGAAACATTGAAATCTTGAGAAGCATAACTCTAGAAGGCAGTTATTTTTATGTGAAAATAGATTGGGTTTTTTTGTTCAGGTGTGCATAAGAAAGTTTGTTTCCTACTTCTTGACTAATTGGTTTTCTTCTCCTTCTCGGTGGCAGGGCTGCCGGTCCCTTGCTGCCGGACATCCTGGGTATATCAGCCATGATAAAGAGACCTCAATTAAATATGTCAGTCACCAGCACCCCAACCACCCCCAGCTCTTCAGCATTGTCCGCCAGGCCTGCGTGCGGAGCCTGAGCTGTGAGGTGAGCACCGTGACCCTGGAGGCAGCTCTGTGGGAACATCACACACTCTCCCAGACGCCCTGAACAGGTTCAGTACCAGTTACAGGAAAGAAGGCAGAGGTCAGTCCTTCACGAAGAGGACGGGGTGATCACTGAGTAGGGAGCACGCAGCAGCCCCGGTTCTCTCCAACTCTGGAGTAAGTTGGGCTAGACTTCAGTGTTCTGAATGGTTGCTAGCTTATCATTCAAGCACCAGACTTTTGTTATCTTGATTATTTTTTTTTTTAAGATTTTATTTATTTATTTGTCAGAGAGAGGGAGAGAGAGCAAGCGAGCACAGGCAGGCTGAGTGGCAGGCAGAGGCAGATGGAGAAGCAAGCTCCCTGCTGAGCAAGGAGCCCGATGTGGGACTTGATCCCTGTACGCTGGGATCATGATCTGAGCCACCCAGGCATCCCTCATTATCTCAATTCTTTTTTTTTTTTTTTTTTTTTTTAAAGATTTTATGTATTTATTTGACAGAGAGAAATCACAAGTAGATGGAGAGGCAGGCAGAGAGAGAGAGAGGGAAGCAGGCTCCCTGCTGAGCAGAGAGCCCGATGCGGGACTCGATCCCAGGACCCTGAGATCATGACCTGAGCCGAAGGCAGCGGCTTAACCCACTGAGCCACCCAGGCGCCCCTCATTATCTCAATTCTTGATGAGTATATTTCTAAGACATTAACTGTTTCTAGGTTATGTGGTTATCATCTCCATCATCATCATATTCTTTAGTGGGTTACCATGTATACCTCCTGAAGGGTGAATCAGTTTGTTCCTAAACGACCTGGGTCCTATTGTTGAATTCAAGTCTTAGCTTTTATATTTTTTGATTTTCTGGGTTTTTTTAGATTGATTTATTTATTTTAGAAAGAGAGAAAGTGCGTATTTGTGCACGCATGATTGGGAGGGGAGATGGGGAGAGCATCTCAAGCAGACTCCGTGCTGGACACCAAGCCTGATGCAGGGCTTGATCTCACAACCCTGAGATCACGACCTTCGCTGAAACCAAGAGTCAGAGGCTCAACCGACTGTGCCGCCCAGGTGCCCCTTAGCTTTTTTTTAATCTGTCAGGAAGAATTAATGATTCAATTACAAATCTTCCCTTCTCCATATTCACCTGATGGGACATGCTGAGCCCTCCTCTCAGTTCTAACGTATGGTGGCAGGGTGCCTGTCTTTAGCTGGTTCCCTCTGGTTTCCTGCTGCTAATCTTCTGGAGGCAGATAATTGTGTGAATTGTGTGTGAAGAGTGAATGTGTCTCGAGAGAGACCTAACTTCTCTCCTGTAAGCAAAGTATGCACATTTTATTGTATGGACTACAGTGACTGCTCTGATCTTCTCCAGTGTATTCTGAATGAGTGATGTTGGCAGATTGGGGTCCAGAATAGATACAATATTTGAACAGGAGTTTTTTATGGCTCAGGGTAGAAAAAAGTCATGAACCTACTTGACTGGCCCTTGCAATCCATGGTAATAAATGTTATCTTTAGAAAGTTTGATCCCAGGAGCAGATGAGAGCAGTTTTCTTGTCTTGTCCCCACCTCCCCCACTCTTCCCATAATTAATGCCAGTTACTTACTGCAGAAAGCTAGGTTAGAGAAGGAGGAGTTGTGTCACTAGAGCAGGCACAGGACTGTGTCCTGCAATGGCTGTTGATTTTTGCAGGTCTGCCCTGGCCGGGAAGGCCCCATCTTCTTTGGGGACGAGCAGCATGGTTTCGTGTTCAGCCACACTTTCTTCATCAAGGACAGCCTGGCCAGGGGCTTCCAGCGCTGGTACAGCATCATCGCCATCATGATGGACCGGATTTACCTCATCAACTCCTGGCCCTTCCTGCTTGGGAAGATCCGAGGGATCATTGATGAGCTGCAGGGCAAGGCGCTCAAGGTGACCCCATGTGGAGGGAGCGTGGGTGGCAGTGGGGGAGGAGCCTGGCACTGACGGGGTCAGAGCAAGGGTGGTTTTATGATCTCCAGGTCTGGCGGCTTTGCTCTGTCTGAATTGTGGTCTTCCGACTTCAGAGTCGGGCTGCGGCAGTCAGTCCTGCTTGCTTCACTCAGTGGCTCTCTTGAGTCCACTGTTGTCCCCTTTCTTGTTCAGCTCTGGCTTCTTCGTTATGCTCACATGTCCTGCTTCCTTCCTGGCGTCTTTGCTTCCTCTGACCTTCATCTGAAAGCCTGTGCACGAGTCGTGTTGTAGACCCATCGCCAGCATAGACCTCTAGCTGTGGCATCGCATCTCTCAGAATGGGCCAGGTTATGCTGTGATGACAAACAGCCTCCAGACCTCAGTGGGTTAAAACCACAGGATTTGGGGGGTTTTTTGTTCGTTTTGTTTTATTTGGGTGTTTTTATTTTTTATGTTTTGTTTTTTTGTTTTGATAGAGCAGGGTGGGAGCAGAGGGAGAGAGAGAATCCCAAGCAGCCTCCATCCCCAGCTAGGAGTCTGACCTAGGGCTTGATCGCACAACACTGAGATCATGACCTGAGCCACAATCAAGAGCTCAACCAACTGAGCCACCAGCGCCGACAGTTTATTGTTTATTGTTTGTCGGTGGTATTTGTTTACTGTTTGTCGGTGTCAGTTTTTTTGTTGTCAGTCGTGTTCTGGTCCATTGCAGGGACTGGGAGACCTCGTTGTAGTCAGCCCAGCAGGTGGGGTGGCAGCCATGTTGGAAAGTTGCGGATTTTCCTGCGACAGGGCATAGATGGAACTGGAGGGCCTCATTTCTCTCTCACCTCAGTGCCAGGATGGGGCACATGTCCACCCCCCCCCCCACCCAAACACACACACAAGGTCTTGCGGTGAAAGCCTCCATGTGCTGGGACCGGGGGAGACTGAAAGTGTGTGGAGAATAACAGTAGTGGCCACGCAAGCATGTGTGCCTCCTGAGTACCTGCAGGTGCTCGGCGCATTGGTTGTGGAATAGGGTACAGGAGAAATCGGTGGCTTGTAATCAGGCTGTGAGGCAGAAACCATTCTGTTTGGAATGAGGAGACCACTGGCACTTTCTGTGCATCAGGGCAGCAGAACGGGACAGAGTCTTCCAGAGCAGGAGCCGGGAAGTTGGCTATGAATGAGCTGGCTCTGTGCTGCTCCGCTGTCATTGTTCGGTTCAAAGACCACCCTTTCCCTTTGCATTTCAGGTGTTCGAGGCAGAGCAGTTTGGCTGCCCACAGCGCGCCCAGAGGATGAACACGGCCTTCACGCCCTTCCTGCACCAGCGCAACGGCAACGCGGCCCGTTCGCTGACATCCCTGACAAGCGATGACAACTTGTGGGCATGCCTTCACACCTCCTTTGCTTGGTAACGAGATTTGCAGTCTTTTAGCGCCCGTTAGAATGAGAGCAGTCATTGCTTGGATGCTGCATGAATCTGGGGAAGCTGTTGTTGGCTGAGTTCCCCGGGGGCCTCTGTGCTGTACCTGCCTCCTTTTCCTCTGGGCATCTTCCCCTGGGCATGTGGAAAATGGATTTAGGTGGCACTCCCTTCCCCGTGTGTTTAAGGTGATGCTCTCGCACCAAGAGCAGTGATCTCCCTTTCTTGTCTCCAACAAGCGTTGTGGGTCAAGGATTTGGGTGACTGGCCTGGATGGTTCTGGCTGAGCTTCTCAGGGGTTCGTCATTCAGGGCTGCAGTGGTCCAAGGTTTGCAGTCCCCTGGCAGATCGGTGCAGGCTGCTAGGGCCCTTCCAGCAGAGGCTGTTAGGAGTGTGCTGTGGCGCTCTGACCTGCCTAGTCAGGAGGGAGGAATTGTCTCCATCTTCTAACAATCACCACAGTCTGTCCTCTGGCCTCAAATTGTTTCTCTTCCTTCCATTGCAAGATGTACCTCTCCCATAGACGCCCTCAGATCCTCCTCCTCGTGCAGCCGTGGCTCTACATTGTCTAATTCAGTTCTGAGTGCAGAGGAGGCACCTCAAACGGAGGTCTTTGAGGGTAGCTCCTGAGGACCTGCGAACTAGAGTGTCTCTGTCTCCCATGCTGACATAAAATCATCTGGCGAGGTTTTCAGACCCAAAATAGAAGAAATAATACAATGAGCTGCATTCCTTCATCATTTAGCCATAGTGGTTGCCAACATTTCACTGCTTTTTCTGCCCCCTGTTTTTTGGGAAAAAAAAATTTTTTTTTAAAGATTTTATTTATTTATCGGGGGGGGGGGGGAGCGAGCACAGGCAGACAATGGCAGGCAGAGGCAGAAGGAGAAGCAGGCTCTCTGCTGAGCAAGGAGCCCGATGTGGGACTCGATCACAGGACGCTGGGATCATGACCTGAGCGGAAGGCAGCTGCTTAACCAACTGAGCCACCCAGGCGTCCCTGGAAATATTTTTTAAAGCAAATCTTAGTTGTAGCATTTCAAATGTAAAACCATATCCGACAAAACTGACAGATTCCTAAGCATCATCCAGCCCAATCCGTATTTGGTTTTCCTGTTTTGCCTCAGGATTGAGTTTTCAGGTGGGATCAGGTCACCAGTTCACAGCACGCACCTTGTGTACTTAAGTCTGGAGCGGTTTCTCTGATGCCTCTGCCGCGGGTTTCCCCAGGGCTTTTGTTGGAGAATCAGAGTCCTTTGTCGTGTAGAATTGTCCTTTTGGATTTGGCCGATTCTGTGTTTGTGGCGTGTGCAATATGATCTTTTGTGCCCATATTTTCTGTGAACGAGGAGTGCGATCAAAAGGTGTGATAGGCTTCAAGTTCTGTTTCCTTCTGGCAAGAAGACATCACAGGTGGTGCTCTGTTCTGCAGGCTCCTGAAGGCGTGCGGCAGCCGGCTGACTGAGAAGCTCCTGGAGGGTGCGCCCACTGAGGACACCTTGGTCCAGATGGAGAAGCTTGCAGGTGAGCTGGGAGTGCTTGTGCTGCACGTCTCTGCCTGCAGAGGCTGTCGGGGCTGTCTCACAGCCACCTGGCCCTCCACCCTGGTGACGGGGACCCTAGGATCAGTAACCCAGGGGGAGCATCTGCAAGAGCTTGCCATTTAGCCTTAGTGTTTTTATTGTAGTTTCCTGGGTCCTTTTCCTTGACAGTCACGTGAAGGAATCTGTCACCCTGGGCAACCCAGGAAGGTCTGCTATTTGGGCCGCTAGGCTGTGGAGAAGATGGGTTGATGGAGGGTTTCGTCCCTGTTGTAGGATCCCTAGGTTCCTGCCCTTTCTAGACACTTGAACAATAATAAAGTATTATGCTTTAGGTAGACCCTGGGTTTTCATCAAGGGTGGTTCCCAAGCTTCACCAATGTCTGGGTAATGCTCCCCAGGTTTTTGATCAGAGCTCCATGTCTGGGGTTCAGGATCCTGTGTGTTTTTAAGTAACTACGCAGGGTTTTCTGCTGTGGTGTGTACCGGCGTAGGAACCTCTGGTCTTGGCCCTGTCTGTGGTCCTCCTCCGGAGATGATTTGATTCTTGGTGACATAAGTCAGCAGCCTCAGCGTTGGGGTTGGGTAAACCAGATTTGCAATGTGCGTTGTGTGTAGTGTGTTACTAATAACACTTGACATGCTATGGGTCGCAAATAATTGGCCTTCTTAATGAATTGGAGCTGTTTCCAGGTTATTCCCGCACTCAGGTGACTTTACATGCACTTGGATTCAGTGCGCTTTCCTGAGGGGGAGAAATGGAGTAGTTTCAGCAAGGGCAGAGTATGTTCCGAAAGATAAAACCTTTGCAATGTATCTTCATGCCCTCGCAGATCAGCAGGGCCTAGAACCATTTACTGAGATTTCAGATTTCTAGGCTAGTGAAGACGGTACGGATAGTCTGTTGGTGGGAGCTTCTGGGAAGGATACATGTGCAGGCATGCAGGGCTCTCTGTCATGGGTTGGACTTTATTTTAGGTCGAAGCACACACTTTGGATTTGGACAGATCTGGCTTCAGATCTTGACTCTGCTGCTCTCATGCATTCTGTGTGACCAGACAAGGCCTCCTCCCTGTGGATCTCATTGGGATCATGGAGAGATGTCCTTATTTGTGGTTGTCACACAGATTCATGGGAATAACAAATATTTCTTTATCTGTAAAATGGGGAGAATAGTACTGACCTCAGGACAGTTGAAAGGATGAAATGAAATAATGTGTGGAAGCCTTTAGAATAGCGCCTGAGCGAGGAAGTTTGCAGTGACCAAGCTAGGCTCGTTCTTGTCATTGCTTTGCATTATCCCGCAGTCCTAAACAGCTCATAGTCTCATGGGTGCCCGCTTCATAGTGCAGTGTGAGGCTCCGGGCTAAGTAAATAAACAGACTGATTCCTCCCCGCTCCCCCCAGGGCTCTGAAGACAAACGGTCTAGGTAGCCGACCCAAACCAGCAATCAGGAGTGCCTTGGACTAAGGTGGACACCACGACACTGTCCCATCCAAGGATCGCATGTTTCTTAAATGTCTTTGTGGTCTGTCTTGCAGACTTGGAAGAGGAATCTGAAAGCTGGGACAACTCTGAGGCTGAAGAGGAGGAGAAAGCCCCTGTCCTGTCAGAGGGTGCTGAAGGGCGGGAGCTGACCAAGTGCCCGACAGATTCATCCTTGCTCTCGGACTGTGGAAACTGGCAGCCCCGGAAGTTGTCTGTCTTTAAGTCCCTTCGGCATATGAGGCAGGTAGGTGACCGAGGGGTGGACCCACCTTCAGAAACTCTGGAGAAGAGCCCAGTCCCCACCTTCTCATCCAGCACACTTTGTCCTTTAGGCCCATGACGTTCAGACCCAGTGGGGACTGACTGGTTAGGAATAACCAGAAACCCTCAGTGGCTGGCCAAAGACAGCTGGGTTGCCTTGGCCACAGGCACAGTGCTCCCCTTCTACTGATGACTAGGTGTCTGTTTTATGGAAAGCCCACATGGGTGGCTTCTCATGGTCCTTTCTCTGATCTTGTCACGCCGGAACCTTTTAAAGGAAGCACTGCTCAGAGCACTTCTGCTTTGCATGCAGCATTGGACGCTTAGCAGACTGGAAATGCTGGCCCTTTGTACAGTAGATTGGGGAGAATCTGATGTCCAACCATAGGAATTGCACCCAAACAGTGGTGTGTCCTTGAATACAGAGAGGAAAACATCCACTGTATCATGTAGGCTGGTACGCATGTTTGTATACACGCGGATTGGAGACACGAGTCTCACGCAACAGTGTAGGCCCTGGTTATATTTGGTCAGACGAGAAGATAAGATTACAAGGGCAGTCCCTTTTCCTGTTTCTCTGTGACTATTTTTACAATGCGCATGAGTTTTAACAAAAGATAGTTATTTTCTTTTTGAAAAATGGTGTAAAGACTGATTAAACGGCAGATGTTCTGTGGGCCTTCTGAATGAGGAACATTGACCTACCAAAATCATGTATTTGGCTAAGGTCATCCTTGTCTGTTGCTTGTGTGGATTAAAGTTAGAACAAATCTTCAGTCCCATGGGAGGTGGGAGTGTTTTGAAACTATAGGAGTTTTGTAAAGTATATTTCTAGCGTCCTTTTTTTTTTTTTTAAGCCACATTATAAGTCATAGAATAACAGACTGAACTCTCCAGAAACACCAGTGTCAGAGAAGTTCTAAAAAGTCAGGTGGAGAGAGGGACTGTTCTAGCATCAAATAGGACAGACAGCAGAATAAATGAAACAGTTGTTGGTCCTCAGGTGACTCCTGGATTGAAAGAAAACAGCAATCAAGGACACCGTTAGAGAGTTGGGGCTGCAGATACTGGGTTGATGGTGCATCTGTGTGGTATTTCTGGTGGTGGTGTGTACTGGAGTTCTGTGGGAGAGCCCTGGTCCATCCTGGGTCCTGAAGTGCCATGCTGCTTGTCCCTAACTTGGAAATGATTTGGCAAAGTAATGAGAGAAAAAGTGAATGTTACAGATTGCTAACATGTTCTCTGCTTCGAGTTTTTAAAAATAAAATTGGGATCTTACAGTGTGCTAGGGCCTTGGGATCGGGCTGCCAGGGGCTCATCCAGACCTCCGCCTTCCTCCTCCTGACCATGGGCAAGTCAGCTGGTCCTTCCCTCTCGCGACCCATCTTCCTTCACCATAAAGAGAACACACAGATAACTTCAATTGCACAAAAGAAAATTCAGGGCAGAACGCACTGAACTGTGTTTTTCAGGTTCTGGGTGCCCAGTCTTTTCGCATGTTGGCCTGGCATGTTCTCATGGGGAATCAAGTGATATGGAAAAGCAGAGACGCAGACCTTGTCCAGTCAGCTTTTGAGGTTCTTCGGGTAAGAGTAGTTTTTCTTGTAAGTGTTTTGTAGTGGGACAGTGTCTGGTGATTTTTTGTTTCTCTTTTTTTAAAATCCCGACGGTGGGTTTCATGTTAGGATGCAGGGATGGCTCAACCCAGACGTGCATGCCTGAATCTGAGATCCATGCTTTTTCTGCACTGTTGAAAGTGGCAGTCATCAGTGGCGCTTATTTCCAGTGGAAGGAGTCTGTGCTGCCTTGTTAGAGTGATCACTCCCCTGCCACCACCCCCAGATCCCTCTAAGAAGCCACTGCATGGTTCACAGCTG
This sequence comes from Mustela erminea, assembly GCF_009829155.1. Classification (NCBI taxonomy): domain Eukaryota; kingdom Metazoa; phylum Chordata; class Mammalia; order Carnivora; family Mustelidae; genus Mustela; species Mustela erminea. The sequence continues at coordinate 12,384,716 of NC_045631.1, read as the reverse complement.
CCCTAAAAGCAGCTTTTGGTCAGCACACGTCCCTGTGCACAGAACATTCCTGATGAGTCAGGTGGGAGTGTGTCTGCCATGCTGTCTGCACCTCAGAGGGGTTGTGGGTGCCAAGGCCCAGGCCTGGCTGATGATGTTTATGTCCTCAGAAACCTCATTCATGCCTGATAACTGCCTAGGTCTGCCGAGGGCACAAAGTGAATATGCCAGAATCCCTCAAAAAGTTTATAATCTCTTTGTGGGGTGAGGGAAGAGACAGACATCTCAGAAGTCAAAGAATAATAGATTATCTAACACCACAGAGCAAGAGGTAGCGCAAGTCCCGTATGACCAATTGCCGGGTTAGGATCTGGGGCCACGCGAGAGACACCCCAGTAGCGCCACATGACCGGGAATGCCTTCTGGGAGGAAAGAGGCTTGGCCCGAGCTGCGGAGGGCATGTGGGGTGTGGGTAATGGATTCGGGCAGGGGATGTTCAGCTGGTGCAGGTCTGTGTTACTGTGTCCTCTCTAGACGATGCTGCCAGTGGGCTGTGTCCGCGTCATCCCTTACAGCAACCAGTACGAGGAGGCCTACCGCTGCAACTTCCTGGGGCTCAGCCCTCACGTGCAGATCCCCGCCCACGTGCTGTCCTCAGGTACGTACCTCTCCTGTCGGACCGAGCCCTGCACTTCAGGGCTCAGAAGTGGAACTGCGTCTTAGCCATGGATCTGAGGACGCTGTCTGCTCAAGCAGGAGGACCAGTTTTCCTAGTGGCTTCGGGCCTCTGTTTTCTGTCTTTAAAACGGGTGAGGGTTGGACAGAACAGCCTCCCAGTGAGGGTAGCCTACTGGGTGTGGTTCTCAGTGGAAGGCAGATTAGAGTCACGGGAGTGGAAACAGCACAGATGGGTGTCAGAGGTTTGTCGTGTTATTACGCTGAGCTGAGTCGGTGATGACAAGATTAGGAAGGCGACTGTTTTCTTACATGTGCCTTAAATCCTATCCATCCTTGACATTCACCAGTGAGAGCCAGGAATCTGATGAGCATCCTTTTCCTTTGGTTTGAGGGGTTCAGGAGTCAGCCTGGGTGTGAATCCCAGTCTCCCCCGGCTAGCCAGTGGCTTCTCCAAGCTCACTCTGAGAGATGGCCAGAAAGTAGACTGTCAGAGCGTTGGGGGCTCAGCAGTCCCGAGCTGCCATTCCGTTCAGTGTCCCAGGCTGGGTCCTGAGTCCCAGAGACGCGCACCTTTTTTTGGAACACAGCCTCCCCGTTTTGAAGATGAGCTTGAAATTCTTAACCGGGGTATTGGCAGTGTGCGGGAAGCGCTTAGCAGTCTCTTTCCCTGTCATAAGATGAGACTGACACTGGGAGTGCTGTCACGGGGCTGTTTGGAATTAAGTGAGTTCAGATATATAATTAGTTACTGAAATGTAATACATTAACTGAGGCAAGAATTAATCCTTAACTCTACTGACAAACATACTGCAAGATGTGGCCAAGCATGAGAGAGGTGGGTTTCCGCTCTTTGATGGGAGGGGCAGCAGCCAAGCTTGGCCAAGATGTGGCCAAGCATGAGAGAGGTGGGTTTCCGCTCTTTGATGGGAGGGGCAGCAGCAGGAAGCAGGTCCCTGCGGGGCACAGGCACGCTCCCAGCACCTGCACTTTGTGTTGCTGCAGAGTTTGCTGTCGTCGTCGAGGCCCACACAGCCCCCCGGTCTGGCCTCCACCCAGCTGGCTGCGAGGGGGACCAGTCCCTCAGCAAGTACGAGTTTGTTGTGACCAGTGGAAGTCCCGTAGCTGCGGACCGAGGTGGGTGCCGCCAGGCCGGCCGGCCTTTCAGCACGGTGAGTGGGGACGAGAGCGCTGAGGCTGCCTCTCGCAACCCCATGCTGATGACCCGCCCTTGTTCCCAGTTGGCCCCACCATCCTGAATAAGATGGAAGCCGCTTTGACCAACCAGAACCTGTCTGTGGGCGTGGTGGACCAGTGCCTTGTCTGCCTCAAGGAGGAGTGGATGAAGTAAGCGCACCCACACTGGCCTCTGGAGTCTGTTTCCTCACGGGGGTGCTGGCCAGCCGGGAGCATTGGGTTCGGCTGGCAAGAACCAGGAGCTATTTTCAGAAAAAGCTGTGGCCTCCCTGAAAAATGAGGTAGAACAGAGGTTAAGAGCATGGGTTCAAGTCGTATCTTTGCCGCTGAGTGACTTTGTGCAAGGTCAGCACTTCTAGTCCTCACGATGTTCCTGCATGAGATGCCTGTGACTCCTGCTTCCAAGAGAAGCAGTTATTTTTGCTACTTAATTAACTTCAAAAATCTGAAGGCCAGGGGCACCTGGGTGGCTGTGGTTGGTTACGCGTCTGCCTTTGGCTCAGGTCATGATCTCAGGGTCCTGGGATCGAGTCTCGTGTTGGGCTCCCTGCTCAGCGGGGAGCTGCTTCTCCCTCTCCTCCTCCTTCTCTCTCCACTCCCTCTCATGCTCCGTTTCCATCTCTCTCTCTCTCTCTCTTTCTCTTTCAAGTAAATAAAATCTTTTAAAAAAAAACCCAAAAGCCAGATAACAGATGTTTCTTTTCTATTAAAGTTAACTAGTTACTTTATTTTCTTAATAAAATTTGTTAGTAATTTTTAATGCAGTTCAGTCAGACATTGTCCTGATTCCCAGCAATACAGTGAAGCTGAGGAGCAACAAAGTCCTTAAATTAATTGAAAGAAAATGGGTCCCCCATTTTGAGGCAGCGGCCTTACGGCGCGGGGTTAGAACTGCTGGGCCAGGGAGAAGTCCTGGAGTACACAGCTGTGAGTGGCCACTCCGTGTGCTGGTCTTGAAGCCCTCAGGCCTCGGGACCTGAACTGTGGTGATTTTGCTGTGGCGTCTGAGAGTTGTGTTTTTGGTTTTTTTCAGCAAAGTGAAGGTCCTTTTCAAATTCACCAAGGTGGACAGTCGACCCAAAGAGGATACGCAGAAGCTCCTGACTATTCTCGGAGCGTCTGAGGAAGACAATGTCAAGCTGCTTAAGTTCTGGATGACGGGCCTGAGCAAAACCTACAAGTCGCACCTCATGTCCACAGTCCGCAGCCCCACAGCCTCAGAGCCTCGTAATTGACCCCACGGTGCGAATCTGATCCCATGTTCACCTTCGGAGAAGTACTGATGGCCATCTTTGCCGCTGAGCTCACGGACGGGTCTCTGATGGCAGTCACAGACTGCTTTCGTCTCTGAACTGCCGGCATGGAGCCCTTTCCTAGCGAGCAACGGAAACTTTTGGGGCCAGACTTTGCCCTCTGTGTGGGATTAGGACCTGGTGTAGTTTTCGGCACCCTTCCAGAAGCTATTTGAATTGTTCTAACCCTGAAAGGGGCTGTGGGAAACGTGGGTCAGTGGGTCCCCTGTGTTTGAGCACCCTGAGAGAGAAGACTGAGGAGAACATGCATCTTACGGCTCTCAAGGATTTAGATCTCAAAATTTACAGGGAAACATGCCAGGCCAGTCCCAACCTGGGTATTTTGGCCGCAGTAACAAACCTCTCAAGGTTCATGTTTGAATCTTTCTATTCTGAAATTCAAGACTTTTCCAGGTTTTATAATATGAATGCGTGTATGTTTTGCTGCAGTTGTGAATTTTCATGTAGTCATTGTTAGCAGTCTGGTTTTGAGCTGGGGTGGCTTCTGGGGTGGAGTAGATGCTCCCTCATCTTTGGGATTCATGTTCTGGAACCATGTGACTACGAAGTCTTCTGGCCATGCTCTCCTGTGGTTGCTTTGACATTTTCCTGTGGCTTGCAGACAGGCCCCTGATCCTTTTTACACAAAGATGATACTTTGCTGAAATGTCAGATGGAGCCATTTGACTTCCTGACTCACTGGACGTGAAGTTTAGAAACCAACTGTAGTTTTATTCCAAGTCACTTTGCCTTTATTGCTTCTTTAAACATTTAGATTTGGCTACAGGTAACAATTTTCAGAGTATGGTGACTTAAGATAGTTTAATCATCCCAATGTGCACTTTTAATAAGGATTCATGGCTTGGAGGGATTTTTCCAGCAATTTTGCTGATTTGTTTATAGTGTGTGTGTGTGTGTGTGTGTGTGTGTGTGTATTTGCTTAACTTATATTTAACATGGAAACTAAGTTTATATGACTGGGTATCTATCATGCAGGAACATTGAAACACAATAAAGATGTATTTTTATAAACTGTTGACTACATGGTTTTATTGATTTGATAACCTAGAATTTTTGTGGGGTCAGTCACAAAATATTATGACTAAAATAACACTGGTGATAGAACTATTTTGAAACTGAGGTCTGCTAAAGGGTTGTAAATTCTAAGAGACTTAGACTGTACATTGTGGTTACTTCTGATCAATTTCAGCTCAGAGCGCAGTAGCACTACCTGTCCCCCACCCAGCCACCCAGCAGGTGTGCTGGCATTCCTAGAGCAGGCTGCACATACCGTATGGGAGCTGTGGTGGGTGGACTACAGTTGTGGGGGTATCTGTGCTCTGATCACTGGTTGCTGCTTCTGATCATGGCAGTCATTGTTGCAAGCCCCTCCCGCTCTGGCTGCCCGGAGGCTTAATGGTCCAATGCCCTTCCCCTTCCTTCAGTTGTGTGTGTGTCTTTCCCCTTTCAGGAAATTCAGACAAAAAGCAACAGCATTCAAAAACAAGTGCATGTACAGGGGAAATTAGAAACTGCATGTGCAAGCAAAGGCTCAGAAAAGACCTGAGAAAAATCTAAGCTTATACCTTAGTCTGATCCTTGGCAAAGAGAAAGCTTACAACCATAAAAATAAAAGACAAAAAACAGGGAACCTTGGGGAAGGAGGAATATCTAATTTTCAGTTATCACATTATTAGATTTAAATGTCCACTGTTCAGCAAAAAATCACAAGCCAGATAAAGGAAAAGGAAAGTGGGGCACCTGGGTGGCTCAGTCGGTTAAGCCCTTGCTTTCAGCTCAGGTCATGATCTCGGGCTCTGCCTCGGGCTCTGTGTTGGCGGGGAGCCTGCTTTCCCCGCTCTGTCTCTGCCTGCTGCTCTGCCTACTTGTGATCTCTCCCTCTCAAGAAAATATGTCCCATTCAAAAAGAAAAATCCACAGAATCTGTCCCTGAAAGATTTGATGGCAGATATACTGAACAAAGACTTTAAAACAACTGTCTTAAAAATGCTCACAAAACTAAAGGAAAATGTGAAAAAAGCCAAGAAAATGTGTGAACAAAATGGGAATAAAAAGAAAGAAAATCCAGAGCTGAAAACTACAACTAAAATGAGGAATTCATAAGAGTGGCTCAAAGGCCAATATGAGCAGGTAGAAGAAAGAGTCAGTGAACGTGAAGATAAGACAGTGGACATCACTGACGCCTAACAGAAAAACTGAAGAAAAGTGAACAGAACCTAAGAGAACTATGCGGCACCATCAAAAGGATCAACATGTACATTGCAGGAGTCCCAGGAGAGAAAGGGGCAGAGAACATTCAAAGAAAGAATGGCTAAAAAACTACCCAAATTTGGTGAAAGCAGGAACATAAATATACAAGAAGCTCAGAAACTCCCAAGTAAAATGAACTCAGTGACACAGTGAAAACATTCTAATCAAACTTCCAAAAGACAAGAGCAAATCTTGAAAGCAACAAGAGAGAAGCAAATCATCCCTCACAGGAGATTGTCAGAATACATAGAGATTTCTCATCAGAAATGTTGGAGGCCAGAGGACAGCATTGCCATTGTATGTAAAGCGCTAAAGCAAACAACAACAACAAACCCTATCAACCAAGAATCCTGTATCCAGCAAAACTGTTCAAAATGGGGTAGAAATCAAGATATCCCCAGATAAAAGGGAACCGTTTGTGACCACTAGACCTGCCCTGCAGGAAATGCTCACAGGAGTCCTGCAAGGTGAAATGACAGGATACCATCAGCACCTCAAAGCCATGTGGAGAAATAAAGATCTCAATAAACGTAGAACCTGGGCAGTTATGAAAGCTAGTATTGTAGCAATTGCTTATAACTATACTCCTTGTTTTCCACTTATTAATTTAGATTAATAAGACTTATTAATGACTTTTAGTAATACTTCCTAAATCAATACTAAATCAATTAGTATTACTAATAACATTACTAATGACTTTTAAAAGTCATTACTAATGACTTTTTATTTAAAAGTCATTAGTAATGTAAAAGTATTATAATTTTTCCATTTTTTATTTTTTTAAAGATTTTATTTATTTGACAGATCACAAGTAGGCAGAGAGAGGCAGAGAGAGTGGTGGGGGAAGCAGGCTCCCCTCTGAGCAGAGAGCCCGATGCGGGGCTGGATTCCACGACCATGGGACCACGACCCAAGCCAAAGGTGGAGGCTTTAACCCACTGAACCACCCAGGCGCCCCAAAAGTTAGTATTATTTTAAGTTTAGTTTGTAATTCCAGATCTTTTTTTCAACATAATGTAGGAGACTATTGCATTTAGAAGAATTATTAGTTTATATTTTGAAGTACACAGTGTATAAAGATGTAATTTTGTGACATCAGCAACCAAAAGGAGTGGGAAATGAGTCAAGTTTTTGTATGTTATTGAAGTTAATCTGCTATAAATTCACATTAGAGCATTCTAACTTTAGGATGTTAAATGTAGTCCCCAGAGCAACCACAGAAAAAATAGCTATAGTCTATATACAAACGGAAATTAAAAAGGAATTTAAGAATTTCACTACAAAAAAAAAAAAAAAAGCACTGAAAGAAGACAGGAGTATAGGAAATGAGAAAAAAAAAAAAAAACTATAAGATGGGGGCACCTGGGTGGCTCAGTGGGTTAAAGCCTCTGCCTTTGGCTCAGGTCATGATCCCGGGGTCCTGGGATCAAGCATCGGGCTCTCTGCTCAACAGGGAGCCTGCTTCCTCCTCTCTCTCTCTGCCTGCCTCTCTGTCTACTTGTGATCTCTGTCAAATAAATAAATCTTTTAAAAAAAAACCTATAAGATGTATAGAAAACAGCACAATAACAGAAGTTAGCAACTCCTTGTTAGTAATCAAGGTAAATGGATTAAACCCTCCAATCAAAAGACAGAGGTTAGCAGAATGGATAAAAACACATGATTCAATTCAATGCCCTCTACAAAAAACTCATTTGAGATCCAAGAACACAGTTGAAAGTGAAAGGGGGGAAGGGCATTCCATGCAAATAACCAAAAGAGAGCAGGAGTGGTTATACTAATACAAAGTAAAATAGACTTTGAATCACAAAAGTCTGCAAGAGACAAAGAAGGGTTGTTTATATTAATAAAAGTCTCAATATGGCAAGAAGATATGACAATGACAAACATTTACACAACAGACAATTAAAATATATGAAGTAAAAAAATGGAATTGGGGGCGCCTGGGTGGCCTAATGGGTTAAAGCCTCTGCCTTTGGCTCAGCTTATGATCCCGGGGTCCTGGGATCGAGCCCTGCATTGGGCTTTCTGCTTGGCGGGGAACTTGCTTCCCCCTTTCTCTCTCTGGCTGCCTCTCTGCCTACTTGTGCTCTCTGTCTATCAAATAAATAAATCTTTTAAAAAAGTGGAATTGAAGGGATGAATAGACCATTCCATAATAAAAGATTTAAATACTCTACTCAGTAATGAATAGAATGAGACAGAAGATAAGGAACTAGAGGGCCAAGCACAATGAACCAGCCAGATCTAACAGACAGACACAGAGCACTCCACCCAACAACAGTGGCACATAATGCTCTTCTCAAGGACACTTGGGTAATTTGCCAGGATAGACCATATGTGATGTCATAAATTAAAGCTTGGTAGATTTTTAAAGATATAGAGTATCTTCTCTGACCACAGTGGGATGAAGTTAGAAGCCAGTAAGATGAAACGGGAAAATTCACAAAGTTGTGGAAGTTAAACAACATGCTTTTCATTTTTGAAAGATTTTATTTCAGAGAGCACACAAGTGGGGGGAGGGGCAGAGGGAGAGAATCTTTAAGCAGACTCCCCACTGAGCACGGAACCTGACAGGCTTGAACTTTTGGCCCAGAAATCAAAACCTGAGCTAAGATCAAGACTTGGAAACAAATTACTGAACCACCCAGGCGCCCCAAAACAACGTGCTTTTAAACAACCAGTGGACAAAGAAGAATTCATAAGGGAAATTAGAAAATACTCAGAGGTGAATGAAAATGAAGACACGATATACCAAAATATGGGATGCAGCAAAGCAGTACTGGGGAAATTTGTAGATAAAACTGCTTACATTAGAACAAAGCAAAACAAAGATCTAAAAACAAAAAAGTGTTGTGTCTCTTCTACCCCTTTTCAGTTGAAATAGCGCTATGTGTAAAATGCAATTGATGTTCTGACTTTCAACCCAACAAGCTTTTGCAATGCATAGACTACGTAGTAAGCATAGTTCTTTCAAAACGTTCTTTTTGAACTGTTTGGTAAGGAACGATTTCTGGGACAGCTGAGGGTTTGGTGCCTTGAGTGACATCTGAGTCAGTGGTTTATTGTCCTCGATTCCTGTCCTTTTTTTAATGTGTGACACTATTTTTCTTCTTCTTTTCCTTTCTTTTTTCTTCTTGATTGAATTCCTCCATTCAACAATATTTTTGAGTGCCTAAGAACACCACACGTTATTCTGGGACTAGATATACAGCTCCCTGCTCTTTTGAAACTTAACATCTTGTGAGAAAGTTGAACAACAAACGACTTAGACAAGTGAGACTATTCACTGTGACTAGAACAAGAGAGAGCAATGAGAGAACAATGTGATATTGAATTGGAAGGTGCAGGAAGGCTCACTTCACAGGGAAGCTGAAACCTGAATAAGAAAGATCAGACTGTTCCTTCCTTGTTGTGTCTTTCTTTTTCCCTCACTCCCGCCTCTGGATTAAAAAAAAAAAGAAAAAAGGGACGCCTGGGTGGCTCAGTTGGTTAAGCAGCTGCCTTCGGCTCAGGTCATGATCCCAGCGTCCTGGGATCGAGTCCCACATCGGGCTCCTTGCTCCGGAGGGAGCCTGCTTCTCCCTCTGACTCTGCCTGCCACTCTCTCTGCCTGTGCTTGTGCTTGCGCTCTCTCTCTCTCTCTCTCTGACAAATAAATAAAATCTTAAAAAAAAAAAAAAGTTTAAAAAAAAAAGAAAAAAAAAAGAAAAAAAAAAGCAGAGATCAATGAAATAGAGCATAGAGAGACAATAGAGAAATTAATGAAACCAAAATTTGTTTCTTCAAAAAGATTAACAAAATGGACCAGCCTTTAGCTAGATGAATTATAAAGAGGAGAGAAGACTCAAATTACTAAAATCAGAAGCAAAAGTGACATTATACCTATTCTAATAAATAATAACATACATATCTAAAAATAAAGTGACATTACTCCCTCTAACAAAATATATATATATATATATAAATAATAAATAATAAAATTAAAATGATTATAAGAGAGCATTATGAACAATTGTGTGCCAACAAATTGAATACCTAGATGAAATGGACAAATTCCTGGAAACACAAATCTACCAAGACAAAGTCATGAAGAACAGAAAATACAAATAGACCTATAACTAGTGAGGAGAGTGAATCAGTAATAATAATAATAAAAAATCTCCCAAGAAAGAAAGTCCTGCTTTTTACTGGTGAATTCTACAAAACACTGGAACAACTAATACCACATCTTTTCAAACTTTCCAATAACTTGAAGAGGAGAGAATACTTCCTAGTGCATTCTGAGCCACCATAATCCTAACACCAAAGCCAGGAAAACAAGAAAACAACAAGAAAGCTACAAGAAAACGACAGATGAATATCCCTTATACACAGTGATGCAAGAATCTTCAACAAAATACTAACAAATAGCATAATAAAAGGACTGTACATCATGGCCACGTGGGATTTATTCTTGAGATGTGAGGATGGTTCAACATAAGACAATCAGCATAATATGCCATGTCAATTAGATGAAAGGGGAGGGCACCTGGGTGGCTCAGTGGATTAAAACCTCTGCCTTCGGCTCAGGTCATGATCCCAGGGTACTGGGATCAAGCCCCGCATCGGGCTCTCTGCTCAGCAGGGAACCTGTTTTCCCCTCTCTCTCTGCCTGCCTCTCTGCCTACTTGTAATCTCTCTCTGTCAAATAAATAATCTTAAAAAAAAAAAAAGATGAAAGGAGAAAACCACACTCATCTCAACTGATGCAAAAAAAGCATTTGACAAAATTTAACACTGATGATAAAACACTCAACAAAATAGGAATAAAATATAATTATGTAATAAATACAAAATCATGTGTAATATATATTATAAATAATATACAATAAAACCTCTATATGAAAAACCTGCAGCACACCTAATACTCACTCGTGAAAGATTGAAAGCTTTTCCTCTAAGATTAGGAACAAGGCAAGGATACCCACTTTTACACAGTACTGGAAGTTTTAGCCAGAATAATTAAGCAAGAAAAAGAAAAAACAGCCAAATTGGAAAGGAAGTAGTAAAACTATTTCTCTTTGCAGATGAAATGCTCTTATATAGAGATAACCCTAAAGACTCCACTAAAAAGCTGTTAGATCTAATAAGGGATTTTGGCAAAGTTGTGGGATACAAAATCAACACACAATAAACAGTTGCATTTCTCTACACAATGAACAACTTGAAAATGGCATTAAAAAAACAATTCCATTTATAATAAAATCAAAAAGAATAAAATATTTAAGAATTAACCAAGGAAGTGACAACCTGTAAAATGAAAACTACAAGAAATTGAAAAGAAATTAAAGAAGACATAAATAAGTGGAAACACATTCCATGTTCATGGGTTGGAAGATTTAGTATTGTTAAAATGTCAATTTTACCCAAAGCAATCTACAGATCCGATGCAATCCATATAAAAATCCCAAAAATGTGTTGTGGGGTATTTTTTGCTTGTGGGTTTTTTTCTTTCTTTGCAGAAATAGGAAAACCCATCCAAAAATTTATATGGAATTTCAAGGGGCTCCAAATAGCCAAAACAGTCCTGAAAAAGAACACAGCTAGAGGACTCACACTTCCTGATTTCAAAACTTACTACAAAGATAACATAATCAGGGGCACCTGGGTGGCTCAGTGGGTTAAAGCCTCTGCTTTGGGGTCAGGTCATGATCCCAGGGTCCTGGGATCGAGCCTCACATCAGGCTGTCTGCTAAGTGGGGAGCCTGCTTCCTCCTCTCTCTCTGCCTGCCTCTCTGCTTACTTGTGGTCTCTGTCTGTCAAATGAATAAATAAAAACTCTTAAAAAAAAAAAAAAAAGAACGTCCCATTAAATACTAGTAGTATTTAACACCTCTTTTTAACTCCTGCTAAAATTAGTGTCTTATCTTTTTATTTTGGATACTGTTTTAGAGTCTGTTTTATCTGCTGTCAATATGGCGGGTCCACTTCTCATGGTTGCCATCTGAGTGGTGCATATTTTCCCATCTTCTTACTTTGAACCTGTTCGTGTCTTTGAGTCTCCAGTGTGTCTCTTGTGGACAGCATATGTATGAGCTTGCCTTTTTAGTGTGTCTGATACTCTCTGCTTTTTGATTAGGAGTTCTGGGTCTACCCTCATGTAATGGAATCCTTGATGTGGTTAGATACACAGCTGCCATTTTGCTGTTTTCTGTATCTCTTATTATGTCCATTTCTGTATGCCTATATGTTTCTATATGACATACAGAAAATATTTAAGACTTAAAAATCTTTTTTTTAGATTTATCTATTTTTTATTATTTGACAGAGAGAGAGAGAGAGCACAAGCAGGGGGAGCAGCAGACAGAGGGAGAGGCAGGATCTCCACTGAGCAGGGAGCCCAGTGTGGTACTCGATCCCAGGACCCAGGAATCATGACCTGAGCAGAAGCAGATGCTTAACGATTGACCCACCCAGGCGCCCCAAGACTTAAAAATGTTTTTACTGTGGTTACATATGTAACCTAAAATTTGCCATTTAAACTATTTAGAAGAGTACAAATCAGTGGCATAATTATATTTATACTGTGTCTCATGTCTTATTGCTCCTGTTTTTAATGTCCTCATTTTTTGTTGAATGAGTAAAGAATATTTTTAGTACATAATTTTAATTTCTTATTTTAAACCTCTTTTTTAAAGTTTTATTATTCATTTGTTTGTTCACTTATTTATTTAAGTTGCTCTGGGGATTAAAATATGCATCTTTTAATTTATCACAACTTAGAGGCGCCTGGGTGGCTCAGTGGGTTAAAGCCTCTGCCTTTGGCTCAGGTCATGATCCCGGGGTCCTGGGATCGAGTGCCACACTGGGCTCCCTGCTCGGTGGAGATCCTGCCTCTCCCTCTGTCTGCCGCTCCCCCTGCTTGTGCTCTCTCTCTCTCTCTCTCGGACAAATAACATCTTAAAAATTTTTTTTTATCACGAGCTACTGCAGGTTAATGCTGATTTAATGCTGAGAAATATAGCAACTTTACTCCAGTACAGCTCCATTTCCTCCTCCCTGCTTTGTGCTTTTATTATCATATGTATTACATCTGTATACATTAACCAAACAATACAGTGCTATAATTATTATTTAAATTATTTTGTGTGCTAAAAGGAAAATAAGAGAAGAAAAGATAAGACACAAATCACCTTTATCTTCACCATTCCCAGTTCCCCCATTTCTTCCTGTGGGTCTAAGCTCCAGCGGGTGTCCCCTTCCCTTAGTCTGAAGGAGCTCTTCAGTGGTTTGGGGAGGGCATGCCTGCTGGGAAGGAATTCTCTCCCTTTTTACCTGGGAATGTTTTTATTTCACCTTCATTTTTGAAGAATATTTTCACTGGCTTAGAATTCTTGGTTGATAGTTTTTTGTCTTTCTTCACGCACTCTGAATGTATCACTCCGCTGCATTCTCTCCTCCATGGTTTCTGATAACTGGTCAAATGTGAACTGCTTGTGCTATGCGGTCCTTGTTCTTTTCCCATACATGAATTGCTTTTCTCTTGTGCTTTAATTTTTTTTTAATTATTATTAGTAGTAGTAGTAGAAGTATTTTGAGAGAGAGAGAGATGTTGAGAGGGCAAAGGGAGAGAGGATTCTAAGCAGGATCTGCAGCCAACATGGAGCCCGACATGGGGCTCGATCCCATCACTCTGAGATCAATGACCTGAGCCAAACGAAATCCAGAGTCAGTCGCCTAATTGACTGAGCCACCCAGGCACTCCTTCTCTTCTGCTTTTAATATTTTCACCTTCTTTCTGGGGTCTTTTTGCATTTGAGCTACATGTAGTTTGTTAAACTTCTTGGATCTGTAGGTTAATATATTTTTTTTAAGATTTTATTTATTTTTTTGATGGAGAGAGACACAGTGAGAGAGGGAACATAGGCAGGGGGAATGGGAGGGGGAGAAGCAGGCTTCCCACCGAGCAGAAAGCCGGATGTGGGGGCTCAATCCTAGGATCCTGGGATCATGACCTGAGCCCAAGGCAGCCACTTAGCTACTGAGCCACCCAGGCACCCCAGTTAATATTTTTTTAATCAAATTTGGGACATTCTTTTTTTTTTAAGATTTATTTATTTATTTGATAGACAGAGATCACAAGCAGGCAGAGAGAGAGGAGGAAGCAGGCTCCCTGCTGAGCAGAGAGCCCGATGTGGGGCTCGATCCCAGGACCCTGGGATCATGACCCAAGCAGAAGGCAGAGGCTTTAACCCACTGAGCCACCCAGGTGCCCCGGGACATTCTTTTTAAAAATTTTTATTTATTTGTTTGAGAGACAGACAGACAGAGCACAAGGTGGGGGGAAGAGGGAGAGAGAGAGGAACAAGCAGACTCCCTGCTGAGTGTGGAGCCTGACTCAGGGCTCGTTCCCAGAACCCTGAGATCATGACCTGAACGAAGGCAGACACTTACCAACTGAGCCTCCCAAGCACCCCTGGGATTTTTTAAACCATCATTGATTCAGGTTTTTTCCTGGGGCTCCCATTGATTGTATGTTGAGATGCTCAACAGTGTCCTACAGACCCCTGATCTGTTTACTTTCCCTCTATTCTTCAGATTAGATGATTTCTCTCCATCTATCTCTGAGGTCACTGATTCTTCTGCCATCTCAAAACTGCTGTAGATCCCTCTAGTAAATTTACTTCTGTAATTGTTTTTAAATCCAGAATTTCCAGTTAGACTTCTTTTTCAAACTTCCTTTTATTGTATAATAAATACAGCATGAGACTTACCCTGTTTACAAATTTTTAAGTGTATGATAGAGTAATGCTAATTATAGAACAGTGTTGTACAGCAGACTTCTAGAACTTATTCATCTTGAACAATTGATACTTTATGCTCATTGATTAGCAATGCCATTTCTTCTCTATCCAGTCCCCTGGCAATCACCACTGTATACTTTGATTCTACGAGTTTGACTCTTAGACATCTCACGTAAGTGGAATCATGCAGTATTTGTCCTTCTATACTGGCTTGTTTCATTAAGCACAATATCTTCAAGTCTCATTCATGTCATTGTATATCACAGGATTTCCTTGATTTTTTAGGCTGAACAATATTCCATTGTATGTATACACCAACACATTTTCTTTATCTGTTCAACTTCTGATAGATACTTAGGTTGTTTCCATCCACGTTGTTGCTCCTATGAATAGTGGAGCACTGAATGCTGGAGTGCTAATATCTCTTCAAGGTCCTGATTTCATTCTTTTGGATAAATACTCAGAAGGGAGATTGCTGGATTATATGGGAGTTCTATTTTAATTTATAGAGGAGCTGCCATATTGTTTTCCATAGCAGCTGAACTATTTGGATTCCCACCAGCAGTGTACAAAGGCTCCAATTTCTCTACAACTTTGCCAATGTCTTTTGTTATTTTGATAATAGCCATCCTAACACATGTGAGGTCTTGTCGTGGTCTTGATTGGCATTTCCTTGATGATTAGTGACATTAAGCATCTTTTCATGAGCCCATTGGCCAACTCTATGTTTCTTTTAGAGTGTCTATTTGAGTCTTTAGTCCATTTTTTTTAAAGATTATTTATTTATTTATTTGACAGAGAGAGACCACAAGTAGGCAGAGAGGCAGGCAGAGAGAGGAGAGGAGGAAGCAGGCTCCCTGCTGAGCAGAGAGCCCGATGCAGGACTCGATCCCAGGACCCTGAGATCATGACCTGAGCCGAAGGCAGCGGCCTAACCCACTGAGCCACCCAGGCGCCCATTTTAGTCCATTTTTTAATATGAGTTAATTTTCTTCTGCTATTGAGTTCTAGGCTATGAGTTAATTTTCTTCTGCTATTGAGTTCTTCAGCTATTGAGTTCTAGTTGTATCGTTTGGAAACTAACCTCTTATCTGATACATGGTTTTCATAGATTTTCTTAAAAAACTTAATTTTTAAAATTATTTTGCTGGGGCATCTGGGTGGCCTAGTCGGTTGAGCCTCGGCCTCCAGCTCAGGTCATGATCTCAGGGTGGTGGGATGAAGCCTCACATTGGGCTCCCTGCTCAGCAGGAGTCCGCTTCTCCCTCTCCCTCTGTAATCTCCCTCGCTCTCACTCTCTCTCTCAAATAAATAAAATCTTTAAGAAAATTTAAAAAATAAGAGTATTTTATTGTAGTTGACACATGGTGTCACATTAGTCTCAGGTGTACAACATAGTGATTGGATGTGTGTGCACATTATGCACAAATGTAGCTACAATCTGTCACTTTACAACCCTATTATAATATCACTGTCTATATTGTCTATGCTGTGTCTTTCATCCCCATGACTTACTCACCCAAACTGGAAGCTTCTATTTGCCATGCCCCTTCACTCATTTTGCCCATTTCTCCACCTCTGTCCTTCTGGCAATGAGTGGTTTTGTTCTCTGTATTTATGGGCCTATTTGTTGCTTGTTTGTTTAGATTCCACACATAAGTGAAATCATATAGTATTTGTCTTTCTCTGGTTGACTTACTTCACTCAGCATAATACCCTTGAGGTCCATCCATGTTGTTGTGAATGACAAGATCTTGTCCTTTTCTATGGCCAAGTAATATTCCACTGTATATACATACCACATCTTCTTCATCCGTTCATCACTTTTAAAAAATATTTTATGTATTTATTTGAGAGGGAATGAGAGAGAGAGAGCATGAGAGAGCATGAGAGAGAGCATGAGATTGGGGTGGGTTAGAGGGAGAAGCAGCCTCCTCACTGAGGAGGGAGTCTGGATCCTGGGACTCCAGGATCATGACCTGAGCCAAAGGCAGTCACTTAACCAACTGACCCCCCCCCCCAGGCGCCCTATCCATTCATCTTTTGATGGACCCTTGGGCTGCTTACATGCATAACTATTGTAAATAATGCCTCAATGAACATGGGGGTATATATATCTTTTTGAATTAGTGTTTTCACTTTCTTTGGGTAAATATGCAGTCATGGAATTACTGGATCGTATAGTATTTCTATTTTTAATTATTTAAGGAAACTCCATATTGTTTTCCATAGGGGCCACACCAACTAACATTTGTACCAACAGTGATAGGGTTCTTTTTTCCCCACATCCTCACCAACACTTGTTATTTCTTGTCTTTTTTGTTTTAACCATTATGATAGATGTGAGGTGGTTTCTCACTGTGGTTTTGTTTTGCGCTTCCCTGATGCTGAGTGATGTTGAACATTCTTTCATGTGTCTGTTGGTTATCTGGATGTCTCCTTTGGGAAAATGTCTATACAGGTCCTCTGCCCATTTTTTTAAAACGGATTTTTTAAAAGAGATTTTTTTTTATTTGACAGACAGAGATCACAAGTAGGCAGAGAGGCAGGCAGAGAGAGAGAGAGAGAGAGAGAAGCAGGCTCCCTGCTGAACAGAGAGCCCGATGTGGGGCTCAATCCCAGGACCCTGGGATCATGATCTGAGCTGAAGGCAGAGGCTTTAACCCACTGAGCCACCCAGGAGCCCCAAAACAAAATTTTTGTGTGTGTGTAGAATTTGGGTATTAACTCCTTGTTGGATATATTATTTGCAAATGTCTTCTTCCACTCAATAAATTACCTTTTAATTTTGTTCATGACTTCCTTTCCTGTGCAAAAGCTTTTTATTTAAGTGTAGTTCCAATAGTTAATTTTTGCTCTTGTTTCCCTTGCCTGAGGAGACATAGCTAGAAAAAAAGTTTTTACAGCTGATGTCAGAGAAGTTTTATCATTTCAGGTCTTACATTTAGGTCTTTAATACACTTTGAATTTATTTTTGTGCATCGTGTAAAAGATTTAATTTCTTTATTTTTTAAAGATTTTATTTATTGATTTGAGAGACAGAGCATGAGCAGGGGGAGGGGCAGAGGAAGAGGGACAAGCAGACTCCATGCTGAGCACAGAGTCTGATGTGGGACGTGATCCCAGGACCTCAATATCAGGACCTGAGCTGAGGTCAGACACTTAATTGACTGAGCCACCCAGGTGCCCCAAGAATTAATTTCTTAAGAACAGTCTTAGGTTTACTGCAAAAGTGAGGGGAAGGTACAGAGATTTCCCATACATCCTCTGTCCCCATACAGGCACAGCCTCCCCCATTATTTTTTTCTCAATTTTTTTAGACAGAGAGAGCCTGTGTGCATGAGTAGAAGGCCAGGGGAAGAGGGAGGGAGAGAATCTTAAACAGACTCCATGCCCAGTGTGGAACCCAATGTAGGGTTTGATCCCATAACCCCATGGTCATGACCTGAGCTGAAAGCAAGAGTCAGATGCTTAACCAAGTGCCCCTGCCTCCCCATTATAACATTTCCAACCAGAGTTGTTGGTTACAATTGAGGAAACTGGCAGTTTGCATAGACTTTAAAAATGATTTCTATTTCTCTAATGAGTATCTATTGATTATCATTATATTTTCCTTTAATTCTTTGAACTTACTTATAATACATGCTTTGAAGTGTTTTTTCTACTCTTTCCAACACCTGTGTCCACTCAGAGTCAGTTTGCATTGGCTGCTGTGTTCCCCACACACTGGTCACACTTTCCTGTTCCTTTGCATGTCTATTAAGTTTTGGTTGCAAACTGGACATCTTAGATAATATAGCAGAGCAATTCTGGATTCTATTTTATTTTTGTAAGTTTGTTTTTCTTTGAAAACTTGCCTGGACTTAACATGTAGAGTCTCTCCCTCTGTAGGGTGGCATTGGCATTTCTGCTTAGTTTTTTTTTTTAAGTCTTAGTTTTATTCATTCCTAGAGGTCACCACTGGGTCTTCCTAATGTGGTAGTCAGCCAGAGATTTATGCAGAGGTTGAACCCAAATACTTTTGAGCCAATAAGACTCCCCATCCTCGGGACGCCTGGGTGGCTCAGTTGGTTGGACGACTGCCTTCGGCTCAGGTCATGATCCCGGAGTCCCGGGATCGAGTCCCGCATCGGGCTCCCAGCTCCATGGGGAGTCTGCTTCTCCCTCTGACCTTCTCCTCGCTCATGCTCTCTCTCTCTCACTGTCTCTCTCTCAAATGAATAAATAAAATCTTTAAAAAAAAAAAAAAAAAGACTCCCCATCCTCTGCTGACCAACCTGTTTGTGGGTTAGGAATCCTTTCAAGCCTCCACTGGCTCTCATTTGTCCCTGGCCTCTCTCATTCCTGCACAGCTACCCAGTTAGCCAGGGAGGGGTGGAGCATGTAGGTCAGCTTTTCTATGGTTTTCTCCATTTCGGGATCTTGTTGTCATATTCCTGACTGGTCTGGAGGGTCAAGCTGGCAAGGCTGCAGGTTTGTTTTTTCATTTTTCCCAACTGAACCACCACTTTTTGCCAGACAAACTGGAAGGGTGAAGGATGAGAGGAGCCTCAGTCGACAGGGCCAGGGACTCCCACTGCTCCTATCCTCAGCTGCAGCAGTTTTAAAAAATGATGCTTCTCATTTGGTTGTCTGCCTTTGGTGGACTTCTGGTGCCCTGAAGCAGTAGGGTGTGTGTGTGTGTGTGTGCGCACGCACACGCACATGTGCGCACACGCATGTGTGTAGTGGGATTTTTTGGCTTGTTTTTTATTTTATATTTTTTTGTGTGTACCCAGAGGACTTGACTACCTCTGTATGCTGCCATAACTGGAAGTCCCTCTTCTCATTCTGTATTAAATGTATTATCAGTTCAGGTGAAGAAAGTGAGGCTCAAAGAGATAAACCAATTCGCTCTTGGTCATACAGCTAGGAAGTAGGGGGCCCAGAATTAAACTCAGGAGCTCTATTTTAAAGAAAAGCAAACAACAACAACAACAACAAAAACCCAGTGTTATTGAAGTATAATTGGCATACAGTAATTTATACTCATGGAAACCATCCAGTCTGACAAGTTTTGACATATGCAGCTGCACATCACCACTAAGATGATGAACATATCATGGTGTGTGTTTTTGCTAACCCCTTTCCCTTCCCACCATCTCCAGGCAACCACAGATTTACTTACTGTCACTCTAGTTGGCCTTTCCTAGAATTGCATGTCATGGAACCATACAGTACATATGTTGTTGTGTCTTTTTTCACTCAACCTTATTGAAATTCACCCATGTGGTCATTTATATTGGTTTATATTTATTCTTACTGCTAAATAGTCTTCCATCCCTAGATGGGTGAAGGTTTGGTTATTTATCTGGTGATGGACGCTGGTTTTGTGTCTAGGCTTGGGCTATTACCCATAAACCTGCTGGGAACATCTGAGTTCAAGTCTTTGTGTAGATACATAGACACATGCTTTCATTTCTGTTGGGTGAGATTTAGGAGTGGGATAGCTGGATCAAATGGAAGGTGGAGGTTTGATATTTTTAATGAACTTTTAATTTGGAATGATTTCAGATTTGCTGAAAAGTTTCAAAGGCAGCACAGAGAGTTCCCGTCTACTCTTCCTCCAGTTTCCCTTACTGTTAGTCTTACACTGCTGTCATACGTTTCTCAAAGTGAAGAAACAGACATTGGTGTATTACTATTTTTTAAAATATTTTAAGTATTTATTTGACAGACAGAGATCACAAGTAGGCAGAGAGGCAGGCAGAGAGAGGTGGGGGGAAGCAGGTTCCCTGCTGAACAGAGAGCACAATGCCGGGCTCAATCCCAGGACCCTGGGATCATGACCTGAGCCCAAGGCAAAGGCTTTAATCCACTGAGCCACCCAGGCGCCCCAGCGTATTACTATTAATTAAAATCCAGACTTTATTCGGATTTCACCACTTTTTCCAGTAACCTCCACTTTCTGTTTCAGGATCCAGTCCAGGGCACCCCGGTATCTGCTGGTCTGTTTTACCGTTTCTAAGTTCTTGCTTTTTTTCACGTCCTCAGCCAGATATCCTGTGGAATGTGATAGCATGCCCTTCAATCTGGATTTCTGATGTTTTTTGCTCAGGTTTGATTTGGGTTTAGGAGCTTCGGGAAAGGCCACCAATAGAGGTGAAATGTCCTTCTCATCAATCATATCATGCGCCTGGGTCGCTCAGTCTGTTGAGTGACTGACTCTTGATTTTTCCTCAGGTCATGATCCTGGGGGCATGGGATTGAGCCCCACATCAGGCTGTGTGCTCAGCAGGGAGTCTGCTTGACATTCTTCTTTCCTTCTGCCCTTTGCCCTGCTCTCTCCCTTAAAAAAATAAAAGAAATACATTTTTTATTTATTTTATTTTAAGTATTTATTTATTTATTTATTTGACACAGAGAGATCACAAGTAGGCAGAGAGGCAGGCAGAGAGAGAGAGAGGAGGAAGCAGGCTCCCCGCCAAGCAGAGAGCCCGATGTGGGACTCGATCCCAGGACCCCGAGATTATGACCCGAGCCGAAGGCAGAGGCTCAACCCACTGAGCCACCCAGGCGCCCTAATAAATACATGTTTTAAAAATATATCAGGAGTGTCTGGGTGGCTAGGTGGCTTAATGCCTCTACTTTCAGCTCAGGTCATGGTCCTGCAATCGAGCCCCACATCGGGCTCTCTGCTTGGCAGGGAGCCTGCTTTTCCCTCTCTCTCTCTCTGCCTGCCTCTCTGCCTCCTTGTGATCTATGACAAGTAAATAAATAAAACCTTTTCAAAAATATCATATCAGGGGTACATAACATTTACACAACTCTGGTGATGTCAACCGTCACTTGGTTAAGGTGATATTGACCAGATTTCTCCATGTAAACTTTATTTTTCTCCTTCCCCTACTGTAGTCACTAAGTCTCGGCCACCTTCAAAGGGGCAGGGAGATTTCGTTCTCCCTCCCGTGGCAGGGAATAGCTACATAAACTATTCGGAATTCTTCTGTGAACACTTGTATCGTCTCTTTTGTTTCTTTCTTCGGTCATTTCTTAATTTCAGTATGGAATCATGCATATTTATCTGATCCTTGGGTTATAATCCAACACTGCATCATTTACTTTGTTTCTCAAACTGCTCCAGTTTGGCCACTGAGGGTTCTTTCAGGTTAACTCCCGTGTCCTTTCGTCATGCTGCCATGCCACATCCTTACTTTCTGGTAATACAAGATGCCTAAAACATGGCTTACGAGTTCCCTGCCCAATCCTAGAATCAACTATTTATTTCTTCACCGAGTCCAGGTTCCTTTTATTGAAGAACAGTGTTTAGAAACTGAGATCTGGGAGCAAGGGATGCTCACTGCTCCTGGGGTCTCATTGCGTCCAGACCTCTTGGGGGACTGAGGTATGTGATATATGTATGTGAACACTGACATATGACATATAGTAATATACATCCTAGGCTACCCATGACCTCATTGTGGTATCTCTGACTCCAGTCCAGTACCATAGGGATCTAATTTCTTATCCCATCCAACAGAGCGAACCCTGGCTCCTACTATTGGACAAGCATTTACTAACCCAGTCATCCCCAGTGGGCATGTAAGCAGTGCCCTGTACCAAGTAGAGTAGATGTACCAAGTATACCAAGTACCAATGTACCAAGTAGAGTACAGTGTTTATGTCCAGGCCCTTTTGTGTTTAGCCTTATAGTTTCCAGTCAAAACATGATTTTCCAAAGTCACTCTTTCCCCCCCCCCCCAATCTGAGGGTCTGTCTTTTTTTTTTAATGTTAGGTTTTTTTTTAAAGATTTTATTTAATCATTTGGCAGAGAGAGAGAGAGATCACAAGTAGGCAGAGAGGCAGGAAGAGAGTGAGAGAGGGAAGCAGACTCCCCGCTGAGCAGAGAGCCTGATGCGGGACGGGATCCCAGGACCCTGAGATCATGACCTGAGCCCAAGGCAGAGGCTTAGTCACTCACTCAGAGCTCACTGAGCCACCCAGGAGCCCTCTGAGGGTCTGTATTTAACAAAGGGAAGTCATGGAGACTGGTTATAAGGAGGAGATGGTAGAGGAGTTATCATTTCCTTTCTTTCTTTCTTTTTTTTTCTTAAAGGTTTTATTTATTTCTTTGACAGAGACAGTGAGAGAGGGAACACAGCAGGGGGAGTGGGAGAGGGAGAAGCAGGCTTCCTACAGAGTGGGGATCCCAAAGGAGCATTTTTATTTTTGAAGACTGTTGGGTGAAAGAGAAAATGCGGGGCACCTGGGTGGCTCAGTGGGTTAAAGCCTCTGCCTTCAGCTCGGGTCATGATCTTGGGGTCCTGGGATCGAGCCCCGCATCGGGCTCTCTGCTTGATGGGGAGGCTGCTTCCCCCTCTCTCTCTGCCTACCTCTTGCCTATTTGTGATCTCTGTCTGTCAAATAAATAAACAGAATCTTAAAAAAGAGCGAGAGAAAATGAACTCATGTAGTTTAATAAGGATGATTTTAGGACTATTTGATTAGATGATTGCCTTGTCCAGGAAAGCCTAGTTGGTGGTTTGTGATCAGTTGCTATTAAATTTCATTTTCTTGGATTTAAGGGCATTGCCTCTGGATTACATGTTTCCAGTTCGACTTGGGTTTTGGGTTGGTTGGGTTCTGGGTTAGATTTTAGGCTGCTTACATAGGCCACCAAGGTATTAGAGCCACTTCAGTCAGGCCTCCTTATTTAATTACCGATATATAAGTAATGTAGATGTTGACCCCTGGCTGTGTTCTTCCTTCAACAAACAAACAAACAAGGAAGCATGAGAGCACACCTTATGGGAGCAACAGCTGAACTTCTTTTGACAATCATGCCAGTCCAGGGCACTCAATGATACACTGTCCGTGAAATAAAAATCCTCGGAAAATTGAAGCAGCGTCAGTTTAATTTCCAATAAAAATTGAACTCTGCCAAACCTTTCTTTCAAAATCTAGGAGATGAGATAAACGAAAGTTTTCCAAATTCCCTAACACCATGTTTATAAGATTCTATCAAATTTACATGAAGGAAGGAGGGTAAAGCCAATCAGACTGCAGTCTGGCTGCTAAATGGACTTGAACTACCATCATCTTCTTGTGAAAGATATCATTAGCACACTTCAAGTGGGAAGGTATCTATTATCACTTCACAATTCTTTTTCTTTTTTTATTAACATATAATGTATTAATTTGTTTCAGGGGTACAGGTCTATGAATCATGGGTCTTATACAGTTCACAGCACTCACCATAACACATATCCTCCCCCATGTCCACCACCCAGCCACTTTATCCCTCCCTACCCCTCCACCCCCAACTCCCACCCCTGCTGCCCCCCACCCCCAGCCCTCAGTTTGTTTCCTGGGATTAAGGGTTAAGAGTCTCATATTTGTCTCCCACTCCAGTCCCAACTTGTTTAATTTTTCCCTCCCCTCCCCCCACGAACCCCAGCCCTGCCTCTCAAATTCCTCATTTCAGAGAGAGCATATGATAATTGCTTCTCTGATTATCATTTCCTTTCAAAGACCACAAGCAGTCTTCAAATGAACCAAGGAAATTCCTAACCAAGATTCGGGAAAGAAAAAAGCATCTTACTCTTTGACTCTCTTTTCTGTCCCCGTGAAAAGGCATAGTCCCTCTCAAGTGACACACCGTGGGCCTGGTGCTTGCTAAGACAGGACCAAGGACTTCCCAGTTTTCACTGTTTATGCTTCAAGCAGAACGACATCTTCACATACAAGTTGGTACCGGGAGAGGTGATAGAAATACAAGGGGCCTAACGCTGGACTTTGGCCGTCCCCATCACACCACGGTCTGCGACACTTCGGGTTCAAACCCTGCCACCGGCTAAGTGTTCCTTATTTGACATTCTCAGTGTGTTCCAGGCCTTTCTGTCAGTCCCGCCTGGCTGTACGCAAAGCAAAAGGGAAAGTGTGAACTGCGAGGTCAACCCTGCTCTACCAGCCCGCAAAGGGAGGAGGGCCTGGGTTGTGGCAGGCCCCGCGGGTGGTGGGCGGTGTCTAGGTGACAGCCGGATTCACAGATCTCGGTGGGGCTGGGAGGGCAGGGCCTGGAGCACGTGACCAGCAGGCCCACAGACGCAGTGGGGTGTCGTTGACACTGTAGGTCCAGAGCGCAGGCGCGACTGGGAGGCACGCACAGGTGCTGTGGGTGGTGCACGCTGGTGGTAGAGGGGAAGGTCGGGTGCACGTGGTTGGCAAGTGCGCAGGCCCGGTGGGCGGTGCTTGGACGGCGGGCGCACGTGCGTGGGGTTGCGCAGGCGCGGTGGGCAAGGAGACGGCTGTACAGGCCTCCGGGCGCGCATGCGTGTTGGGTGGCGTGTGTGTTGGAGGGCGTCGCACGTACGTGGCTGGCGGGGACGCCGGCGTGTGGGGCAGCAGTTGGTTGGGGGCGGCGGGTGTCGGTGGTCGCGGGAGTGCAGGCGCTGTGGGCCGCGGGCCGAGGAGGGCCGAATCGGAATGGAGCGGTTACGTTGGCAAATGGTGGCCGTGGCGACCCTGGGTCTGGCTCTGGCCCTGGAGGCGCTGCCCTCAGTGCTGCACTGGCTGCGGGCCGGGCGCCGGCAAGAGCGGCGAAGGCCGCCGCGGCGGGAGGTGCTCTTCTTCCCGTCGCAGGTGACCTGCACGGAGGCCCTGCTGCAGGCTCCCGGTGAGGGGCCGTCGGGCCCCCCGGCAGGCTGCCCCTGCAGCCTGCCCCACGGCGAGAGCTCGCTCAGCCGCCTGCTGCGCGCCCTTTTGGCCGCTCGCTCCAGCCTGGAGCTCTGCCTCTTTGCCTTCTCCAGCCCACAGTTGGGCCGTGCGGTGCAGCTGCTGCACCAGCGTGGGGTGCGCATCCGGGTCATCACTGACTGCGACTACATGGCTCTGAACGGCTCACAGATCGGCCTGCTACGAAAGGCAGGTAGGCCAGGCCGCAGCGGCCAGGACCCAGGCTTGGAGCTCAGGTTTGCGGAGCCCTTTGGGGAGCACACCCCACCTGGCGCGTGACCTGACCCAGGGGGCAATGTCAAAGGCGGATACTACAGGGGTCTGAGGATGGGTGAGAGAGACCCTTTCATGAACCATGGTGGCCTCGTGAGGTTGGGCTGGTTCTACCCTGGAGGGACTCCAGGGCCATCCAGAGAGAGCACCTGCCCTAGCCCCGTGGTTGGCGCTTCTGTGCTGCGGATATCTGAGTGTGTTCTCCAGCCGGTGGAGGAAGATCTGGGGCGTTCTCAGAGGCTGGGGGCCTGCCCAGTGACACTGGGGAAGCCACCACGCTCCTTTGATTCCCCACATTGTCATGATCCATGTTGGCCTTGGGATACTGGGGAAAGCCTATGGTGGGTAGAGCTGGGGATGCAGCCCTGCCAGCTGTTTCTGACTATTGCAGTGGCCTAGCGCGACGGTCCTGAAGAGATGAAGGGTCAAGCCTGCCCGCTAGCAGATTCTCAGTACTGTGTGCTTGGGAACAGGTGCCCCAAGACGGCAAAGACTGGGCTAATACAATGAGGGAGGAAAAAGGAGGAAAAAGGCATTTCATTTTAACTACACTAGTGAATTTCATGCTAGAGCTTTTGAAGTGAATAAAAACAAGATGCTAAAAAGTGCAGTTAAAATGTTTAGTTGGTGAACAGTTAACTTGTTCCTTGAGCTGCAAAAAACGGGGATGACATACACTTCTGACTGGCCTTTCTCTGCCTCTGGGGTGAGGGCAGATGAAGTGGGAAGTAGGAATGATTTTGAAGAGGGTCTAAATTCAGATCCTGGGCCTACCTGTGAGTTCTGTATTTCCTCCTCAACTTCAGAGTAACATTGTGTTCTGGGTGTCCCACTGGATGGGAGAGCCTATGGTAACTTGGAGGGGGGCAGAAATGGTCAGCTATGGGGGAGCAGAAGGAAACGTGGGGGGAATGTTAGTAGGCTCCAAGCCCAGTCTGGAGCCTGACACAGGCTTGATCCCACAACCCTGAGATCGTGACCTGAGCCAAAATCAAGAATTGAGCACTTGACCGACTGAACCACCGAGGCGTCCCAAAAATGGTCAGATTAAGATCCGTTTTGAAGGTAGAGCTGACAGGAGTTGGTGGTGGGTCGATTAGAGGCTGTGAGAAATGGTGTCTGTGTCCTCTGGGATAGGAGGGTTTCAAGGCAGGGCTGCTGGGCAAAATCCCCAGGTAAATTTGAAGTTCAGATAAGCCACGAATAATTTTTAGTGTACATCCCAAATATTGCATGGGACATAGTTATCTTTTAAAAATTATCTGTTTATCTGATAGCCCATCCTAATTTGGACATCTTGTATTTTTATTTGTGAAGCCTGGTGGCCCCATTGCAAAACAGCCTATTTTAAACTGTTCTTTTAAGTCCTATTTCTAATGGTCTTGTTCACTGAGCAGATAGCTTGTCAGTGAGGTTGGCATGACTCCAGGGTCCATGCAGAGGGGAATGGACAGACAGGTCCTGCCCGAGGGGAGGCTGAAAACAGTAGTAGAGAGACAAATGGGAAAACAAGAGGCAGCCGTTACTGGCTTTGCAGTGAGCCACAGGGGCAAAGCCAGGGAGAGCCTGTTTTCTCTGTTTTATCAGCGGCCCGGTGCCGCTGAAGCACCCAGGGCCTGGTTTCTCCTGCGGTCCTTCTGCCTCCGGCTCACCCCCTCCCCAGGGGGGTGCAGTCCTGGCGTGCATGGTGTTTCCTGGCATGTTCCGGTCCCGGGATGGGCAGGGCGGGAGCTCGAAGGTGGGAAAGCCCCGCCGGCTGTTGCTCTGGTTGCCCTGGCCGGATTCAGAGCCGGCTCGTCCTGTTATCACAGGACTGTGCTGGCTGGGTTGTACAAGAGCAGTGGGGGTGGGGAGACCTCCCTCAGATTGCAGGGCTGGGTGCGGGCAGAATTGTCTGCACAGGAAGGTGGGTTGTGTGAAATCAGTATGTGTATGTCTGCGTGTGTCCCCTGCTCCTGTCCCCTCGGCCCTCCCTCCTCTGCTGGTCCCATCCGGCGCAGCCGCCACCACCTGCCGGAGGGGAACCACCTTCCCGTTTCCTGCCAGATGAGAAGCGAACAGGCAGAGTCGTAGCCGCTAGCGAGGGTGGGCGCGGGGGTGTGGCGGGCGGTGGCGAAGGCTGACTGGCCCTTTCCGCAGGCATCCAGGTGCGACACGACCAGGACCTGGGCTACATGCATCATAAGTTCGCCATTGTGGACAAGAAGGTGCTGATCACCGGCTCCCTCAACTGGACCACGCAAGCCATTCAAAACAACAGAGAGAACGTCCTGATTATGGAGGATGAGGAGTATGTGAGGCTTTTCCTGGAAGAATTTGAGCGTATTTGGGAAGAGTTTAATCCGACCAAGTACACCTTTTTCCCGCAAAAGAAGCAGAGTCACTGAAGCTGTGCTCTCTCCTCTGTCTGCGGAGTTGGGGGGCGAGTGCTGTCCAGTATCAAAACTTTTTGGTCCCGGGAGTGGAAAGCAGACCGAAGCTGCGGAGACTGGGGCTCCAGACTGGCCTGGGTCGCGCCCAGAGCTGCGGCCCCTGAGCGACATCTCAGGAAGTCGCCGCGCACCCTCCATTCTCGTCCACAGGGCACTAAAGCGAACTCAAGAGCATTTGGGGTGACAAAGCACAGGGACATCCCTGCCACACCGATGCGTTGTCGCGGGCCCACTTGTTTCCTGCCCCAGGGCCCGTGTGGTCGCAGCTCGCCAGCTCCCACCCAGCATGCAAGCTGACCCCCAGTCTGATTCTAGAGACTCTCGTGCTTTGGCCAACCCCGGCAGCACCCCCACCAGTGGCTCCGGAATGCTTTCTGCTTCTCCTGGTGGCCCGGCCGCTCCCATCAGCACCGCTGGGCCCTGGCGTTGGCCAGAGGCGGGCAGCTCCTCCGTGGCTTCTTGGCGGGTTTGAGTCTGCAGAGGGAAAGGGGAGACGTCGGGGAGGAAAAAGGGCAGGAGGGGAGAGAGGGGCTGGGCGGGAGCGGGGAGCTGCCTTCCAGGCTCCCTCGTCAGCATGGCTGGCCCCCCGCGTCGGGCAGGTGGTGCTCTTACCCGGGTCTCCTTGAGTGATGACCCTTTACTACAAATATACCTGAAGATGTTCATGCTCTGCCACTTCCCCTTTGTGCTCACTGCGGTCAAGTACAAGGTCTACCAGCGAGGACTGCGAGTGGCCAGAAGCTGCTTCTGTTTCCTTTCCTTATGCCTTTGTCCACATTCTCGAATTCAAGTTGATTTGGTGTGCTTCGAAGTGACCTTGAGTGTAATACCCATGAACTTGACTCACTGGCAGTTTTGGTTCAGCATAATCCTGAGTTACCTGACCATCTGGAGGAGTTAACTAGGAGGGAGGCCAGTGTTGGGCGCGGCGCCCCACAGATGTGTTCTTACTGTTGGCTCTGGGATTTGCTCTCACTGGTAATTAGAATAGCTACCTATGGACATTTGTGAAAAGTTAGATTGTTTTTTCGTAACATGTACCTTTATTTATAGATAGCTCAAGTGGGCCCTGGTGGTTTTGCCATCTTGTCATTTGTATCAGTGATACGGTGTGTGACTTGTCCTGATGACTCCTGGTGTGCTCACGCCTGCCGAGCCACCTGCACAGAGCGGTCACGCTGCATGTTGTTGCCCATCGAAAGTAATCCGTGACTTACTGTGTTGGGCAAGTAAACCTCAAGTTAATTTTTCTGATGTAACCGAAGCTATAAAATACATAGATCGGAAATGAGAAATGCTTGGACACTGAAAGTGTTTTTTTCACCTGTCTTTTCCCGCACTGTGTGTTCTGAAGGGAGAGCAGAAGTTGTATCCTGTGTTGTGAATGATGAAGCCGGGCTGTCCTGGACTTCTGGCACACTTAAATAAATATGTTCTTGTTCTGGAATGGTAGTACTGGGTGTTTCTTTGCCTTTTGCTCAGAGAGTGGGTGCTGTTTATTAAGTAACATTTTGGTGGGGGTGGACAACCTGGAGCTGTTTCGGAGCCATCGGTCACGATGGGAGCCGCCAAGAGGAGCCAGACCTGAACGTGGTGCTGGGGGAACTCGAGTTTTCCACAGGTAAGGCAGGTGCTTTTCCCAGGGAGGGGCTTAGCCACTGCACTGCGGGCCTGCTTGCCCCTGTGATGTCCCCCGTGTGGGAAACTCGACCGCATCATTTGTGTGGTAGTGCGGCACGGTGTGCACACTGTCTCCTGATCCAGCCAGCCAGCCAGCCAGCAAGAAGCCAGGAAGTGTTTTCCAACATGTCCCTGCTGCTGGTGGCGGACTTCCCAGGTTTTTCCCTCCACCCTGTGATGGTGGGCACACAGGCAGCCCGCTGCCCCTGCTGAGTCTGCGTCTGCTGTGACCCCAGCCCTTTCTGGCCGGGCCAGGCGGATGCACATTAGTAACGGGGTGCAGAGGTGACCTAGCCGAGCCACCTGGATGAAACGTTTTCAGGATCCCGAAATGATCTCATCTAGTAACATTTTTTATTTAATAGTTTCATTTATATTGCTATCTTCATTATTTGAGCAGCGGGATATTACATCTCACAAGTTTCAGGTGGTAGTTAATTGGTTGGAAAAGAATTGTAGTTAAGATCAAACTTCCTCTTGCAATGCTTGTGATTGAAAACCACTGTCCTGGGAGTAGTGTGTGGCAAGTGTCAAACCCCCTGGGAGGGTTTGAGTGAACCCATGCACCTGTATTGTAATTTCAAGCACATATTGGTTCTTTTGAATTATTATTTTTTTAAAAAAAGCAACTGATTGCATTTTTTAGAAGACTTCATTGGGATTCATATATCCTAAGATGCACCCCTGTAAAGTATGCACCACTCTGATTTGAGAGCATTTTCATCACCCTAGAAAGAAATCATGTCCCAAGAGCAGTACCTCATTCTCTCTCACTCCCAGCCTCTGGCAACCACTGACTTATTTCCTGTCTCTCTGGAATTTCCTACTGTGGACATTTCATATACCTGGAATCCCACAGTCTGTGGCATTTTGCACCTGCCTTCTTTCATTTAGCAGGCAAAAGAAAATTTTATTTGACAGAGCATAAGCAGGGGGAGCAGCAGGCAGAGGGAGAAGGAGCCTCCTCTGTGCTGAGCAGGGAGCCGACCCCAGGACCCTGGGATTATGACGTGAGCCAAAGGCAGATGCTTAACTGACCGAGCCACCCAGGCGCCTCAGCGTGTTTTTGAGGGCTGTCCCTGTTGTAACACGTGTCAGTATTCACTTCTTGTAGCTGAGTAATATTGTCATGTGGGTAGACCATGTGTTTGGAACCCATTCATCAACTGATGGACATCTCAGTGGTTTCCACTGTTACATGTAAAGGAAACATTCACATGTAAGCGTTCATGTGGAAGCATGTTTTCATTTTTCTTGAGTATATGCTTTGGAGTAGAATTTTTGGGTCCTAGAACTCTACCAAGAACCTGCCAGACTTTTCCAAAGTCACTGCACCATTTTACATTCCAACCAGCAAAGTCTGGGGGTTCCTCCTTCTCTGCATCCCTGTCAACAAAAAACTACCACTAACTTTTTTTTAAATATTTTATTTATTTATTTGACAGAGATCACAAGTAGGCAGAGAGGCAGGCAGAGAGAGAGGAGGAAGCAGGCTCCCCGCTGAGCCGAGAGCCTGTTGCAGGGCTTGATCCCAGGACCCTGGGATCATGACCCGGGCCGAAGGCAGAGGCTTTAACCCACTGCGCAGCCCAGGCACCTCTACCACTGACTTTTAAAATAATAGCCAACCTATGGAGTATGAGGTGGTGTCTTGTGGTTTTGACTTGGCGTTTTCCTGATGACTAAGGATGTTGAGTGTCTCTTCATGTACTTGTCATTTATATGTTGTCTTTGGAGAAATGTCTATTCGAGTCCTTTGCCACTTTTTAAAAAATTGGATTGCCTTTTTATCGTTGAATTAGAAGTTACAACTTTTGACTTTTGAATTATAAGAATTGTAAGAGTTCTTTTTATATTTTGGACTCAAGTCCCCTATCAGACATAAGATTTTTTTAAAAAAAGATTTTATTTATTTATTTGACAAAGTGAGAGACACAAGCAGGCAGAGCAGCAGAGGGAGAGGGAGAAGCAGGATCCCCACTGAGCAGGGAGCCTGATGTGGGGCTCGATCCCAGGACCCTGGGATCATGACCTGAGCTGAACACAGACGCTTAACCAACTGAGCCACCCAGGCGCCCCCAGACATGTGATTTGCAAAGATTTTCTCCCATTCTTTAGATAGTCTTTTCACTTTCTTGGGTATTGTGTGCAGTTAGTAATTCTGATACAGTTAAATTTGCCAAGTTTTTTTTTTTTTAAATTTCTGCTGTTTGTATTTTGGTGTCAATATCTAAGGAACACTTGCACAGTCCAAAGTCACAAAGATTGGCTTCTGTGTTTCTTTCTGAGTCTTATACTCTTAGCTCTTATGTGTCAGCCTATGAAACTTTTTTTTTCAGACTTTATAGATTCAGAAAGTGACCCAATTACGATTCAGCTATGCACTTTTAGCACTGTGCAATCCAGTGTTTTCAAATACTTTCCCCCTGCAGTTCTGTTCATAACAATTTTATAATCCTGAAGAAATTCTCTTACCTGGAGTTTTTCATGCATTCTTGTAATCGTGCAGGATGTGTGATGTGCCATGAAATAGAACCTGTGATCATAACCCTCTTGTAATCAGAAACAACAGCACTGAAGGGCAGATGATCCTTGGGGATCAGTGGTGGCAGGAAAGGCAGCAGAGTGGAAAGCTGAGGCCTCAACATGGCTGTCTGTGTCACGTCCTCCTGATGATCGTTCTCATCCCTGTCCCTCACTGGGCCTGCCCACTTTGGGCCAGGTCTGTGAATCATTTCGAGTTACTTTTTGTGTACAGTGTGAGGAAGGGGGTTCAGCGGCATTCTTATGCATGTGAATAGTTGTCCCAGCACCATTTGTTGAAAAGACTATTCTTTCCCTGTTGAATGATCTGGGCACCCTTGTCAAAAATCGATTGATTACATAAATATAATCACTTATTTCTGGATTCATAATTATGGTTCATCGACCTGCAGGTCCTTTCCTATGCCGGTACCACACAATCTTGACTACCTAGCATTTGTGGCAAGTTTTGAAATCCAGTAAGCAAGTTCTTTAACTTCGTTCCTTCCAACATTGTTTTGGATGTTCTGGGTCGCTACATTTCTATATGAATCTTGCAAAAGCAGCTGGGGTTATGGTAGGGATAGCGTTGAATCTGTAGGTCAACGTTGGGAAGTATTACCATTCTAAGAATAGCACATTTTCCAATCCATGAACATAGGATTCGTCTTCTTTAAATAATCTTTCACAGTTTCAGTGTCTAAGTATTACACTTTCTTAAAAAAATTGATTCCCAAGTATTTTATTCTTTTTGATTTTATTCCAAATGTTATTGTTTTCTTAATGTGTCTCAGATTGTTAGTAAATACAATTCATTTTTGTTTATGAATCTTGTATCCTGCAAAACGGCAAAACTTCTATCAGTTTTAATTGATATTTTGGGGGGGTGGGTTCCTTAGGATTTCCCATATACAAGATCATGTCATCTACAAATACAGTTTTACTTCTTCTTTCCAATGTGTATGTCTTTCCTTTTTCTTGTGTGGCTAAAATCTCCAGAACAGACATGGTGCGAACAGATATCCTTGTTTTGTTGCTGACCTTAGGGAGAACACTTCCAGTTTTCTACCCCCACCCTTTTAAAAATATTTTATTTATTTATTTGACAGAGAGAGATCACGAGTAGGCAGAGAGGCAGGCAGAGAGAGAGAGGGAAGCAGGCTCCCTGCAGGGCTCGATCCCAGGCCCCTGAGATCATGACCAGAGCGGAAGGCAGAGGCTTAACTCACTGAGCCACCCAGGTGCCCCCAGTTTTCCACCATTAAGTATGGTTAGTTGTCTTTTTTTTTTTTTATAGCTGTTCTTTATCATATTGAATAAGATCCTTTCTATTCCTAGTTTGCTGAGTGTTTTCATCATGAAAAGGTGCTGGATTTTCCAAATGCCAACTGATGTTCACTACAGCGCTTACAGAGCTTAAAAAACAAAAAAACCAAAAGTGCATTAGATCTATTAGAATACCATTACATCGGACCAGTGCCTAGAATTTAACAGATAAAAATTATTGAAACATCCTTAAATAATTGGAATAGCACACTGGAAGTATGTATCCTTTATATGTCTGTACTCTATTTCTTCTAGGTTTTGTGCATTCTGTAAGTCGATTTCTAATGGGTAGAGTCCGATTTTAGTTTTTGTGTATGTGTATTTGAATCACACTTTGGATTTCCACACATTTCCACATAATTCATTCCAAATGTTGCGGTAATATTGGAAAATGAGTTTCTTATTTTAAATTCATTCAGTAGGTCACAACCAGAATTTTAACATTAAATAGAATGTACACATCATAGCATATTCTACTAAGGGTGTGTTGTTTTGTGAAATGTTGGGTTGTTCCTGGGGGCCGTGTGGGGGGATTTGGTCATGAGGTATGATATATTCTCTCCTTTAAAACCAAGAGTAAGGGGCACCTGGGTGGCTCTGTGGGTTAAAGCCTCTGCCTTCAGCTCATGTCATGATCCCGGGGTCCTGGGATGGAGCCCCACATCAGGCTCTCTGCTCAGTGGGGAGCCTGCTTCCTCCTCTCTCTCTCTCTGCCTGCCTCTCTGCCTACTTGTGATCTGTCAAATAAATAAATAAATAAATAAATAAATAAAAATAAAACCAAGAGTAACACTTTACTGTAGATGAATGTAATTATAAAGGGGCAGAGATGAGAGAAATCGAGCTCTTGGTTGCTAGTTACGTAGCTCCTTGTTCCCCTCAGGACTTCGCACAGTGCTTCTGGCCTGCCCTGGAGGTTTCTGTTACGGAGCCAATGTCCCCTCAGTAGATTCATGATGTAAAGTCTCCTGATTTTAAAATGCCGACAACTAATCCTGAACTCTGCAAACACTGTTTAAAAATAAGCAGATGAAGGGTGCCTGGGTGGTTAAGTGGGTTAAGCCTTTGCCTTCGGCTCAGGTCACGATCTTGGGGTCCTGGGATTGAGGTCCACGTTGGGCTCTCTGCTCAGCGGGGAGCCTGCTTCCTCCTCTCTCTTCCTACCTCTCTGCCTACTTGTGATCTCTGTCAAATAAATAAATAAAATCTTTAAAAAATAAAATAAGCAGATGATAAAAAGTAAAAGCAAAACTCCAGTAGAAGTCTCCAGGCTACGGACTACTTTCTGAATGTTGACAATGTTGACCTCAATGCATAGGTTGCATGTCTCTGCACTACACAAAACCTCATTCACAGCATGCAAAGGGTGATGCAAAAATAGTTTATTATGATATAGTTTATGTAAAGTTAGGTAATATTTACAAAGTAGAAATGATCAGCGACATCCGTGGGAATCTAGCATGTCACACAAAGGAATAAATATTCTGACAAAGTAACACTTCAAATTGTAGCGAACAGTCGTTCAGAAACTCTGTTAATTAAAAAAAGAGCCGCAACAACACCATCACCGTCTTGAATTGTCCCAGAGGGCGGGCGGCTCGGCTGGCCAGGCTCATCTGTTGGGGAGGAAGGCGCAGCCCACGGGATGCCCCCCAGCCCCGGCCCCGCCGCACCTGCAGGCCGGCACGAAGGGCTCGCCCACGCTCCCCAGGCCTCTGCGCACCCCTGCACGGCACTTTGGGTTTGATGAACAATATCGTTTAGCGTTAGTACAGAAATTAAACACCCGTTAGAATAATCATACACGCTTTGGGTTGGAATATTACCCGACGGCTGAAAGAATTCGCTGTGGCAGAAACCAACGCTGTGGATTATGTCCCGACTCGTCACAGCAGAAAACAGCGCGCGCACACTCCACTCTGTCCCTGTGTCAGCTCCCCCCGCGGCTCCGCGTCGTGTCCCTAACAGCTGACCTGAGACATTCACGCCAATAGAAGAGTCTAGTAGTGAGAAAAGTTAAAGAATTACAGTTGTTGAGGAGTCACTTAGAAACTTTACATTTTATAAATATTACTTAGGAAAACCACATGAATTCTTATCACTTAACTGGTTTTAAGTCCTAACAATGAATCAGTAGATAAGTCGTTAATACTAAAGGTAAATCCTAAAATCCACTTTAATTGGTTTTGTGATAGAAACGTGACACAATAATGACTTCAGTGTTCTTTATATGACCTATTCCTAGCTTGCTATGAAACAAAATTGCAATGTATGTTACTAGTGCAAAGGGCAAAGACAGAGGCCTGGGACAAGTGACAGGGGGACAGGTGCACTGTGCTGGTGACCACTGCCTCTCCAGAACTCTGCTCCTTTGCGGTGTCCCAACTGTGTCCTGGGAAGTCTCCCCCCCAGCTGGCCGCCACGGACTGTGTGCCTCCCCCTGCATGCCCTCCTGGCTCAGCCTGAGTACCGACGATCCAGTTCTCAGATGCTGTGACCGCACATGGCCACGGATGCCTGCAGTAAAGTGACAGCGTGGCCAGGTTGGTGCCTCGACGCCGTCCCACCACAGAACCCAGGAGCTGAGGAGATGCAGATGCCCAGCCTGGCAAGAGTTCCCAGGTCACCCATTCAGGCCAGTCCGGCCACAACGGTGCTCGAAATGACGTCTCCCTCCAGGTTGTCCACGAGCCCGGCCCGGACGGGGAAGACGGCCCCACCAGGTTCTTCCCTACGCTGCTCTCCCTGCAGGGCTCGGAGTGCTCTGGTGGTGAGCATCGCGGTGTTCTTGCACGGCCAGCGGGCACGGAGGCAGGCCTGCTGTCATCCCAGAGACTGTCATATGCTCTTTACAACCCCCCCCCCCCCCGTGAAGTGGCCACAGCTTTTAAAAAGATATATCAGTCATGAAAACATTTCCTTATATGTTGGGTGGAGTTCAAGGTTGTACTCAAAGCCATCCGCCCTAGCTTACAGAGGGAGGTCTGCATAGGATTTTATTTTCTTAAACCCACACAAACTTTGTCACACACAAAAAATCCCTGCGGTAACTTCCGAGTAATATTTACACTGCTCACTCTGAATAATATACAGGTTATTTTAAACAAAATAGACACAGCTGCTTGTCAATACAGAGAGGCTGGCATCCACACAGAGTGCACAGTGGCTTCTCTTCCCAAAGCCCATGTAGACACGGAGAGGACAAGGGCCTGGGCTGCATCTGAGTGGCCGTCCTGGCTCCCTACACCGGGGGTGGCTGATGGATTCCTCCTACTCTGCTGAAACACTCGGAGACGGGAGCCCTCTTCCCTTTACAAAGAACCAAGAATACTTGCAACTCGTTCTCCAAAGGGCACAAGAATGAGGCGGGGTCTCTCCCAGCATACCCCTTGGGAAACAGCGATACTGTTCGTTTCCACTCTGCATGTGGGTCATGGCTTCCTAACAAAGGATGCCAAAGCAGTGGTTTCACCAGACTCACTGCAGCAGGATTCTCAGCTTCAGTCTTCAACTGAGGAAAGCATGAGCTGGCTAAGAGTGTGTCTGGGCTTGTGACCAGAGCGCACTGTTCCCAGCTTCAACGGGCTCCACGTCCTAACAGCCCTCTGAGGACCAGGCGGACGTGGCCACGGAAGAAGGGACGTGGCCACAGTGTCCTACTCGGTGCTGAGAACTGTCAAGGACTTTAGCTTTTGGCCCGATCTCAGGTAGGTAAAAAGACCTTTCCTAGGATCAGACGTGCAATGTCTAAGCACACACCTTTTAGGGATCTGGTGGTAGGGAAAGGCCGGAGAAAGTCCCAGGTGGGAAGCGCGTGACAGACCCACTAGTGCTCCTTCCCAGTCGCTGGTGGGCTAGCTGGATGCCTAGGGCCTCCTCTCTCAACAGGGACCCGAGGCAGAGGGGCCCAAGACGGAAGAGGAAGAGAGCAGTGTGCCAACACTGGAACTTTCAGAAGCCTTTGCACTAGCCGGTTCCCGAGCTGGTGGGAAGGGCGGGGCTGTGGGGCCGGGCGTGGGGACAGAGGTTCAGACCCAGTGACCCAGCAGACGCCTAACAGAAAACACAGCCACGGCGCAGTTTCGGTGTGTTCAGGGTGGGAGGGATTCCACACGACTGAAGCTTCTGGAGAGCTGAAGCTTCCGGTGAGCATGCCAAGCTGTTTCCTTTTCAGTATCTAATTCCTGCTAAGTGGAATACTATACATACTTCCCTGTCCTTTGTGAACCTCTGAAAATACCCCCCCAATCCAGGCTTTCTTGGTGATAAAAGCGGGGGGGCGGGGAGGCGGGGGGAGGGCACGGAATTCGGTTTTAGTTATCTGGCTTTCTAAAATTGTGTCTAGAATGGAAAGTGTTAAAAATTCCAAGCTTCTTTAGAACAATGAGGAGGAAACTTCCTTCCAGGAATCCTCTTACATTAAGAGCACAGGCTGATGGCTTACAGTCCTTCCACTCTAACTGAAAATGGCTTTGAGTCCCTGGAGAACCGCCTCCGAACTCAGGCATGAGGTCAGCCATGAAGCTGGCCAGCGGGTACCGAGGAGGGGAGAGGAGAGCTGTCCCTGCCCGGAGCCTGCAGGCTGAGGCAGCCCAAGGAGCCAGGAGCCGGGGAAGTTCCCAGCATGGGTGGGAGGGAGGAACCTTCTGGAGAAGTTCCCTGCAGGCTGGCTCAGGGGAGTGGGAACAGCCCTGGGGGGTTAGCCAGCGAGTGCATGGGGCCCTGTATAGCTGTCATTTTATGGTCTCGGAGAGGGGGTCCAGGGGTAGGCCCTGAGCCACAGGCCCAGCGGGGGCGGCCTCATGCACTGCCTCGGGCCCGGGATGAGCTGAAAAACAGACTTGCCAAGGGGAGCACCAGGCAGCAGTGACAAAAGGGGTCACGTTCCATCCTCAGGCCAGCAGTCAGTGTTCCAGAGTATTAACGAGATCTCTAAAGAGATTCTTCTTGTGCCATCGGATTCATCTCCTGGCCTCATCTGTCAGCCTCCCCTTCAGGCAGACTTGGAGGGTCACAGTTCTGTTACACACCGCAATTCCCCCTTTCCCAGCCTTGCCCTCATGAGACCCCTGCCGGCTCATTGTTAGCCAGTGAGCGGGTGACAGACTTCCCTTGTCCTTGGCCTCTCTACTTGCTGGAGTCCCAGGGAGAGGCCTCTGGTCTGGGCTCCTGACAAAGCATACATCCCCACTGTGGCCTCTACCTGTCGCCCCAGGACGGCCCCGGCTTCCTCCCTCAAAGTCCGACCCATTTTGATGCCTAATGGCACAAGCCTCCATTTCCAAGGGCGGCGTGCTCCGTCTGCCACCTCCTGTGGCCACTGCCATGGTGCCGACAGGGGCCACAGACAGCCATTGGGCCCGGGAGGCTGGCTCTCACCCCCGGACTGGCGCCGCCAAAGGAGCCCGAGCAGCAGGGCGTGGCCCAGTGTGCGTCCGTGTGTGCATGGAAACATCGGTCTGCCTTCCTGAGAGCCGTGCAGTGGAGCAGTCTCCCTCTGCATGTGTCTGGCAGGGCTGACTTGCAGGGGCCAGCGGGTTATAGATGAGCCAGTGACCAGGAAAGAAAACATGACTGCACAGACTCAATCCCTGTTCTCATGTCACCCCCCTGCCCCCAGGGCAAGGGGACACTCCCGCTGTGCGGTCCACCCCAGAGGTGGTGGGAGTGCCCCTGACAATCACCCACATCACCCCATCTGCAGCCCCCAAAGGATCCTCCTCCATCAGCACAGAAACCAACTCCACCTCCTCAACTATACTCTGTTTTCTCTGGAACCTGGTGGCTAAATTCTTCCTGGGGGATTTGGGGGTCTGCAGGGCGGAGTGGGGACTGGGGTGCGACACACAGGTGCTCACTGAAACCCCTCTTTGTTCTGTTCTGCCTGCTCCCTCCAGCCAGAGGATGGGCCCCTCAGCAGGCAGCTTGTCCCAGGTCTTAGTCCGACAGCCATGGTCACTGTGCAACGCTCGGCAAGACCAGGCTCCGCTCGGGCCTTCTTCTGGAGGCTGTGGCGGGAGCAGCCTCTTGTTGGAGAGGAGCCAGAGTACCCCCCTTTCTAGACTGCTTACTGGTAACCTCCAGAGGGTAGCAGCCCCAGGATCATGGCTTCTTGTCTCTGAGGCGAGGAGGAGGAGCCTTCAGAGGCTGCGGTGAAAGGAGGGGTTTCCCTGTCTCTGCCTTTAACCTCCACATGCTGCACTCATGTTCCCAGAATTTGGAGGGTGAACCCCGAGAGGAAAGGATGAAGACGAGCGCATATGGTGCTCTCTGACCTGGTCAGAGCGCTGCAGCCACAGGCTGACTCGGCACAGTGACCCTGCCAGGAAGGTGGGAGGGCCGGAGGCAGGGAGGGGGCTGCTTGGAGAAGAGCCAGAGTACCCAGGGCAGCAGGAGCCGGCAGAGAGGCCAGCCAACGCGGCCCCTGTCCCATCAGATCCTGCGGGACAGCACACCCTCTGCTGTGAGAACACACACATTAGACAGCATTTTGGGGAATGGGCCCCGGGGGCTGAGCATCCCTTCCCTATGCTCCCATTCTGAGAGGCACACGCACAAAATCATGGTCCTTTCTAAAAGTACCACCAATCTCCAGGGGGGTGGTGCAGGGAGCAATGTCTGAGCAGCAGAATGAAAAAACCAGACCGAATATTCTCTTGCTTTTGAAAACATGGGAGAAAAGCAGCCAAGGAGTGACAGGTGTGGGTTAAGAGTCTGGAAGCTGCTGAGGGAAAGGCTTGGTGCCAGGGGGAGCTCAGAGATTATTCCAGTGAGAAGAGGGCATGCCCCAGGCCCTGCCAGGGCTTTCCCGGGTGACCCTGGCCTTAACTGAATCTAGAGATAGGGCACGCTGCCTTTTCCAGGGCCCGCAGACCTAACAGAAGCGCTGACACAGCGAGACCAGAATAGAACCCCCGCTCACTCTGCAGATGCTTCTTGCCCACCCTGAAAGCCTCGGCACTGCTGCCATTTGCCTGGGCTGCTTGTCTTAACAAGACTGCTGGTCTTCCTGGGGCCACGACGGAAATCCCGGGGCAGGAGACTCCTGAGAACCACTGCAGCATTTCCTGACAGTTCCAAGGTCTCACTCCAACTAGTAGAAAAAGCAACTCTCTTGGTTTACGTTTACTCTGGGCTCTCTGAACGCTGCAAGAGAACTTTTCAGAGCTCAGGTTAGAGTTAAAAACAGGTAATAAGGGCAGTTTTTATCTGATTCCAACATCCTCTCTACTTTCTTCTTGACTTAACATAGGGGTCTTCACTCAACCTTCTCAAAAGCAATGTGGAGGTTTCTTTCAGAAAGGCTCAGCACCTGAGCAGGCTTCCCCCTCAAGGACCGAGTTCATCACTGTTTGCAAGCTCCGTCTGAAACCCTGGGGCCGCAGGGCAACACTCGCAAATCTTTACGGAGAGAGCAGGGCTGCCAGTGACCAAGAAAGCAACGAGCGTAGGAAGGAATGAGAGGGGCCGGGATTTTGTGCAAGATTTAATAAAAAACAAACAAAAATAGGAATGGCTGCTTTCGACATTTTCCAGGTCGTGAAAGGTTCCCCACGATGACCTGGGGTGTGGCTCTAAGCTGAAGTAGTGGGACGAGTACAAAGTGCTGTCCTCCCAAGCCGGAGGCAGTGAATTGCAGGTTCCGAGCCACGCCCCCCACCTGCTCCTCCAGCTCCTCCCGAAGGCGCGCGAGTGGTTGGCGCGGCCACCTGATGCCCTGCTCTCTCCCTGCGGGGCCCACACACAGCCCAGCGAGAGCCGCCCTCGCCGACTCCGCACCCTGCACCGGCGGAACGAGCTAGCTTATCGACAGGCTGCTGGGCCTTAATACTGACAGTGAGTGCGGTGGACAGCGGTGGGCGGGGGCTCTGCGCAGACCCTGGCCGGGAGCGGACGGCCCTCCTGGCCCCCGCTGCTTGGCTAGTTTGAGAATACCATGGAAAAAAAGCTTTGACAAAGACGTAGGAAGCTGGAATCAACACAGCAGGGAACGGTGTGAACAACCCATAGACCAGTCTCTCATGCATCCATACCCACAGTTAATGATGACAACATAACAACAACAATAATAATAATAAAAAATAAAGGTACAGACAAAAAGCAGCGCTTGGGTAGTGCTGCCGCAGGCTGGGAGGGGTGTGTGTTCAAGTGGAACGGGACGCGGCTAGTCTTTCTTCAAGTCCCTGGATTCAAAGAGCTTCAAGCGTTCTTGCACCGTCAGG
This sequence comes from Mustela erminea, assembly GCF_009829155.1. Classification (NCBI taxonomy): domain Eukaryota; kingdom Metazoa; phylum Chordata; class Mammalia; order Carnivora; family Mustelidae; genus Mustela; species Mustela erminea. The sequence continues at coordinate 12,343,346 of NC_045631.1, read as the reverse complement.
CCTTCCTTCAGACTCTGGGTGGAGATGAGAGCAGGAGAGAGAGACCGTTAACCACCCGGCCAGCACCACGGGCGCGGCTGCAGTCAGGCAGAGGTGCAGGTGCCGGGGTGCGGGGTGGGGCAGGAGGGGCTCCTCGAGAGATTAGTGGGGCATGCTAAGGAGAGAGCCGTCCCCTGTGAGATGGTGTTATCTGGATGAGAAAGGAAAAACCCAGAGAAACAGACCACGTGTGTAAGCAGCTGAGTTCTGAGCTTAGGGCTCTTCAGACAAGCAGCGACCAGATCGGTTCAGCCAGGGGCAAAAGCTGTGCCAAGAACTAGAAATCCACCCGTCCACATCCTTCTCCTGGCGGGGTGGGGGGGGTGGGGGATGGGGGGGGTGGGGGTCCTGTCCACCTCTACTTCCTCCGTGACCATGACGCTGAGCATCGGGACGCAGCCTGCAGACGTCGCGGGCCGTGACTGGCAGTGTGTGGCTGCGGAGCCCTCCTCCCCGGGCTGCCCCCACCCCAGCCGCACCTGCCCCCTCAGGCCCGCTCCTGGCACTCCCTGAGCAATAGCCTGGCAGGATTTGCGGTTACTGGGGACCTGGAAACACGTCAACATATTTACTACGATTTCCAGAATGTGAAGCCAATAGTCTCTTCATGTGTGACCTCAGCAAAGTTTAAATCTGTGGGTTCCAGGATGAGTGACACTTTGCTACCAGGGGGACAAAATATGTCCCACTTTACTCTTAGAGGCTTTGCCAAAGATCTGCTCTTTTGGTGAGGGCAGGAAGATCTCCTCGGAGCATGGCTGGGGAGACTCCGGCACTGGTTGGGATAGGATTGGTGTCTTAGCGGCCACAGGATCTCCGCGGCAAGTCTCAACTCCAGCCTCAGATGGCCAGTTCCTGGGGCTGGCACAGGCTAGAGCTGACCTGGGTACAGGCCCCTGATGACCACACCAGCTTCACCCCTGAATCAGAGCACCAGGCTGCTCCCATGGGTCTGGAGCGCCCAGCCCGCCGTTTCCAGCCATGATATGCTCCTCGGGGCTCCCGATGTGGCTTGGCCTGATGTGTCAAAGCCCGTGAATGGGGCCTGTGGGACCCGGCCGCCTGCAAGGGGCTTCCCCCAACATTACAGAGAACAGCTCTGCTTGCTTTTTATACTGTGGAACTGTTATGTGTGTAAAAGAATAAAGCCAGCTTTTTTTTTTTTTTTTTTAAATAAAGGATTCTATGGCTAAGCTTTCTGAAACCCACTGGTCCAGATGGACGTCTATTTAAGCAATTGGTTAGGGTCACTGTTAAAGCTTGCTACTCGGTGGGCTCAATAGGTAGGGGATGGGGGCAAATCCATGTCCCACTCTGACCCTGAAACCTGAAATTCCCTTAATGCATGTAATTGTCTCAGATGCTCTTGGGTCTTCTCCCAAGTGGTTCAGACCAAGCTGCCCTGTGCACAGCAGGTCGTCTCAGACACATGCTGGGCATGCATGGCCACGATGTGGGAGGCCCCACACCTAAGTGCAGGGCACACAGGCAGGCCTGTCCGGTGCCACACCACTCTGTCCTACCCATTCAAAGGATGGCGAATGTCCTGCCCGGCATGTGCTCCCCGCCCCCATGCCCTGTCAGAGTCCCTGCTGTGCTTACGACTGTAGCCGGGTAGTAGGGCGATGAGGGGCAGCCCAAGCTGTGCGCCCAGTGCCACATACCACTGTACACTAGAGCTGTAAGGGTGGGAAGAATGGAGCCCCACAATGGCCCTGTACACCGTGGCTCCCCGGACTCATTCCTCCCACATGGCCGGTCTCCCCAACAAGCGCCTCTGTGACCCCATACTCACACTACCAGACAGGGGCCTTCATGAGAACCCATGGGGAAAGGTTCGCTCTGGTCTCAATACCAGAAAACCCATGAAGCTCTTAAGCAGAGCCTGCCTTAACGGGCACTGAGACTTTCTAGCCTTCTGAGTGAGCCAGGATATAGAAACAGAACGTTGATAAAGGACAGAAGACGGTATGTGTAAGATCCCACATTAAACAGCACCAATGACAGGTTCGGTTTCTGGGCAACTTCATTGCCCAGTCTTCCTGTGGCGGTGGTGGCGGGGAACTCCAAACACGGTCAGGGAAAGGACAGCCATGTGTGAGTGTGAACAGATCCAGCCTCGCTTGGCATCACAATGTGAGTCCCTAAGGACGCTGCAAGGTCCCTTCTTTCTACACGCACCAGCGGGAATGTGCTTACCCACCAACACACTGGAAACTCGGCCAAGCTCAACGTGTACTCGGAGACATCTGGAAAACCCCACTCCTGGGCTTCTTCCCACTCCTGTCTGGGGCCTGGCACCTCTGACAGTCTGAGGCTGCCCCAGAGGCCCAGTCAGACCTCTGTGGGTGTGCCTGACAGTTTCCCCACTTTCTACGTTGACAGTAGCTCTTCCCTAGCTAGCATAAAAGGTTTCCCCAGCACAGCCCCTGAGAAGGCCCTTATTGATAAAGGTCTTTTCACTGATTTTCTGCCCCTTTGTCCAGAATCTTGTGTATTTTTAATCCCCCACAGGAACTCAGACACACCCAGTTGGATAAACACACACACATCTGTCTTGCCAGGGCAGCCGCTTTGCCGCAAGGGTTTCCAGAAGGGAGAGAGCAGAAGTTTTTCACTGACTGTCATTTAGAGGCATGGGCACAAGGCCTAAATCACTAACAGTGAACTTACAACAGCTACAGTTCAACCTCAAATAGAAAACAGAATCTTTGATAAGAAAACCATAAAGCAAAGAACAAGTTCTACTTTTACTAACTAGAATGTTTTTCATGTTTACAGAAAAAGCCCAAACCAAGTTTACAATCAAGCCTAAGCCACATTTGGTTATAATGATTTGTGGCTATAGAAGAACAAATATAAGCCAAACCGACTAGATTCAAGATACTTGAGATTTTCTTAGAAGTCTTCCTAAAGCAAACCCATGTCACCCAAGCCACTGGGCTCGTGCCCCTTAGCCAGAGGATGTTGGCCTGCGGCTCCCGCCTGAGTGAGCCGTAGGCACTTAAACAAGATAAGCTGTGCTGTGCGGCCCTGAGCTCAAGACAGTGTCCCCTGTTCCAGAAGCAAAGCCCAGTCCTGGGGTTCTTCCTGCTGCCCTTACCCTTCTCGTCAGAGCATGAGATGAAGTCAGCTCGGCCGGAAGCACGCTCTGGAGGGAGCGGCTGTGCACCTGGGCGCACGGCCTGGTGTGGGGACTGGGGCGCTCCGGGCCGGGGCCCACCATCCTCCTGTGTGTTTGCCAACAGGCTAATATTTCTCATTTCTCAGCCAGCACCTCGGTACCCCTGCCTCCTTTCTTTATACCTCTGCCATCCATGGCACCCAGAGAGAAGCTTTTGTTTTGTTCCAACAAAAACCAAAAAAGTGCTGATAACCCTTCAGCCCCAGTCCCTCCGAGTCCTCTCACTCTGCTGAGCCGCTTTCCCGCCTATGCCCACAAGGCACTGGCTCCCTGAAACCCAGGCTCTGTCCTGCCTTGGCCTGTGAACTGAGTCGGTGGGGGTTCTGAGTGATGGGACACTCTGCTTGTCAGTGGCTGCTGGGTCTCTGTCAGCGCCACTCCTGACAGAGGGCAAGACGGGTTTCCCCAGAGAACGTGGAATGCACAGATCAATTGTCACACACGCTGACCAGTGCCGGGGGCTGCTCACAGGCCCACGCCTACCCGAGATGCTGCCGCAACAGGCCACCTGTCAAGCTGGGGGGAGCTCCCCTCAGCAAAGGGTCAACTCTGGTAAGAGGTTAAAGGGCCAGTGAAGTCCCCAGAACAGGTTACAGAGACTGACCAGGACGGTGTATGTGCGTGCCGGAGCAGATAAAGGAACAATGACACAGGAGCTTGCTGTGGAGGTGTGAGCCGTGCATGCAGGCAGCCGCCCCCTCGAGGGTGGCAGTGGGTGGGTGGTGAGAGGTGGTTTACCTACACGACAGGGGACCTGGAAGCGGGCTCGTTTCAGTTATCCCATGAGACCTGCTCAATTACGGACTGTCAGAGGAAAGAGCAAAAAATCAGACACACACACAGTAAATCCTAAATGCAACATGCTCATCACTCCCACCCTCCGCCCGTCCTTCCCGCAGAGAGGCGCACAGCCGGCAGGGGACACGCTGGGGGGGCACTACGCTGTGGCTGGGAGAGGAAGTGTAGGCTGCTTCCTCTCTGGAAGGTAGGCGGCATCAGGATTAAGCGAGGGCCACGTGAAGAAGTACAGACAGAGTGGGACGGGCCCAGGGGGGTCTGGGGGAAAAAATCTGGCCTCGGAGGTCCAAAGTCGAATTCACTCCAAGCCCTGCTTCTTTCTTGTAGGCCTGGCCCCTCACCGTCACTGTCAGAAGTCAGTTCCACCTTGGCATGAAGGAGACACAGCGCTCGAAGCCACCAGAACTGGCCCAGAAGGTAGGCATGTGGAGCCAGAGGAGTTCTGGGACCGGGGACCCCTGTTGCAGCCCGTGGTGAGCTCTGACTCTGGCTCCTCTCTAACGTCCGAGAGCCCCACACACCCTGGGGCTGCACCCCAGACTCACCTTGGACCTGATGTTTCGGAGCTGCCGGCTGACACAGGATCTGTCTTTCTTTAAGAAGTCAGGGTTGCTTTTAGATTTCATTATATCTGAAGGGACAAATAGATCCATTACTTTTGTTTTATAAAACCTGTGGAATCAGACAATGTTTAAACATCTCCCAGGCTTACTGTTACCACCACACACCTATGGGATTTCCTTAAACAGCTTTAAGAGAAAACAAGCCAATGACCATAAAACACACTAGCTCCTTCTGGGAGCATGCAAAGCACCGGATCAGCCAGAAGGCACGCGTGTGGCCCCACACCAGGCTCCTGCCGCCTGTGCCTGCACCACACGGCGCGAGGCAGGCGGGCGTGGGTTAGGACCCCTGTCTGGGACTGCTGCACAGACCCACTGCCCCATTACTTATTTACTGCCCCCGCTCCTCCTGGCGACCCAGCAGTGTCATAAAGCAGAAGAGTGAGAGTCGTAATCCACTCCCCCTGAGACAACCACCACTCAGTTTGGGGTAAAGTCCTTCGGACTTCTTAAAAACGGCTTCTAACCCAATGTACACTGGGTCCCCCCATGCCATGTGTCCTGCTGGGGCGGGGCTTCTACTTTGTATGGCTACCGATCTCTTTCCACATCCAAACAGAAACCTGTACCTGGTTTCTCTTAAGAATGGCTGGTATTTCACTGTGTCGTGAAGCCACCGGCCTCCATCTGCAGCAAGTTTCCTTGTTCACACATTTCCTTGCACTCATTCTTCAGAAGGTCAACTGGCAGCTCACAGGACCTCCACACTCCCCCCGAAAATGCTAAGTCTTCCTCTCTCCGTGGCCCAGACCACCCTGGGGTCCCCCTCAGGAGCAACCACTGTTGTCACCTGGCGACCTACCTTCCAGAGTTAGTCTACAGTTTGAGTCTGAGTGGTGCTCGGGTATCGCCTGATTCCAGAATGACAGCCGGCTCATCCTCCAATGGCTACTCAAGAGACCTTGTCCCTACCTACTCGCCAGCACCACCGCAGTCACTAACCCCTGGCTGGCTGAGCAGAAACAGTCTGGAACTCACCGTATCCTGACACGGGGGTGTTTTCCGGGGATTTTTCACCCAGTGCTTCCGTTGCTGCTTTCAGCTGCTCTTTCAACCTGCTGATATCACAGTCGGCCTTTGCCCTCACAATACTGAGCTCTGTGTAGATGTCCTTGTACTTGTCACTAGCATACTTCTTGTCCTTGGGGATAAGGGCAGAAGCAAGCAGAGGTTAGGGCCAGGTTAGGCAGTCCGTCTTCCCGGGGTGGGAACGCGCCGCAGAATGACTGAAGGCTGCCATCTGCAGCCGGGAGGCAGGCAGACGTCCGTCTTCCAGAGGCGACACTCAGTATGAAGGCCCAGAGTCTCTGTCGGACGCGAGGCGAGCATCCCCAGGAGCTCTGGCAAACACAGGCACGGCCCTGACCCACCGCAGACCTCTTGGAAAACCCCCTCTGTCTCGAATTTCCTTTTTTTTTTTTTTTTAAGATTTTATTTACTTATTTGAGAGAGAGAGAGAACGTGTGAGCGTGAGCTGGGGGGAGAGGCAGACGCAGAGGGAGAGGCAGACTCCCCACTGAGCAGGGAGCCCGACGAGGGGCTCGATGCCAGGACTCTGGTATCATGACCTGAGCTGAAGGCAGATGCTTAACCGACTGAGCCAACCAGACGGCCCCTGTCTTGGACTTCCTAAGTGATTGAATGGCCACCAGGGCTGCCATCATCTCCTCCCTGCCTCCAAGAATGCCCTGGTGGAGGCAGCTGGGCTTCACCAAGCTCTCACCTTCCAGGACTACATTTGTCTCTGGTCTCTCGGTCCCTGCCAAAGCCCAGAGGAGGCACGGAGGACAGGGACATGGTGAGACCTCAGTTTTACTACACCTGCTGACAGGCTGGTATTTTAATTGGAGCTGAATTTTGAAATCACATTCCCCATAAGAATGAAATCTGCTCCAGAAAAGCCTACAGTTTGAGCGCACAAGGGCCTCTGTGAGCTCTGGAGCCCCGAGCCCATCCTCAGACCTGTCTCCCACTGGGAGGCGCCATTACCCGCAATGCCGTCTGTAGCTCATCTTTGAGAGAGCTGATCTCCTGCTTCAGGTACTGTATTTCTGACTCCTTGACCCGCAGTAAGACCTAGAATAACAGGAATTAGGGGCTGACATTAGGAGCAAAGGGACTTCCAGAGTCTTGAAAGCAAAGATGAGGGCATGAGGACCGAGCAGGGAACCCACCCCCTCCCCAGGGACATGCAACCACAAACGCCAGCAAATACACTGACTGCTGCTAACAGGTGGCCCATCATATACAGAAACAGCGAGAAACCACTGCTATTCCTCCTGGACCCAAACACCCTGTTCCTCAGCCTGTGGGGCCGCAGTGAATGCTGGGCTGGGGCCTAGGAAAGCATCCTGCTCAAACTGTTGGACTCAGCCTCTCTCACATCACTGAGCAGAGATTCATGATAAAATGCGAATTAAATAGGGAAAAATCTAAGTGCTTTTATAAAAAGACATAAGAATCAATCATTCTGACTTAAAATAAACCTCGCTGCCCCTGAGTAACACGGCGCTCAGGACTGTGAGCAGCTGTGGTGCTCGCAGGGCTAATAAATGTTTTGCTTCTGTGGTGAGGCTGGAACTGTGGATACGGGGTTAGAGCACCCTGTGGCCTCCTCCCGAGGGGACCCCACTCCTGCCGTGTACCCACAATGCCTGGCAGCTACTCTCTTTTGCTGCCTGGGGGATTCGCATCCTTCCACATCCTTCTTGCTGTCTCCAGTGCACATCCCTGCCATGACCCCATAAGCTGAGGCCACCTCTTGGTCCCCACTTGGGCGTGTGCGGTTCAGAGCAGGCTGAAGGGGCTCTGAGCAGTACCTCTAACTCATAGGCATCCTTGCCCTGTGTGAGCGGGGAGCCAGCAGCCTCTCCGCCCGCGTCCCCGGTCAGCAGCGTCCGTAACCGTGCAATCTCCGCAGCCAGGCGGTTGTTCAGCTCCTGCGGGACAGCAACACAGCAAGGACGGAGGCTTCACAGAGCCGCCTAGGGGCGGCACTAACACCACACAAGCGGGAGAGGCCGGTTTCTCACGAAAGAGGCGGACAGATGTGAGTAGAGGGGCCATGGGCAGGGCTGATGCTCACTGAGGTCATGGGCAAGGTGGCCACTGCCTGTGACAGACAACTCTGCGACAGCTGTTCACATGCGCTCTGTGTTTGTAGAATAGTGTACACCAAGTTCCATAATCCTCACTACCTTTTTGTGACCATAACTAGTATCCATGTGTGTCACGGCTTGTCCAACTTGAGTTTCTGTAGGGTTGGGCCCTCTTGGCGCCTTCTCCACTCCCTTTCTGTACCTTGTTTCCAACTGATACGTGGTCATTAGGCCACTGCAGGGACTACCAGGAACCAGTCCTGCCAGAGCGCCCTCATCCGGGGTGAGTGTGGGCCCAGAGGCCTTGAGCCTGCAGCTGGCCAACATGTCCATGTACTCAGTGCCAGAGGAGGACGAGCTGGTGGGTCATGCACACAGTGGTCCAAGTGCTAAGCCAGAGAAGCTTTTATCAAACTAAACCTACCTCGAGTCTTTCCCCTCACCAGGATTTTAAATGCACCCCAATTCTCTTAAGAACAGGCAAATTTTAAGAGAATGATCTGACCCCAAAAAATGTGAATAGTGTATGGTTTTGACTGGGGGACGTTTAAACATGGTCCCAGCCTTGGGGACAGGAGCTCTGGACCAGGTGCAACGACCCACCCTCTCGGGACCTGCCCTGCAGTGATGAAGCAGAAATCCAGAAATGCTCAGGAGACATCTCAGAGATCCTAGAAGGGCTAGAGCCCAAAGGAGTCAAAATTTAAACAGCTCGTTCACGAGCTCCCCCATCTGCAGTGAGTTTCTGTCACCGTTCTGGGCAACGTCAGACAGCAAGGAGTTGCCTGCAGATGGGGCGGCCACTCTGACCCAGGGCCGCCTCAGGTAAGGCCCAGCCCCCCACTCCAGCACAGCGCCCCCGGGCACAGGCTCACCTGATTGTGGGCGTTGAGCTCCTGGTTCTCACGCTGGCATTGCCGTAGGGCCTGGCGCTCAGCCTCCAGCGCCTGGGCCAGGTGGGCATTCTCCAGGCACTTCTGGGAGTACTGCTCCGAGAGGACCTCCAGCTCCCGCTGCACTGATTGCAACTCCTCCCTGGGGAGAAGGCATGGCTCACTCCTCTGCCCGCAGCCCTGGGCCAGGCATCTAAAAGGCCCTGCAAGTCCCCATCACGAAACTTGAGGAACGATGAGACACAATGCAAAGAGCTGAGCAGAGGGCAGGTCCCGTGCATTCCGTGGTCGCAGCAAATTTGGACCCAGCTAAAAAAGGGAAAACCTCGAAGTACTGTAGGCTTACAGACTCTCTCCTACATCCTTCCCTGCATCTCTCTCTTTTCTAAGATTTTATTTATTTGACAGAGAGCGCACAAGTAGGCAGAACAGAAGGCAGACGCAGATGCAGAGGGGGAAACAGGCTTCCTGCTGAGCAGAGAGCCCGATGCGGGGCTCGATCCCAGGACCCTGAGATCATGACCTGAGCCGAAGGCAGTGGCTTAACTCACTGAGTCACCCAGGCGCCCCAACCTGCACCTCTTTCAAGGACCTTAATGTTCCCACACACAGAATCCCCATGATGCCTGGAGAGAAGTCACACTTGTGATCTGTTTTCAACACTAACTTCCGATATGCCCTGTGTCTGATAAGCCAGGACCAGGCTCTATCCACACTCAGAAAATCAAAGCCTCATGACGTTGTTCTCGGTCACCCTGGACCTCTTGGAAAAGACTGCTTCTTCCACTTGTAGAACCAAAGACGATTCTGGGATGGTGCTCAGCCCCTCGGGAAGGGCGGCTCGGAGCTGCCTCAGAACCCTCAGGCCTCCACCACTGCCCACCCTTGAGACCCATGTCTTTGTGGCTCTTGGGAAGACACAGGAAAGGTCCCGTTTCCCACCCACAGGGCTTCCTTTCAGCCTGGCCCACAAGGGCTGCCTCCTGTGGCCAGGAAGCTGACTCACAGGTACTGTCGTCGTAGGGCCTCGATGTCGGAATTGATGCTGCTGATCTGGGACCTCTGGCTCTTCTCCAACTCGCGCTCCATCTCCTCCCGGTGGGCATTTTTCATGGCTTCAATGGCTGTAGGCAAGGATGTGGCCATCAGCACGAGAGGCTCGTGGCAGGGTTGCGGGGGAAGCAAGATGAACAGGACGGCATGTCTGCCCATTGTTAATGCGAAGTCCACGAGTGGTCAGGCCGGCCTCTCCCAGACCGAATTTCAGCAGACACCAGCCAAGGAATTCCCAGGGAACTCCCACCACAAAAGGGATGCAGGTACATTTTTTTTTTTTTTTTAAATGTTGAAAGCAAGCAAAACTGATGAAATAAATGTCAACGTTAAAATCACACTCAAGTTTATAAAACAAGCAAGCTTTCAGGCTAGTAGGTTTTGTTCTTCACCCCGAAATGCGAACACCGTAAAGCACCATCACAGAAAGGGAGGGTAATACACAACCAACGGCACCAGGCTTGCTAGGGGCAGTGCGTGTCGGCTCGGCAGCCAAGTCTGTCACCGGACAGGAGCTGTAGCAACACTGTGCTGATGTTCTCGGCACCACAGACGGAGATGGTCTTATGTGGTCCGAGGGCAATGGCACTGACGGGACTAGCGCGGCTGGGGACAGCCCTTCAGGTGTAGCTGGGGGTGCCAGGCCCGGGCTCGCAAGCTCTCAGAGGGTTCCTGAAAGCAGTCTCTCCCTTGAAAGGAACTGTCACAGGCTAGCCTTGGACAACCAAGCTGCAACCTCAGCCAAGAGGCAGCTCCAAGACAGCTCACGGCCGAACAGTGCGGTTAGCTAGGGAAGCCTGCCGCCATCCTGCCCTTGGGGTGAGAGTGGCCGCCCAGCCCGACTCCCACCTGAGATAGTGGCTGCCGTCTCCTCGGCTAGGAGACGATCCTTCTCCTCTCGAAGCTTTTCCAGCTCCCGCTGGTGCTGCCTCTGCAGGTCCTCAATCTTCTTCTGGTGCGTTTCTTCCATGGCTGCAAACCCTCGCTCGCATGTGGCCTGTAAGATGCAAAAGGGACTCCATGGATTTTTTTTACTCCTGCAATGGGTGTTCTGTTTATTACGAAGCCAGCAGCCCGGACCCTCGAGGCTCCCTGGTCAGACAGCACGCTCCCTGACACTGAGCACGGAGCCAGCAGGGCTATCCGATGGCTGTCTGCAGACGCTCACTGACGCTACTGGGCATTTTATGCTACCAGAGCATTTGGGAAAGAGAGTTTACACCTTATTGGGGTTATTGTTCTGAATCCATGGAAAGTCTGTACTGTGGGTGGGAAGCAGCTGCACTGGAATTTAAAATAGCCGATCCCGGGCCTTCACAAATCATGGCTAGGCGGGACTGACCAGAGGGAGCAGGAAGAGAGTAAACGTATGGAGGCTGGATGGGTCTGGTTTGAGTTACACAGCAAGAAGCTTTCAGCACCAAACCGGGCCTTTCATAAAAGCGTCTTTCTTGGCTCTCGGAGGGAGCCGACACCATCCTGTGAATGACAGGTAACCCGGTGGCCAAGGCCCCGCCACTAACCAGCTGGCCACCTTCGCCTGGCATCCACTGAGGGAATCAGATTAGGCTACATGATCTCTTCTCTTCCAGCCTGCACCTTCCTTCTTCCTCTTTCAAGGAGTACAAACAAAGGCGCTAACTAACTAACTGAAGAGAGATACACAGCAGAGCCACTCTCCACACTCGTCCATGCCGTGTTACAATGCAGGCCGGATTATTACCTACACATTGGTTTAGGGGAGGGACAGAGGTACCCTAAGATGGGACCCTAAGATGGGTCCAACCATTCCACAGGTTGGTTGAGAAACCCAGGCCTGGCTTAGCAGAGTGCTCTGACCAAAGGGGCGAGGGACTGTGTCACTGCTGTGAAGGCGTACATGCAGCTGTTCTGTGCATGGAGGTACACTTCTATCTAAACCCCTTGCCACATCTCTTCCAAAGTAGGGATCAGGGTTTTCAGTGATTTTTAAAAAACCAGAAGAGGATGGAGAACGGCCAGGTTACATTCCAAATGCAAAGCGGGGTGGGGAACTCCTCCCTCCCGATCTATGCTACTTGCTCAGTCTTCTTGCACCTGGATTCAAGAAAGGGTAAGAAATCAAATCACCATACTTGGGTGTCCTGGTCTAAGCCCCCACAGTAACTGATGGGCCTGTCTGAGATACCACAATGTTTTCGAACACTCTGGCCTTCACTCAAACAGACCGGCGGCGAATGGGTCAATGGTCTTAACTGTTATCCACCGCTAACTGGGCATTCCTTCTCCCGGGCAGCTCCCATCTGGAAGCCGTCGGCCTCCTCTCATTGCCTCACAGCACAGCCGCAGGAGTCCTGGGGCTGTGGCTCCCAGCCCTCGGCCTGTCTGAGCCCCTCATCTTCCCTCCTTCGTGCTTTCGTTCACAGTGAGCACACAGCTAGTCGGTCTTTCAGGGTTTAGTTGGATTGGATGGCTTTAGAATATTTAAAGCTAAGGGTGAAAATTCTTCCTACACAAACACTAAATAAGCTTTAAAGACCAGCTGCTTCCTTGGACAGCACATGTGTTAAAATCATTCACCCAGAAACACATATGGATTTTTAAGCCTGTATTCCCGGCCCAGTTCCTCGATGGCTACTGTGCAGAGTCGTCAGAGAAGGTGGCAGCCTGCAATGGTCAGAGAGGGGCTGTCAGCCAAGACCCTGGTCTCCCCGACCCGGGGCAAAACTGCATCAAGTTCTGGCTACTGGTCGGAGGCCCTCGAGAGCGCTAACTGTAATTGCTGGGTCTCTAGGGCCGCAATGAGAACAGCACGGACAGGCCGGACGCTCACAGGCACACGACAGAGGCGGCACAGAGTGCAGCAGCAGCGCAGCCCCCAGAGACAGGCGATCAGAAGCCCCCAACCCCATTTCTTGTTAACTAATCACACCAAACCACCAGTGTGGGCCTTATCTCTGTCCCTCTGACTGACACGGGGGCTGAGACTGCCTCACTGCCCAGGGGCTCTGTGGAGCAGAAATGAAGCTATTCACTGGAGGGCAGGGAGCCCTCAGCTCCCAGGGAGCCCAAGGTGTGTCTGTGCCTGGGTCCCTGGCCACACAGACCTGCGCAGTGTCACGGGAAGCAGCGGGATGCTCTTTTGGGAGGGTACTAAGGGCCGGTGTTTGTGCGAGTTTCTTTTAAAGGTGGGCCTGGCCCATCTGAGTGCTGCGCTCGCATGCATGGGCCACCGTGGGGGCACCATTCGTGCACTTCTGGAAAACAGTCCTTGAAGCTATCTCATGATTCCTAACCATTTTCAAAAGGTTTTGACTTGGGAAAAGAACAGTGAGAATGGGCTCTTGGCCATCTGAGAGCTTGCTGATGACCACACATGCTTGGCTCTGGCCAGTGGGCCGTGTCGTCGCCCAGAGGTAAAGAAGACACCGCTGCTGACTCCCTGCATGTCTGTCCCCTGCTTTCAGGGTGACAGAAAACAGCAGCGCGGGCATCCTGCCAGGGAGCAGCATTAGTGCCACGAGCAGCTGCCTAAACGCTGGGGGCCAGCGCTATGCTTGGGCAGGCTGAGGCGCCAATAGAGCAGGGACCTGACTGGGGATGGAGAGCTTTTGAGGAGGCCGGCCATTTACTGTGCCGCAGCAAGGGATGGTGCGGAGTTCAAGGGGCTTATGTCGAGAAGCTGCGGGGAAGTTTCTGGGCAGCCAGGCAGCACGCACACGGGCAAGCCTCTCTAGCTCTGAAGGGGCTGGACGAGAACCTGGACTGGCCACACAGCCCACGGCCCCCAGGAGCCTGGGAAGGTCACCTTTACATGCTAGGGCCTGGGTATTCCACCTAATGAGGCGGAGCACGTAACGGGGAAGGAGAACAGGGTATAGTTACTGGGGACAGGGCATTTCTCACAGCCCCCAGGGAAGGAGTACCAGTGGCTGAGAGGCATGCTCAGGAGGAAAGCCCTTCTTCCACAGTGCCCATTAAATGCCAGTTCCCCACAGGAAGTTGGACAAGAGTAACCCTTGACACTGTTTTGCAAATATCCCCATCTTTTGGGAAACCCAACTCTGCCCTCTTAGGGCACTCAGGAGATAGCTCTCTAAGGGAGCTTCAGGCCTGTCTCCTGAGTTCTTCCCAGGTCTGCATCTATACTGGCCTGGAGTGGGTTCTGTGGGAGTAGAAGAGAGGGCGAGGCTGGGACGGAACGGCAAAGGCTTCCTCTGCTGGAGGCACTGGGAGGGACCAGGCAGAGGGGTGAGGGGGGTGACCACGCTCCCTCTCTCATGGTGCTCCTGTTCTCCTTCCAGCAGTCCTCCTTGGGGGTGGGGCAGATGTTGAACAGGAGGCTAGACCCTTGCCTGGACCCCGCTCTGAGACCACACCACGCCAGCAAGGGTCAGGGGAGGGACAGTATCAACCTGACTCTGCTTGCACAGTAACTCAGAGCCAAGAACTGTGTCTCGGCTCTACCCGAGAGTCCTGTCTGCCAGACACTGCCACCCACACCACCCCCCCAACAGCAGAGCAACGCCTGTGCCTCCACTGCCTTGAAAATCAAATGATGCTGCAGAACCTTAAGGTTCTCAAAGTCCTTCTGGTACTTCTCCCGCAGCGTGGCTGCATCGCCCTCCAGATCCTTGTGCTCCAGCTCCTCCCGCATGATGTCCATCTGGGCCTCCAGCTCCTGGATACGCTCCCTCAGCCCCGTCATGGAGTCGGCCTCTCCCTTGGTGGCCTGCAGAGCCCCCCGGGCCTGGCTGGCGGGCCAGCTGGAGGAGGGGCACTGATGGGGGCTTCCCGGGGGCCCGGAGGCCGGTGGGGCTCCGGGCAGCTGGTGCTGGTAGTGGCGCAGGGCCTCCTGCAGACCCCGCAAGCTTTGTGAGTAGTGCTCCTGCAAGGTCCGCAGCTCCTCCTCGTGGATGGTCTGCAGCTCTTTGATCTTGAGCTGGAACTTGTCCTCCAGGCTCTGCATCTGCTCCACGTGGTGTCGCTCCATGTCCTGCCGGTCTCTGACCGAGGCATCCAGCTGGCTCAGGACCCTGCTGTGCTCGGCCTGCAGCGTGTCCCCTGCTCGGTTCAGCTGCTCCACCACACACCTGATCTCTTCCTCATACCTCCCCTGCAGGGCGAACATATTCTCACTGTGCTTGCTTTCCACTTCTTCCAGATGCCTCTGCTGATGGCCCAGCTGGGTGACCTTAGCCTTGAGCTCGGCATTTTCCCTCTCAACAATGGCAATCACTTCCAGGTACTCACTCTTCTGCTTCCGGAGAAGGTCCTCGTACTCCTCCCTCAGGGCCCCGATGGCTTGCTCGTGCTCCTGACAGGAGGCCCCCGTGCTCTGCCAGGACTCCTTGTAGCACCGGAGCTCCTTTTCATACTCCAGCCGGATTTTGCAGGCTGCGTAACATACCTGTGCCTGAATAATTGCATCCTGAACTAATAATGAAGAATACTGACCAAGGCCTCCCAGGTAAGTGTTATAGGAGAGATTCTGGGACGCCTGGAGAAGCTTCTGACAATCTCTGACCGACTCCACAGGGGGAAGTGAGGTTAAAGCGGCAGATATCTCCCCCAAGAGGCTGGCCTTATCTTTGAGCTGCAGGGCGAGTTCTTCCTGAATAGCAACAAGGGCTCCAGAGCTCTGGTCGGACATGAAGAAGGGCTCCCGGGAGCTGGCGGCTTCCTGAGGTGTCAGTACTTCTCCTAATGGGCTTGGGTCCCAGGATGCCTGCATGCCTCCTTCAATGCCTGCGGGAAGCTTGAGGGCTTCTGAGACCTGCTGCATCACTCTCTCAAAGTCGGGGGTACGGTAGGCTCCCAGGATGTCCCCTAGCACGCGCTTGTGCTGCCGCAGGGCCACTTGGGTGCCCTGGAGGGTCTCCTGGATGCTCTGCAACCGTCGGTGGAAGGACTCCCTCACTGACTGCAGTGCGAAGCTGAGCTCTGCCCTGACCCATGTGGCATCGGCCAGGGCAGGGACCAGGGCTGGTGGGACACTCTGCTGCCCGCCTCCCGCTGTGCCGGCAGCCTCTCCACCCAGCGTTCCCAGGTGCTTACTCAGGGACTCGACCTGGCTCCAGAATTCGCCATCTACCAGCACCTTCTTAGCCCAGGTGTCCGCTGGGGCCCTAGGGCAGAGAGCAGCACTTTCAGATTCCACAGGCCACTTTCCTGACTGAGAAATCTCGTGGAGAACGCGTGAGATATCTGATGTTGTGTTTTTTAAGGAGTCTGCTATTTGGTTTATCAGTGAGGCTTCCAGAGCTATCTGATGGGAAAGGAGCTTCAGCTGCTCCTGCTCGGTCAGTTCGGGCCGGAGCAGCGGCTGCGAGATCGCCTTCCCTAGCTCCACGAAATGAGCTTCGTCTGGCTGGGCCTGGGCCCCGCTGTCCACAGGAGCTGGCCAGGGGCTCGGGGCCTGGATAGCGCTGATGAGTGCACTCTCCACGCTGGCCAGGGGGCCCGCGCCCACGTCCTGCGCATCCTCTGGGCTGGCCGCTGGCAGGGATCGCAGCTGTTCTCGGCAGTTTTCTAAGCAAGCTAGAGCCTGGCTGTTTTTCACCTGGAAGTCGCCGAGCTCCCCGACGTGACTGTCAACGAGCTGGGCCCTCAGCTGTCTCTCCTGTTCCAGCTGGGAGGCCAGTGCTCCGACCTGCAGCAGGCTGGCGCGGAGCTGCTCGCGGAGCCGCGCCTCGGTGCCGGCCCACTGCTGGTGCAGTGCGAGCAGGGCCTCTTGGCTCTGGCCCTGCTGACTCTCCAGCTTCACTGTCACATCCTTGAGCTTCTCCTCCGTGATGTAGAGCTTGGTCTCCAGGGAGTGTATTATGGAGAGATACGTGTCGGAGTCGCTGGTCGCAGGGAGAGAGCTGGGGGTGGCCTCTGACGACATGCTCTCCTCTGAGGGCGAGCGGTCCTGGCTGGTGTCAGAGGACGTGCTGCTGGTCCAGGTCTTCTCGGACCCATCGGGATGCGTGTATTTTTGGCACTGAATCGTGGAGAACCGGATCCTTTGCCTTTTGACACCAGAAACTCCCTGGTCAGGTTTTGCTGTGCTTGGAGGGTGTCCCTCCCTGTCCGGCACCTCTGACTTCAGAGAGCCCATGCTCTCTTCTCTCTGGGGGCTGCCACTGCCACACTCCTCCCCTAGGGCCACCCCTGGGGCCTCATCCTCGAGCCTGGGATGTGGGAAGGCTGGGGGTGTGCCAGCAGCTTGGAGCTGCAGGCCCGACAGCATGGTGCCGTCCTCTGCCTCTTCCGGGCAACTCCGTGGCTCCTCCACGTCCTCTGAAGACTCCTTTACAAATCTCCTTAAAATTTCTTCCTTTGCCTGGAGCTTCATTTCTGTTTCCTCTAAGCTGCTCCCCAAGGCAACCATTTTAACCAAAGCCTCATTGAGGTCCTGGTCTTTCTTTTCCAGAACCTTCTCGTGCATCTCCTTGATGCACTTTAGCTCTTCCTCCTTTTCCTTCAGCAGCGTGTGCATGCTCTGGAGCTGGCCGGCCACCCTCCTATAGGAGTGCTCCAAGCTCTGGTAGTCAGCCTCCCTTCCCCTCAGCTTCTCCTGAAGCTCGGCCATGTCCCCATCAGACAGGGCGACACGATCCATCAGCTCTTGGAACCGCTGCCTGATCAGGTCCCGCTCATCTCTGAGGCTCTGGACGTGCTCGGCCAGCTTTTGGATGCTGGCCTCCTTCATCTCCAGCTGCTCCTCCAGCTGGTGGACCACCTCGCTGCCCTCGCACTTGGCGCTCAGCTTCTCCTTCTGGAGGACCTCCATCTGCTGCTCGTGGTCCTGGAGCTGGTCCTCATAGGCGCTGGCCTTGTCCTCCACCTCCTTCAGGTTCTGCAGCAGCACCTGCTTCTCCTTCTCGCAGCTCTCCAGCAGCAGCTCGTAGTTCCTCTGCAGCTTCTCCTCCATCAGCCTCTGGGCCTGCTCGCTGGCGCCGAGCTGCTGGCTGAGGTCAGCGATGCGCTCCTGCAGCCTCTGCACCTCCTTCTGCCGGTCCCTCTGTAGCGCCTGCTGAGTCTCCAGGTCCCGCAGCTCCTGCGTCTTTTCCAGCAGCAGGGCCTCAGCGCTCTTGAGCTTCTGCTCGCTGGCCTGCAGCTGCCCGCTCAGTGCGGCCTCGCTGTGCTGCCATTCCTCCAGCTGCTCCCGGACCTTGTCCTTCTCCAGTTTCAGGTCACCCTTGAGCTTGGCCAGCGCCTGCTCCTTGATGGCGAGCTCGGCGGCGGCATTGCTGAGCCTCGCCTGGAGGCTCCGGATCTCGGCCTCATGGTGCCGGATCGCGTCCTTGGCCTCCCCGTAGCTGCGCTTCAGGGACTGGATCTGCTGCGTGACCAGCTCCTGGCGCTGGCACTGGGCCTCCAGCTCGCTTTGCAGATCCTGGTTGACTCTATGGAGCCTCTGCCAGGCACCGGATGGGGAGGTGGCCACTTCAGTCTTAAAAAAACCGATTAAATACTGGTTAGTACCACTCGGGCCTCCCAGTTCTGAGTGTCACACCTCTGGCCAGGGTCAACCACAGAAAAGCTTCTTGGTGGGTTTGCCTTTTATCCTTGGCATAATTTTTTTTTTTTTTCAATTAAAAAACAAATCCAACAAATCATCTTAGCTTGTTTTGGGAAGTAGCTGCTTTTAGGTAAACGGAACACATGGACAGTCACATCGAACAGCTCTAACCAAGCAGCTTCTAGGATAACAAAATCAAACAGAACTGAATAATGGAGCACACTGATGAGCAAAGGAAGACGAAGGACAGGAGAACACTGGGAAGGAGGAGAGGGGGAGGAGCAGAGCTTCAGGATCTGTTTGTTTTGCAAAAACAAAAGGCAGAAGACTCTAGGCAACAAACCCTAACAAAGCCAGGACGAGGGGGGTTGCGGGGGTTGCGGTGGCGGTGCTACTTCCTTCTAGGACGGGGAGAGAAGGAAGGGAGGCAACCGCCCGGGATGCCAGTGAGGTGACATCTGAAGTGTTTTCCTTTGGGAAGTGGAGCCCGTCCTCTACAGTAACAGGAAGAACTAATCTCTACCTGCAAGAAGACAAAATGAGGGAAAACGGAAACCACGGAGTAAAACATGATAATCAACAAAACAAGCAAACCTTCGTGGAATTCAAAGGAAGAGAGTGAAGTATGCAAGACACAAAACACAAATGAAACAAAACTCCCCAAACTGAAAGGCATGCAGAAGAGACAGAACTAATTAATGCCGGGGCAAAACCAACATGAACAAGAGTTAGAAGAGCCCAGCCTAAGAATTTGGCCTGCCTGTGGCTCGCTCTAGGTCTGGTCTGCTGGCAGGGAAGCCACAGATGTGACACTCAGTTATAGTCAAGTTACATACACTCCACGCTCCACATCCAAACCATGCAAGCTCCTCCTCCCAGCACCATTAGTGCAGTGCCCACCCTGAATGGCTCTCCTCCTGACCCTGAACCCCAAAGGCCCCTTGCTCATGCCGAATGACTTGGGGATAAGCATTTTCAAAGCACAAAGGGAGGTTACAAGTCACCCGTTGTTAGGCCTAGTGGGGAGGTTTGAAGGCACCAGCCCTGTCCAGCTGAGGCTGCAGGGGATGGCCCCAGGCCCTCTGCCTGGGGCTCTGCTGCAGGCTCATGCAATCATCCAGGTTAGACACAGAGACAGGTTCTTAGGTTAGCAATGTGCAAAATCTGCTGCTAGTATCTTTACCACCAGATGTGAAGTGAATTCATGCGGGTTTAAAAAGATGCTCCCCAAACCTCGAAAGTCTGCACAAAATGACCCAGGAAACATACACAGGAAAGGGGGATGCCCACCACCACCAGTCCCTTGTGCCCGAGAATAGGACCTGGGCATGGCCATTCCTTGGCTGAAGGGGCTGGGGAGGACCAGGGCACAAGGGGCACCCAGGGCCATGGTCAAAGCCAGGGGAGAAAGAGGAGGCAGAGGGAACATGCAACAAATAACAGCACGGAGACAGGAGGGAAGGTAAACTCTGCCCAGAGGCTCATGTGCTGCCTGGGTTGAGTTGGCCCACGGTGGCCGGGGTGCTGTGGTCTGGAAACGTCAATGCAGACACTTATCAGAGAGACTCAGGGTCCCTGAGAGCTGGAAAGGCCCTTGGGGTCAAGTTCTAAGTCTACACAGGCAAGGAGGCTGAGGTTGCAGGGGATGGCACCACCTTCTACTGGTCGGTGGCAGGACCCTGACTGGAGTGCTGTGTCCTCAGCCTTGGCTGGGAGCTCGAGTTCCCTATTCCCTCAACCCTCTGCACTTCTGCAGCACTGCTCTATCCGCCATCCTCTCTGCACCAGCATATCAGCATGATGGGGCACGAGTGTGTTGTTTTGTGCCCCAGAACTCAGGGCCAGAATGGTATAGGACAATAGGCTCCCGCTGGCTAGACACCAGGGCAGCACCCACCGCTTGCTGGCTGGCATGTGGGCGTGGAACTCACTGCCGGAGCATGGGTTTGGGTCTCAGCTCAGGACTCGGGCTGCTGCCCTTCTCATTAGACTCTCCATTAGGCTGCTGGGAGAGTTGGCCGATGGCCGGGTGGCCACTTTCCCCTGGCACCTCAGCCGAGGCAGAAAATAAGGGAGCCACTAGGCCAGTGCTAATGGCCCCAGACTGCCCTATAGGTGTGGTACACACAAGGTCAAGGATGGCGAACTGGTTCTAAGTCTGCCGCCACCTTGGTGGTAAGGAGGCACTTGGCTGCTACTACTCAGGTTCTTCAGTGGGGACAATGGACCTAGTACGGCTGTTTGTGAAAGCACGTAGAAACGACACGCAGACATGTGATACTGATAATAAGTATATATTGGGTACTCTGAGAGCCAAGAGGAAAGATGATCAGGATGATTTCATTAGGAAACAAAAAGAAAAACCCTTGGAAACAGAGGTTTCAGGCAGATTCTCCACAACGTCCTACAACGGTGAGGTTAGAGGACCCGCCAGCCTGTGGGCCGTGGCGCTGCGGCAGAGCCCGGCGGGGGCGGCCCTGGGGACAGGCTGGCCCTGCTCAGCCAGGTTTTGCACATTCCTAGCCTCCCTGGGTCCTCACGCTGAAGCCCAAATGAAAAAGGGCAGCAGCAGCCCCTCAGCCCTACCTGCAACACGTAGCCCTCCCGGGCGCTCTGCTCCCGGCCCAGAGCCACCCTCAGCTGGTCCTGCAGGAGCCGGTTCTGCTCCAGAAGGTCGGAGGCCTCCTTCTGGCTCTGCTCCAACTGTTGGGAAAGAGACACGCAGTTTTGAGCACAGGGACAGCAAGGACCAGAGGCAGCAGCTCAGCATGGGCTGGCAGTGGCGTTTCTGGCTCTTGTCAGGCTGGCGCACACAAGACACCTGGGCTGGCCTTCCCTGTGGCCATGTTTCAGGGCACGTGCTGATTTGGTCTTTATCTGTGGCATCTGGAACTGAGGGTTCCAGCTCAAGCCGTATATGACAGCACCACACCTGTTACCCGGGGCACCCACGGAATTCCCACGTGCCCGTAAGGATGTGGGGAGCAGACCCCACCAGGAGATGCGGGCTTTGCGCCTGTGTCAGAAGAAGACCACCCCGCTGGGTCCTGCGGTTTCCTCAGTGTGGTCAAACAGGCCGGAGCTGCCCCTGGAAGCCCTCACTCCAGGCCCTGCCATGGCTTCCGCTCAAACGGCTGCTGTTGACCCCTCTTAATGTGACGGATTCCATGCAAGCTGTTTGTGGGAAGGGTTCCATGAGATGTGTGAAGCGAGCAAGCCACCTCCCACTCTTCCTGCTTTCAGTGGCTTTGAATTGAGTAATCCATCCATCCACCTCTTCCCTGAACCCTCCCCTCAGGTGCCTACTGGATGCTGGCTTGCAGGGGTGGGGTGGGGGGCTCTGGAGGGGCAGAGCGCAGCCGGGCACTGCTGTGGACGGCACTGAGACACCTGGCTCCCAGACTCTGCTGTCTGTGACAGCTTCATGGTCCAGTGTGTGACCTGCAAGCCAGCAGGCCCTCTCTGACAGTTTAGAGCAAGGTGAACATGAAGTTCTTTGCACCTTGCCTTTACCATGTCTAGAAATGGGAAAAAATTCGAGCGCTGGTGTTAATGATTCATGTTAGCTTCATAAATTTAACAGGAAAATGACAAGCGAGGGCAGGGCCACGTGCCATTCTTCACTTTCATTAGCTACTTCTGTAGAAGAATACATTTGAAACATACTCCTGAATGTTCCTAAGAGGCCAGTACAATGCTGAACCTCCTTGTTCAGGAAACTCACTGTTCAGATTTACAAATCCACTACCAAGTTTTCCAGATCTGATCTCTGGATACGCTACATCCCAGAGGGCCTGCTCTGGTGCCCAATGAACTAGTCAAGTTGGTGGCATGACGGCAATTGTCTGCCCAGCCTGCCAGGTTCTTACCCAATTCTTCCCCACGGCCTCTGTTTCACATTCTGAATATTCCTTAACATCCAGAATCCAGCCTCTGCCTCCTGCTGCATGACCTGCACCCCCCTCCCCAGATCCCATTAATGGTTACTGGGCTGCTGCAAAAGCCTCGGGGCTGGTCTCTGCCTCCAAGCTTTGGCCCCTCTGATCCAGGGCTGCCCACTGCATATGGAAACCTAACTCTGCTCATGCCCCTCTCCTGCCTCAAATCTCTAGTTCGTGCCCATAACAGGGTAGGACAAAGTCTGCTCCTGAGTCCTGCATCCCATCGGCCTAGTCTCTGTCCATTCCTGGCTCTATACGGCAGTGTCCCTGCATGGCAAACACCTTTTCCTTCTGGAAAAGCCTGCCACCCTCCATGACATGGCACCCTCCTGTACCTTGTGCCTGCACTGTACTCTAAGGATCTGTCTGTCCATGTGTCTGTCTCTCTGAGCAGTCTGGACCACACGACCCTCAGTATTATGTGGCTGAACAGCTCTGGCCACCACCAGATACAGCAGGTGCTGGGAAAGGCTGCTGCACAGAACCCCACCACCTGTCTGCCCATTACCTCCTTCTCCAGCAGAGAGGTCAGCTCGTGAGTGGAAAGCCGGTCACTTCCATCCTCGGAGGAGGACAGGTGCAGGGGGGCAATGGGCACCTGCTTTTCTTCCCGGAGAGGAGTGGTCTCCACCTGATGCCACCGCTGCTCGATCTCCACGTGGACGTTCTGTGTCTTGAGGTCAGCGGTCACAGGCAGCCCTGGGCTGCGGTCAACCTCCATCCGCAGGGCCATGTCGTCTGCCGCCGGCCCGTCTGTAGCATCGAGCATCCCAAAGCGCTTACGGCGCTCTTCCCGCCGCCGTGCTCGCTCCCGCTCCAGCTCGCCGGCCTCAGCCTCGGGGTGGGCATCAGAAGCCCCAGTGGCACTGGCCCTCTCCTGAGCCAGGGCCTGCTGGATAGGGCGGAACTCAGCCCAATCAAAGGTCTTAGAGCGGCCCTCCCGCCTCCGCTCCCTAGCCCGGCTCCTCTTCTGCTCGGGGTCTGGCTCTCCACGCTCTCCCTCAGGCTTCTCACTCGGCCTCAGGCAGGTCTCAAAAGAGGAGCTGCTCCGGTTCTTTTCCTCTGGCAGTGAGCTGGGAGCAAGGGGCAGAGAGCCTGTCAGGTGCAGCTCCCGGTGACAGCCACCTGCCCCAGAGGGGTGCCTAGCTCTACCACTTCCTCCTTCTACGCTGCTATGGCTCCCACAGGAGAGGGGAGGAAAGGACACTTTGCCTTTACTTGTGTTCCTTCCACAGGGGGAACCTAAACCGGTTCTGAGTGGGGACAAGAAAGGAAGAGCCGCCATAGATGGCTCAGAGTTTCCAGTCTCAGACCTCAGAGGAAACCTGGACCGAGGAGGTGCTGTCGCCAAGTGTCACAGTGGAGGCTCCATCAGGCTGCACCAGGCACGGCCACCATCTAAATGAGGTCGTGTGGGAGGCCAAGCCTATGGTGTGTGTGCTCCAGGCAGTGCTGACAGAATGGGTGAGACCAACCACTTCTCCCCAGAGGTTCAAGGGTTCTTTAACAAGTGGTAAATAACCCAGTCAGGTCTGCATTTTAAGAAAACCACTCTGGTGGCTGGTGGGACAGATCACAGCATGAAAGGCCAGAGCCCACTGTGCCATGGGAAGAGAGATGGCCCAGCCGGCACCTATGTGCCTGCACCACACAGGTGAGTAGGGAGCAGATTCAAGGGCACCCCTCCTTGCCCAGTAAGGAGTCCATGCCTTTGTTCAATTTGCCCCAAAGCAAAGATTCCTACAGAGGACGTCCCTGAGCAGAGAGGTGAGGCGGGAACATCAGCTGTGGTTTGAGGCCCCGGGAGCAGAGTGGCCCCTGGCCCTGGCCAAGGCGGCAGAACAGAGTTGGAAGCCACCCAGGGTCTTGAGGGCCCCAGCGAGGATGGTGTTGGGGGCACCTGTCACTAATTTTTTTTTTTTTTTAAATAGGCTCCATGCCTAGCATGGAGCCCGACACGGGGCTTGAACTCATGACCCTGAGATTAAATCAAGTGCCAGCCTAACGGCTGCACCACCCAGGAGCTCCAGGGAGTGCCGGTCTTCAAATGGGAATCAAAGAGAAGGGAGCCTGGGGAAGAGGCACCCAAGGGAAAGAAAACATGGTCATCATCAGGCTTTGGGTCATTTGTCTCAAGTGCTTTAGGGTGGTGGGGCCTGCAAGGTGCCAATTTAAGACCATCTGAATAAAATGGTCTGTGCATTTGAATAAAAGTTCTCCAGAAGAGTCCTTCCAACACCACCCAACTGAGAGCTTACCCAGGCTCCCAACTGTGTGGGGCATTAGGGCCACATGGAGGGCTGGCAGCAGCAGCCATGGCTCTGTGGGAGGAAACTCCTCCAGCCCCAGGCAGGAAGGCCCTGCAACCCCACCACTGAAGCAGGGGGACTATGGGGCATCGCTCAAACCTGCACCTCTGACCTTTATATTTGCTTCCAATACCTCCTTGGGACTTGGCCCCGTAAGCACTAAAAAAAGTCCAAATTTTTCTCAAACTATGAAAGCCCACAGAAAACCAGCAGAGAAGCTAAAGACAAACTAGGGGAGGGTGAGGACCCCCTAAGTTTGAGATATACCAATTCTGAAGTAAATTCCAGTCAGGAAGGCAATCACTAAGTCCACCTTCCTACACAAAGGAAAGACCTGGTCCCTGTGGGCCTGTGGTCCCTGCATGGAGCCAGCGTCTGAGTGTGGCAGGGAACCATGAATGAATGCCAGCCTGGGACGTATGTGCACGTGCACATGCGCCATGTGTCCTCTTCACCTGTTCTGAGGCCAGTGCCATGTGCCAGCCTGGTGACGTCCCAAGCTGGCTTCCTCAGCTGGGCCCCTCAATCTGCATTGGGCCAGGCCCTTGTGGAGCAGCCAGGGCTGACTGGGACACAGCAGGCAGGGAAAGGCTGGTGGCCAGGACAGGACCTCAGGCCCTCTCATGTCCACCACCCGAGTCACTGTTGCAGCAGCCTTGCCCGAGAACCCTGAGCTGCCTTTCTTGCTTTGCTAGCCTCACAAAGCTTTGGCCTGGGCTCCTGGCTAGAAGAGAGCCCCAGGATAGCCAGCAAGGCTGCCCCATGAGAATGAGGGCACCCCGATCATCTCTGCAGGCAGGACGCACTCCACTCACAGATAAGCTCTCATAACAGGACACTTGAGAACTTGTCCCGGCCACCAACACCTTGACTTACTGACAGGAACAATCAACCATATATTCTGTTCACTTAATAAATGAGGGAATAAACAAACAATGCCAACAGGGAGAGGAGATTCTGTTCCCGCTTTCTTGCTCAAAGAGCTGCAGCGTCACTAGGAAGTAGGCAAGCCTTTGACAAAGATTCGGCATGGCCATGGCTGCCCCAGGCTGCTGGGGGCCACACAGTGGGCCCTGGGACGCCACTCCACGTGTGACCAACAACACAAGAAAGACACTTGAAGAGTCACGCAAAGTACGTGACCTGAAAAGCATAAATGGGACGTTCTCAGAAGAGGCAAAGGCTCCAAAGCCTTCAGCTGAGAATGACAGAGTTCTGGGCATCGTGGAACCAGCCCCACCCACCAGAATTTTTTTCTTTTTCTTAAACTAGAAACAGCAGGTTCTAACTTCAGGGCAGGAGGAGGAAGGCACGTGGAACGTCATGAGGTATGCGAGCCACAGAGACTCAGCAGGAGGGAAGAACAAGAGGTCCAACCCAGTTCTAGCACTGAGTCTCAAAGAAATTTTTCCTGGTTGTACAGAAATCCAACAGATGGAGTCGTGGAGCAAAAAGACCAAGAGAAAGGAACATTCTGGCGGCCTGTGAAGGCCGGCCTCCAGGGCTGCTCTTACTCTACCATCGAGAGGCCCAGTGCCTAAGCTGGAGGGGCTTCTCCCACTAAGTTCAGTCCCGACAGGGGCACAAACGTCCCTTGCACAGACAGCTCCACTGGCCAGGCTTAAGGGAGGAAAAGGTCACCGGAGGCAGAGAAACCAGGAAGCCAGGGGAGACTGACTGGGGCCAGTCAGCAGTGGGACGAAGGAGGAAGGAAGAAGGCTGTGCTGGGCCAGAAGAACCACAGACCCACGAAGGAGTGAGCCGGTGGCTGGAAGGGAAGGGGGCTCCCTCAGGCACCCGGCTGTCCTACCTCGTGACGTCTGGGGCAGAGGTTGGATGGACATGCTTCATGATGGTCTGGATCCAATTCCGCCGAATTCCAGATGTCATGGCAGAGAGAGTGAATTCGCCCTCCTTCGTCTACACGAAAGACAAGCTGTCATCAGGGACTGTCACCTCCCTGACCCCAAAGGACATCCTGCAGGGAGAACTACAGCCAGGGAGGGGGCTGTGGTAGGAGAACTGTGTGTGTCCCCCTTGAAGAAGCGCCGGAGAGCAAAGGAAAGAGCAAATGTGCTTCCGTGGTGGCCTCAGCCATCATCCTCGGTTTCCTGTTTGCCTGCAATGTCCCCGGCCCTGGGATGGCTTGCCCTGCTCTCTCAGGGGCTCACAGACTGGGGGAAGGAGCACAACGCAACAACGAAGCCAGTGTGTGGGGAGCCATGGGAAGGGACCCCCAGGCTGGGGAAAGTCCATCCCAGGCCCAGTGCCACACAGCCACGCACACCAGGTGCACAGGGTGATGGCCTGGAGAGTGGCAGGCACGGGACTCAGCGGGTGGGTTGGGCCTGATGGGGGCTGCATCTATCGGGCTGAGAAGAGGCAGGGAGCCCTGCTGGGCCACCGCATGGGCAGTCATAGTTAGATTTAGCACAGAGTGCTAGTGACAGAAGAGGGAGGTTCTGGGGCAGCAAAGGAGGTGGTACACAGTCCCTCATTGATAGGGCATGGGAGCGGAGGGGGTGCTTCTAGGACAATCCCTGGACCGCCAGCCCCTGAGCCGGCTGACCTGGTGGGACACGAGTCAAGATGGAGGAGTATGCTGGTGGTGGCTGCGGGGGAGGAGCTGCACTACGTGGGACAGAAGGTGGACAGGAGGACAGGGGAGCCAGGCAGCAAGGCCATGCCTCTGGGCTGCAACCCTTGTATCACTAAGCCACACTGCCAGGCACCTCCCAAGATGGGAGGGGCACAACACGCAAATAGTGGTCTCCTGGAGGCCACCTCCCAGCTTCTGCACCTCGGGCTCCTGTGTCACAGAAGAGAGGGCATCAGTACTGTTCTCTAGGCTTCTCAGGCTACTGACCAATTGGCCTGTGAGACACAGCTGGTCGGCCGATGGGAAGAGGAATTCGCCAAGATGATTTGGGGATGGACAATGGCAGAGCCAAGGGCCAAAATATGAAACCACGTGCCAGCCCAGCATGGGCTAGGCTTGGCTTGGCACAGCTTGTGCCCCCACTGGCACCCCAATTCGAGAAGTCCCACAGCCCAAGTCCCTCCCCATCTCTCCCTCACCACTTTCCTCTCTGTGCAAGCCAAGGGCAGGGCTGCCACCTCAGGGCTCTCTGAAGCACCGGCCCTCCCTATGCCCCTGGAACCAGCACCCCCCACCGGCATCCCAGCATCCTCTGCTTCCTCGCACTCCAGTGTGGGTATCTGCAGTCTGACCTCAGCATTCTGTATGTTCTCTCCCATGAGCTCATCTCTCACCTGAAGAGAGCTCCTTCCCGACCCCGTCAATGCCCGTGGCTGCCTGCTATTCTTAGGGAGACCTCCAACACAGCCCAGGCCTGAAGTCCAGAGGATCCCCTCCTCTGCCGCCCGACTGCAGCACAAGGGTCACCATGCTCTAGGGCGCAGACCTCACAGCTGCCTCCTCCTCCCCCGGCCACAGCCGCGCCCAGCTGCTCTTTTGCCACGGCCCTTGTCACCATTGCCTCTGCCCCTCACCACCTGGCCTTCTGCCTGTACCTTCCCCTCCTTTCTAAGTGCGCTCCATGTCCTGCTGGTTGTGGCTTACTAAGGCACAACTACCTCATGTCTTCTACCACATTCCAGGGCTTCCCCCAACCTCAGGATGGGACTGACTCGTGACCCAGCCCACAGGGCTCTCACGGTGCCTCCCTCACCGGGCTTCTGCATTCAGCCACCTTGCAGGTGCCACCAAGTCTGGTGGCCAGGCAAGAACACAGCAAACTCAGCACTCCAGCTTTACTTTGCAAGATCCTAAAGCTCCTTAGTAGGCCAGGCTGAGCCCCTCCTGGGACCCACTCTCCTGCACTGACAGCAATCTCTCTGAGTCTGTGGGCCTCATGGAAAAGCATCAGAACCGATGCTAAGCTCACACTGCCCTTCCCAGAGTAAAGTGAACAGGGGTCTCAATGACAGCCGAGATCAGCTAGGGAACAGAGGTGACTTGGAAATGCTGCCTGTGACGGGGAGAGCAGGTGAGTTCTCAGAGACAGACTGGCACCTTGCGGTTCGGGCCATGGACTCGTCATACAGAAGAAAGCCCTAGAACAACGAAGCTGTAACAAGCCCAGTGATGGGTGCTGACTTAACGAGAAAACACTGATTACCCCTGGGATGCCCTACCCAGAGAGACCTGCTCTTTAAAATGGAGAGGTAGTGGGGAAAGTGTGGGGGTGTCTGCACAGGCCAAGAAAGCCAGACTCCACTACTGTCTGACACGCTGGCTTATCAAGCATGTCTATTCCTTCTGTAGGGACAAGGGCAGAAGAGTATCACAGCAGGGCAGCATGGGCCACCAAGCTCATGCCCTGACCCTGGTGCCGGGCCAGCAGTGCCATCTCTGACCGGGCCTTGGTGTCTGCACACTTGCCCTGCACGGAGGGACTGCCATGACCAGTAGCCCAGTGGGTTGCCGCCCGGACTACTCCTTATAATAAAATCATCGACCTTTGGGTCTGAACCCTGGTCTCCCCTGGGTTTGGTTAATACAAGTTAGGAGGTCAGGCTTGTACACAAGTGTCCCTAGACCAGGACATCAGGTTCTTGGAGAAATGTTCCCACAGGAGCCTGTGTCCCCCACCTCCATGCCCAGCCGGTGCCCCAACTCCACCCCAGGCTCACATGTATCTGGAAGCCATAGTTTCTCTGGACTGGATACTCGGTGACGTCGTAACATGTAGACAAGTCAATTTCCCCGTCCAAGTCAGCCGCCTACAGAGAGAAAGGAAATGTCTACACCTGGACAAGCGGATTTCCACATTAGCTTTATGCTCATGGGCATATACGCTGATGAGTGAGGATTCCGCCTATCCCTGCTGCATGGAGGTATCCATGCCACGTCCCCATCCTGCCACACATGGCCCGTGCCAGTGGTTCTGCAACCTGATGCTTGGACTCTCTTTTATTCTTAAAAATTGAGGACCCCCAAAGAGTTTTCATTTATGTGGCTTTTATCTACTGAGGATATTCAGCATATTAGAAATAAGGTAGAAGAAGGTAAACATATTTGCTCACTTAAGAACAAAAATGATCCATTTTATTTTTTCACAAAAAATATTCTAAAAAGTCAGGAAGGGATTTTTGCAAATCTTTCTTTAAATGCTTGGCTTCCAAGGACAGCTGGATTCTCACGTCTATGGCTATGCTCATCCTATACAATTACCATTTTGGATGAAGCACGGTTGACCCTTGAACAATATGGGTTTTAATTGCGTGGGTCCAGGTTACACATGGATTTTTTTTTTATGTAGTACAGTACTATAAATGTATTTTCTCTTCCTTATGATTTTCTTAATGGCCTTTCTCTAGCTTACTTTATTCTAAGAATACAGTACACGATACACATAACATGCAAATGTTAAGGCCTGTGATCAACAGTAGGCTCTTAGTTCCGTTTGGGGGGAGTCAAATGTTATATGCAGGTTTTCAACTGCAGAAGGGTACGGCACCCCCAATCTCTGTGTCTCTTCAAGGGGCAACTGTATATGCAGACAGTCCAACCTTACACAGATACAGACTGGAAAAGAGAGATGTAAAAAGAAAGACATTTCTTTCTTTTTTTCCGGTTTTGTTGAGGAATAATGGACATACATGACTGTTGGAGGTGAGCGGCACGATGGTCTGATTGACTTGCACTGTGAAAAGTTGTACTCTCTAAAAGGTTAACTGCAAAACGAAATCTGAAATCCCATCAAGGGACTTTCCATACTATTGTATTAAAATCCATGTTTTTTTGCTGCCCTATGAATGGACCTTTACTCGTGTGTGATTTTGCAACTTTTGCATATTGGTCATTTGGAAGACATCAAGTTATGGGTATCTTTCACAAGTGGATACATTTCATTACATGAACTCAAAACAAGTTAGTATCGGCACCCATGTGGTCAGGACACTCTGTAAGGAAAGGGAAGCGGTCAAGTCTGTGATGGGGAAAACACATTTTCCAAAGTTCCAATTTCACTTGAAGGCTCAAACTGTATCACTGGCAACAAATCGTCAGCTATTTTCTTTGAAGGGATAGATTCACTTGGTTCACTTTTAAGAAAGTGCCGAATGCCTGAAGCGAGCAAGCAGTGTGTGTCTCAGCAGCTATCTCTGGTGCAGCCGGTACTGCACGAGGAGATGCCACCGGCTTGGCCAGCCACGTGGACAGGGTGCGCGTGCTTTCCCACGAGGCACCCCGGACTCCAGCATGCAGAAAAAGTGACTTATTCTCACTGTCAATTTTGAATCATGGGATATATAAGAGTTTTCAAGAACTGAGGCTTTAAATGGCATCTTAATTTTGTAACAATGGTTTTGGGTAGACCAGCCCCCCAAAAGGGTCTCCAGGGGTCCAGAGGCCACACTCAGAACTGCTGATCTACGCACACACTACAACCACACATGCTTCTGTGTTTCCTGACGTCAGGCAGCACTAGGGGCCAGCTGCTCACACCACCCTCAGCTCCCCTGTATCACCAACATCTTTCCACTGAAGTCCACAAAGAACTTCTTTTTCTAAGGTTCATGGTATACAAATACATATAACGAGCCCCCTAATGACAGATAATTAGATCCTCGCCAATCTGCTACTCTGACAAAAGTGCAGGGATGCCTAATCTTGGGCACAGATCTTTTCCTATTCGTGGAAATGTATCTGAAGGATTCCTGGAGTGGAATGCAAGGGGAAAGGTAGGAACACAGACTTGCCAAATTGCTCAAAAGATAATTTTTTTTTGTAGGTGAAGAAAAAAGAGCCCCTTCTAGTTGGTCTTCAAGCAAGGAATCAAGGCAGTCTACTGGGCCAATCAAATTCACTTGTCACATCCCATCTTTGTCCAAAAGATAAGAGACAAGATTTAGTTCTCTTTCTTTAAGAGACTCCATTCTCCATGAAATCTTTTGTAGAAAAAACAAAACTGCTCATCCTTGGTTTTAAAATAAGCCATCTTTCAACGTTTTTCAAAGAGCAGAGAAGAGAAGCCACTAAGACACACCACCCACGTGCCGAAAGCAGGGCCTCTACACAGCCAGTGTCTCAGGAAGAATCAGTCACGACAGCATCAAAAGCTGGTCACACCATGCTCAGCCTTCCCCCCAAATCTAGACCGGGAAACCCAAGATGGCAACTTAGACACCAGTCGACAGACAGAAGGGGCCTGGACCCTGGAGAAGCAGCGGCCGGGAGCCAGAGCTGCCGGGTGCCACCTGGACCGCTTGAGCTGTCTCCACAACTGGGAAGGAAACCAAGACACTCACCTCCTCAGCTGCCGAGTCCCTGTAGTATCTCAGACTTTGATCAGCGAGGACAAACCAGTGTTTCTTCCACTAAAAGGGAAGGGAAAAAGCAGACTCAACTAGAGCAGAGCAGCATACTTACTGCTCCACGGTGATCCACAGCCAGAGTCCTGGCGGAACCTCCCAGAGCGCAGGAAAAGCAGAGGGCAGGCGGCCCCTCCCGCGAGTGGCAGACACACATAGGACTCTGCCCCGGCCGCAGGCAGCCATGCACTCAGGACCCCAGGGCACTTGCTAAGCTGCGGCTCCCGTGACCAGGCAGCATGGAGAGCTGGGTGGGCCGCAGGCTACGACTCTCTGTAACCCACAGCGGTGTGGCTGGTGAAAAGTGCTTTGCAGTCCATAATCTCAACTCCAGAGGCTGCAGACAGGGGGCTGGGCCCTCGGAGCTGAAAAGTGGCTGCGGAAACAGCATCTCCATCCTCAGGTGGCTGCCTGTGAGCCACAGACACTGGTGGCTAACCAGAGGGGCGCGCCCACCTGCAGCCAGCAGGAGCAAACCCGCCAGCTAGCTTCCCAAGTCTTCGCTGTGAGTAGCAAGGAGGGAGACTTGAGTCTTCAGACAAGGCCAGGGGGATTGATATGGAGGAGAGAGAAAAAGAGGATGTTTCGGCACAGTCACTCAGGAAGCACGGAAGGGAGCTCGGGAGGGCAGGCTTTTGGGGCCTCTCTTGGTATGGGCTAGCAGGCTCCCCTTCATGCCTTCTTTGGAGGCCTGGCCTTCCAGCCCCAAGCAGGGTTGAGGTGGGGCTGACAGGTCTGGCTGCAGAGGGCTCTTTCTGCTTGAGTCTGAAGGCCAGAATGTACAGCACCGGCTCCTCCCAGGACTGCAGCAGAGCTGGAGGCTTTGGTAGAGTCTAGAAGCCCTTGGCTGCTTTCCACTCGTCCTGCCTTGTAATCAACCCCAAGCCAACCACACAACCAGAGCCCTCCTGGGAAGCCTGGGCTCCTGGAGAACTTTGAGGAAAGAGTAGCAGGTAGGGAGCTAGAGTTGGAGGATGCTCTCCTGGCCTGAGGCTGAGGCTCTTGTGGGGTGCAGGAGGGCAGCCTTCTCCAGAGACCCCTGTCCCCCACTGCAGAACTTAAGGCTGGGGAGGCTGTGCACCTCCACTTCCCTGAGGAGAAGGGGGTCTCGGCCATACCGCCGTCCTGGCCCACCAGACAAGAGGCCGCATTGGCTCTGGCGGATGGAACCGGTGTTCCCACACCTGGCGGGGACAAGGCTGGGGAGCCCTCGCACCTGCTCCGAAGCGCCTCAGGGGCCTGGCAGCCCTGTGTGCTCACCTGGCCGTCCTCGTACTGCTTGGTCAGCCAGCCTTTCTTGAAATTCAGCAGGTCGGGCTAGGAAAGGGAGAAGAAAAGAAGAGTTCAGAAGAAAGCACACTGATACCCCAGTTGTGTGGAAAGGGTGGCTGAGGCATGGATATTTCTGTCCAGATGGTGGGCAGCAGGGAGAGGGCTTTCTCCGCCTGCCCACAAACACTCTGCAGACCCGCGTGTCATCACAGGACGAGATGCTGGGCTTGGCGGGCTGACGAAGAGGGAAGGGGAAGAGCATGGCCCCAGCACCCTGGGAGCAGCTGGGCGGCCTGGACGCTCTAAGAGAAGCCTGGTCACGTCCGCGGCAGCTGCCTGGCAGCACAGAATGGCCCAGAGGGAGGGTCTGTTAGTGTTTCCCACGAAGGGGAAAATCTGCAGTGAACCCTAAAAGAAGAAATCAGAAGTTCTCACAGAAGCCACAGAAAGACTGAGAAAGGAAGCCTGAAGAACAGAGCCCACGTACAGTGCTGAGCAAGGATGTAGCAGCAGGCCTGCCGAGGCCTGGAGGCTGTGTATCCAACGGGATGGGCTTTAGGCTCCATTTCCTGGCAAGATGCAAGCCCCGGACAGCGGACAGGAAAGCAGGGGGCGATGTCCTGCTGGGCTTTCCTGTACCCATGTCCCTGGGCCAGAGGAGGCGCCTGGGGACCACCTGCAGCACAGCAGGGTCTGGCCTGTGTTTCACGCCTGGACACCTGTGAAGCCAGCGCCTGAAGAGATGTGGAGCACCCTTCCCCTCACCCTGTGTGCTTGCTCTCCACTTCCCTACCGCCGTCTTGGCCAGAAACAGGCTGGGACGTCTTTCTGTACTTGAAGGACTTGGGGGTTATTATGAGAACAGGTGTACAGTGGCAGGGCCACCACGAGCAACCCATGTTCTGGGAGTCTCTGTTCCAAATCTCTGAGCCACTCCCAGACTCAAGGAAAAAACAAACCTCCTCCAGGTAAGAAGCCCTCCTGCCCTCGCTCAGGCTCATGTCGCTGTGTGGATGGTGGTTCCACTCCCCAGGGGTAGAAGTGGCACTCACCATGGGCTTCTCAGAAGGCTGAGGAGTCCCAGGTCACCCTGTGAGCAGCTGTCCTCCACTCCCAGGGCCTCTGGCCAGCTGCTCTCAGCTCCCGGAGGGAGCGATGCTCCTTTATGACCACACC
This sequence comes from Mustela erminea, assembly GCF_009829155.1. Taxonomy (NCBI): domain Eukaryota; kingdom Metazoa; phylum Chordata; class Mammalia; order Carnivora; family Mustelidae; genus Mustela; species Mustela erminea. The sequence goes on along the minus strand of NC_045631.1, from coordinate 12,309,134 downwards.
CCACCGCTGCAGCTCAAAGGACCTAGGGCCAAGGCCTTTCTCCTCCTGTGGTGAAAACACCACAAACAAGGCAAGGGCTTCCAGCAAGAGGGGGCTCCTGCCTGCAAAATGTGGCTGAAACAAGCACCCAAAACAAGAACAGAGGTTCCCTGCTGTGGCCCTGGTTCCCCGAAGTCAGGATCTTGCTGCCTTGACCAAGTGGCCTCCTCCACCAGGGACTTCAGAGCTCAGGATGCCCATGGAGTCCAGAAAGGGAAAAAAACACAGCATCTGCTTCCCATGCACAGACACAAAGGCCAGTGCAGAGGGGACAGCCAGCATAGACGCACGGACATAAGCAGACAGTGACCCCAAGTGACAGAAGCAGCAGGAGCAGCGTCTCCAGGCCTCGGTGCGCGGGCGCCTGGGCTCACCGTCAGGGAGGACTCCGTGGACCTCCTGTCCAGTGACTTGGCTCTTCGGTGTGGAGACAGGGGGGAGGCCGAGGTGTCCGGGAGAGGCGCTGTGGGGGCTTCGCTGGGGAGGTCCTGTGGCAGAGAGCAGCCGCCAGTCAGTACAAGCCAGTACACTCCAATGAGGCACAGGGACACCAGCAGCCAGAGCTGCGGGAGGGTCAAGACTGTTCCCAGGCGAGGATGAGAGCACTGTGTCTGGGGTCCCATGGCAAGTCTGGGCCAGCATGGGGACCAGAGCCAGCATCCTGGGACTCCTCGTCCAGCGCCTCCCGCTTCACACGGCGGGTTCAAAGACGCACTAGCTGTTGAAGCAGCCTTTTCTTTCAGATGCACTTGCCACCATCGCTCTCCTGGTGGCACCTCCGTTCCTTGGCTGCTTGGGGTCACAGAACAAAGAGCCCCAGACTCTGTGGCAGCCGGCAGCAAAACACCTCATGAGCCCAAAGAGAAGCTGGAGAGGAAGATGAAGACCGGACACAACAGAGCCACAAGAGGCGGGTGGGCTGCCCGGGAGGAGGAGGAGGGTTCAGAAGAGGGATCTGCCCGGGGACTAAGTAGAGAAACAAGGGCTTTGGCCGCCACTTGAAAGAAAGAGGAAGGAAGGTGCTTAGCCTCATGGCTGGGCTGCCTCAGAGAGGAAGAGAGCAGCTCTAGCTAAGACCTGGGATCTGAGGCTTGTCAGACTAGCACTGAGTAGAAATGGATGAAGTTCTGAAAGGAAGACGCAGAAGACAGGCCTTGCCCTCAAGAAAGTCACTCACTGGAGGAGAGGAGAGACATGAGCAAACAACTAGGCAACGAGAGCAGGAAGCCCAGCAGCAGTGCGTCCAGGTGCGTGTTTGGGGGGGCGCCATGAGAAGGTGTAGGGCCACGTGCTGACCATGCCCCACGGTCGCACACGGCACTGCCTGGGCCTCAGCGTTGGCCCCAGACCCCAGGCGCTCACCCGTTTCCGGGGAAACGCCCTCTTCTCACTGCGACCCTGGCGTGTGTCACTTGATGGTGAGGGCCCGGCTGACGAGTTCGTCTCCATGTGCTCTGCCTTCTCAATGTCCAAGGCCTCAAACTTCTCAATGACCTGGGACCTCCTGCAAGAGAGGACATGAGGCTGCTGAGGGGGAGACCAGCACCCCCCGCCCAGCCTGAGGCGGGCTTGGTGTTGAGCTGCAGCGGAGCCCCTTCAGCCCACACTGCCATGCCTGGCCCATCCCAGCCTTCCTTGGGCCACCCCACACGGCGCGTAGGCTGTGCGCACAGCACGATGGCCCAGTCCACCTGATTCCCCTCCCAGAGCTCCCTGTCCCATCACCGTGGAGGGGAAAGCCATGCAGGGGCTGGCAGCAGCTCAGGGGCCAGGGCCTTCCCTTTCCCCAGCTATCCTTGACCTCTGCCCCCCATGCTGGAGGTCCCTGCACGATCGGTTGACACGCTTGGCAATCACACAGCTCATCGCCTGGCACCCTCTCCTGAGCCACAGATGTGATCCGAAGGCAACCACCACCTCGGAGGGTGACAGCCTCCGTGCTCCTGGCATTCATTCCTCAGCAGATCATGATGCAGCCCCTACCCCAGGGCACCCAAAATTTAGCAAGAAAAAGGCCCATGAATTAACATCGGTTCTGCCAACAGTAAAAAGAATCAAAACCAAATTAAAACAAAAAAAAAGCAAGTTGATTTCGTGTGAAAAGGCCGGTGCGTCATCAGGCCATCTACGGCTGGAGACGGAGCGGAGATGGGAGCGAAGCAGGCGAAGGAAGGGCGAGTAACGTCACACAGCCACACAGCAGGAGAAGGTGGAGAGGGGCAAGACCTGAAAGAAAAGAAGGCTGGAAAATGAATACACGGAAAGGGACGACTTTTTAAATCAAATAATGGTAAATCAAAATTATCCAAAGAATCAAAGAAACAAAAACCCGAGGTGATTGCTGAGAAGGGGAAGCCATCCTTGTCCCTGAGTCACAAGGAATGGCCATGATGGCCGAAGGCAGGGAGGCCAGGTGGGGCACGTGGCCTGAGGCTGAGTCCTCACCTCTGGGGACCGCCCATGAGGTGGGGGAGTGGGGGAGGGGGGTTGTTGAGACATTGTTTTAAAAAGAGATAAGGCGCAAATGGGAGTCACTCATGCTAAGTCCACTCAATAAACACACACTTGACATCTAAATTACAGAATTACACTTGCAACCTCTCCCAGGACTGGAATCTTAAACTCTTATCAATCTGAAGCCACCTGGTCAGCACTGGTGAGGTAATCTGCCTGACAGACCCCTGCTGTCCCCCAAAGAAAGGTGACCTTGCCTGAAATAATGCACTTTGCCAGGAACTTCCTTGTCCCACGCCCATTTGCCTATAAGTCTTTCACTTTGCACAGCTCCTCAGAGCTCCTTTCTCTCTACTAGATGTGGGGAGGCTGAATCACTGAATAAAGCCAATAAGATCTTTAAAACTTCCTCAGTTGAATTTTCTTTTTACAGGGTTGGTGGCAGTGGTGGGACCTGAAGGAAACTTCAGACAGCTTCGAGGACAATGAAAAACAGCTAGCTGTGGTATGCGCGAACCCTTTGAGGTCTCTGTCTTTTTCACCATTTCTGAGGGCCATGGGAATTCCTTCTGGTTCTGAGCTCTGCTATCTTGGCGTTGAGCTCCTGATTTAACTGGCTTTCTATGGTCCCCCACTTGACTAGACCATGCTGGGAACTGTAGCTACTTCAGTCCGCAGTTCCCCATTTCATGGGAATCCCAGGCCACGGCTCCCATTCCCTGGGGTCTGCCGGTTCAGTACTTCCCTGAGTGCCCAGCTCCACAGTGAGAACTGCTGGTGGCGCAAAGCCTTTGGCTGGTTAGTCACATCGCAGTTCCTGCTGGTGGGTTAAGGTGCATACAAGGTAAAGGCTATTGCGGATGAGACTCTTAGAAGCCAAAAGCTACAAAACTGATGGGCACAGGCTGAGCATTATAAACCTATTAGAGCATTTGCCAGCTAACCCTAAGACTCCTGTGTTAGGGTAAGCTGGTCATACAACGGGCAATATGGTGACACTGGGTTACCAGCCAACCTCAAAAAATTTCCATGCAACAAGGTACGCTGTAAAACACCACAGAATTCCTAACGCAACAGCATAGCCCTTTAGTTATTAATTTGGCTCTGGGAGACTCACAGGCTTAGCTAGAAGAAATAGGATCTTCAAATTCTAGAGTTGAGGGGTGTCTGGGTGGTTCTCAGTTGGTTAAGCGTCTGCCTTCGGGTCAGTTCATGATCTCAGAGTTCTGGGACTGAGCCCCATGTGGGGCTCCCTGCTCAGTGGGGAGTGTGCATCTCCCTCTGCCCCTCCCCACCTGGCTCATGTTGGCATGCATGCTCTTTCTCTCTCTCAAATAAAACAAAAAATCTTAAAAAAAAAAAAAAATTCCGGAGTTCAGCACACCAACTTTTAGCACATCTACTTATTTTATGGCTAAGAACTATAGTCCCAGAAGCTATAGATATCTACAAAAATGCAAAATCTTGCTAAAGATAACCTAGATTTACGATGGCCAATATGGGAATATTCCAATTAGACAAGATCATTTATTTAGGAAGCACACTGAAAAGCAAGGGTTCTAAATCAAGCAAACAGAATGGAGTAACTATTTTAATTGGTATGCAAAAGCTTTCAAAGGCTTCAAGATTCCAAAACAGCTTCATTGCAGTTTTTTTGCAAAGGCTAATGAAAGATTAAAGACACAAAAGATACCTAAAACAATATGTAGGCCCCCCCCTTACACTCTCCTAGGAGTACAACATCAAAATACTTGCCCAGACATCAGCATATCATTTGTAAGCAAGTGGGCCATTACAAAAAATTTTGTCCTCAAAGGTTCTGATTAAATCCTTCAATATCAACTTGAACACCCCCCTATCTGCCTTTGAAGGAGATTCCCCCCTCTACCATATGGGCTCCTCCCAGAGCTGGTGGGATTCTGAGGGATTTTCTGATAAAGTGCTATGTTATTCTGTTAAACAGCCAAGAAAAACTAAAATTAAAATTAACAAAAAATCTTGCCAAATTCTGGTAGATACCAAGACTACAGAAGGGATCCTGGGAAAACTAGCAGAAGCCAGAGAAAAGTGAGAATCCATACCAGAGTCATCTCTCCTGAATCGCCGTCTGCAATACCCCATTAGCCCAAAGACAAAAATAAAATGTCACACTGTCCTTTTCTTTCCAAACCCAAACACACTGGTTCTTGATCCTTTCTTTCTCAGGGACAGCTACTGCCTTCTTGCTTATCTTATGTCTTAAGAATCTGGTTTGGTATTCTGCCTGAATAGGACATGCAGGTTACTGGTTCTTTCCTTTGGCTATCTTAGAGTAACTCTGGATCTTGGGAAGATAGTAAGTATCCTTTTATACCCCGTGGGATCCCCTCTTACATTGAAGGGGGGCTATTCACTACTACCAGAAATATCTACTCTATGTCCTGGTTGAAAAGTGACACGATATTTAGAAGGAGTTTTTAAATAGCTCTGTGGTCTGAAGTTGGCCAAACTAGAAGCTGATAATCAGAGCCTGATAGGAAGTTTTCTTAGGCCTTCCCTAAGCTAAACGATACCATGTACCCAGACAAAGCAGCATCTGAAGCCTCTGTGAAAGGATTTATTAAACATTCCACAGATGAACAGTTCCAAATCCAGAAAACAGGAATATTTTGATTTCCATCTCAGTTGGAAAGCTCCTCCCTGATATAAAGAAGCAAACTGAGGATAATGCAGTTGGATAGGTGAACCAACTTATGATATCATTTAAGTTGCAACTCAATTCTTTGAGGAATTAAAGCAACTGTCCACATCTTATAAATCTTCATAAAACAAAAAATTCGGCTCCAGAAGCAATCTGAAGTCCATTTCTTTCTTCTTCTTCTTCTTTTTTTTTAACCAACATCAAACCCACCCCTATATCTCTTTAAAGCCTTCTAAGTATTGTGAAAATTTTGGCCTCGGGAAACAAAAGTCTTTCTTGGAGGCCTTTACTTTCTTTCCCTGTGCCTCTGTGATGTAAATGGTCTACCTGGTCTTCTCCGTACCTCTTATCTAGGCCTTCTCAGACCTGAGCCAAAGGCAGAGGCTTAACCCACTGAGCCACACCAGTGCCCCCCAAATGAAGTCTTCTTGACCTAGAAGTAACTTTGGGATTTTTTCAGAGGATCCCTGAAAATCCTAAAAATAAGAGAGATGTTCCCAAATTAGGCTTATTTGTTATGTTACATCATCATGGGCAGCATTGTCAATTCAGTGATACTAAACCTTCTTAGGTTCTGATATGTCCTAATGCAATATTGTCGGTCATAATTCCAGCTGTTATCTTAAATGGTGAATATCACAAAATAACCAAGTCTCCTGTTATTTCCATTACAATGAACTCTCATCTAATCTTTAACTCTGGGCAATTTTAAGTCTTCTGTCACTTACAAAGAGTTATCGTTTTATTCTGATGCTTTCACAGAAGTGTTCCTGGAAAGGACTATGACAAGTAAAGATTTCTTCCTTTCCCTTTTTTTTTAAGAGAATGGGGGAGGGGCAGAGGGAGAGAGACTCTTAGGCAGGATCATTAGCTGAACTGTAATCAGGAATCAGCCGCTTAACTGGCTGAGACCCCCAGGTACACCAACAAGTAAAGATTTCTCATAACTTCAAGGCTATAAAACTGAATTGAGGAAGAATTTCTAGAACTAATGGAAACACTGGATTCAAGCAGAATTAGTATTAATTACATAGGGCTGAATGAACTGAGGATGATTATAATTTTACATGACCTTTTGTGTGAAACACTGCTACTTCCTCAGTGTTCTGCTTTCATAGATTTAGGGAAACATTTTCACTTAAGTGCTCTATGATCTACAGCAATTTGGTAGGGCATACTTTTGTAAACAAAGATGAAACATTTACTTTTTCTCCCTACTGATCCCTCCAGAATTTGTAAACTCTATGGTATTCTTTTCATGGTAATATACTTGGTTATTTGTGTAAGTTCAATAAAAATCTGTTCTCCTTGTAACAGGACACAGATGGAAACACTGGCTATATTACCAAGGCTTTGACTGGAATGTCCTATTTTAGAAATATGCATGGACTCAGATGTGGCCAAAGAGATTTAAAGAACTACTTAGACAAATCGGGCTGGTACCTTGCTTACAGGTTTCCTGGAAGCCTTCCAGGTGAGTTAAGAAGGTCAATTCCTGGCAGGCCTGTGAGTCTCAGAACATTTGGGGGAAACATTGAGAAGAGAGAAAGTCACCCAAACTAAAGATACTGTAGGTAAAATCTAATGGGGAGTCCTTGGCTTGGCTTCCCGGCTTCAGGCAAGAATTCAATCTGAGATTACTTATGCAAAGTTCCAGCAAAGCAGTCTTTAAAAGGGCTTATACAGTCAATCGCTATTCTTGCCGCACTTATAAAATCAGGGTAAGTTTAAGGCAAACAAAGTAATTTTATTGTGATGATCTTTAAAAAAAATAGGAATAACTGTAGAGACAAAAACTGTGTTTGCATCTTTGTAGATATTAGATTCTAAGCTGTAAATGTCTTTGAGGTTTTGCTCCATACCTGTTTATAAGTGACCTGGACTGGCTCCTGATTTCTAGTTTTTGCAAATATCTGGCTAGGACTCTCCAAACCATTGTTTCCTATTTTCAGCCATCCTTCTGATTTGGAATCACTAAGAACAAAGACAGTTCTCAAGGGCTATTCCAAGTCCTCCTCACTCCCTAGATGGCAACCAAACTGCAGGCACCTGAACCTTGGGTCCCCATCTCCAAAATAAAAGGGCCCCTTCAGACTCTAGGAGACACAGAGCAGCTGGAGACCTCAACATCAAACTGACAAGGAAGTAGCTGACATCAAAGTGGACTGCTTCCACCCAAGATGCTGGATCAAGACTTCATTCTTTAGGCATGAAATGAAATTCTTTCCTCTTCCTTTACGCTACTCTGGCACAGGTCTGGAAAGAAAGCTACCACCTGTATCTCTCAAGCCATTCATTACTAAGGGAGGGCAGGGGGCTGGATATCTTTCAGATTGCTGGATTTAATAATTAAAAGAGCTCTTTACCAGTCCATGATACTGGAGACCCCCTGGCCCTCCCTGTGACCAATTTCCCTTCTATTCCCAATGGACTCCCTGATCTTAGGAGTCACTTACACAATCCGACTTTTACCAGCGAAAACATCTAGTGCCTTGTTTTCACCTTTCAACGATTATAACTGTACTCGCCCAACTGGACACAAATTCCTAAGCAAATCGTAATACATTTGTATTCCCATGTTCTTGTGATTACCTAAATCAGACCTGCCCCCAATTATAAAAAGATCTCAGCAGCAACCCCCATCTCTGCAAGGTCAAAGTTGTTCTTTGTAATAGGGTATCCTCTGATGAGCCTGCAACTAAACAAGGAACTATCGGTGCTGTGGTCAGTGCCACTTATGCTCCTAGATGAATACGTCTGGGAAATCTGAAACCCAGCTATGGGAAAATCATTGAAAAAGACACTTCATTTAAAAAAAAAAAAATGTGACTCCTTCAGGGGAGGGCTTTCTCTGAGTTACTTGATTTTGGTCGGTTTGGGTCTTGGGGACCATGGATCCAAAACACACTCCAGACACTGGGAATTATCCTGCTTAAAATAACCATAGTAGTCTCCCTCAATGCACTACAGTCTCTTAAACGCATGTCTGCAGCCGCTAACCACAAAGTGAATGATCTCCTTAAGACTGGACCATCAGAATGCAATGAAGAGGATAAATGCCTTTGAAAAATGTGAACATGAAATTGTGACTTGTGAGTACCATATTCAGCAAAAAACGTCATGACGTGTGACAACCATGGAGAAACAGCAAAAACTCCAAGAATTTGAGCAGTAGCTGGGAGTGGTGCTAAGGTTTTAAATTTTGATCATGCCACTCGGTTAAGCTGAGAATCTGAACAAAAGTGGGGGGATTGTGGGGTACCTGGCTGGCTTAGTTAAAGTGCCACTCCCAACCCCAGAGCTGCACACTGGGTAGAGATTACATAAGGAAAGAGGTAAATAAATAAAATTTAAGAAAGGGGAGGTTGGGGGCAATTGCTTAAAAAAAAAAAAAAAAAAAAAAAGAATAAAAAAATTTTAAAAAAGATAACAGGCCCAGAATAGAGTCAATTGTGCTATGCCTAAGTCACCAAATGGTGGTTAGACTTACTTAGTTTCAACTTCTCCCAGGAGTAGAATCTTAAACTAATCAAATTGGAATTACTAGTCAGCACCAGTGGGGTAATCTACCTGAGAGACCTCTGCTGGCTGTCAAAGGAAGGTGACCTTGTCCGAAACAATGCACTCTTTGCTACTGTTAACTTGTTCTGGCCTCTTCTGCCTATAAAAGTCCTTTATTTTGTACAGCTCTTTGGAGCTCCTTTCTGTTTGACAGATGGGATGCTGCCTGATTCATGAATTGTTGAATAAAGCCAAGAAGATCTTCAGAATTTACTCAGTTGAATTTTTTTTTTCTTTTCTCTTTTCTTTTGTCCTTCCTTTTTTTCTTTTACACAGTATTAACGTGTCACCAAATCAGAGGCCTGTCATCCCAGGGACACCCAGGCAAGTGCACCAAGGTCACCTTACAGGAAGGGTTTTTACTTGCATTCTGGGCTAATGGCAGAGAGTCAAGGGGAAGCAAGGGCCTCTGAGCCCAAAAGATTGAAATCTAACCGAAGACTAATGTCTAACTCTATAAGGAAAAAGAGGAAAGGGGCTCAAATTCTGAGACCCTGCCAAGAGACCAACTTTTACTCAGAGAGGGCTACCATTAAAAATGGATCTCTGAGGATTTCTGCATCAAAGAAGGCTGAAGCCCAAGTGTAGAAGGCTCGGGGCTCCTGGGCCCTCTGCTCCTCTCTGACCTCTGGTGCCCTAAGCTTCTGGGGAATCTCCTCCAGGCACAAAGCTTGTTTCCAGGCCGGTGGGGGCCGCAGCTGAGGGAGCACAGCAGAGGGCGAGCCAGCGCAGGAAGCTCAGGCAGCAGCGGCAGCGCCTGGGAACCACAGGAAGCTCTTGTCACCGCTCGGCCTGGTCAGGCAGAGGGTGTTGCGTGCCCCGCCATCCTAGATGGGTTTGGGGAAGGTTCCAGGCCCACGCACAGAGCTAGGTACCATCACTTGCAGAATGAGAGCCCCTCCAACTGACCCAGAAAGTTGCAGGAAGGCCTCGAGGAACAGCGGCCCACCAAGGCCCATGCGGCTTACATGCTGCAGGCCTGCAGGGCTGCCAAGAGAGGAGACAGCCGAGGAAAGGAAAGTGGCGCTTAGTGCAGCCTCTGCACACAGCGGGGGGTTTCTGGGCTTGTCAGCCATGGCTTATTTCAGCTTATCTGGCAAAGCGAGTTAGTGGCCTGTATACTGGCTCCCGAGGTACTGCAGGCATGGCTGCAGAGGTCTCCCTGGGCTGGCAGACGGCACAGAGAGGAGACACCTGCACCTCGGCTCCGCTTCCCCTCCCCAGGTTCCCAGCTGAGGGGACGTGAGGACCACACAAGAGCCAGTGCTGGTGTCAGTCACCAAGAACTCAACAAGGGCTACGGCCTCCCCAGGCTGGTTCAGCAGTGACTCACCATCCAGGAAACATTCTAAAAGCTCTGGAGCAAATGCGAAGAGCAGAGAGGATCGGCCCGTAAAGGCTCCCTTCAGGGCCACGGCTTGTCAGGAAACCAGCCCCCACTGTCTCCCCAGCTGGGCTCCCAGGCAGCCGGGCTTAGCGGCCACTCTGGATAGCTGCGGCGGACGTCCTGCCAATATGCAGTTCTGCTCTATTCAACCAGGACCCAGGGATCCAATCAAGCACAGGGAGGGCTACTTGGGACCAGAGCGCAGGCCTTGCAAAGTGACAGCAGCCAGTCAGATGTCATTAGGGTAAGAAAGTGACATTACAGAGTTAGGATGCAGAACTGCTGGGCTCCAGGGGTGCCAGTACCCAGTGAAAACCCATGTCATGGTTGCGAGGAGCATGCAGAAAGTAAAGTCCCGAAGATGCTGTCTACCCCAGGAGGCTAGACAAGAACAAGTTCAAAGCCAAGCAGGTATGCTGAATGTTAATTCTTTGGTCTGCTGCTACCCCAGGGCCTAGCTGCCCACTCAGGAGCCTACAGGACCTGCGGTCTGCCCACTGGCCAGCGTGAAGTCTCCCCTGCCCTGGCCCACAGGCCTCCTCAGTGTTGGCAAGCTCCTCCACTGATATATTTACTCAGGTGCTTGACAGCCTTGGCCCTCTCCTGGTCACATCAGGGAGAGGGCTCTCCCAGTTAAAGGCCCAGAGTGGAGGTATGTCCTGGCTCTGCTGTACCAGTCTGTTGCCTTGAGGAGTCTCCCCACTTCTGAGCTCCCATCTCTATGTCCACACACTGGGATATGACACAGGACCTCTCTGGTTACTAACCAAACAAGAAGACAGCCAAGTGCTTGGAGATCACCTCCCAGGCAATAGGTCAGCTTCCTTCTCCCTCTGTCTAGGAATTAGGCACATCTGCTTTCTTCTCTTTTTAAGACCAACAACTCTGGGCATCTCCTCCTTACTCTGGAGGTGGTCCCCGGGGCTTTGGGAGAGCAGGTGTGTATTAAGGACAGGCACCCTGCTTGCGGCCAGCCCCTCAAGGGGGGAAGCCCGTTGCCACCCTGCCCCGTCCCCATAGCATGCCCTAATTCTGAGCTTTACTTAGGCTCCAGCAGGGTGGAGGGGACACTCAGAATGCTTTTGGAATTTAGGTCTGAATCTCCCCCCGCCCCCCACCAAAGTGAACTTCTTTGGAAACCTAATGAAGATTATGGCTTTTCTTTTCCCAGAAAAATGTACATATGGACTCTTGAATCATTTAGAGGGGTTCGTGGACCTTTGGCAGTTCATCTCTGGACCCGGGTGGGAACCCTGTTGTCAGGGCAAAGGCTCCATTTACTGACTCAGGGATGGAAGCTCCTATCAGAAGGGGGCACTCTAGCACTCTGGTCCAGGACAGGGCCTCAGACATGGAACCAAGCTCTCTCCCCAACTCTCGGGGAAGCACAGGGCCAGTGGAACAAGAAGGGAGGACAGAGCACTCCTCTCTTCAGACCATGCCTCTGTCCCAGTCCCTGTCCTAGGTCCCCTCCCTAAAAGTTGTGCCTCTCCCGAAGCTGCGTTCTGCCAGCCTCCCTGTTTCACATTCCAGCCAAGCTTGAATGCAGTGATACTCTAGGGCACCTGGGAACATCAAAGGCTACCCAGCTTCCCTGTGCTGCCCACCCCCACCGCCTTTCATGTCCTTCACCCGTGCCTAAGACTGGAGGGGCAAGGGGCGCTTCTGCCACCATCTGCCTCTCCAGACTGTTCCTGCCTCCATGGTCATCTCAGAGGACAGACATGGGCCAGGAAGGAAAAGATCCAGCTACACAAGGCCCAGGTGGCTGAGAACACACCAGGGGGGCCCTTAAGGTCTCAGTGCCAAGAGGCACTCACACAAAGCAGCCAGTCTCTGGCCCAGGGGTCTGGGTGTCCAGAGATGCTATGTTTCTGGCTACCGGGGCCTGAGAGTTCCGTGACTAGAATCTAGTGTCAAAAGGGAAAGCTTTCCCACATGCTCTGAAGGGAAAGGGAGGACAAGTGCACTCCTTCAAGGAAGGCTTAGGGAACGTAGAAATGTGTATGTCAAAGTGTGTGTGTGTGTGTGTGTTTGTGTGAAGTGTAAAAAGCACGTTATAAGGACACAGGAGAGAGTGAGTGAGCGTGTAGTGTAAAGGAGAATGTGAGTATACAGGAGAGACTGTGTACAGGTGGGGGAGTGTGTCCATGGCACGTGTGGTCCTATAGCCCACTCCTTACCTCCTCTCGTTGCCAAACAGACGGGCCACCTCTTCCCTGCCAGGGCTCCGGGCCCGAGTCCTACGCTCCAGCCGCCTTCTCTCCACCTGGAAGGCTTCTCGGTGGCTGATCCTGACGGCCTTAGGGACGTCGGCCAGGGCGGCATACTGCCTGCTGGCTTTAAAGGCAAAGGTGCGCCCCGGTCTCTCTGTTCCCCGCCCCCCAGCGCTGTCGGAGTCCATGTGGGTGGGGGGCCGGCTGGCCACGTCCAGGGAGCCAAGAGAGCTGCTGCAGACCATTCGGCTGGGGGTTCGAGAACCTGGGGAAGGAAGAGGATGACCAAGCTCCTGGGAGGGCGGTCCGGGGCCACTATACCTGTTGTTGGGGGTGCTGGGGCTGGGAGGGGAGAGTGGCGGGGGCAGCTGCTGCTCTTCGGCCTTCAAGTCCTGCTTGGTCTTCTCCAGGGAGAAGTAGCCGCTCTCTACCCGGACTTTGCGGCCACAATCCATGCGGTCGCTGCTCATGGTGCTCTCCTCTGGAAGAGAGAAGGGGGAGTCAGGAGATGTACTTAGCCTGTTGCCACCTTTGGTTTCTGGGGACTTTTTAAACAGCCCATGTAGATCCAAACAGGGGCCATCTCTCTACCTCCCATTCTCTGCAGCCACCCGTACAGGGCTCACCCAAGGGCAGAATCATGGGACAGAAATGAAATATCCTTCCCACACATGCGCCTCATCCGTCTCACTCTAAGCTGGCAGCATCTGCTACACTGTCAGGGGATACCCAAGCTTCTAGTCTGGGGGCCAGTTTGGGAGAGCAGGATCCCCGCCCAGGAGAGATGCCCACTAACAACCACTTCTTACCAAACAACAAGGAGGAAATCAAGGGCTAACTGGCCGTTCAGCCTGTTAGGGCATTTGGGGAGGGAAGAGGCAGAGGACTTCCGCAGGAACAAGAGGAGTGCATGGGACTACCCATGAAGGACTCAGGCTGCTTCACCTCCAGCTGCTGCTAAATGTATTTTGGCCTGAATGAACTGGGTCAGTCCCAACTGTCCCCTTGTCTTTAATGAGCTGGACAAAATGCAAATAGGAAAAGCCAGCCTATGTCATGCAGATCCCTCTGGGGCCCAGAGCAGGGAGGTGGAGACTGCTGCCCTGCTTCTGCTCGGGCGATTCCAAAGTGCTAAGTGGAGAGAGCAGAGCAAAGCCTCCCAGGCCCCTGGGGGCCTGGCAGGATGGCACAATGAGGAGAAGGATGAGGCTGCGCTCAGGACACACTGAGCTTCCAGGTTCCAGGCCAGGAACACAGGGCGGCCATGGGGGCAGGAACCAGAGGCCTCCCTCCACAAGCCTCATTCCAGAGGGTCTGATTCTCACAACACACACCCAGGGCTGAGACAGCAGGTGCTACCTTCCTCCTTTACAGATGGGACTTAAGAGCCAGAGGGGCAAGGCCAAGGCCGGAGCCCAGGAATCCCAGCCCCACCCAGGCCCAGGCCCTGCCAAGTGCTGATGGACACAGGTGAAGGAGCCTGAGGCCCGGGGCTCAGTGTCTCTGAGTTCTCAGTGCCAGCTGCATTGGGATGGTCGCCTGCTCCAGCACTGTGAGACTGGCCACCAGAACAGGCGTGCACATAAGCCATTCCGGCTCCCACTTACCATCTTTGCTCTCCAGCCCAGGTTCCCTCAGGGTGCTGGCAGCAGGAGGCTGGCTCGGGCTGGGACTCTGAGCGGGACTGAGGCTGCTCCCATCAGGCTGGTCCTTGGCCCTCATTTCTTCCTGCCAGAGTGTAGACTTGGTGGTGGGGACCTTCTCGGCACTGGGAATACTGCTGCTACTGCTGCTGCTAGTGACAGCCACCTTGGCTGGCCCTGGTTCCTAAGGGAGAAAGCAGTGTGTGTGTGTGCAGCCCCAGGGCACACAGCCTGGGCTGGTACACATGTCCTGGCTGCCTAGGCGCCTGGCTACGGGGGACGCCAAGGTCAACTACACTGTGTCAGAGGCCTGGAATCCCCAGAAGAGGAGACTCAGAGATATCTTGGTCAGGGCAAAAGCTCCACCTGGATGGCCCTGTGGCCTTTGTCTTCCACAGCCCTAGACCGTATACCCGAAATGCTGGGTCCCACCAGCCTCAGGCCAAATTTGGCACATACATGAGTGAATATACAGGGTTTCTGCTTGGAGCTCTGATGCGTGACACATGCGAGCTCTCCCTGCCAACAAAACCAAAGAGCCCAGAGCAGCTGACCAGGCATTAAAGGTGAGATAACAAGTGACTGGCTCAGAGTTCATCATTTCCAGACTCACAGGTAATTAAGACACGAGTCAGGAAAGATGGGACAGGGCAAAGAAAGAACACACCATTGAGATGGCCTGCTGAGTGAATGCAAAGCAGGTGTTCATATAGACCCCAGGCCGGAGCCAGCCCTTGGCCTTCCCTGCCTCCCACTTCTGGGTCCTAGAAAGCTAAAATGCGACACCTGGGACACTACGTGAAAGAAAGAGTCATCAGATATAACCCAAACATCCAATCTATACTCACGCCCTCCCACCTGCGCAGCCGCACAAACTAGATGGCAGCTTGTAGCCCAGATGGGAACGGTGTCCATCCCATCTCTCCCCAGATCAGAGCCGGTGCTGCTCTGTGGGAGAAGCATTCGAGTCCACTTCCAGAGCATGCGGAGAACCTTAACTCAACAGCCCAAACCTAGAGTCCAGACTAGGGCAGGGCTGGGATGCCAGCTGCAGAGGGCACTGCCGGCAAGAGGGCTTTGGAGCCTCTCAAAAATTGGGCGCCTGGGTGGCTCAGTCATTAAGCCTCTGCCTTTGGCTCAGGTCATGAACCCAGCGTCCTGGGATTGAGCCCCGCATCAGGCTCCCTGTTCGGCAGGGTGCTTGCTTCTTCCTCTCCAGCTCCCCTGTGCTTGTGTTCCCTTTCTTGCTGTCTCTCTCTGTCATAAGAAGAAGAAGAAGAAGAAGAAGAAGAAGAGGAAGAAGAAGAAGAAGAAGAAGAAGAAGATGATGATCTGTCCTAGAGCTGTCTTCCACCAAACATGGGGGATAATATACAAATCCTCACCTTCCACCACATACATCCTGGTGGCCAAACCTCATTTTTAGAAACCTACCTTAACCCAATTCTGAGTAGGGACCATTGGCAAGGCGGACACAGGTTCTGTGTCCATGAATCACCTGCACAGACCCGGTATCGACCAGCAGGCTGTCTGACAGCCACTGAGCACGGACTGCGTGCTGGGCTCCGGGGCACCACTGCACTCTCCCGTTCTCCCCAACATACCCCGCAAGGGAGGCTGCCTGGGTTGAGAGAATGGCCCACCAGGCTCACAAGGACGTACCCACCAGAGTGAGGCTTCAAGCCCCTTCTACCACCTGATACCCTCAGGAGCAGTAGCACGGTGGTGGAGGTGCTTTGGATGGGCAATCTAAAGGACCCACTGAGAGGCCATGGCACCAGGTATCACAATGGGAAAAGACAGGCATTTTATCAGGTTCAAAACTTTCCTTAGCCTTGCAAGGATTCTAGGACTCATAAGATGGGTAAAGAAAAAGAAGCCTCTTCCCACGGACCCAGGACATGCCCAACTGCCCATTTGGTCAGAGCCACCCACAGACCTGGCTCCCAGGAGAGTCCCTATAGCTCTGACCCACTTTGCAAGAAGTGGACTTCTTAAAATATAATGGCAATGGTTTTGGACAGTTTCCTGAGGGCTCCAACAGAACCAGGCTCTCACGATCTCAGGAGAGCTGGCCCTAGGGCCACCTGGACCTCCAGTCAACATACTGCCCTCAATCCTTGTCCCAGCAATGCTTCCCTCAAGAAGAAGTCACTCCAGGTCCCCCTACCATGGCCCATTCCAACAACGGAGTCTTCTGTTCAAAGGCCAGAAACCAGAGGCTGGGCATGCTCTGGTGGGCTCGGGACAGAGCTGTGTGGGGTGATGTGAAGACTGGTCTTGGTGAATCCATCCCCTCTGTGGAAGACAGCCTGCGCCCAAGTGTACGTAGAGGTTGCCAGAAAGGGCCAAAGAGGAAGAGGCAGGTGGCTGTGCTTTGGAGGGGGGCGGCCTAGGCTGCCAGAGCCCTTAGCCCCATGCTATGGGTCAAGTGCCCATGGCATATGCACAGCCCTTTCTGGTGCCTGGGTAATCCCCATAGCGAAGGGGTGGGCTGGCAGGGAAATTCTAGGCCTGAGATCCAGTGAGCCATGACAGGGAAACATACATTTCTCAGCACCACATGGCTACACACACCCCCTTCTGGCTCCTACACGCCTCCCAACCCACACACCTGGCAGGGGATACAGGCGGCCCCTGACCTTGTCAGAGTCCCAGGTCTGGGATCTGGGGAGAGGGTGGTAAGATCTCCATCCTTCCTGTCTTAGTCACACCCAGAGTAAATCTCCTCCTCCTCCTCTCTAGACATCTCAGTATCAAGGAAAGTCTTCCCTCTTGGAGTAAACAGCGGCTAAGCAGCAGCTCTGGAAACCACACCTCTCAGGCCTCAGAGGCCCTGGCCAGGGCTAGACTGTCTCCTTGGTGTCCTGGCTCTGCCGGGACCCCTGACCCTAGCCGATAGGCTATCTGCTCCCCCTGCAGCCTGACCCTCACCCTCCTGCAGGGCCTGCTCTCAGAAAAGCACTCAAAGAGCGGACTATGACCGGAACTCCCAACTGCTCAAGACATCCTTGTTCACGTGGGACCCTGTGGATGCTCCTGCCTGAGTTCTCAGGGCAGGGCACAGCACAGCAATGCTTCCTCACCCTACTGATTTTATCCAGAACTCCCTCAGGCCACAGAGAAATGAGACCAGATATGCGGTCTTGGGTTCTGGCCTCTACAGGGGCCCTGAAAGCTTTAGGCTCCCCTCCGTGCTCCATTTGGGGCATCCAAACACCTTCAGCATCAGACTGTGGAGCGGAGTCCTGCCCAGAGATCCCCAACTCTTCTCTGGAGAGACCCCACGTGACCTTCTGACACTGAGTCACAGGGAGATGGGCCCCAGATGAAACCAGTGGAATCATATGTGATGTTCCTGGGAGCAAGGGGCAGAAGGAAAAGAGCCCTGCCAGGCTGGGTCTGCAGGGCTCAGAAGGGGAATAAGCAGAGCAGGCGGGGACACCTGGGTTCTAAGAGACCTCAGAGAAGTGGGTCATCTCCTCACCGTGTGATCACGGGGCTCCCACTACCGACTGTAGAAGTGAAGCGCAGCCGTGGCTGGCCAGCACTATCTGGGGAGAGGGACAGGCAGGCAGGAGGGACACAACCAAGTGCCCTGGTCTGGGCCAAACATGTCTCCTGCACGCAAAGTCACCTGACCTGGAGGCCAGAGCTCCGTTCCAGCACTGCTTCCACGGCATCACTACAGAAATGCAGAGCGAGCCTACATGCCATTACTCTGCCTGGGGTTATTCTCTCAAACCGGGCAGTGCTGGGGCATTTGTGTGCGTATCTGCTGTTCCCCAGCAGGAAGTCCCACTTTCAGCCTCCAGGAAGGTCTCTGACTGCATTTTGCTGACTTCTCGCCAGGTATGCTACCCTCCAGGGGATGCTGGCCTGAGGCTCGTTGGGGAGGGTGGACAGAGGGCAAACAATGACCATCAGCTTAAAATGGGCCCAGGGCTGCACTCCCTCAGGACCTGTGCATGGCAGGGCCGGAGCAGGTGGGTGTGGGTTGGTGGTGGTGGTACCCAGGCCAGCACACACCCCCTGGTCCTGCCTGGACAGACCTCTACCACTCGGTGAGGCAGACAGCAGCCACTAAGGACTGCTGAGTCCCCAGGGGTGGTTCAGGTTCCATCATGGGCTGGCTCGCTGCCAGACTCTGGGCCTTGCAAGATGCCAAAGGGACCCCCATTCCCATCCTGCTCACTCTTGGGGGTTTCTGTGAGGCTCCATCAGGCAAGGGAAAGCACTCGGTAACACTGAAGTCTGGAGCAGAGAGGAGCATTCGCTGAGCACCCATCAAGGGCTCATCCCTTCCTTCCATGCCCACAACAACCCTGTAACTGGGTGTCCAAAGGCCCATTCTGTAAAGCAGTTCACTGAGGCTCAGAAAAGTTAATTTGCTCCACCAGGGCCCCAGGAGTGTGAGGAGCATGGCAGGAAGACGGAGAGCCCTTCTGAGTGCCTGTGTCCCTGCAGACAAGGAGAGTGGCCTTTAGGGAAGAATTAGAGCTGATGGGACCTAACCAAGCCACCCCCCCACTTTGGTCAAATGGGAGTTAGAGCAGGGGCACAAAAGTCAAGGTCTTACCAGTTTTTTGGTCAAAGCCCAGAGCAGGAACAGGGTCCCCTGAGAGCTCCTCACTCAGCCAGGATGCTCTATGACCCTCCCTGCCTGCACAAGGATACCCACGTACAGCAAGCAGCCCCTCTGAGCAAGCCCTCTGTTCGCTAGCAGCTGGCAGGACAGCCAAGGAACGGACATGCTATCATACCGCCACTGCACACCGGCTCCCTCACTGCAAAGCTCCTGGGGTGGACCCAGAGCACATGAGTGAGGCCACCCTATCCTGCGGGGGGTCCTGCCCTGCGGCCTGGAGAGGAGCATGCAGGTCTTAGCCCACAGACCACTAGAGGGAAGGAGAGCCCATGCAGGGCTCATAACCACTTTAGCTGCACTGCCATCTGGATCCTTTTTCTCACCCCTAATTTTAGGCTGGGTTCTGGGGGAGCTCTTACTTCCTCCTAGCCCCACTGATGGACACCACTCTACCTACCTGTGGTGTGGGAGGCTCCACCTTCCGCTTCTTCTTTTGGTTCTGCTTATTGGTCCTGGGATAGACCATGAGCATCTCTAGCCATCTGGGGAGAGAAGAGGAGGGATCAGATCCCTCAGGACTTGGGAACCGTACTGGGTCGTCTAGGCAGTAGGCCCAATACTTCCTACTTGAGGGTGCCCATCCAGTGGCCAGGCCTCTGGGCAGTGGAGCAAGGGCAGAGCATAACCCAGACTTGAGCCAGCCACCGCTGGGGAAGTGCCGACAGTGCAGCCCAGGACAAGCACAAGCTGTGCTGGGACCAGGCCCAGATGCTGACCCCACAATGACCATAGTGCAGGTGGAGAGGGCCCTGTGACCAGCCCTAGATGTGCAGAGCACATCATAGTTTCCATCACTGACCCTATCTTTGGGTTTAGACTTGGCTTTAAAACTGTCCTCCCATGGTAGATTTGGCTAAGGCACAGATGGGCTGCTACTGAGTAGCATTTAGAGCTCTAGAGACAGGAAACCAGCAGCTGTGCTACCTAAGTTCTCTGTGGCAGGTCACTTCCAGGGGCTGAGCAGCTGACCTCCCAGACCCATTCACTCACCTCTGGGCCCTACCTGTACCCTGAGGGCTCTGGGCACCTTGGCTTTGGGGAAGACCCAGCAGAGCTGCCCAGGGACCCACTCCAAGGCCCACAGGTGGGAAAGTCCCCTCTGGACCAGGAGCAGGGAAGGCAGCAGGCGAGCATGGGAAGAGCAGTGGCTGAAAGCAGGAGGGCTGATACAGAGCTGGCTCTACTACTTTCTAACCACAACCCTGGGAGCTCCCTGTGCCTCTGGGCTTCAGTCTCCTCCTCTCTGAAAGCAGGGGGCAGATTAGGCCATAACACGTCCACTGCTTGCCTCACTGGAGGCCTTAACATCTGGAACGGTTGGAGGAGGGGGACAGGAGGAGCTGGTGGTGAAGGGTGCTCTCTCCAGAGGGGTAGGTACTGCAGGAGACTCTGGCCCCACTCTCCCCGGACCCTGAGGGTCTGTGCTGGGCCTGCTGTCACCCCAGGCCCGGGACGGTGGCTGAGCCGCAGTGTGAGGCAGAGCCTGTCCTGCCAGCACCAGCACTTGAGCCAGTCAGGAAGGAGGGCTCCTGTCTTTAGCACCCCGAGGTGCTTCTTAAATCGGGGACGGAGGGAGGAAGTTGGTCACAGTCGGTGACCTTCTAGGACAGCCTCAGGAGGGTATGCTGGTTTTGCTATTGAGAGCTGGGGAAGTGGGCTTGGGCGTGGGGAATCAGAGCATCTGGGGTGAGCGCAGCTCAGCTTCGTTCTGTATTTGCCGAGAGCTTGAACGACTCCGGGCACATGGAGACCTGAGGCGCAGGCCCTGTGGGTCACTCCTCTGCGGGCTGGCCCCGAACCAAGAGGAAGCATGACTGTGTCTGCAAGGCCAGCAGATGAGCAGACTCTCAGCGCCTCACTCACATAATCTGAGGAACTCACACACATGTGGGATTAAAAGACCTGCTTTCGGTCTGCCACAGGGGCTGACATTCCTTGGGCAACCCGGGAAGCTGTGTCTGCTGAAGACACCTCTCCGAGCTTTACTTAGGAGATGAGGAGAGACTGCTTCACAAAGTCCCCTCACCCTTCAGGGCCCCAGGAGCACGGGGGCGTGACAGACAGGTGCAGGTGGCCCAGCTGCTGTGAATTGGCAACACGAGCAAGCAGGCAAACCGGCGAGCCCGAGGGACGGGGCCTCGAGGGAAGAGATCTGCACCGCGGTGGCACTGCCGACTGGCCAGAGCTCGGCGAGCTCCTGTGCCAGCCTGAAGAAGGCTGCAGACTCAGGGCGGGCTGGGGCTGGCCAGGACAGATGACGGAATAAGTCCCTTGCACTAAGGTTTCTTACAGAAGCCCAGCAGGAAGCATGTAACACGTCCTTCGGATGTGTCACCGTGTAAAATACACGGAGGGAAGAGAGGCAAGGGGCAAATATGGACATGGGACTGGGGGTGGAAGTGAGTGCCAGGACACAGTAGGCTGGGTTCCGCAACTCTGACGGAAGAGCCAGGATGAGTGAGACCGAGGGGGGCAGAACTGTGAGGCAGGAAAACAGAGAAGGGGAAAGATCAGGCCCAGCTCAGCTGGAGTCCCCACCCCACCCCACCCATTCCTGCTTACATCCCACCTCCTCTGAAAGACCTGTGCTAAGTTGTGCCTCAAACATCCTGAAGGCCCATCCTGGCACAAGAGAGTGGGAAAGCGAACCACCAACTCTCTCCATCCAGCTCTGGATGAGAAGCCTCAGGCGGCTCAGGAGCCTCTGTTCAGAGAAAAACACAGAAAGAAGTCTGGATGGACTGTCTCTAACTACCCCTGCTCTAAGTCAGCCCAGACGAAGCCCATACCTCATTTGGGAGTTGGGTCTCAGGGTCTAAAAGCCCACAGGTGAGATTTTCTGGCAAAGGAACTATGCCAGGTGGTGAGGATGCCAAGGGAGGCATGCGTCCAAAGGTGAGAGGCAGAGGAAGGAGAGGAGATGGAGGCAGAAGTCTGTCCCCAGAGCACACTACCCGACGTGACTCTGTAAAGGAGGCCTAGTGTACCAGTGGGTTGTGAGGACAAAAATGCTGCTGCTGGGGGACAGGGACAGGTTGCCATGGGGCAAACCCTGCCTGATGGGGAGGGACGAGGACAGGGAAAGCTCTGCGTATGCCTCTGAGCCACCGCACAAACCTGGATGGCCCAACCAACATGCGGGACCCAGAGAACACACACATCTGGTGTCCTGGTCCACCAATGACCTTGTCTACTCAAGGTGCACAGGAATGGCAGTCCCCCATCCCTGTACTTGCAGTGTCCTTAGGAGAGGGGATCAGGACAGGCAGTCCCCTGGCTTGTGGTAGGTGCCTGATGGTAGGATTTGGGCCAACTGACAGAGGCTGTGTCAGCTGTCAATTTCCTCATGCCATGTAGCACACCACGACACCAATGACTTGGGTTCCCTGGCTCACATATGCCCCAGCCTGTCCTGGGGACCCTGGACACCCCTTCCCATACTTCGTGCTAATCAGGATCCTCCACTGGACCTAACACCTCAGGGGAGGGCTAGGTCTCACCCGAGGAATCCCGCGGGGCAGTGGCACCTCAGTGCAGGCTATCTGTCTGCCAGACAGGGCTGCAGCAGCAGGTGTGAGCCGGGAAAAGTGAGTGGTTCTCCGCTGTCCCTCATGCCTGTAGACTGCCCTTCATCAGGATTCTTGCATTTCTAGAGCTTTAGTCTCCCAATTGTAGAATGAGGGCTCTGTAAAAGTCCTCTCTCTGTATATTTAAAAAGAAATTTTTTTAAACTGATCTCCACATCCAGTATGGGGCTCAAGCCCACGTCCCCAAAATCAAGAGTCCTATGCTTCTCTGATTCAGCTGGCCAGGCTCCCTGAGCCCTCTACACTCCTAAACCATATAGTTCTAGAATTAAGAACAGGGAGAGGGAGAGGCCAAGCGGTCCTGCTGTTTGCCCCTAGGAATTAGAAATGCAAACCCTCTCTCTAAGCATGAAGGACTCAGGCTGAGCTGGCAGCCCCAGCAGAGGGTCCGCTGGTCACTCTACAGTGCAACTCTGGCCCTCGGCTCCAGCCCGGCACAGCGTGGATTTAAACTTCTGAACTCGGCAAAACCTGGGGACCTTCTGACCACTGTTCTCACTTCCTCATACAGCAGCCTTGGCCTGAGATCCTGAAGCTGAGCCAGTGCTCAGAGTTTTTTTACTTGTTGAAACCAAAAGGCTTCACCTTCTAGTTCCCTCCACTCTGCACTACAATAATCAGCCCAGGATCCCTAACCGCCCACCCCGACCACACCCCAATTCACTGTCTCAAAGCTTTCTCGGCCTTAAAGGACCAATGGGATTCTCCAAGATCCAGCGCCCGAGCTCCTGGCCAGGCATGCTGAGCCTGCTCACTGCGCATGTACTGTGGGGCTAGGTCGCACAGAGCTGGTAACATGCGCCCAGGAGTACGGACTTCTGGAAGGCACACGCTGTATGAGCTCAGCAGCATGGAGCTCTGCTCGCCTGGACTGTCAGCTACCTGAAAACCTGGGTCCCCTTCCACCTTCCAGGGCTTCCCCTAAGCTTCTGACCAGGGCAAGGCCAGGGCAGTGGTGTGACTCAGGGACTGTCTATTCTTTCCACCTGGACAAAGAAGCCAGGGTCTATAGCAGCACTGGAGTGACTGCTGTGTGTAGGCCCCAAGGACGAGGAATGGGACACAGCCCTCCACGCTCAAGGACCTACTGCCGGCTAAAGGAGGCCAGATGTGCGCCCAGACAATCTGCATCTTTCATAAAGCCAGCTGATGGTGCCAAGTGCCTCATGGGGGCAGGTTTCCTGCAAAAGCGGACACTCAGGCTGAAGGACGGCGGGGTCATTCCAAACTGAAGGCAGGGTGGGAGGGAAGGCACACAGCTGGTGGGCAGCACAGGGGTGTGCAGTGATAAGCAGCTCGGTAATGTGGGACACAAGGGTGGTGGGGGTGAGGCTGGAGGGTTGGGAAGGGGCCTCCTGGGCCAACCAAGGAACTTGCACTTCATAGGTGATGGGGCTTCGGGCAGGAGAGAGGCAAGGTCATGTGTGCTCTGGGGACTGAAACCCTCATGGTCGAGTGACACATGGGTGGAGGGTTGAGAATGGAGGTGGTGAGACCAATGAGAGGCTGAAGGAAGCTGCAGCAGCCCTGGAGGTGGGGCAGCACCAGCAGAGGGAGGGTCCCGGGGAAGTGGGACACGAGGAGAGTATGAGCACACAGGAATGACGTAAAGACAGGTGCAGGGTGAGGCCAGTTTCTGGTGTGGTGACCGGGTACATGGTGGCGGTGTGAAGAGAGAGGGGACTCAGAAGAGGGAACACGCGTGGGGAAGAAAGTGATGGCCATCTTGCCAAATTTGTGCCAGAGGGAACTGGCCCAAGAACCTGCTGGTATGCAGAGGTGCTGGGCAGACTCACCCGCTGATGATCTCCTTGGTTTCCGCCCGGATGAAATGTTCCTTCTCAGGGGTCAGAATGCACAAGGAGAACTTCTGACCTGTCCGGCCCTCCCCATCCACCACGTCTGTGCACTGGTTCATGTTGATGGTGCCCTGAGGCAGGGTTGTGGGCTGCAAAGAAGAAGATGGGGCAGGGGGTCACGCAGAGACGAGCACTCATGGGTCAGAGTATGGCAGCATGGGCTGTCCCCACACCCCCAGGCCCTCCCAGCCCTCTGGCAGCTGTGTAGATCCCCAGTTACAACAGGGGCACAGGGTGGTGCTCTGCCTCGTCCCCACCCTCATGGCCCCACTTTTGTCGTAGCCATCCCAGAGAGGAGAGGTGACAGGCCTGCTCTTCTCAGAGGACATCCAGCTGGACATTCCCTCCTAGCGGGAGAACAAGATCCTAGCTAGTAGTGGGGGAAGGGAGAGAGGCAGGAAGGGGACAGCTCCGTAACGACAGCTGGAAGGACAGAGGCAGCCAAGAGTCTGGTCTCCCAGGGGTTACAGCTCCGAGAGAGAGAGCAGTGAGAAAAAGCTCCAGAGGAGGTGGTTCCAAAATAGCAAGATTATTTTTAGAGGCACGGAGGGAACCGGAGAGAAGCCACATCCTGGAAGGCGGGCTGTGGGGCTGGCAGGCTGGAGCCACAGTTATCAGAGATGCTGTAGAGGCAGACTGAGCCCACTCAGGGCAGGTGACCCCCCACCACCTGGCAGGACTGCCCAGCCGACGCCGGAACAGCGAATAAAAACTTTTTCCTGTTCTGACACTGTTAGACACTGAAATGAGGAAAAGAACACCGAGAACAAGCAAAGAAGGCATTTAGAGGTTCCTGCTGGGGTGGGGGCAGCAAGGAGGACGTTCCTGGAGAGGATCTGTTAGCCCTGCACCCTCTGGCCTCTCACCTTCCCCCAAACAGGAAGGCACTCATGGGAGGGAAGTGAGGCACCAGGGCTGTCACCATCCCAAGGGCAAAGAGCTCCTGGCCTGGAGTCAGGCAAGGCACTACCCTAATGCCCCGTTCTGGTGGCTCTCCCAGCAAGGGAAGCCTTGGCCAGGACCCCTGATGGTGTGAGCGACGAGGTGGGGAGGCTGCCCGACTTCCCCGGCAGCTGCCAGCTTCCCTACTGAGTGGCCCCCAAGGATTCGGCACTTCCTGAGCTGGGTTCCTGACAAAGCGGCAGGGGAAGAAATAGCCCTGGTGGCCAGCTGGTGGCTGCTTTATCAGGTACCTCCCTCCTAAGGCTCTGAGGTAGGTCCTAGCCCTGCCTGGCTGCAAGCTCCCTGTTGCCAGGGCACGGGGAAGAGGCCTGCTCTGAAGGTCAAGATGCTGGGTTCGGTGTGAATGCCAAGCTCAGGCCAACTCTAACCGCTACCAGAAACCCTTCTTCATCTGCCAAACGAAAGGAAGCAGGAAGCTCCCAGACCCCCTCCAGCTGGAGTGCATATGAGCTTCCTGGTACTTTCCAGGCCAGCCCACCAGCATCTCTGATGCACTGCTACCTCCCTCCTCAAGTCCTGGTATCCAACTACAGAAGTTGGACCAGAGGAGCACTGAGTGCCAGAGCCCTCACCCAGCATGGCTGCTGGCTTTCTGGTCCGCAGGAGGGGAAGGAAGTAAGGTTCCCAACTCCCCAAACCCTTTCCTTATGGACCCTCTGGGCACAGCTCAGAATGCAGGTAGCAGGGCAGGTGAGCCAGCTGTGAGAGAACAGGGAGGCCTCTGACTTCAGCTGGGGCTAGGGGACGGGCCCGAGTCCCACTTGTGAGGGTGGGCCACACGCATGCTAGGATGCTCTTCCTCAGGAAAGCAGCCTTGGAGGGTCTCTCCTGGGCACTCCTGAAGAGTCCTTGAGCTGGGAAAGGGGGCTTGTTGGGTTATCCTGCAACCAACCAAAGGAGTTCTTCAGGAGCAGTGAACAAGGGGGGAGGCCTGGACCCACCCACTGGTCTTCTGGCTGGGGAGACCCATGAGCATGTAGAGGCTGAGTCCCCCTCCCCAGACGAGTGCTCCTCCACAGCTTCAAGAGAGCACCCCTCCAACCCAGGGCAAGGCCTCCTAGGCTTCCCCACCGCCTTGTTCCAGTTCCAGTCCTACTCTTCAGAATTTCTAATCCCAGGTCTTCTCTGGCATCATGCCACTGCCCCATCTGAACCCTCTTTGGGCAAACTAGGGGTCGTGGCCTCTGCTCTCTCAGCTCAGCCTCCCCACGCAGAGGCACACGCTCCCAGTTGGTACCGACAAGGCTCCCTGGGGTGGCTTCTCCCAAGGCTTCTCTGGGGTGGGTCCTCTTGTATATGAAAGAGGGACACTGACGCCACGGGTTGCTGTGAGTATTAGGGCCATGAGCAGGAACACAGAGCCCAGAGCGGGAGAGGGGAGGGCAGAGGAGCTCTTCCAGGGTGACTTTTCCTCCTTTGTCCTTGATAGCCCACCCAATGCTTGGACTCATGGGTGTCACAGGTGCCAATGTATGCCCACCTGTGACACAGGGATGCATGGATTAAGTTATCTGTGCCAATACCTTATAAACTATCACACACAGACACACACACAGGTAAGCTAAACAGTGACAGTAAAACAGGCCAACAGAAATTCTAATACTCTTTTCTCCCTATACTTTCTAGTGGGCCATCTGAAGGCACGTGCTCATCTTTAGAAACTACCATTCCAGGGCTCAGTGGTCATGAAACTGCTCGCCATTCCCTCATGCACAGTCACTGGGTTTGCTGGACACGTGGCCAGAAGCTAGTGATGAGATTTCCCAGCTAGCCTTGCAGCGGAACGGGGTCATGGGACCTAGTTACAAACCAGGCCCTTAGACATCTGACAACCTCTCTGGGCCTCAGTTGTTAACGTATACAAAATGAGTTCTCTCCCTCCTTCCAGAAGAGCCTTCAGAGGTGTCAATCAAAGGCAAAAACAACAAGCTACAGCTGCAGGAAATGAACATTTATTTACTACCTGTGTGTCTTGTGATTACAACCTCTCTCAGGCTTCCTTAAACACTATTCATGAGGTGGGCATAATCTAACCCTGTCGCATACAGGGAAGGGGGAGGAGAGGCAGGTGCTGTGGAAATAGTTCCTCCTGAGTCTCAACAGTGCCACCTGCCGTGAAGTTGCTCACTGTCTCAGGTGGGTACCGAAGGCCAGGCCCCGGGCCAGTGCGTCCTCTCACGGACGACTCCCAAACTCCTATGATGCTGTCTGTACCGCCACCCCCATTTGCCCCTTCGCTAGTCTGTGCTCAACCACAACTCCTGCACCCAGAGCTTGGGTGCTTTAGCCAAGGGCCTCCAGAGAGCCCCCAGGCCCAGGTGTGGCCCTCCCCACTTCAGAGCAGGAGCAGGTCATACCCGTCCATATTCTCAGCATGGATGAGAGAATGGATCCTTGACAACCCATCTCCCAGCTGGCCAGCCCCTCTGCTTGAAGAGCAAGGGCAGATATCTAGGCCGCAACCCAAATCCAGCCAGAGGGGTGCCCTCGCTCCCATGCCATCCGCAGAGACCCAGTTCCATCTGACAAGCTCCCTGCTCTCATTTCGCACCTCCAGCTGTGAAGAATCCAGGCCTCCTACCAGGCTGAGCGGCACCCAGTTTTGCTCGATTTCAAAAAAGGGATGGCTATCTGCAGGCCTTCGAGCTCAGCTGTGTTGCCAAGTTATGGGTTAACTCTTTAGCCAGCAATGTCACCAGATGGCCCTCTAGCCATCTGGGGGTTTCCAGTCCTCTTCTGGTCTCCACACGACACCAGCTAAGATGGCAGAGCTGCGGCAGTGTCAACGAATCCCCAGGCCGGAGACCACGTAAGCATGAAATGACCAAGCCGGAGGACTAAGACAAGGGCCTCTCTCTGGGGATGTGATGACATCCAGCCCTCCTGTCATCCGCCCAATGGCCCACAAAAGGCCAAGGAAACCTCTGTCCACTGTAGCTGGGCACTTGTCAGACGCTTGCTTTGAAAGATCCTCCCACAAAAGCCTTACCCCCTGGATACCCTCCAACCCCATCCCTGGCCCAAGCAGGTGCACTTTGGGGAAAACAGGTAGCCTCCACTTCTTGTTGGATCCTGGAAGTTTGGAAGGTAAGCTTCTCTCAGAGAGATAGAAGAGGAGAGTAGGACAGAAGTACAAAGAGGTGCCCTTTACAGCTACAGGTGGGGACCCTTTCCTCCAGGAAGCTGTGCTTATACAATCAGAGGTCAGGTAAAACTTGGATAGAATGGCCCACTTCTCCATTCAGATGGGTAAACAGAGACCCACAGAAACAAAGGCTTTCACCCAGGGCCAGGAAGTGCTCACAGAATCTCAAGGTCAAAAGTTCCTTTCAAGGTGAAGGCCAACGCAGTGCACTGCAGGTCCTGCAACAGTTCGTGTATTTCAAAACTATCTGTCCACGACTGACTGAGAACCACACATTTCATGCTGGGAAGAACAGGTGTATGGGCATGCACACACACAGAATGAAAAATCAGGGATCAAGACTTTTCCCACCTGTCCTGTACTCCGTATTATTGCTCCATCACACTCCCTACGACCCACTTAAGGAACAGGACAAGCAGTGCTATTCGTTGACAGCGGTCAGCCAGCACCTCTGTGCACTGCCAGAAGTAGGCGTGAGTATGCTCCAGGTAGGCCAAAAAGACTCTCCTTGCAGGAGGAGCCACCGGGGCAAGAATAATTCCAACTGTCTTCTAGGGTCGGCCAGGGCTCTGGATAAGAACTTACAGGTTCACCCTGATGACAGCCTCAGAAGGAAGGCACTGTAATGGCTTGTAAGTGGGGCCCAGAGGGATAAAGGGCCCTGGAACCCACTGGGGTCACCCAGGACAAGTGTGGCCCAGGGTTACTGCCGAACCAGTAGGATCAGACACGGCCTAGGCAGTAACACAAGCTCCCTTGCCCTCCTCAGAGAGGGGGAAAGCAGCTCCCATAAGCTCCTGTACAGAGGCTGGCGGGGCAGCCACACCAAAGGCTTGGTTAGGCCACCTGAGCCAGGTCCAGGGAGAGACCACATACATCCTTTCTTGAGGATTAAAGGAGGTCAGACCAGAATTTTCTGTGGAAGGAAGGTGTCCCGTGGGGAGCTTCTCTGAGTACTGCACCCCATGTCAGGCGCCCCTGGAACCCCATGCCCTGAGAGGAACACATGCTGGTCAGGACCACAGAGACTGTCTCTGGCTCTTCCTACTATCAAACTGCTCAGAGTCCTGACTTGAACGAATCATGAGTCCCTCTCACAAGAGGTGGACACCAAATGCCATGCAGGTGTAGAACAGGCCACCTGATGCTCCGCCCTCCAAGGCCACAGTTCTCCCTAGCGCGCAGCTCTCTTTAGATGGATAGCCTCAAAGTCCAAGTTCTCAGAGAAAACTGGAAAGAAAAATTGAAAAGGAGTCTTGAGACATAACCACGAAACCACCCTGAATCGGAGAGCAAAAGCCCCCACTGGCCCCTCTGGCAGCTCAGAGAAGGCTTCCCCCAACCTCAGCCAGGGGCCTCAGGGCAGCGGGGAGGGACGAGGAGCTGCTTAGGTGCCCGCCAGGCCGAACTGCTTTCCTCCAGTTGCCTGCATGGCCAGAAGCCAGCGAAGTTCCCTGGCCAGGCGTGTGGCCAGCCTCCCCTGGATCCCACAGTCCTCATGGCTTACTGGGCAGTTTCACAGCCATCCCCCACACGGGAGCTGCCAGCTGCACACAGCAGCCCCGAGGCCAGGGTGCGCCTGCAGCCTCGCTGCCCGGCGTCGGATGCCAGGTCTGTCTGTGCCTGTGATCTCACACAGCCTCCTCTGCAGGAAGAAGTGACTCTGCACCCCTTCCTGCCCTTCAGGACTCCAGCATGAACCCTAACGGCTGCAACTCTGCCTGCAGGAGGAGGCTGGGCCAGCCATGCTGGGGCCTACGGCATGGAGAACTTAATCAGCTGTGGACCCATCACCCTGGGACGCGGGAACCAAACATGACCGTGCTCCCAGGCCCTTCTTCCCCACAAAGGCTCGAGAATCTAATGTAGCCTCTGGGCTTTAGGTTTCCAGTGCCTATGAGCCAAGAAGAGCACCACCTTCAGAACAGAATGCTAGCTCTGCCAATCACCATGAAAGTCACTTTGGGCAAGCTGCAAAGTTTAAGCTTCAGCTTCCACAAGTGTAAAATGGGATTAACAATATCCTTTACTTCAAATGCAAAATGGAGCAGCTGCTGTGGACAGCAGTCTGGAGATTCCTCAACAAGTAAAACATGGAGTTACCATATGACTCAGCAGTTCTGCTCCTAAGTTTACGCCCCAAAGAACTGAAAACGGGTTTCTGAACAAAACATACACAAATGTTCGTAGCAGCACTATTCACGACAGCCAAAAGGTAGAAATAGCCTAAATGTCTATTAGTGGATGCACGGATGGGGTGCCTCAGTGGCTCAGGTGGCTGAGCATGCAACTCTTGGTTTTGGCTCGGGTTGTGGTCTCAGGGTCATGGGATCGAGCTCAGCGTTGGGCTCCATCACTCAGCAGAGAGCCTGCTTCAAATTCCCTCCACCTCCCCTTCTGCCCCTCCCTGCACTCACACTCTCGAGCTCTCTAAAATAATTAAAGAAAAAAAAAAGTCAAAAACAAAGAACAAAATGTCTAGCCATACAATAAAATGGTATTCAGCCATAAGAAGAATGAAACTTCGACACACACTTCAATGTAGATGAAAACATTACGCTAAGTGAAAGAAGCCAGAGACAAAGGGACAAACATTGTATAGTTTAGTTTCGATGAAATATCCAGAATAGGCAAATTCACAGAGACAGAAAGCAGATTAATGGTTGCTAGGGGATGAGTGGGGGAGTGGGGAATGAGGAATGACTGCTTAATGGGTATGAGATTTCTGTTTGGAATGATGAGAAAGTTCTACAACTAGATAGTGGTGATGGTTGCAAAACTTTACCAACATACTAAATGCCACTGAACTATACACTTTGAAGTGGTTAATACAGTAGTTTTTTTGTTATGTGTATTTTACCACAATAAAAAAAATCCCTCACCTCACAGAGCTTGCCACGAGACTAGAGAGGATACTGTTCAGATGAAGTGAGGGCTCAGGGTTGGCACAAAACCCAGGCTGCTTCCCCTGCTGTTTCTCAGTGCACACACACACACAGTCTCCACCAAGCAACGGGGTGGTGGTAAGAAGACAATTTATTCAATACATTTTCTCTGAATGCTTCCCACAAGGAAAAGGGAAGAAGGCATTAGGCACATCTGTCTCCTACCTGGGGACAGAGAAGAGGCCAGCAGGGTGAAGACAGAGAACTGGCCTGGCTGGACTGGAGGGAGCTCTAGGCACCACGGGCCATCCTCTCCCTGAGAACTGAGGCAAAGCCAGGCCTCAATGCCCACACTGGAGGCCAGCAGCTGGCCCAAGATGGCCACCAGGAGGCTCTTGAAAATGACAGGCCAAACCAAGGGCAGCAGAGTAGCTCATATTTATTCTCTGTGCCTCCTGGCCCCTATCTCAAGGCCCTGGGGTGTTCATCCTTCTCTAGAGCACCAGACACTTCACCTGCACTGTGGTCAGCCTTTGTCCCCATCCACTCCCAGGCACAGGCAGGCCCATGTTTGAGTGTCGCATCCACGTCTTTCCTACTGCCCACCATACAGTCACCCCACTGCCCACTGGTCCAAATCAAGCCAGGCAGATGGGAGTCTCAAACCTGCGATGTGTTCTGGGGGAGGCATGGCAGGAGCATCTGGCATCCAGTGGTAAGGTCTATAAAATATTTATAGACATGGCACTTAGTTCCTCAGCACTGTTCAGCAGTTAGAACCCGGGGCAAGGTGGGCCCCCTGTGGCTGCCAGTACTGGCCCCAGAACCTTCCATGAGCATGAACATGGCCGTGCCTTAGCTGTTCCCTCGGGCTCAAGCCCAAGCTCTCCACCCTGTGTTTGAGGCTCTCGAGAGCCCCTTCCTCATAGGCCTAGGTGACCCACGGAGAAACAGGCCAGCTTCCTTCAGAGTCATCTCCTGCCAGATGTCTGCCTCACATCCTTTACCTCCTGGATGGTCACCCTGTCCTCTCTGAAGGGAAGAGCCCTACATGTAGCCCTGGGTCCATGTATGGGTCTGCCCATCTGTTCTCCATGCTAGCTGGTAAGGTCCTCAATAAAATAAATTTGATTTCCCTCTATATGTCTACGCTGGCCCAGCTTTAGCACATATTTTTGAATAATATATGAAACAAACCAACCACTCTAAAGGTATACTGCAGATTCACTGTATAAACACTATGCTTTGTTTATAAATATTTTAAAGCATATGTAACATAATAAATATTATAAATGTTTCACTTATCAAGTTGGAATACCCAACCTTACCAAATCCCATGTTTGTTAAGTGGACAGTGGGACGCTCCTCGTGCAAAGGTGAGAGCGTAACAAATCCTCCACTGTCTGAAGGGCATGAGGGGTAGGAGCTGGCCTGAAGGAGAGGCAGGGCCCAGAAATCCAGCAGATGATCAAGTTGAAGGCAAGAGGTGGGTGCAGCCATCCTGCATAAGTCCATTTATAGGAAATGGCCAGAAAAGCACATGGATAGAGACAGAAAATAGATTAGTGGTTGCCGGGGGCTGGGGAAGATTAGGAGTGATGGGTAAGGGGTACAGGGTTCCTTTGGCTGGCATGGGGTATGGGGAATATTCTTAAAATTAGATCATGGCAATGGCTGTATAGTCCTGTAACTAAAAGAAAACTACTTGAATACTTAAAAACAAAACAAAACAAAACATGGCTCAGGTAGAGAAATAATCACGATGTGCGGCTGGCAGAGGAGGCGCTTCAATTCACTCGGACTCCTGCAGGAAGAACACGCACAGCCCGCTGCCTCCAGCCCAGGCCCACAGGGTATTTGAGACCCGTCCCTCTGCCCCGCATTTCAGACATGGAAGCCAAGGCCCAGACAGGCACAAGGATTGGAGCCCAGCTTTCCAAACCCTAACCTACCTCAGCACTTTGACCTCAACTGCAGCGGCTAGAGCCAACCAGCCCCATTTATCAGCCTCTGACAACATGCGTCATCGGCACAGAGGACAGGGCTGAGCACTTACTCTGCTGGGAGGTACCTCCTGCCAGCGGTGATACTCAATGAGCAGGTGATCCTGTCCCTAGGAGGTCCCCTTCTCAAGATTTAGCTCTGGCCCCATCCAGGAGGGGGGTGGGCTATCTGAGGCATTCAGCAGAAAGGGGCCCAAAGACAGGGGAACGTCTGCTAATCCCAAGCAGCACCGGGAAGAGCTGTGCCCAGGGCCATGGCCACACTGGGGCTGTAGCCCGGGAGCTGCAGAAGAGAAGAGGGGCTGCTTAGCCCAACACGGTACGTGCAGAGGTGCTGTGGAAATGACCCACTCGGCGCTTTGTCAAGCAGCCAACCTCCCTGCCTTTGTGGGGCCTTGTTAGGGTTGGCTAAGCTTCTTTTTTTTTTTTGAGGGAAAAAAGAATACAACAAGGACCTTTTTCACTCGCTGCCAATGCCAGGAAGTTCCTTCTCATACCTGCTGTGCCAGACGGGCCTGCTGGCTTGGGCCACTGACTGCACAGCAAAGAAGTACAGGCTCCTGCCAAGCAGTCAAGGGCCCTCAGCTCTCCTTGGGAAGCCATCGCCACTCAACCAAAGCTCACCTTGCTCCTAAGACTGGAGGCAAGGGAACACAGGGAAGAACACCTTTTCTCCTCCTCACCCCACCAACCCGCACGGCTGCAGGATTCCACAAGAATCAAGGGCCCACTATGCCATATATGGCAATTAAAGTAAATCAAAGACCTAAACGTAAGAGCAAAAAATAGACAACTCTTAGAAGACAGGGCCAACAGCTTTCTAACATTGGATTTGGTATGATTCCTGGGATATGACACCAAAAGCAAAGGCAACAAACTTTTGTGTGTTGAGGAACGCCTGGGTGGCTCAGTTGGTTAAGTGTCTGCCTTCGGCTCAGGTCATGATCTCAGGGTCATGGGATCGAGCCCCGCATCCGGCTCCCTGCTCAGTGGGGAGCCTGTTTCTCTCTTTCCCTCTCCCCTGCTTGTATGCTCTCTCTCTCAAATAAATAAATAAAATCTTTAAAAAAAAACAAACCCACAACTTCTGTGTGTCAAAGAACATTATCACAAGAGTGAAAAGGCAACCCACAGAATGGGAGAAAACAGTTGCGAATCACGATCTGATAAAGAATTAATGTGCAGAATATATAAGGAATTCCTAAAACTGAAGGGAAAAAAAAAAAAAAAAAAAAAAAACAAGCAACCAAAAAAAACAATAAAAGGCTTAAAGACTTAGATAGACATTTCTCCAAAGATAAGCAAATGTCCAATAAGCACGTGAAGAAATGTTCGACACATCATTAGTTATTAGGGAAATGCAAACTAAACCCACAAAGAGATACCACTTTACACCTACAAGGATGGCTTTAATTAAAAAAAAGAAAATAACAACTGTTGGCAAGAATGAGGAGAAACTGAGACATTGTGCACTGCTAGTGGGAAGATAAAATCGTAGAGCCATTGAGAGAAACGGTAGAGTCACTGAAAGAAACAGTTTGGCAGGTCCTTGAAAAATTAAGCACAGAACTACCATATCACACAGCAATCCCACTTCTAGATGTATACCCAGAAGAACTAAAGCACGGGATTCGAGGAGAGGTTTGTACACCCATGCTCATTTTAGCATTATTCACAATAGCAAAAAGGCAGAAACAACCCAAGTGCCCACTGATGCATGACCAGATAAACAAAATGTGGCATACACATACGAGAGACTATTATTCAGGCATAGAAAGGAATGAAGTTTGGATACACTGGATATCATGGTTGAACTTAAAAACACTTTACTAAGTGAAATACACCAGACACGAAAGGACAAACATTAGTGTTTACCTGCTATGGAGGTAAACTCTTTCAGAGTTTTGGAGATGGATGGTGGTGATGATGAGGGTTGCACAAGCATGTGAATACACTGAATGTCATCGAACTGGACACTGACAGGATAGTGTCGTGTTATATATACCTGCGCACACACAAACGTATTCACACTCACAAAGAACCAACTGTCCAGGCCAACTTGGACTCCCACGTCGGGAAGAAAGACAACCTCACATCGGGAAGAAAGGCAACCTGTAGAAACAGGGCAGCGGGCACAGGCAAATGCCTCCTGTGGGCTGACGTGCTCCTGTGTGGAACTGATCACAGAGTGATGGAGCCTGGCCAAGGCTAGCCCAGCTTACAGCGGCCGTGCATGAGGTCCTCCCCAGCAGAGAACAGAGGCCTCAGTGAGCACAGATCTCAACCCACCCCCCCCCAGTTTCCTATTCCCACCTCTCCCCATTTCCAATCCTCAGCTCAAGGGCAGGAGGGACACATCTCCCCGCAAAGCATGAAACCCCAGAATCCTGCTGTTCTTTTCTCCTATAGGGTATCAATACTTCACACCACAACTGGACCTGGACAACGTAAGAACTATTTTCCTGGAAGGTATGATGACCTCAGGTACAAACTATGAACAAATGAGCACCTGTTACAGCTATGTGCTTCTGACTTGAACAGGACTAGTCTGGTTTAGTACACTGGCCTAGTCTGGCACAGAGCCAGAAAGCTGACTTCCTGAGCTCTGGCCCTGGAAGTCAATCGATTTCCTTCACCTCCCCTCCAACAGAGCCACTAAACCACGCCTTCATAGTTTTGCCTTCTTGGTTTCCACCTGGCACCTGTGCCCCTCTTACTCCCCAGTTCTTGGCCAGCCTGCCTGCCTGCCTGCGCAAATGTCCCTTGTCTCGGCCCCTTCTCCTGGTAGGTCATACAGTCTTTGGGGGCCGACCTAGAAGACTCCTGTCTGACTCACACCTGGGCCTGTGGGAGTGTGGCCCCTGCCTAAGTTCTCGGGAACCAGACGCTACTTCAACTTTATACTTACAACCCCATCTACTGAGAGTGAAGGAAGTCTTCAAGGCCCTGCCTACGAGCCCATGTATCACCTTACAGACTTGTGGGACAGATGTTTAGGTACAGAGGACAGACATTTATTGGCACCTACTGCATGCCAGGCACTGTGTTACGGGGGTGCAGCTCCCAAGAATCCTCAGACCCCAGACAAGTGAGGCAGGCAGAGGAAACGAAGGCCCAGACTGGAATGCTGACGGTGTATGGGGTGCAGAGTGACTGACTGGGATATGCGGAAAAGACAGAGCCAGAAGGACTCAAAGTCTATGAGGCTGAGAATGAAGAGCAGCCAGGGATGACACTGGGATTTAGGCCTCTGATTCAGGGCTAGAACAGGTACTAAAGAACGAGATTTTTTTCCTTCCTTCATTCCTTCTGATGTGGGAAACAGAGGTAGAAGAAAAGTTACTAAATTTCCTTAACCTCTGCCAAGTCCTTGAAACAGGCAGAGTGGCGTTCCTCTAGACTCAACTGCCTCCACCTTCATACTTTGCTAAGGGCAAAAGGCAATCCTAGCCTGACCGTACGCCTCCCACCCCAAGAAGGATCCTGTGGGTCTGCCTGAACATATACAAATTCCTTTGGAAACTTCCTTTATCTCTAAACCCTCCAAGATACATGCTGGGGATCATCCCCAAGCATATGGCCCACCGATATATATCTGAAGGGTCTCATGACTAAGGTTTTATTAGACAGTAATAAATGACCTT
The DNA here is from genome assembly GCF_009829155.1 of Mustela erminea. Classification (NCBI taxonomy): domain Eukaryota; kingdom Metazoa; phylum Chordata; class Mammalia; order Carnivora; family Mustelidae; genus Mustela; species Mustela erminea. The sequence goes on along the minus strand of NC_045631.1, from coordinate 12,272,420 downwards.
TTCCCAATAACTGCTAGCCCCTCAAGGTCCTGGAAACCTTGCTTCCAAAATTCCTTAGAAACCTATGCCATCCCTGACTGCCTCCCATCTTGCAAGCATATAACAGACCACTCCTCACAACCCCAGGGCAACAGTTCTTTCTGTCCACAGGTCCTGTCCCCATGCTCTAATAAACCACCATTTTGCACCAAAGATGTCTCAAGAAGTCTTTCTTGGTCTTCGGCTCTGGACCTCGACCTACCGAACCTCACTTATATTCTAAAAAGTTCGTTCATCCTTTCCTTTTCTCCTTCCTTTCTTCCTTTTGTGCTCGGCCTATATTCCAACTACCTTTTTTCTACTTCCCTGCCTTCACAGAAAACAGACCCTCCTAAGCTAACGCCACAAGTAATGGGACTCAGGCAGCCAGGATGAGAAGGCAAGTGGAGTTGTAGAGGCAGAGAGACAGCAGCCTGTTTAAACTGTGCGAGCTGGAAAGTTCTCAAGGAGACCACTAAGGGCTGGCCGAGAGGACAGCCTGGCTGGAGCAGGGGTGTGGCAGGAAAGGGAAGAGATGCGTCCAGGGGTGAAGGACAAGGATAGGTCCAGGGGTGAAGGATGGAGCAGGAACACTGGCGGGGCACAGTCTGAGGAAATGAGGGAGGCTGAAGGGGGTGGCAATCAAGAAAAGGACTTAAACTCAGCTTTCCTCCTCTCAGTTCAATGGAGACAGGAACAGTGACAGTCCCTGTCAACAGTCATGTCACTTCCCAACAGAAAGAGCTTCCTTCTGGGAAAGGATCATGTCCATCAGAGTGGAAGGCCTGAGACACTGGGTATCCAGCAGGTGACAAGCAGGGCCCTGAGGGATCAGACAGCCCAAGGGCACTCAGGCAGCTGGGCAGAGCTGACCTCACCCCATGAAGCCCAGGGCCACCAGGTGGCCTTCCTGGAGCCAAGGGATCCCAGGTCCTCCCTTGTGGGTTAGGGCAACCCAGGATTTGGCAGCTGACACAGAGCCCCAGCAGGCCACTCGGTCCTCCCGTGATCTCTCTCAATCTCCACCTGCTCTGAAATGCCTCTCAAAGCAGCCCCAGCCACAGTCCAAGGAGGCCATCTTCCTCCAAAAGAAGGAGCAGAGAAGGTGGCTTGAGGATGGGGCTCACACAAGTCAGGACTTAACAAAGGCCAGAAATAAACAGAACTTGGTTCATAAGAGTGACAAGCAGTGGAGAGAAGGGTCCTAAATAGAGGCCTACAGGAGCCAACTGAAAGACCCAGGGCTGTGTAATCTAGAGAATGAGGAATGACTGAGGAGGGGCTGGGGTTAATAGGGCCACGGTCTCCAAAAATCATTAGTTCAACAAACGTGCACTGGACACCAGGCCCCGGGGGCAGACATGGCACCCACCACACAGAGGGCAGTGCAAAACGGAGGCATCAACACAGCCTGGGGGAAGCATGTACAAGGAAGTTCAATGTCTTGAAGGCTTCTCGTGGCACCAGGACCAGACCTGTCTGGCAAGCTCATCACGGGAAGAGCCAGGCTCAGGGAGCAGGAACTGCAGACACGGAGTTCAGGGGGAGATGAGGAAGGGCATTTGCTAAGGCTCTTTCAATACATGAACATTTTGTCGCTGTAAATCTGAGGATGGCATCATCTTCACTGGCATCACCTCCCCCGGGCAGGGAAGCAGGAGGTAAGGAGTGAAGCACAGGGAAGGGATGGGGGGCGAGGGGAGCCCAACAGCAGGGGCTGGAGCACAGGTCTGACCTCACAGCAAGACCAGGGCACAGTGAGGAAGCAGGAAGGTGAGAAAGCTGCCAGTCCTCCCTCCAAATGCTGAGGGACCGGATGATGGAGGAATCCGGCCTCAGTTCCCCTGTTTTGGTCCTGATGCCTTGGTTTAATCAGACAGAAAATTCTGAACGAGTCTTATCACTAAAGCACAGCTAAGCCTGAGAAGGATGCCAGGCCTCTATGGTCATTCACTCCCCACCGTCATCCGTCGCCACCACCACCAGGCCTCCCACTGCAGAGGCAGGGAACAGAGGCTCCTGGCTCAACAGGTCACATGGCAAGGTGCCTCCAGCCACAGGGAGATGGAGGGAAGCCCTTGGTAACGCTGCATTCGTGACCTGAGCCCACCCACTGTCTAACTTCACTCCCACCACCCCAGCTCCACTTGTTCTGTGCTGCACACCTGCCTGGACTTCCTGGCCAGGGGGGTGGGTCTTCCTTTCCTTCAAGGGCAACTCCGCTGACACCTCGTTTAGCAGCCTTCCCTGGTTTCCCAGTCTAGAGAGACTTCCTCTTTCTCCAAGATTCTATGGTACTTCCTGTATGTACGTATGTATGTTTGTATGTATGTATTTGAGAGAGGGAGAGGGAAAGAGAATCCCAAGCAGACTCCCTGCTGAGCACGGAGCCTAATACGGGGCTTGATCTGATTACCCTGAAATCACAACCAGAAACGAAATCAAGAGTCAGATGCTTAACTGACTGAGCCACCCAGGCGCCCCTCTATGGTACTTCATTTAACAATATTTTTTAAAAGAAACTTTTATTTCAGGATAGACTTAGATTTACAGAGAAGTTGAGAAATTGGTACAGAGAGTTCCCACATACCCTTCACCCATTTTACCCTGTAATTAACACCTCACAACAGTGTGGTACATTTATCATTAATGAATCAACCGTGCTCTAGGATTTTTATTCTATTTATTTATTTGACAAAGAGAGAGATCACAAGAAGGCAGAGAGGCAGCAGAGAGAGAGGAGGAAGCAGGCTCCCTGCTGAGCAGAGAGCCCGATGTGGGGTACGATCCCAGGACCCTGGGATTAAGACCTGAGCCGAAGGCAGAGGCTTTAACCCACAGATCTACCCAGGCGCCCCCAGTGCTCTAGGATATTAACTTAAGTCCCTACTTTATTCCAATTTCCTTAGTCTCCTCGTAACATACTTCTTCTGTGCCAGGACCCCACATTACATTTAGTCGTCAATCACCTTAAGCTCCTCTTGGCTGTCACACTTTCTCAGACTTGCCTTATTCATGATATCACCGGTCAGATATTTTGTAGAACATCTCTCCATTGGAATTTGGCATTTTTCTCCTGGTTCTACTGGGGCTCGGGGTTTGGGGGAGGAAGACCACGGAGGTGAGGCCCACTCGTCTTCCATCCTATCCAGGGCACAGGACTTCTCACTGTTGACGGCGACTGGGAACACCTGGCTGAGGTTGTGTCCACTGGCTGCACTCTGCGCTCTAGAGTTGTTGTTTCCCCTGGGGTAGGAGGGAAGTCTTTGTGCGTAGCCGGCCCATAAGCAGTGGGGAGTTAGCTCCAGCTCCCTAAGCGGCGAGTCGCCACCCAAGTTATTTGGAATTCCTCTGCAAAGAGATTTTGTTTCTTCTCCTTTACTTGTTTATTTCTTCAATCATTTACTTACATGGACTTGTGGGTATTCATTTTATACTCCGGATTATATTCCAACTCTGCATTATGTATTTTTTTGTTGCTCGAATTATGTCTTTTGCTGTAGCTTCAGTCAGTGAGGGGGGCCTCCTTGGTCGGCTCCTGTGTCTCTGACAGATCATGTGTGTGCATGTCTGACAGATCACGCTTGTGTGCAGTGTGCACACAAGCACATTCTCCAAGTGCTCCCCTAACGCCTGGCACTAGAAGGTGCTCCAGGCCCAGCCTGTGTATTTCCAGCCCGGACCCAGAGCCAGCCACTTCTCTGAGCAGCCTGCTTAGGAGCTTATAGAAGGTACTTAGAGCCAAGACCCAGGTGCTAGGGATGCTCACTGCTGCTGGGACATTGTGGCCTCCAGGCCTTCTGAGCCAACAGCACAGAAATGGAGGCGCACAGAATCCGTCCGTGTCCACCCACCTACATCCACCCTTCCCTCTCTGTCTGTCTCTCCTTATATAACGCTATTAAACTCAGCATACTGCTAGCTCTGCCTCTAATCCAGCACCACATGGATCGTGCTAGCTTCTCCCCACCACCTTCTTTTTTTTTTGCCTGGAAGCACCCACTCCAACAGTGGCCCCACTATCCACCGTCCAATTCCTTAACTGTCCAGTCACGGTGCACATGCCCAGCAGTTCTAGAACTGCTAGCCAGTCCCCTACAGGAAAGAATGTTGTCCACAGGAGCACAGTGCGCATGGGCACTCCTTTCTGCCTTTAGTCTCGTACATTCCGCTCATTTCCGGGGGCGCACAGCTCCTTTCTTCACCACTACCTGCAATCTTATCCCAGTGAAGTGCCAGGGAGAGAGCACCTGTCTGAGTTCCCCACACACCCAAGAGCTCAGCAGGGAGCAGAGCAGACACTAGGTGAGCATGTTATGCCTGCTGTATGAGTTCTTGAGCCCTCTCTCCCAGGACATGTTAGATTAGGAGGGAAAGGAGAAGACCAAAGACAAAAGAGAATGAGGAGGGACTCAAGGCACCCCTGGCGGAAGCGGTTCGTCAGGCCTATAGGAGCTGTCTCTCGGGAGCCCTCCAGGGGCAGGTGGGCGGGAGCCACGAAGAAGGCGGAGGCTGGCACACAGGCAGGCAGGCAGGCGGGCTGGAGCATCGGTGGCCTTATATGGAGATTCCCACAGCCCAGCTCCCAGCCTTCCACTCTGCCTTAGCTTGGGAGGAAGGGGGTGCTGCTGTCCCATGCAGTTGAGCTGCTTTCTTACCTACAGCCCTGCCAGGTAGATCCTAGGTAAACAAGCTGTTCACTGTGACACCCTTGCAAGGCACTCGGCTGCCGGGAGCAGTGACAGCCCCCAGAGCCCATCTGCAGCAGCTTCCCACTCACCCCTGGCGCTGCGGGGCAGAGCAGGGAGGAGAGGCTCTCCAGGACCACAGCCTCACCAGAAAGGCTAGAAAGAAGGCAAGCAGTCTTAAAGCGCAAGGTCTTAGAGCTTAAAGCAGTGATTCTCCACTTCTGCTGAATCATGGAATCACCCGGGAAGATTTTTAAGTAGACGTTCCATATCCAGAGACTCAGATTTAAATTTTCTGGGGGCGTCAGAGTTATTTAAAAAGTCCCCTAGTGCTCCTAACGTCCATGCAGAGTGGGGCACAACTGCCCCATGGGGGGACCCAGATCCGCGTGGTGCCGCAGCAGGCTCGATCTGTGGCTGGCTGGCTGGCTGGCCCAGGGCGGCCATCCAGCTGGATGAAGTCACTCACACAGCTTTTGGCCAGGCCCAAGAGGACCCGATGAAAGCAAAGACAGAGAGGGGGAGCAGAGACAAAACACAGCTGGGCAGAGCTTGCTGGTAGAGGGAGGTGGGGACAGAGGGGGTAGAGACGAAGAGCAGATCCCACTGGAGATGTGATTTTATAAGGTGCCCAGCACCCAGTGCTCGGGACAGTACCCCCCAAAACCCTACCAGCCGCAATGAGGCAAGAAAATGCAACCCTCAGACACGCGGAGGGAATAGGGCGGGCAGGGGAGAATGGCAGTTTCCCTTCCGATGACCCAATGAGACCCCTGGGAAAATGGAGGCCATGCCAGGCAATGATGCCGCCTGTGAAGATGTGGGGCATGGGGAAGGCAACCAGGGCCACAGCACTTGTGTGTGATGATGGGGGCAAAGCCCCGAAGAGCCCTGGCCATGGGAGGAGGTGCCATAAAGATGGCAGTTCAGGAAGCAGACTCCTGCCTCCACAACCCCTGCCCTGAGCTCTGGGTCCAGCTCCTTGGCCTCTGCTGGGTGCAAGCGTCGGCAGGAGCCCAGCGCATGAAGGGGAGCTCGCCGCCCACATCGGCAATGTGCTGAACTGCAGGGCACCCACAAGCAGTGCGCCCCCCCCCACACACACCCCTTCCACCAACCATGCTGCCGAGCCTCTGCAGCAAACAGGCCTGGGGCCACTACAGGGCTCAGCTTAACAAGACCAACTCGAACTGGAAGCTCAGATTTTAAATTGCCCTTTGGGGAGAAGCTCTCAGATTTACTTCAAGAATCCAAAAGTGCCAGAGACAGAGAAACACAAGCTTGTCATGTATCAGGAATCACTGGGCCTCCCTGGCTGTCCAGGTTCTGGAAGACCAGGTGAGAAACGGGTATGGGGGTCACAAGAGGCATCTGGCAGGAGACCCTCAGGGATGACCTGGGCCTGGGGCTTATGCTCCGAGTCTACAAGAATACTGACCAGGCCAGAGCCACGGCCATCCGTGCCTCCCCCTCCCACCAAGGACACTGGTCTCCAGGCTTCCCACAGGGCGCCCGGGGCCAAACTGCTGAGGAACCTGTCAAGCGTCCACCAGCGGCGGCAGCCCCAGACTCAGGGTGCACGTGCTGCAGCTGGAGAAGGGAACCAGCCTCAAACCCAGGGCCCAGAAATCCCTCTAAGGACAGACCCTGTGCCCAAATGCCACAAGAGTCAGGAGCAACCTGAACGGGGCCCAATCCCGCCAGGGTTCCCCCGTCACCAGGAGGAGGGGGGGCCACCTGGAAGAAGCACCCTCTTCTTCCCAGACCCACATGCTTCTCCTCAGTCCACAGAAAAACCCCACCAGCACCAACACCCTCCCTCTTGGGATAGGGAGCCTGGAGGACATCAAAACCTGACAGCCTTCTGGTTAGACTTCCAAATCACAGAAGCAGGAGCAAAGAAGTAAGGAAATGTGGGGAAGATGGAATGCCTTCCGAGAGAAGGGGGCCCGACGTCAAGTTTCTCCTCAGTGTATCCTCCACTTTCAAAGATGGCAGCACCACAGTGAAAGAACTTGGGACGAGGAGATCCTCTGCGAGCGCCCGCTGAAGGCTCACATTGACAAGGACGTCCTCACTCTGGAAGTTCTCTCTGGTCTCTTTCTTACTGACAACTGCCAAGCAATCTCAGAAACCCCCACTTCCTGGGGCTCTGCAGTGACAACAGTCTTGTTTTAAGACCCATCTTCAAAATGCGGCATTCCCAACCTGTTCTTCCCAGGCTGAGCAGGCTTACGTACTGCTCAGTTACAGAAACTTAGCTGCAATTCTTATGCACATGTGGGGCCTTTTTTTTCATGACACTCACCAACCCTAATGAACACCCAGCAGCTGAGATATGCTCACGATGGGCTGACACATCTCCCCATGAACAGCTCTCCCCCTGGGTCTGTCCAGCGGTCCTGGCAGAGCCTTCAACTGGTCAGAGGCACTGGGAAACTCAGGCGGCCAAGTCCTGGACCAACAGCAATCCTGTCATGGGCATGGGGAGGGTGGTCTCCAGAAGCATTCCTGGAGGAACAGCCCCATCTCAACTCTCTGGACACCACAGGCTTTCTCACAGCAGGCCCTCCATGCTTCCCACTGCCACCATCAAGTCCTCCGGCAGAGGCACTTCTGCAAGCTGACCACAAAGGGTCAAGAGGCAGAAATGCCCAGAAACGACCACAGGCTTGCTGGGAAGGACCCACAGAATGGGAATCAAATTTCCTTTCACTCATCAACCATTCAGTGGACTAGTAACTACTGAGTACTTCTGCTGTGTCAGCAGGATTGAGGGGACACGACAGCCCAGAACAGCACTCCAAAGACACTTACTCTAGAGGAGCTCCCCCAACCCATCTGGAGACACCGCACATCCTGACTCAGGTGCTGGCTACACAGGTCTGCTTGGTTTGTGAGAACTCATCCAGCTGTACCTTGTGACAGATATGTAGGCTTTTCTGTATGTACGGTTTACTTCAGTAAAAGGTTTATTACAGACCTCCCTTTGGGGGAAAGATGTCTTATGTCATATACTGTCATTAAAAAAATTGCTAGAACTGTTATTTAAAAAATTAAAGTGTAAAAAAACCAAGACCAAAACCCAAACCAGAAAATCTACAGTGTATTAAAAAGGTCCTGCCCAGGTCACCGAGCATGGCCCCTTCTGGAGAGCTGCATGGTTTCCAGAGGAACAAGGCCTGACTTGAAAGCATCTCCTCCTTACTGGACTTCAGATGGTCCAAAACAGCCTCTTTTGTGCCAGGGCCTCCAACAGAACTGCCACCGCCAAGCAACCAACCCTCCCCTTCTGCCTCAGTGGATGTGACTTGGAGGCAAAATCTGCCAATCCGGCCCTGGAGACGCGTGCTTTCTCATCCCGAGGGCCTCACAAGGCCAGAGCGGTCCTGCCCCAGGAAGAGCAGCATGGGGATGGGGGCTTCCCACACAGTTAGTTGTAAGAGCAACCTGCCACAAAAATGGGCCACAGACAGTAACTGGCACCCCGGGGACTCGAGGCACGGCTGGCCCCACCATTAAGGGATGGTGGCAGAGGCCACTGCAGAGCTGGCCTAGAGCCTGCAGGTGAAGTGGTCTGAGAGAGCGATTCAGCCCTCGCTCTGCTCCCTCCAACCACAAGGGCAGGCAAACCCACACTGTGGGCAGAAGACAGCGCTCCCCAACCCTGGGGGAAAGTGAGGCCCATCTCAGGTTACGCTGAACGAGATTAGTGTCCACTTGAGGATAAACAACAAAAGTCTATTTCTAGGCTTTTGTGTGAGGCTTACGTAACCCTCAAGTAGGGAACCCTGACACAAGAGGAAATACAGGAAAAAAACAAGCACACGCGGTGTGGGACTGTTCCACAGATGGACTTGAAAGTAACAAGGCCCCTCTCGGCTCCAGCATCTGCCAACCACTCCCCAAACCAGTAAGAACCCCAAGAGAGCAAACCTCAACCGAGACAGAAAACCTTACCAAGTGTCCTAGAACAGACTGTCTTGGGGAAATAACAGAACAGCGGCTGAAGAACAGAGCTGATGGCCCAGGCCACTGGGCATCAAGTTCTCTTTCGGGGGACAGACGGAAAGCAAGACTGGACGGGTCGGCCCCAGCTCCAAATAGAGGGGGCGGCTGCCTGGGCCTGCAAGGGCCTGCTCACTGAGCCCTAGGGGGTGACCTTTGGGGAGAGGCTCAGAGAAGACACAGCGGAAAGAAAACAACTGGGCCTCTGTCCCTGTGATGCTCTGCCAGCAGCCAGGGGAGGAAGGTGACAGGGACAAAGAAAGGATGGAGAAGTAGTTCTGCTTTGCGGCTTCCTAGACAAACCTGACTGCAGCCTTGGACTGTTCAGCAGGAAGGAAGGACGAAAGACACACTGCCCAATGGGCAGAGAACTTGTGCCCATTCTTCATGGCACGTCTCCTCTACCGGGGACGCAGAAGCAACTATCAGGAAAGGAAAAATAAGTTCTGGTAATTCACCATCAACTAGCTCACACAGCCAGAGGCTCAGTGCCACAAACCCCATGGACGTCTGGCCCCCGCAGGATCAACCAGGCATACCCCAGCACATGCACCCAGGAAACCACAGCTAGCATGCCAAGAAATGCTGGGCACGGGTGACAATGGATTTCACATGGCTGCATAGTAGTGTGACCTCAGGAAGGTGACTCAAGCTCTCTAGGCCTTAGTTTTTCTCGTCTACAACACGGAGGTAAAAACATTAGCAATTCATAAAGGCTGTCACGAGGGTTAGACAAGCTAATGCATACAGAGCACTTAAGAACAACAGAGGCCACACAGTATGTGCTTATAAGAATATCTACATTTTGGGGCGCCTGGGTGGCTCAGTGGGTTAAGCCGCTGCCTTCGGCTCAGGTCATGATCTCAGGGTCCTGGGATCGAGTCCCGCATCGGGCTCTCTGCTCAGCAGGGAGTCTGCTTCCTCCTCTCTCTCTGCCTGCCTCTCCGTCTACTTGTGATTTCTCTCTGTCAAATAAATAAATAAAATCTTTAAAAAAAAAAAAAAAAAGAATATCTACATTTGATCTTAGCCAAAAGGCCAAAAAGTGATGTGCTTATAAGAATATCTAACAAGTAAAATACACATCCTTCATCATCGTCCTACATTTACTCACAAGAAGACACGTGCAGAGAGGTTAAAAAATTGGTTCGACCATGGAGGAAATGCAAATCAAAACCACAAAGAGATACCACTTCCCCCGACTGGGATGGGTATGATGAGAAGATGGACAACGCGTGGGGAAGACATGGAGAAATCAGACCCTTCCTACGTTGCTGGTCAGGATGCAAAGCGGCACATCCTGTGGAAAACGGCCTGGCAGTTCCTCAAACTTACACATGGAGTTGCCATGTGACCCAACAATTCCAGTCCCAGGTATACCAACCAAGAAAACTGTAACCTCAGCTTTTAAAATTGTACATGGCTGTTGACAGCAGCATGATTCTCAACAGCCACAAAGCGGAAGCCCAAATGTGCGCCAAAAGATGAATGGACACACAAAACGTGGTAGATCCATGACAGAATATTATTCAGCCTTCAATGGGAACGGCTGCCTGACCCCTGCTGCAACACAGGTGAGCCTTGAACACCTCCTGCTGAGTGAAAGCAGCAGATACCAACGGACATATATCGTAGGATTCCATTTACAGGACATGTCCAGAACAGGCAACTCCAGAGAGCAGAAAGTTGTCCAGAGTGAGGGGGCGTTGGAGGCAAGTGGGGATGATGGGTGTGGGTACAGGGTTTCTCTCTGAACGATGACCCACTGTTCTAGAATCAGCTGTGTTGATGGTTGCCCAACTCTGTCAAATACACTGAACACCACTGAACTGGCTGCTTTCAATGCAGGTATCATATGATGCATGAATTCTATCTCAATAAAACATTACCCAAAAGAACTGTTTTTACTTGAAATTACACAATTAGCAGGTTGTTGCGCCAGGGCCTGGAGGTGAAAGTTTCTGCTCACCCAGCCCTCTGTGGCCTCTCACAGGCCTCATTCCTGGGTGTCTGGGCATGCTGGCCTCCGCTACGCTGGTATCTCCAAGTATCAGAATTTATGAGAATGCACGCAGCTTGGGCCAAAGAGAAAGTAAAAAAATGTTATGTTTGCCACAGGGAGATTTTGTAACAACCAAACCTGCCATCTTGACCTCAATTCATGTGTCTAACCTCATTCCTATTCCTGAAGGTTTCAGCAGACCACTCCCCAGGCTTGGGGGTTCTGGACAGGGTCCTCTCTGCAGAAGTATAAGCAGGTTCTCTTCCAGAACAAGGTGGTCCAGAGAAGAGGAGGTGTGAGAACGACGTGTCCATACACGCACTCACACACTCCCCAACTGGCTGAACCCATAACGTCCAGGATATAGACAGGAGGGGCAAAAAGGAGTTTCCACCGTGATCCCGAGACTCTCCCTGGCAGGCCAGTGTGTTTGCTGCGCTCCACAGATCTGAAAGCTCCTACCTCTTTGGAGGGCTGGTCATGCTCCCACATATACCTCTCTCCAGTTCCAAGTCCCACCCTGCCCCTGGTGGGAACCCTACCAGCTGCCTCCAGCTCTCCTCCCTCCCGACCCTTCACCTGGTGGTACCTGCATGGAGGCTCAGTATTGCCCTCCTTAGGTGTCCATGTGTCCACCCCCCAGCAAGGCCTAGAGCTCCCTTGTCGGGAGGAAGGGCTCGTCCAATTTCCTAGCTCCCTAGCAGAAACAGAGTAGATGCTTAGAGATCACCAAATGAATGAACAAGTGAGGAAACAGCAAGGTGCCTCCTTTCTGCCAGAAAAGTTAAAGTCCTGAATGTCCAGCCCAGGGGTCTAATTACAGGGTACTGGTCAAGGCCATCATGGAAAAAATAAGGTACCAAATGGAATGGCCAAGAGAGTCACTTTCTAGAAACTGGCCCTTAGAAGAGAGTCAGAGAACAAAGACACCCCACTCAGGGAGCTAGATCTAATTGCCCATAAGCATCAGCTGACATTTATTTCTGTTTCTTCAACCTTCCACAGAAGGTTGCACAAGAACTGGCAGGTCCCTGTCTCCACGATGAAGCAGGCCCCCCAGCATGCCCCAGCAAGGAAGCTGTGCTTGGGTCACAGAATTCTTTTCAAATTTACTCCTCACAAAAACCATACACAAGGTAGGCAGGACCTCAGCATCAGTGTGAAGAGGCAGCGGGTCAGACTCTGTGCGGAGCTGAGAGAGCTGTGCAAGTTAGGAAGGAGTTGAAGCAGGAGTGGGGCCCTGGTCTTGCTTCAGAACTCTGCACCCACACAGCGCCAGCCAGCCAATAAGGCTGTCTGGTGAGCAATCAGGATGGGTCACACATAGCCAGAAGTGTCCAGAGGGCTGCCATCGTGCTGCCAGTGAAGTCCTCCTTGCCCTAAACGGTCCTCCCAACCCCACAGGTCCAGTATCCCTCCCCAGCACTGCACGAGCTCAATCCACCTCCCCTGTGAAGGTAATTAAATGCCTTGAGTTAATTTTAGTCCCAGGATTTCTAAATTTGGGGTGAGCTGAGATGCCGGGGTCACTGACTAGATGACCTCAATTGTCTCTGAAATGTCGGTCCTCAACTGCAGACGGCGTTGCGGGCAGCAGGATGAGACCCCTCCCTCAGGTTGTGAATGTACTCTACATGCTAGCCCCGTAGCTGCTAAAGTCATAAAATGTTCCCTCTGTTTGGGGAAAAGTTAAATGATGATTGTTACCAAGACAACACCCTACCTCATGTTCTATGAGATGTCCTGTTGCTAAAAAGGAACAAAGAAGCTTTACTCAAAGATTTGATTATTCAAGCTTAAAATAAAACGAGGGCATCAGAAGTCAGGGAAATCATGTGCAAAGGGCCATTGTCTGAGGCAGGATGTACGGACAGCATATTTGAAACCAATCTGTTTTCCTGCAGGGAATTATGCTTCCATCATTTTCAATACTCTTTTTCACTCCCGTGATGTCCTGATACAGCAGATAAGAGTGGAAGACGCTCGTTCACCATGAGGTACCCTATCAGGAAGGAACCAGCATGAATGCTGACAGCCTACTGGAAATTACTTAAGAGACAACAGGGGCCGTGGGAGGGGCAGGGTTTTCACAGTGAGAGCCTCTGTCTCCAGCAAAAACAGATTTGCTCTGGTCGGGGCATGAACTTCAACTTTTTCCATGTAAAGAGAGAAGGCCAGACAGAAGGATCAAAGCACAAGGTGAGCGGGTTAAGTTCCACAAGGCCTCCAATCAGGCAGCTTACTAAAAATAGAAGCTACTACTTCCAGAACAGCCCAGGCGGCTAGATCCCAGGGAAGCCACTGCTGTCCTGGGGTCAGACAAACGGACACCCCAAGCTTCCCCCTAGCACTGTGGACAGTGAACACAGGGCTCCAGAGCCGGCGGGGCTGAGGACAGGTAGGCTAGGGATGGTGACTGGTTCCTCTGTACAGGAAGCTGACGGGACAGGTGAGTCCTCTGTAGCTCTATACTTTACCAATATGTCTTTACTCTGGACTTTCACCAGAGCATACCTGACCCAAGCCAGGAAGTAACAGTCCGTGGCTCCATGGAGTCACCAAGCCTTTGACGCCCGATCCAATATGCGCTTTACCACCACACCCTGCCTAGAGGGAGACAAGACTCAGGGGGCAGAGGGGACAGAATGCACATCTATGGGTAGGCAGAGGAGAGGAACTCGCAGGAAGGACTCAACAGGACAGACTGCACCTACAGGCAGGCGCACGTGGGTTTTCCAATCCGTGGGCATCTGTGTACACAATACGGACACACACCACTTCAAGTGCGTGAGTTCCACACGTACTCTCAACTCCAGGGGCACATGGCAGACAGAGTGGCTACAGAAGGAATAAATAAATGAGGTCAAGCCACAGAGCCACACAGGGTTCGGCTGGATAAAGGCAGGAAGAAGAGGAGCAGCCAACTGTTTTTCCAGAGGTAAACCCAGAACAAAGGGCGCGGGACAGCTGCCTTTCTGCTGCCCAGCAGGCTCCAAGTAACCGGAGAGAAGCTCGGGAGGGTGGTGGTGCCGGCAGCAAATGCCGCCTCGGCCACAGAGGTGCGCACGCTCAGCATGACAGCCACTCGACGCTCTAGGCTGGGGGCTGTCGCCAGGACACAAGGTAACTCCAAAAAATAGGAAATAATATGCATCAAGTCCTCACTGCTGTCACTGCTCTTCTCAAAATGTTTCTGAATTTTGGTTCTTTTTCTAAAAAAACATGGAAAAAGTATGTATCTAAAAACCTGGGCATAATATTACCAAAGTGTTAAACTCAGCTTTATAAGCAGCGGGCAGGCTCTGCTGGGTCTGAGAGCAGGAAGGGCCTGTGTTCAGGGGGAAGCACGCCTGTGATGAGTAGAACAGGACATGGCCGCCGACTTCCCTCCCTCCCCTTAGCATCGGAGATGAATTCCCCGGGCAGCAGGAATGGGGCAGGGAAGACAAGGAAATGCAGCTCCCCCGAGTTCTTGTTTAATGTCCACAAGCCCAAGAAGCTGTTATTATTCTCCCCATTGCACAGATGAGAGAATCTGGATTTAGCAAGGTTACAAAAAGTGTTCCCGGTCAGCTAGCAGGCGGTAGAGCTGGAACTGAAACCCACACACATCAAACCCTATTATTTTCTGGCAAACTGCTGGAGGACAGATTAATTCAATTTAGTTTTGTTTGAATGGGTTCCACAGGGGGTGAAAAAGCCCTGCTTGAAACAACCAGTGAGCCTAAACCTCGCGGGCTGGCAGTGTTGTCGTCCCCTGAATGTTGAACACGCCGGGCTCCCCCCAGGCCAGACTTTCCTGGGGCCTTCAGGAGGGCCGGCAACCTGTACCTCCAATCAGAGTCCCTTTGGGATGGAGAACTCTACGCTTCAGGTTTACTTGTCAGCACCTAAACCTGTGTCCATCTGACCCTCTGCCCAGGATAGCTACAGTGCAGAGGTAGAGCCCGGCTGGCATAGCTGGAGGGCTTCTGCACTAGCCTGAATGTCTGAGTCCGCCCGACGCCCCCTCTAAATTCCTAGGTGAAACCCAATTGCCAGTAGGATGTTATTAGGAGGTGGAGCCTTTGGGAAGCAATTAGGATTAGATGAAGTCATGAGGGTGGAGCCCTTCGGAATGGGATTAGTGGCTTCTAAGACTCATAAGAGAGCCCGTGTCCTCTCTCTGCTCTCCGCCATGTGAGGACACGACCAGAAGTTAGCGGTCTGCAGTCTGGCAGAGGCCCTCAGCAAAACCCGTTCACACTGGCTCCCCATCTCAGACTTCCAGCCCCCGGAACTGCGAGAAATCAAGTGCACTGTTTTAGGAGCCGTCCAGTGTGTAGCACTTGTTACAACAGCCTGAACAGACTAGGCCAGGCTCCCAGGGTTGGCCCCCAGCCCTGCACCCCCGAGGAGGGGTGCCCCCCACCACAAAAGGATGGGCCCCGCCCCCCCCCTGCAGCCTGCCCTGTGTGACAAGCTGATGGCGACGGAGGTGATGCCTGGAAGGATCTCTCCTCTGGGAATAGCTCTAAGCAAGGAAACCAAAAAGGGCCGCTCATCATTTAAACCCCGAAATGTTCACAGCGGATGATTTTTCTGGACATTCGGTTTATCTTTTCATCTTTGTGCTTTCCTGTTTTTACAAACTTTGCTCAATCAACATGTTAATTTCATAACTGGGAAAAACAGTTCTAAGAGTACACGGTTTTTGTGGCATTTTCTCTCTTGCATCTGACCAATCCCTCCTGTTTCAAGATGCAAATACCGTCTTCATGTTATTTTTTATTGTGGACATTTCAGCCATAGATTTGCTTCCCTTTAAGAAATCTGAATGGGAAAATTCAGTTATTAAAAAAAGTAAATGACATTAGGATATGGCCACCTGTGAGTGTGCCTAGGTGTGAGTCGGTTACACTTGGGAGTTCCCTGATGGAACCAGTGAGGGTGCAGTACTGAGTGGCCCAGTTCTTCCATAACTGGGAAAGAAATTAGAATAAAGGGGCCTGGCGAGGAAGAGCTGAGGAAGAGGGAGGAGGGCTGAGAAGCAAATGGCTTTCAGCTGGCTCCCCGTTTACAAGGCTTGTGCCTTTGACATGGCTATTTTTGGGTCTGAGTGGGGGGAAAAAGAAATTCTTCCCACAACCGCCTCACTTGGCAGCTCCTCTGCCCTGGTTCCCCCTCCCTGTACCTTCCCCCTCCACAGCCCCTCCAGGATGAAGGAAGCAGACCCTTGAGTATTCCTCTGCCCCTAGCCACCCTCTTAGCCCCTGCCCCATGCTCTTAGAGTTTCTGTAGGCCTCACCCACTTGCTTGTCTCTTCATACAGAGCTGGGAAAATGTGGAAATAAATAAAGCCTCAATTAGGCAGGCATCCAAGGTTTGGGGGGTGGGGCGGGGGAGGGTCTGGGGCTCTGTCCCAATCCAGGAATGCCTGAGAAAGCTCTGGGAGCCTCAGGCAGCCTCTGAGGTTGGAGGCTTCCCACAGACTCCTTTTGGGTCTGTGCTGACCAGGCGGGGCCAGGGGCCTGGGAGCCCGGCTTCATTCCCACACCAAGACTCACTTCTTACTGCCCGCCTACCGCAGGAGGGCCTGGCCTCTTTCTGCCACCCCTCACACACAGGAGTGAGGGGTCCTCACTCGGGTCCCCTTCTCTCTTCCTCCTTGATTCCCTTCCCCAAGCAGGAGGCAGGACCCTCCGAATGTGGACCTGGACCCAGGCACAGTGGCAGCTCTCCAGACCAAACAAAGGCAGTTTTCCCCTTTTAACTGTGGAAACAGCATTTCTTATTTATTCCATTCTGAGCCTGGAAAGAGCAATGAGAGGGAGATCTTATTTCTTCCCCCAAGTTGAGGGCTGGGGAGAGAAAGGAGGAGATTCTGTAGGGCGGAGACTAGGCGGGCAGAGTCTCACAGATATTTTTAGAGACATGGGAATTAAGCAAGCCCTTTCTGGGGCCGGAAACAATTTTGTTCTGATCCCAGTTCTGAAAGGCAAATGGGTAGTGGAGAGGAAGGGGCCTGGAGGAGGCAGAGCGTGGCAGGGGCAACATCTGACTCCAGGGAAAAGGAGAAATCAGCAGGGCTAAGACCCCTGGAAGCCACTTCGCTCTCTGTGCTACTAACATCTGGGCCACCCCTCACCTGCCTGCTCCCAGCCCCCTAGCTCTCAGAAGTACAGGGCAGGGGCAGGGGCAGGGGGATGGGCATGTTGAGAGGTCAGTCCCCAGCTCCCTTTGCTATTAGTTCTGGTTTGACAGTGGAAGAATAAAATGGGATCTAGAATAAGATTTTTCAATCATCTGTAGGCTTCCAGTGAGTCAGGCTAACCCAGAACTAAGACCACAAATTTGGTCTTAACTGTGGGGTGCCTCACTCAGAAAATATCACCCTACAACCTCTGGAACCCATACAAAATCTGGGTGTAAGACACGTTGAAAAGAGAAATGTGAAGAAGGTGAGCAACGAGGACACCCTCCTGGTGCTGAGGATATCCAGGCTTTGTGGAGTGTGATCCAGCCTATTCCTCTGGGAATGTTTCCTGAAGCATCATATTAAATAAAGGAAAGGAAAAAACTCTGAAGACAACATGAATGTCCAAAAGTACAGAATGCAGCCAATACAGCCAGCTGCTGAGACAGTATGTATTAAAGACTTTGCCTCAAAGTTTACATATAAAACTACACTAAGAAGATACACAAACCATGATATTAACAGATTTTTATCTCTGGGTAATAAGATTTAATGGGCAATTTGTTTTTTGCATGCCTTTTTGTGTTTCCCACATTTCTCACCATGAACATATTTTGTTTCTGGCAGGAGCAGGGGGTGGGGGGAACATCACTGGGTTTTTTTAGCCCCATCTCCTACCACTGTCTGTGTGCTTTGACAAATCCTGCCTTCTATACCGATCTCTCCCTCTCCCTAGAGGCACCTTCCCACCTCTACCTCCAGATTATTCCCGAAGTGTTCTTTTCCAAGGAGTCCCAGAGCTCATCAGACTGGCTCCCAAGCCTGGCCAGGATGTGCGCATCTTTCTGCCCTGATGCTCCCCATGAGGGCCGATGCTTCTCTTTTCCTGACCAGAGACTATGCGACCCTGGAGGGCAGGCCTTCTTCACCTTTATTTTCACAACCCCCAGCCTGTCCATGGCGTGCAACAAAGAAGCAGTAAGTCAATGAATGAATTCAACCTCTCTCCTGGTTTCCAAAGGTCCCAGGGAGAGAGTCACTGGGAAAACATTTGGTGTAGGGAAAAGGAAAATTCAACAATGCTATGTGATCTTGGGGTAAGGATGGGCCCAAGCTCCAGGTCTCCCTGTGGCATTTCTCAAGGCAGGCAGAGTATCAGTTGCAGAACCTGCCTCCTCTGTGACAAGGGACTTATTGTTGGTGTAAGTAGGTGACTGGTCCTGATCAGTAAAGGGCCTTATTCAGCAGAGGGAGATTAGATAAACGTCTCCCTTCAACGACTCTGCAGTAGCAGTCATCATTAACCCTTGGCTTTCCAACCAAAAGAATTTGGAATTTCAACTATTCATGAAAGTATTTCTTCCTTATACAAGGTGTTGAGGCAAATCACAGACAGCACATTCAATTCAGGGGGCAAAGGCACATACACTACACTCCCTGGCAGGCATGTGTGCATTCGCTCTCAAACACAAGCAAAGAACCCCCTCACTCCCCACCCAGTACACAGAAACAGCCATATAGACCCAGGGCAACAATATGACCCACACAGGACAACACAAGGACAGAGATCACCAGGGAACAGTAGCACAGAAACAGAGGGCTGTGGAAGGCAGGAATGACTTGCCAACGGGGGAAACCAGCACACACCCTCGGTCTTCCTGAAATGTATGAGGGGGGGCTTACAGTTAAACATGGCCAACTGAACACACCTGTGTGTTCAAGGTCCTGCTAAAACCCTAGTAAAAATGACCACAAAGGAATCTGTAAAAGGTATAAACTCTCAAGGATGAAACACTAAAGAGACAGCAGCAGATGTGAGGTACCATTTAAACACTGGAACACGGGAGGTGGCTGCATACACGGAGAGTGACTGGGTCGAGCAGAGGAAGCTTCTGGCCCACACTGCCCTTAACACCAGCAAGCTCAGGGCGTGGAGGCCCCAGGCATCTGTGACCAAGGAGATGAGGCTGAGAAGAGGACTGGTCAGTGCCTGTGCAAGAAGCGGCCAGGCCAGGGGCCAGCTCCCAGCAGCAGTAACCAGAGGGTACTCCCTGGAAGGGCTCTGGACCTGGGGTAGCAGGCACCACTGCAGGGAAGGAAAGGGTGTGAAAGTCCTTCTGCAGCCCACAGGTCTCCCTATACTAGAGATGAGGACTGTACCTGGGGAATCTGACAAGGCCAAGAGAAAGACCTCCTAAAGCTGGCGTCAACTGAGATGAGAGAATTTATATGTGGGGACATTTGTGGATCCTCCCAAAGTCATCAGTTTCCTGCCTGACTGTCCCTATAGGGCGAAGCCAGCCAGTCATCCCCACATACATTCACACAGGCACGCTCTTATTCTTAAATACAAATGTACAGCCAGGGGTGACTACTCATTTGAGAGTGCCCAAGACCAAAAGAGGGGCAGAAAGGGAACTAAGAAGAAAGGGAGTCAGACCATATACAGAATGGTACTTCAAAATAAGTTATAAAAGAAAGCACTGCATCCATGCAACATGAATAAGGTGCTATAAAAAGGCACAGAGAACAAAAAACGAGCCCTAAGAAACCAAAAATATGATAGCTGGCACAAGAATCAGAATGAAAATAAGAAAATGGAATAGCTGGAATAAGAAATAAAAGGATGTAACGCAAGGTTAATGCAATCTCAGGCATGATAAACCAACGCAAGAAAACAGCAAGACCGGGGAGTCGTCCAAAAGAACCAGGAGCCACATGTTAGAAGTTCTAGAGGCAAAGACCAAGGAAAATGAAACAAAGGAAATCGCCAGAAAAAAAAAATACAAAACAACTTTCTGGACCAGAGAGACAGAACTTTCTGTGTTGAAAGGTACACAGGCTTCTAGCTCAATGAAAGAGAAAAGATTCACACCAAGGTATATCTTCATGAAATTTTACAACTCAAGAGATAACAAGAAACTCCTCGAGGTTTTCAGGGAGAAAATTCTTCTATTTACAAAAGATCAGGAATCCGATCCTTTGTACACGAGCTTCTCAAGAGCAACGCTGGAAGTCACAGAGGGAGAATAGCGCCTTCAAAATTCCAAGGGAAGATTACTTCCTGCCTAAAAGCCTACCTAACAGCCTACGGCAAAGCCAGCTACTAATCAACAGTGTGGGTCGGAAAGGGATGGGTCTCCCAACTCGAAAGTCTTCACCAAAACAGAGAATTAAACAAAAGAGATAGAACTAAGAAACTCAGGAGGAGAAGAAGGGAATTCCCAGGATGATGGAAACGAGCCGCTGGTCAAGAGCTATGTAGTAGGCCTGGAGAAGAGCCGGTCCAAATTGGAACAAGAGGAGAGCCAGCTCCATGTGGGATGCTACCAGGGAAAAAAGAGAAAAAGAAAAGAATCATTGCATCAGGTACTTGCCCACATCAAGAGGAATTTTACAGTTCTGTCAGAACGTTTAGGGTTCAACCAAGGTTATATATATAGACAATGAAATGAAAGGGGGAGAAGGCAATTATTAACTGCAAGAGAACCCAAATGTAAGAAAATAATCAAAGTTTACTACGTGGCTCGAGTGTGCATGCTTTTCACACTCTGTCATATTTTACACACTGCTAATGTAATTCTAATATTTAATTTAATGTAACTCTGTGGTAGGACGGAGGAAGGATGAGAGAAGACAGGAGAGTGTACTTGTGCCTGCACACATGTACGTGTGTGTGTGTGTGTGTCTGTTTGTGTGTGTGGCAAAGCCATGCAGGTGAGACAATCTTATGGCGTACACAGGTAATAGATAATACCTTAAAGAACTCAAGAAATAGCAGTATAAACATGTTACAAACAGAGAGGGAAGCACTAGAATTCTCTAGCTCTAAGAATGAGAAACAGCCTCTTCTTCAAACAGGCTCATGGATAAGGAGGAATGGAAAAGAGCAGTGTGCTCCTGTATTCTGGTTATGTATCTGAGTTTTTAAACTACATACTTATATTATTTTGAAAAAAAAAATTAAAGGTCCCATGATGCCTTCAAAACTCCCGCCTGGCCCATTTCCAGCTTCCAGGTCTATCAGAGAACACAGTAAGGTCCCAAGGTAAATACCGAACTATAGGAAATGGATACAGGACCCTCCAATACACGGCCTTGTTCTCATACCCACGAGAAGACAACTTCCAAGGGCCTGGAAGACTGACCCCCAGCTGAGGGCCCTCAGCTCACACAGTCAGCTCTGGCTGCAGTTTCTCTTTAGGGTGTGTTCATATATTATTCTGTCATTGGGCAAGGCCATCAGAAATAAAAGACCACTCCTCCTAAGCTGAAGACCTCAAATAGGGCATCCGCTGGTGCGGAGTCCATGTGCTGCCCACAGGAGTTATGGAAAGATCATTTCTCAGGCTGTTAACAGTTTCAATGCTTGATTTGGGGTTTCATATAAAGTTTAAGCCAAATAACTGGCTATGTTGTAGGCTAATGCTTTTCTCCCAGATGGGAAAAGGCTAACAATATACGGGGGAAAACAGCATGGCCAAAATCGGTACCAAGCTATCAGAAGTTCACATGTGCTGTTATGTTAAAAAACTAAAGTTCAATACAGAAGACCTCTCGCCTCTTCCATAGTCAAATCACTGCACCGGCCACCCTTACAGCATCCCTTCCGAGCAAACACCTGTGACCTCTCCGGTGTGAGTGAATGGACGAGTGAACAAATGGAAGAGATGTGTGCTTCCATGTCCACTCCTTTCCACAGATAACTGGGCCTTCCTGTTCCTCTGGGCAGTCATAGCAGTCCCCACCATACTCTCCCCACGACTGGCCTGGCGGGCATTGCTCCCCTTGCCTCCGCAGAGGCCCACAGCAGTAGGACGAGGGGTTCCATCTAAAGAGGACCTCCTGACGTCCATCAACACCACTTACATGAGCTTTGTCTTTCCCTACAGGGCCCAGAAAGAAAGAAAGATTTAAAAAGTTTGAGTGGCCCTATGAAGAAATGTTCACTCCTCTTCCTACCTCGGAAAGGCAGGACTTGAGTTCATTTCAGCAACAGAAAGGCAGTTAGGAAGCTGGCCACAGTGATCTGATAATGTGGGCCAAGGCAAGCAAATGAAGAAAAAGACAGGAACATGTGGGGAACCTTTGAAAATTCCCACCAGTCACGTTCTGGCCCCTCCATTCCCAACTCTCTGGCAAGCACAGAGAGAAGACATGGGGTTAGAAACATGCTCCTTTCTAAAGCCAGTGCTTGAGGCCAAGCTGCAGTTCATGTCAAGCAGGTGACAGCTGTTGTGTTTCTGACATGGATTCTTAGCACTTACCCTTTTCCTGATCATGCACCATGAGCTTTCCACATGATTGTAACAAACCTCAGCATATGAAGCAGAGTAAGTCAAGTCTGGCTACACAGACAACACAGGTTTAGCTGGAAACGGTGTCGGCGCATGTGTCCCACACTTTGCACTGTAACACTGCCTACCCTCAGAAGAGGGACAGAGGATGCCATGAAGGACACTTTAGGAGAAAGCAATGAGAATTATTATGGGCAACTGAGAGAGTGTGAGAGAACGAGGGAGGGAGACCAAGAGAGAGCAAGAGAGGTGTACACCAGGCGGGAGCAGGAGAGATGTTCGTGTTATTCTGGCTAAGGGCTGTGTTTGGAAGCCCATCCCGGCCGTCGTCTCCCAGCACAGGCTACCTTACACCCCCGAACGACAGTTAAACTCCATTTACAATGATACTCTGTACTTGGCTCTCCCCAGTGTCAGTGCTGATGTAGAAACCAGGCCCAGGCATACTTGGGCTGGGGCTGACTGGTTTCCTAACCTTTCCTCACTGGAGCATGGATTGTGTTCTCTCCTCTGTCTTGGAATGGAGGTGTCTGAAATAGAAGAAACCTGATGTGTTCTCTCACACAAGCTGCCACTCTTCTACGCAAAGCCCAGGTCCATCACACCAGCAGCCTCTCGGTGCCCCATCTTCATATCCTCAGCTTCCCAAAGGTGGAAGTCTCAGGGGCTGCCACCTTCTGAGGCCAGGTGGGGCAGGGGGAAGTACTGTGAGCACCATGGCGCAGTGAAGAAGGCCCTGGACGAGGTCGGCTGTCCAGCAGGGTGCTGTGCCAAACACCTGTGTGACCCTGGAAGAGGCAGTTCCATTCCTGCCACAATCACTGGGCACTTCCCACAGACACGAGGCTCTGCTGGTACAGAAAATAAGGAAGCCGTCTGTTTCTCGGTAGCTCACAGCTCATTAAGGACACAGCCCCGCTCCCGCACAATCCCAACTCCAGGTAGTGGCAGAGATGTGTCCCTGAAACCTCCTGGTGGGGCGGGTGACTGCAGAGACCCCTTCTCCCCTCTGGCTTTCATTCTCGTCTGTCAGAGGTGAGGGCTAAACTCCAGGACATCTCGAAGGATCCTCCCAATACCACACTACATCCACATTCCCCTGGTCCCTTCAGATGTAGCCATGGCGGCCCTGTGCCTCTCTGGGACCAGAATATGTGGCCATGCGGTTAGGTCTCCTGAGAACACACTAGAATAGAAGTCAGGGCCAGGCATGCCCTCCACACCCAGGCCTAAGTAAACCTCACCCCACCCCAGTGGATTCTCCAGACTTTAGCTGCCTTAGGGGAACGAGGAAAAGAGGTGGCCTAGACCTTTACAGCCCCTGTGACTTCCCTGAACCAGCTGGGTACGTGGGAGCACTGGGTGCCAACAGGTGTTAGCAATCCAACAGCTTTAGCACCAGTCACACCACAAAGGTGTAAAGCTTCTGCTATCATTTATCCTGCCATACCAGAACTCGAAAACATTAACCAGGCAAAGCTCTGGAATCCCGGAGTCAGTAAGGGTGCCTGGGCCTCAGCTCAGTTATGGGAAATGAGCCAGAGCAGCTCCCTGACCAGGCCTTTGACCCATGACTGGATACAAGCAGCCCAGCTCTGCCGGGAGGAAAAGCTGACCCTTGGGCAAGTTACTGCTCTCTCCACGGACCATGTTAAGGATTCAGTGAGAACCCCATGAGAACAGCTAGCACTGTGGTACATGACTTTTCACCTCTGCATTTATCACAGAGGCTAGCTAGTTCCAAAAGAAAAAAAAATGTACATGGCTACCTGAAGGCAGTGAGACTCGGGTTCCCGCCCCAGTGACAGCCACCACGGCCTTGGATCAGCAGCCTGGTGCCACTGGTAAGCACCTGCACACAATGATTTCCAGCGGGGGTCTGGGCACTGCTGAGCATGGTCAGGCTACCAAATCCTCATTGACTGAGGAGGAAACAGGTTACAACCCTCATCAGCAGGTTCAAGAAAACAAAAGTGACTCATTCATATTAGACTCTGAAGGGCAGCCCACCCATTTGCCTCCCATCCAAAGGCACAGAAGTCCAAAGGGAAGGTTACCTTGACAAGAGACAAAGAGTGGGTAAAGTAGAAGCTGGGCTGGCATCCCAGCCTTGGAATCCTGTTCAAGACCCTTCTCATCTGTTCTAAGAGCAGGAGGCTCCCATGTGGCTGGAAGTGGGCCACAAGTGGGACTGTACAAAGTCCTTCAAAGCCTCCATGGCCTTTGGGGAGTACCGGTCCTCCTCCACCCTCATCTTCCTGCACCGTAGTGTCCCATGAGCTTGGCAAGCAACCCCACACTCACTGGATGTAAACAAAACCAGGCTCGCCCACAGGAAGAGAGACTCCTCTAGGACACAGTGGAGATTCATCCCCCCTTTGCCCCTCCCCGCAGGTTGGCCTGATGAAAAGGACAGCCGGCCATGCTGTCTGCAGCCCCTTCCACTTTGAGGAGCTCGTCTCAAGGTGACTTGAGTCAGAGCAACTATGAGAGCTCGGCAATGCCAGTCTCTATACTGCTGTGACCTGAGCAAAACCACTTCTTTATCAGCCTGCCCTGGATAAGGGCTGGTCCTTTTAGGCCCTTCCCTACACAGCCATTCCATGACTGACTCACTCTGAAAACACGGACATGCAACACTAGGAGAGGTCCGTGCCACCAGCGACAATCTCTGCTGGCCCCATCTTTTTGCTTCCCTCCTCCACATCCCGCCTTTCTCTTCTTCCATTCCTAGTGCCTCTGTGTCAAGACCACTGCTCAGCCTGCCCCACACCAGAGATGGGGAGAGAATGGGCAGGAAAACAATGCGAAGGGGAGGCAGCCGCACCCCTAGTCACTTGGAAGTCCAACTTCTGCCTTCCCCACCATCTCCCGGACTGGGCTGGGCAATGACACTCAGCCGTGCAGACCTGGCCCAGCTCATTTCTTCTGTGAAATCTTCCAGGTAGACTCAGCTCACCCTCCTCTGTTTCCAGAACACTTTGCCTCAGCTCCCTTTATCATACCCTCTGTGTGGGCTAAATAATGGCCCCCAAAGATATCCATGTCCCAATCTCCAGACCCTGTGCCTGTGACCTCAGAGGGCAAAAGGGACTCTGCAGGTATAATTAAGGAGAGGGTCTTGAGATGGGAGAGGAATCACTTATCTGGTGACTTATCCAAGTAAAAGTAGGGGTAGCAGTGACGTGAGGAAGGGGTCACAAGCAGAGGAGTGGGGGCAGCCCCTGGAATCTGGACAGGCAAGGACACGGGTTCTCCCCTGGAACCTCCAGAAGAAACCAGCTCTGCCCAAAGTGACTGGCTCTTGACTCCTGACCTCCAGGACAGTCAGAGAACACATCTGTGTCATCTTCAGCCACCAGGTTAGTGGTGACTGGCTGGCAGCCGCAGGCAACCAGTAACACCTACCATGTCGGGCATTACTATCAGTGCCCTCTCCCCAGAATGAAGCCACTTTGGAGTTCACCTCTGACTACTCCAGGCAGCCAACAGATGCTTGTGAGTAACTCTTCGACACACATGCACATGGCCTGAACCAGACCTTGTGAAGGATTCCCCCAACCTTAACCCCCATCTGCCTACCATCGTTCTTGCCATTTTACCACTGGAATCACTCCCTGGCTTCAAAGTTCTATCACCGTAAAGAACATGCCCTGCCCTTCCCTGCCAAAGAAAAGATGCTTCTGAAAAAGTGTTTTGTGGAGAGAAGGGAGGGCGGGAGAGATTAAGCCACAAACATATTAAGCTGCCTACCCACAATAAACACCTTAAAAGGCTTGGCCTATCAGATGGCTAGCGTTGCCCACTTCCCAGGGAAGTCCAAAGCAACAGACTCAGGCCAGGACAGCGCGTGCAGTGGGCACCTGTGCAGTGAGCTCCTGGAGGGCTACTGGTGTGAGGGCCTAGGAGGTCAAGGTGCAAGGACTGTACCCCTGGAGGATTCTGTGGCCTGGCTGTGTGCTACCCAGCCCCACCTGCGCATGTGTGATTGCGCATCGCATGTACACATGTAAACATACTAATACCACTTGCTTGGCTTTGTTTTTTCAACCCCAAATGTTTTCTGTTGCTAACTCCCATAAAATGACTCTTTTCCGACAGTTCTTTCTCTGCTGCTACATAATTAGTTTCCTAACCAATTACTGCAAGCTGTTCGCTTTCCTAATACCCAAAGTCATTTCTGTCTCTGCAGGAGGGAGCCGCCCAGCCCACTAATAAAGACTCCCCCGGCAGACCGGCTGCAGCTGCTACAGAGAAGTCCACCCCCAGCCCTGAAGATCTCCAAAACGGGTGCCAATCACAGCCCATCCTAGGCTGCAATCCCAGTGCAGAGCGAGGGCCACAGAAATCCCTCCACCAACTCAGCAGAACAGCTACTCCAACCACCCCCATCACCTCCTCCTGCCACTACAGAGCCATGTAGTTGCAAAGGGCTGGGCAGATGGCACCCAAGTGGATAAGAGGACATAAAACTGTCCTCAGCCTCCTCCTCCTCACGGCCTCCACAAGCCTCCCCACTCAGTACCTGCAGGCACACCGGGGGAGGCAGACATAGAACGTGGGTACCTCACTATGGCTCACGGACGCTGGATACAGGCAGGCAGCTGATGACTACTTTGCCATCCCTGACTCACCGTTTATGTAACTGGGAAAGAAGGTAAGCACAGCAGATACTCCCAGCGAGATGGAAAGGCACTCACTGGGCAACATGAGGTGGCGAATTTCTCAGTTGAGAGAAAGGCAAAGAACTTGGGTTCTCAGTGGGAGGTCTTCTTAAAATGTTTACAGCAAAGAGTCAAGCACCAGAGCTAAGGGGACAGTAGACCCACTCACCACCCAGTCAGCGTCACTCCCACCTGGGCATGTTACTTAATGTCCCGTGTGTGCAGGCAAATAGCAGCCTCTGTCCTGAGCTGCTCGCTGTCATACAGAGGGAGACCCACAGAGCCTAAGTGTCCTGAAGAAGGGACAGAGGAAGGGGTGGCCCAGATGACCTGAGCCCACGTGGGAACGGCACCGGTATCTTTTCTTGGTTCTTGTGAGGAGTCAGGGTTACCTGCAGAAACGTCCTACCACACCTGGCAAGTATTTATTTGTTCCCGTCTATCTCAGCCCCCTCCCCACTCATCCCTGCAGGTCCTCTGATTCTTTCCTCTACAGGCTCAGATTCTAACTCTGGAGGCATGAAACATTCCCACCACCCCCTTCTCGGGCCCCTATACATAAAACAGCCCTTCCCTCCCCCACCTATTCCACTCCCTGAAGGGCAGCCCACAGATTGCATATCAGGACCTGGCAATCAGAGAACCTGGCTGTTTAGCCCACACCTACCGGTTGAGCCCCCACGGCCAGACCGCTAACCCCCTGCACTGGGTTTCCCCACCCATAAAATGGAGGTCTGGACCAGGTCACCTCTGGAAACCCCTGTGCTACAACAGAGTCTACTCTGTTCTCCATCCAAACAGTACCATGGTTCACCACTGCTGGCTTCCATGCCCCAGCTGTTTCATGTGTGCGATGTGTCACTTGGGCCAGCATACAGAGTTGTAAATGACAAGAAATGACAAGGAAAAGCTACCAGAGGCAGAATGCTGCACTCTGTAATAATGCCAGGCTCAAATGTCTGAACCAGCCCACGTCCCCAAGCTCCTCCCTGACTTACTTTAAAAGGAGAGGAGGGGAGGGTCTTAAAGTTTGGTCCCAATTCCAGAGAACAATGTCTATACTGAAGGTCCCAGAGAGACACAAAGAAAATGTCCCTGCATCTACGTGCTTCTTTCTTTTTCTTTCTTTCTTTAATTTTTTTTTTAAGATTTTATTTATTTGACAGAGAGAGAGAGACACAGCAAGAGAGGTAACACAAGCTGGGTGAGTAGGAGATGGAGAAGAAGACTTCCCGCAAAGCAGGCAGCCCAATGTGCGAGGCTCGATCCCAGGACCCTAGGATCATGTCCTGAGATGCTTAACGACTGAGCCACCCAGGCGCCCCACATGCTTCTTTCTAATGGGTGAAGTCCCATGCATCACAGTGCATCAAACTTCAGGGAAAATGGCATGTGGCACCTGTAAACTTCACCACTGACCCTCCAACCTTCTGACAACAGAATTCCACTGTCAGCTGGGAAGAGTTCCCAATGCCACCTGGGTTCATCTATGTCATACCCTGCTCAATCACTTCAACATTTCAAAATAACTTAAGGTTGGCCCAAAGATACTCTAAGGAAAAGTGGGTAGCAGGAAGCCCAGAGGCCAGGCACAGAGGGCCTTTCCATGACCCTACCCCGATTGTGTCATTCACTCTCTGCATCCAAGGAAGCACCACATAGACTCACCAGGACTGCCCTAGTGCCTCACCTTCCAGCCAAGGGACTGCTAAAATGACACTCACAAAGAGATGAAAACTATTCTTAGTTGCTGTGATGAAGTAAAAATGGGATAAGGGACTCATCAGAGGCCCCCATGTCCAGTTGGCTAATGCAGGGGGTAGCAAAGCACTTCAACACCTGGAATCATCTTCCACACACCCCGGAGCTGCCAGTGGCCCACTTCCTGCCTCCCTGCTACTTGCCAGTTCTCCCTGCAAACAACAGCCCCAACATGGGCCTCCAGGTTAACCCAGAAAGAGGAGTACTGTTCACACTTCAGCCCATATTAGCAAAGCATGACTTTTGCAGATGTTTGAAGACAAAGTCCATTATTTTGGAAAAATAAGTGAATTACATGGTCGACACAAGAAGAAGCGCCTTCTCTGTGCAGGCACGTGGCCTGGGCCTTCAGACACCTGGATAATTCTGCCACAGAAGGAGGTCCCTCCAGTCAGGGCCTAGTCATCAGTACAGCTGAGGGCTGGGGAAGGAGGGCTTGGGATTATTTCACAACTCGAACTCAAGGGGCACCGGACTGCATCCATTTTATACCTTCTAGGAAGGTTCTGTGCAGAACTCCACTTAAAGTCAGAGGTCTCCCAACTGTGGGTGACAGCACCCACACACCCCTGCACAACATGGTTCGTCCGCGGGGCCTCAGCACTGGCTTCCCCTAAGGGCTCCCCAACTTCCCCAAGGGGATGGGTAAGGAAACACTTCCAAGTTCAGAGTTCTTTTTTGGACTATCGAAGAGCAGCGGAGCAGAAGAGGCGAAGGAGGGAAAACGGGCAGCGAGGAGGGCCCTGCTCAAGGCCACCCTGCCAGAACAGAGGAAGTGGCTTCAAACCCACATTTACTGCACTCCCAAACCAACACTCTCCCTACACCCTTCAGGCTCTTGGCACCTGACACAACAGGCCTGCCTGTTTCCTGGAAGCCGAAACCGTGTGGAAAAGAATGAAGGCCAAAGCAAGGCTGAACACATGACAGACTTAAAAATAAATCTAAAAACCTGAGACTAATCCATAAAATATCTTCTCAGGTTCACCATTTCACCCCTCCCCTTTGCACAGGAAGTCTCCCTTGCATCCGAGGAAGCATTTCGGCCTCTCAGTACAGACACAGGAAGGCTGTTCGGATTCCACACATCTCCAGCATGCTCTGTACACCTGGACTGTAGGCCTGAAGTTAGTTTCGTCTGACTAGCTTCAACACACAAGGGAAACTACTCCGGCTGCCAGTCTGTGGCTACAGACAAACTTGAGGGGTGGGCAGGATGCCGGGAGCCCAGCCTGGCTCTTGGCCGGCACTGTTCCCTGCCCACATGCAGGGAGCAGATGCTGGCTGAGTCGGCCATTGCTAGACACTGTGAAGGACAGGGTCACTGGGGAAAAGACACCATCTTTCTCCCAGAAGGTGTGTCACCTCTTTACAAATCTCAGTGTGTTGCTCACAAGTTGAGTGACCCCTACTGTATCTCTGGGCCTCAGTGTTTTCATCTATGAAATGGATACAACAATCTCTCTCAGGGCAATGTCAGGAGGACCACATTAGAGACAGTGCCTGAAGAGCCAACACAGCACTGGGCCAAGCCCGCTGCTCCTCCCCAATCTCTGCGACAAGCAGGAAGGTGGCCAATGTTCTCTCTTTCCTTTCAGAAGACTTCTCTGACTCCCCAAATGACCCACTGCCTTGAACAGTACGCACATCATGGTTTTGTGCATGTGGAGCCCAACAGACTATGAGCTTCACCACAAGAGGGACCTCCTCATGGCCGTGTGTTTCTACCCCATGGACACAAGAGCCAGGGACACCACAGCCACAATGGTTACTGATGAATCAGACACATCAGCCTGACTCTGCCTAGAAAAGTGCCAAGTGAGGCAGAAACAAAGCCAGAGCTTACAGAAGAGGTTCTCAAACATTAGTGCTTCCTGAAAATCCCAGGATTGGTGACTTAAACTGTGGGAAGTTGGGCCTTGCCTTCAGGAGGTTCTTAGGGGAATGTCTGCAAACAAACGCAATGGGGGATATAGCAAAAGTACCTCAGAGACCATTCCTAAAGAGAATAGGGCCAAGCTGTGCCAGCCCTTCTAGGGCCTGGCCACCTGGGCACTACTCAGGGCTTTGACAGGGCCCCAGAGGAGCAGAATTTGTCAAGAATGAAGTGGGTAAAGGTCCTGAGATCGAAGCAACCTCCAGGACCCTGTCTTATAGGAAGCAAACCCTTACAAAGGAGCCAGAATCCCACTCTGTGAGCACGCAGCATCCTCTGAAGAATGTTCCTGGCGAGCTGACCTCTCAACACAAAGACAGACCCTCCAAGCAGAGACACCCCAGCGTAACGCGCCAGCTGGACCTGTGCATTCTGTGGGATGGACAAACACATGGCTGCCCCTGAAAAAGGCCTGTACACAAGGACTAAAAGTGTTTTCCTGATCATGGCTGAGGAGGTGAACTAAGGGAAGGGTCCTCGGCTGCGCAGTCCCTACAGTGTCACGGAGCTCTAGTCTGTCCCGACTCCCAAGGCAAAGAATGGAGAGAAGCCCCACACGGTGAAAGGTGACCATTATTACCACACACTTGCCATGGAAGCAGAGGTACAATCCCTCCATGGTTTCCATGCAGGAGAAACCCAGGGCCAGTGTGTTTTAGAGAAGACTGGGTTCAACACCATTAGACCACCATATCTTAAAAAAAAAAAAGGAGGTCTGACACATGCTCCAACCTGATCAGCTGTGGGGACATTACACTAAGTGAAATAAGCCAGACACAGAAGGACAAATACTGGGTGAGTCCACTGATATGAAGAACCTAGAGTCGTCAGAATCACGGTGACAGGAAGCAGAAAGGGGCTGGCAACTACTGGGTATTTACCCCAACGATACAGATGTAGTGAAAAGAAGGGCCATCTCTACCCCAATGTTCATAGCAGCAATGGCCACAGTCGCCAAACTGTGGAAAGAACCAAGATGCCCTTCAACAGATGAATGGATAAAGAAGGTATGGTCCATATACACTATGGAGTATTATGCCTCCATCAGAAAGGATGAATACCCAACTTCTGTATCAACATGGACGGGACTGGAGAGATTATGCTGAGTGAGATAAGAGAGAGTCAATTATCATATGGTTTCACTTACTTGTGGAGCATAAGGGATAACATGGAGAACATGGGGAGATGGAGAGGAGAAGGGAGTTGGGGGAAATTGGAGGGGGGAACCATGAGAGACTATGGACTCTGAAAAACAATCTGAGGGTTTTGAAGGGGTAGGGTATGGGAGGTTGGGGGAGCCTGGTGGTGGGTATTAGGGAGGGCACATATTGCATGGAGCACGGGGTGTGGTGCATAAACAATGAATTCTGGCACACTGAAAAGAAATTTTAAAAAATTAAAAAAGAAAAAAGAAAAAAGAAAGGGGCTGGCAGAGAGGGCGGTGGGTAGTGGGGGGAGAAAGGCTGAGATGAGGAGCTCTGTGGACCACTGAGGGTGGCGGCCGCACAAGTGTCCAGGTGCTTGAGGCCACAGAACCACACTCTTAAAAAAGGCTAAAACAGTAACTTTTGTTATATATAGCTTACAATATAAAAACAAAACACAAAAACCCGAGACGATCTTTTTGTCTGGCTTCCGAGAGGGAAAAGGAAGAGAACATGAAAGCAAGAGACCAGACTGCTCACCAGGTCCCGTCCCAGTCCCAGCGCAGAGCCCCAAAAGCCTCACGGCCCAGCGTACTCCACCTACAACTTCCCCTCTGGACTTGCTATTCTCTGGGAAAGCCTTCTAACGACCTTTGGGCTCTGATAAAACCAGTACCTTAGCTATATATCAGTCCCTGAAAGCTCAGAGAGGTGGCAGAATGTGCTCCAGTAATGGGCAGATCCCAGAGGAAGAAACAACAACAGAGGAGAGAGGGAGCAGGGTAGACTTCTAGATTCTTACTCTGTCCTCTCCGGAAAAACCAGAGGCCCAGCCAAACTGCTCAGGCCCCCACTTGTCTGTGAGGCTGCCCTGAGCCCACCTTACCTCAGCTTGCGTTTGGTAAATTTCTTTTCCTTTTTTGGGAAATTTGCCTCTCTTCCACACCCACCAGTTACAGGGTATGTGGGTGTATCGAGAAAGAAATTTCCCAAAAAAGGAAAAGTGATTCCCAGAGGTTAGCCCCATCTCAGAGCTGCCTGGAAGAGAAAGGCCAACAGTCAGCCCCTGGAGCCGGACTTAGGCCTGAAGGCTCCAGACCTAGCACAAGTCTCTGAGCATAAAAGCCTCTCGAGGCCGCCCTCAAGGCAGCCACTGACCCATGCTATGTAGCCCCCTCCTCCTCCCGGGCACTCCTGACAACCTCCATGCCCGTGTGGGTCCCAGCCGAGGGAGCCCAGGACAACCTTCCCCACTCTACTCTCTGGAGCCTTCTGCAGCAACCAGTGAGAGCTACGACACACAACA
Source organism: Mustela erminea (assembly GCF_009829155.1). Lineage (NCBI taxonomy): Eukaryota > Metazoa > Chordata > Mammalia > Carnivora > Mustelidae > Mustela > Mustela erminea. Next base: position 12,239,420 of record NC_045631.1, on the reverse strand, counting down.
CACTGAAGCCCTCTCCAGGAAACACCCCAGGTCTCACCTTCTCCCTACACAGAGAGCAGAAACTCTACAGCAACACACTTGGGGAGCTGGTTAGCTCAACTCAACAAATGTTTACCAGATCTGTGCCACCCAAGCCCCAGGCCAGCCAATGCAGAGATACCAAGAATTATCAGGGGAGAGAGGATGGGGGGGGGGGGGGAAAGTTACAATCTAGTTGGTAAGATAACATTGAAACCAATGAAAACAAATGGCAATATTGTATAAAAGTCAAGCAACAATTTGAAACAGTTTATGCTAAATGTTAAGGGAACAGCCCAGCCATAAAGTGCCCTACTCTATCACAGTCAGGGAGCAGGAGTGGATCAGCAGTGCGAACCGGCTGCCCAAAGCCGCTGCTCTTGCAGACACCCAGTTTGGGCCATTATACAGCTCGCTGCTCTGAGTACAGCACAGTAAGGGGGACCTATATGCTTCCGAGGTAAGAGCCACACACATAAGCAATCTGCTAGCGCCTCGGTCACCTGATATGCAGGGACACCCCACAGAAACCCCTCCACACCGGGAACACAACCACCCCTGTTCCCTGTCTGGCACTTACCACACTAGCCAGCCGGCTAACCCTGGCCCTCCACCTCCCTCACACCCAGACAATCAGAGAGGGGAGTCCTTCTACACTTCAAGAGTCAGGGTGAAAAGAAAGAAAATCAAATTTATTTTTTACTTAAAAACAAAAAAACAAAAAAACGGGGGTGCCTGGGTGGCTCAGCCAGTTAAGCCTCTGCCTTCAGCTCTGGTCATGATCCCAGGGTCCTGGGATCGATCCCTGCGTCGGGCTCCTTGCTCCGTGGGAAGAATGTTTCTCCCTCTCTCACTCCCTCTGTGTTCCCTCTCTCACTCTGTCAAATAAATAAATAAAATCTTAAAGATAAATAAAATAAAATAATAAAAAATAAATTAAATATGCCACTGACCAAATCACGAAGGGTTTCACAGCTTTGGCACTGCTGACATTTGGGGCCAGATCTTTCCCTGTCGTGAGGCCTGTCCTGTGCATCACGGCACTCCCGGCCTCCATCCGGAGGTGTCCAGAGCAACCTCCTTCTCCCCTGCACACTTTTGAGAGTCAAAGAAGACTCCAGACACTGCCACATGGCCCCAGGAAGCATAGTGGTGCCCAGCTGCAGACCGTGGCTCCGTGTCCAGGTTCTCTCAGAGAATACTGTCGGCGTGGCTATATCCAGGTCACACACGAGCCTGCCTGAAAAACTCGCCCGCTCCAGGTCTCAAGACCCTGCTGGCCAGGGAGAGGCAGGAATCTAGGCACCAGGAAAGCTGACCTCTGGGCTGGAGCTCCAGGACTTTGGACTGTGCTCATCTGGGGAGTGGTGAAGAACAAGGCCTGAAAGAGACCCGTGGGGTGGGAGAGGCCCCTCCAGAGTGCACCTGCAAGGCCCAGGGCAGCAGCTAGCTGCCAATGCTGACCCGAGCAGCTGGCAGTGAACTGCCCCTGTCACCGAGCCCCTTCTCAACTGCAGCCCAGAGGCTGCCTTGCAACTTGCCCCAGAGGACTCTCCTAACACAGCGGGGAAAACTCTTACAGGTCTGAAATGTTGCTTTAAACGTATTTCAGTACAACTGCCACTGTCTTTTTTCGCTGCCAGAAATAACACCACTCTCTTTCCTACAGGTGCAGCGTATCTGCACTGCCCACAGTCTGGGCAGTTTCAACGCTAGCTCGCACACCAGGTCAGTCTCTTCAGCTCCAAGGTCATCTGCTAGAAAGTGGACCACGGTCCAAAAATCTCAACTCTGGGCGTCCCCCACAATGCCCTCTCTGTAGTCCACGTTTTTCCTGGGGCTTCTTCTCCCACATCGCTGGCACAGTCCCACCTCTGCCCCAGCAGCCCATGAAATAATACCCACCAATGATCAGGTTGCTGGGAGACCACAGTGTACTGCAAGGTGTCAGGACTCGCAGCTCAACAGCACCCATTATGTGGGAGCGGCTCTTGGGATGCAGCATGTGCTCTGCGTTTGTGCATGAGCTACCCTCTCTTTGTGCTTGTGCAACTGAGCTGAAGGGAACAAAGACTGGACTGGACTCCAGTGAGACCTAAAGAAAGATTTCTTGACCAGAATAATCGGTCTCCAAGGAAAGTCCAGGGAACTCTATTTTTCAGGAAGGCTCACAGTGCAGCCCAGCCTGGATGTAAAACAGTGACCTCTGCGGCTCCTTCTCTACCGTTTGTCTCTGCAGGACTTAAGAACAAGTCAGTTAGGCACAGGGAGGACAGCGGGAATGTCAAGGCTTGGAGAAGCCCAACTCCCACCCAGGGCTACTGCTCATACAGCGGTCAAGCTGGGAGAATACAGAGGGCGGTGCTGGGTCTTCCTCCAGGCCTGCTTCCTTTTCCTGAAGGAATGGGTGTCCTAGTGAATCATTCCTCCTGCTCTTATTTCTAGTGAATTCCACCCCCTCACTGGTGCTCACCTCCAATCTACTCTGGACTACAGATGCTTCCATGGCAAACACCCTCTGTGGCCTAGCACACTGTATAAACACACTCACCAGGAAAAATGAGAAGAAAATGATTTTAAGAAGGAACCAATGAGGTGATAGCTGAGATAGAAGTAAGTATCACATCTATTAATTCCATACCCAAATGTCATACCCATTAATTCATCTGAGAAACAAAACAGAGGAAGCATCACATTACTAAGATTAGGACCCCCATGTGAGAATGCACTCACTTGTGGCCTGTTCACACAGCTGTAATGACCACCCTAAAATCCAAGTGTCCCAACAGTCCACAAGGTCCTCTGAGACAACAGTTATCTCTGCATACGGTTCCAGAACCCTGTTCTTACTCCTGTAGCAAAACAATGAACTCTGGATGGGATGAGGTCAACCCATTTTACATAGTACGTCTAGATTTTCTAGGACAGTCCCAGTTAAAAATGCTGCCCACAGAAATGCACAGACACACTCACAAACTCAAATGGAACAGGAGAAAGTGCTTACATTTTCCATCTTCAATCCTTTAAAAAGCCTGGAATTCAGTCATACTTTAGATTACTTAGGAGAGACCAATCTCCTTCAGAGAAAAACTCAGGAGTCAAAATGGATAGTAAAAGAAAAGCCAGAACATTCCCCCTGGGTGGTTTTCAGCTTCACCTCTGGACCATCCAGGCCAGGAAGCAGGGAGCAAACCAGTGGATGGCAGGGTGGGAAGGAGCCCTATGCTCTGGCTCAGTGGCCAGGAGGCGTCTGAAGGTCCAACGGGACAAGTGAGAACCCCCCTACAGCAATGGAACAGAGAGGCAATCCTGGGACTACAGCACGGGGATGTGCATGTGCTCGACGTCCACACATGCCCTGGACCAGCCTCCCACCTGCTGCTAGAGGCCCAGAGTCTATTCTGCTTCTCTCTAACTTGGAGTGGTCTGGCAGGTCTGACTCCTGTCAGCCCAGAAGAGAAGTGTCTTCCTCCCTCAGTGGTTACTCTCACCTGCACCACTAATGATGTGCCAAGCCAAAGGTCTGGGTTTTCAGGATCGTCTCTACCAGACGCTGTAGGTTCTTCAGACTGTAGGCTCCCCAAAGCCCAAGCGGGAGCACACAGGGCTGTGCTCACAGATGACACCCACAGAGACACAAAGAAGGCACCTCGGGGAGGCTCGAGTCAGGGAGTGGGCGCAGCAGGACACTCACCATCTCATCCAGGGCGTAGCGCAAGAGGCCGTGCTCGTAGAGGATGAAGAACCGCCGCTGCCATTTCTGCAATGGAGCACAGAGTGGGTGGTTAGCCGGGCTCTGGCCCGATCTCTGCTCGCTGTGTCCCCGGGGCTCATGAGCCTATGTCAAAGGAATGCGGGCTCCACAGCTTCCACTTCTGGGGCAGATGGCAGGAAAGGAAGGACCCAGGGCAAAAGAACAGTAATTTGTGAGATGGCACTGGGCGAGGGGAGAGACCCAAACCGCCCAGTGTTTTTCCACAGGAGTCACTGAGATGTCACAAGATGTCTGCTTTATTTTAACTGACAAGCTCCTAGAGAGCAGAGATGGTATCCTGGTCACCTTTTTGCATTCTCTATGTACCCAGCCCAGAGGTGATCACATAACAGGTGTCAGTATTTATTTGATGAATTATATGGTACAATATGGAATAACCGGAGAATAGCAAGCACTGATTTCCTGCTTCTGACAAAATCGAGGAAACTGCTATGAAAGGGTTGTTCTGAGACCCATAGGGAGTGGGAGACGCGGAAAAAGACAGCCAGGCTCCAGTGTTCACTGAGGATAAGCAAGCTAAGAAAAATCAAAACTGAGAAGGAGGGAGACCTGTGGGAATGATTCTGATGTCCAAGGAGTGATTGAACAGCAAAGTGTGCCCCTCTACTCTCCACCCAAAGGACAGGCCACTGGGGGTCAGCGGGGGTCCAAAGGCACTGACAACAGAACAGAAGGGACCATGAGAGTATGTGCTTTCCTTTTTGTGGAGGGAAAACATAACCAGAACAAGAGACTCTTGGTCCCCAAATCCCAAAGATCATCATGAGTATCTATGACCTATTTTCAACATTTCAAAAAGCCCAACAAAATTCGTACTTTCACTGGCAATAAGGCCACAAGAACTATCATATCTCTTTGCTTTGGGCCAGAATTATATCATTCACAATTATGTTTTTCCCATCAGAAGCTGGAAATGGCAATTCTGTATGATCCGAATATAGAATAGGAAAGGACACTGCTCCCTTGTTACCGCAGGCATTGGAATAGTCACCCCTGCTGTCCTCCTGCCTGGATGGCAGGAACAGGATGCTCAGATAGCCTTGCAAAGAGGACCTGTGGACAACTGGCTCTACACTGCGTGTCCAGGAGAGGCCATCAGGAATGTTTCCTGAGAAACATTTTCAAGGCTCCTTTAAAGATAGTAATATCTTTAAAGTCAAAACCCACACCAGAAGTAATTCTAAAGGTCCCAGACATAATACAAGATCTGTGAGGCACCACCCTAGATTGCAGCATTCAGGCTAGAGACAGAAGAGATCAAGAGGCAGGGTAGAGGCTCTCAGGGAACAGGGGATAGGAAGGGAGAGGAGCTGGAGCAATTTACAGGGCATGGGCAGCAGCACCTGGAAAAAGCATGTGGAAAAAAAGAAAGACGGTATTTTAACTGGAGTCATCCAAACGGCTGCCTGGTAGAGGAACAAACCACTGGTTAGTGACAATGTTGGTTTAATCATCTCGATGCTCCAGCTCAGCCTGGGCTGCTCCCAGCAACCTGTGTACAGAGGGACCCACCCTGGGCTGGTGCTCAGGAGAGATGCGGCAAAAACCGAGTTGGCCCTCCAGTGCATCACCCCTTCACTAGTGCTTATCTGCTAGCCAGGAAGGACTGGAGGGAAGAGAGATGGGATGAGGAAAGGAGGGAATGAAAGAACCGGAAGCCTAGTTAGCACAATGCAAATGTTTGCTGACCTATTCTGCCTTTTGCATTTAACTGTTTCTGCAGTCAAGCTGACTCACAAAAACAAGAGGCACCATCTGAAAGCATCTCCTTTTGAAGAGTGGACCTGGCACAACTAGTTTCATCGAGACATTTCCTGTAGGACCAACGGGTTTGCCAAATGGTGGTTCCCTGCTGATCCTGCCATCCCAGGATCCATTGTTCAACTCTATCTCCCTCTTCTACTCTGTTGACTTGCCCTTAGATGGGCAACTCTTCAGTCCCTCCCACCTCAAGAATTCATTCTGAGGACCTTACCCGAGACCGATGCACTGGGTTGTCAAAGTCAGTCCCATCGGGAGCCAGGAGCAGCCAGCCACCATAAATAGGTTTTGCCTGAAGGAGAAAAAAAGAAGGCAGGTCATCAGTGGCTTGGACCAGAGACAGAACAGGTTCGATGGTCAAGTTAAAGATTAGTGCTCCCTGGAAACAGAAGTCTCCTCTGATTAGCATACACCAGGCATCTCGTTTTCCAGCCACAGGCCAAGTCTCCCAAGAAAGATGTTTGGGAGTAAGAGGCTCCTGGGGGCGGGGGGGTGGGGGGTGGGGGGTTCTGCAGCATCTGGTGTGGAGAAAGGGACATAAAACCCAGCAGGGCTCTGAAAAACCTCAAAGTACAGGAACTCCTACGACACAGATGGCCTCTCTCAAGTTCCTGATCAAGGCATGAAGATCAGGAAACAACGGCATTTTCAATCACCATGTGAATACCCGCCACTGTGTGCTGGGTACTACGTATATCACACAGGCACAGCCAAAAACCCTCATTCTGATACTATAAAACAGGGCCTGGGAGAAGAGACACTGCTTTAGTTATCACAGCTAGCACGGGCCAAAGAGACATCAACTTCCTGGCTATGTGACATTGGGCTGAAAACAGTGAGGGTTTCAACTGTCCCATCTGAAAGGTTGGGATGATGGAAATCATATCCACACCTCATGAGATTTATGTGATGACTGATGAGGTAATGCAAGTAAAACACAGCACAGGAAATAAAATGGTGCAGCCACCGTGTAAAAGTCTGGCATTTCCTCAAAGAGTTAAAGACGGAATTCCACGCAACCCAGAACTCTACTCCTAGGTATATACACCTGAGAAGATTGAAAGCAGGTGCTCAAATAAAAACGTGGACCTGAATGTTCACAGCAGCACTATTCACAACTGCCAAAAGGTAGAAACAATCCCAATGTACATCAACAGATGAGAGGATAAGCAAAATGTGGCACATCCATACAACAGCATATTATCCGCCATAGAAAGGTACAAAATACTGGCATGATCTACCACATGGAGGGACCCTGAAGACATTATGCTGAGTCAGAGAAGTGAGAGAACACAGACACCAAAGACCATATATTATATTATTTGGCTTACAATAGGTAAACCCACAGAAACAGAAAGCAGATGAGTGGTTGCCAGGGCATGGAGGGAATGGGAAACGGGAAATGACTGCTAACAGGTATGGGTTTAAGGGATGATGAAAATGTTCTGGAATTAGAAAGCGGAGATAGGGCTGGTCTGAAGGTAGTGAGTCATCTCAATTGATTGTTCACAGTCAGTTACAGACAGAAAGTGGAGATGGTTAAATGACCTTGTAAATATGCTAAAAGCCACTAAACTGTACACTTTAAAAGACTGAATTTTATAGTATGTAAATTATATCTCAAAATTGTATGAGGAAAAAACATTAATCACAGTGTATGGCCTCTAAGTGCTTAATAAATGTTAGCTATTATTATTTTTTTTTTATGAAGATCCCCCACCCCCCAAACCCCTGACAGTGGGAGTTCAACATGAGTTGAGACACTAGACAGACACTCTGGCTCCACCTCCCTTTTCAGCCATACCTGGCTGGTCAGAAGCAGCTGGAAAAGGCACAAGCAAGTCAATTTGTCCACTACCATTTGGAGGGCAGAAACACAAATTAAAACCCAAACCCTCTGCCTGCTGTTCACACACATGACTCATCTCTCGGAAAGCTTTAGGGGTCCCCTTAACATGCTTTTTATTCAATACTTTCCAAACTGGAGCCCTGTCTGACCACCTCATTTTATAGCTATGGAATCAGTGACTCAGAGAGGGAAGGTCACCTGCCAGAGGTCACACAGCATTCTGGGGTAAGCCAAAAACACTCCTTGCTCTTGGCTTCTGCAGGGCTCTCTAGGTCCCCAGGGGGGGACCTAGAAAAAGCTCTGGCTTTTCACCGTGAAAAGGAACAGAGTAGCAGGAGCTTCAGGGAAGGGATATAGAGAGGGCTGAGGAAAGGAAGTGAGGGACTGGTTTTGATGAAACATGGGAAGGGGTGCTGGCAGGGAACTTGGGGTTAGAGGAACATAACACAGGAGGGCCACAGGGGATGTGGAATGAAATTCTGTCCTGGAAAACAGAAGAGAGTAAGTCTGTCTTCTCAGCAAATACCAGCTCAGCGGCGCCCAGCTATTCCCCATACAGGCAGGCACATTCACCCAGCGTCTCTCTCATATCACTCAGTGACATACATACACAAGATGGAAAGGTCAGGGCCAGAGGGGGATCCTGGGCCAGGTGACTTCTGCACTTCGCCTCTTAGTTAGCGGTTCCCTGAGGTGTGAAATCAGGATGTCAGACAACAAGGCCGTGTCCCCTCCATTTTTGTCAAGCTGTGATTGTATGCTATTCTCCTAGTCTCTGGTCACAGGGCTTTGGGGAGACTTCAAATCAGCAGCTACATCTACCTGACCTTTCCTGAGCAGTTGGACATGTGAGGGACTGCCACAGGTCCCCTCAGAACCTGGCCACAATCTCATAAGCACCCATCACCAGCACTGTTATTGACTCAACATCTACTCGGGCCTAGTGTGCGCTAGCCTAGTGTGCACCGGCCCCATGTGCTGCAAACCAGGGGGGCTGCCAGCACCCACCTCACTTTGCCAGGTCCTTCTGGGACATACCATCCCAAAAGGGACCCTTCCAGGTGGGCAGGTTGTCCTGGAAAGTGGGGAAGGCTGGGCCAATGGAGGGCCCAGGGCAAGAAACAAGTATTCTAGGAGCACCAGATGGCTCAGTTGGTTAGGTGTCTGCCTTTAGCTCAGGTCTTGGTCCCAGAGTCCTAGGACTGAGCCCCGCCTCAGGGTCCCTGTTCAGTAGGAGGCTGCTTCTCCCTCTCCCTGCAGCTCCCCCTGCTTGTGCTCACTCATTCTCTCTCTTACTCTGTCAAATAAATAAATAAAATCTGTAAAATAAATAAATAAATAGACTCAGCCTTCCCTCACAAACCCAATACATCAGAGACTGCACTTCTGGCTGGTCTCTGAGAAGAGGCTACTGGTGGTCTGGGTGTCTTCCTCAATTGGAAGTCCTTTCAAAAATGGTTACTTGAAACTTCTGCTTCCTGGAAGATAGGTAGTTGTAATTTTCCCTATGCCTCCTACTAAGTACAAATCAAACCTTGAATACTGTATCTAAGAAAAACCTAAGGAGACTCTGCAAGGTGGAGAGAAGACAGCAGAGACGAGGGCTGGGGGTCCTGAGACCTGAAAACAACATGGAGATATGTACCCTGGCTTCTCTTTTTGTCTCACTGTCCCAGACTAGGTACTGTAAGAATGAACAATCTGGAACTGCCAACAGGTACAAATAAAAGCCCCAATAAAAACTGCTCTTTCTAGCTGAAGAACCAGGGAAGAACAACCTGGTAAGACAGAATATTCTTAGATGATAACTGCTCCATTCCTGCCACATCTGACGGGAAAGACTCAGCCCCAGACCCACCCATGACAGCAAAGGCTTCCTTCCTACCCTCGTCAGCTAAGAGGTGCCCCAGCACCCCTACCAGGAAGATTTCGGGAGACCAGGCAGGCACCTGGGATTTTTGCCCCCACCCAGAAGTAACAAGGTCCCCCTCCCTCTCCCTGCTGGGATAGAGTCAGAGGAAGAAACATGGAGAGCTGAACTCTCACCCCGGCTCTGCTGTAACAAGGTACTACCCCCATCAGTTATCAGTGGAGGCCAGGTGGGGAGCCTGGACTTCCACTTCCACCTGAAAGTTAGAGAAGGTGCCCCCCCACCACCACCACTGGAGTAATGTCAGAAAAAGCCGACTAGAAGAGAAGGGTCAAACACAATCCACAGTCACCTAAAATAATACAAAAATATCCAAGTTTCAATTAAAAAAAAAAATCACCAGCATACTAAGAAACAGAAAGGTCACAAATTGAATAAACAAAGACAATCAATAGATGCCAACACCAAGGTGACAGACATGTCAGGATTATCTAATGAAGATTTTAAAGCACCAATGCTGAAATGTTTCAATAAGAAATTATAAGCATGTTCGGAATAAACAGAAACACAGAAAGCCCCAGCAAACAACAACAACAACAACAACAACAACAAACCAGGAGATTAAAAAAAAGCAAAAACAAAAACAAAAATAAATGGAGGGGTGCCTGGGTGGCTCAGTGGGTTAAGCCTCTGCCTTCGGCTCCAGTCATGATCTCAGGGTCCTGGGATTGAGCCCTACATCAGGCTCTCTGCTCAGTGGGGAGCCTGCTTCCCCCTCTCTCTGTCTGCTGCCCTGACTACTCGTGATCTCTCTCTGTCAAATGAATAAATAAAATCTTTTTTTAAAAATGGTAATTTTTAAACTAAAAAAATAAAATAAATGAAATAAAAAACTAAATGGATGGGCCCAACAGCAGAATGATGGGACAAGGAAAGAATCAGGGAACTGTTAGAAAAATAACAGAAGGGGCGCCTGGGTGGCTCAGTGGGTTAAGCCGCTGCCTTCGGCTCAGGTCATGATCTCGGGGTCCTGGGATCGAGTCCCACATTGGGCTCTCTGCTCAGCAGGGAGCCTGCTTCCTCCTCTCTCTCTCTGCCTGCCTCTCTGCCTACTTGTGATTTCTCTCTGTCGAATAAATAAATAAAATCTTTAAAAAAAAAAAAGAAAGAAAAGAAAAATAACAGAAATTACCCAATCAGGGGCACCTGGGTGGTTCAGTCAGTTAAGCATCTGCCTTTAGGTCATGATCTTAGGTCTGCTCAGGTCATGATCCCAGGCTCCTGGGATTGAGCTCCACATGGGGCTCCCTGCTCTGTAGGAAACCTGCTTCTCCCTCTCCCACTCCCTCTGCTTATGCACTCACTCTCTCTCTCTGTTAAATAAGTCAATAAAATCCTAACAAAAACAAACAAACAAACAAACTACCCAATCAGGCAACAACAAGAAAATGGACTAAAAGAAATAATGAGAAGGATAGAGTCTTAGAGACCTATGGAACAATAAACAAAGATCTATCATATGTGTCATGAGACTCCCAGAAGGAGAAAAGGAGACTAAGGTGGAAAAAGCACTTCAAGAAACAATGGTTGAAAACTTCCCAAATTTGGAAAGAAAGGCAACCTATAAATTCAAGAAGCTGAGTAAACGCCAAAGGATCAATCCAAAGAAATCTAACCAAGATACATCAAAATTAAATTTCTGAAAACTAAAGATAAATACAAACTCTTGAAAGCAGCCAAACAGAAGTAACAGTTTATGGATAGGAGAAAACCAAAAATGACAACAGTGGACTTCTCATCAGAAACCTTGTTGGCCAGAAGCAAGTGGTACAATACTTTTCAGGCACTGAAAGAAAACCATCAAACCGGAATCCTATATCCAGAAAAAATATCCTTCAGAAATGAAAGCAAAATCTCAGATGAGTTCCTCTAAAAATTAAAAACAGAACTATCCTACAATCCAGAAGTTTTACACCCAAATTAGAAAACCTCTGATCCAAAGGGATACATGAATCCCTAGTTTACTGCAGCATTATTTACAACAGCCAAACTACAGAAGCAGCCCAAATGTTTATTAACAGACAAAGGGATCAAGAAATATGATCTATATCTACAATGGAATATTACTCGGCCATAATAAAGAATGAAATCTTGCCATGTGTAGCAACATGGATAGAGCTAAAGAGTATTAAGCTAAGTGGGATAAGTCAGTCAGAGAAAAGCAAATACCACATGATCTCACTCATATGTGAAATTTAAGAAATGATGAAAGACGATATGTTTTCCTCTAAGATAAGGAACTAGGCAATGATGTCCACTCTCAGAACTACAATGCCAGAATTTCTAGTTATAGTGCAATAAGGCAGAAAAGGAAGTAAAAGGCATGTAGATCAGAAAGAAAAAATAAAATGTTTACAGATGACATAATTTTCTATGTAGAAAAACAAGGAATCTATTTTTTAAAATTCCTAGTACTAGTAAGTGAGTTCAACAAGGATGCAGAATATAGTAACAGTATACAAAAATCAACTGTATTTCTACATACTAGCAGTGAATATGTGGACACCAAAATTAAAAATATAATACCATTCACAATCACTTAAGAAAATGAATACCAGGGTGCCTGGGTGGCACAGTTGGTTGAGCATCTGCCTTTGACTCAGGTCATGAGCCCAGGGTCCTAGGACTGAACCCCAAGTCAGGTTCCCAGTTCAGCAGGAAGTTTGCTTCTCCCTCTCCTGCGCATGCTCGCTGTCTCTCTCTCAAATAAATAAAGTCTTAAAAATAAGAAGGAATATTTAGTTGTAAATCTAACAAGGCATGTACAAGACTTGCATTCTAAAAAGAATAAAACAAACAAACAAAAAACTGCAGATGAAAGAAACCAATGAAGATGATGAAAGAAACCAAAGAAGATCTTTAAAAAAAAAAAAAAAAGAAAAGAAAGACATATGTTCATAGACTGGAAGATTATAAGATGAAAAATATCCCCAAATCGATATATAGAATTAATGCAATTACTAATCAAAAGCTCAGTAAGACTTGTAGATATAGACAAGATAACTCTAAATGGAAAGTCAAAGGAATGAAAATAGTTTAAAAATTTTAAAAAACAATAGAGGGAGGAATTCACCTACTCAATTACATGATTACATATCCACAGTACTCAACATTGTGTGATATTAGTGGAAGATGAGATACATAGATCAACAGAATAGAACAGAGGGGTGCCTGGGTGGCTCAGTTGGTGAAGCGTTCAACTCCTGATTTCAGCTCAGGTCATGATCTCGGGGTTGTGAGAAAGAGCACCACGTCAGGGTTGTGCTGGGTGTGAAGCCCGCTTAAGATTCTCTCTCCCCCTCTGCCCCTCCTCCCGCTCTTCCTCTCTTTAAAAAAAAAAAGAGAGAGAGAGAGAGAAGAGAATAGAGAACACAGACCTACACAAATATGTCTTATTTGTGTAGGTCTGTGTCTACAGACCTGTAGACACAGACCTACACAAATATGTCTAATTTAATTTTGGGAAAACGTGCAATTCAATGGAGGAGAGACAGCCTTTTGACAAATGGTGCTGAAGCCACTGGACATCCACAGGTAAAAAAATAAAGCTCAATCTTATACAAAAGCAACTAAAAATTAAACGAAAACTGACAAATCGAACTTCACTGAAATTAAAAACTTTTGCTGTCCAAAGATCCTACCTACCTGGAGGGTGAAAAGGTAAGTCCTTTGTTGGGTATGTGGTTTGCAAATATTTTTATCCCACTCGCCCAACAAAGGACTAGGATCCAATACAGTATAATAAGCCCTGGAAACTCAACAGCTAAAAAAAAAAAAAATCTGTTTAGAACCATGAGCAATATAAACCTATTAGAATGGCTAAAATTAAAAGTGGTGACAATAACAAATGCTACCAAGACTGTGAAGAAAGTCTATCACTCACATAGTCCCTGAAAGAATGTGAAATGGTACAGCTACTCTAAAAAAGCTTAGTGGTTTCTTTATAAACTAAGCATGCAATTACCATAATATCCAGGAACTGCAAACCTGGGTACTTATTCCAGAAAAACAAAAGTCCGCATTCACACATAAACTGTACATTTCTGAATGGTTACAGCAGCTTTATTTATAATAGCCCAAAACTAGAAACCCATATGTCCTCCATGGGTGAGTGGTTAAAGAAACTGGTACATGACCCCACAGAATACTAGTCAGCAATAAAAAGGAACAAACTTGATGCACACAATCTGGGTGAATTTCCAGAGAACTATAAGTAAAAAAAGCCAAATCTGAGAGGCTGCATGTTCCATTTACATAAAATTCTTGAAATGTGTAATCTACAGAAATGGAGAACAGATTCATGGCTGCCAGGGGTTAAGAGGCAGTAGTGGTGGGAGGGCAGGAGGCAAGGTGTGAAGGGAACCGGAAGGATGGAAACACCTTGCATCTTGACTGCATCAGTGTCAATTTCCTGATTCTGACACCGCACTATAATTTTACAAGGTGCTACCCCTGAGGGAACGTGGGTCAAGTATACATGGGATAGCTCTGTAATTTCTCACAACTGCACAGAAAACTACCATTATCTCAAAATAAAAAGTTTAATAAAAACAAAAAACAAAAAACCTGTTAGTTGCTGAATACCGCGTCCACCCTCATACAGGCATTTGGCACTGGAAAGGGACCCTCCAGAGCCCCAGACCATAGGAACTCCAGCTGTGAAGACTTCTGTGGTCCACAAGGGTCTTCCCCAGGCCAGGCTGGCCCTCCGTGGCCCTCAACTGTGCTGAATGAGCTCCACCAGCCTTTGAACAGCTTCTCCTGGAGGCCACACACACCCACATGTGTGTACTCTGTTGGGCCTGATGACTCAACCATGGTGAGGTCCTTCTGCCCCTTTCCCTCTTGCTACCCTCCAGGCAGGTCTGGGCCGCATCAGGGAGAGCCCAACTGCCTCAGTTCAGGCAAGTGGGCAGGCCACAGGCAGGGAAAGATGCCATCGTTCCAGCCAGCTTTACACGCGTTGCCGAGCTGCCACACTGATGCTTCCCGGAAACACACAAGCCTCTGGACGCCACCGTCCGATCACAATCAGCTCCAAGGCAGCCAGAACATTACATGCTCAGCTCTCAGCAACATGTGGCCTGTGTGAGGCTCAAAGAGCAGGAAAGTCAGTGAAGGATTTCTAACAGGGGTTAACCTCGCTTTTCCCATCCTCAGATTCAGCCACCATGAGTGTACAAGGCGCCAAGAAAGGCAGTCAGATACATTGCACACTATGGCACTAAAGGGTGAGTACCCAAAACGACCGATGCAAAAATGTGGGCCCCACCCTTCCTGGCCCCTGATAACATCCTGTCATCCTAAAGGCCCTCTATGGGCAGTAAGGGGACACCAGACCCCTACACAGGCCCCCTCAAAATCCCACATCCCCTTCCAGGACAGGAACTGACCCAAAGCCAACTGCTAACTGAGAACCTACTGTGGCTCTGCTATCATTAATCCAGACACTGCCACCTCCCCCTTCTCTGAACTGCTCTGTTATACTTACACCTCCCAGGGGGAAGAAAAATATTCCAGGCTTCTGCGCTAAGGCACAAGCAATTCTCTGTGCAGAGGGCTCTTTGCCCCATCCTGCCCACTCTCCGAAGTTCCGTATCTCCCAACCCAGGCGATCCACGTTCCTTCCTTCTCACAACACCTCAGCTTGCTGCGGACAGGAATCTCGCTCCACCCAGCACAGCACCCTGTACAAAGTCAGGCTGCAGTCACTGAAACAAACATCCACAGGAGTCCGCAGGCACGTTTCCAGGTCGCCACCCCACAGCCGAGACTGCTCCCAACCTGTTCTCTCAGTATGGCCGGTAAGACCTTCCCAGCCGGCACCTCGGTGGGCCCAGACCACACTTCCAGCCTCCACACAGAGCTCCCAGGTTGCTAATCGGTACTGGTCGGCACCTAGCACTGGGGGACAACCAGCAGGCTGAGGAGCGGGCAAACAGGCTGGACTTCAAGTGTCCCTCTCCCTTCTCTGAATCTGACCCCCTGTCATGCGACGTGTGCCACACTGGCCAAGACACAGGCACAAGTGCTGTGGGAAACCTGGCACCCTCTAAGAACAGCAATGTGGCCGTATGTGGGGACAACCATGGCATTCCCATGCTCCTGCCCCCAGGAACCCCACAGCCAGAAATTAAGCCAAAAGAAATAACACAGAGAAGCAAAAAGCTCCCCTCATGATTGAATGTCCAACAAGCAAATGGGTAAATGAATGCTTGATGATCAACTCAGGAAAATATTACACAGCTATTAATTACAAATATCTATGAGGAATTCAAGAAACCCTTGAGACTGTGTGCCCATGGGAGGCCATCAGGCCAGTGCTTCCTGCACAGAGGCAGGTGGCACATTAAATCTGGAGATGTTCATTGGAATTTCCCCAGTTGCTGCTGCGAAGATGGAATCACTTGAGGGACCAGAGATAAAAACGTGATGTGCACACAGTCCCTCCTCAAGGAGTTCTTACTTTAGGAAAGGAGACTAGACATGGGAACAAGCATCCAGGGTAGGATGTAAAAATGGGGCCTATTATAAAAGGCATCCTAAGGACAGAGAAAGATTGGGAGTCAATGAGGAAACAGCTATCGTGTTGACTGCTGGGATGAGCAAGTCTTGGGGTTGGTTTGCTTTTCCCATTTTTTGAAAAGTTATGCTACATATAATACTTATCAGATACTACTTTTCCAAGGGAGGAGAAGATGTTTGCCTGACTATGCATGCCTCTAATATAGTACTAACAGAATACCTTCCAAAAGATGGCAGGGGTGGAATGTGAGGGCTTGGTTGCTCCTGGCGGAACAAGAAGTAGATGAAGTCAGGGAATCCCTGTACTCTACGCTCCACCAATGGAATGACCTAACAGCTCTAGATAATTAGTGTAAAGACTGTGGCCTGGGAACCAGAAGACCCAAGTTCAAGTCCTAGTTCCATGACTTGGTTGCTGTGTGGCCCAGGGCAAGACATTACCTCTGTGAATCTCAAGTTTCATTACCTACAATAATAGAAAAATACACATAACTTTTCCATACCATTTTTTAAACAATTACATCAGACATAAACACGTACTGGGTCACTGAACAATCAAGGGCCCAGGGTCAGGGATATACATCCCAGCACCCACATAGGGCTGTGCACACATCTGGTGCTCAGACCAAACTAGTAGGTAGCGTGTGGGGACCAGCAGTGCTCAGGGGAGTGAGCCCCACAGTGGAGGTAGTGAATGCAGGTCCCCAAAGAGTATGATGGGTAGGACTACAGAGTATTTGAGGCCAGTCCAGGACTGCAGGGCTCCCGACTCAGCACAGGGGCATAGTGTGCAAAGCCCACACAGGATCCCTCATGCCAGATGAAATGCCTGAATTCCAAGCATAGTGACCATCCCCATAAAAGTCCTTCAAGAAGAAAAGTCCCACAGTCCTAAAGGATCTATACATGTGGGGGTCAGTATCCCAGCTTTGGGGAAATTCCTGGGGAAAAGATTTCTCTGGGCCAAAGGTCAGGTACAGGGACCAACACTCAAGCATAAGCTGGAGGGCAAATGGCCCTTGGTAGAGGATTCATTAAAAGATCTACAGGCAGGGGCGCCTGGGTGGCTCAGTGGGTTAAAGCCTCTGCCTTCGGCTCAGGTCATGATCCCAGGGTTCTGGGATCGAGCCCCTCGTCAGGCTCTCTGCTCAGCGGGGAGCCTGCTTCCTCCTTTCTCTCTGCCTGCTTCTCTGCCTACTTGTGATCTCTGTCTGTCAAATAAATAAATAAAATCTTTAAAAAAGAAAAAAAAGATCTACAGGCAGAATGCGTGTAAATTACAGCCAATATACCTACAGTTTCGAAGTTGCTTCCTTGCCCCCTTCTTCCTCCCTGAAAGTTTCTGTGGCAACACTTCCACATTCATAGCAAACAGATTGTTTAATATTTTCTACCTTTCAGTTCTAACAGGAGAAATGATGCCTGGGCAGCAGCCGTCTGGCCATCTTTATAAGCTTATAAATCATGGAAGAATTCAAGGTCGCCAGTCTTTTCCGAGACATTCAGAGGAAGTCAGTAAAAGGAGAAGTGAGCACATGTGAAAGTGAGTCTCAGGCCTTAACCTTGCCAAGACCTTACTGTGTCCTAGGTGCCCACCTGCCTCACCTACACTCAGGGAATTAGCACACAACTCTGACCATGCCTACTAGGGCCAATGCCCTCAGGCAAGGTGGGGCATCTTTTCAGAACAAGCCTGCCAGGGCCAACCACCATCAGTGAGGGTACTGGCCATCACTGTTGACTCCCTGAGATGTCACACACACACTTGTTCTCCCACAAGGCTGTGTGGACTAAACCATGCTGGGACTCCTCAAGGCCTGGAGAAAACCGTGATGGTGCTTTACATCCAGTTCTGGACACAAACTACATTCTTCAATACAGCCACCATACGCCAGCATAAGCATCTGCCTGGCGTCTGCCTCTGAATGTCAGCAGAGAACCATCAGCCATCACCAAGATACTCACACCTGTGAGTGAGTACAGCCAGTCTATGTCTGTGATTCAACGTGATCAGAACCCAGGGCCCTGGCCAGGGTGAAAACCTGGCCTTCTAAGTGAGAAAGGCTGCTGTAAAAATATCCATTTGTTTCTTCTCTTCATCACATCTGTCCTGCTTTCCACTGTCCTGAGAGCTAACATCACAGCTTATGTGGCTGGTCACTGCTCCACGCCTTTCATGTACTCTCTGATCTTCACAACAAACCTATGAGGTATATGCCATCAACACCTCCATCTGACATTCAAGGACACCAAAATGACCTGTCTAAGCAGGCTGTGAACCTTGACCACCTGGCCCCATAGCTGACCTGTAACCGTTCCACGCTGCTCCGCATCGGTGAGCTGCTTCCAAAAGTAAAGGCTGAAGCCATCTAAACGGGAAGCATGTTCTCCTGGAGGGTCTAGTCCTGACCTGCGCATCACACAGGGTCTCCCCAGACACCCCTGCAGCCGAGGTCTAGGGCCTGGGTATGCATGGCACCTGTGAGGAGTTCATCACTATGGGACGAACCAACCACAAACCACCTTCCACAGAGCCACCCACACAGCGTAGCCAAGCACCACGGATTTTTAAGGTGTTCCGGAAGCTGATGGAAAATGCGGGGCTCTTCTCTGGAAGGAGGAAGTCTTTCTTACCTGTGCAAACGTAAGGGTGAGCACAGGCTCCCACCCTTACATTTGGGGTGGGCCTGCCCACCCCAGAGAAAGGAGAGTAACCCTGTAATTAACCATTCAAACAGGGATACTTTGGGGAAAGAGTTGGGACCCTATTAATTACCAAGACACGTGACCCTGCAGGAGAAATGCAGCTTTCCAACCTTTGGTGCTAAAGGTCACATGGCAGAACCATCAATGCAAAGATAAGAAAGCCACTGGAAATACCCACAATGAGACAAAGGCACAAAGAGTGGAACGAAGGGAAAGGAACTTGGCACCAGGGGTGGAGACAGGAGGTCTGGGAGAGACTTCCTGTGAGAAGTGAGCAAAGGACTAACTTCAGAAACTGAAGTCAGGGACATGAGAGCCGGCGGAACTAAGCCAGCATCTGGCATGTGCAGCCGTTCAAGCTGCCTTCCAGAGGTAAGACTGCAGAGCCGTACACACAGTGTCACCCCATCTGGCAGTGTCATGGAAGCAAGGGCTTGAGGAGGAGAGCGCAAATCCCAAGAATTCCACAAGGCATGATCAGGGCCCACACCTCCAGAGCTAGCCAGAGGCCCCAAACCTCTAGATAATCTGCAGATGGTCCCACCCTTCGGCCAAATCAGAAGCAGCACAGGGTGGAGACAAAGACAATAAATAAATATTTGGTGAAACAATGACCTGAGCTCTACAATGTGTTATCGGATGGCCACTTGGTTTCAGCAGAGAATGCTTCTGCGCTGAGGCCACATACTTGCCCAGACTGCATAGAAGGGTGCATGAGAGGGTGAGGCCAACAGCAGATCCCTGCAGTGTGCTCAGAGGGACCTGGGAGTGCCAGGACAGGGCAGAACAGAGATGGAATCTGTGCTATCAGCCACGCGTGGATAGCAAATGTCAAGCAGAAAAAGACACAAAGATGGGAAATGAACATGTCAAAGATAAGTAAGATGTGAATTATGAGCACAAAAGAAGAATAAGGTGGAGTAGTCTGTCTGGGGTGTTTCTATAATAGCTTTACTGAGGTATAAAACACATGCCATACAACTCCCCCATTTAAAAGTGAGTACAATTCAATGGTTTGTAGTGCATCCACCACCACAATGAATTCTAGAACCCTCCAACTCTTGTCACCCCCCCCCCAGAAGAAACCCTGTAATCTTTAGCTGTCATTCCCTAAACCCTCCATTCCCTACCCCCATGCCCACCCCAGTCCCTGGAAACCACTAATCTACTTTCTGTATCTATGTATTTGCCTATTCTAGGCATTTCATATGAATGCAGTCAAATGATGAGTGACCTTTCATGACTGCTCTCTTTCTTTAGTATGATGCTTTCAAGATTTAGCCACACTGTAGTATGTGTGTGTCTTTTTTCTTTTTTTACGATTTTTAAAAATTTATTTATTTATTTGACAGACAGAGATCACAAGTAGGCAGAGAGGCAGGAGGAGGAAGCAGGCTCCCCACTGAGCAGGCAGCCCGACATGGGGCTCGATCCCAGGACCTTGGGATCATGACCTGAGCCGAAGGCAGAGGCTTTAACCCAGGCGCCCGTATGTGTGTGTCTTTTATTCCTTTTTATGGCCAAGTAATATTCCATTTATGAACAGACCACATTTTGTTTATCTACTCATCTGCTGTTGGACACTGGAGTCATTTCTACCTTTTCGTGGCTGTGAACATTGATATACAAATTTGGTGAGTTTTTCAACCTTTTTAAAGAAAGAGCAAAGAGGTAAACACCACCTATCAATGTAAAGTCTGGACAATGAACTCTTCAAAAGCCACAAAAAAAAAAAAAAAAGGGAAACCGGTTGAAGGAGGTGTTGTAAGGGGGTTCCCGAGAGGCTCCCAGTAAGGACATTCGGGGGCAGGCAGCACTAGTTACAGAGACCAAATCTCAAGCTGAAAACATCTCAAAGGAAACAGACATAGGCCTTTTCACAAAGCCTTTCCACACAGATGAGGAAAGAAAGGAGTGGCAAAAATATTTTCTTTAACACATGCCATAAAAAATAAAGTCATAACAAAGACTGTGGTATACCTAAAAGAAGATCTGTGTCCATGTGGGTAACTCCCTGATTTAACACTAAAGACATCAAAATACCTGTACAGTCACTGAACTGAAGGGGCAGGACCTGGTTGAGGAGCACTGTAGTCTTAAAAAGAAGAGGTAATCTTCCTGATGAAAACTTTGAGGGTTGATCCAAATTTCTTCTTAAAAATAAAATGTAGTGAAGGGTGCCTAGATGGCTCAGTTGGCTAGCATCTGACTTTGACTCAGGTCATTATCTCAGGGTTCTGGAATGGAGCCCCACATTGGGCTCCCCACTCAGCAGGAGTCTGCTTCTCCCTCTCCCTCTGCCCCATTTCTGCTCATGCTCTGTCTCAAATAATAAAATATTTATAAATAAATGAATAAATAAATAAATAAAATGTAAACAATCCCAGTTGTGTCATACAGACCTCTGGAGCCTCCAAGATTCCTCTGGATCCCCTCCCCACCCTCTAAGGACACAAGGCCCAACCATCAACTCTGAAATCAAGGAACCCAAACCTCCCTCTCCACCCTGACTTCTGACCCAAGCCCCAGCCCTGCATGTCCAGGGAAAGAGGGAGTGTCACCTGGGCACTGCTATGCTTCCTTCCAACTCACATGTCCAAAGCTCCTGGTCAGGAACTGGGATGGGGCCCTGAATTACTGAGCACCGCTAAGTGAACAGATGAAAGATCAGGAGTATCTTGCCTTCTGGCCACAAAGCTAGTCAGTGACAGAGTGCTAAGGAGACCTGCTGCCCCCGTCTGTTAGTCCTTGGCTGCCCCTCACTCCCGAATCAGAACCCAGCCCTGTTGCTAGTCTAGTTTCCAAGCTAAAACATTCCAGGCACCTCTGGCCCATCACTACCAGGAGCTACAGAGTGCGGTGGTGGAATGTAAGGGCAAAGCGACCTCCTTCTCCAAGCCTCAGATGCCTGTCTGTGCACTCAGAATATAACCTACCCCATACTCTTCACCTTGAGTCCTGACCACATGCTGTGTATCTGCATTTCATTTATTCTTCGGAGACCCAGCCCTTGGCGGCAGGACATAAGAGTGAGCCAGTCCTGGAGTGTGCCTGCTGCTATAGAGAGCAGGCACTTGTCCCCAGTGGTCCCCTTATCAAAGGGCAGAAGCCCTTTGCACGTCTGACACCTCACTCCAAGAGGGCTGCCTCCGGCCCCCACCCAGATTCCGCACCTGCATCAGCTCCATCATGACAGGAGTCCTCCCTGCCTCTCCTATCATGGCCTTCCAGCAAATGGTCCAACTTGAACTAGACCAATGATTTTCAAAGTACAGCCCTTGGGACCCTTTTGGGGGTTCACGAGCCAAAACTACTTTATGCAGTCTTCATTTCCGTTCCACACTCTCATGCTCTCCCTAGTGTACAGCAGGATTTGCTAGAAGCTATGTGACATGACATCACAACGAGTGCAGAAGACAGCAGAATCCCTCTGTCTTTCATGATGACAGATGTTATGGAGATTTTCAAAAAGGTAAAATAGTATGGCTCTTCTTAGCAGATTTATTTTTGTTCTGGAAAAATCATTTTCCAGAATATACCTGTTATTTTTGTGAACAAGTAATAGGTTTCTTTTATTTTTAAATAGATTAATAAATTTCTTTTTTTTAAAATTTATTATTTTATTTGACAGACAGAGATCACAAGTAGGCAGAGAGGCAGGCAGAGAGAGAGAGGAGAAAGCAGGCTCCCTGCTGAGCAGAGAGCCTGATGCGGGGCTCGATCCCAGGACCCTGGGATCATGACCTGAGCCAAAGGCAGAGGCTTAACCTACTGAGCCACCCAGGCGTCCCAGATTAATAAATTTCTAAACATTTCTCAGTTTTAATTTCTAACACAACAAACACTACAAATGTAACCCATATAAACAAAAGCCCATTGAGGGCCTCAATAATCAAGAGCATAAAGGAGTCCCCAAAACAAAAAGTTTGAGAACCACTGACCTAGCCAATCACCCCAGCACCACCTCTGCAAATTGTCAGGTCAGTGACTGGCCTGTCCTGCCCCCACACCCCAACTTCCCTCAGAACTCTGCTCATGCTATCACTCTGGCTCTCCATCAGCCCAAACACAAAGGAGCCTTCAGGTCCATCTCCAAATCTCTACTCAGACTCCTCTCTCCTCCACAGCACTACCTTAAAAGGCTGCCTATCCCCCACCAGACTTACCACAGTGGCTGTACTACATACAGCAAATCTGGAAATGGAATGACTCCCGCATGCACCAGGCAGGGAACCCTTCCTCAGGGTGAGGCAAAGCTCTGCTGAGGAGGGGAGGCCTGGAGAGGGGGCTGGGTTCCACACATGCAACACCCACTATGGGTCCCTGGAGGCCGGCCACTGAGGGAGGCTGAAACATGGGGACGATCAAGCACCTAGAGTGTTCCTTAGGAACCCTGTACATAGACTGTACACAGATGTGACTTCCGTTCTTTTGCACACATCAAATATTTCATTCTATTAAAAAATATTCACATGGGGGTCAGGGTAAATCAGTGATATTCAACCCATGAAGACAAAGGGAGCTGGTGCTTCAGGGGCCACTGCAGAGTGTGGGGTGGGGCGGAGCTTGGGGGGGGCGGTGTCTCACAGGTGGCACCATCCTCCCTTCCCATCCCTCACATATGTGAGTTCCATGTTCTGTTTCAAGGAGCTCTGTGCTCTACTCCTAAAAAGATAAAGTTTGAAAACTGGTATCAGAGTAGTGAACAGGCCAGATCATCTTTTTTCCCTCTAAGTGACCCCAAAATCTTTTAGAGGCCCAACAGCTGCAGCTCCCCATGCATCACACCACTGGAGCACCCCAGCGTCTCCCTACATTGTGTGGCTTTTGACTCCTATGCTCCCTCAGCCCCCCTCCCACCAATACGAAAGCCCCCACTTAGCTCCTTCCGGGCAGCTCCACTCATCTTCCGGTTAGACAGAAACGAGGGATTGAAGCTCAAAGTGGCTTAGCCACCCCTGTGCCCGGGCACAGCGCCTCTACCGCCACCTCAAAGCTGCACACTGTGCTTATAAGCCTGAGGGTTGCCCATAGCCCAGTTCTCCACCCTGGAGTCCTACAAATGAGGAGCTCAGGTCTGGGCAGCGCCATGGCTTGATGTGCTGATTTGAAACACGGCTCACTAACAGAACAACCACTGGACCTGGATATTCCACTTCTAGGTCTCTACCCAGAACTCAAAGTAAATGTTCAAATAAAATGTGTATGTGAACGTTCATAGCAGCACTATTCACAACAGCCAAAATGTGGAAATAGCATCCAACTGCAGATGAACAGATAATGTAAATGTGCTATGCCATAGAATGGAATATTATTCAGCCATTAAAACAACCAATGAGGTTCTAATCCATGCTACCACTGGATGAACTCTGAAAACACACTAAAGAAGCCAGACTAAATGCTACATATTCTAGCTCCATTTTAATGAAACTTCCAGCATAGATAAAGCTGTTAAGGACAGGAAAGCAAACTGATGGTTGCTGAGGACTGGGAGTAGGGAGTCACAGCCCAATAGTTATGGGTATTCCTTCAGGATGATAAAATGTCTTTTTTTTTTTTTTAAGATTTTATTTATTTATTTCACAGACAGAGATCACAAGTAGGCAGAGAGGCAGGCAGAGAAAAAGAGGGAAGCAGGCTCCCTGTTGAGCAGAGAGCCTGATGCGGGGCTCCATCCCAGGACCCTGGGATCATGACCCGAGCCGAAGGCAGAGGCTTTAACCCTCTGAGCCACCCAGGCGCCCCTCTTTTTTTTTTTTTTTTAAGATTTTATTTATTTATTTGACAGAGATCACAAGTAGGCAGAGAGGCAGGCAGAGAGAGAGAGAAAGGAGGAAGCAGGCTCCCTGCTAAGCAGAGAGCCCGATACAGGGCTCGATCCCAGGACTCTGGGATCATGACCTGAGCCAAAGGCAGAGGCTTTAACCCACTAAGCCACCCAGGCACCCCAATGAAATGTCTTAAACTATAGACCGGTCATGTTTGCACAACACTACGAATGTGATGAATGCAATGGAATTACACACTCTAAAATGGTTAATTTCATGTTCTGCGGATTTCACCTTAAAAAAAAAAAAGCCACAAAACCCCCAAACCAAACCCACACGCAGAGCTCCCTAGATCCCAGGCACAGAGAGGGTGAGGGCACACAGCTGATGGCCTGCTCTCCATCCTCCCCTCCCCACCTCCCTGCTCAGCCGCCTGCGCACCCCCCTGTGCACACACAAACACACAAGCGCCCTGCAAGCCCAAACTATGCACAGGGCTCCTCCCGGGGCTGCAACAGCTGGAGGAAGAGGGCGAAAGTGACATTTTAAAAAAGTCTCTTCCCTGTTTGGTCTTGACAAGGAGCCCATGGCCGCGGGATTTTTGGAACATGACGCCATTCGTGGCAAAGAGAGGAATGCTAGAGAATGCGTGGGGACACATTTCTGGGGCTTCGCAGGAAAGCTTTGTAGGAAAAAGTCTCACCCTCTCCCTCAAAAAGCAGTGTCTCCCATTAAGAAACAGGTAGGACGGGAAGGTGCCATGGGAAGGAAAAAAGAGACAGGAAAGTTTAAGTTCAGCTCAGGCCTCGTCCTCTCGCCCCACCCTTCCCAGCACAAACTCACCCTTCCCGCAGGACAGCCCCTGGCTCCTGGACAAGAGGGCCACACACAGCCAGAAATCTAATGTTCGGGAGGCCCACCTGCCACACTCAGGACAGGACGCAAAAGAGTGGGAGGAGGAGAACTTGTGTCAGACTGGGTTTGCATACAGCTCTTCCACTTACAGTATTGCCCTTGGGCAAGCTACTACACTGCCACTTCACAGCTCAGGTTTCTTATCTCTCCACCTCATAAGGCCACTGTGAATGTAAATGAGTTAACAGCGGCAATTACTGCTAGCTACAAATGCCACGGCCGCCACAATAAACAATCCCTGAGTACATCAATGGCTCCTTCGATTTAAGTATAGGAAAACCTCCACATCACAGGAGTCTGCATGACCACCCTAGCTGGTCCAGGTCCCCCAAAAAGGACCCTTAAGCTCACAGGCAGTGGGTTTCGAGGCAGGAAACGGGGACAAAGAGTCAGCAGGCTGCTAGCGGAGATGGCATCTGCCTGTTACAAGAGCTGTCTGCAGGCTTTAGCTAGGAACCACTTCTACCTGTTTAGACCCTAGACAACGGTCTCCTTGGCAAAAGGCTCCCCTCCTTGGAAGCATGTGGACCTGTAAAGCCTGGGGATAAGCGGGGAGACTGGAAGGAGGAACCTGCTGGCTGAGGTGAATGAATCAACTTGGGGGACCAAAAGGTCAGGACGTGCCCCAGCCACATCTCCCACCCACCTGCCCATCAGTTTGGGACAAGACCTGTGCTGCCCTCTACCCTCCAGCTGTTTCACCAGGCCCAGGGCACAAGGACTTTGGTTCCCAGACAACTGTTGCAGGAACGAGCAGGACAGTGGCTTCTCTTAATCCTCTCCTACTTTACTGATGACAACTCAGACACTTCCGTGCAAAGTGACTTCTGGAATCAGGATCTGCCACTGCCATTCACAGGACCTGACCTAGGTACTTCTTGGAGCTTGGCAGGGGCTCAGAGGTGGCTGCTGTGCCGACCACTGCCCTCTGGAGCAGCCCACGGCCTCTAAGGGTAAGTCGTAGGCTAATGGCATCTGGCCTCTTCACTTCAGATCCTCTTCAAATTCTTAAAACCAGTTTCATCTTATTTTTTAAAAAACCCAAACACAAAAAAATAGTTCAATCTTTATACTTAAACATGTTCTGAAAGTCAAACCGACCATGGCCTTTCTGATCCCAAGGGGCTACGGTGAGGAAGTTGCTAGGGCGGGGCCAAGCAGCTCAGCAGGAGAGGAGGCAGCCTGGGCTTTTGTTCTGTGGGTGTGGAGGTAGACAAGAAATGGAGCTAGGGGCTCGGCTGTCCCACAGAACCAGGGAGGGGGCGCCCTCTCTGGGCCTATGTTGGGGAAAACGAACCCCACTTCCTGAGCGCCCCCCAGGTGGCCCACCATTTACAGATCCCGCACCCGCCATTCCTGCACCATCTTCGCCACCATCACAGGCACCCACGACACGGGCATTTTATAGTCCCCAGTTTCCAGAAGAGGGACACAGATGCTGAAACTCTTAAGTGACTGCTCCATCAGCATAAAAACAGAGCCAGGATGTGAACCCAAATCCGAGCTGAAAGCCCCCAGTGTCGACCATTCCATTCCCTTACATGAGCACATGAAGTGAAAAGTGGGACTGTGTCAGATTTCTAGGTCAGAGCAGGTCCCCAAGCGGAAGACAAATGAATGCCCCAATCCCACTGAGTCATGAGGCTCCCCACACCCCAGGTCACTCACCAACCCCAGAGCAGAGAAGCTCTGGATGTGGCACCTGGAGACCCAAGAGATGTGGACTCTTTCTCTGGTTCAACTGGGACTCCCAGAAGTTGCTCCCCCGTCCTTTGGCCCCTTTAGCTACTGGCCAGGACCGTTCGGAGGTAAGACACTGTCAGAAGGGGTGCCATACAGCCTCCCTGGTCCGTCTGATAAAAGCAGTGCTTTAGGACCTACAGAGATCAAGGACACAATTACTTCCTGATTCTGAATTCCTTAGGGGAAAAGCAGTGCTTCCTGTTTAGGGCTGTGCCAAAGGTGTGGTCACTGCCAAAGGCCAGTAATCTGTTGAGGGACATGGGGCCCCTAAGGCTGAGAAGATTTTAGATTTTAGGGCCTAGATGATGACCTGTGAAATGTCCTGCCCCACTACCATCCCCACATATACCCCCATGCACCCCAGCTACTAAGGAATCCATTCTCGGGACAAGGCCCTGTTTCTGATAGCAAAGGTTAACACTTTCAATTTATCAGACAGAGGGAGGTCAAAGAGAACTTTGGAAAAACCCGCATTGGCCTTCCTGTGACCGAGGCAGGTCACTGAACTGGGTCTCAGTGGCTCCATCTGTTAATTGAGGACAACCCCTCACCTGCTTAATTACTGGGAGGGGTATCACCCAGCCCTGCAGGCCCCTCCTCCCAGGGCTAGGAAGCGGACGTCCATTACACAGCTTTGATTTTGTTTGCAATAGCCCAGCCTCCTACAGTAACAGTACTAGGTGAACAAGTCCCAGCTGCCTTCCCAAGAGGAGGGAAGACAGACTTCCGGTCTCACAAAGGCCGGCACGGAACGGTGTGGAACTAGGTTCTAGTCCCAGCCCCACCGCTGGGCAGATCAGTGACCTCGGACAGGCAGTCCCAGCTCCCTGAACCTCCACCACCCCTTGCTACAGGGCCCATGCTGCCACCAGCCCTCCCCAGCTGCCAAGAGCAGAACGAGACAGATCACAGCACACAGCACGTGACGCAGCACAGTGGAGGCTCCGGAGGATTCGACGCGCCCATCTGCTCACTCTTGCTGCAAGCTGCCCCAGAGATGGGGCAGGCCACCACCCAGCACAGGGTGCAGACGCCACGCTGAGCATGAGGGCAGAAAGGCGCTGGAAGGGTTACAGACTCCAGGCAAAAAGCAGGCTGTGGTTTCATGTGAACTAGGATGACCCTGATGGAGAAAACCAGCAAGTGGTTTGGAAGATTCCGGTTCCAGTCTCCAGAGACAAAATGCCAGCGAATCAACTCACTGGCTCTCTTGCCCCCAAAGGAAGTGATAATATAAAGGGAGCGGTGGGGCTGGGCACTCAGGGCTTCCATGCCAGGGCAGCCGGGAAATCGTCCTCGGATCGTCTCACAGAACTCTCCACTGCTAAAACTGGAGGAACCACAAAGTCTCAGGCAGGTTTCAAACCTGTCCCCCTGGCCTTCAGAGATGACTGGGAGTCCCATGGGCAGAAAGCAGAGGTGGCTGAGAGGCCAAGTTCCAGGCTCCAACCTCATGTTACCCAGAACGGTGTCACTTTTTCAGTTTCAGACATGGCATTTCGACATTCTTCAAGGGAAGGCTAAATGATTTAGTTCAAGTCTGAAAACTACTAACCTGGTCCAATTGTGGCATTTCAAATGGGAAAGGGAGGCCCGGAGTGTGAATAGCCAAGCATAAAGGAAAAGCCGGTTTTCTCAGGTTAAATGCTTCTAAATTAGCAGCCAGGGCTCTTCACTGGCTCTTGTGCCTCCTTCCCCACCAGTCTGAGGATGTTGGCAGTAGGATGCTACCTCTTTCTCGTCTCTTTTCCCTGGTTGCAAGGCTCTCTTCTTTCTTTCAAGACTAAATGGCAGCTTGGGAACAATTTAAAGATAAACATTCCCAGTCAAATTTCTTTATTTCGGCTAAACAGCATCAGGGTTCTAGTAATCAGGAAACAGCCCAAACAAAGGCTATTCCCCACACAACAGGCCATCAGCGCGCTTCCTGGAATATTAATTACCACAAAGGGGGTTTAGTAACCTCCACAGGCCCAGCCAGCACCTTCCATCCATTCCATTAGTAGACCACTCCCTGTAAACAGAATGGGGGCACCAGCTTTATAGGTCGGAAACCAAGACTCAGAGAACATAAGTGACCTTCCTGGGTCACCCTACATGTCTGTGCCAAGAATAGAACATAGGTCTTCGATTGTAGTCCTTCTGTGTGGCAAAGGAAAAAGAACTCGGAAAGAAAGGTCAAGTAGCAGGCTAGAACACAGGGAAAAAAAGCAGCTCAAATACAGCTGCAAAACACTCCCAAACACAAAGGGCTGTGTCAGAATGCAGTCACCGCAGCCAGCAACGTGCCTGGAGGGGGCACGCCAGCCTGCCCCCCCAAGCTCTCACTGGCTCCCTCCAGGACAGGCTCTGCCTGCACCCTCCTTCCTCCTCCTTCTAGAGGGGGAGTGGGGATCAGAGCCGCAGAGCCCTCAAATGCCACTAAAAGGAGTCCGCAAGATGTGACGTTCAAAGAAAGAAGTCCCAAAAGTTGGCAAGAAACACCAAGCAGAGGACACAAACAGGAATAACAGCAGAAGAGAACCATTCCGGGAATCCTCAGAACACAGGCTGTCTGCACGACACCCCCAAGAGGGAGGAAAAACCCTCAAGCACAGCCTTTCCACTCAGCACTCCCCCCACGAGGGTCTCAAAGGCCCCTCGGTGGGCCAGGCTGCTGCAGCTGGAGCAACCCTGTCCCACATGGTGGCTCCTGAGCTCCCAGAGAGTGGCCAGCCAGCCTGAAACGAAAGGTGCCGTAAAGGTAAAATAGTAACTTCTTTACATGTTGAAATGGTATTTTGGATATGTGAGGTTGAACAAGATATAATTAAAACTTATTTCATCTATTTCTTTTTACTTTTCTAATGTAGCAAGGAGGTAATTTTTAATTACATATGTGGGTCACGTTATAGTCCTACTGTACAGGGCTGGTCTAACCCATAGGCCAAATCTAGCCCCAGGATTTTTTTTTTTTTAAGGTCCTAAAAGCAAGGACAGTTTTTATGTTTCTACATGATTATGTAAGTACCTTCATGAACTCCTGGATTTTGGCCTACAAACCCTAAAGCTTTTACGATCTGGCCCTTTAAGAAAGAACTGGTCAATCCCCTGGTCTAGACTTTAAAAACAATCAGATATTCACTCTAATGGCACCAGGAGCAGAGGGCAGTTTTGGGATGCATATGTGTGTGAGTGATTCTTGCACACTCATTTTTAAAAATTGAGGTAGGAGTCCCATGGCATAAAATTAACCATTTTAAAGTGAACAAGTCAATGATGGTTAGTACATTCACAGTGTTACACAACTAGCTTCTCTACCTAGTTTTTAGACATCTCATCACCCCCTCAAAGAAAACCCTGATCTCATTTGCAGGAACTTCTCCCACACCCCTAAAAACCCTGGTAATCACTAATCTGCCTTCCATTTCCATGGCTCTACCTATTCTGGACATTTCACATAAATGCAACCATACAATGCATCATCTTTGTGCCTGATTCTTACTTAACACATGTCTGAGGTTCCGTCATATTGTAGGATGGTCGGTACTTCATTCCTCTTTTTCTAAGTGAGTATTCTGTGATATGGATATACCACCGTCTGTTTATTCATTCATCCACTGATGGCTATTTGGGTTGCTGCTACCTTTTGGCTATTATGAATAGTACTATTACAAATATGCACGAATATGCTTGTTTGAATACTTGTTCCCAATTATTTTGGATATACATTAGGAGTGGAATTACTGGGTCATATGGTAATTCTTTTGAAGAAATGCCAAACTGTTTTCCACAGTGGCTGCACTATTTTCCATTCCCATGAGCAATGCGTGAGGGTTCTAATTTCTCCACATCCACATCAACACTTACGACCTTCCCTTTTTTAAAACAACCCTTCTAGAGGGTGCGAAGTAAATAACTCACCTTCGTCTTTATCTGCATTTCCCTAATGACAAATGATACTGACCATCTTTTCCTGTGCTTGTTGGCCGTTTGTAAGGTCTGGGATTTCTGACATAGCCCCTGCCAAACCACCCACCAATGTGCACATAAATTATAAATCTCAAAGGGGTGGGCATGAAATCTGCCCACTGCTTATGGGATAAATGTCAAGTGAAGTAAAGAACTTCCACGCCCTAGACCTTCTAAGAGGATCACAGGGAAAGTAAAGGGAAAGTCGATGAAATGATTCACAGAAACCAAGTCCTGACCCACCCACCTCTGTGCCTGGGACTCTCACCCCAAGACCCCAAGCAGCCCTAGCAGTGGAGAGCCACACAGCGAGGGGCACAATTAGACCGAGAGGTCTGAGAGGAGATGCAGGAAGACTAGAAGAGCCCTGCAGAAACCAAGACCAAACTCCTCATTCTTCAGATGGGAAAATCAAGGCCTGAGGAGAGAGAACAACCCAGCCAAGATCCCACAACAGAATAGCAGTAGAAGGAACTAGAACTTAAGTTCAGATGCAGTGACTCCTTCCACAAAAGACATATCTAAAGTCCTACAAGTCGGCAGGAGGATGACATATCATGAGAGCAATTCCTACCACGAACCCCAGAAACCCACACTGAAGATGGGATGAGGACCTGGGAGCCAAAAACCCTGGGCTCCAGACCTGCTCCCATTGACTGCCAACCCCTGATTCACCTCCCTTCCCCATCTGCTCCCCCTCATTTCACTCTATGTGGCCTCCTGAGTGACTGACTACACTGACTCCCATGACTTCAGAATTCCTACTGCTCCCACACCCCTCACCTAGCTCTAACCACCTGCTTGCCTGAGCCAGTGATTCCACCTAAGGACCAAACTAAACCTCCAACTCCACGGGGTCAAAGTCACTGTATTAATTTTGTCTCCTCCCCACTCCATAAACCTACTCCTTATCTGTTATTCTCAGTCTTTGCTGAAGGTACCCAGGTCTCCTCAATCCCCACCTCCAAGCAACCACCAATACCCTGTCCTTAGTGTCTCATGACTCCTTCCATCCTGGCCAACAGTGACCTGGAGAAGACCTTTACTATCATTTACCTGGACTATCTTAGAGCTTCTAGTTTTATGCCAAAATTATTTTTCTAAGACAAAACTCTGATGCGTTAGAAAGTTAAGCATAAAAATAACTACAAGGGAATTACAAAAGTGAGGGAATACTTTATAATCTTGAAAAAAACACCTTCATAAGCATTAGATTAAAACTACAAACTAAAAAAGAAACATGGAAATTTAACTGCATTCTTTTTTAAAACTACCATATGAAAAAGAAATGACCATACATAACATTAGAATGGACACCGTGGGAGAAACTATGCACAATATAGGACAGGTTCAGATTGAGATCTAGAGCAGGGGTCAGCAAACTGGAGCATACAGGCCGAACCCTACCAGCTGCCTGTCTCTGTAACTCTGTAAATACGGTTTTCTCAAAAACAGCTACACTCATAAGTTTACGTATTGTCTAAAGCGGCTTTGCACGATGGCTTTTATGCTACAATGGCAAAGTTGTGTAGATGCCACAAAGAT
Organism: Mustela erminea; assembly: GCF_009829155.1. Taxonomy (NCBI): domain Eukaryota; kingdom Metazoa; phylum Chordata; class Mammalia; order Carnivora; family Mustelidae; genus Mustela; species Mustela erminea. The sequence goes on along the minus strand of NC_045631.1, from coordinate 12,206,934 downwards.
CATATAGCCCACATGGCTGAAATATTTACTATCTGGCCTTTTAGGGAGAAAGTTGGTGGACGCCTGACCTAGAGTGTAGATGGAAAGCTCCTACAGACCAGCTGGAGTCAGGGCGGGGGCGAAAGAAATTAACCCAACAGAAAAACAGGCACACAGTATGAATGGGCAGTCCACACAAGAAACAAAACATATACCATAAATATTGTAAAAAGAGGCTTAGCCTCATTGGTAATTAGGAAAATTATTAAAGAATTAAATCATCTGATAATATCCAATCCTGGCAATGCTATGACACAGCCTTTTTTGGAAGGCAATTTAGTGATATCTGTAAAAAAAAATTCAATGTGCTTAATGTTAACCCAGCCATTCTATTTTTAGCTATCTGCCCCCAGAGAAATACTTGCATTTGTGCACGCACACACTCACCCAAAAGCATTTAGAAAACTGTTCGCTGAAGCATTCGCTGTTTGTAACAGCAGTACCCAGAAGTAACCTTGCTGTCCATCAATAAGGGAATGGTTAAATGGTACATCCCCGATGGCACTATTTGGAATACGTATATGTCGCACCATGAAAAGAGCTGTAAGACATATCATTAAGTGGGAAAAAAATATGCTGCAGAGCAAATACAAATATAGTTTGGGTTAAGTAAAGGTTTTAACTGTGTATTCGAGTCCATATGCATGTAGAGAAATGCACAGGACTGAAGGATACACGCCTTAAAGAGGGGGTGGCCTCAATGATTGCTGATCTATCTTCCAGCCTTGAAGGGCTAAAATAAGCTCAGGGCAGGGAGGGGCAGCAGGAAGCAGGGCCTTGGGGGAGAGTGATGGGAACCAATTGGCTGAGGTTTTCTAATGGAGCCAGAGGATGAAGAGTAAGGCTGGGGGAGGCCGGATGCAGAGAGCAGCAGCTAAAGCTGTTGGCAACAGCCCTGAGTCTCCCTCCTTCTCTTTTCAAGAGCAGTTTCTTCCTGAAAGATCCCAGGAGGTAGAGGGCTGGCCTAATCTCTCCCAGCATAAATAACCCCACTCATTATTTCAGAAACTACCATCCCAGTTGTGCCCTGAAGGACTCAAGCCTGTTTAAAATCCACAATTCAAATGTGAATAAAGTTGAAGAGTAAAGTGCTTTAAATCTGCAACACTCTCTTGATCCAATTAATAATCAACAGATTTTTTAAAAGAAAATTTAACAGATCCGACTCAAATACGGAGATTCCATTTGTTTATCTAAGCCTAAGAATCAGAAAACGGTTCTTATGAGGTGTAAATATCCAATCTACCAATTTTAGCAGTTGCCTGGAATAACCAGGAAACTCAGAACAACGCTTGCCAAGCCCATAAACTTCCTATATCCAAGTTTACCATTCTGTGGGTGATTTTGTTTGTTTGTTAAATTGTAAGAGAAAAGTTTAATAAGATACCAGTCCTTGCTTTTCAAAGGGTGAGAGAGGTAAACCAGGGATCCCTACTCCCAATTTACAGAAAAGGAAAAGAAACTATATAAAGGCAAAGCAACTTACTCAAGGTCACACAGCTGAAAGTGACAGTGAAGACAAAAGACCTCCTGACTCCTGGTCCAAGGCCCTCATCACCACATAAACTGCCCCCCACCCCAAGGCATCCAGTTGAACAGAGAGAGTGTCCCTGAAAAGCCCAACCCAGAACACTTTAAGTTCTATTCTTCCCAAACTGACCTGGTCCTTCATCCCAAAAATCTGTGACTGTAGCCTCAAGTGTTCGGTTACGCTTTTGGTTTTAGATGAAAGGAGTTTTTTTTCTTGGGTGTTGGGATTCTGATCTCAGGGGAAGACGCCATGTCTCGTGCCATAACCCCTGCCCTGCCAACCTACTCTGGTCTGCCATGTAAACAATTCAAATCCTGTAGTTAAGTAGCATTAAAAACAGCGGGCCCTACAGTTCAAAGCAATGTTTTCCATCTAAGGGGTTCTTCTGCAAAAGGAGTGGCTACAACTAGGTCACACTGGACTGGAATGTGAAGGGAGCTCCCCTGGCCTCATGGGGGGGGGGGTGGGCAACCACGCTCTGAAGAAGACTGAGACTGGGGGAGAGGAAAGGAGGGGCCACAGACACATCCCAAGTGGTGGTAGACAAGGCTTGTTCAGGAAATCCAAGGAATCAGCATAGCCCAAGGGCCTGCAAGTGTTCCAGATAATCCTTGGGATCCTGAGGTTTCTCTGGAATACTGGGGGCTCAGGGAGCAACCAGTACAGAGGTTCCCAAAGGCCAGTGGGGATTGCAGTCCAACTTCTTAGGGAACTGTTAACAATATAAATTCCTTCATCTCCTGTATTACTCCAGGAATGGGGCCCCAGGACTCTGTATTTTTAGCCTGTGACTCTGATGCAGGTTTGGGAGCTACTAAACTAGTCCAAAGCCCTCATATGACAGATAAGGCCAGGAGAAGTGAACACACTTTCCCAAAGGCCCCCAGGTCTCCTTATTCCTTACCAGGAGACCAGAGAGCAGGGAGAAAGGGTGGGGAGAACAGCCCCCACCTCTCCCAGCAACAAAAAGGCCTCCAGGTTAAGTTCAAGAGCAAGACCCTCCTCCCCCCACTTCAGGACCATTCCCCTCTCCCATCACTGACAGTGACAATGATTTAGAAAACGCCCGCCGGGTCTGTCGAGAGGGAAGCCCACAGTCCACCCAGACAATCCTGCTCCCTTGGCCACTCTGGGTGGACAAGTCTAAGTCGGGTCCTAAAACGGACTCTATGGGGGGTACTGCGAAGCAGCAAGCAATCCCCAAGCGCTTTGTTCCTCCTAAGAAAAACCAGGCATTTTTGAGTCACCCAAAAAGCATGAATCACACGGCAGGGCTATGGGAACGGGAAAGGATGTTATTTTTCGGCATACTTGAGGATTTTCCCTTTGTCCCGGCTCTATCAATACACTTCCCGCTCCCCCCCCATCTCCATCCTCACTACCCTCCCCAGGACTCACGTACATTTTTTCTGCTCCGTTTTTATTTTCCCTGGGAGCCTTCAGAGGCACCCCCACCCCCGCCCGCCTCGGGAACTGGATAACGTCCGCTCTCCTCTCCACAGCAGGACGGTGGTCTCACGGGCGTCAGAACTGGGGGGACGCGGCCAGCGCCCCGGGAGAGGCACTCTTGCCCTACTCGGACGACGGCTTGCAACACCTAGGGGGGCGACTGCGCGCCGGGAAACTTCCAGCCCGAGGGGGCCGCCGGGGGTCGGGGGCCGCCCGGCCCGGGACCCGGGTCTCCACCTCCTGATCGGCCCCAGGACCCCAGCCCGCTCACCTGCGTCAAGTCCTCGTCGTTGAGGAGATGCGATTCGCGGGGCTTAAAGCAGTTCTGACACTTGCTCTTGTTGAAGATGTTGGCCTGGAATTTCCTGCACGGGTTCTCCTTGGCCGCCGACATGGTCGGCGCGGCAGCGGCACAGGCCCGGCGGCCCGGCCCGGCCCGGCGCGCGCTCCGCGGCGGACGGCGGACGGCGGCTGGCGGGCGGGCGGCGGCACCATGCACGGCGGGCCCGGGGCGGGCTCAAGCCGGGCTCAGCGCGGACGCCGCGGCATGCCCCCGCCGGCCGGCCGCCTCACAGCCGGGCCGCGGACGCAGGCCCGGCCGCGGCCGGAGCGCGCCCCCCGGCGGTCAGGGCGGCCTCACGGACGCCGGGATACTGGCCGGGCCTCTCCTCGCACGACGGAGCGGCGCTGCACGGCGCGCCGGGGCACCTCGGCGCCGAGCCCCGCGCCCGGGCCCTCACACAGCGCGCGGTCCCCGCCGCCCGCCCGCACAGCCGCCAACCGGCCGCCGCGGGCCCATGGACGCGGCCTCCCGGGCCCGCTGCCTCCCCGCGCTCCGGCCCGGTTCTCAGGCGCCGGGTCGCTGCCGGTCCCCGGGGTCGGTCCGCGCCGCCACCGCTGCCCTCGGCGCCCAGCGGCCGCAGCAAATGGTAGCGGAGCGCCTCGCGCACTCCCGGGGCGGGGCGGGGCGGGCGGGCGCGCGGGCGGGCAGGCGGGCGGGGGAGGAGGGAGCGATAGGGGCAGCGCGCAGGGCGGGGCCGCGCCCTCCGCGCGATCGGCAGCCCTGCCGGCCAATGGGAGGGGCGCGCTCCGGCTAACAAAGGAAACCTTTGACCAATGGAAATCGGGGGCGGGGAAAAAGGGCAGCCGGGCGCAAGGTAACTTGTGTAGGCGAAAGAAGGTGGGGGCGCCGAGATGGGACATTCAGGTTTGGTGGACTGGCGCAGAAGCTGGCTGGGTCCTGACAGCTGCAGGGGCTGGGGCGGGGGCCCGTGAGGGAGGGGGCGGAGTCGACCTCCAGGCTGGCTCTACAAACCTCTGGCTCCCAACCTTGCCTTCCCGCGCATTGTCCCGACACCCGAGCCCAGCTCTGAGCGGATTCACTTAGCACCTACTGTGTGCCAGTCCCGCCCTCAGCCCCCGCGAGGCAGTGGTCATAGCATTATTAATAGGGACTAGATACTGTTCCGAGAGCTTGATATTCATCAGCTCGTTAAAGTTTCACAGCCTCTCCATCATCATCCTCATTTTACATATGAGGAAACTGAGGCTCAGAAAAGTTAAGAAATAAGAGGTAGAGTTTCAAGGGATGACTAAGAGATGTCAGCCTTGAAGAGCTGTCACTTCTATTATGGGAGATTAGTGAAGGCTGACTTAATGCCAGGTACTGAGCTAGGCATTCTTTCCCCCATTATGTGTTTGAGGAAATGAAGGCTCACACTCCTGAAGTAATTTGTGCAGGAGGGGCCGAAATGTCAATCCAGTCCTCTGCCGTCCAGTCTCATGGTCAAAAAACCGCCTGGAGAAGACTGTAAAGGACATACAGGCAGAAGATTCAGGAGCCCAGAAAGGGGAAAATGCACTTCTTGGGGAAATTAGGGGTGGCTTCAAGGAGGAGGGGAAACCTAAGCATATGATGAGAGGTTGCCACGGGCTGGAGGTGGAGATTAGAGGAAGAAGGAGCAGGATAAAGGAGGTCATAGGGATTCATGGGGCCAGATCTCCCAGGGCCTTGGATTCCAAGCTCCGGAGCGTAAATGTCACTCTGCTGGCAGCCAGGAGTAGACCACGGGAGTTTTTAAACAGTGGGGTGAGCTAACTCAGCCCTCACAGAAGAGGTGACATTGAAGCATGTGTTAACAGCAGCGACAGCAGCTGTTGCTTAGAGAATGGGAAGGTTTTAGGAGAAGGAGCAAATGCTTCCAGAGCTGTGTACTTTTCCACTGATCATCTGGTGAATATCCCAGGGAGGTAGATTTCAACTTAGTGTGAGAAAATGCTTTCCTCCAAAGCAAGCTGAAAGAAGGTGGATCAAAGTCCTGTGGCAGCCTAAGGGGGAAGCCCAGCTCCACCCCTGCTAGCTCTGTGGCCTTGGGCAAGTCCTTCACCTGCCTGCTGCCTCAGTTACCTCATCTACAAAATTGGCATGATTATATGGTTGTTGTGAGCATTACATGATATAATGCTTGTGAAATATTTTGCATGATGTGGCCAAATGTTAATTGGTGAATCCAGGCAAAGAGTGTTTATTACACTGTTCTTATAACTTTTCTGTTGGTTTAAGTTTTTGCAAAATAAAAAAGTGCATATGTAGCGGAGGAGACAGACCATTCTTGCCTGCACAGAGTACTCAGAAACTGATGCCAACGATGGCCTCTGGGGAGGGGTGCTGGGTGATTGAGAGGTGACCTACTTTTAATCTTCACTGTAAACCCTTTTGTTCCTCTTGGATTTGGTATCATGTGCATGTACACTTTGTTTTAAAATAAGTTTTTAAAGTCCTATCCATGCCTCAAAGCCAACTCAAAGGCCATTTCCCTTAAGAAAATGCTTGGCATGATCTGCTCAAGTCAGTGGACACATCCGGCACCTGCCCTGATCAGGAAGGGTCCCTGGCTGGGGGCATAAAGAAGCCTTTGATTCAGGCCTGCCCAGAAAGAGCTCACACTTGAGCAAGTGGAGACAAACAGAAACAGGAGGCAAACAGACAAATTCATTCCAGGGTGTTATGGGGTTCCAGACAAGGGCGCTCAGCTCCATATGCAACTTATGGGAGGGCTACTTAGAGGAGGCAGTGCCAGGGCTGGTTCCCAAGCTGAAGAAGACCCAGCTAGGAGAAGGTAGAGGGAAGGCATTCCAGACGGAAGAAGCACCACGAGCTCAGGGCCTTTGAAAGCAAAGGGTGTGTCCATGCATAGAAGCACCTCGACATTACTGGGTCGTGCAGGGAAAGAGGAGTAGCAAACAGTGAGACCCAAGGTTTAGCACCTGCTCTATGAATACCTCTTGTGACACATTAAAGCTCGGCCTCCTCAGGGAAACAGGCGGTGGTGGTGGTGTTTTGTTTCTCGTTATTACTATTTTATATCCATTTTACAGAAAGCACACATGAGGCTCAGGACATTTGAAGAATGTGGCTGTGGTCACAATATAGACCCTCTCAATAAGGATTCAAGCCCACACAGGTTGACGCAATTAGCACAGGGACCATTAAATGAAATTTTTAGATTGAGCACTTAAGTAGGGGCTGTTGGCCTGGAGAACGAGTCAGAGGTGGAGGACTGGAAACATAGCAGGCCAGGAAACTACTCTAAGCCTAGAGAGTAGAGACAGTAGGGGCCTGAACTAGGCCCGATCAGAATGACTTTGGGAAAAATTTAAGAGTTGGAATAAGTGTATTTAAACATTCATTGTGCTGCGCTCCAAAATTTTATGACTAGACTCTGAGCACAATGAGGGCAGGGCCAGATCTTGGCCACTGCTGCATTTCCTGGGCTAACTTCAGTACCTATCACATAGTAGGTGCTCACAAAGCACATACCGAGTGAATGAATGAAAACTTACTCTGCTGTCTTGTATTGTCACATATCCCATCCTGGGTTATAAAACCCACGCAAGGGGCACCTGGGTGGCTCAGTGGGTTAAAGCCTCTGCTTTCAGCTCAGGTCATGATCCCAGGGTCCTGGGATCGAGCCCCACATTAGGTTCTCTGCTCCGCGGGGAGACTGCTTCCTCCTCCCTCTCTCTCTGCCTGCCTCTCTGCCTACTTGTGATCTCTGTCTGTCAAATAAATAAATAAAATCTTTAAAAAAATAAAATAAAATAAAACCCACGCAAACAGAATCTGTGTCATATATAGCCTCGACTTCCATTTCCAGGAGCCTAGAAGACCACTTTGCACAAGGCCAATTACTCAGTGTAAATGTGTAAACAATGATCAGGCTGTACATTTAAGATTTGCTCAACTCGTTGTATACATCTCAGTGTATAATGTACATCTCAAAGAAGCAATAACCAAAGGAGCAAGCAAGCAAAGACCTCTTGAGGGGGCCCCAAAGGCAGGTTAGTCCTGCTGTGTGCATGACATCCTAGGAGGGAGCAGAACACACACACACACAGAGTCTTCTCCCCCATCAAGCTCTAGAACCTCCCTCACACACACAAACACAAACACAGAAGTACCCACTATTGGAACCCTATCACCACAGGTCAGGCTGGTCTGTCCTCGAACTGAATACTGATAGAACCTGTGCAGTCTGTGTCTGGCTTTTTCACCCTCAGCGGGAGGTTTGGGAGATGCTCCCATGCTGTGGTGTTGTGGCAAGTGTCAGCCCTCCAGGCTTCCTCACTGCTGCCCCGTGGTCTGTTGTGTGGCTCTGCTATGGTCCATGAAGCCATGTTCTTCTGGATGGCCACCGGGGAGGTTTCCAGTTGGGGACAATATGAAGAAAGCTTTTAGGGACATCCTGTGCATGCCTTTCGGCAGATGTAACTGCTCACTTCTGTTGGGGACAGAATCCACACAGATAGCTGTGTGGATTGGTTTCAGGTTTTTGTTTTTTTTTTTTAAGATTTTTTTTTATTTTATTTGACAGACAGAGATCACAAGTAGGCAGAGAGGCAGGCAGAGAGAGAGGGAGGAGGAAGCAGGCTCCCTGCTGAGCAGAGAGCCCGATGCGAGGCTTGATCCCATGACCTGAGCCAGAGGCAGAGGCTTTAACCCACTGAGCCAGCCAGGCACCCCTGGTTTCAGGTTTAACTCAACAGACAACTGCCAAACAGCTTCCAACCTGGGAGCTAGCTCTCCTCTCTCCCCTTTTCTCCTAACATTGATAATAAGATTTACCTGGAGGAACGCATTAACTCTGCAGCTTACCAGGGCCCTCCCATGGAAATTCTGAAGCAGTGTATCTGTTGGAGCTCAGGAATCTGTTTTTTTAAAGTGTGGCCTTTCTTTTCTCTAGGCCAGTTTTGGAAACGGTGGATGGTGCCATGTTTCTCAAATCCTGCAGGATTTAAAAAATACCTACTCTGAGCCTTCATCCCCAGATATTCTGATTTAATCAGAATCAGGGGTGGGGGGCATCCCAGTGTCCATTCGGGGGCACAGTGGAGAGGAAAAGCCTTGAAGCTCAGCCAGACCTGGGCAAGTCTCAGTAGAGGTCATGTCCCAGGTGGGTGTTGCTGCATTAACCTTCTTCCACCCCCCAACGCCCACCCACCCCCGAACTAGTGGCTTAACCATTTCATTGGCTGTCAGGGTTCTGTGGGCTCCCTGGGCTCAGCGAGCAGTTCTGCTGGTCTTGCCTGGGAGATGTTTCTCGCAAGTGCAGTCAGATGGTGACCAGGCTGGGTCCCCTGGAGGAGTGAGTGTAAACCCCAAACCAGGCCATCTGAGCCACTCCCATCTCTTCTAGTCTCCCAGCCTCCTCTCTCCCCCACGGCCTTTCCCCACATCTTCAGGGCCATCCCTGGGTGCCCCAAAGTGTTCCAAGAGGGAAGAAGTAGAAGCTCTCAGTTATCTTCAAGACTCAGCCTGGCACTGGTACACCATCACGTCTGTGTCCTATTAGTCAGCATAAGACTGCCCCAGACTTGTGGGAGGAAACCACACGAGGGCGTGAATCCCAGGAGATGTGGTTCACTGGGGCCATCTTTGAGACTCGCTACCACAAATAGTGTCTACTTCATAGGGTTACTATGAGGACTGAAAAAATTAATATACGTGACATGTTCAGAATGATGCCTGAGACACAGTAAGTTCTTAAAAACTATCGGCATCTTTTATTATCCCTGCAACCTCTATGCTGGGGTGGGCAATTTTTTTCTGTACAGAGCCAGACAGTGAATGTTTTAGGCTTTGCAGGCTACACTGCTCAACTCTATCATTGGCCCACGGAGGCATTCACAAACAAAACTTAAATGAAGGAGTACGGCTCTGTTCCAAGAAAACTGTATTTACGGTACCCAATGGTAGACCAGATTTGTCCATCTCTCGTGGCTCCCCTCTTGTTCTGGTGCTTGAGCACCCCTGTCCTGGCCAGTCTTTCAGAAGAGTCAGTCTTCCTGGTCTTGGTCTAGCCCCTGACAGTCATCGTGTCAGCTGTGACCATGGAGCCCTGACAGCCTGCCGGCTCTGTGCTGGGTGCTGGGGACCCATGGCGTATCACTTCACTAAACCCAACCAGCACCATTTGAAATTAGCTCTGGCGTTGCCAAATGGTGCCTAGTAGGGGGCTTTGTACTCTTGTCCCATCCTCCATCAGTCTCCCCAAAGCCACCCCAAATGAACATACGCTTGAATTCAAATGGTACAATGCAGCTTCGACAAAAGCCCCCTGGTCCTTCCCTGACTACCACGTGGGATTCACATTACTCCCAGTTTACAGAAGTGTTACTTCTCTATTGCGGGCACCCAATGACAACAGTCCTCAGATATGTACTGGGAGAGATGGCCAGACATTGGACCTACAAAGTCTACCACAAGGGCAATTTAGTCATTCTATTAAGATTTTAAATATGCACACCCTTTGACCTAATGATTCTACTTCTAGAAAGATAGCTTGTGGAATTACTCATGTAGACACACAAAGATATGGTCTGTACAAGGATGTTCACTGCATCATTGTTCTTAAGAGTGGTAGGTTGGAGATGTTCCAACTCTCCACCATTAAAGGATCAGATAAATAAATTATGGTTCTTTGATACAGGGGAGTGCCACCAAGCTATTAAGGAATGAGAGAGTTTTGAAGTTGCCAACCGTCTGCAAAATATGGCGAAGTTTAAATGCTAGTGGGAAAATGGTGTATGCAGTCGTAGCTCATTCCTGTTTTAAGGTTATGTGTGTCTGCAGTATACATAGTATCAACACAGAAAAGGTCCAGAGGCACATACACCAAACCACTGACATTAACCATGGGAGATAAAAGCTATCGCTTTATATGATCTGTAAAAAAATTTTTTTAAAGATTTAATTTATTTATTTGACAGAGAGAGACATAGCAAGAGAGGGAACACAGTAGAGGGAGTGGGAGAGGGAGAAGCAGGCTCCCTACACAGGGAGCCCATGTGGGGCTCAATCCTAGGACCCTGGGATCATGACGTGAGCCGAAGGCAGATGATTAACCCACTGAGCCACTCAGGCACCCCTGTAAAAACTTTTTAAACAAACTTTTGGCTTTTTACTAATATAGAGAGAGTTGTACATTGAAGGCTGGCCTGCCGATCACACAGCTTCAAAAATGAACTCAAGACAAGTCCTATTTCAGGTAAATCCCACTCACTCCTCCCCTGCCGTGTTATATTGAAGCAAATCCCCAACTCATATCATTTCTCCCATAAATCCTTCAACATGTGCTTCTAAAGATAAGGATTATTTTTAAAAAGCAGCCACAATACCATGACCACACCTAAAAACAAAACAAACAAAACCCTGAACCAATCATTCTTTAATATCATTAAATATCCAGTAAGTTATTTCCAGTTATCTCATAAAAACATGACTTCTTTTTGTAATAAGAAGAAAAAAAAAACTTTGAAAAAGGAAAAAATGTTAATCCAGACAGTAGACTGGTACAACTTTTCCTGGAGGTTTGTTTAGTGATACTTATCAAAAGCCTTAAAAATGTGCTTATCTTTTGACCCAGCATTGCTAACCCATGAATTTCTTCCAAGAAAACAAAATGAAAGAGGTACACAGATACAGTTCACCTGAGTGTGTGCTGTCCGTTACAGAGAGCTTGCTTGAAAAGTATTTGTTGCCTCTGAACTCTCAACACTGTTGGGCCACGGTGCTGTCCTTTGCACCTTTACTGGTAGAAGGAAAAACCGAAAGCAACAGAAATCTATGACATTAGGGTACTGGCCAAGTAGATAATGGCAGATCCATAAAGTGCAATGTGGTCCTATCATTTAAAAATAATCAGGTCGTGGGGCGCCTGGGTGGCTCAGTGGGTTAAGCCGCTGCCTTCGGCTCAGGTCATGATCTCAGGGTCCTGGGATCGAGTCCCGCATCGGGCTCTCTGCTCAGCAGGGAGCCTGCTCTTCCTTCTCTCTCTCTCTGCCTGCCTCTCAGTGTACTTGTAATTTCTCTCTGTCAAATAAATAAATAAAATCTTTAAAAAAATAAAATAAAATAAAATAAAAATAATCAGGTCGTGGAGGCGCCTGGGTAGCTCAGTCGTTAAGTGTCTGCCTTCGGCTTAGGTCATGATCCCAGAGTCCTGGGATCGAGCCCCTGCATTGGGCTCCCTGCTTGGCGGAAAGGCTGCTTCTCTGTCTCCCACTCCCCCTGCTTGTGGTCCCCCTCTCGTTGTGTCTCTCTCTGTCAAATAAATATAAAACCTTTAAAAAAAATAAAATCAGGTTGATCAGGCTTTATCCCCCTCCCCCGAGTGTGGCCAAGAAGTTCATGATTGATGCCTGCAGAATAGAGATCAGAAGGAGAGAGCCAGTACTTGACACTGGAACAGTCCAGGTCCTTGACATCAGGGGTGATAAATTCATCTGGTATCAGGTGTTCCCCGATCTGACACAAAGGCACCTCCCCCTCCGTACTCTTGTCTCACAAAAACTAACCCTAGTCTCATCATAACGAAAACATCAGACAAACCCAAGTTGAGGGACATTCTACAAAATACCCAAGCAGGGCTCTTCAGGACTGTCAAGGTCATGAGAAACAAGGCAAGACTCACTGTCACAGACCAGAGGGGCTTAAGGAAATTACTTAGACCAAATGTCATGTGGGACCCGAATGGGATCCTGGAACAGGAAAAGGACCTTCGTGGAAGAATTGGCAAAATCCAAACAAAGTCCCTCGTGTAGCTGATATTTTACGGGTGTTAACTTCTCTGTTTTGGCATTTGGGCACGAGGGGAAGCTAGATGAAGAGTATGTGGGAACTCTGTTGCTCTCTTTACGTAAATCTAGAATCGTTAAAATATTTAATATTATTTTCTTAAAAAACAATGTAAATATTTATTAGCATTGAAATGTATTTATGATATGTTGAGGGGAAGTCTGTGTACAGTTCATTCAGTTTCCACCAAACAAGCCCATTTCTTGTGTTTTGGTTTTTTTTTTTTAAGATTTCTTTATTTATTTGACAGACAGAGATCACAAGTAGGCAGAAAGGCAGGCAGAGAGAGAGGAGGACCAGGCTCTCCGCTGAGGAGAGAGCCTGACACCAGGCCGGATCACAGGACCCTGAGATCACAACCTGAGCCAGAGGCAGAGGCTTAACCCACTGAGCTACCCAGGTGCCCCACAAGCCCATTTTTCGAAAACAAATTTGCTAGCTCACATACATACATGAGTGGATATACAGACACATATGCACACAGGCAGAAAACAAAAGTCTGAAGCATATACTAAGGCTGCAGCCTCCAGGTCAGGCAAGTAAGGACCACAGTGATTTGGGTGAGTTGCAGTGTTCCAGGTCCTTCTAAAGCTGTTCAGTGGTTCGTGGCCCCAGCCAGTTGCCGTCCTACAGGACTTCGAACGGGTCTTGACAGATCCTCTCGTTTTCCAAAGGAACCAACATCCAGGTTGTTACACAAATGTCCAGGGCCCACTCTGCTGTGGGAAAGAGTCCTCCAGGGTCACCCGGCCAAGAAGAAGAGCCAGGCAACACGGGCCACCGGCTGGACGGGCCCCGCCTTGGCCTCACCATCTGCACCAGGGCCTGGAGGCTGGCCAGCTGGCCAGGGCGGGGAGAGGCTGCGGCTCTTCCGGCCTGCGGGTCTGCGTGTGGCCAAGGCCGTGGGGTGGGCGTTTGCTCAGGGCTGACACACCTGGGTTCTGACCCTCGGGTTCCCTAGGTCACCGTGTGGGCAGCCGCTCCGTGGGTGTGCAGGGGTGCGCGTGTGTCACGGATAAGGCATCTCCTGGGATATCCGTGTCCATGCATGCCCAGGGGAGGCTGACTGTCTTTGGGGGTGTGTGTGGGCATGGCCGTGGTATTGGCATGCCTATCCACGGGTCCCCAGCTGCCTGTGTGTGTTGCACAAATGCACCCATCTTTGCATCTGTTGCGAGCGTGTGAGATGAAGCCCGGGTTCCTGTGTGTTTCTGAGCAGCCGCCGGCCCTGATGCCCACCTGTCTGTGTTTCTATGAGATTGCCTCTGTGTTTACACCGGGGGCAGGGGGTGCCTGCTCTGTTCAGTTGAATTGTGTTTGTTCGTGTGCGTGCTGTGGGCATGGGAGTCTCGGTTGGGTCCACACCTGGGTGCGAGGGCATTTCAGCCTCAGTGGCCATGTGTTGTGTTTGGCTGAGGATAAGCATGCGTGCGCGTGTGTGAGTGAGTGTGAGTGCGGGATGCTGGTGGCTGGGGGTCAGGGTTTGAGTCACTCATAATCAACACCAGCTTCTCAATTCCCTGTTCCTGGTTCTTAAAAGTTGCCGTAAGACGCACATGGGGCCCGAGTACCCCCTGCCAGCCCCTGAGTCCCAACCACAATGTGAGAAGGTCAAGTGTGGACCAGCTGCAGGGGCCAGGCGTGGAGGACCCCAGAGTCCACTCCTAGTGTGCACAACTAGGCAGCCGCCAGCCTGCCTTGGCCTGGCTCCTCCCTTGCCCTTGGCCTGCCAGAGTCTTTGATCCAGGACACAGCCCCCACAGCCTGCTACCACTTCATCATCTCCCACAAGTACTGCCTGAAGGCCATTTGTTTATAGGAGATGAGTGCAGCCCAGCCTGATTTGATCACTCCCCAAACATAGGCTCCTGGTACAGGAAGCCTGTCCAGCCATCCTTCCTACGATGGAGCTTAGGAGGTTGGGGGAGGGGTGGGGAACAAAGGACACAGCTTGGGCAGAGTAAAAGAAGTAGGAATCCTCAGAGCCTTAAGGCCAGAGGGGCCCTTAGAGACCCTCTAGTCTGATCCCTTGTTTTATAGATGAAGACATTGAGCCCAGAGAAGGCAAGATCCTGCCTGAGGTCACACAGCAAATCTCAGGCAGAACTAGCATTGCCTTCAGAGAACTGGGTAGCTCCAGGATCTACAGCCCATAGGATTCATTCATTCATTCATTCATTCATTCAACAAGTATATATTGAGCACCTACTATAGCCAGGCCCAAGCCTGAGCCCTGGAGATACAACAGTGGACAAGACAGACCTGGTCCTTACCCTCCTGGAACTTATATTCTAGAGACAGACAATCAACAAACAAACTCTTCCCGAAGGAGAGAAAATAAAAGAATGCTTTGTATTAGAGTCACTCTAGCTAGTAGCCATATTTATGTTTCTATTAAGTAAAATTAAAAATTCATCAACTTCGGGGCGCCTGGGTGGCTCAGTGGTTTAAGCCGCTGCCTTCGGCTCGGGTCATGATCCCAGGGTCCTGGGATCGAGTCCCGCATCGGCCTCTCTGCTCAGCAGGGAGCCTGCTTCCCTCTCTCTCTCTCTCTGCCTGCCTCTCCATCTACTTGTAATTTCTCTCTGTCAAATTAAAAAAAAAAAAATCTTAAAAAAAAAATTCATCAACTTCAGTAGCCACATTTCAGGTGTTCATCGGACACATGGGGTTGGGGGGTATGGTACTCAACCACACAGAGAGAAGACAATCCTACCAGGCAGTGCTGATCTAGAGAGTGAACAGAGGGGCTGTGGGGTTGGAGGGTGAGGACGGTGACATCTGAGCTGTCCTGATGAGAAGGGGGCCATACAACAATGTGCCAGGAGGGGATGGCAGGTGCAAAGTCTGTAATGTAGGGATGACCATGGTATCTTCAAGGGACAGAAGAACGGTGAGGAGAGAGGACAGAGAGACACAGTTGGGAGTTAAACAGGGGGCTTTGAGGTCTTGATAAGGAGTTTCTGTTTTATTTTAAGGGCATCAGGATGCCGTGGGGAGGGGCTTAAGCAGGGGAGTGGTGTGGTTTTTAAAATGTATAGAAAATGAACTCATGAGGGGAGCGGTGGTAAGAATGGCAGGGGGGAGACCTACGGAGAATGGGATTTGGGGATAAGTGATAAGGGGAGAGAGGAAAGCCACCAACCATTACCCAAAACCTAGAGTGCTGGAACAAGCCATACCTGAAGCTAAGATTTGCTTGATTCCCAAGCTCCCTTTTCTTGTCTCCTCTTGATTACCAGGCACTGATTTGAGTATCTTCATTAGTACCACCCACCTGTTTCCCTTCCCCTACAGTCTCTAGTCCCTGCATGGAGCTCTCAGACCGGTTCCCCAGGCTTCACTCAATGCCCCAGGCCCACTCTCTTTTGCAGGATTTTGCCCCTCTCACTGCATCCCAGAGCTGATAAGATAGGCCCATCTGTTGCCTTGGGTTCGTGGGAAGACGCTTTAGGTCATTGGTGTTTCATTAACTTTCCCCACCATGATGGTTATCTTGGAGCTGGTGAGGAGGAGGCAGGAGGAACCAGCTTGTTCTGGTTCCAGGGGGCGCCTAAAAGAGAGGGCTTAGGCTTTCAGTACCCTGGAAGGGAGTTCGGTTTGATGTTAGGAAGAGCTTCCTTTCTAAAAAAAAACAAAAAACAAAAAACAAAAAAACCCTGATGGCTTAGCTGTGCATTACAAGAGGAGGGGACCCCCCCAAGGGCCATAAGAATGGCACAGTGACCTGACTCCCTAGAGTGGTCTGCTCCAAGTTCATCCTTCCTCAGGATCTTTGCACTTGTGCTCCTCTCTGCTGGAATGTTCTTCCCCCAGGACCCAGTCTCCACTAATGGGCATTGTCACTCTGGAGTTTCGTTGCTTTGTCTTCTGCGCTAGAATGTCCACTCTGTAAGGGCAGATCTCTTGTTAATCTCATCTTCTTCTGCACTCTGAGTCGGAATCCATGCCTGGCACGTGGTAGAGGCTCCTGAGAGGCTTTCAGAATGAATGGGGGGCCCGGGTGAGCTCCCCTGGCGGCCACCATCTCTACAGCTTTCCCCACGCCCCCGATGGCTCTGGGACGCTGGAGTCTGTACCCCTGTTGGCTGATCCAGAGCCTGAAGCTGGCAGAAACAAGGTCCCTCGCACAGGCTTCAGCGGGGGTCCTGCGCTCCAGAGGGCTGGTGAGGACGCAGGAGGGGCAGAGGCTGTGGACATGCTGGCTTTTCCACGTGACAGCTCCCACCGTTAAGCTCCACCCAGGCCCCGCCCCCTCCCCGCCCCCTGAAGTCCTCAGCAAAGAAGACCACCGCTCAAGGGCACTGGGGGGGGGGGGGGGTGCTCAGTGGCTGGACATGCAAGCCAGAGTCACACAGCTAAGGCAAGGGACCCCGGGCCCTGCGCATCCACGTGGCTCCACAGTCACAGGGCAGGCAGAACTGCCCTCCTGCATGCACTTGGCCATGCCCTGGGCTTCCCGCAGCTGGATGGATTTGGGCAGCCTCTCCAACGAATGGGGCTGACCCTGAGTGAGCCACCTGGATTCCTTCCTGACTGGCCCCACCGGGAGGTAGGACTGTCCCGGCTAAGAGGGAGGCTGGGGAAAGGACGTCTGAGCAGCTCCAGGAATGAGGACCAGAGTCCCCGTCACTATCTGACCTTTCAACTGCACATAGGTACGACTTTTTTTTTTTTTTTAAGATTTTATTTATTTATTTATTTGACAGACAGAGATCACAAGTAGGCAGAGAGGCAGGTAGAAAGAGAGAGAGGAGGAAGCAGGCTATCCGCGGAGCGGACAGCCCGATGCGGGGCTCGATCCCAGGACCCTGGGATCATGACCTGAGCCGAAGGCAGAGGCTTTAACCCACTGAGCCACCCAGGCGCCCCAGGTATGACTTTTATAATGAGAGAGCGAAAAAGCAATACAGATTATAAAAATAACAACTAGAACACCCAGTGCTGGAACTGTTCTAGCACTAACTCATCTCATCGTCATTTAATCCTCACACAACTCTCTGAGGAGAAAGCTGTCATCACCCCCATTTTGCGGATGGGGAACCTGAGGTCTCGGTAACTTGCCCAAGTTCACAGTGAGTGGGAGAGCCAGGACTCACACCCAGTGTGGCCCCAGACCTTCCTGGCTTTCTCTCTCTCTTTCTTTTTTTAGATTTTTATTTTATTTTATTGAGAGAGAGTGTGTGAGCATGAGCAGGGGAAAGGGCAGAGGAAGAGGGAGAGAGACTCTCAGGCAAATTCCACACTGAGCACGGAGCCTGATGCACGGCTCCATTTCACAACCCTGAAATCACGACTGAGCTGAAATCCTGAGTCCCGAGACCCTCCTTGCTCTTCCACAGAATCCCAAACAGCTCTCAAAACTGTGAGGGACACCAGACCAGCTCTCACTCTGGAACCGCACAGTAGAGCTCAGAGACCCTGAGATTTTCCACGCTTGCCTGTGACCTTGGGCAGATCTCATTTCTTCATCAGCAGAAGGAAGGGGGACCTACTCCCCAAACCCCAGCAGGCTGTTTGTTATGAGAGAGAAATGAAGTTCTAGATGCAAACTATAGAGTATTATGGGCTAGTGAAGAGCACCTTGGACCCTTAGAGTCTAATTTGCAAATAGTGGTCACTGGTGCGGGACTCTTCTCTTCTCCATGATTATAAGTTCCTTGCACATAAGAGACCACATCAGAATCAGCTGTCCTTCCACAGGCCCTGGTCTGGAATGACCACAGGACACAGAGGACCATGCTGGCTAGAAGTGCAGTGGTCGACTGGTGCAAGCACTTTCAAAATGCTTTCAGTAGGGGCACCTGGGTGACTCAGTGGGTTAAGCCTCTGCCTTTAGCTCAGGTCATCATCCAGGGTCCTGGGATAGAGCCCCGCATTGGGCTCTCTGCTCTGCAGGGAACCAGCTTCCTCCTCTCTCCTCTCTCTCTGCCTACTTGTGATCTCTCTCTCAAATAAATAAATAAAATCTTAAAAAAAAAAAAAAAAAAAGCTTTCGGGAGAACATCTACAACTAAACCGACATGCGCCTGGCGACGGAGTCATTCCATGCCCGGCCATCAACCCAACAGAAATGGGCACTTACGTCCACCAAGAGAAACGTACAAAAATGTTCACTGCAGCTTTATTTGTATGGCCAAGAACTGGAGACAGGAATGGGGTCATTCATACCGTACTATCTTCACACACCCGTGCACACTGGACACTAAAAAAACAGCTGACTGAGAAGTGCAACAAGGAGCTCAGAGACACGGTGAGCGCAAGGAGTTGAACACATGCTATAGGGACCCAGGGGTGAAAACTTCCAGAAGAGGCAAGTGACAAGACAAGCTGCTGCTGCTGGCGGATGAGGGTGTCGTGAGGGTGGGGGCCTGCCGGGCTGCCCGACGTGCTCTGGGAGGTGGTGCAGGCAGCCATCATGCAAGTATGTGTATGTGTTCCATGAGCTCTGTGCTCTGGATTTATGCACTGGGTGGCATGGAAGTTATAGGACATAATTCTTCTAAAAGGTGAATTTTTTTTAAAAGATTTATTTATTTATTTGACAGACAGAAATCACAAGGAGGCAGAGGCAGACAGAGAGAAAGGAGGAAGCAGGCTCCCCACTGAGCAGAGAGCCCGATGTGGGCTTGATCCCAGGACCCTGGGATCATGACCAGAGCTGAAGGCAGAGGCTTTAACCCACTGAGCCACCCAGGCGCCCCTAAAAGGTGAGTTTCTATGAAAGAAGCAACATGGGCTTTGGAGCCTAGCCTAAATCTTGCTGTTTCTTCTGAGCCGGGTGGCCGTGGTTAGGCAGACCCCTTTCCTGCCTCGCTGGGCCATCCTCGCCCAGTACCAGGAGACCACAACTACCGTGGAGCTCTTGGGGGAGGGGGGCAAAATGGGGCATAAAGCCCTGAGCGCTGTGCCTGGCCCAGAGGAAGTGTTCCATCCCTGGTAGCTGTTATCAATAAGGAAGGATTTACACCACAAGTCTTGAGACATTTATTCCACAAATATTGACCAAGTGCTCCACGTGCCAGACACTGGGCCGGGCTGTGCAGATAGAGCAGGGAACAATAGACTTAGCCCTTTCTGTCATGAGTTGACATTCTGGTTGGTTCACCCAGTCAACACACATGGATCGTGACTTGCTCAATGTAACGCAGCCGATAAGCGCTTGGGCCAGGACTCACGTTCGGCAGCTCGGGCTGTTCCCCAGGTCCCTGCCCAGCCCCCGGCCCTGGGTGCCTGTCACCACGAGAGGGCAGGTGGAGGTTCTGGGAGTTTTTACCAGCGAGGGGTGAGCAAGCGGGTGAGTGAGTCCCCAGCTTCCATACCTCGCCGTGGGAGAACTGAGGTACGCCCCAACTCTTCAGCGCCTCGGGGGGACTGGGACGAGCGGCAATCTCCTCACTACTGTGCATGGTTTTGGCCTCCCTCTCTCCCCAGTCTACTTCCTCACTCTCCCCCTGGTACTTTCTGGGACCATCTCCCCACAAAACGACTTGTCCTCGAATCCTAGTTTCAGAGTCTGCTTTTCAGGAAGCCCACCCAAGAGAGCTGGCTGTCGGCCACGTAGTGGGGAGCCAGAGGTAGGAAGATGGCCCCTGGGAGGTTTGGGTCCAGCTGCCCTCCGAGACAGCTTCTCTCCTTCAGGAAGGTCTTACAGAGAGCAGAGAGGCTTGCTCTATCCTTGGCCGTGACCTGGCTGCCCTCCTCAGTCCTGAGCTTGTTGCTGGCCTCAGCCTTGTAGGGGGCAGGGCTAGCTTTCAGCAAGACCACTGGTCTAGGGTATTTCTTGGAGAAGACAGTGGCTCAGGTGCCCCTGCTGCCCTTTCCTGCCACAAGCAACCACAACACACGGCTCTGGCCCCATGGGGCTCGGGCCTCTGCTCTCGGCCAACTGACAAGCTCTGAGGGCAAGTGGCCTTCCCTTATGGTCTCCGAAGCTGGGTTTTTATTTTTCTCCCCTGCCCCCATGCTTCCTACCTGTGCTCCATTCCTGTGGCCTCCGGGGCTTTGGGACCTTTGCAGCGCCGGCCAGGCTCTTCTAGAGGTTGGCCCTGGGACCATAGGGCAGAGGGTGATTTCTAATCAAGGGTCTGGGATGTGGGTGGCCGAGCCTTGTGGAGGGTCAGGGGATGCTTCAGGCCTGGATCTTGGGGTCAGGGAGCCTCAAGTCCATCCTTCTTGCTCTGCGTCAATTGCCGTGGCGACAAGAATGATAATCACGTCTCCTTATTTGGAGACGGGGTCTTCACAGGGGCAATCGAGTCAAAATGAGGTCATTCAGGCGAGCCAACTCTAACATCACTGAAGTGCTTACATAAAGGGGAAATGTGGACACAGAGACAAGCATGCACAGAAACCAGAGAGCATCTGCATGCTGAGGAGACAGGCCTGAGACAGATCCTTCCCTCACAGCCCTGGTGACACTGTCATTGGACTTGTGGCCTCCAGGACAGTGACACAGGAGATTTCTATCAAGGTTTCCGTGTGCGGGACTTTGTTAGAGCAGCCCCCGCAAACTAATATACATCTCTAATGAGATGTAATTCACATATCCCCAAATTCACGGATTTAAATCGTACAATTCAGGGGCGCCTTGGTGGCTCAGGTGGTTAAGCATCTGCCTTTGGATCAGATCGTGATCTGGAGTCCTGGGTTTGAATCCCACGTCAGGCTCCCTGCTCGGGGGGAGCCTGCTTTTCCCTTTTTCCCCACTCCCTGCTCGTGCTCTCTCTCTCTGTCTCTCTCAAATACATAAATAAGATCTTAAAAAAGATAATAAAGTGCACGATTCAATGCTTTTTATTTTGTCACATAGACTTGTGCAATTCTTTTTTTTTTTTTTTTAATTTGACAGACAGAGATCACAAGTAGGCAGAGAGGCAGGCAGAGAAAGGAAGAGAAGCAGGCTCCCAGCTGAGCAGAGAGCCCGATGCGGGGCTCGATCCCAGGACCCTGGGATCATGACCTGAGCTGAAGGCAGAGGCTTTTAACCCACTAAGCAACCCAGGCACCCCTACTTGTGCAATTCTCACCATGATCTCAATTTAGAACATTTTCTTCACCCCAAAAGGACACCTGGTATCCACGAAGCAGCCATACCTCATCTTCTCTACACCCTCCCACCACCCCCCAATGCCCTGACAACCGCTAAATCCACTCTCTGCCTCTTCTGGACATTTCACACATGTGGACTCCTACAACGCATGGTGTTTTGTGACGGACTTCCTTCACCAAGTGTAATGTGTTCCACAGTCATCCATGCTGTGGCCTGGAGCACTACTTCCTTACTTTTTAAGGCTGAATAACGTTCCACTATATGGGTATACCTACATTTTATTTGCCCATCCATGTGCTGATGTGTAATCCAATTTTATTTTTATTTTTTAAATTTATGTATTTAAGTAAACTCTACACCCATTGTGGGACTTGAACTCAGGACCCTGAGATCAAGAGCCACGTGCTCTACTGACTAAGCCAGCCAGGCACCCCTAATTTTATTTTACAGGGAGGATTTGAAGTATGGCAAAATGTCTACATTTGTTAACTCCGAGTGTTGAAAACATGAATATCTGGTGCTTCTTTTTCTTTAAAGATTTTATTTATTTGAGGGGTTCCTGGGTGGCTCAGTCGTTGGGCATCTGCCTTTGGCCAGGTCATGATCCCAGGGTCCTGGGATCAAGCTCAGCATTGGGCTCCCTGTTCGGTGGAGAGTCTACTTCTCCGTCTACCACTCCCCCTGCTTGTGCTCTCTCTCTCTCGCTGTGTCTCTCTCTCTGTCAAGTAAATAAAGAAAATCTTTTTTAAAAAAAAGATTTTATTATTTGAGAGAGAGAGAGAGAGCAAGCACACAAGCTGGGGGTGGGGCAAAGGGAGAGGTAGAAGCAGGCTCCCTGCTGAGCAAGAAGCCAGATTTGCGGCTCCATCCCAGGATCCCAGGATCATGACCTGAGCCGAAGGCAGACACTTAACTGACTGAGCCACCCAGGCGCCCCTTGTTATGTTCCCTTATACTTTTCTGAATATCTGAAAGGATTCATCATTTTTTAATGCTAATCAATATATTTAAAAAATGTATACTGGAAGGGGCAGAGAATGAGTCTCCAGCCATCGAAGCGAGATAGCAGTTGCTGACATTGGAAAGGAAAAGATGGGTTGAATATTAAGGAGAAAAACAAAGTGTTCCTGAGCCTTCTTGCTCAAATTCCTGCTTCCCTGCTGACCCCAGTGTCCCAGGGATGGGGACCACGTCTGCTGCCTCTCCTACTGCCTTCCCGGCAGGGCCCAGCCCAGGATCAGTTCTCAGAGCAACTGTGAACGATCCCTTGAGTGGGGCGGGCTGGGCTGCAGAGGCTCTGCCTAGGTTCCCAGTCCCTACAGCCTTCCTCTCTCCATCCAAAGGCCCATTCCAGCCAGACTTTGGTAACCTGCCTCCTGCACTGATGGGGAGCTCACTCCCTCATGAGGTGCTCACCCCAATGCCATCCACTAGGAACGGGGACCCCAGGATCTCCCCCCTTTGGAGAGAGAGTCTGCTGGTGGCAGGCCGCAAGGTAGAGGGGCTCAAAGGTCAAATGTGCTTGGGGCTCTCCGTGTGATGTGATGCATTACCACTGTTTACTGACCAGTGTATGCCAGGTGCTGGTTCTGGGTGTTATGTTCATTCCTTCCTCCCAACGGAGAAGAGGACTAGGACTACCCCTATCTGAAAAATAGTCCTCAGAGAGGCAAAGCCCTGGCCAAGTTCCCACAGCTGGTGAGGGGCCCTATCACGGCTCAGGTTTATCCTGTGCCCCGTACCCTTCTTCTTAACTCACAGCACCAGCAGCAGACCAAAGCCTGGGACTCTCCAGCTTAGCCGATGGTGGGGTCCCCCTTCCCCTAATCCACAGGGGCAGCCCTCAGGTCCTCTTTACAGAGGACTGTAAAGACGCTTTACAGACACTTTCTCTGGGCATTTGTGACCATGCGTGAAAACAAAACCGTCTGTTCTTCCTCCCACTTATAATTTGCAGCAGAGAAACTGACATTTTTCACCCAAGGTGATGCCGTAATTGTCAAGGACTGGGCCGTGATGGTGGAACTTTAGGCGTGGTGGCTAAAATGCAGTGCTGGGCCTAGAGGAGAGGCTGTTTCAGATTCTCCTGTGGGCTGGAGGTGGTCAGGAGGGCAGGCAGTGGTCTTGGTCTACCCAGGCTAAAGAGAGGGCCATGCGGCCACCCCCCCCACTCCCCCCAATCCCGGCCTCGCCCCACCCGCCGACTAGGAGAAGGTGCAAGAGTGTTTCCTGGGAATGAGCCTCGAAGGGAGCCAAGATAGGGGTGGGAGGGAGGCCAGACCCAGTGTCCCCTCCCACAGGACTGGCATTCTTTCCTCGAAACCTTGCAAGATGACTGCATGGCTCCCTGTTGTGGCCCGGGTTTCTGTGGCATCCCTGAAATGCCAGGATGCCAGGAAGGGCAGGCAGGCTGGCTGGCTGTGGCCCACATGGCTGCTGCCCCCATTGCCCTGAATTATGTGCAGCTCAATGGGTGGGCCCCGCCCACTTCATCTGAGTCCCAAGAATGTTGTCATCTGGCCACCCACAGCCTTATCAGCCTAGCCTTTTCTCAGGATTGCTGGGACAAGGGGCGTGGGCGTTCTCAGGACTCCGGGGGATTCTGGGAATGTGTCTTTGCCTCCCCAGATCGCCGGCTCTCAAAGCGACACAGGACCCTCATCTCCCTCCTCACTGAAGGGGAAACTGAGGCCTGCAAGGGACAGGGGCTTGCTTGAGGACACGAGAGATTTTTTTTAGCACAAGGGACCTTTGTTTCTCAACCTTCTCCCTAGAGAAGAGTGAGAACCACAGCACTTGGGGCCCCTGTCAGGGAGCATGGCCCCTCGGAGGCCCCAGTCTTAGCATCGGAGGCTGCTGGTGATGGGGTTTCGGTGGGAAGCACCAGCTGGAGTTGACTGAGCTCTGGGCGAGGAGCCAGCAGGCTGGGCTTACCCTTTCTTGCTGAAGGGATCTCGGAGGAACTTCTCCTTCCAGTTTAGGAACCTGAAGACCAGAGGGGTTAAGCAGGAGGAGGTGAGGTCAGTGCAGTGGGTGTCAGATCCAAGGTCAGATCACACTGGGCCTCGTGGGTGGAGATGGGGCCGGACGGAGCCGATAAGCGGAGGAAGGTGAAATCTGACTTTATTCCTTCACTTGCCTCTTAATTCTGGTGCACGGTTCAGGGTCCTTGCTTCCTGACCAGGGAGATGAGTATGTTAAACAAACCCAAACCCGTGAGAACACAGGGGAGTGAGACAAAGCCACAGGCCTTGTGCCCCTGAACCGGGACCACCAGGCAAGTGGGGATAAATCCTTCTTCTTCCTTCCATTTTCCTCCTACCTTCTCTTCCAATCTTCCTTCTCAGAGGGACCAAACATTCTCATTGACAGGAAGGGTCCCACAGCAGCCACTTGAGGTGTGTGGGATGGTGAGAAGCACACTGTGCGGTCAGCTGTTTGGGGAGCCTCGGGCCATCTCCTTCCCCTCTTTGAGACCCCTTTCCTCAAGTGTAAATAGGGCAGCAATGGCGGGTGAAAAGGGGTACAGCCCGGCTACCAGGCTACCTTCATCTTGTTCGGCTCCCAAGTCCTGCCTGCATAGGAGTCTATTAGAAACAGAAATTTAGTTCTGGCCACACACCCAGAAGTCACTTGTCACCCGTGGCTTCTTGGCCCTACAATGTGGCCCTGCTTCCTTCTCCTGCTCTGTTTTTCTTCCCTGCCAGCCTCCCTTTTGGAGTTTCAAAGTGTCTGCTCTTTCCTGCCTCGGGACCTTTGCACTTGCTGTCCCCTGCTGGAACTAGTATTGGCAGGCCACCCTCTCTGAGCCACCTTCCCCATCTACCCCCTCAACCTGCCTCTCTGCCCTTGGCCCTCAGAGCTTCCCGCTGCTTGTTCCCTGCCCAGACCTCAAGGCTTTGAAGATGGGAACATGGGCTTCACGCCTGGCCCCCAGACTAAGCCAAAAGTCCCATCCAATTAGGCAGGAGAGCCACATTGCCTGTCTCTGTATCATCAGCTCTGGCCTGGCTGGACACGGAACGCTGGAAGTGTTCAAGGAGGAAAATCAGATTCTGGAGTCCCTTCCTGGTTTTTAGAAGAGCTAACGACTGAACCAGGGTGTGGCACTAGGGCAGATCTGGAGTGGGCCCTGTCCAGGGAGGGGCCTGGAACCTAGAATGCCTCCATGGCCCTGTCTGAGCCACCTGCCCCGAAAGGGTGGACCAGGGTCCCAGGGGCCTTGCACCCAGCCAGACAGGTTCCCCAGCCAGTTTGGCAGGATTGCTGTGGACAGCATGGAGCCCTGCAAAGCGACCCATGTTGACACCTTTGGCCCAGTTACCTGGTAAAAGGTTTTGGACTCTGGGCCCAGGAGAGCTGGCCCAGTCTCTCCCTGGCCTCAGTCCCTCTGGCTCCCTGGCCTTCTCTGCATGAGCCTCCCACTTGTAGGCGCTCTGCTTGCACTCAGCAATGAGTTCAGTGGTAAGGATGGGTCCCCAGCCACTTGTGGAATTTATAGGGTGGGAATCCCAAGTCACACCCCGTGGGGTGTGGGAACAGGACAGCATTAGATCTCTTGCAAGAGCTCTGCCTTAGGTCCCCCACCCCAAGACAAGATTCTGAGTGCAGGTGGCCTGTGTGGGGGTGATCCAGAAAACCCCCATAGATGCGTGGTGAGGTGAGATGGGGGGTGGTGGGGAGGAAAGCCCAGATGGGCACCTTGGTGGACAGGCCTCCCCTGTGGGCACCTGGGGCTCCCTGCCCTGCAGAACTCCCCAGAGTGAGCCCAGTCCCATGGCCAGCCAGCTGGGTGCTGAGCCACTGATTCCCCCCGGCGTTGGCTGCTCCGGGGCTGGGGATGATAAGCTCCATTCTGAGGCTCCCCGGGGGTGCAGCGTGTCACTGAGAACACACTTCCTGGGTACAGCCTGGGATGGGGTTCGATGACAGCTTCTGCTACAATTTTTTTTTTAAAGATTTTATTTATTTATTTGACAGACAGAGATCACAAGTAGGCAGAGAGGCAGGCAGAGAGAGAGAGGAGGAAGCAGGCTCCCTGCTGAGCAGAGAGCCCGATGCGGGGCTCGATCCCAGGACCCTGAGATCATGACCTGAGCCGAAGGCATCGGCTTAACCCACTGAGCCACCCAGGCGCCCCCAACTGCTACAATATTTTTTAAGAGCCTTTCTGAAGCCATCTGAGGAGTGGAATTTCCTACAAGTCCCCCCTCTTCCCGTCATCCCTCATGATGACAACCTCAAGCAGGTAAAACCTGAATGGACACCCAGGTATCCCAGGTAATTCTCAGAATGAAATCTCGTCTCCATGGTCCACGCAGCCAGACATGACCCAAGCCTCAGGAGACTTGGATCCCACCCGAGTTCAGCCTCACAGCCTGACTCCCCTCCTGCTCTTGCTTCCAGCCAGGCTGCCTTCCAGCAGTTTCCTGCTCCTTGGCGGCCTCCTCCTGCTTCAAGGCCTTTTGCATGCCATTCCCACTACCTCGCATCCACTTTTCCCTGTGGTTTCGGTTCTTCCCCCGTCTGGCTCAGGGAACAGTCTCCTGACCAACACCCCCTTACACTGGGACGCTCTCCCTATGGCCTCTCTGTCCCCCGTACTTCAGATGGGGTTCGGTGTCCCCTGGTTGAACGGCCCTGTCTGCGTGCCACGGTACCCAGCCATTCAGGAATGTTTGCCGACAGAATGAACAAACACTCAACAACAATCCAGAATGAATGTCCGGGCCGGTGGGTGCCCCTAACTCAGAGCACAACCTGGTGACCGTCTGCTCTGAGCCATGTCTCTGTCCACGAAGGTGACAGTCCCGAGACATAATTGTCAAGGGAGATCTGTTCGTATTCCCAGGACTGGAAAAGCTCGGGATAGCTCTCTTTAGATCAATTAGTTCTATCATCTTCCAAATGAAAAGATCGGGACCGTGACCTAGACGTAAGGACAGGGTAGAGGAGCCTGAAAATGCTTGCTGGGGTCCCTCGTAACCTTGGACCTGGTAGTGAGACATGCTGCATAGAAGGCAGACAGTCCTGGGTAGAGGAAGGAGATCACAACTCACACTCTTCTCCCTGGAACCCTGATCTGGTATGGGAGGGAATATACATCAGTTTTCCTTAAACCACTGAAATCCACTCTGGTAAGTTAAGCTGAAGCAAAACAAGCAAAGAATGTGTTGAGAGAATATGAACTAACACACAGAAGTAAGTGTAGAACCAGACATTGGAAAGAGCTTTGGAAAGGCCATGAGATTTAGGTAACAGAATTCATGGGCAGCCTTTGGGATGAATATACTTCTGCTTCCACCTTTGAGTCATGTTTCTCAAGACTCAAATTTCCTGAATATGTAAAGAGTTCCAGTAAGTCAATAAGACAAATAAAACTGCAATAGGGAAATGAACAAGAATATGAACGGACAGTCCATGGAACAGGAGACACGAATGACTCTTCAACTTATGAAAAGATGTTTAGTCTTATTCAAAATAGAAGTGCAAATTGAAACTACGGCCCAATGCCATTTTTCGTGTATCAGATTGGCAATGACCCAAAGCTTCAATAATACTGTGTTGGCGTGGGTGTGGGAGACAAGTCCTCTCACACATTACTGGTGGGAGTGTAAACTGGTACAGCTACTATCAAAAATTTTAAAGTGCACGTGCCTTTTGCCCTGAAAACGCCCTCCTAGGAACTTATCCTGCAAGAACATTTGCATATGTACAGATGATACTACCACAAGGATATTATACCGTAGTATTTTTTGTTTTGTTTTGTTTTGGTAATAGCAGGAGATTGGAAACAACTTACATACCCGTCAATAGAAGACAGTGAGCTCCATGATAATATATCCACTCCATGAACACTGCGGCTGTTAAAAAGAGAACAGGGCAGTGGTCTACACTCTGGGTTGAACTCCCGGACAAAGCTATTCAGTGAGAAGAACAGGATTCAAGGACGGAGTATTGTGAATGAACACGCGCATCTCTTTTGAAGCCTGTTCACTATCTCTGAATTCCAGATCTACACTTCTGTTCTGGAGCAGCTCCTGTTTCTGTGCTATGCCCCGGTCCCATCTCAAAATAGGTGCTATTTCCATGTACCTCTGCCCTGGACTGAGTGTGCTTTGGCTTCTAACTGTCCATGCCTGATATTCTTCAGAGGGGCCTGTTTCAAAGGACTGGAGCTATTTGTCCTTCTTGAGGAGAGCTGGAAGTGTCCCTAACCTGGGATGGCCCTTCGTTGGTGACTAACACATTGGGGAGCCTGAAAGCCTAACATCTTAGCTCAGGTCCAGGATACGTTGGAATGCATGGCTCAGTCCCCTGAGGGGTCATGGGGAGCTGCCCTGGGGAGATCTCTCCCCAGCCTCGCAGCCTTACCTGGTTTTTTTGCCTCCTCTGTCTGCACTCCCCCCTTCCTTTACCAGTCTCCCGGGATCTGCCTCCTGCGTACAGCGTTGTCACCTAAATCAGGACCTGATTCTGGGAACTGTGATTAAGACACTCCTCTCTTCACATGGCCTTATTTTTTCCCTGTCTTACCTCACGTGCAGAGGGCTTATAATGTGCTAGCTCTCTCCTTACAGTGGTGTTGGGAATAATATAAAAAAATTACTAAAAAATAATATTAGCAAAAATCAGCTAATGGTATTGAACAGTGTCTATGTATCAGGCCTGGATTTGAGTACTGTGCACGCATTACCCCGTCCAGTCCCCACAATAAGCCTTATGACATAGGTATCATGATTATTCCCGTTTTACAGGCTGGGGGAACTGAGGCTCCCAGAGCTCAGCAACTTGTCCCAGGTCCTGTGTGGGAAGTGCAAGTGGCTTCGAAGTCTTTGTTTTGAAGTCCATCTCCACTGCCAAACTCATACCCCCTATTAAATCGAAATCAGCGGGGTGTGGTGAGTGTGAAAGTTCCACGTGCAAGAGAAATCTGCTTTTTCAAAACAGGCAAATAGGGAAAGATTACACACTTTTCCAAAGCATTCTCTACTTTGCAGTCTTTCCTTCAAAAACACACATCCCGGGGCACCTGGGTGGCTTGGGCTGTTAAGCCTCTGCCTTCTGCTCAGGTCATGATCCCAGAGTCCTGGGATCAAGACCTACACGGGGCTCTCTGCTCGGCGGGAAGCCTGCTTCTTCCTCTCTGTCTCTGCCTGCCTCTCTGCCTACCTGGGATCCCTCTCTGGCAAATAAATAAAAAAATCTTTAAAAACAACAACAACACATACATCTCATCCGAGGATGAGAAATGGGACATTCAAGGTAGGCAGAGCCTCTGGGATCAGCCACGTTGGCAGAGGTGGGAAGGGAGCCCCCCACTGGGAAAGGTGCCCCCAGCCCCACTGCAGCGAGCTCTGGCCTTCCGGTTTCCCAGGTACCACGGGCAGGGTGTGGGACAGAGCAGACAGACTGTGGGTACATTTTGCATACTTTACGAGTGATACTTCTTACATTTCAAGCCTGCTTTTCATCCCTAACCCACGTGCCACCTGGAACCACAGGATTCCATCCTTGGTCCTTAACCTCCTTGTACTGACACCTGGCAGGTGAGTCTGCCCTGGGAGGAAGGAGGATTCCTGGAAACCGATCCCACCCACACTGAGATGGCTAGAAACAACTTACCTATACAAGGAAGCACCTGTGAACTGTGTCAGTATAACTCACTCGGCCCAAAGAAACCCTAGCTCCAGCTTGTCTCCCTGTGGTGTCCGTAGTTCTCTAATGCCTGGGGCCACTTTAACACCACCCTGTGCCAGGGCAAGAGTCAAAGGGAAGACAGGACCTGGAGACAGTGGTCTTAACACACTGTGGTTAAAGATCTTTCTTGTGCAAAATTTCACATAGCGTATGCCCAGGCCATGGGTGGGGTCCATAGACAGAGCAGCCAGAGGCCACCAGCAACCTCTAGACACTGGCCTGAGAGTTCTGCCTGAGGAACCCTCCCCATTGGATGAAGGAGCACTCTCTGCCCTTCTGT
The DNA here is from genome assembly GCF_009829155.1 of Mustela erminea. NCBI lineage: Eukaryota > Metazoa > Chordata > Mammalia > Carnivora > Mustelidae > Mustela > Mustela erminea. The sequence continues at coordinate 12,176,747 of NC_045631.1, read as the reverse complement.
CTGCCAGGCTGGAAGAACCAAGGCCACCTCAGAGGAAGTGGAGGGCCCTAGGGAGAGGCAGAGAAATCCAGAAATATGTCATTGTGTTTTGGCAGGGGCCCTAAAGGGACACTAGCTCCCAAAGGGACAAGAGGATAGCGTTGTCCTGCACTTGACCCTCTCATTCTCCTGGAGGCCCTGTTGTGTGGCTCCTAGAAGGAATCTGGGATCCTTTTCCCCTGAGCGTCCCTGCGAGAAGGTACCCAGGCTCCGGCACCTGACAGGATCTGAACAGACACTCCTTGCCCTTTCCACTGATTACACTGCTTTTCTACATCCAGGGTCTTATATTCAACCACAGAACCTCGAGTAAGTCAAGGGCTTTTGACCACATGAACTGATAATAAAAATCACCGGATTGTAAACTGCAAAAGAGTGTTTGTTGTTCCCTGCTGTTTCTCTGTCTAGAAGCATAGCGGCCACATAGGAGACTTCGGATGAGTGAAGGGCAGTGATTGACTATGGAGCCCTCTGCAGAAGCCACGGCACACCTCTGTTGTGGGTTTTCTCCTTCATGGCTCAGGACAGCCCCATTTTCCAGATGAGTCCATAAAAGCTCAGAAAGGAGAAAATGCTTGTCCAGGCTCACAAGGGAGCGGTGAGACTGGGATTTGTATTCACCTGTTGGACTCCGTACTGGTACTGCCTTGCTGTAAGACAGGAAGAGGGAGGGGCCTGACCCCTGTCTCAGGAACCAGGCAGCTGAGAGGCCCAGAGCTCTGGCCAGGAGCTGCATCTCCCTCCTCTGCTGCACAGATATGTCCACACAATCCTCCTCTCCCTTTCTGCTCTTTTCTTCTCCACAAGTCCCACCATCCCTGACCAGACTCTCTTCTGGGAGTGCAGGGCAGGAAGTAGAAGAAGGAATGGGGAGCACTAAGGACCCCAAAGGGGTGCCTTGCAAGTTGAGTGTCAGCTCGCTAAGAAGTGACATGGGCATCTGGAAAAGGGACTGAGGGACAAAGGCAGGAGCCGTTCCTCCCGTAAGGGGCTCCTCCTGAGGAACCCTCAGTGTTTCTGCCTGCGGAAGCCAGCCCTAAGCTTGCCAGAGCTCTGCACCCTCCCGCAAGGACAGCCTGTTCGTCCCTTGCTTAGGGGCAGGTCCCCTGGGCCGCCACCTCTTAGCACTGGGAATTCCTGAGCATTGAATATAAACATAAAAAACAAAGTAACTTGTGTTCTTTGTCTTGGTTCTTGGTTTTAAAGACACAGACACAGACAACAGAAAGATGAAATAACTTGCCACTCTCCCCAACATTCTATGATGGCCCCTTGCAAACACCCAGAGCGGCTGTGAGAATTATGCAGAGAACTCCCACGCACCCTACCTTCTAGACACTGCAGCTCCCGTCTCGTCTCCCTTGGTTCCTGTGCTCTCGGCTCTATCTCTCCCCCGGTCTCTGTTTATACAGCCATTTCTCTGAGTTTGGGATGCATTTCACATTCAGCTGAAGACAACAGTGTGGTCTCCTGAAACCCTGCAGGAGAAAATACATTTACAGTGCTGTGCTGGATTTATTTTTTAAAAATCTGAAAATAGGGGCACCTGGGTGGCTCCAGTGGGTTAAGCTTCTGCCTTCAGCTCAGGTCATGATCTCAGGGTCCTGGGATCGAGCCCCACATCAGGCTCTCTTCTCAGCGGGGAGCCTGCTTCCCCTTCTCTCTCTGCCTGCCTCTCTGTCTACTTGTGATTTCTCTCTGTCAAATAAATAAATAAAATATATTTTTAAAAAAATCTGAAAATAGGGGCGCCTGAGCCACTGGCTGGCTCAGTGGGTTAAAGCCTCTGCCCTCCGCTCAGATCATGATCCCAGGGTCCTGGGATTGAGCCCGGCATCGGGCTCTCTGCTCAGCAAGGAGCCTGCTTCCTCCTCTCTCTTTCTGTCTGCCTCTCTGTCTACTTGTGATCTCTATCTGTCAAATAAATAAATAAAATCTTAAAAATCTGAAAATAAGTGGACCTGCACAGTTTAAATCCATTTTGTTCGAGGGTCAGCTGTAGTTCAAGACTCCTCAACGAGCTCACTGGCAAGCATGTCACCTTCTTTCAAAATACAGTTTATAAGGGTGCCTGGGTGGCTCAGTCATTAAGTGTCTGCCTTCAGCTCAGGTCATGATCTTGGGGTCCTGGATTTGATCCCTGCATCAGGCTCCTTGCTCAGTGGGGAGCCTGCTTCTCCTTATCTCACTCCCTCTGCTTGTGTTCTCTCTTTCACTGTGTCTCTCTCTGTCAAATAAATGAATAAAATATTTTTTAAAAAAGGGCACCTGGGTGGCTCAGTGGGTTAAGCCTCTGCCTTCGGCTCAGGTCATGATCTCAGGGTCCTGGGTCGAGCCCCACATCGGGCTCTCTGCTCAGCGGGGAGCCTGCTTCCCCGCACCCCTCTGCCTGCCTCTCTGCCTGCTTGTGATCAATGTCTGTCAAATAAATAAATAAAATCTTTTTTTTTAATCTTTAAAAAAAATAGTCTTATATCCTGCCGTTTTTGTGTGTCATTACAACAGGTTTAAAAAAATCACTCCTTGGGGGCACCTGGGTGGCTCAGTGGGTTAAAGCCTCTGCCTTCGGCTCAGATCATGATCCCGGGATCCTGGGATCCAGCCCTGCATCAGGCTCTCTGCTCTGCAGGGAGCCTGCTTCCTCCCCTCTCTCTCTCTGCCTGCCTCTCTGCCTACTTGTGATCTCTCTCCCTCTCTCTCTCTCTCTCAAATAAATAAAATTAAAAAAAAAATCACTCCTTAGCAAATCTGTCCATAATCTCTTTAGTTATTCTCCTTTGTTGGAGTTTGCATATTTTTTCTGCCTTTTCACCAGTGTGAATAGTGCCCTGAATTGTTTTAAGTTTTAATTTATTTAAGTAACCTCTACACCCCACATGGGGCTCAAACTCAGGACCCTAAAATCAAGAGATGCACGCTCTTGTGACTGAGCCAGCCAGGCGCCCCTGGACAGCTTTCTATGTTCCTGTCTGCTGTGCCTCTGATCAGTCTCTTCAGGAAGATTCACGGGAGGGGGAACTGCTGGCCTTTAAAGGCATTTGGTAGGTCCTGCCAAGCAGCCATCCAGCATTCCCGAAAGGTTGTACAAATGGACACGCCCACCAGCAGCGGGGCACCTGCTCAACACTATTCTGGCAAGCTCGGAAGTATTATAAATCATTACAACGTTTACCAATTGAAGACATCCCCAATGGATAGCGTTGATTTCTTTGATTGTGAATATAGTTTGTTTTTGTGTTTTTCCCTTCTGTGCATCCTCCGTTTGGATCCTTTGCTCTTTCTCTCTCTGTCCTTGTCCTGCCTGGGTCAAGTTCTCGTTCTGCTGGATGGCCGGGCCGCTTAGCCTCAGCATGCCTCAGCGTCATCCTCTGGGAAAGGGGTTATTTGCACACAAAGTGTTCAGAACGGCTGCCCTCCTGTACCCAGCACTCCACAGATGTCCCCATTATTTGTATATGAAGGAAATCAGCCCTTTGTCTTCTTTGCTGCCAATCACTTCCTTTTCAAATTCGAAACCTTGTCAGTGTGGCTGAGCCGGCTGCCCCAGGGAAGGGGGAGGGGTGAGGGGCCGAGGAGTTTCGTGTTCGCTGAGCAATGTCTTGGAAGGAATGTCTACTACTTGAAAACATTCTCAGAGCCATAAAGATAGGCTGGTTGGCCCCAAACCAAAACCCAAATTAGTCCCAAGGAAGATTTCGCAACTTCCTTTGAGAGATGCCTCCCAGCACCCCAGGCTTGGGCCAGAGAGTCCTGCCTGATCGCTAACCCAATTTCTTCCTGCTCTCCCAGCTCCCCTCCACCCTCCCTGGGTGGAGGCAGCAGGGACTTTTACCCCCAAAGAGAGAGCCTTCCCAGGGTTTGGCAGATGGGACTCACCTCTGAGCCAGGTGAGGCCCTAAGAGGGCGAGACTGGGCCCTGGCAGCTTCAGCCCACGCCCTGTTTCCATTCCCTTCCGGTGAGTCAGTGGGGGCAGGGCCCTGGTGCCACTCATCCCTTCTTTCTCAACCTGCCTCTCCTTCCTGGATTCCTGGGGACCTCTCTGGTGTGGAGGAGCCGGGGAAGCTTGAGCTAGAAGCAGAATTCCAAGTTGGGGAGGCTTGAAGAGGCCACACCCACTCTGATGGCCCGGCTGGAGCTGTTCACCTCCCGGCCTCTGGAACTTGGCCTGGAACTTGAAGTTGTGTCTTGGCCCTACCTCTGTCCTCCATCATCTGACCTCCAGGATGACCCTCCTGTTGGCACAAAGACAGCTCCACTCACTGTTTCACACAAACCTCTGCCTACCTCTGCTTGAAAATCAGCCAGCTATGCAATGTTTTAGAGACTTTCCCCAGGTTTGAAAACCATGGGGGGGGGGGGGCGGGTCCCACACTGTCATGGGAGAAAGCATTCTTTACTCTGCTGTGAGCAGAACAGGGGGTCCCCACACCAGGGCCCCAGCCCCCAGGAGATGATGGCAACAGAATACCATCAGCCTCAGTACCCAGCCTACTAAAACCACATACCTGAGGCCTTCTGGGTCACAGCACCCAGAGCTCTGGCCTGGCTTGGCCCCAGCAGACAGGACTAACCAACTCCCAGCTGAGCTGGCAGAACAGCTCCCTCCGCTGGGCTCCAAGTAAAGGCTACACAGCAGGGCCCAGAGATAGAGGAAAACGCCTCACCCTTAGCTTAGCAGGAGTCAGAAAGCTCTGGAAGGGGTCTGGCACTCAGGAGAAGCAAGTGCTTAAGTCCACTCCAGGAGCTACTGCATTCTCTAAACACTGGAAAGGAATGTTCTCCCACAGCTAACTTGATAAAGTGTGGTGGGTTCATACCATGGCAGATGTGCGAAGAGAAGAAAACGAGCAAACTCTTCTTGCATGCCACTCCTTAGACAAATTGCACTAAGTAGGACCAGAGAATCCAGACCCAGAAAGAGCACAAACTGCATGGTTCCCCTTACATGAAGTTCCCCCAGGCAAGCAAAACTCATCAGTGGTGAGGGGCTCAGGGCAGAGATCTCCTTGGAGGAGGGGGCATTGTTGACTGGGAGGAGGCACAAGGGAGCCTTCCTAGCCTCACTGGAAACTGTCTGTATCTTCACCGAGGGTGTGGCTGAAGAGTGGTCTAGCTACGTTGGTGCACTTTGCTCTAAGTTGTCCCTCAATATCAACAAGAAGAGTTAGAATGTGGGACCCATCAGAGCCTGGGGCTGCCCAGCCTTGAGCGCCAGTCCCCTGCAGCTTTCCAGTAGCCCGGAGAGGTCAAAGCTGGAACTATCGAGGTCAGTGCAACAGATCGCTGGCTCAGTCCCAGGGTTTCTGCATCAGCAGTTCTGGGGTGAGGCCCGGGAATTTGCATTTCAGACACTTCCGTCTGTCCATCCACAGGCTTCTGACAATGGCCAGTCGGTGTGTGAGAACAGAAGGTGCTTCGGAGACTGCTGCAGGAGCACCCCCAAGCTGAGAAGTTTCCAGGCACATTCAGGAGGAGGTGTCCTTGGAGGATACAGAAGATCTGCAAATGCTAACCAAGCAGGAGCTGGGAACTCAGTGGGAGCACAGCAAGGAGGAAAGCAGCACTCCCTTCCCCGGGGGGTGCAGGCTGGGTGGCAGGGACATTTAGCTTCTGTTTGTATTTCGTTCTGTTTTGTTTTTGAGTGATAAAGGTTGAAATTAGGAGGAAGGGCACCACTCTTCTGGAAAACATCCCCCACACAGGGACTCCCACTGTGGGTTTATGTTCCAAAGTCAGAGGGTGAAGCAAGTCACCTGTGGTCATTCACCTGTGACAACCCTGTAAATGCCCCAAGGCTGGGCAGAGCGGAGCAGGGCTCTGTAACAACAGGTGTCATTTCACTGTTAGGCCCCAGATGACATCAGCCGTTGTGCGGGGTGAGCACACTGCCTGACAAACTGGGCAGAGAGGACCCGGCACTGTCCCGTAATCTGTGAGGGTTGGGTCATGGGTGGGGGGAGGCACGTAGGGCTGGGGTGAGGGTCTGCCCCTATTGGTAGATGAAAGTGAGCGCATTGTAAAGGAGCTGCCCTTGACTATCTTCTGTACAGGTCTAACGGCCTTGCTCCCAGCATTTCCCCAGTATTGTTGTTTTTTTCAATTTATTAGTATTAGTATTAGTATTAAGTAGGATCCATACCCAGTGCAGAGCCTAAGGCATGGCTCGAACTCACAACCATGACATCATGACCTGAGGTGAGATCAAGGGTCAGATGTTCAACTGACCGGACCACCCAGGTGCCCCATCTTTTCAGTTTAGTCTTAGAGCTATCATGCTGGGATGTCATGTCGAAAAATTGTGAAGAAGTCACCTGTGCAATTAACCTGCTCTCCAGTAATTCCACTTCCAGATACATAAATACCGAAAAAGAATTAAAAGCAGGGACTCGAATGGGTATCCGTATTCCCAAGTTCATAGCAGCATTATGCACCTTAGCCAAAGAAAGACACCACCGAGTGTCCTGGATAGACAAATGGACAGACAACATGTGGTCTGTCCGTGCAATGAAATATATTTAGCCTTAAAAAGGATGGAAATTCTGGGACGCCTAGCCGGGCTGGTCTGCGGAGCCTGTGAGTCTTGATCTCGCGGTTGTAGGTTCATGCGCCATGTTGGGTGTGGAGGTTACTTAAAAATAAAATCTTTAAAAAGTTTTTTTTTTTTGTTTTGTTTTGTTTTTAAAGGAAGGAAATTGTGATGCATGTTACAACATGGGTGAACCTTGAGGACTTTCTGCCAAGTAAATGCGCAAGTAAAATACAGGCGCAGAGAGAAGAAAAGTTGGACTAGAACTGGGGGAGGGGGAGGGGCAGGGCAGTTAGTGTGGAATAGATACAAAGTTTCCCTTTTGAAAGATGAAAACGTTCTGGGGATGGCTGGTGGAGAGGATCCTGAATGCCACTTGAGCTATACACTTAAAATGGCTAAAATGGTAAATTTTGTGCTATGTGTATTTTACCAGGGGAAAAGTTGCTGTGTGCCCCCAAGGAGGTCCTCCCCCCGCCTCACTTCCCCACCTCCCTGGTCCCAGCCAAGCTCTGTGCTGAGGGCTGGGACTTTCGGGCTGATGAAATCTTTTTCCCGGCACTATTTGTCAGACAGTCTTACTGTGAACAGAAAGAATGGAACCTGGCATTGAGGGTGTACTCTGAGCTGCATGTGACAGCAGGGACTTGGACAGGCGGGACCCCGCGTCTCCCACATCCAGTCTGGAGGCAGGCTGTGCCGGGCTGACGTGGTGACTCTGCTCTGCGCCGTTCTTCAGGATCCCAGGCTCCTCTTCGGCCATCCCTGGGGCACTCCTCCTGCCCTTGGCTCAGAATGGCTTACCACCATGTCCATGTCCTTGGCCACAGGGGGAAGAGAGCAGAGAAGAGGCACGTTTCCTTCTTTTAAGACACTGTCTCTGGGCCTTCCTCCAGGAAATGGCTTGCGGTTTGCTGCTCGGTGGATCGGCCGTCCCCTGCATCGCCCAACAGGGTGTCAGCAGCATCCCACCTTGCTGTGGCCGCCGCCGGGGCGCGCCACTGCAATCGCTCCTCCGGACAGAAGCTGACAGCCTCCAGCCCGGGCACTTTAAGGAACCTCCACTCCTACAGGCCTTGATCTGGAACACCCGGCACCCTGGCCAAGGTTCCCTGCGGATCCTGCCGCCTGCATCCTTTGCGAGCTGGAGCCTCTCCTTCTAGCGCATGCTCCCTCTCCACGCATTACAGGCATCCCCCAACCCCTCCACCCCCGCCTCCAAACGTTTCTTGCCTTTCTAACTCTTGCTGCCGGCTTCTCAGAGGACACGAAATGACACCTTTGCTCAAGGCTGTGTGTCCCCAGCACACAGAAGAGAGCCTCACACACGGGAGGCACCTGGCGCACTGTCGCAGGCAGACAGGACCATACAGTAGGCATTCAGTACATGTGTGCTGACCTGAGCAGACTGCAAAGCAGCTAGGAACCATTCGCCGGCCGGGTCACCTGAGAGCGGAGTTCCCCGGTCCCATTAGCTGGAGCCCTTTGCCAATGAAAACAGGAATGGAAAGTCAGAACCAGACCTGCCCCAGCCACAGGGGTCCTCTTCCTGCCACCTGCAGGGCAGGGTCTTCCTGAGCCCATGGAGGGCACAGAGGGAAACATCTGCTCCCGGCCACGCGGGCCTCCCTGGCACGGACATCCTGCGAGTCCCAGTTGGGGGAGCCAGGAATAACAAGGAGGCTGTGAGGGCTGGAGACCCAGGATGTGGGCCCGAGGCAGAGTGTGGCCCCCTCGAAGCCCGCTGGGCAGGATGGGGTTTGTTGACAGTGACTTTTTTCCCCCTATAGCAGCTCCCTCTGTGGAGATATTTTCAAAGTCTTTCATGTCCCCTACTCTTCCTGCTGCTGGCCAGGAGGCAAGGACAGTGGCCTCCTAATGGCATGTTTGTTTATAACAGAATGACAGAGTCTGCTGTACAAGGTTGTGTGGTGTCCTTCTCTGGACTCCTGGTCTCTGAGGGCTGCGCTAGCCTATGACCAACAGTCTGTAGGTGAAATGCCCACTGGTGGGCAGTGGACAGGCCAGTGCGGAGCTGCGAGTGGTTTAGGCCACAGGGATAGACATGAGGGAGTTTGGTGTGAGAGGACAAGAAAGAGGCCCAAGCAGAAGCAGAACTGGGGGAAGCCACAGATGATTCTAGATCATTCCAGAATCACCTGGATGATTCCAGTATCATCAGGATGACTGGCTGATTCCCTCCTGGTAGAAATGATGACTTTGTATGCTGACCTGGGATGGGGGCGGGGGCTGAGCTGGGAGTGTGCCCCCACTTGGCAAGGGATGGTGAAAAGCAGCTGTGTTGATTGGACTTAAGAAAGATGTTGCTGTCAGATCAAAGAGGTACCGGCGGGCCACATTCCTGAGGTTTCAGAAAGGAGGAAAGTGAGAGGGAGACCTCAAGGCGGGTCAGGGAAGTGGATGGGGAGAGTGGAGGTGGGGGTTCTGGATGGGGTCGTGAGCAAGGCAAAGGGGTACTTGGAGTTTGCTCTTAAGGAGTCAGTGGTAGGGGGTGGCCACTTGGGTTTGCATGAAGGACCAGAGAGAGCGGGACAGAAGGAGAGTCAAATCTAGAGAGAATGGCAGGTCAGTCTGAAAAGGGAGGCCAAGCAGCGGAGCCTAAGAGGGGGAATTCCTGACATAGAAACCAGAAACGACAAAGGAAAAGAATGACAGATCTGATTACATGAACATGAAAATCTTCCAAATACCAACACCAAGCAAAACAAACACCCAAATCCCCCTCCACAGGGCTGAAAGTAAAATGATCAGCTGAGAAACTATTTACAACCTATCACCCATGATGAAGGGTTAAAATCCATCACGTAAAAAGACCTTCCAAATCAGCAAGAAGAAAGCAAACACACAGCAGTTTGGAAAAGAACAAAAAGGCCACGTGCAGAAGCGCCAGCAGCCATCCGCATAATGTCAGACACGCAATCCTCCATCAAAGAGGTGGGAAGCAAAATGGCAAGGTACCACTTGGCCCTTTTAAAAGTGAATATTCCGTATCACCATGAATGTGGGGAAAGAACCCTATGGGCGAGAGTATAAATTGGCTCAGTGTTTTCCGTGGGTGGTTTGGCAATATGTATCAGTTTATGGAAATGTCATATGTGACTTTCCCTTTGATCCAAGAGTCCTTATTCTCTGCAATACCAGGAAGTACCCAGGTGTTACCTGTCCCGACTCTAGTCCTATGCCAGAAGCTGGAAACCCTCCAATTGTCCTAAGTAGATCTGGGTCCCAAAGCTAGTGTTGTTTTCTCGGTAATGTGAGAGGGTTACCTGCTCCTTGCAGTCAAGTATCTGTGAGCAGGACCAGATGGTCCCATTGAGGGAGAGGCTGGGAAGAGAGAATCCTGTTGTTACACTTAGGCCCCAAAACTTGTAGACCTCGGTTACACCTGTATTGGTTAGAAATGGTACCGACTGCAACTGACAGACCTGGAAAATAGCAGCTTAGCTGAAATAGAGGTTTATTTTCACAGGTCACAGAAGTCAGGAAATCTCTCATAGACAGTGTAGTTCTAGAGTATCAAGGAACCCACAGTGCTTCTGTCTTCCTGCTCTATTATATTTAGCGCTTGATTCCATCCTCAAGGTCATAAAATGGCCACAGGAGTGCCAGCCATCACATACTTATTCCAGGTATCAATATGTACATATTCACGTACATATTCCAGAAGAAGAAGGAAGAAAACAAAAAGAGCGCACACTGGCTTTTCGGGTGTTTTCCTAGAAGACCTGCCCAGCAACTTCTGCTTATATCTCATCAGCCCTTTATTTGCTTGGAAATGGGAAATGAAGTCTCTTGGCTGCTCACCTGGTCACTTTGGGCAGGCTCTTGCTCAACATCCAATCCCAGTTTTCTTTTACCTTATTTGGGATACTGAGGAATAAGAACCTCTGATGCTTACAATTGGTAAAAACAAGTCAGCTTGATTTCTGAAACAAAATGCTTTAAAAACAGGGGCTTTGCTAATGTTTCTGGTTCTCCTCCTTCCTCATAGACGTGCAGTGTACTATTGGGAAGCGGGCACAGGTCTTTCCTTAGGAACATGAGAACCTATTAACTGCAGGTGCTTGCCGAGATAAGGAAAGGTTCTATTACATGGTAAGGTCAGGTGGTCCCACGCTCTGTGGGGTGGGGTGGGGGGAGGTGCATAAATCTTAGGCTGATTCTGGAAGCGAGGCCCAGAGACAAATATTTGTGTGTAAGTGGTTTGTTCCGAAGCTCCAGCCTGAGAGAAAGTCCCCTCAGGGCAGGGGAGCTGGGCTTTCAGACTTCTGCACTAATCGGTCATTAGTTGAGGGTCACTGGGGCAAAGGATGGAGGCGAGGTAGCTCCCAGGCACGCCTGGCTCTGCCTGTAGGGAGAAATGGCTCCTGGAGCCCCAGGGTGTCCTCTGAGGAAGGGTGTAGGAGTCGGTGGCCTCCGGGAAGCTGGGTGGGGGTGGGGGGAACAGCTGCCTTGTGTACCTGATTTGCATGCACAACCCCTGAGAGGTCAGGTGGGGAGCCCGAGGCTCAGGGAAGGAAAGTGACCTGCTCAAGAGCCAGAGGTGGAACTCTTACCCAGATCTGAGTGCCACCAAAGACCCAGGTTGCTGCTAAAACTTACATTCCTCCCTTGGTTCTTTACTAAGTCCACAGGCATCGGGTCAGTGGCTTGTTCGGGCAAGGCCTGCACCCTGGGCCTCCAGATGGCAGGCTGCCTGCTCCCAGGGCTCCTACATGTCACCTTCTTCCCAGGCTGGGCCTAGGATTCCTCTGGTCACTTTACTCTGTGGTGTCGCCAGGAAGAAGGCCATCTACAAGGTAATCAAGGTAGCTGGGTGTGTAAACTCCGTGCCTCCCGAGGAGTGGGCTCCTGGAAAGGCGGATGGTTGAGGTCCCGCCCAGGAGGTCCCGCCCAGGGAGGTCCAGGCAAAGATGCGCCGAGGAGGTCTGTGGTTTGACCCTGGCATTCGCCAGGCGGGAGCTGCTTCTCCTTGGAGGGAAGTAGGTGACTCATCGACTGACACAGCCTGCAGCTCAAGAAGGGGGCTCTGGCACAGGCCTCTGGGAGCGATGGGCTGCGTCATAGCAAGGTGGGAGCTCAGGGGGCGGCTGACTGGTACATGGGTCCCCGGGGCCCCGAGCCCTCACGCAGTCCAGCTTAACTGGGGTTGTGCCGTTTGCTGCCTGTGCAACGTTCACCAAGGTAACGATCCTCTCCAGCCTCCGCTTCCTCTCTGTAAAATGCAAGAAGGTGTCATGGAAGGGGTGGGGGGCACCCTGAGTTGTTCAAGAGGGTCCTGGCACATAGGAAACGCTCTGCGGGGTGGATGGCGGGGGGTGACTGTGCCAGCATCGACGGGGAGGTCTGGAGGTGGACGGCTCTTCCTTCCTGGCCTTGGAGAGAGTTCACAGATGCCTCCGTGGAGACTTCCCCCCTGTGGGTCCTGCTCCCATCACGCTCTGCTCTCCTGCCTCGCCGGTGGCCACAAGCACCCACGCGGCTACCTCCGTGGCAGATGGCTTGGGCCTCCTCGCACATGACTAAGCATAGTAACACGGGTAGCTCATGGTTCTCTGCCCTGCCGGACAAGCATCTTCTACCGATTTTCTCAGCTCATCTTCCACCCCAGCCACATCCACCCCGCCCCGGGCCAGTGGTCCAGACGGCTCTGGGGCCCTGCTGTCTGTCCTGCCCGCGTGCTCTGGGCTGTGTGCTGGTGGCGCAGGAGAGGCGTGGTGCCGAGCTGCGGGCCCAGCACATAGTACGGGCAGAGCACGACGGCCGAGCAAAGGAAAGCAGGAATGAACAAACGCGCGAGGTAATCCTCTTTCTGCATGAGTGCTCGGCCCGCTCCATGGCCGGTGCCTCGCTGTTCTTGGAGGTTTGCTTCCAAGTGTTCTGAGCAAAGTCCAGCCAGGGAGACTCCTGGTAGCCCAGCTGGCGTGGGAGGGGACAGGGGCATGAGGGGTCTGTAGCCTGGACTCTTGGATGGGGGGATGGACTGGGTGGGAGGGGCGCTCATCAGGCTCTCAGTGCCCCCCTCCCCGCCACTGCAGGTCTCTTCCTCTTCCTGCCTACAGCTGGCAGCGCCCCATGGGCCGTCGAGGGGAGCCCAGCCCAGCACTGGTGTTACGGGGGGAGCTTCAAGGGCTTCTGGAAGGCTCTGGGGACCGGGGTCAAGGATGCAGGTTGGTGCTGTAGTCAGTGATGAGGGATCCTGCTGGATATGGGGGGGCAGGCAGTGGAGAGCAGGAGGGAGGTGCTCTCGGAGGCCAGCTGCTGCCTTGATCCACCGCCGGGTCAGCCCCTGATGGGAGTCCTGGGAGCATGGACTCCGGGGTCAGACGGGCCCACTTCTGCCCCTGCAGTGTGGTGGTGCCCCGGAGGCCTGGCCACTCCGACCTTGGTTTCCTCCTCTGTGAAATGGGAGGTAGCAGGGCTCCTTCGTGGACCCCTCGGATTCCTGTAAGCCTGATCTGTGTCGGCCACTTCTCAGCCCTCCCGCTTCACTGAGGTCAGGGAGCCTTCCTGACAGGCGTGGCTGTAGGCGTACCGAGAGGCAGAGTAAGGGCCTGAGGTCACACAGCTACTAGGTGGCAGCGGGGCACACTGCTGGTGCCCTGCTCCCACCTCCCCCGTAGGACCCATCTCTTCATGCCACAGGCTGGGGACACCTGAGACTGCTCCTCAGGGCTTTCTCCAGCTGCTGCCCAGAGCAGGTGGGTTAAAGCAACTGGGCCGGGGTGGGGGTGGGGCAGTGGGAGGTGGTTACAGATTCACTGCTCTGGAAATAGTTCTTAGCCCACATGGGTGTGGGGTCGGCGGAGAGCTCCCCTGGCTCTGGCCTTCCCTTTGGAGACATCCTCCACGCTCTCTCCCAGGGCTCCACAGCAGGACCGAGGGCCAGGGACTGGGTGGTGACAGCCTTGATAACACACCCTTCACTGGTTCCTCCCTGCCCTGCCCCGTGCGTCCACTCTCCCGACAGCACCCCCTAAGTCAAGTCCTTGCCCTTGACTCCTTGTTCCAGGATGTGACTCTGAGATTCTCGCCCCCCAGGTCAGGAGGTGGGGCCCCATGGTCAGGCTGCACCACCCACGTTCTTCAGCACAACTGTGATATTTCCCGTTGAGAGAGTGTGACCTATCTGGCCTACCCGTGAGCCAAGCCCCCGGAACAGCCTAACACCAGGCAGAATCTCGAATTCCCTGTGTGTTGTCATCTGGGGCTCGGAAACAATACTTTGGAAGGTCCCTCCTGGCTCCTGCCTTCCAAGACTCACAGCTGTGGGCAGCCTGGAGAGTGGCATTCCCTCAATGAGAATGAAATGCTTCAGGAGGATGTAGATACAAGATTCCTGAGCCTCGGGTGCCTGGGTGGCTCAGTGGGTTAAAGCCTCTGCCTTCAGCTCAGGTCATGATCCCAGGGTCCTGGGATCAAGACCCACATGGGGCTTTCTGCTCGGCGGGGAGCCTGCTTCCTCCTCTCTCTCTCTGCCTGCCTCTCTGCCTACTTATGAGCTCTATCTGTCAAATAAATAAATAAAATCTTAAAAAAAAAAAAAAAAGATTCCTGAGCCCCCAAGATCCCCAGTGAGGCCTTCCTTCTAGCTCCTCACCCTCTGCCTGTCTCATAGTCTCCTTCCCTGATGAGACACTTTTAGTCTTTACTTGCAGACCTTCAGGGACAGGGGGCTCACTACCTAGCAATGTCACTTCTTTAATCATTTGAAAACTTTTCTCTCTCCCGAGCCTGCCTCTCCACTGGCCTGGCTTTGCCGCCTGGATGGCAACGGAAATCCTGTTGGCATGGAGGACCGAGGTCTGGGCACTGTGAGCTGTCACCATCCTTCCCTCGGCTCTTCTCAGACTGTTGAGCTGCAGACAGACCAAGCCCGGCGAGTCTTCACATCTTCCTCTTCCTCCTCAACACAAGCACGTCCTCTGCCCCTAAATGCACTAGGCGGCATTCAAGTATTCACCTGTCACATGAACACAGTTATATAAATATTACGTGTGCATGATCTTAAGGATCATAAGTACGGAGCGTTCAAGGTGAAAAGATTCTTTGTCTCTCTCTCTCTCTCTTTCTTTTTTTTTTGGAAAAGATATTTGAACGTGGGACATTTTCAGAAGAGTGACAGGCGTAGGTGGTTCTGTTTCAGAATCCTGCCTTCCCTGGCTTCTCGGCTCAGCTGGACGGCTGCAGGATTAATTGGTTGCAAATCTGATTATTCTCCCCCTGCTCTGGGTGTAGAGCTCACGTTGCAGGCACAAGCCCACATTCCTGATGTCAGAGAGTGGGCTTATGCTACGATGATGAGAACCCACGCTCAGAGAGGGTCGTTAAGAAACAGGCGCTGGCAAGACAGAGAAACCTCCCACGCCACGCTTCTGACGCTTCTGGTCCAGCGGGGAAGCCGGCTGCTGGCATCACCTGCCACAGCAGTGGCCAGAGCCCCGAGGGGGAGCTGTACGGGACTCTGACGGCTCCTAATGGGGACGTTCGTTCTAGTCAGGGCAAAGGGTTCTGAGAAAAGAACTGGTTTTATTTTTACTTTTTGTAATTCCACAGACGACGCACCTTTACTCAGACAGCTTGGGGAACCTGTTACCAGTGTGTACAGCCATGCAACCAGCATAGAGACCAAGATAGAACATTTCCAGCCCCTCAAAGTCTCCCTGCGCCCCTCCGGCCCCATCTTACCCGCCCCCCCCCCCCAAGAGGAACCATTCTTCTAGGTTGTTTTGCCAAGAAGACTCCTGCTTCTTTCTGAGCTCCGTATGAATGGAAGCACGTGGAATGAGCTCTCCCATGTCTGGCTTATTCCTTAGACCATGACGTCTGCGAGATGCAGGCTCGTCGCAACACATGGTAGTGAGCCATGCTTTTTTCGTGGTGGTAGAACACCCCATCGCACGAGGACACCATTGAAATGTTCTCCTGTTGATGGATATTCGGGTTGTTCCAGTTTTTACCTACTAAATAGAAGTTAACGGGGTATGTGGAAGTAGAGGGGAGAGGGAGGAACATTCGAGAAGGAGGGAATGGCCCCTGCAAAGGCTGTCAGCAGGAGGGACCCTGCAGGTAGGTGTGGATGACGGGGAGCGACTCCCCAGACTCACATTTGTGGGAGATACTAACGACAGAGATGGGGTCCCGAGCAATTGCTGAGCCTGCATGGTGTGGGGCCCTCAGCGTCTGCTCCCACACTTCAGGTGCCTTCCCGGCCTGCAGAGGCTGGGACGCAGAAAGACTGCGTTTGCCAGGTTCCCTTGCAGCTTGGCTCCAGCTGTGAGCAAGGGCCCATCAAACAAATGTGCAGAGTGTGGTGAAGGAGGCAGAGGGAGGAGCGGCCCTCTGCTTGTTGTTTTAGCGGTGCTGTGCTGGCCGACAGGGTCACTGGGTCGTGGGATTTTCTGCAGCAGCATCCCAGCCTCTGATCCTGGGCTGCTGAGCTGTGGGACAGCTCTCTGCACCTAGGAGAGATGTGCCTGAGTGAGGCCCCTGACTGTCCGCCTGGCCTTGGGGGAGGGGCAGTGCCTCCCCCACTCCACCACACTGTAGGCAGGTTCTGTAGGGATCTGGGAGGTGCCCCCAGAGGCCCAGCCTGCTCAGTGATTTCGGAAGTACCCATCCCTACGTCAAGTCTGGTGGGCTCCAAACAGCTGGAGCTATCAACTCAGCCCCACCAGCTTGGCCACAGTCACAAAGCCAGAAGGTAAGAAATGTCGGCGAGGACTTGGAGGCATTGGAAGCCTTGTACACGGCTGGTGGGAACGGAAAATGGAGCAGCTGCTGTGGAAAGCAGTTGGCAGCTCCTCAAAAATTAAAAATAGAATCACTGTAGGATCCAGCAATCCCACTTCTGGGGATCTATCTACAGAATCGAGAGCACGTTCTCGAGGAGGTACTCACACCACCCTGTGCATTGCGGCATAATTCACGGTAGCCAAGAGGCGGATGCCACCCAAGCATCCGTCCACAGGCGACTGGAGAAACTAAGCGTGATCTGTGCACAGAATGAAATACTATTTAGCCTTACTAAGCAAGGAAGTCCTGTCACGGGCTCCAACACAGACCAGCCTGAGGACACGACACCAAGTGAGAGAAGCCAGTCCCCAAAAGGCACATCCTGTCCGATTCCGTTAAATGCAGCTCCTAGAGTCATCAGGTCCACGGAGAAGGAAAGTAGGATGCTGGTTGCCAGGGGCCAGGGGAAAGGGAATGGGGAATTCATGTCGAATGGGGACGGTTTCGGTTTTACAAGATGAAAGGAGTTCTTTTCATTACGGTGGTACATTTTGTTTTGTGTCTGTTTCACCACAAGCAGCCACCGCCACCACCAGAAAACCTCCGAGACACCTGGAGAAGTTTCTGGGCTCCGAGTTTCACCCTGAGGTCAGAACCTTTCTGTGTGATGTCCTGAAAGTTTTACACAATCTCCGTGAAAGACAGGTGCACGATTTGGGGCCCGTTTTATAACCAAGAAACATAAGATCAGGTGAGAAGTGTGATCGCCGTGGCTGGTGAATGGTGCAGCTGGGACGGGTTTCGGATCTGACTCCAGATTCTGGGCTCTTTCTACTGCAAAACGTTTGCCTTTCCCAGCCCCTCAGGCCACCCACCGCCCCCATAAAGAACAGGATGAGGCCTTCGGGGAGCCAGCATTTCCCCGTCTCTGGGACCTGCCCAGAAGGAAGACAAAGAGGAAAACCACTGCCCAGTGATTCAATAGGAGGAGGGGGGCTGCTTTGCCTGCCCAGCCTCTGCCCTCCTGACCTCCCTGAGGGCAGACCCCCTTCCTCATTCTCAGTGTTTGTGGATCAGGTGGAGTTGGGGGTGGGGTGTGCCCCCAAAGCAGGCTTCAGAAATAGGGGATTGGCTCTGCGGACCAAGGCTGAGCCTCCGAACTGCTGCATCCAGTCCATCCCAATTATTTAGGATCCCCGACATCCCTGTGGACATTTCCCGTGAGGTCACACATCCCGATGCACACTGGGCATTTCCAAGCAAGGACACTGACGGGGACCATGGGGGGACCTGTTGCCCTCCTGTGCCTTGGCTAAGAGGCCTGCGTCCCTGGGAAGTGTCATTCATTACATCGTTACAGGAACAGCATGAACTCTTTGGAGCCCACACTCACCCTTGGAAGGGAAAAAGAGCTCATCCTTCTCTGGCTGTGAGGACCAGTGCCCTGCAGAGGGAGGGCAGCCCAGGCCCGGCGTGAGGCCTTGCGAGGGAGGCAAAGGAGTTGGGCGCAGTGGCATTCGGCCACCTGCTGTCCCTGCCTCTTACCTGGAGGCAGCAAGCCCAGGGCAGGCCCCCAGGCCCCCTCTCAGCCTGACTCAGGACCAGGGAGAAGTGCTGTGGTTGTAAGCCAGGGGTGCCACCTACTGGTGACAAGCGGGAGAGCCTGCGACCCTTCCGAGAGGGGCCCATCTCCAAGGCAGGGACAAGGTGTCCCTCAAGGCTTCCTCAGTGGCTTGTTGGGACTGCTGTAAGCAAGGACCTCAAATGGGGGCCTAAAGCAACAGAATTTGTTTCTATTGATTCTGGAGGCCAGCCTCCGAAATCATGGTGTCAGCCAGGCCACTTACTTGCCAGGCCACTAGGAGCACAGTATCCTATAGCTCTACTAGGAGCACAGTATCCTATAGCTCTACGGGAGGGTCCTTCCTTGCCTCTTCTCCAGCTTTTGGTGGTGGCCAGTGTGTCTTGCCATTCCTCCATTGCAAACATGCCCCTCCAATCTCTGCCTTCATGTTCAGGTACTCTCCCTTCCTGGGTATCCTCATCAGGATTTTCCTCTTCCTGTAAGGACATGAATCAGTATGACTTTATCTTTACTTGATCACATCTGCAAAGACCCTCTTCCCAAATATGGCCACATTCCCAGGTCCAGGTGGGTACGAATCTGAGGGGCACACTATCGAGCTTACCAAAGATACCCGACTCAAATGCTGCCTTCTCCAGGCAGCCCTTTCCAATCCATGGGGACCACCCCTTGTTCTGAGCCCCAGCAAGGCATGTGGGGCCGCTGGATAGGGTCTACACCACATTGCACTGGACATGCGAGTTGTGTAGCTGTTTCTCCCCAATGTCTGTCTCTAAGCACCCAGCTGAGGCATCGTCTCCTCTGGGAAGCGTGGTCTGCCCCCAGCCCCTCTCCTGTCCTGGGCTTAGGTGGTATGAGTGGGACAGTTGCCAGGTCAGTGCTCACACTGCAGCAGGATTCCTGTTTCCTCTCCTCAAGTCACCATCGTTGACATCTGGCCTCAGAGTCCTCAAAATGGAAGTCAGCTTTTATAAGACGAACCCTGGAAAGAGCTCTCGGATTTCCATGGAGAAGCATCTGCTTCATAAAATGAGTCTCCAGAAAGCCTGCTTCTGTCAAAGTTGTTTAGTGAAAGGGCCACAGTTGGCATGGCTTAAAGCAGCAGCACAGTGAATACTGTTGTCCATGGTGCTTAATTCTGGAAGGGGTGCGGGGCCCTGCCAGCCAGCAGTGCCAAAAACCATGTTCAAGATAGTTTTGATTCAAGTGCTTATGAAGAATAGGGTTGCTTTGGGTAGGGGAGCAGCTTTCTGCCCAAAGTAGTTCCTACCTATGACAGACAGGACAAACCAGCATGGCCCATGGACGCAGCAAAAGGGAACTTGGTATATGGAAACGCGCCTTTGAGATTGAAATGTTTGAAAATGTGAATCAAATGTGGAGAATGCCAAAAAGGAAAAAGGAAGTCACATAAGCACATTATGCCAAATTTGGAAACCAGACGAAGGGGGTGGGGGTGTGTGTTGGGGAGAGATGGACAGATGATCTGTTGTTGAGACAACCTAACCCAGCTGGTGGGGAGGCCTTGGGGATCCTGTCTGCTTCTTGTCGTAAGAAAAAAAAAAGCATATTTTCATAGTAAATAGCAATTATGATTATATTGAATGACAAGCAGTAGTGTTCTATTCCCTGTATCTGTTGATGGCATTCCACAGTTTTCAGTAAATCCATTGTAAGTGGCCGCACTACATTTCTTTTGGCCCTTAATCTACCTCTATTGTTGGATACTCAGACGCTTCCCAGCTTTGAGCTTTAAAAACTTAAGTATATTATTTCTTTTGGATGGATCCCTGAAAGTGGAATTCCTCAGTCAACAAAGAGAAGAATGATTCTTAAGTTTCTTTATCAGAGATTTCAACCTCTTGGCCAGGGAGCCAATTTGGCTCTTAGCTGAGTTGGACTTGGCCCATGCAAATTTTTTTTAATGTATGTCAACGTTTGAAAGGAAGACTATTTCCCATGAGAATTCAGATTTCCACTAATCCTGGAAAATCAGAGCTGCCTAATCAATCAATGTAAGACTCCACAGTAATAGAATAAAGGGAAAAAGCCACATAATCATCCCAATTAATACAGAAAAGGCATTTGACAAAAGCCAACATCTCGTATGATAAAACACCAAACTGGGAATAGAGGAAACTTCAGTGTGATAAAGGACGTTATGAAAAGCTCATGGCTGACATCGTACTCCGTGGTGAAAGATGAGAGCTTTCCTCCTAAGACAGAACCAGGACAAGGATGCCTGCTTTCACCACTGCTACTCAACAGAATGCTGGAATTCTAGCCAAAGCAATTAGGCAAGAAAAAGAAACAAAAGACATCCAGATTGGAAAGGAAGAAATAACTATCTGCATGCACAGATGACATGATCTTATATGTAGAAAATTCAGAGAATCCACTGAATAGTGCTAATAAGTGAATCTAGCAAGGTTGCCAGGTGGAGGACCTACACACAAAAATTAGTTGTTTTCCTAGACTAGCAATGAACAACCCCAGAAGGAAACTAAGAAAACAATTCCACTCATAATGGCATCTGAAAGAATACAATACTTAGGAATAAATTTAAGCAGAGAGGTTAAAGGTTTGTATACAGAGAATTATTGCTACGAGAAATTAAAGAAGGTCTAAATGCGTGGAAAGACAGCCCATGTGTATGGACTAGAAGGCTTAGTATTGGTAAGATGCAATCCTACCCACCCAAAGCAATCTACAGATTCAAGGCTATCCCCACCAAAATCCCGATGGCTTTTTTTTTTTTTTTTTTTTTTTTTGGTAGAAATGAAAAAGCTCATCCTAAATTTCATATGTAACTGCAAGGGACCCTCCATAGACTAAAAAAAAAAATCTTAAGAAAGAAAACCATAGTTAGAAGAATCACACTTCCTGGTTTTAGAACTTACTACAGGGATGCCTGTGTGTCTCCATCGGCTAAGTGTCCGACTCTTTATTTCAGCTCGGGTGATCTCAGGGTCGTGGGATCAAGCCCTGCGTTGGGCTCCATGCTCAGCGCAGAGTCTGCTTGGGAGTTCTTTCTCCATCTACCTCTGCCCCTCCCGCTCATGCTCTCTCTCTCAAATAAATAAATAAAAATCTTTAAAAAAAACTTCCTTCAGAGCTACAATAATCCAAATCGTAAGGTACTGGCATATGGTTTGACATAAAAATAAGTGAAATAGCTTGAGAGTCCACTAGTAAATCCGTATATACATGGTCAGTTGATTTTTTGACAGGGGTGGCCTGACCATTTAATGTGGGAAAAAAAGCCTCTTCAACAGATGGTGCTGAGACGATGAAATTTTCACACAGAAGAATGAAGTTGGACCCCTACCTCACACCATGTATGAAAACCAGTTTAAAATGGATCATGCTCTCTCATGCTCATGCTCTCTCTCACTAATTCTCTCTCAAATAAATAACATCTTTAAAAAATTTTTTAAAAACAAAATGGATCAAGGATCTAAATGTAAGAGTAAAAATTATAAAGCTCTTTGAAGAAGACCAGAGGGGCAATAGTGTCTTCCAAGAAAGTAAAGATTTTTTGGATATGACACCAAAAGCACAAGCAACAAGAGAATATGTAGATAACTTGGACTTCATTAAAATAAAAAATGGGCAACCAAAGACACTATCAAGAGATAGGCTGCCTATGGAATGGGAGAAAATATTTAAAAGCATCTAGCTAACACAGGTCTAGAATAAATAAAAAACTTAACAGTCAACAACAAAAAGGCAAATAATCCAATTTTTAAATGGGCAAAGGACTTGAACAGACCAGTCTCAAAGAAGACATGCACATGGCTAACAAGCCCAGAAAAAGATGGGTAATGTCATTAAGAAAACGTAAATTGGGGAGCCTGGGTGGCTCAGTGGGTTAAAGCCTCTGCCTTTAGCTCAGGTCATGATCTCAGGATCCTGGGATCGAGACCCGAGTCGAGTCGGGCTTTCTGCTCAGCAGGGAGTCTGCTTCCCTCCCTCTCTCTCTGCCTGCCTCTCTGCCTACTTGTGATCTGTCTGTCAAATAATTAATAAATAAAATATTTTTTAAAAATGTACATTAAAACCACAGTGAGCTACGACTTCAAACCCACTAGGGGAATAATGAAAAAGCAAAAAAACCCAAAAAACAAAAAAACAAAAAACCAAAGCTTGGCATGGATATGAAAAAATTTGAACACTCCTACATTACTGGTGGGAATGTAGATGGTACAGTTACCATGGAAAACAGCTGGACCATTTCCTAAAAATGTAAACATAAAATTATCCTATGACCCTATGTTCCCATTCTTAGGTATAACCCTAGAAGAACCCAAAACAAATAATTATACGCAAATTTTCAGCATTATTCACAAAGGCCGAAAGGAGGAAACAACTTGTACGCCCATCAGTTGACAAAGGGATGTACAAAATGTGGTCCTAAAAGGGAATGAGCTGCTGATACAGGCTACCCCAGGTATAAGTCTTACAAACATTCTCTTTGTGAAAAAAGTCAGACACAAAAGATCATATGTTGTATGATTCCGTTTTAATGAAGTTTCCAGAATACGTGATAGAGACAGAAAGCCAATTAGTGGTTGCTGGGGCCGGAAGGGAGGATAGAATGGGGAGCGGCTGCTAACGGGGATAGGGTTTTCTTTTGATGTGATGGAAATATTCTGGACCTAGCCAGTGCTGATGATAGCTCCCTGTGAACCCCCAGCTGGGTGAGAGACGGCACTGCTCAGGCCTCTGTGAGCTGAGTATCAGTTTCACCGTGGGTCCACCTTCCTCCAACACTCCATGCAGTAGGACCCACCATTGGGCTTGTGTATAGAAAAATCACAGTGGGTTTTGCCAGTAGCATTTTCCTCAGTCTAAGTAAGTGCGAACGGCTTATCTCTTCTCTTTGCAAATATCTTTGTATCTTCCACAGCCTCTAGGAAATGCCTTGCACTATAGCCACCCAATATAGTTTTGTTCATTTCCATGATTTAGATCTTCTTCTTGTCCCCGCCCCCACCACCACCACCCATGAAGGGATAACAACCAGTAGCCAGCATATGGGGTGAACCCAAAAGAGAACTGTCATTCATTCATGTGTTCACCCAACATTCATCAAACATGCGGTACATACGAGGCTCTGTGGGCAGATAAGAGCTGGAAGAATGTCGCTGTGCATCTATCAGAGTCCAATGAAGAGACAGAAGCCAGGGGCGCCTGGGTGGCTCCGTTGCTGAGAGTCTGCCTTTGGCTCAGGTCATGGTCCCAGGGTCCTGGAATCAGGCCCTGCACCGGGCTCCCCGCTCAGTGGAGAGTCTGCTTCTCCGTCTCCCGCTCCCCCTGCTTGTGTACCCTCTCTCTCTGTCTCCCTCTCCCTGTGTCAAATAAATAAATAAAATCTTAAGACACACCATCACTGTAATAAAGAATGTTTAATACAAAGGACTACTAACAAAGGATTGGTGTAAAAAGGGATTCAGTATCAAGAAGTAAAGATAATTCTAAACCACATAGAGAGCAGAATAGGGAGCAGCCCCTACACCCGGGCCGAGATGGAGCACCCGAGGGAGAGCCTCCCGCTGAACCCTGAACCAGGGCTCAGGCCCGACCTCATTGGATGGGGCATGGATGTGGTCCCCTGCAAGGGAGGAGGACTGGGGTGTCTGCAGGGCTTGCTGGAAATCCACTCTCCAGAGTGCTAGGGGAAAGCTGCCCACAGGAGGGCGCCATGCCTCAGAATTTGGGGAAAGGCTAAGCCAGAAGGTGCCTGGGGCAGTTAAGTTGTTGCCTCCGTGTTAGCGCACTATGGGGGATAGGATGGTCAGGGAGGACCTTTCTGATAAAAGGGCATTTGAACAGAGACCTAAAGGAAGAGAGGCGATGCTGATGTGGCTGTTGGGTGGAAAAGCGTTCTGAGCAGAGGAACAGCTTCCAAGGAGCCGCCAAAGCGGGACCTGCCTGAGGTCTTCAGAGAACTGCGGGGGGGGGGGGGGTAAGGAGGGGACGTGGGGGGCGTGTTGCTGGAGCTGCGGAGAGGGCAAACGGGGAGGTAGGCAGGTGCGTGCATAGATGACGCATCTTGAGGCCAACATGGGAACGTTAGCTTTTGTTCTGAGTAATGTGTATGCCGTTCAAAGTAATAAATTCACAAGTACCCCTAAGGGATTATGGGATTTTGGAGGCAGGAAAGATCGCCTGCGGTTTGGGTGAGGCTGAGAGGAGCAGGAGATTCTAGAAAGAGTGTGGATGAGCCAGGAGGAGGAAAGACAGCGTTTGGAGGGGCGTAGGCACGGCCTCCCCCCCAGCCCCGGAGAAGGGGCTCCCTGTTAGCACAGGAGCTCCCTGAAGACCTGCCCTGTCTTTGGCAGCCCTGCATCAGGGAGAGGAGACGCAGATCCGTGCCTTCCGATAGACCTTCCTGAGACGTCTGCGGTCAGTCTATGTCTGCACTGCCCAGCGTGCTAAGCACTAGCCACTG
The DNA here is from genome assembly GCF_009829155.1 of Mustela erminea. Classification (NCBI taxonomy): domain Eukaryota; kingdom Metazoa; phylum Chordata; class Mammalia; order Carnivora; family Mustelidae; genus Mustela; species Mustela erminea. The sequence continues at coordinate 12,152,386 of NC_045631.1, read as the reverse complement.
TGTCTACTTAGCTCTTGAAACTGGGGTCAAGTCCAGACTCTGGATGCGTCTACATGCACTGCATAAATGGATTCCAGCTGACGCCCGCCGCCCGCCCGCTTCCCCTGCCTTAACTGAATGGAGCTCAGGAGGGTGCTACTGCCGCCAGGCCCTGCCTTGCTGCCCTCCTCCCCCTGTCCTGGCCAGCTGTTTGGTCTGGACCACACTGGTCAAGGTCAGCTCATCAGCACATCTCATTCTGAGTTAGCAGCGGCAGATCTTTCCATTCGACTCAGAACACTGTTTTCCGTTTGCTTGCATGTAAACCTCGTTCTCTGGCTGCACAGTTCGTCGTCTTCTGGTCTCCCAAACATCTGCGCATCTTGTAACAGGCGCGGGAAGGAGCTGGTCAGAACAAAACCGCGGGGCCACAGCAGGTGGCCTCGTCTGGCGCTGGCACGCACCTTTTCTACTGGGAGCCAAGAATACTCAGGTTGCTAATTTGGACCCAAACAGTGAAGTTCTCTCCCTCTCTCCTTTCTGGGTTCTTATTCTGTAATTTCAGTTTTCAAAAACAAAACCCTTCCGTATGCAAAGTTCTTAGAACGGTTGTGGTCTCTAGTATGTTCCTTGTTAAAAAAAAAAAAAAAAAAAAAAAAAAAAAGAAGCATCTTGCTTGTGGTTTTAGAGTTTCCTAATCATCCCATGTAGGAGTCAGGCCGTTTGTAAGGAAGGGTGGAGCGAAGCTGAACGGGAAGAGGATCAGATGTGGAGATTTTTTTTTTTTAAGGTTTTATTTATCTATTTGACAGATAGAGATCGCAAGTAGGCAGAGCAGCAGGCAGAGAGAGAGGAAGGGAAGCAGGCTCCCTGCTGAGCAGAGAGCCCGATGCGGGACTCGATCCCAGGACCCTGGGATCATGACCTGAGCCGAAGGCAGAGGCTTTAACCCACTGAGCCACCCAGGTACCCCAATGTGGAGCATTTTTGCTCATCGACTCTTACAAAGCAGGGCTTCCCCCTATCAGCGCTGCCGACATTTTGGGCCAGGTAACTGTTTGCTGTGGGGCTGTTATGTGCACTGTAGGATGTCTGGCAACATCCTGGGCCTCTACCCACTAGACGCCCGTGCATACCTGCCGTATCCCCCATGCCACCACTGGGAAGACCAGAAAGTTCTCCCAGCATTGCCCCGTGTCCTCTGGGAGGCAGAGCTGCCTGGGTTGAGAACCATGGGGGCAGATAAAACCTGAATGAGGAGAGAGATGTTTAAGACTCCGGAGTCACCCCCCTCTTCCTTGGGGAGGAAAGCGTGAAGACTCTGGCCTCCCAGCATGTGAGCTGGGTTTCAAAGCCATGAACAGGAAGGGTACATTCTGTGAGATACTCATGCCAGCCTTCGTCATTCATTGCATCTGAGTGCCATGTCCTGGGGATGTGGTAATGAATTAACAGACAGACTTATTAATTCAGTCAATAAATATTTATGCCTGCAATGGGCCAGGCATTGTTCTAGGCACTTGGTGTATTAGACTACTCCAGAGAAGCAGATTTATACATATTTGCATAAAAGAAAAAATACATATATTTTTATATAGACTGTATGGAATACCATACCATGTTTCCAAATACCATCGATCATACAATATTTGCAATTCATTCTGCCTTTCGTTTTGAGTCTCTCCGCTTGAGTCATTCAGCTGGTCTTAGCACTTAGCCTCTGTTGGCTCTGGCCTGAAACAACTTTGTATATATATAACTTTAGTATATAGATACATTTGTATTTCTGTATATTGATATATAGTTAAAGAGATGTACGCATAGATGTGTATATGGTTATATAGTTCTGCTTCTTTTTCTCCAGAGAAGTCTGTAGACTTCTATGATATGTAAAGAAATACAAGAAACCTAGAATATCCAAAGCAACTTTGAAAAAGAACAAACTTGGGGAGCTGACCCTGGCAGGTAGTATGGTAAGGCTAGGGAGTGTAGGACACTAAACCCATCCATAGTTACATGGGATAATTGCAGAGGCTGACCACGAACAGAGATCAGAGGAACAGGATACAGAGTTCACTCACCATGTATAGAATTAATCCCAAATGGATCATAGACCAAAGTATAAAACCTGAAAGTATAAAAGTTCTAGAAGAAAATGTACCAGAAAACTTTGCTTAGGCAAAGATTTGTTAGATGCAGTAGGAAAAGCACAATTCCCAAAAGACAAAGCAGATCAGTTGGCTTCATTCAAATTAAACTCTTCTGCTCTTCCACAGATGGTAGTTAAGAGAATGAAAATACAAGCCACAGACTGGGAGAAAATCTTTGTAAGTCATTTAGTGACAAACGACTAGTATCAGAACATATGAAGAACTCTCAAAAACCCGACAGTGAGAAAACAAACAACTCAATTTTTAAAAGCGGGCAAGGGCCCCTGGGTGGCTCAGTTGGTTAAACGCCTGGCTCTTGATTTCAGCTCGGGTCATGATCGCAGGGTCCTGAGATCGAGCCCTGCATCAGGCTCGGCAGTGGGATTCTCTCTCTCTCTCTCTCCCTCTACCCCCTACCCGCTTGCACACTCTCTCTCTCCAAAATAAATAAATAAATAATAAAAACAAGAAATAAAAATGGGCAAAAGATGTGAACAGATACTTCATCAAGGAAGGTACATGGATGACAAGTAAGCCTACAGGAAGATGCTGAACATCATTCATTAGTCATGAAAGAAATAAAAATTAAAACCATAGCAAGATACTGCTGCACACCTGTTAGAATGGTTAGAATTTTTAAAAAATATTTTTTATTTATTTGACACAGAGAGACACAACAGGAGAGGGAACACAAGCAGGGGGAGAAGGAGAAGGAGAGGCAGACTCCCCACTGAGCAAGGAACCCGATGCAGGGCTCGATTCCAGGACCCTGGGATCATGACCTGAGCCGAAGGCAGACACTTAACTGACAGCCAAGCAGGCACCCCCAGAACAGTTAAAATTAAAAAGATTGACCCATCCCAAGTGTTGATGAGGATACGGAGCTACAGAAACTCTCATCCCTGCTGGTCAGAATGTAGTCTGTAGGACTATTTTTGATATTAATTTGGTAGGTTTTAGAAATTTTAAACATATACCTACGGTACAATTCAGCCATTCGACTCCTAGACGTGGACCCAAGGGGAATGACACATGTCCATACAAATGTATTTACACTTTCTGCCAGCTTTGTCTGGCAGAGACATGAGGTGAATCGCCAAAAACTGGAAACAATGGAGGTGTCCATCCCTGGTGAGCAGATATATCCAAAGGAGGATATATACAAAGGAGTAGGACTCATCAATAAAAAGGGACAAGTATGACCTGGAAGGCTGTGTCCTCCAGAAACTGGGGGCCAGAGTTTTAGAGACAAAGAAGTCAGACCCCTCGTGGGGAGGGCCCACGGCTGCTGTCTCACTTGGGGAGCACCAACTTCCACCCACTGCCCAGGCCTTCTGGACTCTGAAGCCGTTCCCTCAGCTGCCTCCCTTGCTCACTGAGCTGAAGTCCCCGGGCTCCCCTGCTGTTCCCTGTGCCCAGAATACTCTTCCACAGAGACTGTGGCTCCCTTTTTTCCTCCCGCAGGCCTCTATTTAAAAGTCAGTCTGTGGGGCGCCTTGATGGCTCAGGGTGTTAAAGCCTCTGCCTTTGGCTCAGGTCATGATCTCAGGGTCCTGGGATGGAGCCCCACATCGGGCTCTCTGCTCAGTGGGGAGCCTGCTTCACCTCCCCTCTCTTCCTGCCTTTCTGCCTCCTTTTGCTCTCTGTCAAATAAATAGATAAAATCTTTTTAAATAAATAAATAGATAAATAAATAAGTAAATAAGTGTCATTCCGTCATGAGGTCTCCTTTCTGACCCATGGGAGCTTCAACACTGACCCCAGGACATGCAGGGCCTCATGTCTGGACATTGTGAAGGTTCCCTCAACTGGCAAAGGGACCTCGCAGATGTGGCTACGGTAAGGACCTTGAGATGGGGAGAGGACCCTGGATTGTCCAGGGGGCGCCCTCAGTGTGACCTTGAGTGTCCTCTGAGAAGGAGATGGACGGAGATCCGACACAGAAGCACCGCACATGTGACCGAAGCCTGATGCTTGGACTCCTGCCTTCAAAGAGGGAGGAAGGTGCCGCAAGCCAAGGGATGTGAGGGGAGCGGCTCTGGAAGCTGAGAGAGGCCACCATGGATTCTCCCTGGAGGTTCCAGAAGGAGCCAAACTGCCCACGCCTTGACGTCAGCCCAGTGAGACTGACTTGGCACTTTTGAACTTCAGAATTCTAAATGGAGGAAGGGGGTATGGATAAATAAGGGAAAAACATGTGTGTTGGTTAAGTCACCAAGTTCATGGTGGCTTGCTGACCACGGCAGCCCCTGATGCTGCCCGCAACATCGCCCTGCTTCCTCCCCGCGGTGGCCCTTACCAGCACCTGACAGGCTGTATGTATGCTTTGCTCATCAACCTTGTGCAATGTGTGTGTGCATGGTGTGTGTCTCCCAAGTGGGCATCAACACCAAGAAGGCACGGATATTTCACCTGTTTTGTCTGCGCTGGCATGGAGGAGGGCTCAGCAAACTCTGTGTGGAAATCCAGCAGGTGAACCAATACACCCGAGATTTCACTCTTCAGAATGTCACGAGGAATAACTCAACGGTGCCACGTGGGTCTTGTTGACAACCGGTCAGGTCTGCGCCATGTTTCTCTTTCTTAAGATACGAAGCCCCGCACATACGGTCACAGGGCCTTTGGACCTGGGCCACCAGGGGGGTCCCCTCCCCCGGAAGGAAGCATTCCCGTGAGCTGGCAGAGACCCACTGGCCTCCTTCTGCTGGAGGGCCTGGCTTCCTCTGTTTTCCTGCTGTAGCAGGTGCCGCGGTAGGAACACATTCATCCAATTCCCTGCTGACGTTTCAGGCGGGGCCTGGACAGGAAACAGACGAACCACTCAAAACAAGAAGGAACTCAGTGAAGAGGCTTTTTGGAAAGGTCTGGGCAGGGCTGGGGAAGGCACCTCACTTCGCCATCTTTGCCTCTGTCAGCTGTTTCCAATGGTGCCACTGCGAAAGGCTTTGTCCTCGTGCGCACCTGCCAGAGCTCCTCCCACGTCCCCTGGGCAGGGCCTGCCACTGCCCGGCTGTTCTCAGACACTCAGGCCCCCGGAAGCTAGTGTCACGGAAGAAGGCAGTGGATGGCCCTTTTGGTCTGTGAGTGTGTGCACCTCGCAGAGGAATTTGCCCCCGAGCCGCCCCCTCTTAGAGTTGCCCCAGAGGACTTCCCGGGAGTGGGCTTTCTTTATGCAGCGGTGTCCCCTAGGGTTTTTGTCTGCATGTTCCTGTTGAACAAACTGCCATCCACAGCAAGATGTAGGGCAAGGAATCCCGGGTCCGGCTCAGCCCCCTTGCTTGTCTGCTATGACTTTGCCCTTGTGTCTTCGTCCGTCAGGGTCAGTGACAGCTGACGGACAAAGCCCCGCTTTTTTGGAGCCCTGCTTTGCCGAGCCCACGGAGAGAAGCGGTGGGTGGTGGGGGCCGCGTTGGCCCAGGGCCCTGGGAGTGGCTGGCAGTTCTTTTCTGCAGAAAGAACCAAAGTGCCCGCCTTTCTCTCACTTCCTTTTTGGGGCCTGGGAGGGTCGGCTTGTGAGCGGACGGCTGCTATTTCTGGCCCTTGGCTGCTCTGTGTGAAACCCCAGGCCCTCCCGAGAGGAAAGAGTGGAGGAAGGAGGGAGGTGCCAGGTGACCTTGCCCTTGGTCTGCGGTACAATGGACCCAGGTGTGGTGGTTAGAGTCTCGAGTGAAACCTACCCCAGGAGGTCAGGCAGGGTCTGGCGTGGCAGGTTTCCTAGCAGATAAGCACGAGGCCCACTGTATTTATAGAAACTCAGAGAAGAGTGGGCGGCTTGCTGGAGGGTGGTGTCCACTCTCCCTACTTTTGACGGGGGGGAAACTGAAGCCCAGGACATCGAGTGCCAAGTCTGAGGTCACCCACTAGACTTGGGACATCGGCAAGATGAGAGCCCCATGTCTGGACTCCCTCCTCAGGCCGTGGCTGGGTTCCCTATTTAGAGCAGAATAGAGATCAGATTTGAGGGTCATGGAGCATCTTCCCCCCCACCCCCGCCCCTCCCCGGGTCCTGGGCCTCCTGGTATTGTCCAGAGTCCGGGATGGCTGGGTGAGGCTGAGAGGTGACGGACGGATGGCAGAGAGAATCCTCTACGCACCTCGAGTCTCCGAACCTGCATCCCTCCCTCTCCTGTCCCCGCTCGTGATTCACGTCAGCCTTTTGGAATCTTTATTTCTGCCCCACTGGGTTGTTCTTTGGCGTTCATTGTAACCCAGTTTCACTGGGATGGCATGGCTACCTGGTATTCCTTCCCTCATTCTTCCCCCCTCCCTCCCTTTCTTTCCTGCTTGCCCCCCCTCCCTCTCTCCTTCTCTTCTTTCTTATACTTGTTGAGCATATACTATGCCCTGGATACCCTTCCTGGCATGCTCAGGGCTCTCCTCATCGATAAGGCAAGATTGGAGCATAGATTAGTAGGAAGTGATGGGCTAAGCAGTGGTCTGGGCCAGGAGTGTTCCAGGCAGAGGGAACAGCAAGTGTCAAGGCCCTGAGGCAGGGAAGTGATTGACATGCTTGAAGCCCAGAGGAGAAGTCCCCTGTATGAGGTGGAGGGAGAGAGCAGCAGACAGCTCAGAGAGAAAGAAAGGCCCAGGTTCAGTGGTCTGAGTCTGTTGTGAAGATTCTGGCTGTCACTCAGAGTAAGCTGGCAGCCAGCAGAGGGCTCTGAGACAGGAGCGCTAAGCTCCTCTTGGGCTTAACAGGTCCCATGGGTCCTGGAGGGGAATTGCGTTGAGGAGGGACATGGGCAGAAGGCCAGTGAAGAGGCCACCTGGCTAGTCCAGGTGAGTGACTACAGTGCCTCAAACTAGGTAGGGAGCAGGGAAGCGGTGAGAAGGGGTATTCCGAGGATCCCTCTGAAGACAGCGCCTGCATGACGTGCTGATGTGCTGGATGGGAACAGGGTTTGGAGGGCTCATGGCAGTGAACCTGTGCGGTGCAGGGGGCCAGACTGAGCAGGCTTCGGTGTGGGCTGTGCCAGCAGCTGGCTGTGGGACTGCCCTGGCCGGGCCTCCCGCCTTGATTTCCGCCCCTGCCATCTGCATCCCCTGGGCTCCAGACCACCTGTGTCAGCGTCCGCTCAGCCACCGGTGAGGTTGGCTCATGCTGAGGTTGTCAGGAAGTGGCCGCTCTGAGGATGACGGTCCCAGGAGGAGCCACGCATGGCGACCTCACCCACATGTCCCCTCCTCTCCCACTTGTCATCTTGGTGGGGAGCATGAGGCCACAGGATGAACACCAATCGCGCTCCTCCTCCTCTCTACCTGGGATGCATCGCTGAACTGAACATGCCCCAGCCCTTGGGTTGCATTCGCCTGACCAGGCGGACAGATGCTCCTTGTGGCTGATACGTGAAGTCATCGTAAGCTCCAAGGAAGATGGGCAAGGTCTGGGCCGGGGGGCTGAATGAGCCCCACTTCAATGGTGGAGGCGCGGACAGACCTCCGCCCACGGGGATGTTAGAACGAGGCACAAAGGCCAGGAGAGTGTCAGGCAAGTAGAGGATGGGAGGGAAGAGTCTTTCCAGCAGAAGGAACAGCATGTGCAAAGACTCCGAGCCGGCATAAGGTGTGGCATGTGTGAGGAACTGTAAGAAGGGTGTTGGTTACTGTTGGATGAAGGCACCCAAAGGAGTGTGTAGGCAGAGGGGTGTTGCCTGGGTGGGCCCGGTAGGTGTGGCACAGGTGTGGTGGCTGTGACACGGATGTGGAGGGGGACATGGGTGGTGAGTGGTGGGGGTGACACAGGTGTGGGAGGTGGTTGTGACACAGGTGTACTGGTGGTGACACAGGTGGGGGAGATGGTGGTGACACAGGTGTGGGAGGTGGTGGTGACACAGGTGGGGAGGTGGTGGTGACACAGGTGTGAGTGGTGATGGGGACACAGGTGTAAGTGGTGGTATCATAGGTGTGGGAAGTGGTTGTGACACAGGTTTAAGCGATGGTTGTGACACAGGTGAGGGAGGTGGGGTGACACAGGTGGGGGGAGGTTGTGGTGACACAGGTGTGGTGATGGTGACACAGTTGTCCCTGCTCTTGGGAAGCCCTAGTGGTGGGGGAGGAGCTTGAGCTCTGGGGAATTCTGATCCATCTGAGCCATCCTAATCCCAGAGGTGGGCTGTTTCTGGAAGCAAAGATGTGGGCTTATCCTCTAGCGACAATTGTCGCCCTCGGCCCGCAAGGACGACAATGAGCCTGGTATGGTGTTAATGCTTCATTTCCGTTTATTTAATCAACTTCCTTAGCTTATATACAGCAGGGTGACCAATAAGGGGTCAAGCAATGGGGCGAGCCAATGAGAGTCCTGTTACTATGCTGATTAAATTTGATACAGCCAATAACTATGTTCTCCTTTAGGCGGGCTTCACCAGAAAGTTCATTGTATACTTGCAGCGTACTTTGCTAGCAGTGAGCCAAGCACCTTCTTGTAATGGTGGGGACTTTCCTGGCCGGAGGCAGTCCCCGACAGACAATAAGAACTGGCACCTCATGTCCCCCTCAAGGCCTTTCCATTGGACCATGAAGGCGTGTTCCTTCTAAGGATGGGACAGTTGGACCCCTCATGGTCACGCACACTGGGTGGAAGAGCCTAATATGCTTCATCCCTCGCTACAGGCCTGCGCAGCAAGATCTTCCATCACTCCCTCCACCACCATCACTCCCTCACACAGATGAGACCCCTGAGGCTTGGAGAAGGTCTGTGGTTTGCCCAGAGGGTCACAGCTACTGGCTGGCAGAGGGGGAATTGACCTGGGTCTGTGACGCAGCCTGAGCAGCTGCTGGAACCCTCATGCACAACTGCTGGGAGGCCAAGGGCCGCAGCACTTCGGAAAGTGACCACACGACCTGGCAGAATTCACTGGAGCAACAGGGCTGTCTCCATGAGCCAGCCACCTCTCCCGGGGGACATGCCCGACGCAGACGGACGTGTCTGTCATTCTGCTGAGAGAGATGCGTGAGAGAGCGTCATAGCCGCGCTGTGAGTGATCACTACAAACTAGAAGCTTCCCGAGCGCCATCAGTGGGACAGTGGGGAGGAACCGTGGGGAGAGACACAGACTGGATGGAGGAAGGCCACACAGCAACGGAAGCGGGTGAGCCACGGGCTCACACGACACGAACGAGTCTCAGGCCCCGTGGAGTGAACGGGCCCCCCCTGCCCCCCCCCCGGAATGGGCCTGAGGTTATTCCGTGTACATGAAGCTGAAACTCAGGCTGAGCTAATCTCTGGTGACGGGTCACCCTGTGGGAGGGCAGGGCGGCTGCCTTCCGTGGGACAAGAGCTGTGCACTGGCCTCGGGGTGCCGGTGACACGGGTGTCCTCACACAGCCCGCACACTGGGGGGGACGGGCGGCGGGAAGACCAGCACCATTGGGGGCGCACGGCACGTGCATGCCCGGCGGGCTCTTGGGGATCCCGTTTTACAGAGGGGAAAACTGGGACTCGTCCTCTGGGGACCCCAACGGGACCCCAAGGCCTTTCTGGGAGACCCGCCAGGTCGCAGACCCACAATGGGCGATGTCCTCCGCTGTTTGCGCCGAGCTGCAAGCTGCTCGTGGCCGCTGCTCGTGGCCGCAGACCGGCTGCCGGCAGGTGCCGGAGCCCCGCTGCTCTGTCTCAGCCAGACTTTAAAGAGTTTCGAGAAAACGTACAACAATGCCGCTCTTGTCACTAATTTTCTTCCAGCACGTAGTGCTTTTCTCGTAACCCTATGCCATCTATCTTAACAGGTCGCAGCCGGAGCTAGAGGGTATCATCCTAAGTGAAATAAGTCAGACAGAGACAAATACAATACGATTTCACTCGTAGGTACAATCTAAGAAACAAACAAGCAAAGGGGAAAAATACAGAGAGAGAGGGAAACCCAAGAAACAGACTGTTCATTATAGAGAACAATCTGATGGTGACCAGAGGGGGGAGGGGGAGGATGGGGGATGTGGGGGATGGGGGATGGGGGCTGTGGGGGATGGGGACTAAGGCGTGTACTTGTGAGGAGCCCCGGGTCATGTATGGAGGTGTCGAGTCACTCTATTGTGCACCTGAAAATAATATAACACTGTACTGGAATTTAAAACTTAAATTTAAAAAAATTAAAAAAAATAAATCAATAGATAAGTCCTTAACTTCCCAGTTTTGATTTTCAGTGCAGTCACTATAGGGAGGTGTGCCCACACACAGCAGCTCTCTGGGCTCCTCTGCTGTGATCAGGACCAGGTGGGGGTCCCCAGGGTTGCTGCAGGTGCTGGGAGGCTGGTTCGGGGGGTATCCAGCTCGGGGGGCCAGGTGCTGGGCCGTGCAGCCATACCCTTTGTCAGTGTGTGCCCAGCCAGGCTCTGAGACCCTTTCTGTCGGTACCACCCGTGGTCTCCTCAAAGCTGTACAGGTCGTGAAAACAAGGGAAGACAAGCTATCATGAGCTGGAGGAGATGGAGGAGGCAGTGAGCTGTGTTTGGGGAGCCCGAAGAGCCCCTGGACTACATATGGGACAAGAGAGAGCAATGGGAGAAACCCAATCAGGGCGGTGGTCTGTGTGATCGTTAGTGTTCTGTGAATAACTCTAGTTCACAGCCAACTGGATTATTTAGCTAAAAGCTCTACCCTAGTACTGATGTCTTAGTCCTGATCAGTGGGCATGGCTCTGGGAAGGGTTATTATTAGGGAAGGCTGGATGGAGAGTATTTGGGAACACTGTAGTGTGTTTTTAATTTTTCTGTAACTCTAAAATCATTCCGAAACGGAGGCACTGCCTTTTCCATTGATGTCCAGTCCAGCACCAGGCAGACCTAAGGTTTGGTTATGCTAGGGGAGCCTGGGAGGGGCTGGGCACGGTCTGTTACTTGAATTGGGGCTGGGGTCTGTGAAAGTCTTCCAGGCTCCCTACTTGCAATGTCTGTATCACACCACACTGGGTTTCCAAAATTTTAAGTAATAGCAACTCTAGGGCAGCAGGAGTTTGGTTGGGCTCTGGGGACTCAGACTTTGGTCCAGCTGTGATCCTGGGCCTGGAGCTGCCCATGCTTCTCCTGGGGGTCCAGCAGTGGAGGGATGTAATCTGACAGTGTTCACAGGACGCCTACCTCCCAGCTTCCAGGCCGGGAGCATCTATGGGGTGTGGGTAGGGAGCAGAGAGGGGGGAAACCAGGACTCGGGTAAGAATTCGATTGGCACGATCTAGGGGAGAGATGCATGGCTTGAGGAAGGCATGAGCTGGCGAGATGAGGTCAGATGGTTCTGGTCACATTTTGAAGGCATAGCCAATAGGGTTTGCCACTGGGTTGGTCTCAGGGAGTGAGACACAGAGGAAGAGAAAGAGAAAGAAGGTTGGAACTACCAGCTACCAGGATGGGGATGACAAGGTGGGACAGGCCGTAGAGTTGGGGTCAGAGCTCACTGGGGCTGCCCTAATTCTGAGATGCCTATTCAGAAGCCAGGAGGAGGCCAACGGGGACCTGAGTTTGGAGTCTGGAAGAGAAGCCTGGCTGCAGACATGGATTTGTGTGCTGTCACTACTATTACACACCCAGCACAGGCCAAGTGTATTAGTCAGAGTTCTCCAGAAGAAGGGAACCAGCAAGAGCCAGATGCATAGATTGATTTTAAGGAATTAGTTCATGCAGTTGTGGGGCCTGGCAAGTCTCAGATCTGCAGGACAGGCTGGCAGGCTGGAGATGTAATGAAGCTAGATGTTGCAGTTTCAAGTGTGAAGGCAGCCCAGAGTCAGAATTCTCTCTTCACGGAAACTTGGTCTTTTGCTATTAAGGCCTTCAACTGATTGGATGAGACCCACCCATGTTGTGGCAGGTCATCTGCTTTACTCAAAGTCTATAGATTTCACTGTAGTCTCATCAGGAAATACTTTCACAGTGATATCTAGTATTTAACCAAATATCCAGGTACTGTGGCTCAGCTGCACTGACACAAAATTAACTATCACAATGGGGAGATGGCAGGCTCGAGATGTCAGAGATGCAGGTATGGTTCTTAGAAACAGCCCCATTTTCCTTTTGGTTTCGTCCTGGGCTTGTCAGGATCTCGTTAGGGGGTTCAGGTGCACAGAAACTGAACAAGGGCCTCTCATAAAACTAGGTACCAAACAGTGAATCAAGCAGGACCCTTGGAAACACAGCACGGTAAGATTACACAGAAAAATCAAACGAGATGATGCCCTCCTGCCCTAGTGTGAGCTCCTCCAACTGGCAGCTGAGTTTAATCCTTTGACCTTGAGTTGTTGTATTTAAACCTTTATACAACTCTCTGCAGAGTGATGTCTTGTCCTCTCCATCAGACAGTGGACACTTTGAGGACAGAGACTATGATTTCCTCTGAAGTATCAGTGACAGGGAGCTCACCCCTCAGCGGAGGCAGCCTTTCAATAGTGCTGATGGAAGGAGTTCCCCTCAAAGTTGCACTGAGCACTGTCTTCCCAGGTCCTTCTCCACCCGTGGAATCTACACAGGATGACCCCCAGGCTGTGTGAGGAATGTCAGCGACACTTGCCTTCACAGGGGGCTCAGTCTTGCTCCCCATAGGTGACAGGCTCCAGGCTGCTGGGTGCCCTCCTCTGATTATATCCTGTTCTGGAAAGATCCTTCCCACCCTCCACGAGAGCTGGCCAACAGCAGACTCTCAAAAATTGTCTTTAATAACATAGTGAGCCCATTCAAAGAGCAATGTTCTAATCCTGGCACAGAGTTCTGAAAGTTCACTTATTAAATAATTTTTTATTTATTTCCTACTATGGAAGAGGCCCCATGATAGGGGCTGGGAATAAAATGGTGCCCCAAACAAACAGGATCTTAACCAGGCTATGGTGAATCCCCCCTCAGGATGCTTCCAGCAGCCGGGGTCCACAGCTCTAATTCCAGGAGGCCGCTATGCTTGTTGCCAAGCAGGGTGGAGGATCTATTAATATACCCCAGGGGCAGCCCTCAGCCAATAAGACTGGTAGGAATTGGTGTATAGATACCCTTCCCCACCCCTATACCCCAGACATTAAGTCTTACACCATTTCCCAGAGTCGCCTTGTGGTATTGAACTCCAGGTACATTTCCGCCATGGTAGCTGGTATCATAACATCCTTTCTTGGCTGCCTTTCCTTCCTTGTAAAGTTTCCTGAACAACTTGTACTTAATCTTCTTCTCAGGGTCTGCTCATGAGGAGTGCAAACTAAGACAGTTCTGACCCTCACAGGACTTCCAGCTAGTGGGAACATGGATAATAAACAAGTAATAACAAATCAATATATGATCAAAAATTATGATAAGGGGTGTGAAGGGAAAAACAGGATATGAATGAGAGGCTAGGTTTTGAGGAGTGTGAAGGTACAGCTTGGGTGTGTTAGAATGAAAGGTCAGGAAAGGCCTCTCAGGAGAAGTGACGTTTAAACAGAGACCTGGAAGACGAGGTCAAGGAAATAGCATTCTAGACAGAAAAGAGCATGTGCAAAACTCCTGGGGCACAAGGGAACTTGGCATAGTTGGATTACAGGAAAAAACCCAAATCTCTCTAAGTATAGTGAGCAAAGGAGAGAGTGGTAGACAGGAAACTGGAGGGCTAGACTATCTAAATCATGGATTGCCTCATAGGCAGAGCAAGAAGTTTTTTCTTTTCTCTCAAGATAATGGGGGAGCTTCCATCAATGGTAAACTACAATTATTTCAGACGATTTCCCCTGCTGAGAATAGTAGAAAAGCTGGACAAAATTAAAAAGGAAAACACATCTACTTGAAGGTACCAGATAACTATCAAGGTAGTGAAAATTGTGGGAATTGCAGGGCCAAGATCTGGAACAACATGGATGCCCAGAAAGTGAGGCTGGAAGTAGATATCACTTTTCCCCTCAAGGGGATTATTGACTTGAAAGCAACATCTGAGAGGCTGAGAAGCCGAGAAGACTTTGTTTCAGACTCATAGGGTTTGGAGTTTAGAACTTGTTGAGGTGGCAGCATTTCTTAAACATTCAAAGCTTTGGGTTGGGATCCTTAAGGGCTGCATGTTAAGAATAAAGGTAAAAAAAAAAAAAATAGACAAGCCCTCACAGGAATTGAATCTCAGCTTTAATCCTCGTCAACTAAGGTAATCTGGGATTCCCCAGCTAAGGTGATCCCAGCTTAACTTCCTGCCCAAAGTTAAGTAAGGAGGAAGATGACATCAAATGATTTCTATACTTTTTCATCCTCAATATCCAGGCTGACAAGAATATAAGACTTTCCCCCAGATAGAGGAAAATACACACACACACACACACACACACACACACACACATTAAAAAGAGACCCAAGATGGGACAGATATTGGAGTTACAACATGGACTTTGAAATAACTAGATTCAGTGCTCAGTGAATTACAAGGCAAGATGATAATTTGGCAATGAAGGGGACTCTAAAAAAAGGGAATCATAAAATAAAACATATGATATGATATGATATGATAAAATAAAATATACTCTAATCATATGATCCAGCCATTGTAATCCTTGGTACTTACCCAAATGAACTGAAAACTTAAATGAACATATAAAACCTCCGTGTGAATATTTAGGGCAACTTTATTCATAATTGCCAAAACTTGGAAGCAACCCTCAGAGGTGAATGGATAAACAAACTGTACGACATCCAGACGATGGAATACTACTCTGCACTAAAAAGAAATGAGTTATTTTGGCATAAAAAGATATGGAGGAATGTGAAATGCATATTTATAACTGGAGGAAGCCAATCTGAAAAGGCTATATATTATATGATACAACAGCATGACATTCTGGGAAAGGCAAACCTATGCAGACAGTACAAAGATCAGTGGCTACCAGGAGCTTGGGTGAGGGGAGACATGAATAGGCAAGCACAGAAGATTTTCAGGGCAGTGAAATTATTATACTATATTTGATACATGCCATTATACATTTTTCAAATCTCATAGAATATATTCATCAAGAACGAAGTCTAATGTAAACTATGAACTTTGGGTGATGATGATGTTTCAATGTAATTTTATGATTATAACAAATATTACACTTCGATGTGGGATGTTGATGGTGGGGGAGACTATGTGTGCATACGAGGTGGGATAAGGCTTATGAGAACTTTCTGTGCTTTCTGTTCAATTTTGTTGTGAACCTGAATGTGACTCTAAAACATAAAAATGTATTATTTTCAAAGGACTGGAAGAAAATCAACCAAAGGGGGAGGAGGGAAGGAAGGAAGGAAAAAAGGAAGAAAGGAAGGAAGGAAGGAAGGAAGGAAGGGGAATCAAAAGGAAATTGTGGACCTGAAAAAATAAGTCACTAAAATTAAGAACTTATAAGTAGATAAGTCTAATAGTTGATTAGATACAACTGGAGAGAAATATAACGACCTGGAAGGTAAGTCACAGGAAAATATCCAGATTGAAGAGACAAAAGAGTCTAAGAGAAATATGGGACATGGTACAAAAGACCTAACATACGTGTAACTGGTGTTCCAGAATGAGAGGGGAGAGGGGTGCCTGTGTGGCTCTGTGGGTTAAGTGTCCAACTCTTGATTTCCGCTCAGGTCATGATCTCAGGGTCATGAGATTAAGCCCTGTTTTGGGCTCTGCACTGAGCACAGAGTCTGCTTGGGATTCTCTCTCTCCCTCTCCCTCTCCCTCTCCACACTGCTTGTGCTCTAAATCAATCAAGAATAAATAAATAAGTAAGTAAATAAATAAATAATAAAGTAAAAAATAAATAAATAAGGTAATAAATAAATAAATAAATAATAAAAAGAGGAGAAAGAAAGTACAGGACAGTGGTAGTAGTTTAAGAGATAATGACTAAGAATATTTTTAGATGAATGAAAAGACATTGAGCCATGGATTTGAGAAGGGCTGTGAGTACTTGGGAGGATAAATACAAAGAAAACCACACTTGAGTAGAGCGCATAAAGTTACCAGGGATCGAAGACAAGAAGAAGAATCTTAGGAGTAGACAGAAGAAAAAAAGCAGAGGGTTTCCGGTGATGGACTGATATGATATCTGGTTTATTTTGTTTGTTCATCTAGTCAGCTCTATGCCCCAGGTGGAGCTTGAACTTACAACCCTGAAAGCAAGAGTTGTGTGCTCTACTGACTGACCCAGCCAGAAGCCCCTGATTTCTGTTTTGAGAAGTTCGTTTGCAATTGCTGGAGGTGAATGGGTGGTAGAAGATCAGTTAGTGGCTCAGCAGAAAGGCCATGTGGGTACAACGTGAGTGGTGGTGGTGGGGACGAGAGTGTGATGACCACGTTGAGGGAGCTCTGCGTTGCGGAGATGGAATAGACCGCTTGGTGACGGGTAACACATGGGAGCGAGGAAAGGAACCGATCAAGGGGCATCCCCGGATCTCTGGCTTGCGTCTTCAGTACACAGTGGTATCATTTACTGAAATGGGCAAGAGTGCCAGAGGCAGTGCTTTGGATATGTTATGTTTAGTAGGTGATTTGCTGTCTTCGAACTTAATTATCCTCTTCTCCAACGTGGGGAAGCATTCAAAGCATTATTAGCTCCTATTATGACAGACGTCCGAGTTGAAAGGTCAGGGTGACAGTTCAAGGCAGGCAGCTGGAAGCAGGGTCTCACCATTTTTACCCTGGGCTCCCTGTGTCCTTAGCCACTTTAGATCCAGAGCTGCAACAACCAGGCCAGCCCAGCTGTGTGGCTTAGGGGCTCCAGAGCTGGTGTAGCCAAGGGTACCAGAGCCAGCTGCTCAGGAAAAAAGGAGAAAAATCCATTAGCCTTCAATAGTAGCAGGAGATTAAACTCGAATCCTGCAAGACAAAAGACCTTAAGGTATTTTTTTCCTCCTTTACCCAAAACTTTTAAATTCTGCTTCTGCAACCTGATGCTTGCTAATCTGCCTTCTACCTTTGTTGTATATTGTTTTGGTTTGCTAGGAGATTGGTTTGCTGGGAGATTAACACTCACCCTCATTCTTTCTGGAGGGAATTTTCCTGGGAGGCGAGGTGCACCAGAAATTGTGGTTTCTTGTTTTTTTCCAAGCATTGATTCGATTCAATTCAATTCAATTCAATTCAATTCAATTCAATTCAATTCAATTCAATTCAATTCAATTCAATTCAGATATTTCTGGAGGAACTTCTCCATGCCAGGTGCTGTGGGAGCTCTTTTGAATCTTTCTTTCATTTGGTAAACATTTCTCTTCCTTCTGACATCCACCCCCACAGGACTTTTTCTCTATTACATTCGTATGCCAAGTTCACTCACTTGTAACTGTACCAATTGTCTGAACTGCCCTTCACCTAGACCTTTACAAGCTGCCTAGCCACTGTTCTGGGTAGCCCTATCCTGTCACTGCCCCCCAACACACACACCAGCACACATACACCTTACATGCTCCATAGCCTACCACCTCACTTGACCCTAGCACAGATTGGAGTCTGATTTCCTGTCATCTCCTTATGTGGGCATCCATCTGCCTCCGTCGCCTGAGCTCCATGACCGTGGGAGTTTTGACGTACACACTTACACACAGTAGGTGTTCAATTAATGCTTGGGTACTGATCGAGTGAACCACTCTGCTTCTGCTCCCACCCGTTCTCCCTGAGAGGGTCAGGGGCCCCAGGGCAGAAGAACATCAGGGTCAGGCAGGAGCTCAGGCCCCTATCTGGAGCTTGAGGACAGTGTGTAAGGACCCCAGCCATCCCAGCACCTACTGGAAAGATCATGGGCCCTGGGGCCAGATACCGGTGGGAGAAAATCCGCTCTACCACATCCTTGTCAATGGTAAAATGCTTGGTCTCTCTCAGCCTCAACTCCCTTACCTGTAAAATGGGGGGCTTGGTGGCATTTGCCTTATTCCAAGGATGAAGCAATTTAAAATAAATCTTGTGCCTGGCATTAGTAGTAGTCGTTCAACTAACTGCGGTCACCTATCATTCTTCTATTCTCCCCCTCTCCCCCCGCCGCCACACACACTATCACCTTCACTGTGGGACCCAAGCCCCTTTTCCAGCTTGTTTCCTACTGTTTACAGAAAAGGAATGCCAGAGACCTTCACCCAGAAGTCAGCAGCTTGCCCCCTTCTCTTTCTCATTTGTGTAGCAACTGCCTATTGGGTGCCTTTCCCGTGCCAGGCACAGCTCTGGGGACTGGCTCATGTCAGGACAAAGCTCTGCCTGCTGGTGCTTACTTTCTGGAGGTAGAGCAGAAGAGCTGCCCACAAGCCCACGAACAAGCTAGCCCATTCTAAGTGGATGTCAACGCCAGAAGGAAGTCAGTCAGATCCAAGGGGTGAGAGCGCTGGCTGGGGTGCTCAGGAGGGCCTCCCTGAGAAGCTGAGACAGTCCTCACGAGGAGCTATGGCTGAGCATTTCAGGGCAGGGGCACAGGACCCAGAGGTGGGAATGGGTCTGGCGGGGCTCTTGGAGGGAGCAGGGGAGAGAGGTGGGCAGGATAGCAGGGAGGCAGCGGAGCAAGGCAGCGTGGGGCCACGTGCAGATTCTGTTCCTGGCCTTGAACTGGAGCCTCAGCCCAGGTCTGGAATCAGTGGGCTGTGAACATGACTGCTAGCTGAGTCACCATGGCCTTCTCACGAAGGACCTGGTTCACCGATTTCCCTTCCTTAAATTGGCCACCGCCCAGCCAAACCCACAGGAACCCAAATCTTGTTTGTTTTGAATTTCCAACCTTCTCGTTCATTCACGTACTCACACAACAAATATTTGTGAGAAGTGTATTGTATGCTGAGTACTTTGCCGGGCTCTGAGACAGGTCACATACCTTGGTGCCCTCAAGCAGCCCAGAGACTAGAGATTTCGATGCCTCAGCTTTCCCATCTACAAAATGGGCAGGTTTGAACCGATGTCCGTAAGATTCTTCTCTTCTAGAGTCCGGATGACAATGGAGAAGGCCGTAAACATCTCTGCCCAACATGACATGTACAACAGAGGGCTTGGAGAGAGACAGAGAGATTCTTTTTGCTCCCAAACTTAAGGTGTAGAAGTTCCCCCATTGTTGAGTCGCGGAGCTCCATTCCCCACCCCACTCCCCGATTCCAACTGATCCAAAAATGATGAAAGATTAAGAGATCACCGACTCACCTCTCCTTCCTGAGCTGCACTGACAAAGAAGGACTTTAAGCCGCCTTCTCTGTCCCCTGATCCAGAACCTGGGTTGGTGAGCCAGAGAGCTATTTGCAAGGCTGCCCTTTTTGGTTAACAGAAAAACTTCTCTGCTCATAGCCAAGGGGAAGGGCAGGACAACCAGAACCTTTCTTCTTTTAGCAACAAGTTATCTTTTATTTTCTCGGGGAGCCATCTGGACATGTGGGAAGAGTGTGGGGCGGGAAGGGTTTGGGCACTTCAAGCAAATCACTCACTGGCTCTATGACCTTAGACAAATCACTTACCTCTCTGACCCTCAGGCTCCTCTTCAGTAAAATAGGAATAATTAATAATAATAATAATAATAATAAATTTCTGAGAGGATTAAATAACATCTCTAAAGTGACTCGCACGTGCCAGTAACATGACAAAGATTATTAATACAAATATAGGGACATTATGAATTGATAATAATTACATTCCTTCCATGATATCCCCCTGAATATTAGCTAATACAGCACCCCCCTGGCTTAGGGTGGGCTTCAGGGGCATGAGACGTCTCTCGGAGGCTGGGTGTTCCCTTGTAGCTCGGATGCTCTGAGCAGTGCACTCCGCGTTCCCTCCTTCCCGGTGAGGCAATGCAAGCCTTCAGGCAGGTTGCAGCTCCTTCTCCCAGGGGTCAGTAACTATTCCTCAACACAGGAGGGGTGCAAGTGGAATGTGCAAAACCAGAGAGTCGTTAAAAGGATGAGCTAGCTTTGTACGATAACAGGAGTCGATCTCAACCATGTTGGGTGAAATAGGAAAATACATCAGGCTAGAGACAGAATGCCATGTATATGAAACAGTTTAAAACCCCTCATACCAAATAGTGGTATACACTGTATTGTTCATCACGCATCCGTCCAAAGGTATAAAGATAAGCCTGGGGGCACCTGGGTGGCTCAGTGGGTTAAAGCCTCTGCCTTCGGCTCATGTCATGATCTCAGGGTCCTGGGATCAAGGCCTGCATCGGGCTCTCTGCTCAGCGGGGAGCCTGCTTCCTCCTCTCTCTCTCTGCCTGCCTCTCTGCCTACTTGTGATCTCTGTCTGTCAAATAAATAAATAAAGTCTTTAAAAAAAAGAAAAAAAGATAAGCCTGGAAGATGGAGCCACACTCATGATCGCCGTCCGTCCGGCGAGGGGAGAAGTCGGACGAGGGGATGGGGCATTTCAGAGCTGCAATGTTTTCTCTCTTAAAAGAAAAATTTGACGGTGAATATGCCATCCAGTTAACATGTAACTTTAGATGGTGAACATGAGGGTTTTGTTATCTCGTGCACGGCTATGGTCTGTATCTTTTTTTGGACAAGGGAAATAAAAAGAGAATCCGTCAGAGAAAACACTGGCTAAGAAATCAGAAGGAATGACAGGATTCGAGAGTCACCATTTTCCTAGTGCTAGAGTTGTCTCAGACAAGGACCATCAGTGAGCGGTGGTCGGGGAGTTGGGTATCCAAGGTGCCAAGTGGCACCCGTGGCTGGCATTCGTGAGGGGGCAGGGCACCTTTACATGGAGACATCTGGTGTCACCTCCTGAACAGGCGACCCAGCTGGGAATCACCATGTGGAGGACAGGGGACGCCAGGCAGCCCTTGAACGGAATCAATACAGAATATAGCCCGTCACCTGGGATGTCTTCACCCCCAAGATGGGGAACCCAAAGCCAAGCGAGCTTGCAGACCTACCATCCCGCTCCCAGGGCCTCACGGGGGGACAGAAGAACATTAAGCACAGGGGAGGAAACCATCAGAGATGCTGACGTGGGACATTCTGTAAGACTGAGGCTGAGTCCATGTCCAACAAACCAAAGAAAGGAAAAGAAGAGAAAAGAAAAGAGAAAAATGAATACCTACCATTTGCATGGACACGGGTGGACTTCGAGGGGATTATGCTAAGGGAAACAAGTCGATCAGAGGAAGACAATTATCGTATGGCTTCACTCATATGTGGAATATAGGAAATAGCCCAGAGGATCATAGGGGAAGGGAGGGAAAACGGAATGGGAAGAAGTCAGAGAGGGAGACAAAGCATGAGACACTCTTGACTCTGGGAAACAGACTGAGGGTTGCTGGAGGGGAGAGGGGTAGGATGAGATAGCTGGGTGATGGGCATTAAAGAGGGCATTTGGTCCGATGAGCACTGGGTGTTACACGCACAAATGAATCATTGAGCACTACATCAGAAACTAATGATGTGGGGCACCTGCGTGGCTCAGTGGGTTAAGCCTCTGCCTTCAGCTCAGGTCATGATCTCAGGGTCCTGGGATTGAGCCCCGCATCAGGCTCTCTGCTCAGCGGGAAGCCTACTTTCCTCCCTCTCTCTGCCTGCTTCTCTGCCTGCTTGTGATCTCTCTCTCTTTGTGTCAAATAAATAAATAAAATCTTAAAAAAAAAACTAATGATGTACTATATGTTGGCTACTTGAATTTAAAAAAAGAGAGAGAGAGAGAAAAGAGAGAAAGATAGGGGACAATTCTAGACCCAAACAAATGACTACAGAGACATAGCAACCACATGCCATGTGTGACCCTCGGCTGGGTTTTCTCTCTCTCTTTTAAGATCTTTATTTATTTGACAGAGGGCAATAGAGAGCACTAGCAGGGGGAGCAGCAGAGGGACAGGGAGAAGCAGGCTCCCCACTGAGCAGGGGCTCCATCCCAGGACCTCAGGATCATGACCTGGGGGCAGATGCTCAACCGACTGAGCTACCCAGACAGACACCCCTCTCCACTGACTTCTGATTCAAAAGAGGCAGCCAAGAAAAGCTGCAGAAGACAGCTGGGGAAATCCAAATATGGATTAGATAGTAGATGGTGTTTTGAATTATTACTGATTTTCTTAAGTGAGGAAAAGCTAAATCTGTGGAAGAGAATTCCGTGTCTTAGGGCTGAGGAGTGAATGTCACGTTGTCTGCAAACGGTTTCCGGGCATCTCAGCAGGAAAGCGGATGGTAGACAGGTACCAGTTTGATCACTTGTTAAAAACCTCGCTGGAGGGTCTGTGGGTATTCATTCTCTACTACTTTTAACCTTTTTCTGAATTTTGAATTTCGTAATAAAAAGTTTTGAAGGAAAAATTTTTTTAAATGGAAAGAGAAACTAGGTCTTCCGCAAAAGTTTGTGGCTCTCGCTGTAGAAACTGCTGTTTGTAGAAACTGCTCCTTTGAAGCATGTTCTGCTAAAACTATTTAGCATTTCTGAAAAATTAGCACAAATCGAGGGAACAGGTACACTAATGAAAGAGGAAATTCACATCTGAGTCGCATATGTAAATTGCAATCATGAAAATCAGGGCTTTCACTGCATTTCTAAGAAATGACCTTTTTTGGATACTCTTGCTTTTGTCTTACCTCTAGGACTCTCCCAGAGAAGGTTCAACAGCATGGCCTCAAAGGGATGGGGTGGGGTTGGCAGACGCCAAGGCGTGGATGAGACAGATACCCACAGCGTCAGAGAGACCACGACACCCAGCATGGTAGAGGTTCTCAGGGCCAAAATATCTCCGCTGTTCTTGCGTAGGGTGGAACTGCCTCATGGGAAAATTTTGATCAACGTGACAATGTTTCCTCTCACCAAGTAATCCGCTTAGGGAATTCAGGCTGTTTGATGAAACACAGAGATAAAATATACATGAAACGAACATATGTAAAGGGTTTAGAACAGCGCCTGGAACCTGGTAAGCGCTACAGGAATGCTCACTCTTGTTATTATTTCTAATGAGCATTTAAAGAACTCCTTTAAAACAATAAAGGATATATTTTCAGTGAAGAAAGGTCGTATGTTTATAGGGCATTGAACCTGCATAAACAAGCGATTGTGTCGAAAAAATGTGCACAGGGTGGGGAGGGGACAGAGGCAAAAATCCATCCTCCTTTGACACGTGCAAGCATGTAAATGCCAGGGTTTTGCTTGGAAGCCTGTGTGACCCAGATCTGGTCACAGTGGCTGCCTTTGAGCAGGGAAAGGGGCTGTCGAGAGTATCTAGATGGAAGGGAAATTTCTTTTTTGCTATATTCCCTTTCACACTGTTTGAATTTTTCTTTACCATGTGCCCCTTTTAACTGTTTAGGTATCTGAATGTATCAGCTCCCAAACCTGGAAGTATACAAGTATCTCTAATCTAGGTTCCAGATTCTTCTGTCCCCTTTAAGTGTGGGGCTTAAAATTAGAATCCCACGTCCCCCCGGGGAGAGAGCTCTGAGAGAGGGCTGGTTTCAGAATGAGGTTCAGAAACCTGCAGCACCTGTTCTGAGAGCCCAGGAAGGAAGGGATTCTATTTGCATGGGTCATGAAATTCGAGCTCAGTTAACAGTAATAATAAAATTCCTCGCAATTCTGTGGTCCTGAAGGGACGGGTCACATGTGCTTTGGTCTGCCTGGTTTAATAAAATCTATTATCAGCCTTAAGAAGCCAGAAGAAAAAAGTGGATAATCTCATCTGTATGTTCCTGTTTACACAGTCAGGAACAGGAAAAATGAATCTTTGGGGCTGGATGTCAGGATGGTGGAGATTCTAGGGTGGGGGGTGCTGCCTGGAAGGGGCAGGGAGGGAGCCTTTTGGGGGGCTCCAAATGTTCTAAGTCTTGATCTGGGTATGCACATATGTAAACTTGCTGATTAACCTGCACACTTAAAATACATGCATTTCACTGCATGTAAATTACATTTCTAATTAGAGAAAGTAGAAAGCAAATAAAATCCACTACCTGTAAAGGGTGTTGAACAAAAGCATTAACAAGCTGTGATCAGCCATGAGACATTAGGAAACCCTACCCTCCCATCCTTGGCCAGCCCAAAAGTCAGATTGGAGCTTGTTCGACTTTTGTTTCACGCCTAACCTACGCTGGCTTTAAAACTCCAGGGTGGGATCTCATGGAGCAAGCAAACAGATGTGGCTTCAGAGAGTAGCCGTCATCCCAGCAGGTCTGTTTCTGGAAGGCACGGTCCGCTCGGTAGACAGAGACAGCTTTCTAATGGTCAGAACTAACCCCCTGGGAGCCAGCTGCTCTGTGAGCTGCTGAGAGCCCCAGCCCTGGGTAGGAAGGTAAGGAGGAGGTGTATGAGGGCATCCGACAGTGACTCTGGCCATGCCCCGCTTCAACAGGCAGGAAATTCCTAGGCACACAATCTCTGATCGGCTCTGGCTCGCAAATCCAGTCCCTGCCAGCCTGAGTCTGGTTTTGTTACTTTTCACTGGCACAAGTAATACATAAGTATCTACTCTGCGTAAAACTTAAAACGTTACAAATAGGGCTAAAGTCCCCTTTGACCATCTATGCCAAGCCTGGTCCCCCCTTGTCCTACCCAGAGGCAACCATCGTCACCACGCATGTCCCATCAGACTTCATCAGCATCGCATTCATATGTATGGGGACACAGAGAATGCTGCCATGTGTGATCTTTACTACAGGGTATCTTACGGTGGGTATCATGATTTGTCTTGACGATCATCTAGCTCCTGCTTTGTACACTTTGTATAATATTCCTGGTTATGACCTGTGTACCTCATCCAGCCATCCTCCGTTGGATGGACATGTATGTTGTTTTCAGATGCTCCTTATTATTTTTTTATCTTTTTATTATTTTTTTATTTTTAAAAGATTTTTTTTTTATTTATTTGACAGAGAGAGACACAATGAGAGAGGGAACAGAAGCAGAGGGAGTGGGAGAGGGAGAAGCAGGCTTCCCACTGAGCAGGGAGCCCAATACGGGGCTCGATCCCAGGACCCTGGGATCATGACCTGAGCCGAAGGCAGACGCTTAATGACTGAGCCACCCAGGCACCCCCAGATGCTCCCTATTATTAACTGTGCCTCTGTGAACACCCTGGTGCACCCGTGGCACGTGGAGAAGGTCCTCGTGCACCTGTAGCACGTGGAGAAGAATGGCACGTGTGTCGTGCAGTTTAATGGACCCTGAAATGTTGTCCTCCAAAATGGTAGCACCAACTCCCTCCCTCCAGCAGGGCACAAGAAAGCATTTCCCTAGGTCCCTTCTAGCCCTCTGTATTATTGAACTTGAAGATTTTGCCACCCTGGTAGATGAAAATTCATTTTTCATTGCTGAATTGCATTTCTCTGATCACTGAGATTGAGCAGTTTTTAGGTTTGCCAACCCTGTTTCCTCTCCTTGGGCTTCAAAATCTATCTCAATCCAGTCTTTTTTTTTTTTTTTTTTTAAGATTTTATTTATTTATTTGAGAGAGAGAGTGTGAGAGAGAGGATGAGCATGAGAAGTGGGACGGTCAGAAGGAGAAGCAGACTCCCTGTCGAGTAGGGAGCCCGATGTGGGCCTTGGTCCCAGGACTCAAGGATCATGACCTGAGCCGAAGGCAGTCGCTTAACCAACTGAGCCACCCAGGCGTCCCTGTCTCAATCCAGTCTTAATCCCCAGGAAGTTTTCCGGGGAGTTGGGAAGGCGTGGAAAACGAGTTACGAAAGTGTGTTAGGGGCTATGGTGCTAATCCTCCACACTGTTTATTGAGAACTTACTAGGTGCCAAGAATTTGTTCTAAGACTTAAACTGTGGTGACTCCTTTCATTCTGCTAACAACCTGTGACCAGGGTACAATTATACCCACTCATGAGAAGAAAAGACGGAGGCACAGAGAAGTTAAGGGAATTTCCCCAAAGGCTTCCTGCAGGTAAGCAGCCAAACTTGAGGTTCAAACCCAGGGTGTCAACTTCTCGAGTGTTTTGATAGGGCTTAGGAAGCACAGAGAATGGGCATTTAACGTGGCCTGGGGCAGTCAGGGATGGCTTCCTGGAGGAGTTGGCTCCTCAGATGAGCCTGAAGCCAGAACAGGA
This sequence comes from Mustela erminea, assembly GCF_009829155.1. Taxonomy (NCBI): domain Eukaryota; kingdom Metazoa; phylum Chordata; class Mammalia; order Carnivora; family Mustelidae; genus Mustela; species Mustela erminea. The sequence goes on along the minus strand of NC_045631.1, from coordinate 12,126,359 downwards.
AGAGATGACCCAGCAATGAAATAGGAAATGGGTGTCAAGGAAAAGGGACAGTGCTGAGCAATGTTTGGAGGCTGGAGAGTGGGGTCACCCTGGCTAAAGCTGGGAACGTGTGCCATGGGGCTGGAAAAAGCTGTGGTCCAAGCTGTGGGTCAGGGCCAGCTTGCGGTCATATCAGTTTATACCTCACCCCAAGGCCGGGCCAGTCCTGTCCTTCCCCTGCTCTGCGGGTGCTGGTGGGCAGGGCGCAGAGGGGGCTCCGTTGAAGGATGGCACTGGCGGGGACTCCGAGCAGTCCCAGGCCACCCACCTCAGCTCCTAACACACAGGTGCAGGGCGGGAGGGGGTGCCGCTGATTTACATCCTACAGGTTGGGGGGAAAACCCAGGAAGTGCAGCTCAGGCACTAATCAAATCTCAGGCTAATAATAAACGTCCTGAGTAATGAGCGGCTTGGGCTGGAGCAGGCAAGGTGGCCGGAGCCGGGCGGGCCAGGAAGAGTGGCGTGAGTAGCTGGGGAGGTGGCCGGGTGGGGGTGAGTGGGGGCGAAGAGGGCTCGGCCAGGGGTACCCTGCATGGATTCGATGGGGATTGCTGCGCACGGCCTCCACAGCAGAGAGGCAAGCTCGGGCAGTCTGAGGGTCGCCCCACGCCTCTGCACACGGACAGCCCCAAGTCTGGGGGCCTTGGGGGTCTGCACCTTGCACCCCAGGAGAGGAGCCTGGAGCTTGGAAGATCAGCACATAAGCGGAAATTCCATCCCAGATGCCCCCGACCCCAAGCTGGCCAGGGCACCTCAGCCAGGTTGGCCAGGAGGTTTAAAAAGTATTTTATTTTGAAGCCAAAGTGCGGAGGAGAGTTTAATGCAGCTTCTGCATACATCCTCCAGCTTTGACGATTATCAACATACGGCCCCCCCTTTCCATGCCTTCCGTGTTCCCAGCAGCCCCCCCTGGATCATTTAAAAGCTAATAGCAAACACTGCATTGTTTGATTTGTGGATTCCTCAGCATTGAACTCTAAAAGCCTTTTAAAAAACAAAAATGAAAAAATTAACCATCAAACTCTGACCAGTTTGAAAAAGAAGCCCCCCGCCCCCCAGCCCCCAGGTTCACCTGGGTGGCTCAGTCGGTTAAGCGTCTGCCTTCAGTTCAGGTCACGATCCCAGGGTTCTCGGATCAAGCCCCACGTCAGCAGGGAGCCTGCTTCTCCCTCCCGACTCTGGCTGCCACTCTGCCTACTTGTGATCCTTCTCTTCCTCTCTTTGTCAAATAAAAAAATAAAATCTTAAAAAAAAAAAAAAGAAATAGAATGTCGCCCCCCCCAGTATTACCAAATAGCTGGTCAGTGTTGAGAATTTCCAACTGTCTCATCAATGTCTTTTCCAGTTGATTTGTTCAAATCAGGATTTGACTACGCCCCCATTATGGCTTTGATTACACACTTTATTTTTAAAGATTTTATTTATTTATTTGACAGAGATCACAAGTAGGCAGAGAGGCAGGCAGAGAGAGAGAGGAAGGGAAGCAGGCTCCCTGCTGAGCAGAGAGCCTGATGCGGGCCTTGATCCCAGGACCCTGAGATCATGACCTGAGCCGAAGGCAGCGGCTTAACCCACTGAGCCACCCAGGCGCCCCTGATGACACATTTTAATCTAGAACAGTTCCCCTCTGGTCTCCCCTTTCCCCCCTCCTATTTATTATTGAAGAAGCTGGGTAGTTTACCCTGTAGAATTTTTATCAGGGTTTTAAAGGCCCATTTGAAGGCCCGAACCAGGAAGCATAGTTTGTTGGAGTGGAAGGATCCAAGTCTGTGCTGCGCAGAGGGGACCCCAAGGGTGGGTTTGAGGGGCTCTTTGGGGCCCTGGGTGGCCTGGCTTGGGTTCATGCACCGCTGCCTCCCGCTCTGTCCTGCTCCTATCAGGCAGGGAGCACATCTTTTCTCTGATTCCTTTATAAACCTACTAACCTTGTCCCCAGACATGTCCCCAGCTAAGGGCTCAAATGTATACAATTTCTAAGACCTTCAGAGCAGGCAAGGGCCAGACGCCACCTTGAATCAGGCTGAAACTGCCTGGGCCCCCAGGACCACGGGCCCGGAATTGGTCGAACCATGAGGAGGCACTGAGCGTGGCTGCCATGTGCCCCAGAATCCGCCCCGGCCTGGAGTTCAGGGTTCTAGCTCCCCGGTGTTCACAGACTCCCTGTGTGAGCTTGGATGAGCCTTTCACCTCCCCTGGCTGTGTTTCCTCAGCTTTACTATGAAGAAGAGCCTCTGCCCTACCAGATGTCCCTCAGAACCTCGAAAGGGCTTTGAACCTGCCAAAGCCCCTCTTGAGGAGTCCCAAGCAAAGGCTCGGAGAAGGGCTGCAGTTAAAAAAGCTTTGGGTTTCTTTAATCTGGCATTTTCCGAACTAATGTGACCACAGACGTCTTTCTCGGTACAGAACCTCTTAAGCCAAGCACACGAGGAATCCCAGGCAGAGGGGTCCGACCATCATCCCCCTGGCTGCTCTTGGGTCTCAGGGTGCAGGAGGCCGGGGGTGTGAGCCTGGTCCTCAAAACCAGGTGTGCAAGGGGTTCTCTCTTCTTCCCTCTATGTCAACAGAAGTTTCTCGAGGTTCTATTCTGCCTGGCTGGTGTCAGTCTTGGGGTTTTCCTGGCTCTTTGGGGGGTTGGATGATGGTTCTGGGATTTTCTGTAGATCCAGGTCACGGTGGAGGAGTGGGGAGCAGGCATGGCACCATTGGGTCCCCGTCAGGTCCCACAGCTTGGTGGCACCCAGACCACGAGTATGTCTCAGAAGCTCTCTAGGGCTGCCCTGTCCAATCTAACCCAGAAGCCCCCCACCCATAACTTCACAGTGTGCTGGGGCGGCAGCATCGCCCTCCTTCTCCTCCCCCCAAAAGAGGGAGGGGTCAGAGTCCTCTCTAATTTGGTTTGATCCTTTTGTATTTTCAATTTGTGTTTTGAGTAGATGGTGGTCACACAGCGGAAGTACAGAAAGTATAAAAAGGTAGACAATATGAAGTCTTCCTTCTCTCCGTCCTTCAGCTGCCTACTTCCTGCCTCCCTGGAAGGAAATAGGCTTAACTGCCGTATCCTTTACACATCACACAGTTTACCCCGTTAAAGTGTGCGAGGCAATGATGCTGAGTGTGTTTGCAGACTGATGCAATCAGCACGATGATCTAATTTTAGGACATCTTCATCACCTCACACTCTCCATTCCTCCCCACCCCAGGCCTTAGGTTATCACTAATCTGCTTTCTGTCTCTACAGATTTGCCTGTATTTTTCTTTTTCTTTTTTTTTTTAAAGACTTTATTTATTTATTTGACAGACAGAGATCACAAGATCACAAGTAGGCAGAGAGGCAGGCAGAGAGAGGGAGGAGGAAGCAGGCTCCCTGCTGAGCAGAGAGCCCGATGCGGGGCTCGATCCAGAAACTCTGGAATCATGACCGGAGCCAAAGGCAGAGGCTTAACCCACTGAGCCACCCAGGTGCCCCAGATTTGTCTGTATTTTTCTTAAAAAGATTTCTTTATTTATTTGGGGAGTAGGGCAGAGAAAGAGGGAGAGAGAGAATCTCAAGCAGATTCCCTGCTAAGCACAGAGTCAGACACAGGGCTCCATCCCAAGAGCCTGAGCTCGAAACCTGAGCCAGAGTCAAGAGTCAGCCACACAACCGATTAAGCCACCCAGACACACTTAAGCTCCTGTTTTGGACAACTTTATAAAAATCGAATGTGGTTTTATCCAATTGGGGCACCTGGGTGGCTCAGTCATTGGGTGTCTGCCTTCACCTCAGGTCATGATCCCAGGGTCCTGAGATCAAGCCCCACAACAGGCTCCCTGCTCCCTCCTCTCCTACTCCCCCTGCCTGTGTTCCCTCTCTGGCTGTGTCTCTCTCTGTCGAGTAAATAAAATAAAAATCTTAAAAAAAAAAATCCAATGTGGGGCACCTGGGTGTCTCAGTGGGTTAAGCGCCTGCCTGCCTTTGGCTCGGGTCATGATCCCAGGGTCCTGGGATCGAGCCCCACATCGGGCTCCTTGCTCAGCAGGAAGCTTGCTTCTCGTTTTCCCTCTGCCTGCTGCTTCCCTTGCTTGTGCTCTCTCAATCTCTCTCTGTTTCTCTGTCAAATAAATAAATAAAATCTTAAAAAAAAATCCAATGTGGTGTTTTGCAAACTGCCTTCTTCCTCCTAGCATGATGTTTTTAAGCTTCATTCATTTTGTAGTATATATCAGCACTTTTTTCCTTTTTATGGCCCAATAATATTCCATTTAATAGATATACCACATTTTACCCATTCATCAATTGATGGACATTTGGGTTGTTTCTGCTTTTTGGCTATTATGAATAATGCTGCCATGAACACTCGTGTTCAAGTATTTGGGTGGACATGTTTTCATTTGTCTTGGAGCGGAATTGCTGGGTCTTAGAGCAATTCTCTGCTTAACACTTTGAGGAACTACCAAACTGTTTTCCATGGTAGCTGTACCATTTGATACTCTTGCTTCCTGTATGAGGGTTCTAGTTTCTCCACATCCTCAGGAACACGTGTCATTATCCCTTTGTTCATTACAGTCATTTTAGTACGTATGTCAGTGTGGTTTTGATTTGCATTTCCCTATTGACATGTGATGTTGACCATCTTTTCATGAGCTTAGTAGCCATTCACATTATCTTTTTGGAAAAATGACTAACTCCTTAACCTATTTTTAAATTGGGTTGTTTTTCACTATTCAATTATAAGCATTCTTTTATATATTCTGGATCCTCCAACATATATATGGTTTGCAAATATTTCCTCCCACTCTGTGGATTGTCCTTTTATTTTCTTGATAGTATTCTGTGAAACACAAACGTGTTTAATTTTGATAAAGTCCAATCTCTCAATCTTCTCTGTAGCCATTTATGCATTTGGTGTCATTGCCTAACCCCAAAGCATGAAGATTCACTTGTTTTCTTCTAAATTTATCATTTTAGCTCTTACATTTAGATCTATGATCACTGGGAGTTAATTTTTGGGTATGGTGGGAGGTAGGAGTCCAAATTTCCTTTTTTTTTTAAAGAAAGGATTTATTTATTTATTTGAAAGAAAGATCACAAGTAGGCAGAGAGACAGGCAGAAGGAGAGAAGGAAGCAGGCTCCCCACCAAGCAGAGAGCCCGATACAGGGCTTGATCCCAGGACCCTGGGATTATGACCTGAGCTGAAGGCAGAGGCTTTAACCCACTGAGCCACCCAGGTGCCCTAGGTGTCCAAATTTCCTGTTTTACACATGTCTATCCTATTCTCTCAGCAATCTTTGTTGAAGACTATCCTTTCTCCCATTGAGTTGTCTTGAAACCCTTGTTGAACATCAATTGACTATAAATGTTAGGCTTTATTAATGGACTCTCAATTCTATTCCATTGGTCTATGGTTATCTTTATGCCAGTACTACACTGTCTTATTTATTATTGCTTTGTAGTAAGTTTTGAAATTGAAAACTGTCTCTTCCAACTTCCAAAAAAGTTCTTCTTTTTTGAGATTGCTTTGGCTCTTCTGGGTCTCTTGCATTTCTATATGATTTAAGGATCAGCTTGTCAAATTCTGCAGAAAAGTCAGCTGTGATTTTTTTATTAGGATTGCATTGACTCTGTAGAATAATTTGGGGAATATTGCCATTTTAACAATATTAAGTCTTTCAATCCATGAATATGGGATGTCTCTCCATTTATTTAGGTTTTTTAAGATTTCTGTCAAAAAAATTTGTAGTTTTCAATGTACACAAGTTTGGCACTCTTTTGTTAAATTTATTTCTAAGATTTTTATTTAAAACACCATTTTTTTTGTTTCTTGTATTTCTTTATAATGTTTCTTTGTATGTATGCTAACACTTAACAGATTTGAACTTTCCCCCTTTTTGCAAAAAGGAAGGAAGGAAGGAAGGTAGGTCCGACCCTATGAACTATGCTGTTATGTACAGTATTTTTGTTTTTGTTTTTCCACATAATATATCTTAGAGTTCTTTTCATAGCAATATACAAAGAGCTTCGTAATTCTTTTTTTAGAGATGCATGTAGTCCTGTATATAAGCATACTATAATTTACTCATTCAGTCCTCTATTGATGAGCATTTCGGTTTTTACCAATCTTCTGCTATTACAAACATTGCTGCAGTGAATTTATTATTTCACACTCTGGGATAAATCCCAAAGTTTAATCACTGTATCACTGGTAAATGCATCAGTAATTTTGACAAATGTTGCCAAATTGACCTCCACGAGGGTTATCCCTACCCACCCCTGCCTACTTTCCATACTGAACTGGAGTGCCAGTTTCCTCATGACTTTGTCATTAGAAGGTATTATTAAGCTTCTGGATTTTTAAGTCCATTAAAGGGAAGATAGTATCAGCATGGTTGTCTTTGGAATGAACCAGACATCTTTATGATGTTTTTCCCTGTCTGTGAACTGTCCACTGTGTTTGCTCAGTTTTCTATTGGGTAACTGGCTTTTCCCCTTCTATTTACAGATATGAACTGCAATGTTTTGTTCTCACTTTCTATTTGCCTTTAGACTTTTCTGAAGGCATTCTTGGTCGTGTTTGGGGTTTTTTTGTTTGCTTGTTCTGTGAAGTCTATTTTATCAGTCTTGTCTTTTACGGATTTTGGATATGGGGTCATAGTTAGAAAGGCCTTTCATACTCCAAGGTTACAAAGAAATATCAGGGCATTTTTTTTCTCTAGAACTTTTGTAATTTTATTCTTTTTCACACTTAAATCTTTGGGCTGGTGGTTTTGTTTTTGTTATATATATATATATATATACACACACATATATGTATATGTGAAGTTATTTACATAGATACATACACATGTATATATGTGTATATGTGTGTGTGTGTGTATAAATATATATATATGAAATTATTTCCTGTGCTGGTTTCTGGTCCACTTACTTTGTCTATTCCAGGAATCCTCTCCCCTAAGTTTTAAAAGCAAAAGCCAAGATTTTTGCTTTTCCCTCTCTCCACTCCAGGACACTTCTGCCCTGAGTCCTACTTGAATGGAGGAAATGCAGGCAGGAGAGGGGGAAGAGTAAAACTTGAATATTGTCCCAGCCCAGCTGCCTATAACACAGTGCAAAAATGGAGACTGCTTTTCATTCCACAAATCTTTACTGAGGACAGCAATGTGCAAGGTCATTTATGAGCATTTATCAAGGACCTACTATGTCCTGGTATTATGGAAAGCACAGACTCAGAGATGAATGAGACAGTGAAATGAGGCAGAATGGCTACACCTTCAAATGTAAGTTACAAAACAAGAAATATGACCAGGTAGACATGCTCAGACCACAAGGTCATCCAGGAAGACACATGTGAGACAGCTCAGAGGAGAGGAGAGGCAAGAGGATAAGACAGGTATGGGGGCAAGTGTTTTTAGAAAATTATGATGCTTAAGCTACAAGTTGAGGCTGCGGGAGAAGTTCCCAGGCCTGGAGGGCTAATTCGAGGATATACCATTATTAATAAAAATATTCTATCATTATAAGAGATTCTATGGTTTTATATTACTATAAAATGATTATAATTGTGACTATAATTAATCCATTATATTTTATACCACTTGTATCAGACAAGTAACCAGCACTTGGCAGCTGTGTCTCAGACCAGTTACATGCATGTCACATACACATCCTTGCGAGAACTTTCTCTGCAGAGGAAAGCCAATATCCTCCATTTTGCAGATAAGGAAAGCTGAGGTTGTGTGCTGTTTCCCAAGGTGATTCAGTGGTGAGTTGTGGTTTCCCCACCACACGTACTTTGGTTCTCTCAAAGTTCAGCCACTGAACTGTGGCAAATCAATTTTCAAAATGAGCTAACAGGAGGCAAAAATTATAATAGGTAGAAATGGTCATCCCCTTTTTATAAACCAAAACTGAGAAAGTGACTTGACTAGGATTCCCAAGACCCAATTTAGTTCTGACTTAAATCCTGTGTGGGGACAGTGGGCTCACCACCCTGAGAATCTCTGAAAGGTAGTTTGGGGTGGGGGCTGGCTGAGGTCAGTCTCCAACCTGTATTCAGTATTTCAGAAGAGCCTGGTAGGAAATCAGTTACAATGAACTGAAATGAAAAGCCACCTTCTCATTCCCTTCTTTGTCTCTTCCCATCACCTTGTCCTCTTACCTCTCCCACCACCCCAACCCCTCTACCTCCTCTTCCTTCTTCTTCATGTAAATAAAAGCGAGGTTGTAAGTGGTCATTGCCTGTTCTCCTGCGGGTGCCCCAGGTGTCAGGCTGTGACCTCCTCCGGGACACGCACCCCATCTCTTCACATTGGAATCCCCTCCTGACCTCACCCCACCGGTGACAGCCTAGCTCAAAGCCCCCAGTTCACATTGTGTTTACTTAAAGACTGGATGAGAAATTCCTCCCGTCTTGAAGTTGTTTTTGTCCTTTCTTTTCAATTCAAGATTTTTTTGACAAAACTGGAAAGAGTCAGAAGGAGGACCTGAGATTTTACATCCCTCCTGTTCCTTTCTCATGGGGATGGGACTCTCTCCCCACCATAGAGAGAGATATGGAGTTGTCTTAGACCCTTAGGCAGGAATTTGCCCTTTTATTCTTCCCTTGACTCAGGCCCAGGCCTTGGCCAGCACAGTACTCCATATTGCAAGGAGTGGCAGTATTAATAAGGGCAATAGCTCAGAAGGTTAACCTTTTACTAATAGCCCAGTACGATGCCAGGCAAAGCAGCTGCCATGCATGAAATGTTCACATTGGCCATATAAAGTAAATAATAATATCCCTATTTTACAGATGGGGACACTGGGGTTCCAGGAGGTGACGTTCTGCCCAAGACCACAAAGTTAGGAAGTGCTGGGCCCGGGATACATAGTCCAGTGGTTCCCAGTCCTTGCTACCTGATAGCTTCACTGGGCTCACTCTCAAAGAGTCTCAGAATATAATAGGCATACAGTGCTAGTTCTTGACTTTCCAATTTTATATACTATGTATTAACTTCTTACATTGTAAGACAAGAACTCAATTCTTACATCACCGTCTGTGTCCGCACAACCTCTCCTCCACCCAGTCTCCCAGAGCCCTGCCTTTAGTTAGACCCATGGAGACTGTGAGCCCGTCTGATACAGACAATGGAGCTGACCGGATGATGGATGGAACAGCAACAGCAGTGTACTCAGCCAGCCTGGCACATTGTGTGGTTGAATCCATCAACACCACAAATGCCTTTGGATCCCTTCAGCCAACCCAGCTGTTCAAGGATAGACTGCTCTCTTTGCTGTCGGCTAATCAGTTGCCCCCAAATGTAAAATGCTCTAGAGTTCTGTTCTTCCTTTTATTCATCCTCTCTTGTAAGTCCCAGTATTGCCTTTGTTCATTGACAGTGGTCTAATGGCTATCTCCACTCACACAAATGCGTAACATTTGTTACTCATAATTCAAAGTCTCTGAGTTACTCATGGACTGTTGCTCACACATTTATGATGTTGTGGATTTTGTTCCCAGCGGAACCATACGGGTTCTATGATTTCCCTGGGCTTGATAGCGCCTCAGTTTTCTCTGTGCGTATCAGTAATTTATCCGCAGCTCTGTGACAAGCTCAACCTGTCAGTTGGCCAAACATACTCACTTGTCTATTATTTCAACGTTTTCATTGGAGACCTTTCTTCCCTCTTTTCTTTTTTAGCTGGGAGAGGATTCCCTCTAGGCCTATAAATGCTGTCCCCAGAGACTTCTTTCATCATCATTCTGAGAATTTTAACTTCATCTCTTTGCTGAGATGGAGCCACTCTTTCTCCCCCTCTCCTCATTGTTTTGTTTACTCCCTACATTTGATGGAGCATATCCCCCAGTAGCTCACCAGGAAATGGTGCATGGATGGAAGATAAACTTTTTTTTTTTTTTTTAAAGATTTTATTTATTTATTTGACAGACAGAGATCACACGGAGGCAGAGAGGCAGGCAGAGAGAGAGGAGGAAGAAGGTTCCCCGCTGAGCAGAGAGCCTGATGCGGGGCTCTATCCCAGGACTCTGGCTGGGATCATGACCTGAGCTGAAGGCAGAGACTTCAACCCACTGAGCCAGCCAGGCGCCCCAAGATAAACGTTTTTGAGACTTTGTGTGTCTCATAACATCTTTATTTGACCACATACTTGATTAATAACATGCAGTGTTCTAGACTGAAAATATTTCTCTTTTTTTTTTAAGATTTTATTTATTTATTTGACAGAGAGAGATCACAAGTAGACGGAGAGGCAGGCAGAGAGAGAGATAGAAGGAAGCAGCCTCCCTGCTGAGCAGAGAGCCTGATGCGGGCCTTGATCCCAGGACCCTGAGATCATGACCTGAGCCGAAGGCAGTGGCTTAACCCACTGAGCCACCCAGGTGCCCTAGACTGAAAATATTTCTATCATAAATTTGGAGCATTGTTCCCTATCTTTTCCTTCTGGTTTGCTTTTTGTGTGTGTGTGTGAAATATACAGAATAAAATTTAGCATTTTAGTCATTTTTAAGTGTACAACTCAGTGGTGTTAAGTACACGCACAATGTTTTGGAACCATCACCACTATCTACCCAAAACTTTTCATCCTCCCAGTTCCCTTCCCCACCCCCAGTGCCTGGTAATCTCTAGTCTGCGTTCTGCCTCTGTGAACTTGCCTGGTCTGGGTCCCTCACTCAAGTGGAATCATATAATGTTTGTCCTTTTGTGGCTGGCTTATTTCACTAAGTATAAGATCTAGAAAGTTCTTCCATGTTCCTCCATGTGCCAGTGCTTCACTCATTTTAATAACTGGATAATATTGCAGTGTACATAGCTCTTTTTACTTATTCTTTCATCTAATGATAAACACTTGGGCTTTCCACATTTTGGCTATTGTGAATAACGCTGCTGTGAACGCTGGTGTACAAGTGTCTGTTTGAATCGCTGTTTTGAGTTCCTTGCGGTGTATTCCTAGAACTGGAATTGCTGGGCCCAACGTTAGCTCCGTATTTAACTTTTTGAGGAACTGCCAAATTGTTTTCTATTGTGGTTGCCACCTTTTGCATTCCCATAATCAATACATGAGGGGTCCGATTCCTCCATGTTCTTGTCAACACTTGTTATTTTTCCCTTTTTTGAAAATAGCCGTTCTAATGAACATGAATGAACATATCTCACTGTAGTTTTGATTTGAATTTCTCTAATGACTGATGATGATGACTATTTGTATATGCTTATAGGCCATTTGGATGTCTTCTTTGGGAGAAATGTCAATTCAAGTATTTTGTCCCTTTTGGCTTGACTCGTTTCATTTTGGTTCTTGAGTCTTGGTAGTTCTTTATATATTCTGCATATTAATCCCTTTTGGGGATTTCATTTTGGTTCTTGAGTCTCAGTAGTTCTTTATATCTTCTGCATATTAATCCATTATCAGAGATATTTGCCCCCATTCCGTGAGCTCCCATTTTTCACTCTCTTGATACGCACAGAAGTTTTAAATTTTTATGAAATCCAGTCTATCTAGGTGTTGTATCAAAAGTGTCATGGCCAGATTCAATCCGTGAAGACCTTCCCCTCTTTTCTTCTAAAAGTTTTATAGTTTCAGCCTTAACTTTAGGTCTCTGATGCATTTTAAGTTAATTTTTGTATATATTGTAAGGTAAGGGTTCAACTTCATTCTTTCACATGTGGATATCCAGTTTTCTCAGCACCATTTATTGAAGATTGTCCTTACCCCACTGAAATATTTTGGACCCCTTTTGAAAGTCAATGGATTGTTTCTGTGAGAGTTTATTTCTGGTCCATTTCTGTACCATTCCACTGTTCCAGGTGGCCGTCATCATTCCGGTATTATACTACTTAACCGTTTACTTTAGCTTTGCAATAAGTTTTGAAATCAGGAAGTGCTGGTCCTTCAACCCATCTTTTTAAAAAATTTTTACTTTTTAAAAAGATTTTATTTATTTATTTGGCATATATATATAGAGAGATCACAAGCAAGGTAAGCAGAGAGAGAGAGGGGGAAGCAGGCTCCCTGCCGAGCAGAAAGCCTGATGCAGGGCTTGATCCCAGGACCCTGACATCATGACCTGAGCTGAAGGCAGAGGCTCAACCCACTGATCCACCCAGGTGCCCCCCTCCAACTATTCTTATTCTTCAAAGTTGTTTTGGTTTATTCAGGGTTCCTTGCAATTCCATATGAAGTCTTAGGATGAATTTTTGTATTTGTATAAAAAAGTTACTGGGATTTTGTTAAGGATTACATTGAATCTGTAGATCACCTTGGGTAGTATTGCCATCTTAATATTAAGTCTTCCAGTCCATGAACATAGGATGTCCTTGTTTAAGTCTTCTTTAATTTCAGTAATGTTTAGTAGTTTTTTGGTGAATGTGTTTTTGCTACCTTGGTTAAGATTATTTCTAAGCATTTTATTCTTTTTTTATGCCTTTGTAAATGGAATTGTTTTCTTAATTTCCTTTTAGAATTGTTTGCTGCAAATATATATATTTGTGTTTCGATTTTATCCTACAACTTACCATTAGCTCTAATAACGGTGTGTGTGTGTGTGTGTGTGTGTGTGTGTGTGTGTGTGTAACTTTTAGGGACTTTACATATAAGATCACGTTATCTGTGAACAGAGATAATTTAACTTTCTCCTTTCCAATTTAGATGTCTTATTTCTTTTTCTTGTCTAATTGCTCTAGCTAGAACTTTCAGTACTATGTTCAATTGATGCAGTGAAAGTGGTCATTCTTGTCTTGTTGCTGCTCTTAGGAGGGAAGCTTTCAGTCTTCCACAATTGAGTAGGATGTCAGCTGTGAGTTTTTCATATATGGCTATAATCATATTGAGGAAGTTTTCTCCTATTTTTGCTTTACTGTTTTATTTTTTTGATTATGGAAAGGTTTTGGATTTTGTCAAATGCTTTTTCTGCACCAACTGAGATGAGCATACAGTTTTTCTTTTCATTCTTTTAATGTGGTATATTATGCTGATTAGTTTTTGTGTAATGAACCATTGTTGCATTCCAAGAAAAGAAAACCCCACTTTTTTGTGGTGTAGAATCCTTTTAATATAGCTTTTGGAATTTATTTGCTAATATCTTGTTGAGGATTTTTACATCTGTGTTCATAAGACATATTGGTCTGTAATTTTCTTTTCTTATTTTGTCTTTCTGAGGCTTTGGTAGCAGTGTAATGCTGACCTCATAGAATGAGTTAAGAGGTATTCCCTCCTCTTCAATTTTTTTAGAAGAGTCTGAGAAGTATTAGTGTCAATTCTTCTCTTAAGTGTTTCATCGGACTCACCAGTGACACCATCTGCTCTTGGGCTTTTCACTGAGAGGTTTCTGATTACTGATTCGATCTTCTTACTTGTTACATATAGGTCTGTTCGGGTATTCCTTTTTCATGTCAGTTTTTGTAAATTGTATGTTTCTAGGAATTTGTTTATCTAGGTTACTCAATTAGTTCAATGTATAATTGCTCATAGTATTCTCATAATCTGTAAAATCTGTAATAATATCCCACTTTCATTTTTTTATCTCTTTTTTTCCCCATTTTATTTTATTTTCATCATGGTAAGTGTACTGTATAATCCCCATTATCTATTTCACCCATCCCCCACCCACCTTGCCTCTGGTAACCAACAGTTTGTTCTCCATAGTTAAGTCTGTTTCTTGGTTTGCCTCTCTCTCTCTTTTTTTCACCTTTGCACATTTGTTTTGTTTCTTAAATTCCATATATTAGTGAAATCATACAGTATTTGTCTTTCTTTGACTGACTTATTTTGCTTAGCATAATACTCTCCAGCTCCATCCATGTCTTAGCAAATGGCAAGATTTCATTCTTTTTTTATGGCTGAGTTGTACGGCATTGTCGATATATACCACATATTCATTTGTTTATCCATGAACACTTGGTCTGCTTCCATGGCTTGGCTATTGTAAATAATGCTGCAATAAACACAGGGGTGCATGTATCCCTTTATATATATATATATATATATATATATATATATATATATATATATATATATGTGTGTGTGTGTGTGTGTAAATACCTAGTAGTGCAATTCCTAGATCACAAGGTAGTTCTATTTTTTTTTTTAAAGATTTTACTTATTTATTTGACAGAGATAGATAACAAGTAGGCAGGAGGGTAAGCAGGCTCTGCGCCCAGCAGAGACCCCGATGCGGGGCTTGATTCCAGGACCCTGAGATCATGACCCGAGCCGAAGGCAGTTGCCCAACCCACTGAGCCACCCAGGTGCCCCAATAGTTCTATTTTTAATTTTTAAGGAACCTCCATATTGTTTTCCACAGTGGCTGCACCAATTTTTATTCCCACCAATACTGCTAGAGGGTTCCTTTTTCTCCACATCCTCACCAACAGTTCCTATTTCTTGTATTTTTTATTTTAACCATTCTGACAAGTGTAAGGTGATATTTCATTGTAGTTTTGATTTGCATTTCCCTGATGATGGGTGATGCTGAGCATCTTTTCATGTCCCACTTTCATTTCTGACTTTAGTAATTCGAGTTTTCTGTTTTTCTTAGTCAGTTTAGTTAAGGTCTGTCAATTTTGTTAATCTATTCAAAGAATAAACTTTCAGTTTTGTTGATTATCTGTAGTACAGTTTTTCCGGTTCTATATTTTATTTATCTCCACTCCAATCTTTATTAGTTCTTTCCATCCAATATCTCTGGGTTTAGTTCACTCTTCTTTTTCTAGTTCCTCAAGGTGTACAGTTAGGTTACAATTTGAGAATTTCTATTTTTTTTTAAGATTTTATTTATTTATTTATTTGACAGAAAGAGAGAGAGAGATCACAAGTAGGCAGAGAGGCAGGCAGAGAGAGAGGGGGAAACAGGCTCCCCACCGAGCAGAGAGCCCGATGCAGGGCTGGATCCCAGGACCCTGGGATCATGACCTGAGCCAAAGGCAGAGGCCTTAACCCACTGAGCCACCCAGGCACCCTGAGAATTTCTATTTTTTTAGTGTATGCATTTGCAGCTACAGATATCTCCTTCAGCCTTACTTTCCAGTATCCCATAACTTTTGGTAAGTCATGTTTTCATTTTCATTTATCTCCATATTTTTCTAATTCTCCTTGTGATTTCTGCTTTGATACGGCAGCTGTTTAAGAGTAGGTTGTTCAGTTTCCACATATCTGTGAACTTCCCAGTTTTCCTTCTGTTATTGATTTTTAGTCGCATTCCATTTTGATCAGAAAAGATATTTTGAATGGCTTCAATTTTTTAGAACCTGTTAAAATTTGTTCTGTAACCTAATATATGGTCAGTTTTTTATTTTATTTTAAAGATTTTATTTATTTATTTGATAGAAATCACAAACAGGCAGAGAGAGGGGGGAAAAGCAGGCTCCCCGCTGAGCGGAGAGCCCATGCAGGGCTTGATCCCAGGACCCTGAGATCATGACCTGAGCCGAAGGCAGAGGCCTAACCCACTAAGCCACCCAGGCGCCCCTTGTTTTTTATTTTAAAAGAAAGTGAAGGGGGAAGAGGCAGAAGGGCAGAGGGAGAGAGATACTCTTAAGCAGACTCCATGCCCAGTGGATCCCAACTTGATCTCACAACCTGAGATCATGATCTGAGCCAAAATCAAGAGTTGGACATTTAATGGACTAAGTCACCCAGGTGCCCCTATGATGTAATATATGGTCTATCATAGAGAATATTCCATGCACACTTGAGAAGAACATGTATTCTGCTGTTGTTGAGTGTAACGCACTGTGTATGTTCATTATACATCATTGGTTTATAGTGTTTATTTGTAGCTCGTTTATAGTATCATTCAAGTCCTCCATTTCCTTATTAATCTTTTGCCTGGTTCTGCTATCCATTACTGAAAGTGGGTATTGCCATATCCAAATATTACTGCAGAATTATCTTTTTCTCCCTTCAATTCTGTTAATTTCTGTTTCGTATATTTTGGGGCTCCGTTATTAGGTGCATGTATGTTTATTGTGGTAAAACTTTTTATTGATATATTTTGTCCTTCTTTGTTTCTTATAACCTTATAATCTTTGTTTCTTATAACTTTTGCTTAAAGGCCTATTTTGTCTGACAATAATAATACCACCTTGGCTCTCTTTTGGCTATTTTTTGCATGGAACATATTTATCCACTGTTTTTACTTACAATCTCTTTTTAAGATTGTTTTGTACAATCTCTTTATTATTTTTTTATCTAAAGTCTCTTGTAGACAGCGTATAGATGGAGGCTCTCTTCTTTTTTTAATACAATCTGCCAATTTCTGTCTTTTAAAGTTTATTTGTTTTTAACATTTTATTTATTTATTTGACAGAGAGAGATCACAAGTAGGCAGAAAGGCAGGTGGGGCGGGGGAGCAGGCTCTTCACCAAACAGAGAGCCCGATGCAGGGCTCGATCCTGGAACCCCAGGATCATGACCTGAGCCAAGGGCAGAGGCTTAACCCACTGAGCCACCCAGGCACCCTGAATTTCTGCCTTTTAATAGAGAAATTTAGTCCATTTATTTTGATGTGGTTACTAATAAAAAAGGATTTTCTTCTCTCATTTATCTGTTTTCTGTATGTTTTATATATTTTTTGTCTTGCTGTCCCTCCATTGCTATCTTTTTAGGTATCTAGTTAGTTACTCATGTGTAATATTTGATTTGCCTTTTCTTTCTTCTTTTGTATTTTTTAAAGTTATTTTCTTAGTGGTTATCTTGAAGATTACAATTAAATCTTAAACTCATAAAAACTTGATTTGAAGACTAACTTAGTTTCAATAATACACACATATTCTCTTCTTATATCTCTGTTTCTTCCTATTTATATTGTTATCGTCACAGATAGCCTCTTTATACATTTTTAAAAAGATTTTATTTATTTATTTGATGGAAAGAGATGGAACACAAGCAGGGGAAGTTGGAGAGGGAGAAGCAGTCTTCCTGCCAAACAAGGAGCCCAATGTGGGCCTCGATCCCAGGAGCCTGGGATCAAGACCTGAATGGAAGGCAGTTGCTGAACAACTGAACCACCCAGGCACCCCACCTTTTTATACATTTTATGCCCATTAACATAGATTTATCGTCATTATTTCATGCACTGTTTCATTAAATCATATAGGGAAAAAAAGAGGAGTTACAAATCACTCAAAAAGTACAATAATACTGGCTTTTATAATTACCTATGACGTTATCTTTACCAATGTCCCTTATCTGTTTTTATGACTGTGTCTATGTCTAGGGTACTTTCATTTCTGCAAAAAGGACTCCTTTTAGCATTCCATGTTTGGCAGGTGTAATGAATGAGGGTAATGGACTCCCTTGGCTTCTATTTATCTGGAAATGTCTTAATTTTCCCTTCATTCTTGAAGGATAGTCTTGCTGGCTATATAATTCTTGGTTGGCAAATACTTCCTTTCAGGACTTCACATACATCATCCCACCAACTCCTGGCCTCCATGGTTTCTGAGGAGAAATTAGCTGTTAATTGTTTTTAAAGATCACCTGTATGTGACAAGTTGTTTCTCTGTTTCAGGTTTTACAATGTTCTCTTTGTCTTTGTGTTTCCTCGTTTTTATTACAAAGTGTCTCAGTATGGGCTCTTTGAATTTATCTTATTGAGAGTTCTTTGAGATTTTTGAATGTGTATATTTATGTCTCTTAAGATTTGAGAAATTTTCAGCCATTATTTCTTCAAATATAGTTTATGTCCTTTTCTTTCTCTCCTTCTGAAACTCCTATAAACTTATGGTGGCATGTTTGATGAGGCTCCACAAGTCCCCCAGAGTCTGTTCACTTGTCCTCATTTTTAAAAAAAAACTTTGCTTTCTCAGACTAAACAATTTAATTGTTTTATCTTCAGGTTCACTGATTCTTTCTTTTGCCTTCTCAAATCTGTTGTTGAACACCTTTAGTGAGTTTTTAAAAATTTCAGTTATTGGACTTTTCTTCAACTCCAGAATTTCCATTTGTTTCTATTGTTCAATAGATTATTTTTAGAGCAGTTTTGGGCTCACAGAAAAATTGAGTGGGAAGTACAGAGAATTCCCCTACACCTCATACTCCCAAACATGCCCAGCCTCCTATACTATCAGCGTCCTGCAATAAAGTGATACATTTGTTACAAGCAATGAGTCTACATTAATACATCATTATCACCCAAAGTCCATAAGTTTACATAAACATTTACTTTGGTGTTGTACCATCTATGGGGTTTCACAAATATGTATAAGGACGTGTATCCACCATGATAGTATCATACAGATTAGTTTTCATGCCCTATAAAATCTCCTGCACTCCACCTTTTTTTCTCCCTCCTCAAGCCCCTGACAACCACTCATCTTTCTACAGTTTGTATGGTTCTGCCTTTCCTAGAATATCATATAGCTAGAATCACATAGTAGCCTTTTCAACTTAGCTTCTTTCAGTTACTAATATGCATTTAAGATTCCTCCATGTGTTTTCATGGCTGATAACTCATTTCTTTTTAGTGTTGAATAAATTCCATTGTTTGGATATACTGTTGTTTATTCATCCATGTACCTACTGAGGGAAACCTTGCTTGCTTCCAAGTTTTGGTTCCTTCTTTTACAACTTCTATCTCCTTATTCATATTCTCATCCATCATTGTTTTTCTGATTTCCTTTAGTTCTTTGTCCATAGTTTTCTTTAGCTCATTGAATATATTTAAGACCATTGATTTGACATATTTGACTAATATTTCTAATGTCTAGACTTCTTCATTGATAATTTGTGTCAATTTTTTTTTCTGTGAATGTGTCATATTTTCCTCTTTGTATGTTTTGTAAGTTTTCTGAGAACTGGACATTTTGAGTATTATGTTGCAGTAATTCTAATTCTCTCATTCCTCAGGAATTTTTGTATCTTGCTTGTTGATGGCTAGAGTCCATTTGTGGCTTTTTCAAACTACATTTGAAAATGTGTGTTTATTGCCTGTGGTCACTGAAGTTTCTGTTCCTTCATCTCTGCAGTCAGCCAGTAACCTGACAAAGATTTCCTTAAAAGTCTGGCTACCAAAGAGGAGGGGGGGGGAAGTACTGTCTCTTTAAATCTCCATGGAACACTTGGGGTGCCTGCGTGCCTCAGTCAGTTAAGTGTCTGTCTTCAGCTCAGGTCATGATCTCAGAGTCCTGGACAGAGTCCTACATCAGGCTCCCTGCTTGGTGCGGAATCTGCTTCTCTTCCTCTGCTCCCCTGCCACCCCCTGCTCTTGCTCTCCCTCTCTCCCTCTCTCTCAAGTAAATAAATAAATAATCTTTAAAAATATAAATAAATCCCCATGGAAGCCACTTCAGCTGATGGGGGTTGAAACAATTGCCACCAGCCTGTGTGTTAATCACTCACTGATCAAAAAGAGCAAAGAGCAGTCAGAACCTATAGTCCCAATATTTGGAGGACAAGGTCTCTCTTGCCCATCTAGATTCCAGCAAGTTGGACTAGCAATATGACCAGTTGCTCCCACTGCTGCATACATGGGGCTGGAGACTGAGGAATGGTAGTCACCAACACGAAATAGGCTGAAATGCACCAAAATTCCAAAAATTTACCAGTATCTTCATCCAGCTTTCCCCTGCATAAGTCCAGAGTTCCACAACAGTTACTTAAGAGGGTTGCTGCCTGCTCAACATCTGTTAGGTGGAAAGGAAGGTTACTGGAACTTCTACTCTGCCTTCTTCCCAGACATTGTTCTTACATCCTAGTTTCGATTTGAGATGTCCACGGACTTCCTTACAAAACTCCAAAACTCTGTGAGTAACCTGTTTGTTCTCAAGACAGTTTTAGAATCTGCTCTTAATCTTTGGTCCTCCTAAATTTTATGATGATGGGTCATGGCTTGTGAGAATTTGTTATGTCAGACACCTGACTGGTTCTTTGACTCTGGAAGCTATATCCTAGAAATCTGTTTTCTCTGGAACTCCCATTAGTGAACCCTTGGACTTCTTGAAATAATTCCATAATTTTCATATTTTTTTCTCTCCTTATTTTCTGGGAAATTTCTTCAATTACATCTTGCAACCCTCTTACTGATGTTTTTATTCTGGCTATTATATTTATAATTTCTAATAATTCTTATTTGTCTTATACATATTCTTTTTTAAAAGATTTTATTTATTTATTTGACAGAGAGAGAGAGCACAGCAGGGGGAGCAGCAGGGGTGGGGAGAGGGAGAAGCAAGCTCACTGAGCAGGGATCCCATTGTGGGGCTCAATCCCAGGACCCTGGGATTATGACCTAAGCTAAAGGCAGACCTTAAGGACTGAGCCACCCAGGCGCCCCAATTCTATGCATATTCTCTTCAAAAACAGTACACCATTACTTTTCATGAATGTAAAAGTTCTCCTATCATCCTGAGGATATCAGTTGTTGCTGTTGTCACCTTTTAATTTTCTTCTATTCTCTGCATTTTCTCTCTTGGCTCCCAGCATGTTCTTTCTGCCCACTTCGTTTGAATTCTCTTCCATGTAGAGGGTGTGCTCAAATATCAGGTGACATGTGGTTGGTTCTTGGTTCACAACTTAGACTTAGACTGAGGCAGAAACAGCTGCCTCAACTTAGACTGAGGCAGAAACAGCTGATCAGAAGTTCTGGGTAAACAAATGAGGTTGTTAATGTAGAAGCTTTGCTCTCAGATGGTCAAGCAGAAAAGTTGGTCATTTTCTAGAGAGAATCTCCTAGTCAGTGCCTTTAGGTCTTTTCCTTTGGGTCAGTTTTTCCAGAGTCTGCTGATTTCCTGCCAGTTGCAGGATGGGGAAGGAGATATTTTTTAAAACCTGGCCACAACACTCCTTAGGTTGTGTTTTGGAGAGAGTGGACCTTATGGCTACCCTCAGCTATGTCAGAGAAGACCACTAATCTTTTGCTTGGGTTGTCAAGAGGCCATTACCTGTCTGGGGATGGGATCTGGCTGGGGTCAAGCCTTCTTTATATAAATTTCCAACCAGTTTTCCTTACATTGTTTTGCCTTCCCACCCCCAACTGTCAGAGATACTTGGTGCGTCCCATTCCAGAGACTTCCTAGGGTTCTGTGGCTCAAATCATCTTCCTTTTCTCTGTGGGCATCAAAGGGGAGAGATCTTTATCTGAAAACAGTCCCAGTTCACATGCTTTCTGTATCCCAAAAATGTTACTCACATCTGTCCTCTGCTGCAGTAACTTTTTTCCATTCTCTCTCTCTCTCTCTCTCTTTAATTTTATTTATTTATTTAACACAGAAAGAGATCACAAGTAGGCAGAGAGGCAGGCAGAGAGAGAGGAGGAAGCAGGCTTCTGGCCAAACAGAAAGCCCGATGTGGGGCTCGATCCCAGGACCCTGAGATCATGACCTGAACCGGAGGCAGAGCCTTAATCCACTGGGCCACCCAGGAACCCCATCTATTGTCTTTCTCTTTAAGGACAAATATCTTTTTCTTGTCCTTTTAGTAGGGTTTCAAGAGGGAAGGAAGATAAGCCCCTGTGTTTAAGCTGCCACATTAAACCAGAAACCACCAGTCTCTTCTCGCTTTCATTAAAGAGTAAACAAACAGACCTGAAAAATATTTAAAAGGAGACATTGTTGGTGAAGCTAATATCATGAAATCAGGCAGAAAACTGTAGAAAAGTTGATGCATTCATATAATGGAAGACTCAGTAATACAAAATAAATGACAGATCCTTGACAGAGATGTGTCTCAGATACTTTGTGGAGCCACAAAACCAGACACAGAAGTTCAAGAATGGGCAATATTAACAACTTACAGTGATAAAAATCAGAGTAGAGGGGTGCCTTGGTGGCTCAGTGGGTTAAAGCCTCTGCCTTCAGCTCAGGTCATGATCTCAGGGTCCTGGGATCGAACCCCGCATCGGGCTCTCTGCTCAGCAGGGAGCCTGCTCTCCCCCTCCCCGCCTGCCTCTCTGTCTACTTGATCTCTGTCAAATAAATAAATAAATAAATAAATAAATAAACAAATAAAATCTTTTTTAAAAAAATTAATGGCTGAAATTCTTTTTTTTAAAAAAATCAGAGTAGAAGTAACCTCTGAAAGTATTAGATGGAAGGCAATCCAAGGGAGTCCGTAGGGTGCGAGAAATGTCTATAAATTGTACCTTGATGTGGGTTGTAGTGACACAGGTGTGTACATATGGAAAAACTCATCAAGCTGTACACTTCAGATGTGTGCACTTTACACATATCATTGTATGTGTTTCCTACCTCAGTAAAAATGAAAAAGGGAAATAAATAGACACTTATTGAATGATTGCTATTTGCTAGACATTGGCTAGATCTGCTTTTCTTTTTACTCAGTTAATGAGCACCAACTCTGTCCTGATTCTGAGAACCCAGGGTGAAAAAAAAGTTAAGAGTTCTTGCCTGCACAGCGCTCAGTTAATTGGGGAGACAGTATCCAATAGTCACACATATAAAAATGAAGTGAAAACAGTGACAAGTAAGGGGCACATCACTGTTCACAAAAAGGGGCATGTCGTAATCCGAGAAGAGAATCGGGATTTCCTGAGGAAACAAAATTTTAACAGTGGTCTAAAGGATCAGGAGAAAATAACCAGTGGAGGAGCATTTTATGCAAAGAGAACAGCATTTTGTGCAAAGGTACTGTGGTAGAAAGAGGCACATTTAAGAGGGCAAAGAACAGGGCTGAGAAAGGCACAGATGTTGTGAGAGAGGGAGGCTCAGAACAGCTGTATCACAAATGGGGAAACTGGGGCTCAAGGAAGTGAGATGGCTGCCGCAGGTCACCCAGCAAGTGCAGTTGGGGTTGGAAGCTAGCTTTGTCTGGTTCCCTCTGCTTGCTGAGACAGAGTAGGAATGTGAGTGGGAGTGGCTGTCTGGGTTCTGACCTGCAGCAGGATGACAGCTGCCCTCAAGCTCTCATGCTCCTTGCCTCTCGGCTCCACAGGGCTTGTGAAGGAGGATGGCCATGGAGCTCTGCCCTGAAGAACAGTACTGGGATTCTCTGCTGAACATCTGCTTCTCCTGCAAACCTATTTGCAGCCATCAGTTTCCACGCACGTGTGCAGCATTCTGCAGTGAGTTCTGGGGCTCAAGTCCCATGGGCTGGATCACCCCGTTCCCCCCCACCCAGAGGTCCCTCAGTCCCCATTGCAGTTGGGTGGCTGAGAAGGAGGTCATGAAAGGAGATGTACAATGTTAAATCCCTTTACTCCTCAGTCGTTCTGCTC
Organism: Mustela erminea; assembly: GCF_009829155.1. Taxonomy (NCBI): domain Eukaryota; kingdom Metazoa; phylum Chordata; class Mammalia; order Carnivora; family Mustelidae; genus Mustela; species Mustela erminea. Next base: position 12,103,171 of record NC_045631.1, on the reverse strand, counting down.
TGGCCACACTGACCGCCTTGCAGCTTCTTGAACATGCTGTTTTTTCCTGCCTCGGGGTCTTTGCACATGTTGTACCTTATGCTTGGAATGCATTTCCCTGTTAAGGCTCCTCAGCTCCCTCCTACTCAACCTTCAGGTCTGAGGCCAAATGTCAGAGGTCTTATCTGACTGCCCAATAAGAATGAGGACCTCCTTTGTCATTCTCTGTTTTGATTGTCTTTTGAAAGTCTTTATTATAGGAATTATCACAGAGAGGATAAAATAATAAATTCCTATCTACCCATTATTAGTGTTAAAATTTTTGCCTTTTTATTCCCCAGCTATTGTCTTGCTTGTGTATTTTATTTTAAAGATTGTATTTCTGGGCGCCTGGGTGGCTCAGTGGGTTAAGCCGCTGCCTTCGGCTCAGGTCATGATCTCAGGGTCCTGGGATCGAGTCCCGCATCGGGCTCTCTGCTCAGCAGGGAGCCTACTTCCTCCTCTCTCTCTCTCTGCCTGCCTCTCCGACTACTTGTGATTTCTCTCTGTCAAATAAATAAATAAAATCTTTAAAAAAATAAAAAATAAAGATTGTATTTCTTTGAGAGAGGGTGAGAGAGCACAGAGGGAGTAGGAGAGAGAGAAGCAGACTCCCTGCTGAGCAGAGAGCCTGACGCAGGGCTCAATCCGAGGACCCTGGGATCATGATCTGAGCCAAAGGCAGACACTTAACTGACTGAGAGTATCTCCACTATCCATTAATGAAGTAGAATATCCACAAATCACTCCACAAATATTCATGGAACTCTCTAGCTTCTTGAAAATAGGAAACTGACATGATTCTTCAAGGGAGTTATCACCTAATGGAAGAAATAACTATATTTCAAATGAGAAAGATAAAGTTGCATAAAATGCTACAGTTGGGAAAGACCACCTCTGGCTGATGGGCTGGGGGGCAGGGAAATATTCTTGGAGTAAATGCCACCTGAGATAAATTGTTTAGAGTTTGTAGATGTGGCAGTCAGATGGGGCAGGGCAGGGCACTCCTGGAAGAAGGACCAGTGTGGGCAAAGGCATGGAGGTGGGAAAATACAACAGGAAATATCAAGGCCCAGAGGGGAAGTTCGTGAGGTTGGCAGTGAGGGTTGGTGGTCTGGGGAGCTCAGACACCACTTGCAACAGCCACACTGGGGGCCTGAGGAGGAAAGGAGGTCACACATAAAACCCTGGAAACACCACTGTCCTCCCGTCAACTCTGTCTCATGAGTGGCAATGGCAGTGGTCCTATGTGGCTTAGTAGAACCCTGGGGCAGAGCCAGGGCAAGAAGAGATCACTGATCCCACCTGAATCTTCCCTGAGGTCCCAGTTTTATCATCTTCGTGGTCTTTTCCTCTACTCTTTTAAAGACAGAAGAGTTGATGTCTTTGTGTTGCAAAGAGGCACAAACAAATATTTTACTCAAACCTTCCATTAACCCAGCATTTACTTATTATGTGTCAGACACTGTGCCAGGAACTTCAAATCCTCATAGTAACTTTAAGAAATCAACCTTTGTCTTGGAAATGTGGGAACTGAGGCACAGAGAGGCTAAGACCCCACAACCTCAACGGATAGACTAGGGATGCTCTCAAATCTGTTTGGCCTTAAAGGCTATGTTCTTAGCCTCTATCTTGCACTGCCTCTGAAATGTGCCCCTAAAATCCCCTATGTGAGTCACATTTTCATATAAATAGAATCTTATTTTAAAGACAAGGGAAGCTTGCCCTGTGAAAGTACAGATTTCTGTTATGCATTCAAAATTGCTCTCTTAATGCAAGTATGATTGGGCTTTAGGGTGCCTGGCTTCTGCTCCTTGGCACTGATGTCTGTTTAAGCTCTTATAATTCTCATTCATTAAGACAGAAGAAACACTATTAGTGTGAGCTTTCCCAACTTTCTTCCAACCTCCTCCCTCAAGCTGCCAAGGTGGTTGTTGGCTTCCTCCTCCAATCCTATGTTAATATGAACTATGTTTTTCCTTTATGAAGTTTGAAAAATGCAAGTAAAGAACATATGTGATAATGTAATAACCTAGATTTCAATTTTAAAAGATAACTAGAAAATTCTTATATGTTTAGAAAATAAGAAATGCACTTCCAAATGATCTATAGGTCAAAGAAGCAGTATTAATGAAAAGTAAAAAATGTAAATAGTATAGGAAAAATACTACATATCAAAGTATATATTGTGGCTAAAACAGTACTTAGAGGACAATGGATAGCCTTCCATTTACATATTGGGAAAGGACTTGCATTACTCTGGAATTACCTTTGGGGAATTGAACTGCGATTTTTTAAATTTTAAACTGTGATACCCTTGAAGGCCAGCTTCACAGGGCCTACAGGTCTCTATCATCTGATAACATCACTCATTTCTGCCTCCCAGAGTCGCTCAGTTGCCGCAAGGAGGAAGGCAGGTACTATGATCAGCTCCTGAAGGATTGCATCAGCTGTGCTTCCGTCTGTGGACGTCACCCCAAGCAGTGCACATACTTCTGTGAGAACAAGTTCAGGAGCCATGTGAACCTCCCACCAGAGCTCAAGAGACAGCGGTCTGGGGAAGCCGAAACCAGGTCAGATGACTTGGGAAGGTACCAGGGAACAGAGCACAGAGGCTCAGAGGCAGGCCCAGGTAAGCCCTCTGAGGTTGACTTGATGGTGTCTGAGGGTCACAGTGGGTGGAAGGTTAGGTGCCAGGCCTAAATAAGAACGGTCTGCAAAGCAGGACGTCCAAAGTCCAGGCAAATGGCCAGAAGGCAGGGGAGGGTCATCACAGGATAGAAAAAAATTTAGGCAAAATATTTAGAAGTCTGTGGGCCAGAAGAATGCAGGAGGAAAAGAAGGTGGACTTGCTGAGAGGTGTAAGTGAGTGCATGAGCAATGCTGAGCTGGGATTCAGGCCAAGTTGATGGGTCCCAAAGTTTACTCGCTCTGCAGGAGCAAAAGACCCAGAGCGGCGTTCATGGGATTGTCACTTCCTGAGGGTAACCTGCTGCCTGTGGGACATGATTAGCTATTGCTGTTTGCAACTCCCAGTCAAGCTTATCTCTGGAGGGCAGCAGGTGGAAGCCGGGAGCCTCATGATGGCTCCAGGGCTATACCCCAGGATGTGTGGTGGGGGTGTGTAAGGACATGGCGGGGAGCCAGTGGGGTCAACAGGGCAGGTCATGTCTGAGCCCGTGGCATTCGCTGTCCCACTCCTACCACACCATAGCCAGGGATACCGCATGCCTTCCCAAGGGACTCCATGCCTTAATGACTGTGTGGCTGTGGTCTGAGTCTCCCCAGAGATCTGGGGCTTTGGTCCATTCTCCTCTGACCCCTGGTGTGCTGGTGCGGCAGAGGCTGCACGTGGTGTGGACCAGAAGCAGGCAGTACCAGGGTCACACCCCTGGAAGGCCAGGTGGGGACCTGTTGGAGAGCATGGTCTGGGGGACGCCGTGGGACCAGGCTGCCTCTGGCTGCTGCTGGGGGTGGAGCTGATGCGATCCCGGCCCCCTTGTGGGCTCCTAAATCCTGCCATCCCCCTGCTAAGTCCACATCCCTGCCAGACCTCCCCTCAACCCCTCCCCAGCTCTTTCTGCAGTCCTTCCAGACTGCCATTCCTTCATCGGACACATAACTGTGAGGGTTTGCTGTGCATGGGCAAGGCGGCAAAACCAGGAAAATCCTGTCCCTGACCCCACAGAAGCTGCGGTCTAATGGTAGAGACAGACAATGCCCGACTTAAGCAAATGAAACATTAATCTCAGTGTGTGGTGGCAACAAAACCCAGCCAGGGGTGTGACGGGAGGCAAGGCAGACTAGGGTAATGGTAGAAGCCTTGGAGTCAGTCCCTGGTTCCCCCACTAACTGTGTGACCTTGAGCAAGTTACTTAACCTCTCTGAGCCTTGATTCTGTGCGAATGAGATCATGTATCTTCATGGAGTTGTGAAGATTATAAGAGAACACTCGTCAGGATCTGTGAGTGCCCACCAAACCTACGTAACTGCTCGTGTCAAAGGAAACTGTGTGTAAGAGACAAGGTGGGGGAAGGGCTTTCCAGGCAGAGGGAACAGCATATACAGATGCTCTGAGGAGTCAGGTTGCTGTGCCATGAAGGGGGGACAAGAGCTTTGTGCTACAAGGCAAATCCGAGGAGACTGACACTAAGTCCCTGCGTCAGGGGCTCCTAGCCTCAGGCGGGACGTGGTGGTCACTCTGCCGAAGCAGGAGGGACCCCCCCCCCGAAAGTGTGAACACTTTGGCTGTTGAAATTGATGATACTACACACTGGCCAAGAGTGTACCCGATGAGGCTGCAGTGACAATGGCCTGAAAGCAAGGGGAGGGAGCCTGCCTGGGGTTTCGTGGCCAGGGGTGAGAGGTCCCCGGTGCAGGGGGACATGCGTGATTGGAATCTTCTAGAAGCTCGAGCCCCTGGTCTTTCCAGTCAGCTTGCCCCACTGTCGGCCAGAGTGGGGAGCTTCAGGTCAACATTCGGTGTCTGGCTGTTAGCCAGGGAGACGCACAGGGGTGAACTAGGTGGAGAGAGTGTCTGCTTCTCCCTGAACAGACTTCTTGGGAAGGGGAAGTGGGCACCTGAGTCAGGAGCAGGGGGAGCAGTGGAGCATCCCGGTGCCCTGGGAGAGGATCAGATGGCCCTATCGGCCAGGCTGGGGCCACTGATGCGCTCCTGGAGGCAGAGGCAGCCATAGACGAGAGGGTACAGACTGGGCTGCAGGGGGATCCCCGGAACCCCTGAAGGGTGGACACTGGCGAAGGCAGCAGGGGCCCCTAGAGCCTGTTTCTGGGAAACATGAGATCGAAGTAAATATTAAAGCAAAGGATTACCAAAGTATTGTGCAAACTGGAAGGTCAGGATGAATCTTGGTGCTTCTCTGTGAAAGCTTCAGATGGCATAATGGAGCAGTGGACTGGGGGACGGCGGACCTCCAGCCCCCAAGGAGTGCAGCTTGCGGGAGCGAGCACGTGGGGTGCACAGATACCCCGCGCTGTGCCATGGACAAAGCCACGGTCCTGGTCCCGCCACTCGGAGCTGTGCCCTCCGCGGACAGGGGAAGCAAAGACTGACCCTCAGCAGGCCATCAGTGAAGCCGAAAACGTGCCTTTCTCATCCAAGTCCACGGAGCCCCCAGATTCTATCCAGGGGCCTCCTGAGTCACAGTTTAAGTACTCCAGGTGTGTTGGGAGCAGGGCTCCCCCAAGCCTGCCGGCGCCTGGATCCAGGGAAGCTTCTGGACCATGGTGCCTACCTGTCCCCACCTGTAGTGATCATGACAGCACCTCCCTCACGGGCTCTCCTGAGGCCTCAATGGCTCTGAGATTTGGGGGCATGGGGCCTCGTCGGGCGGGAAGAGCAGAAGGCGGGTCCCGTCCTGGGTCGGCTGTGTTAGCTTCCCGCAGCTGCTCTAACACTGTGCCACGAACTGGGAACTTAAAACCACACGAATGTCCTCTCTCAGCATTCTGGAGGCCAAAAGGCTAATATCCAGAAGTAGGCAGGCCTGCGCTTCCCCCAAGGCTCTTGGGGAGGCTCCTTCCTTCTGGTGGCCCCAGGACCGCCTTAGTCTGTGGTGGCCGCCCTCTGGTCTCTGAGTCCATCTTCGCACAGCCTCGCCGTGTGTCTGTCTTCTCTCCTTCACCTATAAGGGTGCTTGTTACTGAATTTAGGGCCCATCCTAATCCAGATGATCTCTTTTTGAGATCCTTAACTTAAATACACAAAGTTGTTGTTGTTGTTGTTGTTTTTCCAAATAAGGTCATAGTTGCAGGTTATGAGGGGGCACTTCTTTGCGGGGAGGGAAGAAACCAGGGTCAAGGGAGGGAGAACCAGAAGGACCAAGAGTTCCAAGTTGGGTCTCCCCATGGGAGGGTGATACCAGCCTCGAGGGAAGCCAGAACCCTCACATAGGTCCAGACCTCTAGGGAGCATTTCACTAGAGAACTTGAATTTCATGGGCTTATGGGGTAGCAGCTATATTTCCAAGAATGGAAAAGATGCCCCGGGCACCCAAGAGGTGTGCACAGAAAAGGACTGAGAGGGAAATTCTATGGGTGGTGGAAGGGGGGGGTTGCCTCTGAGGGGTCAGAGAGGGTCCCCCAGACACACTGGAAAGGAGTGGTCAAGGAGGTCAGAGCAGAACCCAGAGGACTTTATGTCACAAAGGCAAATAAGGAAGAAAGTTCTGGAAGGAATAGGTCCCAGCACAGAGAAGGTTGCAGATGTCCAGCAGTTCTGGCCACAAAAAGGCCAGAGGACCTTCTGAAGGGCCATTTTCAGGTGTGCGTAGGTGGAGGCAGTCCTGACCTGAGGAAATGGCGGGGGGCAGGGCAAGGAGACACTCTCTCACTGTTCCTGAGGCCAAGAAGCCAGACCACTCCCTCTCCGTCTCATGCGTATCATCCTTTATCAGGCCTTTAGCACCTCCTAGTCCGTTTTAACCTAATTCCACCAGATGGGAACACACAGAAGCAGAGTGGGGGTCCGGAAGCGCAGGCTGCCCTCCAGGGCCCCCTGTGTTCACTGAGTGGCTTAGGACACCATGGCCTAGAGCGTAGAGCCTCCCATGAAGGTCACAGGCAGGGGGACTGAAAGCAGAGGAGGTGAGGATGTGCAGGACCCGAGGGGCAGCGGCATCCAGCATGGTGGCGGAGCACTGAGCTTTGGGGTACAAGCACCCCAGGGAGAAAAGGCACAAGGTGGTCCCAGCAGGATCACGGGCTTGGCAAAATGGAAGCACAACAGGCATTTAAGGAAGAGATTCATGAACCTGCAGGTCATGTGTGCAGGGTGGGAAACAGCCGTGTTCTCACGGGGGTGGGGGGTGTCAGGTCCATAACAGCTGGCGGTCAGCATCTCGGGGTCGCGGAGGACCACGCTTTTGTCTCAGGAGTTGCTCAAGGGTTCCTTATGTGTGGGACCCGAATATAGACAGGGTGGCCCTGAGGTTGGTCTTAAAAATCAGGCTGAGAAGGGAAGGGAGGAACAGGTCATGGCTGGAGGGGGCCCAGGGGCAGAACGGGGCTTCCTTTGTTAAACCTTTGAGCAAACAGAAAGACCAGGGGGCCTGGCCCAGGGGCCAGGGAGAGGGAGGCTGAACGGGGAGCAGGGGTGAGGCTGGGAGGGAGTCATCCCCCATGCCCTGCTGCCCTTCCACCAGCAGGAGGAGGTGACACCAGAAAGAAGGGGGACTCCAGGATCCCAGACCCCGATGGGGGTGGGGAGTGGAGTAGGGGATGCCCCCCATCCTTTCCCAAACTCGTCTCCCAAAACGGCAACCAAGTGTCACACACACAAGCACGCACAGACCCCACGGTGGGGGTGTCTATGGGAAAGGCCCACAGATACAGACATCTGCAGGCCCCCCAGTGACGGCAGAATGAGACTCACACTCACTGCAGGAAACCCCGTCTCAAGGTGGACATTCGGCCCAGGGCCACCACACATCCCTCTGCCTCAAAGTGGCGAGTCATAACCCCGACCACCTGGCCAGCCTGAGCCTGAGCCGGGGACCGCAGCAGTCTGGGGGAAGTTCTGTTTTTAGATATGAGATGTCTTTGAAGACAGTAAAACAAAAAACAAAAACAAAAACCAGTCTGGAAATAAACTGTCCCTGGACTGAGGCCAGCCTGGCTCCCAAGCCGCCAGAAGCCGTATGCGCTGCCCTCTGGTGGTGGTTCTCGGGAACTGCAACTGCGGCGGCTGTCCCCAGGACTTGATCTTCGGACAAGGACAGAGAATGCAACCCTTTTTCTCGCAAAAACTTTTGACTGTGCCCCTTTGCTCCTGGGGTCAGCAGACAGAGAAGTACGGGGAAAGACTTCTCTGTCCTGAGAGGGCCAGGTCACCGAGGGCCAACAGAAGGTGACTTCTGAGGTCGTGACCCAAGAGAAAACTTTGCGATTGACCAAAAGAGAGCAGAGAAGGGCACACACATGCCTTCCGTGCCCAGGAGACTTGATGCTCTCTGCTGTCAGACCCAATGCCGTGGCCCATTTGGGTGGTGCAGAAGGCAGCAAGGGACAGCTGTCCCATCAGTGGGCCTGCCAGCGTCTGGGAACATATGACACCCCCCACCCCCCCACCCCAGCCCTGCCCCCACCCCGTCCTTCTGGTTGGCCTTTTACATGGCTCGTTGGACATGTGGGTGACCAGAGGAGCTTCAACTGTTTTCCTGTTTAAATAGATGGCACACACAAATTAAAAGAAGAAGAACAGGAGGGACACCTGAGTAGCTCAGTTGGTTGAACTTCCAACTCTTGATCTCAGCTCAGGTCTTGATGTCAGAGTGGTGAGATCAAGCCCCATGTTGGGCTCCGCACTGAGCGTGGAACCGACTTCCCCCCTTTCCTTACGTAAGGCCCGGCTACAGCTCCTTAAGTGGTTCACAGCACCGCCGGCATCCAAAACGCCACCTCCCACTTTCGCTATGTATCTCCTGGGGTTTGGTCCATCTGAGGCTGACCCAGGCTTCCACTGCTCTGAACAAGGCTCCAGGGACCATCTGTGTGTGGGGGGGTGGGATGTGGCCGGGAAGTGAAGTCAGCAAATCCATGGACATCAGGAAAGTGTGTTTTCGACATTGGTAGCTGGTTCCAGCCCTCAAACTTGTCTCCGCAAACGAGGTGCTCTTGTGAGTCAGGTGGGAGGGGACCCCTGTACTTTCAATCTGCTCTTCCCTTCCTGGGTCAGGGGCTCTGTAAAGCGTGTCCTGGGGGCCGGTCACCAGCACGAGCTGGTCCCCTTGCCCCCAGGAAGCCTCTGATGGCTGGTGGGGGCAGAGGGGTGAAGAGCAGCTGGGACAGCCCCTCCCCCGCTCAGGAGCACAGTCTGGGTGTTTACTGTGGCCTCCAAAAACTTAGTGGCCTACAAATATCCCCTTCATTATCTCGCTTGGTTCTGTGGGTTCCTGGGCTCAGCTGGGCAGGTCTGGCGTCTGCTTGGACTGTCTGTGCAGCCTCAAACAGATGGGGGGCAGGGGCATGGGGTCACCTGGAGGATCTGATGCTGGGGTGGCCACGCCCCGCCCCTCCCTCAGTCTCAGGGCCCACCCTCTGCACATGGCATCTCCATGGGGCCCTCCACTGCCCTCTCAGCTGGCCTTCTCACGTGGTGGCCGGGGCTCCCAGGAGAGCAGAAGAAGGGGCTCCCCGGCCTTCAGAGGGTACACATGGTTCTGCTGCCTCAGGGAGGCCCAGCCTGGCCCTGACGTCAGGGGCAGGCTGTGGGCAGCCGGCTCTTTGGGGACCATCTGTGAACACTCGCCGCCAGGTCTCAGTGGTAGAAATGGCACTGAGAACATGTGACTGCGCAGATGTTCGGACTCTATCCTTGAGCCAGCACAGCAGCTCATTGTTGCTTCACACTCTGGTGGCTGAGCGTTGGGTCCCTGATGTGAATACAGGCCACCGGCCTCTCCCCTGCGCACCTAGTGGGAGGATGCTGTCATAGTGTCCCAGAGACGAGTAGCAGCAGGTAGGCAGACAGAAAGACCTGGGAGCTGGGAAATGCGGACGGTCACCCAGCTCTGTACTACACCCTGTTCCTCTTGTCCCTGAGGGCCTCAGTCTCCAGATCTGCAGCACCGACATAGGGTGCCCACTGGGGGGCCCTTGTGGCTGTCGTCTTCTCTTGCCATAGGACATAGCCTGGGACAGTACCAGAGCTGGATAGATACATGACCAGACAGTAATCCTATCCTGACCTGGGCTTTCCTCCAAGGAAAGGGGGCCTTTCTGGGGAAGCGTGCTTGGAGAGGCTTCCCCCTCCTCTGGGCCTCCCTGAGCTCCAGGGAAGGGACGAGAGGGACAGTGCTGCCCAGAGCACCCAGTCTCCCTCTGTAAATGCCTGGTCTCCCCCATAAGTGTCAGGGTGGCACCTGCCAGCCCTGTCACTTTACAAAACTCGAGACTCTGAGGAGCGTGTCAGGGGCGGTGTCCTTGTTACCTCCGTGTGGCCAGCCTTCGCATTGGCCCCGAGTCCGTCACACCTGCTCCCAGGGACACCTGTGAATGGGAACAGAGGGACTTTAAATCTGTTTTGTCACCTGCAAAATGGAGTGTCAAATGGGGCAGCCCCTGCAGAAGACAGTCTGGAGGGTCCTCAAAAAAACCAGAGAATTTCCACCTGACAGAGATTCCACTCCTAGGCTCACAGCGGAAAACCGAAAACATGCATCCCCACACGGCGGCCCTATTCACAACAGCAAATCGCGGCAACGGCCCAAACGTCCGTGGGCAGAGGAACGGAGAAAGATGGGTTATGACCTTACAATGGAACATTCTCGGGCTGTAGAAAGGAGTGAAGTCCTAACATGCAGGACGGTGTGGAACAGCCCTGAAATCACACGCAGCTTAAGAAGCCAGACACATACTGTATGATTCCATTCACGGGAAAGATCCAGAATAGGTACATCCTAGAGACAAAGGGGAGAGCCATGGTGCCAGGGGCTAGGGCAGGGGTGATGTGGAGTGACTGCTAGTGCGTGAGTACACAGTGGCGGAAACGTCTCCCAATCAGATGGCGGCAATGCTCGCATGACCTTGTGGATATACTCAAACGCACAGAGCTGCAAATGAGGAATGTGATGGCACATGAGCTCTATCTCAAGATCTGAAGGCGGGCTAGTCCATCTGCCTTGACAGGAGCAGGGAGTTAGAGGAGATGTTCCTGGAAGTGCTGCTGCCATATAAGGGCTCTGTGAGTGGTCCACATCTTCAGTTCATCACATGCCGGAATCAACTCTAGCCCCTCTGTCCTTCCCAGGGGCCTAGAAAGGGTCCTGATGACAGGATCCAGGAGAAATGTCAAGAGCAGCACTTTGGTTCAGGGCTGAGTCTTCCTTTCGCATCCAAACCGGAGGCTCGAGGCCCTGAGAAGTGGAGTGACCAGCAGCCCCGTTCCCCAGCGCCCCCCTGCTTTGCTATCCCAGCCTCAGAAGCAACTGGACCAGTCTCCTTCTCCAAGCACACTTCCCCAGGAAGGCCCCCTCTTGGAGGAAAGCCCAGGTCAGGACAGGATTATTGTCTGGTCATGTATCTATCCAGCTCTGGTACTGTCCCAGCCTATGTCCTATGGCAAGAGCCAATGCCACAAGGGCCGCCCCAAAGGGGTCCAGCTCTGTGCTCTCGGGAGAGAGGCCTACCAGCCTGGGGTCCAGGCGGCTGATTTCCTACAAAGTCCAGAGAAGGGTCCATACCAGCCAAGCCTCAGAGGAAGGGAACCAGCTTCTCCAGGAGCCAGACAGATGGACAGCACGCTGGGGCTGGGGGCTCTGTCTGGGGGCATGCGGTGGCCACGTGGCTTGCCTGGGCCCGGTGAGGGACAAGAAAGAGGAAACACTCCAGACAGAGCAGGGCCCTAGGCAGTAAAGGGCCTCTCCCGATCTTGGGGCCTCACATCTGTTTTGGGGCGCCCCCAGGGCTGAAGCTGAGCGCCGACCAGTTGGCCCTGGTCTACAGCACACTGGGACTCTGCCTGTGTGCAATCGTCTGCTGTTTCCTCCTGGCCGTGGCCTGCTTCCTCAAGAGGAGAGGGGACCAGTTCTCCTGCCAGCCCTCAGCCGCACCATGTCGGACCCAGGCCAAGTCCTCCAAGGGTGAGCGAGAAGTGGGCCGCACACTCCCACTGCTGTGAGACCCGCTGCGGGCCATCCCCATGACCTGGCACTGGCCCTGTTTCCAAGGGAAGAGCGTGTTGCTGGCCCTTCCTGAGAAACCCTGGTGGGGACCCTCCCTGCGGCACTTTTTCTGTCTTGGTGAAATCAGGTTCAACATCAAGACCAGAGATGGGGCACCTGAGGGAGGGTGGGTGTAGGGTGATGGCCAGGGGGTTGGCAGGGGCGCAGGGCTTCCAGGGCTGAAACCTGGAAGAGGCGGTCCCCCTCGGTGTTTGGTGAGGGGTGGGGGTGTGGGAGGAGGTCAACCAACCTAACAGAAGGGGAGCTGGCGCTGGCGCCAGGAGGGGGCGCTGCGCGTGGGGCTCGGACGGGCAGGGCAGTTTACCGTCTGCGGGAACCCTACAACCTGGCAGCCTGTGCCCTCGGTACAGGGCGGTGGAGGAAGAGTCGGGGCCAAGGCCAAAGTCAACGCCATCGCCCTCTCCCTGTCCCGCAGATCACTGGATGGAAGCTGGAAGCGCCGCGGGCACGCCGCCGGAGCCGGTGGAGACGTGCAGCTTCTGCTTCCCGGAGCGCAGGCAGCCCACCCAGGAGAGCGCGGGCGCGTCCCGGACCCCCGACGCCGCGCCCTCGGGGAGGTGGGGTCGCCTCGGCCCGTCCGCGACCGCACAGCCCTGCGCGCGCGCTCCAGACGGCGGTCTTGAGGTCCTGTGCGCGCCCGCGGAGGAGGGAGGCCCCGCCGCGTGACACGGGGGAAGGGTGAGATGGGGAGAGGGGCAGGGGTGGAGAGAAGTGGAGAGGGAGGGAGAGAGGTGCCAGGGAAGGAGGCCTGTCATGTCTTTATCCCGTGTCTCCACTGCAGGTCGCCCTCACCTACACACCTGTAGTGAAGCTATCCATGCCTGATGGACAGAGTCCCCGAGAGCCCTTCTTTAGAAATAAAACCTTCCGCGGCTGCCCACTCCTCCCTATCCATGCTTTTGGTCGTGTCTCCCCTGTGATGCCTCTGGACGTCCCACGTCTCCCGCTGCCTCGCCGGGCTCAGGGCTCCACCGCAAGGCCGCCGCCGGGTTTCGGAGGACCTGCCCGCCGACAGTCCTACCAGGCTCAAGACCCACCCAGCTTGCGGACCTACGCCTGATGGGAAGCGGCGGGTACAGGGTGGGCGGGGAGTCTGCAGGAGCTTCAGTTTAAGAGGCAAAGCCAGAGTTGGGGGAAGCCGGTGGTCCTCCTGCTGGAGGGCGGGGCTCCCCTGCATTCCTTTTACAAAATAGATTCTCCACCATGCCTCCTTAGGCTTGGCACAGCAGGGGAGAGCACTGTGCCGTGTGTGCATGGGTTTGCACGTGTGTGTGAGAGTGTGGGTGTGTAGTGGGGCGTGGGATGGACAGGACGGGGCAGACTGAGCCCAGAGCCGGCCTCTGGTGTGAAAGCCCGAGGCTCTCAGCCTGGCCCCCAACAGGAGCAGCTTCCTTTGCACACACCTCTGGCCCCATCTAGCCACCAACCTGCACTCTTAAGAATCTTTATATGGACTCCCCTTTTCCTCTAGCCCTACTCTGACCCGGTGCTAGATTTCATGCGTGCTAACACAAAGCAGTCATATGTGAGCACCCACCCACTTGAGATGTTACCTGTATTTTAGAGTTCTCTTTAGTGGCATCGAAATCCACATTTTAGTCGCACTTAAAATGCATAACGATCCTTAGAAGCATTTATACAGTCAGATAAATACATGGTCAAGTGGAGTAAAATGATTCACCCTGTGGCACCCAAGATTACCTGGCACAGCGACATGTATCAGAGGTCCGCATAACACACTTCGGGAGGTGTAGACAGGATACCCGATGTGCAATCTGCCCACCCTCCGCAGGCTAACAGGCTGCTTCGGGTTCCGGGGCTGCCAGAACAAAGCAGTACACACGGGGTGGTTTCAAGGACAGAAAATCACTGTTCCCTCCTTCTAGAGGGGCATCCTCTGAGATCCCGGAGCTAGTAGCACTGCCTTCTGAGAGCCCTGAGGGACCGATCTGTTCCCTGCTGCTCTCAGCTCAGCCTGCGTCTTCTCGCTTTCTGAGTCTGGCCAGGCTCAGTTATGTCCTTTAGGTAAGGAAGCCAGTCATATGGGATCAGGGCCCGCCCCCGTGCCTCATTTACCTCTAGCACTTGTGTAAAGACTCCATGTCCAAATAAAGTCACATTCCAGGAGCTGAGGGTTGGGGCTTAACACAGGAATTTGGGGTTTCTAGAGTGTGTCCATCTGTCGCTCGGTCGGCCCCACGTGGCAAATGGTGACACTCTAACAGCAGTATTTCCTGCCATCAACCCCATGCAAGTAGTTTATACAATGACAGGGTTGTCACTAAAAGGCTGTAACTTGTGTAGGTGTCCCCACACGCTGACAAGGTCATGGCATGTTTGGGAGCCGCCCAGGTGCCTCTTTGACAGGAAGGCTCACCTGGAAGGTGTGCGGGTGTCCAGTTCTCCTGTGGTCCGGCTCTGCTTGTCCGAACCTGGGGACTCTGGGGGATGGTTCTGGTGCTACTGGAGGAGCCAGGGCTGCGGAAAATGCCAGGTGCTGAGTGCCCAACCCTGGCAGCTGTCAGACAAAAATCATCTTGGTTTTGGTTGGTTTTGCAATTGCTGTTTGTTGGGAGTGTGTGTGTGTTTTAAGACAGGGATCCCTTGGGTAGATCGTAAATCAGAAACTCTAAATACTGTTCATTGTATACATGCTCCGGATAAAGTTCTGTCTCCAAAATATTTTCTGATTCCTGCCACTTGTCACAGGCTCGGAGCCAGGCTGCGGTCACTGCTCCCCGGGGTGTGCTCCAGGAACCCCCGGCGGGTCTGTTGCCCCCCTGTCGCCTAGCCTGGGGCTCAGCCAGCTCTGCTGGAAAGGATCAGAGAGTCAATATCATGGGCCTTGTGGACCATTCAGTTCCCGCTCCAGCGGCCGGACAGTCCCTCGGCCCCTGCCTCAGTAGCAAGCAGGGAAGGCGGTGCTCCATAAAATGACTTCCAGAAACAGGGGGGGGGGGGGTCTGATTCCAACCATGGACCATACCTTGCCAACCCCTCCGTTTCCCTATTCATGGCAACACTGATCTTTTTCCTCTCTTCAGCTTTATTGAGATATAATTGACATGTAACATTGTATAAGTGTACACTGTAAAATGGGATGATTTGATACATTTACAAACTGCAAAACGATGGCCGCTGTAGCATTAGTGAACCCTCCTATCCCATCAGAGAATTTCCGCTCCTTTTGTAGTGAGAACATCTAAGATCTACTCTTGCTGTGGTCGCCATGTGGTATATTAGATCCTCAGAACATGTTCATCTTATAATAGGAAGTTTGCGCCCTTTGACCAGCATCTCCCCCCATTCCCTGCCCCCAACCCCCACCCCCTGCTAACCACCATTCTACTCTCTTTCTCTGAACCTTGATCTTTTTATTTATGCTTCTTAATTTTTTTTAAAGATTGTATTTATTTGAGAGAGAGAGAGAGAAGTTGCGAGAACGAGTGGGAGTAGGGGGAGAGGCACAGGGAGAAGTACAGGGAGCCCCATACAGGACTCGATCCTGGTACCCTGGGATCATGACCTGAGCTGAAGGCAGACACTTAGCAGACTGAGCTACCCAGGCAACCCATGCCTCTTAAAATTTTTTTAATGGTCCGTCCTTAGGTCATCACAGTCAACCCTCAAATAATAAAATACCACTTTGCATAGAGCATAAGAAAACAGTAGACTCTAAAACAGTAGACTCCCAACGCCCCCAGCTTCTGTGTTGCCGTTCTCATGCATTTTCCTTACATGTTCTGTCAACTCTTTAAACATCACTACTATTTTTGCCTTAGAAGTTCAGTACCTTTCCGAGCAATTAAAAATAAGAAAAGCAATGCCTTTTAAATTGACCTTAGTTTCCGGAAACCCTCACTGTCTGGTGTAGAGCCGAGCGTCTGGTAACATGTTCCTTCTGTCTGAAGAACTTCCTTTATTCCTTGTCCTGCAAGTCTGCAGGACATGAATCCTCTCCATTTTTGTTTGTTTGGAAAAGTCTTTGTTTCTTTTGCTTTTTTTTTAAAGATTTTATTTATTTATCAGAGAGAGAGAGGGAGAGAGAGCGAGCACAGGCAGACAGAATGGCAGACAGAGGCAGAAGGAGAAGCAGGCTCCCTGCCGAGCAAGGAGCCTGATGTGGGACTCGATCCCAGGACGCTGGGATCATGACCTGAGCCGAAGGCAGCTGCTTAACCAACTGAGCCACCCAGGCGTCCCTTCTTTTGCATTTTTGAAAGATGTTTTTGTTCCTGGGTATAGACTGGGGTTGCCAGTTCTTTCCTTTCAGCATTTTGTTATCCATGGTTTGCAAATTCTCTGAAAAGACATCTACTCTGATTCCTCTCTTTGCTCCTTTGTAATCTGTGCTGTCAATTTTTTTCTCCTTTTTCTTACCTTTTTATTTACTTTTTAAAGATTTTACTTGACAGAGAGAGAGCAAGCAGTGGGGGTGGCAGAGGGAGAGGGAGAAGCAGGCTCCCTGCAGAACCAAGTAGCCCAAAGCGGGGCTCGATCCCAGGACCCTGAGATCATGACCTGGGCCAAAGGCAGAAGCTTAATCCACTGAGCCACCCAAGCATCCCTGTTTTTTTGTTTTAGTTTTGTTTTGAGAGAGAGAGAGAGAGAGAGAGAGTGCACATGAACAGGGGAGGAGGGGCAGAGGGAGTGGGAGACAGAGCATCCCAAGCAGGCTCCAAGCCCAGCACAGAACCCACCATGGGGCTTGATCTCATGCCCTTGAGATCATGATGTGAGCCAAAAACAAGAGTTGGATATTTGACTGTGTGAGCCACCCAGGTGCCCTGGGTTGGGTTTGGTTTTTACTTATCCTGCTTGGGGTTCGCTGAGATTTTTTTTTTATCTGTAGCTTGACATCTTTATTATTTCATCATTATAAATAATATATAAATATCATATATTTATATATAAATATAACTATTATATATTTCATTATTTATGCATATGGCATATATACATGCCATTCATTATCTCCTCCAAATCTTTGATATTATCCCACAGCTCTGATGCCCTGTTATTTTGTTGGGGTTTTTCCCCCATTCTTTTTTCTCTTTCTGGTTCAGTCTGGGTAAATTCTATTGACCTTCGAGTTTACCGCTTCATTCCTCAGCTGTGTTGAGCTTACTGAGAGACGTCGTCTCAATCACATGGGTTTTTATTCCAGAGTTTCCTTTTGACCCTAATAGCTTCCATCTCTCTGCAGAAGCCCCACCACACCCCAGGCCCATGCCCTTCTCTCCAGGCATGTATCCCACAGTTTCCATGAGCGAATTCAACATATGAATCCTTTTTTTTTTTTAAGATTTTATTTATTTATTTGACAGGCAGAGAGATCACAAGTAGTCAGAGAGGCAGGCAGAGAGAGAGGGGGAAGCAGGCTCCCTGCTGAGCAGAGAGCCTGATGCGGGGCTTGATCCCAGGACCCTGAGACCATGACCTCAGCCGAATGCAGAGGCCTTAACCCACTGAGCCACCCAGATGCCCCTCAACGTATGAATCTTAATTCTTGAACGATTCCTGCCTAATAGTTTCAACATCCAGATCACTTCTGACTCCGGCTCTGAGGAGGGATTTATCTCTTGGCACCGGGTTGCGTCTTGTCATCTTTCTAACGAACACCAGGTCTGCGTGGGACAGTAGGCAGACTGAAGGAAGAGGGCTGTGTGCGGGGACACAGGCATGCCTGCTCTCCTCCAGGCTGTCAGGGTGAGGGGTCGAGTTGACCAAGCTGTGAGTGGAGCTGGGTTTGGGTTTTGCTGCTGTGCGTTCGCCTTTTGTGCCGTGCTGGCTTCAAGCGCCCTGGGGTTACCATCTTCTTGATGGCAAGGGTCCTGGGTTTGTAATATTCCTGTTATCTGCTCAGCTCTCTACCATCCCTGCATGCCTCCGCTGAAGGTTTGTTAGGGGCGAAGAGTCTGGAGGGGGCTGGGGACACTTCCAGCAGCCAGGGCCCCATGCGGGCACCTCTGAGGGAGGCTTCCTGCAGCCTCTGCTCTGTGCCCGATATTTTTACGAGATCCAGTGGAAGTCTGTGACAAGAACCTGCAAGAACCTGTCAACTCCCTATCTTCGATGTCCCGGAAGTTCTGTGCTCTTGTGCTAACCCGCACTCAGCCTTCAGAATCCTTCCGGGTGTCAGAGGACCTCCTCTGCCCCTTTCACACGGCGTTTCTGTCTTCCCTGCCTGCGCTTGGCCACCAGCGGCCACTGCTCGTGTCCCCGCTCTCCTTGGAGGCAGCCGCCCTCCTTAGACTTCAGGCACCTCTCAGATGGGCTCCAGGAAGATACGGTTTTGTGGATTATCTGGCACTATTATCACTTGGGAGGGTGTGGTCCTCTCTCTGGCTTTCTCCTTCCTAGGTGGCCCCGGAAGCCAGAGTGATCTTACAACCATATCAATGACATCCTGTCTTCTCACTGCTTAAAACCGCCCAATGGGTTCTCAACACAGAAAAAAATCTCAACCTCTTACAAGGGCCTCTGATGCCATGTGCTCTGGCCCTGGCCTCCTCTCAAACTCATCTCATATCACACTCTGGGCACCCGCCACCCTCCAGCCCCGCTCATCCTCAGCCTCCTGCCCTGGGGCCTTTGCCATTGCTGTTCCCTCCACCAGGGGTGCTCTTCCCTCCGTCTTCTCCCTGGGTTGGAGGGGGTGCTCCTAGCGGGCAAAGCTCAGCTCAAATGCTACCTTCTCAGAAGCCCTTTCCTCCCACAATTTCCCTTCACCCTGATGTCTTAAAATTTCTAAAATCTTACAGATGATGATTTGGGAAATATCTCAAAATTAATTTTTGGAACGAAGGAGAGATTTCCTCCAGCTGTGCTTCTCTGGCTCTTGATATTTTACTTGGCACATCTGGCCAGCTGTTCTCAGTCCTAGCTGAATGTGAGAATCCCTGCAGAAAAATCTGTAAAAAAAAAAAAAATCCCAATGCCTGTGTCACGCCTCAGACCAATTAAATCGGATTCTCAAGAGGAGGGAGGGCCAGGCATCATGAGGCTCCCAATGGTTCCAGGTGGAGAACGGACTATGTCACCTACCCTGACATTCAGTCTCTTTCCAACAGGCCAGACAGGTCCCACATCTGCTTAGTAAAATACTTTGTTTCTTCTTCCTAATTTCTGTTCACACTCTCTCATTTATAGACTAATCAAAGGAAAAACCCCAAACCTATCCTAGGAAATGGACATATGGGCTTGGTATGGACTTCCCTTTTGAGGTAGAAGACCCACCACTGATCCCAGAGGGCCCCAAGCTTGGTTCTCAGGTTTGGGGTTTTAAAAAGTATTTATATAATTCCTACTCCATGCCAAGCTTTTTCCTAAGCACTTTCCAAAATTAACTCAATTTTCCCCATATAATCATCCTATGAGAGGATACTATTAGTGTCCCCATTTTACGAATGAGGCTCAAAAGTTTAAGTAGCTTATGCAAAGGAACCCAGAACCAGGGTTCATGCTCAGGTAGTCTGGCTCCATATCCTGTCTCTTAATCACCAGACTATACCACAGAAAAGGTTAAAATTACAATTTAAAACACTAGGGAAGCCAAAACTGCCATTTTAGCATATGCAGTGACATGCCCGTGACAGGGCAGAGAGACCATGTGAATCCACTGGCATGGAAAGCATGAAAAATTCTGGCTGGAGACCAAGAGGAATTTTTCCACTGGCTCTTCCGGAGAACCCGCCACTGCACAGGTCAGAGACGCAGCGGTCATACGATGTCCCTCCTGCAAGCCTTAGAGACGGGGCTTTTACAATCGATGGGAAACAACCAGTGCGGGCTGGATCTGACAGCAGACTGAAGGGAGGTCGCTAAGGTGTCCCTCTGAGCCTCAATTTCCCCATCTTTTTTTTTTTTAAGATTTTATTTATTTATTTGATAGAGAGAGATCACAAGTAGACGGAGAGGCAGGCAGAGAGAGAGAGAGGGAAGCAGGCTCCCTGCTGAGCAGAGAGCCCGATGCGGGACTCGATCCCAGGACCTGAGATCATGACCTGAGCCGAAGGCAGTGGCTTAACCCACTGAGCCACCCAGGCGCCCTCAATTTCCCCATCTTGAAGGACACGCTCTTCCTTTTACCTGGAATGTTCTACGTCTGATAGCCCATGCTCAGTCTCTTACTTCACTCAGGTCTCTGCTCAGGGGTCATCTAACTGGAGAGCCATTTAGCCACTGATAAACAGCACAGCCCCCGCAGTCACGCTCTGTCTCAAGCCTCTCTTGTCTACACACTGCTTCCTACAGCCTGACATATGTGTCTGCTCCGTGAGAACAGGACTGTGGTCTCTCGCTCCCCAGTGCCCAGTACAGCACAAGTCCCGCAGGATACAGGTTGTTAAATAGTTGTCAGACGAGTCATTCAGAAGCCCAAGGGGACCACTGCTGAAGCCTTTTCTAGTTTGAAGGTTCTACAAAAATGCAACGTATTTACATTTCATCTTCCTCTCCCAGCGGCTGGCATTGGCAGCATTCAGGACTGATTGATGTTGCCATCTGGAGAAGCTGGGAGAGAACAATCTTTAGAACAGCCAGACATCAGGGTTGGGATGGAGTTTCCTGACCACCCATTTTTTCCCCCAAGATTTTATTTATTCATTTGATAGAGATCACAAGTAGGCGGAGCAGGCTCCCTGCTGAGCAGAGAGCCCAGTGTGGGACTCGATCCCAGCACCCTGGGATCATGACCTGAGCCGAAGGCAGAGGCTTAACCCACAGAGCCACCCAGGCGCCCCTTCCTGACCACCCATTTTAAGCTCTGCCTCTTCTCATCTCATAGACGGGGCCAGGGGGCTCAAGAGAATCGCTAGCCCCAGGAGCAACGCCAGGGAGCACGGAGCCCCAACTAGAAGGCTCATCTCTTGTCCCCTGAAAGGAAACTTATCTGCTGCGTGAAACTGCTCTTGGCCGGAGCAGGCCAATCTGCTGGACAAGACAGCACAGAGTGGGGCACGTGGCGCTCTGGTCAGTCCGTATTTGTCTTCACTGATTTACTGCAGGAAGAGCGTTTGTCTCAAATGTGCATGTGCTCCCCCGCTGGGATACAGTGCGTGAGGTTCCAGGTGGATACATCGGTCCCCAGGAAGAAGGTGGAGTACGCCTCCCTCACTGGCAGAGTCCTGTGTGCAGACAGGGAGCTGGGCCCTGGGGAAGGCTGGGGAGATCGGTCCGGGCTGGGGCCCTAGGTTGGCTCTGAATTACACTGGTTGTTGTGCCCCTCACAAGGCGGCGGGGCGGGGGTGGGGGGACTCCCCACTGGTATGAATGCATGAATCTCAGAGTCCTGGGCATCAGAGTTGTCACATTGGGAGTGGTGGACACTGCGGTGTACGCGCCGGGCACCCCCAGGACTAAAGCGCCTGACTCTGCCCCCCCGGAGGAGTGCCATCCTCTCATCAACAGGGCCACCTCCCCCACACCACCGTCGCCCCCATCCTGCTCAATGTCACATCCTCAGGCCCCCACCTTCCGGGTCAGCCTGCCAGGACACTCTGCACCTGGGTTTGTCCACATTTTTCAGGTTCTATATCAAGGCTATTTCCCTTCCAGCAAGTTCCTTGGGGCCAGGCCCTGGCTTCCTCCCCCTCACCATCAGACTCCTACAATCCAATCAGGGGCTGCCCAATCACAGCCGCTGTCACAGAGGCAGGGCCACCAGCACTGCAGCAAGTCACCGTGGCTCCGGGCATGAACTATACCGTCAGTGACCTGACAGTGCATTCCACTCCCATGCCCATTTGTAAAGGCCAGTGGGGCACTTTGCTTTTACTTGGTGGGGTCCACAGTGTACCTTCCCGGTGCAGACTCGGAGCTACACTAATTCTGCTTTCTGCTGTAAGAAGCATACATAGGCACTGACTACCTCCATATGCCATCATTCATTGCTCTGGTCCACCATACGGAGGGCGTTCTGCTGACTGGACCTGATACGCAGGTACCAGTAAATTCTACAAAGGCTTCAATGAAACAAGTGAACCAAAGCACGAGAAATAAGCTTCCTGGAAGTCAGGCCCCTAACTTAATGACGTTTCTGGGAGCTCAGGGATCCGAAGCCTGTCAGGAGAGCCTCGTCAAGGAGAAGGACAGATGGCTACAAGTCACACCACCTGCTACGTGGAAAGAGGTGCAGTGCCAGACCGTCTTGCAGGCTTGGGAGGTGGCAGACACCGAGTCTGAGTGCGTTCATTCGACCCATCTGCGGAGGCACCGCGATCGGCTCCCAGCTGCAAGGAGGCCTACGTTCAGGCCGTCACACACGCCGTACAACCGCGCAAATCCTAGGATCCGGAAGATCCAATGATACTCCAAGTATCCATAGCAAATAAGGGTGCTTCATGGAGCCTCCAGCAAGGGCCAGTAGAAGAGAAACAGCACCAGACCCTCAGGAGTTCAGAGCAGCTCCCAGCTCTGTCGTCCTCTCAGAGGCGGCATATCCTCCTTTCCAGAAACAGCTCCTGCTGGTTTCTGGGACTTAGCCGACCTGTGTGTAATCACAGGACAGGGGCTGACCAGGCTCCCACATCAAAATGAGTGGTCTGACCCTCTTTTTTTTTTTTTTTAAAGATTTTATTTGTTTATTTGACTGAGATCACAAGTAGGCAGAGAGGCAGGCAGAGAGAGAAGTAGGGGGGAAGCAGGCCTCTGGCTGAGCAGAGAGCCCGATGCGGGGCTCAATCCCACAACCTGGGATCATGACCTGAGCCGAAGGCAGAGTCTTTAACCCACTGAGCCACCCAGGTGCCCCTGGTCTGACCCTCTTAACCTTAAGGCTGGGCGTGGGCAGCAGCCATCGATCCCGCGACAGGAGCGGCAGGTGAAGAGTGAGCGTATGCACGCACGGAAGGTAAACCACAGGAAGAGGCGGCTCAGACTGTCAACGGACACCTGCTGCACGGCATCTGTGTTTTTTGTCACCAGGTGAGTGAGGACGCCGACAGACTGTGATGGAGGAAAATCCCAAGGGGAAACTTGGGCCATACCCCTGGTGACCCAGCTGCCTGGAACGGGCAGGGCCGGAAGTACTGATTTACGCTGATTTGTGGTGAGCTGCTAACAGCTTGGCTGGATGGCCGAACATCTGGAACAGGATTCAAAGATTAGGGACATGGTCTGGCAGGGGACAGATGTCTCAATACGGGCAAGCACAGACTATGACTGTATCCACGTGTGCCTGCCAGAGAATCCCTTCAGGCTTTCAGTTATCAGGGGGACAGAACAGCCTGCCCTGTGGACACGGCCAGCTGCTTCCCCAGCCACTGTGCTCGCTTGGTGGACCCACGAACCAAGGGACCATCCAGACAGGGGTAGGGGCTAGAACTAGCCTCGGTGTCTTCAACCTGCCCTGCCCACAGCTCACCGAGCCAACTACCGCTGAGGGCCTAACCAGCTAACGAACACTGAGTCCCTAGAATGGCATTTCCCCCGAAGACCAGCTAGCCACTGGTGTCAGGTAGACTACACTGGGCCCCTTGCATCATGGAGGGGGCAGAGACCGGTCCCCACTGGAATAAACAGATAGTCCAGTCATGGACACCCCCACCCCACCTGTCAGTACCACCGCCCACGGTCACCTTCCACAAATAGCTGTTGATCACAGAACCCAAATCACAGCAAGGGACACTCATGGCAACGGGCTTGTGTCCATGGAACGAACTGTTCTTACTACATCATCCCCCACCAGGAAGCAGCTGGGCGTACTGAGCTATGGTGAAGGAATGTGGTGCCGTCTCTCACAAGGACTTCCCTGCCTTTAGCCACAGACCATGATCTGGTGCTGATTCCCCAACAGCCAGAACATACGGGTCTGCAGATCAAGGTGTGGGAGTGGGGTTGGCACTCTGCAGTATTACACTTAATAAGCCAATCACAGAATCTTGGAGAGAGAGACACACACAGGGAGAGTGGGAACACAAGCAGGGGGAGAGAGAGAGGGAGAAGCAGGCTTCCTGGTGAGCAGGGAGCCCAACATGAGGCTCGAGCCCAGGACTTGGGATCACGACCCAAGCTGAAGGCAGAGAGGCCCAATGACCGAGTCACCCAGATGCCACTCACAGAATCTTTTTACTCCAGGCCTGGAAAATGTGGGCTTTGTTGGTTTGGTGGTCTTAGACGCTAAGGGGGTAACTTCCCCTGAGGGACACAACATTGGTTCTGGGTAATCCCAAGGAGAATGCCACTCAGTGGTGACAGAGGACTTAGCCTGAGATCCAGAGAGATTCTCCAGTGTCTCCTTGTGTCTCCACGCAAGGGAAATAAATCAAAGGGAAGTAACTCACAACAAAGGTTTGTAGAAAGATACTTCAGCAATGAAGGTTTGGGTTACCCAGGTAAGGGAGGTTCTGAGGACAAGGTTAAGTGTGGAGGGTGGTGGGGGTGTCACAAACGTCCACTACAGTCCTGTGAGCAATCACAGAATCCAGGGCAGGACTAATGGCACCTTTTCTCTGTCCTGACTCACACATGCTCTTTTCTCATCTGGGGCGCTCCCTGCAAGAGAACATTGCTATACTGCACCCTGGGGCTCGTCGCCAAATGTTGGCAAGGACTCCTACATTTCGAGAACTCCTCAGGTGACGACGGTGACAGCGACCAACTCTCAGAGTACATAGTTGTCCTGACTCCCAGATGCCTCACCATTATGCCAAGAGCAGGAAAGAGGAGGTCAGGGAAGCAGTGAGCCAATCAGAGAAAGTGAGGAAATACAGCGGACTTCCTGCTACCAGAGCCCTGGCTGCTGAGCTCAGGGCAGCTGCTGCGGAGCCAGGGTCCTACCCTGGGAGCCCTGCAGTGCAGCCGCGCCTCTGCAGCGCCCTCTCTGGCTGCTGTCGGTAGCAAGGGGAGACCAGCCAGTGTTCAGAAGAAAATGTAGCTTTATTATGACATAGGAAAGACTACAAGCCATTAAGGGAGAAGACTTGACAGGTCCTCAAAATGACAGGTAAAAGGGAAGTGTAAACATCTTGGTAATAAAATCCACAGCACGATCATTGGAATCTTTTTCTTACAATTTTTGTTTTTAAGGTTATAGTAAACGAAACAGTCACTTGAATTGTCAAAAGAAGGGCCATGTGGCCCAGGGAAAGCATACACACCAAGCTGAAGGACAAGAGCGAAGGGCTATGTGTTGTGGGGTCAGGGGCACTGCTGCAGGAAGGAGGCCTAAAGATGACCCTGCGCCCTGGAGAGGCAACCTGGCTGCTTGGGCTGCCCGCTGGACCCCCACGCTCCCGGCACGGACCCAGCTTAGAGCTCGTGTCACAGCTCTGGAGATGGAAAGCCCGGTTCCCAACGATGCGGTGAAAGGGCTGCCAACGTCTCAGAAACACAGATTATTTTAAAACCACTGGTGGGAATGTGTGGGGGGGGGCAGTGGGCGTCACCCCCTTAGTGTCAGATGCACTTGGTAATGACCTGAACATGTATACAGGGGTCTTTACAAGGAAACAAGAGAGCCATGTTCCTGAATTTAATGCCTGGCCTGGGAGCAAAAAGAAACATTCCCAGGCCCACCATAGAGTATTTTGTGAGAAACAAAGTAAATCCCAGCGACCAACATCCTGCTGGCATCACTGCCCACGCACGGTTCCTACAGTCACAGGAGCTTCCCAGCGGCAGACACGGGGGACAACTTGCTAACGCCGGTGTCAACAGGGAATAACAACAATTAATCTGGATACAAAAACTTAAGAGTCATGTCTACAAAAGAGAAACATGGCCTCATCACCTATCTCCAGACCTCATGCTCTTGGAACAGGTGAGCTCTCCTGAACATGAGCAGACACAGATGTGGAAAGCAGAGCTGGCCAGACCACAGGGAACCTGCCAGAAAACCCAGGACCATCCAGTTGAGCCAGGTCTCAAGGCAGCAGAGCTCACGGCTCAAACTCGGCAGGCCAGCTTCAGCCAGTTCCTTGCTTGACTTGCTCCTTATTAAAGGGCAACGGCTCTCCCACAAAGCAATCTTCACAACAGTTTCTCTCTTACAATCACACACACAACCCAGCCACGTGGGGCCATTTCTGAAAATCTGCACCCACCCTTGTTCCTGATCACAGAACACATATTCTGCTATCACAGAACACATATTCCCAAACAGCAGAAATACACTGAGTATGAGCTGAGCAAGTGCTTAAAAGCTGCATCACTAAAGGCTCTGTCATCCAGGATGCTGCCGCAGCATGACTGCTGTTTCACATATTCCAGCATGCTCCACGCGGAGCGGTAACTACTCAGCCGCTGCTGTTCCTACCCACTTCCTACCTTGACTAGCTGACGAGCCAGATCAAGCCCACTGTTTCTGCATGGCCTACCAAGCTCAGCATAGTTCGCACATTTTTAAATAGAGAAGAAAAACAAATTCCGTAACAGGTGAAGACTGTCGAATTTCAGGGTCTGAAAGATGTCTTCCTGGAACATAACCATGCTATTCCGTTTCTGTACTATCTACAGCAGAGACCCTACGGCCTGTAAAGCCTCAAATTATTTACTATCTGGCTCCATAAAAAATTAAAAAAAAAAAGGAAAGTAAATATGCTGAACTTGAAACAGAGGGTTCTCTTCTCCAGGAACAAACATTCCACAGCTCAAAAGCAGACCAGGCTCCTAGGACAAGCACTGCTTGTTCCCCCAAAAAGACATTAAAGCAGCTTTTCCACCCCCACATGTCTGGGTTGTTAAGTTCTCAGAAATGGATAATGGAAGTTTGTGTTTGGACAGACAAGTGCATGCAGGGTATCTTACAAGGACCAAGGCAAACTGTCCCATCTCCTCCAGCAGCTCCTCCCTCTTCCTACCAGCTCGCTGGCCCAGCCGCCTGCCCCTGCTGCGGCTCTAACTACACCAGACATAGGGCGGAGGCAGCAGCACGAACCGCAGGCTCCACCGGACGCCACTCCAGCTTCCATCCGACCCAAGAGCCGCCACGTGGCCACAGGGAGAGCGAGTGGGACAAGGGGCCAGGAAGAAATAGGAGGAAGGAACAACGAAGCCCCTGGAAACACTTCACTTACTCAAAAGATTTAACAGGACAGAGACACTTACTAGGCTCAGCCTGATCCTCTGCCGCCGCCCCCGCCAGCCCTCACCTGGACGCGGATGCTTCCAAAGGGGAAGGGAGGAGGGGAAGCAACAAAACCAGCACCGATGAAAAAGCAAGATTCATTCTCGAGAATAAAGGAAAATGATCTAAATTTCTGTATAAATGCAGTAATTCATTCACGTTACAACCATTACATTGATGAAAGTCACAATTGTGGAGAAAGAGAAAAGGGAAGAGAGCTATGAAAGTGCCTATTTCTAAAAAAAACCAAGAAAACAAAAAAACAAAACCAAGAGACCACCTGGGCAGACGCCTCCACATGCAGTTGAGTGCTAAGTGATCTGCGCAACAGACGAGCTTGGGAACCCGCTAGAGTCCTCGGTTCCGCGGGCTAGGTGGGGGTGGGGGGGTGGGGGTGTTCCTCTATCTGCTGAGCAGACGCAGGCGAAGTTCCACGCTATCTATGTTTGATACTAAACCCGCAGCGAGGAAGGTGCGCACAAAGTCCTCTGTCCTCACACCACGTCTTTGGCTCCTGTATTTCACTGTTGTAATAGACCCATGATGGAAAACCGGGTTGTCGCCTTTTTAAACTGCTCCGTCGCGCAGCCAAGCCGCAGCCCCGGGACACGCTGCTCCCCCCACCCCCGCCGCACGTGGTCTCGAGGAGCACAGCAGACGCCCAGGGACGCACCCCCGGGCCCCTCCCCACGCAGGGCACATCCCCCCACGTCGCTGCGTCCGCTGCGCAGGTCCCGGAGCCTCCTTCGGAGAGCAGTGCTCGTGCACGCGGCCGCCGCGATCCTGGGCACCCGTGTGGCCGCCGCTGGGCCCAGGCTGCAGGGGAATCCGATGCTCTCGGGGGCACTTCTGTGTGGGGGGTGGCTTCATGAAGTCGGGGAAGGCGGAGATCACCTTGGGAGGCTGGCCAACTCATCGCCTTCATTTTTGGGGACCAGCCGCAGGTAAGGCTACTCATACTCCAGAAACTGTTTGTGGTAGAACAGCAGGTATCTGAGAAGGCAAAGACAGGAAGCGCGCTGACACTCCAAGTTTCCGGAGGCAGAAGCAACACCGCGCCTCGCCGCCAAGACACCAGCGCGGGGGGTCTCAGAACCCATTGGCGGCCTGACCGCTGGCCTGGGTGGGTTCTGGCCCCGAGGAGGAGGGGCCCTGGTTGGGCAGCAGGCTGCCCACGGCGAGTGCCTGTCCTGCTCCGTCCGCCAGAAGTCCGGAGTCCATTAGTCCCGCCCCCACAGCTCCAGAAGCTTCTCCAGCTGTCCACCTCAACTGCACCTGTGGCCGCGGCTACTCCGGGGAGACTGCTGTCAGGCTTCTAGTCCAAATCCACCCCTTTGGGTGGCTCCTCTGGCCGCTTCTGCGCCCGCAAAGCTATCCTCTCGCACACAAATTGTTCTACAAGGCTCTCAAGGGGCGCCCTACTGCTTGACGGCGATACAAAGCGCACACGCCTCAGGAGTGCTCGGGGCCCCTTCTGAGCCCATCTCTGGTGGGGGTGGGGAGCGGTCCATGGACAGTCTCAAGCCAAGTAAGGACTTCAGGGCAAAAGGCCAGGGAGGAATGAAGCGCCTCAGGAAGAAAGGAGCTCCCCAAGACCCCACGTGGCCGCTGGCCATGGAGAACAGAAATGACCACCCCCACATTCCCAGTGTTAGGGTGCTCACAGAGAGTGATCCCGCCCACCCAGGCTGGCAATCTGTCCAGAACAAGCCTGCATGTGGGAATGGATGTACACTCAGGGAGCTGGCTGCCGCCCGCACATACCCCTCACTGTCCAGCACGTCCTCAATGCTGGCCTTGGTGATGATGGCATCGTCACACTTGAACCACTGGTCCTTGTGCTGCCGGATGAAGCTGGTGTAGTGGCCACTCTCCAGGGTCCCTTGGTGGTTAACTACAGCAAACAAGGAGTACCTAGTTTGGGAGTGCGGGAGTGGGGAGAGAAGAAGAGAACTTAATCTGATCGCCATCAGAAGCCGTCAGAAGTCTGCATGGTGCGAAGCTAATGGGCCCCAAATGGAACACCCCAGGAATGAGAGCGGGAGCCCGGCAGGCACACAGGCCTGCCCAGCCCACCCAGCTCTCGAGCTGCTTGCGGAAGCCACATTCAGTGGAAGCAGGGACAGCAAGCTGCACTGGGGATGCTGTAAGCCCACCGTCCTTTGTTCTTTCCCCCACAGCGACGGTAAGCAGGGGGTGAAGGGAAGAACAGAGGCCTTACTGCAGCACTGGTGGAGGCAGAGGCCTAAGGGCCCCAAATCCAGACACGGAGCTCTCATGCTAGCAGCGCTGTCCGTGGCCAGTGCGAACCCTGCTAACGTGCAGGAGCTGGGGCAGGGGTGCAGGCTCCTACATCGGGCAGCTTTATGGTGCACCTGTGAAAATCCTTCCCCAAGAGGATTTCAGTGTTTTCAACAGGGGCAGAGGAGCAGCAAGACAGGCAGCAGGCCAGCGGCCAAAACAAAACAGGAGCTGTGCCATCGGGGGCCTCCCCGCATGGCCCACCTATGGTCCCATGCTCCCTGCTCATGCAGGAGACACGCCCACCCACGAGACACCACTTACTTATTGTCATTGTTGAGACTGTCTGTTGGCTGCTGGTACTGTCCGTTCATCCTGCTCTCTTTGCTGTGACAAAAAACAGCACTTCCTCAGCATCATTTAAAATAATTAACCAGGGGCACCTTGGTGGCTCAGTGGGTTAAAGCCTCTGCCTCCGGCTCAGGTCATGATCCCAGTATCCTGGGATCACATCCCGAATCAGGCTCTCTGCTCAGCATGGAGCCTGCTTCCTCCTCTCTCTCTGCCTGCCTCTCTGCCTACTTGTGACCTCTGTCAAATAAATAAATAAAATCTTAAAATAAAATAACCAAGCAGATGCCTGGCTCGAATGACAGTACCCCTGGGTACTACCACTGGGACCTCCTCTGCCAGATGTGGCACTCGGTGCACTTTAGACATGCTTTCTAATTCTTCCAGCAGCTCTACTTTCTAGGGGAAGGTGAGGAAGCGGAGGCCAGAGCTGGAGAACCAAGCTGCACAGAGCCACGAGGCACAGAGGCAGCCCAGATGGACCGGACTCCCCTTGGCTGCTTCCAGCCAAGCGCGTGGTGATCTGTTAGGCTGCAGGAGATAATGCACATTTCACGTACAAGCGAGTGTCGCTGTGGTTTGAAGGGCACGTTTTAAGTGGTCTGGAATATCAAGATTTGAATCTATAACTGCAACACCAACTGCTTAGTGTATCCAAAATCAGTCCCATCAGCGGCAGGGCTGCCTGCCGGGATCCCACCGCGACCGCTAGCCATGTCTGAGGGCTGTTAAAGGAGCGCCAGGGAAAACCTGAAGCTGAGGAAACTCTTCTGTGTCCTGGGTTAAGACCAGGATAATGATTCAGTTTCAGCAAATGCGCTTCTAGTAGCCTCTACACCGGCTGATCACAGACCTGGAGTCGATCCTGGACCCTATGGAGCCACAGCCCTCCTGATCACACAGCGGCCCAAACCCTTTCATACCTGGACGCCATGAAGGGGGTCATGTCCAGTTCCAGGGGAAAGGACACGTATGTAGTGATCTTCCGCCTCAGCTTGGCCGAGTGCTCGAATCGCTAGAGAAACCGGGGAGAGGGAAAGGAGGAAAGGGATGAAGCTATAGGGGTTTCCTCTGATGGTGCTTCTCTGGACACTCCCAAAAGTGGGGCTTTTCATGGCCTTTCTGACTTGCCCTTCGGCCACATCTAGAGCTTACAGACTCAGTAACACAGTATTAATCTATACAAATCTAATTTATGGGGTTCAAAAATGCAGTCTTGAAATGATGGGGTTGTTCAAAGTGAATGACACCAAGTGTGCAAAAAAGTGATCTTACAACAAACCCAGCGAAGGGCAAGGTGGAAGGAAACAGAACAAACATCCATGAGCTCCGGGAGCAAAAACGGACCTACTGTTCCTTTCGGCAAAGACAGTCCTCTGACTAGACTGGGGCCACCAAACCAGGCAGCAAGCCAGGAATGGCTGGGAGTTTTTGCTGAAAGGGTCATAAAATAAAGACCATAAAACAAAGATCCTATGTGGCCATGAAGCCTGAAATATTTACTCTCTGACCCTTTACAGAGAAAGCTGACCGACTCCTGGACTAGGGCATAACACTCACGGTCTCGTTTGCTTTTAAGTAAAAGGAACCCAGAAAACTCTGTGTTGGGGGGAAGGTAGGGAAGCTGGGGAGGAGGAAGAGGAGGAGATTCTTCACCCCCGCCCCTAGGAGAGTAACTCACGTCCTACTGTCATCATGAAGTAATCAGTCTGGTTCACCACAAACCCCTCGCGCAACAGAGGAAGGGGCAGCGTCACAGCGTACAACCTTCCTGCGCCTTCTGTGCTCGTCACTGAGTCACGGCAGTTGTACAATGTGCTTCTCTACACCAAATCGACAGGCTCTCAGTGGTACCAGGGACTGAAAATGGAAACTGCCGCGGGAGTCTGCTTTCTAGAAAACTTACTTTGAGATGAAAACAGGCTACAATGGGCAGTTTCTTCATGGTGAGCTGCTTTGTGGACTCCTGGTAGCTGTGGCAGCCGCTGCACTTGATCTTGGCACTGCTCCCTAAGTGCTCCGGTCTGGTGAATCTACAGGACATGTGGACAGCACAGTTTAAGAAGAAGAAAAAAAGATGGCGAGGTAAGAGAGGAAAAGACGAAAAATAATTATTTTATCACTTTCCGTGAGTTAATTTCCTACTAAACATGCACATAGTTAGGAGTGTTTATAATTCCACAATGAAAAAAAAAAAACCAAACTATTTCTTCTTTCATCTCTTCCCCTTAACACTTCAAGAACGTTCTTAATTCTTCTTTTGAGTTAAAAGTCTTGTGAAACAGTAGTAACTTTCTAAAGACCGTAAGACCCAGCAATTCCAATTTCAGGAAAAGGAGAACTCCCGTTCATGAGAACAATGGTACACAAACGCTCTGAGCGGCTGCACCCGGGACAGCTGAACACCGGGAAGCCATCAGAGCTCTCCGGAGTGCAGACGTTAAAGCAGCGGCTACAGGCCCCCCACCAGAGTACTCGTGGGCAACAAACAGGAACAAACTACGGAAACACACAAACTGGAAGAATCTCCAGAGACCTACGGCCAGGAGCCTGGGAGATTTCAGAGGTCGTATGTTCTACAATTCCGTTTACACGACATTCTCAGGACTCCCGTGGCTGCCACGGGTTACGAGGCAGTGGTGGGGGGAGGGACGGGTGGGGATGGAACTGTCCCGCATCCCAACGGCATCGATGGAATATCCTGATGACACTGCACTGTAATTTCAGAAGATGTTATCACTGGGGGGACTCTGTAGAGGGTAGCCAGTTTTTTTTTTTTTTTTTTTTTTTTAAAGATTTTATTTATTAATTTGACAGACATAGATCACAAGTAGGCAGAGAGGCAGGCAGAGAGAGAGGAGGAAGCAGGGTCCCTGCGGAGCAGAGAGCCGGATACAGGACTTAATCGCAGGACCCTGGGATCATGACCTGAGCCAAAGGCAGAGGCTTTTAACCCACTGAGCCTCCCAGGCGCCCCAGCCAGGTATTTCTTACAAAAACGGGACAATGTTCTTTTCCAAAGGATGAAAACCGACCACGACACAGCAGGGCCGCACTGAGCAGGCCAGCAAGCATTTGTGGCACAGGGTGGCTACCCACAGAACAGACGTTTCAGTGCGGTTTATGTCAAGTTTTTTAAGTGTGAGGCTGAAAAACAAAGTCCACCTTTTCACAACTGGGTCTGGAAATCTCCGTTTATCCATCGGAAATTCGTCATCTTCCCAGAACAAGAAGATGCTCCCTCCTGACCCGCAGCTGACCCCGCCTGCCCCAGGAGGTGCCCCGGAAGTGGGAAGCTGAGGTGAACAGTCAGATCTCGTAGGGAGAAACATGGGACAAGGCATCGGAGCGTGTCTGCCCCAGCCTGTAGGAACTAGCCCACAAATGCAGTTGGCAAAGTCCACAGGGAGGGTAATTCTGCGAAAAACAATCTTGTCTTCTCAACACAGAAACAGCAAGGCAACCGAAGAGGGGGCTGAAGCCATGGATTTGCAACCGAAAGTAATGTGCACACCTCGTCCAGATTCTGACTTGAACAAACTGTACGGAATACTTTTTTTATAAAGACTATCGGGGCAGTTTGGACACTGGGTACCTGACCGAAGAGAGAAGAATGTTCCCATGTCTATAGTGAAGACTAAAATAACGTAACTCGCCACACACGACCCCATAATGCAGCTTTCCAACTCAAACCCGTGTGGCCCCAGCCCACCCAAACTGCTTAGGAACACACACCAGGGGCCACAACTGCTTCCCTGACAACTAGCCAAGTTTCTCCAGTCAGCACTGACAGCAGGGACAAGTACTCGGACTGTGGGTTATTACTGGGCGGAGAGAGCGCTGTGCACTGAGGAAAAACAGGGACTTTTACAACTGGAAGCCCAAAGCCAGCCCAGAGAATCAGGCAGAGGATTCTGTCCGTCCAGCAAGCAGTCAGAAAATAGGTGTCTGATGGTGGGAAGCAAAGTCCCTGAGGCAACAAAGCTACCAAGCTGGGCTGCACAGAACACTTCCATGAAGGAGTCCCCAGGCACCTTCTCCAGGGAAGGAAGGAAGCGCCTGGGGCTCAGACCACAGGAACTCTCCCGGGACAGGCTGGAGCTTCCTGAGACATAGCCTTCTGCAGCTTGTCAAGTCAGACTGGGGGGTGGAGACATTCTACTCAGCCTCAAATCTGCATACACATGCGTCAGCCAGTTACAACCTCTCTGCTAAGTATCACCAATTAAGCACCTGAGCAGTAAGCACTCTGCTTCTCCTGCAGACACGCACCGCAACAGACAGACGTCCGTCCAGTCTGAAATACGGAGTCCAAAGTCATCTTTTGAGGTTTTCCCATTTTGTATTCTTCGGGAAGTTCCTGATTTTTGGTCATTTTTTTTTTTTCCATGTGCTCTTAAGTGCTCCTCCTCCCTGCCAAACTACGCGAACTTCCCGACACCAAATAGGTCAACCAAACCTGCTTCGACACTAAGAAAATGTCCCACATTAGCTACAAAGAGGGTTTGGCTTTGAATTCACATAACTGTGAGTAAAGGATGGAAGGACCACAGAGCTCAACCCCCATTATCTCCTCAACTATCTATGCAGGCCACCCCTAACGTTTGGGGAACTTCCAAACCCTGGTGGGAGGCAGGGCCCATCTTCCTTCATGGAAGGTTACCACAGAAGTTTGGACACCCGACCTAGGCTCGGCCAGCTGGATACCCTTATGAGGACTCTGTATCTGGAAAAGTCGAGAAAATCTGCAGGGAAGAACTGGTCCGGCCAGGAGCCCCAGCTCTGCTACACCCAAGAGCAGCAGGCCAGTGGTGGGCAAGCCTTGCACGGTGACCACATGTTTGCTAAGCCGGGTCCTCTTCAGCCTTCCTGGGGATGTGGGGACACCCAGTACCTTTTCCTGCCTAAGTTCAGCAGAGCCCGCTCCTGCCACCTGCGAGCGGTCTGACCCGGTGCACCCTCACGCACACGTCCAGCAAGGACCACCACCATGCGAGGTGTGACGGCGGGAGAGGAAGGGAGTATGAGGTAGTCTCCTGTCCCAAAGAGGCTGCATTTCGATCTGGACTGAGGAAATATAGCACAGACAGCAGAAAGCAGAGGCAGTAATATACTGACGAGAGCCAAGGGCATGGCCTGAGGCCAATGCAGGAGGAGCATGGACACCAAGGAAAGCGACTGGCTTGGCAGAGGGCTCCCCTATCACCAGGGCCCCTTCTGTCTCCCACCGATCCACCTCCTGCCCGCAGAGCTCCAGGAATACAGGCTGAGCACTGCCTGGAGGCAGCTCCCTAAGGGTGGTGGCCACCACTTACCCTCATGAAACACTACAGGACTCGAGGGTCTGGAGCTACGGAATTCCATCTACCTGGACTTCCTCCTGCCGGGTTTGCAATATGTTCTCAGCCTAACTCGGAAAGGGTCCCTTTGCTGTTAGCATGTTCAAGATGCACGTTCTCTGCCCTTCCCCAGCCACTCGGCCGCTGACCTAGCCCCATGTGGCCCCCAGCCAGACAGCTCTGTGGGCCAAGTGTGGCGGCCTCCTCCGTGGCCGCTTGGTGGGCAAAGCTGTAGGTTGCCGAAACATAGGACTCAGTGTAACGGAGCTGTAAACACTCCCTTTGAAAATGGTGGGCTTTTCAGTTCTGATGTTCTGCTTAGTTTCCAAATTACAAGTTCGATGCCCCATTTACACTGGACATTATCAGTGTGAAGGAGCTGACGCATTTAAAAATTCTTAGCAGGGGTGCCTGGGTGGCTCAGTGGGTTAAGCCTCTGCCTTCATCTCAGGTCATGATCTCAGGGTCCTGGGATCCAGCCCTTTATCGAGCTCTCTGCTCAGCAGGGAGCCTGCTTCCCCCCACACCCCCACCTGCCTCTCTGCCTAATTGTGATCTGTCTGTCAAATAAACAAATAAAATCTTTTGGGGGAAATAAATAAATAAATAAATAAATAAAGTAAAAATTCTTAGCATGCACCTTTGAGCCTGCTGACTATACACAGGAGGATAAAAACCCAGAAGTCTGCCCCTCTGCCCAAGGACACACCTGCACTGACCTTTAATTAATGTAAAAGAAAATAAAGGCTGTAAAACACTAAACAGGCCATTAGAACAGTTTGGCGAAGGTCTCTGATCTCCCCGCCACTACGTGAGAGCTGCCCGAGCATGGTTGACAGCAGCGGTACCAACACCCAGTACTCGTGTCAGGCAGAGACGAGGTGACTGGACAGGCGCAGCACAACAGGCCTGCTGCCCGCAGAGAGGGCCTGACGCCGGGTTATCAGCCACAAACCGTGACCATTACTGAGCTGCCCCCTCAGCTCTCGGGTCGGTCTCCCAGCGGGGTGGAGCACAGCTGTAACGCACACAGGCTCCCTGCAAGGCTTTCAGAGCCAGGACAGACTGTCCGAGCTTCTGGGCACCACCTACAGCCGCCTGCAGGCTGTCCTGTCTCATGTTCTATACCCAACATGTGAGAGAAAATTCTATTGGGCCCCAGACGGTCCTGAATTTCTTCGGACTCTCCCCTGACCAACCAGTAGCTCGAAGAACCTAAAGGCAAGAGAGACAAGTGCTGGCCAAGAAAGACCATTCTCTGTCTCCAGAGGGGCCGGCGGTTTCTTACCTTCGCAGGCAGTCCGTGAGTGTAGTGGTTCCCGCTACGTGGCTTTCCCCATTCACCACACTGCCCTCGCTCCCAGGGCTCAGGGGCCAGAATGGGGTGGAAGAGCCAGGCAGATCCAAACTGATGTCCCAGAAGGGGTCTATGGTGGTAGACACTCCACTAGAAGCAAGAGGAGATTAAGATGCAGGTGAGAGTGGACGGCCACGCAGCCTCCGAGGCAGCAGCTGGCCCACAGCACCCACCGCCTGACACAGCTCTGCTCATCCACCCACGGGACATGGAAGGTCAGACATCACAAGACAGCTCCCACCCAACGTGTCCTGGATTCCCAGGGGGCCCTACGGAGGAAGGGGAGGTAAACCACTTCACGCAAAGGCTGCTCCGAAAGCAACGTTTCCGAACCCAGAAGATCATCATGGTCATTTTGGGATTTTCTGAGAACCCAGGCCCATGTCCGTTAGTTCTGAACTGATGAGCCTACCTCAGCAGCATCTGCGTCTGGGTAGGAATCTAGAGCCCCAGGCATGCTGCCTGCGGAGAACACGCCAAGCAGGAACGGGTCCTAACTGAACAGAGCTGTCTCCCTCTTAGAGACGGACTGAAGAACAGGCTGGGAGCTTCACTCCAGATATTTAAACCTGACATAAACCTGAGACCACCTCCTGCTGCCGGAATTCAGCAGCACGGAGTCGACAAGAAGCTTCTTTAAAACGGAGAGTTTAAACACTGGAGCGCTGCCCACCCCGGCATCTCCGTCCCAGAACACTGTGTGCACGACCCAGGCCAAGCTGCTCCCCTACCACCATCTCTATCCTCTACCAATCGCATGGGGGAATCTAGCAGAGGTTCCGAAATAATTTTGAGTAGATCGTGACCAGAGTTTTAAAAAACCCTGAAATGGAATAAAAAACAGGGCTGCCTGGGTGGCTCAGTGGGTTAAGCCTCTGCCTTCAGCTCAGGTCATGATCTCGGGGTCCTGAGATCAAGTCCCGCATCGGGCTCTCCGCTAGGTAGGGAGCCTGCTTCCTCCTCTCTCTCTCTCTCTACTTGTGATCTCTCTGTCAAATAAATTAAAAATCTAAAAAACAAAAACAAAAAAACCCCACAAAAAACAGAGAAGCGTGCGTGGAGGTCGGGAGGGAAGGTTCCTGCAACCTCACTGATCAACGCCTCCTCCTCCTGGAAATCAAAGCTCTTGCATGCTGAGCCAAGCCTACAGCGGTCATCAATCAGGGAGCCCAGGCACCACGGATCGCCTGCACATGCGCCAGTCCCTCTGAAAGGCAGGGCTCACTTATGTGGCTCCTGCAGAGCAGA
This sequence comes from Mustela erminea, assembly GCF_009829155.1. Lineage (NCBI taxonomy): Eukaryota > Metazoa > Chordata > Mammalia > Carnivora > Mustelidae > Mustela > Mustela erminea. The sequence continues at coordinate 12,065,848 of NC_045631.1, read as the reverse complement.
GATGGGGGATGGAAATAAAGACGGCCCTGGGGACCCTGCTCCAGATGACCTGCAGTGTTTGGGAGGACCTGCCCCCCGGTGGGTCTTCTCTGCCAGAGCGGTTTCCTCTCAACACAGCCGATGGCTTGGCTGCTGAAATTCAACTCGTCCTGCTTCATGTCTGGCTGCCGCTGCACAGGCTCCTCAGTAAGAGCCAAACCCCCTGGTCCATCCCACTTCACCAAGGAAGCACAGCCGTGGGGCACCAACTGAACTTCCGGCTCTAAAAGTTAAACTTTTAAAAGGTGCTCAGACCACAGCAGTGTTGTTGGTTGAAAACTTCCCAGGATGTTCAATAAGTAGCACCTAGGGTCCCATATCGCAGTCTGGGCAGCACAGACCAGGCAGGCCCTCGTGTTCCAGAACGCTCGGGGCTACGCCGGGAGCCTCACACTTACTGGCAGACTTGGCAGGTGACGTCGGACTGCAGCCCGCCCGTGAAGATCTGGTCGATGATGCAGTTGCAGTGGTTGGGGTTGTTGGCCTTCTTCCCATTATCGTCACCTGGGGAAAGACTGTAGCTGTGACGTGCACTTGAGCCCGAGTCTGTAGGTTTCCCAGCACCACAGGCCCAAGGCGCAAGGCCATTCCCCTGCATTGGCTCACAAAGCCTGATACGATCACAAGGGCACAGAAGGACCTTTACTCGAACAGGGAGGCTTGGCGGGGAAGGAGGTAACAACCCAGCTAACTTATTTTCAATGCTCTTTTTTCTCCACTCCCTACCATCCGCTGGGCTCCTATCTAAGTACCAAGATATAGCTAACGCCCAGTCACGGGGGAGAGTTAAGGATTCCCGTCTGCCTGCACAGGACAACTGAGCGGCCCTGCCATGGCGGGCACCCCACGCTGCCGTGCCTGCTCTCCCCTTGTACTGCACAGTCAGGCGCCTGACTTCAGAAAGCTTCTCTGCAGGACTCCTGCCGGGTTGTTTCCCCATCAGCTCCTGCGCTCTGTAACCTCACAAACAGTCCTGCTTTCCAAGAAGCTGCCCCCAGAGAAGTACCACTTCCATCCTCTCTAGCTCAGTACGGGTTTTATTATCTTTGGGTGCAGATACTGAAACACGGCGCTTACATGCGGAACATGACGTGTTCATTTGTACCGTTAAGTACATACTATAGAACTTCCATTGAACAAGATGAAGGGTCTATCTGCATGTATATTTCTTCTCAAAAAAGTGGAATTATTACTTAAGAATAAAGGATGCCCATGGGGTCTTTTGACAGCGCACTGCCTAGAGAGATTAGGCAGAAAATCATACCCAGGAAGATTTCAAATTTATAGGAGAAAATGTCAGGACACAGGAAAATACATGTAGGAAGCCACAAAGGAAGAGAAGCCAAAAGGTCCCCGATGCCTGCAGTCACACAGGAGCACAACTCAGCCAAATCAGCCAGCAAGGCCGAAGGACTCAGAACACTCTACTCCGGCAGGAGGAGACACATTGAGACCTGCGGAACGGAGTACGTCAGACAAGTGGGTCCCTATCACTGTATGTGTTTCTGACCGATGAACGTTTGCACAGCAATGCACCTGAAGCAGCTGATTTTCAGGACAGACTCCTGCTTGTTACAGAAGTCTCGTGATTATCCTCAAGGGCTTGGAATGATAGTAGTCTTACACAGCGGCTCTTTTCAGACTGCGTGCTACACTTCCCACTAGAAAGCCAAACCTCACCTAAACTGTTAAGCACTGTTCAACTGGGTTCCTCGGGCGAGCACTGAAAGGATGTGTTTTTCAGGAAAAGAGTACACAAAAAAGCCAGAACCCAAAGCCACACAGCTGATGAGAACAAGCCATCTTATTTGGAGTTTGGCTTGCTTTGAGGTTGTAATGTCAGACCACACGGGGCATTTGGGAGAGTAGCCCCGCGATTGGACAGAGGCTGAGCAGGAGCAGGAGGTGCCCTGGAAAACAGAACTGTGGTCCAACAGAATCACCAAAACCCACGGTCTCAGCCCAGAGGCCACAGGGAGGCAGGTGACTTGGTCACCCGGACACACGTCAGCTACACCTGAGTGTGCTCTGTGAACCGGCACACGAGCATCACCAGGGACCCAGCAGGAACGACAACTGCTGACCCTCGCCACACCCACTGAACAGAAACAGCAGCATGCCCTCCAGGGGACTCCGAGCCACGCTCAAGGTCGGAGAATCCCCCTCACCTGATCCTGTGTCAGCACACTTGGGCACAGGGCCTTCAGATGGGGAACCCCGCCACAGGGAGGGCAGCGGGAGGGACCCAGGGCCTTGTTATTCAGTCCTAACCTTCTGCCCCGAGCCCGAAGAGCTGCTGCCCGATGTCCCCTTCCCCAGACTATCCAAACCCACCCATGTCTGAGACTCCTGGGGCGGCTGCCCCACTCTAGGGGCCAGGCTGTGGGAAAGAAGTCAAGACCCAATAAGATCCAGAGAGACTTTTGAAAAGCCCTTGGCTGGACCCCAAAATGAACAGGACTTGGGTCACGGAAGCATGGCAAGCATACTGGTCCCCTTTTGTATTCTCAGCTCATTCCGGCGACTACAGTGCCACAACCAGTCCTTCTGGAGACCCCACGAAGGGAGGGAGCCAGTGCTGACAGTACAGCTGCACTTGGAGCATATGTGGAAGTTTCTGGCCTGCCAGGGGCCACGATAACCTGGAGAAGCTGCACACCAGCCCCCTCACAATCGGGCCGAGAGGAAGCCGGCAGCAAAGGATGGACTTGAGGCACAGGCCCGTCAAGGACGGAGAGCTCTGTTCACTGTTACCGGCTTTACAGGACCGACCACCATGCTCCTCTCCTCCCAGCAAGGTCGGAAGACAACACCTCCAAACTGTTCCCTCCTCTCTTAAGACAAATTATGAAGAACCTCTCTGGGGTATTAAAGATGAGAAACAACACAGTTAGAACACAAGTACCATATACAAGATTCCCTGCCCCTGGCGTTGTGCAACAGCGCCCCCTACCTCTCCTGGTGGGGGGGAGGGTGGTGGGGGGCACGGAGCCTCACCTTTGCAGTGTCGGTGCAGGACATCCAGGGCAGCGATGAGAAACTCGTGCGCGTCCTGCTGCTCGTACCCAGCCAGGTGCCGCGCATGAGTCCACACCAGGTGCAACAACTTGTAGGGGATGTGGGGGGAGCGGTGCCCCGAGTAGAACTGCTCCCAGAGACAGGAGGGGAAGGGGAACAACTGTCAGCAGGAAGTACCACACACGATAAAAAAAATCTGTTAACAATCACCTAGAATTTCTTGCAGCTACTGTGACAAAAAAGGATTCTGTTTAACTCCTTCCTTTTTTTTTTTTTGAAAACGTATTTTTATGTGGACTCACTGGACTTTTTAAATCATTTTGTCCCTTCCGACTGCCGATTTTCTACGGATAAGCCAAAATGATCAACTGGGAGTGCCTGACACAGACACAAGCCCGGGCAGGGCCTGAGAGCAGCCTAGGATCCAAGCAGACAGAACCTGTTTGGGGCGGAGAGCCACAAAGACAGAGGCATTCTAGTGAAGCACACGGAGGCCTGGCAAAAGGGCCACTTTCCTTGAGAACAGAGGACAGGAGGCAATCAGTGGAGGGTGAAAAGACCCCAGCATTCACAGACAAATGTCTTCTACCGGCTGCCCCCTTCCAAAGGGCTCTTCTCATCCTCCAAGTCAGCACGCAGCCTCTAAGCAATGCCAACAGTCCCTGACAATTCCCTTTGGAAAAAATGTCCCATAAGAAACGCACGCATTATTCACTGTGTAAGGTTTCAGAAACCTGCCTTCCTTTCCTGTGTCAACGTGATTTCACTTCAAGGAAAAACACAACAAGCAGTTACAGAAATGGTACGCCGCCCACGCCAACAGTGCTCACCTCCTGAAAAAGTGACGACATCTCGCAGACCAGACACGAGCTGGGGCTCTGCATCTCACACCTGTGCCTATCAGAGAGGAAGAAGTCTCGCAGCAGCGGCGTGTGGGTGAGCGCCTGGACGATGCAGTTCATAAAGCAGGTGTTGCCAAGGTTGATCAGCCCTCGCAGACCTGGGCAGGATAAATGTGAATCTCGCTTACAGGACAGACTGTCACGGCCCCAGGGGCAGGGACTGTTTCTGTCCATTACCACAAGGCCCCCTAAACCTAGCACACCTCCCCGGGGGCTGCAGGTGCTCCAGAAGTAGTTGGGTGGGGGGGGTGGCAAACGATAAAGGCTTATACAAGGGCTTAAAGAGAACCACACCAGGAAATCCTCCCGTTCACATCTACTTTGAAACCCAGAGAAGCCAGCCTTGCTGGCAGTCGTCACAAAGCCCCGCTCTGAGCACTGTCGCCCACCTACCTATGGTGCAGTTGGAGGTGATCTTTCGCCTTTTCGGGTTGTGCTTCAGCAGTTCAAGCTCCCGTTTGGTAGGTTCCCAAGTTGAAAACTTCTCCCCAACGCCTAAGCGGATGGAAGACAGGTCCCGGTGCCATGAGCCCAGTTTTCATCAAGTGTGTTTATACATAAAAGCGATGGTGACAGAACACTTAGATCGGCGTGTGTTTCAAAGCCACAACACGAGGCCTTTCCAGACCACATTATATTGCAACGGGCTAGAAAGAACACTTAAAGGGAGTTTCTTTTGGAAAATGTGTGGTGAATAAGCGGTTTCCTGTGAGAAGGGCAACACCTCCCATTAACACTACCGTAGCACTAATGCCAATATGGGGATTTTCCGCCAAGCCTTTACCCCTTGAGCACAGAGACTGCAGCAGCCCCGGCGGAAAGACCTACACTTGGCACTGAGGTGAGGGGTCTCCGTGAAAAGACTGAAAACGACAGGGAGAAAACGCACTTGCCGAAACACAGTTTGAAAACACCTTGTGTTAAACAGCTATACCCATAAACGATATGCACCACAGACAATGCTGCGGGTGCTAATAGTCACGACTCATCTTAATACGTGCAACAACTGTTCCATGTGACTTAACATTTCTGCAACATTCAATGAACTTGAAAAGACATTCTATCTCACTGACACATGGAGTTATAGAATGATTTTAGAAGAGTTGTTTTATTCCGGGTCATTCATTTCTGAGCTCCTGTAACTGAAATGTTCTTCCCAGAGAAATAATATATTCAGACTTAGTTGCAATGTTACTAAATTTTTGAGGGAGAAAAGAATAGGAGGTTGGTTAAAGAGACTGTTCTCCAGAAAAGATCTGTTACAACTGTGATCACGGAGAGCACCTGTTCCTATTGTTCCAGTCTCAAAAAATAGGGCTGCTTAAAAGCAGAGCAATTAGGGACAAAAACTGTGAAGCAGAGACAGGGTTTCTATGTTCTCTCTGTGAACAGTGGAAGCTGTGTTCATGGAGAGATGCTCACTGGTCAAGTGGGGTCAACCACACCTCCCACTGTTGGAACCCTCTTACTGTTCCAGCATCTGCTAGAAATGAAAACTAGAAAACCATCAAGGAAACAGTAAGAAATGAACAATAGGGAAAACAGCCACATATTTCTGTGTGTCTCCCCGACTATGCATCTGATGAAGAAAGCATGTGAGCACACAGGAGGACAGGTAGGGAAAAGCACGGAGAGCCCCACGCTGGAACCAGAGCTACTGCCAAAAAACATACTGGTCTCTGCCCCTGGTTCCTGGCACAGAGCTTCTCAAACCCTTATGATTTCCTAAGTGATAAGAGCACTAGGAGCATCTTTATTCCAATGAGGGGACTCCTGGGGGCGTTCCTAGAGAGGGACTGGCTGACAGAAAGACCACGCCAAGAGAGGCTTGGCATTTCCGGCCTTGACCCCCACATCCCCCGGCCCCTGCAGAGGGAGACTGAGCTCCTGTCTGGTCAGTCACCTCATCTGCTTCTCCCGGATCCTCAGGTGGCACCTACAAGAGGAAGCAAGCAGGTGTGGGGGGTTCTTCCCAGCAAACCAAGTCCAAACTGCAACCACCCCTCCCCAACAGCTGTCCTATCTCCCAACCCTGACCTTCTCCCTAGATGTTGACCTTTTTCCTGATAAGCTCTGCCCTTGACAGGCAACTAGGAAACAAAGCAGACACGTAAATCTAGGCACAACCAAACCTTGCAATTTCCAAGCTCTGCGCTGCTCCTCTTTGGCGATGATTTCCATGTCCTTGTCATATATGTAGTCGTGGCACAGAAAGCAGTAGATGCCACCATACATCAGCTCTATGGCTGGAGAGAGAAGCAGGGGAGACAGACCACACTGAATTAAAAACTTTAAAGGTAACGCTTAAGGTCACATATGAAACATCTGAGTGTTTTGGACATTTTACTGTTTCCACCACCTCCCCACTCTCTCATTTCAGACCTTTACCCTAAGCAGGCGAGGGATGTGTATTTTCCCTGGGAGCTCAGGACTTCCGAGGCTGAGGGGATTGGACTGCAAATGGGAGGCATCACACCCGTATTTTACAAAGGATCTCAAGTTATCAGGACCCTCTGCCTAGTCTCTGAAAGTAAGGGAAGGGGCGCCTGGGTGGCTTAGCCAGGTAAGCGTCTGCCTTGAGCTCAGCACCCCTCCCACACATCCCCCGCTTCTGCTCGTGCCATCAAATGGGGAAAAAAAAAAAAAAAGGGAAACCTTTCACTGAGTATATCAGCCCATAAGGATTCTTAGCCACCTGGACTGCTTTAACTATTTTACTACATCTACAACTCCTGATATGATTACAAAAATGAATGAAACATCTACTTCCTACTCTTACTTTAACGACAATGGTAAAATATCATCTATCCAGATAATCTTCACTTCTTGACCCACACAGATGACTCCTGCCTACCTCTGAGCGGATCTTATGCATTTTCTCAACTGCATCATCCATAAAAACTGGCTTTTAGTTACCTCATTATAAAGTAAAATAGTGTCCTTTACTTTAAGCACCTGGAAGAAAGGTGTCTCAATTCAACAAATAAAAATAATTTTTTCTGGACTGAATTCATGGCGCAGTGGAAGGTGTCTGAGGGGCAGTGGAGCGGATGCACAGAGTTAGAGTACTGGGATGGATCCCGCCTATGACCAATCACTCCACTTCCCCGGGCCTCAGCTTCCCTCTGGTATGTGGTGATGGTTACAGCACGAACAGCTCAGAGGTTCGTACGGCACTTTTATAACGTTACAGCACACCAGTGCACTGTCTTCACGATCGCCACCTGTATCGTACTCCGAGTCTTCAGCTGCCAGGACACAGATCAGTCAGTCTCTGATGATCTTCGAAGTCCTCTAAAGCAGCCGTGTTAAAGCTCAAGGTTCCTACACCCTCTCACCCCAAACCGACAAAATTCCTACAAATTCCTTCAAAGTCCCCGTCAAAGCTGTCACAGGGAGTATGGCTGCACCTCGGCACTGTATCCCTTGCACCGGAGAGCTCCCGGCATGGGGGCAGCAGAGCCCGAGGCAGACTCCAGTGAGGGTTCAAGGCATTTTCAGGAAAGAAAATGCATTCACTGACACATACGCGAAGGGAGCAGCACAACACAGAGAGCTCTGTACTCGGCAGGGAGTCTGCTCCAGATTCTCTCTCCTTCCCTCTCCACCTGCTCCTTCCTCGCCTCTCAAATAAGTCAGTCAGTCTCAAAAAAAAAAAAAAAGAAAAAGAAAAGAAAAAAAAAAGCAGGCATATGGCCATAAGGCCAACAGCTCTACTACCAGCCTGGGGAAGGCATGTAACTATTTAATGTGTGTTCAAGTCCCCCTAAACAAGCTCCTCTTCAAGGCACCTTTCCACACCCAACTACTCACCACTACTCACTGTGTGAGGCTAATGGAGCCAACCGGGTGCCAAGACCACTCAGTGGGGGGAGACCAGCCTCCTTCACCAACAGTGGTAGGACGACCAGACACCCACCAACAGAAGCGGGAAGCTCAAAATCCTTACCCGCCCATCATACAAACACGGATTCAGAATGGGTCAGCAACCTCAATAAAGCACTAGAAGTAAAAACTATTAGAAGAAAACCCAATGGGGTCAAGTCTTCATGATCTCAGATTTAGCAATGGACTCAGACGTGACACCAAAAACATGAGAACTAAAGAAAAAAAAAGTGATAAGTTGGGCTTCATCAAAAGTGGACTTTGTGTCTCAAAGGACATTATTAATAAAGTGAAAAAACACCCCACAGAATGGGAGGAAATATGTGCAAAGCATATATCTGCTAAGAGTTCAGTGTCTGGGAGAGAGAGAGAGAGATCTATCTCCAAGAGATATGTGTGAGGGTGTGTGAAGAGACAGATTTCCAAAATAAAAATATATATACATATATATTTACCTCAAAGTACAACAACAAAAGCCCAACCCAATTAAAAACATGACCAGATGACTTGAATAGGTGTTTCTCCAAAGAAGGTACGCAAAGGACCAAGAAGCACATGAAAAAAACATTTAACATCCCTGGTCATTGAGAAAATGCTTGTCAGAGCCACAATAAGATACCACTTCACACCCATCATAATGGCCTGAGTTACTATACAAAAAAAGAATGCCAAGTGTTGGCCAGCATGTGGAGAAACTGGAACCTTCCTACAAGGCTGGTGGGAATAGAAAGCAGAAAACCGTGTGGCCGCTGTGGGAAAGTCTGGTGGCCTCACAAACACTCAACAGACTTACCATATGACCCTGTTTCACTCCTAGGAACAGACCGAAAAGTGCAAACGTCTGTCCACACAGAAACTCGCACATGAGCGTTTGTTTGTGTGGCATTACTCGGAAGCACCGAAAGGTGGGAACCACCTGAATGTCCATTAACGGACAAAAAGATGAACAGAATACGGAAGATCTGCGCGATGAGTAATTACTCAAACACACCAAGGAACGAGGTTCTTCTGATGCCCACCGCAGCATGGACGCACCCTGAAAACCTGCTAAGGGAACGAAGCGTGACACAAAGGGTCATCTGCTGTGACCATCCCTTTTATAAAATACTGAGGACAGGCAAATCCAGAGAGACGAAAAGCAGACTGGCGATCTCCGGCGGCAGGGCTGGGGGAGAATTCATTCCTGGAGGCGGGTGTTCTTCTGAGAAGATGGAAAGTGGAGAGGCGGCGGCTGCACAATGTGGTGGTGAACGAATGCCACCGAGCGCACGCTTTGAACAGCTGGACTATACGCTGTGTGAATCCCACCTCAAAATAAAATGTAAAAGCAACACCTACAGGCAAGGTAGTTCCCTTGGAAAATTATTTCACAGTCAAGATCGGGGTACGCTGGCCTCCTTGGGAATGCCCGAAGCCACGGCCGACACAGGCATCATGCCTGCAGGCACCACGCAAGGGCCTTCTCCCTGTGCCACAGGGTGACCTAGGGAATGGAGGGCGACACGACTCAGTGCTAAGTGGGCTGAAATCCCGCCCCCACCAGCACATGCTCTTCTGGGGGCAACTACAGTAACTCTTCGAAGACATGTGGAAAGAGCCTAAAGGCATTACTTTTGTACCTTTGTGGCTCATGGTGGCAAAATCTAAGTACCGCGTGACTTGCCATAAAAGGAAACCAGAGAAACTGAGAAACTAGGAAGTATGAAATCCAACAGCTCCGAGTCGGTGGTTCACCCTCCTGCAGCAGGCCCCGCCGTCCGCTGGAATCGCAGCACCCGGCTGAGCACATGGACCAGTCCCGGTGGGAGGACACCAGCCTCGGAGGGACTATCCCGAATAAGCGGACGCTCTCTTTCCTGAAGTGTGGATCTATCACGTCGAGTTAGGGCAACTTTATAGGGCAGGATGGACAAAGAGGTAGAACCTTCCATCAGACTGCTGTCAGACCCTCCTCGTCCCACACCTGACTTGTCTGTCCCTCCGTAAGACCTCTGACAATGACCTTACTGCTACTAACACTGTTCTTAAGTGCATCACCCACAATATTCAGAGAAGACTCCGTTTAGGCCTCTTTCACTACTCCAACTAAAAACCAGACGCCTGCTGAGAATTTTCCCAAAAATACATTTCCAGTCCCAACACCGCACTACTGAGTGTCCCCTGGCAAGGGAAGAAGCTACCACAAGGAAATCAAGGTTCCTCAGTCCTCACAGCACTGCTCCATTAGCCTGCCCTTGGACATCCGACAAAATACTCTGTATAAAATGACGCCCAAAATGTTGACAGCCTAGAGGCTGCTCAGGAGATGACGGGCAGGAGCAGTAGTGAGATGCCCAGAGTGGAGGGCGGGCAGGTGCTCCCACAAGTCGGAAAGACAGTGACCAGAGGACGAGGTGGGAGTTGGACTGCCCCAGGTCACTTCCTCACTTCAGCTTCCCTCACCTGTGCCCTCCTCTCTACCCGGAGAGAAAACTAATTTCTACCTTGGTTAAACACACAGACAGAGAGTCTTCAATAAATTCATGGACTTAATACAGCATTTCATTAATTCAGCACTCCCATTTCAAGGTTTTGTTTTGTTTCTGAAAGCAAACTTTCTAAAACTTACTCATCCTGGAAAAGTAGAGGCAGGGTTTATTAATCAGGAGGACTAAATGAATAAATTTCTGAAGTGACTTTTACAGATGAGTCCGGGTAACAGTAAGATTCTTCAGATAGCTTTTCTAAGTGCAAATATAGTATATGCAATCTTCCACAACCCTTTACCCACACGAAATCACTTCCCAGGCATGACAGCAGCGTGGCCCGAACGGGTCTGGTGCGAGAATCAGACATGGCAGGACTATTCTTCAGCTGTATTGTAAAAGCACGTATGTACATTAAGTGAATACTAAACAACTTTAACACCTCCACATTGTCCCCAGGAGGGTCTTTTCCCTCGGGTTAGCCAGTGTAAGAGATCACCGGCGACCTCATTCCTCCGTGGGATGTAATTCATGAGAGCACCACTGCCCCATTAGCTCTCTTTCCAAAAAGGCCAATGAGCTCATCTTCGTAACTCGAGCCCCTCACTCCAAGCTGCAAGCAGCCTTCTCACCAGCGCTTTCTGTGAGTTCTTGTGACAAGTGGGGCCGTCCCAGAGGGAGGACTCCATTAGTACGTTCCATTTGTACTATTTAAAAAGGCCGGTAAAGAGCTTTAACTGGAGTCACTGAGTCCCCATGAAGTTTCCCTGGCCTGGACCTAACCTCGCCATCACTTAAAACATGATTCTGAAGGAGAGAATCATTTAAGGAGCACGGAAATAAAGCCAAGGACAAAACTTTGCTTTATGTAACTTCCAGAATGTGGGACAGTTGGAACTTCTAAGTTTAAGAAACATTAAGTTTATCTCGACACCACCCTACTGTTAGCCTTTCCATGGCTCTGGGTTATCAAGAACAGTGAGAATCCATCATAGAAAGCAGTAAAAGCCAGTCACTGTCCATGCTGACATCAATAACCCAACACTGCATCCAAGATCTTTCTTTGCAAATTTTCAGTTCATCAAGTACCTAATCATGCTTTTTAGAGGGAAAGATGGCTCTGAGGCTGCATTAAAGAAAGATCCAGAACAGTGAGCCTTCAGTTTATCATTTCAAGTTACACAGAATATGAACTTCAACTCTGATGCCTGAAAGCAAGCTAGTAGGTCCATCAGCCCTGGGAGTCCCATGTGTTTCAGTGGCTCTGACTTTCACTGGAACTTCACAGCAGCCCCTGGGAAGAGGGCTGCCTTGAGCCCCAGGGCAGGGATCAGAAGGGCCGGTGGGGGCTGCTGCACCAGGGACATGCGTAGGGGGAGGGGGCTCACCCAGGTTGTGCCGCTTGGACTTGGCATGTTCGTGGATGTGTTTCTTTGTGAAGCAGCCAAAGAAGACACAGTGCAGGCAGGAGTGAAGCCGGTTCAGGTGGACGCCACAGACGTGACAGACGCACGACTTCGCCTGAAATTGAGAGCAGAGAATTAGAAACCAGGTGCCCTCGGAGAGAAAGTGGCCAAGCAAAGTGATCTGTAACGGATGAGGCGACGGGAGGAAGCGAAATCACGGTATCATCAGCCTCACTCAACAGGAGGTCACCCTGCTAATCCTTTTAACAGCTCCAAGAGGTACTCCAGCTCATTTAGCTCACAACTACCAGCTTCACGTAAGAAAGCTCAGCCCACAGCCTCAACTACCAAACCCGGCTGGCTGCTCAGAGGTTTGCCACATGAAGCTTTAGGAGTCTCCGTCTGAGCCCCAATGGGGAGCCACCAACCCTCTCGGCTCCTGTCCCCGTTTCAGACCAGGAACTGGCAGCCTTGCCACCCCTACCATGGACATCACTGTACGTTTGCTATTCTAGCTCCCACCACCAAAGCCAATTCAGCAGCCATCCATCAACGAGTAGAGAGGACATGAGTCAAAGTGATACAGAATAACAAGAAAAAGAAACTTTGTAGCCAAGAGTTAGACCGCAGAAACCTAAACTTGTAATCTCAGCCAATGTGAGCAGTGATAATTCTTACACACCCAAACCACCACAAAACACCACTGCTTCCAGCACAGTAGGACCTCGACACTGTAGTAGTAACTCTAAACTCCCTGCAGGCATCAAAGTGAATTTCCGGCCTCTGAGAGGACACCCTGGTGTCGGATTTTCCTCTGTGATGGGCAGGCAGGGAGCTGGGCCAGGAGGAAATAAACTGGATACCTGGAAGGGGAAAATTAAGACAAGAGCGTGCTGTCGACACACACACTCCACAATACCCGATGAAGGCACCAGACACCAGGGCCACGGGCAGAAAGCCGCCACATATGAAAGATGCCACACCCCAGTCAAGGCTCACGGCCGTCCGCTGGTGATGGTTCTGGGCTCTTCTGACATCTGAAGGAAGTTACTAGTGTATATGCTTGACCACTGAGCCTGTGTGTGTGTGACACACACAGTTAGAATGTGGAGGAGGGGCGCCTGGGTGGCTCAGTGGGTTAAGCCGCTGCCTTCGGCTCAGGTCATGATCTCAGGGTCCTGGGATCGAGTCCCGCATCAGGCTCTAGGCTCAGCAGGGAGCCTGCTTCCTCCTTTCTCTCTCTCTGTCTGCCTCTCTGCCTACTTGTGATCTCTGTCTGTCAAATAAATAAATAAAATCTTTAAAAAAAAAAAAAAGAATGTGGAGGAGGATGTGCCTAACCCCAAGTGGCCCCTGAGCCTGGAGGCAGCCCCAAGCTTCCCACCGCACACACAAGGTCAAGTCAGGTGCCAAGCCCCGCGGTGACAGGCTGTGCAATCACCTCGAATGGATGGCACGGAGGGAGGAGAGGCTCTGGGGACCAGGCTCAAACCATATTTACCTAAAATATGAATCACTGTTCTCACCTAGCTGGTAACTGCCTGCAGGGAAGTTGCGTGCGGAAACCAGGGGGAAGCAGAGCAAGTGCACATCAGCTGGACAGGGATGGCGCCTCAACAAGCACAGAGCCCTGTGGCCAAAGCCCAAAGTCAGGAGACAAACTAGACGAGCTCCTCTCCCTGGCCCATCCCCACCTCGTGCACTCTGTCAAATAAATAAATCCTTAAGACAAAGACAAAAAAATAAATGAATAAAATGCCATATTAGTAGAAATAGTAGTTATATCATCTATTGATTCTTCGAATGATAAATCGAAGAGATTAGGTAACCATAATTGTTTTTAGGAATATAGGGGACATTTTTAAATTACACATACAGCTATAGTTGATGTAAGCAAGTGATACTTCCCGGCATCATGGAAAAATTTCCCTTTAGCTAGAAATACTGTAAGCAAGAGATGCCTGGAGATTTAGTTATAACCATGAGTGAGAATCCATTTACTATTCACTACAATTACAGACACAAAAGAATGGGAAAGATTAAGAAGTGTCCTGTATTTTTATCACTCAGGGTATTTTTTAAACTATTTTTAAAGATTTTATTTATTTATATTCCAGAGAGAAAGAGACAGCATGCACAAGCAGGGGGAGCAGCAGGCGGAGGGAGAGGCAGGCTCCCTGCGGAGCAAACAGTCCCAAGTGGACTCCGGTCCCACGATGCTAGGATCATGACCCAAGCCAAAGGCAGAGACTAACCAACTAAGCCACCTGGGCATCCCATCACTCAGGATATTTTTTTTTAAAAAGATTTTTTCTTTATTTATCTGACAGAGATCACAAGTAGGCAGAGAGGCAGGCAGAGAGAGAGGAGGAAGCAGGCTCCCTGCAGAGCAAAGAGCCCGATGCGGGGCTCGATCCCAGGGTCCTGGGATCATGACCCGAGCCGAAGGCAGAGGCCTAACCCACTGAGCCACCCAGGTGCCCCACTCAGGATATTTTTAAAAACTGTTATTTAAAATTCCTCCATGGGACACCTGGGTGGCTCAGTGGGTTAAGTCTCTGCCTTGGGCTCGGGTCATGGTCTCAGGGTCCTGGGATCAAGCCCCATGACTTGCTCTCTGCTCAGTGGGGAGCCGGCTTCTCCCTCTCTCTCTGCCTGCCTCTCTGCCTACTTGTGATCTCTCTCTTTCTGCGAAATAAATAAGTAAATAATCTTAAAAAAAAAAAATTCCTCCATGCACTTAAAACAGTAAATCCAATTCTATTTGTGTAACAAAAAAAAATTCCAGAGTACGATTACCTTGAAAATGTAAGTTTATTGGATAATTACATAACTAACACAATTTTGCCTTAAAACACAAAAGAACTTTAAAAAAAAAAAATTACTGGGGGGGGGGTAGGGGCAAAAGGAGAGAATCCTCAAGCAGACTCAAGCTCATGCTCCTGAGCACGGAGCCCGACTTGGTCCTCGATCTCACAAAGAGAGCTGAAATCAAGACCTGGACATTCAGCCAACAGAGCCAGCCTGGTGCCCCAAAACCCAGATCAAGCTTTTTAAAAAGATAAAAGTTAAGCCTTGAACTTTCAATGTAAAAATGTATCACCCGTTCTTGTGCAGAATTTCATGAAAGAGAAACCTGCCTGAGGAAAAAGATCCTCCAGAACTCAGCTGCACAAACACTGCAGCAATTGTAAGGAAGCAGAGAGCTCCAACTGAAAACACAGAAACTGATCATGCCCCGATGCCACCGGGTCAGGGGAAGAAAGCCTCAAATACAAATAAATGCACACACATACTCACACTTCAGCTAGGTATTTTTCATTTAAATAAAGCCCATGGTGGGGGCACCTGGGTGGCTCAGTCGGTTAAGCATCTGATTCTAGATTTCAAGTCAGGTCGTGATCTCTCGTGAGACTGACCCCATCTTGGGCTCTGCACCAGGTGTGGAATCTGCCTGGGATTCTCTCTCTCCCTCTCCCCCCGCATGCGTGTACATGTGCACACACACTCTCTCAAGTAAATAAATAAATAAATAAATAAAGCCCATGCTCGATACTCATGTTAAGGTACACATTAGATTTTACTAACTGGAGCTCCCCTCGCACGTTCACCATGGATACAGGTCATGAATCTATTATCCATAAACACCAATGACCTGCCACATACCCTAACCACGAACAATTAATTAATTCATGCTGAACATAAATGGATACCTCTTATAAGCCACTGAGTCCAACACCGAGAGAGACACGTGAGGAACAATGGGAGCCCACTTAAGGGATTCCCACTAGACAATTTTGGTACAATTTGAGCATACAAATGAGTAACAACAAGAACAGACTATATACTAAATAAAAAAGAATTCTCAAGTCCATTCTATTACTAATACTACACAAACACACACACACAGTGTCTTAATGGTCTTCTTCCCAGAGAATTCCATCTAATCAATGTAGTAGGAAAGACAAAAATACACACGCAAAATCTTCATTTTCTAATCCACACCGTAATAATGGATTCAGGCAATGATCACCAGATGCTAAAACCACAGAGAGAAAAGTACTGGGTCATTTGCAATAGCTAAAAGGGAGAAGAAAAAGCCCAAATTTCCATCAATAAACGAACGAATATGCAAATATAGTATATCCACACAATGGAGTATTACTCAGCCATAAAAAAGGAATAAACTTCTGAAACCGCAACAATACAGATGAACCTTGAGAACATAAAGCTAGTGAAAGCAGCTGACACTGAAAGTCATGTAGTGTGATTCCATCCACATGAAATATGAAGAATATTAGTTCTTTGTAGAGACAGAAGAGAAATCAGAGGCTGCCACCAAGGACTGAAGAGAGAATGGGGAGGAAATAAAAGTTACCTGGGGGCACCTAGCTGGCTCAGTAGGAGGACCATGCCACTCTTAATCTCAGGGTTGAGTTCAAGCCCCATGCTGGGTGCAGAGATCAGTTAAAAATAAAATCTTAAAAAAAAAAAAAGTGATCTGAAACTTGGCAGATGTGGGGTGATGATCGTACAACATCATGAACACAGTGACTTGTTCATTTCAAAGTTAATTTTTATGTGAATTTCACCTCAATAAAAAAATACATTAAATTTCTTTTCTTTTTTTTTTTTTAAGATTTTATTTATTTATTTGACAGACAGAGATCACAAGTAGGGAGAGGCAGGCGGGGGGGGGGGGGGGGGGGCGTGGGAAGGCAGGCTCCTTGCTGAGCAGGGAGCCCGATGCGGGGCTCGATCGCAGGACCCTGGGATCATGACCTGAGCCGAAGGCAGAGGTTTTAACCCACTGAGCCACCCAGGCACCCCCAAAAATACATTAAATTTCTTATATGCATGTGTACATGGGTGTATGTGTCTACATATGTCTGGAAGTCTGTATAATGGAGCAGAGGATATTTAGTTTCAAAGTATCACCCCAGAGACTACTTTTGTTGATTAAAAGAGAAAAGGTTACCTTTAGAACAGAGAACTCTGGCCAACAAGCACCACCTCATCCAAACCTTAACACCCCCCAAAGAAACTGACACACATGAGAGAAGTGCGTATACTGAGGACACCAGAAGACACATACCTGTAATACCCAAACCTGAAAATAAAAATATTCGGCAGAAGCAGAAAGAATAAACTGTGGAAACTGTGGTATAGACAGTGAGTGGAATGACCAGAGCAGCAAAGGAACTCACAGCAGAACGAATCCAAGAAGCGAACACAGAGGAAGCCAGCCACAGAGAAGCACGCACTGCAGGCTTCTGTCATACGAAGTACTGAGGCAGGCAGGCAAAGGTCACCAGCTGTTTATGGAAGGGCAGATGGGGCGGCAGCTGGAAAGGGCTTGCAGGGGACATAATGTGGAGTGCTGGGTGCTGTCCATAAGGACAGGAGTGCGTTCACTTTACAAAAACTCACCAGGAGTGTGCCTTAACAGGAGGGATAAACAGCCGTAACACAAAATAGTAAACACACCGCTAATAGATGCGGTTTGCGGGCATACTGAGAGACGTAAACCAAATGCTGTGCAATTTAAAAGGAGAACCACTACACCTGATTGAGGAGGACGAGAGAACTCTGAGAAGTCTGTACACAATTTCTGCTCAAATTCCACGGAATTCTATAGGACAAATGTTTCTTACAATGGGTATGACTTCAGTTCAGCTGGAGAAGAGAACTAACTCCAAGTGGGAAGACCTGCTCTTCCGAAGAACAAAGCAAGCTTGTAAGGAGTCCGGACATCACTTCCTCCTCTGGGTGACCAGGTTCAACACGTCTAAAGAACACCAAGGAAGCTCTTCCGGAGGCGGCTGAGCGCTCGCCTGAAGGGCTCTTACTGAGCGGACAGATGCCAACAGCTGTGAGACCAATTCTCCAACAGTCAGTGAGCAGCCCGCCAACCAACCAAACACTAACCACGGAGAGCTGGAATCTGTCTCTGACGCGGACTTTGTCATTTGTATCAGCACAGTCCATTACAGGTAGAAGTCATGCAGGCAACCAGGAAACTGGGTTTTTTATTCTATTGCAAAGTCATTACAAACAACACACGTGGCTAGTGCCTGGAGTTCAGGACAGCACAGCTCCAGATCCTACAACAAGCCATCACTGACTCCCACGAGGAGTTCGTAAGATCTATGTCCTGAGTTCACTGACCCCGAAGGTGGAGCACAGAACCCAGACCGGCTGGGCATAACCCTGGACTTCCCGAGAAGCAGTAGACACGGTACCCACATTTGCAGGTCTGACACCAAATCTTAGGATGATAAAATAAAGGCAAGTGCTTAGTCCTGCCAAGTACGAGTGAAAATAACTAGGTAGACATCCACTATTTCCTTACAGCCAGCTCCAGTTAATTCTTTAAAGATCTTGCCTGCAGCTGTGGCCGATCTGTGACCCACTCAACATTGGTTCTCACTTCCGGCTCCCACCACCCTCGCTGTGAGATACGAGCAAGTAAGTTACAGGATTTTCCCTGCCTTTGAGTGGTGACTTTTCTACCTCACACAGGCTACCACCAGGACTGAATGATTCCATGCTTTTCAGTGTCCTGAGGACAGTGCCTGCATGTGTTAGGGATTAGCAGTGGGCTCACAGTAGCTCCCCAAAAGGTGTGTCCCCATCTTAATCTCTAGAACCTGAGAATGTTACCTTAAGTGGGAAATTGTGCATATGTAATTAAGTTAAGGGTGTTGAGATGAGATTACGCTTGATTAGGGAGGTGGGCCCTAAATGCCAGCCTGAGTGTCCTTAGGAAGGTCACAAAGACCTTGGGCAAAGGAATGAAGGCCAGGTGAAGGAGGCAGACACTGGAAGGTGGGGGGCTGGAGCTGGCACAGGCCGGAATTGTTTTTCCCTTTGAGCCTCTGGACGGCGTGGTCCTGCCAATGGGGCTTTTGTGGGCCTTTGGCCTCCAGTACTTGTTCTAACCCGCGCCCGCCCCCCTGCCCCGTTTGTGGTCACTTGTTAAAGCAGCTGCAGGAAAGACTATGGAGTTCACCGTTAGCTAGTAGGACTCTAACCCGCTCCTACTGACACTGGGAAGGTTAGGACACCTGTGCACCACACACTACTGGTCTGAATGGGCCAGGGAGAGGCACAGGGGGGCCAGGGTTCCTCCCTCAGCTCATCCTGTTGGGGAGGCGGCACTGGCCACTGCCTTAGACGGGAGAGGCAGCGGAATTCTGGAGTCTGGCGGGGGTTCCGAGAAACTCTACCCAGAGTCTACTGCTCCTGGAGTTCTTGCAAGGATTTCTGTATTAAATCCCTTTCTCCCATGTATTAATTCAAGTAGATTCAGTAGCCTGCAAGGAAATCCTGAAACACAGCTAGGATTCTACTGGCAGGAAAAGCAGACAGGGCTCAAATGACAGTTCTGTTTGCATCCACATGGATAAAGCTAGAGAGGATTATGCTAAATGAAGTAAGTCAATCAAAAAAAAGACAAATACCCTATGATTTCACTCCTGTGTGGAATTTAAGAAACAAAACAAATGAACAAAGGCAGGGGGAGAGGCAAACCAAGAAACAGAGAAGTACAGAGAATGAACCAGGGGTTACCAGAGGGACAGGGGTGGGGGGATGGGGATTAAGGGGGCACTTGTGATAAGCATGGGAGTTGTATGGAAGGACTGCCTCACCGTATTATAGATCTGAAATTAGTATTATGGTATATGTTAACTGGCTTTTAAATAAAAACTTAAAGAATGGGGCGCCTGAATGGCTCAGTGGGTTAAGCCTCTGCCTTCCACTTGGGTCATGGTCCCAGGGTCCTGGAATCCAGCCCCATATAGGGCTCCCAGCTTGACGGAGAGCGTGCTTCAACCTCTCTCTCTGCCTGCTGGTCTGCCTATTTGTGCTCTCTCTTCCTGTCAAACAAAATCTTTGAAAAAAAAGAAAAGAGAACAGTTCTGAGCTTACATAGTGTAAGAAATGCAGAAAAAGTCCATTCATTCAGCCCTAATACTATTTCCCTGGATACCCTAATCTCTATGATCTTCCTTCTCATACCCTCCTCCCCACCCCAAGAAGGATGGGGCGGGGGCAGACAGGGCCTATGAAGTCAGGGATGATTCAGTTGTACCATGAATTTTGAGCTCAGCTTAAAGAAAGCGACAACCACAACACAGCACCTTGAGAGCTAACGCACAACTTCCCACCACCACTAGTCTATTAACATCTGACAACTGTTAAGGAGGTAAGTTTAATTGTTTCTTATTCTCTTCAGTGACTTTTTCAAGGGCTCAAAATACTCTTCTACCATCACAGACTCTGGTATGAGCAAAAGGGACAGGAATAAGTATTCCATAACTGAGGCACTAAGAGGCAAATACTTAAATGAAACTATCTCCTCAAATGTCCCAACCTCAGAAAGCCACAGTCGGGTCTTGGAATCTCTGCTCCAATAGATCTGTTCACTCCCTCCAGCACAAAAGGGACAGTGAGACAACTGGGAAGGAAGAAAAAATACACAGTTTGGTCTTCCTTCCAAGTTCCAAGAACAAAGGTCATAAAACCCTTGGAATTTAAGTGACCTTATTGATAAACGTGTCTTTTGTTATTCAAACAAGTCCCTTTCAACACGGCTGACATTTATGTTAATGAGCTGATTTTTGAAAGACTTCTGGAGAGCCTCCGGATGGGGTCAGGGTGCCAGGGAGCCGACCAGGCCATTAGAGAGCTGGAACTCTCAGCCCCACTCCAACCTCCACCAGTCGCCAATGATTTAATCAATCATGCCTCTCTAACAGTCTAATCAGTGTCTGCTTAATCGATCAGAACTATGTAATGAAGCCTTCGTACAAATGCTACAGGACAGGGCTCAGAGGGCTTCTGGGTTGGTTAATGCATCCATGTGATGTGGGAAAGAAACAAAGGCAGAAGAAAAATTATTAAATTTCCTTACTACTTCACAGCCCACTGACAAAATCCTTGAAACAGTGACACTCCTCTAGGAACTCAGGTGCTTCAATGTTAATACTTTGCTAGGGGCAAAAGGCAATCTTAGGCCACCTGACCCCCAGGATCCTTTAAGTCTACTTTAACATATAAAAATTCCTTTGGGGGCACCTGGGTGGCTCAGTTAAGCAGCTGCCTTCAGCTCAGGTCATGATCTCAGGGTCCAGGAATGGAGCCCCCTGTCATGCTCCCTGCTCAGCAGAGAGTCTGCTTCTCCCTTTCCCCCTCTGACCCTCCCCTCCGCTCCTGCATAAGGGCACACCCATTCTCCAAAAAAAATTCCTCGGGTGTCTGGGTGGCTCAGTCGGGTGTCAGCCTTTGGCTCAGGTCATGGTCCCCGGGTCTTGGGATCAAGCCTGGGTCACATGGTGTGTGGGGAGGGGTGTGGGAGGGGGTCCCTGCTTGGCAGGGAGTCTACTTCTCCCTCTCCCTCAGTCTCTCCTCCTGCTTGTGCTGTCTCTGTCTCTTTCAAATGAATAAATAAAATCTTTAAAAATAAGTTAATTAATTTAAAAAATTCCTTTGGAAATTTCCTTTATCTCTACCCCCCAAAATATATATTAGCAATCATCCCGCAAGCATATGACCCATAGATATTACATCTGCAGGATCTCCAGGCTAAGGTTTTATTAGACGGTAATAAATAACCTTTTCCCAACAACAGCTAGACCCCTCAAGGTCCTAGAAACCTTGCTTCCAAAATTCCTTAGAGACTTACGCTGTCCCTAACCCCCAGCCACCTTGAAAGTATATAATGGGCCACTCCTCATGACCCCAGTACAGCTTTTTCTGTCCTGTCCCTGTGCTTTAATAAAAGCATCTTTCTGCCCCAAAGACATTTCAAGAATTCTTTCTTGGCCACTGGCTTCAAACCCTAGCATCTTTCCTACCTCATATGCACTGGAGTGTGGTGTATCCCCAGTCCACTGGACCAAAGCTGCTATGCACAGGGCCCTCCCAGACCCCTTCCTATGTACCTCTTCATCTGGCTGCTCATCTTATACTTTATAGTATCTTTTACAATAAATTGGTAAGCGACAGTAAATGTTTCCCTGAGTTTTGTGAACCTTTTTATTTTATTTTTTTAATTTGAGAGAGCAAGCGAGTGGGAATGAGCAGAGAGGAGGCAGGGGCAGAGCAGAGAGGGAGAAGCAGACTCTCACTGAGGAGGGAGCCTGATGCGGGACTCGATCCCAGGACCCTGAGATCATGACCCTAGCTGAAGGCAGACACTCAACCGAGCCACCCAGGTGCCCCAGTTTTGTGAACCATTTTTTTTTTTTTTTAAGATTTATTTGACAGAGAGAGAGAGAGAGAGAAATCACAAGTAGGCAGAGAGGCAAGCAGAGAGAGAGGGGAGGAAGCAGGCTCCCTGAGGAGCAGGGAGCCCGATGTGGGGCTTGATCCCAGGACCCTGGAATCATGACCTGAGCCAAAGGCAGAGGCTTTAACCCACTGAGCAACCCAGGTGCCCCAGTTTTGTGAACCGTTGTAACAAATGACCAAATCCAAGGAAGGCGTCCTAATCAGCTGCAAGCACAGGTGCCAGTCTGGACTTGAGACTTGTGTGTGAAGCAGGAGCAGTGCTCTAGATTGGAACCATTAACCTGTACAATCTTACACTGTCTCCAGGAAGTGTCCGAGTTGACTCTAATTTGTACAACATATAGTCGCTCTCTGTGAGATTAGAGAATTACTTGGTGATGCTGTAAAAGATTCCAGAATAATTCAGAGGGAGCACAAACTGCACACTCAAAGTAACCTAATTTCAAGGCCCAGATTTGGTGTTCCCCATCAGTGCCCTTACACAGGTTAGGAGACCTACCTGCCACACCGACTTAAAACGTGTATCGCGAGTACCAACATCAAGTGAAATTATGTATGAAAAATGCTTTAAAGAATACAAAATGCTTTGTAAATATAAAACAGTATTATCATAAATGAGAAATTAGAGACACTCAAGAGAGACTGGGGGGGACCCAGGTGAATCACACTTTTGGGCAAAAGCAAGGACAAAATCCCCACGGTACTGACCGACTTGGGCTAGTTTTTCTTCCCCTTGGGCTATTCTCAATTCAAATTCTACATCACCTCCCAACTGTCAGTGTAACTGTGTATAGGGAGTGATCAGATTATCCTAAACCCTCAATTTAACCCTCCCTTTCCCACTTTATTCCCCAAAGTCTTTTACCAGAGCTGCTGATAAGTAGTAATAAAAGCTACTGATTCTGGCTTAATTTCTCTCTCCGCTGCAGGAATCTGTCAACATAAGGTGAGCGGCAAGAAACAAACCTCAGCTATCTGCTTAAGGTAGGTCATCCCAGTACCTGAACACTGAGTTTAACTTAAACTTCTTAACTTTCACAGCACAAAGGGAAACCATAATATACGCAAACCTGTAAGTAACTGGTTAGGCGGTCAGAAGATGCCAGAATGCAAAGCAGGCCATGACACAAAAATATGACTGTATGACAAATAAACGTATGTGATAATGCCCATGTATGTAGAGTGTGTGACACAACATGCCTAAGTAACATGGAAATGAGTGTAAGGTGTAAAACAAAAGGCAAAAGGAGCCACATGTAAGCCAGGTGAGAACACTGCTCCCCAAGGAGGGAAGAGCAACAGTTCTGAAACCACTGCTGGAGGGGGAAATTTTCCCTCTACCCTTCAAGATTCTTTCAAGGGGCCTAAGATTTAAATCGATGTGAGACAGATTAACAAAAGCAAAAAAAAAAAAAAAAAATTAATTATGTGCGCACAGAGACCAACACTGACATTAAGACCCAAAGAAATGACAAAAGCTGGCAGAGAGACAATAAATCTGAGAGGAACTGACAGGACAAACACTTATGTTCAGGAGCTTCAATTAATAAGGAATTAAACACAGATTTGGGGCTGGGCCTGAAACTGGTAAAAAATAATAAAGGTTATACAGCTTTCTCAGTTCTAAAACCACTATCTCTGCCAGAGTGCTCTTTCATGGGCCTTTTTAAAGGAACTTATCATTCAGAATAGACAATATGAGGAAGTGTCACATCAGGCAGCAGACTACTCTTGTCCCTATACCACTATACAAGTGAACTGAAATAAAACACGTAAGTATGGGGATGGTGGGCAGTTTCAGAGAAGCTACAGGTAAGCACAAGGAGAAGGCTAGAATGATCCACACAGTACTGGATTAGAGTTGGAGACATCACTATTAACTCAGGTCTAGTTTCGTAAGTCTGGGGATGAACCACCACGGACGTGTGTACATGAACCTATATACACACATTTGTTTCTTAGTTCTGTCCCCTGAGGGCTGAGAAGCCACATCAGTGTTATCAACAGGTATAGCCATGGCCCAAATCGTAAATCCTAACTCTATTCTCCAATAAAAGGAACTAGGGCCCCTTGGAGAAATGGCAGATTCTAACACCAGGGCAGAAAATATACAATATAAACCTAGAAACTCACAGTACCAGAAAGTAAGGAAGTCCTCAAAAACAACAATAAACCAAACAAACACTGGTAAGGGTATGTCAGAGTGACAGAGAAGACAGCTGAAGAGCTCCCATTGGCTAAAGCTGGAACAGTCTGAGCAACAAAACAGAATACTGGATTATAACCCATAGTATGAAATATCTGTAAATCTATACCAACACAAAACACTGAATAAATACTAGAAAGGACAGATATTTCTCATAGAAAAAGTCCAAATAATTTCTGTAGTTACCCTGGCCACAAGAGGTAGAGCATAACTGCTCACTCCTTAAGCGTGACCTGTGCAAGTGACTCTGCTCCAAAGAGGACACTATGGAAAGGAGGAGAAAAGAGTCACTTTACTGTTGAGCAAGTTGACAGCCACGTGGTCAAGCTTACCACCTGTATTTCTAAGTCGGGTCGACCCCTTCACCCTTGACAGAGCTTGGTAAGGGCACAACACCTCTCTGGTCTTCCCAAAACCCATAACCACAGCTATGAACCATTAGGAAATCAGACAAGCCCAAACTGAGGGTCGTTCTATAAAATAACTGAGCAATAGGTATTTTAGAATAGCAATAGGTATTTAGATGCCTCAAAGCTTCTAAAGTCATCGAAAACAAAACAGTGTGAGCAAATGTCACAATCCAGAGGAGCCAATGGAGACATGACTACAAAATGTAAAGTGGAATCCTGAATGGGATTCTGAGAAAGAAAAAGGAGACCAGGGAAAAACTAATGGGATCTGACTTTCAGTTAATAACAATGTATCAAGCTTTGTCATTGGTTGTGACAAAAGGTACCGAAGTAACAATAAGAGGTTAACAATCAGGGAGACTGGAGGGGGGGGTGGTCTGAATAAAATGGGTACACTGTCATCAAAGACGGACATTGTTAATATTTTATTACAGTCTGCAAGATGTTTCCATTGGGGAGAACTGTGTGAAGGGTACAGGGATCTCTATGAATTATTTTTTACAATAGCACGTCAATCTATGATTATCTCAAAAGAAAATATTTTTCCATTCTGGACTTTTACTTGGAATGACCTGTCCCCTGCTTAGTATGAATTGTATATCTTGCTCTAAGGATTTGAGAGATTGAAGGCATTGATAAATAAAACGGAAGCTAATTCCTCCAGAGAACAAAGTTAGAAGGAAAAAGGGTACTTTAAAAAAAAGATATACTGGGGCGCCTAAGTGGCTTCAGTGCATTAAACCTTTGCCTTCGGCTCAGATCATGATCTCAGGGTCCTGGGATCAAGTCCCACACCCGGTTCTCTGCTTGACAGGGAGCCGGCTTCCCCTCTCTCTCTGCCTACTTGTGATCTCTCTGTCAAATAAATAAATAAAAATCTTAAAAAAATAAAAATAAAAAGACATACCCCCAAAATGAACTGAACTTAAAGGAAGGAAGGAAGGAAACAAAAAACCTGGAGTGGGCTCAGCAGCATTCTCAACATCATGGTTAGGTGCCAGGCTGAGTGAATGAATGGTGAATGAATCAATGGTGAAGCCAGCAACACATGAACATCTAACGGTTCTCAGTTCACGATCTCCCAGTGTGTCCTGTCACTCCAGGTATGCTGCCTAAGCCACCAACAGCAGAACTGTTTTCCCCCAAGTATGATCTACTAAAAAGTTCAAATGAATCAAAGAGATTCAGTCAGATCTGAAGGCATAGATCTTGGACTCCAGAACTAAAACAGCACTTTAAAAAGACATGAACAGTGCACACCCTGGACTAGTACATCTTTTTCTGAAACACATGGCAAAGTACCACTGACTCAAGAGAACTCAGACCATTTTCCTGCTGCAATGACTTCCGTTTCCACAGAACAGCCCAACACCTGAGCCACACTTGTACAACCCTGACTGTAAGAGCTCCTCTTGTCTGAGGCAAGTGTCCACTGGCTAGTGATTTTTGTTTGTCACTTTGTAAAGATTCAAAATGAAAGGGCACTACACTTGTACTCTCTGGAATTATACTACCTTAAACTTTTATGTTTCAGGCACCTGGTAGCTCAGTGGGTTAAGTGACTGCCTTCCGCTCAGGTCATGAACCTGGAGTCCCAGGATTGAGGCCCACTTCAGGCTCCCTGCTGAGCAGGAAGTCAGTCCACTTCTCCCTCTGACCTTTCCCCCTCTCATGCTCTCTCTCGCTTTCAAATAATAAAGAAATATTTAAAATAAATAAATATATAAACTTTAATCTTTCATACTTAAGTTTTTGTACTTGCCTCCTTTTCGCCACCTCCCTCCCCATGTTTTTCCATAAATAAAAGTGCACTTTTAAAAGACATCTCAGGTTTGATGTTAAGTCAACAAATCACATTTCGATCCCTCAGCAAACAAAAACATCCATAAAAATGACTTGCCGAAGAGTATTCCTTCTTTAAACTGATTACCAAGCTTAAGTCTTACAAACTGTTAGTAAATCCTCCAAACTGAAAGCTTGAAAGAAAGGAGAAAATACACAGTACTGTTTGCATCCAATGGAATATTAACGACGCAGCTCAACAGATCTGTATGCGTGGGCAGTAAGTGAAAGATGGAAACAAGATACACAGCATATATGTTTACATAAATAGAAACACATAGCTTTGCTCTATATGCAGATTTGTAATTTTTTAAAAGATTTATTTATTTACTTCACAGAGAGAGAGGGAGAGACACCACAAGCAGGCATAGTAGTAGGCAGAGGGAGAGGGAGAAGCAGCTTCCCACTGAGCAAGGAGCCTAATGCACATTGGGCTCGGCTCCACATGCTGGGATCCTGACCTGAGCCCAAGGCAGATGCTTAACCAACTGAGCCACCCAGGTGAACCTGTAATTTTTAAAGAAATCTCGAAGACCCAGGCAGCAAACATATCTTAACAGTGGTTGTTTGGGGTCAGAAAAGACTCACTGTATACATTCTATGTGCCTATAAGGTGTTTTACTTTACCAATTAAGAATATATTCATATTGGGAGGTCTGGGGGACTCAGTTAGTTGAGCAGCTGCCTTCAGCTCATGGGATGGAGTCCCGCCCCCATCACACTCCCTGCTCGACAGGGAGCCTGCTTCTCCCTCTGCCTGCCCCTCTGCCTGCCCCTCTGCCTGCCTCTCTGCCTGCTTGTGCGCTCTCACTCTCTGACAAATAAATAAAATCCTTAAGAAAAAAACTTCATATTGTCACCTCTGTAATTTTTTTTTAAATACACAGATTCATTAATGCATTTTACTCTTCCTCAGTAAGACTGATTGACAAGCATCTAGACTTATTTACACCTTCCTGTATGTGTTCAGGCTCTAATTACCCTACATGTAAGAATTAGCACTGGGCATCTACTAGTAATCTAAATTTTAAGGCAGATATTTATTATCTGGCTGTGTGACACCTACTATTTAATTGCCTTTTGACAATTATGATTTCCATTCCTCAAGACAGAAACCCAGGGTTCAGAGCTGACTCTGGGATAAAGAGAGAATGAGAGTTCCAAACAAACAGGGAATCATTCTACTTTCTTCCAAAGGGTACCCATTCCACATTTAAATTGTGGTGCAAAGACCACAAAGGTCAAGCAACAAAATGTTAGGAGTAAGTAAGGTAAGACTACTGGATCTTAGAGCCCTCCGGCCTCTCACTTACTATTTCCTAGGTACGTTTCCTTCTCTCTAGCTCCTTTCTCAAACGAAGTATTTCCCTAAGAATTTCTAACCAAAAGCTTGTTTTAGGCCCCAAATTTTGTGCCTCACATAGAAACCTTCAAAGGCAGTTTACTATCCTCCAGGTTACTGACCAAACGAAACCAAAATCCGCAATGATCCAGAATTACAGGAAGTTTGACAACTCTTCTTCATTTGTGTCAAAGTGTATCTGGTAAAAGTACTTACTACAGCTACAAAGAGGACTGTGTGTGTGTGCGAGTGTGTGTGTTTTAAGATTTTCTTTATTTGTCAGAGAGAGAGAGCAAGAGCCCACACAAAAGCAGGGGGAGGGGCAGGCAGAGGGAGAGGCAGGCTCCCCGCTGAGCAAGGAGCCCCAAGTGGAACTCGATCCCAGGACCCTGGGATCATGACCTGAGCCAAAGGCAGACACTTGACTGAGTCACCCAGGTGTTCCAAGAGGGCTGTACTTTGGAGGACAAGCTGCTGCAAAATTTTAGAGTCGCAGAAACAGTTCAAAAAAGAGAAATGATTATTTTAAAAATATTTCCTGTTCTCTCAAGTATCTCTATGTTCACAATACAATGTAGACTTTGTTATGCCATAATAACGGATAGCACTGTAAAACCCTGATGTTTTCATTGTCAGTTTCTTTTTCACACACAAACCCTAAAATGATAAGGTATTTGCTATATTCAACACACACGAGAAAAGCAGGGTCCACTGTGGCAGCACAGAGTCCTAAATCATGGGAACATAGGAACATTTTCACATTCAGTAGTACCCAAGTCTACTGCAATTCAAGGCTAAAGTGAACAGAAAGTTACAAATCTGATCATGTTCTTCTTACTCTGTGTCTACCGAAAGAAGAATCAAAGGTGGATACAAAAACCATAACCCATTTCTACTTAAGAGAAAGCTCTCCTGTCATCCAAGGCTTCATTCCTGTGGTCACACTGTCGCTGAGACTTCAACCTCAAAAGGCACCTTTGTTTATTTACGGAAATTACAACTTAAATTGAAATATTTTAATAGAAGACTTCATATTATTAAAACCAAAATATACTAAGCCTACAGACCTACTGAGAATCCCACACGCGGTGAAAGGTGCATTGTGCATTGTTAAACCGCTTGTCAAACCAGCTCTTCCTTGGCTGGGCCACTAGAGAGTGCTAGACATACAGTTACACAGGACCAAGTGATACAAAAATTACCCGCCCCCCCAAATCTGGAGCAGAGAAGAGGAAGGGCATTAGGATTTCTGCCTGGTATACCACCAGAAGGTTTTGCGACACTGACAGATCTGAAGCTTGAAGTAAGTATTTATCACCACCTCTTGTCAACAGCTCAAGTTCCTTCAAGTGAGTAACAGAGATGTGCTTCAACAGCTTCCAAACTAAGTAACTGAGATTAAAGGATTAATCCAAGACATTACAGCAAACGAAAAAGTGATTCCTTCCTTTAGGAACAAAGACAAGTTAATAATGGGTTAAACTTGACTCAGCTTTGTTAAAAATTTAAAGGGGAAGGGGAGGGGAGAGAGAAGAAAAAAGCAGGGGATTTCTAAAGTTAGGAATCCAATGTGGCGAGGACTGTTACACACACCATATAAACCTAAACCAATACACTAAAGACACGGAGCAGTAACAAGATTATCGCCCGAAGACCACCGGCTTCAGCCCCGGTATTTTTTTAGGACCACACGATTCCATTAGCAAGAATCTCCCTCTGATCTTAACAAAACTCATCTCTGATTTTAGTTCATTCTAAGAGGTAATGCTTCCCAACACCATCACTAATAATAAGAAAGAAAATTGGTTGCTCAATCCCTACAATCTCAGTGGATGTTAGTTAAAAAAAAAAAAAAGATGTTAAAAAAGCTACAAGGTAGAAAGAGCGTAACACACCTTCCGGCCTCACTGAACTGCAAAATCGCGTTACACTGTAACAAGATTCAGGTAATACCGTTACTTTCTGACTTCCACATCATTAGTAAGCTTAATGGGACGTTACCTGAAAATGGTAACGCTAAATGTAATTTCCTCAACGTCTCACGGAGGTGATCAGTTTCTTACTAAAGCCTCTTAATGGAAAAGGCACGCCACCGTCCAACCTTCCCATCAAACCGATCTTTTAAAAATCCACTCTTCCATGGGGAGCCTGGGTGGCTCAGTGGGTTAAAAATCCACTCCTCCGTAGCTACAAACAATTCTCCAAAAATACATCGTGCTGGTAACGAAATGGCTTTCCCAGATACAGGTGGCTCGACTTGCTCCATTTCCAACTAGTCAGCACCTCTCACCCCCTCCACCCACGTCCGGATCTGAAATGGGGCGGGGCGATGCCATCTCGCTGCATTTGCTCCTGCAGACCCTAGAACCCGTGCTGTGCTCTGCCCAAGCACCACACAGTTGTACCTTCGCCCCAACAACTCCCGGCCGCGACACACGGTTCCGTTTCCCTGACCCAGGTAAGCCTTCATTCACACTCCAGATTAATGGGTGCTCAGTATGGTGGCAGAGGACCGACCCACAGCAAACCACCCAACATGCCCCGGAGTCTTTGTCCCTTTTCTCTGTTCTAAGTCTTCTCATTGCCCCCATTCCCTGCCCCCCGCCGAACCCTCCCCCGCTCCTAAGGGTTCCTGGATGACGCCTAGCGCTGGAACCTCGGACACCTTCGTCCTTAGTACCAGGTTTCCACCGCCACCCCGGAGGAGAAAACCGCCCCCTTCCTAGAGCCGCCCATGCCCACCCCCAGAACTGGACCCGCCCCAAACCCCGCCCCTGCTCCGTCCCCACCCCCGCAGTGGAGCGGGGGAGGAAGACGGGGGAGGGGAGGAGAGGTCGCGGGAGGACCGAGGCGGCGGCGAAGGGGAGGGGGAGGGGGAGGGGTAAAGGAAGGGGGAAGGGTAAGAAAGGGGGCAGGGAATAAGAAAAGAAGAGCTCTCTCGGCGCCCCCCCCCGCCCCCGCCGCCGGCGATCGCAGCCCGAGAAGGGTCCCCAGGAGGCTAACAAGCCCTCCCTTCCTCCTCCTCGCCCCCAACAGGGCCCAGAAGCCCCCCCACCCACCCACTTGCTGGGCAACGCTGCAAAAGAGCTGCTCCCCGGCTCCTAGGTCAGCCCGCAGTTTCCCGGGGGGAGAGGGGGTCGCACCTTGCGCTTGCGAGCCTCCGCCGTGCCGCTCCACACGAAGCACTGGTAGATGGCCCGCAGGTTCTGCTTCCAGTTGTCCACCTTGAAGCTGCTCAGGTGCGAGCAGCCCGGCGGCGTCACCACCAGCTCCGCGTCCATGGCCTCGGTCTCCGGCTCGGGCCGGGAGACCATGGGGGGCAAGGCCCGGCCGCGCGCGGGGGGCGGCGAGGGGGACGAGGACGACGCCAGCGCTGCGCGGTGGGCTGCTCGGCGGCGCGCCCCAGCCGACGAGCGCGGGGAACAAAGCGCGGGCGGCCGCGGGGCCGGCGGACAAAGACCCGGCTGCGCGGACGCCCAGGGGGAGGCGGCGGCCAGCCAGGCGCCGCCCGCGCAGCGCTCGCCCGGTTCGCGGAGCGCGGCGCGGGGCGGGGCGCGGAGGCCGCAAGCGGAGGTTACGTCATCCCCGGCCGGCCGCGGGCGCCGCACTGCGCAGGCTCTAGCCGCTCCCGGACCCGCCCCCTGCCGCCCGCCCCCGCCGCCCCACACCCGGCGCCGGGAGGCTGCGGGGCTATCCGCGCCCGAGCGCAGGGCGAAGGCGTGCAGCCGGCCGGGGCCCGCCCCCGCGCTTACGCCAGGGTGGGTAGTTAGCTGTCAGTACGGGCCGCGGGGTTCAGAGCGGCCTCCCGGGAAGCTGGCCACTTGTCCTTCCCGGTCCCCTCGGAGAACTGCGGAGGCGGGGGGCAGTGGAGGATTGGGCGACGCGGACAGTCCGTCGGGGCACTGAACCGGTTTGCACTGGCCTGAGCTCTGCCGCAAAGAGGCGGAGCAACGGGCCGGGCCTTGCAAATCCGTGCAGTCTCTCTGAGCCTCCAGATCCGTGCTGTTCCGTAACCTGGGCTTTCCCACCCCAGGCGGTGCTGTGCTGGTTCGCTGTCAGTTGTGTCGGCGACGGGAGTCCCTCATCTGGGACTCTGCAGGCCTCTCCCGGCCTTTCCCGTGTTTATGGCCTGTCTGGGAGTTGCAGGGCATGGAAAGGATTAAGACCATATCCTACTGTGAGGAATCCAGAATGGATGCCATATGGTTTCACTCACTCAGAATTGAAGAAACAAATGAACAAAGCGGGGGCGGGGGGGACCCACAAACCCCAAAACCTCAGACTCTTAGAAAAAAACTGGCGGATCCCCGAGGGAAGGTGGGTTGGGTGCATGGGTGAAATAAAGGGGAATAAGAATATACTTAAACTGATGAACACTGAGAAATGTATAGAATTGTTGAGTAATTGGATTGTACAGGTGAAACTAATATAACATTTTTTAAAAGATTTTATTTATTTGACAGAGATCACAAGTAGGCAGAGAGGCAGGCAGAGAGAGAGAGAAGGGAGGAAGCAGGCTCCCTGCGGAACAGAGAGCCCGATGCGGTACTGGATCCTAGGACCCTGAGATCATGACCTGAGCCAAAGGCAGAGGCTTAATCCACTGAGACACCCAGGTGCCCCCTAATATAACATTTTATGTTAATTATACTTCAATAAAAAAAAAATCCCAGAGTGGAATGTCAGTTGATGTAGTCACTGTGGAAAACAGTATGGAGGTACCTCAAACATTAAAAATACAAATACCACAGGAGCCAGTAATCCCACTACTGGGTATCTACCCAAAGAAAATAACACTAACTCAGGGATATATGCACCCCTCTGCTTATTGTAGCATTATTTATAATAGATATGATAAGATATCATATGATAGATATGATATCTATCATATCGATAGATCTATCGATATGATAAGAAGCAACCTAGAAGTCCATCAATACTTGATTGGCTAAAGATGAACGATGAATGGATAAAGATGTGGTATATATACGCAGTAGAGTATTACGGCCATGAAGAAGAGTTAGAGGACACCTGAGTGGCTCAGTCCTTAAGCCTCTGCCTTCAGTTCAGGTCATGATCCCAAGATCCTGCCATCGAGCCCAACGTGGGCTGCCTGATCAGCGGGAAGCCTGCTTGGTCCTCTCCCACTCCCCCTGCTTATGTTCCCTCTCTTGCTATGTCCTGTCAAATAAATAAATAAAATCTTAAAAAAAAAAAAAAGGATAAGACCATTTGGGACAGCATGGATGACCAAGAAGGTATTAGGTTAAGTGAAGTAAGTCAGACAGAGAGAGACAAATACTATATGATTTCACTTATATGTGGACTCTAAAAAACAAAATGAATAGACAAAAAAGAAACAGACCCATAAACACAGACAACAATGTAGGGGTCGCCAGAAGAGAGTGGGAGATGGGAGGGGATGTGCAAAAAGGAGTGAAAGGAAATGGGAGGTACAGGCTTCCAGTTATGGGATGGATAAGCCATGGGGATGAAAGTTACAGCAGAGGGAATAGTTAGTGGTATTGTAATAGGGTCAGTATAGTGGCAGAGGGTAGCTACACTGATGGTGACCATAGCATAATGGATAGAGTTGTGGAATCATTATGTTGTATGCCTGAAGCTAATGGAATATTGCGTGTCAACTCTGCTTGAATGAAAAAAAAGAATCGCACAAAGTAGTGGGATAAGTAGCAACAGTAGCAGGCAATTACAGTAATATGAGATTGCAGAGATAAAGGAAAGTCCAGGTAACAGGAAAACATTCCAAGACACCTTAACCTTAACCCTGCCTCGCAGTCATAGTGAAGGGGATCCAGAGATGTTTAGTATGCCTTACATAAGCATAAAAGGATGAGTAGGAGTCGGCCAATTTTCAAAAATAATTGACATGGTGAGGGATTTGCCGTAAGCCATATTTCCCACCATCCATGGGACTGACATAGTCTAAAATGTTAGTCTCTCTATTTTTTTAAATTTTTGTTTTCCATCTTAAAGGAATTTAAAACACCCCTGGAATTGTGCTTCCAAGATGGTCAAGTAATAGCCTACATGAATTATCCCTCTGATAACAACTATGATCTCTGTACAGGATACAAAAACAAGCACCTGAAAACATCAGAGAATAAACCAAATCAAGCAGATTCAGGAGGGAGCAGACCCTTGGAAGACAGGATTTGCCCAAAGGAAGTAATCTAATTTTTTCTGGCTTATAGACTGAAGACAGGCTACACTTGGAGAAACCCATGTAGGGAGGCTAAAACTCTGACAAAAGACCCCCCCCCCTTTCTGGACTGAGGAAGCAGAAGAAGAGTACAAAATAAACCACTGAAAAGTGAGGAGAGAGAAGGGGGACCCCAGAGTCTATGCATGAACTACACCTTGACCACTTAGTCACTCATGACTAATTCCAAGCCACCCAAGTAGAACAAAAAAAATTGAGCAGAGATTAAAGCTGCTGCCCAAGAAAGAGTTAAAGTCTAAGTTAGTGCCTTTTAAAAACAAAAATATCAACTCTCTTTGGAGGTATTTAACAAAAGTCATACTTAAGAAATAGAACATTTATAACATTCAAGTTACGATCCAAAATTATTTGACATATGAAGAAAAATATGAAAATATGATTAATTGCCAAGAGGTAAGACAGTCAGTGGTGAACAACCCTAAGAAGCATGAGGTGTCAAAATTAGCAGGTGTTGGGCTGCCTGGGTGGCTCAGTGGGTTAAGCTTCTGCCTTCAGCTCAGGTCATGATCTCAGGGTCTTGGAATCAAGCCCTGTGTTGCTTCGGGCTCTCTGCTCAGCAGGAAGCCTGCTTCCTTGTCTCTCTGCCTGCCTCTCTGCCTACTTGTGATCTCTCTCTCTGCCAAATAAATAAATAAAATCTTTAAAAAAATAAAAATAATATTAGCAGGTGAGGACTTCGAAGTGGTTATGATAACTGTCCTTGGTGAATTAAAGGACAGTATCCTTGAAATGAATGAAAAGACAGAAACAGCAGCAGTGAACTATTAAGTAAACTTGAAAATAGATCAATTGAAATGATCTAATCAAAACAAAGAAAAATATTGAAAAACTGATCAGAGTCTCACACACCTGTGAGACCATATCAAAAGGCCTGAAGTACGTGTGATTTAAGTCCCAAAAGGAGAGGTGGGAGAATATGAGAGTGAAAATGTATTTGAAGAAATCATGGCAGAAATTTCCCCCAGTTTGGTTAAGGATATAAATGTACAGATTCGAAACTGCTATTGAATCCCAAGTGAAATAAATGTGAAGGGGCGCCTGGGTGGCTCAGTCAGTTAAGTGTCTGCCTTCAGCTCAGGTCCAGTCCTGGGATCGAGCCCCACTTCTGGCTCCCTGCTCGGCAGAGCGTCTGCTTCTCCTTCTGACCTCCTCCCCTCTTGTGCTCTCTCTCACTCTCTCTCTCTCAAATAAATAAATAAAATCTTAAAAATAAAATAGAAACAAAAAAATAAATGTGAAGAAAACATGAGGCACAACACAATTTACTAAAAACAAATAATAAAGAGGAAATCTTGATAGCACCTGACAAAAATAAGACATTATATAGAGGAGAACAATGATGTATTTTTTTAAATCGGAAAACTTGGAAGCCAGAAGACAGTGGAACAACATTGAAAAAAAAGTACCGAAAGACACTTAAGTATTGCAAAAGTCAGGATTTCTTTTTTTTATTTTTTAGAAAATATTTATTTATTTATTAGATAGAGAGCATGCACCCAAGTGGGGGAGGGCAAAGGTTGAGACTCTCGAGGAGACTAATGGGTGCTGGAGCTGGATCCCACAACCCATGAGATCATGACCTGAACTGAAGCCAAGAGCCAGATGCTTAACTGACTGAGCCACCCAGCTGCCCCAGGATTTCTTTTTTATGGCTGAATAGTACTCCATTATATTTGTAGAGATGTGCCACATTTTTGCTGTTTTCAATGGAATACTATTCAGCCCTTAAAAAGGAAATCCTTGTCATCTACAAAAACATGGATGGACCCTGAAGGACAAATACCATATGATCTCATTTATATGGGGTACGAAAAAAACCCAGAAAATTAAAAAAACAAAAACAAAAACAAAAACCTCACAGATACAGAGATTAGATTGGTACTTACCAGAATCAGGGATGGAGGGTTGACAAATTTTTATGGTGATAGATATTCATGAAACATATTATCATATTCATTCTGCAATATATACTTACATTAAATCATTTTATTATACACTGAAAATTAAGGTTATTTGTCAAATATGTCAATTTAACGACAATAAAAATAGCACACAGTAAGGTTTTTTTTTTGTTTGTTTGTTTGTTTGTTTTTAAGATTTTATTTATTTGTCAGAGAGAGCGAGAGAGAGCGAGCACAGGCAGACAGAGTGGAAGGCAGACAGAGTGGCAGGCAGAGTCAGAGGGAGAAGCAGGCTCCCTGCGGAGCAAGGAGCCCGATGTGGGACTCGATCCCAGGACGCTGGGATCATGACCTGAGCCGAAGGCAGCTGCTTAACCAACTGAGCCACCCAGGCGTCCCAACTTTTTAACAAGGGAACAACAGGAAGATATAGACAAGTCAAAAGATCACATGGGAAAATGGGATTTTTTTGGTCAGTGGGAGAAAAGGGAACAATGAGATAAGGTTTTCTAGTTATTACTTTAAAACTTGGTTAATGTCCTAGAGCAGTGGTTCTCAAACTGGAGCATACGACAGAGAAACTTGGGATGCTGGGCTTCTCTTCTAGAGTTTGTGATTCTTAGGTCTGGAGTGAGACCTAAGAGTGAGACCTGAGGAAATTCATTTCTAACACGTTCCCAGATAATGCTGCTGATGATGATCAGGGAGCCATGCTTTGAGAACCACTATACTCCAAGGAAATGCAGCTGTAAGCTTTAGGGTAGACATTTCCACTGGTCATGAAAGAAAATCATCATACCTTACTACTCTCTATCAGTAATCTTTAAGCTTAGAAAATTGTAACATATTTGGTTCCTAACTGAATAAATGGTGGGAGAAGCAGAGCTATGTTTCCTTAGAGAACAGATGTTTAGCACATTAAAAGTCATGCAATCATCTTTTACTTTGTTTCTTTCTTCCTTTTTTTTTTTTTTTTCTTCTGAGAGAGAGAGAGAGACCGTGCGTACGTGCACACTAGAGCAGGGCGCGGGTGTTTAGGGGTAGAAGGAGAGGGAGAGAGAGAATCTTAGGCAGGGCTCAATCTCACAATCCTGAGATCACGACGACCTTCGCTGAAATCAAGAATCGGATGCGTAACTGACTAAGCCACCCAGGTGCCCCCTTTCACTTTGTTTCTAAGCTTTGAATAATATTTCTGATCACACAAATGTATTGTTAGATCATTTCTTCTGCAGTGAGTCATCCAAATTGCCAAATTAGAGATTGGTCTATATCACTTGGGATAATAATTTCTAGTAACAGGAAAAAAGCAGTGAAGAGAAATATTGCCAACCTTCTGTGTTATCCTTTATAGATTTCAAAGGGTTTCTACATGTGTCGTCTCATTTGACCTTGTCATAAGCCTGTGAGATAGTGTGGCTTTATCTCATTTTCTTAGAATTAAGTAACCTGAGCCTCAGGAAACTTAAGTCACTTGCTCAAGGTCACAGTGAATGTGGAATGTGTCATTTGCATGGAATGAAATTTGAATGAGTCCTGAAGTCAGTGAGGATGTGGATCTGGCCACAGCCTTGCTGCCTCATAGCCTCTTGTCATCTTTGTTGTTTTGTTGCTTATTCGGTTTCACAAAATGAAAATCTTGCTCATTTGCCCTAGCAAACTGGGACCTCTTGAAATACCTTGGCTATTAAAATCTTCTCTGTATAGAAGAAAGGGCAGAAGAAAGTTGGTTTTTTTTTTTTTTTTTCTAAAATAGCTGGGAGTAGGTGCACACGGGTGGCTCAGTTGGTTAAGCCTCTGCCTTTGGCTCAGTTCTTGATCCCAGGGTTCTCAGGATTGAGTCTGCTAGTGATGATGAACATTTTTTCATGTGTCTGATAGCCATTTGTATGTCTTCATCATCACTAGCCATCAGGGAGATTCAAATTAAAACCACATTGAGATACCACCTTACACCAGTTAGAATGGCCAAAATTAGCAAGACAGGAAACAACATGTGTTGGAGAGGATGTGGAGAAAGGGGAAACCTCTTACACTGTTGGTGGGAATGCAAGTTGGTGCAGCCTCTTTGGAGAGCAGTGTGGAGATTCCTCAAGAAATTAAAAATAGAACTTCCCTATGACCCTGCAATTGTGTTACTGGGTATTTGCCCCAAAGATACAAATGTAGTGAAAAGAAGAGCCATCTGTACCCCAGTGTTTATAGCAGCAATGGCCACGGTCGCCAAACTTTGGAAAGAAGCAAGATGCCCTTCAATGGACGAATGGATAAGGAAGATGTGGTCCATATACACTATGGAGTATTATGCCTCCATCAGGAAGGATGAATACCCAACTTTGGTAGCAACATGGACGGGACTGGAAGAGATTATGCTGAGTGAAATCAGTCAAGCAGAGAGAGTCAATTATCATATGGTTTCACTTATTTGTGGAGCATAACAAATATCATGGAGGACATGGGGAGATGAAGAGGAGAAGGGAGTTGGGGGAAATTGGAAGGGGAGGTGAATCATGAGAGACTATGGACTCTGAAAAACAATCTGAGGGTTTGGAAGGGGCGGGGGATGGGAGGTTGGGGGAACCAGGTGGTGGGTATTAGGGAGGGCACGGATTGCATGGAGCACTAGGTGGGGTGCAAAAACAATGAATACTGTTACGCTAAAAAAAAAAGGATTGAGTCTGCTGTGTGGGGGGTTGTCAGCTTCTCCCTCTCCCTCTGTCCCTCTCCACCTCCCCCAACCCCCGGTCATGCTCTCTCTCTCTCCCAAATAAAGAAATAAAATCTTTTTTTTTAAAAAATAGCTGGGAGTATACATCTCTAAAAGGGGCAAAATATGACAGTCTGTGTCAGAAATTGCAGCCGCCGATGCAGAACTCGATGAATGTTTATCTCCTTAGCGAGAAGTTCTTTTTGACCACTGTGTTCTGTCACTCACCAGCCTGCTAGAGACTCCAAAAAGCAAATGGTAGCTTCTGGCTGGTCTCCAGGCTCTGGTGATGGGACCACCCCTGCTGTGTCATGACAGCCCAGGGCTGTGACCCCTTTACCAGTCTGAACACGCAGTGCGGTAGGCTGGATGCCCCATTGCCTAGCAACAGTGTCCTTGTCCATTGCCAAGAGATGGCAGAGGGACAATGGCTCTTCCTTCATGAGGCAGCCGGCCCCTCCTCTCTCTTGCTCACTCTCTCCTCTCTGCCTTTCTCTCTTCTGTTCTGTACTCTGTCGCCATGTCATCCCTATGGTCCCTCACAAGCGAGGGGCTGGCATTTTTGAAAACCGATGAAGCCTTCCAGCCAGGGAGGGAAGGACAGGTCAGTGCTGGGTGAGCCTCGTCTTCTTCCCTAAGTGCCTAAGACTCCCCTGCCCCCTTCCAAGAAAGGAGATACATGTGTGCATGTGTGTGCACAGCAAGGCACATTTACATACAGGTCACTGAATGTGTGAACCAGAAAATCCTTGTCTCCTTTTACTGTCCCCGTCACGTTGCTGCTTACCCTCTGGGCTTTCACCCGATCCTTTTTCTGTCCCCACTTCCCACTCTATCCTGAGCAGAGGCGGCAGAGCATAGAGGGTAAGGGCATAGGTCTGGGGCCAGACCACCTAGGTTCAACCCCGTCTCCAGTCCTTATGGGTGTGTGACTTCCAGCAAATTAATCGTTCCTCAGTTTCCTCATTTGTAACAC
Organism: Mustela erminea; assembly: GCF_009829155.1. Lineage (NCBI taxonomy): Eukaryota > Metazoa > Chordata > Mammalia > Carnivora > Mustelidae > Mustela > Mustela erminea. The sequence continues at coordinate 12,026,209 of NC_045631.1, read as the reverse complement.
AGGGACAGCAACAGCATCCACCTCAAAGACCTGTCGTGAGGATTAAATAAATGAGTGAAGAATTTAGGACCATGCCCAGCACGTGGTCAACTTGAGTTAGCATTTGGCTCAGCCATCTGGAAGCACAGAGACTCAGACCGGGTGGGATTGCATAGAACTGAACGACATCATTCCTAATGCGTTGATGACATACCTACTGTGCACTGGCATCATCCTGGTCATACGAGGGAGGTGCTCTTAACCCCCTTTTTGAGATGGAGGGGCCTGGGACTAGACAAGCTTGGTCACCTGCCCAAGGTCACATGCCATCCAATCCCCAAGGCGAAATTCTTCCTGTCATCACACACTGAAATAAAGTCCTTCAGACACCACTCTGAGCCTGGGAGAGCAGCAGCAGTTGAATACTGCGCATTGCTTTTGTTTTTTGTTTTTTGTTTCTTGTTTTATCAGAAAAGCAAGGACAGATGCCTCCAAGCACATTGCTTTTGTTTTTTGTTTTTTGTTTCTTGTTTTATCAGAAAAGCAAGGACAGATGCCTCCAAGCATGCGGAAGGAGCACAAAGGGATGGCTACTATCTCGCAGCAGGCTTGCATTCTGAGTGGGTCATGGGATGAGGGAGGAGCGGGATGTTTGGGCTGGTGATGGCCGGGTGCAGAAACGGGAGACAGAGGGTTACATTCTTTCATAGCCCCTAACTTACGCCCTGCCCCTGGGGATCGTGGGACCCGGCTCCTATTGGGCCATTGCGTTGTGCCCACCCCGCCACCCCCACCCCACACCAACCTGTCCGCACTGGGCCGTCTATACCATACCTTTGGTTTGGGAAAGGGTTCCTCAACCCAAAAAATGGCTTAAGCTGAATTAAAATGTTTAGTTGTAAGTGATTAATAGTAGAGAGTGCCTTCATTATTCTCATGCGGGGGGGGGGGGGGCTCACTTCCCGTGGTGCCCTGCAGCTCTGTCCACATAGTGGACCACAAGTGGAGTCTCCCTCTGATTTTCATTCTTCCTGTTAATTCCGTTATTGTTCCACAATAAAACAAATAGGGATTGCGTTAAGCATGCTAACCCCTCAGCTTCTGGTAAGAAAGGGAAGGAGGAAGGAGTGGCTGCCTCTCCAACCAAGAAGTGTGGAGGGCTAAGAATAGAGGAAGAATGTGTCTATCAAGGCCAAATTCAGCAAACCGCACACTTTCCTGGGCTCAAGCCCCATGAGTGGCAACCGGGCAGGAAATCAGGAAATCAATCCCTGGTCCACCTTGTAGTCCTTCTCAGTGTGTCCTTGACACTTGGATAGTGGGATGCGGAGAAGTGTTGCTCAGTGGGAAGCAGGATCCAGCCATCCTGTGACACCTTTGTGTGCTGGGCTGTAAGTTTTTCCAAGGGACCTAGGAGTGCCGACGAGATGGGAAGACAGCTCTCTGCTCACTTCTGCTGGGATCCCCAAAGGCGGAGTCCTACATGGAGTGCCTGTCCTTGTGGCATTGGGATGCCTGAGCCCCAAGGATGATAAAAGCCGAGCCGTGTGGTGGCTGTGATAGATGCTTTCGGGGTCGTCGCAGTCCAGGTGGTAGCTGCAGAGCCAGGAGGAGGAGGCACACCCCTTGGCCACCCCTTACCACTCAAGTCAGGTGATTCTGGGATGGGGGCTGGAGCCCGTGGTTCTTATCTCTCTCCTGCACAGGTGCTTTTCAGGGCACCGAGTTTTCTTGCTTGGTTGATAAAGGGCTCTGTCCTCCATTCGTCCTCCACTGCTCCCTATTGTTCGAAGACGATCTCTCCTCCACACCGAGGTGGCCTTCTGGCGCATTAGATACCTGGCAGGACAGCGAGCAAAGCTGGCCACTGACAGAGGCCTCACAGAGAGTGTGAAAGGGCTTGTCGGCAGGGTGCTCGCCCTGCCCTCCATCCTCCTGCCCTTTGTGGCTTCCAGAAAGTGGTGTGGGGCAGGGAGCAGCACCTCTACTGCTAGCCCACCACCCTCTCTTCCCTGGTTGATGGCTCCGAACCCCAGCAGGTGTCCCTCCCTGTCTGCTCTCCTCTAGCAGTCAAAGGGATCCTGTCAGAACAGAAACCAGGTCCTGTCCTCTGCTCAGAGCAGTCTCACTCAGAAGCAAAGCTTGGTCCTTGAAACAACCGAAGTCCGGTAACAGAGCAATGGTCCGGTCAAAAAAATTGTGGTACGTCTACCCAATGGCCTATTGCTCAGCTGTAAAAAGGCCTGGATTCTAAGACATTCTAAATGTTAAAACATTCATGAAGCCTGAAGTTTTATGCTAAGGGAGAAAGGCCAGACACAAAAGACCACATATCATATGATTCCATTTCTGTGAAATGTCCAGAAGAGGTAAACCCATAGAGATAGAAAGTAGATTAGTGCTTGCCAAGGGCTGCAAGGAGAAAAGAACCGGGAGTGACTGCTTCCTGGGGTTTGGGGAAAGGGAGTTCTGTTTGGCACGGCGAAAATGTTCTAGAACTAGACGGAGATGGTTATTGCATGACAGTATGCACGCACGTCATGTTGCTAAATGGTACACTTTAAATGGTTAATTTTTATGTTACATGAGTTTTGTCTCAATAAAACATTTTTAAAGTGTTACATTAAGATAATAAAAGTGGTTAAAGTGATAAATGGTATGTTTTGTGAGTTTTACCACACACGCAAGAAAACAAGTTAAATCTTTCCCACATGTCATCTCTCCACAGCTCTTTCCTCCTGCTGTCATCTTGCTCTTCTGCCCCAGCCACCCTCAGCTCCTTCCAGGCCCTCTAACACACCAGGAGTACTTCTGCCTCAGGACCTTTGCACCTGCTGTTGAAGTCCTGGACAGTTCTTCTCCAGATATGGCTGGCTCCCTCACCCAGTCTTGGTCAGTGAGCAGTTCTTGATTGTTCTACTTAAAATTGCAAACATCTCCTCACTCGGCATTTCAGATGCTGCTTAGTCTGTTTTATAGTTTTGCATATCACATTATTATTTTTTTTTATCATGTTGATTTTCCTCTCTCCCCGTACCAGGATGCAAGCTCCTTGCAGGTAAGATTTTTTTTTTAACTGATGTGTACCCAGGACCTAACCCGTGCCCAACACTCAGTAAATACTTGTGCCTGCATCACTACACCTGCCCAGCAGCCGGCCTGCCCACTGCTCCCCTTTGCACCCTCTCTCCCTGTCCTGTGACCCCTCCTCCTCCCGGCCCCTGCCCTGCTCTTCTTTGGGCCTGAGGAGCCCACCCTGTGCTTTCATGTGCTCTTCTTTTTTGTCTATCATTAAGCCCTTCTCACTCTTCCCTCAAAGAAAAATCCATTTTTTTCCCTTCCACATCCAACACCCAGTCCTGAGTTCTCCCCTGCCACTGACCCAGCCTCTTGCTCCCATTACGAGCGATCCTGGATATGTACAAATCAGATCACATCTCTCCATTAGTTTCTGTTGCCCTTGGAATAAAATCCAAACGCCTTGCCACGCCCTTTGAGGGTCCTCGGTGACCCCTGCCTGCCTCACTCCTGCCTCAAGGGAGCGGCACTAGCTCCTCCCCCCACCCCACCTCGCCACACCCCTCCATTTTTACTGTCCCTCAGCAGTCACACCTCATGTGGCACAAGCCACTCTGCCCCCAGCAGGCACCCAGCATGGTGTCCCTCTTCATTTCGTTCCTAGCACCAGATCTTCTCTCAAGGTCTGTGTCCCCTTCTGTGAGGATAGGAGAGCACAGAGTGGAAGCCCTGGTGCAGACCAGCCATCTGCAGCTCCCGGTTCTCTTCAAGATCACCAGAGAACTTTCTAATGAAGGACTGACTCACATCCCCACCCCGTGCCCTTCAAACTCCTTTTAGTCGTTCTGCGGCAAGGAAGAGGCATGTATATATTTTTTAAGCGCCTCACATCATCTTAATATGTCACTGTAGTTCAAAAGCATCTATTTCTGCTAGTTCATAGACCTTAGATAACGTTTGTTGAATGAATGCATGACTGTTGTTCATTCTTAAAACTTTTGAAAATTTTTTCATTATTTTTATTTATTTTTAAAGGTACACTATTTTTATTAAGTTTTTAATTTTAATTCTGGCATAGTTAACATGCCGTGTTACATGAGTTTCGGGTGTATGATATGATTCAGCATTTCTCGACATTACTCAATGCTCATTGTGTTAAGTGTCCTCAGTCCCTGTCACCTGCTTCACCCATCCCCCGACCCACTTCACCTCTGGTCACCTTCAGTTTGTTCTCTACGGTGAAGAGTCTGTTTCTGTGTTGTCTCTCTCTCTCTCTTTTTGCTTCGCTCATTTGTTTCTTAAATTCCACGTATGAGTGAAATCCTCTGCTGTTTGTCTTTCTCTGACATTCCACTTAGCATTCTACTCTCTAGCTCCAACCACATTTTTGCAAATGGCAAGATTTCATTCTTCTTATGGCTGAATAATTTTCTTTTTTTTTTTTTTAAAGATTTTATTTATTTATTTGACAGAGAGAGAGATCACAAGTAGGCAGAGAGGCAGGCAGAGAGAGAGGGGGAAGCAGGCTCCCTGCTGAGCAGAGAGACCGATGCAGGGCTCGATCCTAGCACCCTGAGACCATGGCCTGAGCAGAAGGCAGAGGCTTAACCCACTGAGCCATCCAGGCGCCCCTGAATAATTTTCCATTGTACATACACCACATCTTCTTTATTCATTTATCTATCAAAGGACACTAGGGCTGCTTCCATCATTTGCCTATTGTAAATAATGTAGTAAACGTAGGGGTGCATGTATCCCTTTGAATTAGTGTTTTGATTTTTTTTTCAAGTTTTAAGTATTTGCGAGAGAGAGCACAAGCAAGGGGAGCGGCAGGCAGAGAGAGAAGCAGACTCCCTGCTGAGCAAGAACTCCGATGTTGAACTTGATCCCAGAACCCTGGGATCATAGACTGAGCAGAAGGCAGGTGTTTAACCAACGGAGCCACCTAGGTGTTCCTAGTGTTTGATTTTTTTTTTTTTTTTTTTTTTTTTTTTTTTTGGTAACTACCCAGTAGTGTGATTACTGGATCATAAGGTAGTTCTATTTTTTTAAGATTTTATTTATTTATTTGACAGAAAGATCACAAGTAAGCAGAGAGGCAGGCAGAGAGAGAGAGAAGGAAGCAGCCTCCGCTGAGCAGAGAGCCTAATGCGGGGTTCGGTCCCAGGACTCAATCTGGACTTGATTCCAGAACCCCAGGATCATGACCTGAGCTGCTGAAGGCAGAGGCTTTAACCCAGTGAGCCACCCAGGTGCCCCTATTTTCAACTTCTTGAGGAACCTCTATACTGTTTTCCAGAGGGGCTGCGCCAATTTGCATTCCCATCAACAGTGCAAGAGAGTTCCTTTTTCTCCACATCCTCTCTAACTCCTTTGTTTCTTGTGTTTATTTTAGCCCTTCTGTCGAAAAGTTGAATGATTTCTCTAATGTGTTGTTGGATTCTGTTTCTAGTATTTTGTTGAGGATTTTTGCCTCTGTGTTCTTCAAAGATATCAGCCTGTAATTCTCTCTCTCTCTCTCTTTTTTTTTTTTTTTTTTTGTGGTGTCTTTATTTAATTTTGGTACCAGGGTAATGCTGGCCTCATAGAATGAATTTGGTAGTTTTCTATCCTCATCTATTTTTGGAATAGTTTAAGAAGACTAGGTATTAACTCTTCTTTAAATGTTTGCTAGATTTCACCTGTGAAGCTGCTTGGTCCCGGACTTTAGTTCTGTTAGGAGTTTTTTGATGACTGATTCAATTCATTACTGATAATCAATCTGTCCAAATTTTCTATTTCTTCTGGATTTAGTTTTGGGACGTTATCTCTTTTCAGGCATTTATCCACTCCTCCTATGTTGTCCAAGCTGTTGTATATGATTTCTCATAATATTCTTACAGTGTTGGTTGTTATTTCTCCTCTTTCATTTGTGATTTTGTTTACTTGAGTCCTCCTCCATTTTGTTTTGAGTCTGATTAAAGGACTATCAATTTTGTTGATCTTTTCAAAGAATCAGCCCTTGGTGTCATTGATATGTTTTGTTGTTTTTTATAGTTTCTGTATCATTTATGTCTGCTCTAATCTGTATTATTTCCTTCCCTCTACGGGTTTTGGGTATTGTTTGTTCTTTTTCTAGCTCCTTCAGGTATAGGGTTAAGTTGTTTAGTTGATATTTTTCTTACTTCTTGAGGTAGACTTTATTGCTATAAACTTTCTTCCTAGAACTGCTTTTGCTGCATCTTGCAGATGTTGGATTGTTGTTTTCATTTCATTTATTTCCATGTAACTTTTTATTTCTTCACTGATGCATTCATTATTGGTAGCATATGATTTAACCTCCATGTATTTGTCTTCTTTCCAGATCTTTCCTGTGGTTGATTTCTAGTTTCATAGCATTGTGTTCAGAAAATATGCATGGTATGACTTTGATCTTTTTAATTTGTTGAAACTTGTTTCATGGCCTATATGTGATCTGTTCTGAAGAATGTTTCATGTGCAGTTGTAAAGAATGTGTATTCTGCTGTTTTAGGATAGAATGTTCTGAATATGTCTGTTAAGTCCATCTAGTGCAGAGTATCCTTTAAAGTCCCTGTTTTCTTACTGATTTTCTGTCCGATGATCTGTCCATTGATGTTATTTGGGATGTTAAATCCCCTACTATTATTATCCTACTACTGAGTAGTTCCTTTATGTATATTATTAACTGTTTTATACATTTGGGTGCTCTCATGTTAGTTGTATAAATATTTACAATTGTTCTATTTTCTTGTTAGATTATCCCCTTTACTATTATGTAGTGTCCTTCTTCGTCTTTTGTTACTGTCTGTTTTGAAGTCCATCTGTCTGGTGTAAGTATTGCTACTCTGCTTTCTTTTGACATCTACTTGCATAATACATGCTACTCCATTCCCTCACTTTCAGTCTGCAAAGTGTCTTTAGGTGTGATTTGAGTCTCTTACAGGCAGACATACAGATGGATCTTGTTTTTTTATCTACTCTGTCACCCTATGTCTTTGGATTGGAGTGTTTACTTCACTTATACTCAAAGTAATTGTTGATAGATGTATATTTATTGCCATTTTATTATGTGTTTTATTATAGTTTCTATAGATTTTCTCTGATCCTTTCTTCTCTTGTTCTCTTTCATGGTTTGTTGGCCTTCTTTGCATATCTATTACTGGGTTTTGATCTGTGGTTACCATTACATCTATATATAATATCTTCTGCATATAGCAGTATATATTACATTGGTGGTTCCTTAGGTTTGAACCCATTCTTTGTTTCTCTCCCTTCCACGTCACAGATATACTTATTTTTACTGCTTTTGTGCTTCAAACTTTTTATACTCTCACTTATGGCCTTTCCTTTCCACTCAAAGAGTCTCCTTCAACATTTGTTTTAGGAAAAACAAAACTAAGCAAAACAAAACATTTGTTGTAGGGCTGGTTTAGTTGTAATGAATTCCTTTAGTTCTTGTTTGTCTGGGAAACTCTTTATCTCTCTGTCTATTCTGAAAGATAGCCTTGCTGGGTAGAGTATTCTTGACTACAGAGTTTTCCCACTCAGCTCTTCATGCCACTCTCTTCCACCTGCAGAGTTTCTGCTGAAAAATCCACTGCCAGCCTTATGGAGTTTCTCTTATATGTAACTGTCTTCTTTTTCTGCTTTAAAAAAATTTTTTTAATCACTACTTTTTGTTCTTTTAATTGCTATGTGTCTTGGTGTGGGCATCCTTTGGTTAATTTGGGGGAAGAGAGGATATCTGTGCCTCCTGGATCTGAGTATCTGTTTTCTTCCTCAGATTAGGGAATTTTTCACCTCTTATTTCTTCAAATCAATTTTCTACCCCACCTTTCTCTTTCTTTTTCTTCATCTGGGATCCCTATAATGCAAATGTTCTTAAGTTTGATGATGTTGAATTCCCTAAGTCTGTTGTCATTTTGCCAATTCTTTTTTCTTTCATTTGCTCAGCTTGATTACTTGCCATTACTCTGTATTCTGGTTCATTAATTCATTCTTCTGCTTCCTCTAGCCTGACATTCATTCCATTGAGTGCATTTCTAATTTCATTTATTGTGTTCTTCATCTCTGATTGGTTCTTTTTTTATCTCTTTGTTAAGGCTCTCACTGATGTCCTCCACTCTTTTCTAAAGTCCAGTGAGTATGTTTATGATCGTTACTTTAAATTCTCTATCCAGCATATCACTTATATGCATTCCAGTTATGTCTCTTGCTGTGGTTTTGTCCTGTTCTTTCATTTGGAACATATTCTTCTGTCTAATTCTCTGTGTCTGTTTCTCTGTGTTAGAAAAGTCAGTTACATCTCCTCCTCTTGAAAGTAATGATGTTATGAAGAAGAGGTCTTGTAGGGCCCTGCAGTGCAGTGTCCCTGCTGCCCTAGGACCTGTGTAGGAGACATACATAGTGTCTCCTGTGTGTGTACATGAGCCCTCCTGTTGAGTCCTTTCTGCTTTTTCTTATAATCCAGTTGTCTGAAGAGGTTCTCTTTGCCTGTTTTAGGCAGTGTTTGCTCCCTGCCCGGGGGGGGGGGGGGTGGGGGGGGGGTGGGGGGGGGTGGGGGGGGGTGGGGGTGGGGGTGGGGGGGGGATGGGTGTGTGTGTCTTTTAACAGGGTGTGAACTGGTCTGCTTTCAAAATAAGACCTGGCACTGTCACTGCCAGAGGGAGGCCCCACAAAAGGCATGGGTGTCACGAGACAAGGTGTTGATGGGATTTGCAGGTCTTCTTGGGGTGGGGGCCTGCAACTTTACGCCTTAGACAAACTTGAGTAGAAAAGGCAGATCTGCCCATCCCATGGGGTTGGTTTATATAAATGAGTTAGTTAGCAAGTATTGGCACTGCTGGTTCCTGCAGGTAGCTGGTTTATGTTGAGTGGTTGGGGAAGGAAATGGTGCCCGCCAGCTCCTTTGTTCCTGCAAGGCTCTCTCCATGATTCCTGCCTCTCCAGGCCACACTCTGAAATGAGTAAATCATTATCCCTCCCATGCACCACAGGCATTTTTCAAACTACTGCTTCCCTGCTTTATCTCCACAGGTTGTTTGTTGTGCTGTCGCTTTAAGGGCAGGGACACAGCTTCCTAATGCCCTCCCAGCTCTCCCACAGCCAAGCCCGCTGATTTTTTGAATTCCAGGATTTAAGCCCCCTCAGAAGATTTGGCCCATCTTGCTTTCAAATCCAGATATTACGGGGATTCATTTTTCCTGTGCAGGCTCCCCAGTGTGATAGTCTGTTTCTTGCCTTTCTCCGTGACACTTGCTCTCTCCTGACCACGCACAGTCAAGGTCCTTCCAACTCCCAAAGCACATCGTTCCCCCTCCTACTTTCTTCAGTGTGGTCTCTTTTCTATCTTTGGTTACAGAATTTGTTCTTTAGTTCATTTTCTGGGCTATTTTTGCAGTGAGTGTTATCTACTTGTGTTCATGGGATGAGGCAAACTTAGGGTCCTCCTACTGTGCCATCTTCCCAGCCTTCATACTTGAAGTTTGATTCAACAAACAATAACAGTGCCTTTTGGTGTGCAGAGCCCTGCTAACACACCAGGAATTACCAGATGAGGCCAGTACTAATGGCATCATCAGGCTGCCTCCCACACTGGGAAATAGGTTGCAGGCTTGGGGAATTGGTCAGTTTGAAAGCCAAAAAAAGGATGTGGAGATGAAGGAAACCCGATATGTGTCAGGGCCTGATGTGTGCCAGATACTGGGCTGGGTATTTATAGATATCATCTCACTTAATTTTATTTAATGAAATTATAGGTATTATTTGTCTCCCTTTCAAAGAAAGAGCTCAGAACACAAAGGTAGTAGGAAAAGGACAAGAATTCTCACTAGTTCCTGGAACTCCAAAGTGCACCAAAATGATGAGCTGAATAATAACCTCCAAAGATATTCATATTTTAATCACAGGGCCTCGAGATGGAAGAGGATTCTGGATTACCCAGGTGAGTCCAAGGACCCACCAGACTCCTTATAAGGGAGAAGCAGGAGGGTCAGTTAATAGTAGGAGATAGTATGATGGAAGAAATTGTGATGATGAGAATGGGCCATGAACCAAGGGATGCAGTTGGTTACTAGAAGCCAAAAAGCAAGGACACATATTCTCCCCTAAAGCCTCTAGAAAGAGCCAGCCCTGCCAACACCCTGGCTTTACCCCGGTGAAACCCAGTTCAGACTTCTGGCCTCCAGAAATATTCTCTAGGGGATTAACTTGTGTTTTAAGTCACTAAATTTTAGTACTTTGTTACAGCCCACGGAAAACTAATATACTCTCCTTCTAGACCAGCTAACTGATGGGGATATCAAGTGGCATTTTCCCCAGAAATAAGAGAATCCTGGGGAATACTTACTGGAGAAAAAAGAGAGAAAAAAAGGAGACTTTATAGCTACTAATAAGCTCTTCATCTCTGTATTTTCTCACCAATGTGGAATGGCAAGTGGCCAGGTGAAACAAACAGGATCAATTTGTGAGGCTATGAGTGGGCCATGCTTTTGGACAGGGCCCTGGAATACGTCCTAAGGGTACAAACAGCCCATAGCCTGGTCCCAAACTAAGACAGGAGCTGGCAAGTCAGCTGTGTGGGGGCACAAGGTAACAGAAAATGTCCAGGGATGCAGATGATATGGACATTAGCTGATCAGGGTCAGGAGACAATGCTCAGGCTGAGATGGGGAGGGGTCCCTGGAGAGAGTTGTAAGGAGGACCTCAAGACACAAATCTATTCTCAATTGTGGTGAGCCTTAACTCACGGGTGGGGAAGATCTCTTCCCCTGTCTAGGCCTCCTGTAAAGTGAGGGGACTGGCCAGCAAGCTCCTTTAGGCTCCAGTTTGCAGCAAAAGGTAATATAAGCCTTTCAATTCCAAACGCAAGTTTTCATTACATATATTTTACATTCTCAATCTCTAGGAGGAAAATGCTTATTCCTTACCAGTTTAGGGTCCAACTGATAGACATAACAATTAACAACCACTTTGACTAATGACAATAATGAGGAGGAAGTGGAAGATAAGCCTACCATATGCCAAGTACCATGATAGATGCTTTATAGATGTTCTCTCATTTAATCCTCACAGTAATTAATACTACAAAGCAGGTACTCTGATTATCCTATAACACAGATGAGGAAATTGAGGCCCAGAACATCCCAATATCCAATAACCAATAAGTGCAGAGCTGAGATTTGAACATGGGGCACATATTCTTACTAATATAAATGCACTGACTCTTTCCTTTTTTTAAAAAATAAAGATTTTATTTATTTATTTGATGGAGAGATAGAGAGCACAAATAGGCTGGGCGGCAGGCAGAGGGAGAGGGAGAAGCAGTCAGTTTCCCTGCTGAGCAGGGAGCCTGGTGCGGGACTAGATCCCAGGACCTGGGATCATGACCTGAGCTGAAGACAGACAGTTAACTGACTGAGCCACCCAAGCGCACCTGCACTGATTCTTTCATAAGGGCTATATGACTTTTGGGGAAGTCAGGGATTTGGTTTCATTGATTACCAGATCTACAGTAAAGAACATGTTTTCTTAGCAACACAATACACACACACATGGATATAATAACCAAAATAACCATTTCACAAAACAGCATTTCATCCTACTCTTTGGTATAATTTCCTCCATTTAATTAAGATTTGTCTGTAAATCTATTTTCTATCTATTGTTTGGTCCTGACCTGCAGTGTTTTTTGTTTTTTGTTTTTTAAGATTTTATTTATTTATTTGTCAGAGAGAGAGAGCACAAGGAGGGGGAGCGGCACGCAGAGGGAGAAGCAGGCAGAGGAAGAAGCACGGAGCCTGATGCAGGACTCCATCCCAGAGTCTGAGCTGAAGGCAGACACTTAGCCCACTGAGCCACCCCGGCATCCCATGACTTGCCGTTTGAAAACACAAGACCACATGACCTTTGAATTTCTAGGGCATAATATGTGGCTGCTGGAGAGACGTCCAAGTCTGCTAAACTCCAGCCTGGCTTCACTCATTTAATGCATTTCACACACATTAGCCTGTTACTTATATTTTTAGGTTGATAGCTAAGACCTGCCAGCTTTCCAGCTCCTACAAATATCCTTCCCTATGACTGAAGTCACGTGCTCCAATTCCACCGCTACCTGCTTCCACCTTCAGTCTGAGCCGCCCCCATATTCCCCACTCCTGCCACTGCTATCTGGCCTTGATTGCATTCCCCAATTCTAGGTCCCTGTTAGATATATTATACAGATAATATATGTTAAAATGTAATACTGGCTCATGGAACAGAAACAGCAGAAGCTTGAACAAAATTAAGTTAATTTGGGGGGCCTGGGTGGCTCAGTGCGTTAAAGCCTCTGCCTTCGGCTCGGGTCATGGTCTCAGGGTCCTGGGATTGAGCCCTGCATTGGGCTCTCTGCTCAGACGGGAGCCTGCTTCCCCCTCTCTCTCTGCCTGTCTTTCTGCCTACTTGTGATCTCTCTCTGTCAAATAAATAAAACAAAATCTTTAAAAAAATTAAGTTAATTTCAAAATGATCTGGATATAAGAACTGTAAGGTTGGTATGACTGCTCCAATGGCCAGAAATTCAAGTTTCTCCCATTCTGTTGTTCAGCCATCCCTCGGCCATTCCCAGGTCTGCACAGTGCAAGAGGCAGACCGTCATCTCCACTACAGCCACCGGAAAAAAGAAAGGGGAAAAGGGGAGGAAAAAGCCTAGCCCTACCCTTTAAAGGGCACTAATACATGTTGTCTCTACTCTGATCCCATTTGCCAGAATTCAGTCACATAGCAACATCTACTCATAAGAAAGACTAGGATATAATCTGTTTTCTGAGTGCTCATGTGCCAGGCTAAAGATTGAGAGTTCTACTGCTACAGAAGTACCGGTAGATGACTATTGGAGGCAAGTCATAATCTCTCCATTTCCACAAGGTATTTTCATCCTTGGATGCAGTTAGCACAATGGGTAATGCTTCTGGTGCCCCAGGACCAAGGCTCTTTAGGACTAAGAATTCTGTCTTGCTCTTAGGAGTTCTCATCTAAGGGGCCAGTGTCCCATGCTTTATGTTGGGCCTTATCTGGAGACGGGCCTGCTGACAGCCCTTTAACCCTTTTCATATGGACACCTGCAGTAGTTTCCTGGGGCTTTCATAACAAATTGCCACAAACTAGGTGGCTTAAAGCAACAGGACTTCAACATCTCTTTTGGGGGTGGGGGACACATTTCTACCCACGACAGTCTGCTCTCTACCTGCCCCAAATTCATGCCCTTCTTATATGCAAAGTATATTCACCCCCATCCTTACATCCCCCAAAGCCTTGACACATTCCAATATCAACTTTAATTACAAAATATCATCTAAATATCATCAACTCAAAAAGTCCAAAATCTCATCTCCTAAATCGTCTAAACCAGGTATGGATGACTCTCTGGGTATGGTCCATCCTGGAGTGAATTCCCCTCCATTCACAGGTCTGTGAAAATAGGTTGTCTGCTTCTAGAATACGAAGGTGGGTCAGGCCTAGGATCAACATTTCCATTCCCAAAGGGATAAATTGGGAGGGATGAAAGGACTATGGGTCCCAAGCAAGCCAAACCCCAGCAGGGCGAAATCAATTCATGTTTAAGGCCTGAGAATAATCTCCCGAGGCCTGATGTTTTTCGCTCTGGACCTGCAGTAGTTCCACTGACTCCCATTTCTGGGCTCGCAGAGGTAGATGCCCCATCGGGCCTCCCTAACATCTGAGCCACCACTGGAGTTTTTCTTCCCTTCTCCTGAAGGATAATGAGTATTTACAGCTGAGTAGTTCTATCAGACAGCTACCTGTAGAATCAGAACCTACCTATAGAATTCCAGAAGTCCAACAGCCTTCTTTCAGGTCATCCTGTCACTGTCCTCTGCAGTCAAAGCTGGTACTGTTTTCGGGGCTACAATCGTCTCACAATTATTGTGGGTCCCTATGTACATCAAGGGGAGCCTCATCATCAAACGTGAATATTTGCCATCGATTGTTCCTGGATAATCCAGCTCTCTTTCTAGCTTCTGCTATGATTGACAGGACTCATGGGATTCACTGAGAATCTCGGCAATCATCAAATTCTGGTTCCAGAAGCTTCTTTTGGAATGTAGAATTTGAGTACCTCAAGTCTGCCAAGTTAATCCTTTATTTTGCCCGCACTTATTCCTTGACACTCCAGGTTTTCTGAAAAGAGAGGGAATTTTTTCGCGGGGCTTCTAAGAAGGGAGATACCCTTTGTTACAGGATTTTTTTCTCAGTAGGTGCCCATGGTTCTTGGTCACACCACTTTGGAGAATGAAGAGGTGGACTGGACAGAGTGGTGGGCAGCAAAGCAAGGTTTATTGAGTGACAGCAAAGTGATAGTACAACGCTCCCAAGGAGGGAGGGGACCCTAGAGGGTTGCCACCGAACTTTCTAAATCTAGGGGTTTTTATGTGCTTGATGGTAGGCTGTTTTAATCTGATAAACCCTCCTTGCACCTGTCATCCAATCAGGTTTTTGTCACCTATCTACCTTCGGGGTGCTGTAAAATCCTTTTAAGAGTGGTTTCCTCTTAGGGTGGGGCCCCTTATCCCTGCCTGCCTGCCTTCTAAATGTCCTTCATCACCTTAAGGGAGGGAGACCAGCTTGTCTGATTGGTGAGTTTGAGGAGCAAAGTTGTGTGTATTCACCCCTCTTGGAGTCAGTCTTACAATTCTGCCTGCTTGCTCTCTGCCATGTTACTTCTCAAACATGCCACACCTATTTCGGCTGGAGGGCCTCTGTCCTTGCTGTTTCTCTGCCAGAAATGTTCCTCTCCCACCTATTTTCATGGCTTCCTCTCTCCCCTCATTTGGGCTTTTCTAAACTTGGCAGGGGCTGGTGCACATTTCCATGATTATTCATAGCAGCAATCATTTGAGTGGGGATGAAGTCGAGAGGCTGATTTGATGACCAAGTCTGGGATGCAGTCCCCAGCTGTTCATTTCTAAGAGAAAAACTGAGCTCAGCAACCTCATTGAAGGGCATTTAGAAGACTTGAATCAGGGGCAACCCTCTGGGGACCCCTCTCACTCCCGGGACCTTTCCCTGGATCTTCATTTAATAAACTTCTTTGGCTGTGCTCACAAAAGAGGGGTGAGGGGAAACTTGAGTCAGAAGAAAAAAAGGTGCCTTCTCTCCATAGTCTGGCTCTCACAGGCTGGTTAGAGAGCCACTATTTCCCAGGCCAGCTGAAGACTCTTCTGTTGCTTGTATCCCCAAAAATGATATGTACAAATCTTAATCCCTGATATCTGTGAGTGTGAACTTATTTGGAAAGAGGGTCTTTGCAGATGTAATGAAGTTAAAATGAAGATATACTGGATTAGAGTGGGCCCTAATCCAGTGACTAATGTCCTTATAAGAAAAGAAAACAAAGACACAGGTGCACAGAGGGGGAAGGCCATCTAAAGATGGAGGCAGAGATTAGAGTGATGCACCTATAAGCTGAGGGACACCAAGGATCATGGAAATCACCAGAGGCTAGGAAGGACCACAGAAGAGGCTTCTTCAGAGCTTCCAGTGGGAATCAACATTGCTGACACCTTTATTTCAGACCTCTAGCTGCAGAACTGTGAGAAAATATGTTTATGTTGTTGTAATTTTGAGGTTCATGGTAGAAAAAGGCTAGATTGCCTGGGAGATATTGATGATAGAAATATGCATGTTAGAGATTCTAGTGAGAGCTCAGAAGAAAGTAAGGAGAGCTGTAGAGAAAGCTTCCATCATCCTAGAGAATATATGTATCATTGTGAACAGACCATTGGTACAACAGCCTGGTGTATGAATGTCAAAGGCGCGTGTGGTGAAGCCTTAGAAGGAAAGGATGAGCATGTTATCGGACATGGGAGGAAAGATCAGCCTTGGCCGAAGTGTCAGGAAGTTGATTGAGTGGTGTTCTGCTGTTGGGTGGACCTTGGGTATTTAGGTGAAGAGATTTCCAAACAAAGTATGGAAGGTGCAGCCTGGTTTCTCCTTCCTGCATATAGTAAAATGGGAGAGGAAAGAGATAAATGGAGGAATGAATCATTAAGCAGAAAGGAACCAGAACTTGATGATTGCTGAGATTCTCAGTGTATCCATTTCACAAAAGATGCTAAGGCCTGCTCTGGAGAGAATGCTAAGGGTGTGGTTGGACAACCTGCAGGTCAGATTAAGCATGTGACAGCCCACCAACAAGCCCATAAAACCCCCTAGATTTAGAAAGTTCAGTGGCAACCCTCTAGGGTCCCCTCCCTCCTTGGGAGCGTTGTACTATCACTTTGCTGTCACTCAATAAACCTTGCTTTGCTGCCCACCACTCTGTCCAGTCCACCTCTTCATTCTCCAAAGTGGTGTGACCAAGAACCATGGGCACCTACTGAGAAAAAAATCCTGTAACAAAGGGTATCTCCCTTCTTAGAAGCCCCGCGAAAAAATTCCCTCTCTTTTCAGAAAACCTGGAGTGTCAAGGAATAAGTGCGGGCAAAATAAAGGATTAACTTGGCAGCCTTGAGTTACTCAGATTCTACACATTCCAAAAGAGGGACTGAATCATAAGAGCTCCTGGGAGACAGCTCCAGGAGCAACTTGCGTCCTTGAAATATCCTGCTTGATTAGAGCGCCCTGTGTAACTAAAATCTTGGTCATGCCCATAGTTTCTCTTGGCAATGTGATCTATGGTAAATGCCTGTTTTCATTTGCTGGAAGCCCTGGGCCACACTGTATCATTTTGACCTTTGAATGTGTTGGGGCTGGAGTAGGGGAGCTAAGTTTAGTGTGTGGACCCTCCATGCCTATGTGACTGACAGCCAATAAAAATCCAGGGTTCAGGTGAGCTCTCCTGGTTGACCATACTTTGTGTGGTTGTCACACATTGTGGTAGGAGGATTAAGCACTATCTATACAACTCTACTGGGAGAGGACAACTAGAAGCTCACCCCTGGTTTCTCCCCGACTCTGCCCTATTGTATCTTTTTCCTTTGTTAGTTTTAAACTGTATCTTCTCATTATGATAAACTGTAACCATGAGTATTGCAGCTTTTCCGAGTTCTGAGTTCTGTGAGGGCCTCTAATGAATCACCAAACCTGAGAGCAGCATGGGAGACCCTGACACAAAGTTGACTTTACGCCACCTATTTTCCCATCATCCAGGGGTCTGGGGGTGTGTGTATGTGTGTAAAAGCCCTGCAGAAAGATTCTGATTGGCTTAATTTAACTCACCTGACCCCCACCCCCCACAGCTAGGGGAGTGCATAATTATATGGCATATTATATTGTCATATAATCCTGGTAAGGCTGCACTGAGGGAGAAGTAAGATTCCCAAAATTGTTGGTAACCCCCCGAAAAAAAAGGGAGTCAGGATGCTGTTTGGGACAAAGAGCTATTTGGCACCACATGGAGATGGGAGCCCAGGCTAGCAGGAAAAGCCTGGAGTCCTGGAGAGAATTTCCAATAGGCAATGTGATATTCAGGTTTGTGTCCACCCAGCTGTCAGCATCAGGAAATCACACCACCAGAAATGAAGGTCTCAGCTGCAGGAGAAAGACAAAGCATGTCAAAGATTTACAGAATTTTATTGTGTGTTGAACCGTGTGTTGAACCGTTAGAGTCCTAACCACTAGGACCTGTGCATGTGGCCTTATTTGAAAATGAGGATTTTAAAGATGTGATCCATTAAGATGAGGTCATATTAAATTAAGATGAGCCCTAAATCTAATGGCCAGTCTCCCTATAAGGACAGACACACAGACACTCAGGAAGAACACCATAGGAAAACAAGTGAAGGGTGGAGTGTGTAGCTATAAGTCAAGGAATGCCAACGGTGGTTGACAACCACTAGAAAGTACGAAGAACCAAGGAAAGCTCCTACCTGCCCGCCCCCCCCAGAACCTTCAGAGACAGAGAGATGGAGCACAGCCCTGCCAATACCTAGATTTCAGACTTCTGGCCTCCAGTACTGTGGGAGAATACATTTCTGTTGTTAAGTGATAATTTGTTATGGCAGCCCTAAGAAACTAATACAGACTTTGGTAACTGTAAGTGGGATTCTGCTGTAACAAATATGCAATAATGTACAAGGGGTTTTGGAATTGGGTTATGGGTAGAGGCTAGAAGAATTTTGAAACCCTTGATAGAAAAAGGCTAAAATGCCTTGAAGAGACTGCTGATAGGAATATACACGTGAAAGGTAATTCTGCTGAAGGATCCTGAAAGAACAAGAGAGCTGGAGAGATGGCTTCTGTTGTCTTTAGAGAATACACATATCATCATGAGCAGAATATTGGCATGGCAGCCTGGGACATGAGGTTAAATTTTCCTGGTAAGGTTTCAAAGGAAATGAGCAGGTCATTGATCCTGGAGAAAAAGTGATGTCTGTTATAAAATGGCAGAAACTTGGCTAAATTGTCTTCTACTGTCAAGTGGAAAGTAGAACTTGCAGGGATGACTTTGGCTATTTGGGTGAGGAAATGTCCAAGCAAAATATGGAAAGTGCAGCCTGGCTTCTCTTTCCTGTCAATAGGAAAATGCAGGAGCAAAATAGTAAATGAGAGAAGGAATTATTAAACACAAAAAAGGAACCAGAACTCAAAGGTTTGGAGAAGTCTCATCATATCTAAAAGATGAGAAGGTGTGAGAGTGTGGCTGGACAATCCTTTGCTGGAGAGATTAGATGTGCAAATTGTAGATCTAATAAAATATCTTCACAGAAGTACTGCCAGCTGGGACTGGCAGAAAAACAAAGATAATGAGACACACAGACATGGGAGAGAAGCATGAAACAGTTTTTCCCTCAGTCTCCAGTAAGAAGCAACCCTGTTAACACCTTGATTTCAGACTTCTAGCTCTAGAAGTGTGAGAGAAAGGATTTTTGTTGTTTGAAACCTCCCAGCTTGTGTTAATTTGTTATGGAAACTAATGCACACATTTTCAAAAGTAATTACATAGCACAAACCTTTGGAGAAGCAGGCATCCTAGGAAGGTAAACAGGAATAAATTTAGAGGGCAATATCCATAAAAATATAAATACATGTGCCATCTGACTAAGCAAAACTACATCATATATGGTTACATATTTACACAAAGGAGGATGTTCCAGGACAACAAATTGCCACATTGTTTGAAACAACCGTCAGGAGTCTGGATGGATACATTATGGAAAATCCTGTCCATACAATACTTCACAAAAAGAATACACCAGTGCCAGGAACATTTTACTTCTTCAAAAACAGTAGAAGGGACCTGAAGAAATAAGATGACATTTTTTTTTTTAGAATAAAATTACATGACGATGCAATTACATGACATGATGCAATATGAAAATATACAATGGGGGGGATCATTCATAGGACAAACTATTCCATTTATGAAGCAAATTACAAGGAAGGAAAAACAGAAATGAGACCTATAACTTAAAAGGGACTTTAAGGGTTTCTGTCTCTGGTGTGGCAGAACAAAGCTCCTAATGGAACTGACCTGTCTACAGAGAACTAGAAACTCTGAACAACAACAAAAGAAACAAAACAGAGCAAAGGCAATGACCACAAAGTATCAGAGAGAGAAGGAAAGTAGGCAGCCAACCTTCGGAGGGCAGCCAACACCTGGGAGAAGGACCAACTTGGAATGAATATCCTGTTTTTATAGCTTTTAGCTTAAGGGTAAGCATATATTGTCTATATGGCATGGGGACTAAAACTTCAATAGTAAACCTACAGTTGTTCTGATCTGAAAATCCAGAGTTCAGACAAACCATAGCTGCTTGCAAGTGGTGGAGGAATTCTGGGAAAAAAGAGGAACCAGAGAAAAAGAGCCATTCTGTATGTTAAACAATCCCAGTCTCTGGCTTATCCCCAGAGTAGCTCAGCAAAAAATAAAGAACCAAACTGAGATTTGAGCTGCCATCCAAAAAGACAGCATTTAAAGTTAAGATGATTAAAAAACAAAAACAAAAAACAAAACCCATCTTCAGAGGATTGGAACAGAGTTTAGAATCCCCACAACATAACATTCAGTGTCTAAATTAAGATGTTTGTTTGTTTGTTTACTTATTTGACAGACAGAGATCACAAATAGGCAGAGAAGCAGGAGAGAGAGAGGGCGGGGGACGCAGGAGCAGAGAGCCCGATGCGGGGCTTGATCCCAGGACGCTGGGATCATGACCCGAGTCAAAGGCAGAGGCTTTAACCCACTGAGCCACCCAGGTGCCCCCAGTGTCTATATTAAAAGAAAAAGTTACTCCACTATGAAAAACCAGGAAGGAGTGACGAATTCTCAAGAAAGGAGACTATCTGTAAAGATTAATCCTAGAATGACTCAGATACTGTCTAGCAGAGAAAAATTTTAAAGCAGTTGTAACTATGCTCAATGATGTAAAGCAGAAGTCACCCACCCACCTTCTTCTGTAAAAGCTCAGTTAGCAAGTATCTTTTGTTATGTGGCCCACACAGGATCTCTGTTCCAACTGTTCAGCTCTGCAGTTGTACTGCAAAAACAGTTACAATATGTAACAAAGGGAGAGGCTGGTTTGCAGTAAAATTTTGTTTACAAGAATAGCAAATTAGGCCCACAGACTGTCACTTGCTGACCCCTGACATAAAGGAAAATATTGTCACAATGAATGAGAAGATAAGAAACCTCAGCAGAGAAATAGAAATGGCAGAAAGAACCAACAGGAAACTCTACAGTTGGAAACCACGATGCTTATCACAAAAAAAGCGGACTGGATTGGGCTTAACAGCAGAATGTAAATGACAATAAAATGGTAGTGAATTTGAAGCGGGATCAATAGAAGGATTTAATTTAATTTAATTTAATTTGAAGGATAGAGAAAATGAAAACCAAATAATCACCCGGGGACCAATGGGATAATATCAAAAAGCCTAACATAAGTGCAATTCAAGTTCCAGAAAGACAAGAGAGAGAGAATGCATTGAAAAATTAATAGCTGAGAACTCAGCAATAAAAAAACAAACAGCTCTGATTTTAAAATGGAGAAAACACACACACACACACACACACACACACACACACACACACAGAGCTCTTACCTGGAAAAGGAGACACCATGGTTTAAAAGGTGGTTTTCCTAGAGCAAGGCTCATCCATTGCTAACCCCTGCAATTTCCCACATGCTAGTAGGGGACTGTGTTAACACTTCCCTGAGGAAAAAAAAATGGGCAAAAGACCTAAATAGACAATTCACCAAAGAAGGCATACAGATGGCCAATGAGCCAAGTAATTCATGAATCAAAGAACTAATCACAAGAAAAATTAGAAAAGATTTGGAAATGAATAATAATAAAATCAAAATTTCTGGCCTACAGCTAAGCTTGGAGGGAAGTTTAGAGCTACAAATGTTTCTATCAGAAAAGAAATTTCTAATCAATTACCTAAGGGTCTACCATAAGAGGCTAGAAAATGTAGAGCAAAGTAACTTCAGAGTAAGTAGAAGAAAAGAAATTATAAAATTAAGTCCATAAATCCACAAAATGAAAAATAATTTTTAAACTAGTAAGGCCAAACAGTGCTTCTTTGACAGCATTAACAAAATCGATATGCCCTATTTAGAAAAAAATTTAAAAATACAGAAATAAAAACAAGTTGGTGACATTAGGGATGAAAAGGGGCTTTGCAACAGAACCCAATAATACTAAAAGAATAAGAGAATATTATAAACAATGTCATGCCTACAAATTCTTGAACTTAGAAGAAATGAATACATTCCTTGAAAAATACAATTTACCAAAACTGACACAAAATAATAAAATAGGAAATAAAAATAGAATTTTGTTTATTAAAGAAATGGAATTTATTTTTTAAAAAATCTTCCACAAAGAAACTAGGACCAGAGGATTTTACTAATAAATTCTGCTAAATATTTAAGAGATAAATAATACCAACCTTACATAAATTCTTTCAAAAAACAAGAGGATGAAATACTTTCCAAATCATTTTATGAAGTCAGTAGAACTGTAATGCCATATGCATTTTTTAAGATTTTATTTATTTATTTGAGAGAGAGAGATCACAAGTAGGCAGATAGGCAGGCAGAGAGAAAGAGGGGGAAGCAGTCTCCCCACTGAGCGGAGAGCCCAATGCGATGTGAAGCTTGATCCCAGGACCCCGAGATCATGACCTGAGCCGAAGGCAGAGACCTAACCCACCGAGCCACCCAGGTGCCCCCAAATGCATTTTTTTCTAGTGAAAAATACATTCTAAAAATTATAGGCCAATAAGTTCTGTTAATATGGATGGAAAATTTCATAAGAAAATACTAGAAAATATAATCTAAAAGTAGATAAATTGTATAATACATCAGGACCAAGTAGCATTTCTCCCAGTAAGGCAAAATGGCTTTAGCATTAGAAAATCAAGTCATTCACTATATTAAGATAATAAAGGACAACCATATTTCAATAAGTTAAGAAAAAGCATTTGACAAAATGCTCAATACTCATTCATCATAAACACTCCCAGTAAACTAGGAATACTAAGGAATTCTGTCAATCTGACAAAAGACATCTATAAAAAAGAAACCCCACCCTCAATATACTGTTTAATGGTGTTCCACAAGATCATGAGCAAAGTAATACCAGCTCTTTTCAACATTGTACTAAGAGGTCCTAGCCACTATAATAAAGCAAGAAAAGAAGGAATAAAAGGCACAAAAATCTGAAAAATTAAAACTGGCACTTCAATAAGACCATTTAGCTAGAAAATGCTATGGAATTTACAACTACTAGAACCTGAAGGTAACTTTAGCAATTCTACAAGATAGAAAATTAGTATACAACATTTAATTGTATTTTATATTCTAAGTGCAAGGAATTGGAAATAAAATTATAAATCATTTCCATTTATAATAGTGTTCCTCAAACAATGAAATTACTAGGAATAAATTTAACCAATGACATGCAAGACTTGTATATTGAAAACCACAAAACATTGCCGAGAAAAATTAGGGGATATTTAAATAAACAGCAAAATATCATACTCAAGAATAGGAAGACTCGTTATCCTTAGGATATCAGTTTCCTCTCATACTGATCAATAGCAGAGATTGGCATATTTTTTCTTTTTTTTTTTTAAGATTTTATGTATTTATTTGACAGACAGAGATCACAAGCAGGCAGAGAAGCAGGCAGAGAGAGTGGAAGGGAAGTAGGCTCCCCGCTGAGCAGAGAGTCCGATGCGGAGCTCGATCCCAGCACCCTGGGATCATGACCTGACCCGAAGGCAGAAGCTTTAACCCACCGAGCCACCCAGGCACCCCGGCACATTTTTTCTTAACGGGCTAGATATTTTAGGCTTGCGTGCCATGTGGTCTCTGTTGTAACTGCTTATAACTCTGCATTGTAAAGTGAAAGAAGCCTTAGACAATAAATAAATGAAGAATCAGGGTGGTGCTCCAGTAAAACTTTATTTTTTTTAAAAGATTTTATTTATTTATTTGACAGAGAGAGAGAGAGAGAGAGAGAGAAATCACAAGTAGGCAGAGAGGCAGGCAGAGAGGGAGAAGCAGGCTCCCTGCCTAGCAGAGAGCCCAGTGTGGGGCTTCATCCCAGGACCCTGAGATCATGACCAGAGCTGAAGGCAGAGGCTCAACCCACTGAGCCACCTGGGCGCCCCTCCGGTAAAACTTCATTTACAAAATGTGTGGCTGTCGGCCACAGGCCACAGTTTCCTAAACACAAACTTATAAATTGGACACAATCCCAGTCATGACGCTCGCAGGATTTTGATGGAAATCCACAGCCTGATTCTAAAATTTATTTGAGAAATCGGAGAATCTAGAATATCCAAAGCAATCTTGAAAATGAATAATAAAGAGAACTTGCATTGTCTTACTTTAATACCTAACGTAAAACCACAAAAATCAGGACATGTGGTATTATATTAGTAAAAGGACTGACAGATCAACAGAATAGAATGGAATGCCCAGAAAGAGATGCATATTTGTATAGTCAGTTGATTTTTAATATGACACCAAAGCAATCCAATGAAGAATTTTCAACAGATAGATCTGGAATTACCATAAGTCCTTACGGAAAAAAACAAAACAAAAAACCTCAGTCCCTACCTCATACCATACAGAATTCAAGATTAATTCAAGATGAATCATAGATATAAAAGCTAAAGCCGTAAAGCTTTTAGAAGAAATCAAGAGAACATCTTCAGGATTGGGCGGGGGGGTGGGGCTGGTAAACAAAATTTCTTAGGTCACTGAAAATAACAATAAAACAAAAATTGATGAGACTGTATTGAATAAAAATTTCTGCATTTTGTCAGGCTCCATTAAGAAAATAAATAGGGCACCTGGGTGGCTCAGTGGGTTAGGTCTCTGCCTTCGGCTCAGGTCATGATCTCGGGGTCCTGGGATCAAGCCTCACATCGCATTGGGCTCTCTGCTCAGTGGGGAGACTGCTTCCCCCTCTTTCTCTCTGCCTGCCTATCTGCCTACTTGTGATCTCTCTCTGTCAAATTAATAAATAAAATCTTAAAAAAGAAAATAAATAGGCATGTCACACTAGGAGAAAATATTTGCAAAACATATATCTGAAAAAGGACTAGCACCTAGTTTGGATATATTATTACAAATCCTATAATCAATAATGCAAAGACCAACAACAAAATTTTAAAATAGGCAAAAGATTGGAACAGGTACACCACCAAAGGAGATGTACGAATAGCCAATAAGCAAGTGAAAAACACCGAACACTGTTAGTCATCAGGGAAATGTAAATTAAAACTATAGTATACAGCCATTACATACCATTATGCATTTGTCAGACTGGCTAAAGTTAAAGTGAGTAACATTAAATATTTGTGATGATGTGGGAACAGCTGGAACTCTCACATTATTGAAGGGAATTTGAAATGTGACAAGCATCTATGGCCATACTACCCTGAACTGTCTGATCTCATCTGAAATGTGATGACCACTTTGGAAAAAGGTCTGGAAGTTTCTTGTAAAATTAAACACATACCCACCCCATGATGCAGAGTTCCACTCTCTGATATGAACCAAGAGAAATAAATATATATATCCGTAATATATGAATAAATATATATATCCATATATGTATATATGGATATGTGTATTTATTTTAAGATTGATTTTATTTATTTATTTATTTATTTATTTTTGAGATTTTATTTATTTGACAGAGATCACAAGCAGGCAGAGAGAGAGGAAGGGAAGCAGGCTCCCTGCTGAGCAGAGAGCCCGACGTGGGGCTCGATCCCAGGACCCTGGGATCATGACCTGAGCCGAAGGCAGAGGCTTTAACCCACTGAGCCACCCAGGCGCCCCTAAGATTTTTTTTATTTATTTGACAGAGAGAGACATGGTGAGAGAGGGAACACAAGCAGGGGGAGTGGGAGAGGGAGAAGCAGGCTTCCTGCTGAGGAGGGAGCCTGATGTGGGGCTCAATCCTGGGACCCTGGGATCATGACCTGAGCTGAAGACAGACACTTAATGACTGAGCCACCCAGGCTCCCTGAAAATATATTTTCATGAAAAAACTTGCAAAACAATGTACCCACTTTCTTCATAATAGCCCCAGATTGAAAACAGCCCTAGTAGCCATCAATAGGAGAATGGTTAAATATGGTGAATTCATTCACTGGAATACTACTCACCAATAAAAAGGAATGAATCACATCTCCCCACAACAAAGATGAATCTCAAAAACAGTTTCCTGAGAGAAGGAAGCCTTACACAAAAGGAAGCATAGTATATGAATCCGTTTATATAAAGTTCTAGAATAAGCAAAATAAATCTTTGTTTAAAAAAACTCAGAATAGTGACTGCCTCTGGGTGATTGTAGATGGACATGAAATAGAAAAGGGCATGAGGACACTATGGGTTTATGATAAATTTCAATGTGTTTTGAGTTATTTATACATTTTTGTCAAACCACAGAAGACGTAACTTAATATTTGTGCATTTCATTTTTATAATTTTTCTTTTTTATTATAGTAATGTATATGTAACAAAATTTGCCATTTTAACCATTTTTGAGTGTATAATTCAATGTCATTAGTTGGACTCATAAGGAGCAGCCACACTGCTGTCTGTACCCCAAATGTTTCATCACCCCGCGTGGAAATTCTGTGGCCATTAACCTGAAACTCCCCAACTTCTTATCCCTCCCCACCCCCCGCACCTTTAGTCTACTCTATGTCTGTATGAATTTGCCTATTCTAGATGTTAGGAGCTCAGCCCAGCTGGGGGTAAGAGAGAGAGAAAGCACTCACTGAGTTGTCAGGTGTTGGAGGAGAGCAACAAGCCCAGAACGAAAGAGTTACGTTTTAATCACTTACCATGTGATACAAGAAGAATCTAAAACTGGAGCAGGCTCGGACTCCCCCTGTTCCATCTTCCTCCGTGAAACGATGCACCTGCTGAGGGTCAGGTGGATAGCACAGGTGTAAGGTCATCTTTCTGTGGAGGGAATCCCAACAGAAGGCAGGTTTATGAACCCTGGTCAGAGGATAGATGAGGTAGAGGGCTCAGAGTGGAAAAGGGCTGAGTACTGAATCCCACTGGAGAAAGAGCCCTGGGGTTCCCCCAATCCTCCCATAAAGAAGCCGCACAGCTGGAGATCTTTGCTCCAGGCAACAATGAAGGCACCTGGGCCAAGAAGACACCTGGGCAAGGAGAGCGACCAGCCAGGGGCTAGAGTCCCTGACGGCCACTCTCCTTGGGGACCGAGGTGCACCTGCCAAGCCTGAGCCTGAGCCCTGTGGAGGGGGAAAGCTTCCACCTACCACCCCACTCCCATGCATGCCCATGAGGCCTGATGGGGAAAGCCTTTGTGTTGCCCTGTGGCCAGGCTTGAAAAGTCACACAAAGTTTTCCAACCAGGAACGAGACTCCTCACTAGATATTTCAAATAAGTGCAATCTTACAACATTTGTCCTTTTGTGCCTGGCTTTTTTCACTCCGCCCAATATTTTCATGGTTCATTCACACAGTAGCATGGATCAAAACTTCATTCCTTTTTGCAGCTGAATATTATTCTGTAGTGTGTGGACACACAAGGTTACCCATGCTTCTGCTGATGGACACTTGATTGTTTCTGCTGATTGGTTATTGTGAATAATGCTACTGTGAATACTGGCGTGGAATTATCTGTTTAAATGGTTTTCAGTTCTTTGGGGTATATACTGAGGAGTGGAACTACCGGGTCATGTGCAAATTCTATGTTTAACTTTGCAAGGAACCAGTTAGCTTTTTCTCAGCAGCCGTGCGTGAGCATTACAGTTTCCCTACATCCTTACCAATGTGTAATTTTTCTTTTTAAAAAACTTACAGCCATCCGAATGGATGTAAGATGGTATCGTATTGTGGTTTTGACTACCAATGTTGCCCATTATCTTCTGTGCTGGTTGGTTATTTGCACGTGTACTCAAGTCCTTTGCCAAGGACAAGACAAATTGAGTTGTCTCTTTGATGTCAAGTTGTAGGAGGTCTTTATGTATTCTGGGCATTAAACTCTGATGATGCACATGATTTGCAAATATTTTCTCCCACTGCAAGTTGTCTTTTCATTTAATGGATAGTGTCCTTTGATGCACAAAAGCTTCACATTTTGAAGAGTCCAATTTATCTGTTTATTATTCTGTTGCCTCGGCTTTTGCTGTGATATTGAGGAACCCGCTGCCAAAGGAAGTTCATAAAGATTTCCCCTTATGTTTCCTTCAAGGCATTTTAGCCCTTAAATGTTAGTCTTTGATCCATTTTGAGTAAATTTTTGCACATGGAGTAAAGTAAAAGTCCAGTTTCATTTTGCACATTGAGTATCTAGCTTCCCCAGCACCATGTTAGAAAGAGTATTATTTCTCCATTGACTGGTCTTGGCACCCTCGTTGAAAACCTACTGACTACAGATATGAGATTTAATTCCTGTGCTATCTTATCCCATTGGTCTGTTTTTTTTATCCTTATGCCAGTGCCACACTGTTTGGTTATTCTAGCTTAGTAGTCAGTTTTTAAATGAAGAAATGTGATTCCTCTAATTGTTTTTTGTTTTTCAGGATTGTTTTGGGGGTGCCATGGTGACTCAGTCGGTTAAGCTTCTGACTTGATTTCGGCTCAGGTCATGATCTCAGGGTCATAGGATTGAGCGCCGTGTTGGGCTCCTTGCTCTGTCTGGAGTCTGCTTGTTCCTCTCCCTCTGTTTCTCCTCCCCCTTCCTCCCTCTTTCAAATAGGTAAGTAAGTAAGTAAATAAAATCTTTACAAAAAAAAAAAGAGATTGTTTTGGCTATTTGGACTCCCTTGAGATTCCAGATAAATTTTAGGTTGGGTTTTCTATTCTTGCAAGAAGGGCTGTTGAGATTTTAATAGGGATTTCATTGATTTTGTAGATTGCTTTCCGTAGAATTGACAATACTAAAATTACTGAGTCTTCTATTTCATGAACACAGGATGTCTTTCCATTTATTCTGTTTTCTTTAATTTCTTTCAGCAGTGTTTTGTGGTTTTCAGGAGAAGGATTTTCCTCTGGTAATTATCTACTTGTTTTCTGCATGTCGGAATGGCTAAAATTAACATGTCAGGAAACAACAGATGTTGGCGAGGATGCAGAGAAAGGGGAGCCCTCCTACACTGTTGGTGGGAATGCAAGCTGGTTATCCATCCTGGAAAACAGCATGGAGGTTCCTCAAAAAGTTGAAAATAGAGCTACCCTATAACCCAGCAATTTCATTACTGGGTATTTACCCAAAGATACAGATGTAGTGATCTGAAGGGGTACATGCACCCCAGTGTTTATAGCAGCAATGTCCACAATAGCCAAACTATGGAAAGAGCCCAGATGTCAAATGACAGATGAATAGATAAAGAAGGTTGATATGTATATTATATATGTAATACATGTGTGTGTGTATATACATATATACTTTACATATATACATATATACACCTACATACTCAGCCATCAAAAAAAATGAAATCTTGCCATTTACAATGACAGGGATGGAACTAGAGGGTATTATGCTAAGGGAAATAAATCAATCAGGGAAAGACAATTATCATATGATTTCACTCATATGTGGAATTTAGACACAAAACAAGGGAGCATAGGAGAAGAGAGGGAAAAATAAAACGAGATGAAATCAGGGAGGGAGATGAACCATAAGAGACTCTTAATCATAGGAAACAAACTGAGGGTTGCTGGAGGGGAAGGGGTTGAGGGGATGAGGTAACTGGTGAAGGGCATTAAGGAGGGTACATGATGTAATGAGCACTGGGCGTTATATAAGACTGATGAATCACTGAACTCTGCCTCTGAAACTGATAATGCATTATATGTTAATTAGTTGAATTTAAATAAAAATATAAATAATAAAAAATAAAATAAAAATCCTCTGAATGCAAAAAAAATAGATTCTAATTAATGATATACATGATAAAGTATTTAGAAGAAAGTATATGGTGGCTGAAATTTATTTTTATTTTTATTGATTTATTTTTTTAAAAGATTGTATTTATTTATTTGATAGAGAGAGAGAGATATCACAAGTAGGCAGAGAGGCAGGCGGGGGGGGGACTCCCCGCTGAGCAGAGAGCCCGATGTAGGGCTCAATCCCAGGACCCTGAGATCATGACCCGAGCCGAAGGCAGAGGCTTAACCCACTGAGCCACCCAGGTGCCCCTGAAATTTATTTTTAAAAGCATAACAAAATATATTGGTTTAATGAATGGATAGAGAGATGATGATATATGATAAAACAAGTATATCATTCAGGGTTCAACTAGAGAAGTATAACACATAAGTGATTATACTACGAGATTTATTGCAAATAATTGACTTATCCAATGGGGTAGGGGGAGACTGTCTGGGCAAGCCTGAAGTCCAGGAGGCAGGCCTTTGGGAAGAGCAAGCCAGAACTCATGTGTGTGGGCTAAAGCTTCTTCTCCCAGGGAACCCTCAGTCCTGGTTTTAAGGCCTTTCAATAAACTGAACCAGGTCCACCAAGATTATTCTAATTGATTACCAGATTATTTTGTGTTTAATTACACGTGCAAAATGCCTTCATGGCAACATCAAAACTAATGTTTGATTGAGTATCTAAGAATGGAGTCTAACCAAGAAGACTCAGGAAGAAGATCATTACAAGAACATACTTTCTAGGGGCGCCTGGGCGGCTCAGTCGTTAAGCGTCTGCCTTCTGCTCGGGTCATGATCCCACTGTCCAGAGACTGAGCCCTGCGTTTGGCTCCCTGCTCATCTGGCAGCCTGCGTCTACTTCTCCAGCTGCCCCCGCTTGTGTTCCCTCTATCGTTGTCTCTCTCTGTCAAAAAATAAAGAAGATGTTTTTTAAAAAAGAAAATATTTTTATTGAACTCATATTCCTGTTTTCTTTAGCTGCTATTGAATTTTTGAACATATTTTTAAAAATATTTTACAGAAAAAGACCATCACGTCCACCCCAATACCTCTAAAATACACGTAACTTGTATATATTGTAGATATTTCTAGAGCATAATATAAGTAACAGGTAACCATCATTTCCTCTGAGGAAGAAGAGGAATAGGACAGAGGCTTCTTAGGTGCCTATTTTACAGTGTTTGAATTTTTACCATGGGCCCACATTGCTCTCTTCAAAAATAATTTTTAAATATATAAACATAGCCAGCTATTGTCTGGGGGCACTTGGCCCCACACCTGCTGCGCTGTTTCTTTGTGCTTTCAGAAATGGAAGCCCCAAAACTACATTTCCCAGGCTCCTTTGCCAGATGCAGCCCAATTAGCTTCCACCACTAAAGAGCCAATGGGTGAGATTTGCAGATATGAGGGAAGTTGAAGCATTTTCTGCTGCCAGCAACTGCTTTATCAACAGCAGTGTTAAATGCAGCTTCGTGGGCTCTGTTACAGAGGCTAGAATAGCTTATCTATCAGTAACACCATCTTTCCACTTTTGTGCCTCCAGGCTTTTCAGCTACTTTAACTCATTCCCTGCAATGACTAGGAAGGAATTGGGGAGGACATTTGGGTGAATTTGGATATATCTTAGACCCTTGATCTCATATGTAACCCAAGCCTTCCTTGCTTGAAGACCATGTAATGACCTCATTGGAGGCAGTTGCCTTATAAGGAATTAGAATGGGACTCCCTCTGCCCATGTCTCCTCATTACCTTCAAACCCTAACTAGAGTCAGATCCCAGCGTGCCCCAAGAGGATAAGTACTGTGTTGCCTACACACCGAAAGAAATATAAGATTTTACTGACTTATCACCCCAAATCTGAGGAAATGAATGGAAATGGATTTTAAAGGCACTAGATCAAGGAGAAGAGAATATTTTGTTTGATTAGACAGAATTTAGGGATATGGATTTACTTGCCAGGACTTCAGGATTTGAGTAGCTTGAGTAGCGGAAGTGGCCTTAATGGATTGTTTGATAGGCTGAGTAAAACCTGAAATCATCTCAGCCTATATTCAATGAGGCTGAAAGGCAGAACATTCCCAGTTTAACACTAAACAGCTGCCCTTATACTTGCGTGTGCCTATTAGGACACAAGCTGGTGGGCTTCGCTCCGGAAAATTCTAACGCAGTAGGTTTGTGGCAGGAGCCAACAATTTCCATTTCTACCCAGTCTCTCCACGGTCTGGGCCTGTGCTTGGAGAATCACTGATATAAAGGACAGAATCCCTCCCGAGTGAGCTAGACATGGTGGAGGAAATTTCACCCATGCGACTCTTCCGAACTCCCTGAACCCTGAGAGTGTGCAGAGAATGTCCCTTGGGAACATTGGTGCGGGATCCTTAGCATCTTTGGAAAGCTATGGGGCTTTTAGAATGTGGGCGTGGCCTATAGAAAACTTAATTTGTGTGCCTCCTGTGAGATAATGCCTGCAAGTTTGGGAGACTGTCCTGAAAGACACAGCACATACTTTGAGCCAGCGATAAACATGTAGTGCTGTTTTTCTCCTGTAGCCAGAACCCTGGGGCTGGAAATCAGAGGTGGAATTGGAAGAGGCTCCTTTCATTCTCTCTTCCTCTATTATGGTAAAATACGCATAACAGAAATTTACCATCTGAACTATTTTTAAGTGTATAGTCCAGTGGCATGAAGTATATTGACATTGTTGTGCAACTCTCACCACCATCCACCTCCAGAATTCTTTTCATCTTGTAAAACTGAAACTCTGTCCCTATTAAACAATAACTTCCACCCCCCACCCCATCCCTGGAAGCCACCCTTTTACTAACCATCTTTGTGATTTTAACTATGATAGGTCCCTCCTATAAGCAGAACCATACAGTATTTGTCCTTTCGTGATTGGCTTATAAACTTAGCATATTGTCCTCGGTTCAACCGTGTTGTAGCAGGTGTCAGAATTTCCTCCTTTTAAAGGCTGAATAATACTTCACTGTATGGATACACCACCTTTTGTGTATTCATTCATTCAGTCGTTTATGGACATTTGGGTTATTTTTATGTTTTAGCTATTTTGAATGATGCTGCTGAGAACATGGGTCTACAAATACCTCTTTCAGACCTTGCTTTTGATTCTTCTGAGTATATGTCCGGAAGTGGAATTGCTGGATCATATGATAATTCTATTTTTTATTTTTTGAGGAACCATCACACAATTTTCCATAGTAGCTGTACCATTTCACATTTCCACCAACAGTACACAAGTGTTCCAATTTCTCCACATCTTTGCAAACATTATTATTATTATTATTATTTGGTAGCTACCCTAATGGATGTGAGGTGGCCTTTTATTCTTACACATAGATTCATGTGCAAAAATTTTTGCTTTTCATTGTCATTATATTGGTCTCAACCTGGATCAGGTTCTTAGTTTCTTTTTTTTTAATTTTTTTAAAAAAGATTTTATTTATTTATTTGACAGAGAGAAATCACAAGTAGATGGAGAAGCAGGCAGAGAGAGAGAGAGAGAGAGGGAAGCAGGCTCCCTGCTGAGCAGAGAGCCCGACGCGGGACTCGACCCCAGGACCCCAAGACCATGACCGGAGCCGAAGGCAGCGGCCCAACCCACTGAGCCACCCAGGCGCCCCTTTTTAAAAAAATTTTTTAAAAATATTTTATTTGACAGAGATCACAAGTAGGCGGAGAGGCAGGCAGAGAGAGAGAAAGAGAGAGGAGGAGGAAGCAGGCTCCCCGCTGAGCATAGAGCCCAATGTGGGGCTCGATCCCAGGACCCGGGGATCATGACCTGAGCCGAAGGCAGAGCCTTTATCCCACTGAGGCACCGGGGCACCCCCAGGTTCTTAGTTTCTAATAGAGGAATGTTTCCACAGGGGTCACAACAATTACTCCATTTAATTGGATGTTGAGATATCTCCTAGGTATTTTTAGCTCTTCTGTTGAACCAACAGGCAATTAAGAGAATTATTAGGCTGGCTTGGAAGATTGATCCTGAATACCAGATAGGATTGCAGATGCAAAATGTGGGCAGGGAAGGCCATATCTGAGTCCTAGGGGATTTCAGAGGGGACCTGGGGCTTCCAGATCCAGTAGCAAAAGTCAATGGAAGATTATAGCAACATACTCTAAATGACAACACTGGGGCTCAGATCCTTCTGGAGGTACAGAACCCTGACTAGCTGAGATGCCAGTGGAGGGTAGAGGTCACATGAAATATGTTGTGAAGGAAGGAGTTATAAACACCAGCATGGCATCTGCCCAGTTAGAGTAAACACTCTAGGAAATATGAATACTTCTGTTTTTGCTTGTATTTGTGTATATTAAGGACTTTCTATTTCTCTGTTGTGCTTTCCCCCAGCTATTTTAGATAAGGGAAGTGGCGGTGATTAACCTCATAGCGCTTAGGTACAGACTAGACAGTCCAGGATTGTGGCTGAAAGAGAAGAGAAATCAACATCATATGGAATGCTACACAACGATTGCTGGGGTTCTGTGTCTCCTCTCTCAGGGAAGAGGACGAGAACGTGAAGGAGACTCATATAGGTTAAGCAGAAGCATGATGCTGTTATTGATCTTTGGAAAGTGAAATAAAGACGCCCACTAAAAGCTGCTAAGCAATTTTCTTTCTATCTTTTTTTTTTTTTAACAATTTTCTTGATGACTCAGTGTTCATGATTCTCACTGAGACATCTCATACTTCTTATCTTCTTCCCCTCATACTTCTTCTTTCCTCTTTCCTCTCTCTCTCACTTTCTCTCTCTCTTGAAAAAGTCACAGAGGGATCCACCGAGTCCTTCCAATCGGGGAAAGTCCTGTTTAAATTTAGAAAATCCTGAAATGTGAAAATTTCACCAAATCCTGTTACGACTTTCCTACCAGAATTAAATGTTAACAAAGTAATCCCAGATATATTTTATATCATTTTGAAGTTAGTAATGCCCACCATATTCAGGGGTAAACATGTGACGTCTTCAAGAAGTTTTCTAGATCAAACAAGAGACTAGTTCAACCCAGAGCAGACTGAATGGTTACGATTTCTTAGTAGAATTCGAACTCTGAAACTCTCAGACTCATTGTTAAATAATAAATCCAAGAGTTGGACACTGTCTTTCCCGCATGTGGGAAAAGAGAAAGGGGCCAATGATCCCCTTCAGATTTAACAGGTAAAAGTGTCCATTAGGGGGGCGCCTGGGTGGCTCAGTGGTTAAAGCCTCTGCCTTTGGCTCGGGTCATGATCCTAGGGTCCTGAGATCGAGCCCCATATCGGGCTCTCTGCTCAGCGGGGAGCCTGCTTTCCTCCTCTCTCTCTGCCTGCCTCTCTGTCTACTTGTGATCTCTGTCTGTCAAATAAATAAATAAAATCTTTTAAAAAAAGTGTCTAGGGACGCCTGGGTGGCTCAGTTGGTTGAGCAGCTGCCTTTGGCTCAGGTCATGATCCCAGTGCCCTGGGATCCAGTCCCACATCAGGCTCCTTGCTCCGGAGGGAGCCTGCTTCTCCCTCTGACTGCCTGCCACCCTGTCTGCCTGTGCTCCCTCTCGCTCTCTCGCTCTCTCTCTCTCTGACAGATAAATAAATAAAATCCTAAAAAAAAAAAAAAATCTTAAAAAAAAATAAAAAAATAAAAAAAGTGTCTATTAGGAATCAGACACATCAATCATAATGCTATCCCCCTCAGCAACAAACTATCAACTAAAGTAACTATGTAGGAATGATATCTTTGTTGCAGGTTTCATTTGTTTGTTTTTGCAGAACATGGCAACAATTTCTAAAGCTTCTTTGTTCAAATAACACTTGTAACCAAAAAAAAAAAAAAATTATTCTAATGGCAAACACAAGCTGGTAGCTGTTCTCAGGGTTCACATTACTCTCGGTTTTGTAGCAGAGGGTGTACCTTGTGACCTCTCACAACTTACTCTCTTATCAAATCAGATTATTTTAAATTGTTTAGGATTATAATAGATGGTTTATGTAATAAAATTTTAATAGGTTATTTAGATAGATTATTTAAAATGGTTTAAGCTATTATTTTTAATAGTTTGAGATGCAGAATATTTTCTCTAACCATTACATCTTTGGTCCTTTCTGAGATTCGCTCTGTTAATTTGTAAGACCTGCAGTTTTTAAGGCCTGGCTCTGAAATGATGCAACTCATCATGATACACAAAGAACAGGCTGCAAAGAGCCTTTTTTTGCTGCCAGAAATGGGGAAAAGATTGATAACAGCTTTTACTTAATAACAGTGAAATGAAAATGAAGAGTGTATGGAATATTTCTTCTCTCAAACGAGTTAGCTTTCTATGAGAAAATACTCAAGATGTTAATAATCTACACTTCTTGAAAAAGCCACTTTCCGGGGCGCCTGGGTGGCTCAGTGGGTTAAGCCGCTGCCTTCGGCTCAGGTCATGATCTCAGGGTCCTGGGATCGAGCCCCGCATCGGGCTCTCTGCTCAGCAGGGAGTCTGCTTCCCTCTCTCTCTCTCTCTCTGCCTGCCTCTCCATCTACTTGTGATTTCTCTCTGTAAAATAAATAAATAAAATCTTTTAAAAAATCTTTTAAAAAAAAAAGCCACTTTCCTATACTTTTGTGTAATTGTCATCATAGCCCTGTGAAGTTGGCATTAATTTCCATTTTGCCCACGAGAAACCTGAGGCCCAGAGGTGCAAACTCACAGAGCTTTAGTGGCAAAGATGATTGGAAGCTTGGCTCTGCCAGGCTTTGATGATGGTGGTGACATCAGTGGTAACAACAACTGATATTTATCGAATACTTATTATGTATAAGCTCTGTTCTATGATATACTGTATAATTTAGTCCTCATAAAACTCCAGTTAAGGAGTTACTAAGACATTCTATCTCACCTAGATGCATCCAACTCTTCAACCCAGAAAATGTTTATCCTTCAAAAAGTGAAAAGGTTTACATTTCTAAAAACCTTGCATTCTGAGATAGGCCATGGATATAGAAGCTTCCAGAAAGCCTTGAAGTACAAATACCCATAGCTTGTCATCTTTAGATAAACCGTGTCTTACTTTTTGTTAATAAAAGACAGGAATTTCCAGTTTTTTGTCAACAAGAATACATTATCCAATCAGGACTGACAATTTGGATATAATAACCTTTACTATTAGCACTATTTCTTTTCATCTGCTAGCCATTTGTTCTGAAAGCTAGACTCCTTTGAATGTTTTACAAGAAAAGAAAAAACTTTTATTCAGTGCTCAATACTAAGCTGTGAGACTCTTCAGTATCTTCTTCACCATTATCATATTACAGAAACTGGGACACAGAGGTCCCTGGGTGGCTCAGTGGGTTGAGCCTCTGCCTTTGGCTCAAGTCACGATCTCAGTGTCCTGGGATCGAGCCCTGCATGAGGGCTCTCTGCTCGGCAGGGAGCCTGCTTCCCCCTGTCTCTCTCTGCCTACTTGTGATCTCTGTCTGTCAAATAAATAAATAATTTTTTTAAAATTAAAAAAAAAAAAAAAAGAAACTGGAACACAGAAACGTTTGGTAACTTGCCCATGGTTACCCAGCTAGGATAGGGAACCCGACAATCTGGTCCCTAAGCCCGCTTTGACTCTCCCTGACACATTCTGGCTATCCCTTGACTCCTAAGTCCCTGCTTTGCTGAAAAAGTTGTTGGGGTTCTCATGGTTTACTACCCCTACTTTTTTTTCTACCTCTGCCCTAGCCACTGGGAATACAGAGGGTGAAAAACACAGTCACTGCTCATGTGAGTTTAACATTTTAAATGGGGGCATCAGACAGCTGAACAATGATTATAGAGCTTGGGGTGGGGGATGCCCAGAGGTCTGCGGGGCTCCAGGGGCCGGGCACTTCACTCAGACTTAGAGGTCAGAGAACACTTCCCAGAGGGGGAATACTGGAGCCAAGTGTTGAAGAACAAGAAGGGTTATTCAGATGGGAATAGAGAGGGAGGGAAGGAGTGTTCCGTTAAAAATGCTCCAGTTATCTATTGCTATATAACAAATCACTTCAAAACCTCGTGGCTTAAAACAACAAGAATCATCCCATTCTCTCATGGTTATGGGAGTTGATTGGTATTGTTCTGTGTCAGGATCTCAGATAATTGCAGGGAGATGGCTGGCGCTAGGATCATCTCGAGGGCTTCCTCAATGAAAGGTCTAACAGTTGACACTGATTATTGGCTAGAGCTTCGGTTGTGGCTGTCGAAACCCTCTAAGTTGCCTTCATATGGCCTGGGCTTCCTCAGGAGGATTCCAAGAGCTTGCATCCCAAAATAGCCAGAAGGGACTGATTTCACCTTGACTTGGAAAGGGCATGGGCTCATTTCTCCATGGTTATAAACCCTCGCAGATTCAAGGAGACGGGTTTCACCTCTCCAAAGGAGGATCATCAAAGTCACCTCTCTTCCCACCACACAGATGCAATTCAAACGCAAACAACCCTAGACCATGAAAGGGTACAGTGCAGCTCAGTAAACTATTTTTACTTAGACTTTCCCATAATAACTCCTTCCATGCAATTTGGAATTTTTTTGGAGGGTTCTTTTTTAACTGTTTTGCTGGCGCTCTATGTTTGTGCTCAAACTATGTGTTAGGTGCACCATACTGGGGGAAGGGTGTTTCAGGCAGAAGGAGCAGCTTATGAAAAGAGAAGAAGTGAAAATGCATGGTTAAGTATATCTGAGTGAGTAGATACTGGAAAGTGAATGGGGAGACATCCACTGGAAGGTTGATAGGGGACAAAGGATGAATGGCTTTGAGCACCAGGAACAATAGCATGCATTCTTTCCTTCTTAGTATTCTAGGCACTTTTCATGTATTAACTCATTTAATTATTCAACAATCCTGTGAGGTAGGTAATATAACTACTTCACTTTACAAATGAGGAAAACTGACTACACACTTTCTTCAGGTTCACGTGGCTAGTGGGAGGCAGTGATATGATTTAAGGCCCAGAAAGTCTGGGCCCCAGAACCTATTCCTTTAACCACAATTATTATGTCATTAATCCAAGGAGTTTTTAGTTCAGCCGAAAGATGATAGGGAGTGATTTATTAGAAAATGAAATTTGGGGAGGAGGAAAAAAAAAAGAAAATCAAATTTGATTAAAATGAAAGTAGAGAATTCCTGTTAAAACCTTCTGAGCTAATTTTGGATCCTATGGGAATACTGACGCAAGAATGAAGTGGTGTATCTGTCAAGAAGAAAACCATTGACCCCAAATGGCCTTGCTGAGGTTAAAGGCCCGAGTCAGTAAACCAAGACTTAATACCTAACCCAAACGCAGTTGCAGTCCCCCAGGAGTGTAACCCGTAACCACTCAACATTGGAGTTTCCTGGTCAGCACTAGAAAGTTTGCTGATACACCCCTTCCATTCCCTTCAGGAGGGTGGCCTTGCCTAAAACAATGAATTCTCTGCTCATGATTTCCTGTTTTCTGTTCCTTGTTGACCTATAAAAACCCTTTCTACTCTGTAGTCCTTTGGCGTTTCCCTCTACTTGCTAGATGGGATGGTGCCTGAGTCATGAATCAATAATAAAGTCAATTAGATCTCTTAAGTTTACTCAGTTGAGGGGCACATGGGTGGCTCAATCATTAAGCGGCCGTCTTTGGCTCAGGTGATGATCCCAAGATCCTGGGATCAAGCCTTGCATCCGGCTCCCTGCTCAGCGAAAAGCCTGCTTCTCCTTCTCCCACTCGCCCTGCTTGTGTTTCTTCTCTCTCGCTATCATTCTTTCTGTTAAATAAATAAATAAAAATCTTTTTAAAAAGTTTTTACTCAGTTGGATTTTTGTTATTTAGGATATCCTTTACTTTTTTTGTGGTGGAATATACACACCGTTTTATATAGATAGTAAAACGCACTGATCTTGAATGTACAACCTGGAGAATTTTTACGTATGTAGACACCTATAGAATTATTCCCAGATCAGCATGTAGACTAATTCCTGTACCACAAGGCTTTCTTGTCCCTTTTTCCCCATCACAGTCCCCAGCCCCAGGAAGTCACTCTTTTGGCCTCTGCCACCACCATCCCCTGTTCCTAGACTTCATGAAATGGTACTCAACTTTGTGTCTTTGTGAAAGATCATCAATCACAATGTCTGTGATATTCATCTGCATTGCCCCTAGCGCAGTTAATTCTTTCCCACTGATTTGTTACAATACATTGTATGATTACATCACAATTTGTGTGTTGCTGAACGTTTGGGGTCGTTTCTGCATTCTGGTACATTCCTCTTGGCAATACACCTACCAGGGAATCACTGGGTGACAGTATGGGCTATCCCTTCACTTGCTCAATTCGGCTGCCTTTCCCGCAGGCCACCCCGGGCCCAACACCCCCACACACTGGGTTACTTTCTGAACGCGAGGACCCCTCAGCATTAACTCCTTGGAAAGCAGCGAGGTGGACACAGCGCTCAGCGCCCCCCTCCTAGGACGCTGGAGACTGGTGGACTCCCGGTTACTGACATCTCTTTGGCGCTCTAGTCTGCAATGCATGCTGGGAAATGTAGTCTTTTGTTGAAGACAGTGGGACCGGCTAAAAATCTGGGGACTTTTATGCCAATATCCATCAAGAGGATCAATATTTATTCCTGTTACAATGACAAAAAGGGATTTTATAGGGAAAGAGCAGGGATTCAGGGAACAGAAATTAACAGGCAGCTTCACAGGACAGGGTACCAGGAAGTATCAGCCAATCTCTGTCCACCCTTTTTTTTTTTTTTTTTTTTTTTTTTACTTTTCAGACTTGAGGTTGCTTCCCAGGGAAGCCCTAGAGACAGAGCCTGATTGGTCCAGATGTAACTCAAGCCCAATCCTTGATGAAGACATCTTAGCTGAAAGTCCTACCAATCTCTAGACTGATGGACAACTCACAGATGGGTGGACTGACTCATACATGAGCCCACGATCAGAAATGGGAAGGAAACAGCAATTCCTTGCAAGTGGATCCAGGAGGAAAACTCTACCCAAATTAAAGACTCCCCAAATCAAAACCACCCCTTTGTCTCCTGCAATGTGCTTCCTAAAGCTGCCGGAGGCAATTTTAGCATCACTGATAACTCGACCAGCTCCAAAGCTGGCTGGTAGGAGGAGCTGCCTTCCATGATGGGGTCAGAATTTGCATCTCTCCTCTTTTAATTTAAGGTGAAAAGGAGAAAAGCAAGTATCTTGTTAAAATCAAAATGCGAAATGTGATTCCCCAACAATTACCAGGAGGATGGTACCCATTTCACACAGAACCAGAAACTTAGAGAAGAGAAAGAATTTAATGAATTCCAGCAAGGATTTTCTTATCCCTCAGTTAAGAGGCTTGTTACCATCTATCTATCTGTCCATGTTCAATAATACACTAGGTGACATTTGGACCCCATAGCACTTTACAACCTCAAAATAACTAAGTATTATTCACATTCACTTTATAGATAAGTACCCCTATGACTTCAAACATCAGTACCTAAATTACAAGGGGGGGATTAAGTATCATAAGCACAAATTAAAGTAAGATGCTTTATACTTTCTTAAATTTAAATTCAATTAAAGATAAGATGCTTTAAAGTCTCATATCTTAAACTTCCCTCAACAAAAGATTGATAGGAGTGGCAGAAGAAGGGATAAATAAGCAGAACACAGAGAATTTTTAGGACAATGAAAGTACCTTGTATGATATTATAATGGTAGGTACATGTCATTAGAGTTTTGTCCAAAACCAGAGAATATACAACACCAAGAGTGAACCTTATTGTAAAATGTGGACTTGGGTGGTTATTTTGTGTTGATAGAGATTCATTCTTGGTTAAAAAAAAAAAAAAGTATTGTGCCTGTGACTCATATTGATAATAGGGGAGCATGTGTATGTGTGGGGACAGGTGGTGGTGGTAAATCTCTGTATCTTCCTCTCAATGTTTTTATAAACCTAAACTGATCTTTGAAAAGTGGTCTTTTAAGAAGGTTATTAATGCTTAATATATACCAAAAAGGGTGAGATAGAAAAATACAATTCCTTTCTTTGAGAATCCATCGGTGGAGGTGGAGACAAAGGGCAGTTTGGATAATTAATGCAACTATATGGGGAATTTGTTCCCCAAGCCTCCCTGTGAATGGAGCTATGAGAATATCAAAAGGTTCTGTGAATGGGAAAAAATTTTCAGCCTGGGGAAGGAGGCAGAGTTGGGGGAGGCTTCATGGGGGTAGTGGCAAATAAGAAAATATCATGACATCGTCAACATTTATATAACACAGTCATTCAATGTCTGAGAAGAACATGGTTATGTGGAAAGAAAGAAGATACAGATCTTGCCCTCTGGGAATTCACAATCAAGGTCTATGGCACAATGTAGATTTTTTTTTTTCTGAGTTACTTACATTTTATTCACATGGTTCAGAAACGTGACCTTAATACACAAATAGGGCTCAACAAATAGAATGTATAAAAAGTCATTCATCATGGTTCTGCCTGCCCCAGTGTCTGTGTTCCCCTCCTTGGGTTCCCTCAGAGCTTGTACACGTGTGCATCTGTGCTTTGATTGGGCTTTTGCTCAGTTAATAGTCACTCTTCTTACCTCCCTCCACTGTGGTAGAACTTATTTCCCTCTTGCTGCCGTGGGACTTGACGTTCCTCTAATTAACAGAAGGGGGGCAGAAGTAAAAGTGCACCATTCCCAAGCTGAGGCTTTAGGAGATGTGGCAAGTTATGTCCAGAACTCTTGCATTCCCACCATCTGCCAGGACAAGAGCTTGCATGTTCAGACTGGGCCCCGGAGTGAGAGACATGTGCAGCACACCTGAACCTGCCTGGCAGCCCACAGCAGTCAGACCCCCAGATCCATGAGCACAAAAATGTAGCTGTTGTAAACCAGTTAGAGTTTGGGAGGTGGGGGACATACTTATTAGTTTGTATTATTGCAGGAAAATCTAGTTTCATTTAGCCTTTTTAGCTTTATATATGTCACTAAGATATATAGTGACTTCCCCTATTGGAGCACAGATTTTCTTCTTTGAATTTCATGATATTCCAGCGGAGAATGTTTAAATATGTTTAACCAACTTTCACTAATGAGTGCTTGGCTTGGTCCACCTGAGATAGGGAAACTTAAAGCACTTTGTTTCACAAAGGCTCTCCTTGTGTCTGAATAAACGGAGGAAGCTATGTTCCCACTCTAAGGGGGGAATCAAGAAAGTTAACCATTCTCTGAGTTTCATCCTCAACCCCCATACACCCAGTGACATCTAAGAAAAACCAGATCCCAAAAATGTTCCAGTACAAACCCTTAGTTCTGAACAAACCCTGGCCAATACTGGCATCAATACCCCAGCCTTCAGTGATTTCTGAACTAACTCCTTTGTTCACCTGTCACTCACCTGTGATTGGACCCTACCCAGAAATCCTGAAGGAACACGTACCTTGGACCCCTTTCTCATATAAACCCCTAACTCCGAGCAATGATGAGACTCACTTTCCTTTCTTTCCAAGTCTCCTAGACACTCAGTCTGCTATAATCTAATACTTAATTCTATTCAGTGAACTCTGCTTTCACTTTCTCCTGGCTTGTTATCCTGGGCAAAGCCAAGGACCCTCCTGGCTGGTCCTGTGTGGCCCCATCTGGGTCCTCAGACCCAGTAAGCCTACATTGCAACCTTTTGTTATCACAAATAAAGATGCACTGAATAGTCTTGTGCATACATCATTTTACACATGTGCAACAGTGTCTTTAGAATCTTGGAATTTCTTGGACACCTGGATGGTTCAGTAGTTTGGCTCAGATCATAATCACAGGACCCTGGGATTGAGCCCCGCATTGGGCTCCTTGCTCAGCAGGGAGTCTGCTTCTCCCTTTGCCTGATGCTTCCCCTGCTTGTGCGTGCTCGAGTCTGTCTCTCTGACAAATAAATAAAAATCTTAAAAAGAAAAGAAAAAACACAGGTTCATTTTTAAAAGATGTGGAAAATATGCAGTACCTGGAGCCACCAGCAAGGTCGAAGCAGGGGGGCCTGGGGAGGGTAGAGACAGAAGGGCAAGCATGGGCCATGAGTTCTACTTCTTGGGGGGGTCAAGGGGGTCGGGGCCTAGGGTTTCACAGGCTCACTCATTATTGGTGAGTTGAAAACACAAGAGGTGGGATTTAAAGTGCAGGGAAGAGAAAAGGGCAAGTGGCTCAAATAGTTATTGAAATCAGCCAAGACTTCTAAATCAAAGGATCCCGAATGGGAAGGAAGTAATCAGGCTCTGTGTGTAGTCTGTGACTGGCAGTGTGTTTCTTCAACTTTGAGGTGGATACCTTGCTGATCAAAACTTAAGTCAGGCACTTGTATTGAGAGAGAGAGAGAGAGAGAGAAGACCAGCCATTGTCAAGGCTTATACTCTACAATCTGAGGTCCCACCTCTCATTTTGTTCATTCTAGGACCCAGACTATTGGAGAAGCCTCTGTATGGGACATTGCTGATCTTAAGGCAGAAACAGACATGATAAACTGCACACTGATTTCTACAGTTTTTGCTCAGAATTGACACATGTCACTGCCGCCCACATTTCACTGGTTATGGAAATCTAATGGCCGTGCCTGAGTTCTACGGAGCAGAAATGTTTAATCCTTCTGCAGGAGTGAGGGATAATTCAATCTACCTCAGCCCTATTCTCTTTTAACCTCACAGTGTGGGCCTGTGGCTCAGGCCCTTTTCCTTTTCCTAAGGGGATCCCCTGGACTCCCATGGTCTCGGCTTTGTCTCCAGGCCCGACAAACTGACAAGCCCAATGCTTGCTGGGCTGCTCTGGAGGGCTCCCTTGCCAGAACCTCAACCCCAACACACCTGAAGTTGAACTCATTTC
Organism: Mustela erminea; assembly: GCF_009829155.1. Taxonomy (NCBI): domain Eukaryota; kingdom Metazoa; phylum Chordata; class Mammalia; order Carnivora; family Mustelidae; genus Mustela; species Mustela erminea. The sequence goes on along the minus strand of NC_045631.1, from coordinate 11,981,989 downwards.
ATCCCCCACCCCCAGCCAAACCTGTTTCTTTTATACCTACATCACCCCGGATCCTGCTTGAGTTATGTTTGCCTCTCCTGCTCCCTCCACGTCCATCCAGTGCATTGGCAAGTCACACTGAATCTACACTTGCCTCGTCTCTGGATTCCAGCCTTTTTCCACTGCATTTCTGGCCTCAGGACCCTAGTTTTGAAATCCGTTCCCTTCATTTTTCCTAAAGCATCTGGCTCATGGTAGGTATGCAAGAAATATTTATTAAATGATGAATTAACTTTCCAATTTCCTTAATGTGTTTTCTGTGAACTTGCATTAAGTTATGTGCTTACCTGGGAACAGTGTTACTCCTGTTTCCTAACTGGGCTATTTGCCTCAACTCTCAACCCTCTTCTGTCATTTTTCAGAGAGAAGCTGTGGGGATCTTCCTGGTGAACTATACAAAACCGGTCCTCACTCCCAGCAGAACACAAGCCAGTCTGACCCTGTCTGCTGTCCAAAATCCCTTCACCTGTCCTGCGCAGTAGCCAGATCAAACAGCTAACCATCCTCTGTGCCCTTGCTAATGTCACTAAGGGTGAAATGGACATCTCCAGATTCTCTGTATCCTGCAAAGACCACACAAACATCTACTCTTCCAGGAAGCCCTCCCGGATGCCCATCCCTACTCATCTCCTTCTAAATTTCCACAGCAGTGTAACTGTAACTCTACCCCATGCCATTTTCTCGTTATGGCTAAGTGTGTTCATGTCTTCTCTCTCCGTCAGATCGTGAATTTCTTGGGGGCTGGAGCTGTGCCTGCTGTCTCCTTGTACCCAACAGTACCCTACATGTAGTAAGCACTGTATAGGGTTTGTTGAACACATAGGAAATAGGAAGTAAGAAAATGAGGTGTGTTTCTCCACAAAAGATATCTTCATCCAGGAGGATGCCCTGTCAGTCCTCTTCTGAGCACTTAGAGTATACTAAGCCCAGGCGTGAAGTCCTGGGCTCCAGTAGCCAAACCCACAGACTCGGAGGCTCTCATTGCATGATTTTTCAACCTGCCTCTGGGTAGGCCATGGCAGGAGCTCTCACTTCCCATTTCACCTTCCAGATCAGACGGTTTAAGCTAACCCAGAAATGTCACAGACCGCGTGTCGCCATGGCTGATGGGGTTGCATGTGGGAAGTAAGATACAAATAGCGTCTCAGAGGTCCTCAGACAGAATTTTTGATGATCACATGTGCTTTTTTTTTTTTTTTTTTAAATACCTTCACGATGGCAGAAAGTCTGTAAGTTGCTAAACGGCAGGTGCCGCAGCTTTGAGTCCCAAGGATTCAGTCCCTTCCTGGGAGAAACCTTGAGATCAAAGCTTCCTTGTCTGCCTCAAAGAGGGATGTGACCACCTCAAACGTACAGACACGCTCAGAAATCCATGGCCTCTGTTTCGGCTAAATCCCAGTGCTCGAGGAATAGAAGAATATCGAACCTGGCAGCTAAGCTACCTCGTTCTTCGCTCCCGTGCATGTCCCTGGTGAACGGTGAAGCGGGAAAGGAACTGCTTTGGCAAGTCCTGTCCTCCCTACACCAGAGTCCTTTATCTACAAAGAGAAGCTCAAAAGGTAGGAGAGCTGGCAAGAAGGCAAGCAAGGCACAGACAAGTCCCTCTTGTGGAGATTATCCACCCAGACACCTCCTGGAAAGGGGAGAAAATGGAAGCTGCAAGAGCCACCCTCGCGAGATGGCTCCTCGGACGCCCTCGCGCCGGTCGCGGGCGCCACCTGCTGGAAGAGCTCGGAACACACCCTTCCGCGAGCACGACTTTCCCCGCCCCCACGTGCGAGCCTGGGAACGCGTGGGCTGCGGACCGGCCGCCAGGCAGTTGTCCCCGGCTTCGCAGTCATCCCGGTCCTCGGTTTTAGACTTCTGACTTTATTGTCCTGTGAGGCCGCGGAGTCACGGAGAGACGCTGACGGGAGAGAGAAAAATGTCGCTCGTCACACGATCTACACTCTTGTCCCCGCGCCACCCCTGAGCCAGCTGTCTGCAGATCTCCCCAGGAATTCTGGAATTGTAAACACAAATACATCACACTGTATTTGCGTGCTGAAATCATTGATTTGTGAGATGGGAACCTCAGAGGTATTCCATAAATGTTGTCATCGCATTTTGGGATCGTGTGTGCGTGTGTGTGTGTGTGTGTGTGTGTGTGTTAAACACACCAGGAGACCTTAGACGGTGGGAGCCCTGGATTTGAATATAAAAGAGAAAAGCAAGTAAGACGGACCAACCATTAAATTGACATGTTTTGATTCAAATCAAACCCCAAGCGTTTCGGGGCGTGTGTGTGTGTGTGTGTGTGTGTGTGTGTGCGCGCGCGCGCTTGTGTGTGCACGCGTGTGTGGCAGGGTGGGATGGGGGCAGAGTCCAGAGAACTTTTTCCCTGGACTACAAAAGAAGACGTCCACAACCAGCTGTCCAGCTGTGGTCTCTCCTGGGAAAAACTGGGCTGTTTAGCTATGTCCAGGGGTGTGCTCTGGAGTCAGACTCCTCAGGTTCAAATCCCAGTGTCTGCAGGTTAATTTTTTTCCATTTGACATTAGCGCATTGTTCCACACGCAGATGTCTTTGACAGGAGTAGAAGAATCTAGTAGGAACAATGGTGCAGAAGGAATGTTTTTCAAAGTTAATGTACCTTTGCTGTGACTCCTCTAGCGCTGTTCCATAGAACTTTCTGAGATGGCAGACATGTTTTTTATCCGTTAATGAACACTTGCAATAGAGCTGGTATGACTGAAGAACTGAATGTTTTATTTTATTTTAATTAATTCACATTGAAATAGCCACGTTGGCTAGTGGTCACTGTATTGAATAGCACAATTTTAGCCCCGAATGTCACCAGCTTCCTGTGGAAAAATCAATTTTGTGAAAATGTCTTTTCCCTCTGACACTCCTAGCCTTTTATGGGTGTTCCTCTTGAATATTACATCTGATTAAAACTATGAAGAAATACAGTGTACACATTATTAGTTGCATTAGGCAATAGGATCCTATAGGACATTTTTACTTAAAAATTTTTAGAAATCTGGGTGCCTGTGTGGCTCAGTGGGTTAAAGCCTCTGCCTTCGGCTCAGGTCATGATCCCAGGGTGCTGGGATCAAGTCCCACATCCGGCTCTCTACTCAGAGGGGAGCCTGCTTCCTCCTCTCTCTGCCTGCCTCTCTTCCTACTTGCGGTCGCTGTCAGATAAATAAAATCTTTTTAAAATTAATAATTTAAAAAATCAAAAATTAAAAAAACTTTTTTTAGAAATCTTTCTTCTCAGGGAAGAATACAGGCTACCTGAGAGAGACAATCTCTGTGCAGCAGTCACCAGCATTTGCTTTTCTCACAAGTTTCAGTGAATAGCCATAAAACTCCCCTTCCCGCCAGGAAGCTGAACATTTCCCAGGAACCACAAATAATAGAACATGTGAGACACACGAAGCTGTGTGTCTCAGCTTTGTGCTTTTTTAAAAAAATGGTTTATTTTTAAGTAATCTCTACACACCTACCCCCACTGTGGGGCTCAAACTCATAACCCTGAGATCAAGAGTCACAAGCTCCACCAACTGGGCCAGCCAAGCATCCCTCAGCTTTGCGCTTTCTGCTCTCAGATGGGCAATGTTCTAAAAATTGCATTGCCTTTCTTTTGTTATCACTTCCCAGGTGTCCTTCTGACCATCTACTATCTTTGGCATAACCTTTATACTCGCAAATACATCCCTGAGATGAAGAGGCGATAATGACAAGTGCCAAGACAAGTACTACAAACTACTGATGCAATTCCAAGGGCTTCGGGAAGGTGGTCGTCTTTCCTGGTAGCTCAGTGTGGTGGAGAAGGCAAGGAGGGGTCCTCTGAATCATCACACAGCCTCCAAGTAGCATCATACGAAGCACATGTCAAAGGGAAACCGATTTTATTAAAAAGATCCATGGGGTGGGAGGAAGGGGTCATGTTAGAGTTCATTTGCTGAGAGAAAATTTGTCCTTAGAACTCTACAAAATCTGGGGCGCCTGGGTGGCTCAGTGGGTTAAAGCCTCTGCTTTTGGCTCAGGTCATGATCTCACGGTCCTGGGATCGAGCCCCACATCGGGCTCTCTGCTCGGCGGGTAGCCTGCTTCCCTCTCTCTCTCTGCCTCCCTCTCTGCCTACTTGTGATCTCTGTCTGTCAAATAAATAAATAAAATCTTAAAAAAAAAAAAGAACTCTACAAAATCTGTGTTGTTACCAATGAAACTTTTTTTTCATTTTTCAGCTCTCATCGGAGGCAACTATGGTTATGGATCCTTGTCTTCTTGTGACAATGATTCCACCACCACCAGCAATCAGAACGACAGCTACGATTTATTGAGCACTGACTTATGTGGCCCTTTACAGGTGTTACTGCCTTTGGTCTCACACCTTATTATCTTCATTTTAAGAATGAGAAGGCTGGGGCACCTGGTGGCTCAGTGGGTTGACCCTCTGCCTTCGGCTTGGGTCATGATCTTGGGGTCCTAGGATCGAGACTCGCATTGGGCTCTCTGCTCAGTGGGGAGCCTGCTTCCCCCTCTCTCTCTGCCTGCCTCTCTGCCTACTTGTGATCTCTCTCTCTGTCAAATAAATAAAACCTTAAAAAAAAAAAAGAACGAGAAGGCTGATGTGTTAAGCAATTCAACCCTTGTCGTGTGTGTGTTTTTAATTTTAAACTTTATTTTGAATGAATTATAGATAGAGCATGATTGTAGTTCAGCATCAAAGCCAGGGATCTGACAATGTACGTGTGTTTGTGTGCGAGTGTGCAATTCCATGTCGTATGTGTAGATCTGTGTAACTACCAGTACACCCAAGACACAGAATTCCTCTATCGCCACAAAGATCTTCCTCCTACTAACCACTTTATAGTCAAAATCATTCCCCTTTCTCCCATGGCAACCCATGGCAACCCCTAATCTGTCATTTTAAGATCTTACATAATTGGAATCCTAAGTAGATAACCTTTTGAGGTTGGCTTTTTTCACTCAGGATAATGCTCCTAAGATTCATTCAAATTATTGCAAGAATCAACAAGTCATTCCTTTTCCTTGTTCAGTAGTATCCTGTGGTATGGTTGTGCCATGATTTGTTTAACCACGAGAGATATTTTGGTCGGTTCCTGTTTTGTCCACCACAAGTAAAGTGTCTATGAACAACTGTGTTTGGGTTTTCATCTTTTTGTAAGTTTCTGTTTCTTTGGGATAAATGCAATTACTAGGTTTTATGTTTAGTTTTATGTTTTGTTTTGAGAAACTCTCACCCTGTTTTCAGGAGTGGCTGTACCGTTTTACATTCCCACCAGTAACGTATGAGAAATCCACTTGAATTTATTATTTTCCAATCTGTATGCCCTTTATTTCCTTGCCTTGCTTTTTGCACTGGCTAGAACTTTTAGTACTAGGTTGAATAGCATCACTGAAAGTGAATACCCTTGCCTTGTCCAGTTTTAGAGGGAAAGTGTTTGGTCTTTCACTATTAGCTATATCGACAGCTGTGGGTTTTTCATAGTTGCTGTTTTTCAGGTTGAGAAAGTTCCTTTTTATTCCTAGTCTGTTGAATGTTTTTTTTTCATTAATGGGTGTTTGATTTTGTCAAAAGCTTTTTCTGTACCGAGTGATATGATCATATGTTTTATTTTCTTCGTTAAACTCTTAATATCATGGATTGCTTTGATTCATTTTTCAAATACTGAAACAGCCTTGCATTCCTGGAAAAAACTTCACTTTGTTATGGTGCATAATTCTTTTCCCATACTGCTGAGCTCTGATTGCTAGTATTTTACCAAGAAGTTTGCCTCTATATTAATGAGGAATGCTGATCTATAGGAGTCTTTATTTCTTTCCTCTCTTTCCTTTTTTCTTTTGGTATTGGCTCTGTCTGGTTTTGGTATCAGGGTAATACAGACTGACCTCATAGAATGAGTTAGGAAGTGTTCCCTCCTCTTCTAATTTCTGGAAGAGATTTGTAGAACTGGTATTACTTCTTCTTTAAATGTTTGGTATGATTCTCCAACTATCAGGGCCTGGATATTTCATCTTTGGCAGGTTTTCAATGATTTCTTTAGTAGTTCAAATTCTATTGTACTTTTCCCTTTCCTACAGGCAAGTTGTGATAGTTTGTACTTTTAAGGGAATTGGCCCATTTTATCTAAGTTGTCAAATTTATGTGTTTAAGTTGTTTTAGTACTCCCTTATTATCTTTCTGATGTCTGTGGGTCTGTAGTGATAACAGCATTTCATTACTCATATTAGTCATTTGTGTCTTCCCTCTTTTTTGTCAGTCTTCCTAGAGGTTTATCAATTTTATCTTTTGAAAGACCCAGCTTTTTGTTTCATTAATTTTGTTTTATTCCATTGATTTCTGCTGCCCTTATTATTTTCTTCAGTTTGTTTTGGTCTTTTTTCCCTAATTTATTTTTAGCTTGTTTGAGACTGTTCTCTTTTCTATGTAACCAAATTTCCCTCTCAGAACCACCTTAGCTGTGTCCCGCAGGTTTTGATATATTGTATTCTCATTTTCATTTGGTTAAACGTATTTTTTTTCAAAGATTTTATTTATTTGTCAGAGAGAGAGAGAGAGAGAGAGGGAGACCGTACAAGCAGGGCGAACAGCAGGCAGAACAGGCAGAGGGAGAAGCAGGCTCCCCGCTGAGTAAGGAGCCCCATGCTGAACTTGATCCCAGGACCTCAGGATCATGACCTGAGCTGAGTTGAAGGCAGACACTTAACTGAGTCACCCAGGCATCCCAGGTTCAATGTATTTTAAAAAAATTTCTCGAGGGGTCCCTGAGTGGCTCAGCGGGTTGGCCCTCTGCCTTTGGCTCCGGTCGTGATGCCGGGGTCCTGGGATCGAGCCCCACATCAGGCTCTCTACTCAGCGGGGAGCCTGCTTCCCTCTCTCTCCTCCTGCCTCTCTCTGCCTACTTGTGATCTCTTTCTGTCAAATGGGTAAATAAAATCTTTAAAAATAAAAATAAAAAAAAATAAAAAATTTCTCGAGATTACCTTTTTGACCTATGGTTTATTTAAAAGTGTTAAGCTTCCAAGTTTTGGGAGGTTTTCCTGTCACTATTCTCTTGATATTTAGCTTCATCCCATTGTAATTCGTACACACTCTATATAAATTCCACTTCTTTTAAACTTGTTGAGGTTAGTTCTTTATGGCCCAGAATATGGTCTATTTTGACATATGTTCTGTGAGTGCTTAAAAATAATGTGTTTTCTGTTGTTGCTGGGGGTCCCACAAATGTTAATTTCTGTTGGTTGATGGAATTGTTGAGCTATTCCATGAATGTGGGGTGGAAGGTGGCCCTACTGCTGCTGAGTGGTGGTAAAGGTCCTGACTCTTCATTTAGTTCCTCTAACACCACCTTTTTACCATTAAGTATGGGTGGAAATCCAGGTTCCCCACACAGTTTCCACTAACACCATATTGGGTGAGAGCCTTCTGTCCAATGGGAATGAAAGTCCATGCTCTCTACTTGGCCTTCTCTGACATTATATCAGGAGAGGGAAGAAGATGGTAGCTGGGTCCCTCTATAGCTTGGCTTGAGGGGAAGTCTAAGCTTTCTGCTTAGCTTTTGCTGGCGGGGGTTGGGGGTTATAGGGCTAGAGTATGTTTTGGGAGTTTGGGCTGGAGTAAAGCCAGCCATTGTTTAAGTTTTCTGTCTTCCAAGGCTGCCCTTTTCCTTGTCTTTCTAGTTAGAGAGAGCAGCCAGCTTTTTGGGGGAGTTTTGTGCATGTGGGCATTTCTAGGTTGCCTGCCCCTCTAGTATCCAGTTTGGAATAATGAGGCAAAGAACCAAAACCAAAACCAAAACCACCACCATGTTGTTCCTTCAGTTCCAAGGTCCCTAGCCAGTGTGCCCTCCCTCTACCTTTCAGGTACTTCTTATGCTTTTTAAATATATATTGTCCAGGATTTTTAGTTGTACTTAGCAAGAGGAATAGCATGTCTATTTTTTTTTAAAGATTTTATCTATTTATTTGACAGAGAAAGAGATCACAAGTAAGCAGAGAAAGAGGGGGAAGTAGGCTCCCAGGGAGCTCTCCCAGGGAGCCTACTTCCCCCTCTTTCTCTGCTTGATCCCAGGACCCTGGGATCAGGACCTGAGTCCAAGGCAGAGGCTTAACCCACTGAGCCACCCAGGCGCCCCTATTCTGTCTTCTTAGGAATTCCCCTGTCACTTTTTCATTGAAAGTCATGGTGTCTATTTGTATAATATCTTGGCTGGGAAGTTAGAGTTCTTGTACTTGCATTTGACAGAAGATCCAATTCAAATTGCTTATAAAAACATTGGAATTTATTCTTGCTTACAGAATGACTCCAAGTAGGACTGAAGCTTATGTTGGCTAAAGTGATGATAGGCTTAGAAAATTAACCCTAGGAAACTGGCTCAGTCTTGCAGTAAGGACTCAGGATCATATTGGGTTTGCTAGTGGGATAGTGCCACTTTGGGAACTAGCAAGCAGGAGTCTAGAGTTTCAGGATGCCTGGGTGGCTCAGTTGGTTACATGTCTGTCTTCAGCTTGGGTCATGATGTCAGGGTCCTGGGATTGAGTCCCGCATCAGGCTTCTGGCTCAGTGGGGAGTCAGCTTGTCCCATTCTCTCTGCCCCGCTGCTGCTCTCTCTCAAAATAAATGAAATCTTTAAAAAAAAAAAAAAAAAAAGTCTGTAGTTTCCAGAACAGTGGAAGGAGGGTATACAAACTCCTGTGAAAATGTCTAAGGAAAACATGTTAAACATATTATTTGAAAAGATAACTAACATTTAGTTAGAAATACAATTTCCTGTTTCTAGATTTTGTGAGTACTTGTGAGGATTTCCATGAACTATTAAATGACTAAAGTGAATAAAAGCTACGTACAGAGCAGTGTTACAGTTTCCTGTTGGTAAAACAAGGGACAATGGGGAGAAAGCTGAATGTACACAGAATTGCTGGATTATGCATAAGATGGCTCTGGAAAGACAAGCATAGCTAGTAGCATTGTTATCTACCGGGAAGAGAACTGGGTACCTGGAGAACAGAAAGGGAGATTTTTCAACTTACTCCCTTTTGGCATCTCTTGAATTTTGAACTAAGAGAATTCTCCTCAGTTACTCTTTCAATATCTTCTTGCCGTGGTTCCCCTTCAACCACTTCAGATCTTTTTAAAAAATTTACTTGCAAGAGATCTTATATATCCTGAATAAAAATCATTTCCAGATGTATGTATTGCATATATCTATTCGGCTCTATTCCTTGCCTGGTACTCTCTTCTGTCTTTCCATGTCTTAAATTTAAGGACGCCCAATTTATCAACATTTGTCTTTAGGGCTGCTACTTTCCGTGTCCTGGTCACAATACTGTGGTGTTATTTTCTAGAGCTGTACGTTTCACATTTAGTTCTACTTTTGAATTGATTTTTTGTATGAGGTAGGAGTCGAGGCTCATTACCCACCCCCACCCCATATCGGCATTCAATTGATTTAGCTCTATTTACTGAAAATAACTTTCCTATTGCTTTATGGTGGCTCCTTTGTGGGGGAAAACATGACTACATGCCTGTGGGTTGTTTCTAGCCTCTTCTTTTCCACTGATCTTATATATTCCTGTCGATTTATAGTAAGTCCAAACATTCTCCAGTGTACCGACCACTCCCCCTCACCCCAACAAGCCACCTAGAGAGTGCACGAAACCCAAACGGGCCTCCTTCTGAATTTCCCTCCTAAAGATGGAAGAAAGGCACTTAGGTAGGAGTTCGCCTTTCAGACGTCGGGGTGCAGCGCCTCCTTCCGGCACCTCGAGGAACGCACGCCCGACACGCACGCGCAGTCTAAAGGCCGGGATTGGAGGGAGCCTCGCGGGCGGGGCGAGCGAAGTCTCGCGTCACTTCCGAGGCGGGAGGATAAAGTTGATTGACCATGGTCGCGGAGGCCACCAGGTAGGGGTTGGGGAGGAAGCGACCTCGGTGGCGAGGGGCGGAGGGACCGTCCCGGAACTGAGGCGCGCGGGTGTATCCCGACTCGAGTGCCTTCCCGGCCCCGGCAAAGGGAGGCAAGAGGGTGTCGAGGCCGAGCAGAGACCGCGGACCCCGAGCCGGCCTCTGCCGACCGCCGCTCCCCGCAGCTCTGAGGAAAGACTCCACTCTCGCGCTTACACTCGAGCCTTGCCTCTGGCGCTTTCTCTTGGGGCGGCCGACGCGTTCGCTGAGGTCCCGGTGATGGTGTGTGCGGCGGGGAGGGCCTGAAATGAGACGGCGGACCCGCACAGGCTAGGGCCTGTCCCTTTCCCCGATTCCGCACCCATCGACGTGAAGCCCCGCGGGGGCGGGCGTGACCCACGCTCGAGCGCTAGAGGCTGGTGGCGCGGGAGCCTGGCGTTAGAGACCTAGGATTAGCAAAGGAGATCCCGTTTGTCACACGGCAGCGGAGAGGGTTGACTGTGGAGCCCCCGCGGGAAGGGCTTGTTTCAGATCTCTTACTCCCCTAGTCCTTGCTCCGCCGCTTTCTGCCTGTGCGGCTTTGGGCAAATGTCTTAAATTCTTGGCGCCTGGGTACTCGGCAGTAATTTGGGGAATAAGGCGCCCATATTCGTGAGGTGGTTGTGAAACGTCAATGAGATTGCCAGTAGAATGCACCCCGCCTAGTGTTTTGCCACACAGTAGTTAGGAAATAAGTGGTACCCATAGAACTCTCTTTTAATTTCCCTTGGTATAGTGATCTGCGAGTTAGGAAGTTACTTCTGGGCGCCATAGACACCTATGTTTAGTGAGCTAATACTTGATTCTTGTAGTGGAATTGCCAGGAAGTGCTTTTCGCGTCTTCCTACCGGTATGGAGGTGGGGCTTTCTAGGGGAGAGGCAGGTGGAACAAGGGATCCTTAGCGTGGTGATCCAGAGATACAAGTAGTAAAAATGATCTAATTCTTCAGAAGGGTAGGGAGGGGAACTAACTTATGACTCTTGTCTCTTGTAGAAACTTTTCTTACTCTTCACCACCAAAGAGTAAAGTGAGTGGTATTACATACTTTCAGCGGAGTTACAAAAGCTGAGATTACACACAACAAATATGTGGGGGAGGCGGGCTTTTAGAACACACAGAAGTCTCTCAACTTTTTCCTAAGGTAATGATGCTTTTTATTTCTCCTGAGGCTTAGGATGGGAAGGAGCCGAGATGGGAGGAAGAAGTAGGGTCATGACTGGGCCTTGGTCAGGAGTGACCAGTAAGGCTGAGTGCTTCTTCTCGCTGGGATTTTCTAGGCTGACCTTCTGTTATCCCCAAAGACAGTGTGGTGAAGATTCCAGATTAACAGCTGATGGTGGTTTATGTAGTCCCAATAGGGCTCGCTTTAAAAGGAGGCATAAAGATGTGTATGCATAAATTATGTTTTGCTGAATTGATCTTTTTCAGGAGACAGAGAAGACCACCTAATTTGTTCTATTATTTTTCTTTACGACATTTGAAGCTTCTTTAGGATCATTCCTTTTATCCCTGCATGGAGGGTTTCTTTTATTGTAGAAAACACAGACTTTGGAGAAGACAAAACAAAACATAAATTTATATCATTGGAAAGGATCTTTGTTGTAAATTTTTTCCTGGATTGTAGATTGATTAGGGATCTGGTACAAACACTAAAATAGTAGTTACCATGTTTTAATTTTATGGCATATACTGAGCCATTTGCCCAAGACGGAAGTACTATCTTATCCTAATTATTTTTTAAGGATTTACTTATTTGTTTCAGACACCCCTGGGGAGGGGTGGAACAGAGGGAAAGTGAGAAGGAGAATATTCAGCAGACTCCTGCCTGAGTGTGACACAGGGCTCTCTATTCCTCAACCCTGAGATCATGATCTGAGCCAAAATCAAGAGTCAGATGCTTAACTGACTGAGCCACCCATGTGCCCGGAGAAGTACTTTTTTAGTTCCATTTTTTACAGATGAAGAAATTGAGGCTCAGAGAGGTTGAATGATGTGTCTAAATTTGGAGAATCTAAGAGAGAACAGAAACAATTTTAAAGGGGATTATCTTGGGGAATGTAGAATATACCAGAAGGGAGAGAAAGGTTATCCTTAGATGCTGGAGAACTCTGAAATGAAGGGAAATTTTCTCATTAAGTCTTGGAGTCTCCTGCTGGGAGGGAAGGGCACTTAAAGGCAAAAGCCTGTTGTTTTATCTGCATATCCTGGGCCAAGGTCAGCACAGCTGGACTGAGGTTCTCTAGGTTTTGAAGTGCAGGTTTGGAACCCTGCTGCCCTGCCCTAATGGGTTGATGATGTACTTTGCTTTTTAAGAACCCGACACTGTATACAAGAGTGTGCAAGCCACATAAATGCATGATCAGTTCACATCCAGAAAGAGTCTTGGCTTTATAAACATCTTTTTGAAGGTTGTTTTAATTTTTATTTAAATTTTTTTTATTTTTTAATATTTTAATTCCAGTGTAGTTAACACAGTGTTATATTAGCTTCATGTGTACAATATAGTGATTTAGAAATTCCGTATATTACTCAGTGCTCATCAAGATTAAGTGTTCTTGGGGTATCTGGGTGGCTCAGTGGGTTAAAGCCTCTGCCTTAGCTCAAGTCATGATCCCAGGGTCCTGGGATTGATCCCCGAATTGGGCTCTCTGCTTAGCAGGGAGCCTGCTTCCCTTCCTCTCTCAACCTGCCTCTCTGCCTACTTGTGATCTCTGTCTGTCAAATAAATAAATAAAATCTTTAAAATAAAAAAAAGATGAAGTGTTCTCTTCCTAGATGTCCATCAACAGATGAGTGGATAAAGATGATGTGGTATGTATGTATGTGTGTGTGTGTGTATATATATATATACACACACAATGGAATACTATGGAATACCATATATATTTAGTATTATATATGTACATATATGTATTTTTATATATGTATACGCACAATGGAATACTGTGCAGCCATCAAAAGAAATGAAATCTTGCCATTTGCAATGATGTGGATGGAACTAGAGGGTATTATGCTGAGTGAAGTAAGTCAATCAGAGAAGTACAATTATCATATGATCTCCTTGATAATGAGGAATTTGAGAGGCAAAGTTGGGGGTTTGGGAGTAGGGAAGGGAAAAAATGAAACAAGATGGCATTGGGAGGGAGACAAACTATAAAAGACTCTTAATCTCACAAAACAAACAGGGTTGCCGGGGGGAGTGGGGTAGGGAGAGGGTGGTTGGGTTATGGACATTGGGGAGGGCATGTGCTATGGTGAGTACTGGGAAGTGTGTAAGCCTGATGATTCACAGACCCCTGGGGCTAATAATACATTATATGTTAATTAAAAAAAAAAGATTAAGTGTTTTCTTAATCCCCTTCACCTATTTCACCCATCCCCCCACCCACCTCCCTCTGGTAACCATCAGTTTGTTCTCTATAGTTACGACTGTTTTTTGGTTTGTCTTTTTTTTTCCTTTGTTCATTTGTTTTGTTTCTTAAATTAGGCATGAGTGAACACATGGTATTTGTCTTTCTCTGACTTAATTTGTTTGGCGTTATATTCTTTAGCTCCATCCATGTTGTTGCAAATGGCAAGATTTCATTCTTATTTATGGCTGAATTACAAGTATGTACATAGATGTATATATACACACATATACACAATATATATAATAAGCATACTATACAATATACATTTACTTATCATACAATATATGTATGCAATATACACATTATACAATAAACATGTATCATATATATATATACACAGGGAATATATCATATGTGTAGGTATATACACACACACAGTGCATTGTATATATATACCACATCTTTATCCATTCATCTTTTGATGGACACTTGGGCTGCTTCCATAATTTGGCTATTGTAAATAATGCTGCAGTAAACATTGGGGTACATATATCCTTTTGAATTCATGTTTTCTCTTTTTTTTAAGATTTTATTTATTTATTTGATATAGAAGGAGAGTGAGAGAGAGAGAACGTACAAGCACGGGGAGTAGCAGGCAGAGGGAGAGGCAGACTCCCTGCCCAGCAGGGAGCCCCATATAGGACTCGATCCGAGATCTCTGGGATCGTGACCTGAGCGTAAGGCAGACGCTTAACTGACTGAGCCACTCAGGCACCCCTCAAATTAATATTTTCATATTCTTTGGGTAAATACCCAGTATTGTGATTCCTGGGTCATAGGGTAGTTCTGTTTTTAATATTTGAGGAAACTCCATACTGTTTTCCACAGTGACTGCACCAGTTTCATTTCCACCAACAGTGCCAGAGGATTCTTTGCTCTTCACATCCTCGCCAACAGTTGTTTCTTGTGTTTTTGGTTTTAGCTGTTATGAAAGTTGTGAAGTGATTAGCTCATTGAAGTTTTGATATGCATTTCCCTGATGAGAGTGATGTTGAGCATCTTTTCATGTGTCTGTTGGCCATCTGGATGTCTTTGGAAAATGTCTGTTCATGTCTTCTGCCCATTTTTTAATTGGGTTATTTTTTGGGGGGGGTGAGTTTTATAAGTTCTTCATATATTTTGGATACTAGCCTTTTATTGGCTACGTCATTTGCAAATATCTTCTCCCATTCAGTAGGTTGTCTTTTTAGTTTTTTTAAAATATTTTATTTATTTATTTGACACAGAGAGATCACAAGTAGGCAGAAAGGCAGGCAGAGAGAGAGAGAAGAGGAAGCAGGCTCCCTGCCGAGCAGAGAGCCGGATGCAGGACTCGATCTCAGAATCCTGAGATCATGATCTGAGCCGAAGGCAGAGCTTTAACCCACTGAGCCACCCAGGCACCCAGTTTTGATTGTTTCTTTCACTCTGCGGAAGCTTTTCATTTTGATGTAGTCCCAATAGTTTATTTTTGCTTTTGTTTCCCTTGATTTAGGATACATATCTTTTTTTTCTTTTTAAGATTTTATTTATTTGTGAGAGAGAAAGAGAGCATGAGCAGGGGTGAGGGGTAGAGGAAGAGGGGGAAATAGTTTCCCTGCTCATCAGGGAGCCTGATGCGTGGGACTCAGTCCCAGAACCCTTGGATCATGATCTGAGTCAAAGGCGAATGCTTAACTGACTGAGCCACCCAGGTGCCCCATAGCACACATATCTTGAAAGAGTGATGTAATAGCTGATGTGAAAGAAATTACTGCTTGTGACCTCTTCTTCAGGGTTCAAAATTTTAGATAATACTTTCCTATGGTGTACTTAAAATATTTTATTCAGATTTGCAATTGTATGTTTGTATAAAGGGAGCTGTGTTTGTATTCTAGTCAAGAGCGTGGAATGTGTCTTCCCTAACATACTTTCCTCTTTTTCTCCATAATTATAACAGCGAACATTCATTGAATGTTGTATGCCCAACTTTATGCTAAATATTTTAGTGGATTATTCAGTTCTCACAATAACTCCGTAAAGTAGCAATAGTTATTTTTAGAGGAAGAAATGGGCTCAGAGATGGGAAGAAATTTATCCAAAGGCAAAGAGCTAGTAAGGGCAGAACCAGTTCTACGTACTCCAAAAGCTGGTGCTTATCTGTGTACTTCAGTCATTCCTTCATTTAGCAGAACACACCTACTCTCTACCAGCAATGTGCTAGGTGTCGGGGATACAGTGATGGCCAAAACAGACACAATCCCTGTTGTCAGGTTGCTTCTCAGTCTAAAAATGGTGATAGGCAGGTAAAGAATTACAAACTAATTATTAATTATGGTTGTGGTGCATGCTATGGAGGACGGTAGAGGGTGCTATGAGAATGTATAATGCAGCCATTTGGCCCCGGGAGGGAGTGAGGAGAGACAGGGAGGCTCTGTTGAGGAAATATTTAGCTGAGACTTTTAAGTATTGAGTTGGAGTTAAATTGGGCAAGGAGAAGGGTGAACCAGGGGGAGGGAAGGGCATGTGTGAAGCCTTGAGAATAGGAGGAGCTTGTCTTATAGTTACTGTGTGGCAAATGTTGCCCAAGTCTAACACAAAATGTAGGTGGGGGTCAGTATCACTCCCCAGTCTTGGTTTGTTTGCTTCTCAGAATTTAGAATGAATTCCACAAACCATATCTATTTTCCAGCTCTGATTGGAGTCCAGCCTCCTTCTTCAAATATGTGATTAGACCTCTGGTTGCCCACAGAATGGGGATTGGGGATGAGAGGAGGGATAAATACCTAAATGGGAGACTTAATTGGCATTGGTAATTTCTACTACAAAGCTAAATAGACACTGAGTGTCAATATTTTGTTTCATCATATTGTCTCTCTTTTGCTAAATGATTTAACAAATATTTTATAGCTGCACTGTGGTCCACACCCTATGTTAGCCACCTAGGATACAAACGTATAAGGACATTCTTTTCCTTTGCCATGCATAATTTAATGTTTTCTTTGCCTTCCATTTAAGATGCTGCAGGTTTTTAAAGAAAGATTTTATTTATTTGAGAGAGAGAGAACGAGAGCAGGGGGAGGAGCAGAGAGAGAGACAAGCAGACTCTGCTGAACGTGAAGCCCAGCATGGGGTTAGATCCCATGACCCTGAGACCGTGACCAGAGCCAGAATCAAGAGTCGGACGCCCAACTGACTATGCCACCCCGGTGCCCCTAAGGTGCTGCATTTTTATCAGCATTATTCTTCAACAAATATTTATTTAGCGTTTGTTATGTGCTAGGCACCCGGCTAGGGATACAGCATGAACAAATAGTCGTGGTCTCAGTCCTCATGGAGCGTAAGCTCTCATCTGGGGCTGGAAGGCAGAGAGGGAGGGAGAGAGTCAGGGAGATGAGGTTGAAGAGATAGGCTGGGGTCAGACCACACAGGCCTCATAGGTCGTGCCAAGGATTTAAGGCTTATCCTAAGAATGGTGGGAAGCTGTTGAAGAATTTCAGTCACGAGAGTATCATCAGTGGGACTGTGTTAGTAAAAGGTCACTTTGGCTCCTCAGAGGAGGCAAAAGCCAATGGATTTGAGGACTGGTTAGGAGGTAGGATCAATAGGGCTTGTTCATATTTTCACTCTGGGATGAGAAGGGAAAGGGGGGTGTCAGAGCTGATTCTTCATTTTCCAGCTTGTGCTTCTGTGATAGGAACCCCTGGAGGAAGAAAAAGATGTCTTTGAAATAATCCAAGTGGATTTTGAAAAAGACATCTTTTGAAAAAGATGTCTTTGAAATAATCCAAGTGGAGATGTCACAAAGGCAATGATACGGGAGGATCTGGCTCTCAGATGACAGTAATGGGCTAGTCCCTGGGGGCGGGGGGAACTCTTGTTGGGGAGGGTTTTTTTTTTCTTTTCCTTGTATTGAGGGAGCCATCAGAGTTGGGAAAGCAGGGAATAAAATTTCTCCACATTTATGTTGGGGAAAAGTTAAGATCTGCCCACCTAAGAAATGGTCTCCACAAATGTGGAATGAAAGAAGCTAGTTCTGTTATTGAATTAGCATTAACTGGGACTGGGGTACATCGCAAGTACTCTGCTAATGAGATGACAAAAACAAAAAAGAAACTCTACCATTTATAATTCATTACAAACACAGTCTCAAGATTAATGGTAATTTTGTAAGAAGACTTGACAGCACCATTTGATATATATGTTTTGGTAGTTCCTCCTAAATTCACCTGGTAATTGGGGTGGCCATCTGTACCAATTAATTGCCTTTATCTAAAGGAAAAGTAAAACCTCTCTAATCTCCGTGTGCAGGGAATAGAGATGTGTAGGCTAAACTCCTCCGGTGACTGAGAGAGGGGGCGCTTTCTTCCTGGGTATTAACATTTAAAAGAGACGGCTTTTAGGACCTTCGGAAAAAACATTCCTGAGTTCTGCAGCTAGCTTATTTAACCTTTAAAAAGATTTGCATACATATCAAAGGACAGAGGAAAGTTTTATATAAATACTAGGTTATTCAAAGAAATGCTCTAAGAAAAAGGAGGGAGGAAAAGAGATCTCTTTCCCTTTGGAAACAGAGAAAGTCAATTTTAAAAATTTACTTAAACTTACAGTGCAATAAGATGTTGGACTAGAGCACACACAGAATGGGGATTATTCCGAAGAGGACTTTTAAGTGAGTTCCATGTAGTTTTGCATAGTTAGGATACCCTCAGATGGTCAAATGTAGCCCATAATTTCTTGTACCTTGATTCAAAGAAAAATGTATATTGGACTCCTGGTAGTTTCCAGCCAAAACTCTTGTCTCTCGTAGTTAACTCTTCCAGGGCTTGTCTAGTCCTCCTTAATGTCAATAATGTCATTTCTTAGTTCGACCCAGTGTTAAAAAACAAAATTCAAATAAGTGAAATTCAGATATTTTATTAGCTTTATTCAGTGATTCATGAATCAGGCAGCATCCCATTTAGCAGACAGAAAGGCGCTCCAAGGAGCTATACAAAATGAAGGACTTTTATAAGCAGAAGAGAGTGGGAACAAGGAAGCCTTACTAGCAAAATGTGGCTTGGTTTTGGCAACGTCACTTTCCTTTAGGAGATGGCGGGGGTCTATAAGACAGATTACCTCACTAATGCTGACCGGGTGATTCCTGATTGGCTGGTTTAAGATTCCACTTCTGGAAGAGTCTGAGACTGTAACTAAGTTAAGACTTGGTTTGGTGATGTGGGGCTTACCAAACATGACTGTTTTGGGTCTTTTGTCTTGTTTCTAACCCCATTTATAGACATATGAGACCTTTCTTTGGTAGGTAAAGTTAAGGTTTTAAACCAGAAACGAACTCTCCATTAATCTGTTCTGGAAAGCTATAAACCAGACGCTGGAAATTGAGGTTGAATGGTAAATAAATTTAGCTTGGAAGCTACTTGCCACCCACTAAGGTAGGAAATTGAATAAATGCTTTTAGATTCTGCCTGGGCTCTCCCTCCCATGCCCTACGGTAACCTGACACTTGTCTACTCATCTACTTTGGGGAGGGAGTGGTCTGCTGATAGCTGCTGATTTAATGGAACGTTGCTTACCAGTAGTTTGAACTTGTTTGCTGTAGCTAGAGCTTTATTTTATCACGTAAGGTCATGTTTGCACTAGGAGCACTATGTTTTGAAGGGAGATGTAAGATTTTCTAGGTTTATATGAGTAGTACTTAGCAGTTTTAAATTGGAAAGTATATTAGGAAACTACTGTTATTTCAAAATTCTCTGTGAGTATGTATGGTATTACAGTCCAGATTGGCTTAAAACATTAGCTAAACTGGGGGCACCTGGGTGGCCCAGTGGGTTAAAGCCTCTGCCTTCGGCTCAGGTTATGATCCCGGGGTCCTGGGATTGAGTCCCCCATTGGGCTCTCTGCTCAGTGAGGAGTCTGCTTCCCTTCCCCTCTCTCTACCTGCCTCTCTGCCTACTTATGATCTCTGTCTGTTAAATAAAGAAATAAAATCTAAAAAAAAAAAAAAACAGTAGCTAAACTGAATCAAGGAAATTGTACTGAGTTTCTGTTAAGCAGTTAGCTTGTTTATATTCAATTCTAGCATAAAAGACTTTGTATTTTGTTTGGGTGATTGCAGCTGAATATGGGAATCTGTTCATCTAGATAGTATTAAAATTCTTCCTTTTTAAGGCTCCAACTAAAGGATTACTAATATTATTATTTACCCCCTATTTATTGCACTTAATGTGGACTTTAGAGTCTGAAAACCTGGTTCAGATCTCTATTCTGCCACTTGCTAGCTATGTGACTTCAGTCACATAGCTTTTCTCATTTAGCAGATGGAAATCACTATCATACCTACCTCATAGGATTGCTATGAGGAGGAAATGAGATCACGGGTATGGAATATGTAGCCCAGTAAGTTGCAAACGCTAAAAAAAGTAATTGTTATTGGTATTTGTCTTTACACAGTAGCCATATATGGTAACAAGCTAAAAGTTACTCTTTTAAAGTACAGTTTGGACTTTTGTTTACTGTTATTGTTTCACTCCAGTAAAGTCCTCGTGTGTGTTAAAAACTATCACAGAATAGGTAAAAGATGAATTATATTAGAGATAGAAATGCAGTTCTGGTTTCAGGAGTTGGGATATCTAGTAATTTCTGCTACATTTTCAAGAGATTGAAGGATTGTGACATTATATCTTGTAGGATTCTGTAATTTATAAAAAGCATCAGAAAGCATCATTGTCCTTCTTTTCCTATCAGTTGACAGGTCTTTACAAAGGGCAAGCTTTTTCCTCTCTTCTTAACCTGGAGATTTACAAATTGTGACAAGTGGTGGTTCTTACATATTGTGCATGTACCTCCCAAGGGTCCAATCCAGTAGGTTGTACAAAAGTGTTAGAGCTTTTGCTCTCCACTCTTTGGGATAGCTATTGGGGCCTGAAGTTCCAGCTCCTGAAAACTAGGAGATAGGAGTACCTCGAGGGAGCCCAAGGTGCTACAGTGTTCACTTTGCTCATTTCACATATGCTGCCCATTTGTTTGTCATTGATTCAACAATATTTGTGAACATACACCTTGTGTCTGGCACAGGAAACAGGATAGGGGCTTAAACCTCCAGAGAGAGTCCACATGCGGACAGATCAAGTACAGCCAGGTGTTCCAGGAGCTCTGGCATTGAGGCATCAGACAGTCTGGGCTTTCTTCTTGATCTGATTTTCAGGTTGAGAAACACTCACATGAGACATGGCAAGGAAGATAAATTTATTCATTTTCTTTGTTCCTTTTTTTTTTTTTAAGACTTTATTTATTTATTTGTCAGAGAAAAGGAGGGCATAAGCAGGGGGAATGGCAGGCAGAGGGAGAAGCAGCAAGGAGCCTGATGTGGGACTCGATCGCAAGACCCGGGGATCATGACCTGAGCCAAAGGCAGACGCTTAACTGAGCCACCCAGGCATCCCTTCTTTGTTCTTTCTTTTCACCCTTTCTGATATTACCTACCGAATTTCTAAGTAGATAACCCAGTAATCGTAGAGATAATTGGTATCATTTTATCCTTCCTGCAACTCTGTGAGGCAGGTATTAGATATATTTTGCAGATAAGGAAACTGGCTGAAATATTAAGTAGCTTGTCTAGAGATACTTACCTGGTTAGTCCGATTATTGGCATTTGAACCTAGGTCTGGCTGGATCCAAAGACAGTTTGCTGTATCATATCAGTAATTTGAAATGATCATACCTGTCATTTAAATCTCAATAGAAAAATGGTAGCTGGAAAGTTGATCTTAGGTAAAGATCAAGAGAAATTTAAAAGAAATTATTTATTGGGAAAAAAACTACTGAATTGTAAGAAACAAAGTTTGGTTCTGCATTTTATCAGAAGAAAGTTATGGTTAGACACCTGTAGCAACTGACACCAGGCCAGGGATACTGGATAAAGTGAGAAAGTGTAAATTCTTACAACAAGAAGCAAATTTCACAGCGATCTAGTATCTTGTTGTTTTTTTTTTCTTCTCATAAACTTGAAAATAAAATTAACTGCTTCCCCCACCCCCAACATTTTAAAATTTAACTTGGCCACACATCATATCTGAGAAGCCATCTCTTTTGAAAGTTTCTAGTTGACATGCAGTATTTGATTATGAAGACATTCAGATTGGATGAATTGGGAGACAGAATTTCCATTTGATTAGGTTTGCGTTATGATCATCAGTTTCATTTCTAGTAGTAGGAAAAAGTCCATTAAGTCCTTGGGATGAGGTGAGAAGACTTCTGGTATGATAAAGAGGTTGCAAATTTCCCCCCAAAACCAACTATAAAACAGGACATATGTCAGAAACAACCATTTCAGAGGTCCAGAAATCAACCAAAGACACACAACAAATTTGAGAAGCATTTCTTCATGAAAACGCATCAAACACTAGGTGAGACCAGTGGGAATCTGTGGTGTTCCTGCCAGAGCTCCTCCCATCCCATCCCATCCCCCCAGCTCAGTTAGTGTAGTAGTTCAACCAGGTGAATAGCTATTTCACTGTTGGGGCTACCTTATTTAGAACAGAGAGAAAACAAAAAAACATGCCCAGAAGCTTTCTTATTCTTATGTTGTGGCCCTGGTTAGGCAAGCAGTGAATCAGTAGACGAGCTGGAAATTTGACAGGACCACGTACTCCGGAGGACTGGAAAGCTACATGTATGAGCATAGTTTGCTAAAAAAGGCCCCAGGCTATCCACACATCCCTGGATAGTGTGTGACTACAGAGGAGTTAGTCACGAGAAAGCTTGATGAAAAGTAAAAGCTGATGAAGACTTGAAAATTGCTTGAATTTTGAAATTACTTTCCATACCACACATAGATCCATCTGCAAAGGGTAGAAGCTGTGCTTGTCTGAGGTGTTTGGCATAGATACTGACATACAATGGTTGACCATTAAGATATTCAGATAACCACCAGTAGGAATCCAAGCATAAAAATAAGAAGAAAAGAAAAACTGAGCAGAGACATCACTGGCCACAGACTGTGGGTAAAACAAAATCCTTAAGTTTAGTACAGGCAAGTTATTAAATTTTAAAAGTCAGCTACTCTGCAGTCTCCAGAGGACAAAATGAGAATCTGAAGTTGCTATAAGGTAATATCTAAAATAACCAGTTTTCAACAAAAAATTTTGTAAGACATGTTGAAAAAACAGGAAACTGTGACTCATACCTAGGGGAAAATAGCAAAAAGAACAAAGGTTGAAGACAGAGCTTCAGATATCCTTGGGACAATATCAAGTATACTATCATTTGGGAGTCCTAGAAGAAGAGAGTATGGGGCAGTAAAGTATTTAAAGAAGTAATGTCCCAGGGCTCCTGGGTGGCTCAGTTGTTAAATGACTGCCTTTGGTTTAGGTCATGATCCTAGGGTCCTGGAATGGAGCCCTGCATTGGGCTCTCTGCTCAGCAGGTAACCTGCTTCTTCCTTTCCCTTTGCCTCTCCACTCCCTACTCCCCCCAACCTCTGCTCATGCCCTCTCTCTCTCTCTCTGAAATGAATAAATGAATAACAATAAAAAAAATGTCCCCAAATTTGGTGAAGAACATTGTATTTATTTCCTATTGTTGCTATAATAAGTTACCACAGATGTAATAGCTTAAAACTCCATAAATTTATTACCTTGTAGTTCTTGAGGTCAGAAGTCCTATAATCAAGGTGTCAGCAAGGTTGTGTTCCTGCTGGAGGCTCTAGAGGGAATCTATTTACTTGCCTTTTCCAGCTTCTGTAGGCCGTCAGCATTTATTAGCTCAGGGCCCCTTCCTTATATTACTCTAATTTCTACTCCTGTTTTCACATCTACTCTGTGGTTCATCCCTCTTGCCTCCCTCTTATGAGGACTCTTATGATTGTATTGGGCCTGCCCAGATAATGCAGGATAATCTCCCCATCTTGAAGTCCTTAATTAATCATATCTGTAAAGTTCCTTTAACCATATAAATAAAGTAATATACTCTTACGTTCCAGGGAATAGGATGTGAACATCTTTGGGGGATTTTATTCAGGCTACTGTAAACATCGGTATATATATCCAGGAAACTCCGTGAACCCCAGGTTGGGTAAACCCAAAGATTCTCACCTAGATACATCATAGTAAAACTGTTGAAAGCCAATGATCAGAGTTAAAAGCAATAAGTGAAAAATTACTCCTCATATACAGGGAACAACCATATATGATTAATGGCTTAACTTCTCGTCTTAAAGAATGGTGTTGGACCTTCTGGTTTCTTATTCAACATGTAAGGTGCTTAGAAGTTGCCCTTCCACCCTAACAAGTAAAAAGCAAAACAAGTGGAAAAATCAGCCAACTCTTAGGTCCATGAGAGTCGTGAGATCACAAAGCAAACTGCTGCCACCAAAATTGGCAAGACGGGTGGATACAGACAATCGTACTTATTCGTGCAGTACTGCTGTAGGAAAACTTGAACTGTAATTGAAAATTGCTGGAGGCTTAATGTGGAAAAGTCCGAGAGTTAAAAACTCTGGAACTCTGGAGGGACTCAGTCTAAAGGGGGCCTCATAGTTTTGTGAGTTTTGACTCCAGGACTTCCACCAGGTCCTCACAGTGAATATTGGGAGAAAATTCCCTTGTGCTTCTGTTATGGGGAGGGAAAAGTAACTTTTTTGAAATATGGCAGAGTGTTTTGTTCTTAACAAAACCTGCCCTCAGGAGAAACTCTTTTATTTAGGGAACTTACTTAGGGAAAGGGAAAATAAGTTCCCTTATTTAGGGAACTTACTTAGGGAAATACTCAATTCCAGGTCCGTCTGGTCATTCTGTCCTATCTAAGGAGGGGGATAAAACCCCAAGAACCACTGATAAAGTTCTCAGTTCAGAGGAAAGGCTCACCACAAGACTAGATCTAATCATTGAACCATAGCATGCTTCCACTGCCTCTACATTTCTCAAGGCCTATTACTTCAGTTCCTTTAAACCAGCACATCATTTCTGCCTTTATTTTTTTTAGTTTTATTTATTTATTTATTTGTCAGAGAGAGAGAGAGAACACAAGCAGGGGGAGCAGGAGGCAGAGGGAGAAATAGGCTCCCCACTGAGCAAGGAGCTGATCTGGAACTTGATTCCAGTACCCTGGGGTCATGGCCTGAGATGAAAGCAAATGCTTAACCAACTGAGCCTTCTGATTTCTGCCTTTTAAGAAAACAGTACCAGGCATACTGAAAGATGAAAAACACAGTTTGGAGAGACTGAACAGCATTAGAACCAGAGACAGATATAGCAAGAAAGTTGGAGTTTTCAGACTGATAATTTGAAAACTATGATTAATATGCTAAGGAGTTTAAAAGGAAAAAAAAAAAGACAACATGCAAGAACAGATGGATAATATAAGCAGAGAGATAGAAAATCTAGGGAAGAATATAAAAAGAAATGCTAGAGTTAGAAAACACCAGGAGAAATTAAGAATGTCTCTGATGGGCATGGCTGAGGAAAGAATCCCTGAGCTTGAGCATATGACAGTAGGAACTTTCTCTTCTATTCCTTTCTGTTCCTTGCTATTCCTTTATGGTCCTTTCTTCCCAAAACTGAAAAGCAAAAAGACAGATATATATAAGAACTATGAAACAACTACAAAAGATGTAATATATGCATAATGGGAATATCAGAAGGAAAAGAAAAAGAATCAGAAACATTATTTGAAGCAATAATGATAGAGAATGTTCCCAAATTAATTGGAGACACCAAACCACAGATCCAGGAAGCTCAGGGAATACCAAGGAAGATAATTTCAAGAAAATCTCAGAACAACTAGGCATACTATTGTTAAACTTCAGAAAATCAAAGATTTAAAAAAAAAATCTTGAAAGAAATAAAAACTACACCCCCTACAAAACAAACAAACAAACAAACAAACAAACAAAAACCTTACCCATAGAGGAGCAAAGATAAATACATCTGATTTCTCCTCAGAAACCATAAGCAAAAACAGAATGGCATGAAACTTCCAAAATGTTAAGAGAAAAAAGCCTAGAAATTGTAAACAAAATTTCTAAATATTTATGTTTTAGGTAATGTCTACAGCCAACATGGGTCTCAAACTCACAACCTGGAGATCAAGAGTTACATGCTCCACTGACTGAGCCAGCTAGGTGCCCCAAAAGGCCTAGAATTCTATACCCTGGAAAGTTAATCTTTCAAAAGTGAAGGAGAAATAGTCTTCTCAGACAAACAAAAATTGAGGGAGTTTTAACTTGCCTTGCAATAACTGTTAAAAGTTCTTCAGAGAAGGAAAATGGTATAGATCAGAAAGTCAGATACAAAAAAGAAAAAAAAAAAAAAAGAAAGTCAGATACATGTCCGAGAAGAAAGCATTGGTAAAATAAAAACTGTTATTTTTTGTCTTCTTGATTGGCCTAACAGTTTGTTTAGAATAATAATAGGAAAAATGTATCAGTTTGTATATGCTTATATATAAGTGAAATGAATGACAGCACTGATTTAAGAGTTGGAAGAAAGGAATTAGTATTTTGTCACTTGCATTATCTGTGAAGTGGTATAGTGTTAATTAAAAGTGGGCTTGGGTTAGTTATAAATATATGCTGCATTCTGTAAGGCAAGCACTAAAAAAAGTTTAAAAGATGTATAACTGATATTCTAAAAAAGAGAAAATGGAATCATATAAATGCTACCAAAAAGTAGAAAAAGTGTGGAAGACAAAAATAGAAGCAGAGAATGATGACAACAAAGAGAAAACAGTAACAAGTATGGTACATATTAATCTAACTATATAAATAGTCACTCTAAAGTTCAGTGGTCTATATATACCAATCAAAAGGAAGAAATTTTGAGAGTGGATCAAAAAGAAGACCTAAAAATATGTTGTCTACAAGAAACCTGTTTTAAGCATTAAAGACATATAGATTAAAGTATAGGGATGGAGAAAGATATATTATGCTAAAACTAATGAAAAGAAAGCAGGACTAGCTATATTAATTTTAGAGCAGACTTCAGGGTAAGGAAAGTGATCCGGAATAAAGAGGGGCATTACATAATGATAAAGGGAGTAAAAAATATTCCCAAAAGACATAACATTCCTTAACTGTGTATGCACCCAGCTATAGTGTGTCAAGGTACGTGTGGTTAAAAACTGATAGAATTACAAAGACAGACAAATCCACTGTTGTAATTGGAGACTTAATACCTGTCTATAAGAAATGAACATAATTCACCAGGCAGAAAATCAGTAAGAACATATTTGAAGTTTACAGCACCATCAGTCAACTGGATATAAAGAACATCTATAGAATATTTCATCCAACAACAACAGATTACAAATTATTCTCAAGTTCACATGGAACATTTGCCAAGATAGATCACATTCTGGGCCATAAAACACAACAAATTTAAAAGAACAGAAATCATATATTGTCTGCTTTCGGGTCACATTGGAATTAAAGTAGAAGTCAATAACAGAAAGGTAGATGGAAAATGCCCCAAAGTATGTGGAAAACTGAACAACACACTTCTAAATAACATGTGGGTCAAAGAAGGAATCTGAAATTTAAAAATATTTTGAACTAAATGGAAATGAAACTCCAATTTATCAAAATTATGGAATGTAGTGGAAACTATGCTTAGGAATTTATAGCATTGAATGCATATATTAGAAAAAAAAAGAAAAATCCAAAATTAGTAGTTAATCTTCTACCTTAGGAAAAAGAACAAATTAAATCAAAAGTAAGCAGAATAATAATGATAATGGGAGTAGAAATCAGTGAAATTGAAAAATAGGAAATCGGTAAAGAAAATCAAAACCGAAAGCTGATTTTTAAAAAAGATTTTATTTATCTTTTATTTATCTTTTATTATCTCTGTCAAAACAGACAGAGATCACAAGTAGGCAGAGAAACAGGCAGAGAGAGAGAGGGGGAAGCAGGCTCCCCGCTGAGCAGAGAGCCCAACGCGGGGCTCGATGTCAGGACCCTGGGATCGTGACCCTGGGATCGTGACCCTGGGATCGTGACCTGAGCCAAAGGCAGAGGCTTTAACCCACTGAGCCACCCAGGCATCCCAACTGAAAGCCGATTTTTTGAAGAGACCAGTAAAACTGATAAGCCTCTAGCCAGGCTGATAAGGAAGGGGGGGGGGAGGACATTGCTAATATCAGAAAAGAAAGAGGAAACATCACTACAGATCCCATGGACATGATACTAAGGGAATATGAACAATTCTGTGCCCACAAATTTGATAACGGAGATGAAATTGACCAATTCTTTGGAAGACACAATGTGTGACACCCATGCGAGAGGAAATAGACAATCTGAATAGGCCTATATCTGTGAAAGAAATGGGATTAATAATAAATATTCCAAAGTAGAAAGCCAGCACCAGACCTGAATGAGTTCACTGGTGAATTCTGCTAAACGTTTAAGTAAGAAATTATGACAATTCTCTACAGTCTCTTCCAGAAGACAGAAGTAGAGGGAATACTTCCTAACTCTGTGAGGCCAGTATTACCCTGGTACCAAAACTGGACAAAGAGATTACAAGAAAATAAAAGTACAGACCAATATCTCTTACAAACATAGTGGCAAAAATCCTCAACAAAATATTACCAAATCGAATCAAGCATTGTATAAAAGGAATTATACGCCATGACTAAGGGGGATGCATCTCAGCATGTAAGACTGATTGAACATTCAGAAATCAATTAATATAACCCATCATATTAACATACTGAAGAAGAAAAATTATTTTATATATCAATGGATGCTGAAAAAGCATTTGACAAAATCCAATACCCATTCATGATTTAAAAAAAAAAATATGTCTCAACTGTCAGCAAACTGGTAATAGAAGAGAACTTCCTCAAATGGCAAAGAACACTTACAGTCAACATCAACCTACTTAATAGTGAGAGGCTCAAAGCTTCCCTACTGGGATTAGGAACGAGACAATGCTCTTCACACCACTGCTTTTCAACATAGTACTGGAAGTCCTAACGCAATAAGATGAGGAAGGGAAGTAAAAAGTATACTGTTTGGGAAGGAAGATAAAACTGTCCTTTTTTTTTTTTTTTTTTTTTTTTGCAGATGACATGATTGTCTCTATAGAAAACCCAAAGAATCAGCAAAAACAAAACAACAACAACAAAAAACAACTCCTGGAATTAATAAGCAATTATAGCTAGAGTATAGGATACAAAGTTAATCTATAAAAGTTGATCACTTTCCTATATGCCAGCAATGAACAAATGGAATTTGAAGTTAAAGATAATATCATTTCTGTTAACTTCCCCCCTCCACAAAAAATGAAGTACTTAAGTCTAATAAAATATGTGCAAGATGTATGAGGAAAGCTTCAAAACTCTGATATATGAAATAAAAGATCTAAATAGTGAGATTTTCCATGTTCACAGGTAGAATGACCCCATATTGTCAAGATGTCATTTCTCAGCTTGTCTATAATTTCAACATAATCTCAATAAAAATCCCAGCAAGTTATTTTGTGGATATTGACAAACCGATTCTAAAATCTATATGGAGAGGCAAAAGACCCAGAATGGCTGACTTGGAAGTTGGAGGATGACATCAGGCAACTTCAAGACTGTAGAGCTATACTAATCAAAACAGTACAGAATTGTTGAAAGAACAAACAGATCAATGGAACCGAACAGAGAACCCAGAAATAGACCCGCAAAGCTATACCCAGTGGAGCATTGACAAAGGAGTGAAGGCAATACAATGGAGCAAAGAGAGTTTTTTCAACAATGATGCTGGAACAACTGCGTACCTACACCCACAAAAATGAAGCTAGACACAGATCTTCTACCCTTTACAGAAATTAACTCAGACTGGATCACAGACCTAAATGTAAAACACAACTCTATAAAACTAGAATATAATGTAGGAGAAAACCTTGATAATCTGGGGTATACTGATGCCTTTTTAAATGTAACACCAAAGACATGAGCCATGAAAGAAATACTTGATAACCTAGACTTCATTAGAATTAAAAACTTCTGCTCTGGAAAAAACAGTGTCAAGAAAATGAGAAGACAAGCCAGATTGGGAGAAAATATTTGTAAAAGACATATCTGATCAAGCACTGCTATCTAAAGTATACAAAGAACTCTTAATTTAAGACTCAATAGGGCACCTGGGTGGCTCACTGGGATAAAGCCTCTGCCTTCCGCTCAGGTCATGATCCCAGCATAACCCCATATTGGGCTCTCTGCTCGTTAGCGAGCCTGCTTCTCCCTCTCTCTCTGCCTACTTGTGATCTCTGTCAAATAAATTTAAAAAAATTTTTTTTTAACTCAATAGTAAGAAAATGAAGAGCTGAAAATTGGAGCAAAAGACTGACAGACGCCTTAGCAAAGAAGATATGCAGATGGCAAGTAAACATGAAAAAGATGTGCAACATTGTATGTCGCTGGAGAACTGCAAATTAAAACAGCAGTGAGATATCAATACACACATATTAGAATGGCTAACATCCAAAACACTGACACCACCAAATGCTGGCAAGGATGTGTAGCAACAGGAACTCTCATTTATTGCTGGTAGGAATGCAAAATGTCACAGCCACTTTGGAAGACAGTTTGGCAGTTTCTTACAGAATTAAACATACTCTTACCGTATGACCCAGGAGTTGTACTTCTTGTATTTACCCAAATAAATTGAAAACTTACGTCTACACAAAAACCTGCAAACAGATGTTTTTAGCATATTTATTCATAATTACCGCAACCTACAAGCAACCAAGATGCCCTTCAGTAGTGGGATAAACTGGTACATCCAGAAATATTACATGTATTTTTTGTGATACAAGAAAATGTTAGTGTGAAAAGGAAATGAGCTATCAAACCATGAGGAGACATGGAGGAACCTTAAATGCATACTACTAAGTGAAAGAAGCCACTCTGAAAAGGTTGCATACTGTATGATTCCAATTATCTAACATTCTGGAAAAGGCAAAACTATGGAGACAGTAGAAATATCTGTGATTGCCAGGAGTTGGGGTGCGGGAAGAAGGGATGAATCAGTGGGCACAGAGAATATTTAAGGCAGCGATACTATTCTATATAATACAGTGGTGGGCACATGTCATTATATAGTTTTCAAAACCCATAGAATATGCACCAACAGTAAACCTAATATAAACTATGGACTTTGGTTGGTAATGATGTGTCACTGTGGGTTCATTAGTTGTAACATTTACCATCGCGATGGGGGATGGTGGTAGTGTGGGAGGTTGTGCACCAGTGAGAAGAAGGGGTATAAGGGAACCGTACTTTATGCTCAATTTTGCTGTGAACCTAAAATAGCTCTAAAAAAATAAAGTGTAACAATAATTGGAAAAAGAATGCTTGTCACAGAACAGTGGAGTTCCAACATTCAACAAAAAAACTGTCAACACCAAATCCTATATTAAATTTTATATCTAAAACTATCCTTCAAAAGTGAAAGTAAAATATAGTCTCCTGTGAACAAAGATGAGGTAATCTATTGATTACAGACTTATCTTTCAAGAACTACTGAGGGATCCTCTAGGCCAAAAGGAAATGACTCCAGACTGTAAGTTGTTTCTGCAGGTAGAAGTAAAGAGCCCTGCAAATGATTAACTTGTGGGTAGCTATAATAGACTGTAAATATGTTTTCTCTTAATTTTTGTAAAAGTTATAAGATTGTATTAAAGCAGTAATCATTATTAACACTGTTGGGTCGATAAGATGTTTAGATGTAATCTGTGTGATAATAAATTCAGGAAGGCAATAGCCAGAATGGGGTGTAGGATGTGAAGATTGTATAGGGCTGCTGTTTGACTATGGGAGTGGCCGAAGTAGTGTGGAGGAGTGGTCACAGAACTAAGGCACAGGAAGGGGCACCCATTTGTAGGTAAAATCTCCAAGAATTCTGGTGACAGGAAATGTGCTGGAGAGAGTTAACAGCGACTAGCTAAAAATCTTTTGTAAGTAATGCTGGGGTGTGGGGGATGGTGGTGGCCAAGAGAAAGGCAGGTGATTATAAGGAGGGGCAGTGTCTGACATAGTCTGACAAGGAAGAGGCACAGTTTCAGGGAGAGAGGGTGTTGTAGGGAGAAAGTTTTAGGGCAGTTTTACGGAGAAAGGGAGGAATAGTGAGGAGCAAAGATGGCCCCACTGTACCTTCGAGCGAGTTTGTGAGGGGTATGGGGGAGAAGACAGCCACCACTGCAGAGGTCTGCAGGGGAGTCTGTCCTCAGGAGGAGCCAGACATTGTTGGAACAGGATGGTGAAGGGGCTGTCCAGAGTAGAAGATGTGAGTTAGGATGCAAGTGATTTCAATGATGACTGACCAAGAGGACCATGGGTTAATATGGGGAAGGGTGGGAGGTGGGGTCGGAAAAGGGAATGCACAGAAGGGTTTGGAAGCCTGGGGATGTCTCAAGAGACCTAGACTTCCTCTGGTGACTGATGTAAACATCTATAAAAATTATGATGAGATTGGTTCCAGTGGTTCCAGGCATATGGGGGAGGCAGGGTTGGTTATTGCGGTGGGGGTGGGGGTGGAGGGCCTTGCTGGGAGCCTCTTCTGGGCTTCTGTTGATGGAATCTAGAAAAAAGGCAGTTACCCCAACCCTGTGAATGGAGGTTGGCAGATAGCCCTTGTTACCCTCACAGTGGCACATCTCTCTGTTGGTAGACAATTAAGGAGATCGTCAGGGGCTTCTAACGTTAATATCTATTAAAATCATCGGAGGAGGGCATCAAGAGTCCAGATTCCCACCCAAGTCCACCTTTTCTGGTATTACTGATGTCAAAGGTCTTTACTGGGTGGGGCCCTGGAGCTGGATTTCAACAGGTGCTTCCAATGTAGATAGGGATTAGGAGAGGATGAGTAATGTAGCTTGGAGCAAGCTGCTTTGGAAAATACAGCAGGAGGGGGAAGTCTGGAAAAGTCTGGTGATTTACTCTGTAGTCACCTGGTCTCCAGTCCCAGGAAAGGTCCAAATCAAGACCCCACCTGCCATGCTGCCCCAGATAGATGGCACTGTAACTTAACATTGGTTAGTTTGTCCCCTATTGTGTGCTACTTGGGGTATTTCTTAGCTAATTTTATTTTGCAAAGTTGGTACTTCCAGTGTAGCTAATTGTTCACTTTAGCAAAGTTGAGAGTGAAGTAGAAGTTATGGAAATGCTCAAAGATACACAAAACTAGAAGAGTACAGTGAACTCCCATATACCCTGTACCCAACCTCAACAACCATCAACATTTTGCCGTGGAAGGAAAGAGACAAATCTTTCATTTCTTGGCTCCTAAAATTGGCTTTAATATTTATTTCCTTTTACTTCATTCTGTGGCTAAGCTTGTTAACTTTAATATCACCAGGGGAAAAAAAAGAAAGCTTCATTATGTAACAGTGTATATTTTAATGCAGTTTAAAAGGTAGCCCTTATACTGTTACACGCTCAGAGCAAATACAGTGAATGTATAAAAGATGTTTTCAACTGCAGGTGTTTTTTTCTTTTAATATATATTCTGGAATTTGCCAAATATATATATTTAAAGCCTGAAGAGGCTCAGAGAGAAGAGGAAAAATATGTGTGGGGAAGAGTGGGAAATCAAGGAGTGGTTGAAATAAAGTTTATTGACTCACTACCATGGGCCTGTCCTGAGGAGACATAGCTATGTCTCAGGGAGCAGTTTGCTAGGATGCTGAAAATAAAGTGATCAGGCACTCACTAGGCTATTTTTAAATGAAAGCTTAGAAGTTGGCTATGGAAAACCCCTCTCAGGTTATTATGCTGTTTTTCTCCTTTTGCCCTTTCAGTTTGTGAAATTCCTTTCTTTATGTTTTCTAGCATAAAAGTCAGTGCACTACAAGTTTTAAGTAGAAGCATTGTAAAAACTGCTTCAGAGTAAAGGGCATTTCCTAGTCAAATTTCACAATAATGCTTTTCAGTTCTAAAAATAACTTGGAATTCAGGATGAAGCATCATCCAGAATGAATTACAGTAAGGGAGATTGTCTAAGATAGAAGTGGACAGGGATAGATGATTTATCTAAATCCATGAGGAAACTAAGACAGTCATTTCTTAGAATTAAAGATAATCTGATTTCAACCACGAGCCTACTTGAAATTGGGCAGCATTTAGTGTTTAATCCTTTGTGGATGACATCCTTATTTTTTTCTTTTTTATTGTGATAAAATACAATAAAGTTTACCATCTTTATTTAAAGATTTTATTTATTTATTTATTTTTAAGATTTTATTTATTTCTCTGACAGAGTGCGAAAGAGAGGGAGTGAGAGAGGGAGAAGCAGGCTTCCCATGGAGCAGGGAGCCCAATGAGGGGCTTGATCCTAGGAACCCAGGATCCTGATCTGAGCTGAAGGCAGACGCTTAACGACTGAGCCACACAGGCACCCCAATTACTGTAGCTTTTTAGTTAAGTTTCAAAATCGGGAAATAGGAGTCTTCCAGTTTTGTTCTTTTCAAGATTGTTTTGACTCTTTGGAGACATTTGACATTTGACATTCTCTATGAATTTTAGGATGAGTTTTTCTGTTTTTACAGAATGTCTCTGGGATTTTGATAGGGATTGCATTCCTCTGTAGAGCACTTTGGGTATTATTGACATTTTGTAATATTTAGTGTTCCACTCCATGAATTTGGGATGTGTTTCCATTTACTTCTATCTTATTTCATTTCCTTCAGGACTATTTCGTAGTTGTCATTTTACAAGTCTTTACCTCCTTGGTTAAGTTAATAAGTATTTAATTTTTTCAGCTATATTGTAAGGGGAGTTGTTTTTGTAATTTCCTTCTCAGATTAGTCATTGTACATAGAAATACCAACTGATTTTGTATGTGAACTTTGTATTTTACTACTTTGCTGTATTTATTTATTCTCACACCTTTTTGTATAGTCTTTAGGGTTTCCTATGTATAAGATCATATCATCTACAAGTGGAGATAATTTTACTTCCTCCTTTCCAATTTAGATGCCTTTTATTTCTTGCCTCATTCCAGTACTTTGTGGTGAAGTGGGTATCCATCCATGCTTTGTTCTTGATCCTAGAGGAAAAGCTTTCATAGTCTTTTACCATTGCATATGATGTTCACTGTGGGGTTTTCATATATAGTGTTTATTAATATGAGGTAGTTTTCTTCTGTTCCTGTTTTGTTGAGTGTATTTATCATGAAAGTGTGTTAGATTTTGTCAGGTGCTTTTTGTTGTGTCAGTTGAAATGGTCATGTGGCATATTACATTGATCAATTTTCATATGTTGAATCATTCTTACATCTCAGGGATATATCCCATTTGATCATGATGTGTAAATTTTTTTAATATGCTGCTGAGTTCAGTTTGTTAATATTTTGTTGAGGATTTTTGCATCAGTTTTCAAAGGGGATGCTGGGCTGTAGTTTTCTTTTTTTCTTTGTAGTGTTTTTTTTCTAGGTATCAGGGTAGTATTGATCTCATTGAATGAGTTAGGAAGTATTCTCTTTAATTTTTTAGGAAAGTTTAAGAAGGAGTGATAATAGTTCTCCTTTAAATGTTTGGTTGGATTCACCAGTAAAGCTATTTGATTTGAGACTTTTTTCGTTTTCTTTTTCTTTTCTTGGAGAGTGAGGGCATATGCAAGCAGCAGGGAAGAGTGAAGGGAGAGAGAGAGAATCTTGAGCAGGCCCCACACTGAACGTGTAACCTGACATGGGGCTCAATTTCATGACCCTGAGATCATGAGCCAAAATCAAAAGTTGTATGCTTAACTGACTGAGCCACCCAAGCGCCCCCAGGATTTTTCTTTGTTGACTTTTTTTTTTAATTATTATAGATTCAGTCTCTTTAATAGTTATTGGCCTATTCAGATGTTTTGTTTCTTAGTGATTAAGTTTTGGTAGGTTTTGGATTTTAAGAATGTGTCCATGTCATCTAGGTTATCTAGTTTGTTGGTGTATAATGTTCATAAGTACTCTCGTTGTCCTTTTTATTTCTGTAAAATCAGTAGTAATGTCCTCACTCTCTTTTCTGATCTTAGTAATTTGAGTCTTTTCTTTTTCTTTCTTTTTTAGTCCATTTACCTAAAGGTTTATCAATTTTGTTGACCTTTTGAAAGCA
The DNA here is from genome assembly GCF_009829155.1 of Mustela erminea. Lineage (NCBI taxonomy): Eukaryota > Metazoa > Chordata > Mammalia > Carnivora > Mustelidae > Mustela > Mustela erminea. The sequence continues at coordinate 11,946,541 of NC_045631.1, read as the reverse complement.
TAACTTTTGGTTTCATTGATTTCTTTTTTTTTTTTTTAAGATTTTATTTATTTATTTGACAGACAGAGATCACAAGTAGGCAGAGAGGCAGGCAGAGAGAGAGGAGGAAGCAGGCTCCCCGCTGAGCAGAGAGCCCGATGTGGGACTCGATCCCAGGACCCTGGAATCATGACCTGAGCCGAAGGCAGAGGCTTTAACCCACTGAGCCACCCAGGCGCCCCGGTTTCATTGATTTCTATTTTCTATTCTGTTTCTTTTATCTCTGCTCTAATCCTTTATTTTTATTTATGGTTTTTTTTTTTATTTATTTGACAGGCAGAGATCACAAGTAGGCAGAGAGCCAGGCAGAGAGAGAGGAGGAAGCAGGATTCCTGCTGAGCAGAGAGCCCGATGCGGGGCTCGATCCCAGGACCCTGGGATCGTGACCTGAGCTGAAGGCAGAGGCTTTAACCCACTGAGCCACCTAGGCGCCCCATATATTTTATTTATTTGCCAGAGAGAGAGAGAGCATGCACAAGTGGAGGGAGCAGCAGGTAGAGGGAGAAGCAGGCTCCCTGTCAATCAAGGAGCCTGATGTGGGACTTGATCCCAGTACCCTGGGATCATGATCTGAGCTAAAGGCAGGTGTTTAACCATCTGAGCCACCCAGACATCCTTGTGTTCTAATCTTTGTTATTTCCTTTCTTCTACTAGCTTTGTCTTTAGTTCTTTTCCTAGTTTTGTTTTGTTTTAAATTGTGGAGTTAGGTCATTGAGATCTTTCTTGTTTTATAATGTACATATTTATAGCTATGAATTTCCTCCTTAGCACTCTTTTTGTTGTATACCGTAAGTTTGGTATATTTTTGTTTTTGTTTATCTCTTAAGTATTTTCTGTTATCTCTTGTTACTGATTTTCAGCTTTACCCTGTTGTGGTCACAGAAGATAGTTTAGGGGTCCCTGTGTGGCTCAGTGGGTTAGGCCTCTGTCTTCAGCTCAGGTCATGATCTCGGGGTCCTGGGATCGAGCCCTGCATCAGGCTTTTGCTCAGCAGGGAGCCTGCTTCCCCCAGTCCCTCTGTCTGCTTCTCCTCCTATTTATGGTCTCTCTCTGTCAAATAAATAAAATCTTTTTTTAAAAAGATACTTTTTATGATATCTTTTTTTAAAAGATTTTATTTATTTATTTGCTAGAGAGAGAGAGATTTCACAAGTGGGGAGTGGGAGAGGGAGAAGGACTTGATCCCAGGACGCTGGGATAATGACCTGAGCTGAAGGCAGACACTTAATCAACTAAGCCATCCAGGTGCCCTGATATCTGTCTTTTAAATATTGAGACTAATTTGAGAATTTGTGGCCTAACATATGTATGTCCTGGAAATTGTCCCATGTGTACTTGAGAACAATGTATATGCTGTAATTGTTGGATAGTGTTTTATATGCCTGTTAGACCTAGTTGGTTTATTGTGTTAAGGCCTTTATTTCCTTATTTTGATTGTTCTTTCCATCATTATGAGTGGGATATTGAAGTCCCCAACTACTCTTTTATTTATTTTTTAGATTTTATTTATTTATTTGACACAGAGAGAGAACACAATCAGGCAGAGTGGCAGACAGAGGGAGAGGGAGGAGGGCCTCGATCCCAGGACCCCTGGATCATGACCTGAGCTGAAGGCAAATGCGCAACTGACTGAGCCACCCAGGAGCTTTCCAAGTACTCTTATAGGACTGTTTTACCTTCATATACCTTCAAAGGTTTTACTTCATATATTTAAAGTCCATTTTTATATGACACTAGTGTAGCTACCCCTACTCTCTTAATGTTTGCATGGAGTATCTTTTTCTGTCCTTTCACTTTCAACCTCTTTGTGTCTGTAGATCTCAAGTTAGTCTCTTGTAGGTAGCATATAGTTGAATCATGTGATTTTATCTGTTCTGCCTAATTTGTCCTTTGCAGAGTCTAATCCATCTACATGTAAAGTAATTACAGGTAAGGAAGGACTTACTTCTACAGTTGCACTGTTTGTTCTCTGCTTTTCCCCCCTCATTTCCTTTATTATTGTCTTCTTTTATATTTAGTGGGTTTTTTTTTTTTTTTGCAGTGAAATGTTTTGATTCTTTTTTCATCTCATTTTGTGTTTGTTCTATAGTTATTTTCTTTGTGGCTGCCATCAGGATTATGTGTAACACCCTAATGTTGTAACATTGGAATTTGACTTTATACCAGCTCAACTTCAATAACAAGCAAAAATTCTCCTTTTACAGCTCTCTCTCCATCCCTTTTGTTGTTGATGTCACAAAATTATATCTTTATATATTGTGTGCCCCAAAGACTAAAGTAGTAATAATTTTAAATGCATTAGCCTCCTAAATTATATAGGAAATGGGGCGCCTGGGTGGCTTAGTTGGTTAAGCATCTGCCTCCGGATCAGATTGAGCCCCATGTTGGGCTCCCTGCTCAGTGGGGAGCCTGCTGCTCCCCCTGCCCCTCCCACCTCACTTGTGTGCTCATGTTTCAAATAAATAAATAAAATTTAAAAAATTTTTGTTGGAAACAAGATTTGGAGTTACAGACCAAAGTTTTAATAATATTAGCTTTTAAACTAAAAATTGTTTTTAAAAAATGTATGAGTCGGGGCACCTGGGTGGCTCAGTGGGTTGGGCCTCTGCCTTTGGCTTGGGTCATGATCTCAGGATCCTGGGATTGAGCCCCGTGTTGGGTTCTGTGCTCAGCAGAGAGCCTGCTCCCCCCTGCCTCTCTGCCTGCTTGTGATCTCTCTCTCTCTGTCAATAAATAAATAAATAAATAAATAAATAAATAAATAAAATAATGTATTACTCTTTTAAATCATGTCGAAAACAGAAAGTGGAGTTATGAACTATCATAATTATTCTAATATTTATATTTTTGCATGTATTTACCTTTACTGAAATCTTTATTTCTCCACATGGTTTTGAAGTGCTGTCTAGTGTCTTTTCATTTCACCTTGTAGGACTCCTGTGACAATTCTTGTAGAGCAGATGTAGTGATAAACTATCTCAGCTTTTGTTTATCTGGGAATGGCTTAATTTTTCCCTCACTTTTGAAGGACGACTTTGCCAGATGCAGGATTTTTGGTTGACAGTTTTTTCTTTTAGCACTTTGAATATATTGCCCACTGCCTTCTGTGTGATGAGAAATGTGTTGATCATCTTATTGAGGATCTCTTGTTTGTGACAAATTACTGTTCTAGCTTTCAAGGTTCTCTGTCTTTGCCTTTAGAAAGTTTGATTATACTATGTCTTGGTATGGTCTCTTTGAGTTCATGTTACCTGGAGTTCTTTGAGTTTTTGGGGTGTTTATAGTCATGTCTTTCAGCAAAGGTGGGAAGAGTTCAGCCACTAATTCTTCAATATTCTCTCTGCCCCTCTCTCTCCTGTTTTTGAAGCTTCTACAATATATATGCTGGTCAGTTTGATGTGTCTTGTTGGTCCCTTAATATTCTGCTCACTTTCATACAGTCTTTCCCCCTCATTTCTTAGATTTAATACTTTCCATTGCCCTGTCTTCAAGTTTGCTGATTCTATCAGCTTTGTACTCACATCTGCCTTTGAATTGCCCTAATGAATTTGTTATTTCTGTCATTCTTTTCAAGTCCAGTGTTTTCTTTTGCTCTCTTTTTAGGTTTTCTGCCTCATTATTGATATTTCCATTCTTTTTACACATTATTTGCTCGATTTTCTCTAGGTCTTTCTTTAGTTCTTTGAGCAGCTTGAGATAGTTTTAATATCTTCACCAGGTTAATCTATAGTCTTTCACTGGGACAGTTTCTTTGAATGGGCCATAGTTCCCTATTTCTTTGTATGCCTTTTGAATTTTTTGTTGAAAACTGGACATTTTAATCTAATAATTTGGTAACTCTGGACTCAGATTTTCTCCAGTCCCTACTGTTTGCTCTTTTTTTTATAAATAATTAATTGGCACATTTATTTTTGTGGGCTGTCTTTGTGCCTAGGATCAGTCTGATCTATGAACCTAAGGTCTTCCAGGTCTTTTCAGAGCATGTGCCTTTTCCTGGACATTCATGGTCATTTTCTAATTTTCCTCATGTATTCAATTGCTTTTGAATGTCCTACTCTTCAATTACTGACTCCTAAAAAGAGGAAAGGAGGAAAATGAAGGGAGGATAAATTGCTGCTGGCCCTGTAAATTCCCTGGCAGCCCCCTCATCCCGAGGTGGAGAGGCTTGTTACTATGGAGGGAGGTGCAGCCACACTGGCTGTCCACCTCTGTCTGCACCTCTCTGATTGGAAGCAGCAACCCACATTCAGGCACAAATCCCTGATATTTAGAGGACAGGGTCTTTTTTGCCTATCCTCATTCAAGTTGCTCCAGAACCTGGTGCACAGCTGCCAGCCCTGCTCCTGGGGTGGAGGTTGTGTAGGTGCTACTGTGTTTGCAGCTGAAATTGACTGAAATTAACCACAGCTTGCCAGCTAGGCCTTAGCAGGGAACTTGCAAGCCTTCAGTAGACTCCAGAGTTCTAAAATACATGGTTCCACTTGACAGATTCTGCTGGTACAGTCATTGAATAGGTGGGGAGATGGATTCCTAGTGCTTCCCATTCCACCATTGTCTTAGAATGCTTTTAGTGTACATTTTATTTGCTTATGTTTTTACTGTTTGTCTTTCCCATTGATATGTCATCTCCAAGAGGATAACAATTTACTTTCCGTTTGCTCATTGTACCACAGAGCCTGGAAAAATGGACATACAGTAGGTGCTCAGTAAATGTTTGTGGAATGAATTTATACTATAGCAGATATAGTGATAATTGTGCCCAAGTTTTAGTACAGTATTGTTGACTGTATTTTCTTCTTCTTTCTGAAGCTGATACCCATGCACAGTTCCTAGTAGATACTCAGGCGTGGGCCTTACCAGGTCCTTTTAAACACACTGAATTCTTGGAGTACGTAGGTGGCGCAGTTGGTTAAGTGTCTGACTCTTGGTATCAACTCGGATTGTGATCTCAGGGTGGTGAGATCGAGCCCCACTTTAGGCTCTGTGCTCAGTGTGGAGTCTGCTTGGGATTCTCTCCCTCTTTCTCTGTCCCTCCTGCTCATGCTTTCTGTCTCTCTCTCTATATAGAATAAATAAATCTTAAAAAAATTATAAACACACCAGATTCCTGACTTTATATTTACATGGGCACCTTGTCTGTTATATTCACTATTATTTGTAATTTCGTAAGGTGATAATCTAAAACTCGGGAGTCAGAAACAAGCAGCTTCTCTGGGCCAGGTTGTGTGTTGTGTGACCAGCATAGTGGTTTGAATTGTTTTGACTTTGAATTAAAGCTTCAGGCGAGGCTTGTCCTTTAGACAGGCCACCACTATGTGGTTTTACAATGATTGTTTCTTTTATTATCACAACTCTAATAATTTAATTTTTGTGTTTCTTTGTTTATTGTCAGTCTTCTCATCTAGGCTATGAAGTCCATGAGGTCAGAAACCATGTCTACTTCATTCATCGCCCTACATCCCAGGCTTAGCTGAATCTGGTACTAGATGGTACTTGCTATATGAGGTTTGGGTATAAAGTCATACATTTGCTCTTTCTACCAAATGTACTTAAACATGACTACCCTTAATGCCACCTGCCTGGCTGCCATGTTGAGTTCCTGCCCCAGCTCCTCTGTGGGGGACTGCCTTTCCTCCATGAGTTTAGGAGGCAGGAGCATGTTTGTGTAGGATGTTAACATGTACAAGGTGTTTCCTATGTGTCTTCTTATTGGAATAATCATCCGCATTTTGAAATTAGGATACGTACTTACAGATGACGAATACGTTTGCCCATGTTGTACAGCAAGTACATGACATGGTGGACTTGAATCCAGCCCCCTGAGTGCCACCTTGGTGTTTTTCTGTTTGACTCCTACAGTGGGTGTACTGTCTGGTTTCTGTCAGGACCTCTTGTGTGTTTTCTAGGAAGGAGGGTGAGATCACCCCTGCATCCTCCAGTGATACTTAATTCATTTTATAAAGCACGTTAGACACCAAAATTGGTTTTCTGTGGCAGGGTGCTAGGTAGACATCATGAGCGCTGTCTTTAGAAGCAGATCTAAGGCTCTGGCTGTGGGGCCCCGCTCCTGTGTAGAGAGCCTGCACGGCAGGGTCTGGAGCTGTGCTGGCACCTCTCTTTGCACCCTCCCTGGCTGGTGCTCTGGCAGTGTGTGCTCAGCGTCTCACTGGAGAGCGGGGCTTGCTTCCGCGTGGTTCCTCTTCCCAGGAATGGACACTCAGGAGCCAGGTCTGAAATCGTCTCGGGCCTTCCTTTTGGTGTATCTTTACTGCTGCCAGCCTGCATTCCTTTAAACTGGGGGCCCTGAGGTTGGCATCCCAAAATACACCCTCCAGGCCACTTGTCGCTGGCTTGTTCCGGCGCTCCAGGGAGGGCTTGCTGACCTGAAGGTGTCTTCTGGCCTTTAGTCTTAGTCACTCTGCCCCAGGTCAAGGGACCAGAGAAGACGCTGGCACTGGGACCCGCCACTGGCAAAGTAGCTGGCATCTGAGGTAGGACATTGTTCTTTCTTTCCAGTCAGAGACGGCCTTAGCTGCTGCTTCTCATACGCTTGAGACCAAAGAAGAGCAGCTTCATTCTGCTTTTACTTTCTGAAAATAGATGAGTATATTTTCAGATATGGGTCATAGCATGACCCATAGCTTATGTCACCTTTAACAGACTAGCTGTTTAATGCTGGTCGTCAGTTAGGAAATTCAAGAGTGGTGTAGGTTTGTGAGAATGGAATCCTAACTGCTTTGGGTGATACTAAGCCACTCTGTGCTGCATGATTTCAGCGACCTACCTCCCAGTTGGAACTCCTCTCTGCCCTTTAGCCTGATTTTCTTGTGCATAACATGACAGATTATTTCATGACTCATCCTTCTTTCGGACCTGAAATCATTTTTATTCTTTAAATGTGGAGGGCTTTCAGATACCCTCTGTTGATTTTTGGGTGTGGCTATTAATAGTTTAATTACTGTGTGTGGTTCTGAGTAGCTTCCCAATAACCTGGTTTTTTTTTTTTCTTTTTAAAGATTTATTTATTTGACCGAGAGAGCTCACAAGTAGGCAGAGAGGCAGGCAGAGACAGGAAGGGAAGCAGGCTCCCTGCTGAGCAGAGAGCCCAGTGCGGGACTCGATCCCAGGACCCTGGGATTGTGACCTGAGCTGAAGGCAGAGGCTTTAACCCACTGAGCCACCAAGGCACCCCCCAACAACCTGTTTTTATGGATGGTTCCGTTTACTTTATTTTTTATAACTGGTTGAGAGAAGAAAGGAATCTTAGGAACAGATTCCATCTGTGAAATGCAGTATAAAATTTTGGCTAAAGGATGAGGAATGAAATAACATTAAAGTGACATTTCTGCTCAGAGTTGAGTTCTTGGAGAGAGTCTTGTTTCCAGTTTGAGGTTCCAGAAGCCCCTTTGAAGAGCTTCTCAGCGGAATAAGGGAACAGCTGAATTTCAAAGTCACAGTGACAACCGTGAACTTTCTGGCTGTCCAGGCCTAAGTAACACTCACCCATGAAAGGACTTTTCTACCATTTACTGTCTTTTAACTTAGGTCTAGAGCTCTGTAGTCTGTGGGATATGAAAATACAAGCAGATGAGCTTAGTGTGTGAATGCCCGAACTGTCTAACTTCTTCCCGCCAGCTGATGTGCCTTATTAGCGTAAGGTCTGCTTCAGGTCACTTCCCTGTCAATTAAGAGAGTAGACAGGATTGTGAGCGCCTCCTTTTCTGTTAGGCCGTGCACTCGCACTTCTGGACCTCGTGTGATCTGTGGTTTCTGTTTGAGGGGGGCTATCTCACCTTCTTCCTTTTCTGACCTCACTCTCTCTCTGAGACTTGTCCTACTTTCTGCTGTAGCTTACAGTGATGCTGGGCTGTCCCTTTTATGTATGAGCTGATCTCCAAGTGCTGGAAATCGTGGGATAGATTCTTTTTCCCACTCCCTTTTTATATCATCAGTCTTGCCTTCCCAGTTCTATCTGAAACTAGCAGTTAAGCATTTTGGTATAAAATGCAAAATATGTAAACATATTAAAGTTCTTCTATGCCAGCTTCAAAGAAAACTGACCCCCTCTAACCTTGTTTTACATAGGAGTTGTATTTCCTACTCTGGAAATGGGTCCAGTCAGGACACAGTTCCTTCCTTCCACTTAGAAGCTGTGCCTCTGCTTGGAGAATGCCCCCGGACACCACAGCAAGGCGGGAGGGCCGAGTTACCTCCGTGTCTTGCTCTCTTGGCCATCCTCACTGCCAATGGTGAAACACGGAGGAGCTGGCCCAGCCAGCATTCAGAGACCAGAGAGTCCTGGCGGTCCGGGGCCCTGGCAGTATGGCCCTGTGCACTGCAGAGTGGAGTGAGGGGGAAGGTCTTTAAGAATTTTGAGAAACTCCCAGAAAGTTGGGATTTGTCTGTATGACCAGCTTCACCTGGTCAGGAAAGTGACCTGAATACGTACCTGCCCTGATACTGAGTGTAATGCTCTCAAATAAATGGCTTGCTCTGGAATGTCTTTTCCCACCATCATCCTCCTGAGTTAGCTGGGCACAATTGGTGCTGATTTCTAATTTATTTTGCATTCTGATTCTGTTAAATGACTTGTCAGACTGAATGCAGATGTGCACTCTCCCCACAGAAGCCGGCCCGTGGGCCGAGGATGGATCCCATTAACCTGTTGCCATATTTGCCTCAGGCAAAGTGGTCCCCAGGGCCAGGAGACCAAGGCTGGCATGCGATGTTGTGTCAGGTGCTCAAGGAATCCCAGAAGTATACAAGACGGTGTGTAGTTCTCTCTCTTTTCTTCGTGTCCTGGATTGCTGGCTTGGGTTGTAAAAAGGTGCATGGAAATGCAGCTTGTTGGCAGCTATTGTTGTCTTCACAGGGTGGGGGCAACCTCCGGTTTGTTTTCATCCTGCTTCTCCCTGGGTGTGAAAAAAAGGGGAGCAAGGGACACTTGGGCACTTGTCTGCTCTCACTTGGCTGTACTGGCCTCAGTGCCTGTTAGGGTGGCCACATTTTTGATATGCACCTCGGCATATGGGATCCTGACTTCTTCTGATAAAGTCGGGGTTTCTTTTTTCCTATATGTTAATGTCATTAAACCAAAGGGTTTATGAAGATATAAAATTTAAACTCCAGCAAGCTCTATGTTTAATGACTTTCCTTCATTTTGAAGAAACCAGTTTTCATAAACTGGGGACTCTTCCAGACAGCCTTGGAAATCTGACTGCCGTGAAACTAAGTCCTGGCCTAGGAGCTTTCAGTTAGTTCTGGGTCATGATGATGCCAATGGCAACTGCATTTACTGAGCACTTACACTTCTCTAGGGACTTGCACACATTTCCACGTATTAATTCAGCTGACCTCATAACAGACCTGTGAGGTGGACACTCAGATACCCTCATTTTACAGATGGGGAGATTGACGCCTGGAGTGGGGAGGTCCTTTATCCAGGCTGGTAAGTAAGTGGCTGAGCCAGGATGTGAATCCAGCCAGGCTGGCTCGAGGGGTCATCCTTGTAACCCCTGCACTGCTGTCACTTTGCCGCAATTATTGTTTTCCACGTGGCCTCTGCAACCTCTGAATTTTGAGGAGCAACAGGCTGCATATTGGTACATGACACCCTTGTAGCCTTCGGCTGGAGTTCATCAGTGGAGACCTTCCAGATTGAAGGTCTGAACCAGGCAGGCTCCACAAGGCTCTGGTCTCCAGGAACCTATGGAGGAATGTGCAGAGCTATTTCCACCCAGCTGACTTAATGGAGCTCCGTGCCTCCACCAAGGGGCTGAGGCCTGTTGTCTCTTCATGAGTCCCTTCTTCAACTCCCTGGTCACCTTGGGCACTGGCCAGGCCCCATGTAATTCTCGGTGAAGTAGGGTGGTCCGCCTTGGGACCTGACTGGTAAGGATCCAGGATGGCGGTGGGATAGAGCTCTTCCCAGACAGCCATCCCGCTGGGTCGAAAGCTCCCTACCCCCAAGTTCATTACATGAAAGTTCTGAGCTATGATTACCTTGGAGCCTACCTGTTTTTTCTGTCAATTGCTGTAATTTTCCGGTAAAGCTGCACTAACAAACTGGTAATCATTCCTGCCCCCCAGAATTCACCCCTCCCCCCCGGGAAGTACTCCTGCACCCTGTGGTCTTCAGGGGCTGCCCTGTGAAGGCCCCCAGGCGGTCCCTGCAGACCCACAGAACTTGCAGAGGTGCCGGTCCGTGCTCTACACCATTCTCAGTCCCTCCAGGTGCCAGACAAAGGGTCCCTGGGCTCCAGCATTTCCCCTGGGACTTGGCCTCAGCTTCCTGCTGTGGGCAGGGGGTGGCGCCAGTGGTACCCAGTAAAGAGCTTGGCACTTGATAGGCCACTTTAATTGCTGGTTCATCCGATGGAGGCTTGGCACAATGGAGGGTGAGAAGGAAATGTAACCACTTAGCAGATAGTCGCTGGGGACTTTTCAGAAGTGGATTAAGTGGAGCTTGATGGGAAGCAGTCATTTTTACAGATGTTTGTGTAAGAACGTTAATTATTTATGGTGATCAAGAAATTGGATATATTTAGAAAGGCAGATGAAAAACCAAACTGAATACTGAACTTGTTGAGTTGGCAGTTCAAATGCGAGCAGAACCCTTTTGCAGTCAAGCAGTTTAAACTAGATCAGGACAGCTCACCCGATGCTGAGGTTCATGATCAAAGCAGCTCAGCATGTAAACGGATCTGTGTTGGGCTTCAGTGGGTTCCTGGCTCCATGGCACCTACAGAGTTGATGTTGTCTTGGGAATGGAAGCAGAAATTTTTTTTTGAATATATGGAGTTGAGGACATGGGACATTCAGCAGGTGACTGAGGGTTTTACGCCGTTACTCCCAATTTGATGAGGAATTGAAAACTTTAGGCTGGTTTGCAGCTCTACCCTTGGTTTCCAGCCTCTTCCTTCCTGAACAGGATTACTGTGCTTCTAATATCCTAGTCCTGGAGGAGGACTGTGGGTGGTGGGCCTTTTGTGTAATAGACTCAGCTCACTTGTCAAATAGCCTTACAGGGCATTTCTTCCAAAGTGGCAGACATGGTGTTCATCACTGGCTCATCCTTGACCTTCCTTTCATCCTGGGTCTCCCTCCTCTCCTAGCTTGCTTCGGGCATGGGGGCATGGGTGAGTGACAAGGAATCAGGGAAGCTTGGAAGAATCAGGAGATTTGGGCAGCCGTGGAAGGGACGGATCCTAGGAATTGACTGCCGCTGTTGCACAGATGTTCCTGTGCCCTGACTTCACCTGGCTGACTGTGGCTCCCCAGTGAATGCTAAGTGAGAACACGCCACAGCGCATGGCAGGGGACCCCACCTCCCAGCCTGAATCTGGGGCAGAGGGCAGCTCCCCGCTGCACAGAATTCCCTCTGGGTGTCTGTGAGGCCTGTGGCCAGGAGGATATTTATGGGCCATCGCAGACATAGTCCAGGGCACACCCCACCCAGAAACATCCATTTGCTTAGGGAGGAGTAGAAGGATTGGTATGGTGTTCTTTTTCCTTTTTTTTTTTTTTTTTTTTAAGATTTTATTTATTTGTCAGAGAGAGAGAGGGAGAGAGCGAGCACAGGCAGACGGAATGGCAGGCAGAGGCAGAGGGAGAAGCAGGCTCCCTGCTGAGCAAGGAGCCCGATGCGGGACTCGATCCCAGAACGCTGGGATCATGACCTGAGCCGAAGGCAGCTGCTCAACCAACTGAGCCACCCAGGCGTCCCTCTTTTTCCTTTTTTTAAAAAATGTTTTTTAATTCCACATATATGGGTTGAGAATGATAATGGGCATACTTCAGTCCCCCTCAGTAGGTTCCTGAAGGAGAATCAGGAGAGTGTGGATATGCCAGAGCCTCCTGTCACACTCATGGGTAACTGGGTCCTGCGCTGAATGACTCTTTCAGCTTGTTCTGGGGTCGCTGTGTGCCTCTGAGCGGCTTCACGAGGTCAGTGGCTTTGCTGTCTGCTCATGTCAGTCAGAGGGAGAGAATGCATATTCCACCAAGCCGAGGGCCTCAGCAAGATAGTTGCTGGGCTCAGAGCTAAAGTCACCATGAGAGAGATCTGGGCTCTTTATCAGTCTAGTGGGGCAGGAGCTGGCAAGTCCCTTGAGTTTACTTGTTGTGTCACAAATGCATTTGGTTTGGGTTCCTTTAGGAAGAGTCTGCTCAAGGTGAAGATCATGGACTTCATTACATCTACGGCCATCCTGCCCCTGCTGTTTGGCTGTGTGGGAGTCTTCGGCCTCTTTAAGGTGCTGCAGCGGGTGCGCATGAAGGCCTACCTCCGGAACGCTGTGGTGGTCATTACTGGCGCTACCTCGGGCCTGGGGCGAGGTGGGTCCTGGGGGCAGTGCTGTCGGGGGAACGGGGGTGGGGGAGGCAGGGAACTTGATGCACACAAGAGGAGCAGCTCCTCCACTACACACATGTAAATAAAGGAAGCGGGCTAGGTGACTTGGGAACAAGAGCATGTCACCGTCCCTGGTCCGCTTGGAAAAAGCGAGAGCCTAATTGTGATGAGAAATGGCCCCTGGCTTTCATCCGCATCAGTGTTGGGAGGCGAAAGCCACGAGGGAGACTGGCAAACTGGAGACACTGTTTCTCCTCTAAGGGGGCCCCCTCACTCCACTCCAGCTAGTTGTGGAAATTGGGGGTTTTATGTGAAGACGCCCAATTGTCAAATACAGCAACTAACTTAGAAAACATTTTTACCTCTGTGAGAGCCAAACAAAGCATGCGGTTTCCTGGATTCAGCAAGCATCCCCAATTCATGGCCTTGGTGTCCCCTTCCCCTGGGGCTGTGCCTGCAGCTGCACCCTGAGTGTGGCCTTGGTGGGGTTGGGAACAGAATAAGTGATACTTCAGATACTCGGTTTTTCATGTGAGTTCCATCTGATTTGGTGAACACATTGAGGCTCTGGGTCCCAGGGGTTTTATGCTGGGACACAGGCCCAGCGTCACTCACCACCCGTGGCCTCATACAGATGAGTCTGTAGAGCTGCCGTCATTTCCCTTCCACACACGTGCACTGCCTCTGGCCGAGTGCAAGCAGCAAATGCAGGCATGTCGTGTGTTGCTTCCTCCTCCTCAGCATCTGCACACATACCACCCACACCAGCACATCGTCCACGCCGGCGCTCGGTGCCCCAGGAGAAGGCTGCGAGGCACCCAGAACTGCGGCAAACCTGTCCCTGCTGCATCCTTTGGTTGGGGGCAGCACAACACAGATCAAGCATCTCCCATTTGGGAGGCTTAGACCAGGTGCTGGGACAAACCAAGGAAAGACAGGATCCCTTTCCTCAGGGAGTTCACAGTCTGGTGGAGAGTGGCCAGGGCTTACCTCAGGGCATTGACATTTCAGTAATGGGTGTTCCCACCCAGGCCCGGTAGGTGGATTAGAGGGATGTGCCGGCTTGCACTTTAGCTCACCAAATGCTCACAGAGGATGCAGAGACTTGCCCTAGGAATTCTAGATTCAAACCCCAGTCTGACGTCAGGACTCAGTCTTGTCTCTCCTGCAGGGGAGATGGCCAGGGAAAGGAAAGCATGGGCCAGCAAGGAGGGCATTGCGCACAAGCCCAGGGCAGGGAGCAGCATGGTCATGCCGGGCTGGGAAGCGCTTGGGTGTTGCAGAAACATAATGGAGAAGACGGGGCCTTGTCTGCAGAGGAAGTGGCTAGCGGTCACAGGGGAGCCTGGGAAAGCATGGATTCATTTGAACACCACTCTGATGTTTTTGGTGAGGTCTCTGCGGGTGACCCCTGGGCCTGTCATTAGATACCCAGACCCGCATAGGGACAGCTGCCTCCAGGCCTTTTGCCACGGTCAGTCCTCTGACCTTACTCAGCTACTATATATAGGGTAGTCAGCAGCCACTTCTCTTGATCTCAGAGAAGCTTTTTTTTTTTTTTTTTTTTTTTTTTTTAAGTCCTTGAAGAGTATTTGAGAGCTGGCTGGGATGGTGACTTACAGGTGCTCCTGTATGTGAATGCTGGAGAAAGACAGTGTCCTCTTGGTCATTCCACACTTCCTCTTCTGGAAACCAAGACTGAAAGGAATAGACAATATAATTGAAAGAAAAACAAAACCTGTGTGTGTGTGTGTGTGTGTGTGTGTGTATTTCTATCATATATTAGGTCAGCCATTTCCTGTGTGTGTATTTCTATCATATATTAGGTCAGCCATTTCCCAGATTCCAAATCAGTCTGTTTATATGCTGCCCCATTTCACATCTGAAGGACAAGAGCCCATGGACCGCTTTCCCCTCCGGCCAGATAAAATAGGAACAGATTCCTCACCAGCCGTGTCAAGGACAAATGCCGCTGTGGGGGACCACCAAGGAGGCGCTACTGCACCTCAGCTTTCGGAGGAGGAAGACAGAGTTGCCCTCAGTGGCTCGGCTCTGCCTGCCCTGTCAGCCGCTCTGAAAGCCTGGATTCTCTGATAAGTCTTCAGACAGCTTTCTGTGTTTCTCCTGTTTTGTCTTCTATTTTGTATATTTAAGCTACATGAGCTTATTCTTATAAAACAGTAAGACCATTGACTAGAGGAACAGAATGTTCTGGATACCCACTGTAGCCAGCTTAAACCCTGAGGTCGTGAATAACTCTCTTGATTGAACAGGCCAGGAGTGCCGGCAGTGCCGGACAACCCTCTGGCAGCCCTCGCTAGATAAATGGTACTTTGGGACTGTTTTCCTTTTTCCCTTGACCCTCCTGCCTCCCTGTGTCAGCTTTTTCAAGAAAGGAAAATGGAATCCCTGCAATCTGTTGTTTTCATTTCTGTCACTCCCTACACGGACTTTAATTTCCTCCGTGTTTGGTTGTGCTAGGAAGCAGAGCTTAAGTAGCATGTACGTGACCGTTTTCCAGAAGCCATTTAGATGTGAGAGTGTCTCCCCCCACCTTTGGTTGTGCGTGTCTGCACTCTGGTGACACCTCACAAAACGTCCGTTGTGTCAGCCAAGTCAGGATGAAAGGGGGTGAGGAAGCTAACCATGCTTGAGATTCCTCTTCTTTGGGAATGATTTAGTAAACCCCATGAGCAGCTCTGGCCTCAGGAATGCTGGTGTCTGGCTTTGAGCGCAGCCACTGCCCCCATCCCTGCGAGGGATGCCCTGCTGAGGAAGCACAGCCAGACGGGCCGTGCAGAGGCTGAGACTTCAACAACCGGACCATCCAGGGACAGGTTGAGTGGGGGCTGCGGCTCTGTCTGTGTTTGTGCCCTTTGTCAGGATGAGCCGGAGAACAAATCAGCCACATCTTCAAGGAAGGTGATTCACCACACTTGAAAAGGTCTTGATTTAGTCTGCTTAGCACTTCCGTCCAGAAAACTCCATCTAGAGACCAGCCCGGAGGTGCTGGTCTGGGGATGGTACGTGAAAGCTTAAGAGGAGCTAAAGGAGGAGCCGTAGAGTGAAGAGAGAGGGCTTTGCACCATGAGACAATCCAGACGTCAGAGAACTTTCTCTCTGTTTTCTGGAAGAATGCTGGAGTTTGCTCTCCCCTCCTGTTTTGAACCCTTCAAGCTTTTGGCTCTTTTGTGGGGAAAGGGCTGTCAGAGCAGTACACCCTGCCTGGATCGTACAACAAGGTCCTCTGCTCCTAGCCAGGAGGTGACAGGCTTGATCCCTCAACCGCTTGCCACACAGCTCCCAGAGCAGGCCTGTCCTTTCTCTGAGTCGGGGTACCAGACACCACAAGACTGCCTGAGCCTCTCAGATTCGACCCAGGACACGGTGGGTGGTGCACTGGCTCCTTGGTCAGCTGCCTGGGAGGGGTCCGAGCAGACCTGTCTGTGGGTGTTTGCGGGAGACCAGCCCGCAGGCATGGACAGGCAGTGCTTCTTTATTTTTTTTTTATTTTTTATTTTTAAAGATTTTATTTATTTATTTGACAGAGAGAGTTGACAAGCAGGCAGAGAGGCAGGCAGAGAGAGAGGAGGAAGCAGGCTCCCTGCTGAGCATGGAGCCCGATGTGGGGCTCGATCCCTGGACTCTGAGATCATGACCTGAGCCGAAGGCAGCGGCCTAACCCACTGAGCCACCCAGGCGCCCCGGCAGTGCTTCTTTAAACCCTTGGGTTTCAGTTTTCACTGATAGTCAGTTTTTAGAATGTTTTAAAAAGGCAGCTTAGAAATGTGAAAACAATGAACACTTCTGTGCTGCTTTTTTCTATAGTGCTTTTCCTCTACTGTATTATAGAGAAAAATATGTATGTCCATTTCCTCTCATGCAGTCCCAGTGCTGTTTTTACCTGTACTTTGTAGAAGAGGAAAGTGAGAAACACAGAGGTTATAACTTACCAAGATCATAGAACCAGGAAGTGACCAAGATCGGCGTTGGACGTGGGCAGTCGAGGTCCAGTCCAGTCCCTTGACCATTGGGCTGCACTGCTTTTCACGAGCTGTATGTTTTCAGGGCTCCAAACATTCAGTCAGGCCATGTCTGGGCTCAGAGCAAGCAAGAAGCAAGAGGTCTTCACCCTCCCTCTCCCCTACAGGTTAACCCAGATTCTGGAGGTTTCCTCTCCCTGCCCTTCCCCCTGGGCCTTGGGATCTGCCTGTGAGCCTTGCTGGCCTTGTCCTCGAAATGCTGCCCCACGCTTCGTGGGATTTCAGCAGCAGAGCTTGCCTAAGTCAGAGACCCCTGTGCTGTCTGGCGGGGGTGCTGTGTTGGTGTGACTCAGAGTGGCCTGCAGCCCCGTTCTCATCTTGCAGGGAAGCCAGGCCAGGGAGGCAAAGTGGAGAAAAGGCCCTGCCAGCACTGAGAGAGTGTGGTTCCTGCCACCAGTGGCCCTGGGCGGCCGCTACTCCTGTCCCTCCCAAGCCTTGGCCACTCAGCTCTTTTCTCTTAATTCTGGAGCTATCCCAGCATCCTCCTAATCAATCTCTTTTTGCTTTGCCCCGGTGGGATTTGGGTCTCTTTTCTTGCCACCAAGAGAACACTGGCTAATAGAGGTACCCCGGTCTCAGCTGATGTCACCTGGAAGGTTGCAGTGGGTTCGGCAGAGCCTGATCTCCACCAGTCCTCTCACCCGGTGGGAGGGAGCCTTTCACACTGCAGCCTCCCTTACTGGGCCTTTGCTGTTGTAGGCGCTCCATGTGCTGCAGTTGTTCACCTTTGTCATTTCCCAGCCTGGCAAGACTGTCAGACGCTCCATTTTCTGTCCCAGTTGTATCTGCGTGTGGCCCCTTGGGTGCTTTGCAAACGCTTCTTCTTTAGCCTTGAGCACTTTCCAGAGAAACAGCCCCTCACACGCCCCATCCCTTCGCAACAGAGTCCCGTGCCCCTGTGCTTGTACAAACCATGGAAGCACGCTCCGTAGATCTGTACCTGGTGCACTGAAGTGACTTGGGAAACAGCCTAGGCTGTGCCAGAACGCAGGCCTCGGCACACCACGGCCTCACAATGGCTGGCATTGCCCCATCACTGAGCACATTGCATGACCTGAGCGTTCTCAGTTGTGAGAAAGGGGGTAATGCCAGCAGGGTTGTTCGGAGCTAAAGATCATTGTGGAAAGTTCTGAGCATGGTACCTAACAGATCTGTCCACCAGTTCTGGCCTTCCTCCTACCTTGGTGTCTGCCATATGCCTGATGTGAGCTCTCCTAGGGCAGCAGCGGGCCTCATTTGTCACTGGGGTCTTAACTCCCAGCTCTACGCCTGGTCCACAGCAGGGGCCAATAAACGTGTGTAGTGCGTGAAGAAACAAATTCATACTTTGAGACTTGGAGTGAGTTTGGATTGACCTGCACTGGGGAAGAAAGGCATTGAATTTCTTCAGCTGTCAAGGTTCTTTCTCCTTTCCTTAGAATGTGCCAGAGTCTTCTATGCTGCGGGTGCTAAGCTGGTGCTCTGCGGCCGAAACCAGGAGGCCCTGGAGGAGCTCACCAAAGAACTTTCTGCTTCTCTGGCCACCAAGGTGAGCCCAAGGGTGTGTTTTCCGTGGGCCAGGGGTGCGGTGCATTGTCTGCAGGTGTCTAAGGAGATGGCGGCCATTCCTGGGCCACCGCACATTCCATGTGCTTGCTCTGGACCAGCGAAGGCAGCAGGTCTCCATTGCTGGAGGAGGCAGGACTGTTGCAGGCTTCAGATCCCAGCTCTGCCACTTACTGGCACTGATTTAGGCAGTTCTCTCCGTGAATGCTTCTGCTCCCCCCTTTCCTGGCTAATATCTAGTCATCTCTGTATGGTGGGGAAGTGGGGGGGAGGTTGGCCATGACTTCTAAAATTTTAATTGTGAAAAAATAATGTGACATAGTACTTACATACATATAAAGATATACATATAAATAAAATGTACATGCCAAAGTGCTAATCATTTTATCCATTTATAGGTATACAACTCCGTGGCATTAAACACATTCAGGGTGTGTATAACTCTCACCACTTTCTGTGTTTATCATCCCCAACAAAAATTCTATACCTGTTAACAATAACTCAGTCTTTCTCCTGTCTCTCTAGTGCTTAGAAACCTCTGTTCTACTTTCTTTCTATGTATTTGCCTATTCTAGATTCCTTGTATAAATGGAAAATGCAATATTTGTCCTATGTCTGGCTATTTCACTGAACGTTGTATCTTCAGGTTCATCCGTATTGTAGCATGAATCAAACTTTTATGCCATTTGATGGCGGAGTATTATTCCAGTGTACGTATATACCATATTTTGTTTATCTGTGACTTTGTTGATGTACACTGGAGTTTTCACCTTTTGGCTATCGTGAATAATGCTGCAGTGAACATAGTTGTACATATGATGTTTGAGTCCCCGGTTTCAGTTTTTGTGAACATACACCTAGAACTGGAATGGGTGTGTCATAGGGTAGTTTTATGTTTAACCTGTTGAAGAACTGTCATCTGTTTTCCACAGCAGCTGCACCGTCTTACAGTCCCACCAGCAACGCACAAGGGTCGTGCTTTCTCCACATTCTTGCCAACGCTTGGTTCTTTTCTGTGTGTTTTTTAATTGTACCTATCCTAGGAGATATGAAATGGTTTTGTGTTTCCCTAGTTACAGATGAGGTTGAGCATCTCTTCCTGTGCTCACTGACCATTTATATGTCTTCTTGGGAGAAATGTCTTTTCAAGTCCTTCTCCTGTCTTATGTTTGTTTTTGTTGTTGAGTTTAGTTCTCTATATATTCTGGATATAGAATATATATCCTTATCAGATCTGTGATTTGCAAATATTTTTTCTCATTCAGCAGATTTTTTTTTTCACTTCCTTGACAGTGAATCTATATCCTTTGATGCAGAGAAGTTTTTTTTTTTTTTAAAGACTTTGAGAGACAGAGAGAGCATGCACACACGAGCGGGTAGAGCGGCAGAGGGAGAGGGAGAGAAAGAATCTCTAGCAGACTCGGTGCTGAGTGCAGAGCCTGATGCGGGGACTCAACATCACAACCCAGAGATCATGACTGGAGCCAAAATCAAGAGTCAGTTGCTCAACCAGCTGAGCCACCAAAAAGTTTTTAATTTTGATGAAGCCCAGTTTATTTTTTCTTTTGTTGACTGTACTTGTGGTGCCACATCCTTGAGGTCATTGCCACACCTAACATTATGAAGATTTTCCCCCGTGTTGTTTTTTTTTTAAAGATTTTATTAATTTATTTGACCGAGAGAGATCACAAGTAGGCAGAGAGGCAGGCAGAGGACGGCAGGGAAGCAGGCTCCGGGCCGAGCAGGGCTCGATCTCAGGACCCTGAGATCATGACCTGAGCCAAAGGCAGAGGCTTAACCCACTGAGCCACCCAGGCACCCCTTCCCCCGTGGTTTATTCTGTAATTTTAACTCCCAACATTTAGGTCTCTGATCCATTTGATTTAATTTTTGTATACGGTGTTAGGTGAGGTTTCACTTGCATGCTTTTGCATGTATATATCCAGGTTTCCTAGTCCCAGTTGTTGAAAAGATTGTTCTTTCCTCCTTGAATGGTCTTGGCACCCCTGTCACAGTCATTTGGCCACATACATGAGGGTTTATTTGGGAGCTGCCCTTCCTGTTTCATTGGTCTGTGTCTGTCTTTATGCCAGTCCCGCACTGTTTGCTGTAGCTTTGCAGTAAGATTTGAAATCAGAAAGTGTGGCTCTTCCAGCTGTGTTCCTTTTTTTTTCAATGTTGTTTTGGTTGTAAACAGACCTTTGAGATTCCATGTGGATTTTAGGATTTCTTTCTTTCCTATTTCCTCCAAAAATGCACTTATTTTGATAGGGATAGCATTGACTCTTGGATCACTTTGGGTAGTATTGACTACTTAACAGTGTCAAGTTTTCCAGTCCATGAACATGAGACGTCTTCCCATGTATTTAGGTTTTCTTTCACTTGTATCAGCAGTGTTTTGTAGTGTTTAGCATACAAATCGTTGACCTCTTCAGTTTGATTTATTCCTATATATTTAATTCTTTTAGTTCCTATTATAAATGGATTGCTTTCATAATTTCCTTTTCAGATTACTCATTGCTGGTGTATGGACATATGGCTGGTGTGTGTATGTTGATCTGGTACCTTGCAACTCTGCTGAGCTTACGTTAGCTCTAATAGCATTCTCTGGATTCTTCGGGACCTCCTATGTATAGGATCGTGTCATCTGTGAGCAGTTGTACATTTTCCTGTCCAATGTGGGTGCCTTTTATTTCTTGTTCTTGTATAAGTGCTCTGCTTAGAACCTAGTACTGTGTTGAATAGCTACAGTGAGAGCAGGCATCCTTGTCTGGTTCTTGGTCATAGGGGAACACTTCCTGTCTCATACCATTGAACATACATTAGGTGTAGGTTTTTCATAAATTTCCTTTACCATGTTGAGGACTTTCCCCTCCATTCCTGGTTTGCTGGGGTTTTATCATTAAGGGGTGTTGGAATTTCTCAAATCTCTTTTTCGCATCAGTTGAGATGATGATGATGTAGTTTTTTCCTTTGTTCTGTCAACGTGATATATTGGCTGATTTTGTTATATTGGACGAGCCGGCATTCTTAGGATAAATCTCACTTGTTCATGGTGAGCATCTTTCCAGTACACTGTTGGATTTGAGTTGCTGGTATTGTGTGGAGGATTTTAGCATCTGTATTCATGAAGGATACTGGTCTGTAATTTTCTTGTGCTGTCTTTATCTGGACTTGGTATCAGAGTAATGCTGGCCTCACAGAATGAATTAAGAAGTGTTCTGTCATTCTTCAGTTTTTTGCAAGAGGATGACAAGTGTTGATGTTAATTCCTTTTCAAAGTTTGGTGAAATTCACCAGTGAAGCCATCTGGTTCCTGACATTTCTCTGTCGGGAGGTTTTAGGATATCGCTTCAGTCTTTCTACCTCCTCTGTGTCTGCTGAGATTTTTCAATTTCTTCTTGAGTCAGGGAATTTGTGTATTTCGAGGAATCTGTTCAGTTCTTCTAGGTTATCTCATTTATGGGCATACAGTTGTCGATTGTATTATAACCTTTTTAAACTATTTTTAAAAATATTTTATTTTTATTTATTTATTTATTTATTTTTTTGACAGAGAGAGACACAGCAAGAGAGGGAACACAAGCAGGGGGAGTGGGAGAGAGAGAAGCAGGCTTCCCACTGAGCAGGGAGCCCATTGCGATGGGGGCGTGGTGGGGTGGTGGTGACCCCAGGCGCCTGAGATCATGACCTGAGCCTATGGCAGACCCTTAATTACTGAGCCACCCAGGCACCCCTATAACCTTTTACCTAGGTAGGGACCTATTCCATCCTTTCTTTCTTTGTCTAGCTCATGGTTTCTCAATTTTGTTGATCTTTTCAATGAACCAACTTCTGATTTCATGATTTTCTTTATTTCTACTCTCTATTTTATCTCCTCTCTAATCTTTATTTCCTTCCTCTGCTAGCTTTTGGGTTAGTTTACTCTGTTCTAGTTCCCTAAGGTGTAAAGTTGTATTACTGATTTGAGAACTTTTTTTTTTTTTTTTTTAATATAGGCACTTATAGGTACAAATTTCCCTCTTACCACTGCTTTCACTGCATCCCGTAAGTTTGGGTGTTTTATGTATTCGTTTTCATTTGTGTCTAAATAGTTTCTAATTTCCCTTGTTATTTCTTTTATGAGTCAGTGATTCTTTAAGAGTGTGTTGTTTAATTTCCACTGGTTTTTCAGTTTACCTTCTGTTACTGATTTCTAGCTTTATCACACTGTGGTTGAAGAAGGCACTTTAAATGTTATCTTTTTCAATTTGTTAACATTTGTTTTGTGGCCTAACATGTGGTCTGTCCTGGAGAATGTTCCGTATGTGGTTGAGAAGAATGGGTGTGGTGCTGTTGTTGGGTGGGATGTTCTATATATCTGTTCAGTCCTATTGGTTTATAGTATTCGGGTCATCTATTTCGTAATTGATCTTCTGATTGCTTGTTCTGTTTCTTTAAAATGGAGTATTGAAATACCACAATATTATTATAGAACTGTTTGTTTCTCCCTTCAGTTCTGTTGATTTTTGCTTCATATATTTGAGGGTCTATTATTAGGTAATAAATATTTATAACTATTATCTTTTTTTTTTCTCTAATGAATGCCTTTCTATTATCACGGGCTTACCTTATTTTATTGTGCTTCCCTTTATTGTGCTTTGCCGACGGGGTGTATTTTACATATTGAAGATTTTGTGACAAGCGTGTATTGATCTAGTCTATCAGTGCCATTTTTCTAACAGCATTTGCCCACTTCACATCTCTATGTCCTGTCTCTGTGTCACATTTTGGTCATTCTCACAATATTTCAGACTTTTCCATTATCAACTTGTTATGGTAATCTGTGATCAGTGACTACAACTCACTGAAAGTTCAGAGGATGGTTCACACTTTTTTAGCAATATTTTTATTTTTATTTTTTTAATATTTTTAAATTAAGATATGTATGTTGTTTTGTTAACCATAATGCTATTACATGCTAATAGACTACAATGTAGTATAAACAGAACTTCTTTATCTACTGGGAAACCAAAAATTAGTTTGGCTGGCTTAAATGAGATATTTGCTATACTGTGGTGTTGTGAAACCAATCCTGCAGTGTCTCTGAGGTATGCCTGCATGTAATGTCCTTTTTTGTCTCTTATAACCTTTTCTGATTTAAAGCCTATTTTGTATGATACTAATACAGCCACTCCAGCTCTCTTTTGGTTATTATTTACATGGAATAACCTTTTGTCATCCTTTCACTTTCAACCCAATTGTATCTTTGGATCTAAAGTGAGTCTCTTAAAGACAGCATATAGTTGGATTTTTTTTTTTTTAATTCTAGCTATTGGGGTGCCTGGGTGGCTCAGTGGGCTAAAGCCTCTGCCTTCGGCTCAGGTCATGATCTTAGGGTCATGGGATCGAGTCCCGCATCGGGCTCTCTGCTCAGGGGGGAGCCTGCTTCCTCCTCTCTCTCTGCCTGCCTCTCTGCCTACTTGTGTTCTCTCTCTGTCAAATAAATAAATAAAATATTTAAAAAAAATTCTAGCTATCAAGTGGTGTTCTGATGAGAACGTTTAAATTGTTTATATTTAAAATAATTACTAGTAAGGAGGAACTTCTTCCATTTTGCTATTTGTTTTCTATATGCTTTATAGCTTTTTTGGACCCTCAATTCCTGCATTACTGTCTTGTGTGCTTAGTTGATTTTTTAAAAAATGATTTTATTTATTTATTTGACAGAGATCACAAGTAGGCAGAGAGAGAGAGAGAGGAAGGGAAGCAGGCTCCTGCTGAGCAGAGAGCCCAGTGGGAAGCTCGATCCCAGGACCCCGGGATCATGACCTGAGCCGAAGGCAGAGGCTTTAACCCACTGAGCCACCCAGGTGCCCCACTGTGTTAGAGTAGTTCTCTCTTGATGTTTTCAGGATTCTCTCTCTCTCTCTCTCTCTCTCTCTCTCTTATCTTTTGAGAGTTTTATTACAACATGTCTTCATGTGGGCATCTAAATTTATCCAACTTGGTGTTAAGCTTCTTAGATGTGTAGATTCATGTATTTCATAAAGTTGAGACGTTTTCAGCAATTATTTCTTCAGATATTCTTTCCACCCCTCTCTCTGTCTCTTCTCATTCTCAGATTCCCACAGTGTGTTTATTGATCCGCTCGATGGGGGGTCCCCACAGGTGCCCCTAGGCTCTGTTTGCTTTTCCTCATTCTTTTTTCTTGTTCTCAGACTCAGTAACTTCAGGCATCCACTCTTCTGTTCCACTGATTTGCTCTTCTGCTTGCTCAAATGTGGTTTGGGGAACCAAATGCTTGGGGCTGAGGCGGGATCCACGGCGGGCTGAGCTGAGGACGGGTGTCAGTCGGCACTTTGGACTCCAGAAAAAAACAAAATACAAAGAGGTTTAAAAGATGGTGGATGGTCAGAAAGGTGAACACTTCTAAGAAGTAAAGCTAAATGAAGAATGAGAACTTTGCTGGGCGCAGAGCAGCATTTTCCATTTCAGAAGTTGTACTTTGAGCTCCAGAATTTTTTTTTTTTAAAGATTTATTTATTTATTTATTTGACAGAGAAGGGGAGGGAGAGAAAGAGATCATAAGTAGGCAGAGAGGCAGGCAGACAGAGAGGGAGAAACAGGCTCCCTGCTGAGCAGAGAGCCTGATGTGGGGCTTGATCCGAGGACCCTGGGATCATGACCTGAGCTAAAGGCAGAGGCTTAACCCACTGAGCCACCCAGGTGCCCCTCCAGAATTTTTTTTATAATTTCAATTTATTTGATGGCATTTCTTTAATGATACTCATTTTGTTTATACATGAATTTTCTGCCTTTCTCCGTGTCTTCCTTTAGCACTTTGAGGATCTTTTAAGACAATTTGTTTTAAAAATCTTTGTCTTATAAGTCCATTGTCTAGGCTTCCTCAGGTATGTTTTCTGGGGATTTATTTATATTTTTGAATATCAAAACAACATGTGTTAACTCTTATAAATCTACTGGAAACCATTTTAGCCAGTGGTGATTAAAATAATGCACCTTGCCTCCATGCCGCACCTCAGTGATCCACCACCAGAACACAAACCTGGTTTTTAGAAGACAAGGTCTTTATTGCCTACTTTTGCTCCCTCCTGCTGCCCCAAGAAGTGTGTCTTGTCTTTCCTACAGCTGCCTACCACAGGGATGTAGGGATGGAGGATGGAAACCTACCACCAAGGCGATGGCTAGAATTGACCAAAATTATTTATAATTTGCCAACCAGGCACTGCTTTAGAAGCTGCAAGGATTCAGATAGACTCCAGAGTTCCAGAATTTTCCTTCAGAGAGTTTCTGCCAGTACAACGTCCAGGTGGAAAGAGATTCTTGGCACTTCCTACTCTGCCGTCTTCTCTGATTTCACATCCCCACCCCTCCTTTTAATCTCTTATTAAACTCACATCCACTGGGAAGCCCTCTAAGTTAGATGGCTCAGTTATTCATTTCTCTGGCATCTTATACTTCTTCATGATATTCTTCACAGCTACAGAATTTGTCTTCCTCACTAGACAGGATGCTTCTGGAAGACAGGAACGGTGTTTGTCTTGCTTTCTGCCCTGTCCCCAGTCCCTGGCACATAGGAGATATATAACAAAATGTTTCATGAACAAATGAACAAAAAGGACAGTCTGAGAAGGACGGCTCCCATCAGGAAGGGCACTGTTTAATGTCGTGATGATATACAGCACGGTGCTGGCACAAGGCATTGAGGGGAGCCTGGCTCTAGTAGTCATTTTCAGTTCGGGGGAGAAGTTGCCCGGGTGAGATGTGAGTACCAGAGGCAAGAACCTCCAGGCCACATTTCTTTGGAGGAAGAGGTACTAGAGCCCGTGCCGTGCCATGCCCAGGCCACTTCCAGTGCTGTGAGAAGCAGGGACATGTGGCTCACATACCTGTCACTCTGAAGGTGCATTAGGTTTCTGTCATATTTGACCAGGTGCAGACACACAAGCCTTACACGGTGACCTTTGACCTCACGGACCCTGGGGCCATCGTCGCCGCGACAGCCGAGATCCTGCAGTGCTTCGGCCACGTGGACGTGCTCATCAACAATGCGGGCATCAGCTACCGAGGCACCATCGTGGACACCACCACGGACGTGGATAAGAAAGTCATGGAGACAAACTACTTTGGCCCAATTGCTCTAACGAAGGGTAACAGTCCTGGCACTCTTTTTACTTTACTTGATTTCTTTTTAGCTAAATGTTGCCTAACTCCCATCTATTTTACCCCGGAATGGGTGTTGTCATTACAGCTTGGGTGTTTGTTTTCTCCAGGCTTTCGTTTGCATTTGCTTGATCTGCTTTTCAGCCTTAAATCAAGATGTTCTCCTCAGGGACAGCTTATTTGTACAGCATCACATCCATTTCCTTTTCATGGTGTTTGGAAGCCCAGGCAGAGCGGGGACTTTTTTGTGCCCGGTCACAGATACCACTCACGGGGAGAGGCTCTCCCTAGAGAGGGGCACCGAGCAGACCATTCCTAGTGACCAGGTGTCTGCCCGCCTGCCTCCTTGCCCCCTTCCTGCTCCTTCCCCCTGGCGATCTGCTGGGTGCCAGAAGCCTGAGAGTTCCCACCGGTGTGCCGCTCCCCGTGAGAAGCTTTTCCTGTTCACCTCCCTGGCTCTGACTGCATATGATAAGTGAGGTCGCCTCTTGTCCCCGTTAGCTGCAGTGACCAGAAGGGTCCTCCGCTAAAACCTCTGCTGTCTTTCTTTAGCACTCCTGCCCTCCATGATCAAAAGGCGACAAGGCCATGTTGTGGCGATCAGCAGCATCCAGGGCAAAATCAGCATTCCTTTCCGATCAGCATGTGAGTACTCTCTTCTCCTTCCCCCAACTGTTTTTCCTTATTGTCTTCTCATGATTATAAAGATAGCACATTTAGTATGCAGAATTCAGACATGTAAGAAATACTCAACGCAGAGTGTGAGGGGGCTTGATCACAATGTGTTCTGCTGAGCGGAATGTCTGGGTTCCAGCTCTGCTCCTTACCCGCTCTATGTGACCTTGTGCAAAGGTGCCCACTTCTCTGTACCCCAGTCTTTATCTGTAAAAGGAGGCCGGAGCAGTCCCAGCCTCGGAGGGCCACTGGGAGACTGTGGCAGTCTGCGAGGGTCGTGCGAGCAGGGCTGGAGTGCACCCACATGTACGTGCCATGCATGTGTCGGCCACTAGCCCATTACTGGGTTTTGCCGTGGACACATAGCATGTCCACGTGATCACTCTGCAGCAGATGCCTCCCAGCTGCTCTCCTGTGATCAAATACTCAGACGCGGAATTACAGTATACATACTTTTCATGCCTTGCTTATTCCACTCGCTGATACAACTTTCCACATCAACATATGCAATTCACTTGATCCTTTCAAGTGGGTCTGTAGTAGTGCATTGAATAGATGTGACGTGAGTCATTTAGACATTTTCCTGGACACAGGAAGATTGCTTTTCCTTCAGTTCTTGACCAGTAGCAATGATGTGCTACCTAGGATATCCTTAAATATTTCCACCTCTGGCCACTCGTGTAAGGGTCTCCAAAAAGTGGAAATAGTAAGTAGGACCAAAAAAATGAAACTGCCGCATTGATTTCCAGTTCCCACTCTCACCTCCGTGTGCGAGTGACTGCGCCAGAAGTTTGAGATCTCATTTCTCCCATCTGCCTGCCTTCATATTGTGCCAGCAAGCAGACGGAGCCTGGGCTTGTGTTGACAGATTTTAAAGGCGATTTCCCAGACTGCCCCAGTAGCTCTGTTCTTTGCTCCGCCCTCTGCTAGACGGACCTGTGTGTGGCAGCCTCCTCTGCTTTCACTGCCTCCAAGCGCCGGCCTCACCCAAAGGCAGCTGCAGAATTGGCAGCGAGGGAAGAGAGAGCAGAGCTGGGTCAGCACTTTGGAAGGACGGTAGCAGACATCCAGCTGGATGACACGGCGTGGCTGATCTGGAACTGTCACAAAGACCTCCTCTTCCTCTCCAGATAGGACCCCCCCTGCTCTGCCTCGTGGTTCTAGTTGCATGTCCTTGGGCGAGTAGCTTAACTCCTCTGACCCCCGTTTCCTTGCTTGCGAAGAGACTGATGGCTCCCACACACGTTCCACAGAGCAGCGTTAAAGGTGAAATGAGACATCTGGAGACGGAAAGTCCTTTATGAATCGGGAAGCACTCTGGCCATATTTGTTCCTGTGGTGGTGATTTCCCTGTTTGCCGGCATTCTGTTTCTGCTCTGACCGCACAGGACAGCTATTGAAGGCAGTTCAACGGTTCAGGAATAAACAGAATCACCAGTGATAAAGCAAGTGAGGTGAAATGTTAGTAATAGATAAATCAGGGTGAAGGCTATACAAGTGTTCTTTGTACGAAATTACTTCCACCTTAACTTTGATTTATCTCTGATCCGGGCACTTGGTAACAAGCAGACTTGAGTATGGCAGTGCACCTGGGCATGTTGGTTAATCCTGGTGAGCAACAGTCTTCTCATCTGTGAAATGGGAGAGCAGCTCACCCCGCCTCCCACTGCTGTCGTGAGGACCAAAGAAGATGACCCAGGTGGCACTTTGAGCCCCGTGCCCTGCAGTTCGGCAGGGCTCCCTATTGCCAGCCATCGTGACAGTGTAGGTTGCTCAGCCTGCCTGAGGACCTACAGCCTGAGACTCCATGAGGCCTGGCATCAGGGTGCAGCCTTCTATTTTGGGGGGCCCCCAGGATGACTCTTGTCTGTCCTCAGGCCCTGGCCTGCACCCCTGGGATCACAGCTGATAGGCGCTCTCTCTACCTGCCTACCCACAAACTACACTTCCAGCCCCCGGAAGCCTGGCCCAGAGCGAAGCTGCTGGCCCCCAGAAGGTGCTGCAGTGAGTTCCAACTCTGGAATTTCTCATGCGACTCGCTGGGACACTTCCTTGCTTCTTCCCTGTTTTCTCGGCTGATGGATTGCCCCTTTCCTAACACTAGAATGTTTAGAAGTCTGAATTGCAGGAAACTGATTTTCAGTGGAGATGCTGTGTGTTTTCCAAGAATGTCATTGTCGGGTCACTGTGTCCCCACGCAGAGTGCTGTCAGCATGTTTGGAGCCGTGGCTCCCAGCAAGCTCAGTAGCTCTTCCTGACAGAGAGCCACTCCACGGAAGCTCATCAAACAAAATACATAAGAAAGTGGGGCATGGATTTCAGACACACACTCCTTTGCCTACAGGGATGCTCCCTGGTAGCGCTGCTTCAGTGACAAAACCTGGAAACCACCCACGCAGTCCCGTGGCCGGGGCGGCTTCTGTGGTCCTGGACCAGTGGAAGGGTGGCGGGCCTGCGTGGAGGGCGCAGAGACCCATCGCTCTGCACCACTGCATGAAGAGAGCTACTTGCAGGAATAATGTAGACAATGTGAGCTCAAAAAAATTCTTTAAGTGTCAAATCATATATATGTATATATAGGATATGTAGAAGATAAGTCCTGCGACACCAATAGCACAGGTGACCTCTGGAGAATGGAACTGGAGGATGGAAGCAAGACCTTCACTTTTTACTTCGTGTCCTCTGTCCTGTGTGAATGTTTTACCTATTAGGCATTAAGGTTGTTTTTTTTTTTATTCTTTTAACTCTTAACATTAGAATAATTGCAGATTTCAGGGCGCCTAGGTGACTCAGTCGGTTGAATGTCTGACTTTGTGTTTTCTGCTCAGGTTGTGACCTCAGTCCGTGCTCAGCGGGGAGTCTGCTTGAAATTCTCTCCCTCGCCTTCTGCCCTGCCCTCCCACTCACACTCTCGCACTCTCTCTAAAATAAATAAATACATCTTAAAAAAAAAAAAGGATTTCAGATTTAAGAAAAGTGTCAGGAGGGACGCCTGGGTGGCTCAGTTGGTTAAGCAGCTGCCTTCGGCTCAGGTCATGATCCCAGCGTCCTGGGATTGAGTCCCACATCAGGCTCCTTGCTCAGCAGGGAGCCTGCTTCTCCCTCTGCCTCTGGCTGCCTCTCTGTCTGCCTGTGCTCGCTCGCTCTCTCTCCCTCTATCCCTGACAAATAAATAAATAAAATCTTTAAAAAAAAAAAAGAAAAGAGAAGTGTCAGGAACAGTACAAAGAACTCCTGTGTTCCCTTCACACGGATTCCCTAGTTGTTAACATTTGACCATATTTGCTTTGTCCTAGTTTGCGTGTGTTGTGTGTGTATGCACATACATGTGTATATAAAATTTCCAGTTTTTTTCCCTAGACCTCTTGAAAGAAGGCTGGAGACATGACATTCCTTTACTCCGACACAGTTCAGGGTATTTCCTGAGAACAAGAATACAATGTGCTTCCCTAACTCAGGAAATGTACACTGCTATAATACTATAATCTAAAATTGTAATATCAGTTTTTAAGGAAAAGAGAATGAATGGGAATGAGTCTGTGGGCCTGTTCCAGGCCCTCTCCCTCACCTGCGGGTTTGGCCATGAACCTTTGCAGATGCGGCTTCCAAACACGCAACCCAGGCCTTCTTTGACTGTCTTCGTGCCGAGATGGAGCAGTATGAGATCGAGGTGACAGTCATCAGCCCTGGCTACATCCACACCAACCTGTCTCTCAATGCTGTCACTGCTGATGGGTCCACATATGGAGGTGAGGCCCTACTTTCATTTTCTTCCATGAAAAGCTGTTGGTTGGCCACAGTGAGATGTGCTGCTTTTTTTCCATTTGGGATGTAATTTTTAAAACCCCAGACCTTGCTGTGTGGGTATTGGTTATGCATACCGCTGCTCAGTGGTCACTAGCATGGGCCGTCTGCAGCCTGAGCTCACCGTTGCAGCTGTCGGAACAGGGTGCCTGGTGGCCAGGACTTTGAGTCCTTTGAAGGTCTTAGAAGCCCAAGCTTCCAAATTAAAGTCAACGAAAGTAAAACTAAAGTGGATTAACTTGATGGAAAGTATGGCTTGCTCGACCCAAAAGATTCCCTGCCCAGTGTGCTTGAGAAATGACTGATCTCAGGGTGCTCAAAGGAAAGAGTGCAGCTTTCTGGGGTGAGGCTGGGTGCGCCGGTTTCAGTCCCTGTCTTGCTTCAGCCGGAGACACGGTGAGCTGACACGCAGTCAGCACCGGTGGGCTGGACAGCCTGGCCCCAGCACGCGGGCTCCGGAGGCCTCCCCAGCCCACCAACCCACCCGTGCTGTTGATGCGGGGGTCAGCTCTGCTCCCTCTTGCTTGCATGGCCCCACCTCTTGAGAAGTGACCTGCTGTGTCCTGCCTCTGTGGAGGTGCCCTCTTGGGCCTGTGCTCTGGTGTTCAGCAGCGGCCTGCAGGTTGTGTACCACCCCCGGCCAGACTGGAACCAGACTGGATAGTGGCTCTCTCAGCAAGTCAGCAGGAGCCAAACAGAAGCACCAAGCCAGAGAGGTTCATACTTACTTATACTTGGGAGAATCTTTTTTTAACAATTCCCTCTGTGGCATTTAAAAGTAAATAACAATCAGAAACCTGTTCTGTGTTAACGGAAACACAGGGAGAGCAGATACTGGGGAGGAAGCTCATGCAGTTTACACGGCTCATTGATGGTTGCAAATGGCCTGTGCTGGTGGCCTTTCCTCCCACCTGCCAGCTGGTTCTATTTTGTGGGCAAAATTGTCAGATTATAAGGAAAGGAGGAACACTAGTTGGTGTTAACCAGCCTCACACCTCACAAACCCTGCACCTCTCTGTTACCACCTCAAACAAACCAAGGCTTTCTTCCTGGTCCTTGTCCAGGTAACATAGGACGTGGGGAACTGTGACATCTGTTCCTGAGTCACTTCATTCTCACTGTGGGGGGAGGGGTAGTATAGTCTTCTCCCATCCCCCACCTGGCAGACCTCAAGGCCACTCAAGACCTACTCAGGGCCACACTAGCCCTCGTTGTCGGTTCCAATAGACAATTCCCAAGGTGGAATCAGTGTGTGTGAAGGCTCACGCTTTGGGACCCCATCCCGGCTGGCCTTTGGTCTTTGACACGGACCACCGGTTCCTAAGCACTGAGGAGGCCCGTTTACCTCATTCCACGTCTCACCCACACTCTGCCTCTCCCCGCTCACACACATGGAACTGCAGACGGCTTCGTCACTTCTGTGAGTACAGGACAGTCGTGGATGGAGGCGCCCCACCTGCCTCCCGGCAGATGGCGGGGGGAGCTTCGTGGTGGGAAATTCAGCAAACCTAGCTGACACTGGTCATTGTCCACTCCAGTCCTTGGGAGAGAACTTCTGCTTTGTAGTTCATGTCTTTGTTTTGTTTTGTTTATTTTAGTCATGGACAAGAGCACGGCCCAGGGCCGAAGCCCTGCAGAGGTGGCCCGAGATGTCCTGGCTGCTGTGGGGAAGAAGAAGAAAGATGTGATCCTGGGCGACCTATTGCCGTCCTTGGCCATTTATCTGCGAACTCTGGCTCCTGGGCTCTTCTTCAGCCTCATGGCCTCCAGGGCCAGAAAGGAGCGCAAGTCCAAGACCTCCTAGTCGTGCATCTGAGCTGGGGAGGGAGAGGTGGGGAGCAGCACCTACCCGGGGCGGCGGCCTGCCTGGGCACAGCTGCATTTGTAGACACCTTCCTGGGTACTCGTCGTACGGGTGGGAAAGAGGGAGCACACACTTCTCCCGAAGCTCCCTGGCTAGCCCCTGCCAATAGAATGAGAACCCAGGACAGCCACCTACTCAGGGCTGAGGGGTGCATCTGAAGGAACAAGTGTGGAGCCGGCTTTGGGCTAAGACTCTGAAATAAATGAATGGTTAAGGGCTGTAGTCCTCAAGGGCCAAAAGCACTGTACGTCCTTTGAATTCCAGCCTGAGCCAGCTCCTCAAGAGTGTTTCAGCCTTGAAGACAGAAAACATCTTGACATCACCTGACCCGCTTCTCTCATTTGACTGATCTGGATCACAAACTGATGGGTTTGGCAGAGTCCCCCGCAGTACTCAAGGGAGCAGGCTGTGGTTTGAAGACGCCGTTGTCTGTATCCATTTCCAGGGTCCTACAGGACATCGTCCAGCGGAACAAACGGGCTTCTGTTTGTTCTGTCTTTCCATGTAGCCCAAGTGATGCTGACTTTAGTACCTAAAAGCCATTCCCCAGTTTCCCTGTGAACTCTCCCCGGAAGCCGTGTAGACCAGGCCCCACTCCCATCAGATGAGTTTACTAAGGACACAGCAGCCAAAAGGGAGAGGAAACCCCCGCATGGTCCCACAGATGCTCTAGGGAGTCAGACTCCGAAGTCCGGCTGGCTGGGGGTTTCTAAGGCTGCAGCCGGCCCCGGCAAGAGCGGCGCTTTGTTAGCTGTGCCTGAGGGGTGCCTACTTCCACCTGATTTATTAAAAATACATGGTTAAGGTTGAGTAAATCCACTTCATAGCTGATGTTTAGGATGAAACTGTACCTATTATTGAGGCTGAAAATGGAAATGGTGGCTGTTCTGTATGGTTTCCCCAACTTGGAATAAAAATGTCCTAGCATGTCCTAGTGGCATCTTACGCCATCTCCTAACTCTGACCCTGTTGCGCTTGTGTTTTAAACAGCGGTCCCTGAAATTAACCATAGGCCAAAGCCAGCCTATGGTTAGTGTTTGAGGCTCTTCAGATTCCTGGGAGCAGGAGGACAAGGAGTGCAGCGTTAGATCTGGTGGTCGTCCCCAGTTCCCAGCACAGCCTGAACATTCCAGGGACCCATGGTTGGAATGTGGATAAGGACATACGGGTTGGCTCTTCATTTACTACATACACCATCTACCTCCCGCGTAACATAGAGGAGAAGGACCTCACTGTTCACATCATGGGAGTGAGCGCCAGGGAAGAGCTGGCCCATGGCAGCCATAGTGGCTACTCTGAAGCCTACTCTGAAACTGACTAAAACTGTCAAGTGCATAGCGGGTCCTCAGGAAGGGGCAGCGACAAGAGGCAACTGGGCCTCTAAATGGGGACGAGAGAACATCTGTCCTTGGACACAGTTGATGGGCACTTTCACTGGGGCCCGGATCCAGGTGCTGTCCTTTCTTGTTAAACAAAATGGGCAGCAACTGGAGACCGATGTGACCTGCTGTCCTCTAAAGGACACATGCTGAGCAGCCACATGGTGCGTCATTAGAACATGGCACCAAGTCCGCTGCTGGGTGGCTGCCTTGGGGGCTACTGGGACAGCGGTGGAGTCCGCCAAGCCCCAGGCCAGGCGCGGGTCAGTACGCAGAACCTGGAGCAGACACGAGGGGTCTCTCAACCTACACACGACACCTGAGCCAGATCCCAAACCACTGAAGTTTATTTACCTTGCATTTTTTACAGACTCACACTCACTTTCTTAAACTTACTTTAGAAACTTTATTTTCTCCCGTACAAGTAGTAAATGCAGCACAACCAACCGTTAAAATCTGGCAACCTCCAGCTGGCTGGCAGAGGCTGGGTGTGAGGTCCAGCTGGTCCTGAGGAGGTTGGCACTATCAGAGAGGTATGAAAGATGCGCTTGCACCGCACAGATGCTTTTTGGCCTCACAAATCAGGGAGACGGCTAATTAGGGCCGGTGACCTCAGTGCTCCTTAAAGTCCACGTGACCATCTTGGGCCTCCTGTCGCGCCGGGCAGGCAAAGGTGGGGCTTACTGGGCCTGCTGGAGTGGGAGCTCTCTGGACTGGGAGGGCAGCCGCAGCCCTTCCCTAAGGGCGAGCGTTCCCCCTCTCCAACACTGTGCGCTGGCCAGGACCCACTCTTGCTTTCGAAGCAGTGTTTGGATACATCTGCCACCAGGGGCAGTGGTGGTTCTGCTGTTCCAGATTCTCTGTCCTGTCCTCAAGGGTTTCTTTTCCCCATTTCTCTCCTCCATGGAGTGGGGGTAGGTCAGAAAGCTGCACTCTGGATGGGTTCTGCCTGCAGATATAGTTCAAAGGCACCTTGTGCTTTGCTCCTTAGGCCTCCTTGGAGCTTTCCCCAGTCCCAGCACAGAAGCAGGCGCACTTGTGCTGTGAGCCCACACCCGAGTTGGGAAAGCATAGCCGAGTGAGTTTCCAGACAGCAGCGCTGCACATCTGGCCACTGTGGAGTGGCTCGCGAGTAAATAGATGGACCAGTGAGCGCACAGCTGCCTGGGCACACTGCCCGGCACCCAGCAGGCTCCAAGGACACAGTTTCCCTTCCCTTCTTCACAGGGGACGACAGCTGCAGAACCAGATGTGAACACTTTGGAGGGAGCTCATAGGCCAAGGGGAGAGACAGTCCGTGTTTGCAGGGGTCTGCTCCTCTCCATTTCTCAATGAGCTGACCCTTCCGAAGGCTCTTTGCTCTTCTCTGAAATTGGGGCGAGAGTGGGCAGTTCAAACAAGATTGCTGTAATTGGGCTGGCATGATGCACTGACGGACGTGGGCACACACAGGACTCATGTGTGGACTTTGCAGGCAAGGGCCCAGCTGACTTGGCCTTTGTTTCCCACCTGACGGTTCTTTGAGGCTCTTGCTTCGGGAGCACTGTGGCCCATCACAGAGGAGCATAACCCACTTGTCAGTGACGTCTAAGTAGGAAGGCGGCAGAAACAGAGCAGCCAGGGCCAAGAGAGGGGAAGGCCTTCCGGGCGCAGGAGTTGCGGTCCTCCCGTTCCCCTTCCTGGCCAATTTGGGCGCGGGTCACGCAGAGAGGCCTACAACACCCAAGTCCTGCCCTGCACTCCACGGCAGGCCTGAGTCCTCACCTTGGCCAGGGCCATGTAACTAAGGCGGCACCGCAGAATCTGGGCTAGTCCACCTGACAAGAATCACTTTGTTTAGCGCAGCCGGAGCCAGCCTTTTTGCACTTGGCTTCTATTTCTGGTGAGGACTTCAGCTCAGCTGACCCGAGGGAGACGGCTACTGCTTGTCAGCTTCCAGCCACCTCCCCTGTGAAATCTGATTTGCAGGCAGAGAGCATGGGGCTCCCTTTCCAAATCTGCACCGTTTATTACGGAGACACCTACCATTCATGGCAGCCAGCCTGGGAGCTGGCAGTCAAGACACCCACGGGCTTGTGGGCCCTGCACGTCGAGACCCGCTCTGTGTCTGGGATCACTACCAATCGACCACGGTTGCAGATGGCCAGGCTGCCGCGTCAACTGTAGTGTGCCCCCACCATCTTGCCACCCAGCCTTTAACTGAGTCATGAGTATTTCTAGGCCCCTGGAATTAAAGTTATTCCAACTCTTTGTGGACCAGTCCATTTTGAAGTCTTTTAAAAACTCTGGGTCTCCCCTTATAATAAATGGACCAGTCGCCACTTGAGCGCCTCGACACTTTCCCACATACCCTTTCATTATTCTCTGTTATCAGATCTTTGTGATGTGGCCTTTAAAACCAGTTTGCTTCTTAAAGACGGACCCTTCAGGAGGAAGTGCCATGTAGCTCTTCAGGGAGGACTGAGGGCAGGTCTCAGGAAGGTTGCAGACAAGGCAGGGGACCTGACAGCTGTGTAGAAGAGAAGATCTTTCATTTATCCAACACCTCAGAGGGATGTGGACGATGGTGTGCGACAGGCCTTCTGCTGGGAGGAAGGGGCGTGGGACAGGCTCGTGTGGAAGGGGAGTGGTGGGAGGGGCACTGGGCTTGAACTCAGGGTCCACATCAGGAACAGCTTTGATGCTTTGAAAAAAATGCAGCTGTTCCCCTGTGGGGCCTTCTAAATCCAAATCTGCACAGAAGGTTCCAGGCCCAAGTCTTCCACGTGGCCCCACACAGAAACCCAGTGACCTCTAGGCCTCGTCACAGGATCCTACCATGGCCCCAAAAGGCATTTAGCAGCGCTGGCCTTGAAAACGAGGCCAGCGTGAGGTGAGACGTGAGACCGCTCAGGGTGGGGGTGGGGGGTGTCCGTGCCGACCTCGCTCAAAGTCCTGCTCCTGCTGCGGGCAGTCACGGAAAGAGAAGACACCTGAAGTTGAAATTCTCATAATTTTAATGGTCAATAGCTTGTGGTTGGCTCTGGATGGTACAGTTAAACAACAGACTTAAAGACCTCCCCCCCCAACCCCGCAAGCGCATTCATACCCCCTCCGTAGCGTTGCTGCCGTCAACATTCCGCCGCCCGCTCAGACTCCCACAGCTCAGACCCCCACAGCTCAGACCCTCCGCGGGTTACGGGAATCCACATCTTAGTGTAATGAGCTGAAAACCCTTGGTACGCCTGTGATCTGTGTTATTTTTTTTTTTTTTTAAATAACAACTATTAAACCAAACCCCTTCCCAGGCTCCGCTGCCTCACAGAGCAAAAACTGTTGCTGTGGCCATCTGACTCCTCGGGTCGTCTCTCGTGGGCTGGGTCGTTTGCTTCTCTCCCCGTCCTACTGCAATCATACGGCATAGAGTTCGTAAATCTTCTTTACACAGTACACCAGGGCGGCCAGTGCTATCGTGTTGTGCAGTCTCTTTCTGTGCAAGTCGTCCTTCCGGACCAGCACCACCGGGGTGGAGGAAGTGAGTGTGTGCAAGGGCAGACGGGACAGTTTGTAGGCGTCGTACTCCACCTGGTACTTGCAGCAGGGGTCAAACTGCCAGGAGATGCCGTAGAGGGTGCAGCAGGCCAGGCTGAGCACGCCGGCGGGCAGCGAGATGTAGTGGGAGTAATCCAAGGGCAGGGCCAGCGGGGTGAAGAGACAGGCGGTGCCCGCCAGCACGGTGGTCTTGTGCAGGCAGTTGCCCACGGTGATCCAGCGGGCTGTCTCGTCGCCGATGCGCGTGGGCTCGATCACGATGTACTTGTACTGCGCTTCCAGTGCCTGCTCCAGCTCGTACTCGAACTGGTCTTGGGCGTTCTCCCCGTTGTAGATCTCGTGCACGATGTAACAGTCCGTGGCCGACAAGCTCACCCTTGGGGAAGCGGGGGAAAGAGGAGACAGTGAGACCGCTGAGAAGCACGCGCCCCACTTCCGTGCCGAGACACTGGGGACAAGTCCGTGGCCGCAGCCTGGGCACCTGGCTCAGCAGTCAGCCCGAGCTCTCGAGGCCACCACGTCTCGCTTATGGTCTTATTGTCCCTGGAACCCAATATACAAGGTAGTCACTGAAGAATTTTTTTTCTCCTGAGAGAAAATGGCAAAATGCAGAGACACAGGAGGAGGAGTACCCAGATCTCTAAGGGGATGACCGACGGCGATGTGCACCAGGCCTGGCAGGCAGACCAACGCAGTGGACTGAGTGGACAGAGCTAAGTCTGCAAAGGAGCCACAGGGAAGAAAGAGTGTTTCGGCCCAGAATCACATCCACGCAGAGGCCCAAGGTCGGCAGGATGAAATGTGCTCTTGGTTAACCAGAGCAGTGGAGGGAGGAGGCTTCTTCGACGGAAACCAACAGACCTGAGGCCAATAGGGCCAAACACCCTGCCCTCTGCAAGGGTCAAAAGCAGTCATCCCTGCCCCACAGAACAAAAGACCGACAGGGTCGTCCTCGCCTCAGATGACTGAGAACAAAACTCTGGCTGTCACAGGAGGACAAGCTGCACAAAGCACCCCCAGCCAGCAGCCCCGAGAACACCAGCACACAGCTTAGAAAAAGCAGCCCTCTGATCTCATTAGGAAAAGACAAGGCCTCAAGAAGAGTGACAATGAAATTCAGTGTAAGGGGGACACACGAAGGACCCCCAGAGGTTCCTGGCCATTCTGACCCTGTGCGTTCAGGACTCTATTTATCGCCAGGAAACGCTCCTCCCACTCACATAAGAAATACTGTTCACGGGTCGCCTAGGTGGCTCAGTGGGTTAAGCCTCTGCCTTCAGCTCAGGTCATGACCTCAGGGTCCTGGGATCAAGCCCCACATCGGGCTCTCTGCTCAGTAGGGAGCCTGCTTCCCCTTGTCCTCTGCCTATTGGTGATCTGTCAAATAAATAAAATCTTAAAGAAAGAAAGAAAGACAGATAGACTGTTCACAAAGACCCACTTCAAGTGGCTGAGCTGATCCAACATCCCCCCCTGGGACTAGGGATGGGTGACCTGACCCTCACTGGCAAAAGACAAATCTGGAGGCTCAGGGATGGACGACTCAGCTGTGAATCAAGGCCACAGAGATGGCCCATGGGCCACGGGGGGCATTTGAGGCGGTTTCGGGATTCTGTTTGACGTCTCTCCAGTGCAAACTTTGCATCCAAAGCAGAATCTTTCCACACCCCTGATGGGCTAACCTAAATATAGACCCGTACACGCCTTGTCATTTCCATTTGGCTTGTTTCAGCCTGTCCAGATCTTTCTGAATTTCCATACTGCCTTCCAGTGTATACCGTTTCTCTTAGTTTTGTGTTCTCAGCTCATCCAGTAAAAAGCCTTTTATACCAGCCTCTGGGGGGACACTGGTAGATGCAGCTCTAGAAGCTGGATCAAGTCACTTAACCCTGTTACTAGGCAGCACAGAACACCTTTCACGTGCCTCAGTGAAAAGCAGCCCCTTGTCCCTGGACTGGTCAGACCATCATGAACAAGAGAAGGTCCAGGGACCCCCATCTGGCTCCTGGTGCCCCCACCTGAGCCCATGCCCTTCTAACTGGGGCTCTGGACCAGTGTACTGAGCCCATCCTCCTGAGCTCTGCTTGTCCAATGAGTCGCACAGCCCTACATGATCAAGGACACAAGGTCCACCGGCCCCCCCCACATCCCGGAGCACACACGCAGCGGCCACTCTGAGGAAAGCAACAGGGGAGCCGGGCTCAGAGCGTCCTCGTCACGGACCGGACACATTAAGAACAACTGAAAGCTTTTAAAACAAGGTCACTCCCAGAATCTCTAGGTCCCAGCCCTCCTTCAAGGGTGACCTGCTAAGTGTGGTGAAAACTGGATTGTCGGGGGTACGCGTCGAGAAAAAAAGACAGGCGATGAGAGAGTGGGACCACTGAGCACTCCCTCCAGTTACTCCCAGGCAGGATTCAGCATAATAAAAACTATTTTTAGCCAACAAATAAGCAAACCTAAGAGGCAAAGAGTTTCACCCTGTTTGAAAAACAAGTGCTCAGTACTCTCCTTTGGTCACATCAGAAATGAAAAGTCACTGGTAATGGCATGACCGCCCCCGAGTGCAGGGGGAGGGGCATCCTCCAGGAGGGGCCTCCATTCCTAGGTGGGAACCACTCTAGCAAAAAGCACTGGCTGGGACTTGGGCAGAGGGAACTCTTTATTCTGAAAAAGTAACTGTAATTAAGTTGGGCTCAGGGGAGCCTCCTAATTAAATTACAGGCCCTAATTAAACGGTGTGCACTGGGGAGAAGTTGTGCACTGGGGGGGTCAGACGAGCAGCCTCCTAAACACGGGCCATCGCCGGAGCAGCTCACTGCGGTGAGCCAGTACTTGGGGCTGCCTCTCCGGGAGGAGTTAATGAGCTGTTTCCGGAAGAATCCACCGGAAGTAGATGAGACGGGAAAAGGAGGGTTTCCCCGTTCAAGGCCTCCATTTGGTTTGAATTCAGGGAGGGGAGTCGGAGTTCGTTTCAGTTCTTACTCCCGGGCAGGACTCCGCACTTTAGAAGTCACCTGGAGCAAACAAGCACACCTAAGAGGCAGAATCTCACGCTGGCTGGAGACGTCCCAGCAGAAATGGAAGTCACTGGTCACAGGGTGACTGGCCCCGTGTGCACAGGACCCGGGAGAGGACTGGCTCCCAGGCAGCCCCGGCTTCCCTTGTGTTCTCAAGCTGTTTAGAGGAGGCGGTTCAACTCACTGTGCATCCCACTATCAAAGCGAGGCCAGGGATGCCTTTCTGGCCACAAAGTCCCTCCAGAACATTTAAGGCAAAACCTGGGTGTCAAGGTTGGGACTACAGAATGTTCCTGCCCAAACCGCAAATCTACCTTAGCATATAGTGCCCTCTCTGCCCAGCAGACTGTAGTCATCCTGAACAAGCCAAGCACAGAACAGTGATATAGTATGTGATCTTTAGTGTACTTTAAAAAAGGTATACGTTTGTTTTTAGGGTCTTTTAGGTGGCTCAGCTGGTTAAGCATCTACCTTTGGCTCAGGTCATGATCCCAGGATCCTGGGATCCAGTCCTGCATTGGACCCCTGCTCAGCGGGGAGCCTGCTTCTCCCTGTGCCTCTCACCCCATTTGTGTTCTCTCTCTAAAATAAATAAAACCTTAAAAAAAAAAAAAAAGGTGTATATTTGCTTTTAAACATGCAGAACCTTTCTGGATACACAAAGACCTGGGATGTACAACCATCATTGGGGAGAGGAATGGAGTGGCTCCAGAGAGAAAAGAGGAGCCCTTTTACCAAATACAATCCATGGTACTTAGGGTACAAGGTCGTGCTCCTAAACCCCCTATGCCAGTGCTGACATCAATTTGCTTGGTGATCTCTAAACTGGCCAGCAGAGCAGAGCATGAACCCATCCAAGCTGGAGGGGCTGCTGTGGGTGCTGCCCCAGGGTCATGGGCCCTTGTGCCTGGGGCTCTCCTATCGGCCCCCCTCACGCTCCCTTCACCCAGAGTGGGCCTGAGACCCTTCCCTTTCCTCCTCTGAATCTGCCCTGGCAGTAGTGAAGACAGGGTCTTCAGCGGAGTTCCCAGAGAACACTGGCTTTCCAGTGAGAAGGGGGCCATAACGAAGAACCAGGCCACCGAACTCGACTCCCTGGATGTGGGCACCCTCTTTGCACCTGGCAGCCTGCCCAGCATGTGGCCCTGCGGTGCCCTCCACCGTCGGGAAGCCGGTCTCGGAGGACTCCGTAATTACCAGAGTAGTCTCAAACCCAGATCCCCAAAGTCTGGAGATACCTCCCCCAAAATCAGAGCTGTGCAAAAATGTTCCAAGCAGCACCATGTGGGGAGAGCAGCACTGCTACGAAGAGACCGCTAATTGGGCTGTTCCTCCACCGGGCAGGGAACGTACAGCCGAATCCCTCACTGGGGAGAAAGCAGGGACACGTGCGGACGTTCGGAATGCACACAGTGCTGCCGGAGAAGCTGCCACTGAGGAGGGTCCTCATGTGTGCTAATTGCGAAGAAAAGCAAGGAAAGGACGTCATGAGCGAGGAGGGGGCCTCTGCCTGTGGCAAGGGACACATGGGCCAGGGTGATGCTAGTTTTCTACTTAAGCTGAGCAGTGAGCACATGGGTTTACTGTCTCCAAATCATGGTGACACACACATAAAACGTACCGTCCTGACCATTTGTAAGTGCACAGATCAGTAGCGTTCAGTACCTTCCCGCTGTGGCGCAAACAAGCTCCAGGACGGTTTCCGCCTGCACAACTCTGCCCCCGCGAAACAACAGCTCCCACCCCTACCCCCACCCTTCGACTTTGTGTCCCTCAGAGCCGGACAACGTTGGGTACCACACGTAAGTCAAATCATACAGTATCTGTCCTCCTACAATCGGCTTACTCAACCTGACACCACGTTTTCAAGGGTTACCCATGTTATACGCCATGAGTCAGGAGTTCCTTTCCCTTTAAGGATGAATAAAAGAATATTCCATCTAGTGTCTATACACCTGTTCATCCCCCAATCACGCCTGGGCTACCTCCTCCACCTCCCCGCTATTGGGAAAAATGCTTCTGTGAACACGGTATAAAACTATGTGCTCAAGTCTCTGTTTTTCATTCTTTAGGATCTATGCCTGGAGGCTGAATTGTTGGATCGTGTGGGAATTCTACTTTTCACTTCTTGAGGAACCGCTGCACTGTCCCCCACCATGGCTGCATCCCTTTGCGTTGCACCCAAAACGGCATGAGGGGTCCAACTGCTCCAC
Organism: Mustela erminea; assembly: GCF_009829155.1. Classification (NCBI taxonomy): domain Eukaryota; kingdom Metazoa; phylum Chordata; class Mammalia; order Carnivora; family Mustelidae; genus Mustela; species Mustela erminea. Next base: position 11,903,910 of record NC_045631.1, on the reverse strand, counting down.
ATCCTCACCAACGCTTACACCTGTCTGTTTTGTTTTTAACAGCAGGCATCCTGATCTGTGGTTCTGATTTATACTTTTTAAATAACAGCTTTATTGAGACAGAAGTCACCCATTTGGCGTGTACAATCCGGTGGCTTACTGCCTTCCCTGCGTTGTGCAACAGACACCATGATCAATTCTGGAGTATTTCCATCACCCCAAAAAGAAACTCCATCGCTCCCCGTTTCCTCCAACCCTCCCCAGCCCCTGGCAAGCACCAATCCACACACTGACTGGATGGACTCCCTTGTTCTGGACGTTCTGTATAAACGCCATCATGCCTGTGGCCGCCTGGGCCTGCCTGCTTTTGTTTAGAACAGTATTTTCAAGGGTCAGACATATGATAGCAAGTTTATGACTTTCACATGTTAGAAACATACTTTTGATGTGTTTAATGTACAGTTTTTAAAAATCCAAGACAAAAGATCTGGAGGGAAGTATGGAAGTTCAAAGATGCTGGACACGAAGAAAAGTCAACAGGGGTTTTCTTTGGATGGTGGCCTACCAGGTGACTGACATTTTATTTTCCTGCATAGGTTTCTGTACTTTTCAAAAACAGAAAACAAACACACGTGCTTCTTTTATAATGCGGAAATGAATCGCCAGCTTTCTGTCAAAAAGAAAACTCCTGTTTGATAGCCCTGTATCTCTCGGGGTGACGAGACTGCACAGCCGAGATGAGCAAGAGGGAGCCCAGTCCCAGTCCCAGCAGTGACTCTCTGCCTCTGTGTGGACGAAGGAGCGTGTGCTGCCGGAGAACGAGCCCACCACCGCGGGTCTGGGCACAGGCAGCATCTCATGGCTGGGGTATCCTGCTGATCTCAGCCCTCTACAGTCCTGCCAGTGAGCAGGAGGAAAATTTCATTTCCATCACCTCAAGCAAGCACCAGCCAAGGCACCGTGCAGGCCACCATCACTTTTTTTTTTTTTTTTTTAAAGATTTTATTTTATTTATTTGACAGAGAGAGATCACAAGTAGGCAGAGAGGCGCAGAGAGAGAGAGAGAGGAGGAAGCAGGCTCCCTGCTGAGCAGAGAGCCCAATGCGGGACTCGATCCCAGGACCCTGAGATCATGACCTGAGGCGAAGGCAGCGGCTTAACCCACTTAGCCACCCAGGCGCCCCCCACCATCACTTTTTGGTCCTGGCAGAACAGGAAGAGGCTAATCTAACAGCAGCGGAAGCGCTTGCTTTGGGCTTACTTCCTGGGGTGGGCCCTGGGCTCCCAGGCAGGCCTGGGCTGGGAGCTCCGGTCTGAACGACAAAGGATGTCAACTCGGAGCTCTGGGAGGCAGACTGTGTTTTCACCCGGCCTGAATGTGACAGATCACCAACACACAGTGGTGGAAGTGCATTTGAAATGAGTGACAGGAGAAGAACAATTACAGTAATTAAGACAACGCCTGGGTGAAAAATTAAACTAGGTCCATATGTCAGGTTGCTTTCCACCCAGTAAGCATGTGGCCACTTCATTACCTGTGCTCTGGGAGGTGCTGGACTATACCTCGACCTCCAGAACTAAAACGTACTTCTGGCTAACCAAAAAGTGCCTCCTGGGGAGCCAAAGAAAGCGGCAGGATTCTGAGTTGTGGCTTTAAAAGCCAATCCGGACAGCAAGGCACAGGCATGTAGCCCCGAATGTTGAGGATGATTCCAAACAGGCCGAGGAACTTGCACAGGTACCCGACATGTTCATGTGTTTCAGAGAGAGCCCCGCACACCGAGGGGGGGGTGTCCGGAGACCTGGATTCTAGTTCCCACTCGGTAACTCGCTGGCTTTGTCGCCAAGGGCAAAAGCCCTTGCTGCTCTAAGCCACGTTGCCTGGGGTCAAACAGGGCAAAGGCTCTAGCTCTTCCCAAGTGAGTGCCACAGCGAGGGCGGAACGGGGTGGGCTCTGCCAACCCAGGTGACAGCTGCAAAACACACCCCAGTTAAGTGTGTTTTGGCCCATGCAGCTGTTTGTAAATTTAAATTAACTAAAACTGTCAAGTACAAAATCCACTTCCTTAGACGCAGCGGCCATACCTCGAACCGTCTGTGGCCACCTGCGGCTAATGGCTACCCTAATGGACAGCACAGAGACAGGACATTTCTGTTATAGCAGAAAACCCTATGGATCAGCCCTGAGCTGAAGCACTCCTGTGACTCTATTAAGCTTACTGGCTCTCCCTAGAACTCCGTGGCCCATAACGCCGCTGCTGGCAGCAGGGACAGAACACAGAGGCAGCTGGGAGGTGCCCGAGGGTTCGCTCTGTGGAGGACCTCCCACCTCCTCCCACTGCCTCCACTCACTGAGGCCCTGTACACAGAAGCCCAGCTCCAGCTTGGCCTCGGCCTCCCCGCCCATACAAAAGCATCCTGCCCTTCGCAAAGCTGGGCCTGAGCTGGAATGGGCCCTAAAGCACGGAATCCCCGAGGCGCAAAGTATCGCCGCTGGAACCAGACCGCTCCCGTCAATCCAGGAAGACGGAACGTCGTGCCTGAGGAGGATGAACCCCAGCAGATGACTTTAACTTGCAATATCCAATTTCTGGGATCAGAACCTGTGGCCGAGTGCGCCGACTCCACCTTCCGGTAGGCAGTTGGGGAGCACCCCCACACCCAGACTTGGGCATGGATGGCTACCTGTGCACCTCGGCCACAGCCAGGAGGAACAAACATTTTCACCACACACCGGAGCCACAGAGGCCGTTTTCCAAGACAAAAAAAAGTACCCCAGGCCACTAAGGGTCCTCAGCTCTAGAAGGAAAAGCTCAGATCAGAATGAGGAGAATGTCACTCCCAGAAAGTGAGCCACCTGCCTTCATGGCTTGTGGCGCATCTGTTCAACTGGGACCGGGACTAAACCCTCCACCAGCCATCCAGGACCACACTCTCCGACTCACATATTAAAGCCATGCTGTCAGAACAGCACGACCAAGTCCTGGAAAAGAAGGTATCTGGTACAGAAAGAGGAAGACACAATCCCACAGACCTGACTGCCTAAAAACATGGGCAGGCGGCCGCACAGGCCAGGGGTTCTCCCGAACACCTGAGCATCTAGTCCAGTATGCCCGGCCCTCTGGACACCCCAGGTCTTTGAGCAGCGCTGCTGCCTTGCATCACGAGGAGTATCAGATCAAGCGCATGTTCACATGATGGGAAGAGCGGGAGCTGAGAGTACGTGGCTATACTCACATTCCAACCATCACGGAGAGCTCAGGGACGCTCAGAGGCCCTGAGGGAGTGAAGACAAGCGGCCCAAGTAGGACGGGCGGGCCCGTCTAGGAGCTGGTCCGGGGCGGCACCCAAGTGGCAGAACACACAGATACCTGCACTGTGCCTTCCTAGATGGGCAAGTGTGTCTCAAAGACGCCGACAGGCCAAGTGGCAATCTGTTTCGTGTGCTCGCTGCCAGTGTGCTGAATTCTGGACAAGAATTCAGGTTACAGCTCAGAGTCTGATGTTCTTCATTACAAACACTGTTGAGTCCCTGGATTTAACGGAGTGGAGAGAAAAATCAACATGCGAGCAGCTAGCATTTTGCTATTTCCACCCCTCTCCTCCTTTAGTCTAGACCAGCGCTGTTGCATCACTAGAACTTTCTGCAGTGACGGAAGTGTTCTAAATCTGCCCTACCCAACGTGGTAGCCCCCCAAGCCCCATGTGGCTACTGAGCACTTGAAATGGGACTGACTCGTATGACTGAGAAGCTGAATTTTTTCATCTTATTTTTATTTAATTAATTTTTTAAGATTTTTTTAAGTAATCTCTGCACCCAAGGTGGGGCTCAAACTCCCAACCCCAAGATCAAGAGTCACACGCTCTACTGACTGAGCCAGCCAGGCGCCCCTATTTTTAATTTAAATTTAAATTTAACTGCCACATGTGACTAGTGGCTACTGAATGAACGCAGCTCTTGACTCAAGAACCCGGTAAAGAATTCACACATCGTGTATTCTGAAGCGGACTACCATTAATACACAGCTGATGTCTGAAATTGTGGTGGACGGTACAGTCCTGGGCAGGGCCTTTAAGTACAAGTCATGCTTGGGAGTTTGCAGCCACTTGGCAAATCCGGAAAGTTTGCCCAAAGTGTTGCTCTGCTCCAGCTCCTGCCCCAAACCAGGCAAAGTGTCCTTTGCTTTCAGTATAAAGCAGACTCCAACTGGGTGTGTCAAGTAATTCTGGAAAGTGGTCTTCCAATATGAAGCTGATATTTGGGTCAGCACAGATGTGACATGGAACAAACTCATTTAAGAGAGCCATAAACACCCTATTTCAGTCCTAAGAGCCAATAATATGCTTGGGCCTCTTAATCTACGGTGCTGGGCAATCAATTAATCCAGCCTGCCCCTCCCAAACAGTCTTTCCACCCACTGAGCAGGAATGGAGGTGTGCCCAGAAGTTAGCTAGCTGGCCCGGCCGCGGGTTATGTTTCCATCCCCTGCTCAGCGTGGGAGGATCTTAGGGAAACTGGGCTCTGACGAATGACTCCTCCAACAGAGCCGGGTTAGGGTCTCCCCACAAAGGCAACTAGAAATGTTCCACACACCATGATATTTGAAGGAAGAGAGATGGGGCCACCCGAACCATAAAATCTGCTGCCCCATTCCCGGGGCATCTGCATGTGCGAGCAGAGCCTTGGGCTCCAGGCCAAAGGTTGCAACCTGCACTCCTAGGGAGACTAGGTAGGTAACTGCAGTGAGTCAAGCTGTCAGGTGAGTAATGAACTAGAGAGCACTTGCCCTGACCAAAAGCAGTCCGCCACCACTCAGCTTTTCAAGTAGAGTTTTACCTGAAATCTTCCAACTTTTAAGTACTGGCAACTGATTTAAATTCTCTTTAAAACCTGAGGATCGAAAAAAAAAAAAAAAACACACACCTGAGGATCGACAGTCAAGGGCTGGATTCAGCCTATGGGCTGCTAGTCTGCAAACTCAGTTTTGAATTAATGCCTGTCTCCAACCAAGGAGATAATATCCCCAGTATCTGATTTCTTAGATCAATAAAAGCTTAACTTGTGCTAGCACAGCCCTTGTGTGATGTCTGGGGCATTCCCATTTGGCCCTTCCAGCTGTTTTTATCCAGTAAGGAGAAATGCCTTTCTCTCAGCTACTCTGGCTTTTCTAAGCAGGATTAATGGTTGCATTTAAGATCCTGAAAACGTTTGCCAGGTTTAAAGGCCATCGAGGTCACTTCTTGAACTTCTTCCTATGGTCTGATCTAAGAAATACCACATTGGAGTTGGAAAAACAAAAATATCTGCTTGCCATTCACTGCTTTTCCACGGAAGAGGAAATGCAGAGCAGACAACGCTGGATAACTCTGAGCTTAAGATAGCTGGCCTACCACAACTACCAAACAGGAAGACTCTACCCACCGAGAAAACCATCTGCAGGCAACAGCAACGCATACGTGATGGAATCAAAGAGAAGGAATAATGAGGATAGTTGGGTGGGAGGGGAGGGGAAGGCGGGGGGTGGGGGAGACACTGTTCTGTTTAATAAGCCTCTCCAAAGAGACAAAACACACAAACACAAAACTTTCTTGCTGACCTCGGCTATACCACGCAAGCCATAACAAAATGGACAGAGCAGCTGAATTCAGGCGACTCCACCAATACACATCCTTCCCCAAATTTCTAGTAGCTGAACAGCTTCTAGTGGCTTCTAGCTGAAACTGCTTTCTCGAAGAACTGTAACTTCAACCCGAAACACAAAAACTCTAACAATCTCATCTTCTAGAAATCAGTTCTCCAAATCGAGATCCACCTCGGAAGAAAAAAAGCCCCTAGCTCCCTACCCACTCATCATTCATTAAGAAAGGTCACTTTAAAGGACTTCCACAGCAGGGGGCTTGCAGAGAACCCTCGAAAAGTCGCAAGAATCGGAGGGTTCGAGGAAGCGGCCGGCTCTCGGTCCGGGAGACACACTGGGGAAGGTTAAAGCTACCCTGATAAACGTGCAGACCGCACTACCCTCCCGCAGCTGGCCCACTCCGTGCAGGCTTCCCTTCCTTTTCCCTCCCCGGAGCCATCCCTCATCACGTCAGGAGTCGCGGCCGAAATGGCCACGCTGGTGGCCAGGCAGGACGGGAGCTTCGGACGCTGCCCGACCGCGGGATGCTAGGCGGGTCCCTTGGGCCTGCACGGGGCTCCCGGTACTTCCCGCGTGGCCCGACCCCGGCCCCTGTACGGCCGCGGCCCACCTCTCCCGGCCCCGCATCGTCCCCTCCCCGGAGCCCTCCGCGGAGGCCGCTTCAGCCGGGCTAGAGCGGGCGCCGGATCCCACCCAGATCCTGGATCGGCCAGAGCAGGAACCCCGCGTGCCTCGCAGGAGTACGAGGAGGGCGGGTGGGCGAGAAAGGGGAGCCCGGGGACGAAGGCAGGGACAGCGGTGCAGCCCCAGGAGGCCTCACTGGCTTCCAGGATCCCGACCCACTCGCCCTGGAAAAGCAACAGGCCCCCGGATCTCACCTCTCTCGGGCGCTGCCGCCACTGCTGCCCGGGCCAAGACGCCTCCTTCCCCAAGCGGCCATCTTGGAGACACTCAGCTCGCAAATGTCTCGCGCCAAGGCGGCCTCGGGATAGTGGGCGGACTGAAGGGAAATGTAGTCCGGGCCGCAGCCCCGGCCTGCGCAGAAGGCGGAAATCGAGACCTTCGGGACTACAATGTCCAGAATACGCCGCGCGCGCCGGAAGCCCCGCCTCTTTGAGGTTGCCTGGAAAGTGTAGTCCTCAAACCAGGCGGAGTGGAAGGAAGCACCCTGGGAAGAGTCCTACTCAGGGCACCTTTTTAGAATTTAAATTCCCAGAGTTCACAGATTAGGAGTCACGGGCGCCCGCCCGCTTGTATGGCCTTGGGCTCCAGGAGCAAAGAGCTGAAGGAGAATGGAAAGAAAGTGCCTACAACTCCCAGACCACCGCGCGGGAGGCGTCCGGCCGCTGCCCGCTGCAGTCGCCGAGGGGCGCCGCGCTTTCTGCGGGGCCTGCCCTCAGCGTCCCTGTCCTACCCGTGCTCGCCGCCCTCGTGCTCGCCCGGCTGCCGGCGTATCCAGCCGGCACCTTCGTCTCGCCCTCCGCGAAGGCGGCCCGCTGTGCCCTTCACAGCGGCCTCTGCCCCCTAAGGTCACCGAGGGGCCGGAGGCGCCACGGGCCTTTCTCAGAGGCCCTCGCTACTCCCGCTCCATTCCCCCAATTCCCTGGACTCGGCGGATGCTTTGGGGACCAGACAGAGGCGGTCCCTTCTGTCATGAAAGTTCCCGCTTACACCCTGTTGGAATCGAGATCTCAACGGAAAGAAGAGAAGAACTCCAACATGTGATCATTGCTATGAAAGAAACGGTCTTGTGCAGAGAAAAGCCTATTTTAGATGGGGCCCGTGAGACCCTTTAGTCTCCACCGCACAGCCCACTCCTATCTTGGTGCGGGGACGTGAACATAATCTAACTCGATGTCTTTGAGAGTATATGGTGGGCAAATCGCCCCGCCTGAGCTGGGCTCAGGACCTGGCATTTCCCTGCCTGGACCCTGCCCGAAAGAGTCAGGAAACGGGACCCAGTGATTCCTAGTTGCTGCTCCCATGGACCTTTGGGCTATTTGGAGGAGGAGCGTTTCGCAGTGTTGGAACTTGTAGTCCCTCTCCTGCTTTAGGCAGACAACGATACAACACGTTAGTTGGTTCCATAAATATTTGAGCAACTCTTGTATGGCAAAATCGGCTCCAGATTCCCAGATAGGAAAAAGCACAGTGCCTGCTGTCAGGATCCAAGCCTGGAGGAACTCAGCACTCCCGGGCACAGGGCTGTCAGGTGTTGATGGCACTCTTAGCATCGAGGAGAGGATTCATCTGTATCTCCTTCCAGCTCACGGTCCACAATAGATTTAAATGCTTGACCTCCTCTCACAGTCCCTCATTACCTATATGATGAAATTCAAGCTCCTTAGCACAATCTAGAGGCCCCTCCGTGGTTTGGAGGTTGCCCAGCTTGCCAGCTTCAACTGCCTCTCCTTCCTGCCTGGAAACTGCCAGGCTAGCAAATCCGGAGCAAATCCAGGCTTCCCCTAAAATATCTTTCTCTGCCAGCCAACTAGCCTTTAGACTTTGGGCCTGATTGGTACCTCGGAAGTGCCCGCTCAGGTCACACAACCCTGCCTCGTGGTGCCAGTGTGTATGCAACCTGTCAGTAGAGACTGCTGGACAAGTACCATGCTGCTTCTTCATCACCTACAGGCCTGTTTTCTCTGGACCAGTGTGGGGATGCAGAGGGTCTCTCGGGATTTTAGAACAGCTGAGTGTGAAGCCTGGCGCCACACTCTGCTTCCAGGGCTACTTCTACAACTACTTGCTCAGTTTCCTTGTTTGTCAAGTGGGGGTGATATTAGTGCCCTGCCTCACGGGACTGCTCTGAGCATTACATATGATACATGCATGGAACTTGTACATACATGTTACACCGGTACCAGTAACAACGGGTGGTGATGTTCCGCCAAGCCCTGCTGTAAACATGTTAAGTGATTTAACTATTAATCTTTACAACAACCCCGTGAAAGTGATGCTCTTATTATCAATGTTCTCATTGTGTAAATGAGGAAACTGAGTCGCAGAGAACCTGAGTGACTTTCCAAGATCACCCTGTCGGTCAGGAATGGTGCCAGGAATTGAACCCGAGCTGTCTGGTTGCGGAGATTACACTGTGCTGTGGTGCCCCTCAGGAGGAGCTCTGGAAATGTCATTGTCTTTGTCAACAAGGACAGGTCGCACACCCATGTCAACCGCACAGAGGAGATGTAAGGCCTCCAATGGCTGTTGCAGGCCGTTTGCTTCCAGTCTGCTGACTTGAGCTGAGACACAGCCCCCTCACCCGCCAGGGTTGCCTCTTGATCACTCTTAGTGCTCACACACATTCTGGAAGCTTCACAGTTCATAGGCAGGTTAGTTCCCTCGGCATGTAACTGAGCATGCGCTGAGGGCACAGACCGAATGGTGGAAATCAGAATCCCTGTGGCCGTAGGCACCCCTGGGCAGTGGGACCCCCGAAAGACTCCTGAGCGGCTAGCAGCCAGCCAGCCAGCAGGATGGCCCGGTCCTAGCTGGGCTCACAAGTAATCAAGCACCCTTTCTGTTCATTCATTCTTAGAGCAAATAAGTATAGCATGCACTCTGTGTCCCACTCTTGGCCCCAGAGACACAGCATTTAGTAAGACGAACACTGTGCCTGGCCTCATGGGCTTTTCAGTCCTAGTGAGATAACAACAAAGTAAATGCTTGCAGAGATTTTCTAAGAAGAAATGAAGCAGGATGATGTAGTAGAGTGACTTGGAGACTATGGGGAGCTAGAGGAGATGTCTTTCCAGAGGGAGCGTTTGCATGGGCACTGAGTGGAGAGTGTGCACAGGCAGAGCTGGAGACAGAATGTTCTGCACAGAGAGAATCCCTGTGAAGGCTCTGGAGTGTGCGTGAGCTCGAGTGTTCCAGAAATGGGACTGGGGTGAGACTAGCACATAGTGAGAGAGGAGAGATGCTGGGTTTGCCTTTGGTTAAGTTACTTCCTTGCTCTGAGTTTCAATTCTCTCTGTAAAAGGTGGTAAGTTTCTCTGTGTGCTAGTCAGTGTCAGTTGGGAGAGGAAGCCCCCGTGGGTATTTCAAGCAGAAGGAATTTACTACAGAGCATTGTTGACAGAGGTGTTGGGAGGACAGGAGAGGCAAGGGGACAATAAGGACACCCACCCGATTCCCACTTGCTGGAGCAAGAGCTGAGCACCACACCCCTGGGGGTGTCTGCTGTCACCACTGCGGCCTGAGGTGCCACAGTACCCTGGCCTGGGATGGCTCCTCCCTCCTTCCCGTCTCCAGGACACCTGCCACGCCTCCTGTAGGCCCTGTCACCCGCCGGGGTGTCTGGGAAGTGTGCTTTGCAGGCTTCCAGTCCTGGCTGCAGGGAAGAGTCTAAAAAGGCACGTGTGGGATGGAACGAGCAGACGGCACTGACATGGCTACGGCGCGCAGCTCCTGCGAGGAGGAGCGATGAGTGTGCATCCAGCGTATTCGGCCAGCTCAGACCCCTCCCCACACATCGTAGGCATCCGGGATGCAAACAAAAACATCTTTGCATGTTTTCACAGGAAGGTTTGGACTTACGACTAAAAGCATCAAAAGTGAGCATCTTAAGGATAGAACTTTGATTCTGAATGGATAATATATTTACATGGCATCATGTTCAAGTTATAAAACAATGTGCAGAGACGGTGAGTTTCTCACATCCTGGTCTTCCCATTACTTCCTCCTTAACACCTTCTAGAACAATCTCTTGTGCCTTTCTGCTGTGTCTTTTGTGGCAGACCCAGATAGGCAAATGTCTCTATCTGCTAACCACTGTGTCCTTTACCCCCACGGTGCATACTGGACACGGGCTGTGTGGCTTGTTAGTATCACTTCAGCATATCCTGGGGTTCACTCTGGGCACGCTCGAGATTCCACAGGACGCCACACGCCATGGTTACCTCTGCCCTGCTTTTCTTAGGCAGCCTCCCAGAAGTCTTTTTACGGTTTCGAAGAGGGCTGCAATCCGTGTGCTTGCATGACTTCCTGGTGTTGCACACCTTCCTGTGGGATAATTTCCCGAAGACAACTTGCGGGCTCAGAGGGCGTGGGCGCTTGCTGCATTGACAACTGTCACCCAAGCGTCCTCCACTCCCACCACCACCAGGGGCTGTTTCCCCACAGCTTCACCAGCACAGTCTCTTGACATCCCCACTGAGGCCCCACACATCGAGAGTGAGAGATAAGCCCTCCCTGCTGTGCCCCGTCTAGAATCCTGACCCACGGTCTCCGTGAACAGCCAGAAATGGGCCTTGTTTTCCTCGACCGTTTTTGGCGGTGGCTTGTTCGACAGGCGTAGACACCTGAAACAAGCCCCTCCTGAAATCCTGTATTGGCAAACGCTTTCCAGTCGGTGGGACAAGGCTGACCTCCCAGTGCTCCATGGCGCCCAAGCCCAGTCATGAGACCAGCCGCAAGCAGCCAGGTGTCCTTCCAGGCTGTTCCTAGGGAACCTCAATCCTCCCTCCTGGCAGCACCTCACCTTGGACACGGAAAAGGCCCCTGTGTGTGCACAAACCACGTTCCCGGGGAACCCCAAGCTCATGCCTGTGTGAAGATAAAGCAATTGGCCCAGTTTCACAGCGTGAGTGTGGGAAGGGCACAGATTGTCCTGACTGATCTCGGACTCCTTGCTAGAGACTGGCGGCCGTGGGCATGACAGAGAGGCCGCTCAGCGGTCCTGGAGCTTCGGAGGAGGGGTGTGATTCGGTCATGTGCCACCAAACCCTGCTCTGTGCCAGGGTGTGGGAAAGCCCAGTGACAGAGGAGGACATGGACGAGGCCGCTGCCTTCCATTAGCCCTCCTGGCCAGTTCCTAAGTCAGGGCTGGGCCACACAGAGCCAGGGGCCTGGAGGGTGACACTGAAGTTCCGGTTTTAATAGGAAGAGCTCCTGCCCAAACTGGGTCAGGACGGTTTGATGATAAAAGTGCCTTTTTATAGTTCGTGTTTGAGCAGGTGCCTCCCTCGGGAGCATCAAGTAGGTGAGACATCTACTCAGAGGCCGATTTCACAAACAGGAGCTGGGGGACCTTGGGGCCAGTGGGGCGCGCTTCTGCCATCACACACAAAGTGCTACAGACTGGGGGGCTGACACCACACACATTTTTTTTTTTAAGGTGCTGAGGTTTGTTTGTTTTTTTTTTAAAGATTTTATTTATTTATTTGACAGAGATCACAAGTAGGCAGAGAGGCAGGCGGAGAGAGAGGAAGGGAAGCAGGCTTCCTGCCGAGCAGAGAGCTGGATGCGGGGCTCAATCCCAGGACCCTGGGATCATGACCTGAGCCAAAGGCAGAGGCTTTAACCCACTGAGCCACCCAGGCACCCCACCATACACATTTTTATTTTCATGCCTCTGGGACCTAGAAGTTGGAGATGAAGAAACCAGGGCTGGTTTCTTCTGAGGCCTCTCTCCTCGGCTGGGAGCAGCCACATTCTCGGGGTGTCCTCACATATCTCCCCGTGCGCGCGCGCACACACACACACACACACACACACACACACGGTCTCCTTGTGTGTCCAGATTTCCTCTTCTTGTGAACTCACCAGCCAGACTCGATCGGCACCCTCCCATGTGACCTCATTTCACCCTACTCATTTTTTTTTTAAGGTTTTATTTATTTATCTGTCAGAGTGAGCAGAAGCAGAGGAGTGGCAGGCAGAGGGAGAAGCAGGCTCCCCGCCGAGCAGGGAGCCCGATGTGGGGCTCGAGCGCAGGACCTCTCTCTGCATCCAGGCCGGCAAACACAGGCTCCTTGTTCATAGGCCCACAACCTGCACACAGACGGGGCAGCTCCCCCGACTACCTGGATTCCTCACACACAGGGTCCCAGGGACTCTCTGAAATGTCCAGGCCCTTGAGGTGAGCAGTCTGATTTGGAGTCCCGACTCTGGCACCAAACTAGCTAGGGGACTCCAGTGTTCATTCATTCAACAAATATCCCTGTGTTTCTGGCACTGGGCCACAGCCGCGGACGAGCAAGGAACATGACGGGTGTAGTCCTGCTTTTTGGGCTTCTGTTTCAGGGGCAAGAGTGGATCAACCAGCAAGGAAACAAGTAAGAAAAGTCCAAGGAGTGATACAGGATCAGAATAAGATGGGGGAGGGAGGTAAAGAGCGCCTGGGGAGGCAACATTAGACGGGAAGGTCAGGAAAAGCAGCATCCACTTTTCCTCTTGCCTAGACTATGGCTGTGATACCTGGGGGTACAGGAGCCATTTTGTGACCAACAACAGCAACAGCAGGAGGGGGAAAGCCAACAGGAGTTGGAGAGGTGGATGAAAAGAGCCTGGGCCTTCAGTGACATCATAGCACCACAGCACCAGCCCTGGGCCTTCATCCTCCAGACGTCGTGATACGTAGAATATAGGAAATGCCGCTGTGAGTTGGATTTTCGTAGCAACTGAACACATGTCTAATTAAAACAGATCTAAATGACAAGGAAGGTGAAATTATGGTAATGTTTGGAGGAAGAAAACTTCAGGTAGAGTGAGCAGAAATGCAAAGGCCTTGAGGCAGGAACAAGCTTGAAGGATTGGGAGAACAGAAACAAGGTCAGTGCTAGTGAAGTGTGATGAAGTCGAGGGACACAGGTGCTGCTTCAGGTCCCTTGGATCATACCCTCAGTTCAGTGGGAGGGCACTGGACATAGTCTGACCAAGGTTTTAGGCAGATTTTTATGGCTACTGTGTGGAGAGCAGCCCACAGGGTGTAAGAGATTGGTTGGGAGACCAGAGGTCAGATGAGGGAGGGAAGTAGGGCCCTGGCCTGGGCTGGCTATAGTGGAGATGGTATCTGGGGGCCATGTGTACACACACACACACACGCATGCACATGCACATGCACACCCCTCAACTCACAGGGACATCTTCCACCAGACAGACTCCAGGTTGTGTCCTGACCCCTGCCACTTGTCAGCTGTGGACTTGGGGACCCCTCAAACCTAACCCATTTCTCTATCTTACTCCGCTATTGTGGTCCAGGACACTGGGGATCTGCCCTGACTTCCTAAGCTGCCTTCCTACCCCCAACCTTCACCTTGCAAGCCTCTCTCCACACTCTAGCAGCCATAATTCCTTTAAAACAAATATGAACTTGGCAGTTTCCTGCTTATAAGCCTTCAATGAGTCCCCAGAAGCCTCAGCAGCAATCAAGATGCCTGACCAATCCTGTGTGTTTGTTAAGTTATTGTTGGTCTAACAAATAGACTGAACAATGCTTCAGAGATCAGACGCAACGCTGGGCTCTCCCTCTCCAGGAGGCCACCACTTCCTGAAGAGGACAGAGATGGGAGGAGGGGAGGCACCACTTTCGGAAAACCTCTGTTCACTTCTGCTGCCAATTAACGACCAGGGAGGCCGGGAGATGCCATCTGTCTGTCCAGGAAGGGCAGGACATGGGGTTTTGGTGACTTACGGAGTCCCTGCAACAATCTGTCCTCTGGCCCCCCAATCATAGTGCTCCTTTTTCTTCACTGGCCCCCTCTGCCGGAGGGACCACCCACACCACACCCCATTTCGGTTTGAGGCCTCCTCTTTCTTAGAGAGGGAGAATGTTCTCCACCAGCCTGTGATCTAGTAGTAAAATCCAAGTTACTGCCCATTCGGAGCCAGGATGAGATGGTGGGATGGGGACAGGATCACCGCAGGTACAGCTCTCATCTGACACAGGGAGGGCAGGAGACAGCCCACCTCGTGGCAGCACCAGGCCAGCGACAACGGGATCCTGAGGGGCAGGTGTCACAGAGTCCCTCTCCCTGGCTCGGGCCCAACTCTGTTCTCTGGAAGGACCATCCCCATCCTGTTTACTCCGTGGCTTCCTCCGAGAAGGGGTCTGCAGGCTCTCTGCCACCTGCCCACATGGGTGTGGCCTCAGGGGCCAAGCTGCGGGCCCCTTCGTTGGCAGTACGGTTCCCTCCAAAACCGAGGGAGGCCTCCTTTCGGGAAGTTCTGGAGGACTGCGCCCGTCACTATGTTCTAATGGAGCTTTCAAGAAGATCCATTTCATTGCTTTTAATCACAACGTCTGTCTCTGCCTCAGTTTACCAAAGATGAACCTCTGGAGCAGCTCAGACCCTGAGCTGGCGGTCCCAAGGGACACTGCCCCCGATCTCGCAAGTGGTCGAAGCTTTGTCTACAGAAGCAGGGAAGCTGTGATGGGCCACTGTTGTCTCGGGCACGGTCAGGTCAAGTCCCTGCCGTTCGCAGCCAGTAGCAGTGGCCTTGTCCAATCCCACAGGCCTCTGGTGTTTCACCCACCTGCCTTCCGTGGGCAGATGGTCATCTCGCACACACCTGTTCCTCAGCCTTGTTGCAGACTGAAGGAGCCGCTGGCACACACTATTGGCTTCATTTGCCTCAGTGCCCCCAAAAGCCCCAGGCCGGGTAGTGGCGGGTTCTGGCCTCTGGGGCCTGGCAGGAGTGGGGGTACCGAACATTCAGCACCTGTACAATGTGAGTCTCCACCTTTCCGCTCTGCAGAGTCTGTGTCCGTGGCTCCACACCTGACCACTAAGCCCTCACTCGCCGTGTCCTGTGTTCAGTAACGGAAGCACCCGGCTCCAGGTAGAGTTAGCATCCTGTCTGGTGTAACTGACGCCCAGAGGCTGGATGCTGACAACCCTGCAGAGATGTATTTCTCAGTCATGGAGTAAGCCTAAAGGGGAGCTCACTCTTGGCAGGGGGCTTGTGCCCAGGCAGCAGCCCGGGGACCTGCGTTCTTTTCCAGGAGACTGACGAGCAGCATGGCCTTGCTGTCCCTAGCGGCAGTGGTGGAACGGGAAAGACAGAGCCTGGAAGGAGGCCCCTGCACTTCCACACACAGTCTGTTGGCTGGAACTCAGACCCGGGGCACGTCAGCTACAGGGAGGTTGGCAGGAGCAGCTGCATGTCCCCACATTGCGAGCAAACTCTACCACGCCTCCTGGCTGTCCTTCACCTGGCTCCAGGCTCCTCTCCAGGCTCATTTCCTGCCGCCCTCACTTCCAGACATGGGTAACCTCAAAAGATGCCTTCAGCTCCCTCACTGCTGGGCCTTTGCTTGTGCCGTTTAGTCTACCCAGAGCTTTTGTTTCCTTTATTGCTCCATCTGTTCATCTATCTGTCCGTTGGTCCATCGATCCATCCAAGAAACACTGCTGAGCATGAAATCTGTGTTAGGCACCGCTCTGGTCTGGGGTTATCAAAATGAGCACAATGGAACATAAACTACTGTCCTCATGGGGCTTGTATCCTAGGAGTGCGACACAGACAACAAGTAATAAGCTAAAATAAACCAGTTTTATATAATGTAAGAAGAAAGAAATGATTGAAAAAACTAGAGCAGAGTAAGGGAATCAGGAGGGGTAGGTCACAACTTAAAGGCAGGGCAGGCTCTGGGAAAGGAGACCTCCCTAAGAAGGTGACAGCTGGGCACAGACCTGAAGGAGGCCAGGTAGGGAAACACAAGGATGGCTGGGAAAAGAGCATTCTGTGCAGATGGAGCTGCATGTGCAAAGGCCCTGAGGTGGGACTGACCTTGCAGGTCTGAAGAACAGCAGGGAGGCCTATGTGGCCGCAGCGTGGTAGGAGATGAGGGGAGGCCTGTGGGGGCCACTTTCTATGGGGCCTGTAAGCTGACCCCTTCACAATGCCCACCTGTCTTTAGCTTTCCACCTAGATATTCCTTCCAGGGCCCTCTGCACTGGGGTAGGTGCCTTGTCTGTGAACGCCCGCAGCCCTGTCACAGTCTTCTTCCTGGGTGTGTGCTTTCCACTCCTGCCCTGCCCTGCCAGGTCCCCTGATGATGGACTCCCTCTGCCTTGCTCACCCTCACATCCTCACTGGACACATACTGGGTACTCCACATGGGAATGGGATTGGCCTCCTGAACGCAGGGTCTCCACATATAAAAGGAGGAAGGCTCTCCCTTCACAGGCAAATTCAGCTTGGGAGCTAGGAATGAAGGGACGTGCTTCTCTGACCTAGTTCATCCCTTTAGTTGGCCTTTTTGTCTTAACAGATAAAACACCCATAAATTCTTTTTTCCCTGACTCTCCTTATTCTAGATTCCAGAATGACCATGCAGAGGAGTATTCCTGTCCGGTCTCAGCGTCTTTCCTCATCTGACCTGTGACTTCATCATGAAGAGCCTTTAGAAAGAAGCCTCTTAAAAAAATTTTTTTTATTTATTTATTTGACAGAGAGAGAGAGAGACCACAAGTAGGCAGAGAGGCAGGCAGAGAGAGAGGAGGAAGCAGGCTCCCTGCTAAGCAGAGAGCCCAAGATGGGGCTCGATCCCAGGACCCTGAGACCATGACCTGAGCTGAAGGCAGAGGCTTAACCCACTGAGCTACCCAGATGCCCCAGAAAGAAGCCTCTTGAAGGACCCTCCCCTGACCTCATGTGTTCCACCCTCTCCCAAATTCAGAGGATTGCTGGATCTCACCCATAGATCTCCCACCGAAACCCCTGATCCACGGCCTACAAGGGCCCTGTCACCTATGAGAAGTTCGTGACACAGCAGCCCATGACGCGCCCGCACCGTGATGACTGAGCGCCTCCAAACGTCAGGGGCCATTCTGACAGCCATCTGGAGGCGGCCCGGCACTGGGAGCTGTCATTCTCCATCACGCCGTCTTCCGCCATTGGCATAGAGGGATCAGCATGGTATCAGATGCCCTGCCCCTCGCTGGCAAGAATATTCCATCCTGGCTACTTGTGAGGGCGTCCACATCCCTTCCTCCCCTGGATCGCACCTGCACCCACACGTCCCACAGCCCTTGGCAGCGGGCAGCCTGTTCACTTCTGCCCAAAGGAACACCGGCACGAGCCCAGAGGATGGTGAAAGCGAGTTTCTGGACCTGGAGTGTTTTGGCAGTGGTGGTGGCAGCAGGCACGGGTAGGCACCCACTGCGAGATTTGGTTCAGGTAGCGGAGTCCTGGCAGTGGGCCAGCGATCATGGCTTTCAGGGACAGCTTGTGCCCCAGCTTGTGGCCCCGCAGCCTCCCACAGGTACTCACATCTGGGTCATCTTCTCACACTTGCTCCTCTCATCCTTCCGGCAGTGTGGTGGCCAGTCCCCCGCACTAAATCCCCTTGGTTTGCCGTACCTGAGGCGGTCTCTGTTCTCCTGACTACACGGACTGCTGTCGTTCTTGGTCAGAACCTCGGCCTCTGAGGAACGGTCCCTTGAACACGGGAACCCAGGCCGGCTTGTATGACCAGATTGGGCTGGGGCACAGCCATGACCTCACTGCCCCTGGGGGGAAGGGGACCCCAGAAGGTGAAAACTGCCATTTGACATCTCTGCTAGTTTCAGGGAGGGGTGGAGGTGCCTCCTGAAGGCAGGGCCTGGAGACCTGCAGGCTGCTGTCCCCAGTCACAGTGACGGGTATGACTGCGACAAATGTTCCGGTGTGGGCTGGATGCTGGGGCTACAGCAGGGTCAGCAGAGACAAAGCTGTAGACCCAGCTCCAGGTGCGGGCACAAGGCTGCAGAGTGTCCTCAGCAGCTGGGAACATCCCGGCAGCTGCGGGATGAGACAAGGGACTGTGAGACAAGGGACCGGATGAGACAAGCCTGGAGCTCGATCTGCACGGGGCGGGGGTGGGTGGACAATGAGCCTCCACACCCTTGCCAGACTCCAATGGGGAGCTTAGGCCACTGGTTTGGAAGGAGCAGCACCCTGAGAATAGCTAAGGGGACATTTGTGTGGACTTGAGCAAATCCGAGAAGGCAGCCCCGAGGAAGGAGCGATGTGAGCGAATGAGTGGTTGCACTTTCCCTCCTAAGTCCTACCACGCCCCAGGTGCACATGCGCAGTCATCCTCTCCTGCCCAGTGGGCCCCCCTGCTCAGCTGTGTATCTTGTAGCTCAGGGCAGAACCCACTTAACCTTCCAAATGAGCAGAGAAGTTACCAGAAGAGTTATGTGTGTATTTTTCTCTGAGACCATCTATCACGTAGGGTAGATAGTACGACCTTGGACCCTCCAGCCCGGCATCATCTTATAGAAAGGGCAGGGACTGGGTGTGGATCCTGGTGCTCTTGCTGTCCAGCTCTGTGGGCTGTAGCCTAGTGACTCCCCCATTGTGGGCCTCAGTCTCCTCATCTGTAAAACAGGCCAAAGAACTGGGATCTCATGGCACGGCCATGACAATCAAGCTAGACAAGATTCTGAAGGGCCTTCCTCTTCTTCAGGGTAGCCCTGTAATCCCGAGTGGGAACTAGGAAAACTCCCAATCAGGGATCCCTCCCTCCCTGGACCATAGGGTGGGGGGCAGGGAGTGGGACAGACAGAAACGTGGCCACGTGGCCCTCGAGCGCAGCGCCTGGTTTCCCCCATGGGAGCCTGCCTCCCTCCCTGGAACTAGAAACCCCAGGGGAAGGCTCTTCAGTGGGGAGAGGGGCATGTCTAAGAGCAGTAGCTGAGGAGACGTGACAGGACATCATAGCCTCTTCCCGGTAAACCCTGTCCAGCTGCTCCGCTGGCGCCATGCTGAGCGCATGGCCGTGGCCTCAGGAGGCGGGAGCTGTGACGTGGGAAGGGATGGCAAAGTCCCCAGATCCTGACGCCACTGAGTTCTTGCTGAGAGACCTCAGCTAGGCCCCGAGTGCCTGTCAGAGCCTCGCCTTCCCCACCAGAAAGTGGGGGCTTTGCTGCCCATTTAAGTAAAAGGCTGAACACCAGGGAGCGGGACAGAAGAACGGAGCACGCCTGCCAAGCCTGCCTTCTCCTCTCCTTCTCACACCCATGGCTCCTTAACCTGAATTTCTTTCCTCGTCACTAAAAGGGGGGGCAAGGATCCGACTGGAGCAGGATGGTGGGGGGAGAAGAGTCGCCCCCCCGCCCCGCCCCAAGAGCCCGCTGCACAGCTTCTAGAAGCAGTCCTGGAGCCCGCACACTAGGTCACATCTTTTATTGAAATGTATGCCATGCAATCTGTTCAAGAGTTTGAAAAATAACAGAGGGAGCAGGTGTGGAGACCGGCCTCGGCCCAGACACCACCTGGAACAGGTCCTGAGTAGGAAAGGCACATGACTTACCACCTGGCTTGACTGGGCAAGAAAAAGAAAGCCCCCAAGCAAGACATGGCAGGAGAGCGCAGGGCCCGTGGGGCAATCTGCTTGCAGGGGGCCGGGTGGCATCCCCACGTGTCCCCCTGCCCCTGCGGGTGGAAGCGGCCTACGTGACCTGCCTGCCGAGGAAGGGCTCCTGGAGCACCCAGGTTGGGTGCGGGCGAGGTGGGAGCGCCACGGAGTAGCACCGGGGGTGGGGGTGGGAGTGGGAGGTGGTATAGGCCGGTGGAGAAGGGCTGGGAGCCCTAGGGTCTGTGTCTGCTGCAGACCAGGGTCCCAGCCTTGGAGAGCAGGCTCTGCTGAACACTGGGGCCAGGCAGGCCGGGGCAGTGGGGGTGGTGGGACTTAAGGCAGCCAGAGGTGAGGAGGCTCCAGGTGGCTCTTGCAGGAACTGGGGACAAGCTGTTCCTGGACCCAGGGCTGAGCCATGTCCACCAAGACCCTGCATGTCTCCTGGTTCAAGTACTGTTTTGTGTGCATGCTGGCCAGGTGTGGTATGTCACATGTGGTTAAGAACACAGGTGCCGGCTGGGACCCACGGAGGACTGAGACAGGGCTGCTCTCTTGAAGCCAGCTGGCTGTCTGCTCTGGTTGGCCCTGCTTGCCCTAGGGGCCTCCCTGGGGTCCCATGTGCTACTGCTGTGGGGCACCCTCCTGTGGCCTGACCGGGAGTGCCCTGGGGCCAAGTGCCCTCTCGGAGCTGGTTTGTGTCACCCTATAGGCCATGGAAGGAAAAAGCACCGGTTTTCTCAGCTACTGGGCAGTTTTCATGACTGAGTCTATGTTTAGCCTTGGGAAGGCTTGTGTGGCTGGGGAGTGGGAGGGGAAGGGGCCCCATAAGCTCCCTGACCCAGGAGTCAGGGGAAGAAGGCCCAGGGCCACTCTTGGACCTACAACCCACTCTTTCCTTGAGCTGTGCCAGAGATGGGACACCCTCAGCCTTTTGGAGGGGACTCAGCAACTGAGTCCCAGAGTTCTTCCTGGCTGCTGGCTACCCGCACAGCAGAGGCCCAGGGGCATTTGTAGCTCCTCACTGTAGCCCTGTGCAAACAGAACTAGGAGCATGGTGGGCAAGGCGGGGCATGCCTTCAGCCCTTGGGGATGGGAATTCTTAGAGGCCAGAGTGGGTCTGGGAGTGAGCACACAGAAGGCTGTGAGGGTGTGGAGGATACTGCCTCTCCAGGGCTCAGGGACCCCTCGCGGACAGGCTGCAGGTACAGCCTGATCCAGCTGTTCCTGCTACTGGGCGGGAAGGGCTCTGTGCAAATGTCTGCCGGGGGCCGCCGAGCTGCAGCGGTCACGGGGAGCTCGGTGCCGAGATTGGGAGCGAAGAGGTGAACGCAATCAGAAAGGGAGGGGTCACTGTGGCAACCAGTTC
This sequence comes from Mustela erminea, assembly GCF_009829155.1. Lineage (NCBI taxonomy): Eukaryota > Metazoa > Chordata > Mammalia > Carnivora > Mustelidae > Mustela > Mustela erminea. Next base: position 11,882,852 of record NC_045631.1, on the reverse strand, counting down.
CCCCCAGCACACACACTTTCCCAAGCCTGCCCCCAGCCAGAGGCCTGGAGGGGACACGGTACCCCTGGGGATGCGCTGTGAACCAATGTCTCAGCCCCTAAGGGACTCTGACTCCAGGGTCGCCCTCCAGCCCCACAGAGAGGCAGGCATGGATTGGAAGGAGGGCATGGGAGGTCAGGACCCTGAGCCCTCCCCAGGTCACAAAGGAGGGGTGCTGGTGTGCACCTCCCAGGCCACGGCCAGGAGAGCTGTCTGGGAGGGACCCTGGGATCCCAGCCAGGCAACAGGACATGTCAGGCCAGAAGCTAGCCATGAGAGAGAAAGGTGCTCCGATGTCCGATGTCCAAAAAGGAAATCCCACCACATCATTGTTTCTTTCCCTTGGAGGTGAGGACGGTTTTGTTAGGACAGTGTGCCTCCCTCCCACCTGAGCTCCAAAGGGACCTCTGTGAGAAAGCCCACCCGCGGGGGACCAAGAGGCCGGTAAAAGAGGGGGGTCCCGGGGCTTGGTGCTCCAGTCATGCCTGGGGCTGGCTCCAGGCAGACGGGGCAAACAGGGATGGCGGCCACAGGGCATGGGGACCTCAGACTACCTGCACAGCTGACAGACAAGGGAGCAAGGAATTAAGGGAACAGGTACCAAGGAGAGAACACCCAGTGCTCCCTCCACCAGCCCCTCCACTGATGCAGAGACCTACACAGTGTCCCGTGCATGTGCATGTGTGCATGCACATGTGCTCGTGTGTGCACGGTTGGGCCGCGGGGGTACGCAGTCCACGCATTCCAGGCTTTGCCCCTGAAGGAGGGTTGCCCCGCACCTGGGCCCACCCCCCAGTGCTAGGGTGCAGGAGCTGGGGGAAGGGAAGGGGCTGGTGGCATCCCCTGGGAAGTTGGCACGCGAGGTTTCTTATTGCTCCTGTCCACTCAGGCAATCCCCTCCTTGCTGCACAAAGGACACAACCCTAGGTGGTGGCAGAGGGGGCCCCAAATCAGCCCCCCTGCCGATCACAGAGCAGGGAACAGCAGGTGGGACCCAGACCGGCCACAGGGACAGCCCTGGCCACCCTCTGGTCCTGGCTGCTGGCCCCCGCTGGCCTGCCCATGAAAGGTGGGGATGGCCTTGTGAGAAGACAGCCAGTGTGTGCAGAGAGTATTCCTCCGGGATCTCGGCTGCCTGGCTTCCCCTTCACCGCAGTAGCTGGACCACTGCCCGTCGTCGGGTGGCAGCTTCTGGGGGCCACCAAGAAGCGTCCTTACAAAAATAACTCTGAGTCCATCCCCGGTGGGGAGCAGGTTTCCTGAGAGCACACAGAGGGCCGGGGTGAAGGCCGCGAGGAGAGGTCCGGCTTGGAGGGTCCTGCCCCGCGGGGCCGGGGCTACGGCTGGAGGCGCTCCAGGTACTGCGGCAGGGGGTTCTCCTTGACGTACTTCTGGATGTACCAGCACGTGAGATGCGCCTTCAGGTCCTCCTCCACTACAAAGTCCAGAGCAGCCTGGGAGCCGGGGCAGAGAGAGCAGCGGTCAGTGCCTGCAGCCTGCAGCCGGGCCCCGCACAATTTCCCTGGTGCTCCCCTCCAAGGGCGGGAGCTGGCGCCTGCAGGCCGAGGGACATGCTGCTGCCACCTGTTCCCTTTTGCAGTGGGGGAAACCAAGGCACAAAGCTGGGATACATTGCCCGTGGCCACACGGCACCGAAGTGGACCAGGGGCCCGGGGAGGGTAGTCTGCTCACAGGCAGCCCAGTGAACCCAGCAGCAGTGTGGGCTCTGTGCGTCTTGAAAGGCATCAAGCAGGCACTAAACCAAAGAAGCCCCAGCCCTGCGCCACATCTGGTCTGCCCTGCACCCCACCCATGAGGCCTGGCAGCCAGCACTCCTGTCCCATCCGATCTCAGGGCCTCTGTGCTCACAAGGCCTACAATTCTGTTGCCCTCACTCTCCTGTAGCCACTCCTTCGATGCCTTGTCCTAGAACCTTACCCTCTGGCTGGGTCAGGGGTGCCCCAGGGCTCCCTGCACCTAGCAGAGGTCACACTTGGGTATGACAAGGTTCGCACAGCCGCTCAGGGGCGGAGGGCCGTGATGAGGATACCACCATGTGGCCTTCATCATACCTGTGGCTGTTCTCATCATAGACAGCGAGGGCAAGCTCGGGGTACCCCCTGCCCTGGTGTCTTGCAGGATGTCCTGCACACAGTTGGCGTTTAGTAAGTGCTTGCTGAAACAAAGTGGAGGACGGCCTGGGTGGGGTTGGCTGGTCTAATGAGAGGGGAGCAGCATTTACTGAGCACCTACTGGGGACCCTGTGCTTACATGCTGGCCAGTTTGAACCTCCAGCTCCACACGCCCGAGCAGGCCTTGTTGCGTCTCACCATCCACACCCCATCTCAGGGCTCACAACCTGAGACCCTCAAAAGACAAGATTCCAGGCTATTCTCCCATTTCACAGAAGAAGAAACGGAAGGCCCCAGGAGGCAGCAGAGGCCACACGGTAAATACCTTTGTGCCCTGGCAAGCAGGACTCAGGGGAGACATGGATAGGGGTGTCTGGTAGATCCCACAGCTGGCCAAGGCTCCCCAGAGTCAGGGAGAGGTGCACCCAGCTTCACGGCCCACCTCCCCTCTCCCCAGGTCAGTAACTCTCAGAGTTTCCTGAGTTACAATCCCCAGAGAGCAGCAGAGAGGCTGGGCCCTGTTTCAAGGAAGAGGACGGCTATGTCTGCCATACCCTGGCAGCCTGGGAGCGCAGCTACAGGAGGGCAGAGAGGAGAGGGTAGAGGAGGCATGAGGCCCGAGGTGGGGGTGGACGTGGGTAGAGCAGGCAGAGGGAAGAACAGGGGCCTGGAGCAGCCCTCAGTGCCATGCACAGAAGGCCATTCTCTGTCACCTTCCCCGCATTAAGCCCACACCCACTCTCCAGCCAGCCTGGGTTTTGGGGATGGAGGGCTCAGGGGCGAGAACCGGGACGCAAGCCACTGTACTTGGACATTCCTTTATGAGGTCGTTCTATTGGGGTTTAATGAGCACCTATTACTCACGTGCCAAGCCCTGGCCAGTGAGCTCCTGACATCCAGGAGGTGTCTGCAGCCCTGGAGGCTTAGCCCTACGGAACCCAAGGCCTGGGCCCACAATGGCTGCCCCCTGCTGCGGAGGAGCAGGGGCGGGGAGGGCAGAGTGTGCCACCAGCAGCTGCCCATTCGCAGCTGTAACATGTGGACAAGCTGGCGCTGTCGTCAGCATTCCAGCCATGACACAGACCCGGGTCAGCCCCCAGGGCCATGGTTTCGCCGCATGTGGGGGCAGCCCCCTCCCCCCAGCCTACCTTAGCCAGGTGCTTGGCGATGCCACGCCCGCGGTAGGCGTCAGGGACCTCAGTGTGCTGCAGGTCCACGATCCGCTTGCCCACATACTCGTAGAGCAGGACGGCCCGGTCATGACATCCTGCGGAGGGACCATGGTAAACAGGTGAGGCCCAGCACATGCTCGGGGCTTAAGGCAGGCAAATAGAGGGACCGGTGTTTGGGGCCAGGCTGCCAGTGTTGGACCTAGAATGACCTCTCTGTGCCTCAGTTTCCTCATCCATAAAGTGGGGGATATAATAACGCAACCCCCATTGTGTTTAGAACACTGAGGTCATCTCTGCACAATGTTAAGATTAGTGCCTAGAGCACGTTGGCCTTTGCTGTTGTAATTACCATCAGCACACATCCTCCTCCCACCCGCTGTCCTATCTGTCCATCTGTCCCTTCACCCCTGTATCCAACCATTCCTTTCAACAGCTGTTTACGGAGCCTCAGGCACTGTTTCAGATACTGGGACTCAGAGGCAAACAAGCCAGACAAAGAGCCTTGCCCTCATGGAACTGACTAGAAGGGGAGATAGAGAACAAACAAGAAAAGCAAGTTAATGCGCAGTGTGGCAGGGGGTGGGGCAGGGGTGGAGGGAGTGCTGGCTAGAAACAGGAAGGAGCAGAGGGAGTTAGCCACAGGATGTCTGGGGGAACCCTGTTTTGTCAGGGGGAATAGCCAGTGCAAAGGCCCTGAGGCAGGAGTGGGTCAGATGTGTTTGAGGGACAGGGAAGAGGCTGGGGTGGCTGGAGCAGTATGGGCAAAGGGGAAGGCAGGGGAGAGGAGGGCAGGGAGGTGACAGGAGCTGGTGCTGTAGAGATGGGAAGTCATTGTGAGCAGGGAGCCAGAAGAGGGCCCTGGACAGGGGAGGGACAGAAGGTGACTCAGGATTTCAAGGGATCCCTCTGGCCCCCCTGAGGGCAGACCCAGGGCAGGCACAGGAAGACCAATGAGACAGCTGATACTCTAGCCCAGGTGAGTGATGACGGGAACCCAGTCACAGGCAGAGGCACTGGGGTTCAGGCAGGCATCAGTCTCAGATGGTGCTGTGACGGTGTAGCCGGCAGGATCTGCCGGGGACCTGGACATGGCAAGTGAGAAAGAGCTCAGGACAACTCCCTGGTTTATGACTGCAGGCCACTGTAAGTGTATGAAGGAAAAAGTAAAGTGGGTTGGGGTGACACAGGGCCATTTAGCCAGAGGCAGTCCAGGGAGATCCCTCCATGAAAACCTCGGGAGTTGGGGGGTGCCTGAGAAAGGGGCAGGCTGAGGACAGGGTTAGTAGAAAGGCCCTGAGGTTAGAAAACACAATTCATTGGCTCTAAAAGAAAACATGGCAATGCCAAGTGTCTTTTTAAATGCAAATAGTCTTTCACATGTTTTGACTTTAAAGCTTCCTCGAGTTTGCTCCTGAGTGCTGCCTGAGCTCCCAGCCTATGGCGAGCGTGGAAGGCTGACAGGCCAAGAGAGATCAATGACTAGACCAGGGCCTTACAGCAAATCGGACAGGTCAACAGGCTCCCATCCCATGCGGGAGGCTTTCTGTCTCTCCCCAAAGCTCCAGGAGCAGGCTACAATTCATCTTCCCATTTCCAGATGGGAAACTGAGCTCCAGAGATCCAAGGGCAACCATGAGTCCCAGGTGAAGCCAGTACCCAGGCCTCCTGACCCTCAGCCTGGTTCTCTTTCTGCCCCACCTCAACAAGCCTCCTCTCCCCTGCCTCCAGGCCTTTGCCTCCACGCTTCCTTCTGCCTGGAACGCCCTTTCCCCTTCTTGGCCCCAGTCCCGCCTCCTCCCCAGTGTCTCCTCCTGAGGTCCCCACTATGGCTCTGCATTGGCCTCCGCTGCTACTACCTGCCCAGCTGTGTCGCATGGGACTTGGCTCCCGCATCTGTACCAGAGCACAGATTCAGCTCACCCAGCACAGGAGAGCAGAGATCAGGAGGCTATTTTCGGCCTGAGCAGGTCACCAGTCCCGGAAGGAGCTGCTGCCTGACTGGCGTGGCCATTTAAGGACCCCCAAATCCAGGGAGGGCCTAATGGGTGGCAGGCAAGGTTCAGAGTGCTGTGCCTGCAGTCCGTGAAGAAAACGGCCTCCCCTTTCTTAATGGAGAAAGCTGGACAAACAATACCCTCCTAATAACAGAACTTTGATGGTGTTAAGCTGGAATAGAGCAGAGAAGGCAAATCCCATCTTAAATGGAGTCTACAAGGAGGCCTCTTTTGAGCAAAGACCTGGAGGAGGTGAATGAGCCGATCTAAAAGGAGATGTGGGGGATGACCTGTCCAGGTGCCAAGGACAGCATGTGCGAAGGCCCTGAGGTAGAATGTTTGAGGATCAGTGAATGGGTGGGGCTGAACCCAAATGAGGGCGGGACAGCAGGAGGAATCCACGCTGGGATCCTGGCTTTCCCGGGCTGGCCTTCGGGGAGATGACAGGCAGCTCACACCTGTGGGGCCCTGCCACGCTGTCCTGTGCTCAGCTCTCCGAACACGCTATTTCCACACCACAATCTTACAAAGTGGGTAAGATTCTTACAGCCCTGTTTACAGATGGGGAAACTGAGGCCCTAAGAGGCAGTTGTACAGCCTGGCAGCATGTGCGGCTAAGCTCACTTAGAGTTTTCTGGCTGAAAGAAATACAAAAAGGCATCCGGGGTCACTGGGATAGACGTGGGCTACGTGTGAGGGGAAAAGCTCTCTAGTGAACCCTGCCGGCGGCCAGGTCACAGCACTCTACATGGGGAGGAACCAGACCCTTAGTGGACTATCTTGATGCACTGGACCTATGGCCCCACACCAGTTTCAGCCTTAGAAGGGTAGCAAAGGTCACCTTGCCCCAGTCACCGACACCTGACATGGCCCAATCCACCCCCAACCCAAGTGCAAGGGGCCCGAGCCAGCACGGCTGGGAGGCACCGAGGGCAGCGCCTGGGGGTTTACCCAGGCAAGTCCATCCCCACATGGAGAGAGGTCCCTCACCGCACCATGCATCCTCTCCCACCCTCCCTGCTCAGGAACACTGCTCTAGGCGGGCATCATGTGGCACTGTGTGGTGGCGACATGGAGTCATGTAGGGGCCTCGTATCCCGGACTGGGATCTGAAAGCCACGAGATTGGTGCTTTGCTTTCAGTCCTGCTGCCTTCGGGGATGCCGGAGAAGGTCAGAAGTACCTACTAACTCTCTGGGGCCTCAGTTTTCCCATCTGCAACATGGAAGCAGGGAAGATGCGGAAAGCACCAGGACCCTAAGACCCCCAGATGACCCTCCTCCCTGCAGCATGTGGGAGAGTCAGCCCTGGCTGGGAAGGGAGAGGAAAGGCCAAGGAAGGGCTCTCCCAGGGATGGGGGCTTAATTCTGGCTTAGATGCCTCCTGGCTGTGTGCCCTGCTTTCCCCACCTATGACATTGTAAGGCACAAGCTAGTGTTTTAGAATGTGGGTGTAGGCAACAGGCCTGGGCTCCAGCATCTCACACTCCACGTCAGTAAAAGCCATCCACACTTCCTTCTCCATCTATCCAGAACTGGGACATTTCTCCCCAGCCCTGCTCACGACGTCTGGACTAGTGCAATAGTCACCTCCCTGCTCTGTCTTGCCCCCACACAGTCTGCTCCCCTGGGAACAGTCAGAAGGACCCTGGGACATCCCTGTCCAGCCTCTGCTCAGGACGTTCCCAGGCACCCACCTCACTGGGAGTCAAAGCCAAGTCCTCACTACGGCTTTTGTGGCCCCTGTACCAGCGGCCCCCCGTGACCTCTTAACCTTATCTGCTGCGATCGTCCTATCCCTGCTTCTCCATTACTCCACTCTCTGTTGCTCTGGATACACACCAGGCAATGGAAGGCCTTTGGTCCCACTGCTTCTTCCTCGTGGCATGTGCTTCCCGCTGGAGCTCTCCCCTCCTTGCCTCTTTTAGGTCTTTACTTAACTGACACCTTCCCAGAGTGACCCTCCCCGAACCTAATTCTAAATAGCAACACTTTCCCGGCATGCCTTTCTGCTGCCCTGCTTTATTCTCACCAGGCCCTGGCTTTCTAGGACACTTTACACTTTATTTAGTGTCTGTCACCCCTCTGGACTGTCAATCCGAGTATTCAGCACCAAGGGCAATGCTTGGCATGTAGTAGGTGCTTAGTAAGGACAGGTGGCATAAACCCCAGTTCTTCCACCTCCAAGGTACAAGACCCTGAGCAACTGGGTCACTTTCCTGTGTCTCGGTACCCTCATCTGTAGAAGAGGAAGAGCAGTTTCCCCTCACCCCACCCCACCCACATGCCCACAGCTCGCCTGGAACAGAAGGACTTCAACCTAGCTGCTCCAACCCTGCCCTCGCCCACAACCAGAACTTGCCGGAAGCTTATCAGCACAGTCCTTGCCAGGGGGATGCCCCGGGGCCCACCCTGGGAGTCTTGGGGCTGCTCTGGCTCTTAGCCGAAGCTTACCTCTCTCCATAGGTACAATGAGCCTGTCTTTAGGGCCTGCCCTGCGGTTTGGGAGACACTATGACACACTGTTTTCCTCTCCAGCTGAGGCAGGATGGGGCCCAGACACCGATGAGCTCCCCCAACTCCCCAAATACACATCCAGACCCCACCTTCAGGCTGCAGAGAAGTTGGTGGCCTCCCACTCCTCCCTGGCTTTGGGCGGGGAATCCCCAGTCCATTTTGTAGGTAGCCATTTGGGGAAGGGAAGGAGACAAGTTTAGAAACATGGCGAGACAAGTCCAGCCTTGGCCACAGCCAATTCTAGAGGGGGGCTGTCCTTTGGCTATACTGATTCGCAAAAAAAAAGAAAAAAAAAAAAGGAAACCCCAAACGTTCCCATTATCTTCTGTTTCTGTGAATGTATGGAGGAGTCTCTTGAGCCGCGAAGGGAAACAGAGGCCTCTCTGGAGCCTCAGAAAGTAAGATGGGAAAAACCACAAGGACCCTCCACACAAGAATGGCCAGTCCTGAGTGTCAAGGTCAGGAGGGCCACGGTGAGCACCACGGTGGTGGAAGGACTTGCGCTCACATGGAAGAATGCTGTGTAGGATCTGCTGGGCCCAGGTTTGAGCTCTGGCACTTTGTGATACAGGGCAAGTCACTCCTTCCCTCTGGTTCAAAACTCAGTTTGCTCATCTGTAATGGGGGGTGAAAATGCCCTCATCACAGGGATCTTTTAACAGGGACGTGGTGGGGCCTGAGAAACATCCGTGCCCCAACCTCAGCCCCTCCTGACTACGTCCAAGGGCAGGCTGGACAAGCCCAGTTCCAGGGGTCAGACCAGGTGGGATCCTGCCCCACCTCTGCCCTAACTTACTGCCTGACCTCCCCCAAGCCTTTCCCTTTCCTGAGGCTCTGCCTTCCCTTCTCAGAAATGGGCACGATGGCCTCTAAGGGGCCCGTCTGGCTTGGACAATGCCACTGGGGGCCCAGCTGGGAGGGAAGAAAAAGTTATTAATGTGGAGGGGGATGCACAGGGAGTTCTTGATCCTGGACTTTATAATTCTGTTTTTTTATCCCCCGGACCTCTTGGGGGAGGGGGCATGCGTTAGGAAGTGCTGGAAACTTTCTTTACAGGAAATGAAGACTTGACTCTGCTTTCTGGTTTTAAAAACAACCACCGGTCAATGGTGAGTAGCACTTGTTGTGTGCCGCTGGCACTCTTCTAAGCCTTCTCTACTCTCACGACAGCATTTCATCGCTATAACTGGGACAGGTGTGCACTACTCTCCCACTGCCAAGATGGAGAAACTGGGGCACACACAGATGAGGCAACTTGTCCAACAGGGCTGATGGGGACACCTTCCCCTCCACAGTGCCCACCCACTGAGGCAGACACCCCTCTCTCCTTCTGCCCCGGGTCTGCCCAGAAGATTCCCCCAACCAGCCCGGTGCAAAAAAGCCAATGTTCCCAGAGACGGCAAAAAGCCATTTAGCACCCGGGGAAAGGGAGGAGGTCACCGTTGACCTACTCTCCAGGAGCTCCAAGAACAGCCCTCAGGGGGGTGTCCAACACCGGAAAACTGCCCCGCTTGCGCAGGTGCGGGTCCCCTGTGGCTTGAAGCCGGGAGCTGGAGGCAGAGGACCCGAGCTGGCCCCACTTCTTACTCCACCTTCCCCGGGGGTCCCCTGCCCGCCGGCCCGGGGTGCTCCGCGTGGGCGCGCCTCTCCCCGGCAGCCCGCTCCTCCCAGCCCCACCAGTCGGCCGCGCCCCCTCCTAGCCCGCGAGCGCAGCCCGGGGCCTGCTCCCGGAGCACGGGGCAGAACAGTAGCGGAACCGCGGCCGCCGGAGGCCACCCCGCGGCGCGCTCTCGCGACGCCCCTCCCGGGCTGCGGACCGGGGGCGCGCGCCCCAGCTAGGGGGCGGCCTCGGCGGGCCCCGCTCGCTCGCAGACAAAAGGCGGGGGCGGGCCGGACGCCGTGTTACCGTTGAGCCGGACGGTGAACTGGCGGCGCCGGCGGTCGTGCTCCACGCGGATGGGGCAGCCCTGCTCCAGCGCGCCCAGAGGCACGGCGGCCGCCGAGTGCGCCATCTGCGCGCCGGGCAGCGCCGGGCAGCGGCCGCTGAGACCCGCGGCCCGCGCCGGCTCGGCGGGGGCAGGGCGCGCGGAGAGGTGCGCGGGCCCGCGGCGGCGGCGGCGGTGGCGGTGGCGGCGGCGGCGGCGGGAACGGGGGCGCTGGGCGGCCGGCAGCTGACGGCCCGGAGACCGCAGGCGGCGGCGCAGAAACTGACACTCGGCGGCGGCCTCGGCGGCGGCAGCAACAAAAAAAAGGAGGGGGGCCAGGAAATCAGCTGTGAGGTCACGTGCGGCGCGCAGCCAGTGGGCGCGCGACCTTTTTGTTTTGATACATTCCATTCGACTCTTAAAGGGGCCGTGCGCCTCCCTGGCCGCGTTCCACTCGTCGCTCCAAACAAAACAACGCTAGCCGCTTCCGCGCCTGGGACAGTTTTCCCTCTCGTGTTTGACTCACAGGCAACTTTGGGCCCCCCCACCCCCCCGACACGGAGCCCTTCTCAAAAAGATGTAACGACCTATAGGGAATTCTAATCTTTCCCTCAAAGCCCCTATTTATTAAGCACTTGCTGTGTGCACAGCATGTGCAAAGCAAAGCCCTGGTAAACTACCGGGAGTGCTCAGTAACTCAGTGAAAATTCGTATCACGAGCTTGAGAAATAGGTATGCTTGACTCCATTATACAGATGAGGAATAGAGGCCCAAGGCACACTGCGGTCATTCGTAAGCAGCAATGGGAAGATTGGTGTCGAGGATCCCACCCGTATGCAGGTGTGAGTGGTGAAGAGGAAAAATCCTGAGAAGTCTTGTTTGGGAGAGGAATGAAATGCCAGCTCATCCCAAAAGAGGCGGAAGTGTAGGAAGAAGCCTTGGAGTCCCTGGATCCATCCCACAGATGGCGAAACTGAGTCCCAGAAAACAGGCAGGGACTTAGTCTAGGACTCCCAGGACTGTGGGGGCGGGGGGGTGGAGGTGGTGGTGCTGCCTGACTTCTTTTTCTTTGGAAAGGGGACTTCCCTTCCCCTCAACCTCATCTGGTTAACGTCTGAAGCAGCGCTCCCTCCCACCCATCTCTGCTTATGAAACACATGACTACAGGTTACCATTTACTAGTTTGTTTCTTAAGATGTTAAGTTTGGGGGCACCTGGGTGGCTCAGTGGGTTAAAGCCTCTGCCTTCGGCTCAGGTCATGATCCCAGGGTCCTGGGATCGAGCCCCGCATCAGGCTCTCTGCTCAGCAGGGAGCCTGTTTCCTCTTCTCTCTCTGCCTGCCTCTCTGCCTACTTGTGATCTGTGTCTGTCAAATAAATAAATAAAATCTTAAAAAAAAAAAAAAAGATGTTAAGTTTGAAGTTCATTCCCATGTTGACCACCACTCAAGTCACAGTAGAGAACACTGTGGTGATTTCCTCACTCCCTTCCAGTCAATGCCCCACCCTTTGAGAGAACCACTGTCTTTGACTAATTTGATTCTCCTAGAAGTTCTCATAAACAGAATCAAATAGTATGCACTTTTTAGTGTTCAGTTTCTTTTGTTCAACATTTTTATCTGTGAGATTCATCCATCTTGTATCTTTTTCATTGCTGAATGGCATTGCATTGTGTGCACATACCATAATTATTTTATTATTTTTATTTATTTAATTTATTTAAGTAGGCTACACACCTAACGTGGGGCTTGAACTCAAACCCTGAGCTCAAGAGTTACATGCTCTAGGGACTGGGTCAGCCACCTCAACTAACTTGGGGTCTTTTAATGAATGATTTGAAGGAGGTAAGAAAGTGAGTCAGGGCATGTTGTAGGGAAAAGCAGTCCAGGCAGAGACAACTACAGCCAGTGCAAAGGCCCTGTGGCCTCTGTGTTTAAAGAACACAGAGGCCAGTGGGACTGGCACATAGTAAGCTGGGGAGAATGGTGAGCTGAAGGTGAGATTGAGGGTAACCACTGGCCACAGTAGGGCTTTTGGCTTTTACTCTGAGCCAGGAGGGGGTTACCGAGAAGGTTTTGAGCAGATCAGGGATGCAATCTCAGGTTTTGTTTTTTTTTTTCTTTTTAATACTGGAAAATTTCAAACATATAGTATGTGTAAATACATTAAATAGTAAAATGAAGTCAACATCAGGGCTGAGGTTTTCATTTTTTTAAAATTTAAAACATTTCAGTTCATGTTTACGTACAGTAGAAATGACCTCTTTCAGCGTATAGCTTTGACAAATGAATACCTTCCTGTAGCTAGCACCACAACCAAGGTATGAAAGTTTTATCATTCCTCCAAGTCCCCTGAGCCCCTTTTAAGCTCTCCCCCACCCCACCTCTGATTTGTTTTCTGCTCCTATTGTTGACATGCTGCCTTTTCCAGCATGTCATAGAAATGGAGTCATGCAGCATGTGACTATCTGTGTCCGCCTCCTTCATCCAGCACTGTGTTGTCGTAACGCGCCCGTCAGCAGTCTGCTCCTTCCCTTGGTTCCATAGCATTCCATGGAACTATGTAATGACCTTGACTGTAGGCTCCCTCTGCCTCCTTCGCTGGGTGGGGGGTGGGACCATGGAAAGGAAAGCCCAGAAGCAGGAGACCCGTGCACTGCTCCAGACAAGCAGGGAAATTAGTGGCCAGTGCCCATTCTTCTGGGCTCTGTGGCTGCCACAGAAATGCGATGTGGAAGTTAGCTCATGGGCATGGCCTCCACACTGCCACCACCTGAGATAGGAGAGGGGAACTGAAGTTTCATGACGAGGATGCTCCCAGGGGAGGAAAGTGACAGATTTAGAATCTGAGCCAGTCTGTCTCCAGACCTGTGCTCCTTGCGCCTCAAGCTCTGTACCCCTGGGCCTCAGTTTCCTTATCTGTGAAATGGAGTTAAGGAGTATGCATGACCTCACCAAGCACCCCAAGTTCCTGCTGCTGGAGGCTGGGACCAAACAGGCCTGGCTCATTCGTCCTGCCTCTGCTGTGAGACCCCAAGTCACAGGCGTTCTCTGGGCCTCGCCTTCCCTCCTGCAGCCCTGGCTTACCGCCCAGGGTCTCAGTTCTGCCAGGCTGATGTGGGATGAATGTGGGCAGGATGGCTGCCCTGCTCACCAGCCCAACATTCTTCCAAGGGAGCTCCCACACCCTCACCTCATCTGGACCCCGGCCACCCCCACGCCCATGGACAGAGGCTTCACTTTTCCTTTTAATGCCTTTACTGTTCTTCTTTCCCAATCAGATGCACAAGGGATGCTCATTAAAAAGTTTCAGAATAAACAAGAAAATATCAACAGGACAAAAACCCTGCAGAGACCCACCTCCAAGGTCCAGCATTGCTCTCAGGTTGGCTGTGCATCCTTCTAGATGTCCGGCCCTCACTCATTCCTTCACTCGTTCATTCAGTGTTTGTTAAGCTGCCTCTGTGTGTTCTGGTCCTGAGAACACAGCTGAGAAGGAGGCAGACATAACTCCTGCTTGCCTGGAGCTCTGTACGCAGACTGTTTTTTCTAGCACGAATGTAATCAAATCATATTCACTGTTTCATAGTGGGTTTTTTTTTTTGAACAATATACTGTGAGCATTTTCCCTTGTTAATATATGGAAATCACAGCTCATTCTTGAAGAGCTTTTTTTTCCTCCAAAGATTTTATTTATTTATTTGAGAGAGAGAGTGTGGGAGAGAAAGCATGAGTGGTGGGGGAGGGGAAGAGGGAGAGGGAGAAGCAGGCTCCCCGCTGAGCAGGGAGCCCCAGGCTGGACTCCAGGCAGACCCTGAACCGACTGAGCCACCCATGCACCTTGAGAACATTTTTACATCTACTTTTTGACAAGGCAATATGTTCACATGTGTGAAAAACTAAAGCAAAATACATCCAGGCACCCAGGAACCATCAACCTGCTACCCGTGTCTTCCCGGCTCCCCGCCACACACACACAAGCAGTTTTACTTGTTTATTATGAATCCGTCCAGACTCCCATACATACACCTGGGTACATACAAGTAGATAATCCTTCCTCCCATTTTTAATCCAAATTAGCATAGAACCCCCAAGTGTGGCATAGCGCCCGCCGGGACGCCGCTGTGTTGAGCTGTGTCGGCCCCGCGTGGTGTCCCCACTCCACAGCTGTGCAGTCTTTCATTGATGGAATTGCATGACGTCACTAACAGATGACAAGACCCTAACCATTCTCTTAGACACAGCCCTTTGCTGATGGCTATTTGGGTCATTTCTAAATATAGCATCTTTGTCTCCACTGCAGATTCTTCCATCTTATGGATACAGTAATCAACCAGTTCTCTGTTGTTGGGCATTTAGGTCAACTACCAACGTTTCACTGCATCGAGGTGAATGTTCGCACAGATGTCTTTGCCTACCTTTCCAGCTGTCTTCACAAGAGCACACCAGCTATAAACCACAGCTCCCTAGTGCTCCTACGCCAGGCGCCAGCACCGCTGTGCTGGGTGCCTCATGTCTGTGAACCCATTAAATCCCATTAAATCCTCACACTCACCGGGGGCAGCAGAGGTCATACAGGTGAGGGGACCAGACTTTGGAGAGGCTGAGAACTGTCTGTAGTCTCCTCAGTGGTAGGTATAGAGCTGGGATCCGAACCCAGGTGAGACTGAGTCCAGAGTCTGACATCCCAAACAGAGGACAAGCCACCAGCTGGCCCAACAGATGGGACCTTCCCAAGGGCAAAGATGGCTCCCTCCCAACAAGATCCAGTCTCTCAGAAATCTTCTGGAGTACATCGGGGGTCCAACGTTCAGGGGCTGCGGGGTCCAGGCATTCTGTGATTCAGGGAGCCCAGGTGGGTGTCAGACAAAAGGGAGCACTGTGGAGTGCAGCCCAGTGCCGATCTCCTGCCCCGTGCAAAGGGGCAGGGACTGCTCACTCCAGCCCCACTGACTGTCCCATGTGGGAAACCTGTCCTGGTTTTTCAACAGAAGCTGGAAATCAAATAATATAGTGAGGTCTTCTTATGTACAAGTGATGGCAGCTGATTAGAAAACACAATTGCATGTGTCTGCTGCTAACTCTTAAATGGTTGGTGGGGAGAGAGAGAATGTGGAGAGCTTAGCTAGCGATGTATCTGGGTGAAGGTCATGTGCACATTCATCGTGCAGTTCCGGCCACCTTTTTTCTGGAGATATCAACTTTTAAAAAACAAACAAACAAACAAACAAAAAACAAACCAGAAAACGGGGAAAAGAAGAGACAAAACCAAATAGAATAAGTGATTCTGGGCTAGATCCTGGTCAAACAAAAAATCTGGCCATAAAAGATACTTTGGAGACAACAGGGTGACTGGAATATGGATCATGGATTAGATGGAGTTCTAGCTTTTTTCTCTGATGGGATAGCCATATTGCCGTTATGAGTGAGAATGTTCTTGTTCTTCATGCTGAAGGGCTAGGAGCCAAAGGTTTTGGTGGCAGTAACTTACCCTCAAATGATTCAGAAAATAATGTATACCTACATGTGGTACAGCGAGAGAGGTGGAGAGAGAGGAAAACATGTGGGCTCAGCATTAGCAATGGCCATCCCAGCCTTCAAAATCTTGTGTCCTTGAAATTTTTCATAATAAAAATTGTGTATGTGGGGGGCGCCTGGGTGGCTTAGTTGGTTAAACAACTGCCTTCAGCTCAGGTCATGATCCTGGAGTCCTTGGATCGAGTCCTGCGTTGGGCTCCCTCTCTGTGGGAAGTCTGCTTCTCCCTCTGACCCCTCCCCTGTCATTCTCTCTCTCTCTCGCTCAAAGAAATAAAATCTTTAAAAAAAAAAAAGTGTACGTGGGTCCTCGAAATGGCCCCTGTTTGCCACCTATATGTAGCTCAATTAATCCTGATACCAAACGGGGAAACTGAGTCCCAGGGAGAAGAAAGAAGCCTCTTTTTAAAATTTTTTTAAACGCTGTCTTACCTTCCTAATTCATTTTCCTCAGCCAGTGTGAGAGTGAGTATTTGGACTGGTGGCGAGAGGGCACTTCCTGTCCCTTGGTCTTTTCTTTCTCCCCAGAGCTCTATGAGAACGGTTCTGGTAGAGCCCCATTTTACAGAGGTGGAGACCTAGAGAAAGGAAGAGACTTGACTGAGTTGCACATCAAGTTGGGGAGGGAAGCAGGTCCTCAGGGATTCCTGTCTTCCTTTCTATACCTAGAGAAAGAACCTGGCTTTGGGGTCAATAAGCCAGGTCTGCCACCAGCTTTGTTGCATGACCTGGGAGGCTGACCTCACCTCTCTGAGCTATAATTTGTGGTGAGGAATTAATGAGGTGATATGTGAGAAAGCTCCTGAACCACTGCCTTGTGAACAGTTGGAGCCATCCCACGTCCCTCTGTCCCAGCAGTCCCCGAAATCTCAGAAATCTCCAGCTGTCACACACACCCAGCCTGCCCCAAAGAGCCATGGCTCCCGCTTCCAACCCTTCTCTTCTCTAACCCCAGACCCACCTGGCTGCTATTGGCCCCCAGGTTCGCCCTAGTCTCGGTGGGTCTCCTCCTACCAGGGTTGCCACAAGCCTTGGACCCATGACATCACCCTTCTGAGCATTGGGTCCCCTGTACCCTCCCTCCATACCCTCCCCCCTTGTGCTGCTCAGGGCTTTTTTTTCTCTTTATTGAACTGGCTTCCCTCCTCCTCCCCAAGCTTTTAAGATGTAGTTTATATACCATAAAATTCACAAGGTAAGTATGATTTTGATGACTTTGGACACAAGTCTACAGCCCCGTAACCACCATCACATGCATCCTATAGAATATTTTCTTCACTCCTAAATTTTCCTTGTGTCCTTTTGCAATTAATCCTCCTACCCCAAGTCCCAGGCAACCACTGATCTCTTTGTGCCGCTGTAGTTTTGGCTTTTCCAGATGGCATACAAAGGGAATCATATCTGATGTCACCTTTTTTAGTGTGGCTTCTATGACTCAGCAGAACGCATCTGAGAGTCATCCATGGTGTTGCCTGGATCTGCAGCTCAGCCCTTCTTCATTGCTGAGTAGTAGTCCATGGACAGATATACCAAACTTTTTTTTTCTATTCACAATTTCATGGACATTTGGGTTCTTTCCTGGTTTTAGGTCTATGAAAAAAGCTACTATTAATATTTGCATACAGGTTTTTTTCTTTCTTTTTTTAAAGTAGGCTCCATTCCCAGCATGGAGCCCAACATTGGGCTGAAACTCATGACCCCACAATCAAGACCTGAGCTGAGATCAACAGTTGGACACTTAACCAACTGAGCCATCCAGGTGCCCCTACATAGAGGTTGTGTGTGTGTGTGTGTGTGTGTGTGTGTGTGTAAACACAGGTTTTCACTTCTCTTGGGAGTGGAACGGATCGTAGACAGGTGTATAATTCTATAAGAAATGGCCAAGCTCTTTCCCAGACTGGTCATACCATTTTGCATTCCCACCAGCAAGATTTTCCACCTCCTGGCCAACACTTGGAATTGTCAGTCTTTGAAATTTTAGTCATCCTAATAGGTGTGTAGTAAGTCTCATTGTGGTTTTAATTTGCATTCCTCTAATGACTAATGATGCTGATCGTCTTTTCGTGCTTATTTGCCATATATCTTCTTGGTGAGGTGTCTGTTCAGATCTTTTGCACATTTTTTATTGGGTTGTTTGTTTTCTTATTTTTGCGTTGTAAGATTTCTGTGTATATTCTGGGTACAAGCTCTTTATCATAGATGTGTTTTGCAAATATTTTCCTTTGGGCTTGTTTTGAGGATTCGATAACATCATAAATGTTCGATAAGTGGGTGTTTTTATCATTTTTATTCTTATTACTGCTCTTGCATTATTACTCTGTTTTGTCTTTGTGAGTAGAACAATACTGCATGCCTCTGAGTCCAGAACTCCTAGTGGCACCTGCCAACGGAGGCTCCCCTGCGCCTCCAAGCCACATACCCAGGTTCCCCCAGGTTGGTCCTCCCTGAGGGAGGCACAACCTTCTCTGGAGTCCAGATATCTCTGTGTTGTTTGTCATTTCTAATACTCACTTATCAAAACCAACCAGCTGGCCCAGGCTGCTCGGCGGGGCTGCTGCTGGGAGGGGAGGCTGGCCCAGAGGAGACCTCAGATACAGCTCACCCTCCCTGCCCTGCCCCCCCCACCCACCCCGGCAAAGCCACATCCCTCCCATCGCCCGGCTCACAGCCCTGACTCTGGCGTGTTGGGCATGCATGGACGTGCTCTCTCCTTTGAGCCGCACCGCAGCACTCAGGATTTGATTTCCGTTTGCCCGAAGAGACGCCGGAGGCTTGGAGAGCCCATCTGGCCGCCCCAAGGCCCACGAACTGTGGCTCCGAAGGGGAATGGCTGGTTTCTCCTGCAAGCCCTGGGCGCATGCGCACACGCTCATGGAGCACCGCCCAGCTCGTACGTACCCTAGCCGGGCGGAACGCAGGACAACAGGAGGCAAACAGCGACTGTGTACAGAGTACCTCCTCCGTGCCAAGCACTGGGCCCGCAAGAGTTATGCCGCTCGGGGGAGTAGCTGTAAATTTGTCCCATTTTACAGATGAGAAAACTGAGGCTTGCAGAGACCCAGTGACTCACTCGATGCAGTAGTGGCAGATCAGGCTTTGCACGCCAGGCACGCCGTCTTCTCAGACCAGGTGCTTGACCGTCCTGCTACGCTGGGCCCACAGCCTTTGTCCCTTCCGCGAGGCCTGCCCAACCTGTGGGGCCAGCTGTTGCGTGCACAGTGTGTGCGTAGCCTCACCGACCGCCGCAGTGCCGCTGGGGAGTCCGTCATGCCCTCCCCACTTCACCTGTCTCAGGCCCCTTCCCCTCTCCCTTCAATCAAGCTCGCTGCCTCTCCATCTCTGCACCATTTTCCATTTGCAGCTGCTTCTCTGACTGCCCTCTCGTACCCAAGCATCTTCCTCGGTCATTGAAGCCTTCCTGGTGGGAACAGGCTGGCTCAGACAGCGTGAGGAGAACCCTGTGGTGGGACCTAGCTACGTTAGGATGCGGGGGACCCTTCCCCCCGGCCCGCTCCCTTCTGAGACTCCCTTCTTCAAATCCCCTGGCACGGTGGGGAAGGAGTTTGCCCCGGAATATTCACTGTAGACGCGAAATACACGCAACTGCATCGCAACAGGGGACCTGCTAAATCCTGATGGCAGAGTCGTTGGGATTGTTCGGAGGTGCAGAAAGGATGCAGATGCCCTCCGCGGGCTGAGATGAGAGGGCTTGCAGGGTCTTAATGCGATGTTAAGTCGTGAAGATATGTATAGGGCGGTGAGAAAAGAGCGGGTGTGGCCTTGTCCTTCCTAGGACACACGAAGGGCTGAGTCCTGGGTGGGCACCAAGGTGGCTGGTGGGGGGGGCGGCTGGCGGCATAGAGACATTTTCTCGTCTCATACCTTGTCACTTTTCACTGTGGAACTGAAATTTCCTCCTCTGTGAAGCTATCTCTGATTCTGCCACCCCAGGTGTTACTCTAAGGAGTAACTTAGAGGTCAGGGATAGGCCCCGCCCTTCTCTACATCTGGCTCCCCGCCAGCCCCTGGGAGGCACCTTCCACCTGCCATCGCTTGTCTGTCTGGGTCAGACTGGGCACCCCTGAAGGAAGGGCCTGGGTGGGGCATCTCCTTCAGGGGAGCCGCCACATCTAGCTCAAGACCCAGGAGGCCACTGAGTTGGCCCAGATCCTGAGGCCTCTTCCCTCCCCAAGGCCTCAGGAGGGGGCTGATTTCATGGCCAAGCCCTGGTTGAGCTCTGACTGTGTGCTAAGCACATCCTAGGCCTCCCTTTTGAAAGTGAGTATCCAGGAGTAAACGGAGGCTCTCGCAGCAGTTACGAAATCCCATAACTCGCCTGGTGTCATGCACTAGCAAACGGAGGAGCCAGAATTCCATCCCAGAGGCTCTTGGCAGCCCTTTGAGGGATACAGGCCATCTGTGGTTCCCTCTGCACACCCCCTGCTGGGAGGCCACTCCACCTGGAGGGGCCTTTCTCTTGCCCTTGGATGAGGCTGGGGACCCAGAGACATGTTAGGTCTGGGCTTATGGGTTCCCATCTAGCTTGACGACGGCCGCACAGGGTTTTTGGGAACCCAGAGTGGGGAGCAGTAACTCCTCCTGGAGCAGCAGGGAGAGCTTCTTGGGGGACGTGGTGTGACACTCCGCCTAGAAGGACGAGGGGGCTGTCCAATCCTTCCACTCCATGCGTTTCCCCCAGCAAGCTCGCTATCTTCTCTCCCCACACCTACTGCCTGCCCTGGTTTTATCTTCATGATTGGCACCCTTCTCCTGAACCCATGGGAGGCTTGAAGCCTCATCCCTCCGGCCTCCTCCCTTAGCCTCCACCCCCTTCCCTGTCCTAAGAGATGCCGACACCCTGGGAAGTAGGGGAGGTGGCTCTTCGAAGAGCCCCTGTCCACGAGGAATTGCTGAAGGACTGTGGAGTTTTTAAAGAAATGGTTGCAAGTTCTCCAGCGTTCTTCCCATTGTGAGGCAGAGTCTGTCTCCTGTCCTGAAAACTGGGTGGGTTTCTTTGACCAATCGAGTAAGGCAGAAGTGATACTGCGTGACTTCTGACATCGCATCAGAAAGGGCCAGGGAGCTTCCACCCCGTTCTCTGCTTGCCAGACCGAGGAAGCCCAGGCTGCAGGCGGAGGCTGTGTGCAGGTGCCCCAGTCCACAGACCCAGCTGCACCCAGCCCTGCGGTCCTCTGGTCTCCGGGACCCAACACTGAATGAAGGGGTCTCCAGGTGACTCCAGCTGAGGCCGCAGATGTCCTGGGTCAGAGCCAGGCCGCCCCTGCTGTGAGCATGATGAAATAGTTCTTTTACCCTCCTGAGTTTAGTGGGGTTCAAAACTCGGCAAGAAACAAGGTGGGGGGTGGATTTTGTGACTTTCCCTGTCTCTATCATTCTTTTCTCAACACGTATCTGCTGGGACCTAGGAGGGGCGGGGGGGGGGGGGGCTATGGAGGACCTCGGCCAAGGGTCAGACCCTAGAGATGCTGTTTACCCGTCCTCTGTGAAACAGTTGGACCAGGTTAGAACCAGGGAACTTGGGCTCCCTGCCTCCCCCAAACCACTGTACACACCCCAGCCCCTGACACCCCTGGAGCCTGGAGTTTTGAGTCACTGGATGGTGTCAAGTCCTGTGAGTCTCTCAGCTTGGATATTTGAGGAGGACTGCCCAGAGGAGGCAAGAGTGAGATGTAAAGAAGAGGCAGAGTTAAAAATAATGATGACAATTTGTTTACATTACAATGTCAAATAGGGGCGCCTGGGTGGCTCACTTAGTTAAGTGTTCGACGCTTGAGTTCGGCTCAGGTCACGATCTCGTGTTGTGAGATCAAGCCCTGCGTCAGCCTCTGCTTAAGACTCTCCCTTCCTTTCTGTCTGCACTACCAGCCTCCCTTCTGCTCTCACGTTCTCTCTCTAAAAATTTTTTTAAAAATAAAATAAACAGTAATTATATTACTGGGCTTTATTAACATACCAAACTACTACATATTTAATATATATTAAAAATAACACATGGTTCTTACAGAAAGAAACATTTGACAGAAAAGCATAAAGAAGACAAACACATTCCTTGTGGTTTCTGCCCAGAAATCACCCTGGCTGACCTGTTGGGAGTATTTCCTACATTCTCACCAAGCATCTTGGTCTAGGCAGCCACTTTGAGCAAAATTTCCCCATGGTTCAAGCAAGGCACAGACCAGCTGTAGTAGCAACTACAACAGAAGAGGCCATATTTGGAGCATGTGGCTCGGTGCCCTCCCTCCCTGCCCCTGCACAGCCCCTAAGGACAAGGTTATCACAGCAGCACCCCCTGCAGTGGCCCCAGATCTGAGTCATTCATGGAACAACACCATGTGTGTGTGTTGGGGGGGGGGGGCTCTGAGTGTGCAAGACGGAAGCTCCTTCCCACTACTTCTTGGCTTTCTGATCCCCAAGCACAAGCAATAACCTCCAGGGCCAGGGCAGTGGAAATCTATCCCTAGGAGGGGGGCAGAGCCAGCCACTTGTCTAAGCAAGCCGGGGGCATCATGGCTGCCTGCCCATCAGATGCCTGAATCAATCTCAGTTCTTCACTGGGGCCTCCCCC
Organism: Mustela erminea; assembly: GCF_009829155.1. Classification (NCBI taxonomy): domain Eukaryota; kingdom Metazoa; phylum Chordata; class Mammalia; order Carnivora; family Mustelidae; genus Mustela; species Mustela erminea. Next base: position 11,860,956 of record NC_045631.1, on the reverse strand, counting down.
CAGGACGGATTCTCTCCACCCAAGAACGTTTGCAACCCTCCAAATGACAGTTTCACCAAGACGGATAACCTGAACGCCCTTTCTCCCGTTATAGCGGGAAAATCTGTGGTTGCTGGACAGGGTCTGCCCCCAGAGCATTTCGAAGGATGGGATGGCTGAGCCTTTGACTCTGAGCAGGAGCAGGCTGGGGGTGGCAGCCAAGGGCATTTCACGCAGGAAAGCTTCCCCAGCTCAGGGCTGTGGGCAGTGCCCTGGCTCTAGGCCTGGACAGGGCACACCTGGGCTGGAGGAGGCTTCCCCTGGGGCCTCTATGTGGCGTGCTGGCCAATGCTCAGTGCCATGGGGGTGCTGGCCGGGACAGATCTCGGGCCTGCCTTTGGGCAGGACGGCTGTACTGCTCCAGTTTCCTCCTGACAGGACGCCCGCACATTGGCCTCTCCCACCCAGGGGCCCCTGGGTAGGCACCTGTGTCCCTTTCTGGCCTGCCCTGCAGCTCACCCTGGCCTGAAATCTCTCCAATGCATCCCCTGCCTCAGGGGTAGAGCCACCTCCCCTGGAGACTTCAGACACCACCAGCCCCTGGTGCCCCAGCCTGCCCTGGACGGCGGACCAGGGCACAGCCCAGCAGACGGAGGGTGCGGACTCACTGAGCACAGGCAGCGGGAGAACAGCAGCGCTGGGCTCTTCAGCGGTGGGCGTGGCTGCGGCACAGACCCAACCCCCAAGGCCCCCCGGAGGCCCCTGAGGCCCCTGAGGCCCCCTGTGGGGTCTGCAAGGACAGGGATCTGCAGAGGGACCTGTGGCTTTTCTGGGGAGCATGTGGTGGGCCGGCCAGAGTGTCCTGGAATGACTAAGGGTTCTCGACACCGTTTCCATCATGGCCTTCCACAACCTGGGCCTGCTGACACTCTAACCTCATGTCCTTCCTCTCCTGTCCGCTCCTCCTGCTGGAACTACGCTCTAGATGACCGGCTTGTTTATTTTCCCCTCAAGTCGACTTTTAATTCTTCTTAGGGCCATGCACGTCCCCAGTGTGGAAAGGCACACAGCACGACGAGGCCTGCAAGCAGTACAAGGACACCCCAGCAGCCCCCTGTTCCCACCCCCCGGGACAAACAGGAATCGAGCGTCTGGTGTGCCGGGCTCTGTTCTGGGCACTGGGGATGCCACAATGTCCTCAAAAGAGCAAGTCCCCCCTCACCCCCACAGCTGAGATTCTAGTGGGACTGCCTGCAACCCTTTTAGCTCTTTCTTCCTTATTTCTCCATCACATGCTTTGATGGCCATTTCTGCCTTTCTTTTCGGTTTTAGACAGTATCTGATAGCTTCCCAGGCTGGAAGGTGAGGGTTCAGTTCTCTTAGACGCGGACCTCTGTGGTTCTCCTCCCCCAGGAGCCCAATCTCATGACCCCAAACTGTGGGGCTACATCAGACTTTGGTGTTTACAATATTGTGATCATGGAAATGCTGTTTCCAGCCGAGCTGCACAGTACTTTATGACTACGTTCTCTATTGTGTGTGTTTTGTTTTGCGGGGGGTTAACTACTGACTTTTGTCCTTTTTGTGTCAAGGTGGGCACTCAGGGGATCCTTCCAAACTGGAGGCTCATGACCTTTGTCTCTGGGAAGTTGGGAGGCATAGTTCACTGCTCCTTTTACAAACTCTTAACTCATTTTGTTTCCATGCCCACCTGTCCCACCCTCCGGGGGACTTGGTGCCTCCCAGCTGAGTGGTTTCTAAGGGTCTGTCAAGTCGGTGGTCTGGCCTGGGGTTGACTCCTCCTCCTCCAGACCTGATTTCACCTTTCTCTACTCTCTAAGTTGGTCACTGTTTGTCTGCTGATTTGCTAGCTTATTGTGTTGTGGATTCCTCTTATCTTATCCTTGTCTTTTTGTCCTTGTGTGTGTCCTAAAGATTTAATTTATTTATGTCATTTTATTATTTATTTATTTTTTTTAAAAAGATTTTCTTTCTTTCTTTCTTTTTTAAGATTTTATTTATTTATTTGACAGAGAGAGATCACAAGTAGGCAGAGAGGCAGGCACAGAGAGAGAGAGAGGAGGAAGCAGGCTCCCTGCTGAGCCCGATGCGGGACTCGATCCCAGGACCCTGAGATCATGACCTGAGCTGAAGGCAGCGGCCTAACCCACTGAGCCACCCAGGTGCCCTATTTATGTCATTTTAGAGGGGTTTTGGGAGGGAAGTCCCATTCGGCTCCCTAAAGATCTATTTTATTTTATTATGTGTCCTAAAGATTTATTTTATTTTATTTATGTCATTTTAGAGGGGTTTTGGGAGGGAAGTCCCATGGTACAATGTCCCCATTCAGTTCATGGTTACTCCAAGTCCCCTTTACGTTTTCCTCTGAGCACCTATTGTGTACCATGGACTATTTTAGGTCAGCTCCTACCCCCTTTCACATGACTCTTTTTTTTTCATCCAAATCTGAGCTCAGACAATACTTCCTCCAGGAAGGCCTCCTTGACTACCCTGTTTAATGGTGCCTGTCTGCCACATCACCGTACTTTACTTTTGTTCATAGTCCTGACATTTTCAAAAGTATTCTATGGATTTACTTCATGGATGTATTGCCTTCCTTCTCAACCTATCCCAGAGGTTTGCTCCATAAGGCAGAGACCTTGTTCCTCAGTACTTAACACGGAGTCAGGCCAAAGTAGATGCTTAGGAAATAAACGTTGAATGGACAGATGGATTTGAGTTTGGGATCTCCAAGAGGCAAGCTTCAGCATGACCTCAGGGAGAAGCTGGTAATGGTCAGAGTTCCCTGGGAATGGAAGACTCTTCTAGGGAGGGAATGAGACCCTTATCATGGGAAGGATGGAAGTTGAGGCTTGGGGATAACTGAAAGGGTATAGAAGCACCAAAGAGAATGGATGCGGGAATCTCTGAGGCCTTGGCTCCAGGTTACTCTGCTACTTTCTAGGGAAGCCAGGTTGCCTTTCAATCCGAAAACAGCTCTTTGCAGGCCGGTATCGGGGTGAGCTCCGGTCACGGAGTCAGAGCGATCTTGACGCACTTCCGCCTCTCTTCTCCGTGGTCTGGCTGGGCGACTTGTTTGTCTCTGTCATTGCACTTGGTGCAAACACCATATGATGGTGATAAGGACAAATCTGAGGTCCTGGATTCGTGATGACAAGCATGAGCCCTTTAGTGAGCTACTTGATACACAGTAGGCTGTTCTGATGATGTGGGTTAACACTCTGGTTTCATTCTTCCTGGCAGTGAGAACTTGTCTTGGGCCTCAGTTTCCTTGTCCATGAGATGAGGCTCTGACCATGCTGACCTGACTGGGTCATGTGAAGTCTCAGCCTTGGAGTGTGACAGGTGTCAATCAACACCCATCCCTGCCTCTTTGGCAGGCAAGACCATGTGTGAGGACCTGGGGACAGAGAGCCTCTGGACTGGGCCCCTGGGCATGTTCCTGGGGGCAGCCGCAGGGTTTCTGAGCATATCCTTGCAGAATATCGGGCTGGACAGACCCAGGGGCTCCATCCGAAACAAGGGCTTGGCATTGTTCCAGAAAGCAGTGGCAGGAGTGCAAGGACAGCTTGTTCTGCTCAAGGGAAGGATGTTGCAGATCATTCAATGGAAGCTCCACAGAAAAAGGCAGGGAAAACTCTGTCTCCGTCTGACAGTTTCAACAATAGTTCTGCCATGATTCACTGCTTTAGACATCTTTTTGGGCCTCAGTTTTCTTTTCTGTTCAATGGACACGGTAATATTGTTATGCCTCTTGCTGGGCTGTCGTGAGCCTTTCTCCACTCCACAACTGTGGAGTGCTGGGGACACTACAGGGACAAAGTGGTTACCTTCCTCATGCACCTGTATCATAGGGAATCCCCAAGACGATGTGTTTAGAGTAGGTGCCCTGCTTTGCTGGCAGAGTCATCAAGCTTGTATAAATTCACCCTTTATACTTGAGAATGGTGGCAATTTAAGTAAGGCAGGTGAGCCCCTGCCTTTCCTCTTGGTTTTCACCTCTGCACACGACGCCCTCGGAGCCCGAGCCCGAGGAGGAGGCACCCACCGACTGCCGTACTCTTCCCCGCATGCCTTCTATAGCCTCGGTCCACGGCTTCCTGCCAGTCCAGTGCTGGGCCCGAAGAAACCAGCTCCAGCTCTGGTATTGCAGGAGTACAGGTTAGACAGAGAGGCAGATAGGGGTGCAGCTGCCGGCAGAGCCGGGGTCCTCCATGAGAGGGCTGGGGTGGAAGAATTGGGATTGTTTGTCAGGGAAAGCCTCCGCATTTTATTTCAGAACTGGGCCTTGAAGGAGGATAGGACTGAATCAGGTGGAGAAGGCAGGGAGGGCATTCCCGGCTAAGGGAACGGCCTTTGCAAACAAAGGTTCAGGGAGGAAAGCTTGGGCTGGGAGTGGCTGCAGTGGGATGGCACCTGGGGAAGCTCCCCGCTTAGGGAGCCCTGGCAGGGTTTGGAGCGTGGCCAGTGCTGTATTTTGGAAGGCTCTCTGGCTGCAGTGTGGAGGAACTGGGGGCAGGAAGCAGAGAGAGGAGGGGGAAGGAGTAGAGGCGATGGCTGATTCTGCCCAGGCCTAAAGTGTCCCACTCACGTCCAGCCACCATGCCAGAGATGGTCACCAGAGGGCGTTGTGTATCAGCAAGCCACGGAGGTCCCTGCCCCTGTCAGGGTGGTGCGCGGACACAGCTGTGCACGTGGACTGAGTCTGTGAATGTCTCTACACCGTCTGGCCATTCCACGTGTGTGTTCACACTTGTGCACCCTGCTGTGTTCACGTGCACATATGTATTTGGGCTCCGTGGACTTACAACGGTGTGAAACGGGGCTTGTGGGGTTTTGATCATGAAGGTAGGTGTGTTGGAGATGTGCCAGAGGTACATATAGAACAGCCTCCCCACCATCTCCCACTACTCCAGCCACAGTTATTCCACTAGAAACCACCTACCTCAGGGCCTTTGCACATGCTGTTCCCTCTGCCTTCATGCTCTTCCACCACATATCTTCTTGACTCCTTCCTCACCTCCCCAGCTCTGTGCTTAAGTCACCTTCCAGTGAGCCTTTTCTTGACCTCCATCTTTAAAAGTATAGTCCCCACACCCAGACACACTCCCAGTTCCTGTCCATCCTTTGTCCCATAGCACTTACCCTCTGACAGAGTATAATGATGTAATCTACACATTTTGTTTGCCTGGTTTGCCCACCAGACCATCATCTCCCTGAGGGAGTTGTGTCTGTCTTGTTCAGTCTTGCACTCTCAGTGCTAGGCACACCGTAAGTGCTCAACAAATAGCTGCTGAATGAATGAATGAGCTTCCCCAATCCTGGATTCTGACCATCCTCTCTTTCCAGTTCTCTGTCATCCCGGCTCCCTCCCACCTCGGCTCACACCCACATCCAAACTCTGACCACACCCTCTTCCTCCTTGCGTCTCAGTCCCCCCCCCCCCTCCGAGTCTACAGAGAGGGGTGTTAACGGACGTTCCTTCTCAGAGTCCGGGCAAGCTGTGGGGACCCCATCAGACTCCCCTTCTGGTTTCTGAGTGATGATGGAGTTGCTCAGCTGTCCCGTGCTCCAGAGAGGCAGAAGGTGGCCGGCAGATGCTGCCGCACCTTGCTCGGAGGAGAAAGAGAGGCTCCGGGGTGGGGCTTCCTCCCCAGGCAGCAAGGCAGCCCTGCATCCCAGACTGGCCCTCACAGGGGGCCCCGTTTGCACCTCCTACCCTTTGCAGGGAGACCCTCTCTGCTTTTCTACTGACCAGCTCCTACCGATTCTTCAAGGGCCAGTCTCAAAGTCACTTCCTCTGAGGAGCCTTCCCTGAGCTCATGCAGGTGGTGTCTGGTTCCTTCCTGAGGCTCTTGCTCATGAATCTATTTATAGCACCCCACATGGAGTTTTGTGATTCTTGGGCTGTCTGTCAGGCTCCCTGCCTAACCGTCAACTCCTCCAACCGAAGGGCCTTGTCTGAGTCACGGGGGTGCCTGGGAGGCTGGCACGAGACTAGAGTCACTCCATTGATGTCTGTGGCATGCTTTTCATGCTTCCTTTGTTCATTCCTCACGTACTTACGAGGCACCTACTACGCACCAGCCCCCGGGCTGTGCATCAGGACTGCAGCAGGGACTGAGCTGGCAAGATTCCTGCCTGGGAAGGGCTGACGGTGTAGAGGGAGAGCTGGATAAAAAAAACAGAACAGATAGGAAAGGCTTCGGTGGCATGAGTTCTGTGCAGAGAATTAAAACTGATTTGGGGACATGGCCAGGAAGGCCTTTTGGAGGAGTTCATTTAAGTGGAGGCCTGCAGGCTGGAAGGGAACCGCCACAGGAATCCTGGGAGGAAAGGGGTTCCAGGCAGAGGAAACAGTGAGGGCGGAGGGCCCGAGGCAGGATGGGTATTGACACTGTTCAAGGGGCAGCACTGAGACCCTCAAACATAACAAGGAATGGAGAGGGCAAGGGGGCGTGTGGAAGTGTGGAAGGCCGAGCGGATGGCAAGAGTCTGAGCCTAGAAAACCTGCAGGACCAGGATTACATTCCTGGTTGGGAGGTAGCTGCTACTGGGTGCCCATTTTACAGATGGATAAGCAGCAGGTCCTGAGGTGAAATGACTGGCCCATGGTCACACGCCCCATTGGGAACAGAGCACTCCACCCACCCAGGAGTGGTAAGGCTGAGATGGCTTCCTGGAGGAGGTAGCCTGCAGTGTATTTGCAAATATTTCCTGGGCATTTAGGAAGTGCCAGGCCTAAGCCAGGGACTCTCAAGCCCGAGCTCACAAGCTAATTTCAGAGAGGCCTCGTTGTCCCCATGGGACAGGTCAATAAACTGAGGCAAGGAGCTGCTCCATGACTTCTAGTAAGTGGCAGAGCTGGCATTTGAACCCATACCTGCCTGAGTCCATAGATCATGACTTTCCACCCACTGCCTGGAAAGGCCGAGCCAGAGACGCAGGAAGAGAAAAATGATAATATAAATAACATATCCCCCTTTCTTATCTCATCAGGCCCTCTCCATCATTGCGTGGGTGGGGACCTGCAGGGATCACCCCTTTTTACAAATGGGCAAGCAGAGGTCAGCACCCCGCACCAAGCATTTCTAGCAGGAGGTGGAATCTGCTTCCCTCATGTGAGGTCCCTGGCAGACCGCACACTCATGCCTGCCCAGAGGCGAAGGGTTGACCCCTTGACCTTTGTCAGGCCCTTCCCACCCTCCCTAGCCTCCCTAGCCCGCAGCTTTCCTTCGGAGTCAGCTGATCTCGGGGCCAGATTGGTTAGTGGCTCCTAAAATCCCCCTACCTCCACGTGGAAGCATAAGAGAGGACTGGCCTATGTGGCCATTATATACTTTAGACAGTCTATATACACAGATGGAGGCCCCACGAGCAGAGAAGATAACCAACGCCCCACCTTACAACCTCCGAGACTCAGTTTCACCGTGTAGGGAAGGAGAGGCAGTAAAGACACCCACCACCACGAACAGCCACGTTTCCTGCTGTCTTACTAGGAGCCACAAAGCTCACCACCGTGACCCACCAGTTCCCGGTGCCCTGCACACGGCGGCGGGCGCTCAGTGGGTGTTGCAGAGCAGGGAACAAATGTGCGCACGCCGGGCATTGTGCTTAAGGGTTGTACAACGTTTGGTGAGAAGGATGGAACATCTACTAAAGCCCGGGTCCCGACCTCTTGCACAGCGCTGCTGTCACAGTCGCTTTTTCACACAGGCGCAAACTGAGGCTCAGGGGTCACTAAACTTGCCCAAGGTCACCGCTTCTGGAAAGTAGCCACGTAGAGATCTGAACCCAGGTCTCGGCCCCGGGGGCGCACTGTAACCCCTCCATGGGACCCCGCCTTCCCGCTCGCGCCACCCCAGCATACGTGGGGTTTTCCCAGGTTACGCACCCTAGGCGGGCGCCCGGAGCGCATTGGTGGGGGGGGGCGCCGCGGGGCTGGGAGAGCGCGGGGGCGGGGCCTAGTGCCTGACAGGCGCGAGGCGGGCTCCGCGAGTCCCGGGCAGTGGGCGCGGCTTGCGTCTGGACAGGCGGCCGGAGGGACCCGGCTCTCGCCTGGGGGGCACCGAGCCGGAGTGGGCCCGGGTTTCCCGGGTGGAGGGCGGGGCTTGACAGACAGAGGAGGAGCCGGATTTGGGGCCAGCAGGGGCGAGGCTTGTGCTTGACAGGCAGGGCAGGTCGGTGTTTGATAGGCAGGGGACGGGCCCCGGAGACGGACGGGCCAGTCGGCGTGCAGGGGCGGGGCTTACGTCGGCGCCGTCCGGCCGGGGCCCCCGCGGCGCTGCCCAGTCTGGCTCCGGCACCGCCCGTCCTGGACGCGTATTTGCCGCCGTCGCCGCCGCCTCAGCTCCGCCGCCGCGCCCGGGCCCCCTGCCCGCAGCCATGAGCGCTCTCCGCCCGGGTAGAGCCCGCCGACCTCTAGATTAGTTCTGCCGCCGCCCCTGGACCCGCCTGCACCATGGAATCGCCCGCCTCCAGTCAGCCCGCCAGCATGCCCCAGACCAAAGGTAGGAACGCCTGATAGGGAGCGCAGCTTGACCCCCCCCCCCCCACCGCCGCGCGCCCATTCGGGCCCGGACTGCGGACCCCGACTTCGGTCTGTGTGATCCCATTCCAGGCCGTCCCGGACGGAGGCAGCATTCCGGTCCAGAATCCCTCCCTCTTCGGGTCTAGACCTCACCTGGGACCTCACCTGGACCCCAGCTGAGGCCTTGGACCAGCTCTCGGGCCCACATTCAGGCTAGGATCTCGTTGTGATGACCCCGCTCCAGATCAGAAACCTCACTCTGACCTCCTCATTTAGGCCTTAACTGCCCCTAGAACAGGAACTCTCCCAACCTGGGTCCCTCAGTTGGATCCAGGTGGGATTCACTCTGATCTGCACCCCGCCCCCACTTCCACTCCCTGGTCCCAGGGCTGTATCCACTCTGGGATTTAAAGGACTCCCCATCCGAGCCCCAGCAGTGCTGCCCTGCTGGGGAATCTCACTGTAACCCCCTCCTACCCCCCCATGTGGGTGCCCTGGCTGTACTCCAGCTAAGAACTCGCTCCTCTCCCCCAACTCTGCCCATCCTTGTAGGCCCCTCATTGCTCCTTCCCTGGCGGGCCTGTGGCCCTGCAGCCTGGTCCCCAGGAACCTCTCTTGGCCTCCCACCCCACCCTAACACACGGCCCCCCTCTCCATCCGCTTCTCCTTGTCTCGACTTGCAAGCTTCTCTCTGCACTTGGAGAGCTCACTGCCTTTTGCACTCCTGTATCTCCAGGGTTGATCCGCACGGGGTTTGTCCCTGCTGCCTCTGGGTTCTGGGCCAGCCGCTAGGCCAAGGGTGCTGGCTGTGCAATGGGCTCACTCTTGTCTTCTCCAAGTAGCCGGCCTTCCTGGAAATTTTTGTGAGGTGGTGGCTGCGGCGGCAAGGCAGCAGGATTTGTCATGCGGGGCGGGGGTGGGGGGTGAAACTTGGAGGGTGAAAGGGGGATTTTGTGTGTGCGTGTGTGTGTGCGCGCGCGCGCACGGAAGAGGGAAGGATGTTTTTGGCATGTTCAAGCCTCAGCAGGCTAGGCTGTGTGAGATTTCCAAACCGGACATAGTTGTAATGAATGGGCTACCTCGTTGCTCTCTAAATCTGCTGCTGCCTCACGCTGGCAGAAGGAGTATCTCTGGACCTCAGTTTCCTTGTCTGTAAAATGGGAGTAATCACACACACCTTGTGTGGTTTTCTGGGTGTGATACGATGCAGCAAATCCTGAAGAGCTTCCAGCAGGCATGGGTGAGGAGGGGAGGAGTGCAGCAGGGCACCTGGCACACAGTAGGTGCTGAGGCAGGCACAGTTGCCCACATCTTGTTACCGTTTTCCTTGTTGGGAAGGCCTCAGTATGTGGGGTCAAGGCCTTGCCTCTGTCTGGGTTGCAGCTGCATATTGTGAGGTGGAGAAAGGTAACAGATGTCACTCAGTGGGCCTCTGCTCAGGGGCTGATCCTACCTCTTTTTCTCTGGAGGAGCCCAGGCACCAGGAGGGCCTGTGGGGTCCTGGGGAGGGTGTGGGTCCATCTCTGCCCCTGTGGCCAGCAGCTGCGGTGGCTGGGGGCCAGAGCCTGGCCGGCCCGGTGGGCAGGGTAATTACGTCTTACGTAAGTGGGAGGCCGGATCCCTGACCATTGCCCAACCACTGTGAGTAACTCAGGAGGCACTCAAGGGGGGAGGCGGCTAGGGAGGGACTTGCACTGCACAGACCTCGTGGAGCTTGGGAGCTGGGAAATCATATGCTTCTCCATTCTGGAGAACCAGGAAATCAGACACTTCTTTTCTCCAGCTTGGGGTCTGTGCCTGGCTTGGTCAGTGCTGTGGGACTTAGGACAGGTCCCTCAGCTTCACTGGGCCACAGTGTTTTCACGGGCAGAAGGAAGAGGATGGAAGCGGTGTTTGTCTTCGAATGCTCTTTCAGCTTTTCCAGGCAGGCAATACCTGACCCAATAAAAGTTGGAATTGTAGAGTTGTGAAAGGAGAGGGGTCCTAGTTGTGAAGGGAAAAGGGAATTTGGGGAGGCACTGTTTGATTCCCATGTGCTGTGTGACTTGAGTCCTGGTGTTGCAGTCTCTGAGCCTCTCTGCAGAGAGAGAACCAAGGTGAATTTCCAGTTTGTGGGTCCAGGTAATAGATGGTGTTGGTGGGTTAGATGGAGGTTCAGGAGCCTCTGCAAGGCTCAGGGACCTTGTCTGCCTCTTTGGGGTCTGTGGAAGGATATGGTGGGGAGCCATAATACCTCCTCATTAAAATCCCGAGACTTGTCACTTATCAAGCTTTTTTTCATGTTCCATGTTCTCTCCCATTCATTCCTCCCAGCACCATTTATAGATGGGGAAACTGAGGCTCAGAGGTGGTTAGTGCCTTGCCTAGGGCTCATAGAGTTGTGACAGGTGCAGCTAGGGCTCTGTCCACGACTGTATATCTCCAGAGGTCTCCCCAGTGCTCCTTTATGTTCCATTCTGTGCTGAGCTGGTAGGACCCACCCTCCCTGCACCCCATTATCCTAGCTGTTGGGACGTTCTGTTATGCCTTGAATCTGGGTCCTCTCCAGGGCTAGCCTGACCTGGCACAGGGCCTGAGCTGGAGGTGATGCCTCTTGTGTGCGCAGCCCTTTACAGTTGGGACATTTTATATTCATCCAGCCTGACCCATCTGACAGATGAAAAACTGGGGCCAGACAGGGGGAGTGGCTGGACTGAGTGCACAGAGCTGGGATTCTTAGCGGGGGCCCTCCCCATCCTGGGCCCAGGGCCTTCCAGCATCGTGCTCTTCTCCACCTTCTCAGAGGAATCTGAACAAAACAGGGCGTGGTTGGTACTTGACCTTAAGGAGATTTACCTTTGAGCTTCAGCTTTGAGCTTCCTGCCTCACAGCTGGTGTCCTGCTCTGTGCTCCATGCCACAGGCCTGGGGAGTTTTCCATGAGTCTTTGAGGCCCCAGGTCCCTCAGCCCTGCAGGTTTTCCCCCAGCCTCCTTGCCCACATGCCATCTTTGGCTGGAGTCAGAGGCCAACGGCAGCTGGCGCTGGGGCCAGTGGTCAGGGGCACATTTGCTTGGCGTGGTTTGGGTCTGCTGCTTCAAGCCACATGTGTCCTTGGGGGTACCGTATGCATCCTGTCACCGCCCGCCCGCCCATGCAAACGTGTCATGGTTGATCTTCGCATGGCTCCCGCTGCCCAGTGGGGACACTGAGGCTTCAGGAGCACTGTCTGTGTCCTGGCCCTGCCTGCCGTGACTACTGTCCCCCTCCCCCAACCCCCCATCCAGTCCCGTTCCTGCTGTCGGAAAGACTGGAGGGTGACACCTTAGGGACTTCCCCCACCCCTGGTGTGACGCACAGGAAACTCTCTATCAGCCAGCCCATGGCTCCAGGCCTGAAAGGAGCAAAGTTCTCAGTTGCCTGTGTGGGGAGAAGGCTGGGGCAGCAGGAGGCTTCCGGTGGGTGAGTCAGCGGGCACTGGGTGCTGACTCACCCGCCGGGCATGCCAGCCCAACTGGCTGCTGCTTAAAGGGGCGATGCCTGCTGCCTGGTGGGTTGGGAGGGGGGCTGTGAGCCCCGGCCTTGCAGGTCAGCATAGAGTCCTCAGATGGGCATCAGAGGTGGCCCCCTTCCTGGACGTCAGACTAGGTTGGGACCTCTGGGCAGGCCTTCCCCGGCTCTGCTCCCGCCCCGCCCAGGAACTTCCTCTGTTAGGCAAGAGCCCTGCTTCCTCTTGTTCACAGAACAGAAGCAGGTGGCGGTGGCCATGCACCGCCCTTGCCTAGGGAATCCTCTGGTCTGCTGGGGGCTCTGGGAGGTTGGGGAGGAGAGGTGGTATGCGGTCGGTCTGAGCTCCTGCGGTGGAGAGGTGACCGTGGTCCAATTTCAGGGCAGGCTCTTTTGCTATGTGATGTTGGCAAAGTTACATTCACTGCGCTCTGTGAATGATTGCAGTGCCCTGGGCATGGCCCACCTATCCCATGAGAGGCCTCAGCTTCCTCATCTGCAGACTGGGAATAGGGACTTTTCCTGCCTGTCTGGCTGGCAGCCACAAGGATGGATGCAGACAGCCTCCTTCCAGTCTTGCTAAGTGTTAGGTAGTAGGCCAGCCAGATTGGCCTCAGTCCCCAAAGAACCTCAGCTAGACAGGAAGGAGGTGCAGGGAGTAGACAGGCCTGTGTTCAAATTTTGACCCCCTTCACCGCTTCCCGACTTCCTCTTGTGCCCTCTCTGACCTTCGGTCTCCTTTTCTGTAACGTGGGAGTGAACACTCCTCCCTTGCAGGGTGGTGGTAGAGATTGGAGACAGTGTCTGTCTAATGTGTGGCATCTGTTATTATGTTCTTATTGTTATGGTCATGGCTGGTTATTTGGCGATGGGTGAGTAAATAGAACCCTGGACTCTGGAGATGGGCTTGTAAGTCCTGTGACACGAGGACTCTGACGCTGGCTGCAGGATCCTGCAGGGTCCTGTAATGTCAGCTACAAGGTACCAGGCTCTTTCCCCACTGGTCCACAGCTGGAGCTGGGGCCTCCCATTGCCTCTTGGGCCTTCCTGGGGAGGCCTGTGGGGAACAGAGGGGACTGGGGCAGGCCTCTTTGCAGGTCTGCTCTCCTGAGCACAGGGGAGTGTGGGGTGGGGAATCAGGAGGACAGGCCAGTCCCTCAGTTGGTAGAACTTCACGTGTCAGGTATGGTGCTGGCTGTGGGGATATTGGGGTGAGCAAGGAGCACCCTGACTCTCAAAGAACTCTGCCTAAGGAGCAGAAAGAGGTTTTGGAATCCAGATCCAAGGTCAGGTATGTCCGTGGATGGGGGTCAGGTGAGAGGGAGCAGTTGGGTTGTGGGTCCAGGCTGGGTGCAGGGCCTTGGCAGCCATGCAGAGTATTTTCATGGTCTCAGGTGGGGTGCTCTGTGTCTCTGTTTGTCCCAGAGGAAGAACGCTGGGGTGGCACAGAAGACGCCGTGCACAGAGCCCTACCCCCCGGCCGGATGGGGTGATGAGGCAGGCCTTGAGCTCAGCTCCTGAGGTTGGGGCTTACAGCCCTCTGGGGACCATCCTTCTCCACATGGCCCACATGAGTCAGGCTTGCTTGCCCGGCTGCTTCTGTCCATGCCCTCCCTAGCACTGAGCATGGAAACCCCAAAAAGCTTCATATAAAAGGCATGAAGAACTTACAGGGCTGGGCAGTGGCAGCCTGGTAGGTTGCCTGCAGCTCACAGACAGCAAGCCTGGGAGCTGTGTCCAACTTGGGAGAGGGTCATCAGGCTCACCCTGAAGGGCTATTGTCCCCCTTTCCCTCCTGAGAGGTCCCTGTCACCTCTCCCTGCCCCGAGGGTCCCTTTCTGGGGTGTCACGGCTGAACTGGCATTCCAGGGGCTGTCCTGGCTTCTCTGCCCTTCTCCCAACTGGTGCCCTGCTCCTGGGTGGCTCAGCATTGACCCTGTTGACGCCTCTGGGCTGAACCCCAACCTGGCAGGTGGGGTCTTCCATTCGTTTTAAACTTTTCAATTGAAGTATATCACAGACCCCCAAAACATATATAAAATGTACCTCTGTATTTTAATGAGTAAAAATAAAATGAAATCTGTGTACCCAATACCCAGCTAAAGAAATCGAACATAACTGTACCCCAAAGCCCCTCCCAGAATTGTGCCTCCCTAACAACTGCCCTGACTTTTGTATTAAACTTTTTTTAAAGATTTTATTTGAGATAGGGGGAGTGAGGAGAGTGAGAAAGCACAAGCGCAGGGAAGGAGCAAAGGGAGAGGAAGAGGCTGACTCTGCCGAGCGGGGAGCTCGATGTGGGATTCGATCCCAGGACCCTGGGACCATGACCTGAGCTGAAGGCAGATGCTTCACCGACTGAGCCACCCAGGCGCCCCTGTATTAATCACTTCTTTATTGTTTTTTGAAATTGAGTTCTAATGTACGAGGGGCATAGTGACGCTCACCATCCTTCAGAAGGGGGCCTACACTGCTGTGGTGGTGGGGAGAGGCTGCAGCCAGCTGGCTGGGTTCACGGCCATCTCCTGCACTCACGAGCTGTGGGGCCTCAGTCTGTATGATGGGAACGATCCTAGAACCTAAACGGCAGGGTGGCGGCAAGGGCTCAGTGCACTGGTGTATGCAAGGGCTGAGTATGGGGCCGGCCCAGAGCTAGTGTGGCTGAGTGTGGACAGCTGTCCTTGTTACTTCATGTGGGTCTGAAACTCCTGGGCTGACTGTGCGGGGCTCAGCCAGTGTAAGGGGAACCTGGTAGCTCTTGACTTTCCTCCTCCGCGTCACTGTGCTATTGCCACCATCTTCTGTGGTGCGTCCTCAGGATCACGCAAGCCAGTGGGTGGGAGGTGACCTGGTAGGGGCCTTGGGTGTCAGGGGAGATGTGGAGAGCTGAGGAGCGTTTCTGTGCGCCACTAAGTAGGGGCTGGCGGTCGGAGGCCTGCCCGAGACTGCTGTGGGTGTGGGGCGGGGGGATGTTCTCTGCCCTCCCTGTCCTTCAGTGTGTGTGTCTTGGTCTTCCACTTCACCTCCTGCCTCCATACTAGTGGCACAGCATGCTCTGGCCCGTCTGCCTGGGGCAGACCCCGGGGTGGTGCGGCGGGGACCCTTGCTGGGTGAGCCTGTGCGCGCTCCCGGGGGGAGGGGCTGCTTCGAGGCCCAGCTCTGTGCCACCTCCCTCTGTGACCTCCTGGGTGAGTGTTCTCATCTGAACGGAGGGAATGAAACACCTCTGCTGTTAAGAGTGGGGAGTGATGCGATCTCTCCAGTTCAGGGACGCCTGTGTGCTCATTTAATGCTGAATTAGAACCTGAGCTACGTATTGGCCTTTTTACCATCAAGAATACATTTTAGGTCTTCTACACAGTGAACCCATGTTTTATAAGATTTTGTTTCGATGCCAATGATAATAAAAGCAAGAATGGCCTTTGTTAAGGAAAGGGGCTTTTACCATTTTGCAGGAGCAGGCGTGTGGGGCCCGGCAGTGCCTCCTGGTGGCCTGGGTGACCTCCCAGTGGCCCCAAGTGGTGACCTGTGAGAACTTAGCCCACTAGCCTGAGCAAGAGGAGTATCCCATCTCCCTGAGGCCCTGGGAAGGTTAGATGTCACTCCAGGAATATTCCTCCCTAGGCATAGGCTCTTGAAGCCCGGGATCTGCAGTCTGGGGGTTCACTTGGCAGTCTGGGGCCCAACTTGGCAATGGAAGGCCTTGCGGCCAGGGTGGCCACTGATCCGACCCGTTTTGTGCCAGACACTTCCTGCGCAATGTCTCATTCAGCTGTTGTGGTTACCCAACAACATGGGGTGTCGTCAGCTCTCCGTCTGACAAGTATACTCGCCTCGAGGGGGGAGTGACTTGTCCAAGGTCACACAGGTCTGTCTGAGGTCTGTCTTAATAACCCCTGACTCTGGCTCACCTGTCCTGGAGATCAAGGTCATTGAACTCCCCAGGACATCTGGGAGGAAACAGGCTCAGGGAGGAGGTGAGCTTGCCGGTGGTCACACAGCAGCTCAGCAGCTCAGGTCTCCTGATACCATAGCCTGTCCTTCTGCACTCACTGCCTATTGTCCTCTACCACCGTGGTGTGGCAGATGGTCTCGTGGCTGCAGATGAGGTATGTGGAGCCAGGATCAGGGAGCCTGAGAGGTTGGGGGTCTGTGTTTGAGTGCCGGCATGGGACTCTGCGCAAGTCTCCAGGTCCCTGGCCTGCAAGTCTGCAGTGGTTGGCCTCTGGGGCACCATCCAGGGCTGAGCAAATCCTGCTGAGCACCCCCAGGAAGGATGCCAGCGAGCCTGGCTCCCCGTTTCACAGGGAGGAGGAGCCTGAGGCCCAGACCTGCAGCGGCCCCAGGCACAAGTTTCCACAGGGCTTCTTTCTTCCTTGTTCTTGCATTTAAATTCCTTCCATGGAACCAGCTGACACTGCATGTGGTTAGGAAAATCTCAAAGGTGCAGGAAGGTGGTCTGTTGCTCCTTGGACTCCTCTGTGAAGAGACCGATGTTCTCTCTCTCTTGAAATCTGCACGCCACCTCCTGCGTGGAGAGTGCTTAGCATGTCACCCTGCCCAGGGGCCCGCTGGACCCTTGCCGGTTCCCGGGGTGGTCTCTTTGTTTTACAAACCCTGCCTCAGTGCCGTCCTCTGGAGAGTGGAGAGCCTGTTGTCCCCACTGCCTGGGGCTGCTGCAGTGGTCCACGGAGACAGGAGACGGGATCCGAGGCTTAGCACTGGCCAGGCACACGACAGGTGCTCAGAGATGTTGGCGGTGCTATGTTCTCTCTCTCTCTGGCGGGAGTTCCCCGAGGTGGGCTTCCTGGGTCGGTGGGTGCTTCGATAGGGCCGAGGTGTCTTCACGTTGGTGGCCCTGTGAGCTCACACAAGTACCGGCCCCATGGGGCCAGACTCTGTGCCTCGGGGTCCCACACCCCAGCTGGGAGCAGGCCTCCCACCCCACACCCTCCAGTCGTGTACCCCCACCCAACCCCGTGCGCTTCTCCCCTGCGCCTGACCCTCTTGGCGCTAGAACTTTCCTCCTCCTCGCCCGCTGTGTGTCGGCCTTAGCTCAGATCCCACCTCAGAAAGGTCCCCGTCCCTGGCTTATAAACATTACACCCATGGGCTTTGTCTGTTACTTGCTGTTTGCCTGTGGTCCTGGCTCTCCCGTCAGCCCTGGGTTTGGCCCTGGTGCATTCTTGGCCGTTGGGGCTGGGGGTGCGCTGGGAACTGTGGAGCAGCATCTCCGGCCCTGGCCTCCTGGGTACCAGTGGCATTGCCAACAGTCATTGCCGCTTGTCTGAGGTGGGAGCCTAACAGTGGTGGGGCGTGGGCAGGGGCCCGGCTGCTCATTGTCCAAGGGGCGTGCACTGGTGGGGGGCGGGCAGGTGCAGAGTCCTCCCCTCCTGCTCTGTGGATGAGGAAGACCCTGAGAGGTGGAGGGAAGGGGGTTGTCAAGGGCCTCAGATGCCAGGGCCTGCCCCGGGGGGCCAGCACTTAGCCGGAGAGAGGGCAGGGCCAGGGGGTTGAGGGGCCCCCACCTGTAACCTGTTGCTCACCTGTGGGGTGGAGCCCACAGCGCCCTTGGCAGGTGCCACATGCTTGGTGTTCGGTAAGTAACAGAGCCCTTCATCTGCTCTAGGATCTTGGGGACAGGGCGCCGCAGTGCTAGGGATCCAGCTGGCCCCCTGCCTGGGGGAGGCAGGTCTGTTCTCGCTCCCCACCAACACTTGGTGGCGGTGGCCCCTGAAAGCTCCCCAGAGGCCTCCTGTGGGAGGGATGCCACGGGGTGGAGACTCCAGCCTCAGACATAATGTGGGCCTGAGCACCCAGCCCTGCCATTCGGCTCACCGTCTCTGAACCTCAGTGGTACTGTCTGTGAACTGGGTGCCCTGAGCGCTTTACCTGGACTCGAGCACAGACCAGCAGCTGGGGCTGGTGTGAGGTCTGCAATGATCGGAGATCACTGGGGTCAAGTGGGGGTGTGGGCTTTGGCTCATGAGACCCCCCGACACCAGCTGTGTGTTCGCTGCCTGTGTGGCAGGAGTAGCTGGGCCCAGTTCATCTTTCTCTGAGGGACCTGCATAGGATAGAGGCGACAAGCTAAGTGCGGCAGGGGCTGGGAGGGGGCATGGCAGCCTGGGGCCGTCTGGCCTCCCACATCTGCAGGGCTGGCCCAGACACTCAGGGCCTAGGACTTCTCTAGTGGACAGCTTACCAAGCAACCAAAATACCCCAAAGGTGTGTGTGTGGGGGGTAATAAATTGGGAGCAGTTGGTGTTGCTTTTGTCATTGGAAATCAGGGGTTGCGACCCAACAGGACGACATGTGGGGGGCTCCCTGTGTGTGTGAAGGCCCCCGCAGCGTCTGTGGTGAGGGACGCACCACCCCTCCCCCTCCCACCGTGGACGGACCCTGAGAGCAGGTGGTACTGTCCAGTCTGTTTCCCTTCTCCCCGAGGCCTCAGGGTAGGGTTGACACAGGGGGTGGGGAGACCCCTCTCTCAGGCTTTCTGTTGATGTTTGGTCTTTGGAGCTACACAGACCTGTCTTTGTGTCTGCTCCCTACCAAACACTCACTGTGTCACCGTGGTCAAGCCACACCTCTTCTCTGATCCCCCTTGGTACCACAGGTACAAGAAAACACTTTCCTGTACAGAGTGGCTGTCTGGGGCTGAGGGCCTAGTGTTATTTGGGGTCCTCCGGGTTTCCAGATGGCTCCGTCTAATCTTTGCCTGTCAGGCACCACCACAGTGTGGCCCTGATAGCTTCGGAGGACACGCCTGGTAACCCGAGGCTCACCGTGGGTCCATTATCCCCATTGCACAGTTGATCTCTGACACCCAGAGAAGTTAAGGCACTTGCTTGAGGGCATACAGCTAGGAAGAGGCAGAGCTGCAACTTGAACCCAGGCTGCCCGACTCGAGTCAGTGCCCATAAATGTTTTCTTAGCTGCCCCTGAAGTAGTGACTATAGAACCATGACTTGTGAGACGTGACAGAAGCGAAGCCAGTGGGACACAGTGAGAGGCAGGGACAAGGGAGCTTAGCTGGAGTGATCAGGAAAGCCGCTTTGACTAGGCAAAAGGTGAGGATCATATACCAGCAGGGATGGAGCTGCAGGGAAGAGCGCTCTAGGCAGAGGGAACAGAATGTGCAAAGGCACTGCGATGGAAGAGAAGGCGGCTCATTTAAGGAATGGTGAGTGGGAGGAGATGAGAGCAGGGCCAGGCAGAGGTAGGAGTTGTGGGAGTCCGGGGTGCCTCTCTTTGTGGTCTTGTCCTGTCGGTCAGTAGCCGAATTCCTTATTCTCTGCCTGTGGTGGTGTTGAGAGGTTGGAGAGGGCCGAGGACACACAGAAGCCTGGCACTGTGCCCACCGGTGCCAGAGGCCCCGCAGGCTGAGGCTGGCAGGCTTGTTGTGGTTTGCTCGTGGCTGCCCGTGAACCTTTGTTTGTTGTGGTGACGGTCGTCATATCGGGCCCACACCTGGGCAGCCCTGGGCCGCCTGGCCATCTGGGCCCAGCACTGACGTGAATGGCAGACAGTGGCGGTGGCCGGTGGCCTGTGGCCCGTTCCTGAGCTGTCTCCAAGATGGCCTCACCCACTCCCTCTGACAGCTGGGGAGCTGCTGCACGGAGCCCGTGTCCCTGGCAGGCAGATAGGTGAGAAGGCCAGGACCCTACTCCTTCTTCCCACCCAGCCCATGTGCTTGGAGCAGCCTGTGTCCCGCCCCAAGCCCAGAAGGAGGAGCATGTGGGAGATCTCATGTCCTGAGGGCCTCGCTCCTCTTTCACCCACCTGGCCTGGCCACACGCAGAGAGGCTCCCTTGACTACTAGGGAAACTGAGGCCTGCTGAAAAGGGGCCCGTCTCATGACATTTGCAGATCCTAGGGTGGGAGATGGGTGTGCAGGTTAGGGCCAGAGAAAGGTTAGGGAAGGCCAAGAGCAGGTAGTGTGGGGGGATGTGCTGTGAGCCCCAGGAGACCCCCTAGTGGATTGGTTTTTTGTTGTTGTTGTTTTTTAGGGTTTTATTTATTTATTTGACAGAGGGAAGGAGAGAGATCACATGACCACACACGCAGGGGGAGCAGCACAGGGAGAGAGAGAAGCAGGCTGCCTGCTGAGCAGGGAGCCCGATGTGGGGCTCAGTCCCAGGACCCTGGGATCATGACCTGAGCCGAAGACAGATACTTTTAACGACTGAGCCACCCAGGCACTCCTGGATTGTTCATTTTTTAACATAAAATATTTTACTTTCTGGTTACAAAAAGCTTCAAGTGAAGAGTAAAAGCTCCCCATAATTCTCATTACATAGGGTGGCTTTTTTCCAGCTTTGTGCAGAGGCTTGTAATAACTGTAGTGGCCTGTCGTGGGCCATCGTATAGGGCTACCTGCTGTGCCCCAAGCCTGTGCCGAGCACCTCGTAGATGATCCCACCCTGCAGGGTGGCATGCGCTTACCAGAGCACTGCTTCGAAGATAGAGGACTTGAGGGGCCGAGAGAAGGGTACCATGCCAGGTCTCATCAGGGGTCGGAGCTGGACTAGCTCAGGCTGCTGCATTGTCACATGCAGCATTAGCAATGCTGGCCTGGCCAGTGGCCTCCTCAGGCCTTGGGGCCTGCAGCCCAGGGCCCCTGCCCCCGCCACCAGGGGTCAGTGATGACTTAGTCTGACCCAGGGGCAGCATGGATGTGGCCTTAGGAACCCACGGGCCTGGATACCTTGCCTTTTCTGTTTTCTTCTTGTCATGCAGAATGTGCTGGGCCCTGGGAAACCCAGGGAAGCGTCTGGGTCCCTGTTCAGCAGATGTCACAGAGCTCTCTGTGGGGAGTACAGGAGGCCGGTCCCTCCTCCTACGGGGAGAAGCTCCCAGCAGGAGAGGGCGCCAGGAGTGGCTGACCTGGCCCAGTGCAGTCTCCGAGTCACCAGATCTGGGAGCATCTCCCCCTGAGTCACCATGCAGCATCTTAGTTCCCTCCAGTAAAGTAAGGCTAAGAACTCCAGGGTTGTTGAAACATCTGGAATAGATGGGAAGGGCCATTTGTGTGGCCAGCAGGCCGTTGCTGGAGGAGAGAGAGACCCACTATGCCCCTGAGAGCTGGCCACGTTGTCTTATCTGTAAAATGGGATGAAAACACCTCACACAAGGGCACCTGAGTGGTGTGGTCGGTTAAGCGTTTGACTCTTGCTTTCAGCTCAGGTCACGATCTTGGGGTTGTGAGATTGAGCCCCAGGTCCGTTCTGCGCTCAGTAGTACTTGGGATTCTCTCTCTTTCTCTCTCACTTTGCTTGTCCCCCCTTGTGTGTGCACACTCTCTCTCTTTCAAATAAATAAATCTTTAAAAAATCCAAACGATGGCCACATGCCTCACACGGGAGCTCATGATTACGCAGCTGGTCTGCCCCGGCGCCGGGCGAGCGGTGGTGGCGCCCAGTGGGTATTATGTGTGGAAACTTGTTTTGTGCGGCCCCTGGGTTGTTCCCGGACAGGCCTGGGCTTGGGGGCAAGTCGCGCTGATGCCAGCAGGGTGCTGTTCTAAGTTCTCTAAAGATCACTACCATGTAGGTAGTGATCATTTGTCTGGTTGAGGATACGGGGGCTCAGAGAAGACTGGGGACTTGCCGAAGGTCTCTAAGGGGCAAAGGTGGGATTTGAATTTGGGACAGAGGAAGCGTATGATTCGGCGACAGACGTACTCCAAGAGCTGGGGCCAGCGTGGGGAGAGCAGGGCTCCCACTGGCTCTGGGGTCGAGGACAGTGCCATTGCAGCCCTGACTTGGCAGTGGGCATGGGGCCACCTGGGTCAGGCCCTTGGGCTGCCAAGGGCTAGGCAGACCTCCCTCAGAGCAGGCATCTGGGGCCTTGGGCGGCTTCCGTGGGGAGGAGGTGCCTGCCTACACCAGCCCCAGGGCTCAGCCCACCCACCCCCATGCAGATCCGGGACTCTCTTCCCACCAGGGCTCTTCTGTGTCAAGTCATCTAGCTCTGAGGACAGCTGGGGCCAGGCCTCATCTCCCCAGCAGCAACAACAACCCTATCCCATCCCCTGACGGTAGTGTCAGGCCCTGCCTGGCTGCTGGGTCCAAGTATGTGGGCCTCCAGGCCAGGGGCACATGGGGCACTGAGGTCATGCAGCGGGATGTGGTGTAAGCTGGATGTGAACCCAGTTCAGAGGTGGCTTCCGGGGCTTGTGCCTCCCAGTGTGCCGTGCATGCTCATGGCAGGTGGTGCGGGGCCCCGGGCAGCTCCCACTTCCTTCATCAGGGGCGGTGCGTGAGGTGGGCGGGGAAGGCAGAGCACATAACAGGGCTATGCCTGGGAGGTGGGAAGGACACTCCCGCAGGAGCTGGCAAGTGGTCTGCATGGTTTTGGGGACTTAGGGTCAAGTGCCACCTCTGCCACCTGCATTCTCAGTGACCTGGGAAAGTTACTTCCTCCTCTGGACAGTGGAGCTCCAGAGCCGGGGCCATGGACTCAAGCCAGCCTCGGTCTTCCCCCGTGGGTCTGGATGTGTCCCGCCCTTGCTCTCCTGCCTGTAAGGTGCCATGGTGGCCTCTCTGGAGGGCGGCCCCCACGGAAGCTCCCTCCACCGTGCCCAGCGCCGCCGTGTCCAGCACTCCGGAGCGTGCACTCTGCTAGCACGGCTGCACGCTGGGCTCCTGGCCACCGCTCTCAGCCAGCCCCGGAGCCATGGGCATGCGGTCTTGGAGAGGTGCAGCCCCTCTCCCGTCCTTAGGAGACTGCCTGGTGCCCTGGGAGGGAAGTGCCTTCCGGCGGTGCTCCTGGAAGGGGCGGCAAAGGCGAGAACTTTGGGGGAGGGGGCGGCGAGCAATAGGCAGCAGTCTTCGGTCAGTAGCTCCCCAGCCCGCATCTGGTCCAGACTTCCCAGCCGCCCCTGAGAGGGGCCTCTGCGGTCCCGATGACAGATGGGGAAAGGGAAGCTCTGAAGAGGGGCGGGCAGCAGAGCTGGGACCTGAGAGGAGCTCTGTCTGCCTCCGAGGCTTTCCAGCTAGGTTAGCGCCACAAGTGGGAGCAGGAGCTGGGTCAGTTTGCTAGCACCTCGGGCTGGGGGCTGCCAGACGCTTCCTGCCTGATGGTCCCAGAGGCCAGGAGTTCCTCAAGGTGCTAGTGGGCTGGTTCCCTCTGAGGCTGTGACGGAGGGACCCGTTCCAGGCCTTTCTCCTAGCTTCTGGATTCCTTAGGGATTCCCTGGCTTGCAGATGGCCATCTTCCCCTGTGTCTCCTCACATTCTCCTCCATCTGTGCGTATCTGTCTCTGTGTCCAGCTTTCTCCTTTTCTAAAGCCACCAGTCCTGCTGGACTAGAGCCCTCCCTCATGACCTCATTTTTAACTTGATCATCTCTGTAAAGAACCCATCTCCAAACAGGGTAACACCCTGAGGTACCAGGGCTTAGGACTTCAACACATGGGGTTTCTAGGGGCACTGTTCAGTCCTTACCAGGCACTTAGGACGCAGGGCTTTTGCAGGGGGTGGGAGCACAGGCCCTGGCGAGCACTTTGGCTGCTGGGACGTGGCCCTACTCCCTCGGGGCGTGCCCAGTGGTAGCCTGGTGTGTGCCCCAGGGGGGCAGATCTGTGATGGAGTGAGCTTCCTTGGAGGTGTGCTCTGGAGAAATCTTGGGCGGCTGTCGGGTGACTGCCTGAGGCCAGCTTCCGGGAGGCCCTGTGGGGCTGGAGCCAGAGATGTCCCTGTGCCCAGAGATGTCCCTGTGCCCAGAGGCACCAGGCCCCTCAGAGCACTGCCCACACTGACTGATCCTCAGCATCTGTAACTGTGCTCGGGGCCTCTGAGGGCAGGGGGCCGGAATCATCTCTGTCCCCAGGTCTGTCCCCAGGGGATGTTGACAGACTGAGCGTTGACCAGGTGCCTCACCTCTTTGTTTTAGGGAAAGCCAAAAGGAAGAAGGACTTACGGATATCCTGCATGTCCAAGCCGCTCGTGCCCAACCCCACGTGAGTCTGTCTCAGTTTCTCCCCTGGCTCAGCCTAGAGAGGCTTCCCGGAAGGGGTCGAAAGGAGGGGAGCAGGCAGGGGACAGCCTGTCCCAGAGAGCACCTCCTATGAACTAGGCCCTGGGGGCGTGGCCACGGGGGCTCACAGGTGTCACACGTCCATTCTGCATCCCCTTCTCGCCCACCTTGGGGATGGAAGGGTGAGGCTCTGGCCATGTCTGTGTGACCACGCCTTGTATGTGACACCGCGGGTGCCTGATGACAGACTGGGTGCCGTGAGGAGCACCACGGCCCGCAAGCCGCCTCGCGGGCACAGGATGCGTCTTGGGCTCCTAGGCCAGGCTGGTTTGCTCCTTCTCTTGGGCAAGGATATGCTGCTTTCTGAGGCTCATGGGGTCCTGCTTTTCCCCCCACAGACCCCCCCGGAACCTTGACTCCCGGACCTTCATTACCATCGGAGACAGGGTAGGTGCCGGCTGCACACCTGGGGCGGGGCCTTCATGGGTTAGAACCTCAGCGTTTGCATCTGACAAGTGGGCCTAAGCTGACTCTGTAGGGCCACTGGGAGGTGGCTGTGGGCGGTGGGCAGAACTGGGCTTTGGAGAGGAACCTCACTCCCCAGACGTTAGCTCTTTGGCCCTGGGCTGCCCACCCTTAGGCCCTCTCACCTGGAATGGGGAGAGTCGGCCTGCCTCCTAGGGCTGGAGAGCCAGAGCTGTCATGAAGTTTCCTGATCTCAGAGTTGGGGTCCTGGGGCTACCAGTGCTCATGTCACCTGTGGGAATGGTGCATCAAACATGGGGACTCCTGGCTCTAGCCTCAGAAGCAGCACCAGGTGTGTGCCTTGCACACACACCTGCTGATGGCTTGCTCCCCAGCGATTGAGATCCTGGCTGGAGACTGTGGTTCCCCCACAGGCAGAGACCCACTGTGGAGGCCTCTCCGTAGCTGACAGCCCCCCTCTCCTCACACCAAGGCTCATTCCCTCCTGACACTTGTCAGTGGGTGACGTTTAGCTTTCTCGTCTGCCGGACAGCAGAGGGCATGAGGGAGAGCAGGAGGCCCAGGGCCATACTGCCTGCTGTGAAAGCAAGAGCTTCGTTCTGTTCTTTCTGTCTCTAGTGCCTGAAACCGGAATGTGCACATAGTGGGGACTCCACAAATACCGGCTGAATGAATGATTCCGTCCCAACCCCTGAGTGGGGTGGGGAGCAAGAGGGAAAGGGCCTCTCTGGAGCTCCCTGTGCCAACTGGGGGCATTTTATAGGCGGTCATATTTATGCCATGTGATCGTCTTGAATGCTGCTGTACCCATTTTACAGAGAGTGGTGTGAGTCTGAGAGGTGGTGTGACTTGGCCCAGGTCACACAGCAGAGGGTGGTTGGTGTAAGATCTGAGCTCAGATCTAACTGACTGGCTGTTTCCTCTCTGCTGCCCCTGCACTCTCCTGACTTGTGGCTTCTCTTTTATCTGTCCCCCAAGAACTTCGAGGTGGAGGCCGATGACCTGGTGACCATCTCGGAGCTGGGCCGTGGAGCCTATGGGGTGGTGGAGAAGGTGCGGCACGCCCAGAGTGGCACCATCATGGCCGTCAAGGTACACAAGGGCTCCACCTCATCCTGCCCCACGCAGCCCGGGAGCTTGGGGACACTTGGGTGGGCTTCCTGGAGGAGGCACAGGGGCTGAGCCTATAGTATGGCCCGTCGGTACCCATTGGAGCGCCTAGTCCTCCTGCGAAGGGATAGGGGGTGGTCGCCCTCTGCCGCATGGCCCCTGACCGTAGCCCTCTGTCCTGCAGCGGATCCGGGCCACCGTGAACTCACAGGAGCAGAAGCGTCTGCTCATGGACTTGGACATCAACATGCGCACAGTCGACTGCTTCTACACTGTCACCTTCTACGGGGCCCTCTTCAGAGAGGTGCGGCCCTGGTGCATGGGTGGGTGGGAGGTGGGGGCTGGGCTGCAGGGAGGAGCACAGGCTGCCCCACCCCACCTTCCCTCTGCACACCTGCCCCTCTCAGTCTGGCTGCCCCACTGTCTGCTGTTGCTCACTCGGGGACCCCAGGAGACGTTTGCCAAGCGCCGCTGTGTGCCAGGTGCTGGGCACCAAGGGAGTGAGACCACACGTGCAGTGTTCTTGAGAGCTTTTTCCCAGGACCCATACTGCCTGGTGACCCTGCTTCCTGCCTCTGTTTCCTTGTCTATGAAATGAGGCCAGTGATTGTATCCACCTCCCAAGGTCACATAAAGATACAATGATGTGACCCAGGGCCTGGCACTCAGTCGGTCTTGGGGGTCACCTGCTTGCTTCCCTGGCGTCCAGGCTG
This sequence comes from Mustela erminea, assembly GCF_009829155.1. Classification (NCBI taxonomy): domain Eukaryota; kingdom Metazoa; phylum Chordata; class Mammalia; order Carnivora; family Mustelidae; genus Mustela; species Mustela erminea. The sequence continues at coordinate 11,834,651 of NC_045631.1, read as the reverse complement.
GCATGGTGGGGTTCTGAGTAGGGGCAGCCAAGGAGGTGTGCAAGGGTCTGGTTCTTGGTCTGTGGGCAGCACTGGTTGTGGGATGAGAGAGCAATTGGGGGTGATGCCAGGGATTGTGGCTTGCTGCAGCTGAAGGATGGCCTTCTGCTAGATGCTCCCTGGTAGACAGTGGGTCTACCAGGTCCCCAAGTGTGCCGGGTCCGTGCCTCCTCACCCTTGGCTCATGTGCTAAGCACCTGGTGTGTGCCAGGGGCAGGCTGCCGGTCCCCTTGCTGCGGGGGGGCAAGACACAAACCTGCGCCTCGCTGCATGCTGGGTCAGAGTCGGCAGGGAGGCACCTGGGCCTACAGGTACCCCACGGAGATGCTGTACCCAGCCTTCATAGAAGACTGTCCTGAAGGATGAGCGTTTGTGGCAGAGCTGGCAGTGGGGGAGGCTGGGCTTTGCAGGAGAAGAAGGGAAGCATCCTTCAGGGCTAGAGCTAGGATGACCCGTGTGTTTTGGGGGCCGTAGCGGCTGAGGTGAGGTTGGTCTGCAGGGCTGGGGCATGGAGCTGAGCTGCAGCTGGCCCGAGACCCCCATGCGGAGGGACACAATTGGGTGTGTGTTTTAGTTACTTCTTTCTGGAAACTACCATGGACTTCAGAATCAGAGGGAGGAGACCAGAGGCAGCAGAGCTGGTAAGGCTGGCTGGCGTATCACTCACTAGGGTAGTCAAGCAGGGAAGGCGGAGAAGCGGAAGTTGAAAGATTGCAGAATAGGAAGAGCTGGGAGCAGGCAGGTGTGTCTGTGGGGAGGCCTGAGCAGCGCCAGAGGGTCAGGCCTGTGCTGACATGGCCCTAGCGCAGGCTGTCCAGATCCCGGCACCACCTGCGCTGACCCGGGCTCACCTCCAGCTGTCCTTCCACAGGGAGATGTGTGGATCTGCATGGAGCTCATGGACACATCCCTGGACAAGTTCTACCGGAAGGTGCTCGAAAAGAACATGACCATTCCAGAGGACATTCTGGGGGAAATTGCTGTGTCTGTAAGTGACCTTGGTCTTGGGAGGGGTTGGGGGATTCAGGTCCATAGCCAGGGGCCCCAGCCCTGTGCAAGCAGGCACAAAGCCCAGCCTCATGGTGAGAGCTTGGGCACAGCTGGGTCCCCAGTGGGGCCCTGAACCTGGGCGACTGCCCTCCAGGGACCCAGTTCTCCCAGAGCCTTCTTGCTGAGGAGACCCCAGACCCTGGGGCTCCCAGAACCACACAGATTTGGCAGATCTTAGGTTTCTAGTTGTTTTTTTTTTTTTTTTAAGATTTTATTTGTTTGAGAGAGAGAGAGAATGAGAGAGAGCAAGCATGAGAGGGGGAAGGTCGAGGGAGAAGCAGACCCCATGCTGAGCAGGGAGCCAGATGCGGGACTCGATCCCAGGACTCCAGGATCATGACTTGAGTTGAAGGCACTCGCTCAACCAACTGAGCCACCCAGATACCCGGGATTCTAGTTTTTGTGTACCCACTCCAGAGATTTCTACACCATTTTTTTAAAAAAAGACTTAGTACTTAAAACTTCCTTATGCCAGAAATGCCCTAAGGCAGCTCACAGAGGTACAAACTAAACTGGGGGGAAGCTTAGCATCCACCGCTTGAGGTCAGGTATGTCTGGAGGAAAGTAGCCAAGCTGGGCTTGAGCGTCTGGCAGCCAAAGGGAAAAAGGAAACAGGATCAGTTATAGTGGTGCCTCTTGGTCCTCACTGCACGTGGGAGCATTGAAAACACACCGTGCCAGAGTATCGAGTTAGGGTCTTTGGGGTAATCGTCAAGGGTTCCCCACTGTGTGTTCTGGAGGGGAATGGCTCAAGCACATGGGCCTCTGGCTCTGCTGAAGGAGAGGAACCAGGGATGCTGAGGAAGAGCTGGGGTTTGCCCAAGAGCCTGCTAGGGGTAGTGACAGCCCCTTGGAGGGGTCACAAGCCTAGGACTCTGCAAGATCTTGGGTACATCATTTTCCTGGTAAAGGCTGGGGCCTGAGACACTGGCCCACTCGGGTGGGAGGGAGAAAAGCAAGAGGCCGGGTATGCCTGCACCGGGATGGCCACGACACTAGGGTCAAAGCTGGGATGCAGGCAAGAGCCTGGGACAGTGGGCAGGGGAGGGCTGGGGTGCATCTGTGGCAGAGGGAGACAGGTGGACATGAGTAGGGGGTCTTACTGCTGTGTCGTGGTTAACAGAACCAGGAGTAACAGCAGCCTTGTCTTTCCTCCTCCTGCCCCCAGATCGTGAGGGCACTGGAGCATCTGCACAGCAAGCTGTCCGTGATCCACAGAGGTCAGTCTCTGCCGCGGCCCCACCGGGGGTGGGGTGGGGTGGGCGCCTGCGGTCTGCTCAGAGGCACGGGCTTGCCCAGTCCTGCAAGGAGCGAGGACCTCTCCCCTTTCTCCAGATGAGCTGCCTGAGGTGATAGGTAGCGAGGTGCCCTTTGGGATCCCGATTGAGCCTGCTTCCCAGTCCAGGCCACTGTCACTTCTCCAAGCCATTGTCTTCCGGTCCCACCACACTGGGCCCAGCTGCACGCCCCCTGTCCACTCCTCCAAGCCCTTAGGTTTGCTGGTGCTTGGAGCAAGAATTGGACTTCGGTCCTGGGAACACTGACGGGATTTGTTTTGACATAGCGTTGACATATCGTGAAATGCACAGATCCGTAGTTAACACCTGATGAGTCTGTTCAGAATTTACGTCCACATAACCTGGCCCTTTTCAAGATGCAGGATGTTTGCACCTTCTACCCCACTCCAGAAAGTTCTCTGGGCCTTTCTTGGTCAGTCCCTGCCCCTATATCCCCCCTTTGCCTCTCATCCGGTTTTCCCCCACAGTACATGGGTTTTACTTGTTCTTGAACTTCATGTAAATGGATTCGCGTGGCCTTTCTCCAGCCTCTGGCACTCAGCCTAATGTTTGTGAGGCTCAGCGGGGTCGTGTAGGTCGTAGTTCCTTCTTTCTCATTCTGAGTAGTTCACTTACCCGGATGTCCCACTTCTCTCAAAGCTCATTAGACCAAGGCCGCTTCAACTCCTGGCGGTTCCCCCAGCCCCTGTTCCCCCCACCCCCAACCACTGTTGGCAGCTCAGTGTGGAACCTGCTGGTCCTTTTCCTGTGCATTTCTGTGCTTCTGCACGTCGCTATAGGAAAGCATGGAGGTTGCATGTGTGCTGCATGTGCTTTTGCTGGAAGATTCCCTGCTGTGTGGCCTGTATCCTACTCAGCATGGACCCCTGTCCTGTGTTTATGCTTCTACCCTGTGCCTCCTGGCCGAACTTCCCATTCTCTCAGCGTGGATGCTGGCTGGCTTCTGGGTTCTCCACCGGTCAGTGGCACCACCCCCCGCCAGAGCCCCAGCATGGGAGCACCCTGGAGCTGGAGGTTCTGCCAGGAAATAGGCCAGGTGCCCCCTCTGGACAATGTGTCCCGAGTGCTGATGGTGGGCGCAAAAATGAGGTCCTGGTAGAAACTCCCTTTCTTCCCCCCTTGTGACTGCTGGCCAGAGCATGTTCTGGCTGTGCTGCTCCCATCTTTGTGGCCTTGGGCTGGAACAGCACCTCTTGGAGCCTCGTCCCTCATCCACTCCCTGGGCCCTTGTATCATCACCTGGGCCCGTGGGTGGTGGGGGTGTTGGAGGAGCCTGTTGGCCTCTGGCAGTGCCCCACAACCCCAGAAGATGAAAAAGGGGTGTTCTATCCCTGGCAGATGTGAAGCCGTCCAATGTCCTCATCAACAAGGAGGGTCATGTGAAGATGTGTGACTTTGGGATTAGTGGCTACTTGGTGGATTCTGTGGCCAAGACGCTGGACGCCGGCTGCAAACCCTACATGGCTGTGAGTGCTCCCCCTAGAGGTTCACGAGGGAGGTGCCTGCAAGATCAGGGTTGGGTCCTGTCCTCTGTCTGTTGGGGACAGGGCTGTTCTGAGGCCCTGCATTTCCTACCACAGCAGGGGTGATCTGTAACCCAGCCTGGCCAGCAGCCCCACTTTACCCCTGATATTGGCGGTGTCCCAGATGCCCTTTTAGATGATAAAAGTTTCCGTGACCTGTAGGATTTGTGTAGGTCCCAGCCCTGTCCCAGAGGCCTGAGGGTGCCCCCCCTTCCCGGGGCAGGGGTGGCTGTGAGGCATAAGGTTTGGGCCTTTGCCATAAGACCCTAGCCCTCGTTGGCCTCAGTTTTCTCCCCTGCTCTGTGGGGGGTGGGAGAGAAGGATTAGCACTGACCCTTCTGGTTGGGGTGGGGTAGGGAGGATCTAGCTGAGGGAGCCTTGGGTGTCCCCTATTCTGGCCCCTCACCGTGAGGTGGGTGTTCAGGCCTCACTGGTCCCTTACAGCCTGAGAGAATCAATCCGGAGCTGAACCAGAAGGGCTACAATGTCAAGTCCGATGTCTGGAGCCTCGGCATCACCATGGTAATTGCTTGTAGCTGGGCCCCACCTTTGCTGGTCTGGGGAGGGGGGCTGGGGGTGCCATGGCCCTCCGGGAGCTTTTGATGGGCCCATCCAATAGTTTAGGCCTGGAAAAAAGGGTTGGCTTCACAATCTGAGAAGAGAACATGCCATCAAAAATTATCATATATCTAGGGGAACATCTACAGTGATGTTAGCCCTTTCCAGCGGGGAGTGGTGTCCTTCTTGAAAGTTCGCGATAGCTTATGGTAACCTATCAGACCTTCCCCAGAGCTCGTGGCACTTGTTGAGAAATCACAGCCAATTCCAAATTAAGTGAGCTCCTGGTACACAAATGATTTAAAAAGCAAAATGGCAAAATTCTTAAGAAAATTATTTTCTCACAGCAAGAAGTTTGTTGCTTGTGAGGTCCTGGTGCATTTCCTGGAGTGTGGTGGGATGGGGTGGATGGGTTGTCAGTCCTGGGGCTGTGGGGGTAGGAGGGGTGAGGGCGGGTCCCCAGCCCTTAGCTCAGCTGGGATGGCTACATCTGAGATCCAGGAGGAGGGCTGGGCCATTGTGCCTCTTGTTCTTTCTAGAACCGCCCAGTGAATGCCTGTTTCTGCCTGAGTCAGGGCTTGGCTCAGGTCTGGGTCAAGGTTTATTTAGATACCAATATAGAAAGCCTATTTTGGTACCCACGTGGAGACCAGAATGCAGGCTCCCCAACCCGGGTACATGGGAAAACGTTGTTGTCAAAATGGCCCCAGTGTGCACTGAGCTTGCTGGGGGGGTCATCGGCCTCCATCCCCATCCCAACCATTGGCGCTAATGGGAGGTGTCCACAGTGTGGTTGTTTCCATGGTCATCACCCTCCCTGTCCCAGGCCCCTTGGGCCTCCAGGTCTTGGGGGTGGGGCACAATCAGTAATCCAAAACCAAACCAGTATAACACCTAGTGGGAAGGGGTGTGGAGGGAGAGACTCGGGGGGCAAGAGAGCAGCACAAGCTTCTGAAGCAGTAGGGGAGGGCCCTGCAGGACTTGGGGGCAAAGGCCCTGAGGTGGGGGGTGCTGCCTGGAGTGAGCCTGGAGGGTCAGATTCAAGAGGAGGTCAGAGAAGGGGTGCGGGGCAGTTTAGGGTCAATGTAGATGTTTTGGATCTTACTGATAATGGGTTTCATTATCCTCACTGCCCTCCTCATTGTGTGACTGTCACCCTGTAAGCAGTGCCTGTACACACTGACTGGGAAGGGACCCAAAGCAAAATCATATTGTCAGAGACACGGAATTGGGAGATACCTTCCATTTTTCCATTGAGTACTGCAGACTCAATCCTTTTTCAAGTAAGTGGTTTTTTTTTTGAAGCAGAGAGGAATGTTCGAAGGCTAGAGGTGCACGGTCTACCTGCAGATAAGAGTCTCCCAACTCCTCAGTTAAAAAATCAGAGCAAATTCTGGCTGGATTTCCAGATGACACAGGGCTGGTTGGATGTTAGAGACCCCCCACTCATGACCGCTTGACACATATACACCCCTGCACCCCTCCATCTCTTCCTCCCATCCATCTGTCCGTCATGACTGGGGACCCACCACATCCCAGTGACGGTCTCAGGTGTTGGTGGAAGTCGGGCAGGGTGTGCTAAGTGTGTATTTCAGGTAGCAGGAGCTGCGTCACTAAGTGCTCCAGAACCTAGTGCCAGAAACCGGCGACAGTTCCTTGTTTCCCAGGCTTCTGCAGTGTGGGCTGGACTAGCTGGGCAGTGCTTCCATGCCATCTGGCTCTGGCTGGGGTCAGGGCTGGGCTTAAAGTCCGGGAAGGCTTAGCAGATGTAGGGCCACTACGTGACTGCCTCGGCCATTTGCTTGCTGGGTTCCAGGGTAGCTGATGTCCCCTGCGATGGCTGGCTTCCTTGAAAGAGAGACTCTGTCCTGCCTGTCCCAGGATGGGCACTCTGTCACTTTTGCCTCATTCTGTTGCTCAGAGCGTCCCAGGCCAGGCCAGGGTCAAGGGGAAGTAGAGTCCATGTCTGGAGGGAGGACTAGCTTGCACAAATGGGAGAAGCTGCACTGGTAGCTTAGGAACCCGGCTGCCCCAGTAGAGGTTACGTTTGTCCCCAGAAGTTATGAAAGTCATAGAAACACCATCTAAAAATAGTAAAAACAAAAACAAAAACAAAATCAAGATGAAAAATAAAAAAAGACGAGAGGTAAAAAAAAGACAAAGTAAAAAACAAAATGAAATGAAACAAAAAAGACCAAAAAAAGAAAAAAGACAAAAGTAAAAAAATCATTAAGGAGACATAGCCCCTTCTCCCTGCTGTCCACTGCCAACATTGTGCATTTCCTTCTAGATGTTTTCTCTGGTTTTTATTTTGCTTTTTTCCGTTAGCATGGCATCACTCGTGTTTCCCGGAGTTGTGAGAACCCCCCGTGGGCATCCCCTTGAGAGACCCCACACCATCTGCCCCCATCTCCCCAGCCAGTGTCGAATGGGGGCTGTTTCACTGGTTTCCGGATTTCTCTTTCCTTTCAAAGTCCCTGGGTGACCCCGGGGGAGGGACTAGCAAAACCCTGGGTGCCAGGCCTGCTCCGTGGGGGGTTTCCCTCCAGGCCTCGGAGCCCACCCTGGGTAGCCATCTGCGGGCACGTGGGCACAGCCACGGAACCTACAGACGTGGGATGAGATTGGGAAGGCTCTTGGCCGTAACAGGTGTTGAGCAAGTGCTGAGCAGATGAACAGTGAATGGGGTATCACGGAGTGTGGCCCTTGTGGTCATGGTCTCGGTTAGGGTCAGCTGCCCTGCAGCAGGCCAGTCCACGGTGCCGTTTTGACTGCCTCTTAATACTCTGTTACAAATCACACCACACCATGCATTTTGTGCCCAGAGGCTGTTTTGTTTTGTTTTGCATATTTTGAACTCTAGAAAAAATTACGGGGGGTGGGAAAAAGGGTTAGGAGGTGAAGAGTCTGGACGGTTTTCTGTTTTTCTAATTATAACTCTGGCAGACCACTGGATCCTTCCGTGGAAAACCACACAGGACCCTCACTTCTGCTACTTGGAATCGGTGAACGTTCTAGGAAAAAGCACCCTGAATTAGTCCTGTGAAAGTCTTACCAGCTCACAACCCTGCCCGCTGCGGTTTGCAGACCCTCCATCTGTGGGGTGTGTTTATGTCTTGGCTGGAAAGGGGCCTTTAGCCTAATGGGAAGGCCCTTTCTTAGCACAATAATTAGTGAGCTGTTCAGGCAGCAGTTGCCAACACGAAGCATTTGTTTGAGCTGAGGTCTCTTGTGTTCATTATGGTGATTATGGCCTGTCAATGAGAAGTCTCTGTGCTATTCCAGGCGGGGGCCTGGGCTGACCTGATTTTTTTTTTTTTTTTTTTTTTTTTTAATTCGGCGTCAAAATCAGAACCCAGAGTTTGTCTCAAGATAGCTGGTCTTTTCCACAAATGACTTCCCGCCAACTGCAGGCGAGGCATGTGGCGAGGGGCCTGGCACGGGGACAGAGGCCAGGTGGCTTCTGTGTCACCTGCAGGGAGCTCCGGGTTCAGTAGGACTGACCAGGCCTCCATGGTGGCTGTGTGTTCAGGAGGTCAGCAGGGAGGGGAAGTCTTCCCGGAGGAGGAGGCCTTGCAGAGGGGTCCTGCAGGACGATGCTGTGAGGGTGGGGCGGGAGCAGCTGCACACTTCAGTTGCTGATGGGCCCCGGGGGCTGTGGCCAGAGCTGGTCAGCGCAGGCCTCTCCGTCTACAGCTTTGGGGAGAGACCGGCTTGGGAGGATAATTTCATTTCCCATTTGCCTGCTCTCTCATAGCAACAACTGCCCAAATGAAGGGCAGCAGGTCCTTAAGACCCCGTGGAGACTGTCCGGGGGTGGCCTGTGGCAAGCGGGGAGGCTACTGCCTACCCCACGTGCCTTTGCTGACTGCTGCCTTGTGGGAAGGTGTACCAGGGCTGCAGCGCCTCTGATTCTTCCAGATGAGCTGGAACTTGGGTTTTTACGTAAAGCCTGAATTTAGGTGGTTTCAAAGCCCGATGACAGTCCCACCAGTCACCACCCCGGGCTTGGTTTGCTTCGTGAGCCGTAGTCTGTGCCGACTGGGTCAGGGGAACCGACTACCGCTGTTCCCCCAGCTTTGATCTTTGTTCTGATGTCATGCGTCTGCCCCTCAACCCTCCTGTGGCCCAGCTTCGGGCGGCAGGCCAGGCCAGGTTCCCCAGGTTCCCCGCACGGCCTGCCTCCAGGGGCCAGGTGTGTGCGCCTCTGACCCGCGCTCCTGCCTCCCCGCAGATCGAGATGGCCATCCTCCGCTTTCCGTATGAATCCTGGGGGACTCCTTTCCAGCAGCTGAAGCAGGTGGTGGAAGAGCCGTCTCCCCAGCTCCCAGCTGACCGTTTCTCTCCCGAGTTTGTGGACTTCACTGCACAGTGGTGAGTCTGCAGCCTCCCAAGTCCTGCCCACGTGACATAGCATCAAAATATGCAGGGCAGAAAGAGAGCACGAGGAAGAGCTGGCAAATGATGGTCTTTGGATTTTGAAAGCGATCTGAAAGACCACAAGGTATTCAGAAGTGAGAGAACATATGGACATATCTTTGTACTATGGGCAAAGAGATACTCAGAGGAAAATTTGTATCCTTTATTTCTTTTATGGGAAAATAAGAAAGACTGCAGACAAATGAGCTTGGCAGGCAGAGGTCACTGGTCACCTTGCCCCTTCACACCTGGGTGTCCCTGGTCCCTGGAGCCGGCATGAGGAGTTTCCCTCCTGATGAAGGACACCATGTCTGTGGTTGTTAACGACTGCGTTTCACTGTCGTTTGGTACTGGATCGTTGAGAATTCTCTGGATCACTCTGGAGATAAGAAAACAAATATCCCAAGAGGCAAAGCAACTTGGTCTAAGTCTCTGTAATGTGTACCCCCAGATCCCACTCCATCCTCAGGAGTCCCCCAGAACAGTCCCAGCCCTTCCTCCCAGGGCCCCAGGAGGACATGTGTGTCCTCACTGCCCACTTAAGGGTGAGCCCACCCTGGCTTGGCTGGCCTGGACCTCCCTCCTCCGTGCCAGTCTGCCTTCAGCCTGCCCCGTTCTCTCCTAGCTTGAGGAAGAACCCTGCGGAGCGCATGAGCTACTTGGAGCTGATGGTGAGTGCGGGGCGTCGGCCACGTGGTGGGGCTGTGCGGGGAGGGCCTCCCTGTGCACAGAGCCCTCAGCACCTCTGGCTTGCCTCTGGCTTGCCTGTCCTGAATCATTCAGCTACTCAGTTGTGCCTCAGGGTGTGCTCAGACATACCCCGGCTCCCTCCCCATCCTCCACACCAGGCCCCTTGGAGGGGCTCCAGCGGTGCTCTGACAGCTGGTGCTGAGGGCTGGGGTGGGAGATGGTAGGGGGAGGGAAGCCATTTCCTCCGAAGCTATTGGAGAAGGCCTCACAGAGGAGGTGATATTTGAAGTGGGCTTGGAAGGATGAATAAGGACTTCGGTGCTGATGGGAAGGGCATTCCACCTGGCCCTACGCCTGCTAGGGGTGGGGTGGAGGGAGTTCAATGTGGCCGGAGGGTGGCTGCAGGAAGGAGGGCAGGGGGAGGAAGCCAACCCACTGTGTCTTAGCTAGGAGGGCTTCCTGGAGAGGGAGGTTCTAGAAGGAGGCATAGGAGATCGCCAGGCAGAGAGACGGGCCCTGGGCAGGCGGAACGCATAGGAGCCAGGGGTGCTTTGGGGAGGCAGGGGCATTGCTGCCTGGCCTCCGAGCTCTTACCCATGGTGACTGGCTTCTCTTGTCCCGCCAGGAGCACCCGTTCTTCACATTGCACAAAACCAAGAAGACGGACATTGCTGCCTTCGTGAAGGAGATCCTGGGGGAGGACTCGTAGGGGGCGGGGCCGTGGATTCCCTCTGGCCCTCCAGCGCCCCACACCCCCTCCGCTGGGGCACTGCTTGCCCACACCCACAGCCTTGGGTGTTTGGGGGAAGCCTCAAGGGGGTTGCTCTTGCCGGACTTGGCAACAAGCCGTTGGCCCCAAGTGCCAAAGAACCAGACCACCGGGGCCTTCAGTCAGGCCCATGTGGGCCCCACCAGTGCCTCTGCCCCTGCTGCTCCATGGACCCCAAGTCTCCAGCCCCTAAGATCCTGGACTTGGACGGGCCTGGATGGCTTCCGCGAGACCCTACTGCCCCTTGCGGAGAGGGCAGCCAGTGCCTGAGTACGGGAAACTGCCTGGGCCCAGCCCTGGATGCCACCCAAGTTGTATATTTTTTTTTAATCTCTTGACTGAATGGACTTTGCACACTTTGGCCTAGGGTGGCCACACCTCTGTCCTGGCAGCGGTGTCGGGGGACATGGTCGGGGGATGAGCCACGTGAATCCTCCTGCGCCCCCACGAGTGAGACAACAGAGCCATGTGAGCCTTCAGCCCAGCACTGGCAAATGGGGCCTCTAAGGGCACATGGGCTCAACCCAGCCCCTGGCCACTGCCTTGGGAGGGGGGGTTGTTTCACTTTTTTTTTTAATTTATCCTCTTGATTTTTTTTTTTTTTTTCTTTTGCTTTGTGGGTTTGGCTCTTTTTTTTTTTCTTGCATGGTGTGGAGCCGATCACTTTTCTCCCACCCCCTTAGGGACCAGCAGGTGGAGACCCCCTCTCTGCTCAGTCTGGGGTCTAGGGGGATGGGCCCAAGGTCTCTGCTCAGAGAGGTGCTAGGGGAGCTGTCCAGCTCACTCTCCTTGGGGACCGGCTCAACAGGGGCTGTGGATTTGCTTTTGGTGTTGTTTTAAAAAAAAAAAAAAAAGGAAAAAAGAAAATATATTTTTTTGAAGAAAGAACTGTGCCCAGGGTCTTATCCCTGATGGGTTGGGGCAGTTACCTGATTGTTGTTTTAATTTAAAAAAAAAAAAAAAAAAAAAAGAAAAGTGGGACAAAGATTGTGTGAGACTGTGTGTCAGAGCGGCGAGCCCCACTCTTTGGTGAAGGTCGTGTAGGATGTGCTCTTACCCCTGGGCCAAGGCCAGAGCAGCATGATCAGGGGAGGTGGGGGTTGGGGGAGCTGCTGCTGAACCCCTCAGGCCCTGCCTTGAACAGACCCTCGCACACGTGAGGGCACTGCAGCTCGCAGCGGAGGCTACAGGCCCGGTGCTGGTCCCTGAGCAGAGCAGCAGACACAGGCCCAGCCCACTGGAGGACTGCCTGCGCAGCGCCCCCCAGTGAAGACCGCACTGCCCGGTGCACAGAGGGATGAACATGTGCCAAGCACTGGCCCCCAGCCTCGCCACAGCCACCTCATCCAGGCTGTTAAGTAATTGTTTCCGGTTATGTTGTCATCCCCACTTTACAGATGAGAAAACAGGCCAGAAAGCTGAAGTAACTTGCTCAAAGCCACACACCTTGGAAGGTGGAGAGACTGAGGCCTGGGTCCCCTGAGAGAGCTCTGAGGAGAGTCATGGGGGAGCTCAAGGAAGGTTCCTTGCCAGGGTCCAGAGTGGCTCTATGATCCTGTGATCTGTTAGGCCTGGGCTAGGGCTGACACCCTCCTCCAACAGATGAAAGCAGAAGGGAATTTTTTTTGCTCATGTAAGGACTGGCTTCAGGCATGGTTCGATCCAGGGGTCTGGCTAATATCCTGAAGAACTTGTGTCCAGCTTACCTTGGTGTCCTCTGTCTGGTTTCACACTTCCCTCATGGGGACCAAGTCAGCAGCCAGTGGCTCCCACCAGCTTAGGGCTGCAGCAGAAGTCTCAGGGCTGACTCTCCTAGCTAGGAAGGGGTCACATGCTCATCCTGCCAGTCGCAGGCCAGGAGGATCAAACTGGGGAGAGTCAGCCTACTACATCTTGAGGCCTGAGAGCAGGGCCTCCCTAGTCCTCCATGGGAAATTGGGCCATGTTCCCTGAAGGAGGCGCTGATCCCTTTGTGGGGTCCATCTCTGTGCACACTCCTCTCAGCCTCAGTTCAGCCAGAAGTGAAGTCTGGTTTTTACCCCAAGTTGGTCTTCAGTCTGGGACAGGCTTCTGCCTATGAACCCTTCCCCAGCACAGCACTGAATCATTTCCAGGCACTTTGTGCCCCTCCCTATTTCCCTCATGAAGGCAGCTTCTCACCTGTGGCCTCTGCCCCGACTGTGGCCTCTGCCTGGTGTGCCCCTCCCCATCTTCCTGTAGCTGTGTTCCAGGTCTGCTGTGTCCACCTGCACATCCACCGGCTTGTGGGTCTGCGGTGTCCCTGCCTCAGAGAGCCCTCCCCCATCTGGTCCAGCCGGGCTACCTCATCTTTATCAGCGTTATCTGGGTAGATTTGCCACTGTTGTGTCCCCATGCTGACATCTAGCAAGTATTCAGTCAACGTTCGTTGAATGAAAACGCGAATGAATGAATACACGAAGGGAAGGATGAGGGCGTGAATGAATTCTGAAGCCTTGTGTGTAGGTGCGCGCGTGGACGTATGCGCGTGCGCGGATCGGCTCGCAGGCGCGTGCGCGCTCGTGTATGTATGTGTGCGCGCACAGGACAGGCAGGACCCAAGTCCCAGGGGCGCGGCCCCAGTCGTTCCTCCTGCCGCCACCAGGAGGCGGCAGAGCCCCGACTTTGACCTCGTGTCCCCGGAGCCCCGCCCAGCCTCCGAGCTCCCTGCCCACCCACTCTGCTCCCCACCCCTCACCCGCACTCGATGCTCTCCAGCGGAGCGACCGGGTGGGTCGGGGCGGGCTGGGGGCCCACGCTGGGGCTCCGAACCTCTCCGTCCAGTTCTCGGTCTCTGCACCCTAGGCCCACTTGTGCTCAGCCAGTCCTCTCCTTGTGTGCGCGGGCCGAGTTGGGAGCTCTGGCTGATGCAGAGTGAAAGGGCAAAGGCCTGACTCATCTACAGAACCTCATGGGTGCACAGCTGCCCCCCCCCCCCCCAAGCTGGCAGATCGCTCTTCAGTTTACAAAGAGCAACACAGTTTACAAAGGACTTTGCACTTTGCAAAGCTCGGGGCTCTTTACAGCACAGTGTGCAAAGTAATTTACGTTTGCAGAGCCCTGTACTGAATTATAAAGCACTTTGTAGTTTCCCAAATAGTTTACAGTTTGCCAAGTGGTGGCCCCATTAGGAAGCACTTTAGGGTTTGCAGGCAGATTCCTCTGCACATAGTTCAAACAGAGGTTGTTTACAGATTCCTTTACTATTTATAGAACCCTTCAGATTTTACAAAGAGTGTCCACGCATCCAAGTGGGGGGTTCCAGTTTTGACATTTACAAAGGACATGCTAAACCCCAGGCCGTTGACAGTTCATATAACCTATGACCTCTGTGAAGGCTTCCAGCGTGCTCCTCACTGAAAGTGGCCGGGTCTTCTCTTCCCTATCCCCAGGTTGTGAGGTAGAGGTCAGAGGCCCTTTGCCAGTGCTGGTTGTCTTCATTCCTCTCCAGGCAGCACAGTCTGGTTGGGGATGGGGTGCCCATCCCTGGGGCTAAGTTGTCTCTCTGGAACGATAGATGGATGGCAGAGGCACGTGGACTTTCTGTTGCAATGACAGTAGTGAGAGCATCCTCATCAGGCAGCATTCAGGCCTGGTCAGGAGTGGGAAGGCAGCCTTAGCGGGAAGATGAGGCGAGTTCCCCTCTGGAGGCCAGGGAAAGGCCAGGGAAGGTAGCCTCCCTTGTTAAATATCAGCCCAGTCCCTTGTCTCCTCAGAACTATGCTGTGGATCCCACCTCCACTCGTCCAAGCCTCCTGATGGCCCACAGCGCCCACACCAGCTGCTGGCCATCTCACCACTCTCCCACTTCTTATCTGCGCTTCAGACACACAGTGCTCAACCACGCTAACCCCACCTCAGGGCCTTTGCACTGACTGTTGTCTCTGCCCAGAACACTCTCCCAAGATGTCCTCCCGGCTGGCTCAGATGTTTACATGCAGCCTCATGACAAAGGCCTCCCAGACTCCCAGAGACTCTATCCCTCACCCTAGCATATTTTCTTCCCACTGCACCAGGAGCTCTCATATGGGTGCCCGGAATGGAGGGGGCCCTGGCACTGACAGGAGGTGACAGGTGCAGGGAAGGTGCCCTCTGACTTCAAGGCTGAACCTAGAACCAAGGCAGCGGGGCCCGGGAGCCCAGCCCCATCAGAACTGTGCCAAGGTTTGGGTGGCGGCTGGGGGAGGTGCTGCGGTTCTATTTATTTTGGGGCATCAGTCCTGGGAGGGCTCTCCAGGAGCAAGGTAACACTTCAATGCGCTGTGTGGAGCGGTGCACCTCCGAGAATGGGAGCAAACAGCTCAAGGCCACACAGCGAACAGCACCAAAGCTGGGCGCTCAGCGCTCCGTTGGCATGTCCCGCGCAGCAGCCATCCACAGCCTGAATGGGGCTCTGAGGGCAGGGCTCCCTGCGATGCTGCGGACTTGAGCACAGCCCTCCCGAGAGAGAACCGTGATTAAGGCTTACTCCCCCGCTCCAGTTCTGAAGCCTGTTTGGGTAACTCTGGCCCCAGGGGAGGGCGGGGAGGGGGTGGCTGGCAAATGGCTCCCAGCCCCCGGCTTTATCTTGGGTCTGCTCCACGGCTGCCTGTGGCAGGGGTGGTGACGGAGCCCGCAGGGCGGCTGTCTTTCCTCTTCCGGCAGGGACCTAGCATCTGGCCCGGCCCTCCTGGGCTGGACTGATCCCTTCCCTGCCAAGCCCTCCCACCCGGAGTCTGTGGCCTCTGCTTGGACACCTCCCCCGACGGGGAGCTCATTCTCCTTTAGACTTCCTAGAGGGATCAGAGGTTCTCCTTGTCCTGGTTCTACTCCCTGAGGCCTATGACGTGAGGGCCTCATGTGTAAACCCTGGCACGCTGTAAGTGTTCATTTCTTTGCCTCTTGTGAAAGCCATTCGGAACCCTTTTGGAAACCAGGTGGGAGGGTCTAAATATACATCCGCTGTGCTATGTTTATCGTGGCTCGTGCATCCTCACACCCGGGGACTCGGGGTCTCCTGGAGGTTACAAAGGCCCAGGGAGGGTCTGGCCCTGCCCGCAGCACCCCCCCCCAGACAGTGAAGCAGAACTGGGTGAACCCAGAAACCTGGGCGTCCTGCCCCGCCCCCCACCCCCAGCCCAAGCTTTGCCCTACCCCGAATGAGCCACCTGCCAAGCCAGGTTTAGCTGCCTCCACCCCCTCCAGGCTTGCTGAAGCTGTGGGCTGCTCTATTCTTGTCCTGGGCCAGCCTTGCTGCGCGAGACTGGGGTGGAAAGATGCTTGGGGTGCACCAGCCCAGGAAGTCCTTCCTTTCTGTGGCTCTCCATTGCCCAGGGCAGGGGGAGAGGGGCAGGCAAAGGACACCAAGTGGGTACTGTCCACGGCAGAGCCTTATCTGGATTGCTCACTGTGGGGCTTGGCCACGGAAGGTTTTATATGAGCGCCCACTGTACGCCAGGGAGCCTTCCAGAGCTGGAGCTCCAGCGGGGCCGAGGCTGACCGGGGCCTGCCCTCAGTGAGGTCAGCGAGGGCACCGGAGCAGGAAGGAGAGAACTCACGATGCTTAAAGCAGCATTTCCCACTTCTTTTCCATTATTGCTCCCTGAGGAGAAACACCACAATAAATTAATTAATTACATCATTTATGTTCATTAAACTTAATTATAATTAAGTAGTTTTGATTCATGAGGTGAATTATTTAAATTTACTTTCTCCTGAACAAGAGATAACTTGAGAGAACTAAGGAACACGATTTTGTCACGTGGGGTCACAGATTATTGTACCATCGAGACTCTTTTACTCCCCCAAGAGCCAACTTTTGCCGAATGTATGGCTAAGAGTACTATGAACCACACTCAGTGTTATGACAGAAAAGGGGACAGGTGGGAGTGGGACCCTTATGGGTCCTTGCCATGGGAGAACCCACAGCCTCAGAAGACTCCATGTAAGGGGACCAGCAGGAGGAGGAGGAAAGAAGTAGGTGAGGAGTGGAAAGAGCATGCCAGGAACAGCCTGTGCAAAGGTCCTGAGATGGGAGGGGACTTGGTGTCACTGAAGAGAATCAAGGGTTGGGGCAGATCCTGTGGGGTCCTGTAGGACATGTCAAAGACTCCAGATTTCATTTTCACAGCATACTGGGAGTCGCTGGAGGGTTTTAAGCAGAGGAGAGATGCGGTCAGACTTACACTGAGAACAATAGTAGCACCTTTCTGAGATGTCATCATCTCTGCTATGTAATGCCTTTTGATATCCAAGCCCTGCTCCATGCCCCGACCTCCCTGAAGGTTTACCTACCCTCCATCCCCACTCTTGGGTCAGACAGCCCTCCCTGGACTCTGTCACCCCAGGCTGTGTGGCCTTGAACATGTCACAGTACGTCTCTGAGACTCAGTGTCCTTCTCTGGCCACTGTTCTTGCTGACATGGTTTCCGTGAGACCCTGGAGGCCCATTACGGGCCTGGCGCACAGTGGGTGCTCAGTCCCTCTGGCCCCTCTTGTGCTGTTCCAGGTCCAGCCACGGAATGCAGAGCACCAGGCACTGTGTTCCTTGGGCTCCAGATTCATTCTCCTTCTCATAGTTGCCTTTAAACCCAAACTTCATTCCCTATAGTCCCGCCAGGATGGCAGAGCTAGGGTTGTGTTTTAAGCCTTGGTCTCATTCTCTGTCCTGGGTCTGGAACATTTCACAGGCTGTGACGGTGGATGGGGACAGACCTCCCTTCTGGGCTTCCGGGGGCCTCCTGAGTGCAGCAGTGCAGAGCCTGGCCAGGTGTCTGACCTGATGTCAGAGCCTCCTTGGTCCCTCCCATCTATGGACAACTTTCAGCAAATCACCACTTCTCAGGGCTGTGTTGTTGGTTGTGCGATGGAGCAGAAAGGCAGCCTGCCTCCTTGTATGATCTCTGTGAGTGTTGAAGAGGAAAGCGCGGAGGAGGGGCAGGCTTCAGTGCTGGGTGTTTTGGTTGGGGAGCAAGGGCCAGGATCACTGGAGAAGGCCCTCCCTTGCATTTCCTGCTCATTTGGGGCTTTCTGCCGGAAATTCCCTTCAGAAATCTTGGTTGCAAGCAACAGAAATGTGATTGTTTACCTGAGGTAAAGGGGGGATTCTTGACTCAGTCTTAGGGCTTACTGAGTGGAAGGGAGAAGATACAGGGACCCGGGGCCTCCATGCCAGCCTGGTCAGGACTCTGTGGTGACCCTTGTCCAAAATTAAGCTTCCAAGTCCCAGGCAGGGGTGGTCTAATGACCAAACCAAAGTCTGGTCCTTTCAGACTCTGCAGGAGGACACAGAACACTGCTGGCCTGGGATGCACTGCAGGAGCTGCTCCTGTTCAGAAGAGGTTTGGATGCCAGACGGCCAGCCCACCCAGATGCAGATGCTCACTACGCCTTACCTCTTCAGCCTGTGAACTCCTATTCATCCATCAAAACCCACTTCCTCCAGCTCTGCCTTTGTGTGGTTTTCCTGTATTTGTCACTCATTCCTTGTGGTTCCTATGGCCCCTTGCTTCCCTCTACCCAAACCCAATCACACTGGGTGGCCGTGCCCATGTCCATGCCTGCTTACGGCACCAGACTTCACTCCCTTGAAGCAGAGGCTGACCTGGCAGTTAGTGATCACTTACCCTCTGCCACACACTGTTCCATGCACTGTGCACAGTTTACCGCATTGAATTTTCACAACAGCCCTTGGAAGTGGGTTCTGTTGCCTTTCCCATTGTACAGAGGATGACACTGAGGCACAGAAGATGCTAGGCAATTTGTTGAAGATCACATGGTGGGTGAAAGGCAGGCTTGGTGTCCCAGCCCAGGTAGCCTGGGGTCCAAGGCCTGGGAGGGTCCAGCTCTCATTCAGGATGGGATCTGGCCGCCACTTGGGTGCTCTTCCCCTCTCAGATGTTTGAGGACCTCCCTTCCCCCCAGACTGGGTTAATGGAGCCCAGTAAATACAATGCCAGTATCTAAATGAAAAGCTCCGTGTCATTCAATTCTTCAAGTTGTAAGAATAAAGAAAGCACACAGTTCTCCAAACATTGGCAAGCACTATTTTCAGAACTAGGAGGGAGAAAGAGCTGGAAAGAGTGGGAAGATCCTGCAGCTTGGGTCACAGGGACCTGGGTGGCAGTGCCTCCCAGCAGCGTGGCCAGGAGCAGCCCCTCGCGTCTCCATGGGATGAGGCCGTCACCTGCCTGCAGCCACGGCTGTTGTGCCCCGCCTCGCCCCTGGCTCCGCAGCTCTGCCCCGGGCACGATATGCGCCAGTGCTGTCCTGGTCCTCGCCAGCTGGACAGAGCTCCAGGAGCCCCTGGGGGTACTGTGGTGAGAACACACCCCGTAGTGGCTCCTTCTGGCTTGAGTCTCATTTCCCTGTGGCTATTTCCCAGGATTCCTTGGGAATCCTTGCTCCCAAAGAATTCCTTGCTCCGTGTCCACTACTGGGTGGACCTAAGGAGAGGGGGTGCCCCCGTGAAGTACACTGAGGGACACAGAAGCTAACAGAGGCCGGGGCTTTAGTCCATAGAAGTGCTCAGTGAATGAAACCCCAAGTCCTTCCATTGTCCCTACCCACTGTGAGGCCATCCTGCCCCCAGAAGCTCTCGTGGCTCTTCACAGAGCCTGGAGTCTACTTATCCAGGTTCTCACAGCTTTGGGCTTTTCTGTAGCATTGCTCCTCCCTTCAGCCACCCACCTCAGTCCCCGCATTTCAGCTGGGCGGCCTCGGGCAAATCGCTGCCCCTCTCGGATTTGCCACATTCTGAGGCCCACATGCTGGCACCTACTGCTTTCTCTGGGAAAAATGCTGGCATGGTTTCCTGGGCAACTGAATTATGTGGCTCCTGTCATCTGCCGGAACTCGCGGCCAGGGGTCCTAGGGGAGTATCTTTGGGGTTGTTGGTGTTCATCTCCGCTGGGGCCACTGGATGAGGAGGCCGGGGGAAGAGGTCGACAGGGTGGGAATCACAGAGGTTCTGGAAGGCTTCACCTCCCCATGCGTGGAGCACACTGTTGGCATCTGACCAGAGCCTGCAGACCTCCTTATGGGAACAATGTACCCAATCCTCTCTGTGGGGTCTGGGCTCTGGGCTCTCTGGCTGACCACCCACATCTCCGGCCTGTTTCAGAGAATGGCCCGTGGGCCTTCTTCGCCCCATACAGCGAAGTGGAAGTACGTGAGAGTCGATGCCCTCCTCCCTGGGTCACCTCAGCCAATCTTCTGCAGCAGGAAAGCCCAGCCCCTGAAGGCAGCACAGGCTGAGAGATGTAATGGGCACTCCCGAGCTCCCCGGGATCAGGCTCTGGCCAGGACAGAAATGCTCCCTTGCTGGGCTTCTCCTGCTTGCTCCCGTTTCCCTCACTCTCTTACTGGCTTCTCGGAGCACTTCCTTCATGGAGCACCTGCCGCAGAGTCCTTGTCTCGGAATCCGTTTCCAGGAGAAGCTGTCATAAGAGAGCTCGCTGGCCTGGTTGTCTTGGGGGCACGTAATAGAGCAAGTGTATCAGGTAGGATCCAGGTTTGGCTGCTTATTAACAACAACGATAGCCAACCCAAACTGATGGTGGTTGAAACCAGACAGATGATTATCTTCCTCTCCTATAACAGCTCGAGGGACAGTGAACTGTGGCACAGAGGCGGCTTCATGGAGTCAGGGCCTGGGTTCCTTCCATCTTGTTGCTCTGCTCTTCCAGTGGTGTTTGCTGCCTTTGTCCTTATGACCCAGGATGGTAACTATGCTCCAGGCCCACATTCTGGGTGGCAGGGATGGGGAAGAGACGAAGAGGCGGCAAATCCCTTCCCTGGAAGGGCATAACCTGGAAATGGTACAGCATTGATTCACATCCCATTGGCCATATTTCAGTCACATGGTCATCTGTTGTTGCAAGGGATGCTGGGAAATGTAGTTTTTGTACAGGCAACCAGAGCCCTACCTAGACCCGCAGGGATCTATGACTGTAGAAGGACGGGGAGTAGAGATGAGGGAAATCTATCAAGTCCCACCACAAATAAGGGCACAAATAGTACTTTGAAGCTGGCACAACGTTCATCTTTCAGTGAGAATGGCCTTAAAGAAAATATGCTGAGGATTGTGTGGATGTGCGAACGGGACCTGTCAGGGAAGGCGGCATGGCCCTGGGTGGTGGGCTGTAGGATACTGTAAGGTTTTCTGGAGACGTGCGGTGCACCAGGGCCTCCTAGGGTCAGGAGTTGCGGAGGAAGAGACAAGAAGTGGCCAGAGGGGAGCTGCCAGTAGTGAGGAAACCCTCAAGCTTCTCCACTTTTCAGTTATGCTGTGACACACATGGGAGCCTGGGGTGGGGGGTTGCTGATGGAGGGAAAGGAAATGGTGTCCATGAAAGTCTCACCAGATAGGCAGTGGGAATGGTTGCAAGAGACAAAGCTAGACTGATAATGAGAGAGACACAGGGCACTGGAACAAGTTGGGTCTAAGGGAGCCGTCGGCCTCCAGAGGGTTTCCAGAGGAGCTCTAAGAAAACCAAGTCTCCCTTATCAGGAGCAAAAGCATTTAAAATTAAAATATGATGGGCTGTTCTGTGAGGCTGTTTGCTGGGTTCTATTCATTTTCCATGAATGTTTGCAAAACTAGAATCATGACAGACTTACCCACGTGCATCCTTGGTTCACTCAGCATTCAGTCAGAGGCTTTCAGACCAATAATCACCATTTTGAGGGTTTCCTAGCATTCCATCGTCATGATGTACTGTCCTTTCCTGAGACAATCCCCTTTCGTTGGACGTGGCTTCTGACTCCAAGAGTCTGCTCCAAGAGACTAACGCCGGCGTGGACATCCTTGAGCCGGCAGCTTGGTTGGCGGTTCAGAGTTTAGATGATTTCCCTGGGCACGATTCCCAGAAGAGAAGTGGGGCAAAGGAGAAGCACATTTGCCTGTAAGGGCCCCGGTGTGTGCAGCCAAATGGCTTCCTGGCCTGGTTCTGCCAAGTTACCCGCACACCTGCGGAGCCCCAGAGAAAGCTTCGCCTCCTGGGAAGGGTGTGCTGCTTTGGTTTAATTTTCCTTTCCCGGATTTTTGAAGTGCTGTGTGTTCATTGTACACATTTCAGAAGCTATTGAACAATTTAAAAAGAAAACTTGCTTATAATCCTGTCTGCCAGAACAATTTATGATTCGTATTTTTTAGAATTTATTTCTTTTGAGACATACTTGACACAGAACACTGTGTGAGTTTCTGTATACAGTTAGCATTTTGATGTATATCTTTCCAGCCTTTTTTTCTATATAAAATTTTTTATGGTACAAAAATTTGCACACATAAGCCTTCTATTTTTTAAAAAAGATTCTATTTATTTATTTGAGAGAGAGCGAGAGAGCACAAGCAGGGAGAATAGCAGAAGGAGAGGGAGAAGCAGGCTCCCCGCTGAGCAGGGTGCCTGATCCCAGGACCCTGGGATCATGAGCTGAGCCAAAGGCAGACGCCTCACCGACAGCTACCCAGGCGCCCCCACACAGAGCCTTTTATTATGAAAAGTTCAAACATAGATAAAATTAGAGCAAGTAATGAGCAACTGAGTACCGAACACCCAGTTTCAAGAGTGCTTAGTGCACGCCGGTCTTGTCTCTAACGTGGTACCTTTTTACCTCCCAAATTATAGGGGCAGTCACCCTATTCATCCTAGACATCATATAAGTTCACCCCCAAATATTCCAGAGTGTCTTTATGAACAATTAGTCCCTAAATAATAGTATTAATATCATTATTTAATACCTCACCTGCAACAATCATTGGTTAATATCAGCACATGTCCGGTCTCTGTTCAAACTTAGAATCGTCTCAGACATGTCAAAATGCATCAAAACCTGGTTGAATCGGGATCTGAATGAGGTCCCCACATCACACGGGCTGACGGATCTCCCAAGTCTGTTTCATCCCCAGCTTGCCCTGCCGTGTGTTTTTCCTGGTAATTCATTTGTCGAAGAACTTGGATTGAAAGGCTTGCAGAGTTTGTGTACTTCCTGCAGATTGGGAGCTGGATCTGGACACTCAGACTCAGGTTGGATTTTTTTTGGCAAGAGCTCTTGGTAGAGAGCTCTGTGTTCCTTTTGCAGGAGGCATTGCGTCCCGCTGGCTCTGGGGTGAGAGCAGCTGCTGACGGTCAGTGACGGATTGCTAATGGATTAGTGGTTGCTAACTGGTGAGCTCTCACTCTGTTGTGACTACTTCATTTATTTCTATGTTACTATGGAGAGAAACTCAGCTTCCTCTACTATTTGACTCCCTGGTGGTATGGTTTATAAAGTAAAGGAAAGGTAGAGTACATGCTTGCGTATCCCCTGCCATAGTTAATCACTCTGGTCTTCTAATGGTGGTCCAGTAGGGATTACAAACATAATTATGAGCTCATGGGTTCAAAGATACTTCATATATTTCAATAGATTGTGATAATGACCCTTACTGAGGGTTTCTCCCCTGTAGGTTGTCATTAAAACAATATATGGTTTAATCTTAGTGGCAGTTGGAAAACATGGCCAGAAATTTTGGGACATTCGTGCCATTGAGAAGTGTGGTCTCTGTGTTCCCCCTTGGCTCTGGGTGACTTGCGACTGCTTCAGACCCCGGCAGAGTGGGGGACAAGTGATGTCCAGATCTTCTGAGCTGGGTTGTACAAGGCCACAGAGTCTATACCCAACTCACTCAACACCCTGTTGCTACGATCCCTCGCTGCTCCCAGACCCTTGGCTGGAGAGGCCACGTGTAGCCCAGCGACCCACAGTCCCCACCATGCTCAGCCTCCCAGCTGCTCCACCAAACCCCAGTCACGTGGGCGAAAGCGTCCTGGATCTTCCCGACCAGCTCACCTCCAATTGGATGCCAATGAGTGAGCTGTACCAGCCTCGGGTGGGAAAAGCACAAGCCACCCAGCCCACCCGCCCTCAATTCCTGACCCACGAAATCATGTAATAATGAAACGACTGTCTAGGCCTAACGTAGGGGTGGTCATGGAACAATGGATAATTGGAACACTCTTCCTTTTGTCTCTCTCACATAGTCAGCTCCTATCTGCTCGTATAGTCCTCTGGATTAGATCAATGGCGCATACCACACTCTCCCCCACCTCACAGGCCCTCACTAGACTACATGTTCTGACCAGCACTCCAGAGAGATTTCGAGCATAGTATTGGAGTTTCCTTTCTTAGCCAACCTAAAAACCTTTTTTCTATTAATAGGTGAGCTAAGACCATATAATCAATACGTTTAGCCTCCGTTCTGTCATATTGTTTTATGATACATTTAGACCAGTGTGAGTTTTTTTTTTTTTTTAAACAAATTGTCTTTCAGTATGATTTTTATTTCTGCCTCTCTTCGGTTTTATCTTTTCGGTCCTTGGAAAGTTCCCGTATCTGCTCCCGTTGTTACCTTTATTACTCAGCTCTGTACGAAATACTTTCCATCCCCTCTATTTTGTCTCTTGGTTCTCTTCTACGAGCGATACTGAAACCTGCTCTGATCCTCCTCCCACAGCATCTGATCTGAATTACTACGTTGTACAGGCTGACATGAACCGCAGGACAGTTGGCGAGCTCATGCCAGCTTTTACGCGCTCTTGTCGTGCTCCCTCAAATATCTGCTGGCTGCATTGCTTCAGACCATCCTGGAGCTCTTAGAACCATTTTTCGGTCTTCGCTGTCCAAGGAACCACGTGGTCTGTCTGTGTACAACTCGCACGACTTTTGTTCGTGTCTGTCTGGTCATTTCAGTTGTCTGAGCTTCTTTCCTGGGAGCATCCTCAGAAAGTGTCCACAGGAACAGTAGCCTTGGGTCTTTGCTTGTTGGTGACCATTTCTAACCTTTATATTTGGGAATCAGTTTACCTGGATCTACCCTCCTTGGCTCATGCTCTGGTCCCCTCCTTGTAAACAAGCCTTCTAGTTGCTTCTGGCAGGAAGTGTTGAAGGAGGTCAGTCTGATGACCTGAACTTCCTGCCAAGTGACTGTGTCTTCCTTTTGCCTGGATTCCCAGAGGCATCCATACAATATGTCTCTCTGGTGGATACTCTGGGCCAATCTTCCTAGGTATCCAGTGTTGTTTCAAGGTAGTTATTTCAGGAAAAGGATTTTGTTGCTGCTGTTGGTTTGTTCTTTTGTTTTTGTTTTTTAAATTTTAATGTATGGACATTGAGTTCAGCTTTGATTACTTTCTTCAGCGACTTCTATTATACATATGTTAGCTCTCTCTGCCTGTTCTCCGCATACGCACTTTCTCTAGAATCCCAGTTATCACTCCCCTTTTTCCTGACGCCCCACAACTTATCTTCCTTAGGTCAATCTGGTGTGTTTCTTTGCTCTCGTGTTCTTCTCAATTTGGGCTTTTTTCTCTAATGAGGACTTTCTTTTATTTGTAATTTTCACCTTAGTCCTAGCACATCTTTTCTGTGGTCTTTCCATTTTGATTTGTTACTTGTTATTCTTTTTTGTCTTTTATTCCTTTGAAAATTTTTGTTGACTCATTTTTAAATTAGGATATGTTTTTTATGTTCTTGAGTGTGTGTTCTATGGGCACACATTTTGGGGGTGCCCTCATTATCCGTGATGACATTGCCCATTATTCCATTTTCACAAAGATAACTTTGTATGGAATTAAATGACAATCTTTTTCTGATTTTCATTTTTATATTAAAGGAGTTTTCTGAACTTTCTAAAAGAGGGAGGGGTCAGAATCTGCTTTTAAGCTTTGTAGCTCTAGAGTTCCCTCTTCTGTTGTGTCTACAAAATGTTAAAAAAAAAAAAAAAGGTCTTGTAACCCCTCTTCCCCTCTATGTAGACCTTCTCTTCCCCCTTTCTCTCGCTCTCTCTCTCTCTCTCTCTCACACACACACACACACACACACACACTCTCTCTCTCTTTTTCTTGCTTCTATTTTGTGGTTCCTGTTGTCGCTGTTATGCCCAATGTGCCTTTTCCTTTCAGCAGATGCTTCTTGGTGTGGTCTTACCCTGAAAGGGACTTTTATCAGTACTGGGAGTTCACAGGGCCTGCTCTGCTCCCTTAAGATATTTCTGTGGCCACTTGTGCTCACCCGCTCTAGGGAGTGCATGGTGAGTCTTCCCAGCTTCCACGAGGCATGGGTCACTTCTGATCACTTCCGGGCTGAAGCAGCCAAGACCGTCTCTTTCTGTCTCTTTCATTCACTGCTGTGGTCATCTTGGAAGACACAGCTTCAGCAAAGATGGAAGGGGCTGGACCCCTGAATCCCGGATTCCCCCACCTGACCATATCAGACCAAATGTGAGCAAACAGTAACCTTTATGGTGGTAAGCCATTGGACTTTGGGGGGTTATTAACACAACCTCTCCGATTATGACTCACACAGAAATTGATATGAGGGAGAAATGCTACCATTGCAAAGGCCTGAAAGAGGGGGCTCTGGTGGGGAGGCAGTGAGTAAGGAGTCTGATATGAGAGACTGGAAAGATGGAGATCTGTGTTAAACATTTCACAAACCTGTCTCCAATGACAATTTGGAAGGGACAAGGAACTCCTGGACTTATGGTTCCTGGGGGAAGAGGTTGGAACAGAAGATGCAGGTAATGTTTCTTTGCTACCGCTGGCTGCATTTGGCAAGGATTACGAGGGAGAGATCAGCACAAGAGGAATGGATGGGAATCAGGATAAATCTGAAGTTCAGGACAGAGTCAGGCTGATGTAACAATCTGGGTGCTTCTCCAGGCCCAACAGCCAGAGGTGGTGTTTAAAGAGCTTTGGACCTGAAAACCCACAACACCTCTCCTTTGCTTAAGGTGACTGAGGGGCAATATTACAGTAGGACCTGGCCTTCCCACCTCTTGTGTCTGACAGAGTCATCCATCCCATTGAGAGAAATAAGGCCAGAGGTGATAAAGCAAAGGCATATGGGTGAGAATTTTTTCTTGTCAAGAAGTTTAGCACATAGAATACACCTGAGGCAGATAGAGCAGATGCCTGCTGGGGTTTTAATTAATTAATTAATGTTAAGAATTAATTACTTTTTTTAAAAAAAGAGATTATTTATTCATTCGCCAGACAGAGACAGAGACAGAGAGAGCACAAGCAGGGGGCACGGAAGGCACACACAAAGAGAAAAGCAGGGTCCCCACTGTACAGGGAACACGATGTGGGGCTCTATCCCAGGACCCTAGAATCATAACCTGAGCTGAAGGCAGATGCTTAACCGACTGAGCCACCCAGGTGCCCCAAGAAATAAGTTTTTAGAGAGGGAGAGAGAATGTGCATGCATACGTATGCACAAGTGAGGGAGGGGAGGGGAAGAGAGAGAATCTCAAGCAGGCTCCATGCCCAGCATGGATCCCAATGTGGTCTTGGTCCCAGGACCTTGGGATCATGACCTGAGCTGAAATCAAGATTCAGATGCTTAACCGACTGAGTCACTCACCCAGGTGTGCCCCACCTACTAGGCTTTAAAGGGAATATAATTAAATTTAATTAATTATAATTTAATTTATATACATTTAGTATAATTAAATTTAAAGGGAATGAAATCCCAGGCCTGGCCTACAAAAGCCTTTGATGATCTGACACTTTAGATGGAATGAAATAACGTTTGAGTTTTCACCCCTTCTAGGAGAAAGGAAGCAGACAAGAAAGTGAGAAAGCTCACTCCGGATATGGCCAAGAAAGAAGATAAAATAGAGTGAGGGGGGTGGGGGGACAAAGAGCCCCAAAAGGTACAGTGAGGGGCTGTGGAGGAACCTGGACATGGAGATTTTGTCAGAGAGAGGACTCAGGGCTTCAGTCGAGAATCTTCTCACCCGCAAGGTAGGGACTACACAGTGTGCCTGGCGGGTTCTCAAGGTTGCCGTGCTTTCTGAAATTCTCAAAGTTTTTTTCCTTAGAAATTCTAGATGAATTTTGAAATGTCTTGATGGACTCCAAATGGGAATGCTTATTGTGATTATCTGATCCCTATTGCACTGGGAGGATATTGGGTATATGTGGAAAGGAGTATACGACTTGTGGTTTTAGTTCAAAAGGCTCTGGACAAAGAGGAGCCCCACACAGAGGATGACCAGTGCGTGTTGCTCACAGATCCTACACTGTCGGCTGGAGGCAATGGTGGGGCGGGACATCGGTGTTTTCCCTTAAGGAAGGGGTGCGTGTTCTGTGTAGGGAGGAGGGAGGAAGGGGTAATTGGAATATTAGGGCAAAAACAACTAGCACTCACTGAAGATCCATGTTTTCAGTCTTCCTTGCCATTGCAGTGGGATCATGTGACTTGTTCTGGCCTCAGACTCCTAGCAGATGTGACCTGGGTTAATTTCAGGGTGACACAGGTAAGAACTGCAACTCTCTTTCGACCTCTTTCCCACGATGATGGTAATTGTGGAAGTCACGTGTCCCAACGATGGAGCCACAAGATGGCGGCTGGCTGGATGCTGGGTGCACCATGTGGAGGAGACCCGCCTTGCACAGTCCTCCAACGTACGGGACACTGGGACAGGAGAATGAGGCAAACCTCAGTTTGGTTACGATCGTGGGGAGCTCTTACCACAGTGTATCTTAGTCTCTCCTGAGACTAGAAGCGTACTATTTTTTTACACAAAACTGAAACCCTACCCACCGTGTTATTAACAACACGCTCAGAAAAACTGGTAAACATCAGCTTTGTTGAGGTATAATTTACAGACAATAAAATATTTGTCTCTAAATATAATAGTTTATAGACAATAAAATCCACCAATTTTAAGTGACATTTTGATGAGTTTGATAAACATAGACAGCTGTGTAACCACCACCACAATCAAGATGTAGGACACTTCCTTCATCCCTCCCCAATTTGCTCCTACTAATTTGCAATTGACCTCCATGTTGACCCCCAGCTGCTGACAAACGCCGATCTGTCTTCCGTCACTGTAGTTGTGCCTGTCCCAGTCTGCCGTAGATATGTAATTATACTGTAGCTAGCCTTTGGTGTCTCGACGCATTCATTTAACATGATGTCTCTGAGATTCAGCCAAAAGTCTGTTCCTCGTTACTGTGCACCAGTACTCCATTGTATGGGTACACCGCGTTTATCTGCGCATCACGTGACGGACATTTGGGTTAGTTCCAGTTTTTGACTGTTGAAAATAAAACTCATGAACACGTGTACCCAAGCTTTTGTGGTCATGTTTACATTTCTCTTGGGTAAATGTCTAAGAGTATAATTTCTGTGTTGGATAGAAGACACCGTCCACCGTGTTCCCACTTGGGTGTCCCATTTTGCGTTCCAGTCATCCGTCTATCAGAGTATAACCTGCTTTTTATCTCAACTGGTATCGCCCTGACGAAGGGAGACATTTTTCCGAGACACGACTTCAGTGGTTTTGATAGTTCAAACCATTCCCTGTTGTTTGACATTTAGGTCACTTGCATTTTCCCCCGATTGTAGAAATGATTGTGAAGGACATCTCGTACATGAATTGTACTGTACATCTCTGCCTGTTCCCTCCGGTGAAACTCCTACATCGGCTACTCCAGGGTAAAGGGTACACACTCGTCTTTAGACTTTGGGTACATACCGCCATATGTCACCCGCTCACCAACCCGCTCACCATTCAGACCAGCAGTGTGGGAGCATGTTCAGCCCTTTCGTATGTAATCTGAAAGACCCCTTCATATGATGAGGATATTGGTCTTTTCTGTGTCTTCTGTATTGTTAATAAGTGTTCACAGTTTGTGTTTTGCCTTTGTAACTCTGCTCAGGGCATTTTTATCCACAGACATTTTAAACTGTTTTGTCATCCAACATGTCAACTGATTCTTTTGTGATTTCTGTCTTTGGTGTTATGCTTGGAAAGGCCTTCCTCATCTGAAGATGACAAAAATAGTCACCTAGATTTCTTTATTTTTTAAAGAACTTCAATCTTTACATTTAGCGCTTTGTGTTTGTATTTTGTAACTGTGAAATTTATGAGGCGTACCAAAGAGTCTGTGACACATATGCAAGTTTAACAAATCGTAACAGTAAAAATCCTCACCCCAAAAATATTCGGGGAGAAGAGGAAGTGGCAGAAGAGATACAGCATTTGCTTTTTTGTTTCATTTATGTAGCATTCAGATTGAGCAAACCTGAGCTCTATATTGTTTAAGCAAAACAATAAGGGAAAGCAAGGAACTGAACAGCGTTCTAAAGGGCCATTTCTTCTACAGGGGAGGGCAGGGTGACACCAGGCAGGGACACCCAGGACGTCAGAAGTCTCAGGTGCTGTTTTTTCAGATGGCTGGTGCTCCCACTGGTTCATCTTAGCATTCTGGTTTAAACTGGCACAGTCATTTTATATACCCTTTTGGATATATATTCCATGTCATTTAAACATTTTTTAATCGTGACACAATTTACCAAAAATTTAAGTATACAGTTCTGTAGAGTTAGGTATATTCACACTGTTGTGCAACCGATCTCCAGAGCTCTTTTCATCCTGCAAAACTGAAACTCTGTCCCCATTAGACAACTCCCCACCCCCTCCTCCCCCCAGCCCCTGGCAACAGCCATTCTATTTTCTGTCTCTATGACTTTGACTACTCTAGGTGCTTTATATAAGTGGAATCATATAATTTGTCTTTGCGTGACTGGCTTATTCCACTTAGTATAATAAGTCCTCAAAGTTCACCCATGTTGTAGCATCAGAAGGATGCTGCATCAGAAGTTGCTTCCTTTCTAAGGTGAAATAATATTCTATCGTATGAATACACCACATTTTATTTATCCATTCATCCACCAATGGACTCCACATAGAATTTTAAAGAAATAAATACAAATGTCAACTCTTTGCTTCTGCATTTGACTATCATTTACTAGGAATATGTTTGTGTGTATGGTGTGAGGTAGGGGTAGGCAGCCTGCTCTGAATTTCTCGAGTTCTGAGAACTGTGAGAAATGCACTCCTTCATTTTGCAAGCTTTAGTGTAAACTTTACCATGTAGGGATGCTAAAATAAAGCATCTATTCTTTTATTCATCAAGTATGAATCAAGTACCTGCTACTTGCCAGGAACTCTTGTAGGGCCCGGGGATACCACTCCGTGAAGACGGCTATAGACACTGCCCTCACTCTGCCAGTGCCTGGTACCAAGGGCTGGCAAATAGGGACCAGTGTGGGATCAGAGGAGAGAATGGTCACTTCCAGCTTCATGACGGATGTGAAGAGAGGTGTAGAGGGAACAACTTAGCCAGAGGACTGAAAATATAATGCAACTATCATTTCCTACTTTGTCACCCAGAAACCGTTTAGTGGCAGGTGACAGGAATCCCCAATGACAGTGGCTCGAATGTTCATATAAAGGGAAGTTTGGAGGCAGCTGGTTCCAGAGCTCAGTGGAGCCCTATATCTTTCCAGCTGCAAGATGGTCACCTTGGCTTTGGCCACTGCAGCCTTTCACGCTAGCCTGCAAAGTCTGGAAGCAAGCGGGTGGCAACCATCTGAAAAGTCTGCTCTTCCTGGGTCTCTCCCTTTGTACCCAGAGGCCCATCCTGCCCAGGCTGCCCGCACACCTCACTGTTGAGAAGTCACGTGACAGCCACAGCCCAACCCCTGGAGATGGGGAGTGGGATTCTGTGGCCAGTTCAGGCCAATCATAATTCATCCTCTAGAGAGCCCTGCCATCCAAGATAGGAGCCACAAGGCACGCGTGGCTCCCCAACACTGGAACTGTATGCAGCTAGGGAGACTGAGGAACTGCATTTTTATTAAATTCAATTTCAGTTAATTGAAATGTAAATGGCTATCGTAATATTAGGACAGCAGAGCCCTGGAGTCTGGGCACTTTGCCCTTGGCTGAAAAAGTCTGGGTTGGTTTATCCGGGGAGGAGGGAAGCAGCTGATGAGAGAGTCACCAAGGGGGTGTGTGTGTTGGGGGAGGCGGGGTAGAGGCGTTATGGAGGCTGGTGTGGCCTCACACACTCCCGATTGTTTTCTTAGGATGGGAGTGAGGGGGACCCCCACCTCATGCGTTGGCGGGCGCGCTGGCCTCACATTTCCAAGAACTTCAGCCCCGCCCGAGCGCTATAGAAGGCACAGTTTCCTCTCCAGCGTCTCTGAGGAGCCTACGGATGTGATTTACTGCTTCTACTAAATGTTGCAACTCCTCTTCGGGTCTCTCCAGCTGAGGCCCTGAAGAATATTGAGGAAGTGACACAGCGGCAGAATTCCTAATGTCCTTTATCCTGTCCTGAGTCACACTTCGTAACTTGCCTTTGCCTGGTGGACCAGACAGGACCGGAGGAGCCAACTGCAGACGCGTCATCCAGAGACACGCAGACGTGAGCCGCCTTTGGGGAGGGGCATTGCTAGCCCATTTCACAGGTAGGAAAAGTGAGGTCGTCCCTGTGGGCTGGTTGGGCTCACTCAGGCTGTGCACAGTCTCCTCTGTGGCCTCTGGAGTCAGAGCCAGAGGCAGCCACAGGCCCCAGCCCATAACTCAGATGGAAGTCGATGGAAGCATCGTTTGGGTGTATTTTTAACCTCGCTGGCTGTGAGCGGAGAGGACGGCGCTGCTCCATGACATCAGGGAGGATAAATGGGCGAGGTGGTGGCAGAGGCCATTGGCTGACCAGGCCTTCCCAGGGAGTCAGTGCATGGCAGCGAGCCATGACTTGATGATGGAAAATCGAGGCTTGGAAGGTGATGACATGGCCAAGGTCCCAGGGTGCATGTGTGGGAGTGCGTGTGTGCGGGGCGGACTGCGAGCTGAATATCCGCCAGACTCCAGGGCCCTCCTGCCTCCCAGGGCAGAAGTGCTCGGGCTCCACCTCTGGCCCACGATGGGAGCCTGACCAGTTACTTTACTTCTTGGTGCCTCAGTCTCCTCATCTCCAAAATGGTGCCGTAGCCCTATGTCCGGGGGTGGGGGTGGGGGGTAAGCTTGCCGCTGCGTGTGGCCGCCACTCACATCCACTGTGACCTGTGTGCAGCCAGATGTGTGCTGAGCGCCCTCCACAGCGGGTTGCAGTTCCAGAACCACAGCCCAGGCCACCGCTGTCAGGAGGTGAGACCCTGGTCCAACGCCTCCCACGCCGGGATGGCACGGGGTAAAGATCCAAGCCCGGGCAGTTTTGCATCACGACCTGAGCTCCTAACCATGACCCTTCAGGTCAGGCTGGTTCTAGAGCAACTTTCCTGGCACTGCTGTTTCCTTCGGGCCTAGCTCCTGGCTCCTGGCTCCTGCTGAGTGTGTCCCCCCCGCTCCCCAAACTCATTGGTCTCAGCCTCCGCTCCGTGGCCTCCACTCCTGCTTGCAATCTCGGGGGCTTCTCAGTTCGGCCATCCAGTCACTGATTCAATAACCTCTTCGGCGCATCTCCTCCGGCCCTGCTGAGAACAGACGTGGACACGGCACTGAGCCCCGCCTGTCCCAGGGAGTGGACAGACATCGAAGACATAAATAGTCATCATGACACAGCCCTACAGACGTGCACATGGGGTGGGAAGAGGGTAGGGGCGGCTCTCTGGCCTGCGGCCGAGATGTGAGGGAGGTCTCTCAGAGGAGGCGACACTGTGTCCGAGCTTCAGGAATGAGAAGGAGTGGGGCACACGACGAGCTCGGGGCCCGTGATCCTGGCAGGGCCATGGGCACCGGCCTTCGGGGAGGTGAGGTACAAGCAGGGTCTCCTGGAGGCCCAGAGAGAGACAAGTGTGGCTGAGTGAGAGAGGCCACCCTTGCTCCAGCCCAGCCAGTCCCAGGCCTGGCCATGTTTGGGGGTCATGGGCGTGGGGAGAGGGCAAGGCTTGTTAGAGTACACATTCCAGAGCCCCATCCCAGTGGAGGTGGATTTGAGGTCCGAGGTGGGGCCCACGGTCCAGGAGTTTTTACGACTCCCATCCCCCTGGACTCAACCAGAGACTCCCACCCACAGCAGGGTTTGAGAGGGTAGGAAGAGACACTGTGCCTCAGAAACGTGTTTTCGGGGATGAGTGCCATGAGAGGTGGTGCCTGAGTTTGATTTCCTGGTGACCGACTTTAATTTGAGTGCAGGCAAATCTAGCTATGGTCAAAGCACACGGGTCCTGCCCTCCAGAGACTCCCACAGTGGCAGGAGAGATGGTGCTGAACTGATGGTTTTAGGTCAGCGCTGGGGACCAAGGGGTCACAGAGAGGTGGATCCTACCAGAAACCACAGGCTGGCGAGCAGGGCCCAGACAGAAACGCACGTGTCTGGGCCTTGAGGAATGCGCATGAGTCGACCACGTTCCAGCAAGAAAAGAGGAAAGAGCATGCCAGGCAGAAGGAAGGGCGGTTGCAAAGATGTGCTGGGTGTAGCCACCGCGGACCGTGTCCCCGGGCTGCAGGCACGCGGCGCAGTCCCTGCCAGCCAGCGGGGAGCCACGCCGTTCCCGGGTCGTTCTCCTCTCCTCCCGTCTGCCACCATTCAGAGCACAGCTGACTTCCCAGAGGACAAGCCCCCTCCTTGCGGCCCCCAAGTCAATAGGGAGGAGGCTGATGCTAGCTCTTTTATTCTCTCTGGCGGGGGCCGCTACCCACTCAGTCAATGAGCAGCCGGTGCAAAATTGTCAGGAGCAATGAGAAGGCACGAGCTTGATCTTCCACAATGCATCTTTATTAATAATGCTTTTAATGATGCAACCCAAACGGCTGGCAGGAGCGGTCGTGGCCGCCCGTCCCCTGGGCGTGCCTTCTCATCCACCCCTGCTGCCTCCCTGACTCTCTCTCCAGAGGAGAGTGGGCAGTGCGTCCCTTTGCAGACGGAGGGCAGGCCTGCGGCTGTGGCCCAGTAGACCACGATGAAGCGGGGCCGAGGAGTGTCGCCACCCGCTGGGACACCCTGACAAATGCCTCTTACACTCACAGGTGCAAAACAACCATCATTTTATTTAGCTGACAATTCTGTGGATTGATGGTCGGGTTGGGCTCCATTGTGCTCCGCTGGGTTTCTCACTGCATGCGACCTCACCTCGGACAGCTAGGCCTCCCTCCCCAAAAAGTCCCAGCCTCCAGCTGGCCAGCCCTGCCTTGCCCTCCTGGTGGAAGGGTCTCCAATCCAGCTTGGAAGCTGCAGGGCCTCCCGAGATCTCGGCCAAGACCAGGTCTGGCCTCAAGTCGGCCTTACCTTACTGGCACTGCAGCTCCCATGATGCAAGGGGACAGGAGATGGATTCTTTCTCTCCACAGAAGTGGCTGCAGATAATTTGGAGCCATGTGTGCAATTTACACTGGTGAGCAGGAGTCAGGCATTCGGTCAGTTAAGATGGGAGCTTATGGTGGGTATCACTGGAGCCACAAAAAGAAACCGGACTTAGTTTCTGTTCTGCAGCTGCCTCTGGTTTGTCGGAAGTCTACGTAGTCAGATTGTGTGTGTGTGTGGGGGGCATCCAAGGTGCTTGAAGTCAGTGGAAGGTTTAGCCTAACACAGAAATGAGATCATGGAGGTGGGATGTGGTGTGGGGACGAGAGCTGCCATTGGGTTTGCCTTAATTTACCAGGATTGCTCTGGGGACCTCTGGGTTCTTTGACATGTTCCTGCTGAGGTCCACAGCAAATGAGGTCACATAGGCCGAGGTTGGTCTAGGATCGGAATCGAAGTGTGCCTGGCTTTTTGCACGTGTCCCGGCCCAACTGGCTTTGTTTGACCCAGTGATTCGGTGGCTGAGACATTCCTGGGTAAGCTGGCAAGGCTGGTGTGGATGCAGGTATGGCTGGAGGCAGGAGGCTGGGGATTTGGACACAGTCTGGACAGAAAGAGAGCGTCCAGGAGTCATACCCTGGGGCACCAGGCAAGCCCTGCTTTGGGAACTACCTGCTCCCTCACCCCTGCTCTGCCCCATGTTACGACTAAGCTCTCTGCTTGTCTCACCACCCTCTTTTCCTTTCTGATGTGTTTGTTACGTGCCCAGGGGCATAGGCGCGATGCGATGCGTTGCTCCTTTTCACCTGGGAAGGAAGCTTCCCTCTGAAGAGAACTCCAAGGTCCTGTGTGGCTCAGGCTGGGGCCTACCCCAGAGAGAGGCCTGGATGGGCTGCCGGTGTCTGCTGGGCAGTGGACGGTGGTGACAGCGGCAGCAATATTAGTCACGAGCATTGTCTGCTGAGTGCTGTCTTGGGCTGACCTCATCTCGTTCTCCTGACAACATTCCGGTTAAGTGTCATGAAATGTGTTTTGTGGATGAGGAAAGCAAGGCACAGAGAGAAGAAGTGGCTTGTCCAAGGTCACAGAGTGAGCCAAGGTGGGGACTGGGGAATATCCAGCTCCAGGGCCTGGACTTATTCCCACGAAGCTGACCGGCTGCAGGAGCCAGGACGTTGGGCCCAGGGGGTCCCAGCCAGCGGCTCTGTGTGTGTCGCGGCCCTGGGCTTCCGAAGTCAGCTCTGACATAGGGGCAGCGACGGGCCCAAGGTCACACAGCTGTGAAGTGGCAGAGCCAGGCATCAGTCCGGGGCAGGTGGCCCTCGGAGTCCTGGACAGGAGCCCCGCTCTAGGAGCGCCCCAGGCTTCAGGGCACAAGGCCAGCTGCTTGTCGGGGAGCAGAGCACCAAGGGACTGGTGAGGCCACCATTCCCTTGGGGGAAAATTCGCTCCTTAATTTTTGCTTCCCTGGGATCTCCTCTGACCTGGTGGCAGGGAAGAGAAAAGCTCACATGAGGTAGGGTCCTGGAGGACAGGAGGCCGACAGACAGCATCCTGTCTACTCCGAAGGGCACCATCGGCCTGGAATCCCCCTGTCCTCTTGTCTGGGATCTCCAGGCAAGGAGGGGTCTTAGAGATCCCTCGTCACAGCCACAACCCAAAACTAATAGCATGCCGGTCATGTCCCATGCACGTCCCGAGTGCCCGCTGCTGTGCAGAGAGTCGGGTGCCATGGGTCTCCGTGAGCCTGGAGGGCACGACCGGTCTCCGCTCCCATTTTACTGACAAGAGAACAGAGGCAGAGCGTGTCAAGGACTCACCTCCTCAGGTAGCTAGGGGCTGGCCGGGGATCGCATGAGGACCTTGTTCTCTTGACCTCAGGCCCATTATTGCTGGGGAAACTGAGGCCTGAGAAGAAGCGAGGTCTCACCCTTGCCTCTTGGCGCTCGAGTGGAAGAGACAGAACCAAAACTCCAGGTGCTGATGATGATGGAGAGACAAGGATGAGGTCCCACATCTTGAGCAAGTTCCTTCACGTCCCCAGGCCTCAGTTTTCCTGTTTGTAAAATGGGACGCACCTGCCTCCGAGGATGACATTGAGGACTGAGTGAACACAGGTGAAGTATTTAGAACAGTATGTGCCCAGCACATGGTCAGTGCTCGGTAAAGCTGGCCGTCACGGCGGCAGTCATTAACTGTCAGGGATGCGTTCTTGCTACAGCCCAATGACACGCCTGCTAGGCTCTTCTCCACTCTCTTCGGTTCACAGACCAGCACCCATGCACAGGGTTAAAGAGGTGGCCTGAGCTCCCTCCCCCAGCCCCGCCAGCCCCAGGAGGACGTGATCTAGTCAGCCTCCCTCCCCATGTCAGAGGGGGCAGCCGAGCCTGAGTGCCTGGCGCTCACCCACTGAGTCCTGTACCAGCAGGGGAATGTCCTTTCCTAGCAACCTGGCGGGGACTGCACTCTTGCTTTGGACACTTTGGGGTGCCCCCTGGTGGCAAGTGGAGCCTGCCCTGTTGTGACTTTCTCTTTGTGGGTGAGGGGTCTTCCCTGTTTCACGGGAAACTTCACAATGGGGATAAAGGCTCGCGTGGCCCTTGGGCTGTATCAGGCTTGTTCTAAGTGCTGTGTACACTCACCCAGCGCTCTCCCAACTGCACAGGGAAGGGACTGGCGTCAGCCCATTCTGCAGATGGGAAAACTGACCTGGGAGACAAAGTTGCACAGCTGGTCAGCAGCAGGGTTCGGCCTTGAACTCATGCAGAGGGGCTCAGAGGCCACATCTTAAACCCCTAGGCTATGAGGGGGGTTCTTCTATTTTATTTTTTTTAAGATTTTATTTATTCACTTGAGAGGGGGAAAGAGAGAGGGAGCACAAGCAGGGGGAGCAGCAGGCAGAAGGAGAGGGAGAAGCAGCTCCCTGCTGAGCAGGAAGCCCGATGCGGGACTCGATCCCAGGACCTTGGGATCAAGAACTGAGCCAAAGGCAGACACTCAATCATCTGAGCCACCCAGGCGCCCCCTCTATTATCTTATTACACATTTATTGTTGGGGAAGCAGGCACAGAGCAGTGTGGCGGGTGTGTATCTTACACAAGGCCACCCAGCCAGGAAGGGCTGACGCCGACATGTGAACCCGGGCTCTCTGGCCACAGAGGCTGTTGAAGCCACCATGACACCCTCAGCCTCGCCATGGTCTCCCCCAAGTCCCCTCTCTGCACCCCACTGGCCCTCACTCCCTGGGGCCCAGCCCAGGCCCCTCTAGTTGGTCTACTTATCCCTCCCTCGCAGTTCCGCTGACCACTTCACGCATTCACCTTTGGTGGAGGGTGACCTTCCCAGGCCTCGGGGCACCTTTCTGAGAAATGGCCTTGAAGCCTCGCAGGGCTGGAGGAGGCTGGGGAAATCTCGAGGTGGACTCAGGTACCCCTCCAGGCTCTGGGCGTCCTTCCTGCCCCCTGCCGAATCCTCCTGGGCCCAGACTTGGAAGCCTTCAAGGGGCTGCCAGGGCTCCGGGGGTACCTATGGGTGGTCTCAGCTGCTGCACTTGGAAACTCACCTGACCCCTGTGGGATGTGGTGGGAGATCTTTCCCATCCGCTAACACCCTTGTCTGGGCCTTCCTATCCACCAGTTCTCCGGAACCGGAGTTACAGATTTGGGGTGCTTCTTACCCCTCCCCCACCCTGCCTCAGGCCCTTCTTTTCCCTTTGAACTGTCTGTCTTGCTGCGGAGGAAGCTATTCATAGCCCAGATGATGCAAAATTTATAAAGTGTGGCTGGTAGGCTGAATCTGCGCTCGGCGCAGGCCCCCCTGCCCCCCTCCCCACTCCCCTCTCCCGTCTTCCTGTGTGGTGGGAGGGCAGCTCCCTCCCCGGCTCACTCCCTCAGTCCCCATCCCTCCTGGCCTTGCTGGCCTGACTTTCCACTCCTGGGGGATCCCGGGCTGAGCACAGTTGGTCTGTGGTCTGGTCTGTGCTGTCCACCCCCGCCCCCTTCCACACTCCAGCCAGCCCTTCTGTTTCCTCACCTGAGGAATGGGTTGTTGTAAGCAGCAGACACAGCAGGGCCAGGCACTGCTCTAATGGACTCATTCAGTCACAACACCCCACAAAAGAGTTGCGATGATTATTTGAATTTCATAGATGGGGACACTGAGGCACAGAGAGGCTGGCTGGCTAAGACAACCAGGGCCTAAGGGGTGGAGGGCTGCAAAGTGGCAGAGTGGGGATCCAAACCCTCGTCTGCCCCTTCATCACTGCCTCGGACCCAGCGCATGAGCCTGCCTTCCTCTCCATCTGAGGGGAGGCAGAGTCCCACAGCTGGAGAGCCACGGGCCTGGAACCTGAACCCGGGGCAGGGGGTACCAGCAGCCACCCCTTAACCTCCAGTCTCTCTCCAAGTTGGTTATGGCTTTCCCCTGGAGACTCTAGGGCTAGAAGCTTCCTAGAACACTGGAGCCTCTCTCCCTCCCAGATCGGTGGGCGAGGCCCAAGGAAGAGACGTGAGCTGACCACGGACACAGACAGGGGCCTGCTCTGGCTCTGCTCCTGCCCACTGGGAGTGGGTGTGTGGCCCCTGACACAGCCAGGCACAACCCTGGAGCCTCACCCACCCTGGGCAGCCAGGCTTGTCACTTAGACCCCTTGCTGACGTCGTGGCCCCCACTGGTGGCAGCTCTGGGTGTTCAAGGCACGAAGGATAATGCACGAAGCTTGGGGCAGGGCCCGTCTGCTGCTCTCCCACAGTCACCCTCTCAGTCCTCCCAGCAGCCTCGGAATGGACACTGCTCTCAGGCCCGCCCTGCAGATCCAGAAACACGAGTTCAGGGAGGTCAAGAGATGTACCCAAGGTCACACAGCCGGCGGGCGGCCAGTGTCAGCCGCTGGTCCTGCCAGTGTCAGCCGCCGTGTCCCTAGTGGTTCCACACACCCGCACCCTTTTATCGCCATAAAAGTAATCTTCCGTCAGACTACCCAGCTTACAACGTGCTGCTCAGGGGCACAGAATGCATTTCCAGTGTTGTGCGTCCATGTCCACTGTTTAGTTCCAGAACATTTTCCTCACCCTGAGAGAACACCTTGTACCCGTTAGCAGGTCCTCCCCAGCCCCCTCCCTTCCACCCATGCAGGGCAACCCTGAGCCTGCTTTCTGCCGCAGTGACTCTGCCTCATCTGGGTATTTCGTACAAGCGGGATCACACGGCGTGGGTCTGGCTCGCTCCGCTCGGCATAATGTCCTCAGGGCCCAGCTGCGTCGTGGCAGGTGTCAGAACTTTATTCTTTCTTATGGCCACGTACTGTTCCAGTGCAGGGAGAGTCCGCTCACATTTTGTTTCTCTGTCCATCTGTTGCTGGGCATTTGGGTCACTGCCACCGTGTGGCCCCTGGGGATTGTGCCGTTAGCAACATCCACGTACCAGTTTCATGTGAACCCGGCCTTCAGTTTTCCAGAGCGGAGACCTCCGACGCGAGTGACTGGCTCGTCGTCTTGGACTTGCCGGCTGAGGCTTCCACAGTCTTCGCTCCTCCAGTCCCCTGCTGAGCTGACCGGGTGCATCTGCCCCTGCGGGCATGAGCCGTGCTACGTCTCCCACCGAGTGTGCGCTTTGCTCTTTCCTTCCCTGATCGCCGGGGGCTCTGAGGGACCGGGTCCCAGACAGGAAATTCATGGCCCACAGAGGAAAGGGGTCTAGCCCAGGGAGAACAAGACGGGCTGGGATCTGACCCCAGGCCAGCTGGAGGCCCCCTGCCCCCCCACCCCCACACTGTCCTGGTTCTCCCAGTTACCGCGTGTCGCTGCAATGAGGACTTGGCTCCTAGAGACGACGAAGCCACAGGACACTCACATCCCATCTTCTTGGGGCATCACTTTGCTCGAAGAGCTGAGGCAGGATGGGACGCTGTCACATGCAGACAAGCCCTGGCTGGATTCGGCAGCACAATGCCTACCTGCCCCGGATTTTTCACCCTGGGTCGGGGGCATCTGAGAAATGTCCATCTTGAATGGGCTGACACGTGCTGGGGACCCACCCCTGCAAGCCCCGGGTGCTCAGTGTCGGGGATGTGATCGAAACTGCCAGACGGTGCTCACTTCAGCTGTACATCGGCTCAAGTTGGAACAAAACTCTCAGACGGCCTCCTCACGGTGTGCATTTCGGTGGCATCCTTGCCGTCCCCTTCCTCTCCCAAAGACAGAGGGCAAGCTCCAGCCCCTGTCTGGCTGCCTTAGGCTCGCTCGAGACTGTCTGAAGCCCAAGATGGCGAGGAAGGAGACCCGTCCGTGCACGAGCACAGCCCTCCAACCACTGGCTTTGGCACCAGGTAGGACAGTGGCTTTATGTTCCTTTCTCCAGAGTCTCTGGCTGCCCTCCCTGTCCCTCCTGTCCCTTCTGAGCAGTTGTGGACACTCCATAAATATTGAGCTGATGAAAGGATTTGTCTCTCTGGCCTGGCCGAGGCAGCTGGTAATGGTGGCCATCTTGGAATTCCATGAGTGCCCCTCAATGTTCTGGTATTTGCCACTCGCTCACTGCATGTCGGGAAACTGAGGACTCAAGTGCTGTCCAGCCTTTCCCAAGGTACCTACCAAGACTGTGGGGTGGGACGGGCTCATGTGGGAACCAGCTCATGTGGCTTCTGCCCCCGGCATTAGTTGGGCTCCTTTGAGTTGGCTGTGGGCCCAGTGCCGCTATGTCCCTGAGTCCTGGATCACTGGCATCCTGTCAGCCATGAGCACTAGCTCCTCTGTTAGTCCCCCATGAGTGCCTCCAGGTTTTGGGAAGGAGATGAACCACCCATGTGACCAGCATTCACTGAGTGTTAACCCTGGGCTAGCTAACCCTTCCATCCATGGTGCCGCTGAGACAGGGGTCCTGACCGCAGGGAGCAGATGTTCTCATCAGGGGAAGAGAAAACCTTAAAATGCCACGTGGGGGTAAAGGCTGTAAAGAAAAACAATGCAGAGAAATGGATGGAAACCTCGGGAGAAACCACTTGGAGAAGATAACATCTGAACAGAGACACCAGAAGACTTCCTTCTTCTGAAGGAAGAACTTTCCAGGTAGGAAAGTGGGAAGTTAGTACGTGCAAAGGCCCAGAGGCTGGCAGGTGCTGGGCATGTTCGAGGAAGTTGCCTAAGAACTGCCGAGATTACAGACTTGGTCTAGCCGGCAGACACATTCCATTTGGCCTTCGGAGAGTTAGCTCTCGTGATGACTTTAAAATTTTGATTTAATGGCCAACATTTTAAAGCCCGAGATTCCTTTTCCCCATCAAAATTCCAGATTCCCAGCCTCTCTGAAGAAATGAAAGCTCTGACAAGCCCGAGCCCTTGTTTTGGAAATCTGGGTCCTAGTGCATCCAGCTTGGACTCTTGGACCCTCCCCTGCTTTGTCCGCCCACTGGAGTGCGCAGGATGTGCATTTGTGCCCCCAACCCTACCTCCCTGCAAGGTTCCCTTGCGTGTTCTGGGGGACATGCTTGGGCACCCTCAGAGGTCTCGCTTGCGCCCCCATAATCCATCTGGCAGGAAATCGGTAGCTGGAGTGTTGAAGCTCTGTTGTCACCAAACGAGGCAGGACTGAAAGGTTACCCGATGTCATTTCCGTCGGTGTCTCCAGCTCCTAGCGGTTCAGGGCAATTTTTCTGCCTCTGGAAAGAGTGCAGGGGGCCCCACTTGCCTTTTCCTGAGCCTGTGCTGCCCCTACCCTAAAACCTTGGGCTGGTTGCCTTGTCTGTGTCTCAGTTTCCTTATTTGGAAAATGGGAATAAACAACCACGGACCTATCTAGCTCAGGACAGAAAGGGGGAGGAGGCAGGGATCTTGATGCTTTAGGGCTAAAAATCTTACTCATTTTCAATTTAGGATCAAAAAAGAAGATTTGGGGACACGCCAGCCTTTGGGTTGAAGCCAAACCCAACGTGGCATTCAGGGCCCCAGGATTTGGGATCCAGCACGTTCCATCTGCTCCCCTTCCTTCTTCCTTTCCTACCTGGCCTTTATCTCCCCTTCATGGTTCAGTCCATATCTTTGAGCACCTGTCACATGTCAGGGGCCTGTGGGTCGTTGCCTTGCTGTGGCGCCCCTGCCCTTGCCCACTGGTGCTTCGAGGGTGGGAAGGGGATGCTTCCCGCCCTGGCTCTCTGCAGGCATGTCTGGCAGCTCCTCCTCTCCTCTTGCCTCCAGCCTTGGAGTGGACAGCTTCCTGCTTCGCACATAGCTGGTGATCGTCCCGGGCCCTGTTCAGCTTCTTGGAGCCTTTGCCACCTGCAGATTCAGTTCCCGAGAAGCAATCTCTCTGTCCGGGAGACCTGGAGGGCTTTCAGTATCCTGGATTCATTCTGCCTGCTTCCCCTGGCCCAAGTCCCCACTGCACAACGGTCTGGCTCTGAGTCTTTTACCTCTTGTTCAGCACTGGAAGCCCCCCGAGGACGGGGGTGGCCCGCTTCCTTCCTGGCTTGGCAGCGTCCAGAAATCACACGGAGCAATGCTTAACGTGTCCTATTCATTTCCAACTCGCCATCATCCCATGTGTCGGGCACTCTAGAAGTGCTCGCCGTGTTTTAATAGGTAGGTAAACTGAGGCACAAGGAGGCCGAACCATGTGCCAGGGGCCACACAGCTACTACTTGGTGACAATGGCCTGGTGGTGCAGCTGGGTTTGGAGGAGGTGCCGGCACAGACTTTCTTCGAGGGTGAACGAATGAATGAACGAGAGAAGCAGGGCTCTGAGCCTGTTTCCGTCCCACGTCTGCTGGGGATTTGCCCACTGTCGTCTGGCCCCCAGTCCACTGGCAGAGCCTCCTGTGTGGCCCACATTCAGCCGGAGCCTTCGGTTTGGAACAGAGACAGCCAGAACCGAGCAGGGACCAGATGGGCTCAAGCTCCTCCTTCCAGCCCCCACCCCCGCAGCTGAGGACAAGACATGGACACAAGCAGGTTCTGTAGCACGACTGTGGCAGGGCCGGGACAAGGACCTGAGGTGCCACCGCTTTTCCATCCACCTGCTAGAGCGGGCTTGTCGCTGTCCCAGTGGTAAAGGGTCCTTCTCCCCAGACTGCTGGCGCCTGCCTCCTCCAGCCTTGCTGCACCGTGACCTTCTCTCCTCCTTGAACAGCCCAAGCTCCTTCCAGCAGTCCTTACTCTCCCCCAAGCTTGGAACACCCCTCGGCCAACTCCGACTCAGGCTTCGGGTTTCAGGATAGATGTCACCTCCTCCGGGAGGCCCTCCCAGTCCTCCAGGGTGCTTTAGGCGCTCACATTCAGGAGCTTTCTGGTTGGTGTTCTGATCACACACCTGCAACACCCCCCGCCCCCGACCAGTGCCAAGCTGCAGGGACAGGGCCCCTTGCTCACCACAGTGCCTGTCCCCGGGGCCCTGGCATACAGCAGGAGCTCGTGAGTGCTGGGGAATGAGTAGCACATCTTGTGTGCAGAACGCATCCTGCCTAAGAAGATGGAGCTCCCTTTTTCACAGGCCCAGCAGACATCTCCTCGGGGCCCAGTGTCTGGGACAGGAGAGTGTGCTCCCCTAGCAACACAGGAGTCTGGGTGGGAGACCTCTGGCCCTCCAGAGTTGGGACCAGGGAGGACTAGTCGACACACCAGGGTCTTCCTTGACCTCCTGTCCCGCCACCCCGCCCCCATAGGGGGCTCCAGGCCTCAGACCTAGGACACCTTCTCATTCTTGTTCTTACAGACTCAGAACCCTCATGCCTATCAGGCCTGACTTTTTCCTTACACAGTCTGTTCTTGGCACCGGGTGTTCAGGGATGCTCTAGAGGCTGGTCCTATGGCTTCCACTCTGCATCCCAGGGCCCATGGTGGAATCTGGCAGGGCCTTCTCACACACCCGGCTCCAGGGATCTTGAAAAGGCCTGGCATATGAGCTTGTGAGGTCTGCCTTACACCTGGAGAAAGGCCCCCTGGAGAAACTGAGCCACTTGCCTGTGGCCACAGAGAAGCTGCCTTCACTGTGAACGGTTTCCAGATGCTTCTGTGGCCCTTCCTCCTTCCTGTGTCTCTTCCTTCCCTAGAAACTCGGATTTGGAGCCAAGGCAGGCCGGAGGGCTCAAAAGGGAAGTGCCCGTTCTGCCCGTGGTCACAGCAGCCCATATCCCAGGTCACACAGCAGTAAGTCAGCAGCAGGTGGGGTTTCAAGCCAGCAAGGGTCTGCTGGCTCCACGGAACTGAATTCTCAGAGGGAGCCGTGTGGGGCCCTGTCTGTGGAAGGAGGGGGTACAGTGCTGTGTCAGGGGGAGACTGCCCATTCAAAGCTGC
This sequence comes from Mustela erminea, assembly GCF_009829155.1. NCBI lineage: Eukaryota > Metazoa > Chordata > Mammalia > Carnivora > Mustelidae > Mustela > Mustela erminea. The sequence goes on along the minus strand of NC_045631.1, from coordinate 11,789,936 downwards.
TCCTGCGCGTGGCTTCTCCCCCTCCTGGATTTCTCAGTGTGGGTCTCGGTGAGACTAGGTAGCATGATGGGCCATTGTCACCCTGGGTCAGGGAGCCAGTTCAGTTGTGTGGGGGCTGGAGGTGGGGCCCAGTCTCTGTGCCCAGGAAGGGGGCAGCTGATGGGAGTTGACTGGCAGATTCTAGGGATGGCCACCAGAAGGATGGGCTGGGAGTTGGCCTGAGCTGGGTCCTTGTCTGATGCCCAGTCCCGTGGTGGGGACGGTGATGATCAGGTGTGACCTTGTCCTGCGGGAGCCAGGAGGGAGGACACACACAGGGGGGCACACATAGGACTGCTTAGGGATGCCATGGGGTCCCTGCCTCAGCCTGGGACAGAGAGCCTAGGGCAGGTCTCTTTACTCTGCCAGCATTATACAGTCTCAATAACATGAAGAAAGCAAAAAGAAGAGCCCAAAAACCTGGGGCAGGCATTGTTGATATCCGGATGTTGCCCTCCGGATACTTCTGTTTGCATGAACCACGCGTCCTTATTCTGTGCCACCTGCCGCTTGCCTTCCTGATTGCCAGGTGCAGGGCACCCTCTGTGCGGGCCACCATCCTGGCTGCTGCAGGTTCTGCCCCCCGTGTGTTGGACAGTAGCCCTTCCTGCTGGGCTCGGGCCCTTTCCACCGCTCAGCATCACAGCAATGCCGCTGCTGTGCCCCTGAGAACTGCCCCATGTCCTGATGAGTTCCTGAGGCTGTGGGCATGGCTGAGGCTTCCCGGTCAACGGGTGCACAGGTGTCATATGTATATGCAATTTGTACTACACACACGGTGCATGGAGCAGAGGGTGTAGTGTGGCCATCCCCTGCACTTCTCTCACTTCCCCTCTCCCAAGGCAACCGCTGGATTTCTTGTGCGTCTTTCCGGAGGCTTCCACACATGCACAGCACTGAGATGAAATCTTTCTGGCAGTTCTTATTTTTAACAGGAAATGTAGCATGTGTGAGTGCTGCTCTGTCCCTCTCTTTTCTTTCAGCGTTTCATGTCAGGAACAATCAAGCCACCTTGTGCTTCTTCTCGGCTCTATAGCATTCTGTGGTCTGATGTTGCTGATGCTGGTCCCATCCGTGGCTCGTGCTGGGCCTCCCGGGGTCTGGCCCAGCGCTCGTGTAAACAGGCTGTTGTAAGCAGCCTTGCGTGAGTGTCGCTTCCCACTTGTGGGAGGACACCGTGAGCTGTGTCTGTGGGCCCCAGGCCAGTGGTTTCCGGCAAATTTGCCTACATGGCCTTCACGGCAGCCATCTGGCTGGCGATGAATCTGGTGCGCGCGTCCCTAGGCCATGCGGGGGTCTTTGCCAATCTGATGGCGAAAGGGCACTGCTGGGTCACTTGCATTTCCCACACGTAGGACAGCACTGTCTGCGGTCAGGGTGGGTAAGGGTCCTGCATGTCCAGGGCACATGTCAGGGACAGACAAAACTTCCTGAAAGATTTTCTGTGGCAGGGCCTCGCAGTGCGAGAAGGATTCCCTCGGGTGGGAAAGGCCGGGAAAGGTGCCCAGGCCGGTGAAGGAGCACAGGCTGGGAGAGTGGCCGCCAGGGCGCGGTCCGGGGGCAGGGCGGCTGGTTGCGGGGATAACGATAGGCCTTCTCCGCAAGCCTAGTTTGTCCCTTGGGCACTAGGGAGCCAAGTCAGGAGAGGGAGAAGGGAGGACCCCGGGGCAGACGAGCAGGGGCAACCCTAACAAACCAGGCCTGTCCCCCTTAGCAAATAATGAACCCGGAGTGGAGCGGAGGCTGATGTTTTATTCATGGCCGGCGCGGAACCATCAATCACCAGTTCCTGCCACCCAGCCCAGCACTGCCTCCATCATCCTGCCAATCCGGGCTATTTTGGGCTTGGGCTTGGCCTCGCCTCCCCCATCATCCAGGCCCCTCTCTCTGCCTGGGCTGGGGGGCGCTTGTCCAGGCTCCAAATGAAAGGCCAGAAGCCACAGGTCCATTCTTGCTGAGCATTTGGGTAAACTGAGGTCCAGAGAAGGGCAAGGGTGCTATCAGACTCCTACACTGAAGATGCAGGGAAGATGATTCTTCCCATCTGACAGAAAGGGAGTGGAGGGCCGTGGGCACCAGGCAGGGTCGAGTCGAGAGGAACCGAAGCTGGAGCTGTTTTTGTCTGTCATCACTTGTCCCAGGTTCTTTGCAGCCACCAACCTGCTTCAGAGAAAGGGGCTTCTGGGCCCCCAGCGAGCCCAATGCCAGTGCTGCCCCCCCATTCACTCCATAAACACCCCGATGGTCTTGTCTGTGCCAGGCCTGTGTCAGACCCTAGGGCCATGGCAGGGGGCAGCCCCAGGGCACTGCTGGGCCTAAGCACAGCACCCCCTCTCGCTCGCCACAGCCAGCACAATGCAGGCCCCCCGCAGGGAGAGGAGCCCCTCAATCCCAGAACCTTGGGGATCCTGGCAGAGCTCCTTCAGAGGACTCAGTAGGAAGCCCCGGCTCAGAGGGGAAGGCTGCCCAGAGGCACACGGCATGGCACCGGCTGGGACAGGAGAGAGCAAAGGGACGGAACATGTACTTAGTATTACTCTGGGCCCATGGTGGTCGGCTGCTGGACGTGTGTACCTCACTTAGTCCTCAGCATAGCTGCACGGGGACTCAGCGATGAGCTGAAGCAGTAGGCAACCCCCCAAGGGCTCCTTCCCCCAGTCCAGGGCACCGCAGCCACCCAGCCTCAGGGTGGGGGAGGGGAGAAAGCAGGAGACCACCATGGGGCCACATGGAGCCCACCGTGGATGCCTGATGCTGCGAGGGGAAATGAGCGGCAGAGAAGCACGAGGCCTTGGAGCTGCCGCATTGCTGGGGCCTGTTGGTTTCTCAAAGCAGGGTTCCCCAGTCTCCCAGGGTGGCTGGGGTGCTGACTGTGTGCCGGGCCTGGGCGCATGCCATCCCCATGTCTCTGGGGCTCCACAGCGAGCTCTCTACCACTGAGTCTTAGAGAGAGGGCAGCATCTCCGACATGGCTTTTGATCCGGGACCTGGGTCTCGTTGGGGTGCCCCAGGGGTTCCGCGTGGCCAGAGTCGAGCGGATGGCCAGTAGGGAGATTGCTTGGGGCTACATAGGGAGGGTCTCGTCGCCAGGCCCTCACTTGCACACCTGTGTGATCCCAGGCAGAGGGCAGGCAGGGTCTGCCCAACACTGGTCCCCGCAGTCCTGCTGGCCTAGAGCTGGTGGGAGCTGACTGGGGGCTGGACTCTGTGACCTCTGAAGTTGTTCTATGAGGATAGGTCACTGTTTCATTTGGGTGAGTAGCACCAAATATGCTAGATTCCGAGGGGTACGCCGAGTACCCAGTGGGCTCCTTCCTACCTCCAGTCCTAGAACCTTGGAGGAGAGCCAGGGTGTGCATGGGATGATGGGGGTGTAGCTTCCTCTCTGCTCCAGCCATGAAAAGTCTTCCTAAAGGGCTTCAGGGGGGGACCCTATGGGATGTCCCTGCCTCCATGCCCCCCACCAAAGCAGCCTCTGCTTCCTGTGGCCTGGCTCATTTCCATGTGCCACCATGGGTCCTGGTGCTGCCCTGCCTCTGGCTTGGCCCTCGGGGCCAGGGAAGGGCAGGAGCTGGCAGAAAGGAGCAGTCCTGCCTCCTCCCGCCCACCTCCTGCTCCAGAAGGTTCTGAAGCAGCCCGCCAACCAGAGGTAAGAGCTGGAGTCAGGTCTGGCTCCCTGTTTTGGCTCTGTTGCCTGGTAGCTGCTGGGCAGCCTCCAAACGTGTGTCTTCCTCTGTACGTGAAGCTGGGGCAGTGAGCAACGTGAAAGATCGTGCAGGGCTCCCGTGCCCCTCTGCCAGGTTCCATCTGCCAGAGCCCAGCCCTTCTCGGCAAGGCTCTCATTTCTTGCCCTGTCCTGGCTGGAACCACACCTCCCCTTCCTGGTTCCTGCCCACCTGGCCTGGCTGGCGACCTGGTGTCTGGCCCACGTTGAAAACAGCCTGGACCCCACCACCTTCTGTGGAGATCCTCCTGGATTTGCAGGCACTGTCTGGTCCCCTAGACGCACCTCCAAGACTAGGTGTGGAAGAGCCAGATCCTGCCGCGTGGGATGCTTGGATCCCTTTGGGGACCCTAGTGGGCTTTTGTCCTGTTCCTGCTCGCACACCTCTGCCAGTGGGGAGCCCACTGCCACGAAGAAGACCAGCCACACGTTTCGGGGCCAAGCTCTGTTCTAAGCCTTTTGGTCACAAGTAGCCTTGTTCCAGGGAGGTCTCCAAAGCTGAGGAGTGTCTCTAGATCCTTGTGTACAGCTGGTCTCTCCTCCGCCGGCTCCCTCCCCTAACCACGACTGTCACGAGTCCCTGCTCCCGCAGGAGACGCCCTTACTGTGGTCTCGGTCTATCACCCTGTTCACAGCAACCCCACACAGCCTAAGTTATTACCCTCATTTGCCAGATGTAAGCATGGAGGGTGACTCCTGGCCCAAAGTCTTCCAAGTGGGTACTTGGGCCCAGGACCAGGAGACTCCAGAGTCTACTCTGAGCCCTTCGGGGGCTGTCCAGTCCCATGACCCCAACCCTCTGCAACTCAGCCACATCACCACGTTCATAGATGAGCAAGCCACGACTGGTAAAGCGAGGCGGTGACCAGAGGGCCAAACCGACAAGAGGCCAGGCTGGGGGAGGGCTGCTGGTCTTCCCTGGCAGTCCTAGGACCCATGCTATGCCTCCTGCCCGAATCATCCTCCCCGTGTTCCTGCAAGCAGGCCTGGCTGCTTGGGGCAGCAGGGACTGGAGGTCTCACAGGGGCCGCTGAGAAAGCTGGGGGTCCACCGGAGAGAGGAGCCTACAGGCCCGGCACATGGTTGATCAGCCCCGCTGCCTGGGAGCAGGTGAGGGACGAGGTCATGGTCTCCCACCATTCCCATGACCAGGAAAGAAGGAGAGATCATGGGGGCCAGGCTGGGGGGCAGGAGGTCAGCACCGATGCTGAGGCTCTGCCCCGGAAAGCTGAGAGGCTGTAGACAAGAGGCTTCCCCTCTCGAAGTGTCCGTCTCCCCGACTGTGAAAGGAGCTCGCTCTCACACCATCTCTCACAGATGGTGCCGGGCCCGTCCAGTGCCTGGTGTCAGGCACTGTGTTCCTGCTTCTTTTCCTCTGGGCCCTGAGCGCTGCCTGGGCCATCCCGGTTTTCACAGGTGCACTGGCAGCTTTATGTCTGGGCTTCCCTATTAGAATGTCACCTCTGGGAAGAAGGAATGTTGCCTGACCTGTTCACCCCCTGTGGCCAGCACAGTGCCCAGCATGCAGGAGGTGCTTAATAAACGTTGTCAGGTGAATGAATGATTGTCAGTTCCCCACTCCCTGACTTGTGGCCCCCCCAAATTCACCCCCTGTCAGTCTTTTCTACAGGGCACCTACTCTGTGCTAGTCCTCACTCAGGGGACTCAGGGATGACAAAACGATGGTTCTGCCCTGTGGAGTTGACGTTCCAGTCTGTGCATTGATACATATCAGTTGGCAACGGTGCCTTGGAAAACTAAGCAGGGGAGAAGGGCCCATCCTGTCAGGGTTGGGGTGTGGTGGGGCAGGAACTGCAGTGTTAAATCCAGTGGTCCCGGAAGGCCTCCAGGAGGAGTTGGTGGCTGAGCAGACTTGCCTCAAATGAAGGACTAAACAAGAACCTGCCTGGAGAAAAGCATTCGTGGCAGAGAGAACAGCCAGAGCAAAGGCCCTGAGGTGACCCATTCCTGGCATTTTCAGTTCAGGAAGGGCAGTTCCTCAGTTTCCTCCGCCCCACACCCAGCCCCTCAGTGAATGCTCCAGGTCTAGCTGCTGAACGTCTTTGCTTCCGTGGCTGCTGTCCTGCCTCCCTGGGCCTGAGCAGTAGCTGCCCCCTGGGCGCTCCCATCCCCCCCACTCCAGGCCATGCTGGCCCGGCTCAGCTCCTCCTCTCACAGCAACTGGGAGATTGTTTAAAGCATGAAGCAGACCATCCCTGCAGAGCTCCTGTGGGAAAGAGTGTGGTGGGTAAACACGGAGTTCCTCTCAGACCCAGCGATCCCACCCTCGGTGTGCAGATGCCCACGTGTTCACACAGCAGCATTAAATGTCAGCAGGAGGCGGAAACCACTGCAGTGTCCATCAGCAGAGACAGGGATAAAAAAAGCTGGGTCTAGCCACAGGATGGAATACTATTCAGCCACGAAAAGGAATGAAGTCCTGGGACACACTGCTGCACGATAGCGCAGGAGACCTGATGCGAAGCAAAACCAGCCAGACACAAAAGCTCTCGAGTTCTACGATTCCGTTGATATGGAATTTACAGGACAGGCAGAGTCCCAGGTAGGAAGGAGATGAGTGGCTGGTTCTTCCCAGCCCCTACCACGGCCTGAAATCATCGCCCTGAGGTCTGCTCGTTTCCATCTTTATTGTCTGTTTCCTGAACTAGAGCATCAGGTCCATGAGGCCAGGGCATTTTGTCTCCAGGGCCCAGGAGAGGGCCTGGCACACAGTAGGTGCTCAATGCCGGAAGGAAGGAAGGAATGCCGGTTGTCCTGCTTTCCTCCCCTTCCTCCAACAAGCTCCAGTGAGCTGCATGCTGAACCCCACTGGGTCTGCATCTGGTGGAGGAGTGCTGGTGTCCTGCCCTGCCTGCCCCCGTCGTGACTCCCCATCCCCCTGAATGGAGGCCATACCATTTGGCATGACATTCCAGGCCTTTCCATGGCCCCAGCTGGCCCATCCCTCCACTGTCCCCACTGGGAAACTCTTCCCCACCCCTTTTCCCACACTCACTGCAACGGATCCTGCCTCCAGGCCCTTACCGGGCAGGTCCCTCCGTCTGCCCTAGGCCACATAGCCGCTGGCTGCTTCAGCCGAGACTGACACTGGGTCGGTTCAACCTTGGATCGTCCGACCAACACTGCTGCCTGGGTTTGGGAGGAGCCAAGAAGCCGACCTGGGGGATATGGTGGTCACAATCATGAGTGTTCCCCATGAGCCCCCAGACACCCATGAGTCATGATCCCTCTGGTCCTCTGGGCATTATTTTCCAGCTGAAAAAACTGAGGCTCAGAGAAGTTAAGCAAATTCTCCAAGGTCACAGTGGAAGGAAGGGTAGAGCAGATGTGACTGTAGAAGCAGCATTTTTCTTTCTGTTACTCTTTCATTACTGGCCCTGGGCTCTGTCTTCAAGAACCTTTTCCCTCTGCTCCTCTGCTCCCCAGGACCTCAGGCCCATTCCCTCTGAGCAGGGGTCCAGACATGGGGTAAAGGTCCAGCCACTTACTGAGCTGGAGCCGGTCACCTGGCTGTGCCTCAGTCTCCACATCAGGAAAGTGGGGACAGTGCCAGGGTCTTCCTCCCCAGGATGATAAGAGACCATTATGAGGACCTGCAGGTGTCAGGGTCTGAGAAACATCAGGGTGACTGGAGCTGTTTCCCCAGTTCCTTAGGGCTCCAGTCCCTGTGGAGAGATGAGTACACACAGGGCACACATCTGGGTGAAGACTGTCTCAAATACAAGACCAAAGGCCTGCAGGAGCCCGGATGAGGCCCAAAGCCAGCCCTGAAGACCCCCCGGGGGGAGGATGCGGACAGTGTGGGTTCTGGAGTATCCCCGGCAGAAGAAACAGCCTGAGCTTGGACCTGGAGGTGGGGGACGTGAGACCTCCGAGAGGCTGAGCCAGGCTGGCAGGAGGAGAGTGGGAAAACAGGGCCCCTAGCACGTCCTCAGGCCTTCCCCAGGGACACGCGGTGACTGTCAAGCACCAAGGGTACCCTTGCCTCCATGAGCTCTTTCCTCCATGAAAAATCATAAAAATTGTATTCTGGCTGCATTGGTATAAAGATGAGTATTAGTCTGTTCATTATCCACTCCCCACTTGTGCCTCTGTCCATCTCTCTCACCTACCCACCTCTCTGCTGACCCGTCCGCCCACCCACCCATGAACGCACCCCCATCCGTCCAGCCAGCCCCCCAATCCACCTGCTCCCGACTGACCGCCCGTCTTCTGTCCCTCCGCCCATATGCCGATCTGTTTCCTTTCTCATCGCTTACTGCATCAGTCTCTGCGTTCATTTCGTCTCCAGAGACTTGTCTAGCATCTGACTCCGATTCCCAGCACAAACGACAGATCCAAACCAAACTTCAAACTCAGCGGGGCTTCAAGGCTCTGCCAACCTATCTTGTCTCTCCACTCGTGGCTTCCGCCATGGATCCTGGAAGCTTGGGGACTCTAGGAATGTGCCTACCATGCCCAGTGGTGACTTGTGTCCAGCTGTCTCTCTCTCTGCCTTGGGTTGGGAGCTATTTCTAACGGTCTGTGACAGGGGTTCTGTAGCCTGGAGGAGAGAGGCAAGCCATGATCAGGGGCTGATCATGGGGGCGTGAATGGGAACAGATTCGAGTTCTGAGCCTCAGTCTGCCCACCTGTGACGCCCTTCCCCCATATTCTAATCCAGTTTCTAGGCTCCCTAAGCTTCCCCAGTGCCAGGGTGGAGGAGGGGTGCTTGCTTTTACCTTTCCTCCCTGCCTCTTAGACACTTAACAGCCATGATGACCTTGGACCAGGAGGGGAGGTCTGCTGCAGGAGGGAGTCCCTCAGCCCCATTACCGCTATGATAGCCCTTAGGGGACCAGGGGTCACCAGGTCCCAGCTGTAAGGCCCATTAGCAGCCTATTAGCTCCATCTCCGCCACCCCAACCCCCCCCCCCCACCTCCAGCCTCAGAAACTTCCTGGTGCTTCCTGGCAGAGCTTCTGGGACCTCAGAGACCTTGAATGGGTCTCAGAGGTCCCATTCAAGGTGAAGGCCTGGTCAGCCTGTGCAAGGTTGTGGCTGACCCTTGCAGAGCTGTGGGGGTCAAAGGTAAGGGAGACCCTGGCAGGGGTGAGCTGGCGACTGGACACATGGAGCAGGTGGTGATGGCCAGCGAGAGGTGTGGGCCACGGGCCCGACCCTTGGCTGGAAGTCCCCTCTGCCCCTTGCCCAATAGGAGCTGTGTGCCATGTTCTGCTTTCTCCCTCCCGGCGTATGTGAAGCGACTTTTACCGAGGAGATGTGTCCGGTCAGTCAGTCGATCAACAAACATCAACTGAGCTTACAAAACATCAGACCTTGGCCGGGAGGGCAAAGATTTAGCCTCTCCTAATTACAGAATTCATTCAGTCCCCAGCATATATTGATTGAGCATTCACTGTACGCCAGGCCCTGAGACAGCAGCGAGAGAGACCAACATTCCAGTGGAAGAGACGGAAAAGGAACACGCGAAGGAACAAATGGGACAAGTTCCCAGAAGCAAAGGGCCTCGGGGGAGACAGAACATGATGTCTCATGAAACAAGGTTGGAGTAGCTGCTGTAGCCGGAGGATCTGGCGGGCCTCCTTGAGGAAGGGGCTTTGGGGCTGGGGCCTGGTTGACGAGAAGTAGCCTGGGAAGCGGAGAGGAAGGGGAAGAATGTTCTGGGCAGCAGGAGCAGCACATGCAAAGTTCCTGTGGGGAGGAAGAGGAAGCCAGAGGTGCTGGAGGAAAGAGGTAGGATCCCAAGGGGAGGCCGTAAGGGGAGCCCAGCAGTTTGGGTTCCTCTTGTTGTGCAAAGGACAGCTGTTGGAGGATCCAGGGCAGGGAGGGACGTGATCCGGCCCCAGCTTCTGAGGGTCCCATGGCTGTGGTGAGCTGTGACGGCGCTCCAGCCGGCACAGGCATGGGGCGGGCGGGGACACTGAGCGGAGGGATGGACGCGGATCTGCTTGCAGTCTGAGTCACCAGGAATTAGAAGCCTCATGAATCTTAGAATTAGACTCTCCTAATTAGAACTAGAATTAGGAGCCTCAGAGAATCTTGGCATTCGAAGCTGGCAGGAAGCTCACGGGGACCTGATCCCTCTCGGGCAGCCTCAGCCCCCAGGGCCCCCCCCCCGCAACCCCCCACCCCACCCCTCACCCCAGTCTCCCTGTGCTCCAGCTTCAACAGTCTGAGCTGAGCTGTCCCCCAAGCGATCCTGCTCCTGCCACCTGTCCCCTGCCCCAGATGTCTTGGTGGCCATACAAACAGCCAGCTGCTAAAAAACAGGATCACCCAGTGTCCCTCGAAGCAGGGGGGGACCCTGTGACCCAGAGTGTCCTGTGGGAAGGACTTCATGGTATTACTCTGCTTCTGACGAGGACCTGAGGAGATGCATGCCATTGTTCTTCCCATTTTGTGGATGAAGAAACTGAGGCTTGGGGAGGCAACCTGCATCCCCTCAGGGTCCAAGTCTGGGCAGGCAGGGCGGGAGAGGGGGGGTGGGAAGGCGGAGAGAGCAGCGCCTGGCGCAGTATTTTTAGCCGCTGCCTGCCCGGCCTGCGAGGGGAGGGGAGCCGAAGACGGTCTTCAAGGGAGGAAGAGCGTAAAGTGATGTCTTAATTGGGATCCTCGAGGAGAAAAACTGTTACAAGTGCTCAATTATTTTATAATGAGCCCGCCAGTGTGAGGAGAGAGCCACAAACATTTGCAAAGCTGCAAGATGTGTGGGGTGCTGCTGCGGGGGGTGGCAGGGACGGAGGTCCTCTCTCCTGGCTGTGAGGAGCTGGCTGCGCGCCAGGTCCCCCTGCCCCCCACTCACTCCTGTGATAGGCCACCAAAGAGGAATACAGGCCCCAGGGGACATTTCGGTGAGCCTCCAGGAGCTGACAGGCCCTCCCACCTTGGCCCTGATAGGGGGAAAAGGGGGTCGGACTCCAGGGATTTGGGGTGCTGAGGGCAGGGAAAGACAGAAGCCCTGGGAAGCACAGGGCCACGTCTGTCTCTGTCTGGGCCTCCCTCCATGGCTCCCCATCACTGTCTTCGAGAAAGTCCCAGCTCCGCGGGCCTCAGTGGTCCTCTGAGACTTGCCCTGCTGACCCTTCACGGGCCCTCCCGGTGCACCCATCAGCGCCTCTCACCTAACTGGGCCTGGGAGGTTTCTGCCTCAAGGCCTTGGCCTTTGCCATTTCTGCTGCCTGGATCCTCGCCCTCTTTTTGATTATAGCTGAAAAACTTCTGTCATCTTTTGAGGTGTGCCTCAGCTGTTTTCTCCTCGGTGACCATCCTGTGTGTTTTGTCTGCTTGGCTGGCAGGCAGTGCCTAGTGAATCCTTGGGTAAATCAGCCCCAGCCAGGGCCTCAGGTAACTCATGTGGCCAGTGCGGGGGGGAGGGGGTCGGACTGAAGCGTGGGGATTCTAAAAGGCTCAAGCTCTGCGGGCCAGGGTCTGCCGTGCCCAGAGACGAGCCACAGGCCCAGAGAAGTTTTCCAAGCGGTTGGCCAGAGATTAGATAACCTGCCGGGGCTCCACCTCCAGCAAGGCCTGACCGGGGCAGGTGGTCAGGGCGAGTGACAGAAAGCAGATACTGTTGCTTCCATTTTACAGTAAAACTTTAAAATTTCAAGTACTTTAAAAAACACAGTTTGCCTTCACAAGTATGTCTGGGGATAGAACAGGGGCTGGGAAATGGAAACCTGAGGCCAAATCATTGCTCAGAGCTCTCGAGAGCAGGCCCCAGGGGCCTCCACTTCCCCATCTCTGAAATGGACATGTTAATTGCCTCCATGGTCCTGGAGCCAAGGTGAGGCCCCCAGGGAGCTGAGTTCCCATTACAGATGCTCAGGGATACTGAGAGTGGCTAGATGGGCCAATGGAGATGTGTGTGTGTGTGTGCGTGTGTGTGTGTGTGTGTACAGCACAGTTTCTCAGAGGCAGGGGTGGGCTCCCTGGAGTTCTTCCCAGCATCCCCCCGTGGTCTAGGATCAGGATTCTGGAGGCAGCTGCTGCTACAGCAGGAAAGGAGCAGGAACAGGACTCGGCAGAGGAAGGGTGTACTGTCCTCAGAGGCCCATGAAAGCCAAGGGCTACAGCTTGAGGCAGTGAAACACCCCACGGCCTGCAGCCCCGGGTTGACGGCACCATCCAATTGTATGGGTGGGCAGTGGGTGCCTGAGAGGTCAGGGACCCCCCTGGTCAAAACCTTCCCATGGTTCCCCTCTCTACGAGAAAAAGACAAAGTCTTCCAAAGGCCTCAAGTCTCCCCATGATCCCCTGACACAACCCTCCATGGCTCTTGCCTTTGCTCTCTCTGCTCAACTAAATGGGCTTCTCCTGGAACTCACTAGATATATCCTACCTCAGGGCCTTTGCACATGCTGTTGTTGCTGCTTGGACCACTTTTTCTCTAGATACCCTCATGGCTCCTTCTTTACCTGCCTCAGGTCTTTTCTTAGTAAAATTTTTTGTGGCCCAACCAAAAGTTGCACCCCCCCACCCGCCCACCCCCCCCACCCTGGTTTATTTTTCTCCATAATACCCAATATTCTAATCCCTCACTTAGCTTGTTTATTCTGTCTCCTGCATTAGGGTCCCAGCTGCCCAAGGGCAAAGATTCTGTCTGTTTTGTTGACTACTCTGTCCCGGCAGCTGGCGCAGTGACTGGCACACAGCGGGACCCAACGCATCCTACCTGAATGAATGAGTGATTGACTCGGTGCCCGTGGTGCTGCTCCAGTGTTGCCAGGCTAGGCTTGGCTGGAGAGTACTGGGAAGGGGTGAGCGTGGGCAGCTGTCCTCCTCTTCCAGCACACGAGCCCCAAGGACTCTGCTGGGTCCAGTGTTGAGGGTAAAGACCCAGGTAAGTTTGAGGTGGGTGTCTGTGGATGAACGGACAGATGGGTCCCTTCAGTCAGCGGGGGGCGGGCGGCTAGCATGATGGAGCTGCTGCTGCTGCCGAGGAACAAGGAGCATGTCCTGTGTGTTTCTGGAGTGCTCCTCCCACACATCCCATAATCCATCTCATTTCATTCCCATCACCACTATATGAAGGGAGAATTTATGTCCCCATTTTACAGATGGAAAAACTGAGTTTAAGGGATGTGAAATGACTCGCTATGGCTTCCCTGCTGAGGAGAGGTTGAAACCAGATTTGTCCCCAGATCAGCTTGGTGTTCAGGGCACCCTTGCTGTTCAGGACAAGGTTCCTACCACATAAGTGGGTACCCTTGGGGAGTGGGCAACCCACCTGGGGCTCTCTGAGATCCCACCAGCTGGCCTCTGGAGAAGGAGGTCTGTGCAGACCTGTTGGGTCCCACCTGATGTTGAGAGATATATTGGTCCCCAGAGAAGTGAGGACAAGAGCAGCTCACCCCCAGTCTTCCACACGCTGCTGGCACCCGGCAGCCCCGCTATGGGGCAGGGGGTGTGGGTGGGAGGAGGGCTGGCATGACTCATCGCAGATGAAGAGAGCCCATTCCAGCCAGCAGCACGAACCCCAGGCTTAAGGCCCAGCCAGCCCTGCGGACCCAGGCCCTGCTGCTCTGGGTCTTGGTGCCTGATAAGGGAAATTGGGTGTCCTCCTCCCCAGTGAGATGATGAATGTGAAGACCTTGGCACATGGGACGGTAGGGAGCTTCTTTTGACGATGATTCCAACCAGCGCTGCCTTGTCCCTCCAGGGGACCCTGGGCAGGTCACTGCTCTGAGCCTCAGTTCCCTTCTCTTTAAGCAGGCTTCACGCCCCGTGCAGAGCCCAACCTGGGGCGCGAACTCACAATGCTGAGATCAAGATCTGAGCTGAGATTGAGAGTCAGACACCTAACGGGCTTAGCCACCCGGCGCGCCAGTTCCCTTCTCTTTGAAACAGGGAAGCAGATGCCTACCTCGCAGCTTTGCTAGAAAGATTCTGTTTTTCAAACAAAGATTTATTTTCCAGGCCAGCGTTCTGCGCGCTGTTTCAGCAATGCATGAAATAGACAAACATTCCTGTCTTCAGGGAGAGACAATTAACATAACAAATAAATAAATTACAGACCCTATCGAGAGAGAATAAGTGTTAGAAAAGTAAATTGGGGGAAGGATAGACTGGAGAGGGGGTATAATTTAAAATAAGTGTACAGAAAAGTGTAACCCTGAGAAGAGCTCTTGGAACAAAGACCCGAGGTTAGTGAAAAAGTGAGACTTGCCGAGATCTGGGAAGAGCATTCCGGCAAAGGGAGAGGGAAGGAAGGGGAAGCAGCCTGGGGTGGACAGGCCCTGGTGTGTGGGGGAACAACGAGGAGGCTGAGGAGAGGAATGGGAGGTAAAATGAAGGGTAATGGGGGGCCTTGAGGCTGTGGCTCAGCGGGAAGGCCCGGGAAGGTTTAGAGCAGAGGGTTTTAACTGCTTCCAAAACTGCTGTGTGAAGAAGGGCACATTTGTTTTTCTCCCCAGGGGAGCAGCCCCTCTCCTATGCCCTTTAGTGGCTGAGTCCTACTCCCCCCCCTCCCCGCCCCCCACTCCGTATCAGCCCCGGTGGCCCCTGGGGAGACTGCAGGGATCCGGTGACTTCCCTGCACCAGGCCCCAGGCCAGAGCTGGCCTTAGGAGCCCAGGGGCACGTGGGGGGCAAGCTGGCAGACAGCTCCCCCGTCAGCACCCCCAAACCTGGGCTCCCAGTTCCAAAGCCAGAGGGCCACTGAGGATGCGTACAAAGGCACGTGCCCAGAAGCGGCTACACAGCCGCACCTGAGCCCACTGCATGGCCATCGTCATGTATAGAAATTTCATCATTTTCCACTCGGAAGCGGGGGTGCGGTCCAAGTTGTTCCCAAGGCAGAAAGCCCTAAGGATGTACACTGTATACCCTGGGATCAACTGGAATTGTTTCATAAGCAAAATGATAAAAATCCTTTCTCAACCTCCCACTGCCCTCCCCAGTAATGCTGGGGGGGTAGCAGTGTTTCTAACCTTCTGAGATGGGAGAGGCTGAGAGGGGCCAGCCCTGGGATGGGGGGCCTGGGCAGGAGGGGCGGCGACTGCCTCACCCAGCAAGAGCTATGTGCTGACACGAAGCCCTGAATTCCCCATCTTGCTTCCCTCACTGCACCCATTTTGTGCCTAAGCCCTGGCTAGGCCGAAGGCCCGGGAGGGATCCCGGGACAATGGTGCCCCAGCTCCGGGCACTGACCTCGGGGCAATGGCTGGACGGGCCTGATCTCCGGCAACCCCCTGTCCCCCAGCCACCTCACACATGCAGGACAAGCTGACCAGAGCCCCTGCCCTGTCATCCAGGCCTATTACCCAGAGACAGAGGCCCTCTGGTACTTGGACACCTCTTGTGATGTGGTGCTCACTCCCTCCCAGGGCAGCTGTGTTTGGCTTCCTCCCACCAGCCCTTTGTCCTCATGGCTCCCCCCTGCCCTACACACCCTCCCTGCCCCCATGCTTACTGTACTATGGGCTGTCAGGCACCAGAGATCTAGGAGGAACTTGAAACCATAAACTACTGTTCCCCAGAAGGGAGCACAGCACGGCAGTTAGTTATGACCATTTAGCCCGGAGTCAACCACTTCATGGCTGTTCATGGCTGCATGACACTGAGTTACTGTGACTCAGTTTCCTTCATCCATAAAATGGCAAAAATGCTCTACCTTGCAGCTTTGCTAGAAAGATTCTGTTTTTCAAACAGAATCTAATGGGTATGGAGACATAGGTAGAGAAGATGCCTGGAGATGTCAGTGCGTCGGTCCTGGGGATGAGCTGAAACACACTGATGTCTTTGGTCCTCCCCAAGATCCTGGGGATTCCTGCCACCGTGTTCAGCCGAGCAACCAGCTTCGGGGATGTGAGGAATGGCCTCTTTCTCCACAAGACCTACGTTGCCAGTGTGAGCGCCTGTGCTGTGCACAACCTCGCCCTGCCCAGCCCTGCCCTTCCAGCCTCCTCCTGGCCAGCTTTCTGGTCACCTCCTCCCTGTCTTCTTAGTGACAGTTTCAGAGATCAGAGGTGGCGGGCCTGCAAGAGCCTCTGGACCAGAGGCAGTGGAAGGCTGAGCCAGGATTCTGGGCAGGGACTGAGGCCTGCGGACGGCAAGGACAGGACCCTCCAGACAGATGAGGAAATCACGGCTCCAGGGGTGAATGTTTGCGGCCTCTCAGGGCACAGAGAGGTGAAGCCCCCCTCAACTACAACACCCCTTTTTAGACCCCTGGCCCAGAGCTGACATGTCCTCTTCTTGGTCTGAAGCCCCAAAGTGTTGTAAGACACCGGACCTTGTGCAGACGGATGTGCAAAGCCCAAATGAGGAGGGGCAAGGGTGCGGACCCACAGCAGGCTGAGAGGTCCAGGCCTGGGGTCCTGCGGTGTCTGTAGGAAGGGGCCTTGCACCACGATGGCGTCATTCCTCTGGGGGCCTCTGGCCCTTTTCTGTGTCTTGGACCCTTCCTCCGAATTCTGGTCTTCCATGCATCCAATATCACACGGGACCCCAAAGGAGTAAGTCGTCACAATAGTTAAAATGCACTTCCGCGCTTTGGTTAATATGTCCTTCTTCAGGAACGCACTGATGGTAAAGTTGAATGGCTCCTTTAATCCCAACCATACTTTCAGGCCAGAGATGAGCATTAGTGATGTTCAGAAAGCAACATTAGTGATGTCCTACAAACCCAGGAGAGGGATTTGACCACATCTGTGACCTTCCTCGGGGGGCAAAATTCTCGACCACCGCAGATACCATGGTTTGCTGCCTCACTGTAGTTGAAGGAAACACCACATTTCACCTGGAGGTTGGTAAAAATAGTGATATTTCCCCCGTTCCCATACATGGACAGGGAGTTCCTCCTCATCTCATCTGCTCCTGCCGCTCGGGGAGTGTCACAGTGGCCACCCAATAATGCCGCATTCAGTGAATGGGGGAACACGTGACCATCAAGGGCTCTTCACGAGGCTGGGTGCTGTGCTCGACACTGCGTGAGAACTTGCCCCACAAATGATCCTTCCCACAGCCCGTAAGGCAACCACTCATGTGGTCCCCATGCGGCAGGGAGTAAAC